>NC_023758.2:10513926-13171426 GCF_000499845.2 Phaseolus vulgaris | reverse complement strand
GTCTTCTCACAAATTAAAAGAAGTCAAAGAGAAGATCAAGCCTAAAGATAAAGAAGTCTACAAACTCTCAAATAATAGGCTTCATATTAAATATCTCTCTTTATAGTTTCTTTTAAATTGTAAATAATATAGAATAATGTTTAGAAAGGTGCTTAGAGGGAAACATGAGACACCTCTTTTGTAAAAGTATCTTTAGGCTTTAGTTTAGCAAATTTTAGAAGCTTGGGGAGTGAGCTTAGTAAGGGGGGTGTGATCTTAGGAGTTTTTTGGGTAGCTTAGGGAATAAGCTATGTAAATGACCAGCCCTTACTCCTATAAAAGGAGGGCTTAGGTCATTCACAATTCAGATTGGAATTTTATAGTAGAGAGACTATACTCAATTTTGGAGAGAATTTGTGAGTTTTTAGTCTTCCTCTTCTTTGCCTTATCTTGTGAGTTATGGTGAGCTTCAAGTGGTGGCACTCCATCACTTATCTTGGGTCAAGGTTCCAAGTGGCGTGAATGGCTTCTTCCAATCCTCAAAATCCAGCAAGCATCTTATTCTATAAGTGTTCTTCTTCCCTTTTCTTCAATTTTCCATTCGGTAGTTTTGATTCCTAGAGTTTACTTCTTTTTCTACCGTTTATTTTTGTGTTTCCAGCATTGTGTTCTTAATTCTGTTTTGGTTCAATAGCTATCATTTAAATTCTGTCCAGTTTTAATTCTTGTTCTTCTTTCCTTTTGTTTTGATTCAATTTGACAATACATGGACTTCAATATGAGTCTTAGTTGGTGCTTAGTTTTGGTGAGTTCTTGAATTTAGAACATTGATCCAATTCTAAAGTAGAGTGCCTTTCAAATCCAGCTCAAGTTGTTCCTAAGAATGTCAAGAATCATGTGTCGTTTCGTATGTCGAGTGGTATTAAGCATTGGATGGAAGTAGATCCAACGACTCCGAATGAGGGATGTGATAACCTCTCTCTTGTTTAGTTTCCTATAAATAGGGCATCATTTGAACGTGGCAAGGTTTATGCTTTCTTCGTTGCTTATAAAACTTGTGCCATTTGTTTCGAGTCTACCAACTTTCTTCTTTAGTTGTCGTATTCTCAGTCGAGTAATGTCTTCTTCTGTTGATTTTCGAATAATTTGGTTAATATCTAGTCTTCTAAAGTTACTCGTACTGCATCTGGCAGTGCAGAAGAGACTAGTAACTCAGACCATTCATTCGATCGGAGGTTGGAAGGTCTGAGTTATAAATGGGTCAATCCATCTATATTGAAAATTCCAACCTTTTTTAAGGATTCTAACGTTTTGGATAAATTTTTATCCAAAGTATCGTTTATAAAACTCGATGCTCCCTCGGACACGTTGATGGCTGATATTTGTGGCTACATCGACCGAGTCTGTCATGGGCGAGAAAATGTGCCCCACGATTTATTTTTTGTCTATAATAACTTTTTCCATTATTTACACATAATCCTTCCTTTTGATGACTTCACTATGGGGGTTCTTCGAATCCTCAATATGGAGCTGACCTAATTGCACCCTAACTCGTGGACGTCTCTTCAGGTGTTCAAGATAATTTGTGATATATTTAAGATTATTCCCACACCTCAAACGTTTTTATTTTACTATTATTCCCGTCCAAGTACTCCAGTTAGTTGGTTGTCTTTGTCAAGTCGACCAGAGAGTGTTCGGTTTGCGGCATTCACTACCTCTTATAAATTTTTTAAAAGAAAAGTTCAAAATATTTGTGGAGCCTAACGACCGAGATTATTTTTATAACACGGAGGGTCAAACAAAATTTTCTTTTCATTCAACCCGAAATCCTTGTGAAATTGCCGCTTGGCCGTGGTCGTCGATGTCACCTCTAGATAATGCGATTTTAGTTTTCTTCGACCAACTCTCATATAAGTTGCTTACCTGGAGTTGGTAACTTTGTACGGGTCGTCCGAAAGGTGGACGGATTTTACTTGTATGTAAATTTCTTATGTATATGTTTGTATTCATCATGTTGATGGTGTTTAATTCATTTGTGTCTTAAAGCTATCATGACTCAGATGAATCCAATTCTGGGGAATCTCATGACCAACTTAAGACGTCAAACAACTAATAAGAAGATAAGTAGCTTTGAGGCAGTTGGGAAGGGGAATTCGGTCGTGCCGATTGATGTCGTGCCTCCGCAAGCCATTGATCCTCCTGTGGCCAAAAAACGCGTATGGCCTTCCAAAACGACACAACTTAATGCAGAAGTAGGGTCATCCGCCAGGCGACCGTCCATGTTGAGCTCCCTGTTGGAGGTGGTGCCTGACGTTCGAATTGGCATGACTCTAGAGGATGAGAGTGTCTTAGCGGTCATTCCAACCAACAACTTGGTCGCAGAGTGGATGGAGTTGCAGAGTGGATGCAGCTGCAAAGCCAGTCGCTGGTGGTTGGCCAAACTCTTAGGGAAGAGTTAGAAAGAACCACTGCAGTGGTGATCAAGCAGAAGAATGATCTAGCTGAGTCTGCGAGTTCGTTAAAGGCAACATTAGAGGCGATGGAAGCTCTCAAGGAGAAAATACACCAAGACAATGTTGCAGCTGAGAAGGCCCAACAAGCTTTAAAAGGCGAGTTGGCAGCGATTGAGGCGGAGAAGCTGAACTTGCCAAGGGGAAAGTCAAAGTCGAAGAAAGGGAGAAGGAACTATCGGTCGTTGTGGAGAAGTGTCATACTTTTATGTTGCGCATAAGAGAAGACTGCTTTCACCAAGGGCTTCGCAAACGATTTTTTATCATGGAATACCTACCGAAGACCCTCGATATGACTTAGACCAAGATGTTGTTGACGACAAGTTGGTGCCAATCGGTGGGAATGCCGATACTTCTATAGAGGATGCAAGTGGGGAAAAGGTTGTCACCCCCCAAGCCGAACCGGAGCCGTCGTTTGAGGAAATATTGGAACAATTTTAAGTGGTTTTATTTAGGACCTGACATTTGGGCTTTGAAGAAATTAAATTTCTTCACTCTTATGTTTTTAATATGTTAACTGGCCGAATAAAGAGTATTTAAATTTGAAATATAAATTTTAGTTTGGATGCCTTCTGTTTTAATTATACTTAAGAGTCGAAGAGAGATGGTAATAATGGCTTGCCGAGCTGCTTAGGATGTTATTTATTTTATTCCGACCGCACTAAGAAGTGTTCATATGTTTGTTCTAATTACTTTAAGTAATGCATTGGTTTCGATAGTTTTGAATGATAAATACTGGTTGCGTACGACAATAAGTTTTTCATAATTGTTTTTTATAACTTGAAATAACAAAAAAAAGATGTGGGTCGAGGCCTAGTATCAATAAGTAAGTTTGGAGTTAAAACTTCTATATAGACCGTGTAAACGATGTTCGTCCCAATGAATTCTGCTAACTACTCTAGTCATTATAAACGATAGATATCATGTTTTGAGTTATCCTTGATAACTTGATTTTACATGAGTAAATACACAGGTCGAGTCCATGGTCTCAATGGTTCGATGGGGTTTATTATTGTTAGAATATTTGACCTAAAACGAGAGGGGGTGAATTGTTTTAAGGGGGTTTTTGAAAACTTTTTCAGCTAGAACAAAATCCTTTGTATGAAATTGAATCAGAAATTCAGTTAGCCAAGATATAAAGCACAAAACAGCAAAGCACCAGAAAAACAATCGGTTGTTTATACCAGCAAAGCAATAACAACTGAATTTAAATTTAAATGAGTTTAAAGGAAGAAAGAGATACACAAACAGTTTATACTAATTCACTCTTAAACCAAGAGCTACATCCAGTCTCCAGAAGCCACTTGGCAATCCACTAAGCAATCAAAACAGATTACACACAAACCACCAAAGAAGTGACCTTGAACCCTTCAAGAAACACACTTCCTTTGGCACAACACACACCAAGAATGATGGAGATCAAGGCCAAGGACAAATAGAAGCCAATCAACAAGGACAAGAGGAGGAAGAGGATCAAGAGGTAGATGTGCAAGACGTTATTCATCCTTCTCAAAGGCTTACAAGAAGCATGTTCAAGGCCTTAGGAAATAATGGACAATTGTTTTCTTTATTTGTAATATCTTTGGTAGATGGTGCTTAAGAGGGAAACATAAGAAACCTCTTGTGTAAAAGCATCCTTAGTTGTAATTTAGAAATATTAGAAGCTTAGGGGGGTGTGAACTTAGTAAGGGATGCTAGGGGGAGTGTAGATTTGAGTTAGGAGGTGCCAAACTAGGAAGGAAAGTCACACTTCCTACATGCACTAGTTGGCGCCAAAAGTTGTATGTCATTAGGGGCACATTTGCATTTGATTAGCATAGCATTTCAGCACCTTATAGGCTATAAATAAAGGTGTTGCCCTTGTACAAAGGAGATTTGGAAATTGTAGTAAGAAAACTCTACTCAATTTGAGAGAGAAATTGGAAGAGCTTTGGTGCGTTCATCAAGTCTTATCTTGGGTGTCTATGGTGAACCTCAAGTGGCGGCAGCTCACTAATCTTGGAGTATCCACACTCTAAGTGGCGTGATCACTCACCTCTCCTTCCATCTCCATAAGTTTTCTATTCTTAAGCTTTGTTCCTTCTTTCTAGTTCGTGTTCTAGCTTAATTTGTTCTTCATTTCTGTTCGGTACTTCGCTGAATTTCTCAATTCTGTTCGGTAGTTCATGTTCTTTGGCTGTATTCCATTGTGCTTTCTTCCATTCTTGTTGCTTGATTCAATTTTACAATACATGGACTTCCATGTGAGCTTTGGTTCGGTGCAAAGTCTTGGTGAGTTCTTGAATTAGAACATTGATCCAATTCTAATTAAAGTGCCAATTCATGACCAACTCAAGTTGTTCCTAAGAATGTCAAAGAATCATGTATTCTTGCTATTGCATTCACATCAAAGAATGTTGATCTTGACAACCTCAAGAGCACACAACACTCCTTGGCAACAACACCAAAATTTACAAAGTATTCAGAACGAATTACACTTGTTTACAGAACAATCTGAAATCAATACAAATGTAATCCTATTCCACTCTCTCTTGAGAAAACCCAAAGCTTTTGTGAATGTTCAAAACTTGAAAGCAATCTTTCACAACTGAAAAACTCAAATCTGTTTTTCTTGTTTGTTATAAAACATAAACAAACTATTTATAGCTTTCAAAGATTGGGCAAAGCATTTAATAGAGGAGCGTATTCAGTTGAAAATCATTTAAAGCACACTCAACTAACAAAACAAATTTTTTTTAGGATTTTCAAACAAGCAATCGATTGAAATCACGAAACAATCGATTGTTTTGGTTTGACAGCAAGTCAACCAACCAAAACAGTTTTCAACCTTTTCAAAAACACCTAAGAGTAAAACAATCGGTTGTTTCGACAAAACAATCGGTTGTTTCGACAAAACAACAGGTTGTTTTTCACTTAGTTTTAAAAACACTTTAAACTTAAAAGGTTTTAAAAACACTTTAGCTTTAGATTCAGCAAAGAGTGGATTACACAAATAAACTACCTAGATCCTATCCTAAACACAGTAGCAACTCCAGCCTTGCATCAAACACTTGGATTTGGATTCTTCAAAGCCTTTGATCACTCTTGATCAACAATCTCCCCCTATTTGATGAAGACAAATCTCTGGTTGCTTGTGTTGGACTTGTTTGAATCTGAAGCAGTTCCTGCAAAACAAAGTTTAAGCAATACACAACATCTATAGCATCATATTAGAATAACACATTTAGCTTGTTTTCTGCATTATCATTTCAGCAGAGAAAACCAGCCAAAAAGGCAAACCACTTTCAAGCTATAAAACAACAACAACAGCAGCAGAATTAGAAACCACTTAAGCAGATAGAGCTTGCAGATTTTTAGACAACAGAACACAAAATTCTCCCCCTATTTGTCTTCACAAATAGACTTTAGGAAGAGATAAAACATAAATTGTTCCAGATAAAACAGAATATAAAAAAGAAATAGCAGTAAAACTTCTACAGAGCAAAACCAATCGGTTGTTTCGAGCATTCAAGCGGTTGTTTTTCTTCAGTCATCCTTGCCATATTGCACCTCAAAGATCTAGTTCTTAACAGCTTCAATCTGTTCATCCATGGTCTGAAAGCGAGTGTCCATGCTCTGGAGTTTGTTGTTAATGTTCTGGAAATTTGTAACACAAAGATCATGGAGATTTCTTTGATTTTCAGCGAAGCCATCAAGTTTATCCACCATGTATCTTTCAAAAGAAGACATTGAGGGAATCCCATCCCCTTGATGTCCAACACTTGTTCCAGCATCAAAGTCAGTTACAGGTTGTTCTTCATTGTGAATATCCATATCAACAGCTTGATCTTCTTCATCAAAATCAGCAGCTGCAGCACTTGAGGAACCACCATGATCACCATCTTTGCTTACCCATCTTCCATTTATCTTGGTGAAACCCATTTTGCTTAGTGAACCATTGTTCATTTCTTGTATTGATTTTACCAACTCAGGTTTCATCTTCAAGATTCACTTCAAAATAGAGTAGAAATTTAGAAATTAAAACAACATAGGGATAATGGTAGTCATTTAACCTCATTGAATTTTGCATATGCTCTTTGATGATATGAATCCAATTGATTTTGACTTTCTTCAAGAATCAGTAGATATAGACAAGATCTTCTTCTGTTAAAACAGAATGGTTGCTCCCACTTGGAGTTAGAATCCAAGTGACAATGAGAGCCAACACCCTCTCATCTAATTTCAATCCTCCAACTGAACAAGTTCATACTTGAGCTTGTGGATTCTTCAAATAGCTTTTGTAGTATTGAATCTTGTTGAAATCTTCCACAACACCAATGTTTCCTTTATTTATTCTAAGACCAACATACTTCAACCCAGTTACAGCAGCCCATACATCATGGGTATTCTCCATGTCTACACCTTTAACATGTGAAACAAGATTGTTTCCTTCAAACTTTAAGTTTGTGTAGAACACCCGAATTAAATCTGGATAAATGCTCCCCTTCTTCTCCAAGAATCTCTTCAGCAACTGATCCTTGAGAAGCCTTCTCACATTGTCCAACTTTTGGCTTTTCAACCAATCAAAGGAGACAACTTTTGGATTATTGATCACTTTTGTACTTGTCTCAAAACGATACCTCTCAATTAATTCATTATCTCCTGAAAACCAGCCCTCAAGCCTTCCTCCTGACCTCACAACCCTCGTTTTGATCTTTTTGGATGTAGGTGGAGTGGAATCCATGATAGCAGAATGAGACCTTCTTTGATCCTTTGGTGATTGTGGGTTTCAGTCTTCAAGAAAGGAAACTGGTCCAAGCTCTGCACAAAAAACGTCAGCATGGAGCAAAAAAGCACATGGTCATGTGACTTTTGACTTGACATAAAGGCTCTTGAATTTTCAAGATATGAAATATATTCCTTTATGACAACTTGTAACTTCCTCCAGAACCAAAACAGGCTTTCAAGACTGCTTTATTGACTCAAGATCCCTTCATTATTGAGATCTGCAACAGACAGAATGTATAGAGAAATTAAATCAATTCTTCACAGTGCTGTCAGAGGAGAAACAATCGGTTGTTTCGAGGAAACAATCGGTTGTTTTTCTGCAGCAGTTTATCAGAAAGTGATTTTCAAGAATAGACTGAGAAAGGTTCAAAACAGATGTAATTGCTGAGAAAGTGGAATTTTTTTTTATCATGAATCAGTAATTAAAAAGAAAAGATAAGGAAGGTCTTATCCTTTTATGAAGTCCCTTCAATGAGTCATTGTTTTTGATCAAGAATGTTTCTTTTGGCTTTTGAAACAGCTTGGACTGGTACACACCCTTAATTCAGTTCCAATCTTAATCCTTTCTTCCAAGAACCTGATCAGATGACTCAAAGCTTCATGATCCTCTAGTATCCCCGCATCAAAATGAATTCAAGCAACAGGATTTGGTCCCCTTACAAATGTGGGTCCATTTGATTTATTTTTGTCATTTGAAACCTCACAACCTTTGGGAATCCATTTCATGAAACCTCTAGGAATAGAATATTTCTTTATTTTACAGAATTTGACTGAATTACCTCTTTTCATGCAATAAAAGCACGTAACAACCGGTTGTTTCGACTTAACAATCTGTTGTTTTACTGGCAGTTTTGAAAAACTCTTTGAAAACTTATCTTGCTTGTTTTGTGGATTAAAACCTAATCCAACTCTTCCAAAAACACAATTTTGAGATGCCAAGACATTCTCAAAGTTGGATTTACCCTTTGAAAGCTTATCCACAGTTCTAACAAGATAGTGAACTTTCTTTTCAAGATTTTCACAATTTTCACAAACAAGAGAGTCACACATATGAGAAGAGTTTTTGCAATGTTTTTCAAACTTTTTCAAATTCAATTTTTTATTTTTCCAACTCTTCTTCAAGTGTCTTAACCCTCTTTTCAAGCCAGTTGTTTAACCCTTTTAATCGGTTGTTTGAGAGAACCAATCGGTTAGCTTCTTCATGAGTTTCTTGAAAAGCTTGAAGCAATTTACTATAATTTTCAGCAGTTAGGGAAGCACATGAACTTACACTGCTTGAGTTACTTGACTCATCATCTCCTTCGGCAATTAAGCATATATTTGCTTTTTCATCTTCACATGATGAGGAGCTTGATAAGGAGACTTCATTTTCATCCCAAGCAATATATGCTCTTCTTGATTTTCCCTTCTTCTCCTTGTAGCTTGATTTCTTTTCATTGCTTTCTTTTTTTGGGCAATCAACTTTTATATGCCCTTGTTCACCACAACCAAAGCAAGTATAGTTGTTAGAATTGAAATCACTAGTTTTCTTGTTTTCATATCTTTCTTTGTTTGCTTCTTTGTTGCGATTTCTCTTCAAGAATCTACTAAACTTTTTGGACAACAAGCTAAGGTTTTCTTCCTCACTTGAATCTTGTTTGCTTTTGTGCTTAGCAGCTTTCAAGGCAATGCTTCTCACATGCTTGTCTTCACTTTCTTGAACATTGAGTCTATTCATTTCTAACTCATGTTCTCTAAGCTTACCAAACAATGAAGCCGTTGTCAAGGATGTCAAATCTTTTGATTCAGAAATTGTTGTTACCTTAGGTTGCCAAGATCTATCAAGGCACTTGAGAATATTGATGTTTAGTTCTTCTTTATCAAAGGTTTTCCCAAGGCTCATTAGATGGTTGATGATATGAGTGAACCTCTTTTACACTTCAGCAATAGATTCTCCCTTAAGCATTCTGAACATCTCATACTCTTGTATTAGAGTATGTTTCCTTGCTCTTTTCACATCATTTGTTCCTTCATGGGTGACTTCCAAAGTGTTCCACATTTCCTTGGCTGATGAACATTGTGATATCTTGAAAAATTCATCCGAATTCAAAGCAGATGTTATGATATTCTTGGCAATACAATCAAACTTGGCCTTTTTATTTTCAGCATCAGTCCATTGGGACCAAGGTTTTTCAATAGAAGATCCATCCTTTTCAAATTTAGGAATAAAAGGGTCATTTTCAATTGCATCCCAAATTCCTTTATCAAGAGATTCAACAAAGATTTTCATTCTTACTTTCCAGAATTGATAATTCAATCCACAGAACAGAGGTAGTCTGTTAATTGAAGCACCCTCCCCAAAAGGTAGTTTTTCAGCAATTGAAAAAACATTTTAGGATCAAACTTGAGTATTTTTCAAGTACCAAGCTCTTGATGCCAATTGTTAGAATATATGGCCTAAAACGAGATGAGGGGTGAATTGTTTTAAGGGGGTTTTTGAAAACTTTTTCAGCTAGAACAAACTTTTTTTGAAATTCAATAAAAAATTTAGTTAGCCAAGATATAAAGCACAAAACAGCAAAGCATCAGAAAAACAATCGGTTGTTTCTTCGAAACAATTAGTTGTTTATACCAGCAAAGCAATAACAACTGAATTTAAATGAGTTTAAAGGAAGAAAGAGATACACAAACAATTTATACTGGTTCACTCTTAAACCAAGAGCTACATCCAATCCCCAGAAGCCACTGGCAATCCACTGAGCAATCAAAACAGATTACATACAAACCACCAAAGAAGTGACCTTGAACCCTTCAAGAAACACACTTCCTTTGGCACAGCACACACCAAGAATGTTGATCTTGACAACCTTAAGAGCACACAACACTCCTTGGCAACAACACCAAAATTTACAAAGTATTCAGAACGAATTACACTTGTTTACAGAACAATCTGAAATCAATAGAGATGTAATCCTATTCCACTCTTTCTTGAGAAAACCCAAAGCTTTTGTGAATGTTCAAAACTTGAAAGCAATCTTTCACAACTGAAAAACTCAAATATGTTTTTCTTGTTTGTTATAAAACATAAACAAACTATTTATAGCTTTCAAATATTGGTCAAAGCATTTAATAGAGGAGCGTATTCAGTTGGAAATCATTTAAAGCACACTCAACTAACAAAACAAAATTTTGTTAGGATTTTCAAACAAACAATCGATTGAAATCACGAAACAATCAATTGTTTTGGTTTGACAGCAAGTCAACCAACCAAAACAGTTTTCAACCTTTTCAAAAACACCTAAGAGTAAAACAATCGGTTGTTTCGACAAAACAACAAGTTGTTTTTCACTTAGTTTGAAAAAAACTTTAAACTTAAAAGGTTTTAAAAACACTTTACCTTTAGATTCAACAAAGAGTGGATTATACAAATAAACTACCTAGATCTTATCCTAAACACAACAACAACTCCAACCTTGCATAAAACACTTGGATTTGGATTCTTCAAAGCCTTTGATCACTCTTGATAAAAAATTATGACCGTACGAGGGTTAGGTTTAGTTGGAGTAATAATATGTCTTAATAATAAATCAGAGAAGGTTGCCTGTTAAAATCTATCTTTGCACTAAATATCTCTCAACTTGACTATTCTTTTTAATCTGGTGTGTGTTCAAATTTGTAAAGTCAGAAATTAAATCTATTGGTTCTAAAACCAATATGTTTAAATTATAAGAAAGCCCATGGAGGCCACTATCTAAGAATTTAGATATTCCAATTTTTTATTTTTTCTAATATGTAAATAAATTGCGAAAATAATCCAAGTAATAAAAGCCCAAGTTTCCTTTGGATCCCAATTCCAATATGATCCCCATGCCTCATTAGCCCATAGGAATGCTTATGAAATCGGGAAAATAAATCTATTTTACTTTGAATCAATTTGTTCTCTTCTGTCAAGATTTCTGAAATTAGTATTCTTTGCAAAAAAATTATAAGCTCAACTCACCCCCTCTTGAACTTTGACACTAATAAACCCAACAAGAAACACTTGCGAGAAGAGAATAGAACTTTGAAGGAATTTATTTATTTTTGTATTATTTTCATTTCTTGTGTAATTTGACCACTATCTTTACTTTTAGAGCCTTTGGTGTTCTTCCATCCCCTAAATTTTTCTTTTAACTTGCTTTCTAGAAAACACTTTAGATGGTGAGTGTGTCTTGAAGGCTCACAAGTTCCAAAAAGTCTCACAATTAGGAATTGTTTAGTTTAAATTTGTGCAATTTAATTCTAGTCTTTAAAGATTTCTTTTAGTTTTTTTCTTTAGAAAACTCTTTGTTTCTGTTGAAGAAGTTTCTTTGGAAGGAGATTTGTGAAATGCATTGGGATACGTTCTGGTTAGAAAAGACCTTGATACTTAAACGTGTCCACTATGACCCACCTCTCTTTCCTATGATTTTACCTCATGTGCTACAATTATTTGCCTTCTTGAGAAACATATTTAAATACAACACTTAAGATATCTAAGAACACTTCTCAGCTTAGTGGAAGTCATTCAAGTTCTTCACCAAAAAGTTTGAAAAATTTATTAAAGAACTTAAGTCACTTAAATTGTGGAAAAAGCAATAGGAAATTTGGAAATAAAATGAGAAAATAGAAAGGGGTACCAAACTTGTCATTCTTGAGAAGGGACTTAGAATCTTAAAGAAAAAATACAAAAAAAAAAATTAAAAGTAGAAAATATTCATAAAAGAGTAGAAGCAATTTTACTCAAGAGTCTACGTCGAGGGATACCCAGGCAAAAGGAATATTATAAATGCCCTCTAGGAGGTATAAAAAGGAAGAAAAGCCTAGCCCAAGTACTTCCCTTGTTGATGCTTCTTATCCTTGTTCTAGTAAACTTCTCATTATGAGAAGAGATCCTAATTAACCTTGTATATTCCAACAAGAGAATAATTTTCACACATATTGTCAAATTTCTAACCTAACTTGTTATCTCATTGTGGATAATGAATCATGTAACAATCTTTGCAGTACTAGGTTTATCCAAATGTTGAACTTAGCTACCATTTCTCATCCTAAACCTTATAAACTTCATTGGTTTTTAAAAAATTGAGAATATGGTAGTCAAACAACAAGTGAAAGTAAAGCTTTCTATAATATACTATGAGGAAAGATCTTTATGTGATCTTGTACCAATGGAATCTTATAATATTTTGTTAGAATGACCTTGACAATTTGATCATAATACCATTCATGAATGTTGAACTAATAAAAATAACTTTCACTTATAAGAAATATAAGTTTGTACTTAGTTCTTTATCACTTTCACAAGTAATAAAGTACTAAGAACAAACACATCAAAAAATGGTAAAAGAAAAGAAAGAGAAAATTAGGTAGTTCTCCTAGGACAAGAGTTTAGGAAGATAAAATCTAGATAATAAAGATTAAAAAGAAAGTTTGAGGAAAGGAGAGAGAGAAAAGAAAAAGAAATAAAAGAAAAAAATTTGAACTCATCCTCTTTAAATAAATCTTGTGATAAGTTGTCAGAAGAAGCTGAGCAATTTCAAGAAATATGGCAACCACATTAGAAAGAAAAGAAAAACTTAAAATTGTTTATGAAGTCATGAACTTTTTTTAATTTGATAAGAGGTACACGAGTTTCAAAAGTCAAAATTTTCTTAATTATATCTTGGAGAACATTGTTCTTCTTGAACTTTATATATATATATATATATATATATATATATATATACCACTTGTTTTGTTTGTTGGTGTTAATTACATGTTGGTGTTTGATCTTGGAGAAAAGACATAAACCTCAAACAACAATAAGGTTGTTATCATGAAAGAACAATGGAGATCTGAGGACAAATCCTTCATAAGAGGGAGGGGATGATAGAAACTATCCAACCACATCATTGACAAATAAGGAGGTTGAAAATCTGAAGCTTTGTTGAAGAACTTACTTGCACAATAGGCCCAATTAGGCTTTTGTCTATCTTTTGTGGGCCCAATAAAGAGGACAACTCTAGGATGAAGAAATGCAAAAAGTATATTAGAGAAGACCTCCATACGATGGAAAAACAACTAGATCATTGGACATAAAACTACAAGAAGACTAGGACTCGACTGTCTTCAACAGGGTCAAGTTATCACCATTTTGGGTCAAACTTTAGTTTGAATAATTGTATAGTGTAGATTAGGATTTCATGGGCCATGTGATAAAGGTTAAATTCATAGCAAACTAGGCATGCATAATGAGTACAATACATGAAAAAGCAACCTAAAAAACATGCAATTCCCCACAAAGCAAAGCTTGACTCAAAAATAAAAAGAAGAATTTGATAAATCTTGCAGAAAAATAAGAAGAAATAACAGACAAAAAAAGGGATAAAAAATGACCAATCCACTCAATGCTGATGGAATAAGCAGATTGACAAAAGAAAGAATGGAAAAACTTCCAAAATGACGAGAGCCAAAAGCATGCACTAAGCGGATTGAGTTGAGAGAAGGATCAAGAATTAAAGAGTTTATAAGGATGAGCTAATTCAAAAGGGTTGTGTGAAAAAATCATTCACAATAAAGAAAGCTCAAATGCACTTGGAAAGGGCTTGAAGCTAACCTGAAGAAAAGAACAAAGATTTTAGTTTCGTTTAGGCTTGACGTGAGGTGAAACCCAAGCCTAAGAAGATTTCATGATTAATAAAGGATTGCACTGAGCTTGGCTTGGAGACAATAGCCGTAGAACAAAAAAAACCTCTGAATCTTCTGAAGCCCAAAAAGGTGCTTGAAACCAAAAGGTTTCTTCATAATGAAGATAGCCAATTTGTCGAGCAGATTGAATCTATGACGAGCGTATGCTGAATATGTTGGAGCTTATCACTAAACTCTATAAATAGAGAGGTCCTAACACCTTATTTGGAGGCTGGAACGACAATACATATTAAGGTAGAAGACCAAATCCTAGACGCTGAAACAGAGACAAACATTAAGGTAGAAGATCAAAGCGCAAGCTAGCCAAAAACATTTAGGGATCCATGTTTGTTGTTTTTAGCTTCTCATCCTTACACTTTACTGTACGATTTATCATGAGTTGCTAAACTTAATTTGTTGGGATTGGAAAGCAATGTAATATCTCTGGAGTTATTATTATTTATGAAGGCATGTTTTCTTTAAAATTTAAGTTATATTGGTTTGATTGTATACTTAATGGTGAGGAACGACCAATGATGCCCATGGAACATGAATGAGGTTGAAAAACGAGTTCATGTATCTGAACCCTTTCAAATCTACCATGTATGTCAATTTCTAGGAATTGAATTGAGTATTTGGCTTGAATTGTCCCATCCTAATACAAAAATAAGATTTTAGGATGCAAAGAATTTATTATGATATTTTGTGGTTATGGATAACTTTGATAAAGGAATTGACTTGATTTAGTCATAAGGAACAATGAGCTTGAATAAACATAACATTCAAAAGTAATAATAACAAAAGAGATTTTCGAAGCTATTTCCCCCGCACATGTGATGTATTGTTATTCTTCTAATTTATTTCGGTAAAAGTTTAAATCTCGCGAAATATTTTATTAGGATTATTATAATTATTACACAAAATCTATGCAATCAACTTTACCATTTTCTAACTTCATTTTGAAAGTTATTACTACTCTAGTAATCTTTAATTCCATGTGGATATGAGAACCCTCAGTTGTACTATAGTTGACTTGGTCCGCTTTCAGAGAAAAATATTTTAAATCCGCCCATCACGATGTATTGGGCCAAGTAGTGTAGAATAATTGAGTCATGTATTTGGACCAAGTAGAGTAGGATTTTGTATTTGTATTTATTATACCTATGTTAGATTAAAGTTTTCTAAAATCTAGGTAGGGTTTCAGTTGGGCTTCTAATGACCAAAGAGAAACCTAGGTCGATCATACAAGGAAAGTGTTCACTCCAAACTAGGGTTTTGTAGCTTGCCTTCCAAGTTTCATTCATGCGAAAGGCATGACTAGCCATGGGCGCCAAAATTCAATTTGAATCTTCCTTCCCACTCTTCCTCTCTTTTAGGTGTCTATGTAGCTATAAATAGGAGTGAACTCTTCTTAAACTTTTAACTTGTAATTAGTACTAAAATGCTGCATAATTTTGGTCATTCTACTTGTTCCTAAGTTGGCCTCACCTCTCACTTGCACAAATTTCTTTATTCCTCTTCAACCACTATGTTAATGTTTTCACAACCACATTTCTTCCAATCTTCATCCAAAAAGTTAAATAAAAAAGAAGACTAAAAGAAGAGGAGTCTATCATTCCCTACACCTAACCAACACCTGGATCCTAACACATTCGACAAACACCTACCAACCAAGATCAAAAGCCTAAGCACATAACTAATTAGTATGCCATAATAAACAACTCACAAATCATGATTAAGAGGACATTGAGACCTATATAGGCCTATTATAACCATCCACATGGGTAGGGGCCCAATGCGATCACTATAACTAGGTAAACACTCTAAGGTAAAAAAGTAATGAATCTTTGACCCTTTACTATACATCTTCTTTATTAATCGAAAATTGTCTTGAGTATCGAAATATAATCACAAATATCCTTACTAAGATTAACAACCAAGAACACTAGGTATAAGGATCCATCCACAAGAACAAATATGAAATATAATTTCAAATTACAAAATTTATGATATAATTCCAAAGGGTCTAATATATTGATTTTTTTTTATAATGTAATCCTAAACACCTATCGAAATCGAAGACTAGAAATACTTAGTATAATAAGTTATCTGGTTATAAAAAACAAATATAAAATATAATTTCAAATTACAAAATTTATACTATAATTCCAAAGCTCTAATATATTGAAAAAACTAATGTTTGTAATGTAATATTTATTAAAGGTATTTTGAAGCTATTAGATGCTAAATTAAAATTGTTATCATATTATATACATTATATTATCTGTACAGTAAATTCATATCTATTATTAAAAATATTGAAACTATATTAATAATAATATTTAAAGCAATTACTAAAAACTTTTTAAATAATATTATGCATCACAACTTATAAAAATGTAACCAAAGGCTTATGAGTAAATAATATAAATTAAAAATATAAAGATTCAAACAGTATATTGGAACGGGTCTCATTCTAGTTACATAATAAATAATTCAAACTTAATAAATAATAAGATAAAAGAAGTAAAATTTTTGTGAAGAATAAAAAGTTATTTAATCATAAAATTAATATAATTAATTAACTTTCCTTTTAAGATATATCTAAATAAAATTAGTATGATTAATGAACATCCCTTAAAAAGTCACAAGAGTTTCCCTTGCACCAAATTGCAAGGACAATTTATCCTTAAGTATGACAATATTTAATTCAAAACAAAAAGATTAAGTTTACTTATTCAGATTAAATAAAATAGAATGCAAAAATAGATATGACATGTCGTGGCAGAATCTAGGCCTTACAATTCCTACACTAATGGTGCCAAACCCTTCTCATAATTCTAGAACAATCTTTCTCGGGTTATATCTTCACTAAACCCTTTCTTCATTTCCCTGCAAAGGGTTTTCGTCACTCTCCCTCACACCAAGTCACACTTGGAGATAACATATCACAAGGAACACTCTCTCACTCGCTCACTTGTGTGCGGAGACTTCAAAGTATGGCTCCTGTACTCAGCAGAACCATGGCCTCGGCCTCTCTTACCTCGCTCCCTCCTTCTTCCTCCTTTTCAAGGGCTTCCCCTCTCAGAACCGCTTTTCTGCCGCCGCAGTTCGGTCGCCGGAGGAGTTTCTTCTCCACCGCGGGCCTGAGATGGACGCAGAGGCGCGAGAGGAAGCTCGCTGTTCGATGTGAGGCCGCCGTGGCCGAGAAGGAGGAGACCACCGGGGAGAAGTTTGAGTACCAGGCTGAGGTGTGTTTTCAATGAGTTTGTCGGTTTGTTAACCTTTTTGTAGTTTTGGGTCGTCGTGAGTGAGATAAAGGTTCAACCTTTTGCCTATTACGTGTGGCTTGTAATTGCAAGTCAATAAGCCGTCATCGTGAAGTCTGTGCGTGTGTGAGAGGCAGATTTCCTTGGAAAATGAATTCAGTGTCGATTTACTTTTGTACGTGGTTTGAAATTTCGACTAGTAATGGTGAAAGACCTACTCCTTACTGGTGTGTTTGCTTGTGAGAGAGATTTATGAATCTAATGAATTCCCTCACATATATATGCATGTAATCTATATATATGTACACGTATATCTGTGTTTGTATGAGATTTGCTACGATCATCCACTTTCTTTTTGGAGGACTAAGAAAGTAATTAGTACTTCCACTAAAAACAACTCACATACATATATTTTGTATTTAGTTTAGAATTTTGATATGTAATGTAAGTGAAAGATTTAGTGCATAAAAGGGTGTGTGTGCATGAGTTTTGCTGAATGAAGGGATATGTCAATTTGTTTTTGCATTTTGCTTGGAATTTTGGTGTGTATTTGGAAGGGAAAGAAAGCAGAAGGGAGATTTCCATTTATTGCTTAAGGAAGTTTTGCTTTAGTATGTGAATTCCGTTTTTCTTTTGTGCAGGTGAGTCGATTGATGGATTTGATTGTTCACAGTCTGTACAGCCACAAGGAAGTTTTCCTTCGTGAACTTGTGAGGTAATCGGACTAATGTTTCTATGGTTGCATGGTTGTGCTATTATTGTTGAGTAGTGTTTAGTAGATGCCATGTTTTTTTTTGTCACTTTTGGATTTTTGCATCTACATCTAACACGGGTTATGAGTGTGCTATCACTTGATTGTGATGTATTTTGTTGATTGTTGTTCTGTTCTTCCAGTAATGCTAGTGATGCTTTGGACAAGTTGAGATTCTTAAGTGTGACTGAGCCTTCTTTGCTTGGAGATGCTGGAGATCTTGAGATACGTATAAAGTCTGACCCAGAAAATGGAACTATAACTATAACGTATGTATATGTATTGTTTTGGATTTGTTTTTTGGTTTTATTTTACTTTTCTGTGTGGTGTGAATAGGAGTATTAAACTGTTAACTCTTGACCCTGTAGAGATACTGGCATTGGAATGAGTAAAGAAGAGCTCATTGATTGTCTTGGAACTATTGCTCAGAGTGGTACATCAAAATTTTTGAAGGCACTTAAGGTAATCTGCCAATGATCTGAAATCTGGCTTTCTTTGATAATTGATGCTTTAATGCTTCAGCCATCATGTTTAAATATTCCCCTTATGTTGCAGGAAAACAAGGATCTAGGAGCAGATAATAGTTTGATCGGTCAATTTGGTGTTGGATTCTACTCTGCTTTTCTTGTTGCTGAGAAGGTATGGAGTGGATTTCTTAAGTACATCCTGCTGGTTGATTTTTCTGATTTTAACTGTTTTTTAATTTATGCCATGAATTGGCTATTTCTGCATGTCCATTAGGTTGTTGTTTCTACGAAGAGCCCAAGATCAGATAAGCAGTATGTATGGGAAGCAGAAGCTGACAGTAGCTCTTATGTGATAAAGGAAGAAACTGATCCAGAAAAGCTTCTGCATCGTGGTACACAGATTACACTGTATTTAAGAGTGAGTGATATTACTTTCATTTTTTTTAAAAGGTTACATGGAATGTAAGAACTAAGAAGTATCTATCTATTGATGAAAGGTTGAACTCAGGATAATATTATTTGGAAACTGTAAAACCAATTTATTACAGACATGTGGTTTAAGCTCCCACATAATTCTTGCTTCTTGTCTAGCCAGATAACTGATATTAATTAAATAAGTCTAATATTTTAAATTTCAGTTGGAAATCTTTCGCAATTTATTTGTTCTGTTTCAATGAAAGGATGAATCTTGTATAATATTTGGAACATTATTTTAATGCTGACATGTTATATGTAGTCAAAGTACTAAAATTCTTCTTTACTGGCAGGAGGATGACAAGTATGAATTCTCTGAGCCATCCAAGATTCAGGGTTTGGTGAAGAATTACTCACAGTTCGTTTCCTTCCCCATCTACACATGGCAAGAAAAGTCAAAAACTGTGGAGGTAAATTGGCCTTCTGTTACAGATTCCTGTGTTCATGTTGGGGGTTGGCAGAAGTGTGCTAAACCAATTCTGTGTACAAGTCGTAGTTTTCTATTTTGCACATATGTTTAGTGGTACTGATGCTGATTTATTATCAAATATTTTCTCCTGCTTTTTTGTACTGTCTATGAAACGCTTTATTTTAATTTCTTTTATTGGAGGAACATGACAGTTACTTACGTAGCTGTAAGACTTGGATTATAGTATTGCTCAAGGTACTTGTGATTATCATGTTTTTTTGGGCATTGTTTTCTACCAGTGAATAAGGAGATTTTGTCTTCACTTGGTGGTAATTAAAAATATTTACTTGTCAACAGGGGGTAGAAAAGAAACTTGAAATGGTTCCTTGTTGTTTTATGTTTCTGTAGCTAAACTTGTTCTACATTAGCTATGGTTTCTGTCACCTTTAGGATGACTGGCTAAGTTTTAGTTTTAGACAGTTGTTGGGTAGAAAGGAAACATGAAATGGTTCCTTGTTATTTGGGGTTTGTGTTTGAGGTGAATTTGTTCTACATCAGCTATAGTTTCTATCACCTTTTAGGATGGCAGGCTTATTTTAGGTTTTACATTGTAGTTGGGTTTGGTGAATGGGTGAATACTGGGCTATATTTGCTAGCAAATTCAGGCCAGAGAGGATCGATGTTGGTTGTTATGAGGGATTACTGGTGACTAGGAGATGGTTATAACCAAGTGTTAAGTGATAGTTGAAAACACTGGTTTATTTTAGAAATTTGTTTCCATCTAGAAGGGAGCAACCCTTTCCTTTCAATTGAATAGAAAATGTTGTGGATAAACAATATGCCAAACAATTGAAGTATAAAAAGTTATATCAATGTATTTATTCAGAAAACCTAATAATACTTTTAGGGTGATGTCATGTTATCTAGATTAAATTTATTCGCTTTGAATTCTCATTCCCTATTTTCTTAAATACTTGAAGCTTATAGAAATGTTTGTCATGGACTGGCAAATCAATTGGCTCTAGGTTTTTTGCCATTAATTTAATAACCAATTGATTAATTAATTTTAATATTGGCAGGTGGAAGAGGATGAAGAACCCAAAGAAGGGGAAGAACCAAAAGCAGAGGTAATGACTTTGGTATTTCTTAATGTTGGTGTTGTACTTGTTTTTCTAATTTGTTACTAATACTAAGTCTGTTCTTCCTTGTGAAGGGTGAGAAAAAGAAGGTGAAAAAGACTAAAACTGAGAAGTATTGGGATTGGGAATTAGCCAATGAAACAAAGCCAATATGGGTGAGTTTGAGATATATCTTCTTTTATGGTGCTAGGACATTATTGCCCTGCATTTTTCTTATCATTCTGTTATTGGTCTAACTTAGCCTTTTTTAATTTTTTGTAGATGCGGAGCACAAAAGAAGTTGAAAAGGAGGAGTACAGTGAATTTTACAAGAAGACTTTTAGTGAATTCTTAGAGCCACTTGCACATACTCACTTCACTACTGAGGTATATTGACAATTTAGTGTATCAGCAGAAGATCATTTCTTTTAGGCAATATCAATTTGACTAGGCTTTAAACCCTGCAGGGCGAGGTTGAGTTCAGAAGCATTCTATATGTTCCGGGAATGGGACCTCTTAACAATGAAGAAGTGGTGAACCCTAAAACAAAGAACATACGCTTGTATGTTAAGCGTGTATTCATTTCAGATGATTTTGATGGGGAGCTGGTGAGTACTACTTTACCCTAAGCTTCTTGGTGGGATTTGTCTTGTATATTTGAAATTTATGTCACTTCTCCCTTTCATTATATTGATATTATGAATCATGAAAGAAGGAAAAATGTTTACTTTCTATTCTGGTCTGTAACTTCAAATTCTTGTACGTGTCATATCTGTGCTTTTCTTTGTTTCTTGCTTTTATTTCACCAACTGTTGTCAGCTACCTAAAAAAGAAGTGCTTGGAGCATTGAAGAGTACATTTAACGTTTTACTTATCTTTTTATTTTGTAGTTTCCACGTTACCTGAGCTTTGTGAAGGGTGTGGTTGACTCAGATGACCTTCCTCTCAATGTTTCTCGAGAGATCCTTCAAGAAAGCAGAATTGTAAGAGGACTACCACTTTTCCTGCTGATATAGAGAACTTTTTTCATCTGATAAAAATGAATGAAGGATATTTTTGATAATTATTTTTCTTATAATGATACTTTATACTAACAATCAGGTAAGAATAATGAGAAAGAGACTTGTCAGGAAGGCATTTGATATGATTCAAGATCTTGCTGAAAGTGAAAATAAAGAGGTTGGTAGGAACAAACTTAGCTTCTTTATATTTTGAATATGAATTTAGAGTCTATAGATAGAATGAATGTTTCTTGTGATTCCAGGACTACAAGAAATTCTGGGAAAACTTCGGTAGGTTTATAAAATTGGGTTGTATTGAAGACACTGGAAATCATAAGCGCATAACACCGTTATTGAGGTTTTTCACTTCCAAAAGTGAGGAGGAACTTAAAAGCTTGGATGATTATGTTGAAAACATGGGAGAAAACCAAAAGGCTATTTTTTACCTAGCAACTGACAGCTTGAAGAGTGCAAAAACTGCTCCATTTGTGGAGAGACTGATTCAGAAAAATATTGAGGTATTTCTACATGTTAATTTGTGCTTGTAGACGGGGAATTGGTAGGTGAGATGATAGCCAAGGTTGTCAAGGGGGGGTTGTCTCCAGCTTCCCTCTGCATTACCTGCTATCTCGTGGAGGGTTAGGCTTTTTGTTTGTGTGATAATGTTCAATAAAGTTGTTTATTGAAATGATTGGAATGCTTCAACTGAAGTTAATTTTGTATTGTGTTTTTCTTTCTGCAGTTTTTTACTTGGGTGTCTATTATTACAGGTTCTTTATTTGGTTGATCCTATTGATGAAGTTGCCATCCAGAACCTACAGACGTATAAAGAAAAGAAATTTGTTGATATCAGTAAAGAGGATTTAGAATTAGGTTTGTATTGTTTCCTCTCTTGCTTTCAATTGCTCATACTATTTTGTTTCTGGGAAATTTGGATTTGAATATTGTTCTCAAAACAATTATTAAATCAGGTGACGAGGATGAGGTCAAAGAGAGGGAAAACAAACAAGAATATAACCTACTCTGTGATTGGGTAAAACAACAGCTTGGTGATAAGGTGGCCAAAGTTCAAATCTCAAAGCGCTTGAGTTCATCTCCCTGTGTGCTTGTATCAGGGAAGTTTGGTTGGTCCGCTAACATGGAGAGGTTAGTCATTGACTCATTGGCTTTACTAGCCTTTCTCTCACAAGTAGTTGATCATTCTCTTGACAAAAGGGCTTGAAAAATCTTCAATTCTTATTTCTTCAGACTAATGAAGGCACAGGCTCTTGGGGACACTTCAAGTTTGGAGTTCATGAGGGGGAGGAGAATATTGGAGATTAATACAGATCACCCTATTATCAAAGACTTGAGTGTGAGTTGACATTCAGTTTGGAGTTTATTGTTCTGTAAACCGTTGTTACTATATTGATAAGTTTTCTTATAGTTTGCACACAACATGCACAATTGGTGAGGAAGGTTATTAAACTCTTCAGAATTGAGAGCCACATTTCAGATAAGAAGTTTTTGTAAGTAGGGAGAAGAAAAAGGAGCAGAATCAGCATACAAGTTCCTCAAGTTCATTTATCTTGGAACTGGATTCCATTTATGATTGATTAAATATTGTAGCTTGCCTGTGGGTAATCTTAACTGAGTGGTAATGTTGCCATGTTGGTTCATAAAAGTGTCAAGACAAATCTGTTAGTCGACTAACAAGCCCTACAATGGCAAATTTAAAGTAGGATAAATAGTGGGTTATTTTCCTTTCTCTTTTCCGTTTGTCATACTGATAATCAGGTGGCAAAACAAAGGAATATATTTTCCTGTCTCCTGATATCTGGTCTGCCACTAGAAATGTTTCGAGATTTAATAACATAACTATTTAATGCCGAAACCTATACATGGCCATGCTCTGAACGGAAGTTATCTTACGTATTGTTTTAATTATTTTTATCTTTCTTTCAGGCTGCCTGCAAGAATGCACATGACAGCAGTGAAGCTAAGAGAGCAATCGATCTCTTATACGACACAGCTCTAATTTCTAGTGGATTTTCTGTAAGTGCAATATAAAATTTAATTTTTCATGTAACATGTATATGGTCTATAACTCACCAAAATGACGTTGCTTGATATTGCTACCCGCATCTAGTAGGATAAGGCTTATTTTGTTGGAACAAATATAGGTTATCTGCAATTTTGATTAAAATAGTTTCTCAATAGTGCAGTCTGATTGCCCGGATGAGTTGGGTAATAAGATATAGTAGGATAAGGCTTTTTCTGTTGTGACAAATATAGGTTATCTGCGAGTTTTGATTAACATAGTTTCTGAATAATGCAGCCTGATAGCCCGGCTGAGTTGGGTAATAAGATTTATGAAATGATGGCCATGGCCGTGGGAGGAAGATGGGGTAGATCAGAAGAAGAGGAAGAAACATCTGTTGAAGCTGAGTCAAGCTCGGGTGAGGAAAGTTCAGAGCCAGAAGTTTATGAACCCTCGGAAGTCATTACAGAGACTGATCCTTGGACAACAGATTAGGCATACTATGCTTTAGAATATGTTAAAATTTTGGCATTATAGGAAAGGAAACAATGAATTCCAAGGTTGAAAAGGAATAGGAGAGACTACTATTTTTTTTCCTATGATTTTCTGTGTTGAATAAGCATTGAAATATAGAACTGTGAAGAATGGGTCAAATCATATTGGACCTTTGGAATGAAATTAAGAACTAGTTTTGTTGGTGGGCACATTTTAATGCTTCATGGCCTCGTGCCATTATTCTTTTTAGGTGTTGAGAGCAATTCTGGAAAGCTGAAATGAAATGATCTTTGTTTCTTGTTCCCTCATTTCTGCCATGGATTTGTAGTTTAACTTGACAACACTGATTCGATGCTCAGTTGATATGTAATGGAAAATTTTATAAATATTTTAGACAGTTGTGTTTAATAGATACAGGTTTAATTATAGGCATAAAATTATGATTTTCCAATGCTACAGTGAGTTGGTAAGTAAAATTTGGGTTTCTGAATAATTCAATTATTTGAGTAGTTTAAATAATCAATTGACAGCAGTTTTGGTATGGTGTTTAATTGGAATATAATGACAATGTATAATATTTATTTTATCATTCCATTATGAAATAATATATATACAACTAAAATTTGGGTTCCGGATAATGCACTTTGCAAATTATTTTAAATTATCAATTGGCAATAGTTTTCGTATGGAGTTTATCTGGAATACAGTGAAAATGTATAATATTTGATATTATCATTCAATTATCAAATAATATATAATTTTAATCTTTGTAATAATTATGTTAAAATTATTAGTAGATGATTAATTTGGTTGTGGAATGCTGCTAATTTAGTTCTAAGAGTAAAACGTATGATTTTATTTGAGTCTAAGAATTCAGTTTGATTCTTAATATAATAGTTTTATGATTAAACAATTATAATTTATTGCCAAATAAAACTTTAAATTTATACTTTAATAGTAAATAGTTCCATAACATTTAACAATAAAATATAATTGTTGTACTTTTATTATTTTAAAATTAAATTCATAGCGTTTCACAGATTTAAGGATTTTAAATTGATTATTTAAACAAAAATTATATTTAAAATCTTTTAGTTGATTATTCACATTTCATATATATTTAACCTAAATACTTCAAATTCTCTCTATTTTTGGAATTTAATTTGAACGCAAATAGAGTTAAATTTTTATTGTTATTTACATTTGTTTAACTGTAATATATTTTAAAAGTGTTTGTGGAATTAGTTATTGATTTAAGTTGGTTCTTTCAAGAAAGATTAATAGTTGAAGTTTAGTATAAATGGTGGTTTTTGGCATTATGGGGTTTAGGAGGTTCTTTGTTGGTGTTACGAGGATAAACTTAAGTGTCGGAAAATCTTTTATAGATGGATTTTCACTCTTTAATCAACAATCTTTTAAAAAGAAGATCAGTATTCAACAAACAATTCGGATTTAACATCTCAACTCCACAAACTCAATAAAAACATAATTATAATGTTATAACAAAATTTAGATGCCAAATGTCTTTTCCCACATGATTAACATCATAATATCTTAGTAGTAAAAAATATCAAATATTGAGTCAGTGAGAAATACTCCCTCTAATTGAATTTATAGAGTAAAGATAATCATGACGCGTACAATAACCACTTCAGTTACAAGTAGTTGTATCGAATTTTGCACTCACATAGTCATGACGTGTGCTCTCTAACCACTTTAGTTACAAGTAGTTACGTTGAGCTTCACGATCACATTAATGTGGTTGTAACTGTTTCAGAGTGATTACTAGTGAGATATATGTTTAATTGATGGTGGTTAATATTCATATTGTTAATAACTCATCCGCTTATTCAGAGTCGAGTAGTACACAAGTCCTCATGCTTGCAAATTCGAGTTTTAAAAATTCATTTGGAGCAATTCTAGATAAATAATCGAGGTTGATCTTTGTAACTATTTACAATTCGGTGGCTTAAGCTTGTTTGACTCATGGCCTGAACTTAATGTATTAACAATACAATCAATATAGTGATTCTTCTCTTTCCATGAATGTTAATTAATAGTAGTGTAGCCCTATGTAAATGAGGGGTTTTAAAGCTCATGATTATGTGTGTTTTTTCGAGGAACTCTTATTGACGTTTCACTTATTTGAACTAATCTTACCTTTTTCTTTTTGGGTGAAGGGACACGTTGTCCTAGAAGCTCTTCATGAGAAGACTTTTCTTGCGCCCAAAGAGTTTTGTGAATTGTTTTGTCTTACTTGTATAAAAAAACACCTTCTTTTTCACTCCTTAGATAATAGGGATATTGTTGTAAATCAAACCTGAAACGACAGAATGAAGAGATATTGCAAAAGAGGGTTGTGAACCCTAGATCCACGTTCATGAAATTTAAGGAGAAACGAAAGGGAGTTACGCACAACTTCTTTCTTGAGCGGTTCAGAGAACATTGCAAGAGTCTTGGGTGGTTGACTCCTCCTTTCACGTGGGTCTTCCTCGATCACCAGCGGTTGCTCCGTTTTCGCAGGACATGACCATGGGATGGTGCCACCCAACTAGAGTTTGAAACTGCGACAATTTTGATTTCTCCATTTATAAATACCGCATCCTTTTGCTCTGAAAACACATCTCTCACTCAAGCTTCTTCATCTTCCTCAACCCACACTCTCCATGCACCTTTCTTCTACCTCTCACCTTTACACCTTTTTCTTTTCTCTCTCTTCATTAATTTTTTATTTTAATATAAATATTTTTCTGGATTTATTGGGTTCTTATTCTTTTAAGAGTATAACTTGCTAGTTCTGATTCTTGGAAATTTTCGGAAAGTTCCTGTTGTATCCTGGGGGACTTGCGCAATACACTGAGAATAAGTTCTTACAGATAGTGATCACTCACGCATCAAAAACTCAATTTTGTTTGTGTTTTAAAGTCTCATGTATTACAAATATAAACCCTAAATATAAACCCTATTGGCGCAAGTTCTTCATCAAGTTCTTTTGATTCGATTTGTGTAGAAGGCGATTTTGTGTAGATTGAATCTCATCAGGTGGTCGCAGTGGAAACCACTCTCGTTGGCGTTGTCGTGCCTCAGGCTAAAATCCATAGTGAGGTTCCTAAGGCTTAGGTGGCTAAGGGTAAACATAAAACCTACCTGACAAAACTGTGGAAAACCCTAAGACGATAATGGTAAAAGGGGTTAGGAAACGCAAGTTTCCCCTATTTATGATCCCGAGTACTCTTTTGGTACTCGATGAAGTGAATCATACCTCAAAGATTGGAAAGTTTATTGCTTCTTTCAATGTTTGCTCCGATGCTTTGGTCGATTTTGTCTTTGCCAAACCCTATTCTGGCTGAGGACCCTACACCAATATTTATAGGCAATGCTCGTATATTTTAGATGTTCTTAAATTTTTATATTGTTTAACTCTTATGGATTTTATGTTTCTTTTTGACAGAGGTCATGGACAAAGGTTTCGATATGAAGAAAATGATGACCATGTTTAGGGCCTCCAAAGACGTGAGGGTGGTCAACCTTGCTAAGGATATTCCATAGAGCCTGAGCAAGCGTCTGAGGTTAAAGAATGACCAAACAGAACCTTCCCCGGAAAAGAAAACAACAGAAACTATTAATGACGTGTCAACCCAAATAGCTCATTCAAACACCTCAACCCTATTTGTGAATCCTGTTAAGGTTATGTGTCAAGTGCGAGAATCTTTGCCGCCAATTACTATACCGGCAAGCATCCATTCCCTAGTGGTTTCCTCGGCCCCCTAAGGTAATTTATCATGGAAAAAGCAACCAAACCCCTCGACTTGAGTGATGGAAAAAATGCACGCGGAAGCAACACACATAATCATGAAACAATGCAAGAAAATAAACGACACAAGATTTAACGTGGTTCGGTCGCCAACTGCAACCTACATCCACACGAGCAACTATTAGGTTTTATTTCTGTCTTGTTGCACACCAATTACAAGCACAATGATTTCTTTAAATAAAGATTATAAAGGAGACATAATGATTAAGCCCACTCTCTAAAACATGGTGTCTAGTAAGCCTAACCCAATTGGTCCTAGCTTCACACCCAACAATCTCCCACTTGAAGCCACGGAACAATGTTCACATGCGCTTCAACTATGTACATGTACCCCTGTAATTTGTCGACGAAACTCAATGTTCCACCTCTAGTTGCCACCAACCTTCTTAATCATCTTGCAGACTTCGTTGAATCTCTCTTGAGTTTCAACACATTCGTCATGAATGAAACTGCCACTGACCCGTCCTCTGTTCCTACCGGCTCCCACTTACACGAACTGTCGGATCCTGGTATAGCCTGAGAACAAACATACTCCATACTGAACAAGAAATTTTCTGGAGATGTTTCAACAACTGGAATACTGGTTCTCCTTACCCACTGTCGTCTAGGAACCTCAGCTGAAGCACGACCCGTGCTCTAACTTCCATAAGCACCTATGACTGGTCTACCTGAACCTTTCCATGCTTGTTCATCCTGAATCTCACCTGTGGCTCTAGGTTTTTCTCTTGTAAATACATTTTGTGAACCGGACTTTGTTTATCTTCTGAATTGGGACGGTCACTCCCTCATACGGTAATTTGACCATATACAACGAACCTCTCTTTCTTTCGCGGACCATGACAAGATTTCCCTTGACGACCTTCCACTGCTGATTTCCAAACTTCACATCATGTCCCTGTTCGTCCAACGGCCTAACAGAAATCAAACTTTTCGTCAAGCTTGGAACAACTCTGACATCCTTCAAAGTCCAGAAATCGACTGGTGTCTTCAACACTATGTCACCCATGCCCGTAACATGCAAAATCTCAATAGCTAAGCCTCTTTAAGGTTCTCACTTGATCCTTCAAATTATTTGTTTCTCAGTGGTTATGTGCCTTTTTATTCCTCTTGATGGTTAGAATGTTGTCCCAAGGTCCCTATTTATAGATTTTATGAATGGGATTCAAAGGGATTCAAGGGGATTCATCATCCACTTATCGTAGACCAATTCAATTCGTAGATTGGCTTTCTTCATCCTTAAGTAACTTTTGGGCTTCTTGAGATTCTAGAGTCAAGGATTTTCAGGGATTCGGTCCAGATCCAGCCAATCACTGCCATATCTTAATCATGAAGTAGGTTTGGCTTGGCTTAGGTTGCAAGCGAAATCACCTTGTTCCCAAACTTGGTTCATGTTGGCTTGAGCCCTTTCTGAGTGAAATTGAGCTTTCTTCATGATTAAGTAAGGTAATCTTCTCAGCCATTTTGGTTTTCGCTCAGCCTTTTAGTCTTTGGAATCTTGTGATTTTACTAGCCTCAATTCACTTAGCGGTTGTAAATGTGCTCAACATTTTGAGTGTTTTCCAAGGAGGTTTCTCTCTGGACTCAATCCACTGAGCCATTCTACATGTGTTGGGCGGATTGGTTCTGTTGCTCTGTCCTTTTTTTTTTTTGCACTTTTTTGCAAGAATTTTTGCAATTCCCTTATTTTCTTCTTCATCTTCATGTGCAGTTGTAGTTGGAGGTTTCGAGCATGTCTCTCACTATCTTTTGTACATATTTTACATAATTTATATGCCTTTTATATATAAAAATTACTACAATGAAGCACTTATCATTATTTAATCCATAAGATCTTTGCACAACAACTCCTTGCAGCTATATATTCAGCCTCTCCAGTTGACAATGCTACACATGTTTACTTCTTACAGTGCCATGAAATCAGGCTAGATCCAGGTAGATGACATGTGTCACTAGTTCTCTTCCTATCTAGGCTAACAAAGTCAAAATCTAAGTAACCAACCAAATTCAATGATACATGGTTGGGATACCATAACCCAACATCCTTGGTTCCTTGGGATACCATAACCCAACCATTAATCCCTGAAGCATCTCGATCAAGATGACAACCAATTGACATTGGTTTTGCAGATGATTTGCAACTCTCCATGTCAAACTTCTTTACAACATTTTTGCAGTACTTTGTTTGACAAATAAATATTCCATTCTTGAGTTATTTCACTTGCAGTCTCAAGAAGTAGGTTAATTCACCTATCATGGAAATTTCAAACTCACTTTTCATAGTATCCACAAAGGCTTCAGTTAGTGCTTCATTGGTTAAACCAAAGACAATGTCATCTACATAGACTTGTTCAAGAATGATATCATCTTTCTTTCTCTTAATGAGCAAAGTCTTATCTATCTTTTTCCATTTCATAGCCTTGAGATAATAAAAAGCAACTCAACCTCTCATATTACTACCGAGGAGCTTGATTCAAGCCATACAAGGTTTTCTTGAGTTTGTACACGTGATATAGAAACTTATGATTTTCAAACCTACGTGGTTGTGACATAAACACCTCTTCATTAATGTTTCCATTGAGAAAAACACTTTTTCCATCCATTTGAAACAACTTGAAACCACTCATACAAGCAAAGGCAAGCAGAAGTCTAACAACTTACAACCTTCCTACAGAAGCGTAGGTTTCATCATAATCAATGCATTCCTCTTGGTAGTAGCCTTTTACAACCTACCGTGCTTGTTCTTGGTGATGACTCTAAGCTCATCCATCTTGATTTTGTAAACCCATTTTGTCCCAATAACATTCATATTTGCAGTTCTTGAAACCAGAGATCATACTCCACTCATGACAAACTAATATAACTATTCTTGCATAGCTAAGATCCAATTTTCATCTAGTAGTGCCTCAGTGATATTCTTTGGTTTAACTTGGGAGATAAATGCCACAGTTTCACAAAAATTGTTTAGTGACTTCCTAGTGTAGACACCCTTCTCAATGTTCCCAATGATGTTATTCAGTGTACGATCCTTAGGAATCTTACACTCTCTAGGCAGTTTTGGATCAATAGTCTATCCTTCAATAGTAATTGAATCGATTTTTTTTAGATCAATTAGTTGATTTTTTTGAAGATTTAACTTTGAAGTTTAATTCTTAAATCATCTCCATCACAGATTAAACAACTTTCTCGTTCAAATTTTACCTTGTAACCTTTGCCACAAAGTTGAATTATACTTAGAAGATTATGTTTCAAACCTTCTACATATAATACATGCTTGATGATTGTGGAAGCCTCATCTCCAATATTGTCTCTTCCAAGGATTTTTCCACGATTACCGTCACCATAAGTGACATAGCCTTCATACTTTAACTTTAAATCAATAAACTGAGATAAATCTCCTCTCATGTGCTTAGAGCACCCACTGTCAAGATACCATTGACTTTGTCTCCTTTCTCCTTTTATTTTCGAGCCACTATTAGAAAATTCACCATTAGTTATGAATCACAAATTTCCTTCCTCCATGCTACATAGATGATATGCTGGAAGAAGACATATAATTGTCCTACCATGCTACATATGCTCTTCTACCTTTACCTCTTTCTACTTTTTTGTACTGCATCTTTTCCTTTCTTTGATGATTTGGACACTTCATATTTATATGTCTTGGTTTACCACATTCAAAGTAGGTATAATTTGAAGTATTAGAGTCACCAATTTTAAAGGTATACCATTTCTTGGATTGAGTCCTATCACGATTTTTCTTTTTTAAAACCCTATTGAACTTCTTTATGAGCAAGTTCAAAGTCACATCCTGATCTAAACCCTCTTCTTATTGACTCTGGTTCCTCTTTTGTACATTGGCCTTGAGAGCTATGCTCCTGGAATTTTTCTCTGTACTTTATAGTTTATTCAATCGAATTAACTCAAGCTCGTGTTCCCTTAACTTTCCAAATAAAGTTGGTGCATATAATATTGTTAGATCTGTGAACTCAGATAATGTAGTCACTTTTTGTTGTTAGCTCCTATCCAAGCACTTCAGTATTTTGATGTTCAACTCTTCCCCGTCAAACACCTTTCCTAGTCCAGTCAAGTGATTCACAATGTGAGTGAACTATTTCTACACTTCAACAATGGTTTCTCCTTGATGCATTCTGAACAACTCATACTCATGGGTGCATGCTTTCTTTCCCTCTTGGTGTCAAAAGTACCTTCATGTGTGATTTCAAGAATATCCCACATCTCTTTGGCTGAAAATTGCACTAAGATACCCTGAAAAACTCATCAAAATTTAATGCACATTTAATTTTATTATTAACAACATAATCAAATTGAACTTTTTTTCTCTCAGCTTCAGACTATTCAAACCATTTATTTTCAACACTTTCACCATTAGCAAAATGTTTAGTTATAAATGGACCATTAACCACATAATCCCATATACCCTTATATATAGACTCCATGAATATCTTCATTCTAACCTTCCAGAATGAATAATTCATCCCCACCAAACATAGAAGGTCTATTAATAGACACCCCTTCAACAAAGGGAAGCTTAAACTCAGTCATTTTTAAAGAAAAACTTTAATAACTCTCAAGCAACAACTCTTATGGCAAATGTTGTATAAAAGTCAACCAAGTTCAAAAGGGGGTGTAAATTGATACTTAGATTTTTGCAAATTTAGCTCTTCTTGAAAAACAAAAATTATTTCAACCGACTATTTATTAAAAGCAATAGATTAAAATCTAATCAGAAAACCTATTAGAAATATAAACCAATTATTTCTAAGCAGAAACATATTTAGTTTTTAATAGAATGTATCAGAGAAACAGATAATCGATTATTATTTTTTAAAACAATTGATTAAAAATCAAAGATAGTTTAATATTCAGCAGATTGAAAAGCAGTTAGCAAATAAACAAAGAACACGTGTATTTTTATACTAGTTCACTCTTTACCCAGTGCTACACCCAATTACCACCTCACACTGAAATGATTTTCACTAATCACACAAGCACTTGTACAAATAACAATCAAGAACAACAATCTTGTGCCCTACAAGATCAATTTTACCCCTGTAACACCTTGCTGCAGATTACAACACCTAAGAAACCCTATATTGCACTATAATACAATCCAAGTACAAGTAAAGAAAGAACAATGGAACGAAAACAACTGATAGAAAGATCAGAGAAACTCAAATTGGGTTTCTAGTTATTTAGCACAATCTTGAATCCTTCACAAAATAAGATGATGAAACAAGATCTTCAAGAATTTTTTTTTTTTTTTTACAAACATCTTGTAAACCAACACATGAATGTTTTTCTCAAATTCATATTAAAAAATTGTTTTGTTTAAAGGTTCTAGAAACCTATTTATAGATTTTGACAAACAACTGAACTAATTAACAACACATGTCAAATTCAATATGTTAAAACATGAATTAACCAGTTGATTTCACTTAAAGTGAAATTACTTAACGTGGAATTACTAGTATACTTTGATTTTTTTTCATAGGTTAAAAACTTGAAATGAAAAACAAACTTTATCTGATACATGAAAACTCAGTTTTTAACATATATATTAAAACTTTTCACAAAAATCACTTGAAAATCCATAAGTATTTTCAACAAGTTGATTTATGAATTTAACCAATTAAAAAATTTAACTTTCATAAACCATTTCCAAACCATTTTCAGACTTTTATCTTGGATCCATCATCTCATTTTGCAAAAGATAAACTTTAGACACAAAAGAAGCCTAAGCTAAACGTCATCAAACACAAATTAGACAAATACCCTAAGATGTCCAACAACACTCTCTTTTCTAATTGTGAAAATCAATGCAATATTTACATCATAATTTCCTATTTTTTTTCACTACACATTATCTATCACACTCCCAAACCAACCAATTACCTCTTCTCTCTTTAGAGAAAAAGTGTCATCTAGAGTAAATTGAAATGATACACCATACTCATCCATAAGCTCATAAGCTAAAGCAAGCCCAAATATGTTCACACACCTAATTAGATGAAGGATTTTTTACTAAAAAGGGCCAAATAGTTACTATGTTTTTTTCTTACTTCCTACAAAGGTTTAATAATGTAGAAAAGGTTCATTACTAATGCCTCCAATTTATCCTTTTATTTAAATTGTGTCATATGAATGAAGGAAAGAAGTTTTATTAGTAGCTTTTTCTTTCTAGTGTTACAACATTTAAGGTTAATTTCTTTGAAAAGGAAATGACTAGTATAAGAAAATGGGCAGATAAAAAGTATTTCCCTTATTTGACAACAAAGAAAATGGCTAAGAAAAGAAAATTATTACATTCTATTTGATCCCACATATTTTATTATTTTCCACTAAAATACGTGGAAATCAGAATAAAAATCTTAAACAACAAAACAACTAATTTTTTTTAAAAAAATAATTAATTAATATATTGATTAAATTATATACTATTTTATAAATTAAAAAAATATTAATTTAAAATAATTTTTATTATTAATAAAAATTTATAAACTAATTTTTAAATTGATATTTATCCACCATTAATTAATGTTTTAGCTATTAGGAAACTGAAACATTCTTAACCATAGTGGAAAAGAAAAAGTTACAACGCAGAGGAAAAATGATCACAGTTTAGGGTTCCGTGTGTTGGTTGTGTGAGATAGAGTCATCTGCTTCCCACTCCAAAATGTTCGTCATGCATATGGACGACTGATAATATTAATATTTATAATAAAAAAATTAATTTCTTTAATAAAAATATAAACAAAATATAAAATGTTAAAATAATTTTTAAAATAAAAAATATTAAAATATTAATATTTATTGGGATGTAGGTGTAGCATTGAGTGTAAAAAAAATCATTTTCCTTCTAATTTTTTTAAACTATAAAATTAGGGACAAAAATGTTTTTTTTATATCATGCTTTATCGTATATCCCATTAATATTTTAATCATTTATAACTTTTTAATTTTTGAAAATTATTTTAACATTTTGTATTTTGTTTATATTTTTGTTAAGGAGATTTTTTTTAATTTTTTTTATTAAAAATAATAATATTTTGTTAGTTGAGTGTAAAAATATGATCTGAAAAATCAATTATACATACCTTGTTTCAATAAGTAATTAAAAGCGTTTGTTAGTTAGATAGTGAAGAGGAAATAGCAGGCAAACATGCCCTCTGACTCAAGCTTGAATACAGAGATACGCACTCACTTTTAAATTCAGCCCAGCCATCATGGCGGGGCTAGGCTAAGGTGCAAGTCCAAGCCGAAGCCGTCATCAAAACTGGGTCCCACCTCTCCTCCAGAGAGTTTTCTCAGAGAAGGCCCATCAACCCTCCCATAGTAGGTCCGGGCCAGTACTTGGGAGCCCATCGTGGAAAATGCAGACGACGAATCCCCTACTCCGTCAACATAGGGCAACAGCCCTGCACCTGCAGATCTTGCACCCGTTACTACGCTACCGTTACAGTTTCTGATGACGGCGCTCTTCGCCAAGGGGAACACGCATCCGTGTGAAACAGATACATGGAAGGGAGAAGGCGCGGCACGTGGTGGCATGTACACCCACGACGACTGGGCCGCCGGCACCACCACTTCTGATGTGGCGGCGGTGCGAAGACAGACACGATAGGATTCCGAACGAAAGAAACTGCGGCATTTCGCGTGGCCTGTAACTGCGCGCGCTTCAGCTGTTGCCGCTCTTTCTTATGCGCGTTTTGGTGTCCCCCGAGAGCTTGCGAGTTTGCGAACTCGCGGCAGCAGTAATGACACTCGTATTTTCGGTCTCCGGAGGAGGTCGGGAACCCGGAGGCGCCTCCGGATTCCGGTGACGTAGACTTGGCGGTTGAATCAGACGCGTCTTCAAGAGCGATGGTTGTTTGGGCTTCGTCGTCCTCGGTGAGATCTTCGTGGACCACGCTGAAGCCGAAGAGTTTTAAGCATGCCGGGGAATTGGGGTTTATTCTTCCGGCGTGGCGGTGGATTTGATCTTCCATGGGTTTGATATGTGTTGAAGGTGGAAATGGGAGACAAGGATGTAGAAATGAAGTGGCGTGGGTGTATTTATACATGGGAATTATTCTTAGAAAAAGATATAAAGACTAAATTTAATATAGGAAGTTAAGAATGATAGTGTATTTAATCGATGTGAAAGAATAATAAGATATCTATTATAACCAATAACATAACATTATTTGTATACCAGATACTGATTACTCATTTATGAACTAATGCAATGTGTTTATTCTGAATTATTTTCTTGTAAAACTACAAATTAAGTAAGTTATCCGAAACTCTCAGAAAGAGGTTTTCATACTGGATTATTATAACTATTATGCAAGTTTATATGACACCGGAAAAGAAATGAGAAGAAAAAATGTGAAATGTGGAACACCCAAGAACACACCCTTCAGACAACTACAGAAATGAAAAGAATGCAGCCGAACTAATGAAATTAGGCACTTGGTTTTGTTATTCGAAAAAATATATGATATATTGATAATTAAGTAGTGTTTGTGGTGATTGGGAATGAGATTCATGTGATGGGAGTATGGGACGGGTTTGAAAGTCCTATAATACAAAAATGATTGGGTTTGGATCAGAGCCTTATAACATTCTTTTTTCCGCTTCACGCGGTTCCTCCTCGTGTACCTACAAGCTACCAATTAATTATGCATTTTCTATTATGCAAGTACCTGCTTCCAAGGGAAACTCTCATAGTTTCAACCAATAATTAACTAGGTTTGATAGGTTATGTACCATTGAATCAGCGGACTAAATATAATTAATTAAAAATTAATAGTCAAATGGACCCACATGTTGTTTAACATACCAACCCATCTTAATTAATTTCAATGTCCAACCAACAACTACAAAGTAAGAGACTTGGAGGCTCCCTTAGTACAATTAGGTCAGAAAAGCATACATGGATGTTTTTGTCATACTTGCGTGATCTTCTCTTTTCATGCCTATGAACTTGGTATAAGTTGACAATCACAAGCTTACCAGATTGTTTGATCAACTAATTAACGTTTGCTTACACCTCTTTTTTTCTTATTTTACCCATTACTCTCTTTTCTATTTACCTCCTACTCTTTTTGTTCAAAATAACAATATCCAAAATTAATCTTATTCAGTTTTATACTTATTTTTACTTTCTTTTTTGTATTCTTGATACTTCCAATCTTCTAGAGTGATCTTCTTCTACATTGAATTTGAGCCCAAATGTCTTATTGGTGGTCCAAACAAGCCCAATTAGATCCAAACTCCTAATTAATTCTTGATCAAGTTTCTAGCTCTATGACCTCTTTATTTTTTATTACAGTCTCATATATGAGTTTGCATCATACCATCTCTCTTGAAAGAAGATTTTGTCCTCGGATCTTGCATGAAGTTGATTGACTTTAGCCTTTATTGTTGTTTTCTTGTTTACTTTCCTCCAAGATCAAAAATCAATCTGCAAAAAACAGCAAACAATATTTGAATAATTTTCTTTACTAAAATTGTAACTTACTTCAAAGGCTCTTAAGTGAGTTGCTTAAGGGGATTGGATATATACCTAGTTGTTGGTGAACCAATATAAATCTTGTGTCTACTTCTCTCTCTATCCTTTACTTGATATACATTGTGTTTGAATTTTTTTTTGCGTACTTGAGTTCAACCTCAATTTACCCCCTCCCCCTTCTAGAGTCAATTGTCCCTACAAAACTCTATGATTTCTAAAGATCAAATACGCAGTGAATATTTCTTATCAAAATCCCTTTTTGATTATGTCAAAAAAGGGGAATAAATGAGTTTAATAAGTAGCGTTTATGTGCTTATTAGTTGTCATGTATGTGCTTATCATTGGTGCTTGTTAGTGTATACATGATTATTGTTGGTGTCTCATTGATATATTTTGTTGTTTGAATAAGTGTTTGTGTCATCATAAAAAAGGGAGAGATTGTTGAGTCCTAAATGGTTTGATGATTAAGCCATTAAACGGTCTGATATACATGTCTCTAGATGACTTCATGACTAACTAGACAGTCTATTGAGACATTAGACCGTTTATGAACCATTAGAAGGTCTGATGACTAGGATATCGTATGTTGTACTTACACTCTTATATTTTGATGATAACAAAAATTGATTGGTAGCTTACTTGTATATTGAAATATCTAAACAATGTTTCTACAACTACAATATTCATCAAAATGGTCTCATAGATGATATGAGTGTTTATAACGTAATTTCACGATAGGAATTGAGCATCTATATCATATACTCATTAAACGACCTAATAAGCTTTGTTAAATGCATAACAAAATTTAGATTGAATGTGGTACTTAGTTCTAACAATGATTTGTACAACTACCATATAGAGTAGACCCTTAGAGCATCTACATTTTTGTTCATGCTAGACAGTCTGACTAACTTGTTGAACGAATAATAGGTTTTGATTATAATTTTTTAAAAAAATCTTCTAAATTCATATATCTATTGAAATTGTATTCGATTAAAGAGATTTTATGTCCAAAAACAAAAAGATTTGAATCTATGCAATGACTCTATTTAACCCTATTTTTCGTATAAATTTGAAATCCTTCTTTTCCTAAACATGTTTGTCAAATAAATCTTGTGTATCTTTTCTAATGAATTGCCAATATCTCTTAATATTATTTAAATAAAAACATTTTTGAATAAATTGAAAATCTCAAGTACCTTGTTTTTGTCTCATGCATTATCTGAAATGAAATAATTTTCTGATTATGTTTTGATTTGTTTTTACTAACCCATATTGCAAATACATTTTCCAATTAGTTCCTTAAACAAGTTCGAAGGAAAAACAAGTTGGAAGGTTGCAAATCCAAGGTTTCGATTTTGAGCTTCTAGCACGAAAAGTTGAAGATACTGTAATATCCAAATTTAACCAATTTAAGTTCCTAAGTGCAGATATAAAGATATTGAAGGTATAGAACAAAAAAAAGGCAAGCCAAGCAACAAAAAGATATATTGTGATCTTGCTAAAAATTCTAAAAGTTGTAGTGAACATCTACTATAGTCTATAAAGCATATTTAGTCTTCTAGGTTGTTTGTGAAACCTTTGTAATTTATACCTGCGTTGCAAAAACGATCTTTGAAGCTTTCATCGTGTGATTACAAGATCAATACCATGTGTTTGAGGTGAAACATAGTTCTTCACCTAGTTAAATATTTTTTTGATGTGTTTAACCTGTTTCAAGTGATATTGTTTTACTTTATGTATTTGTTTTTGTGTTCTTTAGGTGTCTCTAGACAGAGTTTCCAAATTCAGTGTAGTAAGAGGTGTTACTAGGTGAGAAAATCAATCTTGTAAGGTTTAAGAGTTGGTTTCGTGAGTATATTTACTTTCACTATATTCCTTGTGTTTGTAAAACTCTTATATTAGTGTGAGCTTAGGTGGTGTGACTAAGTAACTATATGTAGTTCTTGGATAAAGGGAACCATTATAAAATTGATTATGCATCTTTCACTCTCTCTCTTTCTATTAATCTTACAATTTTTTCTTATTTCTTGTCTGATCATGGTTCTATGAAATCTTTAGAAGAACCAAATCTTGAAATTTCTTGATCTAATAAACATAACATTTTATGATTTGAAAAATTTGAGATAGTTTAATTCATCCTCTCCCTCCCTCTTAAACTCAACCATTTTAATCTAATATGTGTTATTAGGAAACAAAAGAACTTTGTGTTATGCATGAATATCTCTCTTCTAAAAAAAAGAAGAAGAAAGGCCTGACCCTGTCCTATTGAGAAAAAAATTTAATCAACATTTTTTATTAAATATATCTCAAAAAAATATTAGAAGCATTTCAGTCTTCCAGTCACAAAATATAAATGATTACACCAAATTAACTACCATTAAATATGTTAATCAACTTAAAATGAAATTAATCAAAATTTTATAAAATATATACACTACAAGAAAATCATTGATTTCTAATCAATGTTAAAGATAAAAAAATTAGTTATTATATTGACTAAATTAGATACTATTTTATAGTCTAAAAAAATATTAACATCTAAATTAATTTCTATTATTAATAAATAGTTTCTAAATTATTATCTAATTAGCTATCAACTTTATAATATAAATAATTGACTCTTAAAACTTTAGTAGCTAATTAAATACTAATTTAAAAATTATTTATTAATAATATAAATTAATTTAAATATCACTAATTTATTAATCATTAAAATAATATCTAATTTAGTTAATATAACAACTAATTATTATTTTTATTTAATAATTTTTTAAAATATTTTAATAAATTATGAAAAAGGTGTTGGTGTACTCAAATAAGGTTGTGTGAAAAGTGGAGGAAGAGACACGGACACGGAGTATAGTCTCGCGTTGGCGTTGGCGTTGGGAGAGACACTTGTAGGATGTCATGCATTTGGGAGGTGGAAGACAAAAACAATGCAATATAAACAGGCACGCAACTACCCTCCTAATATTACAAATAAATATACTACGTTAATTCCACTTATTTACTAAAATACCACTACCTCATTTTCTACGTTGGTTTTAGTATAACAAACTTAATATTTACCATGTAATTTTCTATTTTTCACTAGTTTTAAGATTATAATTTAATTAAAAAATGTTTTGACAATTTTTCCTTTATGTACAGCTGTATTTTTATAATAATAATATAATAATAACATTTAAATTAATTAATTAATTAAATAATTAAATAAGTTGTCATAAGTTAGTTGAATAACTATTGATTCTGGTAATAATTTAAAAGTATACTACAATGGAAACCAGCTAAGAAAAAATAAATTTCGCGGTTTTGCGGGGATCCACTCTGGACTCTTGGAATTCGATGAACCATAGCCGTCGGATGAGAAACAAATAAAATCACCAATGAATGTTAAACTTCCTGAACCCTGCAAAAGAAGTCTCTGGAAGACCAAGCTCTTCTCTTGCTCTGCGTGAAGAAGAAAGGGAGAAGAAGATGGAGGTTACTGCGCAGGTAAAAAAATCTAACTTTATTTTATTAAAGTGAATCTGTTCAGTCGTTTACAAATTTTCCATGCAAAATCATTTTTCTTCAATGGCTTAGGTGTTGAACCATTTCTTTTCCTTTTTTCTCAATCTTCTTCGCATACCTATCTTTTCTATCAAACAATGTTTCCATTAACACTCTTCCTACCAGTACCTCCATTATTATGCCAATGAAATGCCATGTCGTCGTTCTGTTCCTTCCAATTTCCATCGATAAAGCTCAATAAGTAAACGTTTATGTTCTGCTTTACATATTTTAGGAATCGTAAAACAAAAAATGTTAGTTACTCTTTCTCTGATTACATATTTGGATTCCTCTTTCTGTATTGTATTGTATTGTAATGACGATGTTTGTTATGTTTTATTTCTTATATTACTTCCGATCTGCATTGTTGATGCTAAATTATATCTTATTTTGGTTTAGTTTTTCACATGAATGATAAAAAAATATGCTAGTTACTCTTTCTCTGGTTAGAAGTTTAGATTGTAATAATAATGATATTTGTTCTGTTTTCTTTGATATATGGTGAATGGTTATTTATTTATTTGTTATTATTTCAATTGTTTCAGAAGATGAAGAAGGCTAACTTGTTCATACACAGTGATGCTCTGACTGAAATTCTGTCTCGTGTTCCCGCGAAGGAGTTGCTGACTTTGAAGCTCGTTTGCAAGGAGTGGCATCGCGTGATTACGAGCCGTTCCTTCGCGAAAACGCAGCTGGGAACAACGGAGGTGGTGCTTACGGGGTTCATTTTGCAGGAGAAGTTCAAGTGGTGCAATGATGATATCAAAATTGTTAGCTACATTTTTGTGGAAAAGATGGCAAGAGGGGGTTCCAAAGTGAACCTAACGGTTTTTGATTTTCTGCCAGAAGATGTTGTCATGTTGGCCTCTTGCAAAGGGTTAGTGTGTTGCCGCAGCTGTTTCCCATCTGAAAAGCCCTTTATATATGTATGTAACCCTTGGCGTAGGGAGTGGGTGAAGTTGGAGTGGCCTTGGCTCACTTCTAAGTATGAGATAAGCAATAGTCAAAGAAACACGGCATTAGCATTGGCTCTTGATTTTGACCCTTCAAAGGGTTTTGTCGAAACATTCAAGTTGGTGAGAGTTAAGCAAGTTGAGGTAGAACGGGATGAAGATGACGATGAGCAGGAAGGGAAATTGTACTTCACATTTGAACTGTACTCATCAGAGATAGGAGCATGGTGGAAATCCAATGAAACATGCCAATGTTATAGCAAGTGGGTCAATAATGAAGGGATATACATTGGGGGCGTCTTGCATTGGCTCAATGGTTACGGAGTCCTCACTTTTGATGTTGAGAATGAGCTCTCTTGGTTGGTTCCAGCACCGGTTCCGGTGTCGGAGTTCATGGCTGTTCCTGAAGTCTGCATTGGAGAATCTGAAGGGAGGCTGCATTATGTGGTTGTGTCGGAGCAGGGTGTGCATGTGTGGTGTCTTGAGGATTGTTATGAGTATAGATGGATTCTAATGTATTGCAAGTCTCTGGAGGAGATTGAAGGAGAATGGCCTCAGAGCTTTATAAATTTGAAGGAGCATATGTTGGAGAGGGTGAATGGCCCGTGGGTGAAGCCTCTAGCTTTTAAAGACGGTCTCTTGCTAATGAAGTGTGTCTATCTGTACCTCTTTGATGTTAAGAACAACAAGATGGCTCAGGCATGCTCCCTTCAGGATCTGAAATCACAGTGCATGTTCAAGCCTACTGTACTTGCCCATTCATTGAGCTTGGTTCCATTTAATACTGTATAGAAGGTGCCTTTATTCCCACAGGTTAGGATGTTAGTAATATAGGCTAGTTGTTGTTAACATTTCAACACAAATATACTTGCTTTCATGTTCTAATTTTGATAGGACTCCACGAGCTGTTTAGAACATGACTTATATTTCACTCTTTTGGTACATACAAATATGGATTGATCATTTGGTATCGAAACTGTTTACTAAATGGTGGGATAGTTTGAATGAGAAGAACAGAATGAAGTGGCTCATAACAGGTTTCTGTATGACCATTCATTCATTTGATAGAATTAGAGAGCTGAATTGATGATTTTTTTTTTGTGGTCTTTGGATGGATGGTATTATATTTCACTTGATTCATTGGTCGGACATGATTTATAATTTGTGTTTGCGTCTATGATAAGAGTGATCTTCCGTGAGGAAGATGAAGCAACGTCTAATACGATCGTCTGACGCAAACGTCTATGCGAGCATCTAAGTCCTCTCTCTTGAGATTCCCTATTGGAAAAGGAAACCCTAAATTGGATTCCCTATATTGGAAAAGGAAACCCTAAATTGGATTCCGATTACACCAAGAAAAAAGAAACGCCAATAGAGAATGTGGAAGAGAACGAGAGAAAGAAAATGAGATGTATATAATTTTCATATCCCTCATTACAATCGTTTGCTTATTTATATATATTCTGATTAATTGTTTCATAGTCAATCATCCCACCAAATCTGCTAGTTAAATCCTAAATTGTCCCAAAAATCTGCCAATCAAATCCCAAAGCTAAATGTCCCAACAAATCTACTAATCAAATTCCAAAATTACATGTTGCAACAAATTTGCTAATCAAATTCCAAAACTTTAGATGTAACAATACCTCTCCTACAACAAAATTCTTGCCCTCAAGAATGGAATGAGGGTAATACTTCTTCAAATCATAGTAGAACTCCCATGCCAGGAGTTGGTGCTTCCATTTCACCAAAACTTTTGTGATGGCCATTCTTCTCCTTTTGATTGTCATTCAGTCCATGATGGCTTCAGGCTCTTTCTGTTCTAACATTTCCTCTGCTTGATAAGGTAGTTCAGTTGAGACCATCGTTTCACCTACATGTTTCTTTAGTTGTGATACATGAAAGACATTGTGAACCTTAAGATTCATTGGTAGTCTACTTTGTAAGCTACTTCTCCCACCTTGTTTAGAATATTGTAGGGACCAAAATACTTGGGGCTCAGTTTAGCATTTGGTTTGAAGCTAATTGAAATATGCTTGCAAGCTTGCAACCTAACATAAACCATGTCACCAATTTTAAAACGTCTCTCTAATCTTCGTTTATCATCGTTTATCAGCTAGTTGTTTCATCCTCTCTTGTGCGCGTTTTAAATGGGATTTTAGGACTTTTTAACATTTCTTCTCTCTTGATAAGGCTTTTATCCACAAATTCAATGTTGGATTCCCTTGGAAAATATTGTAAATGGAGAGCAGGTTGTCCATACATAATTTCATACGGAGTAGCCTTTATAGTTGTATGGAATGTGGTATTTGTTAAAACGATTCAGTCTTAGACGTTCTCATATTTGATGATAACAAAAAGCTATATTGACAAAAACCAAAACATTGAGTTAAGATGATAAAACTTTGAGAATGTATTAGATGCAACTGGCTTGATAGATTATATATTAGAGACAACATCAAACGAAGTCTGCAACAAAACTCAATAGAACAAGCGTCATACTCAAGTGTTACACGACGACTAACACAATATGCTCAAAGCTAAACACATCAGATGATGTTGCTAAACGCATTGTATGTTATGTTGTAAAGCATGAGTGTCTAGACAATGATAAAATTAATGTGACAGACGAAGACCACGTGCTGAACAATCAAGAATCAGGAAAGTTTCCAAAGTTAATCATTTCGCTTTACATACAAGTATTTTTTATTGAAGCAAATCATATAAGTATTTTTTTTTTCTTCAAAACACAATGCTTTAATTGAGATTTAAAATATTTTCAAATGAACTTCAATAAATGTTTCATGTGACTACTTTGTCCAAATATATTGAAAACATTCTTCTACATTAATACATTAAGCAAAATTGATATATCTTATTAAGAAATATTTTGCACAAGCATAATTGTACTTTAATTAAATATTTAAATTTGTGTTTGAAAAGGATTTTGAAAAAAAAAGCACACACGTGTCTTCTTCTTTTGAAGGTTTTTCGAAATATATTTTGTAGAATATATTCAAGAGAAATTAAACTATGAAAGATTTATTCTAAAACTTGAATATGTTGATATTTCTTAAATTAATATATGAAAAATGGAATGTATTGATAATTCTAAAGATATTAAGAGAATATTATTTAGAGATATATTTGGCCTGATATATTGAAAATATTAATATCACTAGTAATCACAAAGGTTTTTAAATATGATTTTAGGAACCATCAAGATTCAAAGGAGAACAAACTCAAGTTTTCTTATTGAGCATCAAATGAGCATAATGACGTTATAACAAAGTGTAATTCATGGGAAGTCATTGATGACATTCAAATTTGTTGTAGCAAAGAAGAAAAATCTAAAAAAATATACAATTAAGAAGAATTCAAGTGAGAAAAACATTCATAATTCAACATTTGACATAATTACGAGTCAATACAACTTTCACTATAAGCTAATTAAAGAAGTTATTCAAAGAATGAGTACGTGACAAAGTGAAGAACAAAATTCACGAAGAGGAGAATGTGATTCAAGGACAATTAGATAAATTATATGAACATTCACAAGAATCACAAGTAAAGGAAGATATTTAGAAACCAGAGACACACAGTAAATGGCAAAGAAATTATTTCCATAATAAACGTCTAAGATAATTACAGTGAAGCAAGTGAATATGATTAAAGAATCAGTTACATGCATTTAAGGATTCACATTAAAGATCATAAATGAAATAATTCAAATTATTTCATATGCTCAATGACAAAAAGAATATAATCAAAGCAAAAGTTGACATAGTTAACATCTGACATGATGAAGATGATGAATAATGCACAAAAATTGAGGATACCTAGAGATTACAATATTATTGAATAAGTATTTAAAAACTATATAAAGACCTTGAAGATGAAGAAGTAAAAAAATGAGGCATACAAACATACAAAGATTACTACAAACGATTTGGCGTTCATTGTGTTAGTGTGTTGAGAGAATATTTCATATTTGTTGTTTAAAGCACTCGTAGCTGGGGAATGAGCCTTGTATTGTAAATCCTTCATTGTGTGAAGATTACCCTGTGAACATTCACTATTTGCTCTCTTGTCGAGAATGTTTTCTCACTTGTTAAGAGGTCTTAGTCTCAAGGGGGGATTAAGACTAGCTGCCTGGAGAGGTGTTCAATACTTGTTGCCTAGAGAAGTGTTTAATACTTGTTACCTAAAAAGGTTGATAATACTTGTGTACCTAGAGAGGTGGAGAATACTTATGTTGATAAAGGCTCTTAAGCAGGTTGCTTAAGGAGACTGGACGTAGCACAAGTTGTAGGTGAACTAGCATAAATTTTGTGCGTATTTTTATCTATTTACCCCCTCCCCCCGCCAAATGTACCTTCAATATTATACCCATGGTTGTCAAACTCGCGAGTCAACTCGTTGACTCGTCCGAGTTCACGTTTCCACTTTGCCTTACCGAGTTAACTCGGTAGCAGACTCGGTTTTGAGGTAAACTCGGTGGACTCGGTGTGGAATCAGTAGACTCGGTGTGGACTCGTGACTCTGGTTCGAGTTGGCGAGTCCAGCTGGGTTTTTTTTCTAAAAACAAAATTGTGTCGTTTTGAATGGGGGGCCTGAATGAAATAAAAAAACTTAGGTTTTTGCGTTTCGTTTTGTGTTTCCGTTCTGTTCTGTGGAGTGTGGCAGCGATAGATTGATTTGTGAGTTGCAGTGGTGGTGGTCGCGTCGCGAGTTGCTGCAGGTTGCTATAGGTAGTTCTGCGTTGCGGGTTGCTGTAGGTGGTGGTCGCCGCGAGTTGCTGCAGATGGTGGCGTCGCGGGTTGCTGCAGGTGGGGCGTCGCGGTGGTGCGTTGCGGTGGTCGCGTCGGAGTGTTCGTCGGACTCGTGGGTTGTTGCAGGTGGGGCGTCGCGGTACTGCGTTGCGGTGGTCGCAACAGAGTGTTCGTCGGACTCGTGGGTTGTTCACTTAAATCCGGCAATAACAGTTCCAACTCTAGATGCATTTGATCTTGAAAATTTGACTTTTGATGTCAATGTGGATGAAGATGAAGATGAAGATGAAGATGAAGATGAAGATGATGATGAAGATGATGGAGGAGAGGATATCATTAGAGGATTGGACATAGAAATTTGAATTTCTAATTATTTAATTTCTATGACTTGAATTGAACAATTTAACTTTTGTAGTATTTGTATGACCTTCTTTATTGGAGACTTTGAAGTTAGATGATTTGGTATATTATTAATTCTTATTCAGGACTAAATGTAGTTATTTACACTTTTTTTTAATATGAAAGTAGACTCTTACAAGTCTACGGAGCTCCCACGAGTCTACGTAGACTAGCGAGTTTGAGAACCATGATTATACCACCATTCAACAAGAGGAAGCCACTTAACCCATTTGTGCGATGAGTTAACACACATACACCCCAAATAGGTTTTTAAGCACATATCAAAACTTTGGTTTGCCCATATGTTTGGGGGTGATAACTTGTGGAAAGTTGAATTTGCTCCCCTTGTACTGCCATAAATTCTTGACAGAATTGGCTCACAAAAAAACGAATCTCTATCACTAGTTATGGTTTCCATAAATCCATGAAATCTAAACACGTTATCCAAAAATGCTTGAACTACATTCCTTGTCGTATACGGGTGAGTTAAGGCCATAAAATGAGCAGTTGTGCTTGGTTGGTCTACCACCACAAAGATGACTTGTTTATCTTTTGAATTCAGCAAGCCTTTTATAAAATCCATGGTGATGTGCTGCCAAATGGTTTGTGGAATAGGTAAAGGTTGTAGAAGGCCCGGGTTAGCAGTTGTGTCATATTTATTTTCTTGACACACATGACACTTTTGGATGAAGTGATTAATATCTCTATTCCGACGCTTTTTCACTTATGTGTGTGTAAATTGAACACATATACCCGTATTGCAACAGCTAGATATTGCCGTTGCAGAAAATTCGGAGGTTGTGGAATTGTAAAAACTTAAAAAAAAAATAAATCAACAGAACCGTTCACCATTGCAGTTAGAGTTTCTCCTAGATTCTTGTCCTCTAGACTTGTTCTTCCATAATCCATGCTGGTTTTCCTCCTTCTCCCACGACGATCTCCTCCGATTTTCTCTAAGACTGAGATGCTGAAGTGGAAGCACGTGGGTGTGGAAGTTGCAACAAATTTGTTGGTTCCTTTGCCTATATAAAGAGAGCTCCATCCACTTTAGAAACACATCTCTCACTCACACTTCTTCATCTTCCTCAACCACTGACCGTGCACCTTTTTTCCTCTCACCTTTTCACCTTTTTCTCTTTCTCTCTCTCATTTATTCTTTTATTTTATTATAAATATTGTTTTGGGTTTATTGTGTTCTTACTCTCTTAAGAGTAACTTGCTAATTCTGATACTCAGAAATTTTTGGGATGTTCCTTTTATATCCTGGGGGACATACACAATACACCACAGATAAGTCCTTACGAACAATGATCATTCACGCCTTAGAAAATCAATTTTGTTTGTGTTTTAAAGCCTCATTTACTACAATTGTAAGGACTTATGACTGACAATGTGAACAACAACAAAAACGCTGCTCTGGAAACGTCAAATATTGTTTTCGCAACACAAACCATTTATGCGAAAGTATTTATGGACGTTTCAAAAATTGAAGTATCACTGGTCATAATTTTAGACGATGGCAAGAATGTGTGTCCACCGTGTTGGACATGTACAAAGTTTCTTTTGCACTTATGAATTCAAAACCTGATCCAAGCATAGTTGCAAAGCAAATTGATGCTTGGATCCAGCAAACAAGGTATGCCACACCTTACTAAGTGCGTTATCTAATGATATGTTCGATGTTTATTGCTCTTACGAGGAAGCAAAAGATATTTGGGATTCCTTTATCCTTAAATACGCTGCTGAAGACATCGTCAGACAAAGGTTCATGATCGAAAACTACTACCGCTGGGAGATGATCGAAGACAAAGACATCAAAATCTAGATAAATGAATGCCACAAGTTGCTTGAAGATATCAAAGCTGAAAGCATAGTCTTGTCTAATGAATTCATGTTCGAAATCTTGATTGAAAAGCTTCCGCAATCTTGGACTGATTACAAACAACAACTGAAGCACAAGTACAAACAAATGTCACTATCAGATCTGATCACCCATATCATAATTGAAGACACAAACAGGAAGGAGTGTGTTGCTGCAAAAGCCAAAACTTTATCTGCCAAAGCAAACATGGTAGAAGACAAACCTGGTCCAAAAAGGTACGAGAAAAACTCTGATCACAAAAAAAAAATAATAATAAATTCTCTCGTCCCAATGGAACTGGTTAGAGTTAAACAGTGTCTAAGTTGAAGAAGGGAAGGGTGAATTGAGCTTATCAAATTTTCGCTAAAGAAACTGATTTACAGTGTAACAGAGGTGAAAAGAACAGTTTGATTTTAAATGAAACAGATTGTTTTTACAAATGACTTTAGCACAAACAGAACTTGATCAACAAGGTTTAGATCAACCAACAGGAATAGCAGAAATAAATTGATTAACTTTTACAGCTTATAAAGTTGCAGATTGTATCACAAGATTAATCAATTTTACTTAACACAAAGCATCTAGAGGAATGGACAAATGTCACAGTTCAGTCAAGGAAAACAATTCACACTTTAGCCATATTACAGATTCACACAACAGCTTGATTTATGTTTATGATGCGGACATCCAAGCCCAAGGGCCACGCACAACAAGATTGGAATATTAAAATAAAATAATATTATTACTTTATTTGGAGTTAGGATTTGAACTCAGGGCCAAATACAGAGTATCAACCTAACCATTGGGACAATGATCATTCTTGAAATATAAGGATTGTAGTATTGTCTTATTTTCTTACAAACAAGAAAAGACCTTTGTAATTTATACACTATTGGAACTCAGATTAGGGGAACGAATATTTTGATAATTTTAGAGAGTGTTTCTCTGCTAGGGTTTTTCCCTGTATCTTGCGATCTTATCAAGAATCCACTAATTCTTGTGGCGATCATCCTTAGGCTTATCAAACTTTGTTTGTGGCGCCTTCCTTTATCCAGGTTTTTATTGTTACTGTTTTGAATTTATTCCGTTTCGTAACCCTAAATTCCCAATTTTATTGTCATGTCTATTTGGATTCATATCAGTTGGTATTCAGAGCAAAGGTTTGAGTCATAATATAATTGTGCATCCTGAATTTTTTTTCCCCCTCATTACTGTTCACGTCACTGTTCACGGTACTGTTCATTTTTTATTTTATTTTGTTATTTAAAAAAAAAATCAGAAACAGAAAGAAAAAAAAGAAGAAATAGAAAAAAAGAAAAGAAGAGAAAAAAAAAGGAAGAAGAAGAGGAAAACAGAAATAGAAAAAAAAAACAAGAGGAAAAAAAAAATAGTTCTTATTCAGTGCATACTTGGTGTTTGTTAAAAGTTCTAAAAGTGTCCTGTCTACATATTTTTTATTTTCTCTATATATTGTTTTTGCTTGCTGTTTTTTTAATTGTCTTGCTTGTTTGTTGATAGTGAAATTGTTCTTCACTATTTTGTTCTTTACTATTATTTTAATTGATTCTGATTGCTACTTTTGAAAGTGATTCTGCATTGATTGCTTGATTCTTGTAAGAACCTTAAGTAGAGAAAGAGTGGTAAAAGGCAGTGTGATCATTAGAAAAAAAGCCTTATTGTGTGAAACACGAGTGTTGAGTGTAAACACGCGAGAAAGTGGTGTGAGGCCCAAACTTATTGTTATTTGTAATCTGTTTACTTGAGCATGGCAGGGGAACCGTCAGATAGTGGATTGTCTCAACTACAGATGCAAGCCTTAACACAACACTTGGAAAGGATAATGAAACAACAAAGTGATGGACTCCATGAGAGGTTGGATCAAATGGAGCAAGCACAACAAGTAAATCCAGAAAATAGAGGAGGAGATAGGAGGAGGAGAAGAGAAAATGATGGAGAACAAAGAACTCTGAGAATTGATGGAATAAAATTAAATATTTCCACATTCAATGGGAAAAGTGATCCTGATGCTTACTTGGAGTGGGAAATTAAAGTGGAGCATGTGTTTGCTTGCAATGAGTACAATGAGGAGCAGAAGATGAAGTTGGCAGCAGCTGAATTTTCACATTATGCCTTAACTTGGTGGAATAAATACCAAAGGGAGAGAATTAGATATGAGGAACCCATGATGAACACTTGGACAGAAATGAAAAGGATTATGAGGAAGAGATATATTCCAGCAAGCTACAATAGGGAGTTGCAACTCAAACTCCAGAGAATGACTCAAGGAAATAAAAGTGTGGAAGAGTATTTTAAAGAGATGGAGGTAACCATGATTAGAGCTGGAAAGAATGAAGAAAATGAAGCAATCATGGCAAGATTTTTGAATGGATTGAATCATGATATTAGGGATGTTGTGGAGCTGCAAGAGTATGTTGTGAAAGAGTTGTTGCACAAGGCTAACCAAGTAGAACAACAACTCAAGAGGAAGGGAATCATGAGGAGTTCTAACAATAATAAAAATTTCAATTGGAAGGATAAGGCGATGAAGGATAAAGGAGTTCCCTCAAGTTCAGTCACATCTTCAAGTGGGAAGTCACCTCATAGATATAGTAACTCACCACCTAAAAGGAAAACAAGTGAGGTAAAATGTTTCAAATGCTTGGGAAGAGGACATTATGCTTCAGAATGTCCAACAAAAAAGAATATGATCAGTTTATCAAAGACACAAATAGTCAGTGAACCTTCAAGTGAAGAAGAGAAGGAAGAGGTAGAGGTGGAGTTGGATACATTGGAGGGTGATTTGTTGATGATTCGAAGGCTTATGGGAAGCAAAATGCAAGCTTTGGACCAAACCCAAAGGGAAAATATTTTCCATACTAGATGTTCCATTCAAGGGAAAATATGTTCACTCATAGTTGATGGAGGAAGTTGCACCAATGTAGCTAGCTCAAGACTAGTTACCAAATTGAATTTGGAGACAAAATCGCACCCAAGGCCATACAAGCTTCAATGGCTTAGTGAAGATGGAGAGATGACAGTGAGTAAGCAAGTAGAGGTGAACCTGTCCATAGGACAATATAATGACAATGTCTTGTGTGATGTGGTTCCAATGGAGGCAACTCACATTTTGTTAGGGAGGCCGTGGCAGTTTGACACCAAGGCTATTCATGATGGTTTCACCAATAAAATCTCTTTCATGCAGAGTAATAAGAAGATCATTTTCAAACCCTTATCTCCTAGAGAGGTGTGTGAGGATCAAATCAAATTGAGAGAAAAGAGAGTCCAAGAGAAAAGAGAGATGAGTGAAACACCTAAACAGAGCAAGAGTGAAACACTTACAAAGAGAGAAACACATGAGAGAAAAATGAGTGGATTACTGAAGGTGAATAAAGTGAAGAAGTTGCTACTTTCTAGCAAACCTCTTTATTTACCTTATTGCACAAACAACACTTTGGTTGATGACCTTTCTAACCAAATTAATTTTCTTCCTAGCGTTGATTCTGTTTTGCAGGAAATCCAAACTCAAGTTGAAGAATTGATGAACACAGGATGGGTACAAGAGACCATGAGCCCATGTGTTGTTCCAGTAATTTTGGTGCCTAAAAATGATGGTTATTGGAGGATGTGCACAGATTACAGAGCACTCAATAACATTACCATTAAGTATAAACACCATATTCCCAGGTTAGATGATTTAATGGATGAATTGTATGGTGGTTGTATATTTTCAAAAATTGACTTAAAAAGTGGTTGCCATCAAATTAGGATTAGGAATGGGAATGAATGGAAAACTGTCTTTAAAAAAAAATACGGATTGTATGAGTGGCGTGTGATGCCATTTGGGCTAACAAATGCCTCAAGCACTTTTATGAGTTTAATGAACTATGTTTTGAGAGATTTTTTGGGCAAATTTGTTGTGGTGTATTTTGATGACATCTTGATCTATAACACTAGTTTGGAATTAATGAGGAACATTTGTGTGTTGTTTTGAATGTTCTTAGAAAAGAAAAGTTGTATGCTAATCTTGATAAATGCAGATTTTGTACTGAACAAATTGCGTTCTTGTGTTTTGTGGTAAGTGCCAAAGGAGTTCATGTAGATTATGAAAAGGTGATGGCTATCCAAGAATTATGTTTACATCATGTTGAGTTTGCTTACAATATGGTTGTTGACAGCACATCGAATTGTGATCCATTTGAAATTTTGTATGGATTAAATCCTTTAACTCCAATAGATTTGTTAACTATGCCTAGCATTTCTGTTTTAAAGCATAAAGATACACAGGCTAAGGTTGACTATGTGAGAAAGCAACATAAAAAGGTTGAAGCACAAGTTGAAGAAAAAGGTGAAGGTTATTCTAAACAAGTTAACAAAGGAAGAAAGAAAGTAATCTTTGATCCTGGAGATGGGGTCTGGGTACACCTGAGGAAAGAAATGTTAACTAGACAAAGAAAATCCAAGCTCCAATCTAGACAGGATGGACCTTTTCAAGTGTTAGAAATGATTAATGACAATGCCTACAAGATTGATCTTTCAAGTAAGTACATCCTCCAAGGTGTTTTTCAAGAGGGAGGGAATGATGCGGACATCCTCCAAGGTCTTTCTCAATAGGGAGGGAATGATGCGGACATCCAAGCCCAAGGGCCACGCACAACAAGATTGGAATATTAAAATAAAATAATATTATTATTTTATTTGGAGTTAGGATTTGAACTCAGGACCAAGTACAGAGTATCAACCTAACCACTGGGACAATGATCATTCTTGAAATATAAGGATTGTAGTATTGTCTTATTTTCTTACAAACAAGAAAAGACCTTTGTAATTTATACACTATTGGAACTCAGATTACGGGAACGAATATTTTGATAATTTTAGAGAGTGTTTCTCTGCTAGGGTTTTTCCCTGTATCTTGCGATCTTATTAAGAATCCACTAATTCTTGTGACGATCATCCTTAGGCTTATCAAACTTTGTTTGTGGCGCCTTCCTTTATCCAGGTTTTTATTGTTACTGTTTTGAATTTATTCCGTTTCGTAACCCTAAATTTCCAATTTTATTGTCATGTCTATTTGGATTCATATCAGTTTAGAAGATTGATTAACACGCTGGAATGGCAGATTTAATCAGATCTAGAGTTAACAGATTTAGATTCAAAAGAACAAATTCCTTTCTTGACAAATTATGTGAAAACTCAGAAATAAGTGCAGGGATGAGAAGAGAAACACAAGAGAATTTTTATACTGGTTCACTCATCAAGAGCTACGTCCAATTCACCTTACTCCAAGGTGGAATCCACTAAAACAGATACAATCAATTACAGCATACACAGCAGTTCTTGAACCCTTCAAGAACTTCAACAAACAAGGCTGAAAAACACTATTTCAGCATGCCTTGCACTCCAAGAAACACTATCAAAGAGTGACTAACACTTATACCTATTACAAGAATGAATAAGGGAAAGATTTGATGGAGATCAAGCTCAAGTAGACATGGAGGCCAATCAACAAGATCAAGAAGAGGTAGAGGCACAAATGGAGGACGCCCATAGAGGTCAAAGCCCACCACCTCAAAGGCTTACAAGAAGCATGTTCAAAGCTTTAGGAGCTAGGGGACAATTATTTTCTCTTTTTGTAATTTCTTTGGTTGAAGGTGCTTAGAGGGAAACATTAGAAACCTCTTTTGTTATAGCATCTTTTAGGCTTTAGTTAGGAGCTTTAGGAGGGGGGGTGCGTTAGTGGATAGGTGTAGGAGTAGAATAGGAGGTGCCAAAGTGAAGGAAGAGGTCACACCTTCCTCATGCTTTGTAATTGGCGCCGGTTCTAGAAACTTTTTAGGAGGGAATTTTGAATTTGTGTAGTTTGCATTTCAGCACCTTAGGCTATAAATAGAGGTGCTCCCTTTGTAAAATTCAGATTGGAATTTAGAGTAAAGAAACTATACTCAAATTTTGAGTGAGCATTGGAGAGCTTTTGAGCCTTCTTCTATAGTCTTATCTTAAAGGATCCATGATGTCCTCAAGTGGTGGCAGCACACTCATCTAGGAGCAACCATCCTTCTAGTGGCGTGATCATCCAACCTTACATCCATCTTCATGAGCATTCTTTTCTCCTTCCTTCCTTCTCTTTCAATTGTTCATGTTTAAGCATGTTTCCTTGAAATTCTGTCTTGTGTTCTTGAGTTTAATGGTTCGGCTGTTCTTATTTTCTAGCAATCATTTTCAGTTCTTTGCCTTTTAATTTCATTTTGTTCGGTTCAATCTGTTTCTTATCCAATTCTGTTCGGTGTTTTTAAGTTTTACCTCTTTTTGTTGGTTCAATTTGACAATATGAGGAATCATTCTCTTCTTTGCTATTGGAATCACATCAAGATTACACTTGAAATATTGTTTCAAGAACATAAACCAAGGTTCTTGAAGACAGTACCAACACCTTCATCCAGCACAAGGTTCTTTAAGAACAAGCACACATCTATTTTCTATTGAAAAACCTTTGCAAAACCTTTCCAATTCTCTTTCTCACACAAGAAATGTTTTATCTCTGTTAAAACTGTGATTACTCAACGCATCTTCATGTGAGAAAGGCATTTTATTTTATAGAGAACAGTTCTTAACCACTTTTCAAAAAACAGTTTCAGAGTAGTTATAAGAACAACAGATTGATTCTAAAAACAATAGGTTAAATGTTAACAAAACTCCCAGCTCAACTTAACTGAAATAACAGACTGAGCTTTACCTTTGGTGCCCTAACAGAATTTCGAAAAGCCTTTTAACAGAGCAAAAATAAACCTATTGTTTCTCAAGTAAACAGATTTATTTTTGTACTAAATTAAGCTTTTTAAGAAAACTTTAAAAAACTTTTCCAAAACCATTAAACCTCATTATGTGCTTGATCTTACTACCTTGATTTGGCATCTAGGATGGGTTATGCAGCAAAAGGCAACCTTTGTTAGAATATATGGCCTTAAACTAGAAGGGGGGTGAATTGTTTAAAGAGAATTTTCGTAAACTTTTAAGCCTAGAATGAAAATACTTCAAGAAAACCTTGATTAAGAAATCAGTTTTTCAAAACATAAAGCAAAGGCACAATACTGGAAAAACAATCGGTTATACCAGCAAACAACAAATAAAACTGAATTTAAAGAGTTAGAGATAGAGAGATTGTACACAGTTCTTTATACTGGTTCACTCCAAACCCAGAGCTACATCCAGTCTTCTTAGAAACCCTGAGGAAATCCACTAAGCAATCACACCTTGATCACTTACACAACAACCAAGAGAATGACATTGAACACCTCAAGAAACACACTCTCCTTGGTCAACACACCTACACCAAGATTGCTGATCTTGATCCCCTCAAGAACACACAACCAATCTTAGCAAACATAGAAACGAAACTTGTTTCACAGAGAGTACAAGGATTACACTTGTTACAGAAGATAATCTGAAATCAATACAAGTAGAATCCTATTCCACAACTTTGATCAATCACAAACTCATAGCAATCTCAACTCTTTGAAAAACTCAAAAAATCTTAGCAAAAACTTGTCAAAGATCAATTGTCAAATCTGTTTTTCTGAATTTATTCAAAGATGTAGTTTGTTATCAAATGTTAACAAACTCTTGAATTGCATTAAAATATTGGTCAAAGCATTTAATGACTGGAGCGTAAGCAGTTAAAACATTTAATGCTCAGTCAAAGATAAAACAATTTTTCTGTTATGGTCCCAAAACAAACAATCGGTTGTTTCCTCGAATCAATCGGTTGTTTTGGTTCTTAACAATTCAACCATTTAAAAACATGTTTCAATCTTTTTCTCAAAACACCTAAGTATAAACAATCGGTTGTTTCGACAAAACAATCGATTGTTTTAACTTAGTTTGAAAAACATTTTACTTTCACAAAGATTGAGATGCTTATGCTTTAGATTTAATCAAATGGTGGATTACAACATTCAAACTACCCCAGAACTAAGCTAAACCAGCACAGCAACACCAAGCACAACAAAGACTTCAACATCCTTCAAAGGGTTTGGATTCTTCAAAGCTTGAACACCACTTGGTTCAACAATCTTGAATACACATAAACCTAAAGTGCAAGATCATCTAAGACACATTGCAACCTTCAAAGTAAACTAGCTAAAAACTACATCAAACACACTAAGGCAAGGTAGAGATGAGCTTCATCCATCTTCAACAGAAATAACCTCACTTTCACGAAAAGGGTAATTGTTTTGTCTGTAGAAAGTCAGGTCATCATGCACCTCAGTGCAAAAATAGGGCAGAAAACGATTATCCTTCTAAGGAAAATCTAGCTGAAGGGGAAGATACCATTGTGGCAGTCGTTTCACAAGTAAATCTTGTGACAAATGTCAGAAAATTGGTGGTAAACTCTGGGGCTATCAGACACATATGTGCAAACAGAAATGTGTTTACCTCCTACACAAGTGTGGGGGATGGAGAAGAACAAGCTTATCTCAGTGACTCTAGGACAACTCCTGTCTTGGGAAAAGGAAGGGTTCTTTTGAAGCTCACATATGGTAAAACTCTGGATTTGATTGATGTGCTACATATGCCAACAATTAGAGTTAATTTGATATCTGTAGCAATGCTAAGCAAAGTTAAGGTTAAAGTGCCATTTGAATATGACAAGATTGTTACGACAAAAAATAATGTTTTTGTGGAGAAGGGATATTGTGATCAAGGTCTTTTTGTATTGAACATTTTTTAAATTATTAATGAATCTGAGTCTTATGCTTATATTGTTTATTCATATGATATATGTCATGCTAGATTAGGACATGTGAATTATTCGTATGTTATGAAATTGCAACGACTAGGATTAATTAACATGCATGACAAACAAAATAGTAAATTTGATATATGTGTAGAATCTAAAATAATGAAGAAAACATGTCACTCTGTAGAACGTCAAACTGAACTTCTTGGTTTAATTCATATCGATCTTGTAGATTTAAAACAAACCATGTCCAGAGGTGGTAAAATTATTTTGTAACATTTGTAGTTTCTAGATACACCAAAGTGTATTTAATTAAACATAAGGATTAAGCATTTGACATGTTCTTAACTTATAAAGCGAAAGTAAAAAATCAATTGAACAAGAAAATTAAAAGAATTAGATCTGATAGAGGTGGTGAATATGTTTATTTAATGATTATTGTGTTAAAGAAGGTATTATTCATGAAATAACCCCACAGTATTCACCTGAATCTAATGGAGTAGCTGAAAGGAAAAATAGGACTCTTAAAGAAAGGATGAATGCCATGCTTATTAGTTATAATGCTCCTAATAATCTGTGGGGTGAATCTCTGCTTACTGTGTGTTTTTTGCAAAATAGGACATCACATAAGAAAACTGGTAAAACACGCTATGAGTTGTGGAAATGATATCAACCTAATCTGAAATACCTAAGAGTGTGGGGTGTTTAGCTAAAGTGACGTTACCTGATCCTAAGAAAAGGAAAATAGGTTCCAAAACATCTGCTTCATATTCTTAGGATATACAAAATATAGTGTTGCCTATAGATTTCTAGTTCTTAATAGTGATATAATTGAACGTAACACTATAGTAGAGACGAAAAATGTTTGAGTTCTTTGAACATATGTTTCCTCTAAAGAGTAGTGGCACATCTTAATGACCTATAGATAGTGCTAGTGATGCCATGATTAAGTATGTTAGGAGAAGTAAAAGACAAAGAAAGTAAATCTCATTTGGAGATGACTTTTACACTTATCTAGTTGAAAATGATCTAATAAGTTTTTTAGATGCTACTAGTGCTCTTTATGCTAAACATTGGGATAAGGCCATTAAAACTGAGCTTGATTCAATTAAGAAAAATAATATGTGGACCTTAGTAGATCTGCCTAAAGGAGCAAAACCCATTGGTTGTAAGTTGATCTTTAAGAAGAAGTATCATCATGAGGAATCCATAGAGAAATATAATGCAAGATTAGTTAATAAAGGTTTTACTAAAAAACATAACATAGATTACTTTGATACTTTTTCCCCTGTTACTAGGATTTTCTCTATCTGTGTGTTGATAACCTTAGCATCTATCCACAAGTTAGTAATTCACCAAATGGATGTTAAAACAACCTTTCTGAATGATGAACTAGAAGAGGAAATTTATATGACTCAACCTGAAGGATGTGTAGTTCCAAGTCAAAAAGAAAAAGTATGCAAAATTTTAAAATCTCTGTATGGTTTGAAACAAGCACAAAAAAATGGCATGAAAAACTTGATAATGTTTTACTTTGTGAAGGTGTTTCTACCAATGATGTTGATAAGTGTATGTATTCTAGATCTGAAAATGGTGAATGGGTCATTATATGTTTGTATGTAGATGGCATGCTAATTTTTGATACATGCAATGATATTGTTTTTAAAACAAAATTATTTCTAGGATGTAAGTTTGAGATGAAAGACATGGGTGAAGCAAGTGTGATTCTAGGAATTAAAATTATAAAGAAGGGTGATAATATATTACTATCCCAAGAAAAATACACTGAGAAACTTCTGAAGAAGTTTGGTTATCATGACTTTAATTCAATGAGCACCCCTTATGATGCTAACTCTAAATTAAAGAAGAATAGAGGAAAATCTATTTCTCAAACTCAGTATGCCTAGATAATTGGGAGCTTATTGCATTTAATGAGTTTTTTAAAACCAGATATTGCTTATGCAGAGGTAGACTGAGTAGGTACACTCAATGTCCTAGTTAGGATCATTGGGATGCACTTGCGAGACTCATGAAATACTTGAGAGGTACAATGAATTATACCATTGAATTAAAGAGAAATATTCTAATACTCTCTACACTTAGTTTCACCTAAGTTAGTAAGACCCTGTTACATTAACTATGTTATGTTAGGGTGGAAAGGATAAGTTAATTAGCAAAGTGTTGGTGCATGTGTTTGTAATGATGTAAATAAACCCTTTTAAATCCAAAAAACAGTATGCATCCAAGAATTTAAAAGAGCTAAATAGATATAGGCCAAAGGTTTAAAGTGTCAAATAAGTTCGACAAGCAAATAAATATTACAGTCCGAAAAAGAGTTTGGATTAATCCCCCATTAATTGGTCATCAACCACGGTTTTACCCGGGTCAAGTTTTAAAAGATCCATGGTGGGATCAACGACCGCTGCTTGCTTTAAAGAAACCTCAAATCCTACGAGGTAGGATTGAGCAATATCTTGCTTTTCGGAATCGATGGCCTTGATGAGGTCTTCCCCTTTGCGGGTCACTTCCTTCTTCAACTCTTCAAATTCAATAAAAAACTTGCTTCTCTCTTTAGCTAAGCTCGATGCCTCTTGGGTCTTCTATGCTCGGAGTCGCTCAACTTCTTGGTGCACACCACTCAAGCGGTTGATCTTAGCTTGAAAGCGTTCTACCTCCTTGTGGAGCTCCATGTTCTCCTTAATCCTTTGGTCCTCGACTGATTTTCGATCTTTTGCCTTAACATCAACCAAAGCAAGCCATGGCAAATTGCTGTCCAAATAGCTTAAAGGTATCATGGCGAAGGTGGTCTTCGTTATGAACCATGAGCCTAGCTCTGTCCTCGCTAGGCAAGAAGAAGGATTCACCATGGGCTAGGACATCAAAATCAGGGTCCCACAAGCTCTTTACCCTCGAGCTCTGTAGACGTTGGGCATCTGAATGTGAATGCTCAGTAGGGGGAGTTGTAGCTGGCATTTTCCTTTTAAAGACGACCCTGAAGTAGTCTGCTCATCTGGGTCAGTTGGAGTCTGGGTAACCACAATATGAGCTTTCCTTTTTTGTACCAAAGACTCCTTAGGCAGGCTTGCAGCTGCCCTCATCTTTCTAGTGAGCTCGGCCAGCTCAGCTTTGCTAATGTTGGAGAGCATGTTATCTACAAAAGCAAAAAAGAAAATAGATTAGTCAATATGACAAGCTTTTTTTCATCAAGGGTAGGAAAGGAAGAGTACTAGTGTAAGCTTTGAGGGCACCGGAAAGGTATTCTTTGGTCAATAACGTTGAGGTATCAAAGAAAAGTTTCAAACTCGTCAAAAACTCGCAAATCCCTTGGTCCTTTGGAGACAAATCTTCCAAGAGGCAAGCACTCTGGAATCTAGGGTTAGATGTCCAATACAAGGGAAAGTCGTCCAGTAGGGACGAATCTCCTGTTGAAGCTCGGATCTTGAGGAATCGACCTTTAAAATTCTTGTAAGACGACTGGAATAGGGTAAGTAAACCTCTCCCATGGGCACCATTTAGGAAAACCCACAATTGACGACCTGAGTGTTTGGCCTCAAAGAAGTATAAAAAGACTTCCACAGTCGGCGAAATGTCGAGCTGTGAACATAGAATTATGAAGGCTCAGATGAATGCCTAGCTATTTGGATGTAGTTGGGCGGGAGCTACATTTAGCTCGATCAATAATTCCTTTTCAAATATAGATAGGGGTGTACAGAGAAGGACCTTTTTGAAGAAGGTAGCATAGAAAAAAACAAAAGGGACCATCAGGGTTCGATGACTCATCACAACATATTGGTTCCCCTTCCTTACACTTTATTGTTTTACGAAACCCTTATGTTTTTACTCAGAACACCCCCACTTTCCCTTAACTCTCTAATATGTAAACGGGTGGTATAGTAAGAGGTCTTTTTAAGGATTTCTTTCTTAGCCCAAGGGTATGCAGAACTATTATCCATCGTCGAAGTAACTAAAGCATAAACACAAACAGAATGCAAATGCAATTCTGGACAAAATGAATGGGATCGACATAAGTTAAAAATACATTTCTCGTAATGCAATCAGAAAGATAAATGTTGATTATCAATGGAGTTAAGTGGGAAAAGAATACCTAATGCAACGATGATGTGCGATGGCACGAAGGTGAAAGAAGCATTTTTGAAGGAGGTTTTAGAAGAAGTTTCAAACAGTGTGATGAAAATGAAAAGAGAGGGACTTATATTCGAAAGAGGAAGATGAAGTGGCAGCGTTCCCCCACTGTTGATGCAAGTGCCACATGTACGCTCCACGTTTAGTAAGGTAAGACGTCTTTTTGCGAGACGCTTTGGTAATCGCCCATCAGCTACCCCCTGGGAAAATGTCATGACAGCCGCCAACACTGGAAAGCCTATTCGCCTCGTCAAGCTCGGCTCGAGCCTGTGGGGCTTATGTACTGGCCGGACGTGCTCTGGACCCAAGCACTTAAGTGTAGTAAGCTCGGTTAGATAAAGTTATACCCAACACAGCCTAGGGCAGGTATGGGCCCAATGACACGTTACGAGGTTGGTAGTCTATAAGAAAAAGATAATTAAAGTAAAAATAACAAAAGGAATAGCTGAATTAGTTAAAGTGTATATATCTTTTAAATACAAATAAAAGTTATTTGGAATGATGTGGCATAGCTTTTTATTGAAATTATATTCTTGTTGTTGAGATTATATTCTTGTTGTTGAAACAATATTCTAGTTGATGAAAATCATTGAAGGAATGTCTATAAAAAGGGTTTAAGACCCCAAGTAAAGGGAAGTTTTTTTTTTTTTTTTTTTTTTTCTGAACCTTATACTGAGACAAATTTATAGTTTGAATGCTCTCACTGAATTGATCGTCAGAGTGTGATCAACAGGTAGAACCCATTTTGTCCTAAAGATCTGTATCTCAGAGCATTGCGTGGAGACAAGTCAAAGCGGAGCTTATCTCAAAGACCAACCGAAGTCACCCGGCGAGGACAAACGTGTTCCCTCTTACATAGGCATTGGGGTTGTCCTCCTTCAAGAGGGCCATCCCATAGCTTATTTTAGTGAGAAACTTAAAGGGATTCATCTCAATTACTCCACCTATGACAAAGAGATTTATGCTCTTGTTAAGGCTTTGCAAAATTGGCAACACATCTTTTTCCAAAGGAGTTTGTGATACATAGTGATCATGAATCTCTTAAATATTTGAAAAGCCAAAGCAAACTTAACAAGAGACATGCCAAATGGGTAGAGGTTTTTGAACAATTTCCCTATGTGATCAAACATAAGCAAGGCAAGTCTAATCTGGTGTCGGATGCTCTTTCTAGAAGACATACCTTGCTTAATGTCCTAGACACTCAATACTTGGGGTTTGATCACATCAAGGAAATTTACGAAGATGACCTTGATTTTTCTCTCATCTTTCAAGAGTGCTCAAAAGGAGGCCACAAAGACTTTTTCCTACATGATGGCTTTCTCTTCAAAGGGAAAAGACTTTGTGTGCCACAAGGGTCTTTGAGAAAATCTCTAGTAAAAGAGGCACATGAGGGCAATTTAATGGGACATTTTGGATTAGAAAAACACATTGCATGAACATTTCTTTTGGCCCAACATGTGAAAATATGTACACAACTTCTGTGATAAATGGATAATATGTAGGGAAGTTAAGTCTAAGGTTCAACCCCATGGAGTATATACCCTTTTCCCCACAACAGAAATGCCTCGGGTATACATTTCTATGGACTTCATTTTAGGTCTTCCCAAGACATCTAAGGGTATGGATTCTATTTTTGTGGTAATGGATCGTTTTTCAAAAATGGTCCATTTTATCCTATGCCACAAAGTAGATGATGCTTGTAATATTGCAGATCTCTTCTTTAAGGATGTTGTTAGATTGTACAGGCTTCCTAGAAGTATAGTATCTAACAAATCTAAGTTCTTAAGTCACTTTTGGAAGACATTGTGGGGAAAACTTGGTACTAAACTCATGTTTTCTACTACTTGCCATCCCCAGCTGACGGTCAAACAAAAGTGGTGAATAAAACTTTTTCCCAAATGTTAAGATGCCTTATTTTTGGGAATCCTAGGGTGTGAGAGGACTTACTTCCTCATATTGAGTTTGCTTATAATCGAGTAGTTAATTCTACTACTTCGCACAGCCCTTTTGAGGTTGAGTATGGGTTTAATCCCCTTACACCTCTTGACCTACTTCCTATTCTTGTCCTTGATGAAGTATTATACAATGATGGTTTTGAAAAAGTAGCTTTTGTTAAAAACTTGCACCAGCAGATCAAACGCCAAATAGAAAGGAAGGTAGGCAAGTATGTTAAACATGCCAATAAGAGGCGCAAAGCTTTGATCTTTGAACCTGGGGATTGGGTTTGGCTACACTTCTTCCCCATGGTGATGGTTCCTTTCAGATCATTAAAAGAATCAATGATAATTCTTATGAGTTAGATTTATCTAACACGTATTTAGAAAGTAATTCTTTTAATGTTAGTGATCAAACTCTTTTCTCTACAGGTGTTGCAAATTCGTGGACAGATTCTCTCCCACCCGAAGAGCATGATGAAGACTTGAGAGATAGAACATCCTCTGAGCTAGCCCAACCTTCCAGAGGGATGACCTGGAGCATGACACAAAATTCAGGTCTAGGTCACGACCATCCACTAGTTAGTGCCTCAACACTTATCATTCCTCAAAGGATCACCAGGAGCAGAGCCCATATGATGGAAGCTGAGCACCAGCTAGTTTTTTATTTCTAATTTCAATAGATTAGGTTTACATAGCATAAATAGAAGTGTACTTAGCAAATTGAGTTTGTGCCAAACCCATTTTTCCAAGACAATTGCATCCAGGTTAGGTTGGTTGATCTACCTTCAAGAAACTAGGTTAGTTGGGGGCGACATTGACCTTAGTCAAACCCCAGTCGCCCTTCCCTCTCCCTTCTCCCCTCTCCTCTCACACTTGCCCACCAAGGCACCCATCCTCTATAAATAGGGTGTTTTGCTCCATGTATTGACACATTGAATTTTGAATAAAAAAGAAAGTTTGTTAGAGTGTTTAATGAGCTGAGTCTCTTATTACCTTTGGGTTTTATCTTGAGTGCACTACACTTCAAGTGGCGGATCTTCACCACTCATCATGGAGTCTCCTCCTCCAAGTGGCATGACCACACCTTCATCATCCTAAGCTTCTCTTAGCTTTCATCTTTTTATTTTCCATTCCTTTATGTTCTTGTGCTCATCTTTTTCTATTCAGTTTCCATCTTCTTTCTTTCCCTCATACGCTCTTTAATTTCACACCTATTCATCATCAACACCATATAATTGTGTTTTCTCTTTGCCCTCTAGAATTGAACCTTCATACTTACTTAACCACTTGGTTAAGTTCATGTCTAGTGGGAATCTTCTTTAGGTTTTTCACCATATTCTGCTTAAAAATAAAAAACCATAAACAAAGTGCAACCCTAAAATCAACTCACATCACCTCCTATTTAACCTAGTTGGGCTTGGGCTAAGTGACATCTCACCTAAGCGAGTTATTACTTGCTTGGGCGATTTTGACAAGAAAAAATTCAACTTCACAGGAGTGAACACGCCAAGGCGAGTTCCACTAGAGTGATCTTGCTTTGACGAGTTTCCAATGTTCCAACTTTCCCTTTTTATCTTGTTTATTTTCCTTTAGCCCTTTCATCTTTATTTTCCCCTATAATTATGAAATTAACACAAATTTGAGAATAAATCGTTCTTATTCATATTATAATCACAAAATATGTAAACATGTTTAAATTCCTGAATTAGGGGTTGAATTATAACTATTTTATCAATAAACATCCATAAGTGTCTATCTTTTAATATTAAATATTTCTAAAATATGACACTTATCACCAGCCTACCATGGCAACAACTTTATTGGGGTCTATAGAAACTCCCTGTTCATTAATAATATGGCACAAGTACTCCACTTCTGGAACAACAAAATAACATTTAGATCCCTTAACAAAAATAGAATGGCTTCATAGAGTCTGCAAACATTTTCTTAGGTGTTATATGTGTTTGTTGTACACTAAAATATCACAAAAAAATACCAACAATGACTTCCTTAAAAACTTCTGAAAGATAGAGTTCATCGTTTCTTGAAATGTAGTTAAGGCATTGGTTAGGTCAAACGACATCACTAAGTATTCATAATGCCCTGAATGTGTTCTACAAGTTATCTTCCACACATCCCCAAAATCCATTCCAACCTAATTATAACTCACGTAAATCAATCTTCAAAAAAATTAGTAGATCCTACTAGTTCATCCAACGAATCATCTACTAATGGAATGGAAAATTTGTTTTTGATTATTCCCTTATCTAGGTCTCAACGTAAAGTCTCCATGAGGCATATTTTTTCCAACTAGAACCACGGGGCAGGCGTAAGGGCCACAACTTTCCTGAATTGCAAATATTCATGTATAAGTTTGTCAATAATATCTTTCTTATTCTTTAAGATACATGTAAGGTCTTTTGTTGACGGGATTAACTCCTTGAATCAAAGGAAAATGAAGATCATGCCTAAGTCTAAAAGGTGGTAATTTTTGTGGATTTTTGAAAAAATATGCAAAATCTGTGCAATAATTTCTCAACCTCAGTTGGAATCTCTTTTTTGTTCTACATGTGTTGCTAATGAATAAAATAACATCTTCTCCTATGCTCCAACATGCATAATAGATAAATGCACGTCGTCAATAAATGATTTATTCAATTGTTACTTATGAATAGGTTTAATGTTGGAGCCCATGGAGCCACGCAAAACATGTCGTTTTCGTTGTACCTTGAACACATTGTGAGTTTTGTCAAAATTCCATAAAATATCGCTCAATGTTATCAATCATTCAATTCCAAGTACTAAATCACAACACCCTAAGGGAAGAATGAGCATATCAGTTGTAAAAGTTGCATGTTGAATTGTCCAACTAAATTTTTTACTGTGTTAGTACGATCGGACGACCTAGTGAGTCAATCAGCACTCATACCAAGTAACCACCTAAACTAGTGAGAAGGTCGCGTGACGACACGTGACCGACCGACCCCTAGCGTTGAGCCAATGGTTGACCAACTCAACATGGTTAATTCATAGTTAAGGGTTGTTTAGTGCAACCCTAATCACGAACCAATTCCCTAATCCGGCACACCAACGAAGGCCCATTAATGTAATATAAATAGCACGCATTTCAAGGACAAAGGTACGTCATTATCTATAGCACTCTGACACCCGAGTGCTAACACCCCAACTGACTTGAGCGTTGGAGTGCCTTCTGCAGGTACCATCCCCGCCTGTGGAGCCAGACGACCAAGAGGAGGGAGGCATAGTAGAGTTTGGAGCATCGTTGACCGACCGAAGGTGGAAGCAGGAGCAATCGTTCTCTAGGTCCTAAACCCGTTCGAGAACATTTACCACTGGTGATATATTTTTCTTCGACCCATCAGCTACCACGACATTCAAAGAATCAATCATATCAATTATGCACCCATATTTTTGCGCCATGTGTTTCCACTATCAATGAGTACATGTAAATCCATCCACTCTGATTAATGCGTTGACTAAAATTTGTGGCTCCTTCCCTTCGAATTGACCTGTCTCATCACTGAGAGAACTATCAGTTACGTCGCCTTCTTCCTCAATTTCAATGACGTGTATCTGTAATTATTTGTGGACCTTGATGTGTTCCATTGAGTAGGGTTCATCACAAAAATAACAAAGGCCTTTAGCTGATGTTAAATTGTGTGTTTGTTTGGGTTTGGGTACTGCAACAAGTGGGATAGAAGATGATGTAGGCATTGCTGATGGACCTAAGATTCCCTTGTTCAATTTAGCTATAGAAATAACTGAATTGACTGCTTCATACATCCTGGCTAAAGTACTAGTGACGTAGGTTGAAACGTTTTTACCATCACTTGAATTTCTTTCTTTGATCAACCAAGGAAGCAACTTAAGATATGATCATCAAATAACTTCAATCATGTAATGATTGAATCAAACTCTTCATGATAGGCATCCATCGAATTCTTTGTCTTAGACACATCAACTGTGTAATGGTTTCATCACGAATTGCACCAAAACAATCGCTTAAACTTTTCTTGAATTATGTCCACAAAGGTACACAGTAATCTGAAAACAGATTTTTTAATGGTTGTGTCATTCCAAGGTCTTGCCTTACAAGTGCACAATGTCCAACTTCACCTTGAATTTGTTCGGCGTATTATCACTGAAGAAATAATTTTCACATTGATGAATCCACTAGTTAACATTTTTCCATTGAATCTTGAAAAGTCAATGCGTGTCAACCTTGTGCCACAAAAGTAAAAATACTTTGTTTGAGGTCCACGCGACATGCCGCCATTCAAGAGGTTGTGGGCCCTCAACTTGGAACTGAGACTGAATAAGCAATTCTTGCATCGTGTCTCTCATAAAAAGATTTAATGTTTGTTATTTCACACTCAATCATCCCACCAAATTCGCTAAGTAAATTCCAAATTGTCTCAACTATCTGTTAACCAAATCTCAAAGTTTGATATCCCAACAAATCTACTAATCAAATCCCAAAACATTTAAATGTTGCAACAAATCTACTTATCAAATCTCAAAATTTTTAGATCCCAAAATTTTAAGATGTAAGACCATAATGGACATTGAGTCCAAAATTATCCTTTCTTAGCCTAAAATAGAAGAATCAAATTGAAAAAAATAAAAAATAAAACAAAAAATGTTTAAATTTTTTCAATATATGCTTCCACAAATCGAAATATAGATTTTCTTTATTATTATAAATGAAATCATTTCATCCTATTTTAACTCAATTTCTTAATAATATATTGATAAATATCACCTGGTCGTGTAGTAAACGTCTATTTATATGTTATCTAATATATACAAAATGCAACTTTCTTTAGACTAATATTATTAGCATAAATAATATTAAAATGTATGATTAATAAAACATAAAAATCAGATTAAATATATGTCATTGGAATATCTTTTTATGACAAGTTTCAAGAGTAAAATTATAAGATAATTATGAATAAATAAATAATACTTCAAAACCAACACAAGCAACAAAAATAAATGCTCTTTCGTTGTTTTTCATATAAAAAAATTAAAAAGTCACTACAGAAAAATTAAATTTGATCTTTTAGAGAACACCAAAATAACAGAAAAGAAAAACATGAATGGACGGGACTATAATATATCATTATACATTATACTTAGATATATGATTATAGATACCTCCAATATTGTAAAAAATAAAGTTGCAACTGTGGTCCATAGTGTCATTGTCACTACTTTAACATTGGTTGGTCAAATGGATCTTTGAAATTGGCCTTCTCACTGAGATCTTGGAATTCATCCACAAGATTTTGAAGCCTGGCAACAAACTCTATTAAAAGGGAAACAAAGGTTGCCAGAGACAAAGAGCTTGCACTTTCATATACTTTGGAATCTGGCTCAAGTAAAATGTTATCTCCCAAAAATGACAGGCGTGGCCATGATATTTTATTGCACATCATGCTTTCTGAAATGTGCAATTCAGGAACTGAGGACTCTATACTTATGTTAAGTCTTGAATCAGTCCCTCTTTCACTGAGGAAAGAGATGAGTGAGTGTTTGTTTTTATGATCTTTGAGATCAATCAAATTGTCATGATTTTCAACTTCTTCTTTAGGCTTTTTTGCAGCTTGCCAGCTCTCTGAATTGACCAAGAGGAATGATTGTTGGTCAATCTTCATCTGCAATTGCTCAGCTGCATCATGCACGTTCAAGAGTATGTCTATATTGCTTACCTTTTCCATCTTTTCCACTTTGCTTCCAAGTTGACGCAATACTTTAGCTCCTTCAGTGCCAACCCTCTGAAGTTCATTACTGAAAACCAGCCTTTTTTCCGGGGGTGCCTGTATAAATATGAAATTTGAATACCAACAATGTAATAATAGTAACACCTACATACATAAAAAATATACATAAACAAACGAAGGGAAATTTTATGAATCATTGCTCGTTATTATTAGATTTCACAATTTCAGGGTTACCTAGAAGACCTCAACATGGTCTAAAATACCATCATGTTTTCCTCAATGTAGATAGCACAACCACAACTTCATTTATTATATATAACTTGTGAACCAGCAAAATTTCCTGCCTTCTCAAACCAATTGATATATGACCTATCGTCTACAGTAATTTGGATTTGTCACTTAATTATATTCAGTGAGCATGCGTTAATTTTACTGCAATGATCAGGGGATGTAGACAAAAAGGAACAAAATATAACAGGTTCGTTTATCTGATCTTAAATATAGGGTGAGAGAAAGGAAAAGAACTGAATTTTGGATCTTAGTAGTAGGCTAATAGCAGACTAGTAATTGATGCTATTCTTGGACTTTAGTTGGAGTCTTGAGAGAAATACAAACATTTGGAAAATGTCGAGAGAATGGCACTCGAGCCATCAAACGGGAAATATAAATTGTAATGCTAATATTGTATCTTAGTCATTACTCGAGTATCTTCTGAAATTTTTAACGGCTCAGCAGAACTCTACCTCAAACGTTTTGGAATAAATCAATCTAACTTGTTTAAAAAATCAAACATTTTGGAATAAACCAATCTGCCTTGTTTAAAAATATCAAGATCTTCCTCGAATACAGATTGGTTCCTTGGAAATAATTAATAATACAACATTTTCACATTATTTAATATATAGAGAAATGTGCATATATACACACACAAGATATAAGCCCTTCATATATATGCAATTGATCATCATACAACTTCCTTTCACTGCAGATTTATTATGTTAGACTGCTTTTCAGCCTGATCAATTATTGAGTACTCATATTTTCATTGTTCAGCAGTCGATGCATGGTAAAAATTAATCAAAACAGTGAGCTCAGCAATCAATTTTTATATAATGCCAAGTGTGCAGAGCCCATTACTAGCCAAAAGTTCATTCATAGTTAAATCACCTCCCACCAAAGAAAAGAACACTAACAAAAATGATAACAAAGCCAATATCTAGCATTGATCACGGAAGAAATGTTCCTTTTACCTGAATTTCTGAAAGTATGCATCCATGCATTGCCATGACCATGAAAGCACAATGCCTCAAAGCTCCGCTAACTTTAACATAGCTTCTCCAAGGATAACTGAATGTCTTGTATGGACCATGAGGTGGCTCCCATAATGCAAAATCTACCTGCGAGGATAAGATAAAATCATAAAATGTAGCACTAGTTTTTGCATTTAGGTTATTGAAGAAGAGAGAGATGTAAAGTAAAAAAATATGTATACCAAAGCATCCTCTTGAGTTGACGATTGAACTGCTGCTCTATAGCCACGGTAGAGTGGATCATCCGAGGCTTGATAAACAAGAATTTTTGAAGGTACCCTCTCGTATGCAACACATTGCAGGTACCCATTAACACAGCCTAAACATTGTTACAAAAGCAACCAGCTCAGAGTGACAACAGCATCAAATTCAACACAGAAACTAGGCATAAACAACGACTACAAATCTTTGCTAGGTTCGGAACATATGAGGAAATTCAAGCAAACCTTCTAAAGATGCAGCAACTCCATTGAAATTTTTCACCACCAATTTATGCAGATCCTCCCCAGACCAGATGGGGTATATGAAAATATTTACAAACAAACATATGCCAGCACCAATTGCAATAAGAATTAATCTGTAAAAAGCTGTGGAGAAAAATTCCCTGCTAGTTCTCCCAGATACCAATACAATACAAAACGTCAACAAAAACACACGAAAGCCATATTCATATGTCTTCATTGCAGGCAGTAGCTTCACATAACTTGCACAAAATCCTGCAAAACCACAAAAGCATAATCATTGATCCTAACTTTTTCTTTTGTAAACAAATATTAATAAGCATAAGAGCTAGTAATATGATTTGGCCACAAAAATTGCATTATTTTTTATACCAGCTAATGATGACTTTATAATTAGTTAATAATTCACATAGATTGGTTAATGAATCAAGAGGCATTTGGAAGTTTTTAAGGAGCTTTTTTGGGCTCAAGAAATGGCTTATGACTTTCCTATAAGCTCTTTTATCTTATGTATACAAGTTTCACAGATAAGCTCAACAAAAATTGGGTATATTTGTTACTTAAAAGGTTATTGATGATGTTCTTGTGCTTAGTGATATTGTACTTGTTAGTCGTCGATTGTCAAAATAATATACTTAAATTAAGTGTAATTTGTCCAATCTCTAAGTAAAGTTCCTAGAGTTCATTCTTTAGAGGTCAAAAAGGTAAAGGGTCCCCTTTTAAGATCAATTGCATATTCACGTGACAATTACTAAAGACTAAGCATGGGTTCTATTGCCTCAACCATTGATGAAGTGCAAACAAAATTAACAAAATTAAAATTTTCATCTATACTAAATACGAAATATACAAATATTTACTTTACAAAACCATCTACTTACTTTTAAGTATTAAAAGGAGATTCTAATTAAACTTCGAGTACGACCCATATTATTTCTTAGGACCCACCAATTTGTTGAAAAAAAATATAAGAGAGAATGGTTTAATGCCAAAAATGGTAAATTTGGTTGATAAACCTTCTGTTTTGAAATGTAGACGGTCTCTCGCCTCTAGTGTGTCTTCGGTGGTGTAGATGGTCTCCCACTTGATCATCCAATCGTGGTAGCAAGAGACCGTCTAGTGTATTGTTGTGTGTAGATGGTAACCGTCTAGTGTACTGTTATTTGTAGATGGTAACCGTCTAGTGTATTGTTATGTGTCTAGTCTGTGTCTTTCTATAGATAGTTTAGTCTTCATATTATCTAGTTTTTCTGTTCTTACTAGACCGTAGTGTGTTCACACAATTCATATCATCTAGTTTGGTTAAACAATCTTAATCATTAGTCTGTTACGAGTCTATTTTGTTGTTCATTTTCTTGTTTGTTTAACATTTGATCTTCTTAGATTCGGCTGTATATATATTCATCCCTTGCCTTCTTTTTGGTTATGGAATAATAAAAAAAACTATGATCTATTTTTCATTACTTGCTGGTTTTTTTTTTCTCTCTCTTTTTCGCTTTATTTCTCGCCTAATGTCATGGAATGTTCTATGAGATTATATGATTGCGTCTTGGAAGAACGGGTTGGATGCCATAATGGTACCAAAGCTCTTAAGAGAAGAGCTCTTCTGCACACTCTGTTTTCTGTTTGTCTCTCTTTCCTATTCTCTTTCTTACTGCTTTTATCTTTCTTGATCTTCATTAATAGGAGAAGAACAATATGTGCATAGTTTATTGTGTCTTCATCCAAATGGAACCTAACATCTAAGCTTATATTGCCTGTTTTAGATCCCAGTAACTACCATTCTTAGAGCAGGTTGCTTATTACGGCTCTCGGCGCCAAGAACAAAGTAGAATTTATAAATGAAAATTTCCCTTGGCCATCAAAAAGCGATGATAATTACACTGCTTGGAACCATTGTAACAACATGGTTGCTTCTTGGATCATTCACTCCGTCTCGATCTCTATTCGACAAAGCATTATTTGAATGGATTTTGCTATTGATATTTGGAATGATCTCAAAACCAGATATTCACAAGGTGATCTTCTTTGTGTTTCTAACCTTTAATCTGAAGTGGCTTCTCTCAATCAAGGTGATTTACCTGTAACTGAATATATTACCAAACTGAGGATTATATGGGACGAGTTAGACAATTCTCGCCTAGAAACCATTTGCACCTGTCAAAACAAATGTTCTTGCAATGTTCTTTCTACTATTAGTAAGAGGAAACATGAGGATTTCTCTATTCAGTTTCTTCGTGGCTTAAGTTTGGGAGATCTCACCTACTTCTTGGTCTCGAGATAGTCAGAGCAGTATTCACATTTCTCAACAAAAGTACACGCTTGATCTTCTCACAAAAATTGGAATGCTTGTATGTGCCCTGCTATCACTCCTAAGGTTTATTCTTCTCTGCTATCTGGTAATAATGGAGACAAACTTAATGCGACTGAATCTTCCTCTTATCGAAGACTCATTGGCCGCCTCATTTACCTCATTGATACCCATCCAGATATCACATGTTGTCAACAATTTGAGTCAGTTTGTTATCAATAAACTGCTTTCCGCATCATTCGCTACCTCAAAGATGCTCCTGGTAATGGTATCTTTCTCAGCTCACAAAACCCTATGCAACTAAAATCTTTCAGTGATTCTGACTAGGCTACATGTCCTCTCACAAGACGCTTTGTTACTAGTTAAGCATTTATCTTGAAGATTCTATAATTTCTTGGAAGTCTAAGAAACAACAAATAATATCCAAAAGTTTTTTTGAAGCTGAATATCGAGGTTTATCTGCTATCACTTGAAATACAATGGCTCACTTACCTTCTTCGTGATCTCCATGTTTAATTTTCTCAATCAACTCTCTTATATTGCAACAGCCAATCTGCTATTCAAATTGTTGTCAACCAAGTTTTTCACAAACGAACCAAACACAGAGATTGATTGTCACGTTGTTCGCGAGAAGATCAACGAAGGTCTCATCAAGCTGCTTCCTATATGAAGCATGCTTCAAGTTGCTTCTATATCTTCCATGTTTCAAGCTACATATATATACACCAAACCTCTTGCTACTAATATTTTCAAAACCATATATACCAAGTTGGGAATGTTAAATATATATTCTCATCTTGAGGGGCTATAAACCTTTTGTTTTGCACTATCTCTCGCTAGACCATCTAGAGTTTCTTTAGTGGTGTGGACAGTCTCCTAGTTGATCCTCCAATAGTGGTATGGTCATAAACGATCTCTCATTAGACAGTATAATATATTGTCGTGTGTATACACCGTCTAGTGTATTGATGTGTAGATGGTAAATGTCTAATGTGGTTTTGTGTAGACAGTTTTCTTTTCACACTGTCTACTCTTTTTGTTTCTATAGATGGTCTAGTCTTCAAATTTTCAAAGTGTGTTCACACAACTCAAACTTTCTAATTTGCAATCAAGTTTGTTAGACCATCTTAATGATTAGTTTGTTAAGAGTCTGGTTTAGTTTTAGTTTCTCTCCCTTTTCACTTCTTTACATCCCATTTGATATTATGGAGCATTCTATTAGATTATACTATTACATCTTGAAATAATTTTACTGGTCCGCCCCCACATAAAGGTTGGCCCACGGGCTAGCTCGAATAGGAAATAATTTTTTTTTAAAATTAATGGAAAATAATTTTAAATATAAATTTTGAAAAAATCTAATTCTTTTTTCTATTTGGATGATTTAGATAAATAATCTCACACTGTTATTCTCACGACACATGCATAATATGATATGAATAAAAATTTCAAAATATGGAATTTAAAGACTTCAAGAGTTATAGAATCTGAAAGTTAAAATTTGTGTTTCAGATTCTACAATATTCCAGATTACACAATCCATAATACAAATTTGTATTGCACATTGTAGAATTTGGAATGGATAATTTTTTATAATTTTTTGAAATATGAGACTACATGAAAAAAATATTTAGGTACATTAAAAGTTTCTAGATTTATCCGTTACGCGGATTATGCAGGTCAACCTGCTCCAACCTATACTTAACCCGCATGGACTGTGAATTATGCAGAATATACCTAAACGAATCAGCGGGATGCCGCGATTTTTCCCAACAGATCATGAGTCAGCCTACTCTACCCACTCCATTATGTTATCCTAGGAAAGGGGATGTCGTTATATTATTAGTGGAAATAACATTTAAACACTAAATACCTGCAATAAATATAGAGAGTAGTATAATAATTTCCTCAAACTTTCCGGACAGTACGGCCAACTCAGCAATACCCAGGGCAAGCCCTCCGGCAGAAATCGTACCCAAAGAACGATTGAACCCTTTGCTCAAAGTCGCACCTAAACCAAACATCGCAAAAAGATAAAACAATATTAATTATAAAATTCATTAAAATGTGTTGTTACTTTTGTATGAAAAAAACAATCCAGTACCATCTTAAGTTTGATACACTTGCTCTAATATTATATGAAAATTAGATTAATGAAGTAAACAAAAGTTTAATTTAATATAAAAAAATTATTTATTAATCAATCATTCTTAATAACTTTAATCTGATTGTTCTTTAAAATTAACAAATTTATCACATAGATCTATACTACATTTCGATTAATTGAAAATGAAAGAAAACTAGTCTACTAATAGTATTAGTAAGAGTAATTTAAATATGCATTGACTGTGATCTTTTACGGTTTACAAAAACTTGTTAAGTTACTTGAGACATTGAGAATTCAAATTATAATGACAGGTGAAAAAAAGTTTAATAATTTATTTAATTTTTAAAAAAATATTACACTAAATTACCTTAAAACAATTTGGGTAAGAATTAAAATGTTCATATTCTGACTGTACAAATATATTCTAGAATGTTATTTTACATTTTACTATAAATTATAGGAAGGTTTTATTAAAAAATCATTATTAGTGCGAATTTTGTAATTAAATATAAAATAAAAGTAATTTATATTATTAATGAATAATATTACTAATTTTTTCTAATTTCTTTTAGTCTTTATCACGAAAACTATAAAAATACACTTGTAAAGATTATGCATAAGAAGTAAAGAAACTAAAGCGAAATGTTTTTGTATATAACCGTAATAAACACAGTACACTTCTAGAATTTTCTTTTGGTGCAGAACCTTTTTGGGTTTTATTTTTAATAGTGTAATAACCAATTGTTTTAATTATATTAATTTTGTATTAGTGAAAAATGTTGTAATAATGATAATAATAATAATAGAAAAAAAAACTTGTTTAGGAAGGAAAGTAAAAGTAAAGAAAAGAGGGAGGAGAATGAGAATTGTGAGTACCTACGCTGAATTCGAAAACGACAACGACAGTGAGAATGGCCCAGATGGAATACTTGCTTAACTGCTCCTCCTTTATGTAAATGAAAAGCGAAACTACAGCCAACGACAGCCCTGCCTTCGCCGCAAACACCACTTTCCTTCGATCCGATCGCGCCATCTCCCTAAGCTGCCAAAAGAATTCCCCAAACCCATCGCAGAACCTAACCATGCGACCCGAGAGCCCATCCCGAACAGCTCCGCCGCCGCTGCTGCTGCTATTGTTGCCATTCAGCCTCAGCTCTGAAAAATCCTTCCGCGAGAGCAGTCTCTCCTTGCTCCTCTCCGCGAATATCTGCCTTAACGAACCGTTTCTGGCCGCCATAAGCACTGTTCTTCTTTTACGTTACAACATTGTTTTGTGATTACAGAGCGTCGTTTTGTAAGAACAGTATGAAGAAAGAAGATAAGAGCAAAGAGTGAGATGGAGCACCGAATTAGTACTTCTTTTTGTTTCCCGTACAGAAAGCGTGATGTATTATAATAATAATAATAATTTATACTTAATATATTTATTTTATTAGTATAATAGAATATTTTGTAATTTCATATAAATTACTTAAAAATAAATATAATGTAATTTTTTTTAAAATAAATTGATTCTCCCACTCTTTACTTAATTTCTTATTTTAAAATAACAACAGAAAAAAATAGAGAACATATTCTCACACATTTTAAAACTAAATTGCATATATCAAATAAAATAACATTAACTTCTAATATTTTTTTCATTCTATTTCAAACAACTATATTTTTTGGTATAACTATTATTCTTTTATATCTACCATCAAGTCAATCTTAACTTTAACGTGAACATCATGACACTCTTCGATTCCAAAATTACCAATGAAAGAAGAGAGAAACTTGAAGAAGAAAAGAGACTCTGGAGAAGAAAAAAAAAGATTGTTTAATCAATTCATCATTCTTCTTTTACATATTATTTTTTTGTTTTTCATTTTTTACTCATCCAAATTCATTTATCTATGTATGTTAAATTTCTATCATCATAAAAATTAATAAAAGAAGAAATTACAAATACACATACATAGTTACGCCGGTTTATGCTAATAATAATAATAGTAATAATAATAATGATAATACTCAATTATTATTATTATGAAGGAATTTCAAGTTGTTAATTACCCACCATTCAAATACTCAATTATAAAAAAAAACAAAAGAAAAGAAAAACAATTGAATTCAATTGAAAACCCCTTGATTTGGATATATATATATATATATATATATATATATTATTTTTATTTAGTTTTGGTAGATGAAATATTATCCTCAAGTCTCAACTATTAGTCTTTGAAAAATTTAGTTGTTATTTAAATAATGCATTCTATTTCAAGGTTTTTTTTTTAAAATAGAAATTATAAATTTATATATTATAAGAAGTGACATTCACTTTACAGAAAATTACACTTACATCTTTTTAAGGAAGGATAAACAACATTACCATCTTTAGTTTTAAAATAAATACTTAATTTTTATTGTTTTAATAAATACTTGTGTTATAAGAAAGTTACACTCAATTCCTTTATTATACTTAAACTATTCAAATTTTTTACAAAAGAGTTAATTTTTATATTTAAAAAAAATATTTATTTTTATTTTTAGAATTTTTATTTAAATTTTGATTAATATAATATTTTGAAATAAAAAACTGAATATCATTTATTATAAGAGGGATAGATCTTATTGTTATGTGAAAACTAAAATAAGTGCGAACATATTTTGTTTTTTCACAGTAAATCCAAGTAAAAGAAAATTTTGATTGATAAAATTATTGACCAATATTTACCCAAGTAAAATTGTTTCACTCTTCATATTCCAAATTCGTTTTTCGACCTTCTAAATCGGCATCATCTATTTAATATAATTAACAGTTCAACAAGTTGATAAAATTAATGGTTCATCTATTTAATGTAATTAATAATTCCACTGTTTAATATAATTAAAAAGTCATATTTAAAGTTAATAATTTGTAAAAAAAATTAATGAGGATTAATATTAATGATTTTGTTTAAAGTAGTTTTATTAATAATCATTAATATTTATTTAAAATTATGATTATTATTAAAAATTAATATTAAATATATTTATGAGTAATAATTATTATTAAATCAAAATTAAATATATTTGGTAACCTGAAAGACACATCAAGATCTTTCCTTCTTTTCTCTCTCACTAACTCTCCTTCTTTTCTCTCTCACTAACTCTCCAACTCTCTTTTCTATCTTCATTTCTCATTTTATACATTGTCTATTTCAGAATATGATCGCACCACATTATAGTTGAGGAGTTAAGGAACATTCCTATCTGAACATTCATATTTGTTCTAAAGATCCTTTATTCTTTATTTTTTTTCTTATGATTTAGTCATCAATCTTGATGGGGTCAGTTGAGAAAAATAATCTTCTCAACTTATTATACTCTACACTGAATTTTTGTTCTATTTGGATAACTTAGTCTTTATAGGATAAAATTCTAGAGATTGCTTGGAAAGCAAACAATTAAGGTAGAGGAAACTAACTTTAACTTTCAATAGTACCCTAGGCTAAAAAACCTGGATGTGGAGGATAAGTGGTCCCAAATTTCATTTTTCTTGCAGAGGTGTCATTTGATGAAATTGTTTGATTTTATGTTGCGTGAACATGTATAAATATTAAATTTTGATAGTTAGGAAGTTAAATATTGTTTTTGATGTTGGAAAGGTTATTGAATGTTATGAATTTTTAAATGTTATGTGACTGAATGGTATATATTATATGTGAATGATAAAAATTGTATGAAATTAAAGTCATACATTTTGGATAATGTATGGACTGATGTTTGTTTGTGTATTAAGTATTGATACTTATGTGGTAACAAAGATGCCTTAGCTTCACTGGTCGTCTAAGTCACAAAAACTAAGATATTAGGTGGTGGTGGTGAGAAGTTACTGGGGGAGTTCATGCACTCCGTGACATATGAGAAACACGACTTAGATTGTATTAAACTTACCTTGATCCTTTCTCTTGGATTCACTCGTAATCTAAGTCTTGAGTATTAGACCAGGTGTTAGTCTCTGGTAGGACTTACTTAATACGGGTCTTCCGGAAGATGTTAATTCTTATTTTGTTTGTTGAATGTCCTAGATTTGTAAATCCATGTGGGATCTATGTGATTGTTTTATGTTGGGATTTTAAGAAGATTGAATAATTGAGAAATTGATACATGTAATTTGGTTTGCTATTTTGATTGAATTGTATATATTATAAAATTTTATTTTCTGTTCTCGAACTAGTTTGGGGACAAGGAGAACTATCGACTCCGGATGGTACGCGGTCGATCCTCACGTGTGTGGCTCTCTCCTTCAAGCTTCCTCATCGAATGGCTCCTCGGACGGGTGGGGTACCTGCAGATGGCACTCCAACGCTCAAGTTAGTGGAGTATCGTATTCGGCTGTCAGAATACTGTAGTTAATGACGTACCTTTTTCCTTGGAATGCGTGATATTTATATTACATTGATGGGCCCTTGTTTTAGGGTCGAATTAGGGGGTTGCTTAGTGCTAGGGTTGGATTAGGTCATCCCCTAACCATGGGTTAACCTTTGCTAATCGGGTCAACTTTTGACTTGAGCATCCTATGTCGGTCGGCCACGTATGCCACGTGGTCGACCTTGTAACTTAAGGTGGGGTCTGGTCGTATGGGTTGACCGGGTCAAGGGGACCGGTCAGTCAGCCCAGTACAGTTGCCTCCCAGGCTCGAGAGATGGTACAGCCGAAGAGTCTGAAGAATGGGTCTCGGGCGGCTTGTGGAATGATGAGTGAAGTGATGTTTGGGGGCGTCTGAGTGATTGACGTGACGCGCATTTATGAGGGGTTTTTTGGGCGCCAAGTGACGTGGATCGTTGGATCAATCGATCTAACGATTGAGGTTTTGTGACGTTTGGAATTCTGAGGTCCCTCCGGGCTATCAATAAGAGCTGGGAACAGTTGCGTCTCACGCGTTATCTTTGCTTGAGCTCCGATACTCCGGATCAATCCGACCGATCTCAGTTGCCTCCTTCGTTCGTCTAAAGGTTAGTCATGTCTGCTCCTTTACGTCCGAGTTCTCCCTCTAAATCTCCTCCTTCTTGCTCGTTGTCATCGTCCTCTTCTCCTTCTTCTCCCCCTTCACCTGGCCAAGCCACCCCGGTCGGAGATATGGAGGGTGTTCCTTCTCCGGGGTTGGTGAGGGAAGACGCTAACAATGCGTCGGACCAATCGACCCCTTTGGAGCGGCCGCGACCTCATGTGGGGCCTGCTTGGGTTGACCCCCGAGTGTGTGAGGTGTCGTCCTTCTTTTATACCGACACCTCCGTTGCCGAGTTTCTGAACGAGGTTCCTGTTTTGAAGGCTTTCGGCCAAGGAATCCTTGTTGGCATTCGGTCCTTGTTCTTTGGAGGACCGTGTGTATAGGGAACGGTCATCCACTGAGCCTCCCTTTTTCTTTATGTATAGTTGTCTTTTCGCAGACCTGCATGTGTCCCTTCCCTTTGATGCCTTTACGGCCGGGGTTCTTAGGGAGCTCAACGTGGCTCCGACCCAATTGCATCCCAACTCGTGGGCGTCCATACATGCATTTCGCATTGTGTGTCAGACGTTCGGGTTGCGTCCTCTTCCCTCCTGCTTCCTTCATTTTTACGCGTCTTATCCGGCCAAGCTTACTAGTTGGCAGTCTTTGGTCAGTCGGGCGGGTAGCATGTTATTTAAGCCCTTCACGGCCTCTTATAAGAATTTCAAAGAGAAGTTCTTTAAAGTGTACGTGGAGCCGGCTGGGACACATTACTTTTTTTGACGAGGTCGGTCAACCTCGTTTTCCGTTGTTTTGGTCGAGAAATCCAACAAAGATAACGGATTGGTCGAGACCAGCTTATCCGAGCGAGCATGAGCGGATGATTTTTTCTTTGTTCGATAGCCTCCCCAAGAAACTCCCCGCTCGGCCACTCATGTTATTGTACAATGCGACCGATCGTGCAGAAGCTTTCGAGGGTATGCTGTTTTGACACTTGTCTTTACTTTATTTTTTATTTTTTTTATTTTTTATTCTTTTTTTTGCTTTTCCTGACTGGCTTTCTTTTGTTTGTTTGCAGAGCTCGCCAAGAAAGAAATACCTCAGGCGGTCGGCATGTTGCACTCGTTCAAGAACAAATTGAATTAGGGCTACGTCCTGGTTGAACCGTGTGCTTTTCGGGAGGGTATGCCGGTTAGGGCTACATCCTGGCTGAGTCGTGTGTATCATTCATCATATGCATAGTTGTAGGAAAAACCTCGTTAAAACCTCTCCGACCGATGTGTAGGCTGGGCGAGGAAAGAGTGCGTGTATTTTATTCATGTTTAGCTGAAATAAAATTTTAGGTGCGTGACATTCCACGTCCTAGGTACAATCTTCCTTGATAGTTGTTCCAAATGGTACGCTCCTCCTTCCCCTACTTCTCGGATTCGGAATGGTCCTTCCCAATTTGAGGAGAACTTGCCGTCCGACTTCCTCGCGTTGCTGCGCATTCTCCAGACGATGTCGCCTTGGTGGAAGCTTCTGGGTTGGACCTTCGAGTTGTATCTTCTTGACGCTCGGAGTTTGCATGTTGCCTCTCGTATTTTTCTCTTGTCGCGAAGCTCGTTCAAAAGGCTTTCCTTGTTGAGGGATAGGTCGAAGAGTTGGCGTCTGATGGATGGTTCTCTGACCTCTACCGATATCATGGCCTCGGTGCCGTATGTGAGGTCGTACGGGGTTTCTTGTGTGGTGGACTGCGGGGTGTAGCGGTAAAGGACCTCGGGCAGCTCCTCTGTCCATCTTCCTTTCGCGGTGCCGAGCCTCTTCCTTAGCTCGTTCAACAAGACCTTGTTGGCCGCTTCGGCCTGTTCGTTCGTTTGCGGGACGGAGCTCGTGAGGGATTTGATGTCGAGGTCATTGTAGAAGGTCATGAGGCCTGGTCGATGAACTGTCGGCCGTTGTCCGAAACTATCGAGTGTGGTATGCCGAATCGACACACTATGTTTTTCCATACAAAGTTTTGAACATTGCGGGCGGTTATGATGGCTAGGGGTTCGGCCTCTATCCACTTGGTGAAGTAGTCCACCGCGACCAGTAGGTGCTTCGTTTGGCCCTTTCCGGGCGAGAATGGCCCGATGATGTCCATCCCCCACATGGCGAACGACCAAGGTGATGTCATACTATGCAGTTCTTCTAGCTTCCGATGGCGGAGGGGGCCAAATTCTTGACATTTTTGGCATTTCTTGACGTAGTCGGCGTTATCTCCATGCACGATCGGCCAATAATATCCTACTCGAATGACTTTGGCCGCCATGGTTCAGGCCCCAGAGTGGCTTCTGCATGCTCCATCGTGGATCTCTTGCAGCACGTATTGTGATTGCTCTTTGTTGAGGCATTTTAGGAGTGGTGTTGAGTACCCTCTGTGGTATAGGTCTTGGCCAATCATGGTGTAACGGGCACACTGCCGTCAGGTGCTTCTTTCTTCTCCCGGTTGGCATGTCCCGTGCTCCAGGTATTGGATGATCAGGGTCATCCACGTGTGAGTTTCGGTGATTGCCATGCACTCGGCGTCACCTACACTGGGTTGTGGCAGTCGCATTTGGACCACCGACCGGTGATGACTTTGTTTTTTGGAAGACGCGAGGCGCGAAAGTGCATCGACCCGCTCGTTTTCTTGTCGTGGTATGTGCTCGACCACCACCTTGTCGAATTTGGCTATGGCGTTTCGGACCGTGTGATAGTACCGTTGGAGGAGTGGTTCCTTGACTTCGAATTCTCCTTTGATCTGGCCGACAACAAGATGGGAGTCGCTTTTGCATATGACCTCTTGTGCGCCTAGGTCGTTTGCTAGGTTGAGGCCGGCCAATATGGCTTCGTATTCTGCTTGATTGTTCGTTGCCTTAAAGGAGAATTGGAGAGCTTGTTCGATCAACAAGTCCCCGGGGCCTTCGAGGACGACCCCGGCGCCACAAGCTGTTTTGTTGGATGAGCCGTCCACGTAGAGTACCCACCTGGCCGAGGTCTCTAAGTGTGGAGAGAGCTCGGCTGAAAAGTCCGCCAGGCATTGGGACTTCACGACGCCTCTGGGCTCGTACCTTATGTCAAACTCGGATAGCTTGACCATCCTATCATTCGTCCTGCGAGGTTAGGTTTAGACAGAATTTTGTATATGGGGTAATTGGTTCTTACCGTGATTTCATGGTTTTGGAAGTATAGGCGCATTCTCCTCGTCGGCAGTACTAGGGCTAGTGGCACTTTCAATATCATTTGGTACTTGGTTTCGGCCGCGTGGAGCGTGCGGCTGACGAAGTATACCGGGTATTCTTCATGGTCCACCTCCTGGACCAGGGCTGCGCTGACCGCTTCTTCGGATACGGGCAGGTAAACCACAATGGGTAGGTCCAGCCTTAGCTTTTTGATGACGGCCGGTGATGATAGGAGTGTTTTGAGCTGGCCGAAGATTTGCTCGCATTCCTCGTTCCAACTGAACTTTGAAGTTTTGCGGAGCATTTGGACTATCGGTCTGATTCGTTCGGCGAGACGAGGAACGAATCTGGACAGTGCTGTTAGCCGGCCAAGTAGCTGCTGAATTTCTTTCAGATTACTCGTGCTTCTCATTTCTGTTATGGCCTTGCATTTGTCAGGATTTGCCTCAATCCCTCTGTAGGTTAGCATGAAACCGAGGAACTTACCGCCCTCTACGCCGAATGCACACTTTTTGGGGTTGAGGCGCATGTTGAGCCTTCTTAGGGTGTCAAAGACTTCTTGTAAGCCTTTGATTGCTGGCTGCACGAGTTGAACTTCACCACGATGTCGTCCACGTACACTTCCACGCTTCTGCCGATCATCCCTTTGAAGATCTTGTCCATGAGCCTCTGGTAGGTGGCTCCAGCGTTCTTTAGACCGAACGACATTACCTTGTAGAAGTAATTTGCACCGTCAGTCGTGAAAGCTGTTTTGCCTCTGTCGCCATGGTGCATACTAGTATGATACTTGTAAACCTTAAATCCATGTATTAATCAATCCATCAAGGGATCTTTCTCATATTTAAGGGCTTCTCTTTTAGTACCAATGTTTAGTTAGGAAGGACCCATTTCACTCTTGCTTTAGAAACCCTTATTCTTGAAGCTTCCATTCCCCATTATGAGTAAACTTTGCTTGTTCAGCTTTTGTTATTATTTTTTTGCTTATTATGCATCCCTTGGTACCTTGGAATCCTAGTCCTTTAATCTGTAGCTTTTTGATCCCATATATGATTTTTAGACAACGATATGTTTGATGGTGCTATTTTATCATGTTAATGTAGGTTGGTTCGACCACTTTTATTGATAGGGTTTGCATTCTAGTCTATGGACCCTAATGGAAATTTAATATTCTTAGTAGTCACCTGGATGTATCTATATTACTTGTCTCTAACTATTGGTTGGCATGTGTTTGTAGGAACTTTATATTTGCTTCTGCATATAATGTGAATGCAGTTGGTTCTGCTTCACTGGTCAGTGTTGTGTTTCTTGCCCCCATGTCATTCACGTTTACTATAATTGTTTGCAACTTACTTCATTGAATGCTAGATAACAACATCCGATGGATAGGCAGGCCACAAAAAACCACCTGAATTACGGAAGTCTCAATTTTATTGATGTCTTTAATGTTTAATCATAGAGAAAATTTTGACAACCATTAGCCAATTTGTTGTCTGAAGTTAAACACAAAATTAATACTGTGTACAAAATTTGGGTATTAAATTGATACCAAAGTAAAGGATTATTTTTCTTTAATGAATCAAATTCATAGGTGGTGAGAGTGAGTGTGAGAGATTAACTTTTTAGTTTGGGGAGAAGGTATCTGTTATTAGCAGCAAGGTAGGTGCAAAGCATGGAAATATGCAAATTAGGATGTATTGTTTTGTTGTGAACTTGTGACACAATCTTAGAAATTTAAGTTGAGTTAGAAATCTCACATTGAGTATAGATTAATATATTTTCTATAAGATTTTAGATTGAAGATGATGTATTGATTTTATATGAGATTTTGCGTTTTTTGTTTTATATGTCTGTAAATTGTATGTAATTGTCTGGATAACATTGATACGCAAATGATTATTATTAATGAATAGAGTAAAATTGATCAATGAATGGATTTGTCTGGATAACATTGATATGCATGTGATTGATATTAATGAATGAGAAAAATGTTATCAATGAATGAGTTTTTCTATAAGTTGTATGCAATTGTATAGATAACATTAATATGTAGGTGATTGTTATTAATGAATGGAAGAAAATTGATCAATGAATGGGTTTGTATGGAAATTGTATGTAATTGTCTGGATAACATTGATATGCAATTTAAAAGAAGTTTGTGATACATGTGATCATGAATCTCTTAAATATTTGAAAAGCCAAAGCAAACTTAACAAGAGACATGCCAAACGGGTAGAGTTTTTTTTAGCAATTTCCTTATGTGATCAAACATAAGCAAGGCAAGTCTATCTGGTTGCGGATGCTCTTTCTAGAAGACACTTTATACTTGAGGTTTGATCACATCAAGGAAATTTACAAAGATGACCTTGATTTTTCTCTCATCTTTCAAGAGTGCTCAAAAGGAGGCCACAAAGACTTTTTCCTACATGATGGCTTTCTCTTCAAAGGGAAAAGACTTTGTGTGCCCCAAGGGTCTTTGAGACAATCTCTTGTAAAAGAGGCACATGAGGGAGGTTTAATGGGACATTTTGGGATAACAAAAACGTTAGACACATTGCATGAACATTTCTTTTGGCCCATCATGCGAAAATATGTACACAACTTCTATGATAAATGCATAACATGTAGGAAAGCCAAGTCTAAGGTTCAACCCCATGGAGTATATACCCCTTTCATCATCCTGGACATGCCTTGGGTAAACATTTCTATGGACTTCATTTTGGGTCTTCCCAAGACATCTAAGGGTATGGATTCTATTTTTGTGGTTGTGGATAAATTTTCAAAAATGGCCCATTTTATTCCATGCCACAAAGTAGATGATGCTTGTAATATTGCAAATCTCTTCTTTAAGGAAGTTGTTAAATATAGTATCTGACAAAGACTTTAAGTTCTTAAGTCACTTCTGAAAGACATTGTGGGGAAAACTTGGTACTAAACTCATGTTTTCTACTACTTGTCATCCCCAGACTGACGGTCAAACAAAAGTGATGAATAAAACTTTGTCCCAAATGTTAAGATGTCTTATTTTCGGGAACCCTAGGGTGTGAGAGGACTTACTTCCTCATATTGAGTTTGCTTATAACCGAGTAGTTAATTCTACTATTTCGCACACCCCTTTTGAGGTTGTGTATGGGTTTAATCCCCTTACACCTTGACCTACTTCCTATTCTTGTCTTTGATGAAGTGCTAAATAGAAAGGAAGGTAAACAAGTATGTTAAACATGCCAATAAGGGGCGCAAAGCTTTGATCTTTGAACCTGGGGACTGGGTTTGGCTTCACTTGAGGAAGGATCGCTTCCCTACTCAAAGGAAATCCAAACTTCTTCCCCGTGGTGATGGTCCCTTTCAGATCATTAAAAGGATCAATGATAATGCTTATGAGTTAGATTTACCTAACACATATTTAGGAAGTAATTCTTTTAATGTTAGTGATCTAACTCCTTTCTCTATAGGTGTTGCAAATTCGTGGACGAGTTTTCTCCCACCCGGAGAGCATGATGAAGACCTGAGAGATAGAGCATCCTCTGAGCTAGTCCAACCTTCCAAAAGGATGACCTGGAGCATGACATAGAATCCAGGCTAGGTCAGGACCATCCACTAGTCAGTGCCTCAGCACCTATCATTCCTCAGAGGATCACTAGGAGCAGAGCCCATGTGATGGGAGTTGAGCACCAACTAGTTTCTTTGTTTCTAATTTCAGTAGATTTGCTTTACATAGCATAAATAAGAGTGTACTTAACAAATTGGGCTTGTGTCAAGCCCATTTTCCAAGACAAGTGCACTTAGGTTAGGTTGGTTGATCTACCTTCTAGAAACTAGGTTAGTAGGGGGCGACATTGGCCTTAGTCAAACCCTAGTCACCCCTTCCTCTCCCTTCTCCCCTCTCCTTTCACTCTTGCCCACCAAGGCACCCATCCCTTATAAATAAGGTGTCTTACTCCATGTATTGACGCATTGAATTTTGAGTAGAAAAGAAACTTTGTTAGAGTGTTTAGTGAGCTAAGTGTCCTATTATCTTTGGGTTTTATCTTGAGTGCACTACACTTCAAGTGACGACTCTTCACCACTCATCTTGGAGTCTCCTCCTCCAAGTGGTGTGACCACACATTCATCATCCTAAGCTTTTCTTTCCTTTCATCTTTTTATTTTCCATTCCTTTATGTTCTTGTGCTCATCTTTTTCTATTCAGTTTCCATCTTCTTTCTTTCCCTTATATGCTCTTTAATTTTGCACCTATTCATCACCAACACCATATAATTGTGTTTTATCTTTGCCCTTTAGAATTGAACCTTCACACTTAAATTCCTAAATTAGGGGTTGAATTATAACTATTTTATCAATAACCATCCATATGTGTCTATCTTTTAATATTAAATATTACTGAAATATGACACTTATCACCAGCCTACCATAGCAGCAACTTTGTTGGGGTTTGTAGAAATCTCTTGTTCATTAATAATATGGCCCAAGTACTCCACTTCTGGAACAACAAAATAACATTTAGATCTCTTAACAAAAATAGAATGGCTTCGTACAGTCGGCAACACTTCTCTTAGGTGTTGTATGTGGTCTGTTATGTGTTTGTTGTACACTAGAATATCACCAAAAAACACCAACAAAAACTTCCTTAAAAACTTCTGAAAGATAGAGTTCATCGTTTCTTGAAATGTAGTTAGGGCATTGATTAGATCAAACGACATCACTAAGTATTCATAATGCCCTGAATGTGTTCTAAAAGTTATCTTCCATACATCCTCAAGATCCATTCGAACCTAATTATAACTCACATAAATCAATCTTAAAAAAATAGTATATCCCGCTAGTTCATCCAACAAATCATCTACTAATGGAATGGGAAATTTGTTCTTAATTGTTCCCTTATCCAGGTCTCTATAATCAACACAAAGTCTCCACGAGCCATATTTTTTTCCAACTAGAACCACAGGCCAGGCGTAAGGGCCACAACTTTCCTGAATTGCAAATATTCATGTATAAGTTTGTCAATAATATCTTTCTTATTATTTGAGATACCTGTGAGGTCTTTTGTTTTACGAGATTAACTCCTTGAATCAAAGGAATATGAAGATCATGCCCAAGTCTAAAAGGTGGCAGTTTTTTTGGTTTTTGAAAAAATATGCAAATTTGTGCAATAGTTTCTCGACCTCGGTTGGAATCTCTTTTTGTTCTACATATGTCGCTAATGAATACAATAACATCTTCTCCTATGCTCCAATATGCATAATAGATAAATGCACGTCGTTAGTAAATGATTTATTTAACTATTACTTGGGAGTAAGGTTAATGTTAGAGCTCCTAGAGCCACGCAAAACATGTCGCCTTCCTTGTACCTTGAACTCATTGTGAGTTTTTCAAAATTCCATAAAATATTTCCCAATGTTATCAGTCATTCAATTCCCAGTACTAAATCACAACACCCTAAGGGAAGAAAGAGCATATCAGCTGTAAAAGTTGTATGTTGAATTGTCCAACTAAGTTTTTTACCATTGATTATATCTTTTTCTTTGACCCATCTGCTACCACGACATTCAAAGATTATGCACCCATATTTTTGCGCCATTTGTTTCCACTATCAATGAGTACATGTAAAGGCTTTTTCTATGAGATCCCATTCACATAGTTCTAAATCCATTCACTTTGATTAATGCGTTGACTGAAATTTGTGGCTCCTTCCCTTGGAAATGACCTGTCTCATCATTGAGAGAACTATCAATTAAGTCACCTTCTTCATCAATTTCAATGATGTGTATCTGTAATTTTTTGTGGACCCTGATGTGTTCCATTGAATAGGATTCATCACAAAAATAACAGAGGCCTTTAACTGACGTTAAATTGCGTGTTTGTTTGGGTTTGGGTACTGCAACAAGTGCGATAGAAGATGATGTAGGCACTGCTGATGGACCCAGGATTCCCTTGTTCAATTTAGCTATAGAATTAACTGAATTGATTGCTTCATACATCCTGGCTAAAGTAGTAGTGACATAGGTTGAAACGTTTTTACCATCATTTGGATTTCTTTCTTTGATCCACCAAAGAAGTAACTTAAGATATGATCATCAAATAACTTCAATCATGTAATGATTGAATCAAACTCTTCATGATAGGCATCCATCGAATTCTTTTGTCTTAGACACATCAACTCTGCAATGGTGTCATCACGAATTGCACCAAAACAATCGCTTAAACTTTTCTTGAATTATGTCCACAAAGGTACACAATACTCTGAAACAAATTTTGTAATGGTTGTATGTCATTCCAAGGTCTTGCCTTCCAAGTGCACAATGGTCAACTTCACCTGGAATTTGTTCGGCGTATTATCAATGAAGAAATATTTTTCACATTGATGAATCTACTAGTTAAAATTTTCCCATTGAATATTGAAAATTCAATGTGTGCCAACCTTGTGCCACAAACGTTAAAGGACCCAGTTTGAGGTCCACGCGACATGTTGTCATTCGAGAGGTTGTGGGTGCCCTCTCCTTGGGACTGAATAAACAATTCTTGCATCGTGACTCTCATAAAAAGATTTAATGTTTGTTGTTTCACACTCAATCATCCCACCAAATTTGCTAACTAAATTCCAAATTGTCTCAACTATCTCTTAACCAAATCTCAAAGTTTGATATCCCAATAAATCTACTAATCAAATACCAAAACATTTAAATATTGCAACAAATCTACTTATCAAATCTCAAAATTTTTAGATCCCAAAATTTTAAGATGTAAGACTATAATACATAATGTACATATTGAATCCAAAATTATCCTTTCTTAGCCTAAAATAGAAGAATCAAATTGAAAAAAAAAATAATAAAACAAAAAATGTTTAATTTTTTTCAATATATGCTTCCACAAATCGAAATATATTGATTTTTTTTTATTATAAATGGAATCATTTCATCCTATTTTAACTCAATTTCTTAATAATATATTGATAAACATCACCTGGTCGTGTAGTAAACGTCTATTTATATGTTATCTAATATATATGTATACAAAATGCAACTTTCTTTAGACTAATATTATTAACATAAATAAAATTAAAATGTACGATTAATAAAACCTAAAAATCAGATTAAATATGTCATTGGAATATTTTTTATGACGTGTTGTAGTTTCCACATCGACTAGTGATGAGAATATTTCATTGTATATAAGTGGGTGCAAACCTCATCCCATGAGCCGGTTTTATGGGGTTGAGTTAGGCTTAAAGTTCACTTCGTAATCTAGTAACAGAGTCATTTAAAGTCTATCTTAGTGAGTGTTTGTTGGGTTTATCATGTCAACCGTTATCGGACCACCCATAATCTGTTGTACCACGCACGAGCTGTCACTCTCGACGTAAGGCGTGAGGGGTGTCTTGGAGATAATATGAATAAATAAATAATACTTCAAAACCAACACAAGCAACCAAAATAAATGTTCTTTCGTTGTTTTTCGTATAAAAAAAATTGAAAAGTAACTACAGAAAAATTAAATTTGATCTTTTAGAGAACACCAAAATAACATAAAAGAAAAACATGAATGGAATGAAGAAAATAAAAAAGATTACAAGTATAATCTGCAAGAAATAAAAATGAAAATTTAAGAAAGATGCGGAATATTTTATGGACGGGGACTATAATATATCATTATACATTATACTTAGATATATGATTATGGATACCTCCACTATTGTAAAAAAATAAAGTTGCAACTGTGGTCCATAGTGTCATTGTCACCTACTTTAACATTGGTTGGTCAAATGGATCTTTGAAATTGGCCTTCTCACTGAGATCTTGGAATTCATCCACAAGATTTTGAAGCCTGGCAACAAACTCTATTAAAAGGGAAGCAAAGGTTGCCAAAGACAAAGAGCTTGCACTTTCATATACTTTGGAATCTGGCTCAAGTAACATGTTATCTCCCAAAAATGAGAGGCGTGGCCATGATATTTTATTGCACATCATGTTTTCTGAAATGTGCAATTCAGGAACTGAGGACTCTATACTTATGTTAAGTCTTGAATCAGCCCCTCTTTCACTGAGGAAAGAGATGAGTGATTGTTTGTTTTTATGGTCTTTGAGATCAATCAAATTGTCATGATTTTCAACTTCTTCTTTAGGCTTTTTTGCAGCTTTCCAGCTCTCTGAATTGACCAAGAGGAATGATTGTTGGTCAATCTTCATCTGCAATTGCTCAGCTGCATCATGCACGTTCAAGAGTATGTCTATATTGCTTACCTTTTCCATCTTTTCCACTTTGCTTCCAAGTTGACGCAAAACTTTAGCTCCTTCAGTGCCAACCCTCTGAAGTTCATTACTGAAAACCAGTCTTTTTTCTGGGGGTGCCTGTATAAATATGAAATTTGAATACCAACAATGTAATAATAGTAACACCTACATACGTCAAAAATATACATAAAAAAACGAAGGGAAATTTTATGAATCATTGCTCGTTATTATTAGATTTCACAATTTCAGGGTGAGCTAGAAGACCTCAACATGGTCCAAAATACCATCATGTTTTCCTCAATGTAGATAGTACAACCACAACTTCATTTATTATATATAACTTGTGAACCAGCAAAATTTCCTGCCTTCCCAAACCAATTGGTATATGACCCATCATCTACAGTAATTTGGACTTGTCACTTAATTATATTCAGTGAGCATGCGTTAATTTTACTGCAATGATCAGGGGATGTAGACAAAAAGGAACAAAATATAACAGGTTCGTTTATCTGATCTTAAATATAGGGTGAGAGAAAGGAAAAGAACTGAATTTTGGATCTTAGTAGTAAGCTAATAACAGACTAGTAATTGATGCTATTCTTGGACTTTAGTTGGAGTCTTGAGAGAAATACAAACATTTGGAAAATGTTGAGAGAATGGAACTCGAGCCATCAAACGGGAAATATAAATTGTAATGCTAATATTGTATCTTAGTCATTACTCGAGTATCTTCTGAAATTTTTAACGGCTCAGCAGAACTCTACCTCAAACGTTTTGGAATAAATCAATCTAACTTGTTTAAAAAATCAGTCAAGTGTGCAGAGCCCATTACTAGCCAAAAGTTCAGTCATAGTTAAATCACCCCCCACCAAATAAAAGAACACTAACAAAAATGATAACAAAGCCAATATCGAGCATAGATCACTTAAGAAATGTTCCTTTTACCTGAATTTCTGAAAGTATGCATCCATGCATTGCCATGACCATGAAAGCACAATGCCTCAAAGCTCCGCTAACTTTAACATAGCTTCTCCAAGGATAACTGAATGTCTTGTATGGACCATGAGGTGGCTCCCATAATGCAAAATCTACCTGCGAGGATAAGATAAAATCATAAAATGTAGCACTAGTTTTTGCATTTAGGTTGTTGAAGAAGAGAGAGATGTAAAGTAAAAATATATGTATACCAAAGCATCCTCTTGACTTGACGATTGAACTGCTGCTCTATAGCCACGGTAGAGTGGATCATCCGAGGCTTGATAAACAAGAATTTTTGAAGGTACCCTCTCGTATGCAACACATTGCAGGTACCCATTAACACAGCCTAAACATTGTTACAAAAGCAACCAGCTCAGAGTGACAACAGCATCAAATTCAACACAGAAACTAGGCATAAAACACCACTACAAGTCTTTGCTAGGTTCGGAACATATGAGGAAATTCAAGCAAACCTTCTAAAGATGCAGCAACTCCATTGAAATTTTTCACCACCAACTTATGCAGATCCTCCCCAGACCAGATGGGGTATATGAAAATATTTACAAACAAACATATGCCAGCACCAGTTGCAATAAGAATTAATCTGTAAAAAGCTGTGGAGAAAAATTCCCTGCTAGTTCTCCCAGATACCAATACAATACAAAACGTCAACAAAAACACACGAAAGCCATATTCATATGTCTTCATTCCAGGCAGTAGCTTCACATAACTTGCACAAAATCCTGCAAAACCACAAAAGCATAATCATTGATCCTAATTTTTTCTTTTGTAAACAAATATTGTAAATAAGCATAAGAGCTAGTAACATTATTTGAGCACAAAACTTGCATTATTTTTTATACCAGCTAATGATAGACGGTGTCTCGCTACACTATCTAGTGTGTCTTCGGTGGTGTAGATGGTCTCCCACTTGATCATCCAATCGTGGTAGCGAGAGACCGTCTAGTGTATTGTAGTGTGTAGACGATAATCGTCTAGTGTACTGTTATTTGTAGATGGTAACCGTCTAGTGTATTGTTATGTGTCTAATCTGTGTCTTTCTATAGATAGTTTAGTCTTCATATTGTCTAGTCTTTATGCTCTTACTAGACCGTAGTGTGTTCACACAATTCATATCATCTAGTTTGGTTAGACCATCTAAATGATTAGTCTGTACGAGTCTATTTTGTTGTTTATTTTCTTGTTTTGTTTAACATTTGATCTTCTTTTCGGCTGTATATATATTCATCCCTTGCCTTCTTTTTGGTTATGGAACAATAAAAAATTTATGATCTATTTTTCATTACTTGCTGGTTTTGTTTCTCTCTCTTTTTCGCTTTATTTCTCGCCTGATGTCATGGAATGTTCTATGAGATTATATGATTGCGTCTTGGAAGAACGGGTTGGATGCCATGATGGTTACTAAAGCTCTTAAAGAGAAGAGCTCTCCCACACTCTGCTTTCTGTTTGTCTCTTTTTCCTATTCTCTTTCTTGTTGCTTTTATCTTTCTTGATCTTCATCAATAGGAGAAGAACAATATGTGCATAGTTTCTTGTGTCTTCATCCAAATGGAACCTAACATTTGCGCTTGTATTGCCTGTTTTAGATCTCAGTAACTACCATTCTTAGAGCAGGTTGCTTATTACGGCTCTTGGCGCAAGAACAGAGTAGAATTTATAAATGGAAATTTCCCTTGGCCATCAAAAAGCGATGCTTGGAACCATTGCAACAACATGGTTGCTTCTTGGATCATTCACTCCGTCTCGATCTCTATTCGAAAAAGCATTATTTGGATGGGTTTTGCTATTGATATTTGGAATGATCTCAAAACCAGATATTCACAAGGTGATCTTCTTTGTGTTTCTAACCTTTAATTTGAAGTGGCTTCTCTCAATCAAGGTGATTTGCCTGTAACTGAATACATTACCAAACTGAGGATTATATGGGATGAGTTAGACAATTCTCGCCCCGAAACCATTTGCACCTCCAAAACAAATGTTCTTGCAATGTTCTTTCTATTATTAGTAAGAGGAAACATGAGGATTTGGCTATTCAGTTTCTTCGTGGCTTAAGTTTGGAAGATCTCACCTACTTCTTGGTCTCGAGATAGTCAGAGTAGTATTCACATTTCTCAACAAAAGTACACGCTTGATCTTCTCATCGAAATTGGAATGCTTGTATGTGCCCTGCTATCACTCCTAAGGTTCATTTTTCTCTCCTATTGTTGATAATGGAGAAAAACTTAATGCGACTGAATCTTCCTCTTATCGAAGACTCATTGGCCACCTCATTTACCTCACTGATACCCATCCAGATATCACATATGTTGCCAACAATTTGAGTCAGTTTGTTATCAAGAAACTGCTTTTCGCATCATTCCCTACCTCAAAGATGCTCCTGGTAATGGTATCTTTCTCATCTCACAAACCCTATGCAATAAAATCTTTTAGTGATTATGACTGGACTACATGTCCTCTCACGAGACGCTTTGTTACTGGTTTAGCATTTATCTTGAAGATTCTATAATTTCTTGGAAGTCTAAGAAACAACAAATAATATCCGTAAGTTTTTTTTTAAGTTGAATATCGAGCTTACCACTTTTGAAATGCAATGGCTCACTTACATTCTTCGTGATCTCCATGTTTAATTTTCTCAATCTGCTCTCGTATATTGCAACAGCCAATCTACTATTTAAATTGTTGTTAACCAAGTTTTTCAGGAACGAACCAAACACAGAAATCGATTGTTAAGTTGTTCGCGAGAAGATCAATGAAGATCTCATCAAGCTGCTTCCTATATGAAGCATGCTTCAAGTTGCTTTTATATCTTCCATGCTTCAAGATACAAATATATACACCAAACCTCTTTCTCCTATTATTTTCAACATTATATGTACCAAGTTGAGAATGATAAATATCTATTCTCATGTTGAGGGGCTATAAACCTTTTGTTTTGCACTATCTCTCGCTAGACAATCTAGTGTTTCTTTAGTGGTGTGGACCGTCTCCTACTTGATCCTCCAATAGTGGTATGGTCATAAACAATCTCTCATTAGAAAGTATAATAATGTATTTGTGTGTGTATACACCGCCTAGTGTATTGATGTGTGTAGATGGTAACTATCTAATGTGGTTTTGTGTAGACAGTTTTCTTTACAGACTGTCTACTCTTTTTATTTTAATAGATAGTCTATTCTTCAAATTGTCAAGCATTTTTTTAGTGTGTTCACACAACTCAAACTTTCTAATTTGCAATCAGGTTTGTTAGACCATCTTAATGAATAGTTTACGAGTCTGGTTTTGTTTTAGTTTCTCTCCCTTTTCGTTTCTTTACATCCCATTTGATATTATGGATCATTCTATGAGATTATACGATTACATCTTGAAAAAACTAAGAATGACAATGCGGTTTGGTCTGTCCCGCATAGGTTTGTCTCGCATAGAATATGCGAGCTAATTTTATTGGTCTGCCCTGCATAAGGGTTGGCTTGCGGGCCAGCCTGCATAGGAAATAATTTTTTTTTAAATTGATGGAAAAAATATTTAAATATAATTTTTGAAAAAATCTAATTCTTTTTTCTATTTAGATTATTTAGATAAATGATCTCACACTATTATTCTCACGACACATGTATAATAAGATATGAATAAAAATTTTGAAATGTGAAAATTAGAGATTTCAAGAGTTATAAGAGTTATAGAATCTGTAAGTTAAAATTTGTGTTCCAGATTCTACAATATTCTAGATTAAACAATCCATAATACAAATTTATATTCCAGATTGTAGAATTTGAAATGGATAATTTTAGAATTTTTTTAAATACGAGGCTACATAAAGAAAATATTGAGGTACATAAAAAAAATTTAGATTTTTAAGGTACGCGGATTATGCAGATCAACCTACTCCATCCTGTATTTAACCTGTGCGGACTGTGAATTATGCAGGACATACCTAAACGGAGCAGTAGGTTAAAATAAAAAGTTCGTCACATGATTTTTTCCAAGAGATCATGAGTGAGCCCACTCAACTCACTCTATTTTATTATCCTAGAAAAATAGGGGATGTCGTTATATTATTAGTGAAAATAACATTTAAACACTCGATACCTGCAATAAATATAGAGAGTAGTATAGTAATTTCCTCAAACTTTCCGGACAGTACGGCCAACTCAGCAATACCCAGGGCAAGTCCTCCGGCAGAAATCGTTCCCAAAGAACGATTGAACCCTTTGCTCAAAGTCGCACCTAAACCAAATATCGCAAAAGCATAAAACAATATTAATTATAAAATTCATTAAAATGTGTTGTTACTTTTGTATGAAAAAATCATTCTAGTACCATCTTAAGTTTGATACACTTGCTCTAATATTATATGAAAATTAGATTAATGAAGTAAACAAAAGTTTAATTTAATATAAAAATTATTTATTAATCAATCATTCTTAATAACTTTAATCTGATTGTTCTTTAAAATTATCAAATTTATCACATAGATCTATACTACATTTCGATTAATTGAAAATGAAAGAAAACTAGTCTACTAATAGTATTAATAAGAGTAATTTAAATATGCATTGACTGTGATCTTTTACGGTTTACAAAAACTTGTTAAGTTACTTGAGACATTGAGAATACAAATTATAATGACAGTTGAAAAAAAGTTTAATAATTTATTTAGTTAAAAAAAAATATTACACTAAATTACCTTAAAACAATTTGGGTAAGAATTAAAATGTTCATATTCTGACTGTACAAATCTATTCTAGTATGTTATTTTACATTTTACTATAAATTATAGGAACGTTTTATTAAAAAAATCATTATTAGTACGAATTTTGTAATTAAATATAAAATAAAAGTAATTTATATTATTAATGAATAATATTACTAATTTTTTCTAATTTCTTTTAGCCTTTATCACGAAAACTAAAAAGAATACACTTGTAAAGATTAAGCATAACAAGTAAAGAAACTAAAGACAGTACACTTCTACAATTATCTTTTGGTGCAGAACTTTTTTGGGTTTTATTTATATTATTTTTGTATTAGTGAAAAATGTTGTAATAATGATAATAATAATAAATAAAATAAAACTTGTTTGTGAAGGAAAGTAAAAGTATAGAAAAGAGGAAGGAGAATGAGAATTGTGAGTACCTACGCTGAATTCGAAAACGAGAACGACGGTGAGAATGGCCCAGATGGAATACTTGCTTAACTGCTCCTCCTTTATGTAAATGAAAAGCGAAACCACAGCCAACGACAGCCCTGCCTTCGCCGCAAACACCACTTTCCTTCGATCCGATCGCGCCATCTCCCTAAGCTGGTAAAAGAATTCCCCAAACCCATCGCAGAACCTCACCATGCGACCCGAGAACCCATCCCGAATAGCTCCGCCGCCGCTGCTGCTGCTATTGTTGCCATTCAGCCTCAACTCTGAAAAATCCTTCCGCGAGAGCAGTCTCTCCTTGCTCCTCTCCGTGAATATCTGCCTTAACGAACCGTTTCTGGCCGCCATCAGCACTGTTCTTCTTCTACGTTACAACATCGTTTTCTGATTACAGAGCGTCGTCTTGTAAGAACAGTATGAAGATAAGAGAAAGAAAGTGTATGGAGCACCGAATTAATACTGCATTTTGTTTAAGCGTGATGCATTATAGTAATAATAATTGTACCGGTTGGATCTCGGAGGATTGAATAACGATAAATACGAAATAGTTACAATCAAATTTGAATGAGTCAGACTAAACATCTTAAGACACTTCTTTCATGATTTAAGGAAATCATTACACATATATGCTTATCTGATATATGTTCTGATCAAATGATTATCTAGTCCACATAAGTAGGGGTCCGTAAGTCAACATATAAATAGAACTTTTAAAAGCGAGAAAATACACGTTTTTAATATTCGACTAGAGCACCAAAAATACTAGTACTAATTTGAACGTCAAAATGTAATCGCAGATACCTCGACCGGCGGACCGACTAAATTTCTATCATCGTAAAAATTAGTAAAAAAAGAAAATACATATACACAAACATTGTTACACCTGTATTTCCGCTAATAATAATAATAATAATAATGTAATTATTATTATGAAGGAATTTCAAATTGTCAATTACCCACCATTCAAATACTCAATTATAAAAAATAATGCATTCTATTTAAATAATGCATTCTATTTAAAGTATTTTTTAAATAGAAATTATAAATTTATATTTTATAAGAAGTGACATTCACTTTACAGAAAACTATACTTACATCTTTTTAGGGAAGGATAAACAACATTACCATCTTTAGTTTTAAAATAAATACTTAATTTTTATTGTTTTAATAAATACTTGTGTTTATAAGAAAGTTACACTCAATTCCTTTATTATATTTAAACTATTCGAATTTTTTATAAAGAGTTAATTTTTATATTTAAAAAAATATTAATTTTTATTTAAATTTTTGGTAATATAATATTTTGAAATAAAAAAATGAATATCATTTATTATAAGAGGGATAGATCTTATTGTTATGTGAAAACTAAAAAAAGTGCGAACATATTTTTTTTTTCACAGTAAATCCAACTAAAAGAACATTTTGATTGATAAAATTATTGACCAATATTTACCCAAGTAAAATTGTTTCACTCTTCATATTCCAAATTCGTTATTCGACCTTCTAAATCGGCATCATCGGTGTTTCCATTTTTGCTTATATCACGTCCAAAACATCGGTTCCAATTTCTATGCAATTTTTTTTTTCATTTTCTTACATTTAGAATAATTTTTTAAATTATTTCTATTTTATTTTATTAAAAATATTTTATAATTATATTATTTAATATAATTAAAAAGTAATCTATTTGATATAAATAATTATTAATCAATTTGAAATAATTAATAACTTATCTATTTAATATAGTTAATAATTCATCTATTTAATATAATTAACAGTTCAATTAGTTGATATAATTAATGGTTCATCTATTTAATTTAATTAATAATTCCACTATTTAATATAATTAAAAAGTCATATTTAAAGTTAATAATTTGTAAAAAAATTAATAAGGATTAATATCAAATAATTTTATTTAAAGTAGTTTTATTAATAATCATTAATATTTATTTAAAATTACGATTATTATTAAAATTTAATATTAAATATATTTATGAGTAATATTATTATTAAATCAAAATTAAATATATTTTGTAACCTGAAAGAAACATCAGCATCTTTCCTTATTTTCTCTCTCTCCAACTCTCTCCTTTATATCTTCATTTCTCATTTTATACATTGTCTATTTCAGAATATGATCGCACCACATTGTAGTTAACGAGTTAAGAAACATTCCTATTTGAACTGATTTTCAAACACAGTAAGTTCATATTTGTTCTAAAGATCTTTTATTCTTTATTTTTTCTTAGCATTTAGTTATCAATCTTGATGGGGTCAATTGAGAAAAGTAATCCTCTCGACTTATTATACTCTACACGGAATTTTTGTTCTATTTGGATAACTTAGTCTTTATAGGATAAAATTCTAGAGATTGCTTGGAAAGCAAACAATTAAGGTAGAGGAAACTAACTTTAATTTTCAATAGTACCCAGGCAAGAAGATCTGAATGTAGATGAGAAGTGATCCAAAATTTCATTTCTCTTGCAGAGGTGTTATTTGATGAAGTTATTTGATTTTATGTTGTGTGAACATGTATAAATATTAAATTTTGATAGTTAGGAAGTTAAATATTGTTTTTGATGTTGGAAAGGTTATTGAATGTTATGAATATTTAAATGTTATGTGACTGAATGGTATATATTATATGTGAATGATGAAAATTGTATGAAATTAAAGTCATACATTTTGGATAATGTATGGACTGATGTTTGTTTGTGTATTAAGTATTGATACTTATGTGGTAACAAAGATCTCTTAGCTTCACTGGTCTAAGTCACATAGACTAAGATATTAGGTGGTAGTGGTGAGAATTTACTAGAGGAGTTCACGCACACCGTGACATATGAGAAGCACGACTTAGATTGCATTAAACTTACCCTGATCCTTTCTCTTGGATTCACTCGTAATCTAAGTCTTGGGTATTAGACCAGGTGTTAGTCTCTGGTAGGACTTACTTAACACGAGTCTTCCGGAAGATGTCAATTGTTATTTTGTTTGTTGAATATTCTAGATTTGTAAATCCATGTGGGATCTATGTGATTGTTTTATGTTGGGATTTAAAAAAGATTGAATAATGGAGAAATTCAGGCCTTCGATTTTGTGTTGGCGGGGGAATTCTCAGACTTGCGGCACAACATTCTCTACCAGTTTTCTGATCCACATGAAGGGTCAAGACACCCTTGCCTCGGCTTCTGCTATCAACGGGGAATTTCATAGCAAAATGTGGAGTCGAGACTATGGCTCCCAGCTTGTTGAGGGATAGTCTCCCTACAAGGATGTTGTACGATGTTTCCGCATCCACCAGCAAGTATCTAATCCTGTTTTTTTAGAACATTCATTACCCTCGCCAAACATAGTGTCAAGATCAATGTATTCTCGAGTGTCTACTCTTTCTCCCAAAAATCCGACTATTTGTTCATTAAACGACTCCACGACATCTTGGGACAAACCCATTTTCCTGAATGTTTTCCAGTAAAGGATGTCGACAGAGCTTCCTTGATCTATCAGCGTTTTCATGACCACAAAATTGGCCACTTCATTGGTCACCACCATCTAATCATCATTCTTTGGTTCAATAGTTCTGAAGTTGGCATCAGTGAAGATGATAGGTGGCATACTTCTTCATCCTCTTCTATGAATGGATTATACCGAGTTGATAGCTCAAAGATGTCTCTTCAAGATGAGGAAGTCGTCCCTCCTCTGGCAAAGCCACCTATGATGGTGTTTATCACGCCACCCACAGGCGCGACATCTTGACGATTACGTCCTTCCCTTCTCTCCTGACCATCTCTTCTACTCCTCTCCTCACAGTGGTCCCATGTTCTCCCTTTGTCAGTTCTCAGGCTTCAGTCCTCTTGGATACTTTGAACAAAACGATGGAGGTGGCCAGCTTGCACCAACTCCTCAATCTTATCTTTTAAGGCCCAACAGTCCTCCGTTGTATGGCTAAAATTGTGATGATAGCAACAGTGCTACATCTGATCCGCATTTGAAAGCATGGTTGTTCTCTTTGGTGTCGTCATGGGGTTGGCATTAAAGGCCTTCTCCAAGATTCTCGACCTGTCGGTAATCAAAGGAGTATAACGAGTAAATCGTGGTGACTTAGGGAAATCTCTCGACCTTCCGGACGTCACAAGTTTGCTCTTGTAAACCTTCCTCTCAGCCTCTTTATGTGCCCGAGCTTTGAAACTCTTTCATTTCTTCCAGCTGCATGAACTTGACAGCTCTTTGACGCAACTCATCAAGATTCATTGTCGGCTTCTTGCATAGACTATCCAAGAAAGGACCGTGCTTGAGTACAGTTACCATGTGACGCATGACTACCTCAAGACATAGGTTGTGTATATTTAACGCCACCATGCCAAACCTTTTCGTGAAGGTTCGCAAGGATTATGTTTTCTCTTGTTGAATGTTCACCAAAGCGATGGATGTGAGATGGTGTGGACGATTTTTAGCAAACTGAGCTCCAAACTTTGTCATCAATGTGTCAAAACAATCAATAGAGTGTGTTGGTAGGCGAGTAAACCAACTTAAAGCTGCTCCTTTAAGAGAGATGGGAAATACTCGGCATAATAGCGCATCCTCCGCAGTGTAAAAGCTGACCTGCGTTATATATGCATCCGCGTGTTCATTCAGGTCGGTAGTTCCATCATACTTGTCAAACGTTGGGTTTTTCCAAGTACTCGGCAGGGGAAACTCCAGGATAGTTTCCATGAAAGGACTCCGCTGAGAGGCCCTTCCCAAGGTGCTTGTTAATGTTGGTCGAGTGTTCTCCTGATAAGAGCTCTCGGCTTCTTTAGGTCTCGGATGTGTGTTTTTGGTTTAGGGACGCTCCCCTTCTATAGTCTTTTAGAGTGTTTGCTCTCCATTAAGCTTCTGCTTCATCCGAGTATTCTCCTTCTTCAGGGTCGCTATCTCTTCTGCATTCTTCCTCTTAATTCCTTGAATCTCCTCCTCGTTCCTCTTCTTAAGCATCTCCATCTCCCTCCTCATTTGGATTATCAGCGCCATTGGGTCAGGTTGGTTGGTCTGCCCCTCCTTTCATATTCATGTCGTTGTCTGACATATTCTCGTTGTTATCATGTGGACATTCTGAAAGGTTTCTTCTCGACTCCACGGTGGGTGTCAAAATATTCTTACAAGGTCAGGTTCCTCCTAGAGTGACTCTTTCTGTCTCCGTCTTCCGGTCTTCAGGCCTTCAAGCACGGTGGTCTCTGATTGGTTCTTCCTTTCATCGAAATGAGTGGAGGGACCTGCAAAGGCACTCCGACGATCAAGTTAGTTTGAGTACAATGTGCTGGTGAGTTGAGAGTGAAAAATTACCTTTAACGTCGAGTCTCCTCTGGTATTTATACTTTTTGGATGGGCCTTAGCTATTATGGACCTGCTCGTGGATCTAAAAGAGGGTCCAATCATGTCTTAATCATGTTTTACCACTAAACTGACTTAATTACGATTAATTGTAGATTTATGTGTTTTGTTTGGATTAAGAGAGTCATTCGGTCTTCTCGACCATTCGATCATGTCGACTTTCTCGACTATCCGGTAGTACATTTGTCTCCTAAGTTTGAGGAGAGCGATTTGAGTTTCACATAAAATATTTATAAAAGAAAAATTATTTTATCTTTAACTAGATATTAATCCTGAATCATAAATTTAAATTAATTAAGAGAAAAATATAAATTAACGAAAAAATAATATTTAACTAAATGTAGTTATATTAAACTATAATACATAATGCAACTTATGTGGACAGTGTTCTATTCAAATTATATATCTCTCGGATTGTTTGAAACTTTTCTTTTTAATTAATGTTTAATTATTTTACAAATTGGAATATGTTTTTTAATTTAATTTTTATTAAAATATTTTGTTTATTAAGTATTCAAAAAATTTCATAATTTTATCTAATTATTTTACCATTTAATTTTTGTAGTCAATACTGACATGTTATTTTTGTCTTTTCATAATCAATTCACCAATTAATTAGTTTATTTCTTCTTTAATATTTTGTAAGATGTTGGTTTTGTTTTTCTCATCAAATAACAGGATATTTAAATGAAAACAAATATTTTAAATATTTAATAGAATAATTTTTGTAATAATTTTTGTAATAAATTTTTTATTAAAGATATTAAATTTATAAGATCCTTAAAATTTAATTAAAAAATTAAATGATGACTTTAAAAATGGTAACAGTTGTACTTAAAATTTGCTTTGATTTAGTTTGGCAGAGTAAGTTATATGGTTTCACTTTTATTTAATAAATTTTATAATTTTGTAACTTTTAATAAAAAAAATTGATGCGTTGTAATTTTTATAAACTAATTTTTAACTAAAAATCTGATGTATTAAAAAATGTATTACTATTTATTAGCACAATTTTTGCTGCAAAAAATTTAAAGGAAGGATTGAGCTGCCTTAGCATAAACCAGTAAATCACCCTTGTATTTATATAGTAAAAGTAACTTTGAAATTATTAAAATATGTAAAATATATTTATAATTTAATATAAAACATACTATTATAAAAGAAAATCCAACAAATATAAGATAAAGACGTATTTCTAATGAAAAACTATTTTTCTATCAATAAATGAAAATCGTTAAGGTATGTTATTGTAAGAATATTACATTACTTTAACCTTATACCTCATTTCAAATCTTGCTAAGAAATATTTTATATTACTTTTAATACTTTTTTTATACTTGTATTTTATTATCATTATTTGCATTTTTTATGTGGTTCTCTGTCATGTTTCCGAAATTGCTTTATTTATTACATTAATCATTTTTAATGCTTCATTGCAATGCAAATTTCTTATTTTATTTCTTTAAAAGTAGTGTTGACAACAACATAAGTAAGTTAAACATTTTATCCTTTATAATCAATATTTTTTTTATTAATATCATGTATATTAATTATTTGCAAATTGTCACCACAATAATTTAATATTAAAATAATTTGCGATATTTTAAAAGTAAAAAATTAAGTATACGATTCTAATATTTTTATTATTTAAATAAATTTACACAAGCTAACTTAATTTTACTGATTTTTATATAAATGAATTACTACTTTTAAACAATCAATTAAATTTATTTAAAAAAATTAAATTGAAAATATATACAATTTTTTTGAAAAGAACTTCTACTTTTATTTCTAAGCTTTTATTTTTAATTAAAATTAAAATTAATTAGTGTACTTTCCAAGAATCACATAGAGAAATGTTAGTGTAATTGTGTTTGTCTAATTTCTTATTATGAAGGATTGAAATGGAGGATTAACACAAAGCATTTAAACCATGATTTCTAAACTTATTGAAATTATTAGTTGATAGATAGAAATGCATGTTCCGCATATATAGTTTATTGACATTATTGGTAACCCATGTAGCCAAAGTATCATTCATGACAACTGTGAAAACTGCTATAAATTAATGCATCGTACAAAGACATGTATGACTAATAAATATTTTTTTGAGAAAAATAAGGATTTTCAAGAAAGAAAAATCAATATTTAAAAAAATATTATTGATAAATTAAAGTTAATCGATATTCACATAATTTTTCCAAATTTTTTACTTTTAAATTTTATTTATTTAATTTTAATTTTTACTAAAACAATTATTAAATAAAAATCAATTTTATAGATAAAAAAGTAATTATATTTAAAATTAGATATTATTTTAAAAATTAAAAAAATTATTGGTATTTAAAATAATTTTTATTATTAATAAAATTTATAAATTAGTTTTTAAATTAGTATCTATTAGTTAGTAATAACTGATTAAATTTAAATATAAATTTAGAAACTATAAATATCAATAATTTTTTTAATTTTTAAAATAATATATAATTTAATTATATAATTATTTTTTATCTTTAAAATTAGTTTTTATTTAATAATTTTTTTAATATTTTAAAATTTTTTACTTATTTAAAGTCTTGTTGGTATAATTATGCTTAGACAATAGTATACTCAATACTCGTTATGTTGTTGTGCCCCACGCCAAAATGCACTTAAAAATTAACATAATTGCTGCCTTCTTCATTCCAACAGTTTAATCTCATCATGTTGTTTTGGTCATGTGGAGTGTTTTTTAAGTGTGTGTGTGTTTCATTCACTAAATGTATCTATAAATCAAATTGGTAATTTTTTAATTTATAAAAATGATTTAGTGAATTTTTACAAGTTGGAATTGAGAATATATATATATATATATATATATATATATATATTTAACCTATTTCAAAGTATACTTATATTCTTTTGGAATATGGATATGGATTACATTTTATTTTTTAATATAATAAATTGAAATGAATTATAATTATATATTTCCAATTATTTTTAGTTTTAATTTATGCGTAGTGGAATTTATGTGCACATTTTATCAAATTTGATATGTGAAGTAAAATATAATAACTAAGTAAATCATAAATAATCGTGCACCAAGTGAAAACAAGTAAAAAAACACATTAAATTATTTTGTTATTTTTAATGAAAAATAAATATTTAAGATAACACATCATTATGTGATCAGACTTCAATTTTTTTATGAAACCATTTAATAAAAGAATTATATTAAATTAATCTCTAAATTAAAAATGATGTTCAACTTATTAAAATTATAAAAGTGTGTTTTATTGTCCCTTAAAGTTATTAAGTATTAGACATTGTAGTCCTTATTATGAAAATTTTAAGAATTAAAATGATCAGCGTTTAATAATTTTAAAACTTAAATTAATTTTTAAGATTAAATTAATAACGTTATTAATTACAATTTTAAAGACTAATTCACCGACTATTTGATTTTTGAAATAAATTTAGAATATTTCACATCAAATAACGTATTGATTTATTTGAAGAATTAAATCTCTTAAGTGATAATTACGATAGTGATAATAACATTTTCACGATTTGATAGCATATGGTAAATTAAAGCATTGTATCAAAATCTAGTAGTTTTTGAATTGTGTACTTTATTGTCAATAAATTGTTTTTATTTTAGTTCAGGCAACTGTTTTTAGCATTATATGTATTTTCTGTTTATGAAAATGGCGTGTCACTTATTGATGAGTTGTGTGTGCTATTCATATAAGAAATTGACTTGTTTATTATAATTTGCACCCAAAATACTATTGAAGCTCAAATACATGCACTTATCCAGTTTTCAATTATTTAAAATGTTTCATATTCAAACCACTGCATTTATATACGGAAAAGAAGACCCAAGATTTGTCTGATCATAAAAAATACACTTCCTAGTCTTTACAAAATAGTACAATGAATCATATTTAATAAGCCAAAAAAAAAAGAGAGTCCAAGTAATAGTTCAAATAAACCAACATTATTATCAGATAAATGTAAAAGTAATTAGTTATTATCAATGCAGGATATCCCCGTTAGATATTAGATCTTAGATACAAGATCTGATGTTAATAAGATCATAAAATAAAATAAAAAATCTATATAAGAAAGATGAATCAGTGTAGAAAATTTTATGTGTTTGTTAAAAAAAAAAGTAAAGTGACTGCTACTTACATTAGTTTATTAGTTATTTTGATCAATATGTTAGGCAAAACTAATTGATAAATTAGTTTATAATATATAAATTATCCTTTTAAGATGATAAATTAAATGCTAGTTTTCTAATTTTTTAAATTGATAAATTAGTTTATTAACTTGAAAATATTTGGTAGTTTTTTTACTCAAGTCCATTAAAATAACATCATCAAGGTAAATGACCGCATTCGAGATATTGTTTGCTTTGGAGTTTGAAGTTTCGTCACGATTTTGTTTTTGAAAGACATCTAAGGGGGTTAAAAGAGGAATGTATATTTAAATTTCCCTTAGCCTCAACTCCTAAACGATGTGGAACTACTGAACGTATCAAAACAAACCCTCTAGTCGAGGTTCAAAGGGAACAAGGTTCATCTTAAGAACCTTATTACGAAATAGAACAAAGATGAATAAAAGAGAACAAAAGATGAACAAAAAAGTAAAAGGAAGGTAAAAGATATGAGAATGAATATCTCTCTTTTCTTGTTATTGAAATCACAACAAATGGTCTGAATATATACAAGTAGTACACTCATTCTAGGTTTAACTAAAGAGGAAACAAATCAATAATTAAATACTAGAATCATAACACATAAAGACAAAATAAAGGTCATTCTCCTCTATAAAGAGAAACAACTGATAATTAGAAAAGGCACCCAATTAATATTAGGATCCTTCTATAACTCTGGTATTCGTATCCTTTAATACCCCGCCACAAGCTGGGGAACAAATATTGATAAGACCCAGCTTCGAATAAATATTCTTAAAAGATTGAGGACTTAAAACTTTGGTATAAATATCAGCCAATTGTTCTGTGGTGGAAATGGGAAGCAAATGGATGAGACCCTTCTTTAATTTTTCCTGGACCACGTGACAATCTATTTCTATATGTATTGTACGCTCGTGAAACACTGGATTTGCTGCAATGTATCTTGCTGAGTAATTGTCACAGTATAAAAGAGATGGTTGCTCAAAAGGAACTTTGAAATCTTGAAGAAGATAAGTTAGCCATTGAATTTCACATGTAACAGTGGTCATTGCCCTGTATTCAGTTTCACAAAAACTCTTTGATATTGTTCCTTGCTTCTTTGATTTTCAAGATATGAGAGAATTCCCAAGATACACACTAAAACCAGTCACTGATTGTCTTGAATCACTACAGGTGCCCCAATCACTATCACAAAAGGCTTTCAGATGAACACAGGTAGTGGAAGAGAAAAAATAGACCAAGACTTGGAACCCCTTTGATATATTTGAGAATTCTAATCGCTGCATTATAGTGAGAAATTGTAGGCTTAGCAAGAAACTGAGAAAGTTGTTGTACAAAAATGTTATGTCAGGTTGGGTATTAATGAGATACATAAGTCTTCCAATCAATCTTTTGTATGCTTGAATATCTGTGAAAGAAACACTTCCAGTAGAAGAGAATTTCTCATAATTATCAATATGAGTGGGTGCAGGTTTGCAGGCTAAAATACCTGCATTTGTTAATAATTCCAATGCATATTTCCTTTGATTTACCATTATTCATGTCTTACTTCTTGCTACTTCTAGACCAAGAAAATATTTTAAATTCCCAAGATCTTTAATCTTGAATGTCTGATTCAAGGCTTGTTTGATTCTAGCAATCTCTTCTTTATCATTTCCTGCCAATATTATATCATCCACATATATCAATAATGTTGTAAAAGATCCTTCAGAAGAATTAATGAACAAGGAATGATCATTCATAGATTGAGTATATCCCATAGAAAGCAAAAATGATGACAGTTTGGCAAACCATTCTTTGTTGGCTTGCTTAAGGCCATATAAAGCCTTTTTTAGTTTACAAACTTTTCCTGGTGGAATAGAAGTCAATCTAGGAGGAGCAACCATGTATACATCTTCTTTCAAATCTCCATGTAAAAAGGCATTGTTTATGTCTAATTGTTTCAATTCCCAATTATAAATAGAAGCTAAAGAAAGAAGCAACCTTATGATGGTCATTTTGCTACTGGAGAGAAAGTATCAAGGTAGTCAATGCCTTTGGTTTGTGTATATCCCTTTGCCACTAACCTTGCTTTATACATTTCAATTGTCTCATCAACCTTATATTTTATTTTGAATACCCATTTGTAACCTATGACAACTTTGTTCTTAGGCAGAAGAGCAGTCTCCCAAGTTTGATTTGACTCTAAAGCAAATATCTCACATTGTATAACTTTTCTCTAACATTCATGTTTCACAGCTTCAGAATAAGTGTTTGGCTCAACATGTGAAGAAAGAGACATAACAAAAGATTTGTAAGAAGGTGATAAATTGCTATAAGATAAAACAGAATTCAAAGGATATTTAACTCTTGAAGATGCACTGGAAACATTAAGATTACAATGATAATCCTTTAAATACTCAAGTGGTCTTTTTATTCTTGTGCTCATTCGGACAGATGAATCTGATTCAGAACTTTGTTCTATATCATGATTTTCATTGATATTTTGATCTATATGGGAACAATCTTCTTCTGAAACCTCAATTTCTGTCTCACAATTAGTATCACTACTATTTTCACAATTATCGCAAGGTGCAAGAATGGCTTGTGATGGCTGACTTAAGACAAATTGATCTTCAACAAACAAAATTTGATCATTAATGTCAGAACTGTTAGTTTCATTGCTAGTATCTTGAACCCTTTGGTATGGAAAAACATGTTCATAAAAGACAACATCCCTAGACACAAAAGTTTCTCTTTATTAAATATTCAACAAAATATATCCTTTTGCCCCCCTTTGAAAACCAATAAAAACACATTTTGATGCTCTTGGATCAAATTTTCTTCTATTTGTTGACAAAGTGCTAGCATAACATAAAGAACCAAACACCTTTAATCCATTAAAATCGGCATCAGTTTTGAAAAGCATTTCATGAGGAGAAGAATAGTTTAAAACAGGTGTGGGAAGCATGTTTATAATATGCGCAACATGTATCACAGAATATGACCAATAAATTTTGGGTAAATGAGATTGTATCATAAGAGCTCTTGCTACATCTAATAAATGACCATGTTTCCTTTCAACTATACTATCTTGTTGTGAAGTATTGACACATGATGTTTGATGTATTATTCCTTTACTGACAAAAAAAAATAGTCATGACAAACTCAGTTCTATTATCACTTTTTATTATTTTTATTGTTGTCTCAAACTGTGTTTGAACAAAAATAACAAAATGTTCCAAAACCTTAACAACTTCAGATTTTTGTTTCAAAAGAAAAATCCATGTGTACCTCGAATAGTCATTAACTATGGTCAAGAAATATTTATGACCATGAATTGATGGTATTGAGTATGGTCCCCAAATATCTACATGAATCAAATCAAAACATTTTTTTTTTATTTAGATGTACTAATAAGAAAAGAAAGTCTTTTTTGCTTTGCAAAATGACAAACATCACAAACAAAAGATTTGTTATATTTAACATAAGGAAATTTATTCTTGATAACATCAATACATTTATTTGAAATATGACCTAATCGAAAATGCCAAAGGGTTTCTAGATCACTAGCACTGGCATTAACAGTATTGATGATGTGTGTAGATTCAAGGGGTTTAATTTGAAATTTATGGTAAAATGGGATCCTGAGTATATAAAGTCTATCTTGCATCTTAGCAGAACCAATTATTTTCAATGAGTTTTTGTCTTGAATGTGACAACCATTAGAATCAAAGGTAAGAACACAAGATAGTCTATCAATCAATTTTGTTACTGAAAGAAGATTAAAAGTGAAGCAAGGAATATACAAAACATTGTTTATGACATGGTTTTGATTGAGAAAAACACTTCCAGAATAATTGGAAATGACTTGATTTCCATTTGGTAAGTTAACATAAATATGATCAATTTGATGATACAAAGTGAAGTAAGTTAAGGATGAACAAATGTGATCAGTAGCACCACTATCAATAATCCAAGAACTAAAAGAAGAAATAAAGTTATTACTAGTTTGTGTTATCATGTTGGAAGGAATAACAGAGACTTGACTATAAACATTGTCATTGGATTTGACCTGTTGTAAAAGAGCTAACAATGTTTGATACTACTCAGGAGTAAAACCAATTTGTTGAGACTTCACTTCTGACTTTGAACCTTCATGATTCTGCTCATTATTGTTAAAATTTGTATTGTGAAAGGCTGCATGACTCTGATGATGGTTCTGATTTTTAAATTTGAAATGAGGTGGAAAACCACGCTTTTTATAGCATGTATCAATGGTATGCCTTGTCTTTCCACAATAACTGCAAATTTTGGAAGTATATCTTCCTCCATAGCTTCCTCTTCCATATCCACCACCCATGTCATAGGTCGTAGCATTGTTATTATAACCTCCTTTGCTAGTAGCAATCATTGCCTTAGATTGATCACCAAAAACTTGCCTCTCTTGTTGTGTAATGAGAGAGTAAACTCTATTTAAGGATGAATTATCTGATGAACTAACATGGTAAGGTGAACAAAGATCTTGTGAGGGATCAACAACAATGTAGCAACCAGAGCTCTAATCAGAGCTCTGATACCATATTACGAACTAGAACAAAGATGAATAAAAGAGAACAAAATATGAACAAAAGAGTAAAAGGAAGGTAAAATATATGAGAATGAATATCTCTCTTTTCTTGTTATTGAAATCACAACAAATGGTCTGAATATATACAAGTAGTACACTCATTCTAGGTTTAACTAAAGAGGAAAAGAATCAATAATTAAATACTAGAATCATAACACACAAAGACAAAATAAAGGTTATTCACCTCTATAAAGAGAAACAACTGATAATTAGAAAAGACACCCAACTAATATTAGGATCCTTCTATAACTCTGGTATCCGTATCCTTTAATAAACCTGATACTAGAATGAGTTCTTACCAGAAAGTAGCGTGATTCTCCTAAGGTGGAAAAAATGGTATTCCTGGGAAGCTGAGCTTGAACCTCTGAGGATTGATCATCAATTTGTTGATGAAGATTGAAGGGAGATCCACTTGTAGAAGATTCTCTGAAACTCAAGTCAGTAAGAAGTAGAGAAAGTATGGGGGTTAATATGTATTTATAGGATTTTGGATCTATACTGAAATATTTGAAAGATAATTAAGGTAATTAAGAGACACAGTGGGTTACTAAGTACTTTTCATTCAATCAATTATAACCAATTGTTGTTAACATATTACACATATATATACATATATATATATATATACATATATATAGGTACATATATATACATACATACGTATATATGTGTGTGGATGAACGTGTTTTAGTGTTTATCAAGTTCCAACTTGAGTAATTAGTTCTGAGGTTGTATTTTCATAACCATCTTTTAAAGATTGAAGCTTTGCAACCTTATCGTGGAGTCGTTTTATTCAGCTACCGTGTATGTAGTATTTTCACCCATACTTTATGACATGTGTGATGTGTAGAGTTGTTCACTATACTCCCTCGTAGGAAAGTTGGAAACAACAAATCGAGCTTAGCTAAGAGGAAAATGAAGGATATATTCCTTCCAAATGTTGATCTTGAATACTTCGGGGTACTCGAGGGAGTTATAGTGTATCCTTCTAGGTATATCTCGAAGGAATTTGTTGAGGAGTGATAATTGCCAAAGGTTTGAATTTTATCCATTTAGTAAAATAATTGATGACCACTAATAAAAAATTTACATGCCCTTTGACAAGTTGAAATGTACTGAGGATATCCATTCCCATGTGGTAAATGGACAAAAGACCGTATTTTTGGCATTCTTGGCATCTTTTGATGAAGGTGTGAGCATCTTTCCAAAGCGTTGACCAGTAATAACTGAAGGTACAATTGGCTCCAAAAGGGGGGTTGAATGAAGCCTAAACTCTAATTACGAATCTGAAAAACAAAAAACACAGACTCCAACAGATAATAGATAGATTGAGAGGGGTGGACACTAAATTTACTGGTCCACCCCTCAGCATGGGCTACATCCAGTCTCCTTGAGCAACACACTCAAGAGCCTTTCACTAATACAATATTCTTACACATCTTCAGGTTATACAGGTATTGTCTACCTCTTCAAGTTATACAACTAATAAGTTCATCATCCTCAAAGGCAGCGAAAGTTATGGAAGAATGCACCGAATTAAAGGAATGATTGGTTAAGAATTATAGGTAGTTTAGTGTTGAATCAAGTAAGATTAGGACAACTTCCTTGGGGTTTTACTAGGCTTAGAGTTTCTTTAGAAAAAGGAAGATTGCGAGAGAATGAATCTGAATTTCAGAAGCTTCATTAAAAAATATTCCAAATCTGAATACAAAGGCCTTGAGCCATCTATTTATAGGCTTCAATGGTGAAGGTGGTGTCTTGTGTGATCTTAAGTATGGTGAGAGTTAGGGAGTTCTAGCTTAACCTTATGGGGGGGCTCTTGTGTGTCGTGATGAGCTAGGGGAGGAGCTCTTAGAAACCCTTGTTTAATCCAAGTGAGGGTTTCTATAGTGTCTTTGTCTTATTTTTATCCCACTCTAAAAATGACCAAAAAATACAAGGTCTAAAGAAATACCTATTCTACTTTTTAGATTTTATATAAGCTAAGACATAATTTATGAGGACGGTCCTCCAGCAGGTGTGTGATGGCTTGGGAAATGAGGACGGTCCTCCAGCAGGTTCTCCCTTCAAAAGGACATGTCCTCAGATCTGGTCCAAGTTTCCACCTTATTAATGAAAGATGATGCTCACAATTCTCTAGGTTCGTGGATCCACCTATAGGAAACAACAAACATAATGATAATGCAAAAGAAGTAAGTAAAAATTGTGTGGAATCACTATTCAGGATGAAGAATTTGTTGTTTTTATTTATTATTATGAGGCCTTTTATTGGAATTAGAAAGAGAAGAAATAGTAGGAGTGGAAGAAGAAGTAGTACCTCTTTCGAAAGATGATATGAGCATGCAAAGAGGTTTGGAAGAAGGTGTTTTAGAAGTTTCTTCTATTATTTATGTCTTTAGGTTTATTTCATCCTCTCTAACATGTTGACGTGTAGGAGGACATAAAATAAATTTATGGTCTTTGAAGAAAAATGTGATTTTATTAGTGTGACCTCATGAAAAGTGTTATGGTCATATTGTCAGGGTTTACCAAGGATGATGTGTCCTATTTTCATAGGGAGAATGTCACATAAAATGTTTTCTTTATATTTTCCTATGGCAATGAGCACACTCACCTGGTTTTGAACTACCACTCCACCCTCTTGGTTAGTCTAATATAATTTATAAGGTTGGGGTGGGGAAAATTTTTTAAGGACAATTTATCAAATAGTTGAGAACTACATCAATTACAACATGAGCCTTTATCCACAATAATGAAACAAATGTTTTCCAAAAATTTACAATGTATGTGGAATAGGTTCTCTCTTTGTGACTAATCTAGTTCTACAAGATTACTTTCCAAAAGTTGTTGGACTACCAATAACTCATTTGTACAAGGTTGAATTTCTTCTTCAAAAGTCACAACTTCTTCTTCAATATCTAAAGAAGATGAAGTCTCAATGATTCTAGTGTTTTCTCTTTTAAAACCATGTTTCATTTTTTAGGATACTCAGAAGAATAGTGCCGTTTTGCAGAAACTTGAAGCACTGGACTTGTTTAGTTTTGACTTCTTTAGAAGAAGTGACCTAATTATTTTTATCTTTTTCTTTATTTGTTGCCTTTTCTCTCTCCTTTTGTGTGGTCTTTCTTTTTTCTTTAGACACATAATTATATTTTTATTATATTTTGTGGGATAGTCAGAGATAAAAGAGAATTTTCTTAATGGTGTTTTTCTTTTTAACTGTTCCTAAACCCTAACACATATTTGAACAAGATCATTAAAATCATTATAAGACAAGAGTTCAACTTTATCCCCTATATCAAAATTAAGACCACTCTGGAAACCAATTATGGGTAGGTCTAGGATCTTCAAGGGTTCAAGAACTGCTGTGTGTTTGTAATTGATTGTATCAGTTTTAGTGGATTACACCTTGGAGTGAGGTGAACTGGACGTAGCTCTTGACGAGTGAACTAGTATAAAAATTCTTGTGTGATTCTTTTCTTATCCCTGCACTTAATTCTGTAATTTCACATAATCTGTCAAGAAAGGAATCTGTTATATTGAAACTAAATCTGTTAATTCTGGACCAGGTTAGATCTACTGTTCTAACTTGTTAATCAATCCTCTAATCATAAATCAAGCTGCTGTGTGAATCTGTAATAGGATAAGAAGGGTGAACTGGTTTCTTTAACTAAGTTGTGACATTTGGTTCATTACTCTAGATGGCTTATGTTAAGTAAAAATTGATTAATTCTGTACCTTAAACTGCAACTTTATAAACAGTGAAGGGTAATCAATTTAGTTCTGATATTGCTGCTGGTTGATCTAAAATGTGTTGATCTTGTTTTAATTGTGTCAGATTCATCTGTAAAAACAATTTGTTCCTTTTAATATCAATCTGTTCTTTTCACCTCTGTTACATAGTAAATTAGATTGTTTGCGAAAATTTGATAAGCTAAATTCACCCCTCCCCTCTTGATCTTAGACACTGCTTAACTCTAACAATTGGTATCAAGAGCTAGGGCTTGTATTTTACTCAAGTGTATGCATGATGTCTGAGTTTAAAATGCCTTTTGCTGAAGGTGCGTCTATTAATAGACCTCCTATGTTTGGTGGTGTTAACTATGCTTTCTGGAAAATCAGGATGAAAATCTTTATGGAGTCTATTGACATGGGGATCTGGGATGCAGTGGTCAGTGGACCTTTTATACCTATGCAGGTTGTCAAAGATGAAACAATAAAAAAGCCTTGGTCTGAATGGAGTGAAACCGAGAAGAAGAAGGCCCAATATGACTCCTTAGCCAAGAATATCATCACCTCTGCACTGAATATGGATGAGTTCTTTAGAGTCTCTCAATGCAACTCAGCTAAGGAGATGTGAGAGGTACTAGAGGTAACTCATGAAGGGACTGATGATGTGAAACGAGCAAGGAAACACTCACTAATTCAGGAGTACGAACTGTTCAGAATGCAATCAGAAGAAAGTATTGCAGATGTGCAGAAACGATTTACACATATTGTAAATCACCTCACTGGCCTTGGTAAAGTCTTTGACAAGGAAGAGCTCAACATAAAGGTGCTAAAATGCCTTGATAGGAGCTGGCAGCCTAAGGTAACAGCAATCTCAGAATCCAGAGATTTATCCAAGATGGCCACTGCTGCACCTTTTGGAAAGCTGATAGAGCATGAAATAGAGCTGAAAAGATTGAAAGAACAAGAAACTGTGGAGAAGAAAGCCAAAGGAATTGCCCTGAAAACTACCATGGAACATGATACAAGTGAGGAAGAAGTTGATCCTGAACATGATGAGACTTTGAGTCTGCTCACCAGAAAATTCAGTAGGTTTCTTAGAAAGAAAAACCGTGACAGAACTCAACAAAGAAAGAGGTACTCTAAACCCAATGATTCGAATTCTTCCAATTTCACTTGTTTTGGATGTGGTAAACCAGGTCATATAAAGGTTGATTGTCCAAACAATCAAAACAAAGAAAAATCAGCAAGCAAGAAGAGTGAAAGAAGCAAAGGCAAAAGAGCATACATCTCATGGGAAGAAAATGATGTATCCTCATCTAGTAATTCCTCAACCGAAAGTGAGGAAGCAAATCTGTGCTTTATGGTGAATGAGGAAGAATATAACTCTGATTCAATAAGTGATTTTTCTACTGATTCTGAAAATTATGATCAGCTGTTAATTGCATTTAAGGAAACACATGATGAAGCAAACAAATTAGCTGTAATTTGCAATAGATTGAATAGAGTAAATAGGGTACTTGAACCTAAGGTCAAAGCCCTTGAAGAAGAACTGCACAAAGCTAAAACTGAATTAGTTAGCCTTGAATTAACCTGTTTGCATGCATCAATAAAAACCTGCGATAATTGTAAGAAGCTGGAAAAACAGGTTGAATATTTGTTAAAAACACTTTCAAATTTCACCAAAGGAAGAGAAAATCTTGAAACTTTATTAGGTTCACAGAATGTTGTTTTTAACAAAAATGGTCTAGGATATAATTCTGAAATTAAAAGCAATGTGAAAAAGTTGTCCAGTTTTTTTGTTCCTTCCAAAATAGGTTTTTCTTCTTTTAGTTGTTCAAAAACAATGCATACTGCAACATGTTTTTACTGTATGAAATCTAGTCATATATCTAGAACATGTAAAGCCAGAAGGTACCTTGTTCCTAAAGGATTGGCCAAATGGCTTCCTAAGGAAAGGTATTAATCATGCTGGACCTTAGACTAAAAGGGGTACCATATATGCTAAATCTGTTTTTTTTTTGCAGAAAAACAGCAGGAAAAATCAGTGGTACCTGGACAGTGGCTGCTCAAAGCTAAAGGGCATGTCACATATGGGGACAACAATAGAGGAAAAATTCTTGGAAGAGGAGATGTTGGTACTAAAGACTCAACCACTATTGAGAATGTACTGTATGTTGAAGGGCTAAAACATAGTCTTCTAAGCATTAGCCAGCTGTGTGACAAGGGATACAAGGTCAATTTCGAAGCCAACACCTGTACAATTTCAAATGAAATGTCTGGTAAGGTGCTGTTCACTGGAAAAAGGGTAAACAACATCTATCTCTTAGATATTATAAAGAGCCGTTCTGAAAATTAGTGTTTGTTATCTAAAAGTGATGAGTCATGGCTGTGGCATAGGAGGCTAGCTCATATTCACACAAATCACTTGAATAAGTTGAAGTCTAAGGAACTAGTTTCTGGTTTACCAAACATAAAATTTCAGAATAATAAATTGTGTGATGCTTGTGTAAAGGGAAAACAGATAAGAACTTCATTTAAATATAAAGATGTGGTTTCTACAAATAAAGCCTTGGATGTTTTACATATGGACTTGTTTGGACCATCTAGGACTGCTAGCTTTGCTGGAAATTACTATGCCTTGGTGATTGTTGATGACTTTTCAAGATATACATGGACTTTGTTTCTTGCTTCTAAAAATGATGCATATAAAGCCTTTAAGAAACTTGCTAAAGTCTGCATAATGAAAATGAAAATAGGATAAAACAGATTCGTAGTGATCATGGGGGAGAATTTCAAAATGCAAAATTTGATAGATATTGTGAAAAACATGGGATCACACATAGTTATTCTACTCCTAGGACACCCCAACAAAATGGTGTAGTTGAAAGGAAGAATAGGTCACTAGAGGAGTTAGCTAGGACCATGTTAAATGAATCTGGTTTACCAAAATATTTTTGGGCATATGCAGTATACACTGCTTCTTATGTGCTTAACAGAACATTGATTAGACCTATTCTTAAGAAAACTCCCTATGAATTGTATAAAGGTAGGAAGCCTAGCATTAGTCATCTTAGGGTCTTTGGCTGCAAATGTTTTGTTCTAAATAATGGTAAAGACAATCTGGGGAAATTTGATCCTAAATCAGATGAAGGAATACATATTGGATATGCTATAAATGGTCATGCTTATAGAGTGTATAACAAAAGATTGCTTGCAGTAGAAGAATCTATACATGTTGTATTTGATGAAACAGATTTTTCTGTGCCGAAATTTGTTCTGGATGAACCTGGTATGGATGATTTAAGAACCATTTTGCAAAAGAATCAATCTAGTGAGCTTGATGCAACTAATCAAAATTCTGTCAAAGAATCTATTGTGAATGCAGGATTGCATAAGGAATGGAAGACACCCAGGGATCTTACACTAGACAATGTAATTGGTAAAATTGAGAAAGGAGTCTCAACAAGGAATTCACTTAATAATTTCTGCAGAACAGTGGCCTTTGTTTCACAGATTGAGCCTAAAAGTCTGGAAGAAGCACTGCAAGACAACAATTGGATAACAGCAATGCAGGAAGAACTGAACCAGTTTGAATATAATGAAGTGTGGACTTTGGTTCCAAGAAAGCATGAGATGAATATCATAGGAACCAAGTAGGTGTACAGGAACAAGAGGGATGAACATGAGGCTATCACTAGAAATAAAACAAGGCTGATTGCTAAAGGTTATAACCAAGAAGAGGGAATTGATTTTGGTGAAACCTATGCACCAGTAGCACGTCTTGAAGCTGTCAGATTACTCTTAGCATTTTCCAGCATACAAGGTTTCAAGCTATTTCAAATGGATGTCAAGAGTGCATTCGTAAATGGTTACATTAATGAAGAGGTGTTTGTATCTCAGCCTCCAGGGTTCGAAGATCATAAAAATCCAAAGCATGTGTACATGCTTAAGAAGGCGTTATATGGATTGAAGCAGGCACCTAGGCAATGGTATGAGAGGCTAAGTGAATTTCTGCTCTCTCAAGGATATAACTGTGACAATTCTGATAAAACCATGTTCATAAAGAAGAAAAGAGAAGACATTATACTTGTGCAAGTCTATGTGGATGATATTATCTTTGGATCCACAAATGAAGAGATGTGTGAAGACTTTGTAAAAACAATGAAGAGTGAGTTTGAAATGTCAATGTTAGGGGAAATGAATTTCTTCCTTGGACTACAAGTGAAACAACTCAAGGATAGAATTTTCATAAGCCAAGAAAAATACTGCAAGGAACTGCTTAGGAGGTTTGATATGGATCAATGCAAAGCAATCAACACTCCTATTTCAACAAGCTGCCAGCTGGATCAAGATTCTGCAGGAAAATCAGTGGACCAATCTAAGTACAGGGGTTTAGTTGGTTCTTTATTATACTTAACTGCTAGCAGGCCTGACATTATGTTTACTGTGTGCTTATGTGCTAGATATCAATCTGATCCAAAGGAATCACACTACAATGCAGCAAAGAGAATTCTGAAATACTTACAAGGATCTAAGGATGTTGGATTATGGTATCCTAACAATGTATCTTTAAATTTAACTGGTTTTTCAGACTCTGACTTTGCAGGTTGCAAGGTTGATAGGAAAAGCACAAGTGGGACTTGTCACATGCTTGGATCAAGTCTAATCTCTTGGCATTGCAAGAAACAGGCTTGTGTTGCTCTCTCTACAGCAGAGGCAGAATACATAGCTGTTGGAAGTTGTTGTGCTCAAACCTTATGGCTAAGGCAACAGCTAAGTGATTTTGGAATTTTATTAAACAAGATACCTATAAATTGTGATAATACTAGTGCTATAAATCTGTCTAAGAATCCTGTCATGCACTGAAGGACTAAACATATTGAAATTAGACATCACTTTCTAAGAGAACATATAGCTAATGGAACTTGTGATATAAAATTCATTCGCACTGAATTTCAATTAGTTGATTTATTCACTAAACCTCTTGCTAAAGACAAGATTTATTTTCTTCTAAATGAATTGGGTATCATTAGCTTAAATTGTCCTCTGCAGTAAAAATTCAATCTGTTACTTTATATTTTAACATGTTTTGTTCTCTGTTTCAGAATTACTGCTGTGACTAGGAAAGAGAAAGATTTGATTTTCTCTCTCTCTCTCTCTCTCTCTCTCTCTTTATCTTTGACTGCTTTTACGGTTATTAACCAGCAGGTCTATGCCAATTAGCGTGTGGGTATTCTAACTGATTGGATATTGTGTAGGTGCAACATATTTGATTTGCCAAAATCTGGTTCCAATATATTCTTACGTAAATCAACACCTGAACCTGCTGCACCATAAGAATAAAATCTGAAGCATATCTCTTTGATTTGATTTTTTTTAAAACCCATAATTCTTGAAATCTGATTAAATTGTTTTTCTTTAAAATTTGTGATTTTCAAAATCTGATTTAAAGACTCTATATAAACCTGACACTAATCAATTTTTTTCTCACACCTTCTCATCTATGCTATAAGCTGTCCAGGTTCAAATATGATTCTTTACATATTTCGTTTATGTTATTATTGATAATATGAACTGCAAACTTATTTCTTTTTCTAGTTGGAATTGTCTATTGGTGAATAGGTGCAGGCAACAACAGACTAAGCAATGGCATCCTCCTCACACATAAAGTAGAAATCCAAAGAACAATCTAACAGCAGCCAAGGCATTATGGAAAAATGGTTTGCTGGAGATTCTGAAGCCATGACTAGGTTCATCCATGAGACAAGCAGAAAGCAAGTCAATGCGCCCAAGGTGCTGGAATTCTCTTGGTTGAGGGAAGAAAATCTGACTGAAGCAAAAACTCTGCTCAAGCATCAAAAGCTGAAAAATTTCTTAGAAATGACTGGAAATGTCTATCCAGACTTGGTGAAAGTGTTCTACAGTAATCTGGTTCAAGATGGCAAAAATCTGGTCTCCCATGTGAAAGGTGTGAAGCTAAAAATTACAAGGGAAATATGGAGCAATGTGGGAGGAATCAAGTATTCAAGAATGAAGGTTAGCAAAGGGAATATTGTTGGAATTCAAGGGTTTAGCAAAATGCAGTTTTATAGGAGCTGTGTTAGGAATCCTGCTGAACCAGTAGCTAGATTTCATGCTGGAAATCTGACATTAATTCCAAGACTCCTAGCCTACATAATTGCTTGGCAGCTTACTCCAAGAGGAAGTAATCATGTTACTCTCCATGAAGAGGATTTGATTCTGCTATATTGCATAATGAATCAACTCAAGGTAAATTGGGTGAGTACAATGGTATAGCATATGCTCAAATCCACAAGGCTTCTATATTATCGTTTTCCATATGCTATTTTTGTGTCAAAGCTAATTGATTATTTTGAAGTTGACACTGCAAATGAGAGAAATGACACCATTAAGGCAGCAAGTGAAATAGACAACTCCACTCTCTTGAAGATGGGGTTCCAAAAGGAGGATGACAACTGGGTATTTAGAAGGAATGCTGCAAATAGAGCTGAAAATGAAGCAGCTGATCCAGCAAATGAAGAAGAAGAAAATGCTGATGGGGTGCAGCACATGGATGAGTCACCAGTGCACTCTTCTGGAAATGAGGATGTTGCTGCTACAAGCCAAAATGCACTGGTTGCATATGAGGAACCTGTGTATAGAGGTGAACCTCTGTCCATGTTCGAAAGACAAGTTCTAAGCAGGCTGGACATACTCACATATGACCAAAAGGCACATTATGAAATGGCTCAAGCCAGGTTTCAACACTTGGATGACCAAATTGAAGGAGTTCAGGAGCAGCTAGCTGAGCTTTACTACAACAGCAAGTGATCCACTACAACAGCAAGAACTGCTGTGTGTTTGTAATTGATTGTATCAGTTTTAGTGGATTACACCTTGGAGTGAGGTGAACTGGACGTAGCTCTTGATGAGTGAACTAGTATAAAAATTCTTGTGTGATTCTTTTCTTATCCCTGCACTTAATTCTGTAATTTCACATAATCTGTCAAGAAAGGAATCTGTTATATTGAAACTAAATCTGTTAATTCTGGACCTGGTTAGATCTGCTATTCTAACTTGTTAATCAATCCTCTAATCATAAATCAAGTTGCTGTGTGAATTTGTAATAGGATAAGAAGGGTGAACTGGTTTCTTTAACTAAGCTGTGACATTTGGTTCATTACTCTAGATGGCTTATGTTAAGTAAAAATTGATTAATTCTGTACCTTAAACTGCAACTTTATAAACAGTGAAGGGTAATCAATTTAGTTCTGATATTGCTGCTGGTTGATCTAAAATGTGTTGATCTTGTTTTAATTGTGTCAGATTCATTTATAAAAACAATCTGTTCCTTTTAATATCAATCTGTTCTTTTCACCTCTATTACATAGTAAATTAGATTGTTTGCGAAAATTTGATAAGCTCAATTCACCCCTCCCCTCTTGATCTTAGACACTGCTTAACTCTAACAGTAAGAACTATGATGATGGACACTCCTATGTTTGTGAGTTCATTCCCAATGTCTACTCCTAGACCTATGAGTTTTGCTTTCCTAAGTTTGTAAAAGTTTGGTTATGAGATCTCCTAACTTAGAAATTTCTTTTGTTTGTCTTGTTAGTGTTTCATGGACATCAATAGGGTCATGCTCATTAAGGTTACCATGAAAACTAGAATAATGAGAGGGATTAGTCATTGTTGATTTTGAAAAAAAGGAATGATTTCACAAAAAAAATTGAATTCAACTAGAGTGGTAAAATATTTTCAAAAAAATGATTTTTGTTTTTGGTGTTAATCAAGGATTCTAGAATGAGAGTTCTCCAAGTTCGTTCTTAGGAAAGTAAGGTGAGTCATAATGAACTACTTAAGTATCAAGACTTTCCTAGCTAGAGTTTACCTTAGATAGTGCCTCCAAAATTTGCCTCAATGAATCTTCAAAATAATTTTGAAACCTAGTGTGTGTATGTAAATATGAAACCTAAGTAAAAAAAAAGTGTTTTATAAGCAAAGAAATATCCTAAGTATCACAATGACGTAGAAAGAAAAAAAAATATAGAAAATAGGAAAGTAAGAGAAATTCAAGTGAAAGTAAAGAATAAACGAGTCCAATAGTGAAAGTGCAGTTGACACTGAGAGCCCACTAACACACTTTCACGTTAATGCACATTGTACTATTACAAAGTTTATTGGGATTACCTTTGGAGGATTTTTCCAAATAACTGGAATGTAAAATATATACAAAAAAAATGTACACAAATTTTTTTGATACAAGTACAAAAGAATGTAGGCAAAGTGTTTGATGAAAGTCTTACTAGCATGGTTTGGTGTAATGCTCTATTCTTGTGATGACAATGAATGACAAGCCTCTAAATTCAATTTGGTCCTTTTCTCCTCTTTAAGTCACAACACAAGTGATCCTGCCTGTTGACCAGAGCGCAAGAGCCTTGCCTCGTCAAAGGTGTCTTCCTTCGGATCGGCTTTGCACCACGCTAGCTTCCGTCCTTCACTCCTCGATTCACCTCAAGAACCTGCAAAAGACATAGTGGCGCCGCTGCGGCCGATCGCGCTCCGACGCTCAAGTCAGTGACGGAACCACCAAAAACTCTAAGAGAGAAAACTAAGAACTCAAGAAACCGTGCAAAAACTCTCTCAGCGTACTCAAGTATTCTCAAGCGTAAAGAAGTGTTCTAAACGCGCGTACCTCAGAAGTTCGTTAGAATCCCTTATATACTTGTGCACTTTCTCTCTCCTGACAGTTACACCTCTAGACACGTGGCTCGTATCCAGCTGTACACGTGTCACCATCTGGAGCGTCCTCTGCTTGAGCGTCACTTCTTACTCTTCAGGCTGTTTCGACTAAGTTACCCATGCAAGGAGTAACTCAGTGTATAGCTGCCTTGGAGCGCGATCTCTTCAGTGTGGCGAGTGCGGGGTGTCACCATGCACACCTTCTCTGTGGTCTCGCCGGCCGCTATCATGATCTGCTTCACTTTCTTCACCGTGCATGTCCTGGTAAGCTGTTCCCTGACCTCAACCTCTGGCTAGCTAGGGAATGATCATCTGACAACTTCATCCTTCACACTCGTGCTCCTTGAAAGCCTTGAACAAGCTTTCCTGATCTTTCGGCGATGTCCTCCTCTTGGCGATCTCTGATCACTTGGTCGCCCAAGCTCGCATACGGCGACGACAACACAAGCCTGGTGACCGCCGGTTTAGATATGCTAGAGATCGGAGCACGCCTACTTAACGACTGGCGACTACACGAACTCCCCGATGTGCTTCCCTTCTACCAGCCAGGTGTTCCGCTTAACACGCCTATTTTATCTCTTGCTGCCACGTCATCACTCCCGACTACCTGGTCGGTACAACAAGCAATTGAATTCCTCTTCCGTAGGCACCAATATCAACACCAATTACTTTGTACAATATGAAACAAAAAAATTTAAAACAAGAAAAGATAAAATTTGGACAATTAAACTCAAATGGAATGTAATTAGACAAACAAGAAGTGAAAGAGAAAAATGACAAGAAACATATTAAGACTAAAAATAAAAGACTAGAAAAAGAAAAATAAACCTAAAAATAGCTCTAGAATAGATCAAAAGAACAAAAATAATGATCTCGCACTGACTAATCGAGGATTTGTAGTAATTTTTCCAAAATAAATTTTGATATGAAATTTTTAAAGTAATATCTCAACTCAAAATGTGATTAAAGAAAACAAATTTGAGGTGAAACATATATATATATGAATAACATTAATAATAATAATAATATGAATAATATAAATATTATAAAGTGTGATCATACTAGCATTAATGCATCATATCCCAGCAAACTCCGCAGTTAAGCGTGCTTGGACAAGAGTAGTATTAGGATGAGTGACCTCTTGGAAAGTCCTCGTGTTGCACCTCTTCTAAAAAAATAATATAAATATTATTCATAATAATATAATAATTATTAATAATATTATTCATGTTTATTATTAATAATAATATTATAAATACTATTAATATTATTACTACTATTAATATTACTAATATTTGATATTATTATGATTATCAATAATATTAATTTTATTATTATTATTACTATTCATCATATTATTTGTTGAACCAAGTGGTGTTCAAGCTTTGAAGAATCCAAACCCTTTGAAGGATGTTGAAGGCTTGGTTGTGCTTGCTGTTGTTGGTTGTCTTAGTTAGGATCTGAAGCTGTTAAAACCAAAACAACTGATTGATTCGAGGAAACAACCGATTGTTTGTTTTGGTACCATAACAGAAAAACTGTTTTAGCTTTAACTGAGCATTAAATGTTTTTAACTGATTACGCTCCAGTTTTTAATGCTTTGACAAATCTTTAAATGCAATGAATAAGTTTGTTAAGATTTGATAACAAACAACATCTTTCATAAATTCAGAAAAACATATTTGAGTTTAAGAAGAATGAAAATACAGTTTTTGAGTTTTTGAAAGAATTGAGATTGCTTCGAGATTGAGATTGATCAAAGTGTGTGATATAGGATTTTTGCTTGTATTGATTTCAGATTTACTTTTGTAACAAGTGTAATCCTTGTATTTTGTTGAACAAGTTTCTTCTGTGTGTTTGCTGAGAAGTGTTGTGTGTTCTTGAGGGGATCAAGATCAACATTCTTAGTGTTGGTGTGTTGGCCAAGAGAAGTGTGTGTCTTGAGGGGATCAAGGTCACTTTCTTGGTTGTGGTGTAAGTGATCTAGGTTTGATTGCTTAGTGGATTTTCTCAGTGGTTTATGAGAAGACTGGATGTAGCTATGGGTTTAGAGTGAACCAGTATAAACATCCGTGTGCTTTCTCTCTATCCTTAATCTCTTTAAATTCAGTTTTGATATTTGTTTACTGGTATAAACAACTGATTGTTTCTGCGAAACAACCAATTGTTTTTCTGGTGCTGTTGTTTTTGCTTATTGTTTTGGCAAACTGGATTCCTTATCAATTGTTTCTTGAGATAATTTCATTCTTGACTTAAAAGTTTGCGAAAACCCTCTTTAAACAATTCAGCCCCTTCTAGTTTAAAGCCATCCATTCTAACAATTGGTATTAGAGCATGGATGGTTCTTGAAAGTTGTTCAAGTTGATCCTAAAACTGTTTTTTAAATGGTTGATAGACTACCTTTTGGGAAAGGTGCTTCAATCAACAGACCACCTCTGTTTTGTGGTTTGAACTACCAATTTTGGAAAGTAAGAATGAAAATCTTTTTGGAATCACTTGACAAAGGAATTTGGGATGCAATTGAAAATGGTCCTTTTGTCCCAAAGTTTGAAAAAGATGGATCTGTCATTGAAAAGCCTTGGTCTCAATGGACCGATTCAGAAAGCAAGAAGGCCAAATTCGATTGCATTGCCAAAAATATAATAACCTCTGCTTTAAATTCTGATGAGTTTTTCAGGGTCTCTCAATGAAAATCATCAAAGGAAATGTGGGACACCTTGGAAGTAACTCATGAAGGTACAAATGAGGTGAAGAGAGCTAGGAAACATGCTCTAATCCAAGAGTATGAGATGTTCAGAATGCTCAAAGGTGAAACAATTGCTGAAGTTCAGAAAAGATTTACGCACATCATCAATCATCTCATGAGCCTTGACAAGACCTTTGAAAAGGAAGAGCTAAACATCAAGATTTTGAAATGTCTTGATAGAGCATGGCAACCAAAGGTAACTATTATATCCGAATCTAAAGATCTAACATCCTTGAGTATGGCTTCTTTGTTTGGTAAGCTTAGGGAACATGAGTTAGAGATGAATAGACTCAATGTTCAAGAAAGCGAAGACAAGTACGTAAGGAGCATAGCCTTAAAAGCTTCCAATCACAAAGGAAAACAAGAATCCAGTGATGATAGTGATGAGGAAAATCTTAACTTGCTGTCAAGAAAGTTCAGCAAATTCTTGAAGAGGAACTGCAACAAGGACAACAACAAAGATAGGTATGGAAACAAGAAATCAAATGATTTTAAATCCAATAACTATACTTGTTTTGGTTGTGGTGAGCAAGGTCATATAAAGGCAGATTGTCCAAACAAGAGCAAGGAGAAAAAGCCTAGCTACAAGGAAAAGAAAGGCAAGACAAAAAGAGCCTACATAGCATGGGATGAAAATGAGGTATCATCATCAAGTTCTTCATCAACTGAAGATGAGAAAGCAAACCTTTGTTTGGTTGCTGAAAATGATGATGAATCTTGCAACTCAAGTGAGGTAAGTTCATGTGCTTCTTTAAATGAACAAAATTATAGTGAATTGCTTGAAGCTTTTCAAGAAACTCATGATGAAGCTAATGGATTGGTTCTTTCAAACAACCGATTGAAAGAACTTAACAGCTGGCTGGAAAAGAGAGTGAAATCTCTTGAAGATGAGGTTGAAAAATCTGAAAATGATTTCAAAAATCTGGAAAATCATTTTAAAAATTATTCTTGTAAGTGTGATACTCTCATTTGCGAAAATTGTGAAAATCTTGAGAAAAGGTTCATTATCTTGTTGACACTGTGGACAAGCTTTCAAAAGGGAAATCTAACTTTGAGAATGTCTTGGCATCTCAAAGTTGTGTTTTTGGAAAGGCTGGTTTAGGTTTCAATCCACATAACCAACAAGATAAGTTTTCAAATTTTTTTTAAGAAAGCCAGTAAAACAATCGATTGTTAAATCGAAACAACCGGTTGTTACATGCTTTTATTGCATGAAAAAGGTCATTCGGTTAGATTCTGCAAAATAAGAAAGTTATCTGTTCCTAGAGGCTACATGAAATGGATTCCTAAAGGATGTGAGGTTCCAAATGAGAAAAAGAAATCTATTGGACCCACATTTGTGAAGGGACCAAATCTTGTTGCTTGAACTCATGCTTGTTCCAAATGAGATTGAGATTGATCAAAGTGTGTGATATATGATTTTTGCTTGTATTGATTTCAGATTTACTTTTGTAACAAGTGTAATCCTTGTATTCTGTTGAACAAGTTTCTTCTGTGTGTTTGCTGAGAAGTGTTGTGTGTTCTTGAGGGGATCAAGATCAACATTCTTAGTGTTGGTGTGTTGGCCAAGAGAAGTGTGTGTCTTGAGGGGATCAAGGTCACTTTCTTGGTTGTGGTGTAAGTGATCTAGGTTTGATTGCTTAGTGGATTTTCTCAGTGGTTTCTGAGAAGACTTGATGTAGCTATGGTTTTAGAGTGAACGAGTATAAACATCTGTGTGCTTTCTCTCTATCCTTAATCTCTTTAAATTCAGTTTTGATATTTGTTTACTGGTATAAACAACCGATTGTTTCTGCGAAACAACCGATTGTTTTTCTGGTGCTGTTATTTTTGCTTATTGTTTTGGCAAACTAGATTCCTTATCAATTGTTTCTTGAGATAATTTCATTCTTGACTTAAAAGTTTGCGAAAACCCTCTTTAAACAATTCACCCCCCTCTAATTTAAAGCCATCCATTCTAACATTATTAATACTCATAATATTATTCATATTATTAATAATATTGTTAATATTCCTAATATTATTAATATTCTTCATATTATTAGTATGATTAATATTATGTGTTATTCATATTATTAATAATATTATTTTATTAATATTATTAATATGAATACTCACCAACTTTAATCTGTAAGTAATACTCATCAACTTCAATCCATAGATAATACCCAATAACTTTATTTCGTAGGTAATACCCATCAACTTCAGTCCGTAGGTAATACATACATACTTTTGTCCGTAAGTAATACTCACCAACTACAGTCTGTTGGTAATATTCACTAATTCTAGTCCGTAGTAATACCCATCAACTTCAGTTCGTAGTAATACCCACAAACTCCAGTTCATAGGTATTATCCATCAACTTTAATTCGTAGGTAATACTTATACACTCGAGTTCGTAGGTAATACCCAACAATTCTAATCAGTGAGAAAATTTGTAGGTAATTTTGCATTTTTTTTAAGAAAAAATTCATTATTTTTTCTATTATTTACAATTACTATTTATAATTATTAATATTATTAATATTATCATATTATTAAAAGTATTAATATTCTTAAGATTATTTATATTATTAATATTGTTAATGTTATTAATATTGTTAATATTATTAATATTGTTAATATTGATAATATTTTAAATATTATTATTAATATTTTAAATATTATTATTAATATTTTAAATATTATTAATATTGATAATATTTTTAATATTTTTAATATTGATATATTTTCAATATTATTAATATTATTAATATTGATATATTATTAATATTGATATATTTTTAATATTATTAATATTTTTAATATTATTAATATTGATAATATTTTCAATATTTTTAATATTATTAATATTGATAATATTTTCAATTTAAAAATATTATTTATCTACGGATCGAGATATGTATGTAATAATAATATGTAGGTAATATTGAATTTAATTACCGATAGAGATTTGTGAGTAATGCAATATTTATCTACGGATCGAGATATGTGGGTAATAATATGTAGGTAATATTGAATTTACCTACAGATAAATATCTGTGGATAATAATTTTTAGGTAATATCCATAGATAATGCTGAATTTACCTCTGGATTCAGATTTGGGGTAATAATCCATGGGTAAATTTGATTTTTTTGTAGTGATTATTAATGTTAAGGGCAAGTATTGTTGAACCAAGTGGTGTTCAAACTTTGAAGAATCCAAATCCTTTGAAGGATGTTGAAGCCTCTGCTGTGCTTGATGTTGTTGTGCTGGTTTAAGCTTTGTTCTGGGGTAGTTTATATGTTGTAATCCACCCTGTGATTAAATCTAAAGCATTAGCATTCTCAATCTTTGTGAAAACAAAATGATTTCAAACTAAGTAAAAACAACAGATTGTTTTTGTCGAAACAACCGATTGTTTGTACTTAGGTGTTTTGAGAAAAAGTTTGAAAACTGTTTTGAATGGTTGAACTATTAAGTACCAAAACAACCGATTGATTCGAGGAAACAACGCGATTGTTTGTTTTGGGACCATAACAGAAAAACTGTTTTTTTTACTGAGCTTTAAATGATTTAACTGCTTACACTCCAGTCATTAAATGTTTTGACCAATCTTTTAATGCAATTTAAGAGTTTGTTAAGATTTGATAACAAACTACATCTTTGAATATATTCAGAAAAACATATTTAAGAATTAAGAATCTTTGACAAAGTTTTTCTAATAGAGTTTTTCAAAGTGCTGAGATTGCTAAGAGTTTGTGATTGATCAAAGTGCTGGAATAGGATTCTGCTTGTATTGATTTCATATTATCTTATGTAACAAGTGTAATCCTTGTACTCTGTTGAACAATTTCGTTTTTGTGTTTGCTGAGATTGGTTGTGTGTTCTTGAGGTGTTCAAGATCAGCAATCTTAGTGTTGGTCAAGGATAGTGTGTTTCTTAAGGTGTTCAAGGTCATTCTCTTGGTTGTTGTGTAAGTAATCAAGTGGTGATTGCTTAGTGGATATCCTCAGGGTTTCTGAGAAGACTGGATGTAGCTCTGGATTTGGAGTGAACCAGTATAAACAACTGTGTACAATTTCTCTATCCCTATCTCTTTAAATTCAGTTTTGTCAATTAATAACTGGTATAAACAACCGATTGTTTCGGTAAAACAACTGATTGTTTTTCCAGTATTGTGCTTTTGCTTTATGTTTTGAAAAACTGAATTTTTAATCAAGGTTTTCTTGAAGTATTTTTCATTCTAAGCTTAAAAGTTTACTAAAATCTTTCTTAAACAATTCACCCCCCCTCTCGTTTAAGGCCATATATTCTAACAAGTATTAGATAGGAACTTAGGTTAACTATAGCTCGTTTCCAAAGTGGTCTTAATTTGACATAAGGGATAAAGTTGAACTCTTACCTTATAATGATTGTAATGATCTTGCTTAACTTTGTGTTAGAGTAGAAGAACAATTAAAAATGAAATCTTTTAAAAAAATCATACTTTATCACTTCCTATGTCACCAAAGAGTTTAGAAAAGATAATTATTTTCCAAAGAAAAAGAAAAACTACGAGACAAAGAGAGGGATAAGGGCAATTTAAAGAAAATTATAAAAATAATTATGCTATTTCTTCTAAAGAGGTCAAAACCAAACAAGTTCACTGCTTCAAGTGTCTTGAGAAAGGATATTATGCTTCTAAGTGTCCTAAAAAATGTAACATGATTTTAAAATATTAAGACACTCGAAATATTGAGACTTCATCTTCTTCCTTTGGTGAAGAAGAAGTTGCAACTTCTGAAGAAGAAATCCAACCTTGTGCATGTGAATTATTGATAGTTCAGCAACTTTTACAAAGTCATCCTACAAAACTAGACCAGTCACAATGAGATATCCTATTCCACGTACGTTGTAAAGTTTGGGAAAACATTTGTTTAGTCATTGTGGATAGTGGCTTTTGTTGCAACTTTTGTAGTTCTAGATTAGTTGATAAATGGGCCTTAAAATCACTACCTCACCCTCAACCTTATAAATTAGATTGGATTAGTCAAGATGGTGGTATGGTAGTTCAAAACCAAGTGAGGGTTTTATCGTCATAGGAAACTATAAAGAAAACATTTTGTGTGACATTGTCCCTATGGAAATAGGACACATTATCCTTGGTAGACCTTGACAGTGTGATCATAAAACATCTCATGAGGGTCACTCTAATAAAATCACATTTTTTTCCAATGCCATAAATTTATTCTATGTCATCTCACACCACACTAGGTTAGGGAGGATGAAATAAAATTGAAAACAAAAATTGAGAATGAAAATCTAACCATTGAAAAACGTGACAACATGCAAAATCTAAAGTCATTTCTTCCAAACAACTTTACATGCTCATCATCAGTTGATAGAGGTACTTTTTCTTCTTTTATAAATAGGATTCTATCTCCATTTGTAATCATATTTGGATTATATGTGAATGAAATTTCTAAATTTAGAACATTATCTCCAAATCTCTCCTTTGTTGGAGCATCTTAGAGCCTAGTGAAGAACTCCAAGAAAGTTGGCAGAACCTCTTCTTTGACTTGGAACCAAAAGTCACTCCAATCCTCACCTAATCCACTCCATTCGGTGAAATCAACTCCTTAAAACTTACGATGCTCATCCTCAATCCAAGCAAGCTTCTACAGTTTGCATCACGTTTTTTCTTCTTTTGATCATTCGTTTGGTCAATGTTCCTTCTTTAGATGGTATCTTTATAATCTCTTAGACATTTTTCCAATATTAATACCAAGATACGATTGTCGGATGGTCTTCTACTGTAAATGTGTGTCATTATACGTATAGCATGTCTTTTGTTGTTGTATCGTCTGTTCATTAAAGGTAGTTGGTCTTGCTCATCTTCTCTAATGTTTTTTTTGTCTATTCTTATATTGCATAGGAGTCAACTTTATTATACCATAACACATCTTATATTGTTTTTTTATCATCAAAACACATAGACGCTTATATCATGAGATTGTCTGATGGGTATTGGATCGTCTAATGACTTAACAATATCTTGTCATTTTAAAAATTTAGCTTTGGTTAACCAATTACAAGATTGTTTTTTGATCAATTTTCCTGAATGAGACATATGTATATGAGCTTTTCTTTTATGTCATAACCATGCACTTTCATCGTTCGCAATCTTTAATGTGATTCCACTAGCACAATTAGAATGATTCTTGACATTCTTAGGAATCATCTTGAGTTGGTTATGAGATAAGCACTTTATCATATAATTGGATCAAGGTTCTATGAACAAGAACTCACCAAAACTAGTGCCAAAACACAAACTCATATGGAAGTTCCAATTATTGTCAAATTGAACCGATTAAATTGGAAAGAAAAGCAAATGCACCGAACAAAATGGCTTAGAATTGAAATGTACCGAACAAAAGATAAGAAAACTGAATTAGAAGTGCTGGAAATTAAAAGGCACCGAACCAAAAGACAAGGAACACAAGCTATGGAATGAACATAAAAAAAGAAGGAAGGAAGGAGAAGAGAAAGATCATGAAGATGGAGGAATGGTTGGATGATCACGCCACTAGGAGGATGGAGACTCCAAGATAAGTGTGCAAGCCGCCACTTGAGGTAACCATGGAACCATCAAGATAAGACTAGTGAAGAAGGCACAAAGTGTAAGAAATTATGTAAATTAATTTCTATAAAGTGACTCACATGACTTAGAGTTGGGCTTTGGGCCCAAATATGATTTAATAATAATAATAGAATTAAAGGCCCATTGGTTAATGTGAGAAATATATATCTGATGATATACCTAATGAAAACCTACATCTGATGGAGATTGGGTACTAAAGGCTATAAGGTTCTGTCTCTGCAAATAATAGTTGTCTCACTGTTAACCATCACGAAAGTGTGAGACAAGAACGGAATTGCAAGAGATAGATTGGGATAAAGGAGATAAAGTAACTGCTCAATTAGGATCACTCATGGATCAAGGTAAGTGCCTATTCCTTCTTGATTATATGATTGTGTGAGAATCATGATATGATAAGATCTATTTGTGAACATAAATTTTATGTGTTCAATTTACGTTTATTCATGTTTTGACTTACATGTGGTATCAGAGCCTTGTTGCTCATTTTCTGTGATTCTCCATTAATGTTTTTCCAAAAATTTGAAGAACCCTAATTAAAAAAAAATTATTCCCAATTTAAGAACCCTAATTTAAAAATTATTTCCAATTTAAGAACCCTAATTTTAAATTAGGGTTTATAAATTAAGGTTTTCATTCCTCTATGACAGTTCCCTAATTGTCTTAAACCATCAAAATTAAAGAACCCTAATTTTAATTAATCCCAATTGAAAAAACCCTAATTTTAAAATTAGGGGTTTATGGAGTGTGCCTCTTTATGTCATTTTTTAATTCAATTGAAGAAAGATGAAACTGCAGTCATCTTTTCCCGTGACACATTTAGTTATGGTTGACACCCCTTTGATGATAAAGTGAAAAATGGTGGCTGTGTTTTTTATTTTAGGGTTTCATGATAAAGTGAACAGAAAATTATATTATAATATAAAATAATGATATTTGTATTATAATATAAAATAATGATAATTGTATTATAATATAAAACAATGAAACAATATATATAAATAAATAAAATAGTGAGAGTAATTCTCTGCACCTAACGTAATGTTTTTTTATTTATTTTATTTTGATTAATGTTTCATTAAAGTTTTAATTCAAATTTTATTATGTTATTATTATTAATTAATTTAATTTGAATTATATTAAGGTTTTAATGAAATTTTATTATGTTATAATGTAATGCAATTTACATTTAAATTAAAGTTTAATTAATTAATTAAAAGTGAGTAGCAGAAAATTAATTTTTCTGTTTATGTATTATTATTATTTTTTTTTTTTAATGTAATTTAATTTGCATTAAATTAAAGTTTTAATGATTATGTTCATTAAATTAAAGTTTAATTAAATTTTTAATGAAATTTTATTATATTTTAATGTAATTTTATTTGAATTAAATTAAAGTTTAATTAAAGTTTTAATGAAATTTTATTATGTCATAATGTAATTTAATTTGCATTTAAATTAAAGTTTAATTAATTGATTGAAAGTGAGGAATAAAAAATTATATTTCCGCTTTATGTATTTAATTTTAAATTGAAATTTTGGAATTACTGATCAAATCTTTAAGTTTTATTTAATTCCAAATTATGGATGAATTTTATTTCAATTAATGATATAATTTCTGGAATTATTTGTATGATAGATTTGTTAATCACCAAAGTGATCAAATCTTTAAGTTTTATTTAATTCCAGATTACTGATAAATTTTATTCCAATTACCTATAGAATGGATGCTAAATTATGAAGTATATGGGTAAATGGAAATTCATTATTATAGGGCATTATGGATCACCCAAAGGTTGATTAGTTATCCTTATAATTAATGGATATGATTGTTGGTAGTGAGTATGTGTTATTAGTTTTTGCTTGTATATCCAAAAATAACAAGTGTTTCTAGTTAATGCATATATCTTACCAAATAAAGTTAATACTATTAGCATCATTATGTTTTGTGTATTAATGGATCTCCCAAAGGAGAACATTAGTATACATATAATGTTTTCTGAATCTGTATAGTATGTTTAATTTATGACTCAAAGTATTAATGTTAAGCATGTGTGATCAAGTATTGTTCCTGTATCTTTATGCGAATGAGCATAGCAAGTAATATTAAGTTTGTTCTTCCCAAAACTGATGGTGCAAAAGAATTTATGAAATTTGTGGAAGAGCGCTCCCAAACTACTGATAAGTCTCTTGTTGGGACATTAATGAGTATATTAACCACCATGGAATTTGATGGTTCTCGTACTATGCACGAACATGTCATTGAAATGACTAATATTGCGGCAAGACTTAAGTCTATTGGATCTGGTACTCTTTATGATGGATTATATAGATTGAATCACGATAAACTATATGCTGAAACTCTTATGACCTCGCATCATGATGTTGGCATTAAACGAAGTTTGGTGAATGAATGTTCTGCTTTCTTGTGGCACAAACGTTTGGGACATATTTCCAATGAAAGAATGGAGAGATTGATAAAGTATGAAATACTTCCAAGTTTGGATTTTACTGATCTGAATGTATGTGTGGATTGTATTAAAGGCAAACAAACAAAACACACAAAGAAGGGAGCCACAAGAAGTACTCAGCTTCTTGAAATTATACACACTGATATATGTGGACCTTTTGATGCAAGTTCTTTCAATAAAGAAAGGTATTTTATCACCTTCATTGATGATTTTTTCACGTTATGGTTATGTCTATTTACTGCATGAAAATTGTCAGGTCAGATAGAGGTGGTGAATATTATGGAAAGTATGATGAAAGTGGACAACACCCTGATCCGTTTGCTAAGTTCCTTGAGAGACGTGGTATTTGTGCTCAATACACAATGCCAGGTACACCACAACAAAATGGTATTTCAGAAAGGCGTAATCGAACCTTAATGGATATGGTTAGGAGCATGTTAAGTAAGTCAACTGTACCTGTTTCATTGTGGATGTATGTTTTAAAAACTGCCATGTATCTGTTGAACAGGGTTCCTAGTAAGGCAGTTCAAAAGACACCTTTTGAATTATGGACAGGAAGGAAACCCAGTTTGAGACACTTGCATGTTTGGGGATGTCAAGCAGAAGTCAGAATATACAATCCGCAAGAGAAGAAATTGGATGCAAGAACAATCAGTGGATATTTCATTGGTTATCCAGCAAAGTCAAAAGGGTATATGTTTTACTATCCTACCCATAGCACAAGAATTGTTGAATCTGGAAATGCACGGTTCATTGATAATGGTGAAACCAGTGGGAGTAATATTTCACAAAATGTGGAGATTAAGGAAGTTAGAGTACAAGTTCCTTTAACTAGTACCTTTACTTCAAGTATTGTTGTTCCTAATGTAGTTGAACCACTCAACAATGAAGAAGAACAACAAATTAATGATCATGAAGAAAACAATGAACCTGTAGTAGAACAACCACAAGAAATAGTATTAAGAAGATTTCAAAGAGAAAGAAAGTCTGCTGTTTCGAATGATTATGTGGTTTATCTACAAGAGTCAGAAAATGACTTAAGTATTGATAATGATCCAGTTTCATTTTCAGACGCCGTCAATGATGATAATTCTGATAAGTGGTTAGATGCCATGAAAGATGAGCTTAAATCAATGGCACAGAATGATGTATGGGACCTTATAGAATTGCCAGAAGGATGCAAGAGAGTCGGGTGTAAATGGATCTTTAAGACTAAACGTGACTCTCATGGCAATATCGAACGTTACAAGGCCTGACTTGTTGCCAAAGGTTTTACTCAAAAGGATGGCATTGATTATAAGGAGACATTTTCACCTGTTTCTAAGAAAGATTCCTTTAGAATTATCATGGCATTAGTAGCTCATTATGATCTTGAGTTGCATCATATGGATGTCAAAACTGCTTTTCTGAATGGGGATTTAGAAGAGGATGTTTATATGGACCAACCAGCGGGGTTTATTGAAAAAGGAAAGGAACACATGGTGTGTAAACTTAAGAAATCAATATACGGGCTTAAATAGGCTTCTAGGCAATGGTATCTTAAGTTCAATGATACTATTGTGTCCTTTGGGTTTAAGGAAAACGTCGTTGATCGGTGTATATACCTGAAGGTCAGTGGGAGCAAGTTTATATTCCTGATTCTGTATGTTGATGATATCTTGCTTGCAACTAATGATCTTGGTCTATTAAGTGAGACTAAGAAGTTTCTCTCTAATAACTTTGAGATGAAAGATATGGGTGAGGCATACTATGTGATAGGAATTGAAATATTCCGTGACAGATCACAAGGACTGTTAGGTTTGTCTCAGAAAGCATATATTAATAAAGTTTTAGAGAGATTCAGAATGGATAAATGTTCGACATCTCCTATTCCAATACAGAAAGGAGACAAATTTAGTCTCATGCAATGTCCAAAGAATGACTTGGAACGGAAACAGATGGAGAATATACCTTATGCATCTATTGTTGGGAGTTTAATGTATGCTCAAACTTGTACACAACCAGATATTAGTTTTGCAGTTGGTATGCTTGGTAGATACCAGAGTAATCCAGGATTGGATCATTGGAAAGCTGCAAAGAAAGTTTTAAGATACTTGCAAGGAACGAAGGATCACATGCTTACTTATAAAAGATCTGATCATCTTGAGGTGATTGGATATACAGATTCAGATTTTGCTGGCTATGTGGATACACGAAAGTCTACATTTGGTTATGTGTATCTTTTAGCCGGATGAGCGATTTCATGGAAAAGTGCGAAGCAGTCAGTCATCGTTGCGTCCACTATGGAGGCTGAATTTGTGGCATGCTTTGAGGCCACAGTTCAGGCTAATTGGTTGCGGAATTTTATTTCAGGACTTGGAATTGTTGACAGTATTGCTAAGCCGCTGAAAATTTATTGTGATAACTCCGCAAGAGTCTTCTTTTCTAAAAACGACAAGTATTCCAAAGGTGCTAAACATATGGAATTGAAATACTTTGCCGTTAAAGAAGAAGTTCAGAAACATAAAGTGTCAATAGAACATATTAGCACTGATCTTATGATTGCTGACCCTTTAACAAAAGGGTTATTGCCCAAAACATTTACTGGTCATGTTGTAAATATGGGCATTATGTCTACTAGTGAATTATGAATGTTGTTAATGCTTATTTGACACTCTGAGCTCATTGATAAACAAAGTTTCTGAAATTTATGTTGTTTTCTACTCTATGTATATGCATGCAAATTATGTTATTATGGTGTGGAAAACAAATTATGTTGTTATTGATGACAATGACATTATGTTTGAACCTATTATGGATTTCTCACTATAAAGTCATATTAAGGAGAAAGAATGATATAGTAGTACATGGAAGGAAATGTGTTGATTCAAATGACATGTAACCGCCATGACTCTTATTATTTATGTATTCTTGATTATGAATAATGATAGAACCAATTTATGTAAGGCCTTTTAAATGCGCATTTATGTCATTATTAAATCATGAAAATATTATAACTCATATAAGTCAAGTGGGAGAATGTAAGAAATTATGTAAATTAATTTCTATAAAGTGACTCATATGACTTAGAGTTGGGCTTTGGGCCCAAATATGATTTAATAATAATAATAGAATTAAAGGCCCATTGGTTAATGTGAGAAATATATATATCTGATGATATACCTAATGAAAACCTACATCTGATGGAGATTGGGTACTAAAGGCTATAAGGTTCTGTCTCTGCAAATAATAGTTGTCTCACTGTTAACCATCACGAAAGTGTGAGACAAGAACGGAATTGCAAGAGATAGATTGGGATAAAGGAGATAAAGTAACTGCTCAATTAGGATCACTCATGGATCAAGGTAAGTGCCTATTCCTTCTTGATTATATGATTGTGTGAGAATCATGATATGATAAGATCTATTTGTGAACATAAATTTTATGTGTTCAATTTACGTTTATTCATGTTTTGACTTACACAAAGCTCTCCAATGCTCTCTCAAAAATTGAGTATAGTTTCTTTAGTCTAAATTCAAATCTGAAATGTACAAGGGAAGCACCTATATTTATAGCCTAGAGGTGCTGAAAATCAAACTAAAAGAATTCAAAATTCCCTCCTAAAAGCTACTAGAACCGGCGCCTAAACCAAGCATGAGGAAGGTGTGACCTCTTCTCTCACTTTGGCACCTCCTTATTTACTCCTACACCTATCTACTAACGCACCCCCCTCCTAAGACTCCTAACTAAAGACTAAAAGATGCTTTAACAATAGAGGTTTCTAATGTTTCCCTCTAAGCACCTTCAACCAAAGAAATTACAAAAAGAGTAAATAAACGTCCCCTAGCTCCTAAAGCTTTGAACATGCTTCTTGTAAGCCTTTGAGGTGGGCTTTGACCTCCATGGACGTCCTCCATTTGAGCCTCTACCTCTTCTTGATCTTGGTGATTGGCCTCCATGTCCACTTAAGCTTGATCTCCATCAATCTTTGTCCACATATTTTTAGTACTTGTACAATATAATATTTTCATACAATTATTCATAGTTAATGCAAAAAAAAAATGATATGTTTTGCCCTTACTTCCATTTTTGGTTTTTCTTTAGTCCAAAAATGTAAAAAATAGTTACATACAGATTACAACCGTATTTAATGCAACATATTTTATTTTTAATTTTTTTCATTATTATTTATATCTTTTTTATCCGAAATCAAATCCCTTGAGTAACCAAAGAAGCATTAACCACCACACCAGACAATTTTTTTTCATATTATGATTTTTATTATTATTATTATTAATATAAACATTAATATCAATTATATTATTAATATTGTTAGTATTATTAATATTATTAATATTATTAATACTATTAGTATTATTAATATTATTAGTATTATTAGTATTATTAGTATTATTAATATTATTTATATTATTAATATGATTAATATAATTTATATTATTAATATCATTAATATTATTAATATCATTTATATTATTAATATCATTTATATTGTTAATATTTTTAATATTGTTAATATTATTAAATATTTTTAATATTATATAAAATATTCATATTTTTAAATATTATTAATATTATAAACATTATAAATATTATTAATATTAATGATAATATTAATATTAATAACATTATTAAATATTATTAATATTATTAAGTATTGTCGATATTATTAAATATTATTAATATTATAACAATTATTAATATTATTAACATCATTTATATTATGAATATTATTAATATAATTAATATTATTCATATGTTAAATATTTTTAATATTATTAATATATTAAATATTATTTTGATTATTAATACTTTTAATACTATTAAATACTGTAAATATTATTAATATTATAAAAAAATATTAATACTATTAAATTATATTAATATTATAAACATTATTAATATTATTAAATATTATTAATATGGTTAATATTATTAGTATTATTACATATTTTTAATATTATAGATATTATAACTGTTAATAATATTATTAATATTATCATTAATATTAATATTATCATTAATATTAATATTATCATTAATATTAATATTATAATTAATATTAGATTTAATTACCTTATTCGTCCCTACATTTATGGTCAATATTCAATTTAGTACCGTGGTTTTTAAAAAAATCAATTTGGTCCTTATGTTTTAAAACTGTATCCAAAATGGTCATTTCCATTAAGTCGCACGAAACGACGTTAAGTGGTGCTTATGTGGCAGATATAAGGTGCTATATGGAATGCCAAGTCAGTGACACGTCGTTTTGGGTCATTAGGGTTTTGCAAATGAGATTGGATAGGTAGAGATTCATAAATTGTGGTTGTTAGGGTTTGCATGCGTAAACATTTTTGGTTGTTGCCTTGTTCACAGAAACGAGTGAGTTTACATATAGGAGGGTTGCCGTTTGTGGTGGATTTCGGTGTTTGAGGATTCGTTGGTTGGAGAGGATTAATCAGCGTTTTTAATTTATTCGTGGGTGTAAGTCTGTTTATGGTGAAAATGTTCACCTATAGGTCTGCATTTGTATCATCATGCAGCTGTAATCGAATGGAAGTGCAACAGCAACACCTTAGAATGGACTCGGGGTCGCACCACCGGAACGCACTACACAATCGAACCATACAATCGAACCTCACGATCACACCATGGGATCACACCTCAAGATCCTTGTTCACAATCGCACCTCGTATTCCAGAAACCCTAATCGTGATTTCAATTCAAAATTCGTAATCCCCAATTCAAATTAGTGTAACCCTAATCCCCAACTCATTCTTAAGTAAACTAATATAACCATACACGTCACTTGACACGTGTCTGCCACATAAGCACCACTTAATGTCGTTTCGTGCAACTTAACGGAAAGGACCATTTTGGATACATTTTAAAAAACATAGGGACCAAATTGATATTTTAAAAAACCACGGTATTAAATTGAATATTGACCCTAAATGTTGGGACGAAAAAGATAATTAAATCTTAATATTAATATTAATATTATAATATTAATATTAATATTAATATTAATATTAATATTAATATTATCATTAATATCAATATTATTTTTATTATAATTATTAAAAATATTATGTATGTAATACTTTTTTATATAGTCCGCTTCCAACGTTTCATGTAGCACCTAATTTTTTTTAGTGTTTTAATGGACTGCATCCCATATGATCCAAATAGACAAAAAAAAAAGTGTTATAATTCTAATTGGATTTAGATAGAGACAATAATATGAAATATTATTATTGATACTAGTATTTTTTTTTTATCTTTTAATATTTTTTATAATTTTAATATTATAATTTTTTTTTAATTAAATTAAAAAAATAATTAAATTCAAATTATTTTTTTAATTTAATTCTAACAACGTAATAAATCTAAAATTATTTCATCGAAAACACATGCACTCAGGTATTTTTTTAATGTAAATAATATGATTTAAAAATGAGAGGTGTTTTTTTTTATTCAAGCTTTAGATCTAGATATAGAAATGTGATCAAATTGAAACTCCTTGCAACTTTCCCTCTTTAAGTGAATTTTGTCCATTTTAAGATGAGTACCCAAAAGTATATCCAAAGTGTAAAGCGTGCAATTTCCATCCCCATTTTCAGCCGAAAATATTATGAATAGAGCAGGGAGTTTTAAAAAGCAAACTTAAATAGTATTTTCTCGTATTTTTAGAGACACCATCAAATGTAAATCTTTAGTTTCAAATGTAACATAGGCAAGATAAATACATTAAAACAAGTAAAAATCAATTAATGAAGATTAACAATTAAGTCCGTTAAGATTTATTAATTCTAAACTCACTTAATATCTCAACATTAAGCCTAAGTACACGTTAATTATATACAATACACTCTATCACAGAGCATTTATAAAGGGAATATTGCCATATAGTTGTTTCATTTTGTAAAAACTCTTCCAAAAAACTTGCCTATCTTAGACCTGATTAATATTGATTCAAGAGAGAAAATTTTATGTTTACGACCACCATGGATATAATGAATTAACTTTGATTAGTCTTGTGTTATCTGTTGTATTTTTAAGTGTTCGTATTGTGTTTGCCGCAAATAATTTCCATTCTACTTCATTTTTCTAAGGTAGGTTTATGTAACCATTTTATATGACTGAAGAATTGTAAGTTTTGAGATCTGTTTTAACGTACTAAATTAATTTCATCCCAAATCAGATTTTTTTCTAAAATAGGTATTTTAGTTTTTGGTACGAGAATACAAGTAACTTTTTACCTTTTTATGAGAAACAATGGTTGGACGAGACCACTAGATTTTTCGGTAAACATTAAAGGCAATTATATAAAAAAAAATTTGGCTTAATTAAATTTCAAGTAGCTTATAGATTTAAGTATTAAAATATTCAAACTATTTTTTATTTTTGTCTAAATATTTTGCCATTTTTGTCTTTGTCCGTGCTTCTAACTCACCGATTAAGTCATGTCTCTCCAAATTAGAGATTGAAGAAAGAAGGAACAATTTGTTAACAAATTTGTCTTTGTGTCTGCTTCTAAACTCACTCACCGCTTAACTCATGTCTCTCCAAATTAGAGGAGATCGAAGAAAGAAGGAACAGTTTGATTAGCAAGATTGAGACGAGAAGATATAAATAGCAATCACAACATCCCGTCTGAAAAAGAAAATAAAAAATATTTAAACCACTCAATAAAATGAATCTTTTTAAGAACTCAAACTGAAAATAACAAAATTTATTATGTGCTTAATTAAGCCTCCTTTTTTAAGTAAAAGCTGAAGTCAACGTTAAAGGACATGCAAGTAATGAGAGCCCACACACAATTCTGACAGCCTGAAACAAACTATTCGTGCAACAATTCGTAATGGATCTGAAAGACAACTGAAGTAACCATACTTAGGAATTGGTAATTGTATGGATCATTTTATTTAAATTCAAGAAATGTTTTTTCTCAAAATGAGCAAGAGATTACTTTTAACTGTTTTTAAGTGCAAAATAAACTAATCAACCAAGCACAGTAATCATGCCTCTTTGGGCTCCAAGCATAAAAGATAAGCTATTAAGCCAATCACGGGAACATACCTAAGATACTTTACTACAGCAACCTTGTTTTCTTGGACATTCTGGAGGTTGTCACCAATCAACCAAGGCTGAAAAATTATGTAAAGACAGATATCCCATATGAAGGCATAAGCCAGCCTTTCTGATCCAAGATAAGCCACCAAGTAGTCCCATCTATCTGCTATGCCCCCAAAATTTGCATCCATTCGCCCAAAAAGAGCCCACAATAGAGATACAAGACATGCACTCCCACCAATCACTCCAACAAGTGGAGCACCATTTGTCATCACTGACCCAAATTGTGAAAGTTTTCTTGGAGAAGTCTCATCAACAGGATCATTCAAGCGGATAGCCATGTATGGGATCAGAAATGCTGGCATCACAGAAGGAGTTATGATAGGTAATGTAATTACATGACGTGTAAAGGAAGAATAAGTTGAAATTAAATCATTCATCTTTCGGATAAAGGAACATTGTTGTTCTATTGGAGGTAATAAAAAAGACTTGTCAAGCTAGAGAGATTTATCAGACATACTGTTTGTCAGGAACATTTGCAGGCCCCAGAGTACATCTAGAGACCCTTTATATCTATCTTTCTTTTGATCTGTGAACAGCAATGGGGCAAACATAAACGTCCAGCCAATCACAAAATTGAAGAGTCCTTCAGACATCTGAAGTAAGAAAATTATCTAAAATCAGGGAGATTGTTCCATCAAATGATTGTATTAGGTGCCAATTACTTTGAGCAGTGACACTTACAGGATGAAGAACAGGCGCATCAATCAGACGAATTCCAACTACTCTGCCAAAATGGTCAATGTGGAAATCATTGAAGTGCAAAGATAACCCTGATAGTTTTCTTCAAAAAACACAAAAGCAGTATATTGTCCATGTTATTCTTAAAAGAAGCAGATCAAACTTCAGCTCTGTTTGACTTTGAATAAAATAGCTTCTTTCAATGAAGTGATAGATTCAAAATCTTTGAGAAGCGGGGGATTTAAGACAATGTGTAAAGCAAAACAATTATATTAAAATGTTCTTCTTAGATAAAATGTGGCTATGACATGGTGTGACACGGTGTGGAAATAGTCACCCTAAACCCGAAAAATGTGGCTATGACATGGTGTGACACGGTATGACATACTGTTCATGTATTGATTTCATTTCCTGCGACTTTTCCATTTTATTTGGCACATACGACAGACATCCATCTTGATGTCATGTGTGTGAATCTTTTTTCCCCTAAACACGCATGCCATGCTCGTGTCCACAATCTTTATGATTCACAGTTTATAAAACATTTTTCTTTTCTTTTCTCTTCCAAAAACTAGAAATACATAGAAGTAATTAACAATCACTTACGCAGGAACCTAAATACAAGACAAGATAGTATACAATAGTTTTCTGCTGGGTATCCTGGAGGCACACAATATACATGGCAAGTCACAGCCTCGGGAATTATCCATACTACATGGCAATATAAAGGTTTCCAACGTAAATTTTCATATATAAAAGGATGAAAGGACTCAGAATGAATCTTTTCAAACAAATTTCTTCTCGTTTATATATAAAGAATGACCAAAATACATACAGTTTATTGACCAATATAATGGGGAAAATTTAAATATGACAAGGTCATCAGTTATTCTCATCTGTAATTGTAATGCTTGTAAATTCATCCCAATTAAAGAATATCCATTATGAAAAGTTGAAAATCAAAGGAATCAACTCAGACATTATTTGTCACCAAGGTACAATGAGCAATACGAAACGTACCAAAGTTCATGAAAGGTAATATGAAAAAGAAATTTAGAGAAAGACCCACAAGAGAGTTCCATGTGTCAGAACTTATGGCCCATACAGGATCTCCCTGTCAAAATACGAGGAGTCTTTGAGATTTCAAACATCAATTCTATACAATATTAGCAAATAGAAAAATAAAATATGCCATACAACTTTTCAAAATGTTCCAAATTTCAATAAGTCTTGTTGCATGGAAAAAACTTTCTTTACAATCATTTTGAATTATATGTTGTGTGAAGGTGAAGAGGAAAAAGTCTTGTTAATTTTTCATGCATGGTCACTGTAACAAACTTACCATCCAATAGTCAGTCAACATAAATCAGTAACAAACAAACATTCATGGCAATCTTTACTACAGTGTAAAAAAATGTTTAAATTCAAATAACAATAAATACCAGATGTTCTAGTATACTAGCTTCGTTCACATTTAAAATAAAATAAATAATCACAATTTTCTTATTAAAAAATATAAGTAAACTTTAACTATTCTTAAACAAGTGACTTTAAATCTAACTTAAATCTAGAAAAACAAATCACATTATAAGTTTATCTATATATATATATATATATATATATATATATATATATATATATATATTGGCTATTCAACAACTACTATTACCTGTAATGATACTTTTCTTAAGAAATCATAATTTTAGTCAATATCTAACTTTTGATTCTACCATTATAATATGTAACAAAACGGGTATTCTAAGAACAAAATTAGAGATTAATAAAATTTGCTTTCTTTAATCAATACAAAGTTAACTCTTTTTTTCTTATATATGAGAACCGAAACAGAGGTAGTACTAAAAGAATTTAAATTATGAAATAATTGATTCCGATCTCATGTTGAAAGTTAAAGTAACAAGTTACTTCCATCCACTCTTTCAATTTTTGGATCCATTTTAGAGGTGAAAATCAATTTTAGTGGATATCTTAAGACGCAGATAGGAATCAATCAAGACCAAAATCAGTTTAAGTTTATAAACATCCTCCTCATATGGCAAATTGAAAATTTTAAAAGGTAAAAAAGGGTACATACAGGGGCATAAGGAAGCAGGAAGAGCCATAGAATGTAGACACCTTCTGCAACCCAAAGCGAAATTCGAAGCACTCTTCTGAGATTGTCTTCGCCTTCTTCCGAAGAGAGTATAGGTTTCCGGCGAGCAGAGAAGCACAAATGTGTTTCCAAAACGCCGCGTTTGGCTTTGGTAACGGCTGGGGAAAAGCAATGGGTGGAGTTGAAAGCGTGGTGAAGCGGTGTTCGGTTGTGCAATTTGGGAAGATGGAGTGAAGATTTTGGGGGCAAGGATTTGGGTGAAAGGAATGGGCGCAGGAACGGTGGAGACGAAGTCGTTGTGGTCGTGGCCATTGCTTCAGAGGCTTGGGCATTGAGTGGCTCAGTTCAGTGTTCACAATTTATAGGGTGAAAGCCACGTTGTCTTTTAGTATTTTTTTTATTATAGGAATTAAGTTTTAAGTCTCTTAAAATTTCAATTCAATTTTTATTAATTTTATTTAGTATATAATTTATTTTTTTGTATTTTCAAATGAGTTTTTAAAATTTAATTTTTTTTATAATTGGTATCTTGTTCTATTGTCTTGTTTATCTACGTTTATGCGTCAAGAATGAGTTACATGAAATCATATTATCGTTATTATACAAGGATAAATAACTTTTATTAAAATAGGTTGAATAACAAGGTTGTGATATTCTTAAACTTTCATATTATCATTTGCAACGAGGAATCATTATCATTACCAGATATATGTGATAACAATTTATTGTCGTTTTATATTAATCATAACATCTCACTTTTTTTAATATATAGAAACAAATAAGTAAAATAACGGTTACATTTTAGGGTCTCTTTGGATTGGAAAAGAGATTTTAGAGAATAAATGGGTAAAGATTTGAAAAGGAAGTGTGAAGAAAGTGAATATATTTGAATTAAGATATGAGCGAAGAAAATTTATTGAAGTGTGGGATAATTGTGAAATTGTTTTGATTATTTTTAAAATGTAAAATGTGATTGTATAAACTTATCCTTGTCTTAAAAAATATTTGAAGGATGAAATATGAAATATTTTTGTTTAAATTTGAGTTAATTAAATTTTTTTAAATTATTTCTCGTCCAATAATTATTTTTTTAAAAATTATAAGTTTCTTATCATTCTTGGAATATTAAAATTTTTCATAAATATAATAAATTTGTAAGTGATGTGATGAGTGTGATTGAAATTTTAATTTTTTTAATTAATAAAATATTAAGATTATAAATTTATTCTTATATTTAAAAAATCTAATTAATTAATTTATATATTTATTTTAAAATTAAATAATCAAAATATTAAAATAATAATATGTAAAATAATAATTTATAAAATTATAAATAATAATATTAATTAAAATAAATTTTTAAAATAATAAAAAATATAAAATAAAATAAATAAATAATAATAATATTAATAATAATTATTTTATTTTATTTTATTTTTATGAATATTTAATATAATCAGTTATAGAATTGATATACATAATCAATTATATATTATTTATAATCGATTATATATTTTATTATAATTATATATAATAATTTAATTCTTATTATAAATATACTTAATAATTTTGTTTGTAATATGATTTGATATTTACTTTTATTTATTTATTTTATTGTTTCGTTTATTTTTCTTTGCCTTTAGTATGTTAAAACAAAATCTGGGGTAAATTGGAAAAATCACCAATACTAACGTGTCTTTCCACAACAATCTTTACATATAAGAGGGACATGATTTTCATTGTTCATACGGATATCCTTCCTCACATTTTTGCGCACATTACTTAATAAAAATAGTGAATATCAGTGCACATCCTCTTTTGTAAAGAATACATCCATTAAAACAAACAAGTCCATAAAGATTAAATGACAAAATACTCAATTAAAAAATATAAAAATTTTAAAAATTTAATGTACCAAATATTTTTTAACAAAAAATCAATAAAAAATATTCAAATATATGAGAAACTTAATTAAGTTTTTTTTTTATTATGTAAAGATATCAATTTTTATTCTTTATAGTTAAAATAAAATAAGAAATTTTTTCACATATTGTATCATTATATTTAATCAATTCGTTATGCCTTATTTGTTTGAGGAAAATTTTACATTTTTAATTTTTACATTTTAAGTCCTTTTCAGAGACATGAAATTTATTCTTTGAGGGAAAAAGAATAGTTAAATTTACATTTACATTTGTTTTTATCGGGGATGAGTTGGAACCATCAAAGGTGGATGACGAAGTTGTTAGACGAGTTGGTTTCTCTGTTGATGGGTTGTCGAGATATTTTTGATGAAGATCGAGGGATGATCCACCTACAAAAGATTTTCCAAGGCTCAAGTTAGTAAGAGCTTAGAGATATGAGAGTATTTAAGTAATTAGAAAAGATTGAATGAGTACTCTTTAAAGAATAAAGTTATATTTATAAGTTGTTTTGGGCCTAGAGAAATATGCAATAAAGTAGTTATCAAAGATTGGGTTGATTAGGTTGTTACAATAGAAATCAATTTTCAACTGCATCAGATTTAGCCCAACTATCTTAAATGGGTATTATATTCTTAATATTTTTTGAAACTCGGTAGTACATAAGCCCCACAAGTTCGAGAGCACAATTTACAAAGTGATCGGGCTTTATCTTGAACTATAACTCTGGTCATATTTTTTGTCAAACTTTGAAAACATCATATTTTCATGACTAGCTTTAGGTCGAACTTTACAACTACTTATAGAGTTCGATGAGTCGAGCCTGTAGGTTAAGCTTCGCGACCTTTACGGGTCGAGCTTAGTGTAATAGTGATAGTGTAATTGTAATTTATTTGAAATGGTACAAATCCCTATAAGTATTAATGAGAGGAATTTATACCTAATGATGAGTTTTAATAGCTTTGAGGTGTTACTGTTGAAGCTGGAGGAAGCTTCTTCCCTACCAAGGCTTTATGTGTGTTTGATGAAGAAAATAGCTTGAGTGCTTTGAAGATTGTAATAGGTTTTTAGATTCGTTTGTAATTAGGCTTGTAATTGTGTAAGGTTGCCTTTTGCTGTATAACACATCCTAGATGCCTAACCAAGTCTAGATCAAGCACATGATGTGGTTAAATGGTTTTTGAAAAGCTTTTAAAAGTGCTCTTAAAAGATTTAAAGCAGTACAAAAATAAATCTGTTTTATGGAGAAAGAATCGGTTTATTTTTTCTCTGTTAAAAGGCTTTTCTAAAATTCTGTTAGGGCACCACAGGTAAAACTTAGTTAGTTATTTCAGTTAAAGTTGAGCTGGCCTATGTGCTATATTTTAATCTGTTTCACTGTGAAAGAACATGTTTATTCTTTGGTCAGCTGAAAGGTTTTTCACAAGTTAGTTAGGGCACCAAAGGTACAACTCAGACAGTTATTTCAGTTAGCTGAGTTGGCGGTTTTCACAAAATAAATCTGTTAAGTTCAAAAATGAATCTGTTGTTTTCATAACTGCTTTTCAACTGTTTTTCGAAAAGAAGTTAGAAATTGTTTTCTATATAAAAGAAAAGTCTCTCTCACATGAAAAGGAGCTGAGCAATTACGTTTTTGACAGGGATCAAACATTTTCTATGTGAGAAGAAGGATTGAAAGATTTTTGAAAGGTTTTCCAAAGAGATTTTCAAGTGTGCTTGTTCTAGGAAACCTTTGATCTTGGTGAAGGTGCTGGTGCAGTTCTGCAGCAAATTGAACTACTGGTTTTGAGTTCTTGCATCTTCTTTTCAGGTGTAATCTTTCCTTTATTCTGGTTTGTAAAGGTGTAAGTGTTAGTCACTCCTTGATAGGGTTTCTTGGAGTGCAAGGTGTGCTGAAATAGGGTTTTTCAGCATTGATTGTGTTGTTCTTGTAGTGTTCAAGAACTGTTGTGTTTGTATGTAATTGGTACTGTTTTTAGTGGATTCCACCTTGGGGTAAGGTGAGACTGGACGTAACTCTGTATGAGTGAACCAGTATAAAAACTTGTGTGCCTTTTCTTCTCATCCCTGCACTCATTTATGGTTTTGCTTAATTCTGTCAAGAACTAAATCTGTTCTTTTGAAATTGAATCTGTTAATTCTAGGTTTAAATAAGAACTGTTCTTCCTGATTTGTTAAAGCTTTCTAATCTCAAACAAGGCAGTTGTATATGCTGTTTTAATTGATTTGAAAACAAATTGTCTATTCATTAAAACCTTGTGTTGAATGAAGTTGATTGATTTCTTGGCATAGCTGTATTCTTCATACTCATAAAATCAAAATTAATCTGATTCTGTTATAACTCTTTGTTGATTACAATTTTAATTTGAACAAATTCAAATTGTGCTAGACTGCTCTGAAGAATCAATCTGTTTCATGTAAAATCAATCTGTTTTTTTTGTCTCTGGTATACTGAAAATTGTGTGTTCTTGCGAAAATTTTATAAGCTCAATTCACCTCTCCCCTCTTGAACTTAGACACTAATAGACCCAACAGTTACGTCACTTGAACAATTGATGTTTCACCCAAACTACCACATTGACTTAGGATAACATGTTGCCCTAGAACAACATGACACTTCAAAATTGCGCTTTAAGCTTTGAGACATACTCAAACACAAGGAAAAACAAAGCATCTTCAAATACTTATTTAAATTTGAGTATCCTCACTTTCATGTGTTTTTCCTTTTTTACCATGTTGGTGCTTATGCAAGCATTTCGTCTTATCCTTTCTTCTTTTGTTTACCCATTTCTCTTTATGTACATTCTCTATGGTTTCTTTTGCTTCATTTTCTAGTTCCTCTAATGTGGATAGCCCTATGGTAAGTAGGGAGGTTTTCCCATCAGAGATGACCCTTCAACGAGTTGTACTGACTCATTTTCAATTGAAGGGGATTTCCTGGAGCAAATTGTTCCTCCCATCGCAATTGTCTTAGGCCATTGTTGTTCCTACGGGAAAATGAAAAGTGTCCTCCCAAGACATAATGGAGGCCTCAGGGCCAAGTTTAGCCAAGAGGAAAATGAAAGATAAGTTTCCTCTAATCATTGTTCCTGAGTACTTTTGAGTGTCCGGTGAGGTCTCCTCCGCATTTAACATTTACTCTGACTCGATGGTCGAGTTTATCTCGGCTTAAACCTGTAAAAACTCTGACCGAGTCTTTAGGAATCCCTCACACAACCATGAGGACTTTAACTTTGTCTATGAGATCTTCTTTAAAGAACTCGACACTGTGTTTCCTTTGTCTCCTTTTGAAAGTTGAATGCTCACTACAATGAATGTAGCTTCAAGTCAACTTCATCCAAATAGTTGGACCTTCTTAAAAGTCTTCCAAATACTTTGTCATTACCTTAACATTAGACCTACCATAAATACATTTATGTACTTTTACTAATTGAACCATGGTTATGAGATTGGTTGGATTTCGTTGAATGGAGCCCAACATGGTCCTATATTTATGATATGTACCTCGTCATCCAAAACTGATTGTTTTAAACTAAAATGTTGACCACAAGACCAGCAAAAAAGTCTCTTCTTTTACCCTAACTTCATTCTGAAATTTCCCCTATACTGATAAAGGCCAGATAAGTTCAAGTCCATAGTTGATTATCTCCTTGAGGAGAAAATAAACATAGAAATAATAAAAAATCTATCTCGGGTTATTAATAGTAAAGGTCTCCTTAGTGTGTTCCCTTTGTCAAGGACCTTACTGCCTTGTTCTTCGATAAGGCTTCAATTTTTCTATCACATGTTAAATTACGTTATTCATTTTGCTAATCTCCATTTTATTGTGTAGATATCATGGGCAAGAATTTCGATTACAAAAGGTTGCATGCAAAGGTTGAAGCGCCTGCTATAGAGAAAACCTTGTTGACTGACTTCCAAAACCCTTCTAAGCGGAAGAAGGGTGACATGGGAAAGGAAGTTAGAACCTCCTCATCCATTCTCCTAAGTGTGGTTGCACCTCTGTCGATGATTTCTCCTCCTCCTTCAGCCAGGGTAACGGTGTCCTCTTCCAGCTAAGCGACAATTCCACCTTCTTCAAGCTCACTGACTATTCCTCATCCTCCTCCCTACCGAGTATGGGCGACCTGCCTTGATCAAGCTAATAATCTGAGAAAAGGAGGATCGTTGACCCGAGTAGATCATGTATATGCCTTAAAACCAAACTCCAACTCCCTTTATCACATAAACATAAAGGTCAATCAAGTTAAGGCTAGAGGAAGTGGGGGATTTCCAGTCCCACACGATGTTGAGTTACTCAAGTTTGTTGCTTTAGCTAGATGCCTTGACTCCACTGAGATAATGTTGGGCAAAAGCATGGCGATAATTCATTATTGGAAAGTTGCGATGGTTGAGAATGCTTAAATGATTGCTAAGATACAAAATCTTGAGCAAAAAAAACCAAGAGCTATTGAAAGATAAGGTCAAGGGAGAGCTTACTCTCTTCGCTAAATCATTCCAACTCGCACAAGGTCAAGGTAGGATCAAGGCTTTGGAAGTCGAGGTAGAGCTTTTAAAGAAAATCCTAAAAAATGAGAAGGTGGCAAATAACAAGTTAAAAGAGGTTGAGAAGGATACCAAAAACAAGTTAAAGGAGGTAGAAGTCTAAGTTGTTCTTCTTCAAGAAGAAAAGGAGAAAATTAAGAAGTGTGATACAAAGCTAAAGATCGAGAATGTCGAGCTCACTACAACTGACTTGGAAGGCTACGCTGAGGGGTTTAAGAAGGCATTGTGTCCCCTTTATAGATGTAAATTAATTTAATTTAGAGAAAGATATCGTTAATGGACAAATAGTCAACGACTAGTTATACTTTTAACAAATCAATTAAATCAATTTGATTATGCTTTCGAGTATTTTAATTGTTGATCATGATGTCGAACTACCTAAACCATATTTCCAAGTTTCATTTTTGTCAATTGTTTGTGAATTGTTGATGCAAACCCGAATTGGCTCAATTATTTTATTTATTTTTTAATTGTCTTTGGATGGATATGGAAGATGACTTGTGGAAGCTATGAAGAAATTAAATTCCAACAAAAGAATGAAGTGAACAAAATGGAGAAGTAAGTCTAGAAGAGACTAGAGATGTCTAGGCTATTCACAAAAAGATGTGTCAACTGATAAATGAAATATTTTATATTAAAAGACAGACACTTATGAATATTTATTGATAAAATAACTACAATTTAACCCCTAATTTATGAATTTAAATCTTTTTATATAAGTTGTCATTATAAAATGAATAAGAACGATTTAAAAGAAGAAAGGGTTAAAAGAAGAATAGACAAGATGAAAAGGGAAAGTTGAAATGCTTAAAACTCGCCCAAGCGAGCCCAATCTCGCTCAGGTGAGATCACTCCAGAAAAGTTGGAATTTTTCTCGTCTAACTCGGCTAAACAAGTTGTAGCTCGCCTAGGTGAGAAGTCACTTAGCCCAAGCCCAATTAGGTTAAATATGAGGTATGAGGCATAACCCTATACATCATTAGGAGAATAGAAGGAGATAGAAAACCCTAGAGAAGGCAGTCATCACGGAGAAACATCCTGGATCTTCTTTTCTTGCTTTCCATGCTTGTAATGGCCAACATGAGTAGCTAATTCTACCGTTTGGGATTGGGGGAAATCTCTTCAAACTCCTATGTAAAGGTGATATTTAAACATAATATTTTGGTCTTGATTGATGATTAGTATTGTCATTTTATTGTCAACGCTTGTTTTATCATGATTTTGATCCTTAGATTTAATTGAAAAGTACTTATAAGAATCTGACATAAATGATAATTCTTAACATATTTGAATGTTACAAATAGATTTGAAATTTTAATTGCTATCAACATTTGCTCATAAAAATAAGGAGTTTGTATAAATATGCAAAGAATCGATATTTAGGAGACTATCTTAATAATTTTATATGCGAGAAATCAATATTTAGAAGACTATCTTAATAATTTTATATGCAAGGAATCGATATAAATGAATTTTATATGGGGATCAATATCAATCAAAGATAAAATATTATTATGCTTTTCAAAATACAAAAGAGTGAGAATGATAAACCTCAATCCTAATTTTCCCAATTGAATCAAACAAACTCTTTACTTTGCTTTATTTATATTCTTGCAATCTCATACACAACAAACATCTAATTTTACTTATTGTTTTCTATTTAGTGAGTATTATACTTGAAAATTCAATTGTTCCTAGTGGGTTCAATATCCTTAGAGACAAATTTATTACTTCTGCCACGGTACACTTGCTGTAAAATAGTCATCACCAACATAAAGTGAACTTTGACAAGTAAAAGTGTCTCAAAATTTGGACAACATTTCATTACTCAAATCAAAGTTTAAAAAAATAGAAGAGAGGTGCACTCCTATTTACAGGAGACTTGGATGTCTAAAATAAAAAATTTAACCTAAAAATGGCAAGGTGACAAGTGGTGTCATATGTTCATAACTCGTGATCCTTTCAAATGAGAGGTTGACAAATGTCACCTCTTAATTTGTGGGGATCCTCTCCATTGAGGAAAAATCATGTTGACTTACATGCTTGGAATGCCACGCCCATGCTTCCCATGCCAAGTGGTGAGTCACTTTACAATACACACCCAATTTATTACTATATGTACCTACTTTTCTATTAACCTAAATATAAGGCCTAAAATTAAACCAAGGCCCAATACATGGCACAAATAAAATCCTAAACTAATTTATACAATTATTTAAACTAAAGTCTAACCCTAAAATATATTGACTTGGTCTTGCTAAAGCCAACTGAGTTACAATCTTCTTGCAATCTTTTGACCAAGGCTCTAATATTCTTAAATGGTGTGGAAGTCTTCTTTGATATGCTCTGTACATTCTTTCCTCCTGAGTTGTCCTCTTTATTGGGCCTACAAAAGATAAACTAATGTTTATGCCGAGTGGATTGGCTTGCCCTGAGCGAATCACTAATCCCCATGGACCCTATTTAATCCTACTTTTAAAAACTATAAATAAGAGCCTTGGGGGTAATGTTCAAAATCACCGAGAGGGTGTCAAGAGACATTGAAAATACCTATAGCCACTAAGAGAAAGCCTTTCAAGAGGAATTTAGGTAGTTTAGAAGGACCAATTAAGATCATTAAAGGTTTAGATAGTGAGGTTCTGTTATTCAAGCTCAAAGAGTCTAAACTTCAAAATCCAATTAGGTTAAGTAAGCTAAAACCTCAAAAGAAGTGGAAATCAATCTCTAGATAAGGGAGCCTTAAAGCCAAGCTAGCACAACATCAAAAGGATGAATGTTGTAGTAATTTAGCTTCTCTACCTTCTTTGTACTATAAGATTTCATTATGAGTTGCTAAACATATTTTATTGAAATTGGATGAAACTATGATATTTCTAGAGTTATTGTTGACCTAGATGCATGTTTCTCTTTTGCATCTAATTTCCTTGGGTTTGGTAGTGTGTTTAATGCTCAATAGTGAGGAAGATCATTGATTGTCCATAGGGCATGAATGAGACCGAAAGGTGTTTTCATGTTTCTAAACCCTATTCACCCAGCCATGGGACTCAATGATCGTAGAGCGCGAAGCTGAGACTATGGTGAATTGTTCCATCTTAATGTAGAGGTAAGATCATAACAATGACTTACTGCTCTAAATAAGCTTACACGAGGAATTTACTTGGTTTGGCCAAAATAGGAACATGGATATTGAATAAAACATTGCATAATTGAATAACAATAACAAAGTAAAGTCATAGACTTATTCCAATTCCAATATTTGTGGTTATTGATATTTCTCTACTTCGAAGTAGAATTCTGTGTGTGATTGATCTAACACTTCACCTCTCGATCTAAATATTTATTAGGATTTTATTATTATTAGCATTACTATTACCATTATTATCATCATATATGTAAACCATCTCAAATCCGTGAATCACTTCAGTATAAAATATAAAATATACTTTGATATAATTAATTACCTATGGATCCAACAACCCTAAGTTGTACTACAACTGAATCAATCATTTTTTCGAGTAAAACCGTGGATTTTAATTGAGCTTAACTAATACACAGTGAGGATTTCTAGCATCTTTTTGGGGATTTACACAAACCATGCACCAAAGGGTCCTACCTTAGGCATTAAATACAAATGGTAGACTATGTCTACAAAAGAACTCAATATACCAAGCTTGTTATAAAGAAAGCTAACTCAGTTAGTAGATGATGAATGCTCAACAACATGTCAAATGATGATGCACAATTCGACAGGGAACAACACCAAGACGCATATAAGTCAAATATCCAAAGTTTCCTTACTCAACGTTTGATTGAAGAAATCAAGGAGACTGGTGAACGAGAATTGTGCAAATCAATCATTGAAGTATCACCCAGTTTGTACTTAGAAGAAACACACACAACAAATTAATTCCAAGAAGTAATCACAAGGCAAAGCAACATTTGGAGCTTGTATCAGGACATTCCTAATCTAGCATCTGATACAACAAAGGTTCAGTACAACATTCTTATTCAGTTGGTTAAGGAAACATTTCCAAAGAACGAGTTCGTGATGAAGAAGTGGAGAATGTGATTCAAACATTGTCAGATATACCTATTAACATTCATACAACCACATATATAGAAAGAAATTCAAAGAGCAAAGATGCACAAATATCAACAAAACTAAAGTTTCCTTATCAAGCGCCTACTTCACTCATTAAGATACAACGTGACAAAGATATGCTTAAAGAATTAGTTACAAAGTATTTAAGGGTTAAAGTTCACATAAGAGATATGAAAGGAAACAATTCAAATTGTTTCATACAGTCAATATTATATTATTGAAGTATCAATGTTCATATTTGGGACTAAAAAAAGAAAAAAATCAAATTACATTTAATGTCCAAGACGCAAAAAGATCAATCAGATTAAAGAACTTCTATCTCTAGTGTTAACGACTATGTGAACAAGAGAATAATTCAAAACTTCAACAGTCACTATCTTAAAGATAAATAAAGACCTTGAAGATGAAGAAGACATACATGAGAACATACAAGAGATCACAAGTTTACAAAGCAATCAAATTCTTTAGTGTGTATATTCTTTCTGTTAGTTTGTATTTCATATATGCTATTTTGAGCATTCATATTTTGGGGAGTGAGCCACATATTGTAAATCCTTTACAATGTGAAGGTAACCTTGTGTGCTTCCACTAATGCTTTTTGATTGAGAGTGTTTCTCACTTGTTGAGAGGTATTGGTCTTAGGGGGAGATTAAGATTGGTTACCTATAAAGGTGTAAAATACTTGTTACCTGAAGAGGTGTAGAATACTTGCTACCTAGAGAGGTTTAGAGTACTTGTGTTGATAAAGACTTTTAAGTGGTTGCTTGAGAGGATTGGATCTAGCCTAAGTCGTAGGTAAAACAATATAAATTTTGTGTGTACTTCTTTCTCTACCCTTTATCTTGTAGATATCATATTTGTCTTGATAATTTTGAAGGTATCAAATTTGAGTTCACACTCTATTCAACCCCCTTTCTAGAGAGAATTGTACCTTCAAACGATCACACCCTTAAATAAATGGACAAATTGAGGTAGTGAATAAATCCCTATCCACTTTGTTTAGGGTAATCTTAAAGACAAACAAAAGGTCTTGGGATGAACATCTTTCTCAAAAAGAGTTGCTTATAATTGAGTAGTCCACAAGACTACTAATTTTTCTCCTTTTGAGGTTGTTTATGGTTTCAACCCTATCACTCCTCTTGATTTACTTATACTTTTAAATACTTCTTTATTCCATAAGGAATGAGTGTCTAACTTTGAGTTTATCAAGAAGTATCATGCGAAGGTGAAATGCTGATGTGATTCCAATAGCCACATAGAACAAGATTCTTGACACTTTGAGGAATCACCTTGAGCTGGAAAATGTAGAGGCACTTTCTTAGAAGTTGGATCATGGTTCTAAGATCAAGAACTCACCAAAACAAGTACCAAATCCCAAACTCATTTGGATGAACCAAATATTGTCAAATTGAATCAACAAAGGAGAAGGAAAAGAATAAACCGAACAGAATTGAACTTAAAACAAAAGAACCGAACAGAATTTAAAAACTAAACAGAATAAAGGTGCTGGAAAATTATAGGAACCGAAACAAAAACAACTCAAAACTCAAGGCAACAAGAACAAATTGAAGAAGAAGAAAGGAAGGAGAAGAGAATGCTCATGAAGATGGAGGAATGGTTGGATGATCACGCCACTAGAAGAATGGATGCTCCTAGATGAGTGTGGAAGCCGCCACTTGAGGAAACCATGGTCCTTCAAGATAAGACTAGAGAAGAAGCTCAAAGCTCTCCAAATGCTCACTCCAATTTTGAGTATAGTTTCTTTAGATAAAATCAAATCTGAATTTTACAAAGGAAGCACCTCTATTTATAGCCTAAGGTGCTGAAAAATAGGTGGGAAATTTCAAATAAACTCATTTGAAATTCCCACCAAAAACAAGTCACATGGGAGGTGTGACCTTTTTCTACTATGACACCTCCCAAAAACTATACCTACACCACTCTCCTAAGTCACATGGACAATGTGACTTTATTTTACATTTTCACACACCTTTATTTAATAACCACACCTCCTAAAACTATACAAGAGTATTTCAAAGCTTGGCCTTGCCCCTCATGGGATGGATTTGGGCTCTTTGGGCTTTGGCCTTCTTGGGCTTGGGCTTGGGCTTTGGGCTTGGGCCTCATCTTTATTTTATGTCTTCTTTTAATTTTGAGAAGACTAAAAGGAAGAACTTCAAATGTGAGGGTGGATGTCCTCTTCCTCCATTAATAAAAGCCTCCTTTATTTGATTCTCATCAAATGCCATATTGAAAATAAGCTCAAAAGTATGTTGAATACAATAACAAAGGGAGAAAAAGACTTACATTTGAGGAAAGGGATTATGCTTGGCTACATCTGAGGAAGGAAAGGTTTCCCTCTCAAAGGAAGTCAAAACTTAGTCTAAGAGGAGATGGTTAATTCCAAGTCCTAAAAAAAAAAATGATAATGTATATAAACTATATTTACCTATGGAGTTAACCACACTTTTAGTATTTGTGATCTATCCCCTTTTGTAGGGGTTGCTGACTATGAATATGATTTAGATGCGAGGACAAATCCTTCTTAAGAGGGAGGATATGATTGAGGACCATCTGAGGGACCAGACATTGGGCCTTTGACAATGTCTGTGACTAAGAGGATTGAAGAAGAAGAAACCTTAATGAAGAAGACTCTTCTACTTTGGAGTGTTGACTATTAGAATTTCTCTTCTTTCTTCTTAGTCTTGTATAAATTGTATAGGTGTACATTTCCTATGTATTTTTGTACATTTTGTAGAGGCATATGTGGGCTAGCTTTAATTGGGCCACCAATTGGGTATTTTTTGGAAGTCAAATCTAGCAAACACGCGAAGAAGAAGAGTTTGAACCTTATAAGTCTCACATCACATGGGAGAAGCCAAAAATAGGTTGAATTGAGGTGCTAACTTGAGAGCCTTTGGACGTCACTTTGTAGCTCATTGAGTCCCATTTTGCCCTCTTGTAACACTCACCTTTGATTGAATGAGAATATAATTGCTTATATGCTTTCTTCTCATTCTCTTAGATTATGGTTGTAATCTTCTCTTAGTTCCCCTTTAAAGATCATTCCTTGGAAGAGAAATCAAGTTTATCTAAAAGACTTGGAAAGATTTTAAGACATTTCATTCTTCTAGTGTCGTGTTTGAAAATACTTATATTAGACATTATCTAAAGTGAAAATGTGGCAAATGAGTGATATATCATGTTGTGCGAATTCTTTAAATTATTAGTTATTTTTACTTGTATATGAAAAAAATTATTTAGATGATATTGCATATAATAATAGCATAGAAACTTAGCAAAACTATAAAGATTTATGTTCTTTTTAGTATTTGATGTCTTTGTATTTATAATTTGTATATATATATATTACATAAATAATGGTGAATATATGTATTATCTTTATACAAAACTATGGAAATTTATGTTCTTTTTAGTATTTTAATGTCTTTGTATTTATGATCTGTATATATATATTGTTCCTACAAGACCTAAATCCTGCAAAACACTTCCTTTTGTTGCAATATTCTCGTCTTTCCGGTCTTTCGGTTAGGCTTCTTTTGGTTGGATCTCCTTTGGTCTGGACACGATGGGGGGAGTACCTGCGAAGACACTCCGACGATCAAGTCAGTCTGAGAGCTAGGTACCTGAAGAGTAGGGAGTGAATAGTTACCTTGGGTGTTGTGCCTCTTCTGCTATTTATACTGCTCTAGATGAGCTATGGTTGTTATGGGCTTGCTTTAGGGTCCAAACGAAGGCCCAATTGTGTCTTAACCGTGCTTATCACCTAAGTTGGCTTGTTTATACCAAATTACGTGTTTAGCTTTGCATCTTGTCGTCTAGTCGGCTTTGTCGTCTGGTCGGCCTTTCGGCCATCCGGTAGTACATATGCCCCCCAGGCTCGAGTGAGTTGGTTTAAACGTAACGTAGAGTCGAATTGCCGTGAGTATTCGCATGCCGAGTGTGTTCGTGTTTGCTCTGTTGCTGGATGTCGAGTGTGGTTACTTGTACTCGAGGAGCGTGTACATGTAGTGGTGAAAGATGTACGCTAGATGTAATCTTTGGCCGAGAGGTTTTCTTTCGAACTCTCTTGGTCAAGAGGCCAAGAGGTTTTTCTTTTGTACTCTCGACAGGGATTCACTTGGATGAATTCTTCCTTGGCCGAGAGGTTTTCTTGCGAACTCTCTTGGACGAGAGGCCGAGAGGTTTTTCCTTCGTACTCTCGGCAGGGATTCACTTGGGTGAATTCTTCCTTGGCCGAGAGGTTTTCTTTCGTACTCTCGACAGAGATTCACTTGGGTGAGTTCTTCCTTGGCCGAAAGGTTTTCTTTCGTACTCTCGACAGGGATTCACTTGGGTGAATTCTTCCTTGGCCGAGAGGTTTTCTTGCGAACTCTCTTGGCCGAGAGGCCGAGAGGTTTTTCTTTCGTACTCTCGGCAGGGATTCACTTAGGTGAATTCTTCCTTGGCCGAGAGGTTTTTCTTTCGTACTCTCGACAGGGATTCACTTGGGTGAATTCTTCCTTGGCTGAGAGGTTTTCTTTCAACTCTCTTGGCCGAGAGGCCGAGAGGCTTTTCTTTCGTACTCTCGGCAGGGATTCAATTGGGTGAATTCTTCCTTAGCCGAGAGGTTTTATTGTGAACTCTCTTGGCCGAGAGGTTTTTCTTTCGTACTCTCGGCAGGGATTCACTTGGGTGAATTCTTCCTTGGCCGAGAGGTTTTCTTTCAACTCTTTTGACCGAAAGGCCGAGAGGGTTTTCTTTCGTAGTCTCGGTAGGGATTCACTTGGGTGAATTCTTCCTTGGCCGAGAGGTTTTCTTGTGAACTCTCTTGGCCGAGAGGTTTTTCTTTCATACTCTCGGCAGGGACTCACTTGGGTGAATTCTTCCTTGGCCGAGAGGTTTTCTTGTGAACTCTCTTGATCGAGAGGTTTTCCTTTCGTACTCTCGGCTGGGATTCACTTGGGTTAATTCTTCCTTGGCCGAGAGGTTTTTCATTCGTACTCTCGGCAGGGATTCACTTGGGTGAATTCTTCCTTTGCCGAGAGGTTTTTCTTTCAACTCTCGGTAGGGATTCACTTAGGTGAATTCTTCCTTGGTCGAGAGGTTTTCTTTCGTACTCTCGGCAGAGATTCACATGGGTGAATGCTTCCTTGGCTGAGAGGTTTTCTTTCGTACTTTCGGCAGGGATTCACTTGGGTGAATGCTTCCTTGGCTGAGAGGTTTTCTTTCGTACTTTCGGCAGGGATTCACTTGGGTGAATGCTTCCTTGGCCGAGAGGTTTTCTTTCGTACTCTTGGCAGGGATTCACTTGGGTGAATTCTTCCTTGGCCGAGAGGTTTTTTTTTTAACTCTCTTGGCCGAGAGGCCGAAAGGTTTTTCTTCCGTACTCTCGGCATGGATTCACTTGAGTGAATTCTTCCTTGGCCGAGAGGTTTTCTTTTGAACTTTTTTAGCCGAGAGGCCGAGAGGTTTTTCTTTTGAACTCTCTGGGCCGAGAGGCCGAAAGGTTTTTCTTCCGTACTCTCGGCAGGGATTCACTTGAGTGAATTCTTCCTTGGCCGAGAGGTTTTCTTGTGAACTCTCTTGGCCAAGAGGCCGAGAGGTTTTTCTTTTGTACTCTCGGCAGGGATTCACTTGGGTGAGTTCTTCCTTGGCCGAGAGGTTTTCTTTCAAAGGAATTCATACGTAGTTGGTAAGTGGTAAGTCTAATTTCATTAAATGTGGTGCCTCGTTAAAACCTCTTAAATAAAAAACCCTTGAGAAAAAAGATTGAAGGTAGGAAAGAGTACACCCTTAATACATATAAGCTAAAATACATTTTCAAATGACTGGCGTTCCACGTCTTGGAAACTCCCCATCCTCTCGGGTTCATTAGGTGCCCGAGCCTTGTTTCAGAATTCTTTCAATTCCTCCAGCTGCATGTATTTGGTGGCTCTTTGGCGCAACTCATCCAATGTCGTGGCCGGCTGCATGCATAAACTATCTGAAAACGGTCTCGGCTTTAGCGTAGTTACCATGTGGTGCATCACCACTTTGGGACTTAGGTTCCGTATGTCCAAAGCCATCTTGCTAAATCTGTCCATAAAGGCTCTCAAGGACTCTGACTTCTCTTGTCGGATATTCACTAAGGCGATCGAAGTGAGGTGGTGTGGTCGGCTGGTAGTGAACTGAGCTCCGAACTTAGTTGCAAGTGTGTCAAAACAATCTATGGACTGAGCCAGTAGTCGGGTGAACCAGCTTAAGGCTGTCCCCTTAAGAGAAGTGGGAAATATTCGGCACCATAGCGCGTCTTCTGCTGTGTGCAAGCCAACCTGGGTTAGGTACGCATTCACATGTTCGTCCGGGTCTGTGGTTCCATCATATTTATCCAACGTGGGATTGTTCCAAGTTCCCGGCAAAAGAACTTCAAGGATGGTTTCGGCAAAGGGCTTCTTCGGGGAGTCGTGCCTAACGCGTTAGTTGAGGCCGGTCTGGCATTTGCTTGATATGAACTTCCGACCTTATGTATATCCGTGTTCGCGTTGTCACCTGGGGGGATACCATCCATGGCCTCCGGGATATCCGGCTTCTCGGCGAGCTTTTGTTTCATCCGGGCATTCTCCTTTCTCAAAGTTTCCATCTCTGCACTCCTTCGTTTTATTCCTCTAATCTCTTCTTTGCTTTTCTTATTCAACAACTCCATCTCCTTCTGTATCTTCAGGATTAGTGTCATGGGATCTGGGTGACTGGTTTCCTCTTGCGCATTCCTATCGTTGCCCGTCATGTTCCTCGTAGTTACCATGTGGATATTTCGTGGGGTTTTCTTTTGGCCCCACGGTGGGCGCCAAAATGTTCCTACAAGACCTAAACCCTGCAGAACACTTCCTCTTGTTGCAATATTCTCGTCTTTCCGGTCTTTCGGTTAGGCTTCTTTCGGCTGGATCTCCTTTGGTCTGGACACGATGGGGGGAGTACCTGCGAAGACACTCTGACGATCAAGTCAGTCTGAGAGCTAGGTACCAGAACAGTAGGGAGTGAATAGTTACCTTGGATGTTGTGCCTCTTCTGCTATTTATACTGCTCTGGATGGGTTATGGTTGTTATGGGCCTGCTTTAGGGTCCAAACGAAGGCCCAATTGGGCCTTAACCGTGCTTATCACCTAAGTTGGCTTGTTTATACCTAATTACGTGTTTAGCTTTGCATCTTGTCGTCTAGTCGGCTTTGTCGTCTGGTCGGTCTTTCGGCCATCCAGTAGCACATATATTATATAAATAATAGTGAATATATGTATCTTTATATATGTTGTTTCCATGATATATGGGTTACATTATAAACTAGTCTCTTATGTTAATGCTTAGTTTCTACAGAAGTATTCACAAATATTTTCCACTTAAACAATTTTTTTTATATCAAAATATTTTAATTTAAAAAATATTAAATTTGTTTACCAATCTTTACTAGTCACATCAGTCATTAAAATGAAACAAAACCATTTTACAAAAAATAGAAAATAAAAAACTAAAATTGAAACAACCCATGTAAGTAAGTAGCTCTTATTTTTCCCTCCAGCGTGAGAGTGTTATGCTTTTCATTGATTTCGAAACGACGTCGTAGTTGGTGCACATTATCATTTCTCAATTCAGTCAGACATTTCTCGTTTGCTTTTGGCGGAAAAGAGAAAAGCAAGATCCTGAATTTTCCCGCCAATTTTTCTTTGATCCGAACAATGGCACCAAAATCCGATAGTGCCGAAGGTACCATCTCCGCCACACAACTTTCATTTCTTAGTTCTTCTCTCAAATCCTAACATCTCTCACTCTGTCATTTCGCAGCGATCGTGTTGAACTTCGTCAATGAGGTAAGCAACAACACCGTTCCCATTCCCGTGCTTCGCAATTCATCTCACGTGATACGCTTTCATAGTAGCAGGAAAATTAAAATTGAAATGGAAGTTAAAAACGCCTCATTTTGTAATGATGGTTTCCATTTTTGATTTTGATTTTTTTTTAAATTTGATCAGCAAAACAAGCCGGTGAATACGCAGAACGTGGCGGATGCGTTGCAGAAGTTCAACCTGAAGAAAGCGGCGATTCAGAAAGCGTTGGACAACCTCGCTGATGGAGGGCGCATTTCGTTCAAGGAGTACGGTAAGCAGAAGATATATCTCGCGCGGCAAGATCAGTTCCAAATTCCCAACAATGAAGAACTTAACCAGATGAAGGAACAGAATGCTGACATGCAAAAACAACTAGAAGATCAGAGAAAGGCTATCAGTGAGGTTGAAGCAGGTATATATATTCTACTATAGTCATGGGCCCTATTTGTTAGGGATTAACATTTTTTGTAGTTTAGGAAATGTTTACATAAACTTAAAAAAACAAGAAGTAAGCATCTTCACAAACTAAAATTAGTTTATGTATAAACTTAAAAAAAAACTTTTTTGGGCAACTTAACATGTGAGAGCGTCTGCAAATTAATTTAATCTTACTTTAGTTTTGGGTTTATGGAGGAACCAATTTATATTTTTCTTCTTATTTGTAAATGTTTACCAGGAATTTATCTAAGCAGGTTCTTAGTGTAGTTCAGTGAATGAGACAAAGATAATTTTGAGTTCATGTTTTGATTTTGATTAGCGATTCTTCCTAGCTCATTTTGGGATTATTCCTCATTTTTGTGGCTTGGAATTTGTAATACTACATTTTCAACTTTTACCCAAATTTAACTTATCTGCATATTTGGATGAGAGTGGAGAGAGTTCAAACGCATCTTTACTTTCTAAACAACATTTTTCTTCTTCTTTATGAGTGTATTGAAGTTCACAATTAAGCATTAGAATGTAAAAATATTTTTTAGAGTTTAATCTAAATATAGCCATCTGACCTTCATCCAATGGTTTGATTTCCTGACTGAACCAATTATATGAATTATTGAGTGAACCAACTCCAGATCATTTTCTGCAGTTAGCGATTTCATGCATTCACGCAGTTAGCAAATCGGAAACATTGAAAATCAGATGACTCGTATACTTTAATAAATTGGACTTAAAACATGTATCTGGGATTTGGTTTTGATTGGTTGAGTTGCCTGATTTCCATCAAATGGTTTCGATTGGGTGACTGTAACAATGATGTGAATTACTGTTGAGTATACTGAATCTGGGTGATTTGGTGGTGTCAATTATTTCACGCAATCATGCAGTTAACGAATCAGAGTTGTTAAACGAAGATCAGACAACTCATTTTGTCTTGGTAAATTAGACTTAAAATACACATTAAAAATTGAGTAGTTTGTTCTTCATGAAGTGATTCTAATTCACTGATTGTGTGAATGCTTGAAATTGTTGACCGTGGCAAATTCAGCACAATGTGGATGCCTAGGAAGTAATGTTATTATGGTTTTTCACGTTGATTTCGTTTGGTTTCTTGATTTTAAAGATCTAATAAAACCCGTGAAAACATTGAAAATCTTGTTAGTATTTTTCGTTTGAATTACAAAAATGAAATAAAAATAATGTGACATTTTGTAATTATATCTGAAATAGAAAATAAATAGAAAACTCTTTTTTCTGTGACTAAACAAACAAGTCCTTCTATGAGTACTCCTGTGCAATGATCTTAAAATGTGACTGTTGCATTGCTTAATAATTAATATTATAAAAACATTTCATTCTGGATACTAGTTTTCGTGCATTTGGAACAATTGAGAAAATTCGAAATTGTGGACATAACTCTTGATCTTGCAATTTATGGATGTAACTTGGTGGTGCAGAAATTAAATCGTTGCAATCAAATTTGACACTGGAACAGATCTTTGAAAGAGAAGTGAACCTTAGATTGGAGGTAGCTGATGGGATACTTTTGTGCTTTTCTTTCTAATTTCTTTGTAGGGAATTGTTGGTTTGAGCTGTTTCAACTAAGATGTTTTGCCTTTTATGTTCTGCTTCAGGTTCAAGAAATGGAGGAAAAATTGACCAAGTTACGTGGAGGTGTTACTCTGGTGAAGCCAGAAGAACGCAAGGCAGTTGAGGGTATGTTGTCAGAGATAATAGGTCACTGGAGAAAGCGCAAAAGAATGTTCAAGGATTTATGGGATACCCTCACTGAGAACTCACCTAAGGATCCCAAACAGTTTAAGGTTTCTTTCTTGGCCAGTCACAGCCATAGATCTTATTCGTTATTTTTAAATGTTTCTGTTATCATGTTGATACTAGTTCGCACTTTGCAGGAGGAACTTGGAATAGAATATGATGAAGATGTTGGGGTGAGTTTGCAGTCGTATAATGACCTGATTCAACATGGTAAGAAGCGGCCTAGGGGGCAGTGATGTATTTATTGAAATAAGTGTAGATTGTTTGATGTTCTGACCACAGTAAAATTACTGCAAATTACATACAGCTTATGCATTAAGTTTTTACAAATCTGATATAGTTTGGTTTTATTCACTAAAATTACACGCCTAGTTCATCATCATTGGAGCATTGTCTCAATGCAATATATTATTGGTAATTTCACTTTTGGCCTAAGCATTGGTAGTCTTTACTGTGCATACTATTCTGGTGCTCATGTTTCAAGGACATAAAACATTACCTTTATTGTTAAACTTCATATTTACTGTTATCTAACCCATATGTTTAGCTTTCATACATGTGCCATGCAGTGTTTATAAACTGTGTACATCATTCCTTTTGTATTAGTATCTTTCATATCAATAACAAAAGGTTTGCTCTTTCGTTCTTTTTTTTTCTTCTTCTGCATTCCGTTTTTGTTTCCTCTCTCTCTAACCTGACTGGTATCAAGAGTCTTCATGTCTTCTCTCACTCCACACATCTTCACCACACCAATCAATTTCAAGTTAGATGGTGATAACCATCTCATGGAAACAAGAAGTTCTAGCTACTCTTCATAGTTTCAATCTTGTTCTTTTCTTGGATTCTTCTTTTGCTCCTTCTTGATACACCACAAATATCTCGGATCAACTCATTTCTTCTTATATCACTTTTCTATCCTATCATCAACTAGATCAAGCCATCGTGGCATGACTACTTGCGTATATGTCTTCATCTCTCCTCACCAAAATGGTGGGACTTTCTTGCACTCATCAAATATGGGAAAAACATTAAGTTTACTATGCGTCACAAACACGACCACACGTCAAGAAACTTAAACTGTAGCTTCACACACCAAAATGTGACTAGACTATTTTTGTATTTCTTCTTGACATCAAGAACAAGAAGACTGTTGACACCTTAGTTACGATTGACACCCTAAACCTTCGTAACCTTGCGTCTCGATCCCTACACGGTTGAAGAGGTAGAGACTCTTCTTTTGGCCTAAGAATAACAGTTTGAAAAGACAAGATCCTTCAATGATAATCTTTTTCAAGCTCACACTACATTTGTTCCTTCTTCACGCTTTGGTTCTTTTACCAAACTTGGTCCTAGTCAACCCTACCCATCTTTTTTGTAACCACCACACTATTTCTTTGGATCTAAACCAAATAGCAAGAATTATTGGTTGTCTTCCTCTACTTCTGCAAATTCCATAATGTCTAACAAGACTTAATGCCAAATATGTGGCATTCCACACAAGATTGGCACAAGTATGATCGATCATCCCAATCCATTATCAGTGCTAACTCTTCTCAGTTTGTTCCTACAACATGTGATGATAATGAACCCTCCATTCTTGGCACACCGTTTATTCTTCACAATCCTTTTTGTGGTACCCAGGCAATGGTGCTTCACATCATGCATGAAGAATCAAATCTCACCGCCAAAAAGCCTTATAGAGGTTTTGATTGAGTCCTTCTTCTTGCATGGTTTGATTTTTTGATTTGGATGAAGTTTGGAATGAAGTATGGTGCGAAAGCTAGAAGGAACTTAAGAGAAGTTTTGTGAGTTGAAGTGGAGAATGTGGATTATGGCTTAGTGAAACTTTAGGTCTATTAGGTAGAGTCAGGAGGCTATAAAAAAGACCACCCTAGAGAGAGAGCTTACACAAGTGTATGGGTTGAATTTGGCAGCATAACACTATGGCTAAACACTCTTATTTATATATGCAAATTAGTAGTGTAGTCAAAAGAGAGGGAAATTCAAAACTTGAATCTCCTTTGCTTTAGGCGTCGAGTTTGCTTGCACAATTAACATGTTTTTAATGTGCAAAGCATGCTCTAGTCGTGCTAACTCTCTCCCATGACCGACCTAAGGTGTTTTTTGGGCCAAGGAAGCCCAATTGAAACCCTATGTAGGTTTTCTAAATCCTAATATACTTTAGGTTAAAATACAAGCCCAAAAAACTACACTAATAGACTCAACTTCTAGGTCCAATTTATTCAATTGATTCCAAAACAAATAAATCCTATTATATTATGTACAACTAGGTCATGGCCCAAGATGATAAATGTTCAAGGAAGAAAAGGAATAGTACACCTGGGTAAATCAAAGCTTAAAGATCAAAAGTACAAAACTCAATTCTATTCCACACACTTGAGATAATCTAAAGCTTTTGAAATCTTGAAAATTGTTTTTGATAAACTGATACAATCCAAGTAGCCAAGAAGATGACCAAGGACTCAATAGACAATTCACACTGTGAGTAGTCATCTCAACAATCAAGTCAAGGCCCCACCAAATATCAGACGAACCTCACTAGAAAAGAAACCTTGCCAGAGTGTTGAGTGAGTCTTGAGTGTTCCCTTCCTTGGTCTTATCTTGTCAGTGTAGTGCTCTTCAAACCACTTATCTTGGAAGTTTCCACCCTTCCAAGTGGCGTGATCCACCTTCCATAAGCTTTCCTTCCTTCATCTTTTCATTCCTTTTTATTACGCCATTAATTCCTCTTTGTGTTCTTGTTTTTATCTTGTTCCAATTCGGTCATCTTCTTCATTTCTTGCTTCATTTTTTGCTCATTCAATTCCGCAATCATCATCATAATCACCATATATTGTGTTTTTTCTTTTTTCCTCTAAAAGTGAACCTTTACACTTAATCACTTGGTTAAGTTCGTGTGGATCTTCTTTGGGTCTCATACCATAATTGTTAACATCGAAAATCATAAACAAAGTGTCATAATAAAATGGGTAACTCTAAAATCAACTCTCATGTAAAGGAGTGTAAAACAACCTTTATATGACCTCAATCAAGTGGTCAACGTAGTTAAAATAACAAACCAAAAGCAGTTTGAATCATTTAAAACTGTTTAAAACACTTAACAAAATTATGTTAAGGTTTTTACAAAAAATAACCATTTGATTTATCGAAACAACCAGTTGATTTTATTTGACAGTAAAGCCAAAACAAAGCTAAGCTTTTCCAAACCATTTTAAAAATCACTAAGTGTCAAACAACAAGTTGATTAGACATTTTAACAGGTTGAAATTTCACAGCCTTTTAGAAAACCCATCTTTTCAAAAAGATAAAGATTCAAATGAACTTGGATCATCTTAAGGAGTGAATTAACAAGTTAAAAACTACTAGACAATACAAACACACCCAACAACAAGGTCTTCAAGCTTTCCACATAAATTTGGAGACATCAAAGCATCTTGTTCAACAATCTTCCCATATTTAATGAAGACAAATCTCTGATTTGTTTGTGTTGTAGTTTTTGACCTTGAAAGGTCTTGCAAAACAGAATTTGTACACATACAAAGCAAGTATAGAACCAGGATTTAAAACAGTTTCACAAGGCACAAAAAACCAGTTTTTTGCATAACCCATAAGCAGAAAAAATCAGTCCAAAACCGTGTGGCAACACCATCTTTTTGAGCAGCAGAACCAGGGTGTATGAGAGTGTGGCAACAACAGTTTTAAACATAATTAAACACCATAGAATATCCAAAATTACAACCAAGAAACCACTAATTTCTCCCCTTATTTGTCTTCACAAATAAACTAAGAGAATGAATGTACTTTTTGGCAACAACAATGTACACCAACATATTTAAGAAGCTAAGTCCACCTAAAAGGAAGAAAGAGTAATGGAGATGACCTTTGTTCAAGTTATTAGGAATCCAACCAAGATTTTCACCTCGTGTGGTAAAGTGAGTTACGATAGTAAGAATGAGAGAGCTCAAGTGTGATTAGTTCAATAGTTTAACCATGTGTTACTTGATATTTGCAAAGTTTTCGTGGCGATATAACATCCAAATAGTACTAGAACCACCCAAAACTCTCCTAATGCATTTATCAAAATCTGTCTAGCAACATGCGTATTTAGAGCACTTAGGGGATCATCAAAGATGTACACATCAGAATTGGAGTACACAACTTCAGCCATGGAAACTCTCTGCTTTTGGCCACCGTTGATGTTAACCCCTATTTCACCGATTTTAGTAAGATCGCCACCAAGAAGTAATATAAGGTCGTGTTGTAGTTCGGTCACATTTATTGCCCTTCGATATCTTGTTGTGTCAAAGACAAAACCAAACAAAACATTATCGCGTACAATTGCATTAAGAATCCATGAAACTTGGGGTACATAAGCAACTGATCCTCTCATAACAATAGTTGAATCTCCAATTGGAGGAATTTCTCCAAGCATTGCAGACACTAATGATGTCTTCCCTTTTCCTGTACTGGTAACAACTGCAACTAGACAGCCAACAGGTATTTCCAGATTTATGTTTGACCATGTAGGGCTCTCTGCCTTTGCATCCCAAGAAAAGTATCCATTCTTGATTGCGATAGCTGGTAAAATTAGATCAAGAGGTGGATTTGGTAGAAGTATTCTCTCTTCTACTAAGAGCAAATATTCTAGTCGTTTACATTTGCATTAACCAACTCCAAGCAAGGTGAAAACTCCAAATGTAATCATAGTTACAAATATTCATCAACCCCATAAACACCAATGTGATTGCCATTCATAAAAAGCTTTGAATTTCCAAGAAAACAACAAAATATATTCCCTTATGACCAGATTCTGAGACATACATATTGCATATTTGACCAACCGGTTTTGCAAATCTGAAACAGGTTTAACCATGCATAAGCAATTATGGCAGGTTTATTTAGAGGTGTCAGGGGAAAAACAACAGGTTGTTTCGTACATTCAACCGATTGTTTTATTATGACAACAAATGGATATTTTTCAAAAAAGATTATCTTCCAAAGTGATGAGGAAAGCATTATGTAATTTATTCATACCTTTGCACAAAGATAACCCCCAAAAGATTTAACCAAACGAAAAATATTTGGATGTTTATTTTATCATATGAGGCACATACATAAGATGAGAATATACAACTTACTTTACATGAGTTATGAATTTTTGAACTGTCAAGAATATGAGTAAGATGCATATTTCTGAACCATAAGAACAATCATCACTTTGATGAGTTTTCACCAGATAACTTCTTTGACTCAAGGTTTTCTTGACTCCCAAGAATACCTACAAGAAAGAAATCAAGAAACAAGATTTGGTCCCCATATGAATTTGGGTCCATTGGCATTAGCTGGGACATTAGGAACCTTAAAAATCTTAGGAGCTCACTTTAAAACACTTCTAGGAACAAAAATCCTCCTCACTCTGCAGAATCTAAGAATGTGCCCCCTTTTCATGCAGTAAAAGCAAGTTTCAATCGGTTGTTTCAACAAAACAAGTTGTTTTTCAAAAAAACTGGAAAAGGGTTTTGAAACTGATTTGTTCTTGCTGTTGGGTTAAATTCCAGTCCATCCTTTCCAAAAACACAATTTTGTGAGGCAAGAACAATTTCAAGATTTGATTGGCCTTTGGAAAACTTATCCACAATTTTTAAAAGATATTGGACCTTCTTTTGAAGAGATTCACAATTTTCACAAAAGCTTGAATTAACATACTTACCAAAAGAGTTTTGGTAAATCATTTTCAAGTTTTCAAAATCTGTTTTTGAATTGTTTAACTCTTCTTCTAAGGTATTGACTCTATTTTCTAGCCAATTGTTTAACCCTTTCAACTGGTCATTAAATCGGTTCATCTTAAGCTCATGCTCCCTTAGCTTACCAAACAAGGAGGTTGTGGTCAATGTGGTCAAATCCTTGGATTTTGAGATTGCAGTGACCTTTGGTTGCCAAGATCTATCCAAACATTTGAGGATCTTGATGTTCAACTGCTCCCTTTCAAAGATCTTGCCAAGGTTGATGAGGTGATTCACTATTTGGGTGAATATTTTCTGCACATCCGAGATGGTTTTCTCTTTAATCATTCTGAACATGTCATATTCTTGGATCAAGGCATGCTTCCTTGCCCTCTTCACATTAGTTGTGCCTTCATGGGTAACCTTAAGGATGTCCCATATCTCCTTTGCAGATGCATATTGTGAGAATCTAGAAAAGTCATTAGAATTCAAAGCGGAAGTGATGATGTTCTTGGCAATGCAATCATATTGAACTCTTTTACTTTCACTCTTAGTCCATTGGAACCAAGGTTTTTCAATGAAAACATCATCCTTTTCAATTTTAGGTACAAAATGACCATTTACAATAGCATCCCAAATTCCTCTATTAATTGATTCAACAAAACTTTTCATTTTAACCTTCCAAAATTCATAGTTCCGTCCACAAAACAAAGGTGGTATGTTTATAAAACCACCCTCCCTAAATGGTAGTTTTCCAACCATTTAGAAAAAGTTTTAGGATCGAAACTTGAGTAACTTTCAAGAACTCAACTCCTGATGCCAATTGTTAGAATTAGAGGGCTAAACAAGAGGGGAGTGAATTGTTTTTGAAAGATTTTTGCAAAGATTGAAGATAAAGTGAAAAGGTATGAAGAATCAATCAATTGAAAATTTTGTTCAACCAATAAAAAATTGTTTTAAGTTTGATTCTAGAAAATCAACTAGTTGTTTTCACGAAACAACCGATTGTTTATACCAGTAGAATTGAAAAACAGTGTTAAAACAGTTTATGAGTGTAAGGATAAAGAGAATCACACAAGATTACAAAACACACACCAAGAGTGATGATCTTGAACCTTTCAAGAACACACACCATTCTATGGCAAACAACACAATTTCCAGAAACACCTTATGAAACTGCCTTACACAAGAACACACAAAAATACAATGTTAAAAGAAGAAGAGGAATATAATACACCTGGGTAAATCAAAGCTTACACTTGAGATGATCTAAAGCTTTTAAAATCTTGAAAACCTGTTTTTTGATAAACTCTATTTCTTAGTTAATGTAAAAGAGCGTAAAATAACCTTTAAAAACCACTAAGTGTCAAACAACAGGTTGATTCGACCAGTTGATTCTGTTTGACAACAAAGCCAAAACAAAGCTAAGCTTTTCCAAACCATTTTAAAAACCACTAAGTGTCAAACAACATGTTGATTCGGCATTTCAACAGGTTGAAATTTCACATCCTTTTAGAAAACCCATCTTTTCAAAAAGATAAAGATTCAAATGAACTTGGATCATCTTAAGGAGTGAATTAACAAGTTAAAAATTACTAGACAACACACACACACACACCCAACAGCAAGGTCTTCAAGCTTTCCACATAGATTTGGAGACATCAAGTCATCTTGTTCAACAGATTATAGAGCTTCGGCCTCGGCTACTTGTGAGCTTATTTGGCTTAAATAGTTACTTAAAGAAATGCAATTTTGAGAGGTCACTCAAATGACACTTATATGTAATAATCAGGTTGCTCTTCATATTAGATCAAATCCAGTTTTTCATAAAAGGACCAAACATATTGAGATTGATTGTCATTTCATTTGAGAAAATATTATATCGGGAGATATCAAGACCGAGTTTGTTAATTCAAATAATCAATTAGCATATATTTTTACTAAACCCTTACGAGGGCCTAAGATTGATTACATTTGTAACAAGCTGGGTACATATGATCTATATGCACCACCAGTTTGAGGAGGAGTGTTAGATATTATTAAATATAATTAGATATTAATAGATATTATAGATATTGTTAGATATTTTATATTTATGTAATGGGCTTAGTCCTTATGTTTCTTTTCCTATATAAACATAACCCTATGTGTTTAATATACACAAGGCATTTACCCTATTCTTTCTTTTCCTTTAATACATTTTGTTAATGGAAGAGAATATGTGAACCAAAACCTTTCCAAGTTCTTTAAGGAGAATGAAGTTGTTCAGCAAAATGGAGTTGTTGAAAGGAAAAATCGTCATCTTCTTTAGGTTACTAGAACTTTACTTTTCTGAACGTCTATTCCTAGATCTTACTAGGGGGAAAGTCTTGACTGCCACTTATTTGATTAATAGATTACCCTCCCAGGTTTTAGAGGGTGTTACTCCTATTCAGTTGATGACCACATTCTATCATTCTATTCCCATTTTGACTTGTCTTCAGAATCGTGTCTTTGGTTGTCCTGCATTTGTCCATGTTCATAGTCTTTATCAGGATAAGTTAGATCCTCACACCATCAAATGTGTTCATCGGTTATGCCTCCAACAAAAAGGGATACAAATGTTATCACCCTCAAAGTCATAAAATCTATGTTTCCAAGGATGTCACCTTCCATGAAATAGGGTATTTCTTTCCTAGTTCTCAGCTTCAGAGGGAGAGTATTCAAGAAGATGAGGTCCTTGAGTTATCACCTTTACCATTATTGCAAGATTTCATTCTTAGGGAGAATGACAATGACCATGTGCCAGAATCATTACTAGAGAAGAATAATGAGGACAAAAACCGGTCCTAATCGAACAACAACTTTATTTGTCCGAATCGAAGGTAAGAACTCATATCCGTGAGACTTTTGAGGACACCTTAAATCTTGTTTTTGAACCTAACCTAGATGGTTTACCTATTGCCTTGAGAAAAGAAAAATGATTTTGTGCCAAATATCCTATACCCCAATTTGTGTCTATAGAAAAACTTTCTATGCAGCATCGAAGTTTGCTTTCAGTTATTGATTTTATCAGAATCCCTACATCAGTACAAGAAAACTTAAAAGATGAGAACTAGATTCGAGCTATGAATGAAGAAATGAGTGCATTACAAAGGAATGAGACTTGGGAGATTGTAGAGAAACCAAAAGATAAGAAGGCAGTGAGTTGTAGGTGGATATACACATTTAAGTATAAGTCTGATGGCACAATGGATCGATATAAAGCAAGGTTGGTTGCAAAAGGGTATACTCAAACCTATTGGATTGATTATGAGAAGACTTTTGCTCCAGTGGCAAAAATGAATACAGTCCGAATTATTCTCTCCCTAACAGCGCACTTTGGTTGGGAGATGCATCAATTTGATGTTAAAAATGCCTTCTTGCATGTAAGCTTGGAGGAAGAAGTATACATGGAAATTCCACCTAGTTATGGTGCTATTAATGAAGGGAATAAGGTGTGCAGACTTAATAAGGCCTTATACGGTCTTAAACAATGACCTCGTGCTTCGTTTGGAAGGTTTACTCAAGATATGAGATCTTTGGGGTACCGACAAAGCCAATGTGACCTTACTTTGTTTATACAACATTCTTAGAATGCTAAAATCACTTTACTTTTGGTCTGTGTAGATGATATGATTATTACAAGTGATGATGAGATTGAAAAACAAACTTTGAGGGAGAGACTGGCTGCTCAATTTGAGATGAAGGATCTTGGGAAGCTGAAGTACTTCCTTGGGATAGTGGTTGCTTACTATAGACATGCCATCTTTATTTCTGAAAGGAAATACATCCTTGATCTCCTCAAAGAGACTAGTAAGTTGTGTTGCAAGATCACTGAAGTGCCAATAGAGAAAAGTCATAGGATTGGGAATGATGAGGAAAATCCAAAGGTGGAGAATGTTGAACAAGATGCCTTGATGTCTTCAAATCCACGTGGAAAGCTTGAAAACCTTGTTGTTGGGTGTGTGCGTGTGTTGTTTAGTAGTTTTAACTTGTTAATTCACTCCTTAAGATGATCCAAGTTCATTTGAATCTTTAATTTTTTTGAAAAGATGAGTTTTCTAAAAGGCTGTGAAATTTCAACCTGTTGAAATGTTGAATCAACTTGTTGTTTGACACTTAGTGGTTTTTAAAATGGGTTGGAAAAAGCTTAGTTTTGTTTTGGTTTTGTTGTCAAACAGAATCAACCGGTTGTTTCGATAAATCAACTGGTTGTTTTTTTGTGAAAACCTTAACAAAATTTTGTTAAGTGGTTTGAACTATTTTAAATGATTCCATTTTCTTTTGGTTTTTGATTTAATTGTTTTGACCAATTGATTGAGGTCATATAAAGGTTGTTTAATGCTCCATAGCATTAACTAAGAAAGATAGATTAATCAAAATCTTTTTTCAAGATTTCAAAAGCTTTGGATCATCTCAAGTGTGTGGAATGTGATTGGATTTTGTACTTTCGGACTTTAAGATTTAATTTACCCAGGTGCATTCTATTCCTTTCTTCCTTGAACATTGTATTTCTGCATGTTCTTTTTTAGGCAATTTCAGAAGGTGTTTCTGGAAATTGTGTTGTTTGCCAAAGAGTGGTGTGTGTTCTTGAAGGGTTCAAGATCATCACTCTTGGTATGTGTTTTGTAATCTAGGGTTGATTACATAGTGACTTATCAGTGGTTAGTTGAGGACTAGATGTAGCTCTTGGTTAAGAGTGAATCGGTACAAACATCTTATGTCATTCTCTTTATCCCTACACTCATAAATTGTTTTTCAATTATGCTAGTATAAACAACCGATTGTTTCGTGAAAACAAATCGTTGATTTTCTGAAATCAAGCTTAAAACAGTTTTTTATTGGTTGAACGAAATTTTCAATTGATTGATTCTGTATAGATTTTCACTCTACCTTTAATCTTTGCGAAAATATTTTAAAAACAATTCACTCCCCTCTTGTTTAGGCCTCTAATTCTAACAGAGAAGACACAATATCAAGGACTAGTGGGAAAACTCATTTATGTATCATAAACTAGGCCATATATACCTTATGCAGTTAGTGTGGTTAGCCAATTCATGCATGATGCAAGAGAAAGACACTTGCAAGCAGTAAATGGAATTATTCAGTACTTAAAAGCCTCTCCAGGGAAAGGATTGCTATTCAAAAAAGGGAAAAACTTATCCATGAAAATATATACTAATGTTGACTATGCAAGATCAATTGTTGATAAAAGATCCACCACAGGCTATTGCATGTTCTTGGGTGGAAAATTTGGTGACATGGAGGAGCAAGAAACAAAATGTAGTTGCAAGATCAAATGCAGGAGCAAAATTTAGAGTCATGGCTCAAAGGGTTTGTGAACTATTATGGATGAAGATCATATTCAATGACCTCAAAATAAAATATGAAGCTCATATGGGTTTGGTGTATGATAATAAGGTCGCCATCAGTATTGCACACAATCCATTTCAACATGACCGAACAGAGCACATAGATATAAACCGACATTTCATTAAGGAGAAGTTGGATAATGGTCTTATAGCCACCGAGTACATCCCTTCAAAACTCTAATTGGCAAATATGTTTACTAAGAGACTTCCCACAAAACAGTTCAAAGATCTTACTTGCAAGTTGGAAATGATAGATATACATTCACCAACTTGAGGGGGAGTGTTGCATAATTAGGAGATAATTCTAATTAAGTGCACATTTCATTCTCTATTTATTAGGACAGATTTGATATCTTTTAGTGATTTGATTTGATTTGTATAGCTTTCATTACCTATTATTTGTTGCTTTCATTATCTATTATTTCTTTCCTTAATTAGGTTGTAAACAGTTTATAAATTGAGATTGTAATTACATTTGTAAAGACATCTCAGAAATGCATTTCATTTATTTCTTTCAACTAGTTTTCTTAAGAGAACTAAAAAAACAATTCAACACTAGAATTAAAAATGCACAAATTGAAACTTGAAGAATTCTTAGGTGAGGCTTGTTGGCACTTAGAAACCTTCAAGACAGACTCACCGTTTAAATGTTTTATCTAACAAGTAATTAAAGAAAACTCTTTAGGAGATGGAAGAACACCAACAAATCTTCTAAGACACATAAAGTTCAAAATTGATCGTTTACAAGAAATTGAGAAAAATAATAAATGAACAAAATTTTCTTCAAACTCTTTTCTCTTTAGTATTTCCTCTTTAATTGCCTTTGCACTTGTTGTCTCTCTTTACGGTGTTCATCCTTAGAATGCCTCCTCTTTCTTCTAGGATGCTACCAAATCAAATTAGCTACACAATCCAGAAAAGCAATTCAACCAAGGATTTAATCCACTTTAAAAAAGTCAAGAAATAGTAAAACAAGAAAAGCTAATTTGAATAGAATAACTCAAGAGATTGGAGATGAAACAAGACACAAGAATTATCAAGAATTTTAGACAAGCAAGAAATTAAGGTAATCAAGAAACTGGACACAAGAATTAACTAAGATTGACACTAGAAAGAAATACAAAAGCAAAATAAGCTAGATTAAGAAAAAAGTTACATGTTTTCTTTTGTTCCTTTTACTCCAAGATCAAGTCCAATGTCATTTGGTTGAATATATGTCTCATGTAATCCAAATGGTTTATGGTCCAAATCAATTTAAGTCCAACATGTCTTGGTCCAAAATACTCCAATTAAAGCAAAGGTGGATTATGGCTTAGTGAAAGGTTGGGTCTATTCACTAGGAAGAGTCTAGGGGAGGCTCTCAAGAAGACTACCCTAGAGAGAGTTTAAACAAGTGTATGGGCTGAATTTGGCAACATAATACTATCATTCATAAGCTGAATTTTAAATGGTTGAAATATCCTATTTATAGATGCAAATGAGGTCAAGAATGTAGGCAAAAGAGAGGGAAATTCAAACTTGAATCTCCCTTGCTTTAGGCGTCGAGTTTTCTTGACAATTAACATGTGTTTTTAATGTGCAAAACATGCTCTAGGCGTGCTAACTCTCCCATGATCGGCCTATGGTTTCTTTTAGGCCAAGGAAGTCCAAATGAAATCCTATGTAGGTTTTAAGCCAAAATACAAGCCCAATTTATTCAATTGATTACAAAGCAAATAAATCTTATTCTACTATGTAGCACTACATCATGGCCCAAGATGATAAGAGCTTCTCTCAGCTGAGTCCCACTCCTCCTAGATTCCCTTGGCCATAGCCCTAGTGGTAGGTTCTACTTGGAGGCTCTGCCATCAGGTTCAAAGTCAGTAAAGATAGGTAACAGTTCCTATTTGCATATAAAGCATGTTGGTTCTGCCACTTACACCGATTCCAAGTCTTCTACTATTTTTTTTCACTCAATAAATTGCTTCATGTGCCTTGTATTACTAAGAATCTTTTAAGTGTTTCACAATTTGCCAAGGACAATCATGTCTTTTTTGAATTTCACTCTGATAAATGTTTTGCCAAAAAAAATGAAACAAAGGATATTTTACTGCAAGGAAACCTTAGAGATGGACTATATGTTTTCCACAATTTTGTTCCTATCTCTCATTGTTCTGTTAATACTTATTCTCTTACACCATTGATAAATTCTTACAAATTGTGCCATTGTCATTTTGGCCATGCAAATGTTAATATCATTCAACGAATAATAAAATAATGTAATGTTCTATATAGTATCAAGAATAATTTGTGATTCGTGTGTGATTGGCAAATCGCATCAATTGCCTTTTAATGACTCTAATACTGTCTACACTAAATCTTTGCAGATAATCTTTGTAGATATTTAGGGTTCGTCGCTTATTCCTACTTCTACTTTATCATACATATTGCTTTCTTGATGCTTATTCTAAATATGTTTGACTTTATCCTTTGCATCATAAATCTTAAGCTCCCAAATTTTCAAATCTTCCAAATCTATACTGAAATGGCATGCATGCAATCTTCTTCAAGAGCTTCGTATACAACTTTCACCTCCAACTTTATACTCAAATAATCTAGGTTTCGTTCTCCTTGTTGCCAACACGATCATGCATTCCAAAACCAAACATTTTGATCTTGATCTGGACTTCATACGTGACTCCATTCAATAGAAAAAACTTACTCTCACTCACATACTAGACTCCCTACAAATTGTTGACATCCTTGCTAAATCTTTATATGTTTTCTCCTTTCAATTGTTCAACGATAAACTAATGGTTGATCCTAATCCAACCATTAGTTTAAGGAGGAATATTACCTTACCCATATATATAGCTTTCATACATTTGCATGTGCCATGTAGTGCATAGAAACCTTGTACATCATTCCTTTTGCATCAGTATCTTTCATATCAATAACAAAAGCTTCTTGTTATGAATTACACAATTTAATTTGTTTTTGTTACTTTATTTACTTTTCACTAGTACAAAAGACTAAATATATGACACCGTATAAAGACGGTTCATAAAAAACTATCGTGATAAAAGAGGCGGTGGCCTTTTTGTAATTTTTTGAAATTTCCCCCATTTTTAACTACGGTTCCCACATGAATCATCGTTATATGTGTGTCTGTGTGTAATCTGCAATGGTTCCTCATGAACCATCGTTTGCATGATGTTTCCTAGTATAAATTATCAAACCATTATGATTATGATTATATTACATTCACAAATTTATTACTCATACATTACATTACATAACGTTATAACATGTTAAGTGGGAGGAGAAGTGCAAATGCAAATACAAAGAAACTCACTTGGATGCATCTTAATGTAACCATGTATAACACTTTAGAATGACATAAAACTTTTTCATATATTTATAGAACTTTTTGTAAACTTTCATATTTAAATTATGATATTAATTACATGCATTATTGTCTGAAAATTTGATATTTTATGTAGGATTAGAGTGAGTATATAATAATAAAACTTTTTAAAAAAAAATACACTTATAGCGACAGTTCCCATTGGAACCGTCTTTAAATGTTCACCAGACTAGAATCGTCGTTATAAGTGTATTTTTTTTCATTTATTTGGCAAAATGATAGTTTTTACACGTGTCGTTAATGTGGTTTTATAATGATGGTTCTAGAACCATGTTATAAACAACTGATTTATAACGACATCCACAATAATGATGGTTTCAGAACCATCTTGGTCTTTTTAAATGTCGTTAAAGGATTTTTTTTTAGTAGTGTTTCTTTCACCAATTCTTTTGAAAGAAATTGAAAATTGAAAATTAATTTTTAAAGCTTTTCTCTTTTATCATATTAGTATTTTTTTTCTTTCATTCATTCTTCATATGTACTTTGTTTGGTTTCATTGCTTTGTTTATATTATTTTTAAAGAGATTTCACCAACTCAAATAAATTCTTCTATTCTAAATTACACAATTTAATTTGTTATTGTTACTTTATTTACTTTTCTTTCACCAATTCCCTTGAAAGAAATTGAAATTTAATTTTTAAAGCTATTCTCTTTAATCATATTAGTACTTTTTTTTTTCTTTCACTCATTCTCCAGATGTACTTTGTTTGGTTTCATTGCTTTGTTTATATTATTTTTAAAGAGATTTCACCAACTCAAATAAATAGTAATTTTGTTTTATGAGACTTATTTATCTTTCTAGTGTTAAATTAATAAACGAACACTACGTATTATGTTTTACAATATATCTGTAGTTATTTTCTTATTGTCTTTAATCTTATGATCCAATACAGCTGATTCAAGTTTCATACGTTTCACTGTCATTGATTTGAATGCCCCTTTGATAGTTTCTAGTATTATGTTTCAAATTGACAATAAGATAGTTAATATTTGGTTTAATCTAATGTCAATATACATCCCAGGTTTTTTCTGCAGTCATTTCTGTGCGTGATCAAATATCAACCTGCTTCCTATGTTCATGACTCCATGTCCAGAGACTGCCTACTCTTATGTTGTAATTGCAATAAAGGAGAAGTAGAATCCCCAACATTAATTTTGCAACGAACTAAATTAATAATTTAAACAATGAAAAACATATTGACATTCTGTTAAAAATATCCATGAGACAAAATTTAAAGAACCAAGCAATAGCACACTTAGCTAAGCTACTAGCAAAACTTCAACCTTAGGTGCTACATGCAATCATACTCTGTAATAGTGCATTCATCTAGTCCTCACTGAAATTGGCCTCTTTTGCAGATCCAACTGAGGCACACCTTGCATCTTGGATTCTGACACGGTATTTAATACTAGTTTCCTGGAACCTAAATTGACACCTATACCAGTTCCATAACCTGATGATGTCTTCTTGGGAGATTCATTTTTATTCTGATTGTTATCAGTTTCATCACCACTATCATCAAAAACTGCTTCCTCTTCCATAGGATCAGCCTCAATTTCAGCATCCACTGAGGCAATAACCCCCATCAAAAGCTTATCAGCTGAATTTCTACCTATGACGTCTTTTGACCTTTTTAACTCATCCCTATCCTTGTTAAAATCTTCTTGTTGAGTTTCACCGAGGATTTCCTTTTCCAGTTGAGGTTTAACATTATCATGTCCATCCTCCACTTTTCTTGGTTGAGGGCCTGAACTATCATGATCACCAGGATCATGTGACTCAGATCGGGAGAGTTCCAGTGCCGCTCTTGCAGCTGCTGCAGCATATGCAGCTGACTCGAATGCTGCCTGTGCTGCATCAGCTACGTCCTTGTACTTTTTCCCGCCCGTAAAGGAATTAGTTAACTCCTCATTTTTCCCTCCACTAGGCAAAATGCTTATATTCTCTTCCTTTTTCTCAGGTCCATGCTGGTTTTGCATTTCTACTTCAGATTGTACCTGAACAGTTAGCATCAGATGCCATAAGTAGTTGTTTTTCAAATGTATATACAACTAGAAATTGTAAATTTTGAGGGCTTAGTTTTAATACCTCAACCGAAACAGTAGTTTCTTCAAGCTGCAGAACAATACCATTCTCAGAAGCAATGTCTTTGAGTACCTTTATTCTGCTTTCCAGGCTTGGCATCCTTGTTGACATCTTTTGTATCATCTATGAACAATGAGATAAAAAGGGTGTAAATAGTTTCCAGAGAAAAATTAATTAAAATTAGAACAATACAGATCTACTTTTAGCACACATTTTAGCTTTTACATAAATCCTAGTTCCTAAGAGGCAAAACAAAGGCAACAAAGTTTGCTGATTTTCATATCATATACATTACCTGAGGATGGACGCCACAGTTGTTCCTCAACTCAATAGAACGAGCAGCAAATTCCTTGCCAAACCGCGAGTTCAAAACTGCACGAATCTCTTGAATCTCTGGAAAATCTCCACACCTTGAAGCTGCATAGAGCAACCCCGATGCTGCCTCTTTCAGTTCCTCGGGACATTCCCTGTAACAACAACACCAAACCCATTATTTCAAGAGAAAATTAAAACCAATTCCTTCACGAAAATTATCCTTAAACCAACCAACCTCTCTTGTTCAATGAGGTGGATCCTTTCGATCAAGAGGTTGCAGTATCCTTCAATCCTGTCATACACATCCAACATGTTCTGATCCTTGATCACATGCTCAACCTTATAAAAAACAAAACCCAGTTTTAAGTTAGCTACATATGTGAAAAAAAACGAGAAAAATAGTTTGTGTGCTTCTCTTATGATAAGGATTGGTTGATGGGGTAAACAGTTGTAGACTGATGATGCAAAGAAATTAAATTAAAAAAGTTGTCTGTGAGAAACAAGATATAGAAGATGTATAACATCTTACTCTAAGTGAAGCACGTTCAAGGTGACCTTGTTGGAGGAGTTCAAGGACATCAGAACGTGCATGTCTAAGGCGAGACTGGCGCTGGTTCTTGAGAACAGCGAGACGTGAGATGGCAAGGTTAACAATAGCCTTGAACTTTGCAGCCTTGAAGGTTCTACCAAGGAGAGCGTCTAGCTTCTTACCCATAGTTCTGAATGATAAGAACAAAACAACACACCCTATTAAGTGTGTTGATGAAACCTGTTGAACAAAGAAGCAGACTCAAAATGAGAAGTTCTATGTGATGTCAAAGAAAGAGAGAGAAAATGGAGGTTTTATATGGTGATTTGAGAACAAGGACAATGACTGGTGTTTTCCCTCGGAAAAAGATTTTACCTTTTGATATTTTTCTTTTTTGGGTGTTGTTGATTGCAAGAGTTTTCTTAGGAGAGAAGAGTCTTCAACGCGGTTGGCGTGTGAAATCTTGAAGGAAGATGGATAGCAGCTTCTGAGTTGCCACCTTCTCAGAAAATACGTGAAAAAATCAGAGATAGGAAGGCCAAAACACAAATCATTGTTTTGGTGTGACTATTTGGTTAGACGCATGAGACGGAAATCCAATAGTCATAGTCATTCTTGTTGTCATTTATTACTTTTTCTTAATTATGTATACGTTTATTTTTATATTAAATTAAAAACCTTTATGGCTTTTGTTCTTATATTGTATTATTTATTTTATTCAATTTGTTCTTCTTATTAATAAAATATTTAATTAAATTTCTCAATTTGACTTAACTGAACATTTTATGAATAATGAGAGTAAATTGAATAAAATAAATAAATAAATAATTAAAAATAATGAAGCCAGCTTAAATATATAATCGTAAATGTATGATATTAATAAAATTATATATGTATATATTTGTTGATAACTACCCGTTTTCTGTGAAACCGCGTAAGTTCAATAATAATTTTTTACTTATTTATAAAATTCTGTTTTAGTTTATATATATTTATGAAAAAGTTATACGAATAAGAAAGATTATGGAAAAGTTGAAAAGGTCGTATTAATTTATTATTCATGTTTTTATCATACTTGTTGACAAATTGATCTAAAGTCACTTCAAATTTTAAAAATGAATTTTTACTCAATTTTGATTGATGTGACACTTTACGTTATCAACAAAATGTTCGTAGTTTTCAGTTTAAAAGCATAAATAATACTTGGTTTTCAAGAGATACTTAAATAGTATACTATGATTTTTTTTTTTAATTTTAAAAATCATTCTTCTAACTTAAAAAAAGAAGCGTCTTAAATTTTACTACTTGTGTGAATAAATGTTGACGAGTGACTGATTAATTATGAATGAATCTCTTATGTGTTTGGGTTGGGAGAAGATTTGTAGGAAGGGAAGGGAGAGTGGATTTGTGAGGATCTGAGGTTATTTGGATTGAGGATGATAGATTGAATGTGTGAGGATGATAGATTGAATGTGTGAGGATGATTTATTGTAATTTTACAAATTTCTTCTTGTTATTAAAATATATTTGAATAATGAATTATATTTTTTTGGTTTGAATTAATTAAATTTTTTTAATATACAATATCCATAATTATTTTTATTTTTAAATAAAAAAATAAAAAATATTTTCGTGTTAAATTAAAATAAAATTATTAAATATATTAAAATTGATGAAAATAATATTTATTATTATATTTATTTGTTATTTTATATAATTTTGTTGATATTATAATTTTATTTTTTTATTTTCATTATTTATAATTATATGTTATTAATAATATAATTAAATAATTATTAAATTATTAAATAATTTTTTGTAATATTTAATTTTGTATATTGTAATAAAATGCATACATAAGGATATTTTGGTAAAATACAATAATTCTACTTAAATTTGTACAAATCTCCTTATTTGTGTGAAGAATGAAAAAAAAAAACATCCACCGTCTCCCACATTCACTCTCTCATTCTCAAAACGATGGAAACAAACACAAAAGACAATCACTCTCTCTAATCTCCTCCCTCCTCATACTTAAAAATAAACACAGCTGAAAATTTTTCATGTCTACAACTTCGACTCTTACTAGTAACTTATTTTGAATACTCGTAAAACAAAAACCAAAATTTTGAACAACACATTCATCTATTTTTTTTAGCTTCATCTCGAATATTTATTAATTTTTTAAAAATAATAAATTTAATGAGTTTTTTTCTCCCTTAATAAAATTATATATTTATTTTGATAAAAAAAAGTCAACATTTAATTAGATATAGCAATAATGATTAGAAATTTTACTCTAAAAAATCATAATAATAATATATGTAGTGGAAAGCGATATTTGGTTCACTTAATGTGAAGAAATTCTATCAATAATTAGCAAATATAATATCCCAAATAAAGTTAGTTTTAATTTTAATAAACTTAAAAAAACTTTTGATAAGATGCTTAAAGGAGCAACAATATTTTGTGATAAATGTAGCACTAAATGAAAATATGGAAGTGAATTTGATGAGATGCACAATTTTCTCTCCTACATAAACCTTATTGAGAAACTCAAGTAAACACGCCAAATAGAGAGACCATGAATTGGTTGGAAAGTACGAAGTTAGACTAAGTAGAGTCATACGGAAGAGGCTTCATTGTCAATATTTTGTACTCTCCCATGAAACTCAGATAGCTTCTTCTTTTCTTTTCTTTTCTTTTTTAACTTTCCCAACTTGTTGACACAATACAATTGGTTTCTAGATGTTTCTTTTTTTAAGGCTTAAATAACTTTTTGGTTCTAATTTTTTTTTTTGACTTTATCCAATTTAGTCTTCATATTTTTTTTTAAAATATTTAACGTGATTCATTTGTTAGATTATTCTTATTATAATATAGATCATCTTAGTGATTCTGAAACTGTATTTTGAAATATATGTATTATTTCTGTATTTAATTATTTTTTATAAAAATTGGAACTATTATATTGAATTATTTTTAAAAAATGAAAACATTCTTAACTTTGTAAAGAAAGTTAGAACCAAATTGAATTCTATATAAAAAAAAATTGGAATCATATTAAACTTTCTAAAAAAGAGTTGGTATATTTTGAATTATTTTTTAAAATATAAGAATTAAATTGTATAAAGTCAAAAAAGATTGGAAAAAAAGTAGTATTTAAGTTTTTTTAAGTAGAGTTCTTCTAAAATATAACAGACGTGTGGACTTGTTTTTCAATTTTGATAATATTGGCGCCTATTAAAAAGGATATATATATATATATATATATATATATATATATATTATTGAAGACTAGGTTTTGGGTTTGGTTTTCTTGATATATTTTTGTTTAGTTAGTAAGTATTTTAAGTAAAAAATAAATTATATTATGTCTTTAACACAATTAATGTTCACTTAAAGAACAAATAATATGATTATGGATTCTTTAAAGAAGATTAACTGTTATTGACTTTCAATTTGTGATTGTAATAACAATTATTTAAATAACAAACTCCAAATTAGAATTGATTTCTAGATTTAAACAAAATATTACTACATTAACATTACAACAAACGTATTTATTACAATTTAATACTATGAACATTGAAAACCTTTTATAGTAAGATATTCGATTGACTTTAGATTTTTAGAAAGAACCAAACTTTAAGAAAATAAAACACGTGGAAGACCTTCATGTACTCAATTTATGTCTAAACAATTTGTATAGTGACTTGATTATGTGTTATATATAGCTCAACGAGGAGTTGCATAGTTGCTCCGTGGGTGCTCAACTCATAGTTTTTCATCAACCATTTGGATTTAATACCATCAAAATTTGTAATGGTTACAAGTTTTTCTTTGATTTATAGAGTTTAAAAAATGTTTACTTTTATAAACTTCTCTTAAACATTCTCTCCTTGATATATCAAGTTTTTCTTAAAACATATACTATTATCTAGACTATCTCAATTTTTTGTCAATGAAATCTTCATCTTGACATTATTTCTCAAACTAGCTTCTCATATAATAGAATGTTCATGATAGAAAATTCTTAGCTTTCAATCTCCTTTTATGATTTACCTTAGTTCAAGGATGAGATTAAATTATTTTTCATTTTTTATCTTTAAACCTTTCCCTCTAGTCTTTTGCCAATATTTAAATGTGGCTCTTTAATTGAGGCCTACATATTTTAATCATGATTTCAATTGTTATCATATTCAAGATCAATTTGTATCTTAACATATCAAATCATAACACATTTTCAGGGATTTTATTTAATACAATTATAATTTAGATTTCTTTAAATTTTAAAATATGTAAAACAACAAAAAATAAAAAATAAAAAATAACAATAAAAATAAGAATAGAAGTTTATGCATGTTCTCATGATGTATGAATGTGATTATTAGTTTTATGATTTGGTTAGTTTGATTTTATAAAAAAGTGATTTAGTTTGCATTATTTAGTTTGTACTTGTTATTGCATGAGTGTCTGTAATGGTAGAATAGTATATATGATAAAAAAAAATTCAAATAAGAATAATAAATATATAACAATCAATCACTAATAATAATTTGAGAATACTGCTATTAACTTTGAATACTTTATACTTTATTGATGACGTAATCTACACTTCGATTTTGATTGATGTGTGTCCTATATTGAATCGACCAATGTTGACACTAGTTAGTTTTACGATGACAACTCAAGTGGATCCAATTCCACCTTTCTATATATGTTAGTCCAACATTAGGGTTAGAGACCTCGACCTAGACCTAGAGGAATCAATTTGACTTTCACAAAGGATATCATTGGGAAATGCCACCTTGACAACCTACCTAAATCGTAAAATAATTTTGGTTTAATGTACAATGAGAGTTAAATTATGTTTATGCTTATAATGGAGATCTCAAGAATGATAACCTAAATAATGGAATATAGAGTGAAAATTACATTAAAAATTGATATAAACTTGTTGATAAAAAATTCAAGGGAGGTAGAGGACTAAGCCAACCCAACCTTCTAGGAGGATAACCAGAAACATGACACAAGACTCAGGGCTAGGCCAAGCATATCCCATTATTCCTCAAATGATCTTCAAGAGGAGAACACGTGAGCATGGACTAGAATATCAACTACTCTTTCTTTTAGTCTTTTTATAAGACATGATTAAATGTAATAAATTGGGCTCACATTGGCCCAAGAAATATAGCCTAGCGTAGGTTTCAAAAACCCTAGCTAGAGGAGCACATGTGGTCACACTTTCCACATTAAGCACATGCTTAAATGTGAAAAGCATGACCCTCCTAGATCCTCTTTAAGTGGCAAGAAATTATGAGCCTAAACATGTTTAATTTGAATTTTAAATTTCCCTCCACACACTAAGCTCATGGCGCCTCATGCTATAAATAGGTGGTCTTACATCTTATAATTAACAATATATTTTGAGAAAATAAACTTTGTGTGAGTGATTTTAAGTGTTTAAAATTCTTTGAGTCTTATCTTGGCAAGATGCTTCAAGTGGCGACTCTCTTCATCACTTATCTTGAAATTCCTCTTCTTCAAGTGGCGTGACCTCCTTCATTCCTCCACCTCCATGAACGACTACAACCATCTAAGTTTTCATTTTCTTCTTCTTTAACTCCATGTCTTTCCTTTTCGCTAATTCTACTCTATTTTGAGTTCTTAATTTCCGCTTGCATATTTTCATTTGTGTGAGTCTTTTTCCTTTGCTTTTTGAAGAGAACCTTCACACTTACTTAACCACTTGGTTAAGTTTGTGTCTAGTGGCAATCCTCACTGAATCATCACCATAAATGTTAATCCAATTCTTAATCCAAGTGAAACCTCTAAAAATATGTGCAATTCTTAAATCATCTCATATTAACTAGAGTATCTGCAAATGAAGTCTCTAGTGGTGTCCTAAAAAAGAAATCACGAAGAAAAACTAACAGAAAATTATGTAAACAAGTATGGGTACCAAAAGATAGAAATTTTCTTGCAGATGTTTTTAATCCAACACAAGAAGACTCCTGTTTTGGAAAAGGACAATGGATGTTTGCAACTCACCATGGCAAGAAAGCATATATTCCCAAGGTAGAGGAGCTAAAGAAAAGATCAAACAATATACTTATCAACACAAATTGGAAAGACACTGAAGATGGTCCAACAAGATGTATTCATCTTTTACTAATGAAAAATCTTCATATAGATGATTTGTTTTCACAACTTTTATGAAATAAGTATCTCTAACCTATATGTCTCAATAATATTTATTAGATGATCTAACCAATTGTGTTATGATTTTGTATGTATAAACGATGTAGGAGTTGCATGCACTAAACCATCCAAGATTCCTTTTTCATCCATATAGACAATCTTAAATGTGTTATATCATACATTCTCATTTTATATGCATTAAACATATTTTTGGAAATCTCATGTTTCGTGATTTACTTGATTAATTTACAATTATTTGGTGCATGTGCATATTATGTATTAGAAGATCTAGGATGTGTGTGCATTTAGATAGTTTAGGTGGTAAAAACGATAGATGGTCAAATTTTGAATTTTGTAAAACAAATCTTTATGTACTACGAAAAACCACAAGCCTCGTTGTCATTTTGAATTGAAGTTCCTACATATATTTGATTTAATTAGTGAATATTTGTTGATTTCGTGAATACTAGATTATGTTTTGATTGAAAATTGGTTGAACATTTGAGTTAAGATTATTTTAATTTATGAGGTTTGTAGTTTTTTTCCTATTAAGAAAGAAAAATCTGAGATGCAATCTTTTTAATATTACCGTTGCCCAATTACTATATGGAACATGACTATGCTCTGCACAAAAATGGTAGTTATTTCTATTTCTTTGTTCTAAAATTTTTTTTGGGCTAGCCATTCATAACGGGTTCAGGCTTTTAAAGGCAGTTTCTTCCTACACCCTTATGTTTTTCTTCCTGCATCCACACAATGTTATGCAAAGACAAAACTACCCATATTATTTTTTAAACACCCTAAAAGGCACATGAGACCCACACTAATCTTTCTTCTTCCTTTGCCCAAACTGCAAACACGAACTCCACAGACTTTGAACAACGAGGACGCTGCTCCATCTCTTGGCACAGGAAGGCGTTTCTGTAGGTGGTGGTCAGTGGTGTCTCAGTGACTTGGTGGTGATTGGGTGGTTTCTCTTGATGGTTTCCTGTCTGAAGAAGGAATATTTTTTTTATTGGTTTTCGAATTTGTGGTACTGTTTTTTTTTCTTCACATTTTCGTTTTCACAATTCATACGTAGTATTCCAGACAATGAAGTCCGATAGTTTTACAGAATAGAGAATCGACATTTGCTTTTTCGCATTCTAAAATATTGAATCCGCAGAACTCTGGGATTGGGAAATAAGTAAATCTTCTAGATTCATCAATTCATAAGTCAAACAATTTATTTTGGATCCAAGAATCCAGAAGTCAAAAACATCATTCCAGATCCCCAAATCCGTAATTCAAAATATGCATTCCAGATTTAGAAATCCATAAGTCAAAGTAACTTTTGGGTCCATCAATCCGTAACAGAAAATAGGCTTTCAGATTCAACAATTTATTAAAAATTTGCTTCCGGAACACCCCCTCACTCGGAAAATAAAATGATTTACTTACGGACTGGTGCATCCGGAGATCACATTTTCACTTTCGGGTTGATCAATTTGTAGCACACTCCCAGATCCCAATTTTCGGTAATCACAAAAACTCTATAACCACCCATACTCTTAAAAAAAAAGTTAATTCTTATCTTTAGAAGCCAAACAATACTTGACAATGCAACCCACTCCTCCACCTTGCTCCGCACAGTTAGAGTGACCTTCCAGAAGTGTCTCAAATGAATGAAGAGGAAGAACAGTACCAGACCAACTCCACCACCATGCCTTTTTTCAAATAAAATGTCAAGCCCAGTTTTAAAAATTTTAAAATTGAGGAGATACAGGAAAAAAACATAGGGGTGCAGGGAGAAACTCCCGCTTTTAAAACAAAATCTAAAAAAAAGAACAAAACAAACACAAAAGGCCTAACTTTTATCCTCCACACCGATTTACTTTTTATGCCCCCTCTCTCACACGTTTTTCACTTTCACTTCTTATTTTCTGTCTCCCTAGGTCACGTTCATCACCACTTTTTTTTCTCATTCACACGACATCCTACACTTCTCACACTACTTTTTCACACGTACACTGCATACCAACATAAACATTCAGGAAAATATTCTTTGACATTCAAAAGTAGACAACTCGCATTTGTAAACCTAATAATATTTTAAATTAAAAAATAAAATAAATATAATTAAAATATTAATATTTTAAATTGTTAAATATTTATTTATTTATTTTGTTAAGGTGTTACATATCATCACCCATAACATTCATGCCCCTCCTCTGCACAGAAACAATCACGTTGTTGCCAGCCCTTGGCACAAAAAAGCCTACACTGACAATGGCAATTCTACCATTTACCCTAAACACTCCGATCATATATACCTCTTTCTCAAGCTCACCTCCCACACGGCATTGCAATTTGCCTTTTCTCTCTTCACCCACCACGTGCACTCACTAGAGATCTTTCTACTCACAATGATTCAGTGGGCTATCTTGATCACTCTCCACACACGACCTCTACACTCATGGTATTTCTTTTTCTCTCATTCCTTCTCTCTTTCTCGGCACCCACAACTTCTTCTCCAATTGTACTTGTCACTAAGGTTGGCAAAAAAATTTAAATTATCAAATCTAATTCATAATTACCCAAATTCATATTACTTTTAATCTATTTAAATGGATTCATCTCAAATCCAAATTGATATTTTTGGATTTTAAGTCAAATCTATTTAATTGGATATAGATTAGATATAGATTGGATATATTTTTGAATTATCCAAAATACATTTTGGGTTAGATTTTGAATTGGTATGAGCCTAGGTTAAGCTATGTCGACCCAAACAAGTTCACTTGAGTCGACCTGGACCTAAATCGAGTTGAATCAGTCTAGCCAAGGTCGAGCCAAGATAACACGGGACTAGGTCTAGTCGAGTCAACCCAAACCCATGTCGAGTTGAGTTGACCTGGCCCATGTTGAGACAAGTTGGTCTGGGCCCATATATAGCCTAGTGTGTTTGGGCCTGTGTCGGGTCGGTTTGGGTCCATATCGAGTTGAGTCGACCCAGACCCATGTCGAGCCGAGTCAGCAGAGGTCCATGTCAAGTCAAGTTGGCCCAGCCTATGTCTAACTGAGTCAGTTCGAGCCTATGTTGAGCTGAGTCGGTCCGGGCCCATGTCGAGCTCATTCGGTTTGGGCCCATGTCAAGCCGAGTCAACCTCGTCCCATGTTGTGCTGAGTCGACTCGGGCCAACGTCGAACCGAGTTGAAACGACCTGTGTGAACCTGATTCTGCTTGGACCCATATCGATCCTAGTGTGTCTGGGCCCATGTCGAGTCGGTTCGGGCCCATGTTGAGCCGAGTCGACTTAAATCCATGTCGATCCGAGTCAACCCGACCTATGACAAATCGATTCGATACAGACCCATATCGAGCAAAGTCGGTCCAGGCCCATGTCAACCCGAGTCAACCTAGGCCCATGTCAACACGAGTCAATCAGGTCCCATGTTGACTCGGGTCCATGTCGAGTTGAGTCGGTTTGGGCCTAACCCATGTGGAGTTGTGTCAGTCCGGCCTAGAGTGAGCCAAGTCGGTCCGAGCCCACGTCGAGCCGAGTTGGTTAGGGCTCATGTCGAGTTGAGTCGTCCAGGCTTAATGCCGAGCTAAATAGACCCGGACCCATGTCAAGTTGAGTCGCCTCGGGCCCATGTCGACCCGAATCGACCCGGACCCATCTCGATTCTAGTCGATTCGGGCCCATGTCGATCGAATTCGACCTTGGCCTATGTCGAGCCAAGTCAGCCTGGGCCCATGTCAACCGGAGTCGACTCATGCCCATATCGAGTTGAGTGTGCTTGGCCCCATGTCGAGTCGGTTTGGACCCATATCAAGTAAAATCGTTATGGGCCCATTTCGAGTCAAATAAATTCGGGCCCATGTCGAGCCTAGTAGGTCCGGGCCCATATTGAACCGAGTCGATCGGGGCCTATGTCGAGCAGAGTGGACTTGGGTCCATGTCGAACCTAGTCGATCCGATCCCAACAAGAGCCAAGTCCGTCGGACCTAGGTTAAGCCGAGTCAACTTGGGCCCATATCAAGTCAAGTAAGCCCGGGCCCAAATCGATTTGTGTCGGGCCTAGCCAATATCGAATCAATTAAGCTCGGGCCCATGTCGAGTTGAGCCGCCTAGTACCAGGTCGAGAGTCGGCTCGAGTCCAGGTCGACCTTAGTCGGTTCGGGTCTAGGTTGTAGAACATGAGAGCTTTGATGATTCAAATTTGTGTTGAAGGTTGAAGCTGTGCTACTTTTGGTTTGAGCTTAGTCTAAGTTTTTTAGATTTCTTGTAAAGATCATTCCTAGTCCCTTGCACAAGCTAGTTCAATCCGTTTTAAAAGAGAAAAGTGTTTTTCTAAGCAAAGAGAAAAACAACTGGTTGAAACCACGATATAATCGGTTGTTTGTCACTTAGCTTGATTGAAGGTTTTCAAAACTGTTTTTGACTTGGTTAAATAATTGTCTAACCAATTCAACCGGTTAAAACGACTTTTCAACCAGTTGATTGTCACATTTCATAACAGCTTTTCAAAAAACCTGTTGGATCTGTTTTCAGTTGGATCAAAACTGTTTTGGCTCATGATTGACTGCCTAGAACGACTAGTTTTAAGAGCTATAAGTATGGCTTCTCCTTTTATTTCAAAAACAACAAGTAAACACATTTACAATGAGATTGAAATTGTTTTTGTGAAGAGATTCAAATAAAGTTTTGCAAGATTGCTAAATAGTTGTGCATTTGGTTCAAGGTCTGATCTTAGGAGCCCTGTGATTCCTGTAAATTCAGGTGTAATCTGTTCCTTTTTTATTCTTGTATTTGTTCTTTTATAAAATTGTGAAGTGTGTGAAAACCTATAAGGTCAGAGGGTGTTCTTGTGTGTAAGGCAAAAAGGGTGAATGGTTCTTGTGGTATCAAGATCACCTCTTTGTGGTTGTGTGTATTGTAATCTGTGATTGGTTACTAGTGGAACCCAGTGGTTGTTCTGGGAACTGGATGTAGCTCAAGGTTGAGTGAACCAGTATAAATTGGCTGTGTAATCTCTCTCTCTCTCTCTCTCTCTCTCTCTCTCTCTCTCTCTCTCTCTCTCTCTCACTCCTTATAAACTATTTGATTTAATTCTGTTTTTGTTGCTACCATAAATAACCGGTTAAAACGAAGTTTCAACCGATTGAAATTCTGCAAACAATTTCTTTTACATTGTTTGATTGGCTTCCTTGATTGCTTCTTCTGTGATTGTTGATAAAGCTTCATTATTATTCAACCTTTGCGAAAATATTTTGACAAAGAATTCACCCCCCATCTTTTTAAGCCATTAATTATAACAATTTGCATCAAAAGCTAGGTTCTTGAAAAATATTCAAGTTCTGCTTTTCTAAAAACTGCTTTAATGGCTGACAAATTACCTTTTGGGGAATGTGCTTCCATAAACAGACCACCACTGTTTTGTGGTGTGAATTACCAGTTTTGAAAGGTAATGATGAAGATCTTTATGCATTCCACAGATAAAGGTATTTGGGAAACAATTGAAAATGGTCCCTTTATTCCTTAAGTTAAAAGAGATGATGTCTTAATTGATAAGCCTTCATCTGAATGAACTGAGGCTGAAAGCAAGAAAGCAAAATTTGATTGGATTGCTAAAAACATAATAACCTTTGCTTTGAGTTGTGATGAGTTTTTTAGGGTATCACAATGCACTTCAACAAAGGATATGTGGAACATCCTTGAAGTCACACATGAAGGAACTAATGATGTTAAGAGGGCAAGAAAGCATGTTCTCATCCAAGAGTATGAGCTTTTCAGAATGCAGAAAGGGTACAGAAACGATTTTCCCACATTGTGAATCACTTGATGAGCCTTGGCAAGAACTTTGACAAAGAGGAGCTGAACATCAAGATCTTGAAGTGTCTTGATAGGACATGGTTTCCAAAGGTCACTTCCATTTCATAGTCAAAGGATTTAACATCCATGACAACTACTTCTTTGTTTGGTAAGTTAAGGGAGCATGAACTTGAGATGAATAGGTTGGTTGTCCAAGAAAGTTAGGACAACCACAACAAGGGTATTTCACTTAAAGCTGCCAACCAAAAAAGGAAACAAGACTCAAGTGATAGTGATGAAGATACCATGAGCTTGCTGTCAAGAAAGTTTAGCAAATTCTTGAAAAAGAATAAATGCCAAGGTTCAAATAGGTACAGTTCTAAGAAGCCAAATGACTTTAATCTTAACAAATATACTTGTTATGGCTGTGGTGAACAGGGTCACATCAAAGCTGGGTGCCCCAATAATGAGAGCAAGGAAAAAGCTGATTTCAAAAGTGAAAGAAGAGGAAAAACCAAGAAGGCCTATATAGCATGGGATGATAATGAGATATCCTCCTCTAGCTCTTCAGAAGATGAAGAAGCAAACCTGTGTTTAAAAACATCTGTATCAAGTAGCATGAGCTCATCTTCTTTAGTCAAAGGTAACAATTACTACCAACTACTAGAAGCTTTCAATGAAACTCATGAAAAAGCCAACCGATTGGCTTTCTCATACAATCGGTTGAAAGGTTTGAACAACTGGCTTGAAAATAGAGTCAAAACACTGGAAGAAGAGTTGGAAAAATCTAAAGTTGATTTTGAAAACCTGGATTTTATTTACAAAAACACTATTTGCGTGTGTGACTCAAGGTTTTGTGAAAACTGTGAAAATCTTGAAAGAAAGATTCACTACCTTTTGAAAACTGTGGATAAGCTTACAACCGGAAAATCCAACTTTGAGAATGTTCTTGCATCTCAAAATTGTGTCTTTGTAAAAGCATGCTTAGGATTTTATCCACAGAGCAAAGAGAATGGGATTTCAAAACCTTTTTCATCAGTGCCAGAAAAGCAACCGATTAAAAGAACGAAACAACCGGTTGTTACATGTTTTTACTGTATGAAGAGAGGTCATTCAGTTAGATTCTGCAGGTTTCGTAAATATTTTTTTCCTAAAGGTATCTTTAAATGTAAGGATATATCTAACATGAAAGGTCCCAAGTTCTTTAAGGGATCAAATCTTGTGATTTGATAAGCTTTACTTTGCAGATTTTTGACTCCACATGAAGGGTCTATAAGATCGGAATCTCATGGAAGCCAATTTGCAAGACAATGCCTTGTTCTGATATTGTGTACTACTTTCATATGTGTACTTTAAAATCTTGAAGAATGTTTTTTTTATTCTTTCTATTGTTGAACATTTAAATCCAATTCTGAATATTCATTAGTTAGTTTATGGATTATGGTTGTTCTGTATTTCTTCTCGTTCAATACAAATTATAATGTGCTTTGAACCTGAATGACTGTATGTTCAATGTCTGTTAAAAGAATTTGGCTTTTTCAAATTTTTTCACCAGTTGCAGAAATTCAACCGATTGTTTCTTCGAAACAACTGATTGTTTCAACTCTGTTTTTTGATTCAATGTGCTTTAAACTGATTTTCTGTTCAAACCTAGTGATTTTTGTGGTCAAGAATGCTTTAATTATAGTCTTGAATACAAAGTATCTCTGTAATAACTGCTCTTTATGAATTAGATTCCTCTAAATCTTGGAAATTAAAATTGCTTTAAAGTATGGTCAAATCAGCATGTGTTTTTTTGTACTTTTTGTTATGACCGACAAAACTGCTTTATGGTTCTGATTTGATTCTCTTTTCTGTTTTGAAAACAACCCACTAAATGCCAACTTTGACTAATTGTTGTGGCTATATATGTGAATCTATTGGTTGCTATTTTTTCACAAAGAACAACCCGTTTTTCTTCCTTTTTCTTTCTACTCTAAGTTTGTTTCTGCAGTGTGCTCTCATCTTTTTCTAACTGAACTATGGCTTCAACTCCTCCATCCTCTAAGAGAATGAAAACAAGAGCTGCAAGGAGTGGTGGAAAGCTAGAAGGTTGATTCTCAGGAGAATCAGAATTGATAGACAAGTACCTACACGAAACCAGTAGGAAGATAGTTAACACTCCAAAGCTTGTCTCTTTCACATGGATGAAGCAACAAAATCTGACTGTGGTGAGAAGTCTTCTAAAGGAGCAAAGGATGAAGAGATTCCTTGAGCTTTCTAGAAACACCTAACCAGATTTGGTGAAGGTATTCTACACCAACCTTCAATTCAATGGTGACACTATTAACTCTCATGTGAAAGGGGTAGACATTGTAATCGCCAATGATGCGTGGGCTGCCATAACTGGGCTGAAGTTTTCTGGAGTAAGGATTAACAAAGGCAATCTTGGGGTGATAGAAGAGTTCAACAAGATGCAATTCTACAAGAATTGTCTCAAGAACCCCCTCTCAAAGAAGAATTGGCTGAGATTATAAAACCTTCAAGTGAGATCAATAGTGGATTCCTAAGCTAGATGGGGTTTACCAAGATTGGTGGGAGATGGGTAAGTAAGGATGGTGACCAAGCTGGTCCTAGTGGAACTAATGATGGAGAAGAACCTGAAGCTGCAGCAAATCAAGAGGAACCTGTTGTTGAGACTCGTGAAGCTGGTCCTAATGATGATCACATAGGAGAAATGATGACTTCAATGTCTCCTTTTGAGAGGCTAATGGTAAACCAAATGGACACCTTTGCTGAAAATAAGAGAAATCTTCATGAATTGTGTGAATCAAGGTTTTTGTGAATCAGAGAACTCAATATTTTGAGTTCTTAATTTTCGCTTGCATATTTTCATTTGTGTGAGCCTTTTTCTTTTGCTCTTTGAAGAGAACCTTCACACTTACTTAACCACTTGGTTAAGCTCATGTTGAGTCATCACCATAAATGTTAATCCAATTCGTAATCCAAGTGAAACCTCTAAAAATATGTGCAATTCTCAAATCAACTCATATCGTGTAATCCTTTGACCAAGGCTCTAGTATTCTTTCACGGTGTGGAGGTCTTCTCTTATATGCTTTATACATTCCTTCCTCCTAGAGTTGTGCTCTTTATTATGCCTACAAAAGCCTAATTAGGCCCATTTATGCTAACAAGTCTCTGAATAAAGCTCTAGGTATTTATCCTCCTTATTTTGTCGATGTTTTGGTTGGATGGTTTCTATCAATAATCTCGCTTCCAGTAAGTACCATGGGAATAATTTTATCTAGACCCCATAGTAGGTGCCAAAATTTTTTACCGTGGGTGTGAATCGTCTGAGATGGATTAGGAGGGTTCCAAGGAAGTCGAGATGAATCCTCTGGAAAATGGTTACCGAGTTGTTGAGAAATATGGAATGAGATCTACCTTTGAAGTATTTCCCGACGTACAAGTTAATAAGAGATAAGGAGATTTTAAAAGTAATAGTATGTGAATAATGAAGGAGAGAATTAAGTGAGTATCTAGTGAAGGATCAATTTGTATTTATACACCTTTTGGACCTAAGTTGAAATATCCAAAACTGAATTATTATTGAACATTGACCATTTAGTTTGTTATAACAAAATATTTTTTAAATATATCAAGTTCTTTGGATTTTAAATAATTTTATATGCGAGACCTTCAAATATCTTAGAATTGGAATTTACATATCCTTAGTATCAAATATTAACATTAAATTTATTAAGTTCAACTAATTTAATACTATTAAATTATTTAAACCATAATACTATTGAATTGCATATTATATTTGGTAAATATAATAACTAGTACTATGAGAGATGTTAGTTTATTTATATAAATACTACATTAATAACACCAATTAAATTCTATGTTACTTATATATATATATATTATTTAATTTTATTAATTTAAAGTATGTTTTATTAAAATAATAATTAAAATAAATATTTTCTAAATATGTAATTAATTTAATATAGTACTAGATGTCCAAACACCTCAATGTATAATCAAATAAGGAAAGAGTTACGAGTTCAACGAACTCTCCTATTGTGGCGTGTTCCACGAAGTCCCCTAATCTAAAGGGTCATTGTTGGACTAAAGTGAACTACCCTGCACTCTAAAAAACAATAAAAAGTAAAATCGTACTAAAATTTAAGTTTAAAATTTACACCATGTAATTTTTGTAATGATTTTAATATTTTTAAGAACATTAAAATATTTTTTTATTAGTTTATTTTATAAATTTAATTTCTCTAATACTACTAAAAAATTGATATTTAATGAAACTTAGGATAAATTATTAATATATTTTTTACATCATTTAACTAGATTTGTTTATTTAAATTAATTTTATAAAATAAATATATGATTTTTTTTTATTTTCTCTTTATATATTAAACTTTTGGCAAGGTGAGACAAGTTTTTCTTCTAATTTTTATTAGTGGGTAAATATTATTACAAATCATAAATATATTAAATACACTCTTTTCTTATTAGGAATTTCTAAAAGGAATATATCTACATAACTACAAATATTTTTATAAAGTTTTTTACTGTTGTCTGACCTTGTATATGAGCATCGATCTATTTAGGTGTCAACACATGACTATCATAATTATAAAGGCAACTACAAATAAAAGACAAAAAAACTAACTATTTGATACACTTCATATCAATTATATTAAATGAACATCCAATCATACATGGACTATATAGACTTCACAATAATCAAATAAAAAAATATATAGATATTGCACAACTTCTGAAAGACTTTATTATGTTATGAAGTCAAAGACTAACCCCTAATATATATCTATTTGGTCTACCTAGCAATTTTACCCTTACAAGATTGATTTCATTTGGTCACCCTTATACAACATAGACTAGATTGTAGAAAGCCTTCATTAACTGTTTTTATTTGTTACTTTCATCTATATAATTTAAACTATAGATATAATCCAAATATTTCATTTGAAAACAATTTAATATTCCATTTATATTTCACCAACATAGTATCTCCTTAGTAGTGTACTACGGGTGGCCGAAAAGTCGACTAGACGACAAGAGGAACAACTAAACACGTAATTAGACATAAATAAACTAACTTAGGTGATAAACACGGTTAAGGCACAATTGGGCCTCCGCTTGGACCCTAAAGCAGACCCATAACAGCCAGAGCCCATCTAGAACAGTATAAATAGCAGGAGGGGCACAACATCCAAGGTAACTATTCACTCCCTACTCCTCTGGTATCTAACTCTCAAACTGACTTGATCGTCGGAGTGTCTTCGCAGGCACATCCCCCATCGTGTTCAGATCAAAGGAGATCCTGCCAAAAAGAGCCCAACCGAGATACCAGAAAGACGAGAAGAGTGCAACAAGAAGAAGTGTTCTGCAGAATTCTAGCTTTGTAGGAGCAAGTAGTTTTCTAATCATAAGATATCCAACTCATCAATATTAATCACATTTAAACATAATAAATTCATGAAACAATGTATCATGCACTAAAACCATCTTATACAATATATATTTTTTAAATAGAAGCTAAAAATGAGGAAATTGAAGTTCAAATTACAAAGTAATATTATTTAAGTGAGGTTTCCTCGCTTAAACGATATTCTTCAATAAGAGATAAAACTAATATAAAATTTATCTAGCTAAAATAATAAGCTACCAATTAAACGACAAAAACTCATTAATTTAATGACTCTTGTGTGCTTGGGTGATGGTCTTCCATGATGAACGAAAATTAATGTGACTTTTTCCTTGTTTGAACGACAAATTTTTGTTTGTGTAATGAGACTCATTGCTTAAGAGAAGAAGTATAAAAATAATAATTTAATTCTAACTATCATATATTACTTAAAGGGATCAACCTTTTGCTTTAGAGGTATACGAAGATATCAACATCAGTACACCGAAAAAGTGATAAGAAACGAAAGACAAATATTTCATTTCAAAACATTTTCATGTCAATTATACTCTAATACAAACCTAAATTGTATAACTAATCTAAATTCTTCAAACTTGTATACAACATTAAACATCCAATTCAAAACCAATTTTCATATTCCTAACAACAAAAAGTGTTTGGAATGATTTTCTAAACATTCTTCATTGATGACTTTCTTTCGTACAGTTCTAAAATATAAGGTATAATATTCACTAAATATAAAAAGATGTGCAAAAGTTTGATTTAAAGGTTGTTGGTATCATAAATTTATGTAAGAAATTAATTGAAAACAAAGTAAACGATTTAGATAATTCAATTGAGAAAATTGGGATTGAGATTAATCATTCTCACTCATTTGTATTTTTTCAATGAATAAAAACATATAACATTCTAACTTGATTGACATTGATGCATATACAAAAATCTTTCATATCGATTCCTCACATAAAATTATTAAGATTGTCTCCTAAATATTTATTTCTCACATATTTATAGAAACATTTTTTATCATTATGAACCGATGTTATAAAGCAATTAACATTTCAAATATATTCCCAACTTTCAAATATGTTAAGCATTTTCATTTAGGTTAAATACTCAAAAGTACTTTCCAGTCAAATCTAATGATCAAAATTATGAATAAAGATTTAAGCTTTAAGAATAAAATGATAATCCAATATCACTTAAGAATAAAATATTATAAATAAATATCACCTCAATACATAAGAGATTGAACAAATTATTCACAATCCCAAAGGGAAGACTTAGCCACTCATATTTTCCTTGGCGGCTGCCTTCTTCAGGGTTTCCTATCTTTGATCATCCTCCCTTCTCCCTTACAACTCTACCTCACGCCCTTATTGAACCTAATTTGATGTAGGTTACTAAGTGACATCTCGCTCAAACGAGATATTGCTTCCTTGAGTGGGTTTCACGAGAATAAAAACAAACTTCACTGGGGCAAACTCATTTAAGTGAGTTTGAGCGAGTTTTGGGAGAGCATGGGCGAGTCCTTGGCGAGTTTGCTACGGAGAGAAAGTTTTATTGCTGGAGTGATCTCGCTTAGGGCGAGTTTGCTCCAGAGTGATCTTGCTTGGGCAAGTTTGCCTTTAGAGTGATCTTGCTTGGGCGGGTCTGAGTGAGCTTTGATCAAATTTTGAATGCCCTAACTTTGTGTTTTCTCCTCGTCTCTCACTTTTCTATTCCTCATTTAGTTCTTTATCTCTATCTTCCCCTAGATTCCTGAAATTAGCACAAACTTGAGAATAAATAGTTCTTATTCATCTTATAATAAAAAACTATATAAAAAAAATCAAATTTCCTAATTTTAAAGTTGAATTATAACTTTTTCAACAATTAAAATCCATAAATGCCTATCTTTTTACATAAATACCACTAAATTATGACACTTGTCAATCATCAAAACGAACATTCAATGCATACCTTATAATAATATTTTTGTAAAATATGAGAAAAGACAAGAAGGAAGGATAAGTTATTTTTAATGAATTTTTGAAAACATTTTCGAAGACTTTAAGGATAAATAATTTATTTTAATATTTTGGAAAGAAGTTGAACTTGGATTTTGACTTAAATAATAGATGATGAAAAACATCCGACAATGATTAGTATAAATAGGACTATATCAATTTTAGGTTGTTCACTTGCTTCCTGTTCCAGTTTCTATCACCTCACAATTGTATTAGAGAGTAGGTTCATTGCAACAAAATTTTTAAAGGTTTTCTATGTTCTCTTTCTATAAATCGTGTCTTTTGATGTAAAATTTTTTATAGTTACTTTCAAAACTTAAATTTACACCGCTAATATTCTTATTGATGTGTTTTACCATTTAGAGACATTCTTTACATAAAAGAGACCACATATCAAGTGCAAGGTTTGTTCTTAGACGACGTAACAACATAACATATATGTTAAGCATGATGCATGCTCAAATGGCAACACATTTTATTTTAACTTAAAATGAATAATTAATGTGTTTGCACTAATCAAAATACATAATGCAAGTCTGTTCAATTTTGAACTTACAATTTCAAGTTATCATCTTCACATATATGTAAATTTACTAGTACATGTTTCCATACAAAACAATTTAGTCATTCAAAATTCAAACAATTTTCAACAATAACAACAATATTAAAATTTAAATTAAATTTGTATTTAATATTTCTACTAATTTTATCTCTACTCTAATAACTTAATTCAAATTTAAATGTAAGTTTCCCATACTTGTAAATCTCTTATTTTTTCAAAGGACTCAATCATGAAAATGAGAATGAGCTAAGAATGCTCAAAGTTCCTCTTGGTTTTTCTTAGGTGACCAAAACTAACAAACATACATATTACCACAAACATATAATAACATAGATTCATATTTCACAAGATTTTAAACCATAACTTCTAGCTTAGATAAATAGATAAAAAATAACAATAAAAAGAAGGAGTACACAAATATTTTTATACTCATACATCTACAATAAAGATTATGTAGTCATTAACCAAATCATCAAGTTTCATTAAAATAAATATTGTTCAAGATAAATCTTGACCTACAACAATAATGTTCTTTGAGAATCCTTTATACGATTTACAATGCAAGTATTCTTTTTGCTAACCTTTCCAAGCTACTCACACGAGTATTCTTTGACAAGAGTCTCCAAGCTTTACACCACGAGTATTCTTTTTACAATAATCTTTCATGGTTTCATTCACAACTAAAATGTATTATGATTACAAGGTTTGCAACAGGTTGGTCAGTCTAGATTTAACTTTAATGTCTAAAAAAAAGTATATTAAGATTTCACTCACTATAACTAGGTAACTATCAAGATATAGATGGATAGGAGTTATTTACAAAATTCTAAAGGATATGAAAAAGTATTTCTTAGAGGATTGTGTTTTGGATAATCTTTAGGAACAACAACCTTATCTTTTTTCTTTCTTCTCTTATATATATACACTGATATTCAAAAAGTATTTGTTATGTCAACAAAACTTGGGCAATTCACTTGTTTCCCTCTTTTAGTCCTATCACTTCACAATTATATTACATAGTAGGTAACATTGCAACAAACTTTTTAGAGCTTCTATATGTTTTTTTTTTTGTAAAATGTGTCCTTCGATGTAAAGATTTTAAGAGATGCTTTCAAACTTCAATCTTCAAACGCTAAATTTCTCATATATATGCTTTGCCTTTTTAGAGGAATTTCCTATGTAAAAGAGAAGACATATCAAGTATAAGGTTTGTTTCTCAAATAGACAATGTAACATCATAACATATATGTTAAGCATGATGCATGTACAAATGATGTAACAAATCTTGTTTTTAACTAAAGATGAATAATTAATTTATTTGCGCTAATAATTTTGAACTAACAATTTCAAGTGATGGATGACCATGTCAACCACCTAAATAATCAGGTTCATAAGAAAAGAAATGTTGATAAAAAAAATCTTTTCTAGAAGATTCTCTTTTTGAAGCCTTGTAAAAATGTACAGTGTAATTAGGATTTTAATTTCAGTCTTTAAAATTCTGTATAGGATTTTTGGGTCTTGTATTTGGGCCATTTTTAGCCTAGGATTAAAAAGTTTGAAGGGAGCACACTTGGCATCCACCTAGGCGCCACATGGACACCTACATGGTATCATTTCCTTCCTTTTTCCAAAGTGACTCTTCCTTCTCCTTCATGAAGAATTGGGCGCCCAAATGCTTGTCCACTCCTCTCCTTTATGCCACACGTCCTCTCATGGATGAAAAGCTTTTGAAAACATAGATTTCCACATGGCAAACCATGAATGAAGAGTGTTGGAGGTGTCACCTGTCACTCCAAGAATGGAGAGTTTTTTAGAACTCCAAGGGTCACTTTGACCTTATAAGTAGAGAGTTCTTCTTGTAATATGGAAATACTTGATTTGAGTACTGAATTTTTTCAAGTTTGGTATTACAATTTTCTCTCAAGTCTTACTTTTCGTTTGCTCTCACTCTCTAAGTGTAGATGATGGTAAGTGTCCAACCTCAAAACTTTTGGACAAGAAGATAGACGAAGATCGAGCTTTAATGAAGAGTTTGTAGAATCTTTTTCTTCTTCTTAGCCTTGTAAAAATTGTATAGTGTAGTTAGGAAGTTTTGGGCCTTGTATTTTGGGCCAAAGTAGAGAAGGATGTAAATAGAAAAGAAAGTAAAGTGTAAAATAGTAGAAGACGGGTGCAAATAGAAATGTAGGCAAGGAAGGCATGAGGCTCCACATGTCTTCTCCTCAATGGAGAGGATTTTCACCAATAAGGTGGTGACACTTGTCACACTCTCATTTGAGAGGTTTTGAGAGACTTTTTCCTATAAATAGGAGTCTCTTGTACATGTATTTTAAACTTGGAATTAGTAATGAAATGCTGCCTATTTTTGGTCATTCTACTTGTTCTTAAGTTCTCCATAGGTTAGTCTCCTTCAAGATTTAGCCTAGACTCTTTCCTAGTGAGTTGACCTTACCTCTCACTCTCACAAATTCCTAACTCCACTTCAATCCATGGAAACTTTTCTTGAGTTTCTTTAATGCTTTCGCTCCTCAAATATCCTTCATCATCCATCCAAAGAAGAAGTTACAAAGATCACTACTAGAAGAATAACATTTTTCCATTAGTAGAAGCCTTAGAAATTTCTAAAAGTTTGGCCTAATCTCCTTCCTAGAACCTTTCTCCTACAACACTCTAAAACTCATTCATTCTTACTCATTGTTTACCAATTCTTCCGCTTCCATGTCTTTTTCAATCATTCAAACCATCTAAAATTGAAGAAATTATGGAAGGAGCAAGGTGAACTCCATCAGTTGGTAATCAAAGGTTTGGTTTCATAAAAAAGACAAAAGAGATAAGTTCCTGGTTGTTCTTTGTCTTATTTTTGTCTTGGCCAAACCATATCCTTGTTGTTCTTGTTGTTTGTTTCATTTTCCATCGATTAATGTTTTTGTTTTTCATTTCTATTGGTTTAATTCATGTGTTTCCATAAATTATGTTGAGAAATCATAAAAAATTCATAGTTTCTTGTTATTCTTGATAAGCCGAATGGGTTTTCTTGGTTTGGGTCTTGTGGTTTGTGTTGTTTTGATTTAGATATCTGTTTGGGTTTTGTTTTGTCATGTTTCTCCTTTCAATTGTTTAAAAAATTCCATTATTAGTAATGTATCCAAGATGTTTGTTCATTTGTCCATCAAGTGTGTTTGTGAAAATGTCTCATATGAAAATTATATTTTTATAAACTTTTGGTGCATTTTGTTTTTAGTCTTGAGTTATAAAATTACTATTAGGTCATTAGTAAGTCTCTTGCATTAAAATTTACATTCTGTCAAGTAGTTTTGTTCTATTTCTTTAATTCTTTAGGGTTCTATCTTGCTGCCAAAATTATGTGTAATTGCTCTGGATTGGGAAATTTATTGTGATCAAAATACTTGTCCAAATCAATTGAAATTTTATATATGAACTTTTCAATATGCCATTGATGTTGGGTTAAAAATTCACATCCAAATTCCAAATAGAAAAATTATAATAAATCTTAAAATTCAGGACGGGTTTGAGCGAGATTTGTTAACTCTTTGGTGTTTGATTTGTTAAAATTAATCTAGTGATTTGTTTGACTTAAAATTTTGAGAGAATTATACTTAAGATTTTATACATAACTGGTTAAAAGTTCAAAGCCAAATTCCATCTAGAACGTTCTAGAGAAATTTGGGAAGTCTCGTTGCCAGTGACAAATCTAGTTTCTTTTTGGTTTTTAATGTACTCTAGTGCATTTGATAGGTTCCTTTTGTTGTGCCATCTATTTTATTTTTCTTTAATTCTTGTTTGTCATTTATTTACTTTTATTTTAGTCATGTCTATATACATTTCTGAACTTTGAGTTTAGCCTTTCCAAATTAGCTTTTCTTGATTTTATTTCTTGAAATCTTGGAGAAGGGTGTCAATATTCTTTGAAGGAAGTTGAGGCAACTTTTAAGATGCATTTTTTAGGATTTATTGTGACTTTTAGAGTGCCAACAAAGCAGAAGAAGAGATTCAAAAGATAGTTGGATGGGTTGGAATTCAAAACACACCAAAGATTGTACAAAATGATCAAGAAAAGTGAATTTCTGATTTGACCATACCACGAAACATTTGAGTATTTTTTTTTTTTTGAGCATTTAATCTTCTATCTTGAAAAGTGTTTGCTAAAATTCCTCTTAGGCAATCTCATTGAACAACTACTTAATATTTCCATTTAGTCTAGAAGTGTGTCAATGGCTCTAAGTGTCATCTGCACTTCTATTAGGAACACCTAGTTTCTTGTCACTAGCATTTAATTGATTTTACTATTTCTATTGTTTCCTTTATTAATTGTTGTTGTGTTTAGGTCTGTAGTATTAGGAGAGTTTCCTTTCTGGATACTTTGAACCTTCCTTTGGTTTAGTAGGCTCATTTGCATATTCACCCACACACTTTTCGTAGCTTTTCCAAAACTGTTTTGGAAGTTACTTGAAGGGTCTTTTGTGAAGACTATCTAAGGAAAACTCTAGATAGAAAAGACTTGGTACTTAAGAAGTCCTTGTGACTCACCTCTCTTTCTTGGGAGTCTACTTAGAGCTAGTCTCTCTTAGAGCCTTTAGGTGACAACCACCAAAATATTTGTTTTTGAAAACTTTTTGTTTCCTTTTTGCAAACACTATAAAAATATCTTTGTGAAAACTATTTTCCATTAATCTTTTTAGAATTCAAAATACTTTTGAAACCTTTTGATTTCTCAAGTCTTAATAATGAGTAATAAATCATATGGTTCTATGTTTATGGGGCAAAGTAGGGGTAAAAAACTTAAAAGGGAAATGCAAAATACCAAGAGGGAAATCTTTGATCTCAAAAGTATGTTTTCTCAATTTTAAGAAAACCAAGATAGACTTAGGAGCAAACAAGGGAAATGGTATGATAAAAATAATGGATCTTATACAAAACCCTATTCTCCATATTTTCCAAGTGAAGAGGTTTTCCCTGACCACCATAATGTGAATGATTACACCATTGCAGACTACTCTAGTTCTTTTTACCCTATGAAGGAATAGAAGAGGGAATGTTATCCCTCCAAGTCAAGTTATAAGGTAGCACAAGACAGAGAGAGCCTAGATAAGTTTAAAAATAAGAATACGGAAAAGTTTAGCTGAAAGAAAGAAAAATACCAAGAAACTTTCCCTAAGTCTAGTCAACTCTCTGAAAAAGAAATTTCTTTCTCCTAGGAAAATCACATAGATTATGTTTCAAACTCTCATGATCATGGAAATGGATACTGTATTTCTGAGTATCTAAAAGAAAAATTGTTTTTAAAAGAAAATATTGATGAAAGTTTGAATAATACTATTTTGGATTCAGAAGGAAAAGAAAAGAGGAAGAAAAAGAAATTGGAGAGAGAAAATTTATAAGAGAAACAAAGGGAGAAAATAGAAAGAAAAGAGGAAGAAAAGAAAGAAAGGGTAACAACATTTTTGTTTGAAGTTGAACCTGACAATGACATGAACTCCTCTCTAGAAAACCCTTGTGGGGTCTGGATTATAGAAAAGTCTTGTGAATGGTTGACTGATAAATAACAGAAAGAAGAAGAGTCTAGTTGTAGTTCTTTTCATATTGTTTACACTGACTCTTTCTTTGATAAACATATTTTGTTAAAGAATGTTAAGCAACTTGATACTATCCATAGAGAAAATGTTTTTCAAACAATTTGTCAAATTTTTAAAAGGTTTTCTCTCATGGATAGTTGTAACTTTATCACTTTGTTTATTAAAATGTTGAAACACAACATAGATATCCTTTTTCCATCTTATAAGCCTTTTTGGATTCAAAATGATGGGGATCTAGTTGTGAGTCGATAAGTGATTGTCAAGGACACTATGCTAAAACTGTTTTAAGTCACATTGTGCTTGTAGAAGCTTGTGATATTTTATTAGAATGACCTAGCATTTTAACCGTACCTTTGTTTACCATGGTTGTTTTAATAAAATTATTTTCACTTACAAAGAAAATAAGTTTGTGGTTTGTTTTTCTACACTTTAACAAGTAGTGGAAAACCAACTACAAACACAATTTAATTTCGAAGAATCTTTATATTCTGATGAATCAGGTATACGTGCAACTTCACAAGGTAGAAAAACAAAAAATTAATCGTACTCCTTGGATTAATCTTGTCTACCAATCAGGTAACAAATACAAAGACCTTGGAAGAAAGGTCCTTTCTTCTACTCTTGTTATTCTTTTTGAACAAATAACATATGTTTTAATGTTTTCTTATTTCTACATGATGGTGTTTGATCCTAGAAGAGAGTGAAGAAAATAAAGAAATAGAAGTGGCATTCCCTAGATTGTAAGGCTAGGATCTGAGGGTATATCCTTTTGAAGGGGATTGGCCCCACCAAAATTCCAAAATTTCATCATTTACTATCAGTTTTTTTTATTTTTTAGTATTATTTGGGTACTTTTAGGTATTTTTGAGGTTTTAGTTCTCGTACTTACACTTATAAGAAAATTCTGAAATTTTACATGATGTTTTGTAGTATGAATTAGAGATTTATCAAACCATTATGATTACATTACATTCACAAATTTATTTATTACTCATATATTACATTACATAATCTTATGTGTGTGTTCTAACATGAAATATTATTATTTCAATGCTTATTATAGATATAAGATGTTGAGTGGAGGGAGAAATGTCAGTGCAAATGCAGAGAAACTCACTTGGATGTACCTTAAGGTAACCATGTATAACACTTTAGAATTACATAAAAAAATTTCCATATATTTATAGAACTTTTTGTACACTTTTATATATTTAAATTATGATATTACATGTATTATTGTTCTGAAATTTTGATATTTTATGCAGGATTAGATTAGAGTAAAAATATAATAATAAAAACTATTTTTTTAAAATACACTTATAACGGCGGTTCTCCATTAGAATCATCTTTAAAAGGCATTTATAACGACAGTCTAGTGGGGAACCGTCGTTATAAGTGTATTTTTTTTAAAAAAATTATTGTTATTTGGTAAAAGAACAACAATTCTAGAACCGTCGTTATAAACAACTGATTTATAACGACACTCACAATAACAACGGTTCGAGAGCCGTTTTTATATAACTTTTTAACTGTCGTTATTGAGTTGTTTTGTACTAGTCCATTACCATCATTCAAACCATCAGAAATGGAAGAATTTATGGAAGGAGCAAATAGAACTCCACCATCAAGTCTATCATCCAAACATGGAAATTTACCACTATGTTTCCAATTCAACACAATTCAATCATTAATAATTGAAATCAAAACTACAATTCAAACAATCTTCAATAACATTATTAATATTTAAATTAAATTTGTATTAAATTTATCTATAGTCCATAGTAAATGTCATGTTTTCTAAAGGATTTTATTTTGGAAATGAGAATAGTTGTGAAGGCTCAAAGATCCTATAGGTTGTTTTTAGGAAGTCAAAACTAATAGACAAACACATTACCACAAACTTAGACTAACAATTATCTTTTATCAACTGACCATACATGTCACAACTTCTACGATATGCATAGGGACATCATGCATGAAGACAATACGAAAAAGAAACTTAAAAAAAAATAAAAAAAATTGATCTTGATCGAAGTTTTCGTTAGTTGAGTTTTGCTCTCAACTATCTCCAATAAAAAATTAATATATTAAAGATATGATGGTTTTGGAGAAATAAAAAAGAAATCATATAATTTTCTATTTTATAACCTTTAAATATAACTTAAATACAATTATAATTTTTTTATCAACTTTAAATTTTCATCTTTAATATTTATAAAAATAAGTATTTAATGACAACTCATTTTGGTAGATCAGATCTCAAACAATAGGATTGACCTGATTTCTATCTCTAATTAATGGATGGACTTTTGTTTATATTTGTCATATTATATATATATATATATATATATATATATAAATTTTTAAATTTTTAAATACATATGTATTTCTTTTATCATGTCTCTAAAAATATGTACAACTGAACGTATTAATATTTCTTTTAAATGCAGTTGGTTGAAGCAAACTAACGTCAATGAGTTTAGTACACTAAAGACTTTTTACAACCTCATTCAAATATAGGGCGTGTGATAACATTTATTAAAGATATTTTACATTCTCATTTTAAATATCGATTGACATGTAGAATAAAATTAATTAACTTTTAATTACTATTTTAGAATTACATATAAGATAACTTTTAATCAGTTTGCTATGCAACATAAAAATTAAATTCTTTTCTATGATATATTCGTAGAAGAAAAAACTATCAAAGAAGGAGTGAAGAAAGACTAAGATATATTATTACAACAAAATTATAAAATAAAAACCAATTTTAAAAATAAAAAATAAAAAATTATTATATTAATTAAATTAAATATTATTTTAGATATTAGAATAATTATTAATACAGATCTTTATTATTAATAACTAATTTTAAATTGATTTCTAAAATTTTAACTACAAACTGTAAAATTTAAATAATTAATAAATAATTTTTTTCAATTAATTAGATATTAATTTTAAAATTATATATTTATAATAATAATTTTTTTAATTTTTTAGTATCTAATTTAATTAATATAATAAATAATTTTTTAGTATAAAAAATAAAAAAAAAATATATAATTCCTTTTTAAGTTATTCCAGTCAGTTATTTTTCCGTAAAAGTTTAATTCTTTAGTTTTTAAAACTTGTATTTAAACATATTTTACTCTAATTTAGTTCCTTTTTAAGGAAATAAAACCGAGTAAAATACTGCGAAAATGTTGCTAAACGCTAATATATAATCACATTGACTAACCAAATCAACCTCTTAGAGGATGTAAGTGTAGAAAATGAACCACCATTAATGGTGCTTTGCACAAAAATAGGTAGAAGAACAAAAGTAGCCTCTTCTAACAAGCAAATCACATCTCTGCAACAGTGTTTGACTTAATCTAAGGGAAGTTATGGAAATTTGGGGTGCCAAGTGTCTATCAAACATTTAGCATATTCTAGCCCAACATTGTTCAATGGTATGTCTGGGTTTTTTCCAGTTCAACACTGTTATTGTTTTTTTTTATGTATTATAATATATAAACAAATATTTAGGGTTTCTTATATGAGAATACATACTCACATGTTTTTTACGATAAATAATTGTTACAAATATAATAATTTTAAAAAATAAGTAACTCAATTTTTTTTTATCATAGTACACATGCATACATGAAAAATTTAAGTGATGAGTGCTATAAATGTTTTTTTCTCTAAGAACTGTCTTGTACTCAGAGTCATAATGCACATGAACGAAAACTGTGGGCAAAAACAGGGGAAATGATTCCAATCCCATGCATGAATTATAGTATTATTTTGTACCCTTTAATTAGCATTTAGCATTTATATAAAGATTAGCATTTATATAAAGATTTTCTAAAGTTTTATCACTATTACATACATAGAAATATTGGATAATGATAAACTATTTTGGTAAGAACACAATTCAGGAATATAATTATTATTAAAAACGAGTATATTCTTAATTGGGTAAGTCATCAAATAAACCTCATGAGAATGGGCATAATCAATCCACTAAAAGATGATATGCATGATATATAAATATGTCAGAATCTAAATTCAGTGTCTCTTCCAAATATTTTATTAACTACCAAAATTTGGGATATAACTCTCTATTTAACACCCAATGAAAAAATAAAACATTTCGCCCCCTACAGATTCCAAAATTAAAATAATACAATTATAACAAGTTATAATACAATTTTTAAAGAAATATAATACACATATGTAATAAATTGCTGATGGAAATATAAACCTTCTTTTAAGAGTAACTAAATAAAATTACAAAAACAAAAACACCATTAAAAGGACCATAAAGAATTTTGCTGACCATTTCTTTTATAATAGAAATCAATACTTTTTCTTTTGAAAATTTAATGTAGCTACTAGATTTAAATTTGAAAAAAAATCAATTATTTAATTTGGCATTAGATGAAATAAAAATGTGAATTGATTATTCATACCTAAACTGAAACTTTTTAAATAATTTTTATTTTTACATTTGATTAGTGGATATAAGGTTACAAAAAACAATGTGAAAAAAGGATATAAAAAGCATATTGTTAGAATAAATAAAATGTTCTAAATGCAATTGAATATATAATTTTTAGCAATGGGTGGTGGAAGTGAAGGAGGTGTTTAGCTTAAAAAAAGAACTGTTGGAGATTCTTACATTTAACTTGTGTGAGTTGAGAAGCAAGATAATCTAAAGCATAGTTTGGATGTTTCAATTTTTGGTTTGCCATACATCTTCAAATATTGACTGTGCAAAGAACCACCGAACAGTGCTCAACCGAGTACACGTGTTTCAATATTTCTTTTTTCTTTTTTAAAACTACCCTTTTACTTTATGTTATTTTTATTCCATGCATGGAATTCTCCTCCAACTACAACACCACCATAAAGAGAGAACAACCAAAAAATGAGAGAGATATATGTATATATAGAGAGAGAAAAAAGAAAAGAGAGTGATGGTTAGTTCTAGCTCTTCTTCTTTGGTGCCTATTGAGTAGTAGCAGCAACAACAAACAACAACAACCCATCTCTCAAAATTTGATTTTTTCCATCGCACCCCTATTAATTTTGTTTGCTTGGGAAACACAAAATTGAGGGTCTCGTGTTGTACCTTTTCTTGGGTTCAATCTTTGTACTTATGGAACCGTCGCATCTGAACGCTTTGATTCTCTTTTGATCATCACCTGGTCAAAAAGGAAGAAGCTTTGTGATCTGTTTTTCTGAACTTGATCTGAATTTGTGGCTTACGCCCCCTCCCCCCAGTGTGTTCATATGATCATGGAACGTGCATATGCATATAGTCCCTGCGGATTTTGAGGTAAGTCTTAAAAGTTTGTTGATCTTGTTTTTCTGGTTGGTGGGTACAATAATATTTGGATTAGATTCATTCATTATTCATGATGTCGTATCAATCAATGGAGGAGAGAAAGTTTGTGTGCAAGTATTGCAGCAAGAGGTTCCCGTGTGGGAAGTCTCTTGGTGGCCACATCAGGACTCACATGATGAGTGAGAATTCAGCTTTAGGTAATGCAGAGAGGAACATTGCTACTAATGGTATGTTCAAGTTGAATGGAGGGGGAAAGAGGAAGAGGGATTCGGGGTCTGAAGAAAATGGTGGTGGTGCTAGTCGGGGGAACTATAACGTCATTTATGGTCTTAGAGAGAACCCCAAGAAGACCACGAGGTTTGTGCATTCCAATTCCAGTTTGCAGGTTGACAAGTTCTGCAAAGAATGTGGGAAGGGATTTTTTTCATTGAAGGCTCTTTGTGGCCACATGGCTTGTCACTCTGAAAAGGACAAGGGAGCCAACAGGTTTGAGAGCAGTTCTGGCGGGTTTTCTGAGAAGCAGAAATTGGTTATGGACAGTCAGTCTGACACTGAAACTTCTACGCCAAGGAGGTCCAAGAGAATGAGGTTCAAGACCCTTAGCAGTAGCAACAACCAAGCTCAATCTTCTGTTTCGGAGGTTGAGCAGGGTCAAGAAGAGGTGGCCAGGTGTTTGATGATGTTGTCCAAGGATTCTAGCTATAAGGGTCGTTTTGCTTTGTTCACAGAGTCTTCTGATAACAACTCGGTTGTTCTGGAGGCAAAGTCACCTTCTCCAGAAACCAAGGTTACTATGATGAATAGTAATGGTAAGAATTTTATGTCTAGTGCTTATGTGGAGAAGAAGTTGGAGCAGCCCAAGGACTTGAAGTTTAAGTATGCTGAAGTTGGCTATGATTCTGATAATTCAGATTCTGGGTATTTTAGATATGGTCCTAAGGAGGTTGACTCAACTGATTCAAATAACGGGAATTCCAAGAATGAGGCTATGTCTTCGAAAGCGGGGTACTTAACTGGGTTTGAGGATTATGATGTTGAGTCGAGGAAAGTGCTAAGCAGGGGAAGAAGCAGTAGCATTGAATTTAAGAAATTTGTTTTGGAGGATTGGGAGAATGATAGACAAGATGGTGGGGCTGCAAGGAAATTTGATTCAAAGAAATTTAAGAAATCCAACTATGATTCTCTTGGCCAAAATTTAGGTGGGGTTTCTAGCAGGAAGATTGGGAATGGTTTTGCAAATGATAAGGTGAACAAGTACAAGTGCTTAACCAGTGATAGAGACAATGGTTATGATGATTCTGCTTATGAGAGTGATGAAAACAGCACAGACACTGATTCTTATCCAGCTCCAAAGGCGTACCGCAACAGGAACCTCAGTGGACAAAAGGGGAAGAAGAAATTGAAGTCAAAGAAAAGCAAGGCACATGAGTGCCCAATCTGCAACAAAATTTTCAGGTCAGGCCAAGCCTTGGGGGGTCATAAGAGATCCCATTTTATTGGAGGTTCTGAAGAGAACACTCTTGTGATAAGGCCATCTGCTCCTGCTGTTCCTTGCCTCATTGATCTCAATCTACCAGCACCAGTTGATGAATAGGGAGAAACTGTGCCATTTCATCCTGGGTTTTGCAACATTTTGATGCATCTACTGTTGAGGAAGCTGAATGTTTGGAATTCTAAAAGTATTGTGTTTTTATCCCATATGATGAAAGCAATGACAATGTACAAACAAGTGGGTAATTAATTTTTGTTCCCAAGGCCTTAGATCCATTATTTGGTGAGGGGTAGTCTTTCTTTTCATGTTTATAGAGCATGAGAACTTTCTATATTTTTTTGTTATTTCCTTTGTCAAAGTACAACTATATACTCATGGAATTATGTTCTTTTCATGCAAATGTTAACTTAACCCTTGATTGGTTCAATGAATTTTTGTCTTTTAGTGTTGGGGTCTTTCAATTTTTCATTTTATAGAAATGTAGGTGGCATGGGTTTACCAATAGCCATGTACCAGAACTAAAGTAATAGTAGTTCATTTTGAACTGTCTATTTGCAACCAACACCTTTAATGCCATGAAAGTTGTTGAAAACTAAAAATTGTCATTGGAGGTGGGGTAGCATTCCCAAGGTTGGTAAATGGTAATTGTAATGGTTTTCTAAAATTGAAAAAGAAAAATATCTTTAAACTTAGCTAAGCCACATAAGTATCTCGTGCCCAAGTGGTTCCTTTAACATAGATCTTAGCACTGGTCAAATCGTTATGCTTGTGATATGTGCAACATTTTGGAAGGTGAAGCTGTAAGAGGAGGCGAACTAGTATTTGAAAAAAGTGGTTGTTGGACCATTCTTTAGCTTGAAAATTTAAGCAGGAATAATTACTTAGTAGAACTATGAGGAAACAAAACAAGCTTCTTTATCATTCCATAAAGTTTTAGGGTTCCCACCAGTTAAGGTAGTAAGACTCATAATTGCTCCATGTACAACTTTCTAACACATGTATCTTAATAGCATGAGATTTCGTACACCTTTTTGGTCATGTCGGTTCCTTTATATTTTGTTGACTATGTTTCCATTCTTAGTCCTTGAGGTTGTATGAGAGGACCACTTGTATTTTACTAGCTCTTGGTAATGGTCACATGTGGGCTCAATCAGTAGAATCCATAGGCACTCAAGAAGAATCAAACTCGTATTTCAACAGAATTATATGCTCCTTTGGGATGCTGCATCATTATGGGGAATGAACCACACAAAGGGGTGCCTTAATTTTTGCAAATGGATTGATGAAAACCAACTGAATAACAATCATGCAAATACATTTGAATATTTTTCATTAGGGTTTTCGGGGGTCTTGTAAACATCTGTCTACTTTGTTTTATAGGAAGTTAAAGTTTTTCTTTTTACATTATGACCTGTAAAATTTTCTTTATGTAGTTCATAATGGTAAATTTCGTGTTGGCTGATGGCATAGCCAATAGTTTGAAAAGAAAAATATGAAAAAGAAAATAAAAATAAATGGGGTCATATAAGATACTTTGTGGAAATGGAACTGAAAAATGATTACTTCTTAATTCGATATGTAGGTCATGAGTGACTCAGTCATCATGCTTAGTTAACAAGGACAATTGCTGTCTCTATTACTCATAAAAGTAACTGCTAAATGAGCAACTTTTTCTAGTTCTTGTTAAGACAAAAATATGCACATTGAGGGTTGAGATGCTCTGGTCGACCTTACTGAGGGAATCACAATTCAGAGTCATTTTGTTTTTGTCAATTGACTTAATCAAGCCTATATTATAAGAACATTTTTCAGTGTTGATATAAGGTGAGTGGAGCATGTAAGTACCCCATTTATGAAAGAAAAATCATTATCTCAATGGTAATATCTCATGGAAGAAAAAAAAGTTACTGGGTTCTTGCTTTAAGATGCCAATAAGTGTGCTTCCATTTTTATTATTTCCCTTTCATTTTCACTTTCAGCTTTTCCATCTAGTTATTGTCTCTCTGATAATATTGAAAGGAAGGATATCGTCCTTTGTGATATAAAACAACATTTTATGTTAATAATGCACCTTTTACTTTTTAACATTTTAAGCAACATTTTTTTAATTACAAATTTTGAAGAAATTTACATTTTATTCAATGATTCTCCAACCTACTTTTATAATTTCTAATAAACTTTAGCTTGTAGTAATAAATTGTTAGAAATAATGTGTTACTAATTATATATATATATATATATACTAGTGCAAAATGTTAAAAAACTACTACTGCTTATTTAATGCGTTTTTGTTTCAGGGACAGTCTTTCAAAATGCGGTGATATTTTTTTAATTATTTTCATTTATGAATGCGGCTATGCGGCTATTTGTAGTAGCCGCATTCATAAATCAAGTGCTTTGATTTAAGAATGCGGCTACTATAAATAATCGCATTCATAAATCAAGCGCTTTGATTTAAGAATGCGGCTATTTGTAGTAGCCGCATTCTTAAATCAAAGCGCTTGATTTATGAATGCGGCTTTACCTATAGTTGCACTCTTAAATCAAAGCATATGATTTAAGAATACGGTTATTACAAATGATCGCATTCTTAAATCAAATTTTATCCTAACTATGAAGCGCACCACTAACTCTTTTCATATTTTCTTTCTCTTCGCGTTTGTTGTTCCTGCTCACTTGTTCCTCTTCTTTCCCTTCGAGTTCGCTTATGCTTCATTGTTGTGTCACTGTAAGTTCGTTCGAGTTTTGTTTCTTCTTCTTCTTCGTTTCTCTTACTTTTTTTTTTTTTTTGCGTAGGTCGAAGTAGTACTGTTTCATTGCCTTCGCTCTTCTTTGGTGCACTTTTCTTTACTCCCTCACAGCTGTCGCGTCCGCTGTCGTCGTCGTTGTTGCCAGTCCCATGCCACTCTTCACCAATGTTGCCTTCACGCACAAGGTTGGTCGTGTTTTATTTATTTTTTATTTTTTTTAATGTTATGAATTTGTTTATTTATTATTTATTATAATTTGTATTTTTTTAAATTTATATTATTTAAAATTTATTATAATTTGTATTTATTATTAATTTATATTATGTTAATTGTTAGTTTAGAATAGAATTATCGTGTTGGTATTGAGTCTGAGGGTGTTTGACCCTTGACAATTGATACGTGCTGGTATTGAGTCCAGGGATGTTAGACCCTCAACTATTGATACGTGCTTGTATTGAGTTCGGGGGTGTTCAACCCTTGACAAACGTGAGATTTCACACTCACTAGTAAACACTTGAATGACTATTACATAATATAATGGATCGAAATTGGATTAATTTTGTTCGCATAAGTGATGAGTACGTAAAAGGAGTAGAAGAATTTATACAATTTGTGTAATGTGACGTGAATAATAATGGTCATGATGGAGCAAATATTAGGTGTTCGTGCTTCCTCAGGTGATGGCCATTGGAAAAGTCTATCAAGAGGTCACCACCTTACAAAACGTTCCTCTCAACCCTGATGTGGCGAAGGTAACGATGGAAAGAGTACGAGTAGTTGATACATTTCAGACATTTGTAGCCTGACCCAGACATCTCATTTGAATTATACCAGAACCTCCGATAATAATTTTATTTCATTATATTAATTTATATTTATATATTACATCTAATTTAATACAAATGTTCTTTATTTTGTAGAAACCTCGTTGGAAACCAAGTCTGAAAAGGAACCAGGAGGTTCCGATCGACAATCCTGTAGCTTCCTTAGCTGCAGCTACTAGAGATTAAAAAAAATCAAAAAAACATTCCATGGGATGATACATTTTTTGAAATAAACATTGACATTCAATTGTACATATACATGTCAGATTTCTTAGAATATGTAGCTGGGGATCAGGAGCTCAATATAAATATAATTCATTTTTTTATGATGTAAGTATCTTTACCTATATTTCAATTTACTTTATGTTAAATTATTATTGATTATTCTTTAACTAATAACTTGTAGGTTTTTTCATGGAGTTTCTATTAATGATGGGAATGAAGATGTGTATGGATTCTTAGATCCCTCGTATACTAATCCCAATGGAACAAAGAAAAGTGAAACCCAATCATACATCACTAACACCCTGGAAAAAGAGGGAAAAAAAATTTATTTATACCCTATATTAATAAGTAAGTTTAATTATAAGTCGACAATTATTACTATTTCATGTTTTAAATATTTATTATATCTTTTCATGGATGATATAGGGCTCATTAGCAATTACTTGTCTTACCAACGGTTTTGTTCCCTACACAAGAAGTCATCCACACATCTAAAGAATATAATTGATGTGTGTAAGTACACTATAAACTTAACTCCGTAAGTTACTTAAACATCTACTAACGCGGTTTTTCGTATTAAATAGTTCATGGAGTTTATATAACATCATCAAAGGTCAATCCAATTCAAATTTTCAAAATCTGAAGTGGATCACACTAAAGGTTTGTAATTTTTGTCTTTCTCTTTTCATTGTTTATCAATATTAACTTTTACTTTTTATTGAATTATAGTGTAATAGACAACCAAGAAGCTATGAGTGTGGCTATTACGTTATGCAATGGATGGTTACTATTGTAAGACTAGGCCTCAAAAGTGATTGGGAGTAGGTAACATGATGGTAAATTATTTTTATAAATCTTTAACATATATGTATCTTTACACTAATTTATATGAACATTATTTTGTAATGTAGTTCTTCACGGATGAGCCTCCAATGTCTTCGGCCGCCATAGAATATGTGAGACATTCTTGGGCCACATACTTCCTAAATTTTTATAACTATAGGATAGCTAATCAATAATGTAGTAATTAGATAAATAGATAGGAATATAGGTAAAGGTATATTATTAGTGTTTGTAATACATTTTTATCAATATATATAATTTGATTATCTAAATTTATGTATTTTTCTGGCTGGATTATAATTGAACAAGTTAATTTAGATAGGAATTACCATTAAACAAAATGTATTAAAAAAATAACCATCTACAAGGGCGGCTATTTACCGTAGCCGCCCTTTTAGATGTAGCACAAAGATTTATAAGGGCGACTATGATAAATAATCGCCTTCTTATATGCTCCAGAATGATTTATAAGGGCGATTATGGTAAGAGCCGCCCTTTTACACCTCATGCATAAGGAAGGTGTAAAAGGGCAGTTTTTACCATAGTCACCCTCTTTGTCTGAATTTATGAAGACGACTAAATAGTTGTCTTCTTCTCTATTGGATATAAGACTACATGTACATCAAAGGTTATTAGAAAGCTGCCATTTTACAGTAAAAATAGTCACTGTTTTTAAGCCTTTCTGCACCAGTGTAGGGAAGCCACCGTAGTTCCAACTTCATATCCCTTTTGCGCTTGGCAAGCTACACGTTAGACTCCTGAAATCGGCCAGTGGACACGCCCCCAACTTTGTGCGCAACTTCTTATAATCAATGTCCTTGCCCATGATCTCTGCATTAAAAACAAACAATATCAGTCAATTACATGATAAAATGAAAGAAAGTAAGCAATATATAGAACCTTACCCATGAACAAGGCACGAAGATCTTCGGCTAGGGGCATGCTGAGCGATGCTTTGCTAATAATCTAGTGAGGCAAGGTTTTTTATTATCTCAACATGTACTCAACCCTAGACTTAAACCTATCCGATCTCTGTCAATACAAGGGAAATTTAGGAGTGAAATTTTGATAAAAAAAGGTGTTTTTGTTGGTCTTGTGATGTATATTTCAGTTTGAAGAATTTATTTTTAAAGTTCTTAAAAAAAGAAGAGTAAACTGTAAAAATAAGTCTGAATTGAGTTCCATTTAGCGAAACCCAACCAACCTTTGCACCATTTTTAGTTGGTAAAAATACATAAAAATATTTATAATGGGACATATTTGAAGGTAGGTGCAAAATACCGTAAAAGCCTTCGAGAAAGCTAAACTATTAAGATGTAACTGACTCAGTGCCACATTCATGACAATCAGCACGTATTCTTTGACAAGTACTCGTAGACATATGTGAAGTCCTCAACATCAGACATATGTGAGAAGGGAAACATAATATCGAGTTCTTTAAAAAGTACTCGTATACATATGTGAAGTCCTGAATTCATGAATACCCGGTCGCCCTTAGTGTAAGGTTTGACAACCATGAACTTGGTCATCATGTTAAAACATACACTAAAGAAGAGTACAAATTCCTCTACTTTATCTCTCGAAACATACTTAAAAGACATAAGAAAAAACTCCCCCAAATACATAAGAATATTAGGTCATGTAAATCAAAAGAAACTTGTTCTTCTTTCTGTTTCAAAAATCGAAAGAAACTTGTTCTTTTTTCCCCTCTTGACCAAACTCGTCCGACATCTTCCCAAAATCTTGAAAGGAGACTTTAGGACTAAGCAGAGCAAGACTAATTTTTGAATTATTAAAAAAAATATATTATTCAAAAGAAAATTGAGAATTTTATAAACAATATTAGAACATGATTTTTAAACCATAACTTAAAAAATTACCGAGTTTTCAGTTAGAAATCATTGTCAATAAAATATTTTTATAGAAATAAATTATCAACTAAATAGAAATCATTATTATACAATCTATCAGATAATTATCATAAAAGTTAACAAGCTTTACCATACATACTTATTTGTTATTAGATTAAAGTGGAAAAAACTTTTGACACTGTCATTACATATATTATTTACTCGTAATTCATATAGGAAAGAAAGTTAGACTTAGACTTAACATGAGTTTTTTTCAAGCCATACAGTTTGAAAGCAACTTTCTTGTATAAAACAGTATTGGCTCTTACAACTCTCATAATCAAACTTAACACTTACCCTTATATGAAAAAGGGAAATCAACAACTTCTCACTTAATTTGTTCATTATATAATTGGTAGCTTAGTTTTGAATTATCAATTTGTTGTAGCTGAAACACATAAATTCGGTGGTTCTTTGTGTGTGGAAGCAAACAAAACGCATATAAAACAGAAAAATGAAATTTATGTGTTCACAAATCTGCAGTTCTTCCTAATTTCCCCAGTGATGAAGCTTTCCGAGTTTGTTATATTTCCCATTTTCACCATTGACTCTGAGAACTGTTGGAAGAAAGCCAGAGGATCTGCTGCATACTTCTTCACAAGCTCTCTAGTTTCAATACCAAACAAACTTGAGTACATTTCTTGGTCTGAGTTGAGAAGTCCCTCCCCATTTATCAGTAACTGGTAGAAAGAATTGTCAAAGAGATTAGGTGTCATATAGTCCATTGCTGTTATGTTGTTGTCTCCTCCCCCAACAGGTGGACAAACAGATCTCAGACTGCTGAGGTGACTTTCAGAAATTGGATTTTTCAATGATGTTGATTCAAAGTCTCCATAAATTCTTGACCGGAAATTCTTACACTGTGCCATGCCAATGGTGTGGGCTCCTGCAGGATTAGTGATCAGAAAATGTGGAATGAAGAAAGTGCTAAATACATCTAAGTATCTTTTGAGAAAAGTAGGGAAGATGAGGTGGTAGATCACAATTATATTGATCATATTAAGATTATTAATTTTATGCAGTTTTGTTGTAAGGTTTTGTTCACTCACTTTCCTTTTAGCTACAAAATTTTTTGTTTAGGTAAAAGTTAGAATCCAATACACCAACTTAATATATTGCTAGAGTTTTGTCGTGTTTATAAACTTAGTTAACTCGTATACAAGTTTGCTAGAATCATAATAACACATAATTGAACACCATGATCTCCCACTTTAGTTGGGACATATATGATGGTACATCTAGCATTAGTTTATTCAACTGTATCTATCACACAACTATTAGTCATGAAACTCACACCTCCAAAATGCATGTTAATTCTTCACTAAATGATGATAGAAACTTTAAAAAGTTACGGAAACTAAAATCAATAAATATTGTAAAATATTAAAAAAGAAACATGTTATATTTAAAAGAAATAAAAAAATGAAATATTCAAAATTTTATTCCACTAACAGGAAATTTAGCATACCTGCAAGGGCTACCATGTCTGTCACAGATAGACCTTGATAAAGAAACTTGGCAATGATAGAGAGAAGGCTCTCCTCTGGAGTGGGAAGATTGGTGTTGGCAAGATCAACATTTGCAGTGACAGAATCCTTCCTTCCCACAGGAACATCCCAGTATGGTCCCCCTACCTAGAAGAGATCAAAGGAAAGAGGCATGTGCATAATTCTACTAACATCTATCGCAGAAAATTAAAGATCAAAATCTATGAAAACCATAGGATGAACTATTTTGATAAAATCTAGAAGCAAGCAGTTTTTTCTTACCAGAATCACAGCATCTCTGGCTGCAATTGTGAGAATATCAGCGCAAGAAACAACTCCAGGGCACTCTGATTCAATCATGTTTTTTATTTTATCAACGATTCCCGAGCCTTTCAAAGAGTTGATGTTGTTAGCTGCCTTTTTCTCACCTCTAAGTGTGACTGTATCATCAAGCAAAATTGATCCATCGCATCCCTGAGCCCACGAAGATTATCACATCTAGTTATTGTGTATATATTTCTCATTGGATTCATATTATTATATGATAGGACAAAACTTACACACTCCCATAGATCTTGTTTGTGATGTCCTTTAATTAGAATTGGAGTTTTTCATTAATACTATACCAAACAAAAGTTTGCATTATGCGTATTACTAAAGTAAAATTTTAATTCTAATTGGAGAGCAACACATACAATAGTTATTATATAAGTTGTCTTTTGGTTTCCTAAAAATGAAACTATAGAACTATTGCAAGTTCCATAATTGCTTACAACTCACACATATGGTTAGTGTTAGGCCTCGATATTATAATTCCTAAGAATTTTAATTCTTTTGGTTCACTTTTTACATTATTATTACCAGACTCTCTTTAAATAGACCTCGATAAGCGATACAGTGAATTAGGCAGCCAGTATACAAGTTACTGAGATAGTGAAATCACAAACCTGAACAAAGCAGTCATGGAAGTGTAGCCGCACTATCATTGCTGCATTGCGGGGTTCAGAAATAACTGCACATTCCATTTCCTTCCTAACAATATCAAACACAGTGGGGCACGTTGATGCATAGTAATCCAGTGTTAGAGGAGGGTCATGTGCATGCAATCTGGTGGCACCAAGAAAGCCTAAAATAAGAAGAACATGCAGAAGGGATTTTGAAGTAAACGAAGGATCCATTGTTACTGCTTTAACTTTGAAGAAAAGAAGGGTGGGAGAGATAGGTGGGAATCACGAGTATATATAAGCCGTTTGAAGTAAAGTGTTGCACCTTGTTCTTTCGTAGGCTACTTGAGTGTTTAGAAAATATGCTTGTAAGAGTCAAGAGAAGATGCAACTAATATGATTAAGTTGGTGGGTGTTCTTAAACTAAAAGTAATATTCCCCATTGAGAAGTCACCAAACAAAACTAATAACAGCTAATCTTACTTTATCTTTGCAGTTTTTATATAGTGTCAATTTGCACGTTTGGCTTTCTCGTTGTTTCTTCTAAGAATAAGATTGCATGTGGAATTGGTCAAATTCCAAATTCCTTGTTTTACAAAAGAAAGAAAAACATATTACACGTTTAGTCCTGAACTGAACGATTAAATGTATCTTTAACTATAAGAATAGATAGCAGATATCACCAAAATTACCGTCCATATTGACTTTCTCTAATTTAACAATTACTCTTTTCTCTTTTTCCGTTCTCAAACCCAACAAAATGAATGCAAGTAATTCAGAGTCAATAAACATTGGGATTGTAGCTTTAGAGTGCTTGTTGATTTTTCATAATACACATCATAAAAATTATTTTACTTTTCCTGAATGCTTGTTACAGATTCAATATGAAATTATAGATGTAATTTCAATTCCGATCCTCTGTTCTCTAACTGGATCAATTGTCTTGAAAAGACAATTTACATCATGAGATTTTCAACTCTTCATTTGAATTTACAACTTTTTTCTCAAGTGAGTCTCCATAGATTACAAATTCCCCCTACGAATCTAAGTGTCCACAACTTGGTCATGAGAACATAAGCTGGAAAATTTGACCCCACCTCTAACCCAAATGCTTAAGGTTTTATAGATCTTCTTTCTTATATATTACTCACCTCACTCATCTCCACCCAATATAAGAGTTCTAACTCCACACTTGAATTCTTCCCATACTATTATCACGCATCCAATACCCCAAACAACAGGTCTTTGGGCATTACAATACGAGTGAATAACTTGTTTGTAGTTTGGGTTAAAGATTGATCAAATACAAGATAATAACTCGATTCTCCATAGCTACCATCATTCAGAAACATATTTACATTAATTACTAACATCTACAGCTTGGAAAGCATCTTTTGAAGGAAAATTTCAGTCACAATTATAATGCAAGCTGTTCTGAAAATTGAGTTACGAAGATTCTTCTTGCAAACCAGACAACACAGAAACACAAACCAAAAATCATTAAACCAGAAAACAATATAGATTGGTACAAGGGAGATTACCAACAGATATACATGTTTCAGCTAATGTGACCTTCATAAACGGGAAAAGGCAATTTCAATTGTATTATTTGATCAAGATCATGTTTTCTTACAACAGAACCTTTTTCCTTGGCTTATGTTGCCTTTTTTCTTTAACTCTTCAGAAAACAATTTCATGAATATCAAGTTTTTTCTTTGTTGCTGCTCACTCACAATCTCTATGTTCAATTCTCCGGTTTTCCACACAGTAGGAGTTTCAGCATTGTTTCAAAAGATGGTTTTCTATATTTAATGATGACACACACATAAATACATAGACCTATACACGCCTCACTACATGTGTACCACTCATCTGAAATCTTTCAGCTGTAAGACCAGTAACTAATCAACTAACTTAAAACTGATTGAGACACACTTTACACAGAACACAGTCACAACTACTTTAAGGCCATTAGAGACCAATTGCTCAAATTAAAACCTAGTGGAACCCAGTTGATAATCAGTGCCCTATGTCACGGTGTGATACAGTTGACAAATTAAAACCTTGCTTAAGATCAAGGATGAAGACAATTAGTTTTAAACCGCAACACAACCATAAAATTCAAACAAGAAAAAAGATCTATAGTATTTTCTTATTCAAGCAATTGACCACACAAGTTAGAAATAACAATTATCCAGTGAGAAAGAGATTAATCATTGATAGTGGATTTTAATTACTAGGAATCCACGGAACTTAGAGATGACATATTGCAGGGAATCAATGGCAAGAACACCCGCAGCTAATGCATTTTAGACAGCCTCAACCATTTTAAAAATGCATAGACAAAGCTATAATGAGTCAATAAAAATAAACCAAAATACTGCAAATTTGCAATCCATGGTCATCCCGAAAGTAAATCAACATAGCCATAATATATCAACCAAAACCCAAGTAACCAACTAGCCTGGCTGACAAATTACAAGAATAAATTCCTCTCATCATTACACTGGCTTAAATGTGAAATATGTTTCAGTGTAAATCTTATGACAAAAACAATTTCCCAAGTAACCGACCATAACAAAACAAGTTAACCAAAATAATCAGAGACAAACGAATTAGTCCTCGTGAATCAAAACATTCATATAATACACCACAAATCAAATATACAACTCAGAAAGCAAAACCCTACCCTTACGCCTCCCAAATTTCAAAACCTCTTCATCACTCAAATCAAAATCAAATCCCTTCAACAAGCGGCGATGAAGCAAACCCTTAATCAACGACACCACAGAGGCGTCGAACTGAGGCCACGAAACACACAAACTCGCTCTGACGTTCATCACCTGGCACCGTGCGAGAATCGCAGCGCCCAGCCCGTCAACAACGCTTCCGGAAGGGTAGTACTCCAAATCTGGCAAGAGCTGCTCCTCGCCGCTTCTCTTTCTCTCAGCTGCAGTGTCCAGCTTGAACGCCACAGCCTCATCGGGGGAGGGCTTGCCGCGGAAGTTGGGGGGCGCGAGGGAGTCGAGGACGAGGACGGAGTCGGGGCGGATGCGGCCGGCGAGGAGGGCCTTGGCGACGGCGTAGGCGCGGGGAGCGGGGACAGAGAAGGGGAGGGCAGCGAGGAGGACAGAGGGAGAAAGGGGGAGGATGCGGGCGGCGTTGTCGGGGTGGGAGAGGGAGAGTTCGGGGAGGATGAGTGAGGCGGCGGGGGAGGCGGTGCGGAGGCGGTGGAAGAGGGCGAGGGAGGAAGGGGAGAGGGCGACGATGAGTAGGGAGGGGTTGAGGGGTTGGGGTTGTTGGGTGTATGGGAAGATGAGGAAGGGTGAAGGGAGGGGTGAGGATGGAGCTGTGAAGATGTTTAGGTCTTCTTCCAAGAACCTTGAAGGCGCTGCTGCTTCTGTTATCACGTCTTCCATTTTCCCTAACCTTTTTCTCACTCCTATGCTCCTTTTCCTTTTATTTGCTTTGCCTCTTCCCAGGGTTTCCTTCTATTTCATCACCCTTCCATCAATCTTCATTAACTTGTTATTCAAACTAAGACTTAATTGGACATCCTCTATGGGTTAGATTCTCACCCACAATGATCAAACCTTCAATGTATTTTATAAATTCGGTAAAAGAATTTAAAAATTAAAAAAAAAAACTTATCTATTTATTTGAAGTGAGTATGGGTAGATTTTGTAAATGAACACTTTTTAACAATTTTGTAATGAAACTCGTATTATCAGAGTTTTTTAACTCCACGGAAAATACAATAAAACAGCGTAGTTAAGAGGAAAAATAAGTCATTAAAAGAAATAACTAGAAAAATGTTTAATTTTGATTTAACTTCCAAAAACATTTTGGACAAAGGCACTAAAGAGAACTATTACAGCTATTTTGAATATATAAATGCTGCTATACAGTCGTATTTATCAGCACGCACTTGTAAATCGAAGAGATACAAATGCGGCTATGTAGCCGCATTTATAAATATCATTTACAAGTGCGACTATTTCTTTTAGCTACACTTGTATATGTTTCATTAAATAAAAATAACAATAAATATGTTTAAATGTAACTCACAATATACAAATTATTTATAAATAATATACAAATTATAATACATAAGAAAATAAATTCAAAATATTAAAGAAAAATTCAAAAATTTTATAACAGATTGTGTGTGAACCAACATTGGTGGTGAAAAGTGGGAGGAGTGCGCCAGCAACGACGGTGGCAGCGGAAGCGGTGGCGGAGCAGCGATGGAGATGAGAATGCCAATGAAACAGTTAGACCACAATGTGATGACATTTTACGGAAAGTGCACCGCGTTTGTAAGAAGTAATAATTGTCCCTAAGGACGGATATCGATCCCACAAGGAACAGTAAATTATCAAGTACAATATTCGCTAAATATAACAATATAACAATAAAAAGATTTTAGAAGTGATTGTGTTGGCATTGATCAATAAGAAAACGAACAAAGAATTAGTTGCTTCAATTGGAAAAATAGGGATTAGGTTTACTCTCTCTCACTCTCATGTATTTTGATTAGCATGTCAATATTAAGTTCTTTAATTGAAATTGATGCCCGTATAAAAATCATTTATATCGATTCCTCACATATAAAATCCTTAAGAATGTTCCCTAACTATCGATCCTTCGCATAGTTATAAGAACAACTTAGAACGAAGCTCAGACGTTAATAGCAATTAACATTTCAAGTCTATTTCTAGTACTCAAATATGTTAAGTATTGTTGTTTAGGTCCAAACCCTAAAAATACCTCCCGGTCAGATTTAAGATTCTCAATTTCTCACGGAAAATTAAAAGTAAAACAACAATACCAATAATCAATCAAGAACTGAATATTAATATATAAGATATCACCTCAATACATAAGAGTTTGAGCAGATTACTCCCAATCCCAAATGGTAGAATTAGTCATGCATACTTCTAGCACCTTCCATTCTCCCAATTGGGTTACAATTCACTCTATGGTGTTTTCCTCTCAATCTGGCACACTAAGGTTGAGCCTCTAGCCCTCTATTTATCCTAGTTTTCTAGGGTTAGGTTGTTTATTGTGTCGCGCTAATGGGCTAAATGATAAAACATAAAAAAGGCTCAATCTTTCTTTGCATCTTTTTCCATTCTGGGACCTTCTATCTTTATCTTTTTAGCTCAAATCATTCATCTTTAATCCAAATCTCCAATCTTCCTTAGAAATCTGCAATTAACACCAAATTTGGGAATAAAATACTCTTATTCAAATAAAGATCATAAAAAATGTAAAAAAGTATAAATTCATAAATTAGGGATTATTTTATATGTAAACTAACAATAAATACTCATAAGTGCCTATATTTTAATATGAAAATTTACTGAAATTAGACACTTATCACAATGCAAGGAGAAAAAACAAATATAAGGAAAACGAAAAAAATGTATACGTAGTGAAGATGCAGAGGAAGAAAGCGATTCAAGAAACTCACAATGGCACAAATTAATGAAGATGCAGAAGAAGAGATGAACTGCAAGCGTACGTGAGCGCAGGAACAGTGAAAACAAAAGGCAAAGTGGAAAAGAAAATATGAAAGTGTTGTGGTGCAATTCAAATTTTAGGGTAAAAAATGATTTACAAATGCAGCTATTTGAATAGCCGCACTTGTAAATCAAGCTCTTTGATTTACAAGTGCGGCTATACAAATAACTGCATTTGTAAATCAAATTAATTTAAAAAATGTCACCGCGTTTTTTACGAATGCGTTTGAGCGCAAAACCGCACTTAATAAAGAGTATTCCTTTCATCATTTTGTACTAGTGGCAATTTTTCTTATAAGTTATAAAGTTGAATGTTTTCTATCAAGCTTCTTCAATCTCTTTGTAGTGTATGGGTGGAGTACTTACAAAGACACTCTGACGTTCAAATAAATCATAGTATTATTCGGTTCGCGAGTTCGAGATTAAAATAGTCATTATCTTTTACCATTAAGGACTCTTCATATTTATAATTTTCTGGTGGGCTTTTCTCCGTGTCAGGATTAGCGTCAACCCAATACTTGCTTAATCACGTTATTAATGTTTAATTAGGTTTTACTTCTAATCATTAAATTAGGACGTGTCTAATCTAACTGAAAGGTAGAACGACTCATGTTCAGTTAGTCGGCTTCTCAGTTTATCGGTGCTTGGCAATACATATGCCCCCCCAAGCTTGAGTGTTATTTGAAGCGAAAAGTCGTGAGTGTTGTTTGAAGTGGGGTGGACCGATAGGCATACCTACTACCGTGTGTTCGATGTGAAGAGTGACCAACATGTACTTACCGTCATGTTTCCACCCTGGAGAGAGTCACTGAGTACGCCACCTATCGGTTGTCTATCATGAAGGGCCCTCTTGATTTGAATCCTTTTCCATTGTTCATGAGTGACGTTTTGCTGATGTGGCATGTTAGTTCGCCAACAGTCACACGATCTAGGTCGTTAGCTTTGTGTTGATCCAACGGTTCGAAATTGATACGACGATTCACATTCTTGCCTCCCCTTGGTCTATAAATAACAGTGTGGTGGTCCCTTCATTTGCTCACTTTTCTTCTTTCATTCTCCTCCCTATGAAACCCTACCGTGCTAAAAAGTGGAGGTAACCATGTCTCCCTCCTCTCCCATAGAGATGCCGAGAGAAGTTGAAAACTTATCGGACTCGGCAAGTTCTGAGAGTTCCTCTGAGTCCTTTCGCATTAGTGGCCAAGCTAGTGCGGGTGGGGGGTTGTCGAGGATGCACGTCCTTTGGTTGATCCTATTGTCGACGATGTTGAGTTGGACATTCCTCCGGCTTGCGTTGTCGGTTACGGATGGGTTGATACTGACGTTCGAGAATATTTCTCTAAGTACGATAACACACCTTCATTAAAGTGTTTTATTGTCGATATAGATATGTTAGATGCGGAGGCGCCAGATGGAATTGTTTCCCTCTATAAGTGTTATTCTTCCAACATTGTATGCTTACAGTCGGATCTGACCCTTGGTGATTATTTTTTTCTTTTATTCATGTTTAATAATTGATATTCACGTCCGATTTCCTTTAAACGAGTTCACCACGGATGTATTACGGGCCTTGAATGTGATGTCGACGCAGTTGCATCCGAATAGCTGGGCACATATCCAGACCTTTCGACTTTTGTGTTTGTTGCTACACTTGAGACCGACACTGCAAGTGTTTCTCCAAATGTATAGTATCAGACACGGTAACTGAGTAAGGTGGTTTAGCTGGCCTAGGTCGTGCTTGCTTGCTCCTTTACTTTTTCTTATAAGAATTTTAGGGGGAGTTTCTTTAAGGTCATGGTCGGGAAGGGGTTGCCACCTCTTTTATGATGGTGACGCTCCGCGATTTCCCTTATATTTAACTCGCAAACCGCCACGTTTCCGTGTGTGGCCAAGGTCATCATTAACCCGATAAGACTTGGAAACCTTGTTGATACTGGACAAGCTTCCCTACAAAATCCCTACTCGGTGGTTGATATGACCCAACTTTACAAGAAGTTAGCCACGAACCCAAAGGACTATTCAAGCATAGGTCAAACATCTCAGGCGGAGACACAGAGCCCAACCATCCATTAGAAGATCCTTAGGAGAAGAACAACTGGGCATGGGCCAGAATATCAATTGTTCTTCCTTCTAGTATTATTAAGCCAAGATTAAACTGTAATCAATTAGGCTCACATTGGCCCAATTAGACGAAGAATAAGCTAGCTTAGGCTTTTAGAAACCCTAGTTTCTAGAAGATCACCCATGTGCTCACCTTTGACCTAGATTCTAGAAGACTCCCCCATGTGCTCACATTTGACCTAGTTTCTATAAGCTTGTAGTCATTTATGCCCTACTTTTCCTTTTTTCCTCTCCAAGACACTCATATTTATAAATAGGGTGTCTTCCCTCTTGTAAATCACATTGAATTGAGTAAAGAAACTCTGTCATAGTGAATTCCTGAGTGTTTCCCAAATTTTCTTACGAGTCTTATCTTGAGCAGAGTGTGCTTTAAGGGGAAACTTACTTCTCACTTATATTAGAGCTCTCTCCCTCAAGGGGCATGATTCAATCACCATTTTCTTCACTTCTTATCTCTTTCTTCTTTCCTTTTTTTCTTCCGCCAATTGTTCTTCATTTCTCTTGTTCACTTTTCTCTTTTTATTTCCACCATTTATCTTGTCTTGCTTTACATTTCGTCTTCATCATCATAATCATCATATATTGTGTTTTTCTTTTTGCCCTCTTAAGAGAACCTTCACACTTACTTACCACTTGGTTAAGTTCGTGTCCAATGGCAATCTTCATTGAGTCTCACCATATCTTGTTAAATCAAAATTCATAAATCAACTAAACATCATCTAAAAGGTGCAATCCTAAAATCAACTCACAACAGTGGCTATGGCGGGTTTACTTGTCGCCGACCCAACTTCGTGATCTTGAGGGTACGCTTCTTCTTATCCATTCGCTTTCGTCCTTTTTTTTATGTTTGTTTGACTTATGCCTTTTGAAACTATCATGGCCTCCATCACTGCCGAATATGGCAAGCTTTTCTATAAGAACTTGTTGAAGCAGCGACAAGCAGTGGCCAGGAAGGAGAGACCGGTTCAAGTTGAGGTTGTGGAGCCTTTTCAGGTCATTCTTGCCGGTAAGGCCCTCCCTCCTATCAACCCTAGCTCCAAGAAAGTTCGTCGAGAGAAGGAACACAAGAAATTTTCACGCCGTTAATCCAACTAGTCCTTTTCATGGAAATCGCACAAGCGGGCACACCGTGAGGTCTAGGTCGGGCCCAACTCTTCCCAAAATATTTTTGTGGAGGGATATGCACCTGGGAGAGAAAGTGTACATTCCCCTCAGCTCGACCAAAAAGGAGCGATACATGTCGACCACTCCTTTAAAGCTCGTTGGCTTCTTCTTGGAGTTATGTGCCCATGCTCTAATGGTTGACAAACGTATGGGTTCGGTTCTGAAAGAGAAGGATTTGACCAACATTGACCGAGTTTGCCTATTCTCTTCAGTGTGCCTTAGACGCCAACATTACCTTTGTTGGTTAAAACAAAGATCTAGCCATCGAGCTTACTCAACTTAAGCTGGACAATGATTCATTTCAAACTCGTTGTCTGACTTCCGAGGAGAAGGGGAAGGAGGTGTCAGTTGAAAATAAAGGTCTTAAGCAAAGTCTTACCGACATGACCATGACTTACTACGCTGAACAAGAGAGACTGGTCAGCTACAAGCGACTTTCCACAAGGTTAGGGAGGACCTTCGCCGAACACAAGACTTCGTTCTCCATCAGCATGACATTAGCTTCAACAAGACCTACTTCTACGACGCCCCCCTTGATGAAGGAAAGTTTGATGTTAACAAGGACTTTTATAAGAGGGAATTTATGTTTGTTACCCACATCCCTGATGATGATGGTGAGGAAGAGTCTGCTCAGCCAACCACCCCATGTCTCAACAATATGATCAAGAAGGCTCCCCCCTCTTAGAGCTTGATTAAGAGAATTTTGGTAGGTGTTTTTGTATTTTTTATGCTGCTAATGTGTAGGCAATTTTCTTTTGTTGGCCTTTTGCTGTCTTGACAACTTTCGATGTAACTTTGACTCAATATATGAATCTTCACATGTTTTCTTCTTCTCGTTTATTACTTTACATTAGTTTCATGCATTATTTACTTGTTTTGCTTTTCTTTTATTGCTGATAAATGAGAGTTTGGATGCATTTCCGACTTGTTGGCATTTTTTTTGCTTATCGATTTTCGCATTTTTATTAATCTTTTAAGTATGGACCTTTTTTTAAGTTTCCCTTTTCGACTTTATAGCGTTATCGGTTTGTTTGTATTTCGTTTCTTTTTGTTTATTAGTTTTCACGTTTATTATCAAGTTGTGATGTAGGGATCCTTTTGGGTATGTTTGGGTTTGGATTGGGGAGGAGAATTGAAGTGGATTTGGAGTGATTTGAGAGGAAAGTGAGGTTGTTTGGATTGTAGTATGCTAGAGTAGATTTGTGAGGAAAGTTTATTGAATTTTGTGACTGATGTGATGATTATGTGAAAGTTTTTAATTTTTTTTAAAAGGTATAAAATATAAATTTACAAATTTACCTTTACTTTTAAAAATATATAAATAATAAAATTTATATATTTATTTTTTATAATTAATAATAATAATATTATTATTATATAAATAACTACATTTATTTTTTATTATTTATTCATTCTAATTATTTTAATTATTTATTATAATTGTTATTTCATAAATTTATTGTTTATTATAATTATTATTTTATATATTTATTGATAATTTTTCTTTTTTTAATAATAATAATTATTTTTATATTATATTATACAATTAATTTTATTTATTTGATTATAATATAAATATTATAATCATATGGGCAAACATCTTTCTAATCTGCAGGGGTAAAACAAAGGGAAGGGATAGTGGGAGGTACCTGAGTTTCCAAAGATAAAACCAATTTGGAATCTCATTTCCGACTCGACACCAAAGACCTTCCCCCTGAAAAACCACCTGTTGTAGTGTTAAAATCACCCAAAAGAAGAGTCTCGTGGTTGTGTCCTTGCGACTAATCTTTGCTCTTTCGATTTGTCTCTTGATCCCGAAGATATTTTGTCAAAAACCCTTCTTTAACCAGCTTGGCGAGTTGATATTTCAGGGTTAAGCACCTCTCGGTGTCATGGCAACGGGCTTGATGAAACTCATATCAAGCTTCCTTTTTTCCCCGAATGTGCGATTGGTCTACTTCAAAAATTGTAGTTTGTCCACAACATTCTCCTTGGTCATTAGTGACCCAAATGAAGTGGTGAACTGTGGTCGGGGCAAAACATACTCGAATCATTCCTCTTTCACTTTGTCCTTCTTGCCTACGTATGGGACGTATCTCTATTCGGATTGCCCCCCCAAAGATGTATCAATATTCTTTGAGCGGTGATTGCACATGCTCTCCTTGTACCTTCCTTATTTTGGTAGTTCGTTGACCCTTTTTCTTCAGATTGCTTCCTCCGCTCATTGTCGTACCTCCGCCATAAACTCGCATTGGTTTCAGAGCAATGAGTAGCTAAAGGAGCTGACCCAGAGTCCTTTCACGAACGCATATACTACCATCTCTTCATTCAAATTCTATAAGTGTACTAAGACCGCACAAAAATGATTTAGATATTCTTTGTAGGATTCTCCATCTTGCTATCTCACATCGAATAAATTGGCTTGTCGAGGATGTTCGACTTTGTTGGCTAAGAACTGCTCCTTAAATATCCTATAAAAATCTTAAAATGATGTAATGTAGTCATCTGGAACACCACTAAACCATTGGAGAGTTATTCACGTGAACGTTCCCATAAACATTTTGCAGCGCACAACATCTGACCCAAAGATTATCATTTGCCCTTCAGGGTCCTCCACTCAGGAAAAAGGTGTGACATTTGGTATAATAGAAAGTGGCGGAATCGGTTCATCCATGATTGCCTGCGAAAATGGTTGGGGATTATCTCTTGTTGACATGTCGAGAGAACAAGCTCGTGTGCTTCTTCTTACTTGCCTATGCATGGTTCTTCGCAATTCCTCATTTGTTTTCTATAGTTCTTCATGTTGGGTATGAAGTCAGGACCAATTGGCTTGGGCTAAGTAGACACCATGTTTTAGTGAGTGAGCTTAATCATTGTGTCCCTTTAATATCTCTATTTAAAGAGATCATTGTACTTGTAATTGGTGTGCAACAGGATATAATGTAAACCTAATAGTTGCCCGTGTGGATGTAGGTTGCAGTTGGCGACCGAACCACATTAAATCTTGTGTTGTTTATTTTTCTGCAGTTGATTCGTGATTTTGTGTATTGCTTCCGTGTGCATTTTTCCCATCACTTCATTCATTCAGATTGTCTCCTCCGTCAATCTTTTGGAAGAATCTACCTATCCCTGAAGTCATTCCTGGTTAGTTCGGGATTCTTCATGATCAGCCCAGGCTTCCGCGTGCAAACAGTCCTGCTCCTGCCGAAACTCATGAGCTTGTCTTTTTACCTCTTTGTTGTCGTGTTGGAAGGCTTGCATGGTCTCCATAATCTGTTGGGGGTGGGTTCTTCATCCTCGTCCTACATATGTTGTCGAGTGTTTCTCATATGCTCTAGTAACTAGAGTTCTAAGTGTCTTTGTGGTTAGCAGGATTAGTTTTACCTGCCTCACAGATAACACCAAATGTTCTCACCAAACTGGTGGTTAAGTGCTTGGGGGTGGCCTCTGAGAAGACTCTCTTGTAACCGCCGCCTTAAGTGTCCAGTGATCACAAGAAGAAAAGAGGAGCTTCGTCTGTTGACTACACTCCGACGATCAAGTCATGAGAGCATAAAATATCAGTGATTAACAGTTTTTGTTAAGTATAAAAAAATCGTCCATACCTATGAGGACTTTCTTCCCCTTTTGCAGTGTCTTTCGATCTCCCTTTTTGTGGAGTCATCCGATCCCTCATTTTATGGAGTCATAATAGATTCATCCGTAACTCCTCAAAACTTAAGCCACTCAGTTATTTATTTCTGACGTATCTTAAATGAAATAAAATTGATTTAACAAAACCCCAAAAATCAAAGCATATTTATAGAAGACAGTTATAAAATGCATGTTGCTCAATTCTCTACCGAGCTATGATATTCTTCGAAAAAAAAAACAATATTAGGTCAGAAACTGAACTGAGACCAACCGAACAGTACATTCATTATTTTTTATGCAAATGACAAGCATTATAGCAAAACCTCAGTCTCTTTAACTTTGGCCAGTGTAGTAATTTGTTTCTCTAACATCATCTTCTTTACGTCTTTTATGTGACTTATTTAACGAGCATTAGTGTTCACCCCTCCCAATAATGTACTATCACCATAAAATTTCCCATCATCACCTCGCAAAAACACTCTTTGGCTCCAATACTTTTGAGGAGATATAAATAGGAGGGGCATCGAAATCGAACACCACCAAACTCAACCAGAATCTCTTACATGTTACCATGTCACAGTGAGCTAAGGTTTAGAATATTTGTTGAAACATTGTCCACCGAAGTTAAGGGTCCCTTTTCACTTCAAATGAGTAAAACAATGGGTCTTTTTTGAGCATTTAAGGGAATCTTATTTGTATTTTGTAGAGGATGAGTTACATTAGGAATCACTTAGGGGAAGTTTTGCATGATAATCTCTTGTTGAACATACACTTGAGGAGAATCTAGTGACACATCGACAACAAGATTCATTGTTTGGGCACTGTCTTTTTCTTGGATGATGTCTGAATGTTAGCCAACCAGTTCTTTTCTAAGGCATGACACCCAACCTAAGTACACAACTCTATATTGTAAAAAATTCTCATGATATCTACACAAAACAAGCAAGGTTAATGTTCCAAAAAGGTTAATAAGGCATGATACTAAAATATCAAGATATTATAGTTAAACTAAGTTATGGGGTCCTCAACATAAGGCATATTGAGCATACATGTGTTGTTGATCAAGGATAAAGATTCTTGATAATTTCAATATCTATCATCTTCTCGACACTAACACAAGTGCAACATAACTTTATTAGGACAATTATTTGGACAAATTACATCACTTCAAGCTCCAATGTAAATATGGATGACATAAAAAATAACTTATTTTATGTTGGTCAATCACATGACATAAAAGAGACATTTTATGTCAATTACAAATGTTTCTACATCGATTGAGGTAGAACCCGACATAAACACGCCCTTTTTTAAGTTAGTCTATTTCGTATAATGTAGAAAATGAAAAAATGAGACTTTTTATATCTATTAATATAAGAATCGACTTAGAAGTACATTTTACATTAATTCTTGAATTAGTTATCGTAGAAAAGTCTCATTTTTTTTAATGAACTTATAATAGAGTAAATAATTTCCAAGAAGATAAATTGAACAACAAAGTAACTATAATAAAAAAAATGCATATATGTTAAACATTTTTTTTTTGTTCTATCACTATCACTGTTACATTTAGTGGATCATATATTACTATGAAAGTTCTAAAAGGCATTACAAGATAATAACAAATGTTTTTTAAAGTAACTAAAATACGAAATTTTTAACAACTATCAAATCTAATTAATCATGTAAAAAATAACTCATATATGGAAAAGTTAGAGGGAGGGTTTTAAAAGATACAGGGGAGAAAAAAACATAATAGAGGAGGCATGTGAAGTGAGGGGTTACACGGTGACAGTAAAAAAACATCACGACGATTATTAAAAATCGTCACAATTATAATATGATAGGTTAATAATTATCACATTTTTCCTTCAAAATATGTCATTTAGAATCGTCATTTTATGAAGTATACCACTATCCTGCGTTTTCATTCCCTCCATAGCATTCCTTTTTTTCCAAAACATTGTATTTTCGCAAATCTCATTTCTTTGACCACTCTCGAAACCCTTTCATTTTTTTTTCTTTTCGAAACCCTCTCATTTCAAACCCAGACCCCTCACACCACTACAAGAAAATAACAATTTAGTCACCAAATTAACGACCAAAAATAAGTGGTCGCAATTTGTGACTGAAATAGCCACTGAATACCCTTAGTGTCAAATGTGCGACCGAAATAACGACCGAATGAATTGTTAATGATGTTAGTTAGTTTTGCAACTGAATCAGCGACCGAATATGAGAGTGATAAAACCATCAGTCGCTAAAGTGGTCATTGTTTTGAATAAATTGGAAAAATATATCTACGACCGAATATGTTTAATTTTTAGTCACCGATTTTATCTTGGTCGCTAAATATTATTGCTTGTTATTTGCCACCGAATCCGCCACCGAATTCAACGACCAAAAATAAGTGGTCGCAATTTGTGACTGAAATAGCCACTAAATACCCTTAGTGTCAAATGTGCGACCGAAATAGCGACCGAATGAATTGTTAATGATTTTAGTTAGTTTTGCAACTGAATTAGCGACCGAACATGAGAGTGATAAAACCATCATCGCTAAAGTGGTCAATGTTTTGAATAAATTGGAAAAATATATCTACAACCGAATTAGCGACCGAATATGTTTAATTTTTAGCCACCGATTTTTTTTTATCGCTAAATGTAATTGTTTATTTTACTACTAGTACTGCTTCTACTACTAATAATAATAATATAAAATATTAATATTAATATTAATAATAATATTATTATTCTTATTTTTGTTGTTATTATTATTATTTGATCCAAAAAGAATTAAAATATTTGAACAATTATTTTATTTTAAAATAAAAAAATAGATTAGTCAATATTATTATTATTGTTTTAAAAAATAATTCTCTCACTTTGTCTCTTCTTTAGACTTCAGAGTTATTGTTAGGTTTTAGGGTATTGGAGTGGGTAACTTTTCATAAAACACAGAGCCATTGGAGGAGGAGGAGGAAGTTGCGGTGCTGGTGGTGGTGCGATTAGAGGTGTGAGCAGAGGAGGAGGGGGAAGTTGTGGGTGGTGGTCGTGGTGTGAACTGAGGTGCGAACAGAGACGAATGGAGGCGAACGAAGGTCCGAACGGTGCGAATAGAGGTACTTTGATTGCTTGCATTAATTTTATCATCAATAATATTTGGGAAGAAAATTGAGTAGCAAAACAATAATAGATTATTGCCACAATTATCATTTTGTTTCACATTGCAGTCTTCCACAATATTGCGGTCTTCTACACTTTATTTCACAACACTATCACTTTATGATTTTTGGTTATTGCATGAAGAGTATTATTTAGTTTATTGTCTTGTTAGAGTGCTATTTAGGATAAGCTCAATAGCCTCGTGGTGAAGACTATCAAAGTGTTTTAATTCAATACCAAACTGCCAATACCTCCATCTTCAAAGAATTCAATAGTTGGCAATTGTAAACATTGTTTAATATTTTTTTATGTTGTTTATATTTATTGTTAGTAATAACAAATAAATAAGAGAAGAAACAAAGTTATATATGCACATCTAGTAATATTATTAAAGACATTAATAAATTTGCACTGTTTTAAAAAATTATTAAATTCATCAAGGAAACAAAACACTGGTGATACTAAAAATTTTGTTTAAATAAGAAATGGAAAATATAATACTTCAACAATGAAAACTATAAAAGAAACATACAATTTTTTTTTATAAGAAAACAATCATTTATAAAAAAAAATCTGAAATTTAAAATATTATACTCACTAAAAAAATCTAAAAACTTAAAAGATGATGAGGGTCAAACCCCTAGGCTTACAGGTGCCTCCTCACTCTCTGAATCCCCAGAGTTGTCATTAATGTGAGCTAAGTTTAATTGGTTAGTTCTTTGTGCTCCCTTCACAACTTTCTATTTTGCATGCATTAGATGGGATTTTATGGAAAAATGCAGGACCACACATTCTCGGAACACTCTCTGCACATAGATATAAATGAAATGTGAAAAAGATTCTGTCTCAATTCTTATAATAATGTTTATATTTATTTTCATGATTTTAAAATCTAGTTTATAACTTGTTGAGACTGAAAGTGATAAAAAAACTACAGTGGTATCAACTTTTTGATATTGTTATAACACATGCTTGTGGTTTTAAAAAAACCCTTTAAACTGACTATGCAAGTTTATACATATTTTGCAGTTTTATCAGGGTGTTGTTGTTGGGAAGTCTCACATGGATTACCTCAATTCTAGTGTGTGCCTTATATTGATTTAGCAGCTTTGTTTAATGCCAATTGATTTTAAGATGCAATTTGACAGTGGTGTGGTGCTATGGCCCCGCTTTTTGTTCTATAATGTATTGGCATAGTCATGATTCAAATGCTAAGTTTCAATATGGGTTGGTTATGTATTGGCATAGTCATAATTCAAATGCTAAGTTTCAGTATGGATATTTTTCAAATGTCTATTGGTTGTGTTTCAGTTGTTTTCAATTTGACGACATATTTCTTGCTTGTCGACTACTTCTAGTTTTTCATTCTTATGGCTTTTATTATTCTTGTAAGTTATCTTGTGACTGTTTCTTTTACTACTTTTTGAGAAGATGTGCTATTACAAATTTTTTTTTGTTCAAGTTGCTTGGTTCAGTTCATTCACTAATGAAACTACTTGGATGTGGCAGAACGTTCCTGCCAGATATTATCATGGTTGAGAAGGACACATGGATATCGGGAGAGGAAGGGATTTTCAATATGTGGAAACAGAATGGTAATATGTATAAGATGCCTAAAATGATCCTTCTGGCAACCAATATTGGTAAAACTGAATTTGATCAAGCTAAGGCCATGGGTTTCAGTGATACTGTGATCATGAAGCCTCTGAGAGCTAGTATGGTCGCTGCATGTCTTCAGCAAGTTTTGGGGATGGGGAAGAAGAGGCAGCTAGGGAAAGACATGCCTAATGGTTATGCTTTTCTACAAAGCCTTCTCTATGGAATGAAAATCTTGGTGGTTGATGACAATGGGGGTAAACCGGAGGGTTGCTGAAGGTGCTCTGAAAAAGTTTGGAGCTGATGTGAAATTTGCTGAAAGTGGCAAAGCCGTACTTGAAATGCTGCAATTGCCTCAAAATTTTGATGCTTGCTTCATGGATATTCAAATGCCAGAAATGGACGGGTATGCATGTTAAAGTTATTTATACTTAAGTACTTGGGAAAATGTAGATTCATGTAAATGCATTAAGTGTTCATGGTTACTATTGTCCAGGAAGTTATCAATAGCATTTCATGTTTAATACATCCTTAAGATATATTAGATATAAGAGTTTTGTTACATATTATGTCAATGTAAAAACCTCAATTTTCTCTATATCTTGGTTTGTTCAAACTTGTTCAAATGTTCTAATTCATGGAAACAAATAATTGTGTTTACACATTCTGCAGATTTCAAGCAACATGCCAAATTCGGATGATGAAGAGCAAGGCAAATGAGGAGATGAAGAATGGGAGTGAGTGGCATGTGCCTATATTGGCCATGACAGCTGATGTGATCCATGCTACATATGATGAGTGCTTGAAACGTGGCATGGATGGATATGTCTCAAGCCATTTAAGGAAAAGAATCTGTATCAGGAAGTTGCAAAGTTTCCCAAATCAAAGACCTTCTCAGACTCATCACAATCTGCTTCTTACAAGGCAACCAACTAGAACATTGGAGACAACACATTCTATATCACAATCTGTTTGATTGCTACTACCATGTTGCATGTAACTTGTCCTTATGCTCAGATGCATAGAGTATCACTTGTTTTCCCAACATATTTGAGTTCATTGATGAGGGATCATACTAACAGCTGCATTTGGTCTTGTTAGAGTAAATGTATACCACACCACACCCCCAATTGTGTACAGATTATGGGTAGGGTACGAGTGAAATTATGTAAATTCAATGTTTTTCCCCTTATATTATTATGTAAATGTATCATGTTGAATTATATAATAGATTTGATTTTTTTTAACTAGTTTTCAATAGTTTTCATTGTGTAATACGATTTACTTTTAATTTGTACAACTTCTTAAACTATGTATTTGAAGTTCATTCCTATTTAGCTTGATTGAATTTTGAGTGAACAGGTTTGATTTTTTTTTTTATAAAATGGTCCAAATACCATTTTAAATAGGCATTAATAATACATGTAAAAATAGCCACCGAAACTGATTTGGTGATTTGGGGACTATATCTACAAGTTGTTGTTTAGCGGCCGAAACAGCTGTAATTACAAAAATAAGAAGAAGAAGATTCTTTAATCTCTGTCTTTAACATAAGTAACTCCATTTTTTGTATGCATTGTTCTACAGCCATGTTTCTCTAGGTTAACATATGTAGTTGTTGCATCAATTCTCTATCATAATATAAAGGTACATACATTTTCCTAAGGGCTGACCTAAGCTCATTCCAATACCTTATTTGGGGAAAATTATGTTACCTAAGATCTCTTGTATAGGCTGAACACCAAGTCATGGCTGACTCCTGAAAACTAAGGGTAGATAAGGTAATCCTCCTCTCATTATCTATTTGGTGAGCTTAAAAAGTTTTTTCAACCTTCATCTCCCAAGTTAGGTAATCTTCTATGCTTGATGAACCATGGAAGAAAGGAAGGTCAATCTTAGGTTCTTTAGGCACATGATGGGTTTGATGTCTATGGTGTCTAAGATTTTGTTGGTAGAGTAGTATGTGTTTGTGATGAATACTATAATCATCTTGGCTTTGGGAAGAGATTATATAATTATTGTTTCTATGTTTTTGAAACCCTCCCCATAACTACTCCTAAACCTTTCTCTATTCCTCTCTTGTGAAATCATAAATTGAGAAAACATTTCCTTCAAATGGAAATTTTCTTTTGTTTGTTTCGCTAGTGTTTCATGGACATCAAAAAAATCTTGAGTGTTAAGATTGTGATGAATACTAGATTGATGTGAATGATCATCCATTTTTGAATTAAAATAGAAATTGTTTTCACAAAGATTTAAAAACTCAACTTGAGTGATAAAAGATTTTCAGAAAGATTTTTTTTTTTTTTTTTGAAATATGTCAATGATTCAAGTATGAGTTTTCTCCAAGTTCACTCCCAGAAAAGTAAGGTGAGTCACAATGAACTACTTAAGTATCAAAACTTTCTTAATCAGAGCTTACCCCAGATAGTTCTCAACACAAGTTCTCTCAAAGAACTTCAAAACAATTTTAGAACGAAGGTGGGTGTGTGAATGAAAATAATGAAATTATAGATCAAAGGAAGATTTACTAAAGACAATAAAATATAAAAATCCTATGTGTCATAGAGACTTAAAAGAAAGAAAATAAAGGAATGAAAGTAAAAGCAATTAAAAACATATTAAAATCTACATTTAAAGTACAATAAATTATATTTAATAAAATATTGTCATTTACAAGCATAAACATTTGTGTTATTATTCTAATGGTTGATTGAGTTGTTTCTTAAAAGTATCATTGAATGCACTGATTCTTTTGTCATTATGTTTTCCGTAAAAGTTATCTTTTTTCCATTATATATTTCTTACCAACCTCATTTCTCTTGTATACTTCAATATTGTTCATCAAATATTGAGAAAAGGTGCAACAATGGGTATCTTTGGTAAAAGTGTATCATTCATATGGGTATTGATCCTTATAGTGTCATCTGCAAACAATTCTAGAGTTTTTGGACAGTTGATTATTGAGGTGACAAATGCTTTGGACAATGGAAGTTTAGACTTAACCGTTGCTTGTCCCAATATTGATGGTAAAAGTTACCTTATGCATCCTGGTGGTTTCCATGAATGGATTAATAATGGTGTTGCTACTCAATCAGGAGGCCCATCGTTCCTTTGTTCTTTTCAGTGGAAAGGAGCATCTCACATGTTTAACATGTACGTTCCTTCTAGGGACAATGATTGCGAAGAGTGTCATTGGTTTGCCAAAGAAACTGGACCATGTAGAGTTTATAACCGTCCCAACAAACCTACCATTTGCTCTAAGTGGGATTGAAATATATGTTTATCTTTATTTTTGCTATTAGATCTAGAATCTAGGTTTCACAATTTAAAGTTTTCTTCCGGAAATTTACCTATTATATCATCCAAATAAATGAGTAATATTATTGATTTTTCATGTCTTTGAAATTTGAGTTCAAAAAATTTATTTATAGTATTGAATTGCTCTTGATTTTAACTCTTGATTTCAATATAAAGAAGATTATGAGGAGAATAAGAATGTAACATTTCTTGCAAATCAATTTTTTTTTTCTTTTGTTTTCTAATGAAGAAAGGAATTAATTGTGCGTCTTTTTGTGAATCACACGTTTTTGCTTTATTTTATTTTTCATCGTTTGAACTTTGCTTGGGTTTGGAAATGAATTTTTGGATGTCGAGTTAAAGACAAAAACAAGAGAAAAATGAAGTTGTTTTGATTACGAGAAAGATAATAAAAAAAATAAGGAAAAATTTATCAAATTTATGATTGATGTGATATGTGTAATTGATAAAATGTAGACTTCATATTTATGATAATATCAAACTAAAAAGACAAATGTAAACTAAAAATTCTTAGTATCTCCTATATTTCAAGAACTTTCTTTCACAAACCTTCCTTGTCATACCCAAACATTCAAATCAATTTTCAAGCAAATTTGTGTTAAATCTACTTATGTCCTATACCTCTAATCCACCATATTCTTTTATTTTGCATATTTTGTTCCAAGAAATCCAATTTATTTTCTTTCCATCACACCATAAAAAATTATATTGTATTTTTCCTAATGGTAGAAACAACTTGTTTTGGAATTTTAAAAAAAAAAAACAACGGCGAGAAGTAATAATAGATTTGAACGAGTAATCATTCCAACAAAAGATAAAAACTTATCTTTCCACCTAGTTAGTTGTGTTCTAATTTTATATCGCATCCCATAATGCTATTTTTTTTGTTACCCCATCTTCATTCCCATACAAGAGAAAAACGTATACATAATTTCACAGTTTGGTATAGCCGCATATGTCTTACGTAAATATGAATTCCAACAATTTTACTTTCCATATAGTTCACTTTTATATAGGAGACAAATTGAAAACAACTCATAATTGATTTTAAAACAATCACATTTTCAATTGTGATAGTACAAAACAATAAAGTGTCATTTGCATACTATAAATTGTTCACTTCAACCTCCATATTTCCCACTGGGACACTATGAAAAATATTCTTTCTAATTGCTTGTATGACAACACCAACCACTAAAAAAATGACTTTAATGAAGATCATTGATCAGATCAAAAAATGAATTTAATCAATGAACATTTTTTTAACTTTCATTAAATTCGACAAGTTTATGATATAACTTGGCAAAATATTCAAAGTTTAAAACATCCAACTTAAGTTTCAAAGGTTTATTGTAAGAAGTTATATTAAAAACATGTTAAAATCTACATTTAAAGTAAAATAAATTATATTTAATAAAATATTTTCATTTTCAAGCATAAATATTTCTGTTATTATTCTAAAGGTTGATTGAGTTGTTTCTCAAATGTATCATTGAATGCAATGATTCTTTTGTCATTATGTTTTTCGTAATAATTATCTTTTTTTTTTCATTATATATTTCTTACCAACCTCATTTCTCTTGTATACTTCAATATTGTTCATCAAATATTGAGAAAAGGTGCAACAATGGGTATCTTTGGTAAAAGTGTATCATTCATATGGGTGTTGATCCTTATAGTGTCATCTGCAAACAATTCTAGAGTTTTTGGACAGTTGATTATTGAGGTGACAAATGCTTTGGACAATGGAAGTTTAGACTTAACCGTTGCTTGTCCCAATATTGATGGTAAAAGTTACCTTCTGCATCCTGGTGGTTTCCATGAATGGATTAATAATGGTGTTGCTACTCAATCAGGAGGCTCACCGTTCCTTTGTTCTTTTCAGTGGAAAGGAGCATCTCACATGTTTAACATGTACGTTCCTTCTAGGGACAATGATTGCGAAGAGTGTCATTGGTTTGCCAAAGAAACTGGACCATGTAGGGTTTATAACCGTCCCAACAAACCTACCATTTGCTCTAAGTGGGATTGAAATATATGTTTATCTTTATTTTTTATATTAGTTCTAGAATCTAGGCTTTACAATTTAAAGTTTTCTTCTGGGAATTTACGTATTATATCATCTAAATAAATGAGTAATATTATTCATTTTGCATGTCTTTGAAATTTGAGTTCAAAAAATTATTTCTGGTATTGAATTGCTCTTGATTTTAGCACTTGATTTCAATATAACGAAAATTATGAGGAGAATAAGAATGTAACAGTTCTTGCAAATCACACGTTTTTTCTTTATTTTGTTCATCGTTTGAACTTTGATTGGATTTGGAAATGAATTTTTGGATGTGTTTTTAAAGACAAAAACAAGAGAAAAATGAGGTTGTTTTGATTAAGAGAAAGAAAATATAAAAATAAGAAAAAAAATTATTAAATTTATGATTGATGTGATATGTGTAATTGATAAAATATTTTGTTTAACTAGATAAATGTGTAAGATTATAAATATGATTAAATTTTCTTGTGTATAAATAATTAAAATTTATGTAAAAATATTTAAATTTTGGCACATAGATTTTACATAAATAAATTTTGAAATTTTTCAAAATCTTAAATAAACACAAATTCTAAATTATTCAAAATAAAAAATAAATATAAATCTAAATTATTTAATGTCGTATTTAATAAAATCCGAAACATGAAATATTTTTAAATTGTCTTATAAACAAATTAAAATTTATGTACAAATATTTTTAAATATTTGGCACATATATTTCACATAAAAAATTATTAAATAAATAGATCATCAATTATTTAATGTTTTATTTAAATAAAAATATAAAATAAATAAACTTTATAAATTATTCAAAATCATAAATAAATAAAAATCTACATTATTTAATATAATATTTAAATAAATAAATATAAAAAGTTAATTTCATTAATATTATATTATTTTTATATTTTTATCTTATTATAATTAGAATTAATGTAAGGATCTAGAAAATAACCTTAGAGTAGAAGTGATATATTTTAAATGATACCTGAATATTTTATTATTAAAATGAAAATGACATATAAATAGAAAATTCAGTTATTATCAGTTTGGCGATCGGAGTCTGCCATTGGACTATTAGCAGTGAACCCTCCGATCAGAACCTCTTATAGAGTAAGTTCATTATGTGGTGCAGGTTAAATTACCTTTAGGCTTTTGGTAGATTTGGAGCTCCTAGTGAGCATCAACTAAAGTTCAGGTAAGGAAAGCTAGTTTTAAATTGTCAAATAGAACCCTAGGCTAGAAGATTTGGATGTGGGGGTGACGTGGTCACCAGTTTCAAATTTTCTTGCAAGATCTCTTGTTTTTGTGTAGATTGGAAATTGTTTGAGATTGAAATGAAAAATTTAGATATAGTAGATGGTGTAGAATGTATGTAAGTGTAGAATGTATATATTGTATTTGAAAAAGGTTTGTGATGATTTTCTTGACAATTTCAGAGCATATATTTTGATTATTTCGTGATGATTCAGTTTATGAACTAAAAATTGTTTGTGACAATTTTTAAAGTAAATTGTGAGTTGATTATTTAGAGAATTTCTATGTTGATTGTAATATGAATTCTGGTGTTTTTGAGATAAATTAGTTGTTGGGTTTAACAATTGGTGATCAAACTTTAATTTTCATGTTGTGGTTTTCCCATCCTTTTTATTAAATAATGTTGGATATATGTAAAGTAAAAAGAAGAACATTTATTGTTCATGCTCTTTTCTTTCATTCTATAAATGCTATACAATGTTGGATAATACTTTTCTTTTTCTCCTTTTGTAATTGGTGTAACAATCTTGCAATAATTCTAAATATTGAAGTATTACAATACATGTTGGAATTAGTTCTTGCTTGTGCAAATTTGAAGAAGTTGAGGACTGTTGGATATAGTTGTAGTTGAGAGATAATTTTCTTTCATTCTCCTTTTATTGTCTCTCTTTTTGGGTAGTAAAACTTGATGTTATTTAGATACACTTTGGAGCCCTTTTGATTCAAGACATTTATATGATTAGTAAATGAATTGTTGTGTGTTTTGGAAATTCTAAAATTTGGAATGATTTGATTGTTTGATGTTGGAGATTGTGATGTTTAGAATATGAATTTTAATCAAACATAGTATTTTCAGGAAAGAAAATACCGTGTTAAGATTGTTTAGGATGTGCATTGACTAGGGATTCGTCTACAAGGAGATATCCTGACTCTCTTGAGATAATGGAATCCTATAGATGAAGTTATTCAGGTGGTGAGAGTCGAAGGAGGTTCATATGAATGCGTAAGTTGTTTGAAAGATAACTAACTTGACCTGTTATATGAGTTAACTTTGTCATACTAGGAGAGATATGATATTGAGATTCTTTATGCGCATAACTGTGTGGATTTCACAGTGAGATAGTATGACAGGTGCAGATCTCTGAGTCTAAGTTAACCCACGAGTCTTCCGGAAGTAGAGTCAAGTATCTATGTGTTGTGAGTCAGTAGAAGTCTGACATATGAAAGATGAATTTTATGAATGTAATACACTTGATGGTTTGAGAAATCATATGAGAATTGATGAATTATGCTTATAAATTTGAAATTTAAATTATATCAAAACTTTTTATATTGATAGCTTACCTGTTATTTGTTTGTGTTGATGATCGTGTTTTACACGGGAGAAGATGAGATTGCAGGTAATAGAACTCCTTAGTGAGCAGTTGAAGGATGAGAAAGTAGTATATGTTTATTTGTAATTAGATATTGTTTGTTTTACTTTTATTTCATTATATATGGGTAAAATTAAGAATGTTACAATTAATACTATTATTTATTATTATTACTTTTAACTTTTATAATAATATTAAATACTTTTATTATATTAAAAAATTACTGTTTTATTCTTATTTTAAAGTAAGAGGTAAAAGATATTACGTTTTAACTCTTGTGATTAAATTTATATTTAATATATCCTTCAGTTTACGTGTGTTTTTAATGGGTGAGATTAAACTTTTTTTTATTAATCTTAATAAATTTACGTGTGTTTTATTAACTGTTATTTAATATATCTCTCTCTCTCTCTATATATATATATATTAATTTTCTTTATTTATTTATAATTATAACATTTAATCTCTAATTACCTATTGATATTTTTATTTATTTATATTTATGTAATTTAATTTATCTTTTCATTGATCATGTTCATTTATTTATATTTGTGTTATTTAATTTATATTCGGTTATGCATTTATTATAATTATGTCATTTAACCTCCTTTGATTCTCATTATTCAATTTATGATTACATTCTTTAATTTATCTTCATAATGCATTGATTCTATCTATTAGTTTATATTTTTATTATTTTATTCTTTTACAATGTATTGATTTAATTATTTGAAGTTCTTGTTTTGATTCTTATATTTTATATTAATTGAAATATAATCTTTTTATAATATATAAAGTAATAATAAAAATTAAGTAAAAGTAATTATTATTTTTTATTTAATGAACTTGGATAAAAGAAAGTTACATATATGTTTTATTATTATTTTTATATCTTTGTATTTGTTTAAATTGTGTGTATAAATTATTCATGCATTAAGTTAAGGTCATGCTAATGAATGAGTCATTATATTTGGAAAGTCATAGTTTGATACACTGAAGGATGAAAAACAGAGACCATGGTGAGATCTAAGGATGTTATTTATCAAGTAATTGAATATCTAGTTCATAATAACGCCTATCTTTGTGAGTCGACAAATGATCGATATTCTCGATAAAAATAATTATAATTGTACTAATGTTTTTAATGAGAAATACTCAACTACCTAATCACTTCTCATGTAACTTTTGATGTTAAATTTAAGACAAGAAAGTAAATGCTAGTGAAAGTAAACTAGCTGAGTCCTAAGGTGAAAGTGCAATTGACACTAAGAGCCCATTGACACACTTCCACCATTAATGAACATGTAACTAAAAAAATGTCTATTGGGATTGCCTTTAGAGAAAAATTCTGAATCAACCCAAAAGTAAAATTACACAAAAGTTCTGTGATAAAAAAAATTTAAGAACAAAAGAACACAATCTTGATGAAATTCCTTGAAGTTTCTTGATGTGGAAGATGAATAGTAAATTTTTCATTAAATTTTCTTGTCTTCTTCTCTTCTTTTATATATTTTATCTATGCAAAGTATCACCTCAAAGAAGAAATCTAAAAGTCCTCTTCCTGAACACCAAAAAGATGAATAACAAATTATCCACTGAATTTTCTTGTCTCCTTCTAATGGAGGACGATCCCAGCCATAAAATAATCAGGCTCAGAAGAGGAAAAGTGTTGATCATAAGACTCTTTTTTAGAAGATTCTCCTTCTGAAGCCTTGTAAAATTGTACATAGTAAATATGGTTTCAATTTTAGTCTTTAATTTTGTATAGGATTTTTGGGCCTTGTATTTGGTCAAATTTTTGGGAAACAAATGGCATCCAATAAAACACCACATGGCCTCCTACATGGCGCCTTCCCCTTGCATTCCCAAAGTGACTTTTCTTCTCATTCATGAATACTTGGGCACCTCCTACCTTGTTTACTCTTCTCCCTTGTGCCACATGTCTTCTCATGGATGGATAGCTTTTGAATGCATCACTACAAAAAAACGTGTATAATGCGGCGGTTATTTTCGTAAAAACTGGCGTTTTTAACCGCCGCATTATACGTCTGTGGCGGTATTGCGTACCGCCAGAATTCTTGCCGCCACAAAGTTTAATGTGGCGGTCAATTAAGAACCGTTGTAGCAGACGCCATATTATGCATTGTATAAAGTGACGGTTTTAAGCGTGTAATTGACGTCAGTTATAAATGTCGTAATTTTAAAACTGGGTACACCAATTCTAACGTAAATAGTGGCAGTTTTAACCGCCACTTAATACGATATAATATAAATTTAATTTAAATTTTAATATTTATAATAATTAATTTAATTTCGTTTTATAATTTGATTTCATAATATTATTTAATTTTATATTATAATTAAATTTCAGTACGCAATTAAATTTCATAATATAATTAAATTATAAGATAAATTAATTTTATAATAAAATTATACCTCATAATATAATTAAAATTGATAAATATAATAATAAGAAATGATTTTATTCATTCATTAAGATAACAAAGTTTATAATGTCAAACTAATCCAAAAAACAATTAAATTAAATTGTCAAAATGTAAATTTTATTTGAATATATTACAACTAATGTCATAGTCCTAATTCTAATTTGTCTTGTTGCCTCCACTTGATCCAATAATATTCTGGTTCAGTGATGAAGTACGACTTCCATCATCCAGTGTCTGAAATTAATTAAAATATATTTAGAGTTAATTTTCAAATTTTAAAAAATAAATGAAAAGAATATTATATATCCAAGGAGTGTGCATGAATTAAGGAGTGTGCATAAAAGCCCATACCCTCCTGGCATGGCATATATTAAAAGCCCATACCCTCAGAAGAAATACCAACAGAACCAGGTTGAACCTGGAAAACTCAATCATAATCAACTTATATTAAAAAGTATAATAAAACTCTTCAAAATAGGTAAATAAACCAACACTAAAGCATCCCTACCTGATTGAGGTAAGTAACCTTGATAAACCAGGTGGCCCTAAGCAATGGAACGTTATTCCTCATAACAACATCTAAAAGTGATGCCCTTTTATAACCATGAGGAACATGATCAGCTAAAGAGCGTAATCGCTTGTGCTGCTGAGATAAACCCTATAATAAAATAATTAACAGAATTAGCAATATAACCTGAACCACCAAGTAAAGTTCAAAAAATAGTATTTAAGGATTTTACAGCCATAACAACCTGCAAGCTTTAACAGAAAAAACCTAAGAAAATGGTCATATTAACCCATATAACAATTCTCCTAAATTGAAAAAATCCACGAATAGCTAATTTTGTTCAGAGTGCTATTCAACATATAAGCATTCCAAATCCCTCCATATTCACATCATGCAGGCAATCACATCAACATACGACCATCTACTACTATTTTACTAACCATTCAAAACCCAGTTCTTCCTTTATATAAATTTGCCAAAAATGTTTTAGAAACAAATGTGAGGGGTGCCACGACTGGTATACAGCATGTTGCACAAAGAAGAGAATAGTAGGAGTAAAACTATCACTAAGTATACCTCATTCCATTTTTTCTGGAAGTCCTCACCACAAGGTCTTAGTTCAGGGAAAATTCCAGACCTGGAAAGTTGTGATCCTGAAAGAGCTACACCATATACTTGACCAACCTATCAAATCAAACACATGTAGATCAAACACCTTCATAACAACTGAGATATGTAGAGTGCATTAATTCCAAAATAAGCTAAAAAAAAGCTACCATGATTATATACACTTTAAAAGTAATGTTCAACAAGGATAAATAAATTATAAGACATATTAAAGATCATCACCTTCCTCTTCTGAGCACGAGATTCATTAATGGCCCTCAGACGTTTTCTAATAGCCTGGAAAATAGATGAAAAAACTACAAGTTAACCTATATCCGCATAGACTTGCAATGAAAACCAAAAAAAATTAAGAGCTCAGACATATAAACAAAAATAAAGTGGGAAAAAATATCTCAAAAAATACATGAGACAAAAGAGTCACCTCTTTGCAATTAAGAACAACATTCTTGTTAAAATGCGGAACCTGATTCAAAGAAATTTCTCTGGCTTCCTGACAGATACAAGAGCAAGGCAATGTCAGAAAATAGCAGACACCAGACCAAAAGGGTAGGTTTGAACAATTGAAACTACTCTATTTTAATGAAAGCACAATTTAACTTCTATATTTTTTGTTACTCCCCAATGAAAGCTATGATTTTAAAGAATGTACGTGTGTGACCTATCATTATTTCAACAGCCTTGAACAGTATAAGAACCATATGAGAAATTTAAAGGGAAAATTTGCAATATCAACTCCACGGACACTAACAAAGATACACGCAGATAAACCAAATGTAACAGGATCATCACACCAACATAAGAATTATTACAAGTACGACATAGTAATAATACTACCAACCAAAACATAAATACCCATTTTGAAAAATACTAGACATCTTTTTATCATGAAGTTTTGCAGTTATTCTCCATAGCTGGGACGAACCATAGTGTGAAAGAAAAATTATTTATCAACTATTTAGAAGAAAAAGGGCTTAAATGAAAAGGACAGTATCAAAACTTGAATATGTCAAGATCGCTGCACACTAACTAAGATGGAAAAGCAAAGGAAAAGCAGAAAAGTGTTACGCATGTCCAAACCTATTTCCTTTTTAAAAGAACGAAGAATTTGACAATTGATTTTGGTTCCTGATGAATGGATGTAATCATGTAATTGATATCTCTATGGTGTTCATTATAGAACTCATTCTCCACGATTGGTATCAATCGAAACTAGATTGAAAAAATCACGAATATATTAATCAACAGCCAGACAAGAACTTAACATTAGCAATCAAACCTAGAGATAAAATCAAAGAGTTAATACACTAAAAAAACTAGCAGAGAATACGAGCAGAGAATTGTACCTTGAAATTTCAGCTGCTTTTTTAAGCATTGGACTTCTCTGTTGGCAGATTTCTCCCCTTGGTGGATGATTAATCCTTATGTGGAAATGTTGAGTAAGTTTGGTAAGGGTTGGTGGCAGGAGTAGTATCACTAGTGGTTATATCTAGCTACACTTATGGGAAGTTTATTCTCTTTTTTGTGGTGATAATCTTTTGAGCATGCTGGTTTTTACAGGAAAAGCCTTGATCAGGGAAATAAAAGTGCTTAGCACACAATCACCCTGTGCCTGCTGTCAAAAACGTTGTGTGCAGGTTTTTTCTGCATAATTTTAGCAGCAACCTTGGTATTTTCCCACTTTCTTAGCTTTTCTTCACCCAATCAATAATCCATAACTCACATTCATGTTCCCTTCATGTTCCTATACTGCAGGTGACTTCACATTCTTCATCTTCCATGACCCTGCATGAACCAGCAACGGTTGTTGACATCCAATATACCTTACATGGCCACCTGCAGGGTTCATTAACAATGTTCCATTCCTTATTTCATCTGCATACCCAACACAAACGCTCTACACCCTTGCTACCATTCTTTCAACCATACTTCCATTCTGTTTCCATTCTTCTATATTCTACATTCCAGCAGCAGACCACAATTTGATTTGTGTACTTCTACATTCCAACGTATACACACCAACAAATTGAATGATTAAAACAGAATTTCTGCAACCAAATTCAAGATCCTTTCTCCATGTAGCTCCCAAGGTGATCGTGCATACCACTTGCTCTGCTCCACACACAAAACCTCATAATTAAAGCTTCTTGCAAATGCTGCTACCGCCACTCTACCTTGACCTGCACAAACCACACCAGCATTCTTTGTCTAACATCAACCAAATGCTGCTACCGCCACTCTACCTTGACCTGCACAAACCACACCAGCATTCTTTGTCTAACATCAACCAACTTCAAACCTCCCTTTTACACCTCCAATCGGCTTCTAGCTCCAAGTCTGGCATCAGAGTTACCTGGAAGCCACCTAGCAAACCCGATCACCCTTGGAGCAGCACCTTCAGCCAGCACCTGCTCTGTTTAACTCTCAAATGAGTGATATGGAAACTCTCAAAGTGAATTAAGAGATCCTTGTGCTGAACAGAACCACAAAATCCAAACCAACGAAGTTATTGGTTTCTAAAGAAGAAAAAGATCTCATTGAGAGATAATGAGCATTCCTTCCACCAACGAATCCCAAATCTGCTAACGATTTTAACCTATAACAATTTCAAAAAATACACTCCCAAGACAGAGGTTTAGGGTTTCGTGAGCACAGACCTGAAAAACCTGGCGCGAAGGCGACAATGGCGGACTCAGGGTTTCTTGAAGGTCAGAGGAACAACCTTGAGCGGAGCGGCAATGGCGGACAGAGGGTTTCCAAAGTGGTGCGGCAATGGCGGACCTTGGGTCGTGAAGGTTGCGTTAGCGGAGAAGGAGAACAAAAAACGCTGCTGGTTTCATGAAGACACTACAAGACGGTTTCCAAAGTGGGAGACAATGTTGGTTTCCAAAGAAGAGGAAGACAAAATGTTGGCTTCATGAAGACACGAGGGAGAAGAAGTTGGTTTCCAAAGTGGGAGACAAGGTTGGTCCAAAGAGTGGGAGACAAAGCTCGTCCACTGGTTCAAAAACAAAATTAATTTTTAACAATTTTTTTATTTTTTTTAAAATGAAAATAAAGAGGAATGGTATAAGAGGGAAAGCAAAAGCGGGAATTTTATTTTTGGAGGATAATTATGGCGGTTAAAAATGCCATATTCTAAAGGATCATTGTGGCGGTTACTAAAATGTCGTATTATACGGCAGATTGTGGCGGTTATTAATAACCGCCATATTAAAACCGTCGCATTATACAAGTTTTTTTGTAGTGCATGCACTGTCATATTGCAAATCATGAATGGAGTGTTTTAGAGGTACCACATGTCTCTCCATGAATTGCGAGTTTTTGAGAGCTTTAATGGTCACTTTGGTTCTATAAATAGAGAGCTCTTGTACATTTGTAAGACTTGATTTGATAAATGTATTTTTGCCATTTTGGCATCAGAATTTCTCTCAAATCTCACTTTTTCTTTTGCTCTCACTTTCTAAGTGTAGAAGCCTTAGAAATTGCTAGAGGGTTGGTCTAACCTCCTTCCTAGCACCCTTCTCCAATTCTCATGCCTAAACCCATTCATTCTTACCCATTATTGATAAATTATTTTATTATCATGTATTTTCCAATCATCCCAACCATTCAATTCGAAGAATTTATGGAAGGAGCAAGGATAACTTCATCAATTGGTAATTAGATGTAATGTGAGCGTAGTAATTTACCTACGAACAGTGTGTTCGTGGGTAAAGGAAACAATAGTTATTTTTAAATTCAGCATATTTGTAGTCTTAAATTTACCTACGGATTTAGATCCGTGGATATTTGTAAGTAATGATGAATCTACAAATGTTTCTATGAGTATGAGTTGCACACCATGTGTTTATGGAAATGTCTTATATGAAAAAGTCATTGTATAAGCTTTTGGTGCATTTTGGTTTTAGTTTTTAGTTCTAAAACTTACTATTAGATCATTAGTAAGTATTTACATTACAATTTTTAGTGTGTCTAGTAGTTTTGTTCTATTTCTTGAATTCTTTAGGGTTCTATCTTGCTGCCAGAAATGTGTAAAATTGCTCTGGATTGGAAAATTTATTGTGATCAATATACTTGTCCAAATCAATTGAAGTTTTATTTCTCAACTTTTCAAAATGTCATCGATGTTGGGCTTAAAGGCATGTCCTAATTCTAAATAGAAAAATTATGATAAATTTGAAAAGCCAGGACATTCAGTGTTGAAAATTGGGTTTGAGCGATAATTTTTCGGTTTTTTATTTTTCAAAAACAATCCAGTGATCTGTTTGACTTAAAATTTCGAGAGAATGATGCTTAAGATGTAAGTTGTATCTAGTTAAAATTTCAAAACCAAATTACTTATATAACATTTTATATGATTTTGGGAAGCCTCATTGCCAGTGGCAAATGTAGTCTGTTTTTGGTTTTTAATCTACTCTAATGCCTTTGATAAGTTCCTTTTGTGGTACCATTTATTTTCTTGTGCTTTATATCTTGTTTGTCATTTTTTGAATTGTATTTCAGTTATGTCTACATATATTTCTAAACTTTGAGTTTAGCCTTTTCAAATTAGCTTTTCATCATTTTATTTCTTGAAATCTTGGAGAACAGTGTGAACATTCTTGGAAGACAGTTGATGAAACTTTTCATCTGCACTTTTTAAGCTTTCTTGTGACTTTTAGAGTGCTATCAAAGGAGAATAAGAGACATAAAAGGGAGATGGATTGATTGGAATTCAAAACACACCAAATATTGCACAAAAGGATCAAGAATAGTGAAGGTTTTGAGTTGGCTATATGATAAGTGCCTAATTTCACTAATATTGCATATTAAAATGTAGGCACTTATGAGTATTAATTGCTAAAATAAGTATATAATAATCCCTAATTTAAGAATTTTTACCTTTTTACATATTTTATGATCTTTATTTGAATAAGAACATTTTATTCCCAAATTTGATGTTAATTTCAGGTTTTTAAGGAAGAATGGAGATGATTGGGCTTAAGAGGAATAATATAAGCTAAAAGGAGAAAGCTGGAAAGCCCCGGAACACACAAAAGTGCAAAAAGCCCAACTCAGCATCAGAACATCTTGCTCAAGCGAGCTCATTCTCGCTTGAGTGAGAATACTCCAGTAGCATTGGACAAAATCGACGTTTTGCTTGCTCAAGTGGGCTATTTTTCACTTGAGCGAAAAAGTGCCAAAATCATTGGACCATTTTATGTTTTAATCAACAAGTCCTTTATCGCGATGCAAAAAGTCACCTCTAGCAAATTAGTTTAAATAAGGGACTTGAAGCTCGACCTTAGTGTGCAAGATTGAGAGGAAAACACCATTGAGTGACTTGTAACCCAATTGAGAGAATATAAGGTGTTAGAAGATGTGTGGCTAATTCTACCCTTTGGGATTGTGAGTAATTTGTTGAAACTCTTATGTATTGAGGTGATATCTTAACATAATATTCAGTTCTTGATTGATTATTGGTATTATTGTTTTGCTTCTAATTCTTGATCTAGAATCTTAAATTTGACTTGAAAGTATTTTTAGGATTCTGACCTAAACAATAATACTTACAATACTTAAGTACTAGGAATATACTTGAAATGTTAATTGCTATGAACGTCTAATATTAAAAGATAAGTTGTTTTTATAAATATGCGAGAAATTGAATTTTAGGAAGCATCTTAATAATTTTATATGCGAGAAATCGATATAAATGATTTTTATACGGGTATAAATATCAATAAAAGGGCACAATATTGTCATGCTAATCAAAATAAAAAAGAGTGAGAAAGATGAAATTCAATCCCTATTTTTCCATTTGAAGCAACAGACTCTTTGACTTGTTTTCTTGTTAATTCTTGCTACCATAATAACTCTCAACAAACTTTTATTATTCTATTTATTATTTAGTGAAACTTTTACTTGAATATTCAATTGTTCCTTGTTGGTTCGATATCCGTCCTTAGGGACACATTATTACTTCTAAAAATGTGATACATGTTGAAACAAGTGGTGTTCATGTTTTGAAGAATTCAAATCCTTTGAAGGATGTTGAAGCCTCTGCTTTGCTTGATGTTGCTGTGCTGGTTTAAGCTTTGTTCTGGGGTAGTTTATATGTTGTAATCCACCCTGTGATTAAATCTAAAGCATTAGCATTCTCAATCTTTGTGAAAGTAAAATGTTTTCAAACTAAGTTAAAACAACCAATTGTTTTATCGAAACAACCGATTGTTTATACTTAGATGTTTTGAGAAAAAGATTGAAAACTGTTTTGAATGGTTGAACTGTTAAAGTACCAAAACAACAGATTGATTCGAGGAAACAACCGATTGTTTGTTTTGGGACCATAACAGAAAAATTGTTTTCTTGTTGACTGAGCTTTAAATGTTTTAACTGCTTACGCTCCAGTCATTAAATGCTTTGACCAATCTTTTAATGCAATTTAAGAGTTTGTTAAGATTTGATAACAAACTACATCTTTGAATAAATTCAGAAAAACAGATTTGACAATTAAGAATCTTTGACAAAGTTTTTCAAAAAAGTTTTTTCAAAGTGCTGAGATTGCTAAGGGTTTGTGATTTGATCAAAGTGTTGGAATAAGATTCTGCTTGTATTGATTTCAGATTATCTTCTGTAACAAGTGTAATCCTTGTACTCTGTTGAACAATTCGTTTCTGTGTTTGCTGAGATTGGCTGTGTGTTCTTGAGGTGTTCAAGATCAGCAATCTTAGTGTTGGCCAAGGAGAGTGTGTTTCTTGAGGTGTTCAAGGTCATTCTCTTGGTTGTTGTGTAAGTGATCAAATGGTGATTGCTTAGTGGATTTTCTCAGGGTTTCTGAGAAGACTGGATGTAGCTCTGGTTTGGAGTGAACCAGTATAAACAACTGTGTACAATCTCTCTATCTCTAACTCTTTAAATTAAGTTTATTTGTTGTTTGCTGGTATAAACCACTGATTGTTTCTACGAAACAACCGATTGTTTTTCTGGTACTACAGCTTTTGCTTGCTGTTTTGGCTGACTGAATTGCTGAATCATTTGGTTCCTGAGATAAATTCATTCTAGTTTTGAAAAGTTTGCGAAAACCCTCTTTAAACAATTCACCCCCCCCCCTCTCTAGTTTAAAGCCATCTTTTCTAACAATACACTTGTCGTAAAAGGTCATCACTATACCACAAAACATTTGAGTATATTTTTTAGCATTTAATTTCCTATCTTGCTAAGTGTAATTGCTTACTTTACCATTTAGTCTAGAAGTGTGCCAATTGACTCTAAGTGTCAGTTGCACTTCTATTAGGAAACACCTAGTTTCATTTCACTTGCATTTAATTGCTTTTACTATTTATATTGTTTCCTTTATTAATTATTGTGGCTTTTAGGTCTCCGTGGTTTTAGGAGAGTTTCCTTTCTTAGTATACTTTGAACCTTCCTTTGGTTTAGTAGGCTCATTTGCATATTCACCCCCACACTTTTAGTAGCTTTTCAAAAACTATTTTGGAAGTTACTTAAAGGGTCTTTTGTGAAGACTTCTAAGAAACACTCTAACTAGGAAAGACTTCATACTTAAGTAGTCCTTGTGACTCACCTCTCTTTCTTGGGAGTCTTCTTAGAGTCAAACTCTCTTAGAACCTTTAGGTGACAACCACAAAAAAAAAAATATTTTTGGAAACTTTTGGTTTCCTTTTTGAAAACACTATAAAAATATCTTTCTGGAAACTATTTTCCATTACTCTTGATAGACTTCAAAATACTTGTGAAAACCTTTTAATTTCTCAAAAGTCTTAACAATGAGTAATATGTCTCATGGTTCTAGTGTTCATGGGGAATTAGCAAAGAGGAAGAAGATGAACTTAAAAAAGAGATTCAAAATACATAGAGAGAGATTTGAGCTGAAAGAGATGTTTTCCCAATTTTTTATTTCCCAAGAGAGAAAAAGATAAAGGTCTAGGAATAGGCATGGGGAGGGTTCTTCTAGAAGAAGGAGCAATACTCATTTTTCTCCCATAAAGAAGATGAGAATAGTAGCCACCATAACTTAGACTACTATCAACAACAACCTAGACAACATAGACCTAACACTCCTCATACACATAGAGAGCAACACTCCTCATACACATAGTGACCTTCCTCCTTTTTTGGAAGAGAATATGTAGAAAAGTATCTGAACTGGGAGATGAAGGTGGAACAACTTTTTGAATGCCACCAAGTTGATCAAGAAAGGAGAGTGTCCCTAGCTACCTTGAACTTTCAGGGACCAACCATGTATTGATGGACTTCCTTAGTAAAAGACCTTAGATTCCATAATAACCCTCATATCAAATATTGGAATGAGCTTAGGTCTACCCTGAGAAAAAGACATGTCCCTTCTTATTATGATAGAAAGTTGATGTATAGACTCCAAAATCTCTACCAAAAAAATATGATTGTGGAAGAGTATAAGCAGATAATGGAGTTATTGATGATATGAGGGCATGTATTAGGAAATAACCTAGGATAACTATGACTAAATTCCATAGTAGTCTTAACTTAATTAGGGAAGGGTAGAGGAAAAATTTAAAAGAAAATCTTTTTCTAAAAGAAAATGGGCCAAACTATCTTAAGATAGAGATGAAGAGGGAGTGTCAAGCCTTCAAATATAGGAAAAAGAGCACGAGAAAAGGATTGAAAAATGATTTTAAAGAAAAACTTGGTTTTAAAGATTCTTCTAAAAGGTTAATTACAAGAGTGTTCAGTGATTTATTCCCACCATTTATTTACAAAGAGTGACTCCGTAAATAAATGTATTAACTAAAGAAAATATAATTTATTTTCCTTCCTCTCATATTATTAGGTGTCCTTACCAACCTAAACAAGGTCATTACAATACTTTATTTTTAAAAATTCTACACCCCCACAAAAGGATATCCTTCCTCCTAAGCCCAATGACTTTCCGTTTCCGATAAGATCACAATTCATTTTCTTAATGTACTTTCTCTATAAAAATAATACAAGTCAATTTTAATGTTTATAGAAAATTAACAATATATACATAAATATTTTATTCCAATTTAAATAATTTTCAGTATACTTTTCTATTCTTCACAGTAATGCATATTTTTCTGTTAGTTTTAAAAAAATTGTAATTTATATTTTTAAATTTAAAATTTAAAAGTACAAAATAGTATGCAATACCAAATAATAGAGTAGTTAAGATATAATATTTAAAGAAAGAAATTTAATTTGAAAAATTGCGATAGTCATTTAAAAGTGTAAGCAGTTAAAATTTAAAGAAAAAATGTAAAAATAAATAATAATATGATATTGAATATAAAAAAATGATAGAATGACAACCTTTGCTCCACTATACAACCTTCTTTCTATGCTTAAAATTTTAAATTTTACATAAAATGATAAAAATACCCTTTTTTATATCATTAATAAGAAGTTGTGTAATGAAGTTGTATAATGGAGTAAGATGTCACCATTGCTCTCGAATATAATGGAGCATGCGGGTGAAAACAGAGTATGAATGTATGTGTATAATATAGTATTATAAGGGTGAGGGGAAGAAGCGCGTAAAAGAGAATAAATAGTAAAGAAGGAAAAGCATGTAAATGAAAATAAAAGGAAAGGTGAAATCTGAAAAAGAAAGGAGTGGAAAGCGAAAAGTGGAGTGAGTGGCATAAAGTAACGTGGCCTGCCGACTCTCAAGCAATCTCGAATTCCACGCAACTGATTGCGCACCACCATCCCTATTAACCGTTGCCCTATCTTTTTCAACGCCTCGTACATTATCAACCATTAATGTCTAATAACCACGCAATATTATTCAAAACACACCACCACCCACTTAATTAAAATCATTTCACATATAAGTTCCAAACAAAATATGTATGTACTTTTACATTAAAGTTTACAAGGACTTTAGGTTTCATACAAATTATACAATCTGAAGAAAGGGATGAGCTTCCTTAATATATACATTGGCTTTTGCTTAAATAATAATCTGAATTGTGTACATGCGTAATAACTATCACTAAATGAATGATACTTAGTCATGGTCAATATAGGACCCAATATAGGACCCAGGATAGATAATTACCTGCTACCGAGGTTGTAAGGTACCCACCCATGCATGAATACTATATTCGCTTCTCGAGATAATAGATGGCTAAAAGGACTTCCTGCTAAAAGAAAAAATTGATGCCGCTTGTGGCCTACTTGTTCAGAGTCTACAGGAAACAAAAATGCATGCATGTCCATGCATTTTCTCTTCTCCACTTCTACCGATCATCAGCTGAATCAAATCATGGTAAGGATTATTGGCACATCAAATACAAAACATGGATAATGAGACATTTTAGATTGATCAAGTCATCATGCATTATTGCAAGGATTAGTCAACATCAAGAATAAAAAAAATCAAGAATAAAAAACACTGGTTCAATATATAAGATAATACAGAACAACATCACTCATCTGGTCCGTTGATGTATACGTACAACCATGTATTTGTTGTTTGTGTAGTCAATATATACAAAATGTCAGGTAAAAGGAAAAGCATTTACGGATCGGATTCCACTTCCAAACCAAATAAGCGTCAAAGACTTCAACACAACACGAGGCTAGCTAACAGTTTTGTTTGTTTGCTTTTGTTTCTGTATTTCCTTCGAAGACAAATATTGTTTGAGACTCAGTGAAACATTAAATTTTGCATCTTTTCAAACAGCATGCCATGGAAAACAAAGCCTTTGTGCTAGACTTCGTGGCTAGCTCACAATCATATAGAGGAACCACTCACATTTAACTCGTTATGGGTAATATCTGACAGCAACTTGATCTGATGCGACAATCGTGCAACCTGTCAACCTAACCTCTAAAAGGTGTGTTTTTCTTTCCTTTATCTTTTCTCTTTACGCTTCAAACGAAGCGCTGGGACCTATCTATAGCTATCAACAACCGTAACGGTGTACGCGTACGGTGCATCTCTAATAGTGACTAACTAAGCTAAAAAAACAGATGTCTGTAATTATGGAGGTGCTAAGTAACAATAGCAATGGATTTTTTCAACCACAATATACTAGCAAGAAACCCTCGTAGGTATGATGTATACGAGCCTACAAAATTCCAGCGAGAGACATGTCGTGTTCTGCTTGAAAGTGACAGACAGCAAATTTTATATTCAGTGCATATTTATTTAATGGAATTGGCTTTTGAAAGACAGATGAAGACCTAGCAAAGTTTCTTGATCTGCCCAATAAAGAGAAACAGACATGTCATGCGGAGCTGACTTTCCGAGCAAAAAGTCGAGTGCTTAAAGAAGATTAAACAATTCAAGACCCGTAAGATGAAAGAAGAGAGAAGCAGCAATAAACTCTTTTTTTGTCTGTTAAATGTAAATATATAATTAAAAATTCACAAAAAATAAATATAATCTTAACAATAAATAATTCCAAAGCCACTCTATATTTTTTAATCTGGAAAAAGAAAAGGTTTTTGTAAAGTTTTAAGAGCAACGCATCTAAAAGCAGTCAATTGAAGACTAATGAAAGCTTCACCTTTGAATTCCTTTGTCTCCAATCATACTTTAACCTAAGATGTCTAAGTGCTCCTGAAAACAACATCATTAGTCAATATAATTAAGGTTCTGCCAGAGAAGTTCGTAGCCACTAAAGATATGCATTATGATGGTAATGATGCGTGTGTCATGACCACATGAAAGCAGAATAGATATCAGCCGACCCATATGTCATGCTAAAGGTTAAACTCTCATTAAGTGAGGAATATGAAGTCATGTAACTAGAGTGTCATTGTTGCCTTTGATTATCTTTCTACTGTTCAAGATACTAAATAAAAAATACATGACGGAATTAAATAATGCATCTAATTTTAATCCTTTAATCTCTATGCAACGACAAATTAGAAAACTTTACAATGTTCGATTAGTAACCAAACTAAATTGTCATTCTCACAAAACAAGCATAAAAAAAGAGACAAATAATTGTATTTCATAGAATCAATATTTTTCACACTATTCCATATCCGAACTATTGGCTCTGATGAAAGAAGAAAAAAAATGCAAGGGTCATTCAATTTGAGAAAACGTTTGCATTTTATTTTTCACTTTTACTTATAGAAATAAAATTTAGTTCTATATCATTCTTGGTTGCTAAAACTAGTATAAAAATAATTAAACTTATTTTTATTATTTTCCAAACAAACCATAAAAAAGAAAAAAAACAAGATGAAAACAATTAATATATTTATTATATTTAAAGCAACATGTTTTAGAATCCAAACCACTCTTTTATCTCAGATATCTAACTATAGCTCGTAACTAATCACTTTACAAGGCACCCTTTTATGATTGAATGAACTAAAAAAAAATACCTTTATAATGTCAATTTATATATTGCTTTGTTTTATAAATATAAAATAATTGTTTTAACAAAACCTTTTCACTTTTGATTACGTAAAAACTAACCTTGAAAAATAATCTTAACAGTACTCTCAAAAATTGAATTGCTAAATTGTATTTTTTGTGTCATCAAATATACGTTGCTAACTTTTCAGATTTTATATTTAAGAATTAACTAATAATTATATTTGTAAAATCTCTAGAAATAGAAATTTTTATTTTTAGTTGCTAAAGCTAAATAACTGTTTCCCCTTATTTATGAAAGTATAAATAATATTTGATCCTTATTTGCAAAACTGAAATAAAAAAAATAACTTGTAAAAAGAATTTAGTATAAAATGCATTTAGCAAAAGGCGTATTTGGATAAAAAAAATATCTATTATTGGAAAATACAAGTGCCCGAAAGCACCAGCTATATGTCCTTATTTTATGATAACAAAAAATGATAAATATAATTAAAAAATTTAATATAACTATTATCATAATGAAAGATAATTATTAAAACACAACAAATATTATAATAAGGTACGTATATAAAAATAGTTGATTTTGTATTAATTGTTATAATTATAAATAAAAACTCTTTTCTTATAAATTATAAAAACTAAAATTATTAATGGAGAGAAAGGTGAAAAAGTAAAAGAAAAAAAAATGCATATACGAAATCTGTTAAAAATTCAATCTTATTAATTGTTATATAAATTTTAGATATAGAAAATTTTATAAAAAAACCTGAAATGAATAAATAAACTGATAGAAAAGATCTAGTGAGGTTGAATATTTATACCAGAATTATTCTCTCATCTGATACGCATTCCCGGAGGTACAATATCTCCAAGCAACCCTTCATCCGTGGGAGGCGGCAGCGACGATGCATCAGCTGGCATTATTGCGGTGGATCCTCCAGATGCATCATCCTGTGCTTGGCATGGCTGAGAAATGGAGCTGAGAGTATTTATATTATTAGTCTCTCTTGGTGAATGAATTGGATAATAAAACTGTGAAATTGTAGGAGCCAACTGGCCGGCAAAGGCAGCAGCCTCGTGACTGATGATTCCCCCTCGAGGAAATCCAACGGTATGATGGCAGTGCTGGCCTTCATATGTTGTAATCACAATCGTTGGGTCCTCGGAAGAGCGTTCAACCCTCTTCTTCACCGTGCATTTGCTGTTTGTGCAGCGGTAGTAGCTCCTGCAAAAGAAATTTAAATGCTCACAATAATTAATCAGTGCAATGTTGTCAGTTAGCTTTTCTGGTGCAGTTATCACTGCAATTTATTCCAAAAATGTTTAGCAGAAAGACTCATACATTGACGGCTTCCAATAATATTTTTTACCTGCCTATCCACCGAAAATATTTTTTTTCATGGTTATTGTTATTTATATATATTCCAACATAAAAGGAGTGTGAACACACTATTTAGCAAACTTTTTTTCTCACACATATTTATTAATTAAAATCTATTAAAATACAATTAAAGGTAAAATTTACAAAGAAAATTTGTAATTTTTAACAGTTGTTAATAATACACAATGTACTAAAAAAGTATGTTAAAAAAATTATTGCTAGCATAACAATTAAAATGGTGAATGAATTTGATAATATACATGCATCGCATGCTAAGTTAGTAGACATAGTTCCTTTTTTTCATTTTCTTTATCTTATTCTAGTTCTGAACCACATCTCTGAAGGTTCAAAAATGGTTTAAAACAATAATACATCATGTGTTTTAAAAAGATGATAGTTTAAAACAATACGCATCTAGGGGCCACAAAATTGTCAACTGCATATGATAGTTTTTTAATAATTAAAATTTAATTTGATGTCAAGGTAGCTGTAAACCTAGGGAATGGGCTATTTTTAACTGCCTTCTGACCATACTTCCGCCATCTGTAGCCATCCTCAAGATGATCAACTTCACTCTTGGTCATAAATGCAAACCGTGGCTGCCTTATTCGCTTTTGCCCCTTCTTTTTACCTTTACTCCTACAAAATATTTCACTTACAATTTATCAGTATAAAGCAGCATACAGAAATCATCAAAAGAAAAAGAAAAACGATGTCATAACCTAAACCAGTGACAGATTTTATTATATTATATTATATAGAGAAATAATGTTTACTCCATTTTTATGTAAATATTTAGGAGTATCTGTTTTAAAATAGGTAATGATAAGACTATAGTCCTTTGTCATTTGTTGGGTTTCATAAACATCCATGAAGCAATAATGCGAATCATGAGGCCAGTAACTAAGATAAGGCAAATCCGGTAAATACATTAATTCAAATTTCAACAGGTAATAATACTAAAAAAAAAATACACGTGGTGGTAAAGCCTATTAACATAAATAAATAAAAAAATGGATAAGAAAGAAAAATTAAAAATATCATTATTTACAAATTCCATGTGTTTAATGGGCACAAGGCAAACAATCAAATTGGATGAAAACTTGAGAAAAGGCTGTGGATTGATAAGAATTCCACTAAAACCTCATTTGTGCCAATTCAAAAAAGTCATACATTATGTGCAAGGCCAAAACAATAAGATCCACATTGCATTAAGACACAAAAATAGTTCTGCATGGTATTCATCCCATAAGTACGATGAACAACACCTTGGTACGTATAACTGAGCTCTAAATGAACATTAATTTTCTTTTAATTAGAAAATAGTTCACATAAAATATGGACCACTAGCCTTATAATGAAAACACGCAATCAATATTTAGGGGAAGAACAATTATGTCATAGGCAACTTACATAAAATTGTATAGCATACAAGATAATTACAAGGATAAAATGCTAATTAATGCAATGCTATCACATAACACTGAAATGAATAAGCATCATACTTAGAAAGCAAAATCCCTGTTATTCACATTCGAATGTTAAAATGACCATGTAATTTGAACCAAAAAAGCTGCAAGTGGTTAGAATCTTATTAATGCCCAAAAAAATTCAAGACCAGTGTGTGCAAGCATAAATCATTTAAGAAAACAATAAAGAAAAAAGGAAAAGTGGAGCCCAATTACCCACCCTTGCTTTCCATTTTATTTTATGGTATTCTTTTTCTTTCATTGACTATTCAAACTCTCATCAAAACAAAGTGTAATAATGGCAATAATAATACGAAAATAATGAACACCACTAAATTATTATCACTCTGCAAGCCTTGAATAGCTCAGAAGCACGTCAATTCCGCCGCAATAACGGCGATGCTTGTGGGCTGAAAAACTTCGGACAACCAAAAAGGCAACCTTTTTTTCTCTTTTTTACACCCCCGTTTTCATGAATTCTCGAAAATTGCTAAACGCAACCAATAAAAAAATTGAGTCAGTTACAAATGTTCTGTTTGGGAAGAAGATTCCTGGTTGTACGGGCAAAGAACTGCACTGACTTGAGTAAATTAAAATAAAAAATAAAATTGGAATAAATTAGAATACGATAAAATAATATACGGTGCATACAAACAGACAAACCACAAGTTGATTTGATTGTGATTTTCGTTGATGTGGAAATTTTCGGTTATTCCTATTAAACTTTCCACCACAAATTTACGTTAATTACGCATTCACCACTCACGCAGGGAAAGTGTTAAGCAAAGTTGAAAGCAGTGAAGTTATTTTTCTTTTTCATTTTTTATGGCGTTTTCGCGAACTCACGGTATCTCAGGCGGTTTCTCGTCAGAGACGGTGGATTTCTCCGGCTGATCCTCGCTGGAGCTCGACGAAACCGACTGGTTATTCGACCGCGACGATGCAGCAGCGACAGGTTCAATCGAACCGGTCAGAGAGGATTGAACCGGCATCCACAATCTGTCGTCGGTGCCGATCCGGTTCGGCTGGTCCGTCTCGAGGTTCCACCCGAATTCCCTGAGTATGCTTCGCTCTGTGTCTCCGGAGAACAAGTAAGCGGCGTCGGACCCATCGGCGGCGAATGTCCAACTTGTGTCGCCGGCGAACTCAACCGCAGCGGGATCGGAGCTTGCTCTGTCCTTGTCTTCCATTCATGGATTGCGCGCGCGAACTCCACAGTGCGAAAGAGAACACGCGATCTATACTGAAGGAAACTGAAATTGAATCCTGCAAAATTCGAATAGCAAACGCACATAGAGAGTGCAGAGAGAGAGAGAGAGGAGAGAGAAACTTAGGGTTTTTGTTTGGGTTTGGTTAAGAAAAGGAAGGGACGCGTAGTTTTTGAAGTTTATGAAGCGTTTGAAAGCGTTGTCTCGTCAATACACAGTCGAAGGAGAGAGAAGAAGAAAGAAAAGTTATTTTCTTCATTTATTTTATTGTAAAAAGAATATTTCAATTATTTATAAATAAATAAATGGGAAAGATAAAGAAAAGAGATAAGTTAGAAAACTGACGTTAATTAATTGTAAGAAGGTAAGAAGAAAGAAAGTGGTCACACGCGGATGAATGATTGGACCCTCCTTGCTCATACTTTCCTTCCACCAACTAGGATTTGTTTGTTGCACTACCTTTTTCATTCAGTCATTTTTTTTTGTATTTTAACCTTCCTTTAACAATTTTTTATGCTTAAAATCAAGTATAAAATAATTACCTATACACTTATAATTAAGCAGATCTTACTCACTAAATTTCACAAACTCATTTTGACAAAATAAACTTGGAAACCCAGTCACTCAACATATGTAATTTTAGCCTTTCATTTGCAACCACTTATATATGCAATACAATATTTTTTGTTATCTCTAATCGATGTGAGATATCCAACACACACCCCTCACACGAGAGTGACAGCTCGTGCGTGAGACAATTTATTATGAGTGGTCCGATAACGGTTTGATAGCGGGTGACACGATAGGTCCAACAAACATTCATAGACTAAAAAATGACTCTGATATCATATTACGAAGTGAACTTTATACCTAACTCAACTCCATAAAATTGACTCATGGAATGAGATTTGCACCCATTATATATAATAAAATATTTTTAGTCTATGTAGAATCTCCAACCGATACAATATAGGTAAAATAATGAATTACTTTCTTATCTTGCCAAAGTTGTGGATGGGGGAAACCAAACCCTAGGCTACTATTTCCTAGGATAATTCATGTTAGAGTTGAGGCACCCATTTACCAAAAACTTTAAATTAATTAATAAATGGACGTAGGTGATAAAGTAACATAGGCATAGCCAAATTACATTGCCCTCACGGATCTTTAAGAGAAGGAATTTCACCCGAATTACAATTAAATCATAAACTTCATTTTCCCTTTGTATATTCTCCTTGTTATGTACTATACAATATCTCTTGTCTTTATCATAACAAATCAAATTACGCCAAACTCCTCATAATTTTTACATTATTTCTTCAATTAATGTTTCGGTATTTTTATTTTAATTTAGTTTAGGTTGTTACAAGTAATATACTGTGTTGATCGGATAACAAACAAAATTCGTCTCAGGTATTATTTAAACTTATTCTGATTTTGACGAGACAATTTTTTTATATTAAATATGAGTATAAAATAATACACAACAATTTTATTTTCACATTGATTTTAATTTTCATAAATTATTAAAATAGTTTTAATTTATTAAGTAATCTAACGAACAAATTTATATTGATTTTTATTTGGTCTTCGTCATTTATTTTCAAATTATATATTTGATATTTTTACTTTTTGTTATAATTATTTATTTAATCATTATTTGATAAATTATAATTTTTTATATTTAATAATAGAAAAAAATATTATTTTAATATTAAATATTTAATAATATCATGTTTTTTAATGTAAATTTTTTATAAAAAATATTTAATTAATATTTAGAATAATATAAATGGAAAAAAAAATTATATCTATTGAATATAGAAATGAGGACGAGGATGAAGTTTTACCCATTTAGGAATAAGATAGTGAAACTTATATCTACCCTCTTCCAGAAAAAATTATGCTAATTTGTACTGTGGTATAACTTATGTTGTTGGGATAATTTTAGGTGGCAGATGTGTCCACCATGGTTTTGCTGTTAATTTTTAATTTTTTTCCTTCCTTTTTCTTTGCTTTAGCCTTGTATATGAGGTGGAATAATTCCAGTATACATACACACACACACATATATATATATATATATATATATATATATATATATATATATATTTATCCTATTTGTTTAGAATTTACTTTCTCCATATTATACTCCAGAAATTTGTGTTTATTTTTACCATGATAAGGTTAAAATATTATGTATAAAAAATCTCTTACTTCTATTAAGTGTAACGAGTTGACTATTTCACTATTTGTACCTTTGTTATATTAAAGAATATATATATATATATATATTATTATTTATTGATTTGTTTACTTTTTTTAATAAATGAAATTAAAATAATTAAGATATAGTGTTGATATGATACAGGAAAAAACATCCGGACAAAAATTTAATTGAGTAGAATTTATGAAACTAAATCCTTACTCAAACCTTCAAGTTTTAACAATAAAATGCTATTAAATATTTAATTATGGAATTAATTTCATTAAAAAAAAAATCATTTTAGCTTCCAACAAAAAGTGAGGATTATAAAAAAGAAACCACTAGTAAGGGAGAAGTCTACTTAAGTTGGACACAAAAATAAATATTAAATATTGTGTCCACAATGGAGACTTTTAACTTACAGTAAAAAATATTAAAATAATAATAATAAGTTAGTGTCTAGAATGGAAACACAAAGTTGATGTAAGTTAAAAATTATTAAAATAATAATAATAAGTTTGTGTGCTGCACAGAATGCTTGAGTGCTTGGGACCTCGACCCACGGCGTGGGCGTGGTCAGCTTGGCTATTGGGTCAGAGGCTGGTGAGCCATTAGCCCAACCCATCTTCATTAGTAAGCCTGAGAAGGATAATTTAAATAAAAGAAAATAATAAGTTGGTCACGTGTTAATATAAAGTTATTAGTTAAATATATACGTTAAGATGTTAAAATATGATACACGTGAATATACACAGAGCTGTTATTTGCGTAAATATATCCACAAAGTTGTTAGTCGAAGATATTATGATATTTATTATATGGTGAGCACCCGAGAATAAGGGTGCACGTGATTTCCTAAAGCAGTTAGCACTGTGAGTAAATGTGCAAGTAGGAAGAATATAGTTTGTTATGCTTTCAGTTCAGATTATATTCTCGTGAGAAAGTTGTTAAAGAGATAAGTTATAAAAAGGGGTTGAGACCCTCAGTAAAGGGAGGCAATTTTTGAATACTAGACTGAATACTTATCTTTGTTTCGTATGCTCTCACTGACTTGATTGTCGGAGTGTGATCAACAGGTAGAGCCCCCTCTATCCCAACGAAGTCACGTTCCAGCGCAACGAGAAGAAGCTTATCATCTCGGTGAGGATAGGCAGGTTGGAGGAAGAGCATCCCATCGCAGTCAACAGGCAAAAATAGTTAACCGGCGAGAACATTTGACGCCCACCGTGGGGCCCAATAAAATCTGATCCCACCCACGTTCGTGTTCAAAGCTTTCCAACGACATGAGGAACACTAGGCAAGGACCTGTGGGATCTGAAGGAAGTGAGGTCCCCACCTTACAACATCTCATGGACACCGTAAGAGCTCTCCAGGGAGCCAACGAGCAGTACAGGCGAGAGCAAGAGTGGATCCAACAAGAAGCTAAAGCCAAGCAAGAGAAGCTAATGGCAGAAGCTAAAGCTGAGTAGGAGAAGCTCATCGTAGAAGCTCGAGTTGAGCAAGTGCTTATGCAAGATCAACTGATGGCGGAGATAGATGTTTCGCGAGCAAACAATGAGGAATTGCGCAATACCAACGAGGACTTGCACAAGAGTCTACAACAACGTGATCAACGCTCCACAAGGGAGCGAGGTTTGAATATGCCCCTGAGAACTCGTCCCAAGCCATTCTCGCAGGCGATCATGGATGAGCTTTTGCCACCACACTACATCATGCCTAATATCGTTTTCACGGGGGTAGAAGACCCTGAAAATCATCTCATAGTGTTCAATGCCCAAAAGATTATTTATGGGGGAACAAATGCTATCCATTGCAAGATGTTCATGGGTACATCCACAGGTACATCCCTGCAGTGGTTTAATGGGCTTCCTGATGGCCACATTACCTCTTTCGACCAGTTTTCCAAGTTGTTTAGGGAACATTTCTCTGTCAACCAGATAAAACCTCCAATTTTATATTACCTCTTCAGCGTGAGACAAAGGGAAGGGGAGTCTCTGAAAAACTATTTAAATAGATTTTGGGCACTTACAGTGAAGCTTTAGACCCATGATGAGGTCGTGATGGTCAACGCCTTCGAAAAAGGAATTATGGCAGGACCATTTAGCGACTCATTAGCAGGAATCCTACAGAGACATTCGCCGAAATACGACGACAAGTTGTCGCCCATATCAACGTGGAGGAGGTTGTGTCCGTGAAGCACAACAACTCGTATTCAGGGCAGACCAAGCCTAAGGATGATAGCTGATCCCAACCACTGAGGGTCAACGAAACCTCAGCCGAGAAGAGAACGAACTCGAGGTGTGCACCATACCCAACCAGGAGAAGCGAGTCCAAGTCTAGGACCATAGAGTTCTTGGCATTTCGACCCAAGTTCTGAGTATCTTACAAGAAATTGCTGAGCGTGCCAGGGGTCGTGGAAAAGCTGAGGTTCCCTCAGAAGACTGACAGGAATCTGGGGTCGCGAAAGGATGTATGGTGCGAATTTCAACAAGGGATTTGGGCACGACATTAAGCGATGTATAATTCAATGTCACCAACTGGCAAGCTTGGTGAAGGATTGATTCTTGAAGGAATACCTTAAGGCGGACCGGGAAAAATTGAAGGGACATGTTGCTCCCAGGGACCAATCACATGAGATACCGGTACATGGAGAGTTGAACACCATCTCGGGATGATTTTCCAGAGGAGGGAGCTCTGTTTCCAAGCGTAAGCGATACACGAGAGCAGTGATGACCGTGGAGGCGAGGAGACCTGACCATCCACCAGAGCCCACTTTCTGTTTTACGAGCTCTGACCTGGAGGACGTGGTTCCTCATGAGGATGATCTAGTGGTGATATTTGTTGTCACCGTGGGAAGGAAGGTACATTGAGTTCTCATTGACCAGGGGAGATCAACTAATGTGATGTTCTGGTCAACATTCAACAGTTTGCAGTTATCTCCCGACCAGCCAAAGTCGTACGATGGTTGCTTGTTTGGCTTTGTAGGAGATCAGGTGGAAGTATGGGGGATACATCAAGCTGAAGACAACTTTTTCTGATGGCACCTCAGCTCGAACAATAAACATCAGGTACATTGTAGTTAATACCTTTTCATCTTATAATTTGCTTTTGGGGAGACCTTCTTTGAGCAGGTTGGGTGCGGTGGCCTAAACGAGGCACATGAAGAGGAAGTTGCCTTCTCTTGATGGACGAGTGATCACCATCAACTCCAGAAAACGACGAGGAAGTGCTACGAGAGTAGCTTGAAAAGTAAAAAGGGAACATACTCAATCATTATTCAGGCGAGAGAGCCAGGACGGATTGTGGAAGTTGGAGTCGCCAATGAGAGACGACCTGGACCTGTTGGTGAGGTTCAGGAAAAGAAAATAGGAGGGAAGAAGTTCAAGCTCGGCACATCGATATGTCAAGAATTGCATAACAAGATAGTCGAGGTTGTTGGGTCTATTAGTGTCTAAGTTCAAATGGGGAGGGGCGAATTGAAGTTATAAAATTTCTGCAAACACAAACTGATTTACAGTAATTCAGAAGAAAAAGAACAAATTGATTTTGAAATGAACAGATTTATTTTTCAACACACTTTAACAAAACCAGAACTTGTTCAGATTTTGTATTGAGATTAAACTAAAAAATATGTAGAACAAATGAGTTATTTTCACAGCAGCTATAAGAGCAAGATTTACACCAATAGATCAACTCAAATTCTTTTGATATAATTCTTTAAAGAAGTGAATCTTTAACAAAGATATTATAAAGAAATTGTTTGTTCTTAAAGCAGTCAACACTCAGATTCAGAAAGCTTAATTTGTGATAAAAAGAATTTTCCAGATCAAGGAAGAACAGTTTGAGCAAGCCCATAAATAATAGATTCAATTTTAAATGAACAAATTTATTTCCTGATAGATTATCCAATTAATCAGAAAAGAGTGTAGGGATTAGAAGAATGATTCAAGCACAATCTATACTGGTTCACTCATAACGATCTACATCCAGTTTCACCTTACTCCAAGGTGAAATTCACTAAAAACAGTTCTAATCAAATACAACACCTTGCAGTTATTGAAACTTACAAGAACAAGGCAACCAAAGCTGAAAAAACCTATTTCAACACTACTTGCACTTCAAGAAACCCTATCAAGAAGTGACTTACTCAAACACCTTTATACAAAAATGAATTAAGGAAGGATAACACCTGAAAGAAGATGCAAGAACTAAAAACCAGGAGTCCAAATTGCAGCAAAACTGCACCAACACCTTCACCAAGATCAAAGCACACTAAGAACAAACACTCTTGAAGATCTTTTTGAAAACCTTTCAAAAACTCATTCAAATCCTTCTTCTCACATAGAAAATGTTTTATCTCTGTTTAAACCGTGATTGCACAACATCCTTTCATGTGAGAAGTGCCTTTCTTTATATAGATATCAGTTTCTAACAACTTTTGAAAAAAACAGTTAAAAAGTTGTTATAAAAAGATTAGGTTAAATTCAAACACAAACAGATTGTTTTTCTGAAGGACTGCTAGCTCATCATAACTGAAATAACTGATTGAATTGAACTTTTTGGTGCACTAACAGAATTTTGAAAAACCTTTCAGCAGTTCAAAATTAAATCTATTGTTTCACAAATAAAGAGATTTATTTTTGTGCAGTAACCTGATTTTTTAGAAATCTTTAAAGAACTTTTTGGAAAACATTTAATCACTTCTTGTGCTTAATCTTACCACCTTGATTAGGCATATAGGATAGGTCATGAAGAAAAAGGCAACCTTAAACTCACTCTAACCTATATACAAGATCATCTAATTACACATTACAACCTTCAAAGTAAACTAGCTATTTTCTACATCAAACACACATAAGACTTGGTAGAGAAGAAGCTTCATCCATCTTCAATAATCTCCCCCTATTTGATGGAGACAAATCCCCATTGTTTTGCATAGCTTTGAAGGAAAGTCATGGTCAATACTTGTACTGCACTAGATTCCATAATATATACAGAAAATTTCAAATATCAAACATAACAGAACAAATTTGAGAAGTGTTATACCTCCCTGCAGTTTAATACCTGAACCATATCAGCAACTTACATTAGCTATTCTTCAACTAACACAACCTGAATCAAGTTATTCTTCTCCCCCTTTAGATTCATTAAACATAATCAGATCATAGAATAAAAAGGAACACACCATAGCCATACATGACAGTTTAAAATAAAACAGCATAAAGTGCTATTACAATCCAGAAATTAAAACACAACCAATGCAGAAAATTAAAAAGCAAATTGTTCAACAAGACATAAAAGTGAAAGATTTGAAAAGGATCACTTATGCTTGTAGTAAAGTTCAGCTAGCTGCTCATGGACTCCTTCAATTTGATAGTCTAGGTGTTGAAACCTAGCTTGAGTCATTTCAAAATAGGTCTTTTGATCATCTGTGAGAGTATCAAGCTTGTCTAGAACCTGTCTTTCAAACATTAATAAAAGTTCACCTCTATATTCAGGTTCTTGATATGCAACCAGTGCAATCTAATTTGTGGCAGCAACATCTTCATTCATTCATGAATGAACTAGTGATTCCTTCATGTGATGCATAAATGGTTGAGCTGGTGATTCCACCCTGTGTGATTATGAGTGATGCATCATATAACATGATGCTTCTGCAGCTTGCAGAGTTTCATCTTCCATAGGCACTCCAACATTCTCTTCCTCTACATCACCATGATTTGAGGTTTCATGCTCAACTTTGTGAGCAACATTCCTTCTGAAAACCCAATTGTCTTCCTCCTTATGAAAACCCATTTTCATGAGAGTAGAATTTTCTATCTCACTTGCAGCTTTGATAGTGTCATTTCTTTCATTTGTAGTATCCACTTCAAAATAGTCAATTAGTTTGGAAACAAATATTGGATATGGAAAGCGATAATCAGGGAGCCTTGATGATTTGAGCATATGTTCCACCATAGTACTCACCCAATTTACCTTGAATTGATTCATTATGCAGTAAAGCAATATCAAGTCTTCCTCATGAAGAACAACATGATTGATACCTCTAGGAGTGAGTTGCCATGCAATGATGTGAGCCAAGAGTCTTGGAATTAAAGTCAAATTACCTACATGAAATTTGACCACTGATTCAGTAGGATTCCTCACACAGCTTCTATAAAACTGCATCTTGTTGAACTCTTGAATGCTAACATTATTCCCTTTGCTCACTTTTAGCCCTAAGTACTTAATTCCACCAATGTTGCTCTAGACCTCTCTTGTGATTTTCAACTTCACTCCTTTCACATAGGACACGAGATTCTTGCCATTTTGAACAATGTTGCTATAAAACACCTTCACTAGGTCTGGATAGACATTTCCAGTCATTTTCAGGAAGTGTTTCAACTTCTGATGCTTGAGAAAGGTTTTTCCTTCTGTCAAATTTTCACTCTTTAGCCATGAAAATTCCAGCACCTTGGGTACATTGATTTGCTTCTTGCTTGTCTCATGTATGAACTTTATCATAGCTTCAGAATCTCCAGCAAACCAGTTTTCCACAATACCTTGACTGTTGTTAGGTTTCTCTCTTGATTTCTTCTTTCTGTGTGAAGAGAATGCCATTCCTCAATCTGTTTTTATCTGCACCTATTCACCAAGAGAGACAGTTCCAGCTAGAAAGAATGTTAGTGTAAAATTCATATGATGAAAAATAAAAAAACTGATGAAATAGAAGATGTGAACCTGGATAGCTTGTAGCAAAGAAGGAAAATGTGAGATACAATTATTTTAAACCAAATTTATATAGAGCAACAGATTGTGGTTCATAACTCACGGGTTTGAAAACAGAATCAAGAAACCAGATGCAGTACATATTTGATTCTATGTAGTACATAAGGGTGCAATTTTGAATGATGCAAGAATATATTGAAAACATGTTTCTCCTAACAAATCAAATCTGTTTCATAATAAATGTATCAAGTCAATTAGGATTTTCACACATGAATGTCATAACCTGCTGGTCAATAACCATAAAAGCAGTCAATGGTCAAGGAGAGAGAGAAAAATAATTATTTCTCTTTCCTAGTCATAATTGTGATTCTGAAACAGGAAAATCAACACATTAAATCAGGATAAAACAAATTTAAATTCTTACTACGGTGGACAGTTTAAGCTAATAATACCCAATTCATTTAATATAAAGTAAAACCTATCTTTAACAAGAGGTTTAGTAAACAAGTCAGCCAATTGAAATTCAATACCAATGAATTTGATATCACATGTTCCATTAGCTATATGTTCTCTTAGAAAATTATGTCTAATTTCAATATGTTTAGTTCTTGAATGCATAACTGGATTCTTAGACAAATTTATGGCACTAGTGTTATCACAGTTGATAGGCATTTTATTTAAAAGAATTCCAAAATCATATAGTTGTTGCCTTAGCCATAGTGTTTGAGCATAACAACTTCCAACTCCTGTGTATTATGCCTCTGTTGTAGAAAGAGCAACACAGGCTTGTTTCTTGCAATGCCAAGAAATTAGACTTGATCAAAGCATGTGGCAAGTTCCACTTGTGCTTTTCCTATCAATCTTGCAACCTGCAAAATCTGAATCTGAAAAACCAGTTAAATTCAAAGAAACATTGTTTAGATACCATAATCCAACATCTTTGGTTCCTTGCAAATATTTCAGAATTCTCTTAGATGCATTGTAGTGTGATTCCTTTGGATCAGATTGATATCTGGCACATAAGCATACAACAAACATAATATCAGACCTGCTAGCAGCTAAGTATAGTAAAGAAACAATTAAACCCCTTGTATTTTGATTGATCCACTGATTTTCTTGCATGGTCCTGATCCAGTTGACAACTTGTTGACATTGGAGTGCTGGTTGCTTTGCATTTGTCCATCTCAAACTTCCTAAGCAATTCCTTGCAGTACTTTGCTTGATTTATGAAGATTCCATCCTTGAGTTGTTTAACTTTGCAATCCAAGGAAGTAATTCATTTCTCCCAACATTGACATCTCAAATTCACTTTTCATTGCTTCTACAAATGCTTCAGACATCTCTTCATTTGTGGATCCAAAGATGATGTCATCCACATAGACTTGCATAAGTATAATGTCTTCTCTTTTCTTCTTTATGAACAAGGTTCTATCAGAGGTGCCACAGTATAACCTTGAGAAAGCAGAAATTCACTTAGCCTCTCATACCATTGTCTAAGTGCCTGCTTAAGTCCATAAAGTGCCTTCTTGAACTTGTACACATGCTTTGGATGTTTCTAGTCTTCAAATCCTGGAGGCTGAGAAACAAACACTTCTTCATTAATATATCCATTTAAGAATGCACTCTTTACATCCATTTGGAATAACCTGAATCCTTTTATGCTGGAAAATGCTAAGAGAAGTCTAACAACTTCTAGTCGTGCCATTGGTGCATAAGTCTCATCAAAATCTATTCCCTCTTCTTGGTTGTAGCCCTTAGCAACCAGCCTTGCCTTGTTTCTGGTGATAGCCCCATGTTCATCCATCTTATTTCTGTACACCCATTTGGTTCCTATGATGTTCATCTCAGATGTTCTTGGAACTAAGGATCATACTTCATTGTATTCAAACTGATTTAGCTCTTCCTGCATAGCTGCTATCTAGTTGTTGTCTAGTAGAGCTTCCTCCAAAGTTTTAGGCTCTACTTGTGACACAAAGGCCCTTGTCTTACACAATTGTTAAGAGAATTCCTTGTTGAGACCCCTTTTTCAATTTTTCCAATCACATTGTCAAGTGTGAGATCCCTTGAAGTTTTCCACTCTTTAGGCAATCCTGCATTCACAACAAATTTTTTGACAACACATGTATCAGTTGCATCAAAATCAATAGATTGATTCTTTTGAAGAATGGTTCTTAAATCATCTACATCAGGTTCATCCATAACAGATTTAGGCACATAACAATCAGATTCATCACACACCACATGCATAGATTTTTCCATAGTAAGCAATCTTTTGTTATACACCATGTAAGCATGTCCATTAATAGGATAGCCAATATGTGTTCCTTCATCAAATTTAGGATCAAATGTCCCCAGATTATCTTTGCCATTATTTAGAATAAAGCATTTGCAACCAAAGATCCTAAGATGACTAATGCTAGGCTTTCTACCTGTATAAAGCTCATAGGGAGTTTTCTTAAGAATAGGTCTAATCAAAGTTCTGTTAAGCACATAAGAAGCAGTGTATACTGCATCTGCCCAGAAATATTTAGGTAGATTAGATTCATTTAACATGGTCCTAGCTTATTCCTCAAGTGATATATTTTTCCTTTCAACTACACCATTTTGTTGGGGTGTCCCAGGGGTTGAATAGCTATGTATTATCCCATGTTTTTCACAAAACCTATCAAACTTAGCATTTTGAAACTCTCCCTCATGATCATTACGAATCTATTTTATGCTATTATCATTTTCATTTTGTAGAACCTTTGCCAGTTTCTTAAAAGCTTTATATGCATCATTTTTAGAAGCAAGAAAGAGAGTCCAAGTATATCTTGAGAAATCATCAACAATTACCAAAGTATAGAAGTTTCCAGCTAAACTAGCAGACCTAGAAGGTCCAAACAAATCCATATGTAGAACATCCAAAGCTTTATTGTAGAAATCACATCCTTTATTTTAAAAGAAGTTCTTTTTTTTACCCTTTACACATGCATCACACAATCTGTTATGTTGAAACTTTATATTTGGTAAACCAGAAACAAGATCCTTAGATTTCAATTTATTCAAGTGATTTTTATGGATATGAGCTAACCTCCTCTGCCACAACCAAGACTCATCACTTTTTGATAAGAGACATTCATTTTCAGAACAATTGTTCATGATATCTAAGAGATAGATGTTATTTACCCTTTTACCTGTGAACAACACCTTACCAGAAGTTTCATTTGAAATTGTACAGGTGTTGGCTTCAAAATTAACCTTGTAGCCCTTGTCACATAGTTGGCTAATACTTAGAAGACTATGCTTTAGTCATTCCACATATAAGACATTCTCAATTGTGGTTGAATTATCAGTACCAACATTTCCTCTTCCAAGAATCCTTCCTCTGTTATTATCAGCATATGTGACATGCCCTTCAGCTTTAAGTTTTAGACTTGTGAACTAAGCCAACTCACCAGTCATATCCTTTGAGCATTCACTGTCCAAGTACCACTAGTTCTTCCTACTGTTTTTATGCAAAATAGAATTAACACAAATGGTACCCCTTTTTAGTTTAGGGTCCAGCAGGATTATTACCTTTCCTTAGGAAGCCATTTGGCCAATCCTTTATGAACAAGCTACCTTCTAGCTTTACATGTTTTAGAGATATGTCCAGATTTCATACAGTAAAAGCAAGATAAATATTTGATAAGGTTTTCAGCAAATATTCAACTTGTTTTTCCAGCTTACAATTTTCACAAGTTTTTATAGATGCATGCAAACATGTCAATTCAAGGCTAACAAAATCAATTTTAGCTTTTTGTAATTCTTCATTAAGTGACTTAACCTTAGGTTCAAGTACTTTGTTTGCATTGTTCCGTTTGTTACATATAACAACCAATCTGTTTGCTTCATCATGTGTTTCCTTAAAAACAATTAACAACTGATCATAACTTTCAAAATCAGTTGAAAAATACTCACTGAATCAGAGATTGATCCTTCATCATTCACCATGAAGCACAAATTTGCTTCTTCACTTCCAGTTGAGGAGTCACTTGTTGAGGAGATTTCATTTTCCTCCTAAGAGATATATGCTCTTTTTCCTCTGCCTTTTTCACTCTTCTTGCTGGCTGGTTTTTCTTTATTTTTGATTGTTTGGACAATCAATCTTTATGTGACCTGGTTTACCACAACCAAAGCAATTATAACTAGAAGAATTTGAATCATTTGATTTAGAGTACCTTTTTCTTTGTTGAGTTCTGTTTCGGTTCTTCCTTTTTAGAAATCTGCTGAATTTTCTAGTCAGCAGACTCAAGATCTCATCATGTTCAGGATTCTCCTCTTCCTGACTTGTATCATGTTCTATGCTAGTCTTTAAAGCAATTCCTTTGGCTCTTTTCTCCATTGTTTCTTGCTCTTTCAATATTTTGAGATCAAGCTCATGCCCCATCAATTTCCCAAACAATGCAACAGTGGACATCTTGGATAAATCTTTGGATTCAGAGATTGTTGTTACCTTAGGCTGTCAGCTCCTGTCAAGGCATTTCAACACCTTTATGTTGAGCTCTTCCTTGTCAAAGACCTTACCAAGTCCAGTGAGATGATTTACAATATGTGTAAACCGTTTTTGTACATCTACAATTCTTTCTTCTGATTGCATTCTGAAAAGTTCATATTCTTGAATGAGTGAGTGCTTCCTTGCTCGTTTCACATCATTCGTGCCCTCATGGGTTACTTATAGCACTTCCCACATCTCCTTGGCCGAGTTGCATTGAGAAAGTATAAAGAATTCATCCATATTCAGTGCAGAGGTGATGATGTTCTTGGCTAGGGAGTCATACTGAGCCTTCTTCCTTTCACTTTTACTCCAATCAGACCAAGGCTTCTTCACTGTTTCTTCTTTGACAACCTACATAGGTACAAAAGGTCCATAGACCATTGCATCCCAAATTCCCATGTCAATAGATTCCATGAAGATTTTCATTCTAATTTTCCAGAATGCATAATTCACACCACCAAACATAAGAGGTCTATTAAGAGACGCACCTTTAGCAAAAGACATTTTAAACTCAGACATAATGCACAAACTTGAGTAAAATACAAGTCCTACCTCTTGATACCAATTGTTGGGTTTATTAGTGTCTAAGTTCAAGAGGGGAAGGGTGAATTGAAGTTATAAAATTTCTGCAAACACAATTGATTTACAGTAATTCAGAAGAAAAAGAACATATTGATTTTGAAAAGAACAGATTTATTTTTCAATACACTTTAACAAAACCAGAACTTGTTCAGATTTGTATTGAGATCAAACTAAAAAATATGTAGAACAAATGAGTTATTTTCACAGCAGCTATAAGAGCAAGATTTACACCAATAGATCAACTCAAATTCTTTTGATATAATTCTTTAAAGAAGTGAATCTTTAACAAAGATATTATAAAGAAATTGTTTGTTCTAAAAGCAGTCAACACTCATATTCAGAAAGCTTTATTTGTGATTAAAACAATTTTCCAGATCAAGGAAGAACAGTTTGAGCAAGTCTAGAAATAATAGATTCAATTTTAAATGAACAAATTTAATTCCTGACAGATTATCCAATTAATCAGAAAAGAGTGTAGGGATTAGAAGAATGATTCAAGCACAATCTATACTGGTTCACTCATAATGAGCTTGGTCCAGTTTCACCTCACTCCAAGGTGAAATTCACTAAAAATAGTTCCAATCAAATACAACACCTTGCAGTTCTTGAAACCTACAAGAACTTGGCAACCAAAGTTGAAAAACCCCATTTCAGCACTACTTGCACTTCAAGAAACCCTATCAAGAAGTGACTTACTCAAACACCTTTATACAAAAATGAATTAAGGAAGGGTAACATCTCAAAGAAGATGCAAGAACTAAAAACCAGTAGTCCAAATTGCAGCAAAACTGCACTAGCACCTTCACCAAGATCAAAGCACACTAAGAACAAGCACTCTTGAAGATCTTTTTCAAAACCTTTCAAAAACTCATTCAAATCCTTCTTCTTACACATAAAACGTTTTATCCATGTTTAATCTATGATTGCACAACACTCTTTCATGTGAGAAATGCCTTTCTTTATATAGAAATAAGTTTCTAACAACTTTTCAAAAAATAGTTAAAAAGTTGTTATAAAAAGAACAGGTTAAATTCAAAACAAATTGTTTTTCTGAAGGACTGCCAGCTCATCTTAACTGAAATAACTAACTGAAACGAACTTTTTGGTGCCTTAATAAAATTTTGAAAAAGCTTTCAGCAATTTAAAAATAAATCTATTGTTTCATAAATAAACACATTTATTTTTGTGCAATAACTTGATTTTTGAGAAAACTTTAAAGAACTTTTTGGAAAACATTGAATCACTTCTTGTGCTTGATCTTACCACCTTGATTAGGCATATAGGATAGGTCACGAAGCAAAAGGCAAACTTAAACTCACTCTAACATATATACAAGATCATCTAATTACACATTACAACCTTCAAAGAAAACTAGCTATTTTCTACATCAAACACACACTAAGATTTGGCTGAGAAGAAGCTTCATCCATCTTCAACAGAGGTGATATCAAAGCACATGGATGCTTTCGCTTGGTCATCCGCGGACATGCCCGTTATAGATTTAGATTTTTTATGCCCTAGGCTTACCATGGAAGAGAAGGTTAGGCCGGTAGTCTAGAGGAGGAGGAAGTTAAATGAAGAAAGGCATTTGATCGTTAGGGAAGAGACTCAGAAGCTTCTGAATGTTGGTCATTTAATGGAAATCCAATACCCTAAGTGGTTAACAAATGTGGTGTTGGTGTAGAAGGCTAACGGGAAGTGGAGGATGTGTGTCGACTTTACCGACTTGAACAAGGCCTTTCCCAAGGATTCTTACCCGTTTCCAAGTATAGATTCCTTCATGGACAATGCCTCGAGTTGTTGACTATTAAGCTTCCTGGATGCGTTCTCGGGGTACAACCAAATCTGAATGCACCCTAGAGACGATAACAAGACTGCCTTCAAAGCAGAGTTCGCTAGCTACTGTTATAAGGTCATGCCCTTTGGCCTCAAGAATGCTAACGCCAGTTACCAGAGGTTGATGGATAGGATTATCGCCTCAATGATTAGGGAAAACATGCTGGCATATGTAGACAACATGGTCGTTACATAACAAGAGAAAGATCAGCACATTGTTGATTTAGAGGAGCTATTCACGACAATAGCTAAGTACAATTTGAAGCTAAACCTAGAGAAGTGTGTGTTCAAGGTGGAAGCAGGAAAGTTCCTTGGATTTTTGCTCACTGAAAGGGGTATAGAGGCGAACCCTAACTAATGCGTTGGAGCCCTGTCAACGTGAAGGAGGTCCAACAGTTAACTTGACGTATGACTGCCCTGTCTCGATTATTGTCAGCTAGTGGAGATAAGGTGTATCCATATTTTCAGTGCTTAAAGAAGAATAATCGGTTTGTGTGGACTCGTGAGTGTGAAGAAGCCTTCATTAGGTTGAAGGAGTACTTGGCCAGTCCTCCTGTCCTTTGTAAGCTGCTGTTAGGTACTCTCATTCGTCTTTATTTTGGGGTCACAAATCGAGCAACCAACTTAGTCATTGTGCAAGAACAAGATAAGATCCAGAAGGCGGTCTACTTTGTGAACAAGGTGTTGCAGGGGCCAGAAATGTGGTACCAAGCCACTGAGAAGGCCGTTTTGGCGGTGGTATTCATAGCTTAGCGGCTCCGCCACTACTTCTAGAGCTTTACTGTGATTATGATGACTGATATGCCCATCCTCAAGGTCCTTCGGAAGCCAACATAGCATATCGGATGGTTTGTTGGGTAGTTGATTTGTCCGAGTTCGATGTGCAATACAAACCCCAGGGACCGATTAAGGGTCAGGTGTATGCTGATTTTATGGTAGAGTTGTCATCTGAAGGTCGCCAACCTGATCCTAATGACTTTCAGTGGGTCATTTCGATGGATGGGTCCTCTAACCAACATGGGAGTGGAGCTGGGGTCATTCTAGAAGGGCCAAGTGGGTTGTTAATCGAGCAAGCCTTGAGGTTCGCTTTTAAAGCCAGCAACAACCAGGCTGAGTATGAGGCCTTGATAGTCGGGATGTTGCTCGCCAAAGAATTGGATGCTCGAAGTTTGCTGCTGAAGAGTGACAAGTTGCTTGTTACTGAGCAAGTCACGGGTGAATACCAAGCCAATGACCCATAATTAGCCTCATATCTCAGGTATGTTATGCTTTTGAAAGCAGCTTTCTCCACGTTTGAGCTCGTCCACGTCCCTAGAGAACAAAACTCCCAAGCAGACTTGTTGTTCAAACTAGCAAGCTCGAGAAAGGGAGGTCCTCAAAGGTCAGTCATTTAGGAGACCCTAAAGTCGCCTAAGACCGTAAAAGGAGAGCCAATCGAGATTAGTCGTGTGGGGTTCTTGGGGTTAAGCTTTGAGTAATGGAGGAGGCACCGATTATTGACACAAGAGACCTTGAAGGTTCCCAGAATAACCACGTATGGGTTGTTGGGAGATGAGTCTCTAGAGGTCCTACAGGTCGATACTATCAAGACTTGGATAACTCCCTACCAATGTTACTTAGCTGATGGTTTGCTTCCTGTATAACCTACAGAGGCTAAGACAGTTAAGAGGAATGCGGGGAAGTGTACCCTCGTAGATGGCAAGTTGTTCCGTCATGGTTATACCCACCCAATCCTCACTTGTGTAAGTGGGGATTTGTGTACTCGCATCATGGGGGACCTTCACGAAGTGGAAGTAATATCAGAGGAAGAGCTTTCTCGTTGAAGGTCATCCAATCTGAGTATTATTGGCCAACCATGAAGGAGGATTGCGTGAAGCATGCACAACGATGTGAGTAGTGTCAGAAGCATGTTGATTGGCATCACTCACCAATCGAGAAGTTGCGGTTAATTTATAGCCCATTGCCTTTCCATACATGGGGAATAGAAATCCTAGGTCTTTTCTCCTTGGCGATACGTCAGATGAAGTATCTCATAGTGGCCATTGAATACTTCACGAAGTGGATTGAAGTCGAGCCAGTCGCACAAATAACTGCTCACAAGGTGCAACTTTGTGTGGAAAAACATTGTATGTCCTTTTGGGATTCCTAGACACTTCGTGTCCGACAATGGAACCCAGTTCGCAAATCAAAAGTTGTGCAAGCTATGCTTGGAGTTCGGGATAAAATAGATATTTGCCTCGGTAGAACACCCTCAGACGAATGGTTAGGTCGTGTCTGCCAATAGAGTCTTGCTTAAAGGGTTTAATAGGAGACTGGAGAAGGCCAAGGGAACTTAGTGAGAAGAAGTTCCTTAAATTTTGTGGGCTTATCACACTATTCCTCAGTCAACAACTAAGGAGACGCTCTTCAATTTGGTATATGGGTCGGACACCATGAAACCAGTAGAGATCCAAGAGAGCTCTCCTCGGTTCCAGAACTTTGTTATTGAAGAGTCTAACGAAGGAAGGAAGGTGAACCTGGATCTGCTAGACGAAGTGCACGAACAAGCTCGCATTAATTCTTAGGCTTTGAAGATAAGGGTGGAGCTGAGGCAAAAGACCAAGTTGAAGCCTCGTCAGTTCAGGGTTTCCGACTTGGTGATGCGAAAGGCTCACCCCTACCAGCTGGAGAATAAGTTGTCTCCGAAGTGGACTGGCCCATTCCGCGTAGTTGAGGTGCTCGAGAACAAAGCTTACAGGCTTGAAACCCTTGAGGGGGGAGCTATACCTCGAGCGTGGAATGGAGAGAGTGGTCGAATGCTCGGGACCTCGACCCACGAGCGTGGGCATGGTTAGCTCGGCTATTCGGTCAGAGGCTGGTGGGCCATGAGCCCAACCCATCTTCATTGGTAAGCTTGGGAAGGATAATTTAAATAAAACAAAATAATAAGTTAATCGCGTGTTAATGTAAAGTTATTAGTTAAATATATATGTTAAGTTGTTAAAGTATGATACACGTGAATATACATATGTTAGAATTATAGGGCTAAAACAAGAGGGGGTGAATTGTTTATAAAAGATTTTCACAAATACTTTCTTTAGTATGAATCTTTAACAATAAACTCAGATAAGAAATTCAGAAAGCCAATCAAATATTCAAACAGAAACTGATATCAAAATTTTAATCGGTTAAAAGCACGATTTAACCGGTTGTTTATGACAACAGAAATATCAAACAGTTATAGAGAAAAGAGATAGAGAGATTTACACACAAGGTTTATATTGGTTCACTCAATCCCTGAGCTACATCCAGTCCTCAGTAAAACCACTGAGTATTCCACTATGTAACCAAACACAGATTACAAACACACACACCACAAAGAGGTGACTTTGAATCCCACAAAGCCTACTCACCCTCTTTGCACACAACAAACACCTCAAACCAGAATCACACTGACTTTACAGGATTTTACAAACAGTTTTACAGAGTGTAATTTGAACAATTACAAGAAACTAAGAAAGGGTAGAAAACACCTGGAATTACAGTACACCCGAAACCCTATTGATCAGTTCTTGAATCACAACAAAGCTCAAAAGCAATCTTGCTAAACTTGGGAAAACACCTTTTCACAAAAAGTTGATAATCTCTCTTTTTGATCTCAATTCAGAGTGTAAAACTTCTCTCTTTCATTCTTGTTAAACATTTGAAAGAAGGCTATATTTATAACCTTTGAAAAACTACTGTTAAAGGCAGATTTAAACAACTGAAACAGTTAAAACAGGTTTTCAAAAAGCTGTTATGAAAACTCACATTTAATTGATTGAAACTGCGATTTAACTAGTTCAATGGTTTCAGCAGTTATACAACTGATTCAAAAAACAATTTCAAAATTCCTTTTCCAGCTAAGTGACAAACAACCGATTGTCTCGAAACTTTAATCAGTTGCTTTTCCCTTTGCATGGAGAAACACTTAGATCTTTAAAACAGATTGAAACAAGCTTTGCGTGAGAATCAAGACTGATGTTACAAAGATTCTAAACCCCCTTAACTAAATCAGACCTAAAAAGCAACACAGCTTCAGGTTCCATGAAGATTTGATACATGAAAGTTTCTCATCTTCAACAATCTCCCCCTATTTGATGGAGACAAATCCTTGGGATGCTTTTAGGAATGTTTTTTTTGTTTAGAATCTGTTGAATCTTGCATTCACTAAACAAACACAGGATAATCTAATCCAAAATAGATATACACTATACATCAGTTCTCACTAGGTGATTTCCATAAGGAACATCAGCCATAATCAGATGAGAAACCAACAAGAATACAAGAACAGTCGGTTATTTTGCAGAGATAACCGGTTAAAATTCTGTAAACTAGAAATAACAACAATTTTAAAACTCCAAATTTAAAGCAGTTAACACAGTCAATAATAACAATGTTCAAAAGCAGTAAAACACAATTAAGAACATTACAACTCCCAACAATACTTCTCCCCCTATTTGTCTCATCAAATAGAGAAATGGTAGGATTAAAAACAGTTTAACATAAAACCAAGTGTTTTAAGATAATAAACCAGAAATTTAGAATGAAGGACTGTCCTCCCTTTCAAGCTGTAGTTCCAGAATTTGTCTTTGGACTTCTTCAATTTTTTCATCCAGAGTAGACAATTGAGTATCCATGTTGTTGAACTTTGACTCGCACATTTCATATCGGTTCCTCTGATTGTCAGCAAAAGTGTCCATTCTATTGATCATTAGCCTTTCAAAAGATGACATGTTTGGCATCCTTTCATCCATATTGATGTCATGATGTTCACCTTCTTGAGTTTCAACAATAGGTTCATCTTGCATTGCTGCCTCTTTAGGTTCATCACCTTCATTAGTTCCACTTGGGCCAGCTTGATCACCATCCTTGCTTACCCATCTTCCACCAATCTTAGTAAATCACATCTAACTTAGGGATCCACTATTGATCTCACTGGAGGGTTTGATTACTTCTGCTAGCTCTCCTTCTATATCCACTTCAAAGTAATGCAGAAACTTATAAATCAAAATGGCGTAGGGATAATGAAAGTAACATAACCTCATAACTTTTTGCATGTGCTATTTGATTGTGTGAATCCAGTTGATCTTTACTTTGTCCATGATATAGTAGATCAAGACAAGATTTTCTTCAGATAGAGTTGAATGGTTGCTCCCCCTAGGTGTGAGAATCCATGAAACTATGAAAGCCACAAGCCTTTCATCAAGCTTTAATCCACCAACAGAAAAATTCCTCACTTTAGAGTGGGGATTCTTGAGACAGCCTTTGTAAAACTGGATTTTGTTGAAATCTTCCACTATTCCAAGGTTTCCCCTATTGATTCTTAGTTCATAAGACTTCAGCCCAATCACAGCAGGCCATACTTCACTTATGATGACCATATCTACACCCTTGACATGTGAAATAAGTGAGTCATTGTTGAATTGGAGATTAGTGTAAAATACCTTTAGAAGATCAGGATAGATATTCCCTGTAAGTTCTAGGAATCTCTTCAACTTTTTTTCTTTGAGAATGCTCCTCACAGAATCCAGCTTCTGTTGTTTCATCCATGTGAAGGAAACAACTTTTGGTGTATTCACATTCTTTCTACTTGTTGATGAGATTGGTATCACCTACAAACCATCCTTCAAGCTTTCCAGAGCTTTTAACACCCCTTGATTTCATCCTTTTTGCAGAGGGAGGAGTGCCAACCATTTCTTAATTCAGAACAAAGACGTCAACTTACTGCATAGAAAGCTCAAGACAGAAAAGATAAGAAAGACAACTTGTATGTGTGAGAGATGACACCAAATTGCATTGTCTTGTATAGATGAACTTCATGGTCAAAGATGGCACAAATAGACATGATTTCAAATGGAAAAGCAAATCAAATTTGAACAATAAAGCTAACATAGTTAGTCAAATAAAAAAGGTACAGATTCACATGTGATATTTGACCAAACATTAAAGACATTTTTTTATTTTCAAGATATGGAGGGATCTGATCTATTAAAAGCAAATGCAACAGGGTTAAACTGTATACAAACATCCAATTAATACAATTTTGACCATACACGTCACTGTAATCACAAACCCGAATTTAAAATTCAAAAACAGATTTGTCCAGAGCTTATCAGATTCAAAATAATCAGTTGTTTCGAGAAAACAATCGGCTAAATTTCTGTTCTGAAGGAAAATTTTAAAAAAACGCATGTTGCATATAATCATTATGTTTTAACATATTTGCAAGCTATTAAATGTATGAAGAATAAATGGAGCACACAGAAATTACATATTGAAACATAGAGTAACATATTAAATTGAGTTTAAGCACTAATAGTTCTCAACAAAGAATGAGAATTTTATTCTCATATTTCATATTTTCTAATTACAGATAGTTCAAGAAACCAGCACTAGACTTTGATATGTTGGCGTGTACTGAATATTCAGTCCTTGCTAAACCTTTCAAGAGAAATCAGAAATCTGCTAAACAGAACTTTGCCAAATCTCAAGATTTGATCCCTTGAAGAATTTGGGACCTTCAGTGTTAGATTTATCTTTGAATTAGCAATACATCTATGAATCCACTTATAGATGCCTTTATGTATACAAGATTTACAAAACCTACAATACCTGACAAAATGGTCTTTCTTCATGCAATAGAAGCATGTAACAACCGGTTGAAACGATATTTTAACCGATTGTTTTTCTGAAAAATTTGAAAAAGGTTTTGTAATTTTCTTTTCTTTGCTTTGAGGGTAAAAACCCAAACCTGCTTTTCCAAATACACATTTCTATGAAGCTAAAACATCTTCAAAATTGGACTTTCCAGTTGTAAGCTTGTCCAAGGTTTTCAAGAGGTAGCAAATCTTCTTTTTAAGAAGTTCACAATTTTCACAAGTTTTTGTCTCACAACTGCAAAAAGAATTTTTGTAAATTAAATCCAGATTTTTAAAATCTTCTTTTGTTTTGCTTAGCTCTTCCTCTAGAGTCTTAACCCTATTTTCCAACCAGTTATTTAATCCTTTCAACCGGTTGAGAGAAAGTGTCAATCGGTTGGCTTCATCAGGAGTTTCATAAAAAGCATTAAGCAATTGATCATAGGTGGTACCTTTACTTGATGAAGTAGAATCCATGCTACTTGTCACTGATGTTAGAAGGCAAAGATTAGCTTCCTCATCATCTAAAGAACTTGAGGATGAGACATCATTGTCATCCCATGCTAAATATGCTTTCTTAGCTTTTCCCTTTTTCTCTCTTTTGAAGTCTCCCTTTTCTTTCACTTCATTGTTTGGACATTCAGCCTTGATATGACCCTGTTCACCACAACCATAGCAAGTATACTTATTAGAATTGAATTCACTAGGTTTCTTTGAATCATACATTTTAGAAGCTTGTCTCTTTCTCAAGAATTTGCTGAATTTTCTTGATAACAAACTTATGTTTTCTTTTTCACTTTCACTGGAATCTGGTTGTTGTTTGCTAGTTTTGAGTGCTATGCTCTTGTTATGCTTGTCTTCACTTTCTTAGACAACAAGCCTTTGAATCTCAATTTCATGCTCTCTTAGTTTACCGAAAAGAGATGCCACAGTCATTGAGGTGAGATCCTTTGATTCAGAGATGGCAGTAACCTTTGGCTGCCATGTTCTATCAAGACACTTCAGTACCTTGATGTTAAGCTCTTCCTCATCAAACTTCATACCAAGACTCATAAGATGATTCACAATGTGAGAAAACCTCTTATGCACATCACATATGGATTCTCCCTTTTGCATTCTGAAGAGTTCATACTCTTGAATCAGAGCATGCTTCCTAGCTCTTTTCACATCAGTTGTGCCTTCATGTGTGACCTCCACGATGTCCCACATTTCTTTAGCAGAGTTGCATTGTGAAACCCTGAAAAACTCATCACAGCTCAGAGCAGATGTTATAATATTTTTTGATATCCAATCAAATTTAACTTTCTTACTTTCTGCCTCAGTCCACTCGAATGAAGGTTGATAAACTAAAACATCATCTTTCTTAACTTGAGGTACAAAAGGACCATTTTCAATTGACTCCCAAATGCCTTTATCAGTTGAGTGTATAAAAATTTTCATTCTCACTTTCCAAAATTGGTAACTAACCCCACAAAACAGTGGTGGCCTGTTAATTGAGGCACCTTCCCCAAAGGGCATTTTATCAGGCATCAAAAAGATTTTCAGAAAACAAAGACTTGAGTAACTTTCAAGAACCTAGCTCTTGATGCCAATTTTAGAATTATAGGGCTAAAACAAGAGGGGGTGAATTGTTTATAAAATATTTTCACAAATACTTTCTTTAGAATGAATCTTTAATAATCAACTCAGATAAGCAATTCAGAAAGCCAATCAATTCAGATATCATAATTTTAATCGGTTAAAAGCACGATTTAACCGGTTGTTTATGACAGCGGAAATATCAAACAGTTATAGAGAAGAGAGATAGAGAGATTTACACACAAGGTTTATACTGGTTCACTCAATCCCTGAGCTACATCCAGTCCTCAGTAAAACCACTGAGTATTCCACTATGTAACCAAACACAGATTACAAACACACACACCACAAAGAGGTGACTTTGAATCCCACAAAGTCTACTCACCCTTTTTGCACACAACAAACACCTCAGGCCAGAATCACACTGGCTTTATAGGATTTTACAAACAATTTTACAGAGTGTAATTTGAACAATTACAAGAAACTAAGAAAGGGTAGAAAACACCTGGAATTATAGTACACCCAAAACCCTATTGATCAGTTCTTGAATCACAATAAAGCTCAAAAGCAATCTTGCTAAACTTGGAAAAACACCTTTTCACAAATAGTTGATAATCTCTCTTTTTGATCTAAATTCAGAGTGTAAAACTTCTCTCTTTCATTCTTGTTAAACATTTGAAAGAAGGCTATATTTATAACCTTTGAAAAACTACTGTTAAAGGCATATTTAAACAACTAAAACAGTTAAAACAGGTTTTCAAAAAGCTGTTATGAAAACTCACATTTAATCGATTGAAACTACGATTTAACCGGTTGAATGGTTTCAGCAGTTATACAACTGATTCAAAAAAACAGTTTCAAAACTCCTTTGCCAGCTAAGTGACAAACAAATGATTGTCTCGAAACTTTAATGGGTTTGTTTCCCTTTGAATGAAAAAACACTTAGTTCTTTAAAACAGATTGAATTAAGCTTTGCGTGAGAATCAAGACTGATCATACAAAGATTTTAAACCCCCTTAACGAAATCCAGACCTAAAAAGCAACACAGCTTCAGGTTCCATGAGAATTTGATACATGAAAGCTTCCCATCTTGCACAATACAGAGCTGTTATTTGTGCAAATATATGCACAAAGTTGTTAGTCAAATTTATTGTGATATTTATTATATTGTGAGCACTCGAGAATAAGGGTGCACGTGATTCCCTTCTGCAGTTAGCACCGTGAGTAAAGGTGCAAGTAAGAAGAATATAGTTTATTATGTTTTGAATTGAGATTATATTCTCGTGAACAAATTGTTAAAGAGATAAGTTATAAAAAGGGGTTGAGACCCTCGGTAAAGGGAGGCAATTTTTGAATACTAGGCTGAATACTTATCCTTGTTTCGTATGCTCTCGCTAACTTGATCGTCGAAGTGTGATCAACATGTAGAGCCCCCTTCTGTCCCAATGGAGCCACGTTCTAGCAATGAGAAGTAGATCATCTCGGTGAGGATAGACAGGTTGGAGGAGGAGCACCCCATCACAATCAACAAGCGAAAAAAGTCAACAGGAGAGAACAATTAGCGTCTAGAATGGGGACGCAAAGTAGATGCAATAAAAAAATAAGTTGCAAAATGATACTACTTCGAGAATGGGGACACAAAGTAGATGCAAATTAATATTTTATTACATTTAACATAGGTCTAGGCGACACTAATATTTGTTTCCCATGTAGTGTCCCCAATGGCGACAATTTACTCACATTTGCTTTCTCACTTAGTGTCCCCAACAACAACGTTAAGTTTAATTATTGTTGGAGATCCACATCGACTAGAGATTATGATACAAACCGACAGATGACTAAGGATACAACAAGAACTTCACAAAAAGGGCAGTTATCTCAGTATACAAAGCTGGGCCCCACCAAACCTCGAGAAAGCATCCACAGAAGAAAAAGCTATAAACCAGATCACCTAAAGTTCTTCCTACTAGTCTTCTTAATGTTTAAAATATGTTGTAAATAAGATGGCTCACTTGAGGGGTCCAAATAGTAGAATAAGCAAGAGTCGGTCCATATAGCATAAATAGGAGGTGAAGTTATAAAATTGGGGCATGAGAAGTCCATTAGAGAAGGAAAGAAACCCTAGGTTCTATAATGTGTAGGAATGGGCGACATTGACCAAAAGTCCAACCCTAGGCTGCCCCCTTGCATAGACCATCCTACCCGTCTCCCTTCTTGTTCTCCAAGGCTCCTCATTCTATAAAGAGGAGGTCTCCCTCATTGTATTGAGAAGTTGAATGAAATAGAGAAAAGTTACTCTGCACATTTTGTGTGAGATGCTAGTGAGGTTTGTTCCTCTTAGTCTTTAGTCTTGTCTTGTGAGAATTTGAGAGCTCTCAAGTGGCGGCTTCCAACACTTATCTTGGAGTCATTTCATCATCCAAGTGGCGTGCTCATCATCTCAAACTCCATTTCTCATAAGCTTCCTTTTCCTTCATCTTTTCCTTCCATTGTCATTCCATTCAATTCATAAATATGTTCTTCTTTTGGTTTCCTTTTGTTCATTCGGTCATTGTCTTTATAATTGCTACCCATGCTTAATTCTGCACCATATCTTGGCATCATTGTCACTTTATAATTGTCTTTTTCCTTTTGCCTTTGTGAAATGAACATTCACATCTACTTAACCAATTGGTTAAGTTAATGTCCAGTGGGGATTTTCCTTAGGTTTTCACTCTTAATTGCCTTAAAATCTCAATCATAAATCTAAAGTGTCACCTCAATGAACAATCCTAAAATCAACTCACATCAGATTAGGACATTTCATAGTATATAAGTGGGGCAAACCTCTCCTTATAAGCTGATTTTATGAGGTTAAGTTAGGCTTAAAGTCCATTTGTTAATATGGTGTTAGAGTCCTTTCGAGTTTATCCTAGTAGTTGTTTGTTGGGCTTATCAGACCCATAATATATAGTCTCACACACGAGTTGGTAGCCTCGACGTGAGGGGGTGTGTTGGAGATCCTATATCGATTAAAAATTAAAACATTTCATATATGAGGTTAAATTAAACTTAAAGTCCACTTTTTAAGAATTATTTAATTTTATATCTATTTTAGTGTTCTTTAAACCTACACTATAGTTAAATAATATATTAATATTATTATTGTTGACTTCTTTTTCTAATTTTGGTTTTGGTTTGGTTTGGAAAATTTTACCATCGGTATTATCTTAGCTGTAATGACTAATTAATGAAACAATTATGTGGGGTAAATGTAATTTTTTTCAAGACCAACGAAAAAGCAGTATCGGATATATAAGAACTAAATTTTTAATTTAAATTTAATATCATCGAAACGTATGATTTTAAAAATTATTTTCTAAGATATTTATTTTCATATTTAAAGGATTTTAATTCTTCTACACTGACCACCCAAATTAAATTAGTTAATACTATTTTGTAACCTTTACTCTAATAACCAAAAATACATTTTGTCTGCCATCTCTGGGACAAAATCTCTAGCATCCAAGAATATAATTAATTAATAAAAAATTAATTAAATATATATTAATGCATTATATAATTTAATTAAATAAAACACAATTTTTTAAATAAGTGGGTCAATTTACCAGCCAAATTCATTCATGCATGACTGACAGGTCAAAGAAATTAAGGGTGAAATCTTTTGCATGCGAACTCCATCGTATTTTTTTTCTCCTAACGAAAATATTAATAGGGTTAATTTAAGGCTATGTTACGTAGAGTGATTAATTAATTAAGTGGTTAAAAATAATTACAAGAATGATTAAATTTAATTTAGAAAAAATAAAAGAAATTAATTCAGAGCAATTTTAACGGACATCTTAGTGGAATTGGTTGTATGGTATCACTGTAATCTTTAGATACATTGACCGATGATAATTGTAAGCTGATTTTTCGTTTTTCAGCAAAAACACATCACACAACTAATTATCTTAGGGAAATGTTTACACAAGTTTCTCTAGAAGTATTTCTTTAAAATAGACTTATTGATAGATTAAATTATTTTTTTATAAACTAACTTAATTTAATTTATAAAAAAAATTAATTAATTTTTCCTTTTATTTTTATCTTCAACAAGTAAGTTTACAAGTTAAAGAAGACCTTGTATGATCTTAAACGTACCCCTACCACCTAGTATGATAGAATTGATTATTATATTAAAAATTTATTTATTAAGGGTCCAAGTGAAGTTACATTATTTTTGGAAAAAAAAATTCAATGTTTATTTTTTCATACTTTTTATTTTTTTCATGACATTTTGTGACATGCACCAATGAGAAACTAGTAACAAAGCTTAAATGATCAAAGTATTTGAGAAGAGAGATTTTGGTTTGATCTTCTTCTTTGGAAATGGAAGTGAACTAATATTAAGATGAAGTACTTATATGTCAAAAGAAGTACGCAAAGGAGATATTAAAAACAATTATGCATGGAGAATTGGAAAAGTACCCCCACTCTTCTTAATAAAAAAAGAAATGAAGTAAAGATGATAACATTGATAAGGTGGATGAAAACCATTATAAAAGCCTAATTGGTTTCCAATTACATCTTAGTGCAACTAGACTTGATATCATGTTTTTAGTAAACACGCTTTCAAGTTTTATGCATTCATTCAATGAAGTGCATGTTTAAGTTGTCAAACAAATTGTGAGATACATGAATGATATGGTATAAAGTATAAGCATTCAAAAAATTTAAGCTTCATTATATTTTTACCATGATTAGGTGATTCATCTAATGAAATAAAAATACTAAAAACTTATTATTTCAATTTTGGTTGAAGTGTGTTTTCATGTTATTAAAAAAGAGAGTAGGAAATTATGACTCAAAGCATAATTGAGATAGAATATGTGGTAGCAATAAAATCTATGAATCAAGCAATTTGACTTAGGTGTATACTTCTTGTATATGGATCAAAATAAGCTAACACATTTTTTTTAATAATCAAATAATTATTTTCCTTTTAAACAATTCAATTTTTCTTGGCAAGCCCAAGCATTTTAAGGTTAAGTTATTTTTTTTGAAGAAATTTTAATCAAATAAAAGTGTAGACAAAAGCTCTTCCAAAAGTCATATTTGAAGATTTTTGGGAGTCATAGTAGGATTATGAACTATTTAGGCAAGGATTAAATTTATTGAACATGTGCTTGGAATAACTTATTGAGTCATGATTTGCTTCATAGTTTATAGGGATTTGTTTATGTTTTAAATGTTGTGTTGTTATTGTTAAAAAAAAAGATCGGGTTCACGAGGGGTGGATTGAACTACCAAAAACATTGTAAAACTTATGAAGAATTAGAATAATTTTCTTGGAGAATTAATTGATTAAAGTAAATATGATACAAAATTTAATAGATTAAAAATGTCAATAACAATAAGAACACGATCAATTCAAACTCTGAAATAAAGAGAGAAAGGGAAATAAGATTACACAATAACTTTTATATTGGTTTACTTTTAAACAAGAGCTACATCTAGTTGTTAAACTAAACAAGCCAAGCCATCACTACATCAATACGCACAGAAAACCACTCTTGAACCCTACAAGAATGTTACATAATCACAACTCAAAACCATATCCAATCAAGGTCATGTAGGTACAATTGACTCTAGAAGGGGGGTTGAATGAAGCCTGAACTTAATTCACCTATTTAAATCATAATCAAACACAAATTATAATGAAAAAGGGATAAAGAGAAATATGCACAAAGTTTTATACTATTTCACCCAATCACAGGGCTACGTCTAGTTCCCTTAAGTAAAACACTTAAGAGCCTTCACTAACATAAGTATTCTGCACGTCTCTAGGTAACAAGTATTCTACAACTCTCCAAGTAACAAGTATTCTATACATGTCTAGGTAACAAGTATTCTACACCTCTCCATGTAATAACCTTAATCTCCCCCTGACACTAAAATCTCTCAACATATGAGAAACACTCTCAAACAGAGAGAAAAAGTGGAAGCACACAGGGTTATCTTCATAGAGTGAAGGATTTACAATATATGGCTCACTCCCCAAAATATGAATGCTCTTAAAAAACAAATATAAAATACACACACAGTAAGACTATACTTTTGAGATTATTAGAGTCTAAGTTCAAGAGAGGTGAATTGAACTAAGAAATTTTTCGCAAAGAATACAATTTAAGAAATCTTGACAGAAAAATAATAGATTGATTTAAGGAAAAAACAAATTTATTTTCTGATTTCAAGAAGTTTAAAAAATATAACAAATTAGTTTTAGAATCAACAGATTTTATTTCTGATAGACTTATCAGTTCAAGACTTTAGTACAGAGAAGCAATTTGAGACAATGTTAGACCTTTAACACAAAGAGTTAACAAAGAAACACTTTGATGATTAAAACCAAGAGATACAAGACTATTTACCTTTAATCCAATCATTTAAAAAAGGTTTCACTTGAAACAATTCTGTTGAAGAGATTTTAAGTGAAGAAATTAAATTCAGCAAGCAACTTTTTTGAAATCAGTTTCAAAATGATAGAATCTTGAACAAGATTGCTTATTTGAATTTTAAAACATGTATTACTTAGTCAAAATTAAAGATATTTTTAATTTTAAGAAAAAAGAATGTCCTATCAGAATCTTGAAAAAAAAATGATTTAACCCATCAACAGTTAAAACAACATATTCAATTTTGAAACAACAAGTTTATTTCATCACCGATTTCTAGATTTTAGTTTTAAAGCCGTGATCAAGAAAGAAGAATGGCCACATAATTTTTATACTGGTTCACTTAATAAGAGATACATCCATTTCCACCTTATACCAAGATGGATTCCACTAAAGCAAAGCAATCTTTGCAAACCTCCTAGTTCTTGAACCCTCCAAAAACCAAGATCACAAGCTGAAACACACTATTCCAGCAACACACTAATTTCTAGAAACTCTATGAGTTCGAACCAGGACCCTCACAGTTGCATCACTTGAAAGAACCTTGAATTTCAAGCCAAAGACATCATTACAAGAGCACTTAAAAGTTTTTAAGAAGAAAATTTAAAAAAACTAAACTCGCTTCAAAATCTCAAGGAAAGCACTTGAAAATGGTATGCAAATCACAATTACAAAGGGTGATTTGACCTGAGATTAAGTTCCCTTTTTATAGGTTTCAGATAAAAAAAAATTCTAAAAAATAGTTACAAAGTGTTATAAAAACAACAGATTAAAGTTAAAAAGAACATATTGTTTTTTGAAACTACTCTTGGTGGTAACATAACCACCTTCTAATTAGTTGAAAACTGAAACAAAACATAATTTTGGAGTTTAAAACCGAATTTTGAAAAAACTAACAATTTTGAAGCAGTACCAAGCAATCATTTGTTTTGTCAAACAATAGATTAAATTTTTGTGTAGTAAAATATTTTTTGAAAAACTTGGAGCAGTTTCTTAAAACTATTTTTTAACACCCTTGTGCTTAAGCTCATCACTATGGCTATGAGATATAAGGTAGATTAAGACTGTAAAAGGTTATTTAAACAATTCTAACCTAACAAAGACCATGATGTGATTTGATTTTAGGATTGTTCATTGGTATGATGACACTTTACTTAGATTTAGATTTTAGGACAATTATAGGTGAGAAGCCTAAGGAAAATTCCCACTGGACATTAACTTAACAAGTGTTAAGTAAATGTGAAGGTTCATTTCCAAAAGGCCAAAGGAAAAAACAATAAATAGTGAAGATGAATGCCAAAAATAGGTGCGAAATTTAAGCAAACACTAGGAAAGCAAGAACATTGAAAATGACTGAATAGACAATAGAATGGAAATGGAATGGAAAAAGATGAGTGAAAGGAAACTTAGGAGATATGGAATTGTGAATGGAGCACGCCACTTGTATGGTGAATTGAATCCAAGATAAGTGGATGGGCCACTTGAAAGCTCACAACACTCACAAGATAAGACCAATTTAGGAGGAGATTCACTCACTCACAATTCTAACACAATTTGTGTATAATAACTTTACTCTTCATTCAACATATGAATACATGAGGTAGGCCTCCCTATTTACAGATTTAGAAGCCTTGGAAAAGAAGAAAAGATGGTAGAATGGGAAAAGGGAAAAAGTGGGCAGCCATAGGGTTTGACTAAGTCAATCCCGAATTCTAGGCTTATCCCTCTAGAAACTAGGTCAAAATGCCTCCAAATGGGCTAGGAACAAGCTAGAATGCTACCTACATCCCTTACTATGCTAAAGACACTTTATTCTAGCTTATTTATACTATTTGGACCCCTCATTTGAGCCTAACTTATTTACAATATTTTTCTAAATATTTAAGAAGACTAGTAGGAAGAACTTCAAGTGCTCTGGACCTTGTCCATTCCTCCTATCTATGAGGTCTTCCTTTGGTTGTTGAGATGACCCTTCATAGTTGGCATCCTTGGTCATCTTCTTGTGGATTTGGTTTTGGGGTCTTTGTGGGTTTGTATCATGCTCCCCAGGTGCGAAAGAATTCGTCCACGAATTTAGTAGTCCTGCACAGAACATAGTAAGTTTGTTCACATGAGATAGATATGGGAGGGGTGAAGCAAACTTATGGTCATTAATTTTAGGGAGATGATAGGTGGAAATTCTAGCTACAGGACATGTTTGAAAAGAATATTTGGGGATGAAAAATTTTGTGAAAAAGCCTCTTAGAAGGTGAAAACCTTTAGGAGGGTTTGGAATAACATCCTTAAACTTCTTAAACAAAAATATCAAGTATTTAGAATTGTTAGGTAATGAAAAAGATAAGGAAAGAGAACACCTTGGAGGTGAAGGGATGAAACCCATGTTTTCTTGTCTTTCCTTTTCTCTTTCATTTTCACTTTTGGTGTTTATTTTAAGTTGGTCTTGTTTGACCTCGTGTAACATTATGGTGCGTTTAGTGGGACAATTGACAGCTATGTGCCCAAAACTTAAACATTTAAAATATTTGGTGTTGAAGTTTTGGTGGGTGACTTGGGGGTAGAGGGAGAAAGGTTGTGTTTAGAAACTTTTTGGAGAGAATTGGTTTCTTTTGTAAAAGTGGAAGGAGAAGTTGTTGTAAATTTTTGTTTGTATCCTTCCAAGAAGAACTGTACAAGCCATCATGAGTATGTTTGAAAGTTGTTTTGTTCAAAAGTTTTGTTTCCACCTTGATGGCTAGGTGAATCACTTTCTTTAAAGAAGAATACCCATAGAATTCTACAATATCTTCAATGTCGCTTCTTAAACCACTTACAAACCTTTTTATCTTTGACTCTTCATTATCATGCATATTCATTTTAGTCAAAGTTGTTTCTAAGTCTTGAAAGTATTCATCTACTGTCCTATGTTCTTGATGAAGCCTTTGGAGCTTCAACAAGTGTTCCCTCCTATAAGAAGAAGGAACAAACCGCGTGCATGCATGCCTTTAAATCACACCAAGAGACCACGGTTGGCCTCTTGTTTAGCTCAATGTCCATTATAAGTTTGTGCCACCATTGGTTAGCATAATCTAAAAAAACTAAGGAAGCTAACCTAACCTTTTGGTCCTCGGTGACCTTATAGACATAAAAAAGATGTTCAACCTTAGCTTTCCAATCTAAATACAAAGAAGGGTCATTGGACCCACTAAAACTAGGTAACTTTACAAAAGCAAAGGAATGTGATGTTTGTGGTTGGTGTGGATGGTGCCTTTTGGCAAAGGTGTGCAATCTCCATTCGTCCTCATCTTCTTGTGGATTTGGTTGAATAAAATGTAAACATTCAAAAGTGAAAAATGCTATGAATATAGAAAAGCTGAAAAAAATTCTGCAATAAAATAAGGTGTTGGAAAATTAAAAGCAAGAAAATAATGACAAGAAAGTAAAGGTACTTTAATTTAAAGACAAGAAAGTAACGGTACTTGAATTTAAAGAAAAGAATTAAAAAACCTAGAATGTAAATTGCTTGAATATAAAGTGCCAAATCAACTAAAAAAAAAAAACACAACCATAGCTCTTGATACCACATGATGTGAGTTGATTTTAGGATTGTTCATTTGTATGGTGACATTTTACTTAGATTTAGATTTTAGGACAATTATAGGTGAGAAGCCTAAGGAAAATTCTCACTGGACATTAACTTAACAAGTGTTAAGTAGATGTGAAAGTTCATTTTCATAAGGCCAAAGGAAAAACACAATTAATGGTGAAGATGAATGCAAAAAAATAGGTGCGAAATTTAAGCAAACACTAGGAGAGCAAGAACATTGAAAATGACCGAATAGAATTAAAGGAAACCAAATAAGAACAAGACATATTTTGGAATTGACAATAAAATGGAAATGGAATGGAAAAAGATGAGTGAAAGGAAACTTAGGAGATATGGAATTGTGAATGGAGCACGCCACTTGGATGGTGAATTGAATCCAAGATAAGTGTAGATGCCGCCACTTGAGAACTCACAACGCTCAAAGATAAGACCAATTTATGAGGAAATTCACTCACTCAAAATTTTAACACAATTTGTATATAGTAACTTTAGTCTTCATTCAACATATGAATACATGAGGTAGGTCTCCCTATTTATAGATTTTTGGAGCCTTGGAAAAGAAGAAAAGAGGGTAGAATGGGAAAAGGGAAAAACGTTGGCAGCCATAGGGTTTGACTAAGTCAATCCCGTATTCTAGGCTTATCCTTATAGAAACTAGGTCAAAATGCCTCCAAATGGGTTAAGATCAAGCTAGAATGTTACCCACACCCCCTACTATGCTAAATGCACTTTATTCTAGCTTATTTCTACTATTTGGACCCCTCATTTAAGCCCAACTTATTTACAATATTTTTCTAAATATTTAAGAAGACTGGTAGGAAGATTTTCAAGTGGTCTGGACCTTATCCATTCCTCCTATTGATGAGGTCTTCCTTTGGTTGTTGAGATGACCCTTCATAGTTGGCATCCGTGGTCATTTTCTTGTGGATTTGGTTTTGGGGTCTTTGTGGGTTTGTATCAAACCATGAAGTACATATTCCATGAACCTTCAAACAAGTTGTCTTCATCAAACACTTCTTCATGCATGTTGAGTAGAATCTCCATTTATCCTCAACATATACACCCTAAAGAATTTGATTGCTTTCTAAACTCGTGATTTCTTGTATGTTCTTGTGTGTGGCTTCTTCACCTTCAAGGTCATTATATAGCCTTCAAATCGTGGTTGTTAAAACTTTGAGTTCTTCTCTAATTCACAAGGTCGTTTGATTATGAATATGGAAGTTCTTTAATTTGATTTATCCTTTTGCGTCTTGGACTTTAAATGTAATTTGATTTGTTTCTTCTTTAGCCCCATATGTGAACGTTGATACTTCAATAATATAATTTTGAGTATTTGTTATCATATCTTTCATCATTGTGTATTGTTCATCATTTTCTTCTCATTAGATGTTGAATATGACAACTTCTAATTGGATGGATTTATGTGCATCTTGAGTGTGTGAAACAATTTTAATTGTTTCCTTTCAAATCTCTGATGTGAACGTTAACCCTCAAATACTTGTGACTAATTCTCCAATCATATCTCTATCATGTTGTATCTTCATGAATGCAGTAAACGCTTGATAAAGAAACTTTAGCTTTGTTGATATTTAAGCGTCTTTGCACTTTGAATTTATTTATATACCTGTGGTTGTGCAAAAATTGCTAGATGTATCTTGCAAGCTTGAATCACGTTCTCCACTTCTATTGAATAGTTTCCTTAATCAACTAAATAAGAATGTTGTACTGAATCTTCATTGTATCTCCATTATATCAGATACTAGATTAGGAATTTTTTTATACAAGCTCTGAATACTTCTTTTCCTTATGATAACTCTTTGGATGTAATCAATTTCTCGTGTTTCCTCTAAGCATTGACTAAGTGACACTTTAATACATAATCAAACTAATCTCATTCATCAATTGATACAACCCAATTATTCAAGCAGATGAGTAAGGACACACGAGACAATTCACATTGTGATAAGTCATCTCAGCATTCAAAACAAGGCTCCAACAAATATCGAAAGGACCTCAGTAGAAGAAGAACTGGTAGACCCAGGCATCAAATGTTTTTCCTTCTAGTCTTCTTACAAGGCAAAAATATTTGTAAATAAATTGGGCTAACTTTGGGGTTCAAATAGAAGAATAAACTAGAGTAGGGTGTGCTTAGTAATTTGGGCTTGTGCCAAGCCCACCTTTTATGACAAGTGCTTATAGGTTTAGGGTTTCTTTGACCTACCTTCTAGAAGGCTTCTCACAAATGACACCCCTTCCCCTCTATCTTGTTCTCCAAGCCACTCTCTCCTATAAATAGAGTGTCTTACCTCATGTATTTCACACATTGAATTTGGATAGTGAAGAAACTCAGCAGGAGTGTTTTTGTGAGACTTGAGAGTTCTCATAGTGTGTCTTATCTTAAGTGTGTGAGTACTTCAAGTGGCGACTCTTTCACCACTCAACTTGGAGTGTCTCCTTTCGCCAAGTGGCATGACAACCCTTCTTCTTTCATAAGCTTTCTTCGTCCCTTCCTCCTTTTATCTTTCTTTTTGCGCCATCCATTCCATTCCATTCCTCTTTATATTATTATGCTTGTCTGTTATTTTGGTTATCACTTGTCATTCTTCATCTTATGTTCTTTCCATTTCTACAATTTACCTTCATCATCATAATCACCATATTGTATTTTCTCTTTGCCCTCTAGAAGTGAACCTTGACACTTACTTAACCACTTGGTTAAGTTCGTGTCCAGTGGAATATTCTTTGGGTTCTCACCATAAATTGTTAATCTCAAAATCATAATCAAAAGAGTAACCTCTAAAATGTGGTAATCTAAAATCAACTCACATCATCAGTGTTCTTGATTTCTTGAGTCAAATGTGATACTCTGAATATTGTCTCAAGTGTGCCTTGATGTTCCTAGAATATATTTAGAAATCTTTCGTGAAACTCTACCATCAATACATTAACTATATTAAAACATGGATATTATTGAGAACAATATCTTTAAAATATTTCTGAATTCTCAAGTCTTTTCTATTTTCATATACTAATTTAGAAACATTATCAACCCTTTCTATATTAACTTAAATTAAAACATTTGAGCATAACTAGATTTAAATTAAACTGATTTTATATTGTTGAATATATTTTGAAAAACTCTTTAGCACATAATCCTTTATACGCCCTATTTTTGAAATCTTTCTTATATCTATTTGATTATCAATCTGGCATAGTTGCATTCGAAATCTATTTGAAATCAGTTAGGAAATATATTTCTCCTCTCAAATTTTTAAGCACAGTATATTGATGAAAACAATTGTGCCTGGAAACACATTTTATTCTCAGTTTCAGCTATTCGCTTTGATTTAAATTGTTTTTAATATTATTAATATAGTAATACAAATTATATTATTAATAATATAAATAATATTAATAATATAATTATTAGTAATATTAAAATTAATAGTATTAATGATATTAATAAAATTAATAATATTAGTAATAATAATTTTAATAAAAATATTAATATCATTAATATTATTTATAATATTAATAATATAAACACTAATTATAATATTTAATAATATTAATGCTAAAAATATTCAATAATATTAGTAGTATTAATAGTATTAATAATAATAATATTTAATTTTATTATTTAATATTATTTAATAACATTTAATATTATTAATAATATTTCATAATATTTAATAATATTTAATACTATTAATAATATTTAATAATATTGTTAATATTTAATAATATTAATAATACTAATAATAATATTATAATAACTTATAATGTTATTAATTTTAATAATAATAATGTTAATAAAATTAATGATATGGATGATATTAATAATGTTTTTATTATTAATTGTATTGGTATTGATAGTTATAATAAGTATAATAATAATCATATGTTGATATTGAAACTTCATTTGTGTAATGATAAAGTTTTGTTTTGGTTATTATTTAAGGGACTTGACTTTGAGTCTCATCTGGTATTGTTTAGTTTTAAATTTAATAATAATTATCAAAACATATATAATAATTATGTAGGTAATTGTAGACTAAAGTTGGCGGATAACTACTATTATTCATAAATACATTATCTATTTTCTACATTCACATTATATACAAATTCAAATTTAGTTATGGATTTTTGCTGTTAAATATAGAATTCTTCTATACAGAAATTGTGTCTTTATTGTTTGTTTATTGTGTTGATGTTTCATTGTAAGTGATTTTTTTTTTCTACTATTGAAAACAAATTACATCTTTAACAGTAAAATCATCCTGGTTTGATATCAATAATTAATTAATTTTTTTATTTATTTTGTAAATAACCTTCACCATAATCCAATGAAATAAAAAAATCATTGAAATAATTAAAGTATTATTTTCAGGTATAGCAATAATTGCTATTTTTGTTCAGATTTGCTGACAAAAAAAATTAAAATTTTGTATATTTCGAAATGAATTTACATGTAATTTGTTCAGATGTAAAAGTAAAAGAATGTTAGAATGTTAGAATAATTTCCTACGTTTACTTTTCAAGTTTGTAAAATCACCTCTATAAATCAAACAACACATGTAATGTTAAATAGTAAAACAAAAATACATTATTATTTTAAAAAAACTAACCAACTAAATAGCCTTTATTTTAAATATTATTATTATTATAGATGTCTTGAGAGAAATTTATGTTCATTCTTTATATAAAAAAAAAACCACTCAGTTTTTTTATCCAAAATTAAATTTGTGGTCTTGCATTATTATTAGATTGCAAAACTTACATTATAGAAATTATAATATAAACAGTCAAAAAGAAAAATTAATATATCTGCATATTTAAAGATCAAATTGGAAGTTAATTTAGATCACCCTCAACATGCTTTATATTTATTAAACACTTATTATTGATATGATTTGGGAAAATAACATATCCCGAGGAGATAGGGATTGCATACACTATATTTCATTCTCATACAAGCTTAACATATTACTAGCTACACTAAGTAGGTATATACCCTTTTCAAACCCAAAGGCATGCCTTTTGAATTTTCTTGATTTTTTTGGTGCCTATAATAATTCAAACTTGTTTACATAAATCATCTCAAGAATATATAATAGACAAATCCATTAATTAGTTTACTAGGGCATGAATTAATTAAGATTCTACAAACAACAAATCAAGGAAAAAACCTTTTATTATTATTAGTTTTAGTTAGTAAGCTATATGTATTTATAAATAAAATACTTCTATTTATCCACAGATACTCTTCCAAATTGTCATAGGAATTTTTTCTTCACTTTTTAAAGATTGAGGGTATTTCCAAATAACACTTTCACGGCATGTTTTGGGAGATTTAATAGTTTTTTTCATTATTATGATAATTTCTTTTATTTTTCTTATATGTTCGTAATTTTGTTTCATATAAAATAATTCAATATTTTCTATTAAATTAAGGATGGCAGTGTCACCAAGTTGACATTCGTTGTTTGTAGTTATATTTGTGTGAACAAGACTTTCATTATTGAAATTTTATTTTATTATTTATACATTATAAGAAAAAATATTTTAATGAAAGTTTATTTCTTATTATTAAAGTTAAAATTTCTGTTAAATATTTTTTTAAGATTGTAATTTTTTCTGTTAAACTATTGAATCTAAGATATTTTTTAAACTGCAATAAGAATCCTTCTTAATCTCCGTTATTTTACTGACATTTTAGAAAGAATTTTTGAAATTCAACAATTTTTAAAAACTTTTGATGACTAAATTCATTCTTAAATTATATTAATCTCCCCTAAATAAATTCTATCATAACAATTTTATAATAAATATTATGTTAACTAATTATTTTTTCAAAAATAAGTAAATTAAGAATGTTTAAAAGAATGGATAAAAATAATGGAACGAAACTATAAAAAACAAAAAAACTATTAAACCTATTTTTTAGTATCTAAACTAGGAATGAAGTAAACACAATATATACTTAAGAGAAAAACGTGTAAATATGATTATTGTTGATTTGGTAGGAAAAAGAATTGGTGTTATATAGCAAAGGTAGGTTGGTTGATGATAAAGAAGAAGTGAAAGGAATGATAGAGCCCTCTAGAGGGACCTACTACTTAAACAAAAAGTAAGTGGTTGGAATAATGCATGCTTTGTTTGAGTTAATATCCATAACATCATTTGATGAGTGGAACTTTTCAACAACGAAATTGATATTGTGTGTTGGCCCACCATTACAGCAACTAATCTTAATAACACAAACAGTGTTTTGGATTTGGGTATCTGAACTCCCCAAAATGCAAAAGTACACAAAAATAAGCCTTTGGTGCAATGCACCAATATAATTGCTTTCATGCACTGTCGTTGGGTGCACAGACACGCCTTTAATCCAAAACCTTTAACCAAATACATGTTAATTTGTACTTTCTTTTATTATTTTTACCCTTTTTTATTTTGAAAGTCATATACAAAATAAACTAAATGCTTAATTATTCTTTTAGTTCTATATTAAAGTTTCAAAATCAATTCAATTGTGATTCTATTTTTTTTTTTAAAAAGATTAAACATGGTTTTTAAAAATATATTTATATCAATATTATACTTCACATTGAACTATGTGTAATCGTTTTAAAAAAGATTGATGCCACCGCATTAAATTGGTTTAAAATGTTAGGATTATATTTTTTTTTTTAAAAATAGGAATAAATTCAACTTTTTTAAAAAATTAGAGTGATATTGAATTTTTTAAAATATAAAGGATGATGTAACATCCCTATTTTTTTCCCATATTTGTTAATATATTATGCATGCAATATATAATTAACATATAAACATATATTAGGTTATCATATTTGTATCTCAAAAAGATATCCCTCTTCATAGGGAGTTATATATACATCAAAAGTAAAAAAAAAAAAAAAAACAAAAGAAACAAAGCATCCAAAGGTAAATCTATCCAATACTCCAGTTGCTCACTGAGGAGTTCTATTACCTGCAATCTCATCTGCCGTGTAAAACACAATCATAACAGATAAAGAAACAAACACAAACAAATAACAGGGTAAGCTAGCTATATAAAAACTTCTATATAATTTCATGTCAAATTAATCAACATAATTCATCAAGTCTCATACAATTTCTCAAATCATCAAGTGTCTATTAAATTTCATAATTCATCTTTTCACATGTCAGACTTCTACTGACTCATAACACATAGACACTTGACTCTACTTCCGGAAGACTCGTGCGTTGACTTAGACTCAGAGATCTGCACCTGTCATACTACATCACTGTGAAATCCACACAGCTATGCGCATAATTAATCTCAATATCATCTCTCTCCTAGTATGACAGGGTTAATTCATATAACAGGTCAAGTTAATTATCTTTCAAACAACTTACCCATTCATATGGACCTCCTTCGACTCTCACCACCTGCATAACTTCATCTATATGATTCCATTATCTCAGGAGAGTTAGGATATCTCCTTCTAGACGAATCCCTTGTCAATGCACATCCTAAACAATCTTAACACGGTATTTTCTTTCTTGAAAATACTATGTCTCGATTAGAATTCATATTTTGAACCTCATAATATCCACCATCAAACAATCAAATCATACCAATGTTTAGAATATCCAAAATACACAACAATTCATTGACTAATCATATAAATGTCTAATTAAAGAGATTTCCAATTAACTATACATGAAATAAAAGTTTACATACTTTATAAGAAAAACTATATAGGAATAAATAAATCAATCTTTTAAAAGCAAATAAAAATTAGTTTAATATTTTTATTTATTATTTTATTTTTATTTATTATTTTATTTTTATTTTACTTTAGCTTGAGTTAGAATTCGCTAGCTTGAGCTAAAATCCACCAGAGAGCACTCAGAATTTTAGCTTGAGCTAAAATTCGCTAGCTTGAGCTAAAATCCTCTAGAGAGCACCGAGAATTTTTAGCTTGGGCTAAAATTCGCTAGCTTGGGCTAAAATCCTCCAGAGAGCACCCAGAATTTTTAGCTTGAGCTAGCACTTGCTAGCTTGAGCGAAATATGCAGAAAAATTCTGCATAACTTAATATACCTATTAGATTATAAATCAATATCACATTCAATTCATAAATTATAAATCTACACATTACATTGACAGTTCTTGTTCAGCATGATACAATCACTCTCATTGAATCATTGAGTTATTATGTCCATTTATATATATATATATATATATATATATATATATATATGATATCTAATTCCAAAACCATTTAAATCAAACAAACAATTCTCAATCACAACACTTTCAATTTCAATCAAACTACAATCTACTCAGAACAAGAAATCTTGCAACAAAATCTGAACTTGGTGACCCCGTCACACTCACATTCAAATCTTCTATCCTAGGGTTCTATTGAAGATTTTAAACTAGCTTCCCTTACCTTTACTTGAGCATATGCCCACGAAGAGCTCCAAACCTACCAAAATCTTCAAAAGTAGCTTAACCTGCACCACAGAGTCCTGATAAAAAATCTAACTATATCTCTAAGACTCTGATCTACTAAAGACTAATCCTAAAACTAAAAGAGGCACATGCAAACACTTAGATTGAGATAGACCTACAAGTTCAAAATTTGACTCAGAGAAGGGTAAAAATTGAACTTACTCTATCAGAGATTCTGATCGGACAATCTTATAGGATTCACTGCTAGGACAAACTGATAAGCAAGGAGATCAGAATCTTAGAGAGAAGGGAGAGAAAAGGAAAAAGAGAAACAAAACTGAACTTACTCTATAAGTTCTGATCGGGCAGTTTTGTAGTGTTCGCTGCCAGGAGTCCAATGGCAGACTCCGATCGCCAAACTGATAAGCGAGGAGATCAGAATCTTAGAGAGAAGGGAGATAATGGAAAAATGGAAACTTTTAGAGAGATGGTAGTTCTTTTAAAATGAAACCTGAATAACTGAATTTTCTATTTATATGTCATTTTCATTTTAATAATAAAATATCCAGGTATCATTTAAAATATACCACTTATATTCTAAGGTTATTTTCTAGACCCTTCCAGATGAAATTGATTTTCCACCTTAATATAGGAATAAAAAGGTAATATGTTTCTGACCATCATAATTTACTAGTTTTTTTTTTTCTCTAATAAATTTTTAATTTGTTTTATTGAGAAAGTTATCCGATTCACTTTATTTCATTGTTTACATTATTTTGTAAAATTTATTTGAAAAACAGCAAAATTTTAATAGGAAAAATTAATTTTTTATAAGAAAAAATTTAATAATTCATTATGGATAAAAACATATTTAATCTTATAAATTAAAAATATAGTTGTCATAGTTGCGTATTTTAGATTGTTTTTACTTTATAAGTACAGTCTTTCGTTACTAATTTTCTTTCATATGATGAATATATAAAATATTAAAGATTTAGATACAAATTAATATATAACTAAAGGATTTTTAATATTATGTTCAACTTTAAATTAAGTAACTGAATTTTTTTAAAGGAAAGCAAGGAGTAAATAACAAATTATTCTCTTAAATATTTGAAGATAACTCTGTCACAATTCTTTTATGTACCGGTATGGGCGAGGCCGACCCCTAGCCTCCGGCCCAAGACCTGGTCAACCTGACCAAAACCAAAGGAAAGTCGGCCGAGACCTGAGAGACTTGGTCGAGATGACGAGGCCGACTGCCTGTTTGGCCGAGACCTTGGAAGACTCGACCGAGACCTTGAGAGTCTTGGCTGAGACGACCGACACCACTGGAATTTGGCCGAGGGCAAACCCATACCATGGGTACTTGGCCATCGGTCGACCCCTACTAAAGTTAACGCTCAAACCAAGATCAGTGAAGTTAATCCATCATTAAGAATTAGGTAATGCAACCCTAAGCGGTATCCACCTCGATAAACGGGCCCAACAAGGTAGGTCCATTAGAATAATATAAATAGCACACATCCCAAGGAGTAAGTTATGTCATTTATTATTGTTCACCTACCTGAGAGCTGACCGCCCGCTTTACTGACTTGAGCGTCAGAGTGCCTTCGTAGGTACCCCCACCATCCGGTGTTCAGCTGAGGCCGAGTGCCGAAGGAGAAGCAAAATGACGAGAAGAATCCCAGCTCACATCCAGTCACCTGACCGACCGAAGGAAGGAGAAGAAAACTTCAATAGTTCTCTAGGTCCCATCTCCCTAGCAGGAACATTTTATATTAATAAAACCAAACAGGATGGCCAGCCAGTTTAAATTTAGTGGCTGCCCCAAAGTTTGGTGTATATAATCTTTATTTTATATGTAAGTATTTATTTAGAAAAAATATTAATTATTTTAATTTAACTACTTTTGAATTTTTGAGTTTTTCCGTTTGACCACCCAATCAAATCAATATGATTCTTCCACTGTGGCAAATTTTGTTGTTTTACATAAGAATTAAAATAAAAATAAATTTTATAAGCTGAAAGAAAAAACATGTACATATTTTACTAAAGTGAAAACCTTTTTAATATAATCTTATATATTACATAGTCAAATCACATACATAACTTGATAGTCATTATAATCCCAAAATTATCATCCACTATAAATCCATTAAAAAGTTTCTAAAGTTTATAATAATTTAAAATACAAATTTATTCATTTAAATTATATATGTAAAGATACAAATATTTAAAAAAAGGAGAATCACAATAAAAATTTATATTTCTTATAAGTGTGGGTCATTTGTATTTATATATAATATAGTCATTTCTTATAAGTGTCGTTTCATCAGGAATGGCCGAGACCCATCCCGTCGGACGGATCGACCCAGGCGGACGAGGTCACCCCAACGTGGTTGAAATGACCAAGATAACAGGGGCGACCGACAACCCGCAAGGGACGATCCCCCTCGAAGGGACAACCCCCAGGGAGGCCGATAGGAGAGGTAACCGAGAGGTTATCAACACTATAACCGGCGGTTTTGTCGGGGGAGGAAGCACGAACAACGCCCGGAAGAGGCACCTCCGAGCGGTACATCAGGTAAACATAGTAGCATTCCGATTGAGGATGCCACCCATCACCTTCACGGACAACGACTTCAAAGGTGTAGACTACTGCCAGCAGGACGACCCGATGGTGATAACAGTCGACATAGACCGATGCACCATACGGAAGACCCTCGTGGACCAAGGAAGTTCGGTAGATATACTCTACTGGAAAACTTTCAAGGCCATGAGGATGGCCGAGGCCGAGATGATGCCATACGACGACTACGTGGTAGGGTTCTCGGGCGAGAGGGTGGGTACCAAGGGCTATATCGACTTGTACACCACCTTTGGAGAGGGGAAGAGCACCAGGACCATCAAAATCTGATACCTGGTCATCGACGCCAACATCTCCTACAACATCCTCCTCGACCGATCCTCCATCAACCGGATGATGACCATAGTATCAACCTCTCACCTCGCAATGAAATTCCCTTCAAGATCAGGGGACATTCTCACAGTCCATGTAGACCAGAAAGAAGCACGGGAGTGCTACGCCGAAAGTCTCCGGGTGGAGCCCTTAAGGGCCGACATCTCTCCTCTCAGGGCGAGAAAATCTTCCCGCAAGGACCGCTCCCCCAGGAAGGACCGACCGAGGAAGATCGAGCCAACCGTGGCATTGGTGGACCTCGATCCCCGGGCAGCCGAGGATAGGCTGGAGGCAAGAGAAGAGCTGAGGAGAGTCCCCCTCATCGACGAAGAACACAGCACTGCTGTAGGAACAACCTTGGCAGCGGCCGAGGCAGAGATCATGCACGCCGCACTAAAAAAGAATATCGACATGTTCGCATGGACGTCGGCCGACATGCCGGGGTTGAGCCCGGATGTCATAACCCACCGATTGTCAATTTTCAAAGAGGTGCGCCCGATCTCCCAAAAGAAAAGAGACTTGGGCGACGAAAGGCGACTCGCGGCTAAGGAGGAGGCCGACAAACTCCTGTCGGTCGGGTTCATACGGGAGGCCCGATACACGACATGGCTGGCCAATGTCGTCATGGTCACCAAGCCGAACGGTAACTGGAGGATGTGCATCGACTATAGAAACATCAACAGCGCATGTCCGAAGGATACCTACCCTCTCCCAAATATTGACCGACTGGTGGACGGGGCGGCCGGCCACAAAATCATGAGTTTCTTGGACGCTTATTCTGGCTACAACCAGATAAGCATGCACCCCAGGGACAAGGAGAAAATGACCTTTATGACGGTCGACGCCAACTACTACTACGAGGTCATGCCGTTCGGCCTCAAGAACGCAGGGGCGACCTACCAGCGCCTCATGGACAAAATCTTCAAAGGCCTAATCGGTCGGGCGGTAGAAGTCTACGTGGACGACATAGTCGTGAAGTCCGACTCCTTCGATCAACACCTGAAAGACCTGGACGAGGTCTTCAGGGCCTTAAGGGGAGTCAACATGAAGCTCAACCCCGAAAAATGTACCATCGGGGTCGAGGGAGGGAAGTTCCTAGGCTTCATGCTCACCCACCGGGGGATAAAGGCCAACCCCGACAAGTGTCAAGCCATACTCAACATGAGAAGCCCGAACAGCGTGAAGGAGGTACAACTGCTCCTAGAGCGGCTGACTGCCCTCTCCCGGTTCGTCCCCTGCCTGGCCGAGAGGACGACCAATGTGAGGAAATCTTCAAGCATTTCAAGGAGTTCCTCACATCCCCGACCGTCATCCAGAAGCCGAGACCTAACCACCCGATCCTTGTATATCTGGCAGTCTCGGAGGAGGCAGTCAGCGCTGCCCTGGTACAAGAGACCGAGGGCGAGGAACGACCAGTGTACTTCGTCAGCCGAACCCTTCACTCAGCCGAGACCAGGTACCAGATGATAGAGAAGGTGGCCCTCGCCCTAGTCCTCACAGCAAGACGGATGCGCCCCTACTTCCAAAATCACTCCATAACTGTAAGAACCGACTACCCTATTTTTAAAATTTTGTCTAAGCCAGACCTTGTAGGGAGGATGATAGGATGGTCAGTCGAACTCTCCGAGTTCGACATACGCTACGAACCAAGAGGCGCCATCAAGTCTCAATGCCTGGCCGACTTCTCGGCCGAGCTGACACCACTACCCACCCTTTCGGGAGGGTGGATTCTCTTTGTGGACGACTCCTCAAATAAAACAGCTTATGGAGCGGGAGTCGTCCTGGAGGGGCCGGGCGACCTCTTCTTGGAACAAGCCCTCTAGTTCGGATTCCGGGTAACCAACAACCAGGCCGAGTACGAGGCCCTACTCGCCGGGCTGAACCTAGCCTACGACATGGGAGCGCGCGAGGTTACATGCAAAAGCGACTCCCAGGTGATGGTCGGCCATGTCAATGGAGAGTTCGAGGTTAAAGAACCTTTGTTGCAGCGGTACTACCACACGGCCAAAAACAGCATCGCCCGCTTCAGCAAAGCACCCTTAGAACATATACCGAGGGAGGACAATAAAAGGGCCTACATCCTGTCCAAGCTATCCGTCACCAAGAAGAAGAGCCATCAGAGGTCAGTCATACAAATATGGCTGAGACACCCCAGTGTGACAGAGGCCGAGGTCGAGTGTCTGGCAATAGAAGAGGAAGAGGTCGAGGCCGACAACTGGATGACACCCGTCATCCAATACCTAACGGACGACACATGCAAGGCCGACCAAGAGAAGGCGATGAAGCAACAATGCGCCCGGTACACCATGATCAACGAAGATTTGTACCGGAGAGGTTACTCGACCCCCCTGCTAAAATGCATCACCAACAAACGGGCCGAGTACATTCTGACCGAGATCCATGAGGGGATTTGCGGAAATCACGCCGGGGCGAGGACGAAGGCCGCCAAGGTCTTGAGGGCCGGCTATTACTGGCCGACCATACAGGGCGACTGTGCCGAATACGTGAAGAAATGCACCAAGTGCCAAGAGTTTGGCCCCCTCCACCACACCAGGCCGGAAGAACTGCACAACATCATCTCCCCATGGCCGTTCGCCATATGGGGGATGGACATTATTGGTCCATTTTTCCCAAGAAAAGGGCAGACCAAGTTTCTCCTAGTGGGAGTCGACTACTTCACGAAATGGATCGAGGCCGAACCCCTCGCCTCCATCTCGGCAAAGAATGTGCAAAACTTCGTATGGAAGAGCATTGTCTGCCGGTTCGGCGTCCCGCACACAATAATAACTTACAATGGCTGACAGTTCATTGACCAAGGCCTACAGTCATTCTATGACGACCTGGGCATCAAGTCTGTAACAGCCTCGGTGGAACACCCGCAAACCAATGGGCAGGCCGAGGCCGCCAACAAGGTCATACTCAACGAGCTAAAGAAGCAAAGGGTCGATGGACCGAGGAGCTGATCGAAGTACTCTGGGGGTACAGGTGCACCCCCCAAACTACCACGCAGGAAACACCCTACAGCCTGACATACGGGACCGAGGCCATGATCCCGGTTGAAGTGGCCGAGCCTACCATACGACGGCAAATGTTCGATCTCACCCTAAACAAGGAAAGCCTAGCGGTCAACCTCGATCTGGTAAGTGAATGTCGTGACAAAAGCATAATTCGGGAGATCACCTGCAAAGTCCGGGCGTCCAGGCGATACAACACAAAAGTCCGGCCGAGAATTTTTCAGAAGGGCGACCTCGTCTGGAGAATGCGCAGCGACGCGAGAAAAAAATGAAGGGAAGTTCTCATCCAACTGGGAGGGGCCTTTCCGAGTCCGAGAAGTCGCACAGGGAGGAGCTTATCATTTAGAATGGCTTTCAGGAAAAATTGTACCGAGGACGTGGAATGCCACACACCTCAAGTTCTATTACAGCTAAAGTCAATAAAATCACGCACTCTTTCCTCACCCGACCAGGGAGGTTTTAACGAGGCGTTTTCATCAAAATACTGACAAAGTTCTTTTGCAGTTTCCCGAACCGGCATCTCCTGCCGAGACCGACCACTAAACTTGCTCGATTAACATCGCAAGTAATGGCCGACCGACCGCCACACAGTTGCTCGATTAACATCACAAGTACCGGCCGACCGCCACCACACTTGCTCGATTAACATCGCAAGTAATGGCCGACCGACCACCACACACTTGCTCGATTAACATCGCAAGTACCGGCCGACCGCCACCACACTTGCTCGATAAACATCGCAAGTAATGGCCGACCAACCGCCACACACTTGCTCGATTAATATCGCAAGTACCGGTCGACCGCCACCACACTTGCTTGATTAACATTGCAAATAATGGCCGACCGACCAGCACACTTGCTCGATTAACATCGCAAGTACTGGCTGGCCTTCCTTTTCAGCTTACTTGATTTAACAATCGCAAAATTATGGCCCAACGCCCAAATTATACATGCTCGATTTAACAATCGTAAAATTATGGCCGAATGCCCAGATTATACATGCTCGATTTAGCAATCACAATTTATGGCTGAACGCCCAGATAATACATGCTCGATTTAGCAATCACAATTAGATGGCCGATCGCCCATTCCTGTTCGATTAAAATCACAAATTAAATGGTTGATCGCCCATCCTTGTCCGATTAAAATCACAATTAAAAAACCGACCGCGCACATCAAACCTATTTGATTACACAACCCGCAATTAACGGTCGACCACCTATGCCTTACTTGTTCGATTAATATCACAGCAAATATAACCGACCGACCGATTCAATCAAAAGCCCGATTGGTTAACTTGTAAATTTTTATGCAAAACCAAGATGAAAGGAAAATTGGACAATACATTAATGAGAAGAAAAGGGTGATACAACAAAAAGCAAAATGAAGAGGCCACACCCCGCCCTCGCAGGAAATTAAAAACAAGAAAAGGCCACACCCCGGCCAAGGGCAAACCTAGTCTTGAATCTCCACACACTCTCCCTCCTCAGCCTGCCCACCCTGAGCCTCGGCCTCCCCCTCTTGGGTCCCGGCCACTTGACCCTCCTGTGCCACCAACACCCCCACCTCAGCGCTCGGGACCAACCGACCCTGATAAACCTCATAATCTATGTTGAAGTCACCAGAGGCCGACGGCCCCCCATAAAGAACGTGGACTTGGCGCACAGCTCGGTCGAAGCATTGTTCCAGGAGCTCCTCTGAATCTTCATAGTTTTTATTGAGCTCCGCTTCGACCTCATCCTTAGCGGCTTGGAGGGCGGCCAGTTCTTTGGCCAAGGACGAAAGCTTTTGATTGCTCTCCTCGACCGATTTCTTCAAAGAGGCGTTCTCAGCCGCCACCCTCAGCTTTTCGGCCTTCTCCTCCTCCAAGAGCCGCTTCGCCTCAGTAGCCTCTCCCTGGGCAATCTCCCTCTCGGCCCCCTCCCGAGCAATCTCGGCCGAAAGCGCATTGTTAGCAGCTAACGATTGCTTCAGGTTGTCAGAGGCCTCGGTCAACCGATGCTCCAGCAGAGAGATCTCCTCGGCGCGACGGTCATGACCATGCATGCCTTCCTAAAAAAGCACGACCGAGCGGCATAAGAGCTCCAAGCCGCTCCTCATCAAATCCGCAAGGAAGACCGCCCGGATAGACTCCCGAGTTCCCTCAGGGAGCACTACGTGAACACGCCGCGTGAATTGTAAGCCACCCCCTAAGAGGTTGAGGGTCGACAGCCTACCCCCCGCCTCAGACGGTGCGGACGCGCCCGCCGTGCGCCTTGGAGAAGAGCTACCTGCCACAACTACCTCTCGGCGAGGAGAGGGAGGTGTCGGCATAGACCCAGGGGAGCGGGTGGTGGTTGTAATATTCCCACTCTCCCTTGGGCGTTTCTTGGACTTTTGGGAGGGGTCGGCCGAAGCCTTCTCAGGTCGAGATGACGACCCCTTCTGGACGGGCATCACCTCAATACTCCGACGGCCTGTTCGGCCAGCCGCCCGTTTCCTGTGTTCATCCAGGGCGCTCACACCGGCTGGTCGATCCTGCACCATGATTTCTGCAAAGAACAAAAAACCAAGTTAAAAACGAAACAAAACCGACCAAGTCAATATAAGACCGACCGACGAGACACCAAAGAAAAAACCCATACCCCGGACGGCCGCCCAACGCCCAGATTTAGCATAGACCCCGATCAGCCTCCGGCATGGAAGCCTCCTCGGGAGAGCATCAAAGAGCGAGAGAACCTCCAACTCATCGGCACCCTCCGTCGGCCTCGACCATTCTTTAAAGCCAAAGGGCTTACGAGTCCAGTAGAGGGGAAACCTCGACCGACCGAACTCGTAGAAAAAGATAGCCATTGCTTCTGGCCGAATGATGCCCTTGACAAACCTCTCTTTAAACCTCTTATAAGAACTGGCAAAAAGATTGAATAACAGATTACCCCGCCGACCGACCAACGAAAGCCGAAAAGCCTTCTTAGCAGGCTGAGAGGCGTAGTAAGAAAGGAAAGAGGAAGGGTGATGTGAATGTAACTACAAGAATACATGATTCTTTGACATTCTTAGGAGCAACTTGAGCTGGTCACAAATGGCACCTTACTTTAGAATTGGATCAATGTTCTAATTCAAGAACTCACCAAGACTTAGCACCAACCAAGACTCATATTGAAGTCCATATATTGTCAAATGGAATCAAAACACAAGGAATGGAAGAACACAAATGATAAACCGAACAGAATAAGGAAATGAATGAAACTGCACCGAATAAAAACTAGAAACAATGCTGGAAATAGAAAACTAATTGGTACAAATGAAAAGGAAAGACTAGGAAATTAAAACTGCCGAATGGAAAATTGAATAAAAGGAAGAAGAACACTTATAGAAGAAGCTTGCTGAATTTTGAGAATTGGAAGAACACTTCACGCCACTTGGTTCCTTGATCCAAGATAAGTGATGGAATGCCGCCACTTGAAGCTCACCATTGCTCACAAGAAGACTCAAGACTCACAATTTCTCTCCAAATTTTAGTATAGTCTCTCTACTATAAAATTCCAATCTGAAAAATACAAAGAGAAGCACCTTATTCATAGCCTATGAGGTGCTGAAATGCAAAGCTAAATGAGCCTCAAATGCAATGAAATTCGGCGCCAATCTAGACAATGAAGGAAGTGTGACTTTCCTTCCTAGTTTGGCACCTCCTAATCTCCTATCTACACTCCCCCCTAGCCTCCCTTACTACTTACACCTATTTATTACATCCGCACCCCTATTCTACAAAAGAAATAAGAAGAGTCATCTTATTATACTCTTGTCCCAAAGCTCTTGCCATGCTCCTAGTAATTCGCTGGGCTTGGGCCCGTTGTTGGGCTTGGACCCCTTGTTGGGCTTGGGCTTCACGGGCTTGAGCATCCTCTACTTGGTTTCCATCATACTCCCCGGGTTGGAGAGAATTCGTCCACGAATTTGGGAAACCTGCAACAAAAGGAGTGAGATCAGTAATATTGAAAGAATTACTACCAAGATAAGTAGAGGGCATATCTAACTCATAGGCATTATCATTAATCCTCTTGATGACTTGGAAAGGGCCATCACCACGAGGCATAAGTTTGGACTTCCTTAGAGAAGGAAATCTATCCTTTCTCAAGTGAAGCCAAATCCAATCACCGGGCTCAAAGATCAATGCCTTTCTCCTTTGGTTGGCAGTGTCAGCATACTTACCAACTTTCTTCTCAATTTGTAACTTGATGCGATTATGCAAATCTTTAATAAAAGATGCCTTTTCAAAACCGTCTTTGCATAGAACCTCATCAAGTACAGGAATGGGAAGAAGATCTAGAGGTGTGAGGGGATTAAACCCATAAACAACCTCAAAAGGAGAATGGTTAGTGGTGGAATTTACTACCCTATTATAGGCAAATTCAACATGAGGTAGTAAATCCTCCCAAGCCCTTGGATTCCCGGAAATAAATCATCTCAATAATTGACCCAAAGTTTTATTAACCACTTCGGTTTGACCATCAGTTTGGGGGTGGCAAGTAGTAGAAAACAGAAGTTTTGTGCCAAGTTTCCCCCATAAGGTCCTCCAAAAGTGACTTAAGAACTTAGAATCCCTATCGGATACTATACTTCGAGGAAGTCCATGCAAACGAACAACTTCCTTGAAGAAGAGATTTGCAATATGGCATGCATCATCCACTTTGTGGCATGGAATAAAATGAGCCATTTTAAAAAAACGGTCCACTACCACAAAGATGGAATCCTTACCCTTCGATGTCTTGGGTAGTCCTAAGATAAAATCCATAGAAATATCAACCCAAGGCATTGTAGGGATAGGAAGAGGGGTATATATGGGGTTGGACCTTAGATTTAGCCTTCCTACATGCTATACATCTATGACAGAAGGTATGTACGGATTTGCGCATGTGAGGCCAAAAGAAATGTTCATGCAATGTTTCTAAGGTTTTAGCTACCCCAAAATGTCCCATAAGCCCACCCTCATGAGCCTCTCTAACAAGAGATTGTCTTATGGATCCTTGGGGAACACAAAGTCTTTTTCCTTTGAAAAGAAAACCATTATGTAAGAAAAAGTCTTTGTGACCTCCCTTGGAACACTCTTGATAGATTAGAGAGAAATCTAAGTCATCATGATAAAGTTCCTTAATGTGATCAAATCCTAAATATTGAACATTCAAAACATTTAACAAGGTATATCGTCTTGAAAGACCATCGACCACCATATTAATTTTACCTTGTTTATGTTTGATCACATAAGGAAATTGCTCAATAAACTCCACCCACTTAGCATGTCTCTTATTAAGCTTGCTTTGGCTTTTCAAATATTTAAGGGACTCATGATCACTATGGATCACAAATTCCTTTGGAAAAAGATAATGTTGCCAATTTTGCAAAGCTCTAACAAGAGCATAAAGTTCTTTATCATAAGTGGAGTAATTGAGATGACTCCCTTTGAGTTTCTCACTAAAATAAGCGATGGGGTGTCCTTCTTGAAGGAGGACGACCCCAATGCCTATATTAGAGGCATCACACTCTATTTCAAATGTCTTAGCAAAGTTAGGAAGGGCTAGAATGGGGGCTTTAGTTAATTTATCTTTCAAAGTTTGAAAAGCGTTTTCTTGCTCTTGTCCCCATTTAAAAACCACATCCTTCTTTACTATGGCATTTAAAGGTGCGGCAATTGTACTAAAGTATTTCACAAACCGCCTATAAAAACTAGCAAGTCCATGAAAGCTTCGTACTTCATTGACATTGGTGGGTGTAGGCCAATGTTGAATTGCTGCAACTTTTGTTTGATCTACATGCACCCCTTTATGACTAACCACAAACCCTAGGAAGTCTATACGATCTAATGCAAAGAAACATTTAGCATGGTTAGCATACAATTTCTCCTTCCTAAGGGTTTCTAGAACTTGTCTAACATGTGACTCATGATCTTCTAAGGACAAGCTATATATAAGAATATCATCAAAGTAAACCACAACAAACTTGCCAATGAATGCTCTTAAAACATGATGCATGAGTCGCATGAAGGTACTAGGAGCATTAGTCAAGCCAAAAGGCATGACCAACCACTCATATAAACCAAATTTGGTCTTAAAAGCGGTTTTCCATTCATCACCATGTTTAATTTGAATTTGATTGTAACCACTCTTAAGATCAATTTTGGAAAATATTTTAGACCCATGTAATTCATCCAACAAGTCATCTAACCTAGGAATGGGATGTCTATATTTGATGGTGATGTTATTTATAGTGCGACAATCCGTACACATCCTCCATGTCCCATCGTTTTTAGGGACAAGTATGACAGGCATAGCACATGGGCTCATGCTATCTTGTACCCACCCCTTAGCTAATAAATCCTCAACTTGTCTTTGAATTTCTTTGGTCTCTTGGGGATTGGCCCTATATGCAGGGCGATTTGGTAAAGAAACCCCGGGCATGAAGTCTATTTGGTGTTCAATCCCTCTTAGAGGTGGTAAGCCTTTAGGAGGATCTTGAAACACATCTTCAAATTCCTTTACCAAATGGTCCAAACATGTGGGACTATCCATAGCCGACTCATATTCACTAGGTCTAGGAATAGCTAAAAAATAGGCTTGTGAGTAACTATTACCTTTTTAACTTGTTGGGAAGATATGAGAAGGCTTCTCTTGGAATTTTTTATATCTTTTTCTTTCTCTCTCTTTTCTCTCATTTTGATTTGGTCCTCATGTACTTCCTTTGGAGAGAGAGACTTAAGAATGACTTTGTGTCCATGGAAGTTAAAAGAAATTTTGTTGGTAAAGCCATCATGAAATTTTTTTCTATCAAATTGCCATGGCCTACCTAAAAGTATATGAGTAGCTTCCATTGGAACAACATCACACAAGACCCCATCTTTATATTTGCCAATGGAAAATGTAATAGGACTTGTTTGTTCACTACTATCTCACCCACCTCACTCAACCATTGTAACTTGTAGGGCTTGGCATGAGAGATGGTAGGCAATCCAAGTTTGTCTACCACTCTTGTGCTTGCCACATTCGCACAACTCCCCCCATCCACAATCAAAGAGCATAATCTATCACTAATAAGACACCTTGAATGAAATATATTTTCTCTTTGAGTTTCATCAAAAGGTTTTAACACTTGTCCAAGCATGCGTCTTATTACTAATAGGTCACCCTCATGTGGGCTTTCACTTTCACTCTCACTTGGGAATCTAGAAGGTGAGGAATGTCTAGAAGATTCGGACCCATGCTCACTACTATCTACCCCATCATGCATATACATAGCTCGTTTGGAAGGGCAATTAGAAGCAATATGTCCTTAGCTTAAGCATTTAAAACACTTCTTACTAGACGATTTAGGTGGTGATTTAAGCCTAGAATTGGAAGTGGAAGGCTTAGACTCTCTAGGTTTGAAAGTAGAGTCCTTAGAAGGGATAGTTGAAAAAGAGTTATTTTTATTTTTCCAAGAAGAGTGGTAGTAGTTATCTTTAGAAGAATTTTTGAAAGCATTTTTCCTTGCAAGTTGATTTTCAATTTTGCTAGCAAGGTGCACCACATTTTCTAAAGAAGAATATTCTTGTAACTCTACCACGTCTTGAATGTCCTTTCGAAGGTCACTCACAAACCTAGCTATCTTAGCTTCATCACTCTCATCCATATTAACTCGAATTAAAAACGTGTCTAGTTGTTTAAAGTAATCATCCACACTTAGCGCGCCTTGATGAAACCGTTGGAGTTTCAACATAAGGTCTTTCCTAAAGTGTGGTGATACGAATCTAGCGCGTAAACATGCTTTCAAATCGTTCCAAGAGACCACGGGCGGCCTCTTGTGTAGGTCAATGTCCATGAGGTATTGATACCACCATTGCATGGCATAATCCAAAAATCCTAAAGAAGCTAACTTAACCCTATGCTCATCCCTAACCCCATTTACATCAAAAATTTGTTCAACCTTAGCCTCCCATCCTAAGTATACATTGGGATCACTTTCACCTCTAAAACTAGGAAGTTTTACATTAGGAGAACAAGGGCCAGCCACATGTTGGCGCCTCTCTTCATGGTGATGATGTCTTGGCCTTGGATTGTCTTCATAATAACCATGAGAAGAATGGGATTGCCTTGAAGAATGCCGAATAGGAGGAGAAGTTCTTCTCTCACGGTTTTGATGCATTTCTTCTCGGTTTAACTCCAAACTTTGGAGTCGTGCTTCCATCTTCCTTATCACCTCAAGATAGTGAACATTGGATTGCTTGGCATTCTTTAAGTCTTCATAAAGGGCTGCCTTTTGTGGTGAGCACGGTTTGGAAGACTCTCCACTAGAGAAATGAGCCATGAGCAGAAAATACACAAAAACAGAAAACAAAACAGTGAAAGAAACTTGTTAGACAATTAAAAACAGTGAGATATAGGTTGCTGGAAAATGCCCAAGAAAGCACTCAAACCACTCCAAGAAAATATTTTGTCCTCAACCAAGCCTTGCTTGTGGAATGGAGTAGCTTCAAGTGAAATATGTCACAACAAACCAACTTACTTAAGAACAAGTCTCCACACAACTTTAAGAAGAACAAAAAAGACAAGCAAGAAAAGGTAGAAACAATAAAAGCTAAACCAAAAAACAGAGAGCAATGTATGACAAACTAGAAAGAATATGAATGAAAGACAATCAAGAAAATAAGGAACTCAATGAGTAAAGAAGGCACACAAAAAGAGTCCTAAAGAAAAGTGCTAGAGTAGATTGAAGAAAACCGAAAACAGCAACTGGAAAAAAAAATTTAAATGCAAACTATGCTATGTTTACAGATTTAACTGGAATGATTGAAAGCGAACTGGAATGTGAAAAATTAACCACAAAAACTTCAATTGAAAGCTCTGATACCACATGATGTGAATGTAACTACAAGAATACATGATTCTTTGACATTCTTAAGAGCAACTTGAGCTGGTCACAAATGGCACCTTACTTTAGAATTGGATCAATGTTCTAATTCAAGAACTCACCAAGACTTAGCACCAACCAAGACTCATATGGAAGTCCATATATTGTCAAATGGAATCAAAACACAAGGAATCGAAGAACACAAATGATAAACCGAACAGAATAAGGAAATGAATGAAACTGCACCGAACAGAAACTAGAAACAATGCTGGAAATAGAAAACTAATCGGTACAAATGAAAAGGAAAGACTAGGAAATTAAAACTGTCGAATGGAAAATTGAATAAAAGGAAGAAGAACACTTATAGAAGAAGCTTGCTGAATTTTGAGAATTGGAAGAACACTTCACGCCACTTGGTTCCTTGATCCAAGATAAGTGATGGAATGCCGCCACTTGAAGCTCACCATTGCTCACAAGAAGACTCAAGACTCACAATTTCTCTCCAAATTTTAGTATAGTCTCTCTACTATAAAATTCCAATCTGAAAAATACAAAGAGAAGCACCTTATTCATAGCCTATGAGGTGCTGAAATGCAAAGCTAAATGAGCCTCAAATGCAATGAAATTCGGCGCCAATCTAGACAATGAAGGAAGTGTGACTTTCCTTCCTAGTTTGGCACCTCCTAATCTCCTATCTACACTCCCCCCTAGCCTCCCTTACTACTTACACCTATTTATTACATCCGCTCCCCTATTCTACAAAAGAAATAAGAAGAGTCATCTTATTATACTCTTGTCCCAAAGCTCTTGCCATGCTCCTAGTAATTCGCTGGGCTTGGGCCCTTTGTTGGGCTTGGGCCCCTTGTTAAGCTTAGGCTTCATGGGCTTGAGCATACTCTACTTGGTTTCCATCAAAGGGGTAGGATGGAGACGCATCACAACACACAACAGGCGAAAGGCCTGAAGGGACACCTAGGTGTTCGGATGAACCTGGGTGGGCGCTACGTTGAGCGCCCGAAGGACACCCATCGTAAACGTGTCGAAAGGCAAAGAAACATGATGATCAGAGAAAAAACAAGTATACATATAAAAGAAGGGGGGACCGGCGCCCGGTCGCCCCATACATACCCTCTCAGTCGGCCAACAAGGCATGACGTCAATATAATTGGAATGACCGCCCGAATTTAAGGCCCCCAGAGAGCTTGAGCTAAAGTTCGCTAGCTTGAGCTAAAATCCTCCAGAGAGCACTGAGAATTTTTAGCTTTGGCTAAAATTCGCTAGCTTGGGCTAAAATTCGCTAGCTTGGGCTAAAATCCTCCAGAGAGCATCCATAATTTTTAGCTTGAGCTAGCACTTGCTAGCTTGAGTGAAATATGCAGAAAAATTCTGCATAACTTAATATACGTATTAGATTATAAATCAATATCACATTCAATTCATAAATTATAAATCTACACATTACATTGACAGTTCTTGTTCAGCATGATACAATCACTCTCATTGAATCATTGATTTATTATGTCCATTTATATATATATATATGATATCTAATTCCAAAACCATTTAAATCAAACAAACAATTCTCAATCACAACACTTTCAATTTCAATCAAACTACAATCTACTCAAAACAAGAAATCTTGCAACAAAATCTGAACTTGGTGACCTCGTCACACTCACATTAAATATTCTAAGCTAGGGTTCTATTGAAGATTTTAAACTAGCTTCCCTTACCTTTACTTGAGCATATGCTCACGAAGAGCTCCAAACCTACAAAAATCTTCAAAAGTAGCTTAACCTGCACCACAGAGTCCTGATAAAAAATCTAACTATATCTCTAAGACTCTGATCTACTAAAGACTAATCCTAAAACTAAAAGAGGCACATGCATACACTTAGATTGAGATAGATCTACAAGTTATAAATTTGACTCAGAGAAGGGTAAAAATTGAACTTACTCTATCAGAGATTCTGATCGGGCAATCTTATAGGATTCACTGCCAAAAGTCCAATGGCAGACTCTGATCGCCAAACTGATAAGCAAGGAGATCAGAATCTTAGAGAGAAGGGAGAGAAAAGGAAAAAGAGGAACAAAACTGAAATTACTCTATAAGAGATTCTGATCGGGCAGTTTTGTAGTCTTCGCTGCCAGGAGTCCAATGGTAGACTCCGATCGCCAAACTGATAAGCGAGGAGATCAGAATCTTAGAGAGAAGGGAGAGAAAGGAAAAATGGAAACTTTTAGAGAGATGGTAGTTCTTTTTAAAATGAAACCTGAATAACTAAATTTTCTATTTATATGTCATTTTCATTTTAATAATAAAATATTCAGGTATCATTTAAAATATACCACTTCTATTCTAAGGTTATTTTCTAGACCCTTACATATGAAATTGATTTTCCATCTTAATATAGGAATAAAAAGGTAATATGTTTCTTACCATCATAATTTACTAGTTTTATTTTAATTTTTTGTTCTCTAATAAATTTTTAATTTGTTTTATTGAGAAAGTTATCCGATTCACTTTATTTCATTTTTTAAATTATTTTGTAAAATTTATTTGAAAAACAGCAATATTTTAATAGGAAAAATTTATTTTTTATAAGAAAATTTTTAATAATTCATTATGGATAAAAACATATTTAATCTTATAAATTAAAAATATAGTTGTCATAGTTGCGTATTTTAGATTGTTTTTACTTTATAAGTACAGTCTTTCGTTACTAATTTTCTTTCATATGATGAATATATAAAATATTAAAGATTTAGATACAAATTAATATATAACTAAAGGATTTTAATATTATGTTCAACTTTAAATTAAGTAACTGAATTTGTTTAAAGGAAAGCAAGAGTAAATAACAAATTATTCTCTTAAATATTTTAAGATAACTCTGTCACAATTCTTTTATGTACCAGTATTGGCGAGGCCGACCCCTAGCCTCCCAGCTCGAGACCTGGTCAACCTGACCAAAACAAAAGGAAAGACGGTCAAGACCTGAGAGACTTGGTCGAGATGAAGAGGCCGACTGCCTGTTTGGCCGAGACCTTGGAAGACTCGGCCGAGACCTTGAGAGTCTTGGCTGAGACGACCGACACCATTGGAATTTGGCCGAGGGCCGACCCATACCATGGGTACTTGGCCGTCGGCCGACCCCTACTAAAGTTAACGCTCAAACTAAGATCAGTGAAGTTAATCCATCATTAAGAATTAGGTAATGCAACCCTAAGCGGTATCCACCTCGATAAACGGGCCCAACAAGGTAGGCCCATTAGAATAATATAAATAGCACACATCCCAAGGAGTAAGGTATGTCATTTATTACTGTTCACCTACCTGAGAGTTGACCGCCCGCTTTACTGACTTGAGCGTCGGAGTGCCTTGGCAGGTACCCCCACCATCCGGTGTTCAGCCGAGGCCGAGTGCCGAAGGAGAAGCAAAAGGACGAGAAGAATCCCAGCTCACCATCGAGTCACCTGACCGACCGAAGGAAGAAGAAAAAGACTTCAATAGTTCTATAGGTCCTTCTCCCTAGCAGAAACATTTTATATTAATAAAACCAAGCACAGCCAGTTTAAATTTAGGGGCTGCCCCAAAGTTTATTGTATATAATCTTTATTTTATATGTAAGTATTTATTTAGGAAAAATATTAATTATTTTAATTTAACTACTTTTGGATTTTTGAGTTTTTCCGTTTGACAACCCAATCAAATCAATATGATTCTTCCACTGTGGCAAATTTTGTTATTTTACATAAGAATTAAAATAAAAATAAATTTTATAAGCTGAAAGAAAAAACATGTACATATTTTACTAAAGTGAAAACCTTTTTAATATAATCTTATATATTACATAGTCAAATCACATACCTAACTTGATAGTCATTATAGTCCCAAAATTATCATCCACTATAAATCCATTAAAAAGTTTCTAAAGTTTATAATAATTTAAAATACAAATTTATTCATTTAAATTATATATGTAAAGATACAAATATTTTAAAAAAAATCACAATAAAAATTTATATTTGGTCAATTGTATTTATATATAATATAGTCATTGTAGTTTATAATAATAATATAAACAAACACATATAAGAGTAAGAGTAAGTGGTGGTGGATTAAGTTAAATTAATTTCAATTCAGTGAAATCTTAACTTTTTTACTTGACAAGTGAATCAAGTCAACTATAGTACAACTGAAGATTATCGTATGCACAGGAAAGTAATGATATTAAAGTATAATTATCTTTTAAGATGAAGTGATACATGATTTGAAAATGATTTAAATATAATATTTATAAATAGCAATTATAAATAATAATAATAATAATAATAATAATAATAAATATTTAAACCGAGAAGTGAAGTGTTAGACAAATCATTGAAGCAAGGAAGTAACAATATAGCAAAAATGTTGGGAATGAAATAACTTTGTGACTTTTCTTTGTTATTGTTATTTATAAATGCAATGTTTTATTCAAAATTCTCGTTCCTATTTTGGCCAAACCAAGTCGATTCCCCGCGCAAGGTTATCTAGAGCAATAAACCAATGTTACAAATTACCTATGCATTAGGATGGAACAGTTCACCATAGTCTAAGCTTCGTGCTCTGCGACCATTGAATCTTATGGCTTGCTAAACTTGCTCAATAGGATTAAAAAATATGAAATCTTCGGCCTCATTCATGCCTTAGGGACAATCAATGGTTGTTCCTCACCATTGAGCATTAGGTACACTACCAGACCTAATGAATTTGAATATAAAAGAGAAACATGCATCTATAAACAACAATAACTCCAAAATCTCACTTAGTTATTCAATCCCAACAATATAGATTTAGCAACTCATGATAAGATATTATAGTAATACTTCAAGATGAGAAGTTAAACACTATAAACACGAATTCGTTAGTGTTGTTACCATCTTGGCTTCAACTTTTCTTTCTCCATACATTAACCTTCACTTATGAGATTTTGGCCTTGTAGTTTGATTGATTATGAAGTTTAGACTATTTGAGCCTAAACCAACAAAATCTCTATATCTAAATCTCTTTTTGAATCTCACTTGATCATCTTAATCTCTATGTTTCTCTATCTCTTTATATGTCTTTATTCCTTGAGACCTCTTAATGCCTCTTGATGCTTTGAAAGTTGTCCCAACGTCCCTATTTATATATTTTATAATGAGATTCAAAGGGATTTATAATACGCTTAGCATAGACCAATCCGCTCAGCGGATTGGCTTTCTTCATCCTTAAGCATTATTTTTGGGCTTCAATCTTCAATCTTTGGGCTTCTTGAGATTTCAAAGTTAGGGATTAGTCATAGATTCATTTTAAATCCCTTCCAGCCTATAGATTTTTTAATCATGAGAGGCAAGATTCCCTTGGCTTAGGCTTCAAGCGAAATTTCCTTTCTCCCAAACTTGGTGTATGTTGGTGTGGCCCTTTTTGAGTGAAATTGGGTTTCTTCATTCTTAAGTATTCTAATTCGCTTAGTCCTTTTGATACAACCCAACTCGACAAGCAGATGATCAAGGACACAACAAACACTTCACAATTAGGTTAATTATCTCAGCATACAAGACTAGACCCCACCAAATCTTATAAGAGTCTCAGTAGAAGAAGAACCATACATGGATCCGAATATCAGTTGTTCTTCCTTCTAGTCTTTTTACAAGAAAAGATTAAGTAAATAAACACTTTGGGGTTCAAATAGAAAAATAAGCTATATTAGGGTGTATTTAGTATAATTTGGGCCACCTAAAACCTAGCTTCTAGAAACCCTACTGTCTAGAAGATCACCCATGTGCCACCCATGTGCTCACCTTTGACCTAGATTCTAGAAGACTCCCCCATGTGCTCACATTTGAACTAATTTCTAGAAGCTTGTAGTTATTTACACCCCTACCCTTCCTCTCTTCCTCTCCAAGGCACGCATATCTATAAATAGGGTGTCTCCCATCTTGTAAAACACCTTGAATTGGAATGAATAAGAGAAACTCCGCACCTCAACATCAACACCATATAATTGTGTTTTTTCTTTGCCCTTTAGAAAAGAACCTTCACATTTACTTAAGCACTTGGTTAAGTTCGTGCCCAGTGGCAATCTTCTATGGGTTTCTAATCATATTCTACTTAAATCAAAAAATCATAAACAAAGTGCAATCCATTAAATGTGCAATTCTAAAATCAACTCACATCACCTTTGGTTTTTGTTCAACCCTTTTGTCTCTGGAATCATTTGATCTATTGGCCTCAATTTTCTCAGCATATGCATATGCGTTCAATGTTTTGAGTTTTTTCCATGGAGCTTGTTCTCAGGCTCAATTCGCTGAGCCATTCTACATGTGTTAGGAGGATTGGCTTTGTTGCTCCATCCTTGTTGTTTTTCTTTTCTGCACTTTTATGCAATTAGCTATGCATTTTCCTTCTTTTCCTCTCTGCCTTCATGTGTTGTTGTGGTTGGAGGTTTTTGGCATGATTCTTACTGTTATTTATACAATTTTCATCTAAACTACATGCCTCTTTTTCTACTAAAATAACTACATTTTAAGAACTTATCAACTCCCCTAACTTAACTCTTTGTTTGTCCTCAACCAAAGTTCTTGTAGGTGTAGTTCTTGGATTGGAAGTGACTAGTTAGTACTTGTTAGAGTCATTCTAGAATTGAAGCTTCCATACTTGTTCTTTATGCACAAGTCTTAGTACACTAAGTCAACTTCACATATGCAGTTATATCAATTCAAAATTCTAAATCATGCAGCAATTAGTAGTTATACCCCAATTAAGTCCTAGACCCAACCCACCTAGTTGTTTTACTCTTTAAGTGAATTCTAGAACTTTAAACTAGACCACTAACACTTGTTCATCCAGCAGATGATCTTCATTTGATCATCGTTTGGTCTATGTAACACTCATGCTTTGTATGTTCATTTCAACGTATCATCCAACACATCCAATTTGTCATCTGATGCATATAGCTTTAAGCACATTATGTTAGTCTTTATCTAATGCAGAAGTATGACTCTTGGTCCATTGAGTTTAGTTGCAGACTTTGTCTGCTACTTGCTGTAATATATAATCATCACAACTGCAAAAAGGTAGCTGAAAAAGTAATTCTCACAGCTGGTAGTGTGGTGGATGAGAGGTTAGGCTAGAATAAGGATTGCCACTAAGAGCCTGATTGATTTTATGGAAAAACTAAGGGTTAGATCTTTGTTTACCTATTTCGACAAGTGTGTCAAGTTAAAAGTCATAATTTGTCTTAAAATACGAATATCGAACCCACAAGGAACAATTCTCTTAAAATTTTAATGTGTAAAACTCACGAGATATTGAAATATGTGCAATGAATTGATTCAAGAGATATGGACTTTGTTTGAATAAAATGTGCTTGTAATTTAAATAAAAAAAAACAGAATCAATGATTATAAGAATTTGATTAATGGAATTGGGATTGAAGTTAATCTTTCTCACTCATTTGTATTTTGGTAAATAAAACATACAACATTCTTACTTAATTGATATTGATGTAACAAAAAAAGTCATTCACACTAATTCCTCAAATATGAAATTATTAAGATCATCTTCTAAACATTGATTCATCAACTATTAGCATAGGTTCTTATCATTAAGAAAAAATATATAAAGCATTTGATATATTATAATCTATTCCAAGTATTAAAAAAATCAATTATTTTCATTTAGGCCAGGTCATTGGAAATACTTCCCAGTAAATTCAAAAGATCTAAATTAAGAATAAAAATTCAAGCTTTAAGCATAAAATGAAAATAACAATATCAAATAAGAACAAAATATTATAGATCAATATCACCTCAGTACATGATGTAATCCAATTAGCCAGGAAGATGACGAAGGACACAAAAGACACTTCCAACTTTGATCAGTCATCTCAGCCTACAAGACAAGACCCCACCAAATATCTGAATGACCTCAGCAGAAGAGGAACTGGACATAGACCAGAACATCAAATGTTCTTTCTTCTGGTCTTCTTACAAGACAAAATGTTAGTAAATAAATTGGGCTCACTTTAGGGGTCCAAATAGAAGAATAAGCTAGAGTAGGTTTACATAGCATAAATAGGTGTATACTTAGCAAAATGGGCTTGTTCCAAGCCCACTTTTTCATGACTCATGCACCTAGAATTAGGGTTTTTAACCTAACTTCTTGAAGCAATGCCTAAGGTGCGGTTTTGACCATGGTCAACACCCTAGGCAGTCCCTCTCCCCTTCCTTTTCTACCTCTCTCTCATCTTGCTCTCCAAGTCACTCCTTCCTATATAAAGGGTGCCTCCCTCCATGTATTTGGACATTGAAATTGAATAGTAAAAAAACTCTGCAGGAGTGATTTTGTGAGCTTGTGAGCTATCATTTTTGGGTCTTATCTTGGATGGGTAACATCTTAAGTGGTGGCTCTTTGCAACACTCATCTTGGAGTCCTCTCTTCTCCAAGTGGCGTGACATCTTTCTTTCTTCCATAAGCTCTTTTTATCTCTTCCTCTTTTTTTTATCTTTCTTTGCGCCCTCCATTCCCTTCATCTTTATACTTTCATGTTTGTCTCTTAATTTGTTGGTTATCTTTGCCTTATTCTATTCAATTCCGCACCATTGCATTATTGTCACCATATAATTGTGTTTTTTTCTTTGCCCTTTAGAAGTGAACCTTCACACTTACTTAACCACTTGGTTAAGTTCGTGTCTAGTAGGAATCTTCTTTGGGTTCTCACCTTACATTGCTAAAAATAAAAAAAAATCATAAACAAAGAGAAACTAATAAAATGTGCAATCCTAAAATCAACTCACATCAGTACATAGGAGTTAGACACTATTACATTCAATCCCAAAGGAAAGGAATTAGCCACTCACAATAGCCTTTATATGCACTAAAAGATGATTGAAAGCAAGAGAAGAAGATTTAGAACGTTTCTCGTTGACAACTACCTCTTAAAGTTTCCTTCCTATCCTTTCTTGCTGCCTTATGCCCCTTTTTAACCTAATTGGGCTTGGGTTAAGGGACATCTATATTCATAGTATATCCATTTGCTTCGTCTCTCCTTAAATTTCTAAAAATAACACAAAATTGAAATTGAATAGTTCTATTAACCTCATAACTTCAAAATATATTATTGAATTCTAATTTTTCAAATTAGGGTTGAATCACAGCTTAATCAACAAATAAAATCAATAATTGTCTAACTTTTTGTATGAAATTTCACTACAAAATGACACTTATCAACTACCTCCAACCTAGAATCTTGCTTATCCTCAAGCAAAGTAAATAAATCCAGATAAATCAGACCATGGTTCAATTATCAAAACAACTTCATTAACTGAACAATAGATTAAATTAGAAACCTCCGATGCTTCCAAATTCAAATGTAGCAAGAAATAAATGCAATCAATTTCCAATATAAATAACTCTAACAATGAAATGACAATTTTAGTCAGGAATCTTTTCTCATATTCGCATAGGTAAGTGTTTTCTCTGAACTTTAACTAAATCTTAACAAATCATAGTTCCCTTTTCATTTTTTTCTTCATATCACAATGATATCCGAAAAATGAATCTTAAAGTCTTCTACAAGATTGTAATGAGGTTGGGTTTCCAAAAAATATTGGTTTTTCAAATAACAAAATGTATACTTAAAAGATGAAGAACATACCTACAATTTATCATATCTAATCCCCAAATAATAATTCAACCATCTTCACCCTTTTTTCTTTTATTTTTGAAATAATATGAAAATAAAAAAACAGACTATTCTAAAATAATTAATAACAGAAACAAACTCTTCCAAAATAAATCTATTACTCTTTTTCTTTTCATTTATTAGAACCAACCATTCCCTTATATAACTTGCATCTATGTTCTCTACCCTAAGTATGCCAACAAGTAGAAAAATATAACATTTAGGGTCCAGGATGCAAATAAAAATTATGAGTTCAAAGGGGTATCACAATAAAATGTTATTAATTTGAACAAAGGTTACCTATTTGGCTTTGGGTTTTCTAATTCTAATTTATTCAAACGCCTTAATCATTTCCATATTCTTTTATGATGCAACACAAATACAAAAAAATAGGCAATAACAATAGTCAATTGATCAATGAAACTCTTTATATGTTCAATGTTCACACACTCACTTGGTTTAATTACTCTAACTCCTTACTTTCTTGCCATTCACTGTTCCAACTAATCATTCTGTTCAATTTTCATACAACAAAATCTCAACTCAGTTTGAATATAAATTTAACACAATTTTTTTTTCACCTATGTCCATATCACTAAGTATTCTAATCTTAAAACCCAAGGTCTAATTTAAATACTAGAAAAATAAACACCTAGAAATTAGAAAAAAAAATAAGAAACTAGAAAAACTAGCAAAATAAGAGAACTACAAAATTAATAAAAATAATAATAATAAAAATAAAAATAAAAATAAGAGAAATCAAAATTAAAATTAAAATCAGAATGATAAAACCATTTTCATTTCAGCACTTGTCAATCTCCTCTAAGTTCATCCATCTCTGTGTCAAATTCTTCATCTATATTTGTATCAACATTATTTGTTGGACCTGTGACCCAGGAAAAGAATACATGTCCCCAGGTCATGCAACACACAATCCAAACTCTTTCGGGGTCATCAACATGGGAATGAGATGAACCAAATTAAAACAAGAATTAAACCAAGAGATTGATGCAGGAACACTTAATGTAAACATATTAAAACAAAAGAAAAAAAATAAAATAAAATAAACATAACCAAACATAAAAAAAAACATTGGGTTGCCTATCAGAAAACACTCGTTTAACGTCATATAGCTTGACACATGTTTCAATCATGGTGGATGAGCCCTATGTTGCAACATTTTCATGATTACATGTTTAATTCTTCTGGAGTATGGACTTTCAAGTTCAATAAATCCATCAATCCTAACTTCCTTGACAACTAACAAACTTTCCCATTTTGTCTTTAACCTTCTAAGGGTGAGTTTTATCTTAGAGCTATGAAACATAATTGTTTGACGAAGTTTAAACTCATCTTTCATTATACTTGTGTTCTAGTGAACCTTGTCTTCCTCATTCAAGCATGATGCAAATAACTTAGTGGCATTAAGTTTCTTTTCCATATTCAGGTTCAGACTCTTTCTCTTTGCCAACTCTTTATGAAATAAAACAATTCAAAGCTTTCTCTAACATATTAAAAGTGTGTGACTGCTTTTTGGTTCCAAGAAATGCTTCATTTGATGCATCTATTCTTAGACAATCCTTCCCTATATTAGAATGTTGCAATACCTCAAAAGCATTAAAAGTCACCTCATCATATTGAGCTCTCACTTTAAGTTTTTTATCATCTACATCAATAATAACTTTAGCAGTTTTCATGAAGGGTCAATTATTAAGGGAACCTCTTTGTCTTCTTCTATGTTTATCAAAAAAAGAAAATCCACTAGAAATATGATTTTTTCCACCTTGACAAACACTTACCTCTTTGTCTTCTTCTATGTTTATCAAAAAAAGAAAATCCACTGGAAATATGATTTTTTCCACCTTGACAAATACTTAATTGATCTATCAGCTAACTATAGTGTCATCCTGGTGGGTTTAACCTCCAAATCTCCTATCTTTTTCATCAAGACCAAAGGCATTAAATTGATGCTAGCCCCCAAATCTAGTAACGCCTTGTCCACAAGTAAAGCACCTATGGTTACTGGGATACTATAAATTTTTGGATCCTTGGATTTTAAGGGCAAGGATTTCTGAATAATAACGCTACAACTAAACTCCAAATCTATAATATCTTCCTCTATGAATCTCATTTTCTTTGTTAGCAACTCTTTCATAAATTTCACATATGTGGCCATTTGCTCTAGGGCATCTACAAAAGGAATATTAATCTGCAGTCAATTCAAAATATCTTGAAATCTAGCAAATTGCCTTTCCCTATCCTTTCTTAAGGAAGCATGAGGATAGGGTACATTTAGAATAGGAACACTTCTATCTGGATTCCCATTTTTTTTTCTTTTTCTCCCTTTTCTCTTATATATTTACACTTTTTTTTTCTTTTTTCTCCCCCTCTTCTCCCTTACACTCATTTTTCTCTTTCTCGTATTTTCTCTATTTATCAACAACTGATTTATCACCAATCCTCTCTCCTACAACTCTATCACTTCTAGTGGTGATTAAATAGCAATGCTCATTGGAATTAGTTTAAGTGTTTGATGAAAATGGACCACTTTTTTTATCTTCCAACTCTTTAGCAATCTATCTCACCTGTGTTTCTAAATTTCTCATCTAAGCTTTTGTATTCTTCTGATTGGAGAACAATGCTTGCATAAATTTCTCCAAGGTATCCTCCAATTTTCTCGTTCTCTTCTGAATTGAAGGATAATGTGGTTGTTGTTGAAAAAGGGGTTTGCCTGTTAGATGGATCAATATCTTGTTTCCACCCAAACCTTGGTTCTGATTGCTTCTTCAACCTTGAGACATATTATTCAGATGATTATTATTGTTGGAGAAACCATCTGGCCTTCCCTAATTACCCATGTAGTGGAATTTCTCTTCAAATGGGTTGTTTTGATACGAACAATGCCATTTGAATGATTGCCTCCACAAAAATCACATCTCATGGATTAATTTTGGATATGAGAAGACTACACAACTTATATTTGTTGAGGAAGTTTTCACATTTCTTTGGTTAATGCTTCAATATGCTGAGTTAAAATTTTATTTTGAGCCAGAATTGCATTTGAAGTATTAAGCACAAGCACCTTTTTTGTGTGTATAATTTGTCTATCATGTTGAGCTTGATAATTCATTGAAACTAATGCTTCAATAAGTTTTGTTGCTTGTTCAACATTGACAACCATCATTGTACCCCTAGCTATTGCATCCATGATCATCTTTGTATCAGGTCTGAGATTGTTATGAAAGATATTTAGCTGAGCAATATCTTCAAATTCGTGATTTGGGCACCTTCTTAGCATTACTTTAAACCTCTTTCAGGCTTCACAAAATGGTTCGTATGGTCTATGTCTAAATATAGAGATATCAGACTTGACTTTGATGTAACAGAAGAGTGGAAAAAATCTTTGTAAGAACTTCTCTTCTACGCCTTTCCAACTAGTGAGGCTCTAATTTAGATGTGGCTTGAGTCATTCTTTAGCTTTACATGCTAATGAAAAAAGGAAATAAACACAAATGAACAAATTCAATATCACCTTCTTGGAACCCCATTGTTCCAACCAACTCATAAAACATAGAAAGATGTGTATACAGATCCTCATGGTCCTTGGCAGTGAATTGATGAGTACTAATCAAACCGAGGAATGTTGGTTTGATCTTTAATGGCTTAGTAACACGAGGTATTGCGATGCTGAAAATGTAACATCCATAATTTTACCCATATATAATAAAATAAAAGTAAAACAAGCAATATCTAATTACAAATAACATATACTACTTTCTCATATGTGTATCTCAAAAGAAATATCCCTCTTCATAGAGATTTAATATATACATCAGAAGTTTTAACAACAAAACAAAGCATTCAAATAAAACTATCTCATTCTCCAACTGCTCACTAAGGAACTCTATTACCTGCAATTTCATCTGCTCCTGTGTAAAACACGATCATCACAGATAAAGAAACAAACACAAACAAATAACAAGGTAAGCTATCTATATAAAAAGTTTTGATAGAATTTAAATTTCAAATTAGTAAGCATAATTCATCAATTCTTGATGTGAATGTAACTACAAGAACACATGATTCTTGACATTCTTAGGAACAACTTGAGCTGGATTTGAAAGGCACTTTACTTTAGAATTGGATCAATGTTCTAAATTCAAGAACTCACCAAAACTAAGCACCAACCAAGACTCATATGGAAGTCCATGTATTGTCAAATTGAATCAAAACAAAAGGAAAGAAGAACAAGAATTAAAACTGGACAGAATTTAAAAGATAGCTACTGAACCAAAACAGAATTAAGAACACAATGTTGGAAACACAAAATTAAACGGTAGAAAAAGAAGTAAACTCTAGGAATCAAAACTACCGAATGGAAAATTGAAGAAAAGGGAAGAAGAACACTTATAGAAGAAGATGCTTGCTGGATTTTGAGAATTGGAAGAAGCCATTCACGCCACTTGGAACCTTGAACCAAGATAAGTGATGGAGTGCCACCACTTGAAGCTCACAATAGCTCACAAGATAAGGCAAAGAAGAGGAAGACTCAAAACTCACAAATTCTCTCCAAAATTGAGTATAGTCTCTCTACTATAAAATTCCAATATGAATTGTGAAGGACCTAAGCCCTCCTTTTATAGGAGTAAGGGCTGGTCATTTACATAGCTTATTCCCTAAGCTACCCAAAAAACTCCTAAGATCACACCCCCCCTTACTAAGCTCACTCCCCAAGCTTCTAGAATTTGCTAAACTAAAGCCTAAAGATGCTTTTACAAAAGAGGTGTCTCATGTTTCCCTCTAAGCACCTTTCTAAACATTATTCTATATTATTTACAATTTAAAAGAAACTATAAAGAGAGATATTTAATATGAAGCCTATTATTTGAGAGTTTGTAGACTTCTTTATCTTTAGGCTTGATCTTCTCTTTGACTTCTTTTAATTTGTGAGAAGACTAGAAGGAAGAACTTCAAATGTGTAGGTGAAAATCCTCTTCCTTTATTAATAAAATCCTCTCCTAGTGGATATTCATCAATTCTCATATGAATTCTCAAACCATAAAGTGTCTATTACATTCATAAAATTCATCTTTCATATGTCAGACTTTTACTGACTCACAACACATAGACACTTGACTCTACTCCCGGAAGACTCGTGTATTGAAATTAGCATCCAGAGACCTGCACCTGTCATACTACTGTTGTGAAACCCACACAGCCATGCACATAATTATATCAATATCTCATCATCTCATCATCTTCATATGACAGGGTAAATCTATTTGATATGCTCTAATCAGTTCTATCAAACCTTAGACTCAGCCAAATGGACCTCCTTCGACTCTCACCAATTGATTAACTTCATCTATATGATTCCATTATATCAGTAGAGTCAGGATCGTCTCATTCACAGGACACTCACAAATCAATACACCCTAATAACAATCTCAACATTCCTTTCATGAAAATACTACATCTTGATCACACTTGAACCTCATTACATACATCATTTAACATATCAATGCACCACTCAATTACTTCATATTTAAACTTTCTAAACAATCCAAATATATCTCAAACTTTACTTAAACACATAATTAATTCCAAATATATGCTCTTTAAATCAATCATCATCTGAAATCACACAACCACTTCTCATCAAGCATCTCACTTAAGTAATTCAACAAAATATTCAAAAAGAACAGTTCAACTCATTTATATTATCATTCAAACACTTTCAATTCTCAATCATAAACACTTTCAACAAATTATTTACCTTAAAATCAATATAAAAGATTCAAAATCAACCATTCCAGTCAATATATTAATTTACTCTTCAAAAGAGACAATCCTACAAGCAAAAACAATTGGAATTGGTGACCACGTCACCTCCACATCCAGAATCTTCTAACCTAGGGTTTTATTGAAAATAATAAGACTAACTTCCCTTACCAGAACTTTAGCTGATGCTCACTAAGAGCTCCAAATATATCCAAAAGCTTAAAGGTAATTAACCTGCACCACAGAGTCCTAATCAAAATCTAACTATATAACTAGGACCTTGAGTTAACAGAGATTAACCCTAAAGCTAAAAGAGTCACATGTAAAACTCATGTAGAGACAACCCTATCAAGTTCAAAATTGGACTCAAAGAAAAGGGCCAAAAATGAACTTACTCTGTTTAGGATTTTGATCGGGCAATCTTGTAGAGTTCATTGCTAGGAGTCCAATGGCAGACTCCAATCGTCAAACTAATAACTGAGGATGTCAGAATCATAGAGAGAAAGAAAGGAAAGGAAAAGGGTACAAAAATGAACTTACTCTATCAGAGATTTTGATCGGGCACTCTTGTAGTCTTCGCTGTCAGGAGTCTAATGGCGTACTCTGATCGTCAAACAGATGAACGAGGAGATCAGAATCTTAGAGAGAAGGGAGAGAAAGGAAAAGGGAACTTTTAGAGAGATGGTGGTTATTTTAAAATGAAACCTGAATAACTGAATTTTCTATTTATATGTCATTTTCATTTTAATAATAAAATATTCAGGTATGATTTAAAATATACCACTTCTACTCTAAGGTTATTTTCTAGATCCTTACATTCTCCCCAGCAAGAAAAAAAATTTCGTCCCCAAAAATTGACTTACCAGAAAAGAGATATGGATAGGTTTCTCTAATGGTTTCTTCTAATTCCCAAGTTGAATCACCATATTTATCATCCCACACCACCTTCACCATACTGATGGTCTTGCCTCTGAGCTTTTTACTCTGATGGTCTTCAATCCTAACTGGTTTCGCTTCAAAAGACAAGTTATCCTTGATTTGCACATTATCCACTTCCAACACATGACTAGGGTCTGGGATGTACTTCCTTAGCTGTGATACGTGAAAGACATTATGCAGGTTTGTTAATTGAGGAGGTAGAGCAATCTCATAAGCCAATGGACCTATCTTCTTTAGGATCTGATATGGTCCAACAAACTTAGGAGATAACTTCCTTGATTTGATAGCTCGTCCCACACCCTTGGTTGGTGTCACTCTCATGAACACATGATCTCCAGCTACAAACTCCAAAGGCTTTCTCCTCTGATCCACATATTATTTCTGCCTACTTTGAGAAGCTTTCATTTTGTCTTGTATCTGCTTCACCTTCTCAGTGGTCTGTTGAATTAACTCTGGCCCAACCAAAATTGTTTCACCATCCTTATACCAACGTAAAGGAGTTCTGCATTTCCTCCCATACAAAGCTACATATGGTGTCATCCCAATACTGGCATGATAACTATTATTATAAGTAAACTCCACTAGAGGCAACATCTCATCCCAACTTCCCAGATGATCCAAGATACATGTCCTCAACAGATCTTCTAAGGATTGGATCGTTCTCTCAGACTGCCCATCTGTTTGAGGATGATATGCAGAGCTCATTCTCAATCTAGTTCCCAAAGAATCTTGTAGACTCTGCCAAAACCATGAAGTAAACCTGGGATCTCTATCCGAAACAATACTAGAAGGCACCCCATGCAATCTTACAATCTCTTTGATGTACAAATGTGCCAACTTAGTCATAGATATTCTCAAATTAACTGGAAGAAAATGAGCGCTCTTCATCAGTCGATCAACTATTACCCAGACTCCATCATGACCCCTTACTGATCTTGGTAAATGAGTAACAAAATCCATAGTAATGCTATCCCATTTCCACTCAGGAATATCTAACTGTTGTAAAAAACCACTAGGTCTCTGATATTCTACCTTTGCCTTCTGACATGTCAAACATGTAGCAACATATTGAGCTATTTCTTTCTTCATGCCTGACCACCAAAAGGACTCCTTCAAATCTTGGTACATCTTATTCATATCGGGATGTAGACTAAGATAACTCTTGTGACCCTCTTCTAAGATCATTCTCTTCAGTTTTTCATTTGCAGGTATGCAAATTTTGCCATTAAATCTTAAGATCTCATCTTCTCCCATCACAAAGTCTTTAGCCTGAATTGTACATAGTAAATCCACAGTACGCTTCAGACTAGGATCCTCTAACTGTTTTTCCTTTATCATTCCAAGAAAATCATTAGTTATAGTTAACTTACTACAACTAATATGATCAACATGAAATTTCACTCCTAAATTTAGATCTTTGAATTGCTCAATCAACTTTTGTTCTTCAATCATCATGGCTGACACCTGTACTGACTTTCTACTCAAAGCATCTACAACTACATTAGCCTTCCCTGGATGATACATCAGTTGGAAATCATAATCCTTCAAAAACTCCATTCATCTTCTTTGTCTCATATTCAACTCTTTTTTATCAAACAAGTATTTCAAACTTTTATGGTCACTAAACACCTGAAATTGAGCTCCATATAAATAATGCCTCCAAATCTTCAAAGCAAACACCACAGTTGCCAACTCTAAGTCATGAGTTTGATAGTTTCTCTCATGAACTTTAAGTTGTCTTGAAGCATATGCAACTGATCTTTTCTCTTGCATCAAGACACAACCCAAACCCTGATGTGAAACATCACAGTAAATTTCAAAAGGTTTTCCTATATCAGGAATCACTAACACTGGAGCACTAGTTAACCTTTTCCTCAGCTCTATGAAACTTGTTAGAATGGATGGCTTTAAACTAGTGGGAGGGTGAATTGTTTAAAGAGGGTTTTTGCAAACTTTTAAAACAAGAATGAAATTATCTCAAGAAACAATTGATAAGAAATTCAATTTTCCAAAACAGCAATAAAAAACAGCAGTACCAGAAAAACAATCGGTTGTTTCTCAGAAACAATCGGTTGTTTCTCAGAAACAATCGGTTGTTTATACCAGCAAACAACAAACAAAACAGAATTTAAAGAGTTAGGGATTGAGAGATTGCACACAGATGTTTATACTGGTTCACTCTAAACCCAGAGCTACATCTAGTCTTCTCAGAAACCCTGAGGAAATCCACTAAGCAATCACACCTTGATCACTTACACCACAACCAAGAAAATGACCTTGAACACCTCAAGACACACACTCTTCTTGGCCAACACACCAACACTAAGATTACTGATCTTGATCCCCTCAAGAACACACAACCAATCTCAGCAAACACAGAAACGAAACTTATTCAGTAGAGTACAGGGGTTACACTTGTTACAGAAGCTAATTTGAAATCAATACAAGCAGAATCCTATTCCACACACTTTGATCAATCACAAACTCTAAGCAATCTCAGCTCTTTGAAATACTCAAAAACTCTTTTCAAAATCTTGTTACTCAAATATGTTTTTATGAATTTATTCAAAGATGTTGTTTGTTATCAAATCTTAACAAACTTTTAAATTGCATTTAAAGATTGGTCAAAGCATTTAATGACTGGAGCATAAGCAGTTAAATCATTTAAAGCTCAGTCAAAGATAAAACAGTTTTTCTGTTATGGTCCCAAAACAAACAATCGGTTGTTTCCTCGAATCAATTGGTTGTTTTGGTTTTAACAGCTCAACCATTTGAAAAACAGTTTTCAATCTTTTCTCAAAACATCTTAGTATAAACAATTTGTTGTTTCGACAAAACAATCGGTTGTTTTAACTTAGTTTGAAAAACATTTTACTTTCAAAAAGATTGAGAATGCCTATGCTTTAGATTTAATCAAGGGATGGATTATGATCCTGATGGTTGACCTAGCATAAGAGCGTTGCCTCGTCTCGAACCTCCTCACCAGCTTGACTCCACGTGGTCTTCAAGTCCACACCACAGAAAACCTCTCTGAGAACCTGAAAACACAAGGTCGCGCCTTTGCGGCCGATGGCGCTCCGACGCTCAAGTCAGTAACAAGAACACCCAAAACTCAGAGAAAATATGCTCTGTAGAACCGTACTAAAGGCACACAGCCCTAGCAATGAGCCGTAATGAAAAACGTACCTCTACAAATTCTGTTAAGTTTACCTTTATAGCTAGGTTTCTTCTCTCTCCGGGCCGTTATGCTTTTGGATGGCTCTCATCCAGCCCTGCACGTGTCGCCATCTGGGCTGGGATAGCAGGTAGCGCCCAGCCCTACACGTGTCATCATCTGAGCTAGGATAGCTTGAGCGTCATTTCTCTATTGCATCCAGCCCTACACGTGTCATCATCTGGGTTGGGATAACAGGTAGCATCCAACCCTACACGTGTCGTCATCTAGGTTGAGGTAACTTGAGCGTCATTTCTGTGTAGTAACCAGTCGCGCGGCTAAGTCCTCTACTCAAGGAGTAAGCTAGCACGCAATATGCTCTAGAACACCACCCGACAAGGCGAGTATCGGGTGCAGCAAAGTGTACCATCTATGTGATATCGCTTGTTGCTAATGGCACCCTCTTTATCGTTGCGCCATGCATGTTCCGGCTGAGGAAACCTTTCCATCAACGAATGTCCACTCTGGGAATCCTGTCGCTGATAGGAAAGCTGTTCCCTTCAACCCACACGCCCTTCAGGCCCTGTGTTGGCGCAACAATCATCTTACTGAAATTATACGCTTGAACTTACTCTTCTGAGCCTTCAGCAGCTTCAATTGAGTTTACTGGGAAATCCGGCGATGTGCTCCTCGCGGCGGCGTCAAACCACCTGATCTCCCATTGCCTAACACGTCGATGACACATAAACCCGGCGACAACTGACCATGTTCACTACAGAACGCCAGTTCCATGAACCGATGACTATGCTCACTTCTGAACCATTCATCTTTCTCTTGCCCACGTGTTCCGCTGAGCACGCCCCACATGGTCACGTGCAAGACACATCATCAGACCCGATGACCTGGTCGGTACATATTACAACACTCAAACTACCCCAGAACTAAACTAAAACAGCACAGCAACAACAAGCTCAGCCAAGACATCAACATCCTTCAAAGGGTTTGGATTCTTCAAAGTTTGAACACCACTTGGTTCAACAATCTCCCCCTATTTGATGAAGACAAATCCCTGATGCTTGTGTTGTACCTCATTGAATCTGAAGCAGTTCCTGGAAGATACAGTTTTGAACAAAGCATGGAACTTCTGATATTTGGTTAGAACAGATATAAGAATTTAAGTTCAGAGCAAAATATCAGAAAATATAAGAGCAAAAACCTATAAGGTTTTACTAAAAAAACAGAAATTTAAAGAGAGATATATATCTCCCCCTATTTGTCTTCACAAATAGACAAAGAGAAGAGATAAAACAAGATATTGTTTTGATTACATCAGAATTAAAGCAGCAACAGCAGAAAGAAAGAGAATTTTAAAAACCAAATATAACCACTAAAAAAACAATCGGTTGTTCCGATACATCAACCGGTTGTTTTTCTTCATTCATCATCATCAGCAAACTGAAGATCAAAGATTTGGTTCCGGACAACTTCGATTTTTTCATCTAGAGTCATGAAGCGTGCATCCATGTTGTCAAACTTGTTGTCAATCCTCTGGAAACTGCTTATACAGAGATCATGAAGATTTCTTTGATTCTCCGCAAAGCTATCAAGCCTATTTACCATGAGTCTTTCAAAAGGAGACATGGTTTGCATCCTTTCTTCTTGATTTCCAGCACCAACACTTGGTACAACATCTTGATAATCTTCAGGTGGATCTTCATGTTGAACATCCATATCAGCAGGCTCATCTTGTTCAAGATCAGCAGCACCACTAGATGAGGCACCAAGGTCACCATCCTTGCTAATCCACTTGCTACCTACTTTGGTAAAACCCATTTTGCTGAGTGATCCATTGTTCAACTCTTGAGTTGACTTGACCAACTCAGATGTTTCATCTTCAAGGTTCACTTCAAAATAGAGTAGAAATTTAGATACCAAAATAGCATATGGATAGTGATAGTCACTTAACCTCGTAGCCTTTTGCATGTGCTATTTGATGATGTGGATCCAATTGAATTTGATCTTCTTCATGATGCAGAAGATATACACCAGATCTATCTCAGTAAGCACTGAATGATTACTCCCCCTTGGAATTAGAATCCAAGTCATAATGAGGGCAAGCAATCTTTCATCAAGCTTTAGACCTCCAACTGAGCATGTTCTCACTTGAGCATGTTGATTCTTCAAGCAACTCTTGTAGTATTGGATTTTGTTAAAATCCTCCACTACACCAAGGTTGCTCTTGTTGATTCTAAGCCCAGAGAACTTGAGACCAGCAACAGCAGTCCATACTTCATGAGTTATCTCCATTTCTACACCTTTCACATGAGAAACTAGATTGTTTCCCTCAAACTTTAGGTTTGTGTAGAACACCCTTACCAAATCTAGGTAAATGTTTCCCTTCATCTCCAAGAAATTTTTGAGAGATTGATCTTTGAGCAGCCTCCTTACATTATCAAGCTTTTGACTTTTCAGCCAATCAAAGCACACAACCTTGGGGTTGTTTATCTTTTTGATACTTGTTTCATACCTATACCTCTCAATAAGATCATTGTCTCCAGAAAACCAACCTTCTAGCCTTCCTCCAGACCTTACAGCCCTGGTTTTGAATTTCTTTGAGGTGGGAGGAGTTGATTCCATGATGGCAAAGAAGAAAACAGAGAAGAGCTCACTTCACAGATTTTTGCAAGAGATGTTGCAAGAGATGTTGCAATTGGTTGTTCTTGTGGAAAAGAACAGCTACACCAAATTTTATAGCAGTAAGAAAATCAAATAGCATTAAGTGTTATGAGTGGGTACCTGATTTTCAGAGAGAGAGGACTTGACCCTGCCCTGCACAGAAAACGTTATAAAAAACTGAAAAACACATGGTCTTCACATGTGATCTTAGACTAGTCATTAATTAAGGTTCTTGAATTTCCAAGATTTTGGAATATATTCCTTTATGACAGTTGTAACTTCTCTTTGAACGTGATCAGCTTTCAATCACAGGTTCTTTGACCAAGATTCTCTCTTTGAATTGATCTGCAACAAATAGAAATTCAAAATAGCAATTAAATTGATTTCTTCACAGTGCTGTCAGACTCAAAACAATCGGTTGTTTCGAAGAAACAATCAGTTGTTTTTCTGCAACAGTTAAATTGATTTTGAATTTTAACCATGAGCAGAAAGAGTTCAAAGCAGATGACATTAAGCATATTAAAAAGATTTGTAACCATGTGAAAGAACTTTAAAACAGAAATTAAGAACAAATAAAGGAAAGTCTTATCCTTATGTTAATTCTTCAATGAGTCATGTGCTTTGATCAAGAAGCCTCTTTTCACTGTTGAGGTCCTTTGGACAGATGCATGATTCTCTTTTTTCTTCCAAAAACTTGATCACATGACTTAGTTCTTCACACTTCTTTTAGAAATCCTGCATAAGCATAAGTTAAAGCAACAAGATTTGGTCCCTTCACAAATGTGGGTCCAATAGATTTCCTTTTCTCATTTGGAACCTCACATCCTTTCGGAATCCATTTCATGTAGCCTCTAGGAACAGAGAATTTTCTTATTTTGTAGAATCTAACCGAATGACCCTTTTTCATGCAATAAAAGCATGTAACAACCGATTGTTTCGATTTAACAATCGGTTGTTTCACTGCTTTCTTAAAAAAAATTAAAAAACTTATCTTGTTGGTTATGTGGATTGAAACTCAAACCAGCCTTTCCAAAAACACAGCTTTGAGATGCCAAGACATTCTCAAAGTTAGATTTCCCTTTTGAAAGCTTGTCCACAGTTTCAACAAGATAATGAACATTTTTCTCAAGTTTTTCACAAATGAGAGTGTCATACTTGCAAGAAGCATTTTTGAAATGGTTTTCCAGATTTTTGAAATCATTTTTAGATTTTTCAATCTCATCTTCAAGTGATTTCACTCTCTTTTCCAGCCAGTTGTTAAGTTCTTTCAATCGGTTGTTTGAAAGAACCAATCGATTAGCTTCATCATGAATTTCTGGAAAAGCTTCAAGTAATTCATTGTAATTTTGTTCATTTAAGGAAGCACATGAACTTACCTCACTTGAGCTGCAAGATTCATCATCATCTTCAGCAACCAAGCAGATGTTTGCTTTCTCATCTTCACTTGATGAAGAACTTGATGATGACACCTCATTTTCATCCCAAGCTATGTAGGCTCTCTTTGTCTTGCCTTTCTTTTTCTTGTAGCTAGGCTTTTTCTCCTTGCTCTTGTTTGGACAATCTCCCTTTATATGACCTTGCTCACCACAACCAAAACAAGTATAGTTATTGGAATTAAAATAATTCGATTTCTTGTTTCCATACCTATCTTTGTTGTTGTCTTTGTTGCGGTTTCTCTTTGGGAATTTGCTGAACTTTCTTGACAGCAAGCTAAGGTTTTCCTCATCACTATCATCACTGGATTCTTGTTTTCCTTTGTGCTTGAAAGCTTTTAAGGCTATGCTCCTTGCCTGCTTGTCTTCACTCTCTTGAACATTGAGTCTATTCATCTCTACCTCATGTTCCCTAAGCTTTCCAAACAAAGAAGCAACACTTAATGATGTTAGATCTTTAGATTCGGAAATAGCAGTTACCTTGGGTTGCCATGCTCTATCAAGACATTTCAAGATCTTGATGTTCAGCTCTTCCTTATCAAAGGTCTTGTCAAGACTCAAGAGATGATTGATGATGTGCGTGAATCTTTTCTGCACCTCAGCAATTGTTTCTCCTTTAAGCATTCTGAACATCTCATACTCTTGGATTAGAGCATGCTTCCTAGCTCTCTTCACCTCATTTGTTCCTTCATGAGTGACTTCCAAGGTGTCCCACATTTCTTTTGATGATTTGCTTTGAGAGACACTGAAAAACTCATCAGAATTTAAAGCAAAGGTTATAATATTTTTGACAATCCAATCGAATTTGGCCTTTTTGCTTTCTGCCTCAGTCCATTGAGACCATAGCTTCTCAATGAAAGATCCATCTTTTTCAAACTTTGGGACAAAAGGACCATTTTCAATTGCATCCCAAATTCCTTTGTCAAGTGATTCCATAAATATTTTCATTCTCACTTTCCAAAATTGGTAGTTCAAACCACAAAACAGAGGTGGTCTGTTAATTGAAGCACCTTCCCCAAAAGGTAGTCTATCAGCCATTTTAAAAACAGTTTTAGGATCAACTTGAATAACTTTCAAGAACCAAGCTCTTGATGCCAATTGTTAGAATGGATGGCTTTAAACTAGAGGGGGGTGAATTGTTTAAAGAGGGTTTTTGCAAACTTTTAAAACAAGAATGAAGTTATCTCAAGAAACAATTGATAAGAAATTCAGTTTGCCAAAATAGCAATAAAAAACAGCAGTACCAGAAAAACAATCGGTTGTTTATACCAGCAAACAACAAACAAAACTGAATTTAAAGAGTTAGGGATTGAGAGATTGCACACAGATGTTTATACTGGTTCACTCTAAACCCAGAGCTACATCCAATCTTCTCAGAAACCCTGAGGAAATCCACTAAGCAATTACACCTTGATCACTTACACCACAACCAAAAAAGTGACCTTGAACACCTCAAGACACACACTCTTCTTGGCCAACACACCAACACTAAGATTGCTGATCTTGATCCCCTCAAGAACACACAACCAATCTCAGCAAACACAGAAATGAAACTTGTTCAGCAGAGTACAAGGATTACACTTGTTACAGAAGATAATTTCAAATCAATACAAGCAAAATCCTATTCCACACACTTTGATCAATCACAAACTCTAAGCAATCTCAACTCTTTGAAATACTCAAAAACTCTTTTCAAAATCTTGTTACTCAAATCTGTTTTTCTGAATTTATTCAAAGATGTTGTTTGTTATCAAATCTTAACAAACTCTTAAATTGCATTTAAAGATTGGTCAAAGCATTTAATGGCTGGAGCATAAGCAGTTAAATCATTTAAAGCTCAGTCAAAGATAAAACAGTTTTTCTGTTATGGTCCCAAAACAAACAATCGGTTGTTTCCTCGAATCAATTGGTTGTTTTGGTTTTAACAGCTCAACCATTTGAAAAACAGTTTTCAATCTTTTCTCAAAACATCTTAGTATAAACAATTGGTGGTTTCGACAAAACAATCGGTTGTTTTAACTTAGTTTGAAAAACATTTTACTTTCAAAAAGATTGAGAATGCCTATGCTTTAGATTTAATCAAGGGATGGATTACAACACTCAAAGTACCCCAGAACTAAACTAAAACAGCACAGCAACAGCAAGCTCAGCCAAGACATCAACATCCTTCAAAGGGTTTGGATTCTTCAAATTTTGAATACCACTTGGTTCAACAAAACTCTGCTCACATCTGTCAGTCCAAGCAAAAGGTTGATCTTTGCGGGTTAACTGAGTCAAAGGAGCTACTACCTTGGAAAAATCTTCAATGAACCTTCGATAGTAGCCAGCTAGACCCACAAAACTCCTTATCTCAGTCACTGTCTCCCATTGAAGCACTACCTCCACTTTGGCTGGATCCACTAAGATCCCCTGAGTTGATATTACATGTCCTAATAAGTTGATTTCCTTCAGCCAAAACTCACACTTAGAGAATTTAGCATATAATTGCTTCTCCCTCAAAATCTCCAACACTGTCTTCAGATGCTCTTCATGTTCTCCCTTAGTCCTTGAATAAATAAGTATGTCGTCTATAAAGACTATAACAAACTTATCCAAGAAAGGACGAAAAATTCTATTCATGTAATCCATGAACAGAGCTGGAGCATTTGTTACTCCAAACGGCATCACCACATACTCATAGTGTCCATAACGAGACTTAAAGGCTGTCTTCTGAACATCTTCAGCCTTTACCAAAATCTGGTGGTATCCAAATCTCATATCAATCTTTGAGAACACTGAGGCTCCATAATGTAACATCCATAATTTTACCCATATATAATGAAATAAAAGTAAAACAAGCAATATCTAATTACAAATAACATATACTATTTTCTCATATGTGTATCTCAAAAGAAATATCCCTCTTCATAGAGATTTAATATATACATCACAAGTTTTAACAACAAAACAAAGCATTCAAATAAAACTATCTCATTCTCTAGTTGCTCACTAAGGAGCTCTATTACCTGCAATCTCATCTGCTCCCGTGTAAAACACGATCATCACAGATAAAGAAACAAACACAAACAAATAACAGGGTAAGCTATCTATATAAAAAAGTTTTGATAGAATTTAAATTTCAAATTAATAAGCATAATTCATCAATTCTCATATGAATTCTCAAACCATAAAGTGTCTATTACATTCATAAAATTCATCTTTCATATTTCAGACTTTTACTGACTCACAATACATAGACACTTGACTCTACTCCCGGAAGACTCGTGTATTGAAATTAGCATCCAGAGACCTGCATTTGTCATATTCTGTTGTGAAACCCACACAGCCATGCACATAATTATATCAATATCTCATCATCTCATCATCTTCATATGACAGGGTAAATCCATTTGATATGCTCTGATCAGTTCTTTCAAACCTCAAACTCAGCCAAATGGACCCCCTTCGACTCTCACCAATTGATTAACTTCATCTATGTGATTCCATTATATCAGTAGAGTCAGGATCGTCTCATTCACATGACACTCACAAATCAATACACCCTAATAACAATCTCAACATGATATTTCCTTTCATGAAAATACTACATCTTGATCACACTTGAACCTCATTACATACATCATTTAACATATCAATGCACCACTCAATTACTTCATATTTAAACTTTCTAAACAATCCAAATATATCTCAAACTTTACTTAAACACATAATTAATTCCAAATATATGCTCTTTAAATCAATCATCATCTGAAATCACACAACCACTTCTCATCAAACATCTCACTTAAGTAATTCAACAAAATATTCAAAAAGAACAGTTCAACTCATTTATATTATCATTCAAACACTTTCAATTCTCAATCACAAACACTTTCAACAAATTATTCACCTTAAAATCAATATAAAAGATTCAAAATCAACCATTCTAGTCAATATATTACTTTACTCTTCAAAAGAGACAATCCTGCAAGCAAAAACAATTGGAATTGGTGACCATGTCACCTCCACATCTAGAATTTTCTAACCTAGGGTTTTATTGAAAATAATAAGACTAGCTTCCCTTACCTGAACTTTAGCTGATGCTCACTAAGAGCTCCAAATCTATCCAAAAGCTTAAAGGTAATTAACCTACACCACAGAGTCTAATCAAAATCTAACTATATAACTAAGACCTTGAGTTAACAAAGATTAACCTTAAAGCTAAAAGAGTCACATGTAAAACTCATGTAGAGACAACCCTATCAAGTTCAAAATTGGACTCAAAGAAAAGGACCAAAAATGAACTTACTTTGTTTAGGATTTTGATCGGGAAATCTTGCAGAGTTCATTGCCAGGAGTCCAATGGCAGACTCCGATCGTCAAACTGATAAACTTAGGATGTCAAAATCATAGAGAGAAGGAGAGGAAAGGAAAAGGGTACAAAAATAAACTTACTCTATCATAGATTTTGATCGGGCAGTCTGGTAGTCTTCACTGCTAGGAGTCTAATGGCGTACTCTGATCGTCAAACAGATGAACGAGGAGATCAAAATCTTAGAGAGAAGGGAGAGAAAGGAAAAGGGAAGTTTTAGAGAGATGGTGGTTATTTTAAAATGAAACCTAAATAACTGAATTTTCTATTTATATGTCATTTTCATTTTAATAATAAAATATTCAGGTATCATTTAAAATATACCACTTCTACTCTAAGGTTATTTTCTAGATCCTTACAGAAAAAGTCTCGTGGTTCCTGTTGCATAGCATAATCACCAAGTGTTCTTTTAGGTGGCAGTTGTCTTTCTTCAACCATGTTGCTTTCTTCTTGAATTGGTTCAATGTGAAGGGTAGACATGGTTGAAGATTCTTCAATAGCTTCTCCTATCTTTTCTTTTTTTAATCTTGTTCTTCCAAGTTGTCTTTTAATTTCTAAATCCAATTGGAGTTAATCATAGACTAGCTCATGTAAGGATTATTACAAAAAATAATAATTTAAAATAAAGAAAAATCGTCTAATTTTAAAAATAAAAGAAAACAGAAAAAATAAAATAAAGAAAAAATAACAAATTTTTAAAAATAAAATAAAATTAAAATTAAAATAAAGATAAAATAACTATTTTTTTAAACAAAAGAAACAAATCTTAAAATAAAGAAAAAAATAACTATTTTTTTATAAATAAACGAAAAAAATTAAAATACAAAAAATAACTATTTTTTAAGAAATAAAAGAAAAACAAACAATTAAAATAAAGAAAAAATAATTAACTTTTTTTGAAAAAGGAAAAACAAAAATCTCCAAAACTTGGTTAGTTAAACTTTAAAATCTGAAATAAAAGTTGTTCCCCGACAATGACGCCAAAAACTTGTGAACCTGTTATGGCAAGTGTACCGAGTAAGAAGTAATAATTTGTCTTAAAAGACGAATATCAAACCCACAAAAGAATAGTTCTCTTAAAATTTTAATGTGAAAAACTAACTAGCTATTAAAGTATGGGCAATGAATTGATTCAAGATATATGATTATAAGAATTTCATTGAAAGAATTGGGATTGAAGTTAATCTTTTTCACTCGTTTGTATTTTGATAAATAAAAACATACACCATTCTTACTTAATTGATATTGATGCAACAAAAAAAGTCATTCACATTGATTCCTCAAATATTAAATTATTAAGATCATCTCCTAAACATTGATTCCTCAACTATTTAGCAAAAATTCTTATCATTAGGAAAAGATGTTATAAAGAATTTGATATATTATAATCTATTCCTAGTATTAAAACACATCAAGTATTTTCATTTAGGTCAATTCATCGGAAATACTTCCTAGTCAATTCTAAATATCTAAATCAATAATAAAAAATTCAAGCTTTAAGCATAAAATGAAAATAACAATATCAAATAAGAACATAATATTATAGATAAATATCACCTTAATACATAAGATTTTGAAAGGATTACATTCAATTCCAAAGGAAAGGAATTAGCCACTTATAGTGGCCTTTATTGTTGAATCAAGTGTGTTCAAGCTTTGAAGAATCCAAACCCTTTGAAGGTTGATGAAAGGCTGGATGTGCTTGTTGTTGCTGAGCTATCTTTAGATATGATCTGGGGTAGATTTTATGTGTAAATCCACTCTTGATTGAATCCAAAGCATAAGCATTCTCAAACCTTTTAATTGAAAAGTGTTTTTCAAACTAAGTGAAAAGCAACCTGTTGTTTTGTCGAAACAACCGATTGTTTTATACTTAGGTGTTTCTAGAAAGGTTGAAAACTGTTTTTGATGGTTGACTTGCTGTCAAACCAAAACAACCGATTGATTCGTGAAAACAACCAATTGTTTGTTTTGGGACCATAACAGAAAACTGTTTTGTGCTTTGACTGAGCATTAAATGATTTTATAACTGAATACGCTCCAATTTTAAATACTTTGACCAGTCTTTAAATGAAATAAATAGTTAGTTAAGATTGTGTAACAAACAACTAAGTTTTAATGAAAGAAAAACATATTTGAGTTTTTCACTGATTTTGCTTTCGAAAGAATTAGAGATTGCTTTGAGATTGCTTGGATAAAAAAGAGTGTGATATAGGATTTTCATCTTGTATTGATTTCAGATCTTTTCTGTAACAAGTGTAATCCTTTGTACTTTGAAAGAAACTCTGTGTGTGAAGCTGAAAAGTGTTGTGTGTTCTTGAGGTTGTCAAGATCAGCATTCTTAGTGATGTTGTGCTGAGCCAAATGAAGTGTGTGTCTTGAGGGGATCAAGGTCACTTCTTTGGTGGTGGTGTAAGTAATTTAGGGTTGATTGCTTAGTGGATTCCCTAGTGGTTTATGGGAAGATTGGATGTAGCTCTTGGTTAAGAGTGAACCAGTATAAACCTGTGTGTTCAATCTCTTTATAACTCTTTAATTTCAGTTTTTATTCGTAATTTGGTATAAAAAACCGATTGTTTTTATGGTGCTATGCTTATTTGCTTTGTGTTTTGGCAAACTGATTTCTTAATCAAGTTTTTCTCGAAGTAACTTCATTCTAGACTTAAAAGTTTGTGAAAACCCTCTTTAAACCATTCACTCCCCCTCTAGTTTAAAGTCATACATTCTAACATTTATATGCACCAAAAGATTATTGAAAGCAAGAAAAGAAGATTTAGAACATCTCTTCTTGACAGCTGCCTCCTAGGGTTTCCTTCTTGCCTTACCCTTCTGTTTAACCTAATTGGGCTTGGGCTAAGTGACATCTCTATTAATAATATATCATTTGTTTAATCTCTCCTTAAATTCTTGAAAATAACACAAAATTGGGATTAAATAGTTCTATTAATCTCATAACTCAAAACTATATTTTTGAATTCTAATTTTTCAAATTAGGGTTGAGTCATAGCTTAATCAACAATTAAAATCAATAAATATTCAACTTTTTCCATGAAAAGTCACTAAGTAATGACACTTATAAATCTTCTAGCCTAGATTTCTAGCGTATCTCCATTTGTTGAATTAGATACAAATATTCCTGTATGGGTTTTTTCACTTTCTCCTTAAGCCTAAAAACATGTTGATTATTTTTTTTTCTTTTAGTATACGTTGCTTTGTTGATCATCTCTTGAGTTTTGTTCATCAACGATTCCTTGTTGGCGTTAGTCTCAAATTCTTTTACATTATTAAGTAAGGCTTTAAGAGCTCTGTCCATGCTCTTTTTAATGCTTTATAGCCTAGATTTCTTTATGAGGAAGCTTGTATTCGATATAAGAGCTTCTTCTTCCCATTTGGTTATTAAGGAGTTATCCTCATCTTGAGTCCCTTGGTTTAGGCTAGAGGATTTAGAGGATATTGTAATGGGAGAATTTACCTCATTGGATTGACTCATTCTGAACTTTTTCTAAATGTATATGTGATTCTAAGGCCTTTGGTTTGGATGTTATGACCATAGTGATATAGTTTATATAGATATTGGATGAGTCCTAGGACAGGTAAGATATAATCTTTTCATGGAAAGAAAATATTTTGAAAACATATTTATCAAGAATCTTGGATTTTCGGGAAACAATATATATTAAAGGAATTTAGATTTCCATGATTTTAAAAAGAACTAGTGACCTCGTATGATTTAAGAGTTTTATGAAGAATATCATTTGTGATATGCATGTAAGGACATAATTGTCTTACGAAAATATTTTGTTTGACAAGACAAACAATTTTAAGCTTCACTAATTGATTTTAATTATCTTTCAGTGATATTCATAAAAGATCTCTAATTTTTTAAAATTTCATTTCTAGAAGAGGTTTTGTGAAAATATCTACAAGTTGATTCTCAGTACAGATAAACTACATATGTGCAATCCCCTTTTGTACATAGTCTCTTATGAAGTGATGTTTAATTTAATATGTTTGGCCATTGAATGGAAAATTGGGTTTTAGATAAACTGATTGTTGCATTATTATCACACATTATAGGGATTTGTTTTCATGAACGTTATAATCCTCCAATTGATTCTTGATCCACAACAGTTGTGTACAACAGAGAGTTGATGATACATATTATGCTTCTGTTGTGGATAAGGCAATCATTGCTTCTTTCTTACTTGTCCATGAAACGAAATTACCTTCAATGGAGTGATATCCTCCAATTGTTCTTTTTCGTTCGACTTTATATCTAACATAGTCTGCATCACAAAATTCTTGAAGGCTATATTTTTCTCAATCTTTGTAGTAGAGGTCGAGGTTGGAAGTTCCTTTGAGGTATTTGAAAATTCTGTTTATAGGACCGAGGTGGAATTCTCTTAGATTATATTAAAATCTAGCACATAGACATTCATTGAACATAATGTCTGACCTTGATGTTGTTCGATACATTAAAGATCCTATCATCTACCTATATGCAGTTATGTCTACAGGTTTGGATTCTTTCTCAAGTCCAAGGGATGTTGTAGGGAGCATTGGAGTGCTCATGGACTTGACATCGACTAATCCAAACTTCTTTAGCAATTCTTGACATATTTAGTTTGGTGCACTATAATATTTTAGTATGATTGCTTGATTTGAAGTCCTAGAAAGAATAACTTGGAGAGAGCTACAAGTGAAGAATCAAGACAAATTTGAAAGAAAGAAGACTTGACAAAGTGAAGGAGTATCATAAAAAAAATTCTTGTATTTGTTGCTTTGTATCACGGAACCTTTGAGTTCAACATTTTTAATTTCTTTCTTCTTTTTTTGTTTGGGAAAATGAACATAACCAATCCGCTGTGAATTGACTTTCTTCATTCTAAAGAAACCTTTTGGCTTCAAGCTACCCTTAAGGCTTCAATAGATTTAGAGATTCTTGGTTCTACATGGATTCTCCAAGCCAAGTCCAACGAAATCCTTTCTTAATCATGAAATGTTCTTAGGCTTGGGATTGGCTTCAAGTCAAGTCTAAGCGATTATTAAACCTCTCTTTATTGGTTTAGGTTAACTCCAAGCCCTTCTTAAGAAATCTAAGCTTTCTTCATTGTGAATGACTCTTTTTGCTCAACCCGTTAAAATTTACCCAGTCTTCTAAACTTTGTAATATTTATCTTTCTAACCTTAATTTGTTCAACGCATGCCTTTGGCGCTCAACATTTTGAAAGTTTTTCAATGTTTTTTCTCTGGCATGAATCCGCTTAGCCATTTTCCACGCTCTGACAGAATTGGTCATTTTTTATCCTTCTATTTATGTGTTTTTTTTTTACTCTTTTTCTGTAATATTTCTCATATTCTTCTTGTTCTCTTCTTTTTGGATTCCAACTTTTCTTTGTGGGGGAATTGCATGCTTTTCATATGGTTTTTCCATGTTTTTCATTATACATGCCTAATTTGTTATGAAATTTACAATAATTTAACCTTTATCGATGTGGCAATAAAGGAAAACCTAAGACATAGGGAGTAATATTGGCACTGATGTGTTTGTAATGTGCGGAGAGAATGAGAAAACAACAAGTCATCTATTTTTGAGGGCTACCACTGTGTGGAACATTTGTGATGGGTGGATACGGGTTACGAGTACATCATAACTAAGTCAAAGCACAGTTTCAATAGTTTCATCTAATGGAACTCAATCATAAAGAGAATATGACTAAAATAGGGTGTGGGTAGCTATCATTTGGAGTCAGTGGAACTAGAGAAACAATAGTATATCAGAAAAGCCAAGGTTGATGATGAAGAAGTCTTTTGGGTGGCTTGGATGAAAATACGGGCATAGATGAAATGTAAAATCTTGGGATTATTGAAGTTTTCATACTCTGACTCTCGGACTGCTATCTATATTTTCTACAATGTATTAGATCATTGAGGTAGCAACACAATAGGAAAATAGTGCAAAGTGTAAGGTTACATGATAGATAAAGGGAAATTACCTGACTACTTCTCAAACTCTATAGTCTAGAGTAATCTTGTTTCCATAACAGAGAAGTAGATTGGGCTTATTATAGAAAACAGATCTAAGGAAACAAAAAGTGCCCAGAGATGAAGAACTTTGCAGGGGGAATGGACAAGTGAGAGTGTAAGATTAAAAAACAGAGAACAAGACGTTTAAGAAGTAATACATGTAAGCTGAACTAATATTGTGCAGTTTGTTTGGTGAAATAAGCTTGCACTGACTATGTACTTCAATAGCTAGGACGCTAGTTTAGATGATGAACTTTGCATGATTAAGTTTTAATACAATCTACAATCCTTTGCGCATTAAAAAAAAGGACTAATCTTTCTATATTTCAAAATTCAAGAATCACTGATTTTAGTAGTCATACGTTTTAGTTGACTTTGGAGTGAGGTTAGAAGATTTAGATAACTCTTTACAATCAGGTATATGTGATGAATGTATGTAGTGTGATCTCATTGTCTCATGGCATATGAGGAAACAAGAATGAAAATAAAGAGAATATGTCCAAAATTCGTTTTCTGAGTTTAAAAGTGAATAGCAATTTTAATTATGTTAGATCTTATTAGTTAAATCACTTACGAATAAATTTGCCAACAAACTTTAGATGGTTATATCATACACTTGAATTCCTTTTCTTATGACAAATAGTTGAATCCATCAAACTTAGTAACGAGGGTTCAAATCCTTTAAACTACAAGTTTCTTTTGTCTATAATGTCTACTTATTTTTCTTAAAACTTTAAGAGAAGAGTTTTGATTAAAACATGGAAAAGAAGACATAATTATTTTCAAAATTAAGAAAATATTAAATTTACAAGTAATCTGTTTATTTCTTTTATTTTAAAAATATTTATTATAAATAGAAATATTATTCCTTTTTTTTATCCCTAACACATCTCCTAATTATATTCTTCTATTCAAAAATTGAGTTGGATCTCAATTCCCACTTGGTGTATAGGGTTTGTGGTTCCCCACCTTCTCTTCTTCTGAGAAAAAAAATTACAATTTTGTTGTTACGATAAAGCATAACATATATATATATATATAATATATATATATATAATATAATATAATATAATATAAAAAGCAGTTTAATATCTTTGGAGATAGAGCATTGAAAGGGCTGGGGTTGCTGAATACATTGTGGACCCCTTTTCATGTCTTCCCCTCTATTATTTGTGATTGATTAGTTAAATTATATTAAATAGATTTGTAGTGTTTGGATATTCATTTATATTAAAATGGATATTTAAACCAAAACCTTGTCGTAATCATAAGTTGGTGTAACTGTGAAAGGAACATCACAAGCAACCTACAAAAGCCTTAAGGAGTAGACTGGTTTTGTACTGTGTGTATTGATTGATTGGTAATGGTGGGTTCCATTCCATCTATCACATCGAGTATCGTCCATAGCCTTCATCCAAAGCAAAATACTTCTTCTTCACCACAATGACTATAATACTTATACTACTTCTAAGATGTTCCGAGTAAGGATTGCGAAAAACAAGAGTAAAAAATCTAAAATAGAAATAAAATATATATTTTTTATTTCTAAACTAAAATGGTTATGCATACAAAATATAATATTGGTATAGATGGAAATTTATAGTGGCATATATAGTATAAAAAGTAAGAACATAATAAAAAGGAACATAGTCATTAATTATATTTATATAGTAACTAGAGAGGGTGACAACTTTGATAAGATGAAAAGAAGATAACAATGATTATCATAATATTAATATTATAATATAAAATAAGTTAAGTATAGTAGTTTATGATGATGAGTGTGTGGTAATATTTTTCTATAAATAATGTAAAATTTAGAATTATAATTTAAATTAAAATTGTGTTAATGTGTACTTATGATAATAATTGTTTAAATAATTGTGTGAATTGAAATCTTTTGAGGTGGATTAAAAGAGACTTTGATAAAATCGAACTTTATTCGAGTTAATTCTTCTTCAAAATTGTTCTTAAGCTTTGTTGATAAGTGTTAAGTGAAGATCTAGTTACCAAAGATTCTTTGACGCTTAAATTAGTAAAAATTTATATAAAAATATACAAAATATTTAGTGGTTAAGAAGTGAATATTTCCTAGATAATAAAACTATATTTATAAGTTTTTTGTCTAAATTAATATTCAAATACAAGTCATTAATAAGTATTAGGTTATCTAGTTTGTTGTAACAAAATCAATTTTCAAATCAATCCAAGTTTATCGGATTTGCAAGTGATTTTACTCTACTCTTGCAAGTGAGTAATATAATCTCCTTAAATTTAGGCTCCTACCGTATGTGTGCTATTATGTTAGTTCTCCTCCTCCCTGCCACTCCTAATCTCCTCTACCACCAATACTCTATGTTTCCCTCCCGTTACTCTAAGTTCTACTTCTTTCTCCAACTTTAGAATTTTAATTTTTTATTTTTGTAAAAAGAAATCATGTTAGTGAAGAGTCGAGGGGATAATTCCATCATTACCATTCCAGGCTTAAAAAACTGTAGTTTGATAATGGTTTTACCATTCTAAAATCATTAGGGACTCCTGCAATGTTTGATAAACAGGTAGAAGAAAACCATTTACCATTCCATAAATTAATATCATTACCTGTACCAACACTGCAAGAGGTATGCTTAAGAATAGTGTTATAAAATTATTTAATCACAATCCAAATAGAAGAGGATTTATAAGCCAAACTAAGCTGATATTTTGTTATTTTAAACTTTTTTATTTTATTTTTGGTTAGACAATAAAATATATATCTATATAATTATTTTATTATTTATAGGTTAGGTTGGCTTAATATTTAACTATTTAGTATTACTACATCCAAAGAAATAGTTGTCTGACATAACATCACGAGTACATAAGTTTTGGAATATCATATACTTTAAGATTTCTAGTTTTCACAAAAAAAAATAATAATAATTAAATAAAAAAATATTTTAGAGACAAAAAATAATTAGTTACTATATTGACTAAGTTAGATACTATTTTATAAACTAAAAAATTATTGGTATCTAGAGAAATTTTTATTATTAATAAAAAATTATAAAGTGTTTCTAAATTGGTATTTAACATTAGCTACTAAGATTTTAACTACTAACTATTTTTAAATTCTAAATTAATCACTAATTTATAATTAAATACTAATTTAGAATCTAAAGTAATTAGTAGCCAAAATCTTGGTAGCTAATGTTATATATCAATTTAGAAATTACTTTATAAATTTGTATTAATAATATAAACTGTTAGATACCAATAGTTCTTTTAATTTATAAAATAGTATCTAACTTTGTCAATATAGTCACTAATTTTTTTTTTATCTAAATTAGTTACAATTCAATGATTTTTCTTGTAGTTTTTAATGTTAAGTTATGTTAGAAATGTAGAATTTTAAATTAACATGTTTTGTTAGTAAATTTATTGAATTTTTTTGTAATTTGACTTGTTAAAAATATAGTTATATGTTCATTATGTGTTTTGTTCAACAATTTATGAATATACATATGATATTTTTAAAATTAATATTGTTTCTATTTTTTTTCTACTAAATATATTGGTGTTGGGCTTAAGGGTGTTTAATCCTCGACAAAAGTTGTATTGTTTATATTTTTTTGGAAGTTCATATTTCAATCAATTGAAATTTTGACAAATTTGTTTTTTAAATTGCATTGAATGGATACTAATTTCCCATAGATTCAATACAAAAATTTAAATAATAACTTCAATTAGAATTGTCCCTACGATTTTTTTATATAAAACAAAGAGGAGGGAGTACTAATACTCATTTTATTGAATTTTGAATTGTTTAGTTTGACAGATTGATAAGGTTAATCACTTTCATGATTAATTTACTAATTAACATTTTATATATTTCGTGAAATTTTGATTGATTACATTTTTGTATATTTCGTGAAATTTTGATTGGTTATATTTTTGTGTTAATCATTGATTCAATATTTGATTGTGATTGATTTTATGTTAATGCTTTAATTTCCTATTATATGAAATGTTTTTTAAGTTTTATAAAATATGAGAAATATTTATTAAATTTTATGTGTTGATCAACTATGAGAAATGAATATTCTTGAATGTGACAAGGTCACAACTTTGATTAAAAGAGTGAGTTTTACTTGTGACAAAACTTACCAATCACGCGTGTACATAATGTAGATATGCATAGATTGGATTAATTCAACATGCATAAATAATTATTACAAGAGAGGAGTGGAAGAATTTATACAATATGCACAAAGTAATGCTAGAAATAATGATGATGGAGTGTTGATTAGGTGTGTTTGTGTGAATTGTTTGAATGGAAGAACACATTGTGTTACAAAACATAGGGAGTATCTTTTATGTGATGACTTTTTAAAAAAGTTATACAATATGGACATGACATAGTGAATTGTTAGATTTGTCAACTGTATAACAATTTGAGAAGGTTTTTTATTCAACCATGGATGACCAATTGCAAGGTAAGATTCAAGATGTTATCTTTTACGCAAATGCATGGTATGAAGATATGTTTAACAATGCAAAGAAATTTTGTATCCTAGCTCAACTAACTTCACAAGTTGTTAATGGTGTTAAGGTTAATGAATTTGAAGGCAATCAATGGGTGGATCAATAAGACCTTCACATAATTGCTTTAATTGTTGAAGGACATGCTTCCATAAAGAAATAAGATACCCAAACAAAATTATGAGACAAAGAAGATACTTTGTCTTATATGTATAGATTATAGAAGGATACATGTGTTGGGTTTAATAGTGCCAAAGTTCAAGAGGGAGGGGGGGTGAATTGACCTTTTAAAACTTTCTCGCAGAAACAGTGTTTAACACAGTTTTACAGAAAATAAATCGATTTATGTGAAAATGAACAGATTTATTTCAGCACTGTTTTTGTTTGAAAAGCTTTTAATTCAGCAAGGTTAATCACAAGATTATGCAGTGAGAATTTCCAGCAGCACACACACAAATATCAGATTTGAAAAACAGTGAAACACAAAACAGCAAGCTTCAATTTCTAGCAAGTGATTAAGGTTCAATTGATAGCATGCTAATTAATTGAGTGACCTTTGCAAACAAGCTGTTCTAGTGGCTTTTAACAGACTATGAGTGTTCTTCTTGATGTCAAGCAATTTTCCAGAAATTAAGAACAATGAATCACAGAATAACAAGCTTTAACTTTAAGCAATTATTTAAGGTTCAATTAATAGCATTGACAGTTTCTTGTGCAACCTATCACAGTCAATCTGTTCCAATGGCTTTTAGCAGATTTTATATGTTCTTATCAGATTAAAACAACTTTTTCAGAAATCAAGAACAGTATGCACAGTGCCCAGAAAGAACAGATTTATTTTCAATTGAACAGATTTATTTCTTTGCTGTTTTATCAATTATGCAGAAACGAAATTGCAGAGAGTGAGAGAGAATGAACACAAGAAATTATACTGGTTCACTCAACCTGAGCTACATCCAGTCTTCACCAACAACAGGTGGAAATCACTAACACACAGTACAACAAAGTACAATTCCCACTGTTCTTGAAACCTACAAGAACTTAGGTACTCTTGCTGAAAAAACCTATTTCAGCATACACACACACCCACTCTTCAAGAACACCTATCAAGAAGAGTGTTCAACCAAACTATTACAAGATAGAGATGTGAAACGACTACACCTGATTGAGGATACACAGATCTGCCTTAAACCAGTAAGCAAGATTGCTATAACAGTAGCTGCACCTCACACCAAGCTTTTGGAACCAAACCAAGAACAAGCACTTTGTGATTTTTGAAATCTTTGAAGAACAAATGCTAATCCTTGAAAACACTTAACTCTCTGCTGTCAAAACTTGTTTTTGCAAATGTATGAATTGTTTAAATCGTTGTTAAACTCAGAAAACAAGTTTGCATTTTATAGAAAGCCAGCTTATAACAGAATTTTGAAAAACAGTTAAAGCTGTTATAAAATGAACAGATTGAAAATAAAATAAACTGATTTATTTTCAAAAGCAGTTAGAGAATCTGTTAAGTAAGGAGACTTAGTCAACCATTCTGGTGCTGAGATAAAATTGAAAAACGTTTAAGCTTGACATGGCACCAGAGGCAAAAAAAATCTATTCATTTACAGATGAACAGATTTATTTTTCAAAACGAAAACAGAGAAAGTTTAACTATTTGAAACTCAGTCGTTTTGAAAAGAAGAAGACTTAGTCAAAATACCTGATGCACAAAATCAAATTTTTACAAGACTTTAGCCAAGGCATCAGTGAAAAAATGAATCTGTTTATTTAGAAAAGAACAGATTTATATTTATGCAGTAAACGTGTTTTTGTGTAAAACATGTGAAAAACAGTTTAAGAAAACTTATGCTTGTTCTTAACACATGGCCAGTGGTTATGAGGTGAGTTACTCAGCAAAAAGCCCACTCTTAGACAACCTCTAAGCACTAACTAAGACACACTTAAAGCAAAGCAAAAATACATGAAAAGTACATAAAAGTCTTCATCAAACACTACATATAAGTCTTCATCAAACACAATCTTGAAGGGGCAGCAACCATCTTCAACAATCTCCCCCTGTTTGATGGAGACAAATCCCTATAGCTAACCTCATAGCTTTGTTGCTTTAAGTACTTGCACCAGATTTTAAACCAGAACTGCACCTGCACTGCACCAGATTTTAAACCAGAAAAAAAACAGCAGTATTGCATAGCATATGAATTGGTTTAAAGGTGCAGAATTAACTCCCTGTTTCAGCTAGCTTCACCTAGCATGGTGAGCTATTTTTCTCCCCCTTTGGATTCATCAAACAGCATATAAGCATAGGGAATAAAGGGATATAAAGCAGAAACCATAACCATAATAGTTCAGAACCAAAAAAACCAAATTGTTCAGCATTACAGAAACTTGAAAACTGATAATGAAAGCATTAAAAACAGAAAACTACTGATCCTTGTAGTAAAGCTCTGCAAGTTGTGCCTGAACCCCTTCAATCTGATTATCAAGGTGTTGGAACCTTGCATGAGTAGTCTCAAAGTGTGCCCTTTGTTCTGCAGACATGACATCAAGACGGTACAGCACTTGCCTCTCAAACATAGACATTGGTTCTCCACGGTATTCTGGACTTTGATAGGCAACTATGGCATTTGCAGCAACTTCCTCATGTTCAGATTGGGCAGCAGGTGAGTCATCATCCATAGGAATAGCTTCATCCTCATCCTCATGTTCTGCTTGAGTGTCCTTCTCCTTGAGAACCACCCATTTGTTTTCAATTTTGTGAAAACCCATTTTGGTGAGAGTTGAAGTATCAATCTCACTTACAGCTTTGATAGGGTCATTTCTCTCATTTGTAACATCAATACCAAAGTAATCAATTAATTTGGAAACAAGAATAGCATAGGGAAATCTGTAATCAGCCAACCTTTTTGACTTGAGCATGTGTTCATTGACAATGAACACCCAGTTTACCTTAATCTGGTTCATGATGCAATATAGGAGAATGAGATCCTCTTCATGTAAGACAGCATGGTTTGTCCCTCTTGGAATCAGTTGCCATGCTATGATGTATGCAACTAGACGTGGAGTGAGGTTCAAATGCCCTGCATGGAACCTGTTTATACTCTCTGTAGGATTCCTCATGCAACTCTTATAATATTGCAGCTTATTGAATTCTGAAATTCCACTGGTATTTCCTTTCCCAACTTTCAGTCCAGCATATTTTATTCCAGCCACAGAATTCCACACCTCACTTGTGATCTTCATCTTGATCCCTTTCACATAAGAGACAACATTCTTCCCATCCAATGTGAGGTTAGTATAAAACACTTTAACCAAGTCAGGATAGACATTACCCGTTAATTCCAGCATCTTTTTCAGTTTCTGGTGCTTCAACACAGCCCTTGTTTCTACCAATTTTTCAGATTTCAGCCAGTTGAAATCCAGCACCTTGGGTATGTTGATCTGCTTCCTGCTTGTTTCATGAATGTAGGCATTGATGCCTTCTTCATTTCCAGCGAACCATCCTTCTAACACACCTTGAGAAGTGGTTTGCTTTCCCTTGCTTTTCTGTTTTTGTCTTGAAGACGAAGCCATGTTTTGAACCTGAATTCTTTTCTTGATTTCAAATGGTGAGAATAGAAAGAGAATGGCCAATGTGGGTAGCAAGTATTCACACAGATTTATAGCAGAATAAATGGATTGATATGGCAGTTATGAGTGGATATGCATGAAGATATTATGCTCTGAATTTGTGCAGAGAATCTTTGAAAATATGCACCAAATATTTAGGGTCACGATGCATACACTCAAATTCTTATTGAGCACCCAAACCATCAAATCGGTTACATAACCATGACCAAAACCGTCAAAGGTACAGAGGTTAATGCCCACTAAATCAGTCAAGCAGTCAAAGATCAGAATTTCTCTTTCCTAGTCATCAATGCATATCAGTGCAGAAAATAAACACATTTAATTGCGAATAAACAGATTTAATTTTTCACTGCTAGGTACAATTGACATTTATAATACCCAATTCATTAAGCAGAAAATTAAACCTATCTTTGGCTAATGGTTTTGTGAACAAATCAGCAAGTTGTAAATCAGTACCAATGAACTTAATATCACATGTTCCATTAGATATGTGTTCCCTTAGAAAATGATGTCTTATTTCAATGTGTTTGGTTCTTGAATGCATGACAGGATTTTTGGTTAAGTTGATTGCACTTGTATTATCACACAGCAGAGGTATATGGTTAAGTGAGATACCAAAATCATTCAATTGTTGTCTTAGCCATATAGTTTGAGCATAGCAATTCCCTGCTGCAATGTATTCTGCTTCAGCAGTGGAAAGAGCTACACAAGCCTGCTTTTTGCATTGCCATGAGATCAAGCTTGATCCAAGCAAATGACAGGTTCCACTTGTGCTCTTCCTATCAATTTTGCAACCTGCAAAATCTGAATCAGAATACCCAGTTAAGCTTAATGAAATGTTATCTGGATACCACAAGCCAACTTCTTTAGTTCCTTGCAAATACTTCAAAATCCTTTTGACAGCATTGTAGTATGATTCTTTAGGAGCAGATTGAAATCTTGCACACATGCACACTGCAAACATTATATCTGGCCTGCTGGCAGTAAGATACAGCAGTGATCCTATGAGTCCTCTGTATTTGGTTTCATCAACAGAAATTCCAGCTTCATCATGATCCAAATGACAGCTTGTTGAGAAGGGTGTGCTGATTGGTTTACACTTGTCTATTTCAAATTTCTTCAGCAAATCTTTGCAATACTTAGCTTGACTTAGGAAAATGCCATCCTTGAGTTGTTTGACCTGCAAACCTAGAAAATAGTTCAACTCACCCATCATTGACATTTCAAACTCACTCTTCATGACCTTCACGAAAGCTTCACACAATTCTCCATTGTTTGATCCAAAAATGATGTCATCCACATATACTTGGACTAGAATTGAGTCATCTCCTTTCTTCTTTATGAACAAGGTCTTATCTGATGTGCCTCTGTCATAGCCTTGAGAGGTGAGAAAATCACTTAGCCTCTCATACCATTGCCTAGGAGCTTGCTTGAGTCCATAGAGAGCCTTTTGGAGTTTGAACACATATTCTGGATGTTGATGGTCTTCAAAACCTGGTGGTTGTGAGACAAATACGCCGAAAATGCATTTCTCCGGATTGAGCTTTAACTTGAACTTGGCGATCGTCGTGAACAATTCTTCCAAGTCTGCAACGTGCTTGCTTTTTTCCTGCGAGGTCACGACCATGTCATCGACGTAAGCTTGCACGTTCCTTCCCAGCATTGGTGCAAGTACTCGATCCATCAGCCTCTGGTACGTGGCCCCCGCGTTCTTCAGCCCAAACGGCATCACCTTATAGCAATAGCACGACCTCTCCGTCATGAAGGCTGTCTTCTCTTCATCCATGGGATGCATCTTGATCTGATTATATCCCGAGAAGGCATCCAGGAAGCTCAGCAACTTACACCCTGCAGCACTATCGACCAAGGCATCAATGCTTGGTAAAGGGTACGAATCCTTTGGGCAAGCTTTGTTCAGGTCGGTGAAATCGACGCACATGCGCCATTTCCCGTTACTCTTCTTTACCAGCACGACATTTGCCAGCCATTCAGGGTACTGGACTTCCCTGATGTGGCCTGCAGCGAGGAGTTTCTGTGTTTCGTCCCTGATCGCCTGCCTCCTCTCCTCATTGAACTTTCTTCTTCTTTGTCGCACCGGTCTCACCAAGTTGTCCATCGCCAGATGATGGCACAAGAAGTCGGGGTCAATCCCGGGCATGTCCGAAGCGGACCATGCAAACGCGTCCAGATGCCGCTCAATCACCTTGGCGATCTGGTCCTGGAGCTCAACCTCCAGAGATCTTCCCAGCTTGAAGATCTTTCCTCCGATCTCCTTTTCAAGCCACTGCTCGACAGGTTTAGGCCTGGATTCTCTGGCGATCACCGCCCTGGCGATTCCCTGCTCCCTCGCTTCCTCAGGGCGATTCCGCGCCTCTCCCTCCTCCAGACCAGCATCCCTCTCGCCCAGCTCAGCGTCCACCATCTCCACATCTCTTCCGGCGGCCTCCTCTGTTACCGTCGATCTGGGCTTCACACCGGGAGGTGGGGTGGTTGTTACATAACTCACTGATCTTTTGTTTTTCAGGCTATTCTCATAGCACCTTTTCGCTTCTTTCTGATCAGACTTGATCGTGATCACCACCCCTTCCATGGACGGCAACTTTACCTTCATGTGCCGAGTCGACGGAATGACGCCTATCCTGTTAAGCGTGGGCCTTCCCAACAGGATGTTATATGCTGAAAGGGCGTTTACGATGAGGTACTTGATTTTCTCCGTCCTCGACCCAGCCTCATCTGTAAACGTGGTTCTCAGCTCAATGTACCCCCTGACCTCCACCTGGTCACCAGCGAACCCATATAGGCACCCTCCATAGGGCCTTAGCTGGTCAAGGGGCAGCTCCAGCTGCGTGAAAGTCGGCCAGAACATCACGTCTGCCGAGCTTCCTTGGTCCACCAGAACTCTGTGGACCTTCCTTCCCGCTGTAACCAACGAAATAACTATGGGATCGTTGTCATGGGGCACAACGTCCCGAAGATCCTGCTTGGTGAACGTAATATCCACTTCCGGCGAGTGATCTTCAAACATATCCATTGTCATCACCGATCGCGCGTACTTCTTCCTCTGCGATGCGGTGCATCCACCACCCGAGAAGCCCCCTGCAATGGTGTGGATCTCCCCGTGGATAGACATCTCGTGTTGCTGGGCTTCTCCACCTGCTGGCTGGGAACTCGACGCTCCCCCCGTCCTCCTGTCCAGCAGATAGTCATTTAGGAACCCGCTCTTAACCAGATCGTCGAGCTAATATCCCAAGGACAAACACGAGTCCAAAGTGTGGCCAAAACATTGGTGGAACTCACACCAGGCATCCGGCTTTGACCCCAGCACCTTGTCGCCCACCTTCTCAGGCGCTTTCAACCTAGCAGATATGTTAGGAATGGCGATTAGATCCGCCAGTCCCATGACAAACTTGTGCTTAGGCGGGCGATTGTATTCCCGGCGTGCTGGTTGCTGGCGCGCTTGGCTCCTTCCCTTATTCCTCCTGTCGTAAGGATGGCGAGTCCTCTGGTCCTTCTTGGCCGCCGCTGCTGTCTCCAGCACCCTCTGCGGCTGGATCCTGGTCTGGGCGCGTGGCCTGGCGGGAGCCACGCTTCCTCTCTTCTCGGCGACTTCATTCTCGTCAGCGATGTGAGCCACCGCAAGTCGCCTGACTTCAGCAAACGTCGCAGGGTGAGCCCTGATCAAAGCCTCGCAGAATGGTCCTGGCTGCACGCCCTTCTTGAAGGCATAGACCAGCATTTCTTCATCCTTGGCCGGCGATCTGACCATCTGCGCCCCAAAACGATTCAGGTATTCTCTGAGGGACTCTCCCTGGTACTGCCTTATATCAAACAGATCATAAGACACCCTGGGCGGTGCCTTATTCACGATGTACTGCTCGACAAAAATCTTCGAGAACTGTTGGAAATTGGTTACATGGCCGTTAGGCAGGCTCACGAACCATTCCAACGCCGTTCCCTGGAGCGTACTCACGAACATCTTGCAGTAGACGGTGTCTGACCCTCCTGACAGCATCATCTGCGTATGGAACGTGGTGAGATGAGCCTCAGGATCCTCCACGCCGGTGAAAACAACCTTAACCGGAACCACACTCGCGGGAATGGGCGTGTCCGTGATCGCCTGAATAAAAGGCATGGGAAAAACACGAGGTGGTGACGATGGCACAACCTCTTCAGCGGCAGAACGCCCTTGCTGCTCCTGAAGAGCTTGACGCAGCTCCTCAGTCATCTTGCTGAGCTCCTCGTTCCTAGCGCGAGAGGCGACCAGATCCTCATGCATTCTCGCCTGCTCTACGCGTGAGGCTTCCACAGTTGCCTGCAACGAACGCATCATCTCCGCCATCTGCGCCATGGTCATGGCAGCGGCGCCTTCAGCAGCGACAGGTGCCACAGGCGCAACCGGACTTGAGCGATTGCTTCTCATTTTTCTCATGAAACTCAGCGAATCACAAAATGCAGCGGACGACACTTACTTCACCTACGATCGACTCAGCGATCAATCGGAGAAACTGTGCGAAACTGCGCAAGAAACTCAAGAACATCGTAAACCTTCAAAGAAAACCACAACTTCACCAGAAACCCTACGAACAACCGATCGAGCGAAAGAACCCAAACTCCACCGAACAAATCACGCGCAAACAGCAGGAAACCTCGCTTCACCGAACAAAACTCGAAACGAACGGTGGAAAAATGCGAACTCACCGAACGAAACTCAAGCAAACAGCGGGCGACGGTTGCACCAGCACACAACCATGCAAAACTTCGAAAACCTCCAAGAACTCACGCTGTGGATGGGAGCAAATTTTACACGGCCCCACGGTGGGCGCCTGATGATCCTGCCTGTTGACCAGAACGCTGGAAACTGCCTCGTCAAGGGATCGACGTGCGCACCACTTCGAACCTCCGTTCCTCTTCGAGATCCACCTCAAGAACCTGCAAAGAAACAGAGCGGCGCCGCTGCGGCCGATCGCACTCCAACGCCCAAGTCAGTGACGGTATCACCAAATACTAAGAGAACAAGAACCGTGCAAATCCTCTCTCACAGTCAGCTCTACAACTCGCAAGCGTAAAGAGTATAAACTGAATGTGCGTACCTCAGAAAGTTCGTTAAGAACTCTTATATACCTGGTAGCTTTCTCTCTCCTGGCAGTTACAGACTTGGACACGTGGCTCGCATCCAGCTGTACACGTGCCATCATCTGGAGGCTCCTTGACTTGGCGCTGCTTCTACTCTCATTTTGGCTAAGTTACTTATGCATGGTACTGCCCAGTGCATAGCTAACTTGGGAGTGCGATCTCTACTGGAACTGGCGAGTTAGGGGCCTTCATACACCTTCCCTGTGGTCTCGCCGGCCGCCTTCATAATCTGCTTCTCCTTCATCTTCGGCGATGTGCTTGCTCTGGCGATCTCCAATGACTAGGTCGCCTGAATCTACATCTGGCGACTTCATCTTTAACCCGGTGATCGCCGATTCTAGTAAGCTGGAGATCGGAACACGCCAACTTGACAACTGGCGACTACGCGAGCCCCCCCGACTTCCTTCCCTTCTGCCAACCTGGCGCCTTGCCAACACGCCTATACTGTAGCAGGATGCCACGTCATCACTCCCGACTACCAGGGCGGTACATGACCTGTGGCTTTGGGTTTCTCTCTTGTAAAGACAACCCTATTCTGCCCACGAGATTCTGTGAACCGGACTTTGTTTATCTTCTGAACTGGGATGGTCACTCCCTCATACGGTAATTCGACCATATACAACAAACCTCTCTTTCTTTCGCAGGCCATGACAAGATTTCCCTTTATGACCTTCCAATGTTGATTTCCAAACTTCACTTCATGTCCCTCTTCGTCTAACTGCCTAACAGAAATCAAACTTTTTGTCAAGCTTGGAACAACTCTGACATCCTTCAAAAGTTCAGAAACATCTTGGTGTCTTCAACACTATGTCACCCATGCCCGTAACATCAAGAGCTCTGTCGTCCGCAAGTCTTACCTTTCCAAAGTCCCCAATAATTAGATTCTACGATGATTCACTGTTGTGGTAGCATGAAATGAAGCACCAAAATCCATGACCCAGAAATCCACACTGCTATCCGCGCAACAGATTAAAAGGTTTTCGTCCGCGAAGTTTTTGCAATGTTGACTTGTTTATCATTTGGGCATTGATTCCTGAAATGCCCCACCTCCTTGCAGTTCCAACATGTTACACTTGAGCAATCATAAGTCTTTGACTGACTCCTTCTTTTGATCTTGCTCCCATTACCTCTAATATTTCTTACCTCTAATGACATTTAGCGATTCACTAGATAATTCCCCAGAACTCCTTCTTCGGACTTCCTCGCCAAGAATGAGATTACGAATCTTCTCAAAATTGAATCCATCGGATCCCGCTGAATCGGTAACTGTTGTAACCGTTCCAGACCAACTGTCAAGCAAAGACAATAGCAGTAGTAAAGTTTGAACTTCATCATCGAACTTAATGCCCACTAACGTAAGTCTGGCTAAGATCGAATATTTATGTGCTCAGTAACTGAACTGTCATAACTCTGTGCCGCAGCGAAAAACAGGCACACCCCGCGCCTAACACTACACCGTCACTAATGCACCGATAGAAAAATGCATGCGCGACCATGCGTCTTCCGTCAATGTCATCGCACTGCACCTCCATGCCATCTCGCTCACCGCAAGCACCTGCACCTATTCGCCGCGAAACGCGATCCGCCACCGCACTGGCACACTCTGCCGCATTGCCTGGACACGACCCTACTGCGAGCAACCCACCTGCACAATGTCGCGAGTTGCCACCACTCCTGTCGCGACCCACACCACTACACGTCGCACCGCCTACTGCCGCAGGTTTGGGGTGTCGCGAATCTTGGGTCGCCGTGAAACCCTACCTTTGGAACACTGTTGCAACCCCTGCGAAATCCTAGCTTTGGGATGCTACTGCTGCCTCTACGAAACCCTAGCTTTAGGACGCTACTGCAGCCCCTAGGAAACCCTAGCTTTGGGACGTTACAGCTACCCCTGCAAAACCCTAGCTTTGGGACGTTACCACTACCCCTGTGAAACCCTAGCTTTAGGACGCCGTTGTCACCCCTGTAAAACCCTAACTTTGGGATGCCGCTGTCGCTTCAATTTTCACATCTCATCGATTAATTTCTGTTGATCGGATCTCTAGTGTGTAAATAAACCAAACTCTGATGCCACTTGATGGGAAAAACGCACACGGAAGCAACACAGGATTTAACTTGGTTCGGTCACCAACTGCAACCTACGTCCACGGACAACTAATTAGGTTTTCATTTTGTTTGTTACACACCAATTACAAGTACAATGATCTCTCTAAATAAAAATTATAAAGGGGACACAATGATTAAGCCCACTCACTAAACATGGTGTCTAGTCAGCCCAACCTAATTTGTCCTGGCTTCATACCCAACATAAGGGTGTCTAATCCATATGAAGACAAAACAGAAATATTACAACAAAGAAAATAAGAAAATTATGTAAACAATGATGCTCTATTTTTTGAATGCATCCCGCTGTGAATACTTCATCATTTCTCCTTAAGGCTTGCATCATTTTAAATATTGTTCTTTTCCAAGGATCTCAAAAGTATATTTTTTTTCTCATAATTTCTTAGTTTCCAACTTTCCACAAAACTTGAATTTTGTTTCCAATTCTATTGCGATTTTGTTTCTTCATAGTTTTTGCAAATGATTTGCTTCCAATTCTATTTTTTTATATGTTGTAGATTTTATTATCTTATTCTCCTACTCAACTTTTGTTTCCCGTTTTGATTCAAATAAGCAACTTGGAAATTTTCTTTATCCTATGAATAGTATAATAGGGTTTTCATTTCCTAACCTTGTATTTATAGGTCAAACATAGAGTAGGAATAAACCGTACATCTAAGGCATCCGAAGAGGCACACAAGAGCTACTAAAAACCCTCACTTGCCATGCAAGCTAGGGTATTGTAGAGCCTTGGACGGATAACCCTAACTTGCCATGCAAGCTACGATATGAGTAGCTTCTCTTAGAATATATGGCCTTAAACGAGAGGGGGGTGAATTGTTTAAGAGAGGTTTTTGAAAACTTTTAAATGTTTAACAAAATTCTTTGTGTGAATCCAAAATAGAAATCAGGTTAGCCAAGAATATAAGCACTAAAACAGCAAGGCAACAGAAAAACAATCAGTTGTTTCTTCGAAACAATCGGTTGTTTATACCAGTAAAGCTTAAAACAGAATTTAAATGAGTTTGAGGGTAAGAGAAAGATACACCAATAGTTTATACTGGTTCACTCTTAAGCCAAAAGCTACATCCAGTCCCCAGAAAACCACTGGGTAATCCACTAAGTAATCAAACTAGATTACAACACACAAACCACCAAAGTCAGACCTTGAACCCTTCAAGAAGCACACTCCCTTTGGCAAAACACACCAATAGTATTGATCTTGACCACCTTAAGAGCACACAACACTCCTTGGCAACACAACACCAGAAATACAGTAGGTTGAGAAGGGATTACAGTTGTTTACAATACAAACTGAAATCAATACAATTACAATCCTATTCCACTCTCTTTGAAAACTCAAAGCTTGATGTGAATGTTCAAATCTTGAAATCCACTTTATCACAACTGAAAAACTCAAATTTGTTTTTCTTTCTTGTTTGAAAACATAAAAAAAACTATTTATTTTTTCCAAAGATTGGTCAAAGCAATTAATGAAGGAGCGTATAGTTGGAAATCATTTAAAGCACATTCAACAACCAAAACAGAATTCTGTTAGAATTTTCAAAGAAACAATCAGTTGAAACCACGAAACAACCTATTGTTTGGTTTGGTAGTTAAGTCAACCAAACTAAAACAGTTTTCAACCTTTTCAAAAACTCCTAAGAGTAAAACAACCGGTTGATTCGACAAAACAACAGGTTGTTTTTCAATTAGTTGGAAAAACACTTTATTTTATAAAAGGTTTTAATTCACATCAGTTTTAGATTCAACAAAGGAGTGGATCACATTCTATTCTACCCAGATCCCTCCCCAAACACAGCAACAACACAAGCCTTGCATCAAACACATAGGATTCTATTCTTCTTGAGCATGCTACTTCCTCTCTTCCATGCCTATAAATAGAGCTTCTACCTCTTGGAAATTTAGACTTGCATTGATGATTGAAACTCTGTCTAAATTCAGACCCATTTACTCTCTTGTCTCAACTTGTTCCTTGCTAGTGTTCAAGCTAACAAGTTCTAGAATCGATTTTATGTGATCTTCTTATCTCTAATATATGTTTCAAATAATTAGGACAAATGAACACACCTTATCATGATTTATTTTAATTTCTTATTCTTAAAACAAACATATTGTTTAACATATTGTTAAGTTCTATTCAATAATCTAATCGCACTATAAATTCTTATAATCAGTTTTACTTTGATATCTATTTAGAAAATTACTAAGTAACATAAATTACTAGTTAGACAAGATGGAACATGTTTCTTTCAATTACACAATATTTATATTATTTTCATAATAAAAAATAAGATATTATTTAGGCATAAAACATGAAGATTATTTTGACTTATAAACCATCCAATTTTTGCTTCAGTGAAGTTGCTAGCACTCCTGTGACAGTTGAGACCGCTCTTGAAGGGTCTGAGCAGGCTAAGTCTTCTGCTGCCAAATATATATTCAGTTTTTGTGGAATTTTCTAGGCAGAATGAAGCTTCGTGGCTGATTGAAGGTGTTGAATTGTTTAATGTAGAAATTTTTGACCCTATGTTTGGAATTTGTAGGTTTTTTTTTTACACAAATCAAGTAAAACGGCTGGTTTTTTATGATTGGAAAGGGTTGAGCAACCAATTCCTTTAAGCAAGGTAGCTCTGAAGGGTGCAACACTTTTTGGCAGGTTATGAAACTCTTTTGGGCTATAGGTGAAGGACTTATCCTATGGTTTTGCTAGGCATGGTATGCTAGCCTTTATCCAAGTCTACCCTATGTGGCTGCCAACTGGTGCTATCTTCTCTTTTAGTAGGTTGCAGTTTTGGAATTGATGTAATCTTGAGTCAAAAGCTGAAGTGTTCTCCTTTTTAATTCATTTAATTCTTTACTGATAAAAAAGTATAAAAATTCGGCATAAATGAGAATTCATATAATTATATGAGTCTTGCGAAAGTTACATGATTTTTTACTACAAGAAAATCATTAAATATAAATTAATTTTAGAGATAAAAAATAATTGGTCACTATATTGACTAAATTAGATATTGTTTAGAGACTACCAAGTAGTTTATATTATTAATAAAATTTATAAATTAGTTTTTAAATTGGTATCTAATTAATTACCAAAGTTTTAACTACCAACTACATTAATTAGATTCTAAAATTGGTATCTAAATTATTAGCAGTTAATTAGATACCTACCAATTTAGAAACTAGTCAATAACTTTAAAAACTACTTTAAATACCAATAATTTTTTAATATATAAAATATTATCGAATTTAGTTAATATAATAACTAATTAATTATTTTTTCTCTAAAATTAATTTATAGTATTATATGATTATAAAAAATAATATCATATTTCGGTATGTTTAACAAATCTATTTAGTTAGCAAAAGAGATATAGGTCTTCAAGCCTGAAATACCAAAGGAAGTCTAACAAAGATCATATGTAGTATCATACGTGTTCTAAAGGAAGACTATATGCATAAAAAGTTTTGGACAAAGTCTTTAGAAAAAAATGTCAAATGCAAGTACATAAAGCTAGATGCAAGTCTAATGAAGTGTCAAATGCAGGTGAAATGAAGTGTTAAATGCAAGTCTAACGAAACAGTAAATGCAAGCAAATGAAGATCACACAAAGTTCCAAACATGCATTAGAAAAACAAACACTACTAAAAAAGTAGACGAAGCCTTGTGTAAGAAGATAATACACAAGTTCAAATAAGTAGACAATCCAAGAAGTAAAAAATCATAAGACATATTTGTCAACTAGAATGTCTGTCTTTAAAACAGGTTTATTCATATCTCTAAAAAATGATTTTGATAAAGCAATTTTCCTTTATTGTCGCTAAAATTAATCTCTAATTAATTAATCATTTTCTTATAGTGTATTACAAACATTATAAAAAATAATATTTCAAAATAACAATAATAACAAATAATAGTAATAGTAAATTAAATAATTAAGATTGAACAATAAATTCAATTGAAATGTCTCTCTATTTAAATATAATGAGTCAAAATGTAGCTTGAAATGGCCATATATGATCATAATCTTTAATTTCTCCTATCAGAAAGATATAATTTTCTTATCTTTTCGTTGCAAAGGATAAGTTGCCATTGGAGCAGTACGAGATTCATTTATAACTTCAACTCCGTATAGCAGTCCACCAATTAACATCTACGTAAAATCAAGATTTTCATTATTAATTATTTTTTCATTTTATTCAATTTAGGGTCTCTATTAATAAAAAAATAATTAGATCTTTTAGTTTTAAATATACATCAACGTAATCTGATTCTTTTAATCAAATTCTTTAATTTTTTAAAATGGAACAAGTATATTAAATTTAATGTTATTAATTTTATAATTTGTCTCTATTGGTTAATTATAAAGTATAACATACATAAATTAAAATTATTTATATTTTTTTAGTAATTTTACTTCTACTTAGATAGAAAGTTTGATGATGTGTTTCTAAAAATTGAGAAATTTGATTGTTCGTTTGGTAACAAAAAATAAATAAACAAGTAAGTAATAGAATTAAAAAAATAATTACATCACCTTTTTTTAGTGATAAATTGAAATTATTTTCTTATAATCATCCGAAAATGACTACAAGAATAAATTTTAAAGGAATTTCAATATTGATTAATGGAAGTTTCAAATTGATAAATAATATTCTTAATTTGAATGAAATATTATTTTTCATTAATTATTTTCAAATAAATTATGTCAGTGTACTCATAATAAATAAAAATAATGTACTTATTAAAAGAGTTAAATTATTTAAATCAGTGATATATTTAGAGTTGTTTTTATTGTAAAAAAAACCTTTAAATTGCAAGAATTCTAATAGTCAAGAGTATATTTATGATAAACATAAGTATATTTGAAGTCTTCTTAAATGAGTAAGTTTTGATTTTAGTCTTGAATTGTTTCTAGTCTCTATGATTAAGAATATTACTTTTGATCCTCAGTATTATATTACATTATAATAAAAAGTGAAATGAACATTACAGGAGACAAATATGAATATTATAATATAATATTGACTTATGTTACTACAAAAACTCTTAAAATTTATCAAATTATGTTATTCATTTATCTTTAAATGAATATTAGGAACTAAAATAATTACTTAAAATTTAGAAGAAAAAAATTAAAGATCTTTTTTTACCAAAACCAAAAGTTTAGAATTTTATAAAGATTAAAAAGAATATAATTTCAAATTTTTAAAGATGAAAGACGAAGAATTTTTTTGTAATGACGAAAAAATAAAACTCGTTAATTTAGAGAGTGAGTAAATAATATATAAGTATGTTCTTATGGTATATAGTATAAAGTGTTGGAAATAATTAAAGAAGCATAAACAACATATAATTAGCCAAGCTGCAACATTAGTTTCTTGTGAAGATTGATTGGTACATTTGGGGGATCATAGACATTTTGCTACAGTTTCTTGAGGTCCACGACAAGCCTTAATTAAGAGATATAACATCACTGCCATTCTTTTGAGTTTCATTTTCTTTTGGATGATATGTTATAGTGCAAATAGACCAAACTATGGGCCACTTTAAGCAAAATAGAAGGCAAAGATGTGTAAAGAGAGAGAGAGAGAGAGAAAGGAACACAATTCGAACATCTTGCAAGCATATGATCTAGATGCCATAAAAAAATATGCTCATAAAGTGAGCTACACAATCTAATACTTATTTTTCTTCTTGGAAAGTGAGATGTCTATGTTGATTACTCTAACTAGGCGATAGGTGAGTTGTACATCTCAAAATGACAATTTGAGATGGATAATGAAGCTTTAGAAAAAACCAACTTTATGAAAAGAGAGGAATGGTGTTCCAAAGCAATAATATCTCTTATATACTATCTTTTCCAAGAAATGGTAGGCAAAAAGAATATCCAATCACAATTTTCTACTATTCTTCAAGACACTTCACCATCTCTCTATGTAAAGAGAGAGATTACAACTTTTGATTATAGTAAATGTGTAAGGATAGTTGGATTTCATATATCCATTAGGAATATACTTAAAAGCGATTTTTGTAAAACTGAGATAGCTATATGATAATGATTGTTATTGAATCATTATCATGTTATTTACCTATTTAGTCATGCAAATTGGTTATTGCATCATTACTAAATTACTAGCTCACATTTTTCAATCTTTACTACTAAAGAGTATTAGAAATCCTACCTAGATTATTGATATGATTAAAATATTATATATTAATATAATACTAAAAAAGTATTCAATAAAAACTAATTTTAAAGACAAAAAATAATTAGTTACTATATTGAAAAATTATTGATATCTAAAATAATTTCTATTATTTAAATTGATATTTAATTAATTACTAATATTTTAACTATTAATTATTTAGATTCTAATGTTGGTATTTAAAACTTTATTAGCGGATTAGATACTAATTTAGAAACTATTTATAAATAATAAAAACTAGTTTTGATACCTATAATTTGTTTGATAGTCAATATATTAATTAATTATTTTTTATCTTTAAAAATAATTTTATTTAAAAAAATTATAGTAATAATTAAGTCTAAAATATTAAATTAGTCATAAACTCAAATGATTGTTGTTTTTAAAAGTTTCATGACTTAGTGCAATTAACTATAACAAGGTTAATGAGTTAAATTTAATACAAAAGTTAAGAGTTAAAAAAAAATGTGTGATTTGTAAATATATAATTGAAGGGAATTGATTGAAGTAGGACAGGGTATAGAGTGAATTAAAATATGAAGGTTGAGGAGTTGACAAGTATGGCTTTATGGATAGCTTCATTGTTAATAGTGTGATGACTGTTTCAAGTGGGGAGGTCCCGCTATAGATGGGAGAGAGTGATTCACGTAAGCCAAGACAAGAGACTTAACAGGTACAGAATCTTCATAACCTCCAAAGATAATGATGCTTAGGTATATAGATGGCTATAGCTAGGTCAAATTTTCTTTTGGAACACAATTCAAATGAAGTTCTTTGCGTTTTTAGTATTTTTTTTTTTTTTTGCCATTAGAGTTAAACTCTCGTTAGGTTTATTATCTTCCAATTGATCAATTTTCAATAAAAAAAATCTGAAAAGTAGAGAGGGATATGATGCTTTGATTGAATAGAAAAGAATACATTTTTTTAGAAAATATGGGTAGGATAATAGAAAGTAATTAAATAATAACAAAACTTAGATATAATAAATAATTAATTATTATACTTTACTAAATTAGATACTAATTTAAATTAAAATTTAAAATATTTATAGTACTAATAAAAATTTATAAAAAAATTAATTATTATATTGACTAAAGAATTTAGTTAATAATATTTAGATTTTAAATTAGTGTCTAAAAGACCAATTTAAAATATAAAATAGTTAAAACATAGGTCGCTAATAGTTATATATCAATTTAAAAACTATTTTATAAATTATTACTAATAATAGAAATTACTTTAGATATCAATAAATTTTTTTTAATTTATAAAATAATTTTAATTTAATAATATAATAACTAATTATTTTAGTTTCTAAAATTAATTTTTATTTAATATTTTTTTATAATGAAAGTTTTCAACCTTGTCCTCTCATGATAAAGTTGTTTTCTATAATTTTATTTTATTTTGTCTTAGTTGAAAGTCGTTCATTCTTGTCTATACTGAGCATTCCACCACCCTTCATTATTGGAAGTCTTGAGCTCACATAAAGTAAATATTCCTTTTTTTTAACATGACTTATTGCATATTCAAAATAATATTGTTCTAAATCATTTGGCTTAATGATACATGATAGCATTACATGTTGATTACAAGTTTTGAGTATGATATAGATATTTGATATTGAATAATGAATTGAGGCATGCTATATATGGCTACAAAGAAGCATTAAAGAGCACTTTAAAGTAGTACTTACAGTTGAAATGATAGCACTGATGAATTGGGCCACAACTTTAATGATTGTATATGACAAGAAACGATGAACATAAACGTGAAGTTGTGGTTCACGATAGCATAGATGGGTATTGGAAGAATCAGAGGGAAAGCAAGGAAGTGATGTACTTCATTAGAATTGAGAAAGTTCCACTCCATCAATTGGTTTGAGGACACTATCATTACCCAAATCTGACCTAAGCATAAGGCGACGCGACATCAAGTGTAAATTCACAGTGTTGTGTTTCACTCATCAATTTCTCACTTTCTAATGCAACTTCAAACCAAATTCACTGTCACAGAGCTTTAAGATAATATACCTACAAAACTACATTATGCAAAGAGTTCGAGAAATGGAATAATCAATTCCATTATAAATTATGAAGGTTAAAACACACCTAATTTAATCACACTATCTTTAATACATGACACATTTTTTTTTATTTTTTTTTCTTTTGTATTATTATTATTTTATAAATGATAAAATTAATCTAATTTACCACTACAACAAAATCATGAATTGAAAACCAATTTTTAGAGACTAAAATAATTAGTTACAATAGGAATTAAAATAGAGACTATTTTAGAAACTAAAAAAAATTGGTTTCTAAATTAATTTCTATTATTATTAAATAGTTTCTAAATTGATATCTAATTAGCAACTAAGATTTTAACTACCAATTATTTATTTTTTAAATTTGGTAGCAAAAACTTTGGTTGCTAATTAGATACTAATTTAGAAACTATTTAACAATAATAGAAAATAGTAGAAACTAATTTAGAAACCAAATTTCTTTTTAGTTTCTAAAATGATCTTTAATTTAGTTACTATTGCAACTAATTATTTTAGTTTCTACAAATTGGTTTCTATTTCATGATTTTCTTGTAGTGTACAACATACATTTTGTTATATTTATTAATTTTATTTTATTAATGATTTTTATTTTTATTTTCTCTTCCTTCTATTTTTTGTAAAACTACGTAATTGACTTTCAAAATTAACAAAGGAAAAACAAGTTTACAATTAAGCATCTTACATCCGTTTAATTTCATTACACACTTCATGTTTTTCCCAAAGGTAAGCATGTATTTCGCATCATCATCATCATCATCATCATCATGATGGTGGTTTAGCATATTGCATATTCAATGATAGCGAGCATAAATGTGTTTTTGTTCGGGAATGATACATTGAATTCTAAATCAAATCAAAATTATTTTTACTATCACAATATATCATGTACTCATTTTGTTTTGTTTGATTGGAGAAAACACTTTAACCTTAATATTTTCTTAACTTCAGCTGCTACTATATACTTTGATTGTCAAGGTATGGTTTCCCGTGCATATATTCCCGTGCATATATATATATATATATATATATATATATATATATATATATATATATATATATATATATATATATATATATATATAATATGAAATGCTATAATGAAATGCACTCAGGTCATCTTTACCATAGGTAAGATTTCATCATAATCAATTCATTTTTTTTTGGAGAAATTCTTTAACCACCATTCATGCCTTGTGCTTCAATACCTTTCTAGGGTTATCTTTCATGATCTTGAAAACCCATTTATTTCTTAATGTCTTCTTTCGAATGAGAATCTCAACTAAGTCATACGTTTAATTTTTCTGGAAATAATTAATCTCATCCTTCATAGTGTAGGGTATGAAGTCAAGACCAATTGGGTTAGGCTAACTAGACATTATGTTTAGTGAGTGGGCTTACTCATTGTACACAGTTGAACATTGTTCCGTGGCTTCAAGTGGAAGATTGTTGGGTATGAAGCCAGGACCAATTGGGTTGGGCTGACTAGACACATGTTTAGTGAGTGAGCTTAATCATTGTGTCTCCTTTATTATCTCTATTTAAAGAGATCATTGTGCTTGTAATTTGGTATGCAACAGGAAAGAAATAAAACCTAATAGTTGCCCGTGTGATGTAGGTTGCAGTTGGCGACCGAACCACGTTAAATCTTGTGTCGTTTATTTTTCTAGAGTTGATTCGTGATTGTGTGTGTTGCTTCCGCGTGCGTTTTTTTCCATCAAGTGGTATTAAGAGCTTTGGTTCGTTTACACACTAGAGATCCGATCAGCAGAAATTAATCGACGAGACGTGAAAATTGCGGCTGCAGTAGTGTCCCAAAGTTAGGGTTTCACAGAGGCAACAGTAGTGTCCCAAAGTTAGGGTTTCACAGAGGCGAAGTAGCGTCCCAAAGCTAGGGTTTCGCAAGGGTTGCAGTAGCGTCCCAAGGCTTAGGGTTTCACGGCAGTGCAAGGAGGAGGCTCCCAGATCTGCTTCACGACGACGGTGACCAGCGACGATGGTGGTGCGGAGCACCAGTGCAGTGTGGACTGCGACCAGGTCTGTTGGTGAGTGATTTTGGGTGGTGCAATATTTGCGTTCTTGATTTAAAAAAAAAAAAGATTGCCAAGATCTGAAATTAGTTGTACTGAGTATCTCGTCTAGTCATTTGAGATGGCATAAGACGGGAGGTTCCGAATTGAAAAATTCAATGGTATAGATTTCAGTTGTTGGAAAATGCAAATTGGGGATTTGGTAGTTCAGAAAGATTTGGACGTGACTTTGGGTGACAAGCCAAAAAAGATGTCTGATACAAAGTGGGCAGGTTTGGATCGGAAAGCTATGTTCGTTATCCGACTCTCTTTGAGTAAGAATGTTGCGTTCAACATTTTGAAGGAGAAGACAGCGAAAGGTATCATGGAAGCATTGTCTAACATGTACGAGTAGTCATCTGCTGCAAACAAGGTGTTTCTTATTAGAGAATTGGTAAACACAAGGATGAAGGAAGATAGTTCAGTTACTGAGCACATCAATAAAATGAATTCGATCTTAACCAGACTTATGTCAGTGGGCATTAAGTTCAATGATGAAGTTCAAGCTTTACTATTGTTATCGTCTTTTCCTAACAGTTGGTCCAGAACGGTTACAGCAGTTCAGCGGGATCTGATGGATTCACTTTTGAGAAGATTCGTGATCTCATTCTTGGCGAGGACGTCCGAAGAAGGATTTTGGGGAAACATCTAGTGAATCGCTATATGTCATCAAAGGTAAGAAAAATATCAGAGATAATGGGAGGAAGAACAAAGGAAGGAGTCAGTTAAAGACTCAGGATTGCTCAAGTGTAACATGTTGGAACTGCAAGGAGGTGAGGCATTTCAGGAATCAATGCCGAAATGATAAACAAGTCAACATTGCAGAAGATTCCGCGAACGAGGACCTCTTAGTCTGTTGCGCGAATAGCAGTGTGGATTCTTGGGTCATGGATTCTGCTGTATCATTTTATGCTACCTACAACAGTGAAGCATTACAGAATCTAGCTATTGGGGACTTTGGAAAGGTAAGACTAGCGGACAATAGAACTCTTAAGGTTACGGTTATGGGTGACATAGTGTTGAAGATACCAGTTGGTTTCTGGACTTTGAAGGATGTCAGAGTTGTTCCAAGCTTAACGAAAAGTGTGATTTCTGTTAGGCAGCTGGACGAACAGGGACATGATGTGAAGTTCGGAAATCAGCAGTGGAAGGTCTTCAAGGGAAATCTTGTCATGGTTTTGGTTCATAGAATCTCGTGGGCAAAAGAGGGTTGTCTTTACAAGAGAGAAACCTAGAGCCACAGGTTAGATTCAGGATGAACGAGCAAGGAAAGGTTCAAGTAGACCAGTCAGAGGTACTTATGGCAGTGGCAGTAGGGGTCGTGCTTCAGCTAAGGTTCCTAGACGACAGTGGGTTAGGAGAATCAATATTCCAGTTGTTGAAACTTCTCCAGAAAATTTATTGTTCAATATGGAGAGTGTTTGTTCTCAGGTTGTTCCAAGATTCAACAGTTCTTGTAAGTGGGAGCCGGTAGAAATAGAGAACGAGTTAGTGACTGACGTGTTGAAACTCAGGGGAGTTTTAACGAAGTCTTCAAAATGATTACGAAGGTTGGTGGCAACTAGAGGTGGAACATTGAGTTTCGTTGACAGATTACAGAAGTACATGTACACAGTTGAAACACAGGTGAACATTGTTTTGTGACTTCAATGTAGTCACTATATAAAGACATATAGCATCGAATGTTACAAGTTGTATCGGGCATTCGAAGAAAAGTGACAAATGGTATTGTTTATAAGTTCATATAAGTGATCAGTTTTCAATCATATTGTTTATAGGCAATATTAGTTGAAATTGAGGGTTGTCAAATTATACATTTATTAATAAACCCTATAACGCTTACAAATAAAAAATGACAAAGTGAACATAAAAAATTATCACTAAAAAAATTGATAAATAATAATAATGTAAAGACTAAAAATAATTAATCACTATATTAACTAAATTAGATATTAATTTAAAGACTAAAAGGTTATTATATCTAAAGCAGTTTTTATTATTAATAAAAATTTATAAAATAATTTATAAATTGGTATCTAAATTAGCTACCTAGGTTTTATTTACTAATATTTTAAATTCTAAATTGATCTCTAAAAAATTATTTTAAAATATAAAGTAGTAAGCAGCTAAAACCTTGTAGCTAAGAGTTAAATATCAATTTAGAAACTATTTTATAAATTTTTATTCATAATAAAAACTAATTTAGATATTAATAAAGTTTTTTAGTTTATAAAATGGTCTTTAATTTACTCAAATAGTAATTAATTATTTTTATCTTTAAAATTAGTTTTCATTTAATAATTTCTTATAGTGATATAGATGACTGAAACATTTTCTTTTCCTTACGATAATTTCTTGTTGATTATTTGTTTCTACTATATTTCATGTCATTTATTTTTGTTGATGTTTAATTTTCTAATCACTTACTTTATCATTTTTTATTTCTTCTTATTATTTGTTTTCCTCTTGAATGCTTTTCGCTTTTCAAACTTTCCTCTCTATCATTGTTTCTCAAATTGATCTACTTATTTGCTTAGTTTCATTGTTTTAAAAGTTTTACCAAATATAGTTCTAATTTATTCACTTATGCAATTTCATCTTTCTTATAACCTTTTATTTAAAAGATATTTAAAAACTTATTTTAATCATCTTAAACATGAAATCCATTTTATATACAACTAAAACTCAAGTATGAGAAGATTTTTTTTTTTACTTTCTAGAAGTAATGAATGAATTTAAGCTTTTCATAACTATGAAAAATCGAACATGTATATTTTAATTTGGTTTTAGAAATTGATTTTATATATATATATATAAAACGTGTTTCTTTGATGTGATTTTATTCTATGGGTAAGAATTTTAACATATTTGTATCTGTATAGGCTGAGGGTCCAAATGGTACCTGTCACATAATTGTTGATGTGCCAGTGATCTCCAAATTTCTTCAAGTCTCTTTTCTCCAATGTTGATGTTGATTGCACTTTGACACTCAAGTCAGTATTCTAATTTAGGTGTATTCTAGCATAATGTAAAAAATGTACCTTATTCCTCAACAGAGAGCTATATTTATAATATTGGTTTCTGGGTCTTGACTCTTGATGGGTTGAATATCAGTTATTAACTAACGCGTAGTAATCCATTAATATCAGGAACATGTATCTTTCAATTAATCAGTTTTACCTATTGTGTTTGAGATATTTTCCGTATATTTCGAGATGTTGATTGACTCATTCAACGCTATCGCAATTGTTGTTGTTCATTTATTTATTCTGTTATTTCATCTTGTTTGACTTGGTCGGCCGGTTACCGAGGCCGAGATAGGCTCGTCCGGTTTAGACTGGTACACTTTCCCCTCATACTCAAAGAAATGAATTTCTAAAGAGCCGAAGATGACCGTTGGGGTTCCCGAGGTGAGATATGATCGTTTTATAAGCATTAAATGTTTGACAGAGATATGATGTTTGCTTTCTAGTCAAAAGTCGTCATTTAACAAATACTGTTCAATCAGATGTATCTAATGGTTGGGATTTTGTGTAATTTCGTATGCCGAGTGATGGGAACCATTGGATGAGTATGGATCTAACGGCTCCGCACGAATGACATACTAATATCTTTCCTCCTTGGTTTTCTATAAATATGAAAGCATTTAAATAAAGTAGGGTTAACACATTTCTTTCAAAAGAGTTTACTAAGTGCTCTGACTGTTGAATCTTTCAACTTCCTTTCACTCTTCGTACATTACTCAGGTTAGTGATGTCTTCTTCTACTAATTCCTCTTATAGTGTTATTAATGTCGAGTCTTCTGAGGTTACCCGCACTACATCTGGTAGTGCAGAGAATGTAAGTAACTCGAACCATTCGGTCAACCGGAGATCAGAAGGTCCGAGTTATGAGTGGGTCGATCCTCGTGTCTTGAATATCCCTACGTGCTTCAGAGATTCCAACAACTTAGATAAATTTTTGTCTAAAGTTGCTTTCTTAAAACCCGATTCACCCTCTGATGCGTTAATGATTGATATCTATGTTGAGTTCAATAGTGTCAAAGTTCAAGAGGGGGGTGAATTGACCTTTTAAAAGTTTCGCGCAGAATCAAATTTTATCACAGTACACAAAAAATAAACCGATTTATTTGGCAATGATCAGATTTATTTTGACACTGTTTATGTTTGAAAACGTTTATATCAGCCAAGTTATTCTTGAGGTTATGCAGATTAATTTGCAAGCCACACACACTGATATTTAAAGCGAAACCAGTGAACAGCAAAAACAGCGACCTTCAATTTTTTAAGCAAGTGATTAAGGTTCAATTATTAGCTTGACAATCAATTGGGTAACCTATCACAATCAACCTGTTCCAGTTGTATTTAACAGATCAAATATCTTCTTCACAGAACCAAACTGATTTTCCAGAAAATAAGAACTTTATGAACAAGCCCAGAAAGAACATATTTATTTTTAATTGAACAGATTTAATTTCTGGCAGATTAGCAAATAAGCAAGAATTTGAGCGCAGGGATGAAGAGAAATGAACACACAACAGTTATATTGGTTCACTCAAATGAGCTACATCCAGTCTCACCTAATCCAAGGTGAAATCCACTAAACAAAATGTATCAAACACACTTACACAACCACTGTTCTTGAACCCTACAAGAAACTTGACACACTTGCTGAAAAACACTATTTCAACACACACACTCTTCAAGAAACCCTATCAAGAAGAGTTTACAACCACACTTTTACAAGAAAAGAAATATGAAACGAATACACCTGATAGAGGATGCAGAAATCTGCCTTAGACCAGTAGAACAAATTGCTCAAACAGTAGCAACATCTCTCACCAAGCTTTAGAACCAAACAAGAACAAGCACACTTTTGATTTTTGAAATCTTTCAAGAACACATGCTAATTCTCTTTAAATCCTTAATTCTCTGATGTAAAACTTGTTTTCTCAAATGTATGATTCTTATCTAAACGCATGAACAAGTTTTCTTTTTATAGAAAAACAACTTATAACAGATTTTCAAAAAACAGTTAAAGCTGTTATAAAAATAACAGATTGAAAATAAAATGAACAAATTTATTTTCAAAAGCAGTTAGAGAATTTGTTATGTGAAGAAGACTCAGTCAACCATTCTGGTGCAAGGATAAAACGAAAAAAAAAAACTTTTAAGATACACATGGCACCAGACTAAAAAGAATCCATTCATTTACATATGAACAGATTTATTTTCAAAACGATAACAGAAAAAACTTAACTATTGAAACACAGTCGTTTTGAAAGAGAGAAGACTTAGTCAAATACTTGATGCATAAAACGTGATTTTCAAAAGACTTAGTCAATGCATCAGTTTAAAAAAGAATTTGTTTATTTAGAAAAGAACATATTTATTTTTATGCAGTAAAGGTGTTTTTTGCAAAACATGTGAAAAACAGTTTTAGAAAATTTGTGCTTGCTCTTATCACATGGTCAGGGGTTAAGAGATGAGTTACCCAGCAAAAAGCCTACTCTTAAACAACCTCTAACCTATACCTAAGACATTCTTAAAGCAAATACAACTATACATGAAATGTACACAAATGGCTTCATCAAACACATGTCTTGAAGGGGCAGCAACCATCTTCAACAATCTATGGTTACACCGACCGAGTCTGTCATGGTCGAGAAAATACGCCTCACGACTTATTTTTTGTTTACAATACCTTTTTCTCATATTTACACATTACCCTTCCTTTCAATGACTTTACCATGGGAGTTCTTCCGGTTATTAACGTGGCGCCGACCCAACTGCACCCCAATTCGTGGGTGGCTCTTCAGGCGTTTCGAATTCTTTGTGATATTTTTAAGATTATTCCCACTCCCCAATCTTTCTTGTTTTATTACCATTCCCATACGAGTTCTCCCATGAGTTGGTTGTCTTTGACAAGTCGACCGAGGAGTGTTCGATTCACAGCTTTCACTACCTCAAACAAAAAATTTAAAGAAAAATATTTCAAAATATTTGTGGAACCAGATGGCCGAGACTATTTTTATGATATGGAGGGACAAACAAAATTTCTTTTCCATTGGACCAGAAATCCTACCCAAATTGCCACCTGGTCGAGGTCGTCGATGTCGGCATTGGACAAGGCAGTTCTTGTTTGTTTTTTGCTATCTGCTATGTAAGTTTCCTACACGGGAGTTGGTAGCATTATACGAGTCGTCCAAGAGGTGAACGAACTTTACTGGTATGTAGAATTCTTATGTACATGGTTTGTATTCATTATTTTGGTGGTGTTTAATGCATTTGTGTGTTGCAACTATCATGACTCGGATGGACCCAGCCTTGGGCGACCTCATGGCTCAAATGAGACGTTCAGCATCCAATAGAAAGATAAGTAGTTTTGAAATAGTTGGGAAGGGGAACCCGGTCGTTCCAGTTGATGTGATACCGCCAACCACCGTTGTCTCTCCGGTGAATTAGAATAGGAGTCATCCGGCCAAGGCGGTCTAACAAAATGTTGAGGCAGGGTCGTCTTCTCGGCTTCCTCTTATGTTGAATCCCCTCCTCCAAGTGGTGCAAGGTGTGCAAATCGGCCTTTCTTCAGAAGACGAGAGCGTGCTGGCAGTCGTCCCCACCAACATCTTGATCTCAGAGTTAAAGGAGCAACAAAGCCGGATGTACTCTAGGGGAGGAGTTAGAAAGAACCACTACAGTGGTGACCAAGCATAAGAATGAATAGGCCGAGTCTACTAGCTCGTTGAAAGCAACATTGGAGACGATGGAAGCTTTCAAAGAAAAAATGCGCCAAGACAATGTTGCAGCTGAGAAGGCCCAACAAGCTCTGGAAGCCGAGATGGCGGCGATTGAGGAGGAAAAGGCCCAACTTGCCAAGGAGAAAGCTGAAGCTGAAGAGATGGAGAAAGCACTTACCGCCGAGGTGGAGAAGTGTCACTCTTTTATGCTACACATAAGTAAAGATTGCTTTCACCAAGGCCTTTGGCAAGCAGCTTTTTTCCACGGTATACCTGCCAAAGACCCTCTATACGATTTGAACAAGGACGTAATTTATGGGAAGTTAGTGCCAATTGGCGGGAATGTCGATACCACCATGGAGGAAGCTAACGGTGGAGGGAATGATGCCAACCCCCAAGCCTAGGTGGAGCCCTCTTTTTAGGAGATATTTGAACCACTCTAAGTGGTTATATCTTGAACCCGAGATGTGGGCTGAAAACAATTTTTAAACTTTGTTTAATGACTGATCGGAAAAAAAATTTATTCTAAATGCAACTCTTATTTTGAACATGATATATTTTGAGAACGTCGATGATATATTCAAGTTGTGATTATGCTTTAAGACCGAGTCGAGTAATGGCAGTAATGGCTGACCGAACCTATTGATAACATGATTAGAATCAAGTACTATAATGGTTAACCAAGTTTATTCATAATATAGTGGTACTTTAATAATTCAAGTAACGTTGTACGATCGTCACGAATATTGCTGACCGACTGAGCAATAGAGTGTGATAAGGCTTAACGCTTACCTTCTACTAAAAAGTATAACCTTATAATGATCTAGGGTTTATTCTTGATAAACTGATGAATGTTAGTTAAAATTATTTTATTTTGACTGCTTTAAGCAATATTGATTTTACTCGGATCACTCTAAACGATATTTAGTTTATTTCGATCGCTCCAAGCGATATTTTATTTGTTATGATCGCTTTAGGAAATTCATTGAGAATAATTTTGTTGACGGTCTTGGCTTGGTCGTTGGTTTGTGGGTTTCTACTGAGCTTGTGATGTGTTTGATGTCAAGCTTTTCATAAAACTCAGCCAATCCTCGATTGGTAAATTGTCGATCATTGTTAGTGATGATAATATGTGGTATTCCAAATCGGCACACAATGTTTCTCCAGAAAAAAATTTGGACGTTTGGGCGGTGATGGCAACAAACGGTTCAACCTTTATCCACTTAGTAAAATAATCGATGCCTACCAAGAGGAACTTACATTGTTCTTTACCTAGGGCAAAGGGTCCGATGATGTCCATTTCCCACTTCACAAATGGCCATGGGGAGAGGATGTAATGGAGATTTCTAGACTTTTGGTGAGTCAGATTACCATAATCCTGGCATTTAACCCATTTTTGAACGAATTTTGTGCAATCACCCTGTACGGTCGGCCAATAATATCCTGCTCGTAGTATTTTGGCTGCCATTGTCCGAGCTCCCGAATGGGTACCACATACCCCCTCGTGTATCTCCCGCATAACATAAGTGGTTTGCTCGGGGGTGATGCATTTTAAGAGTGGATGAGTGTAACCTCACCGATAAAGATCTTGATCTATTAGTAGAAACTGGGCGACCTGTTGCTTCATTACTTTTTCAGAATCTGCCTCGTAGTTCCCATCTATTTAAAATTGTTTGATGGGCATCATCCAATTTGGTTGTACATTGGTTGTCTGTGAAATCGGCTAAAGCTTGTGATTTAATTTCCCCCATGGGCTGATACTGAATCTGAAATTCCAAAAGCTCCACTGCCCATCCTATCATTCGTCCAACCAAGTCTAGCTTTGCTAATATCTTCATAATGGAGTAGTCAGTTCTCACTATAATGCGGTGATTTTGAAAATACATACGGATACGTCGTGCGGTAATTACTAAGGCCAAGGAAATCTTTTCAATCATTAGGTACCAGACCTCGACACCATGAAGTACTCGACTAACGAAGTAAACTGGTCCTTCTTTTGTTTCCACTTCTTGAACTAATATCGTACTTATAGCATCCTCTGACATAACAAGATCAACAATTATAGGTTCCTTAGCATTAGGCTTTTGAATGACCGGGGAAGACGCTAAGAAAGCTTTTAATTGAAGGAATATTCTTTCACATTCGTCCATCCATCAGAACTTAGAAGCTTTTCACATCAGTTGCACGATGGGTTTAGTTTTTTCTGCAAGTTTTGGAACAAACCTGGAAAGTGTTGTAAGTCGTCTGATCAACCTTTGAATTTCTTTGACGTTCTCAGAACTGTGCATCTTAGCAATCGCCCTACAATTTTTAGGGTTTGCTTCTATGCCACGGTGAGTGAGCATAAAACCTAAGAACTTCCCTCCTTCTACCTCGAACGCACACTTGTCGGGATTAAATCTCATGCCATGGTTGTGAAGGGCTTGGAAGACTTCTCGTAGGTCTTTGATATGTTGTTCAATTGAGTCAGATTTGATGACAATGTATCCACATAAAATTCAACACTTCGGCCAAGCATGTCCATGAAAATGTAGTCCATCAGTCGTTGGTGGGTGGCCTCAACATTTTTAAGGTCGAATGACATGACCTCATAATAAAAATTATTAGAGTTAGTCTTAAATTTTTTTTTCTTTATCTCTTGGATGCATTTGGATTTGATTATATCATGAGTATGCATCTAGGAAACTTAGGATAGTGTGACCGACAGCTCCGTTGAAAATCTGATCAATACTCGGTAGGGCATAACAGTCTTTAGGGCATGCTTTGTTAAGATCAGTGTAATCTACACACATTCTCCACTTGCCATTCGCTTTTTTAACCATGACGACGTTGGCCAACTACGTTGTATAGTGTGATTTTATGATGAAGCCAACTTTAGTTAATTTATCAATTTCTTCTTGTGCGGCATTACGTTTCTCTTCACCCAATTTTCGTTTTTTTATGGGCTACCATTCTGACCTCTTTGTAAATGGAGAGGTGGTGCGTGATGATATCCAGACTCACCCCAGACATATAAGCAACTGTCCATGCAAACAAGTCAAAATTATCAATCAAAGTTTGACTTACCAGTTTGCTATCGTCCGAATTCAAGGATGTTCCAATATGTGTTTTGTGGTCGTCATCTCGAAGGGGCAAAGAACGAAGATCCTCGCCTGGATCTATACGAGCTTCGTCAAGTCGGGGATCTAAATCAACAAGTGTGACCATATGTTCTCTTGTTCCTCTATCACGAGAACGCCTTTCGGTCTACCGTCCCGTTCTCTCACGAGACCAGCCGCGTGCTAATGTTTTGTGTAACCGTCTGGTAGGTTCAATCTTAAGGCTAACAACATAGCATTCACGTGCAATATTTTGATCTAAATGGACTATGACGATATCTCCAACCGTAGATGGAAACTTCATAGCTAGATGAAAGATGGACATTATCGCCTTTAGACGATTATGGACAACCGTCCGAGGAGTATATTATATGAGGTATCTGCATTAACCAACAAATACTTGATATTTATGGTTTTACTCAGACACCTTGCTTCCCTGAATGCAGTGTATAGGTCAATAAACCCTCTGGTATCTACTCGTTCGCCTAAGAATCCAACAATCTGTTCATTGTAAGGTTGAATTTTTGTATCTAGAATCCTCACTTTTTTGAAGGTCTTCCAGTAAAGGATATCCACCGCGCTACCTTGATCCACCAGGACTTTGGTGATTGCAAATTTGCCTATTTTCACAGTAATTACCATGGGATCGTCTTGTGTTGGGTCTATTGCAGTGAAATCATCGTTGGTAAAGGTAATTGGGGGCATCCTCGATCGATTCCGGGTTAATGTGGAATGGGTCGACTGGATGGCCTGAAGATTCTTCTTTCTAGCCAAATTAAAACATCCACCTCCCACGAAGCCTTCAACTATTGTGTTGACCTCCCGTTCGGGTATGCCGAATGATACTACCCGATAATAGTGTCAATAACTTCTTGGACCTTACGCCTGGTACGCCTGGTCGATTCCTTCTTATTGGGTTTTCACTTCGTTTTTGTCTCGTCAGACTTTGGTTGTCATCATGTTGAAGTGAGTCATCTCGTCTTGACTGGTCATAATATTCTCTTTGCCCTCTAGGTGGATACCAATCCTTCTGTGGGGATCGATATGTGCTGGTATCGGTCTTGATGAATTTTTGGAAATGGACAGATTCAATAAGTTTTTCTATTTTATCCTTCAACGCCTAGGACTCTACAATCGTATGGCCATAGTTACCATGATACTAGAAATGTTTGGAAGTATCTGCATTCTTTGGAGTCTGCGATTGTTTCAAGGTCGGGATTAGCTCGGCTTGCAATGCCTCGTCCAAGATTCGTCCCCTTGGGATGGTTAGAGGTGTGTAGTTAAGAAATCAGGGACCCCAATTTTCTCTAAAGCAGTCGGATCGACCTGGTAGAGGTCGATTGCCTCTGTCTTTTTCTTCCCCTTGTTCGCACCTTCAAATTGATGTCTCCTATGATAGTCGATATGTTCCTCTATCTGCATGAATTTAGTGGCACGGTTTCTCAATTAATCCATATTTTTGGTTGGTCTCTTAATTAAGCTTTCAGTGAATCGGCCTGGTCATATTGTCGAGACAAGGTGATGCATGGCTATTTCGGGCATTAAGTTTCTGATACCCATGCAAACTTTGCTAAATCTATCCATGAATGCTTGCAAGGATTCTACTTTTTCTTGTTTCACGTTAAGGAGGGACATGGATAAAGTGTGATGTGGTCAGCTCGTTGCATACTGTACGATGAACTTCGTTTTTAGGACTTTGAAATTCCCCACGGAGTTGGGAGGGTGTTCAGTGAACCAACCGAGCGGTCCCTCTTGGAGGGATGTAGGGAAGACCTTGTTAGAATACATGGCTTAAACAAGAGGGGGATGAAATGTTTGTCAAAGATTTTCGCAAAGATTGATTAAGAATGAACATTTATCAAACAAACATAGATAAGCAATTAAGGAAAGCAATCAAACAATCAAACAGAAATTGTTATCAAAATTTTAACTGATTAAAATTACATTTTAATCGGTTGTTTATACCAGTAGCAAAAACATAATTAACACAAACAATTATAAGGAGTTTAAAGAAAGAGAGATTTACACAACAAGTTTATACTGGTTCACTCAACATTCAGCTACATCCAGTTCTCAGAACAATCTTTGAGTTCCACTAGTAATCAAATCCAGATTACACCACACACACCATAAAGAGGTGACCTTGAAAACCACAAAACCCATTCACCCTCTTTGCAATACCACACACCTCAAGTCAAAACACCCTCTGACTTTGCAGGATTTCACACACTTATAGTTAATGAATGTACAATTACAAGATCAAAGTAAGGATAGAAAACACCTAAGTCTACACAATACAAGAAGTCCTATGATCCGATCTTGTGCCAGTGCAAAGCTTAAAAGCAATCTTGCAAAACCTTTGAAAACTTCTTTCAAAAACAAATCTCAATCTCTATTTCAAAATGTGTAAAACTTGTTGTTGTATATATGTTTTGAAAGAAAGGCTTTTATTTATAGTATTAAAAAACTAGTCATTTCAAGGTAGTAACAAAGATTCAAATCAGTTTTGATCCCAAAACAGTTAAAACATGTTTTCAAAAAACTGTTATGAGAACACACATTTAACCGATTGAAACCACGATTTAACCAGTTGAATGGGTCAGGTAGTTACATAACCAATTCAAAAAAAACAGTGTCAAAACCTTTAAGCCAACTAAGTGACAAACAACCGATTATGTTGACAAATCAACCAGCTGTTTTCCCTTTTCTTGGAAAAACACTTTGTTTCTTTAAAACATATTGATTAAGCTTTGTGCAAGGATTAAGAATTGATCTTAACATAGATTCTAAACACCCTAATCTAAACCCAAACAAAAAGTAGCACAACTTCAAGCTTTAACTTGGATTTGAAACATCAAAGTTCCATGCTCAACAAACCTTACACCATACTGCCTTGTCAATTGTGTATAAGGTCATATGTGTCTTGAGAGATTTAGGTGTTCATCCGGGTCGGTGGAACCATTGTAGAGTTTGATAGTTAATCCTTTCCACTTGGCAGGAAGTGGTGTGTCGATTATCTCATATGTGAACGAGTGTCCTCTCAAGTTCTTCTCATTATTCAGGGCAGAATTGTTTCTCAAACTTTGGTGAGTTTGATGAGTTTAAAGGGTGTGAGGGGTTTGGTGGGTTTGAGGTGTTGGATGGGTTTGCAAGACTGGTGGTGCTCAAGATTGTTCTTCCCATTCATGCCCATCAAGCCGTTGTTGCAAATATTTATTCTGCTCCTTCAAAAGGGACATCTCCTTCTCGTGTCGACGTTGATCCTCCTTATTGCGTAACTGATCCACAATTCCTTTTTGTCATAACTCCTCCATTTGTGCTTGAAGGGCTTGAATCATAGCTATTTGCTCATCCGATGTACGGTCGTTGTTAGCGTTATTCCTTGTTGACACCATTGTTGCCGGTTGCTACTTGCTGCTGAAAATTGAATAGTACATCGACCCCACGGTGGGCACCAATTATACCTATATAGGTTGAGATGGTACCTGCTGATGTGACGGTGATCTCCAAATTCCTTCAAGTCTCCTTTCTCCAATGTTGATGTTCGGCCGGTTGGGGGTACCTGTTGATTGCAATCCGACGCTCAAGTCAGTATTCTGATTTAGGTGTATTCTAGCGGAATCTAAAAACTGTACCTTATTCCTCAACAGAGAGCTCTATTTATAATATTGGTTCCTGGGCCTTGACTTTTGATGGGTCGAATATCAGTTATTAAGTAATGCGTAGTGATCCCTTAATATCATGAACGTGTATCTTTCAGTTAATCAGTTTTATCTTTTGTGTTGGAGATATTTCCCGTACATTTCGGGATGTCAATGTTATTTATTATGTTTTTTCATGTTGTTTGACTCGGTCGGCCGGTTACTAAGGTCGAGACAAACTCGTCCGGTATCGACCGATACAATATTTAAATTAAAAATTATAATATTATTAAAATAAAAATAAAAAACCTATAATACTTATTTGCTTTAACCATTGAGCAATATAAAACGAAATTTCCATAGAAAAGAAATTTACATTGATATTAATTAAAATATATAATTTTTTTCATTCTATTATATTTTCTCCTATTGTTTTTATCATATCCCATCGTATTTGATTTCTGAAATCCAGATTTGGAGTTTGAGAGTATCCGTGAAAGTATTAGCAATCTTTAGAATGTTTTATTCGAAAACAGTATCTTTAATTAAATATATAAAATAAGTATGGTTTTTTTCCAAAAATACAAACAAAAACACATGCTTAAAAATAAAATTAAAAATTTAAATTGTTTTATTTGAAACTGACAAGAATAAACTTTAACCTACGTATTTTTTTATATTTTTTAAAAACAAATTTTATTTACCAGATGAAATCAGACATCAGACTTTAACTTATTTGGTAAAAGGTAATTAAATAGGTAAAAAGTCCACTAACAACAAAATAAAGTATACATTATTATTCATTTATCATCTCACTTATGTTTTTTAACAGATTTGGATGTAGTCATAGGAATGAAAACTTGACTAAAAAAAGAAAGAAATAGTGTAATAGTAGAAGAATGTTTTACATAATTGGGGTTATTATTTAAAATATTAGATGAAAGATTAAAAGAATAGATGCCATGGAGAAATGATGGAAGGAAATATTTGAAAGATTTTTTAGGGAGAATCTGTCTCATCTTCTCCAGTGATCTGCTTCATAAGGTATCTCCAGCAATAAGGCACAATTAGTATTATCTTGTCTGCGTGTAAAGCACACGTTTTGTTGACTTTTCCTTCCAGATCTTCTGAAAATGATTTTAATTAATGATTATAAAAATCAACAAAATGCCAAAATCACAATGTCTAAGTAATTTACATAATAAAATAATAAAATAAAAGCTTTTCACATGCACTATTCATCGACATACTATTTTCTCTCTTTCTTTTTCATTTTGATCACATAATCTACTTTTTTCCATTTTCAAGTGAAGGAGGCGAAATAATGAATGATTATTTTTTATTATTGCCAGCTGTAAAAGCAACTGATGTTAAATCTTTAAGCCTAAATTCAAAGATTCTATATTTGTGGTAATGTGAAAATGATAGCTTTATCATTTCATTCACAACATATCTCCGAGATAAATAATTTGTGTCCTAAATTTTAAATATTTTTAAATATTTATTAATTTTATTTTTTATTATTTATTTATATATATATATATATATTAATTGTGATAATCTATAACAATATATAAAAAAAAATTTATCTTTTTTGTGTACACGTCTTATTTTTCAATTTTATGTACTTCCGCTAGTTAATAATAATGATGACGGTACAACTATTTACATTTAAAAGTAATGGTTTTTTATTCCGTTTTAAATAATACAGTCTATATAATAACTGTCACTAAGATAGGTTTAAAGTCAACCAAATTTTTAATTAGCCAAAGAAATTCAAATAAAAGATAATATAAAAATAAAAAAAAGTAAAAGTAGAAAAAGTGAAAATCAAGAAAAAGATACTTTTATTGTGATTTAATCAGATTTCTCTTTTCCATCATCAAAATATAATTGAGAAAAGGCAAATTCTTCTTGCACCATATCAATTTTAACCTCCACCATATCAATTTTTTAAATTTCTAAAACTACCCTCCTGCAACATATCAATTTTAACCTCCACCATATCAATTTTTAAATTTCCAAAACTACCCTTATTTCAAATTAAAAAATCCAAAATAATAATTATAATTGAGAAATAAAAAAATACATGTTGGAAAAAAAATTCTGAACACAAAACTAAAAATACATTCCGGATAAAAAATTTCAGAATTCAAAAATATGTTCCGAAAATTGAAATCTAAAATATTTCAGATAAAAGTTTCAAAAATAAATTTTCCCATTTTTGTGTAAGGTTATTTTCGTCATTTAGGAGGGGTATTTTTGTCATTTTCTAGAACTGATTGGGTGCATGCTGAAATTGATATGGTGGAGGGAGAAATTGCCTTGAGAAAAACGTGTGTGCTTAAATTTAGAGTAATATTTTGAACTTTTATTCACAATTATATGTTTCTTTTTCATTAAATAATAACAATAATACATTATTATTATTATTATTATTATTATTATTATTATTATCATTATTACTAGTAGTATTATTAGTCTTGTATATGAAGACAAAACGAAGAGATTATAGCGAAAAAAATAAGAAAATTATATAATACTCCGTTTTGTGATACTTGATTTCTTCTTGAAAATTGTATTTTTTTTTTAGGTGTTTTACTTCAAGGATCTTTGAAATATATTTTTGTCAAAATTTTGTTTATAGTTTATCATAAATAACTTTTCAGAATTCTCAAATTTTATTTCCAGTTTTAATGTAAATTGTTCTCGTTCAGAGATGGGGCCTAGAAAACTATTGAGAGGACTCGTCTTCTTCCTTTCTGTTGGTCGGTCATGCTACTCTTCAACCTCTTTCCTTGCTCTTTCCTCACCTTTCCTTCCTAGCCTCGGCTCTCGGTCGTCTCATGAACACTGAATGGGAAGGTACCTGCAGAAGGCACTCTGACGCCCAAGTTAGCAAAGAGGTTTGGCACTCGGTAGCTAGAGCACTGTAGATAATGACGTACCTGGTTTCTTAGAATGTGTGCTATTAATATCACTATCATGGGTCTTACCTTGTTGAGACAGATTAGATAGTTGAATCATGATTAGGGTTGCATTACCTAGCTCCTAATCATGGGTTAGCCTTGCTGATCTTTCTTGAACGTAATTGGATTCATAATGTCGGTCGGCCTTATAGATACAGGTCGTAGGGCCTCGGTCGGCCCAGTGACAGGGTCCGAGACGTGCTATCAGTAGTACGAACCGTACCAATATGTTTCTTCGTATTTGAATATTTGCTTATACTGTTATGTTGTAGATTTTATCATTACAAGAAAATCATATTAAATAGAACTAATTTTAGAGACAAATAATAATTAATTACTATATTGACTAAATTAGATATTACTGTAGAGAATACAAAATTTATTTATATCTAAAATAAAAAAATCATATTAAATATAATTAATTTTTGAGATAATAAAATAATTAATAACTATATTGACTAAATTAAATATACGTCAAAGACTACAAAATTTATTGATATCTAAAATAATTATATACCAATTTAGAAACGGTTTATTAATAATAAAAACTACTTTAGATATAAATAAATTTTGTATTGTCTACGGTAATATCTAATTTAGTCAATATAGTACTTAATTATTATTTGTCTCTAAAACTAGTTTTTACTTAATGATTTTCTTGTGTTCTCTAATTTTTCTCCTTAAATTTCGTTTTGTTTTGATTAAATGAAATAATTTAGGTTGGGTTTTCTCCTATTCAGCTCACCTGCAAAGGTAGATACTCTTAACCTTTCACGCATGTAACCACTAGATCATGTTTTTATTTGTGTCTTTTTTATCTATAGATATATCTTTATAACTCATTATAGCTCATTGACTAAGTTCGTTGAAATTTCTATTGTGACTAGCATCGACTATTGTCAAATAAACAATTCAAAAAATCGAATCGAATAAAAGAAGATATTCAACTAAAGCAAATAGAAATTATAGTTCTAGTATCATAATGTTTTATTTATGTACAAATCACATCAATTACTATTTGTACTTTGTGTTGTAAATAGACATGAACCTTTTTTTTTATTTGACCAAAAGACAAGGCTTCTGTATAGAGGTTCTTCTGTATAGAGGTTCTTCTGTATACAGGTTCTTCTGTATAGAGGTTCTTCTTTATCATAAGATTGTCAAGTCAGAGTGTTTATTCTAACTAAAAACACAAAGTTAGTTGAAATAACGTTTAAGGTCAAAATAAACCAATTAGATTAATCATAGTTAAAATAGTAAATAGAAACTAATTTTAGATAAAAAAATAATTAGTTATTGTATTGACTAAATTAGATATTATAAATTAATTAGATATCAATTTAAAAACTAGTTAATAAATTTAGAAACTACTTTAGATACCAATAATTTTTTTAATCTATAAAATAATATCTAATTTAGTCAATATAATAATTAATTAATTATATCTCTAAAATTAGTTTCTATTTTTTTAGTAATAATTATTTTCACGATATTGGTTGAAATTTGTTGTCTACATGTTGGTTGAAAAATTTCCTATGTTAAAAACAATCTTAATTAATATTGGCTCTCAAAGCGCTAATAAAAAATTGAGTTAATAAATGAAACAATATAAAGATAAAGTATATACTTTTTTAAATTCTCTAATTTTAAATAGTCTCATTACTCTTATAAAATTTTAGAATTTTAATTTTTTTAAAATTTTTTTATCTAAATAACATATTTTATTATAAAGCATATCAAATTCTTTATAAAAAACAATTATCTTATTAAAACTCTTAACGCAAACCCACCATTTATCATTCCAAAAATTAATAAAAGTATTTGTACCAACAGTCCAAAAAGTATGTTTAAGAATAATGTCATAAAACTGTTTAATCTCATGTCAAATAGAGGAGAATCTATAACCCATTCTAAATGGGTACTTTGATTAAAGAATACTGACTTTCAAGAGAAGAGATCAAGGCTTATTACTATAAGCAAAATTCCAAGTAAGCTTAAGAAGATACACATTATTTTCATGATGAAGATTAATAATCTTCAATCCTCCATTCTCAAGAGGAGAACATATTTTTATCCCAATTAACTATAACTATGCCTTTTTTCATAACATCACCACTCCAAATAAAATTTCTCCTCCACTACTCAACTTGCTTAAGAATAGAAATCGGTCATTTATATATGTTAAAACTTAAAATTATAAGCTAGAAAACCAGTAATCACTGTATTAACCAATTGGATCCAACCCATCATGCTAAGAGATTTCCATTTCCAATATGCTAGCTTCAATTTGACTTTATCAGCCAAAGATTGAAGAAATCGACACTTTGGAGAACCAACAAAGATAGGCACCCCTAAATAATTAAAAGGTAAAGCCCCATGACTACAAGAAAGAAGATGTTGAACTTTGGTAACGAATCTTGTAGAAGTATTAATGTAAGTAGATTTTGAGATTCATTAATTTGTGACACTTTAAGAACAAAATAAGGAGGCTTAAGGAAACATCAATGGAGTTCAATGCCTTCCAAATGATGAACCAAACTCATGCACATGAGTGTCATCTCCTTACACAACAAATACCGAATAGAATACTAGAATTGAATGCAGAAATTGATAGGAAAGCAAGAACACCACATTAAACCGAATATAAACACAATATAAAGCAAATGAACCTATTGATATGAAGAATTAAGTGCAGAATTGAAAAGGAAACACAAGAAACAAGAACAATCAGTAGAATTGAAGAACAAGACAACATTGTTAGAATATATGGCATTAAACGAGAGAGGGGTGAATTGTTTAAGAGGGGTTTTTGAAAACTTTTTCAGCTTGAACAAAATCCTTTGTGTGAATCCAGATCAAAATTTCAGTTAGCCAAGAATTTAAGCATAAAACAACAAAGCACTAACAATCGGTTGTTTCTTCGAAATAATCGGTTGTTTATACCAGTAAAGCAATAACAACTAAATTTAAAGGAGTTTAAGGGAAGAAAGAGATACACAAACAGTTTATACTGGTTCACTCTTAAACCAAGAGCTACATCCAGTCCCTAAAAGCCACTAGGCAATCCACTAAGCAATCAAAACAGATTACACACTGATGAGAATCAAAAGGATGTTGTTAATAGGAAGAATGGACAAGGGCCAAATCATTTAAAGTTCTTCTTATTAGTCTTTTCAAAAGATGAGGCCCAAGCCCAAAGCCCAAGCCCAAGAAGGCCAAAGCCCAAAAAGCCCAAGTCCATCCCATGAGGGGCAAGGCCAAGCATTAAATAAAAGAGCATCATTTGAATTACTCTTGTATAGTTGTAGGAGGTGTGAATATTAAATAAAGGAGTGTGAATATGTAAAATAAAGTCACATTGTCCATGTGACTTAGGAGAGTGGGTGTAGGTGTAGTTTTTAGGAGGTGTCTTAGTAGAAAAATGTCACACCTCCCATGTGACTTGTTTTTTGTGGGAATTTCAAATGAGTTTCATTTGAATTTTCCCACCTAGCACCCTCACACTATAAATAGAGGTGTGGGCTCTTGTAAAATTGAGATTTTGAGAATTGATATAGCAAAACTCTCCCAAATTGGTGATGGAGTGTGTGAGAACTTGTCTTCTCCTCTTCCTAGTCTCATCTTGAGTGCCTTGGTTCTCTCAAGTGGCGGCATTGCTCACTTATCTTGGAGCCTTCACACTTCAAGTAGCGTGACCATCAACCAAGCTCTTCATTCTCATAAGTTCCTCTCTTCTCCATCTTTTCATTTCATCTCCATGTTCTTACGAATTCTTAAACATGTCTTAGCTTCTTTCCATTCGGTCTTTTAGCTTAATTACTTATTTTGTTCGGTTCATTTACTTTCTTGTTCAATTTAATCGGTTCAATTGGCAAGAAATGGGTCTTCCATGTGAGTTTGGTGTTTGGTGCAAGTTTTGGTGAGTTCTTGAAACATAGAACATTGATCCATTTCTATTAAAAGTGCTTATTCATTCTCCAACTCAAGTTGATTCCATAAAATGTCAAAGAATCATCTATATCTAGCTATTGGAATCATATCACACACAAACCACCAAAGTAGTGACCTTGAACCCTTCAAAAAACACACTCACTTTGGCACAACACACACCAAGAATGTTGATCTTGACTACCTCCAGAGCACACAACACTCCTTGGCAACACCACCAGAAAATCCAGAAGATTCAAAACGAATTACACTTGTTTACAGAACAATCTGAAATCAATACAAATGCAATCCTATTCCACTCTTTCTTGAGAAAACCCAAAGCTTGATGTGAATGTTCAAAACTTGAAAGCTATCTTTCTCACAACTGAAAACTCAAATCTGTTTCTCTTATTTTTTTTTAAAACATAAACAAACCATTTATACTTTTCAAAGATTGGTCAAAACATTTAATAGAGGAGCGTATTCAGTTGGAAATCATTTAAAGCAAATTCAACCACCAGAACATATTTCTGTTAGGATTTTCAAAGAAATAATCGATTGAAACCATGAAACAATCGATTGTTTTGGTTTGACAGCAAGTCAACCAACCAAAACAGTTTTCAACCTTTTCAAAAACACCTAAGAGTAAAACAATCAATTGTTTCGACAAAACAACAGATTGTTTTTCACTTAGTTTGAAAAACACTTAATTTCAAAAAGGTTTTAAGGATACATTAGCTTTAGATTCAACAAAGAGTGGATTACACTTTTAAACTACCCAGATCCTACCTTAAACACAACACCAACTTCAGCCTTGCATCAAACACTTTGGATTTGGATTCTTCAAAGCCTTTGACCACTCTTGATCAACAAACATAACCGAATAGAAATTGAAGTATGGTGCGGAAATGGAAATGGAAGATGAAAGCAAGAAGAACTTATGTGAATGAAGCCATGGAAGGGAAGAACACGCCACTTGGATGGTGATTGATCCAAGATAAGTGCAAGATGTCACCACTTGAGAGCTTCCCAAACTCACAAGATAAGACTAGTAGGAGAAACAATTCTTACACTCACACACAAATGTGTATAGTAACAATACTTCAATTTTCAAATCTAAATTTGCATGAGCATAACACCTCTATTTATATTGTGAGAGGGCTGAAATTAAAGTGGGAAAATTCAAATGAGAAGCATTTGAATTTGGCGCCTATTTACATGTCACAAGGGAGGTGTGACTTGGTTTCTTTCTTTGGCACCTCCTAAAACTACACCTATACATTCTTTTTATGTCACATGGAAGGTGTAACTTATCTTTGTACATTGACACCCCTTATATCTATATATACACCTTCCTTTTATGTTCTACTAAAAATTACTTAAAGGAAATTACAAAAAGAGACATCCAATGATGCTCATCTCCCAAAGCCTTGGCCTTGCTCCTAGTAATCCTTTGAGCTCATGGTTTGGGCTTGGGCCTCCACTTGGGTTTGGGCTTTTTGGGCTTGGACCTCTATGTTAAGAATACTAATAGGAAGAACTTCAGATGTTTTGGTCCTTGACCATTCCTCCTATTGATGGCATCTTTATTTGCTTGTTGAGATGATCCTTCAAGTATAACATCATTGGTCATCTTTATGTGTTTTTGAATCACATCAAGTATCCATGGTGAAAAAGCTACTTTTATAATTATTAACATATTGACCAGAAAAATCACCATAAGTTTTAAGGGAGATACTCAAATTTCTAAGAGACTTATTATCTGCCCTATAGAAAACAAAGATGTCAGCAGCATATAAAATGTGAGAGGGAGTGATGTAACTTGTAGGGCTATCCATATGCTGAATCTTCTTATCATTCACAAGCTTAGAGATGCCTCTACTTAGAACCTCCTCTGCGAGGCAGAAAAGCAAGGGAGATAAAGGATCACCTTGCCTCACACCTCTACTACAAGAAAAAAAAAACCCACCACACTGCCATTATCCTGATAGAAAGCATAGTTGAACGAAGGATTGTACTAATCCAACTAACAAATGAGGAATGAAAACCAAAGTGTGTCAAAACTAACAATAAGAACTTCCATCTCAGAGTGTCAAATGCTTTATGAATATCAACTTTGTAAGTCACATTACCTCCTCTAATCGTTTTAGAAAGCATGTAAATAGCTTTAAAAGCAATACCAATACAATCATGAATCTGTCTACCCTGCACAAACCCATATTGATTTGGAGAAATAATTCTAGCAGCCACAATAGCAAGCCTATTCGCCAATATTTTGGAGATGATCTTAAATTTGAAATTAACAATAGCAATTGGTCTGAAATTTTTAACATAATTCGCATCCGGAGTCTTAGGAATTAGAGAAACCACATTACTATTCATTCCAGGAAGAATTCATTTTTGTTTAAAAAATTGTTGAACAACTTTACAAACATTCATCCCAATAATCTCCCAACAAGAATGATAAAAAACACACCAAAATCGTCTGAACCAGAAGCACTATTACCATTAAGATTAAAAATTGACCTTTTGATTTCCAAATAATCCGAGCATTTAGTCAACATAATATTCTCCTCAGAAGAAAACATTTCAGGGATATAGGAACCAATAAAATCCTCCTTGCTACTAGTATTCGAACCATTAGAGTTAGACTCAGCATAAAAATTTCTATAAAAATCCAAAATATGATCCTCAATGAGTTTAGAATCCGCAACAGCACCATTATCAATTTGTAATCTATGAATCTCACTAGAATTAATAACCCTTTTAATCATAGCATAGAATAAAGTAGTGTTTCAATCCCCATCTTTAAAACAGAGCATCTTGGCCCTAATAAGATATGAATTTTAAATTGGTTCACTTTTTAGCCTTTGTTACTACATTTTTGTTTTGTTTTTTCTTTTTCTTTTTTGTTATCCCATATTTCATCTCTCTCACTCCAAGTTCATACATCCTGTTGTTTCATATTTGTTTACATCGTTGTGACATTATTCGCACAACAAGCCTTCATTACTACAACACAACAATTTGCATTGTTGCCTCTACAACTCCTTCATAACGCCCTTGCAAGTTTTCCTTCATTAATGTCTCATATATAGTGTTTGTGTTGAACCAATTGGTGTTCAATGTTTTGAAGAATCCAAATCCTTTGAAGGATGTTGAAGCCTCTGCTTTGCTTGTTGTTGCTGTGCTGGTTTAAGCTTTGTTCTGGGGTAGTTTAATGTTGTAATCCACCCTTAGATTGAATCTCAAGCAATTAGCATCTCAATCTTTATCAAAGTAAAATGTTTTTCAAACTAAGTTGAAACAACCGATTGTTTTGTCGAAACAACCGATTGTTTACACTTAGGTGTTTTGAGAAAGTTTGAAAACTGTTTTTGAATGGTTAAAACTGTTAAGTAACAAAACAACCGATTGATTCGAGGAAACAACCGATTGTTTGTTTTGTAACCATAACAGAAAAACTTTTTTCTTTGACTGAGCTTTAAATGCTTTAACTGAATATGCTCCAGTCATTAAATGCTTTGACCAATCTATTTTAAATGCAATTAAGAGTTTGTTAAGATTTGATAACAAACTATATCTTTGTATAAATTCAGAAAAACTGTTTTTAAGGAAAAAGAATCTTGAGACAAAGTTTTGACTAAGAGTTTTTCAAAGAGTTCTGAGATTGCTTAAGAGTTTAGAGATTGATCAAGGTGCTGGAATAGAATTCTACTTGTATTGATTTCAGATATTCATTTGTAACAAGTGTAATCTTTGTAAACTGCTGAACAATTTGTTTGTGTGTTTTGCTGAGATTGGTTGTGTGTTCTTGAGGTGCTCAAGATCAGCAATCTTAGTGTTGGCCAAGGAGAGTGTGTTTCTTAAGGTTTTCAAGGTCATTCTCTTGGTTGTGGTGTAAGTGATCAAGTGGTGATTGCTTAGTGGTTATCCTCAGGGTTTCTGAGAAGACTGGATGTAGCTCTAGTTTGGAGTGAACCAGTATAAACAACTGTGTACAATCTCTCTATCTCTAACTCTTTAATTTCAGTTTGTTTGTTGTTTGCTGGTATAAACAACCGATTGTTTTTTCTAGTACTACAGTTTTTGCTTGCTGTTTTGGCTAACTGAATTGCTGAATCAATTGGTTTCTGAAATAAATTCATTCTAGCTTTGAAAAGTTTGCGAAAACTCCTTTAAACAATTCACCTCCCCTCTAGTTTAAAGCCATCTTTTCTAACAGTTTGCACCTATCAAATTTTGTCCTCCATGTCGTCACAAATCTCCTCCATCGTGTACAGTAACATAACAATCATCTTCCTCTAGATCATGTTTTTCCATTACAACAATTCACTTTGTCAACGTGAAGCAAACTTCCTCATCAAATTCTAGATCAATAATTTTCGCTACATCAATTTCCACATTTGTTTTTGCACGAATTAACATATTACATCGATTATTATTTATAACTGAAGTAATAAGTCGTTTCCAACGCTTTCTATTTTATTTTAATTGAGGGTTGTAACATCAGTCAACATTCATAATGGTTATAATATTTTTCCATACTACATTGGTTTTTCAATCAATATAGAACATATCCCATCTTTTACATCAGTGTTATAACTAATGTAGAAGATATAAAATAATAGATGTTAAAAAATATTTAATAGTGTCCCCTTGTTTTTTCCTCTTTATATTTAGAGATTTTTTTTTAACTTGTATATTTTTACAGTAATTAATTCTTTATTATTCTAAATACTAGAGTTTTGATGTTGATGTTTTTACAGTATTAATCTTGTTGTTTGCTTTAAATGTATTATATATATATATATATATGTAAAATGTTAAAAGGAGTAAATGTATGAAGATATATATACATTGCATGAAACTCTTATCCGTTATTGTAGTCTTTTTAATCTTATGTGTAAAAAGAAAGTAGGCATTTATGCAAAGTAATACGAATAGTTTGTTTGTTTTAGTTATTGCCATTAATTGCGATGTAACTCAATTAGCTTATAGATTTCTAACATTAATATGAAATCGAAATAGTGGTGTAAATATGTTATACCTTTTATAATGGTTATTAAATTATCAAAACAAAAATTAATGGTTTTGTCATATGCATACATGATTTTAGTAGTGCTAAGATCCTTTCTTATTTTCTTTTCTTTTTCTTTCTCTAAATCTTCCATTCCTTATTTCTTGTAGAGGAGCATGCATGGCATTTTTACTAACATGTGATCTACAAAACAAATGAAATGACAGCTTCTATGCTTCCAAGCATAATATTAAAATGATAGAGTAAGTTATTTCTATTGTAAAGAGTACTTACAAAATTTGCTACTCCCAAATTATCTTATATTTTTCAAGAAGCACTCCTAAATTCTTCAACCTTGAGAGACAAAATTAGTTTATGTAAGATGATTAAAAGATACAACATTTACAAAATAAAAGGAGAAACAAGTTATTTAAAAGTACAGAGAGAGAAAAAAACCAAAGAGGAAAAAAGGAGGAAAAAAAGGGTAAAGTGTTGATATGGAGTAAAACATATCAAGAATTTGTTCGTATAAAAACTAAATAGTAAAGACTTGATACTATAAGAACTAAAATGTAAAAAAGTGCAAGTATGAAAGTTAAAAACAAAATATAAACTCATTAATAGTGTCATCACATTAGTACCTTCTGACAATAAAACTAAAACAAATAATTTTTAGATATAAAGACTAAATCATGAACATTATATAGGTATATAAATCGAATCAATGATTAAACCTACTATATAATTATTTTTTTGATGAAAAAACTTAGTTGATAAGTCTTTTAATTACAACTTATTTTCTAATCCACATTCAAACTCAAAAAAAGTTTAAATTCTATTTTTACTCAAACTACATTAATTTCGTGAATTACTTTCGGAATTGAAGAGACCATTATAATAGTAGATTTCTTTTTATATAAAAAAAATGTATTTATATTCTTCCGAAAATCAAAAGATGATATTTCGTTCTAAATAGAATTAATGAAGCTGCTGGGAACAAGATATCCCTTTGGTTAAAATACTAAAATGTATTATGATGTTTTTATTTTTCTCCTTATTATAATGCTTTTGTATAAATCACGTCAAATTTATTCTAAATAGTTTTTGTTGTTTGTGTAAATCTTTATGTGGCCCATATTTGATCTAGGTCCAACCCATAACCAGTATAAAATGGGCTATTTCTTTTTGCACCACATAGTTTTTTTCTATACCACTATGGGTTGTGGAAAAGAAAAAACTGCCCCTTGTTAATGGTTACCCCTTTTTGTCGGTGTCACCTCCTTATCTGTGTTGTATTTCTGGATTCTAGTAACATGCTTCTGTAATGTGTTTGAATTGCACAATCTAAAAAAAAATTTTCCAAAAAATAATTTTAGAAAATTTTTCTTTTATGAAAAATGACTTTTAAATCTGAAAGTGATTTTCTAATATAAAAAATTATTTTTGATTATATAATCTAAAATAAAATATTAATTTCTAAATTTACACAATCTAAAAAGTAAAAAATGATTTTCAAATTATTATTCTAATTTTATAGTATGAATTTTTAAGTTTTGGATTGTATAATTTTAATGTTTTCGAATTCAACAATCCGAAAAAAAATTTAAACCAAAGAATAAAGTAGAGATTTTAATATTTATAGAAGTGTAGAAAAAGAAAGTATAGGGTGAAAAAAAAGTCCTTTAAAATTCGGTTACCTTAAGCTAGGATGAAGCCCATTTATATCTCATGATTATTTGACCTTATATCTTAAATAAAGATGTCATTAATTTTTTTTACAATGCAAATAAATGAATTTCTATTTTTTTAGTTTTCTTCCATATTAAAGGGATATATAAATAATTTTAATATATCTATTCTACGTAAATAATAATAATTATAATATTTAGAGTTGCTTTCTCATTAAGGTGTATGAGAAAATTCAAATAAATGTTTATTATTTTATTATACAGTTTTAGTTTATTTTTTAAAATTATTTAAAGACCATATATCAAATAAATAATTAGGTATAAAAGTAGAGCTGAATTCAAATACATTATTGATTAAATCATAAATTTATAATTGAATGATGGTGTAAAATTTCTTTATACTAATAGTATATACTGTATACTCATAATACTCTTTTGTTTATATCAATCATTTTTTTTTTGTCTAAACATCACCCATAGGTTAATAGTAATATATTTAAACATAAATAAGCTTGAGGTTTAGTCCCTTTTTTTTCAATTTTATAAATTAATCCTCTGATAGTTTTTTTGACAGATATTCTTTTTAAATACTTCAAAACATGCAAAAAAATATATATATTTTGATACAAAAACTATTGAACTCGTAGGTTTCTTTTATTCATATATTTTCTTTTGAATATTTTTATCCCCTGGAATTTACATTTACATTGTTACCGATAGTTAGCTATTGAAAATATATTTATCTATCAATCTTAAAGTATTTTCATCTTACAAAGTATTTTTCTTTAAAAAAAATTATATATAGTTGTTCAAATTATTAGGAAGAAAGACACCTTAAAATATAAGTCCCTCTATAAATCTATAATTATTCATAAAGATAATTCCTTTTTTTTTATATTCAGATTTTAGTTTCCAGTATACCATTTAATCTATATAAAACCCTTTTATTTATTTTTATTTTGTTTTATTCATTTTCAAATATTTCTCAAAACTTGTTGTCTGACTCTGAAGTTCTATTTTTAATTTTCAAATTCTCTATTCTCTCTCCCATCTAATTTGTTTTCTATTATGACTTCAAGTTCCTTCTAGATTAACTTTAAATATCTTAAATATGTTTTCAAATTTAAACAAAAAAAACTTAAATAATATGGTATATAAAAAAGTATTTATAATATATTAAATTTAGAATTAATATATAAAATAATAAAAATTATTACATCAATTAAATTAACTGAATAAAATAAAATAGTATATCATAAAAATCGTTTGTGTTTTTTAGTACAAAGGATTTCATCTTAATCTATAAATGATTGTAGAGTTTAATTTTAATACATAACTGGACTAAAAATAATTATACGGCGATCTAATTAAAAAAATTAAAGAAAAAAAAGGCTTTTAATCTTAATATTTTGAGTCAAAATTAATTTTAGCTTTGTAACAACTAAAATTGTCAAATGTTGTTTACGGTTGAAACAACGCGTGGGTCTCTGTTTTTCCGCGACACCTTTCATCGGTTTCTTATTTTTCAACGAAACGAACACAATTCTCAGTCTTTTCCATTCAGTTTCAACCATCCCCTGTTCCTCTTTAGTTCGCAAACCCATTGCCACATTTGGGTTTGTGTACCACTGTTGACCTTGTTGGCCTCAAAATTCAGGTACCCTTCTCACAATTTTTCAGCTTTCACAGATAATTTACTTGGTAAAAGCTTTGCTGCGTTCTGCATGATGGGTTTCTTTGATTGCATTTGTTTTAATTTGTGGTACTATTTCTGAAGCATTGCACTTTGATTCATGAAAGCACGGAATTTTATCTTAGTGTGGTGTGTTATTGGTTGTGTTACCTTCGCCAGCAAGTAAACTAGTGATTTTAGAAATTTAGGACATGTTATGTGTGAGTATCTTTCTGGTTTTTGAGACGGTTTTCTACAACCATTTTACGTTATTCAACAATCAATTTCTCATCCAAAATCTATGGAGTTTTGAAAATTATTTCCAAAAATAGGTGTTTTAAAAAACAAAAATAGAAATAGCTACCATTTACTTTATCACCTTTTTTCTTCCATGTACATCTTGTTCAACATCTTCCCCAATTCCACATTTTGTCTATGTCCATTGCCTAAACAACATTGTTTAGTTGAATTTTGAAAATCTCAAGTAGTCTTTGCAAATTTTGCAAATAGAAAATCAAACATAAGCTTAGATGCAGGAGTTCATTGTCGACTCTTTTTTTTTACCTTAGTTGCTAAAAGCATTCTTTTTGTAGCAGTGATCGTGGGTTATCTGGGCATGCACCAAAATGTCTTGGCTAGTTTTTATATTTTTATTTTTCTGAATTTGAATGTTTATGCTTCTGTTTATCTTTAGTAAGTATCTATTTGTGGTTCATATTTCTTACAGCACTTAGTAAATCAGTCTTAGTAGTTTTGAAAGAGCCATTCCATGTAATAGTGTAAAAGTAATGCTGTATGTTAATGTATTTAATTAGAATGTACAAATAGTATAACAATTTTTTAGAGTGCCTTCTATTTGTGCATTATCATACTAATGGTGATTTCTAATTAATTGAATGTGTTAAAGTCTTTTGACTTGTGTATCAAAATTAAACACTATGTTGATTACTTAATTTACTTTTTCTGTTTCTATGCTGTTGGATTGTGCTAGCAGGTGAAAAATGTTTGGGTTTAGAAAAGCAGCGCCACCACCAACTGAAGCGGATAAGGAGACAACCCTTACTGCAGAAAAAAGAACAGTTTCAGAACCTGTCCTCCCAGTTCAAAAATCCAAAGGAAACTATTTCGATGAAGATGATGATGATTGGGGGAGGAAGCCTTCCTCCACTGCATCAAAAGACAAAGACAGGTACAAGAATGGTTTCCGTGACTCTGGGGGGCTAGAGAACCAAAGTGTTCAGGAGCTGGAAAACTATGCAGTGTACAAGTCTGAGGAGACAACAAAGAGTGTCGACAATTGTTTGAGGATTGCTGAGGACATCAGAGGGGAAGCCACAAAGACCCTTGAGATGTTGCACGAGCAGGGTGATCAGATAACCAGGACCCACAATATGGTTGTTGATACTGAGAAGGATTTGAGTAGGGTATGAGTATATCTGCTTTCATTTCTAAGTACAAAGTTTAGGTTATTTTTTTGTATCTCTAATAAGGCAGCATTTTGATAAATAACATTTTAATGGCCTTCACCATTTTCAACTTGGACAACTTAAATAATCTTTAATACAAACTTTTATTATGTGCATTGGTGAGATAAAAAAACCAATTGTGATTGGAGTATAATGCCCCTGCTGTTGCATTTTGATCATTCACGTAGAACATATAGGTTCCTTTGTTTGCTAATATTGTATACCTAAGCTATCAAGGTTCTGACTTATGGATATAGTTATTGTTTTGATATAGTTTTCATTACAATCTATCATGGTTGCATCAATTTTAAACCTAGATACTAGAGACAATATCAACAACAATCCGAATGAATTGAGACCCTTTGAAGAAGGGGTAAGAGTATAAAAAATGAAAAGAAAATGAAAGCTATGATTTCGTTTTTGTTTATATAACTCTAATGTGGTATTTATAGTTCCAAAAACTTAAATTGTGATCTTCAGGGTGAAAAACTCTTAAACAATCTTGGGGGCATGTTCTCCAAACCCTGGAAGCCAAAGAAGACCAAGAATATCCAAGGCCCTGTAATCACACCAGGTTTATGTTCCTCATCCTTCACTTTTACAACTCAAATTTTGGTTATTTTCTTCCATAGGCCAGGCAACATACAATAATGTAATGGAATGTGGTATCTGAACAGAAAAGACGGGGAAAAAGGATATACATAATAAGGAAGATAGGGAGAAGTTGGGTTTAGCTCCTGTGCCTAAGGGACGCTCAGCCCCTACCACACCTCCTAATGAATCTGACAGTGCCTATCAGAAAGTGGATGTAAGTGCTTTGTTCTATGTAATGTTATGCCTATTAAGTATTGGTTTTTCTCAAGTAACCTTTTCTCTGTATTATCTCGTGGTGTTACTAAAACAGTATGAGAAAGCTAAACAAGACGATGCACTCTCGGATCTAAGTGACATCTTGGGTGATTTGAAGGGTATGGCAATTGGCATGGGATCTGAACTTGACAGGTAACTATTCTTACCAATATAGATTTCTGTTGCATTGTTTATTGTTGGTATTCATCATATTCTGCTTATGGAATGGAGCAACTGATAATCTTAACCATGAAGAATAAATGAACAAAATATTATGGAAACCGGATTCAGTGTAGTCAAACTTTCACATATTCATGCAGTGATAACCTCAAATTATAATACATAAGTGTGGTGCAAATATCATCTTATAAGTTGGTTTGTGAAGTTAAGTTAATCATTAAACCTACTTAGACTCACAATTTAAAGCATGTTTTAACTCTAATTTACTGAAACAAAATATAAACAGTGTGATCTTTCAAGAATAGTTAGATATATGAATGTATTATAGTCCTTCATACACTTTATTTATATATGCACATTTAAAATTTGAACAGTGTAATGTTCATCAGATAGTTTAAAATCGTTCAGTGTGTGAATGTGTGGGAAAATTTGACTAGAGTTGAATGCTGAAGAGTCATTGTCATGAAAAATTTGGATGTTGTAAATTACATATTTGTGAATAGTTGTGTTATCTGAGAGAACTATTTGATTCAGTAATGGTGAATGTACTGTGATAACTGCAGGCAAAACAAAGCTCTTGATCATCTTGGTGACGATGTTGATGAGATGAACTCTAGAGTCAAAGGTGCCAACCAGCGTGCACGCAAATTAGTAGATAAGTGAAGTGACAGATGATAGCCTCAAACTGTTCCTCAGTTTAAGTTATTCATTTATTGTTTGTTATCATTTTTTTTTTCAAATTTTCCTCATCACTGTGTTACTGAAAGCATTTGCCAAAGGATAGAGATTTTGTTCCAGTTTGGAATTGTTCTTTTTTACTTTCCAACAGCAGCAAAAAAGTTGGCGTTTAGAAAAATGAAGTATAATCTAGTTTGGGTGAATTATCCACAATGAGAAATTAAGGGATTGTTTAGCTTAAGAAAATGTTTTCGATTTTTACTGAGTTATTAAAACTTTACTTTATTGTTTGTTTTAAAAAGAACTATGTATGATGAAAGTAAATAATAAAACCGAGAAAAGTAAAATCTACTTTTTATTATTTTTTATACTAAGTTTTGAAAATAATAAATAAAATAATATTTCTATAATTAGAAACTAGCAAAAACACATAGGCGTACGAGTATTTACATTTACATTAAAATATATACATTTTTCTAACTTTTATAACTTTATTATTTTTATAGTTTTATTAGTTTTTATGAATAATTAATTAAAAAATAAAATATAATTTAATATATATAGTATTAAAAATTATATAACCGTTATTTTTAAAAAGATAAATTATTTAGCTATTTCGAAATAAAGAGAAACTATTTAATTAATTATTTTATTAAATAAGTAAATTATTTTTTATTTATTAAATGATAAAATTGCTCAATCACACCAAAAACAAAAGTTACCAAATGACATATCTACTTTATATAATGGATGTATATGATGGTATGGATGAATAATATATATATATATATATATATATATATGATTTTGTAAAAATAGTATTAAAAAGATTAAATAGTTGTTATTTTAAAAAAAAGTTATTTAGTTATTTTGAAATAAAGAAAAATTATTCAGTTATTTGTTTTATTCAATGAATAAATAAATTATTATTTTTATTTATTAAAAGATAAATTTATCCACTTAGAAGATGACAGTAAAAGAAATTATCAAATGCATAATGTATCCTCTTGTATAAATAAAAATACTTTCTCAAGACAAACCAAGGGTATTATGTGACTCTTTTATTCTTGTTAAACGTTTCTCCATCCATAGTAGTAAAACATTACTCTTTTTCTAAAAATAAGAATAAACGTATGCTGCTTTGCTTTTAGGTAATAAATGGCCTTACTATACTCATAAGTTAAAGGTCCAACATACTTATGACAAAAAAATAATTCTTTTAGTTTTTATTTGGATGGAATAAAGAAAAGTAAGAGACCAAAAGAAGAAGAAGAAAAAGAAAAGAAAAAAAGAGGAGAGAGAGTAGGAGTTTAGATTAGGAGAAAAAAGTAAGATAAATTTCTTTATTTTTTTTTTATAAAATTCATACTAAACTTTTAGTAGTATAAAACTTCACATTTTAACTAGATTAACACACTAAAAAAATTATTTTTAACGGGGACTGTATTTTGGAGTTTCCGACGGTTTTAAACCCCATTAAGTGTGTTACTCGCGGTTTGCTTTTTTCTGGAAGATCTAGCATCACTAATTGATTACTGGTGGTTTCTCTGAATTCCTGAAAAATAATCACTTTCCGACGGTCTTGAAACCACTGTTATTTTCGACGATTTGAACTCCCGTTATTCCCAGCGATTTGAAAACTCCCGTTATTGCCGACGGTTTGAAAACTCTCGTTACTTCTAGGAGGTGCATATATAAACAAGTAGGTGATAAAATGAAAAAAATATTGAATCAAAATAGTCCAACAATTTTCTCAGACCCTTTGTTCTTCTTCTATCACCAAACACTAATACACTACTGTCCTTCAACTTTTCTGTATTTAATTTTCAATGTTTCGTAATACTATAAAGGTATAATTTTTTCATAAAGAAAACATAAACATTGAATTATTAATGTAAAAAATGTGTGTAATTTGTGATTAACACGATTTCGTATTAATATCAAATAATTATATTAATATAAGAAGTACATATTACTTACTAATTCATTCATCTTATTCATTAAGATCCTAGAAGGTATTAGAATAACAAACATAAAGATTTAGGTTTGATTCTTATTGACCACTGCATTTACATAAAGTTGGGTATGTTATTATGCAACATCTTCATGACCTTAATTAAAGATTGAAAGTAACCTTTCTTTTATTAAATATATTATTAATGTATCTCAATATAATTTCTAATACAATTTTAATCAATGATAAAGAAATTTGGTTTCATAAACTCCACGGCTAGGATTATTTTTTGATAAAATATAATTTTTAAGCAATTATATTGTTTAAGTTAGTTGAAGATATAAAAGTTAGTTTAAATGGAAGAAATGGTACAAACCAAAGGCCTTCACCCAAGATAAGTCTCCAATAACATACAAATACACCAATACACTAGTTGTATCATAAACAAAAATACATAACTACCAGAAATTATTTGAGTTCTAATGCATAACTGATTTCTAAAGCAGTTTCCATTAGTATACCTCAAAAGTAGAGTCGTCGTTTACATGCTTTGCTTCATCATTTTTATCAAGAGCCACTCTTCTACGAGTAACTTCCTAGTTTGAGTTTATCTTGACTCCTCTTGCACAGACTTTAGTATAGCTTTTCCCTTATCTTTAGAAGAGCTAGTGCTTTTATCTTGAAGTATTTCCTCTGTAGATGTGTCACCTATATTAACATATCATTTGGATCTAGTAGAATGACGACGAATAGTAGAATGACCCAAAACTACTCCAATCACACTACAAGAAGAAAAAGTTAAAAAATCATCAAGAAACCAACAAAGTGTGTAATCAAAGAAAATCTGAAATTTACCTATACTTGTTACCCTTTTCAATTTATCCATACCCTAAAGATCACCATAGTCCAAACTGTCAATAGAACAAATATCGTAATTCAATCTAGTGGTCATGATCATCTGCTAAAAGTGGACATTCTTTGGCCTTCCATTATAAATTTGGTTATGCCTAAAAAGAAAAAAAACGAAAAATGTAACTGACAAGTTCATCCAATCACGAATTAATGTAAAAGAAAAAAAAATTAATGTAAGAATAAAATACCAACTAGTGCTTCACATTGCAAGTATGAAAAATAGACCAGAATTTGTGTTTATATATAATACAATTTCTTTTTAAAATAAAGATAGAGAAATAGTAGAATGAGTGAAGTTTTTGAAATACCAATGGGAATCATTGAAGAGATGGTAGTTAAAGTTGATAAATTTACATTCTCTACATACTTTGTGGTCGTGGATATATAAAAATGAAAAGAAGTCTCTTTGATCTTAAAGAGACCTTTCTTAAAAATAACAAGAATGATCATAGATATGGATAAAGGAAATGTTAAACTATAGATACACAATGAGGTTTTGATCTTACATCTTTGGAACAATCATCATCAACCACAACCTCAAGGGACTTGCTTCAAGATAACAAATAGGGAGAGTCCTACTCGTATATCTCCCTAGAACTGAAAAGGCGTCATGCTAATGACGTAAAAAGTAATGAACTTTTTGTGCACTTTACATTTCAACTAATTTATATTTCCAACACTTTACCTTTCAAACAATTTACATTTTCTGTCATTTACGTTTTTCTTCAATTTATGTTATTGTTCATCTTCACTTTTCCATTAGAAGCAATTGCATAATAGATTGTCCAACTTGATTGTTTACAAATTTTTTACATAATTCATTATGCATAAATTGCATTAGACAACATGATTCACGATCGCATGTTAGACGCTCTATTGTAGTTACATTTTGCATGTTTATAATTTTATGTCTAGACTTCATTGTATTGTATTTTTACATTTCTTATTTCAATTCCAATTTTCCCCTTCTTAATTGAAGAAAATAATATTAAGCAATGGATTCAATTAACATGTTTTCTTTGGAATTTGGTGAAGGTTGATCCTATATTTCATTAGGCAAAAGTTTAGTATCTTGAAGAATTATATAAGGTGTTTCTTAAGTCTATTATTGAGAACAAGTAAGAGATTCTAAATTTTCATCAAAATTTTGCTACAAAGACTATTGAATTTGATTTAGTGTTTCTTCAAAATGCATCTTCATCTTATGCAAGGCGTCTTGACTGCAAAAGTTGTCATCCATACCCCATGGAGGTGGACCAAAGTAATCATAGGTACCCCAAGCACCACCAATATCGTGCACACGTCCTGAGTGCTATGGTCTTCCTATGGTTATTTTCAATATACCATTTTGACCACGGGGAATAAATGAGCGATGCATGACTTGCTCAACTAAAGAATCATGTGATATGCCAACAATAATTAAGTATAACCCTAATTATTTGACTTAAGAATGTTGGGGGAAATGAGAATGGTAGTAGGTATATTTATACTTATAATTTTATTAGCAATCATCTATGTAGACAGAGAAGTCATTTACCCATATGATTTTGTGAGTTGCCTTTCATATCTTATAGTGAGGAGATGGAGATACAAGGTCAACAAACTCAAGTTTTGTTGCCTCTAGTCGAGCAATGCATATCCCCCTCCACGATAGTACATGGGATGCATCATTCATGTTATGTTGTTCTTGGGCAGCTATCCTTCAATGCAGATAAGAAAATGAGACTATAAAAAAGTTACAAGTACATATTTGTGTAATTACAAGAATTGTCAACAACTAACTTACCAAGAGGATTCTAATCAACTATCACGAAGCAACATCCATTCCTCGTCACTGACTTGGTATTCTAACCAAGGACTCTCATCTTTAAAATTTTTAAACACATACTCTTGTGGTAATAAAGTCTTAAAGTCCCTCCATTTGGTGGTAATGATAGATAAAACCTTTTTCCTCACCACCATAGTGTTGGGAATGTCAAAATTTTAATGTAAAAATAACATAAATGTCAATCAATTTATTAACTAGGTTAATACAAAAATTAACTTATGCAGTTTTGAAGTGTATTCAAATACCTAAATATTTAGCCACATGAGATTCTTCTTTATGTCTTCAATACCATCCATGATGGAATCGTAATAGAAACATGGTGTTGAGTTATAAATCCTAGTACCTCCTAAATTTATCAGCATTTGAGGCCAATACCTTTTCAGAATGATGATTAATATATGTCAATATGTGTCCTCTCCTTAGTATCCATCTCATAGTCACTTGAGGCCATCAGATGAAAAATCTACCTAGTCTGCTCATTCCACTATTAGATCTCAAATCCACCTTAATCCAAAAACAATGTCATTAATTCATTTCACCAAATAAATAAATACATTATAATAATAAAAACACGATAATAAATTATTAGTCAAATAGGGGGATATGTTTTCCCATATCTCTTTATCATGATCACTTTGCTTAGCATGCATGTCATCCACTTTGTTGTCTATAACGACAAAAGTGTCCTTGATGAGAAAGACATAATCTCATTATTATTTAGAGACTCGTCCTAGTGAACAAATTGTAAGAGCTCATCAACTCCATTTTCATACTCTAGCACTAATGCAACGTGCATTCATCCAACTCTGAACCACAACTACATAGGTTACAAACTCCATTATTATCAACCATTGAATGTGATTCTCACTATTGTAATTGAAGGTGAGACTCTATCCATTCAAGAAAAGCCTATAATGTTAACTTTTATATAATTTTCTTAATATTCACATCAGTTTCTGAAGTATATGAAATAAAAGTAGTAACAAAGCATCACAATCAAGTATGTCTCTACAAAACAACAAATGGTTTGAACCAAAATTTCACCAAATTTATGTTTAGAATTATATGTGTATGTATTAACAATTTATGAAAAATATTCAAGATTTAATGCAAATGATTATGTTTAACTATTTTTATAATGAGAATTAAGGTTCGCTCAATCTGTGCATCAATGCAATATTTATTTTAAGTAAAATTACTACTACAAAAACAAAGTACATCAACCAAACTTACTACAATATATCTTACTCTTATGATCGATCTAAACTAAAATTTACCCTATGATTTCCCTATAAGGCATTTTATAAATTTCCTATAATTTACTCCCTAAAATTTTAAACAAACTAAAGACTAAATAATTTAGTTAGTCCAAAGATTAAAATAAATAATTAATCCCCATAATTTACAACTCTTAAAGTCTAAATTTCAATCTTAAACATCTTATAATATTCATTGTTACACAAAAAAATAATTTCAATATTTTAAATTTCAAATTAATTGTACAATATCAAACAAATTCAATTGAGACATTCATGCATTGTCATGATAGAGATTTCCAAAAACAACTATGACTTCAATTTCAATAATTAAATAGAGATATAGAGCACATCTCTTAATAATATATTTTGACCCACAAATGCTCCAATGCAATTGGACAGAAACATCCACTTCCACAAACAAGACACATGAGCAAAACCACAACACCAAGATGGCTACCAACAAGACCACAATGACTCAATCTGCTGTAAAAAAAAGATAAAACAAAGAGAAAGTGTGCATCGAAAATACAAGGAAGAATAAGCATTATGCCCGATTTTAAACAGATGTCGGACGCCTTGGGATCCAATGTAAACATACACAGTTATGTTGGACACTTACATCATCTGGAATAAATGTGGATGTTTAAGTCAGATCCATGGAGTCTGACAATAAATTTAAAATATTTACAAAAAGGTCATCGTACATTTTTATATTGTATCTTTTGTTGTCTCACGTCAAAGTGGTAACATAATTGGAAAAATTTACACTAATGCGTGATGATGTTGCATGAGAAAGAAGAGAGTAAGCTAAGTAACCAAAAACGTTGAGCATGTGCTCAATTTATAGAACTTTATGTATCACAAAATTTTGATAATTTTGAAAACAATGTGAATCACATGGCAAATAATCCACAATATATTTGATAATAGGTTAAATCAGTATTAAAAATGAACCACGTTCATTATAATTATGTGAAGAGGAAAATCTAAAATGTATATACAAATTTTACATGATGTCAAAAAAGAATACATTTTTTAATTCACATAAATTTGCTATTCATTAAAGTTTGTTGATAATTTTCACAATTTTGAGGAATCATCTTATGTCAACCATGTTTTCACGAGAAACCACTAAATTAATTTCCTCTAAATTTGATCATAAACAATGTTATCCTTTATAAATGCATTTTAAGTCTTAACATCGAATATAAATTTATCAAATTTGCTATAAGTTGATTTTCTCTCTAGTCCTATATGTCATGACCAGCGTGAATGTTTTCTAAAATTTTGTGTTTTGGCGTTTTGGGAATAAGATTTTATCAAATTTGATTTTATTTTGAGTACTCAGAAAAAACCCTTCTCTAACTCTCATTTATTATTCACTTCCTTTAAAAGTAATATTTCAACATGTTTTAGGAACATTTTCTTTGTCATTACTAATGACTCATTAGTTATTGACTTATTAGGTTTTCAATATTCAAATATTTGTTGCATGGTATATATCATTGCATCTCATACATTGAACATTTTCACCCTTTTCATGGCATACTCATTCATGGGATACTCATCCAATGGATTGGATATGGCAAAACTAAAAAAAAATATAAAGAAAAAATCATCCTTCATTTTATGTGCACTTATGGCTCCAACACACCCATGCAATTTGTTCCCTACCTCTTCGAGTTTCCATTTTCCCTAACTATGATCACATAGGAAAAACATATTTTGATAACCCTTTTTTTAAAAAAAAAAAACTATTTAACAACTCTCTTTATTAATACTAGTATAAAAGATGCACTTTGGGTTTCTATATTTAAAAAAATATATATAAAAATTGTAGTTATATAAAAATATTAGAGGATTTATAATATATTGTGTTTTTTAAAATGTGTAAGTAACTTATAGTGTGTTTTTATTATTAGCATTTAAAATTTTTATTTATTTTTCATAAATTTTAAATATAATTGAGGATAAAATAGAAATATGAAATATGTATTAAAGAGAAAATTGTATTTATGTATATATTTTTGTATGATAATAATAAAATATTTAAATTTGTATATTTATTTATGTTTATTATATTAATAAAGTGACTTATTAAATATTTTTTATTATATATAGTTAAACATTATTTAAGATATTGTACATACAATAAGTTACTTCAATGTGTAAGTAACTTATAGTGTGTATGCACAATATGTTATCTTAGCTTCGTACATGGGAACTAAAACTTTTTAGTTATATTGGGGATTCCTATTAAAATGTAATATAAATGTCAATTTTTACCCTATAAACAGATTTATAAGTTAAATTAAACTCAAACAAATTTATATAACATTAATTTAAACTGAAATATATAGTTTATGAGCATGGTTGATAAATGTTCAATCTTACTTGTTCAAGACATCTAAATACTGGTTTTCATCTAAATATATAATCAATACATACTGTATATAATCATTTATACAGTATAAATGAAGAAAAAAAATACCACCACAATCTCATTCTAAGAATTTAAGGATCATTCTTCAGTGCCATTTTCTTCATAAAATACCATTTTTATTTTTTAAAATTTCTAAAATTTGAAAGATTTTGTTCATAACATGGGTGGAAGGAAAGAGAGCTCCTTTCTTATTTTTCTAGTAGAGCACTTTTTGTTGTTGTTGAGTAAGAAAATACTTAAGGTTTACGAATACCATCTAATCAACACAACCATATGAACTTAATATTCATTAAAAACATGAACCATAAAATAAGCTCTCTCTATTTCTTCGAATTTTCCTATGAGTGTGGCTAACCCGGGAAATCACAAACCTTTGAATTCAACATTAATGTAGCCATTCCTCTCATAAGCCCCATCATCCCAACTCCTACACATATAAACTCCATGACTCCTTTGATGATGAGATGTGATTGCTGACTAAATTCACAAACCCTAAATTAATTGAGTGAGGCCCTACCCTTTTCTCCCTCATTACATACCCTCATGTGTCTCTTGCTTCCCATTAATACTCTTCATTTCCCTCATCACACTTCCCTCCATCTTTTTCCCATAACCTTCACAAGCATCACTTTTTTTTTTCTCCCTCCCCTGTTTCTCTCCGTTTCACAAATGAAGAGCTCTCTGTCTTCAACCACATGGGCCAGGTTCATGACCCTCTTGCTCCTCTTCTTTCTCTTTCTCTTCTCTTCAGCCAGCTGCAAAGTTCCATCATCTTCAACTTCCTCAGGTAACACCCTCAACCATTTCCATCACCCCCTCCTTCGCCACTGTGATTCTTTTACCAAGAGAAACCCACGTTCCTTGTGCACTGAACTCCAAAAAATCCACCAAAGATTAATTGAAACAATTCCACCCTCCCAAGATTTTGACCCAAGATTTGGTGCAGAGAAGAGACTAGTCCCCTCTGGGCCAAACCCACTTCACAACTGATTATACCAATTTCACCACTGTTAACACCCTTACGTATATAAATATATATCTGTCTTTATTCTACAACCTGCATGAACATCTTCTGCAAACTATTTCCATCACACCCTTCAGTGAGCCATGTCAAAACCGTTTGCTCCTTCATTGTTCATAACTATCACCTTTCTTGGTAACCTTTGTGGCTCTGATAAACCCACACGTTTAATCTTCAGCATTCTAGCAAACCCCTACATGGCTAGAAGATTGAATATTTGTATATCAATTGCTAGAGATACTTTGGCATGCAGAAAGATACCATCTTTGGTGGCAAGTTTTTAACTTTACAGTTATTTTGTGTAGTTGTGTTCTTTGATATTGCTAGAAATTGTGTATAAATATAACCAATGAGACAGTTATGGTGGTTTACACCTCAAAATCCTTGAAGTTGCAGTCAAAATCGTGGTTCTAGTTTAAACCCTTGTCTGGAGGGATGCCAATCTTCACAAAAGGATATTCAAGTGTTATTTTGTTGTAGGTTCTACCTTTGTACTTACTTTTGTGTGACAACACAAAAATTGTATATTGTATTTAACTTCATTTTTTTTACTTTTTTTCTTTATTGGACAAATCCCATTTGGCCATTTCCATGCTTGTGTTTTGGTTTTGTGGTCTTGTAATTAAGGAGTAGAGTTTGAGAGAGGATAGAGAATGTTGTAGAAAAGAAGGGCTGAATCTGAACACAAGCATGGAAATGGGTCCAAGCTTTGAAGAGAATATGGTTGGAGGTGTGGGTCAGGAGGACCCCATGAGTTTCACTGGTATGGAGCCACCAAAGGACAAGGACGTTTCTATTTATTAAGGGTTCTGGTTAGTTTCTGAGGTCAAATGGGCTAATTCTTGCCACCATGTGGGTCTGCAACATTTTTTCTAATTTTTAAATACATTTTTAGTTAATGGATATGACTTCTTACGTTGTTTTTTTTTATAGTGTTTATCATTTATCTTGACAAGTCATGTTTCTTTATTTATTTGATACAGTTGGGTGTGTATAATTCCTGTCCACGATGATTAAAAAGGTGCATCTTTCATTATTAAATTTATGCAATATCTTCCCAACAAATGCAGATGGGTGCTAGCTTAATTGGATAGTTTTGGGTGGAAAACGTGGGCTGCAAATTTCTATCAATTACAATATGTGGATATGAATTTTAGGGCTAGGCAAAGAAAAATCACAATAGAAATTCTGTACTTTACCAATAACTAGACAGTCCAATTTTAAGATTAAGATTATTAAAAAAATAAATTTTAATATTTATAAAGAAAAAAGAAAAGAAAATAAAGGTAATATAATATTAAAGATGAATCTAACATTTATTGGATGTCAAAATATTATATCCAATCAAATATAAAAGGGTACTTTTGAATTTATGGAAGATATTCTAAATGTTTTTAAATAACTGTTGCTTCAAGAAGTTCGTTAGGTATTAAAACTTTTTTTATTAAAATTTGATTTAATTTTATTATTTTTTATTATATTTTTATTATTCAAAAAGTGATATCAATAATTAAAACAACATAAATAGATGTAACAAAAAAGAAATTAAAAAAATTGAAAAGTGGAGGATCAACTTACCAACCCGTCCTATGATGGAGCGAGTTACTATTTCAGCCTGCACAACCTTGACGGGCCAATGATGGATCGGGCCAAAATGGCCGAGTTGACCCGTTTTGCCATCCTTATTGACAACTACCAAACCTGTTTTGTCCAAACCACACTTGCTATGTTGCATTTTCCACCCTAAAAGAATGTTAAAAGACTGTACACAAACTAGAAAGCATTAGACAAGAAATGTTAGAGCACATTTGTCATCTCAAGTAAAGTTCAACCGTTATATCGACATATAAGGATGACAATGCGGGCTGGCCCGCCCCACTTAGACCCACCCACATAGAATATGCAGGCTTATTTTACTAGCTCGCCTCGCCTTGTGTAAGGGTTGACTCTCGAGTCTGCGGGTCAGCCCGCATAAGAAATACTTTTTTTTAAATTAATAAAAAAATTAAATATAAATTTTGAATAAATTTAATTCTTTTTTTATTTAGATGCATTAGGTAAATGGTCTCACAATATTATTCTCACGACACATGCGTAATAAGATGTGAGTAAAAATTTCAGAATGTGAAACATGAGGGTACATGAAGAAAATATGAGGTTACAAAAAACAACTTCTAAATTTTTAAGTTATGTAGATCATGTGGGTCAGCCCGTCCCACCTCTCACTTGACCCGCGTAGGTTATGAATTATGCGGGACAAGTCTAAGTGAGTCAGCGGGTTGATATAGGCAGCCCGCCCCACATTTTTCTCAACGGATCGCGGGTCGGCCCGCACAACCCGCCCTGCTTTGCCATCCCTATCGAGATATACATACTCGAGAAGGACCATTGATGTTACCTACAAATGCTTTGTTTCTCAAGTTTACTTTTCCTTATGACCAAACCAAGTTAATCCCTTAATCATGATTATCTAGAATAACAAACTATATTAATCAATTTCTTGACTTATAATATTCTTCTTATGTATTAAGGTGGAACAGTTTGAATCAAACATTCAATTTTGTTCCCAGACATTGACTTATTTGGTTGATTTGAAGGGGCTAAAAAAACGAACGTGTTTCCCAACTTCATTCAAGTTCTAAAAGCATGAATGGTGATTCCTCACATGTCAAGCATTAAACATTCAATCAAATCAAATGAACTGAAACAAAGAAACATTCTTAAATAACAAAAGATAAGAGATATACATTATTCTCCAATCCCAACAAGTTATATTTAGCTACTCATGATAAATCTTACAAAGAAACTCATGAATGAGTAGTTAGCAACAAAGAACACGAAGCCTTGAATGTTGCATGTTAGCTGCGACTGCTCTCTTTTTCCTTTAGTTACAACCTCCCATTTATGAACCAGGAACTCTCTATTATAGATTTTTAGTGATGGGTTTCCTCATATTTGTCATTTAATCAACGCATAGCCAATATGATCAATAGATTGAATTTCTCCATCTTGAAGAAACCTTTTGCCTCATAGCATAATCCAAGCTTAGCGAAATCACAACTTTCTTAACCTTGAAGAACTCTTTTTGGCTTTTCTTCAAGCCTAGGTCCAACGAATTTAGCTTTCTTAAGCATGAAACATTCTTTTGGCTTTGAATCCGCTCTAAGCTAAGCTTCAACGAAATGGATTTCTTAAGCTTGAAGAAAACTTTTTAGCTTAGAATGCACTCAAAGTTAATCCCTAGAGAAATGGGATTTCTTAAACTGAGGACTCTTTTTTCTCAGAGCTTTTCATATGCGATCAACAACCCAATCATCCATGATTTGGTTCTTCTCTTGTGTAGATTCGCTTATCGAATTTCTTGACGTTTAGTGCTTGGAGGTTCTTTCTTTTAATGGTCCCTATCACATATTCACTTAGACCTTAATGCATGTGCTAAGTGAATTGGCATTTTGCTAATCCTTTGTTTTGTTGTTATTATATTTAATTTCCTATAAGATTCCATCAAAACTTGCATGCCCATTTCTCTATTTAGGTCAAGCCCAATTTTTAGTGGGAAGACACTCTTTTTATAATATTTTTCATGAAAATCATTATTTTTTATGTTTAATTTTATATAAAAATCAAGAACATTTGGCATTTATTAGCAATCATCCCAAATTATTGAAAATTTTCCATTAGTAAATAAAAAGTGTTGGATCATTTCTTTCTTTTGAAAATAAACTTTCGTTTCTTCATAACCTTGCAATATGTTTCGTTTCTTGATATTATCTTTTGTGGACAATTTATTTAAGAAGTCTCCAAGTGAAAAATGTCATCTTTGGAGGTATTTTTTCCTTCCACAAACTAATAAAATTATAATTAACTTGACTTGTTATGTTATGTTATATTGTTGAATAATGTTATATATAAATTTCACAATATATTCTCCACCAGAATTTTCAAACCCACTTATCCTCTTCCCATCTATTTGGATTAACCTATCCAACCTCATAACATTTAGTTAAGAAGATTGGAAGTTGAAAAAGGAGCTCCAAAGACTCTATCTCAGGAAGAATTAATGATTTCTGCTCTTCCATTTTCTTTAGTTTTATAAACATTGTATAGAGTAGTATAAGATTTTTTTGGGGCTTGTATTTGGGTCATTTTCTTGGACCATGTTTTGGGCCAATTAGAGTAGGGTATAAATAGAAAAAGAAAGAGTCTAGCTAGAGTTACAATTGAGCCTCCTTGGACCCAATGCAACTCTAGATCATCTAGGATGCACAAAATAAATTACTAGAGTGCAAATAGAAAGCATAGAACGACAAGGAAGTCATGAAGGTCCAAGGAAGGCATGAAGGTCCACATGTCATCCCCTTAATGGAGAGAATTCTCACAAATGCCAAAAGGTCATTTGTCTTCATGGGAATGGAGAGGATTCTCTCCAAATAGAGGAGGACACTTGTCAACCTCTAATTTGAGAGGATTTGCTCCAATTAGAGAGAGTCACTTGTTCTTCAATGAGTTGGTCTAACCTCTCTTAAGCTTCATTATCATTCTCCATACACTAATACTTCACAGTTTCATTCACTCATTTTAGCCGCCAAATTCCACCAAATTCTACACCCCAAAAATATAAAACAAAAGACACAAAGTCATGCAAGCTAAGATTGCATCAATACTCTCCACTAGATTCCCATTTTCAAACCCACTTATCCTTTTCCCATCTATTTGGCTTAACCCTTTGTTGTGCATTTTGTGATATTTGCAAATTGTCCTCCTCAAAGATAAATAGTTGCCTACGCGAATCAAAACTTTAATTTCATGTGTCTCCTTTCCACTTTCTCATATTTTCCATTTTCCCATACTCCACATTTTATGTTTTTATTTTGAAATCAAGTATATCCTATTAAAATCATTTGCTAAAATAGAATCTCATACCCACATTTTAGTGTTAATATTTCCTAGCTTCCTACTAATCTCATTATCTAATCACCTTTTTCTTATTTTCTCTCCTTAAGTCTTTCTCATATCCTTTAACCAGATAAAAGAACTAAAATTAATTTATATCCTTATCAAAATTTTCCAACCACCATACCTTAAAATTAAAACTTAGTCTCATAACCACTTTCATTTTCCTAACAAAAATTTAATGAATGATTTAATATTTTTTTCTTCAAGCCTCTATGTTCTTTAGGGTTGTCCATAAAAAAAACTTAATTGAAAACTTATCAGTCTTTTTGCTACCTCACTAGATATTAAAGAACATAACATTGTGAATGTACTATGTATGGTTCGAGATTATGTTGGCCACCTAGATCGACATGTTGTCCCTAATTGAGCAACCAACTTTCATTATACACCTAATTTCAAAATAACTTAGGAAAATAACCAAGATTTCATTAAAATATTATAAATAAATAGAGATTCCAAGGTATCACGGTTCAATTAATACTTATTTATTACCTTATCTATTACTCAGTTGATTTTAGTGTTGGAGTATCTTTGTAGACACCCACCCACTAGCAATGAGGAATTGAAAGAGAGCGTCACAAGTACAAAGGAAGGTATTATAAAATAGAACAGATATGAACAAAAGAGAACAAAAATGAACAAAAGAGTAAAAGGAAGGCAAGGATATAAGAATGAATATCTCTTTTATTATCTTGAAATCAGAACGAATAGTTTAAATATATACAAGTTGTACACTCATTTTAGGTCTAGCCAAAGAAAGAAATAATCAATTAATAAATAATAGAATCATAACAGACAGAGACAAAATAAAGGTTATTCACCTCTATAAAGAGAAACAACTAAGAATTAGAGAAGAAACAATTAATATTAACATTTTTCTATAACGTTTGTATCCATATCCTTTAATATCCCCCCTCAAGCTGGGGAGCAAATATTGATGACACCCAGCTTGGAACAAATACTCTTGAAAGATTGAGGACTTAAAACTTTGGTATAAATGTCAGACAATTGCTATGTGGTGGAAATGGGAAGTAAATGGATGAGACCCTTCTTTAATTTTTCCCTAACAACGTGACAATCTATTTCTATATGTTTCGTACACTCGTGAAACACTAGATTTGTTGCAATGTATCTTGTTGAGTCACTGTCACAGTATAAAAGAGATGGTTGCTCAAAAGAAACTTTGAAATCTTGAAGAAGATAAGTTAGCCATTGAATTTCACATGTAAGAGTGGTCATTGCCCTGTATTCAGCTTCACAATAACTCTTTGATATCGTGCCTTGCTTATTTGATTTCCAGGATATGAGAGAATTCCCAAGATACACACTAAAACCAGTCACTGATTGTCTTAAATCACTGCAGGTGCCCCAATCACTTTCACAAAAGGCTTTTAGATGAGCAGAAGTGTTGGAAGAGAAAAATAAACCAAGACTTAGAGCTCCTTTAATATATCTGAGAATTCTAATCACTGTAGTATAGTGAGAAATTGTAGGCTTAGCAAGAAATTGAGAAAGTTGTTGCACAAAAAATGTTATGTTAGGTCGGGTATTAGTGAGATACATAAGTCTTCCAATCAATCTTCTGTAGGCTTGAATATCTGTGAAAGGAATACCTCCACTAGAAGAAATTTTTTATTGATTATCAATACGAGTGGGTGCAGGTTTGCAGGCTAAAAGACCTACATCTGTAAACAATTCCAATGCATATTTCCTTTGATTCGCCATTATGCCTTATTTACTTCTTGCTACTTCTAGACCAAGAAAATATCTTAAATCCCCTAGATCCTTAATCTTGAATGTCTGATTCAAGGCTTGTTTAATTCAAGCAATCTCTTCTTTATCATTTGCTATCAATATTATATCATCCACATACACCAATAATTTTGTAAAGAATCCTTCAGAAGAATTAATCAAAAAGGAATTATCTTTCATAGGTTAAGTATATCCCATAGAAAGCAAAATGGATGACAGTTTGACAAACCACTATCTGTTGGCTTGCTTAAGGCCATATAAAGCCTTTTTTAGTTTACAAACTTTTCATGGTGAAATAGAAGTCAATACAGGAAGAGCAACCATGTATACATTTTCTTTCAAATCTTCATGTAGAAAGGCATTGTTTATGTCTAATTGTTTCAATTCTCAATTATAGTAGAAGCAAGCGAAATAAGCAACCTTATGGTGGTCATCTTTGCTACTGGAGAGAAAGTATCAAAGTAGTCAATGCCTTCTGTTTGTGTGTATCCCTTTGCTACTAACCTTGCTTTATACCTTTCAATTGTCCCATCAGCCTTATATTTTATTTTGAATACCCATTTGCAACCTATGGCAGCTTTGTCCTTAGGCAGAAGAGCAGTCTCCCAAGTTTGATTTGACTCTAAAGCAGATATCTCACATTGGATAGCTTTTCTCCAACAGTCATGTTTCACAGCTTCAGAATAAGTGTTTGGCTCAACATGTGAAGAAATAAACATAACAAAAGATTTGTAAGAAGGTGATAAATTGTTATAAGACAAAACAAAATTCAAAGGATATTTAACTCTTGAATATGTATTGGAAACATTAAGATTGCAATGATAATCCTTTAAATACTCAAGTGGTCTTTTTATTCTTGTACTCATTCGGACAGATGGATCTGATTCATAATTTTGTCCTATTTCATGATCTTCATTGAGGTTTTGGTCTATATGGGAACAAACTTCTTACGAAACCTCAATGTGTGACTCACAGTTATTATCACTATTATTTTCAACATTATCACAAGGTGTATTTTCACAAGGTGCATTATCACAAGGTTCAAGAATGGCTTGTGATGGTTGTCTCAAGACAGGTTGATCTTCAGCAAACAAAATTTGATCATAAATGTCAGGACTGTTAGTTTCATTGCTAGTATCTTGAACCCTTTGATATGACAAAAACATGTTCGTAAAAGACAACATCCCTATATAGAAATATTTCTCTTGATTGAATATTCAACAAAATATATCATTTTGTCCCCCTTTTAAAACCAATAAAAACACATTTTGATGCCTTTGGATCAAAATTTTTTTCTATTGGTTGACAAAGTACTAGCATAACATAAAGAACTAAACACCTTTAATCCAGTAAAATCTACTTTAGTTTTGTAAAGCATTTCATGAGGAGAAGAATAGTTTAAAACATGTGTGAGAAGCATGTTTATAATATACACAACATGTATCACAGAATATGACCAATAAATTTTGGGTAAATGAGATTGTATCATGAGAGCTCTTGCTACATTTAATAAATGACCATGTTTCCTTTCAACTATATCATTTTGTTGTGGACTATTGACACATGATGTTTGATGTACTATTCCTTTATTGACAAAAAAGTTAGTCATGAAAAATTCAGTCACATTATCACTTCTTATTATTTTTATTGTTGTCTCAAATTGTGTTTGAACAAAAGCAACAAAATTTTCCAAAACCTTGACAACTTCATATTTTTGTTTTAAAGGAAAAATCCATGTGTACCTCAAATAGTCATCAACTATGGTCAAGAAGTATTTATGGCCATGGATTGATGGTATTGAAGATGGTCCCCAAATATCTACATGAATCAAATCAAAACATTTTTTTGATTTAGATGTACTAATAGGAAAAAAAAAGTCTTTTTTGCTTTGCAAATTGACAAACATCACAAACAAAAGATTTGTTATATTTAACAAAAGGAAATTTATTCTTGATAACATCAATACATTTATTTGAAATATGACCTAATCGAAAATGCCAAAGGGTTTCTAGATCACTAGCACTGACATTAACAGTATTGATGGTGTGTGTAGATTTGATGGGTTTAATTTGAAGTTCCTGGTAAGATTAGATCCTGAGTATATAAAGTTTATCTTGCATCTTAGTATAACCAATTATTTTCAAGGAGTTTTTGTCTTGTATGTGACAGCCATTAGAATCAAAGGTAAGAACACAAGATAGTTTATAAATCAATTTTGTTACTGAAAGAAGATTAAAGGTTAAGCAAAGACTATATAAAACATTGTCTATGACATGATCTTGATTGAGAAAAACACTTTCAGAATAATTGGCAATGACTTGATTATCATTTGGTAATTTAACAGAAATAGGAGGAATTTGTTGATATGAAACCAAATAAGTTAAGGATGAACAAATGTGATCAGTAACACCACTATCAATAACCCAAGAACTAAAGGAAGAAATAAAGTTATTACCAGTTTGTGTTGTCATGTTGGAAGGAATAACAGAGACTTGAATAAAAACATTGTCACTGGATTTGACCTGTTGTAAAAGAGCTAACAATGTTTGATACTGCTTAGGAGTAAAACCAATTTGTTGAGACTCCACTTCTAACTTTGAACCTTCATGATTCTGCCCATTATTATTAAAATTTGTATTTTCAAAAACTGCATGACTCTAATCATGGTTCTGATTTTTAAATTTGAAATGAGGTGGATGTATCAATGGTATGTTTTGTCTTTCTACAATGACTGTAAATTTTGTAAATATATCTTCTTCCATAGCTTCCTCTTCCATATCCACCACCTATGCATAGGTCGTAGCATTGTCTTTACAACCTCATTTGCTAGTAGCAATCATTGTCTTGGATTGATTACCAAAAAATTTCCTCTCTTGTTGTGGAATGAGAAAGCAAAATCTATTCAAGGATGGATTATCTAATGAATAACATGGTAAGGTGAACAAAGATCTTGTGATGGATCAACAACTTCACCCATATATAAATGTAGCAACCAGAGCTCTAATACCATATTATAAAATAGAACAGATATGAACAAAAGAGAACAAAGATGAACAAAAGTGTAAAAGGAAAGCAAAGGATATAAGAATGAATATTTCTTTTATTATCTTGAAATCAGAACGAATAGTCTGAATATATACAAGTTGTACACTCATTCTAGGTCTAGCCAAAGAAAGAAATAATCAATTAATAAATACTAGAATCATAACAGACAAAGACAAAATAAAGGTTATTCACCTCTATAAAGAGAAAAACTAAGAATTAGAGAAGACACAATTAATATTAACATTTTTCTATAATGTTTGTATCCATATCCTTTAATAGAAGGACATCATTATAGGATTCACTAGTAGAGGAGATCTTAGTCTTATATGTTCATCTCGATCCTTGTAAAAATATTTGGGGTCCATCATTAAGTCATGTTAAACTTTTATAAGATTGCCTGGTATCGACAAAGAACACGATGAACAACAACGACAATGGTCACCAAAAATATAAGAAAACCACTTGAACTAGATGACATTGTTGTCAAACTCCAAAAGAAATAGTGGAGCTAAAGAAGTAGAGTGCTAAAGAAATAAACACATTAAGGTAAGAAAATGTTCAAATGAAGAGGAATTTGAGAGAAACCCAAACACCTTAAATGAGCCTAACATATAACATCGATCTCGAGAGAGAAATAGGTTCTGAGTTTTTTACAAACAATGCCTACTACTCCACCCCTATATATGACAAACTTCTGGAGTATTAAGTTCAATTGAATAGATAAAAAAATATCATGTGATAAAATCAAGAAATTAAATAAATGAAGATTCATCTAACAAAAAAACACATAAAAACACATAATGAGTCATCGTGTTAACCAAACAAGTTATTTTTATCTAAATATCATAGTATAATAAGACTAAATTGTTGTAAAATGTTACTTACTTCACATTCAAGGGAAATAGTAACTTCCACCCACTTACTACACTGATTTCAAACAAAACTAGCAATCTTTCTATAATAAGAAAAATGTGATCAATGATTTCTTCGATTAAACCGCACATCTCAAGACGACAAGATTATCTCTCATGCTTACTCTTTTCAACATAACTTTCCATGTAAAAGGAATAATATATGATAAAGTTAAGATACACCCTAATTTATTGAAACGTTCAGATTTTCCCCCATCTAAATTATTTTTCAAAATTGTATATGTTGAGTTAATAATAAATCCTTCATCCTTTGCAAATCCAAGTATCTTCACCAGATTTACTAGGAAGGTAGCCCAAGATATTTATGTAAGTATGACTTCCCGGCATTCTATTTATCTTTTCAAAACTTGATACAAGTACTCGAACCTATTTGTCATTATATAGTTCAGGATGCATGAAGCTTCCAATGGCTATCATGCAATTTCTGTACTAAATTTGGTGCAGTAATATCGCAACTGATATGTGCAAGAAAGTTTTTAAGTGTTTCCAGTCCTAAAATGAAGAGGTGCTGAGTTGTTTTGGGAACTGTGGTTTGTGAAGACTTAGATGAGAGACCAAATTGGCTTAACAAAATGTTTGTGTGGTTGAGTTATATGCAGGTACATTTTGGGTTATAAAGGTGTATCGATTGGTACCAGACAAGTCATGTCACTCGGTCTCAATCCCGCATTAATATATATTAAAGGTGTTCAATAAATGACAAGAATGAAAATTGTGAAAATTTCCTACGAATTATGATTATGTCCTACCAAATTTAGGTGACACCAATATACCAATATACCAATATATCAATATATCAATATACCAATATACATCCCTATAAATCAAGGGTCATGCTATAAATCAGTTAGTAACTGGTATTTGATTGATTCGGCCCATCACAACAAAGACTCATGACTAAACACTATAAATAAACCTCTACAGAGGTATAAGACACGCTTTAATCAGGTTTACAATATACAATATACATTTTGTATACAGAGGACTTACCTGAGCATGGGAGTACCTTTTTTAGGTTCACCCTGACCGAACACTGATAACAAAAGGAATGTGGGTTATGACTCACCTTTCCATTTTCTTGGCATAATTGGGAGGTTACTTACCACAATTAATTGTAATCAAAGGGAGGTTACTTACCACAATTAATTGTTATCAAAGGGAGGTTACTTACCATTAATTGATTTTATTATTGTTGTCTCCTAGAACCACTATATATAGTGGCTTCCTTCAAGCAATGTAACACAACAAACAACAACATACACTTGCTTCCTCTCTCTTTTCATATACTCTTTATTTCTTATCTTGGGTGTAAGTGTTTAACCCATATAGAGAATTTGTTTTGGGACTATTTATCTATTAGCCTGAGAGGAATTCATTGTACTCCCAGTACCATTATAGTGGAAGTTTTGGCTCTCTCACCGGTGGTTTTTTACCTCTATTGAAAGGGGTTTTCCACCTAAAAATTTATGGTATCATTCTCATTTTCCTTATTACTTTAATTTCTCATAATCTTTGGTTGATATTATCACGCTTCCACACACGATATCCCTACAAATTAGCATCAGATCTTTTCGATAATTCAACCAGGATTTGTTGTTCAATAATGTCGAAATTTGATGGTAAAATCAGCTTTGCTATCTGGCAAGTCCAGATGCTAGCTATTCTCACCCAGAATGATTTAAAGAAAGTTTTGGTAGGTAAAATGACGAGGCCAACCACTATGACGGAGGAGCAATGGGATGAGATGGATGAAAAGGCATTGTCTGCAATCCAGTTATGCTTGTCCCGTGACGTGTTGCATGAAGTCATCAACGAGAAAACTACAGCAGGCATAAAGAGTAAATTGGAGTCTCTATACATGACCAAAAGTCTTGCAAACAAACTCCGGTTAAAGAAGCGACTCTTTACATTCTGAATGTCTGAAGGTACTCCCATCCAATCTCACCTTGATGAATTTAATTCCATCATAATTGATTTGGAAAATTTGGATGTTAAAATTAATGATGAGGATAAAGTCGTTCGACTTACTGTTTCTCTACCACCCTCGCATCGACAATTCAAATAAATTATGTTATACGGTAATTATCTTACCTTAAGCTTTGATGATGTCAAGACTAATTTACTAGCCAAAGAAAAATTTGATACTCAAATTCATTCTGAAAGTTCTGGTGAAGCATTAGTAGTTAGAGGGAGAAACCAAGAGAAAGGTAGGAATAGTAAATATAAATCTAGGTCAAAATCTAGAGGCAAAAACTCTAAATATTGTCGTTATTGCAAGAAAAAAGGACGCGAGATCTCTGAATGTTATAAATTGAAAAATAAGCAAGATAGAGAAGATAAGGGAAATGGTAAACAACCAGAAAAATCTGTCGAAGCTAGTATTGTTGAAACTGAATCTGATGGGGATTGTTTTGTAGCTTCCACATTGAACAAAGGTCTAAAAATGAATGGATTCTTGATTCTGGTTGTACTTTTCACATGTCTCATAATAGAGACTGGTTTACCACATATGAACCAGTTTATAATGGTCTTGTTTTGATGGGAAATGATGCTCAATGCAAAGTTGTTGGTGAAGGAACAATCAAAATCAAGACACATGATGGAACTGATAGAACTTTAACAGGTGTCAGATATGTCCCTGAGTTGAAACGAAATCTCATTTCCTTAGGCACCCTTGAATCTCATGGGTGTAGATACTCAATTGAAGGTGGAGTTTTAAAAGTGTCTAAAGGAGCTCTTGTGTTACTAAAGGCAATTCGATGTGATAGTTTGTGTGTGCTGCAGGGTTCAACAGTTATAGGTTCTGCAGTTGTTGTCTCATCCAACAAAGATAACACAAAGTTGTGGCATATGAGATTAGGCCACATGAGTGAGAAGGGAATTCTAATCCTCAAGAAGAAGGGTCACGTTGGTAACCATTGTACTGGAAAGGTTGATTTCTGCGAACATTGCATTTTTGGTAAGCAGAAAAAGGTTAGTTTTTCTAAAGCCATACACAGAACCAAAGGTACTTTGGATTATATTCATTCGGATCTTTGGGGTCTGTCAAAAGTTCCCTCCAAAGGTAAATGTTGTTATATGATGACAATTATTGATGATTTCTCACGAAAACTATGGGTGTATTTTCTAAAACATAAGAATGAAGCATTTTCCACTTTTAAAGAGTGGAAATTATTGATTGAGAATCAGTCTGGCAAGAAGATAAAGAGGCTAAGGACAGACAATGGCCTTGAGTTCTATTCAAATGAATTCAATGATTTCTGCAAGAAGGAAGGCATTTCCAGACACCTCACCATCCCAAGGACTCCACAACAAAACAGGGTTGCAGAAAGAATGAATAGAACTATCCTGGAGAGAGTTCGTTGCATGCTCACCCATTCTGGTTTGAGAAAATCTTTTTGGGCTGAAGCGGCTTCAACGACATGTTATCTGATAATCGTTCTCCTAACAGATCAATTGATTGCAACATTCCAGAAAAAGTTTGGTTAGGTAACCCTGTTGATTATTCTAATCTTAAAATATTTGGTTGCCCTGCTTATTCTCATGTAAACAAGGAAAAATTAGAACCTCGTGCTAAGTAGTGCATTTTCTTGGGTTATGGCTTAGGTGTTAAAGGCTATCGTTTATATGACCTAGAATCTCACAAAGTAATTCACAGTCGAAATGTGACCTATAATGAAAATGTTATGCTCTCTTCTGTAAAAGGTACTGTCATTTCCTCAATTGATACAGGTGACCAGGAAGATGCTCGAGAGAAGGTGGAGTTTGAGAAAACACCCGCTCATGAGGAAAACGTTCCCAATTCCTCCAGTACTCAAGATGATCAAGTCACTGTTATTGATGGTACAAATGAACATTTGAGTCCACATGAGCAATGTCCACCTCAATGACGAGGGTTACCACAACCGTGGTCTATGGCTCAAGAACTTCCACAACAGAGACCAAGAAAACCGACTCAAAGATTAATTGTAGAATCTGCCAACATTGCTTATGCTTTAACTATTGCACAAGAGATGTGTGAAGAAGGTGAACCTAAGAATTACTCTGAAGCTATCTCTAGTGACGACTCAACAAAGTGGATTGTTGCTATGCAAGAAGAAGTTGAGAGTCTTCTCAAAAATGAAACATGGGAATTGGTGAAGTTACCAGAAGGAAAACGAGTCATTAGTTGCAAGTGGATCTTTAAGAGAAAAGAAGGGATCCTTGGTGTTGAGAGTACAAGGAATAAAGCAAGATTTGTTGTAAGAGGTTTTGATCAAGAGAAAGGTATTGACTTTAATGAAGTATTTTCTCTTGTTGTTCGTCATACTTCAATATGCATATTACTTGCTTTAGTTGCCTTGTATGATTTGGAGTTGGAACAGTTAAATGTCAAAACTGCTTTTCTTCATGATAATCTTAAGGAAGAGATTTACATCCAGCAGCCTGAGGGGTTCATTGTTCCTAGAAAAGAGGACCATGTATGTCATTTGAAGAAATCTCTCTACGGCTTGAAGCAATCACCAAGACAATGGTATAAGAGGTTTGGTTCTTTCATGGTTGGACATGGCTACTCCAGAAGTAGCTATGATAATTGTGTCTATTTTCAAAAGACATCTGATGGGTCATTTATATTCTTGTTGTTATATGTTGATGACATGTTGATTGCCACAAGAGATAAATTTTTAGTTAACAAGTTAAAGGCCCAGCTTAGTAATGAATTTGATATGAAGGACTTAGGTCCTGCCAAGAAAATTTTAGGAATGAAGATCAACAGAGATCGTCAAGCTAGAAAAATCTTTCTATCACAAAAGAAGTATGTTTTTAAGATGCTTGACAAATTTGGAATGCGAAATTGCAAAGATGTTAATACTCCAATTGCCGCCCACTTCAAGTTGTCATCAGATCAGTGTCCAGAATTAGACGAGGGCAAAAGGCGCATGTCACATGTCCCGTATTCAAATGCAATTAGAAGTCTCATGTATGCTATGGTATGTACTAGGCCTGATTTAGCTTATGCTATTAGCATTGTTAGCAGGTTCATGCATAATCCAGGAAAGGCACACTAGAAAGCCGTTAAATGGATACTTCGTTATCTGAAAGGTTCTCCAGATCTTGGTTTGGTATTTGATCAACATAGAGTTGATCCTAGAGGAGCAATTGGTTATGTTGATGCTGACTATGGTGGTGATTTAGATCGGAGAAGGTCACTTTCAGCCTACATTTTTACCCTATGTGGGTCTACTATCAGCTGGTATTCTTCACTTCAAGCCATTGCGGCTTTGTCCACCATTGAAGCAGAATATATCGTTGCTACAGAAGGTATGAAAGAGGCTATATGGCTTTGAGGTTTGGTAAGTGAACTTAGTCTTCAACAAGATGTTCTTGTTATATTTTGTGATAGTCAGAGTGTTGTCCACTTAACCAGGAACAACAAGTATCACTCAAGGACCAAGCACATTGAAATTAAGCACCATTTCATCTGAGACATTGTTGATACGGGAGATATAATTGTTGAAAAAATTCATACGGTCGAAAATCATGCAGACATGTTGACCAAGCCACTTCCACCGGCTAAGTTCGATCATTGCCTGAACTTAGCTGGTATTATCCATACTTAATCAAGGCTTCATGGTGAGAGAGTGTTCCAGTCAAAGGCAAGTCACAGTGGAGATTTGTGGGTTATGACTCACCTTTCCATTTTCTTGGCATAATTGGGAGGTTACTTACCACAATTAATTGTAATCAAAGGGAGGTTACTTACCACACTTAATTGTTATCAAAGGGAGGTTACTTGTCATTAATTGATTTTATTATTTTTGTCTCCTAGAACCACTATATATATAGTGGCTTCCTTCAAACAATGTAACACAACAAACAACATACACTTCCTTCATCTCTCTTTTCATATACTCTCTATTTCTTATCTTGGGTGTAAGTGTTTAACCCATATAGAGATAATTGAAAATTTGTTTTGGGACTATTTATCTATTAGCCTGAGAGAAATTCATTGTACTCCCAGTACCATTATAGTGGAAGTTTTGGCTCTCTCGCCGGTGGTTTTTTTACCTCTATTTAAAGGGGTTTTCCACCTAAAAATTTTTGGTATCATTCTCATTTTCCTTGTTACTTTAATTTCTCATAATCTTTAGTTGAAATTATCACGCTTCCACACACGATATCCCTACAAGAAAGAGACTTGAAGGAAGGAGTAAGGAGGCTACCGGCATATCAACAATTGTACAATCATATCTAAGTTCCTCTTTATCCATATAGGTAGAAAATGTATACTTTTAAAATAATAAATATAAAAAATAAAGGAGGAATAACAAGACTAAGGCAATTATGCAGAGGATTTTAGGTTTGGGGAACACTGTTAACAAAAGTTATTAAAGATATATATATATATATATATATATATATATATATATATATATATATATATATATATATATCAGAGTATATGTAGATACTATGTTGCAGAAAATAGCTTAGATGATCAACCATGTCAATTTACAGAAAAATCTACTCATCTCGTCCACAAACATGCAAGTAACAACTATTAGTAGGTTTAAAAAACTCGCAGCTACTCACAAGTATTTATTATTATTAAAAAAATAAAACGATTGTTTTTTCATTTTTCATAAAAAATAAGTTAAAAATCATAAAGTCAAATTCAAATTAGTTACTTAATTCCAATTACATCAATTTATAAATAAATTATTGTCTTTAAACAAAAAAAAAATACACGAGTATCAACTAAAACAAATTAATTAATTAATATTTTTCTCTTCCAATTAATCTCACTTTAATAATCTTTACTTTTAAAAATTGTGACAAAAAGTAAAATAAATTCATTAAAAATATTTTATTAATTAATTTTAAACTATCATTTGAGGAGAATACAAAATAGTTTTACATACAGATGTGACAATTGAACTATAATAAAAGTATAAGCATTTTAATGGATAGAGGACACCAGGTGTTTTTTTTTTCTCACCGGTGAAGAATGAAAGCGATATCCAAGAGAAGATACCTCGTAAAACAAAAAGATTAGTCGTGCAAATGTGTAAGATTCCAAAGTAGTCATAAAGGAATCAAATATGAAGTCTTTTAGAATTCTTCAAACAAGTGAAGTTAGGGCAAAATTCTTAGATTTGAGATTTTTTTTTAATATTTTTTATAAGCAAATAATAAAATTTGAGAATTAATATGAAGAGAAAGATAAAAGTGAATAATGACTCAGAAGCAGTTTTTTTTATCAGAAAAATAATGATATAATGAGTCATTTGAAATGGTTTCAATCCTTTACAAGAAGAAGAAAAGAGAAACTCTAAAGGAGAAAGTAGTGACAAATATGGATTATTGGCTTTGAATTGGAAGGTAGCATGAGAAAAGGTATGAAGGAATGTTGATGAGATGTGTGGCCAAAGAAAGAGTGAAGAAAGGCAAACAAATGAAGACAACATATGTGGGAAAAAGCACATCCAGGCTTATACATAAGCATGTTGTTGTTTGGCATTTATTGGCTAACGACCTAGCATGAAGGAACATTGTGATGCTGTGGAAGTATATACCTAAGCTTCCAAGAGACAATGGAAAACATGGAGTTTGAAAAGGTTGTAGAAAACATTTTCCACAAATACCTTAAAATTGGACATAATATTGGCAATGGCTTCTATTCATCTATTTTATCATTATTATTTTTCTAATATTGTCTCTGTTATACTAATAAGTCAATGTTTAGTACTTGATCATTGAACTACAATAAGATTTCAATTGTGTGTAGAAAAGAAAAGTTATAAATTGTAAATATTTTAACTTTTAAATAATTGTATATTTTAACCTTATGTTACCTTTGGGTTTTCTAGGTAGATAAGAAGTGTTTTCAGTAGCTTATATTTTACTTGAGATATATGCTACTTCTAGGTTGTTTTTTTTTTTTGGAAAGTAGTGCAATATCTTTTTGTACATGGGTATTTTTTTTTATAAAAAAAATATGTAAATAGTAGACAATGTGAAAGACTTTAGAGTGAAAGTACGTGTATGTACGAATTCATAAAATAATACAGTTAAATTTGGATATGAATGGTATAATTTCAGTTGTACTATTTTACATTAAAGTCGTACAGGTCATGTATGACTTCACTTAGAGTTAATTTTAGAAAGTTGTCAAAGTGTCATACGTTGTTTAATGAAATTGGCAAAATCGTACTTGTGGAGTATGATTTCCACGTAGAGTCTTTTCTGATCTAAATTTGTATCCATGGAGTATGACTTTCACTTTAAAGTTGTGAACATACGACTCACTCATTTTCATTAAAAAAAAATTAGCCAAAATCGTAATTTACTAACAAAATTACATTACTTTCTTGAAAAAAAAAAACCTACTTCTAACTATTAATAATAATAATAAATCACACTATTAAAAAAATACTTTATTTGCAATTGAAGTTAGTGAATTTTTTTTGTATTTTTTATTATGTTATTGGTAAATTCTAGGTAATTAATTAATTTATGAAAAGTAAGCTTATCCATTTTTTTAACATATTTCTTTTCACTTGTGTTTATTTTCCTACAATATTTTATCCTAAAATTTTGTTAAAAAGTTGAATTTAATTTCACTCAAAACAATGATATAACAAATTTGGGATGTATGGAAGTTAAAGTAATTTTACACATAAGATAAAGTTATAATAAGAAAATATTTAGATTTATAGGAATATGTGGGAAGGAGGAAGAGTCAACTTCACAAATCCTCATTATGTGTAATGTTTCAAATTCAGTATGAAATATGTGCAATAGTTGACTTTGGATTAATATGGTAAACCACAATGTCTTGGTTAATCATTTTGATCATTTTTCTTGTATGTTCTTTAACAAAGAGAATAACAAGTTGTGGAAAAATATATGGGTTTATGTGATTTGATGCATCTGGAAGCATAGGAACAAGACTGTTTTTAATCAAGCAAAGATTGATGCTGAGGAAATCCTTACCTTGGTACAAGTACAATGGGCAAGGATGAAACATAAGTAAGGAAAGACAACTTCTCCTTCCCCCTCCTTAATTTGCATTAACATGGTTACTAAATAATCTGTTTAGTTTAAAAGCTTGACTTGCCTTGTCTTAGCTTTTTTTTTGTTTGGTATTGTTGGTTTTGAGTTTTAAAAGTGGTATATGGGTTCCTTATAGCATAAAGGTATTTTTATGTTTCTTTTTTGAGATGACTGTGAGGTGGGAGAGATATGGTGTTTTTTTGGTGCAGATTATCAAGACAAATGGAAGGTTGGATTGGTTTTGGAATTGATTTGTTGCATTGCTTTGACAACAGTCTTGCTGTGGAATTGGTGGGAGATTCATTCAAAGTTGATCGTTCCATGAGTGGAAGCATCCCAGCATTGTTAGTTTCGTGAATGCATAAAAGCCCAAGCAGTAGCAACAAGGAGATATCTATGGTGGATGTGTGATTTGCTATCAATAGAGGACAATTTATTAAGAATGGAAGCTACATTATGCAACAGTTCAGAATTATAATTAAGGATTTGAAGCAAAAGAAGGAATGAAAATGCATATTTGCTAAAGTGAAGGAGTGCAGTAGCAATAGCTCGGTTTTGTGCAGAATAACCTTTATGTGATAGGTCTTCTTTTGCTTCTTGTTTTGTGCGTCTCTACTAACTATATTGATGTTGTAATGATTTCATAGAATATTTGTTGGTTGATGTAAATGTTATTCTGATTCTTGAGACATCTCTAAAATGTTTTTTTAATTTATTAATTATTTGTTGAAAAAAAAATATTATATAAAAATTAATTATGTAATTTCAGTTCAGGGTTTAGGGCACTAAACCCTAAACTTAAGTTCTAACAACTTGTAGAGTAATTTTAGAATCTTCATGCTCGAGTAATTTAAATTTGATTCTAAAACATACGTTAAATTTTATGTTGGGAAAAACGGGTAATTTTCCCACTAAAACAGAACCCTAACAGAGCTACCCGACAAATAATATTGAATAAACAGAGCGGAATAATAAAAGAGATAAAGAGGAAAAAACACACCAGAAAATTGTTAACGGAGTTCGGCCAATTTAGCCTAATCTCCGAGCACAACAAAAATAACTCACTTTTATTATTATGGGAGAAGATATTACAAATTGGGATATATAACAGTGGAGGAGGAAAGTTTAATTTATAACCCTCAAACCTCCTTCCCAAACAATGAACCCACCGATGTGGGACTTGGGATTAAGCCAAAATCAACAAATCTCCACCTTGGCTTAATTTCAAGTCCCACCTAAAACAAATCTTCTTAAAACATAACAAAAACAAACTTTACAGTGCTTCAAATTTGCGCCTCCGGACGCCAACTTCAAATGTGCAAGATATTAACCAAGTCTAAACAGTGTTCAAGGTCCTTGTAACCACCTTGGTGAGCATATCTGCAGGATTCTCCGTAGTGTGAATCTTCTGGAGAACAATCTCCTCTTCTTCGAGAATCTCACGCACAAAGTGATAGCGAACATCAATGTGCTTCGTCCGTGCATGAAAGACTTGATTCTTTGCTAAATGAATAGCACTCTGACTGTCAGAATATAACTCAAGTTGTTTCTGACCAACTCCCAAGTCTTTAAGCAACCCATGAAGCCAAATTGCTTCCTTCACAGCCTCTGTAATCGCCATATACTCTGCCTCTGTCGTAGATAAAGCTACTGTAGACTGCAAGGTAGACTTCCAACTAACTGGCGCTTTTGGTAAAGTGAACAAATAGCCAGTTGTAGACCGTCGCTTATCCAAATCACCTGCATAATCAGAATCACAATATCCAACTATGCATTGACCAAGTGATTCATCTTGCTCAAATGTCAATCCAACATCTAAGGTATTTTGGAGGTACCGTAGAATCCATCTCACAGCTTGCCAATGTCCCTTGCCCGGATTATGCATGTACCTACTAACAACACTCACAGCCTGTGAAATATCTGGTCTTGTACACACCATTGCATACATCAAGCTTCCAAATGCATTTGCATATGGGACTTTCGCCATGTATTCTCGTTCTTCATCAGTCGTCGGAGATAAACGGCTACTCAATTTCAAATGAGGAGCAAGTGGGGTACTTACAGGTTTTGTATCTTCGTGTATACCAAAACGTTGTAGTACCTTCTGCAAATACTGCTTCTGTGACAGCCAAAGTTTTCCCCTCTCCCTGTCCCTGTTTATCTCCATGCCGAGAATCTTTTTGGCTTCCCCCAAATCCTTCATCTCGAACTCTTTACTCAACTGAGCCTTTAACCTGTCAATCTCAACTTGGCTCTTTGCTGCAATCAGCATATCATCAACATATAAGAGTAAGTAAATGTAGGAACCATCTTCAAGTCTGCGCAAATACACACAGTGATCATATTTGCTTCTCTTGTACTTTTGATCCTTCATGAACTTATCAAATCGTTTGTACCACTGTCTCGGAGATTGTTTCAGTCCGTACAACGATTTGCTAAGTTTACAAACCCAATCTTCTTTACCATCAACCTTGTATCCTTCTGGTTGAGTCATATAGATTTCCTCCTCCAAATCACCGTGTAGGAACGCGGTCTTTACATCAAGTTGAGCAAGCTCCAAATTCAATTGTGCTACCAAGGCCAACAAAATTCGAATGGAGGAATATTTAACAACTGGAGAAAATACCTCATCATAATCAATTCCCTCCCTCTGAGCAAAGCCTTTAGCAACCAACCTTGCCTTGTAGTGAACATCTTCTTTATTAGGAAATCCTTCTTTCTTTGCAAATACCCATTTGCACCCAATTGCCTTCTTACCTTTTGGTAATTGTGTCAGCTTCCACGTCTTGTTCTTCTTCAAAGACTGCATCTCCTTTTCCATCGCACCTGCCCAATTACCACTCTCTGAACTCAGAATGGCTTCTGGGTAAGTGGATGGAATGTCATCAACAACTGGAAATGCATAGGCAACCATATCCATGAAATGAGCAGGCTTCTGAATATCTCGTCTCTGTCTTCTAACTGCAATTGGCGCTGATTGTTGTTGAGATTCTTGGGTAGGAACCTCTTCCTCATCTGACTCTTCTTCTGCCATAGGAGAGTCACTTATAGTATCTCGTGTTGGGATCACCACTGTCTGCTCAAACTCCACCTGCTTCCGAACACACTCCACCTGTTGTGGAGTACTATCAGCTCCTTCTGGATTTACCTTCTTTAACATGGCAGATTCATCAAAGGTAACATCCCTGCTGATAATCGTCTTCTTTGCCTCTAGACACCATAAACGGTATCCCTTCACTCCAGGACTAAAGCCCATGAAAAGAGCCTTCTTTGCCCGTGGATCCAACTTTGATTGAATCACATGATAATATGCAATAGAACCAAAAACATGCAAAGAATCATAATCAGTTGCATGTTTTCCAGACCATACCTCTAACGGGGTTTTGCCATCTATAGCAGATGATGGCAAACGATTGACAAGATGTTGAGCGTATGTCACAGCCTCAGCCCAAAACTCTCTGCCTAACTCAGCATTAGACAACATATAACGAACTTTCTCCACAAGTGTCTTATTCATACGCTCCGACACCCCATTCTGTTATGGTGTTTTTCTAACAGTGAAGTGTCGAGCTATGCCACAATCTTGGCATACCTTCAGGAACGGATCACTCTTGTATTCTCCTCCATTGTCTGTTCGGAGAACCTTAATCTTCCTTCCTGTCTGGTTTTCAACTTGAGCTTTCCACTTAAGGAAAATTTCAAGCACATCATTTTTGTTCTTCATAGTAAACACCCAAACTCTCCTGGAAAAATCATCTACAAAAGTGACAAAATAATGCCTACCTCCGATTGACGAAGTCTTGGCAGGTCCCCACACATCTGAATGCACATAATCCAAAATACCCTTGGTATTGTGAATTGCAGTGCCAAACTTCACTCTTTGTTGTTTTCCCAGAACACAATGCTCACAAAATTCAAGTTTGCAAGCCTTCGTACCTTTCAACAATCCCTGCTTGGTAAGAATTTGCAAGGATTTCTCTCCAGCATGTCCCAACCTCATATGCCACAACTTCGTTGCCTCGACATCCTTCTTAGTGCTAGAAGTTGTTGTCGCTACTGTCCCCACCACTGTACTACCTTGGTAGTAATACAAATTATTCTTCCTCACGCCTTTCAACATCACCAGTGCTCCTGAAGTTGCTTTAAGAATTCCATCTCGCATCGTTACAACTAGGCCTTTAGATTCTAAAGCCCCCAATGAGATGAGATTCTTCTTCAACTTTGGCATGTACCGTACATCCCGCAAAATTCTGGTGGATCCATCATGATTCCGCAACTTGATTGAACCTATCCCAGTTGTCTTACATGGATTATCATTACCCATGTAAACAACCCCACCATCAAGTTCTTGAAATTCAAAGAACCAATCTCGAATGGGACACATATGATAGGTACAACCTGAATCCAATATCCACTCATCTGGATACGATGATGCTGAAAGCGAGACAATTAAAGAGATATTTGATTCCACATCACTTTTGCATTCTGCAACATTTGCATCTTGTGGAGCCTTCCCTTTCTTCTGCAGTTTTGGACAGTCTTTCTTCCAGTGTCCTTTCTCATGACAGAAAGCACACTCATCTTTGGCAACGACTCGACCTTTAGACTTAGACCTCCCTCTTCTCCCCTTTGTATGGCTTTGTTGACGACCTCTTGCCACCAATGCTTCTTCTTCTTGATTTGCCATTACAAACTCAAAATATAATATTCAATATTACAAATAATTTCAAACAACCCAAGGCGAACCTTTGGCTCTTGATACCACTTGTTGGGAAAAACGGGTAATTTTCCCACTAAAACAGAACCCTAACATAGCTACCCGACAAATAATATTGAATAAACAGAGCGGAATAATAAAAGAGATAAAGAGGGAAAAAACACACCAGAAAATTGTTAATGGAGTTCGGCCAATTTAGCCTAATTTCCGAGCACAGCAAAAACAACTCACTTTTATTATTATGGGAGAAGATATTACAAATTGGGATGTATAACAGTGAAGGAGGAAAGTTTAATTTATAACCCTCAAACCTCCTTTTCAAACAATGAACCCACCGATGTAAGACTTGAGATTAAGCCAAAATCAACATTTTATTATGAATTTCATATATTTATATGCATAAATTTTTTTTATCAATTTTGTTTTGATCTGTCATTTCTGAAGTTCACCATATTCATCTTTGTCGTCACTAGTCCAACATACCTTTATCTCGTGTCGTTTTGCGTGATAGTGATATCATTGGAACATGTATGATTGAACAACCTCTGCCAATGAACTTAGGTTTTTTATTTCCTTGGCCAGTGATGAAGTTTTAGTATGTATATAACTTTTAAATTAATTTTAATTTATTTAAAACTTAATTATTTGTAATATTATGATAACTGGTAAAGACGGTTGTTAGTAATTATTTTTTTTACCAATTTATTGTGTTTTTTTGTACAATAAACTAACCATTTATTAATATATTCTCTGATATGTAATTAAATGTTAATAAATTTAATGATTAACATAAATCAAGTTACACGATCTTCTATAAAACTATGGAAATTAATTATAAGTGTTAATATGTGATGAGAAACATTATATAAAATTAACTCAATTAGTTAATTGAATATAGATTTTACTTTTTATTAATTAAATAAAATGTTGAAATTGTCGACATTTAAGACCTCTTATTATCTTATTATTGAAGGATAAATATATGAAAGACATTCGGGTATAATCAACTTCGTGTTTTCAAGTATTTATTATGATATTTTTTTATTTAAATATACATGAAAATATTGTTTTCACCTTTTGGTATTATTTATTTTTGTCAATGTTTATTATTTTGGTATAGTTCATATTTGTTTATTTACTTCAATATATTTTTTATTTTTAGTTAAGCTACAATAATAATATCTGTGTGAATATTGAATATTATTTAATTAAAAAGAAGATGGGTGTCTTTGAGAATTATGTAATGTTATATCCAAATCATCTATATTTAGGAGGGAGGAATCACCAAACCAACAAATTAAAAAATCACTTTTATTACTATAATTAATATAGAAAATGTGAATACAACAAAAAAATTGGAAAACCTAAATGAAATTATAAAGAAAGTATGATTATATAAGTTCTTTAGTTTTCGAAACTAAATGAAAACAAAAGATAGTTTTAGAAATTAAATTCACTATTTATTCAAAATATTTACATCCTAATTAGGACACTAAAAAAAATTATTAAATTAGAAACAAAAATAATTAGTTGATATATTGATTAAGTTATATATTATTTTATAAACTAAAAAAATATCGGTATTTAATTTTTTTTATTATTAATAAAAAAAATTAATTACTATGAATATTTTAACTACCAATATTTTAGTTACTAATTATTTTTAGAAATTAGTCACTATGAAGACCAATTTAGAATCTAAAATAGTTAGTAAATAAAACTTTGGTAGCTAATATTAGATATCAATTTAGAAACTAGTTTATAAATTTTTATTAATAATATAAACTATTTTAGATACCAATAGTTTTTTAGTTTATAAAATACTATCTAACTTACTCAATTTTCCACATCTAATAACCATAATTTACAATATATATAACTCTTTTATTCAGTGTTTCAAAATATATCTCTCCTCATAAAGATTTTAAATATTTACATAAAATTAAAACAAAATATTTCAAATAAAATAAACATTTCCATCATTCAGGTTCTCAAATCAACCTCCTTTTACTCTCACCAACTGAATAACTTCATCTATGTGATCCCATTATATCAGTAGAATCAGGATCGTCTCATTCACATGACACTCACAAATCAATACACTATAATAACAATCTCACAGGACACTCACCATCACTTCATTGCATACATCATTTAACACATCAATGCACCATTCAATCACATCATATTTTAAACTTTCTAAACAATCCAAATATATCTCAAAATTCACTTAAATACATAACTAAGTTCCTTTAATCGTACTTTTAAATAAAATTTAGAATTTTCACTTATAAACAATAGGCAATAATAAACTAGACTTTCAAAAGCAAAAATAAAATTTTAAGTTTTTTTTACTTGAGCGAAAATTTGCTCGTTTGGGTGAGAATGGGTCTCGTCCAAGCGAAAATTATCTTGAGTGAGATAGATAGAACCCGGGAGCACTTAGAATTTCATCTGAAGCCTCGCCTGAGCAAAATTCCTTCTTGCTTAGGCGAAAATGGACCTGAGAGCACCCCATCTTTTCATTCTATTATCACTTGAGCGAGAATTATCTCGCCTGAGAGAGATATGCAGAAAAATTTGCATAATTTTGTCTAATTTCATCATTCGAAGTCAAACAAAACAAAATTCAATAATTCATTCACTTCAAGAATAACTTACACTATATCAACTATACAATTCAACCAATATTTTTATATTCAAACAAAAATATCTACCATAAATCATCCCTATCAAAATCAACATATTCACATTTTATTTCAAACAATACCCTGCATTATTCATAAACAATAAATCCTACAACAAATATTTGGAATTGTTGACCACGTCACCCCAAGATCCATATCTTCTAACCTAAGGTTCTATTTGAAATTAAAACTAGCTTCCCTTACCTGAACTTGAGCAGAAGCCCACTAAAAGCTTCAAACCTACCAAAAGCTCAATGGTAGCTTAACCTGCACCACATAGTCCTAATAAAAAATCTATCTATATCACTAGGACTCTAAGCTAGTAAAGACTAATCTTGAAGCTAAAAGAGTCACATGCAAAACCTAGATTGAGACAAACCTAACAAGTTCAAAATTTGACTCAAAGAGAAAAACAAAAATGAACTCACTTTATCATAGATTCTGATCGAACAGTCTTGTAGTCTTCACTGCTAGGAATGGCAGACTCCGATCGTCAAACTAATGAGCGAGGAGGTCAGAATTTTAGAGAGAATGGAGAGAAAAGGAAAAGAGAAGCTTTAGAGAGATGGTGGTTCTTTTAAAATGAAACATGAATAACTGAATTTTCTATTTATAAATCTTTTTATTTTAATAATAAAATATTCAAGTGTCATTTAAAATATATCACTTATACTCTAAGGTTATTTTATAGATCCTTACATTTTCCACAACAAGGAAACATTTTCATCTCCGAAAATTGACTTACCTAAAAAGAGATAGGGACAAGTTTTTCATATGGTTTCTTCTAATTCTCAAGTTGAATCACTAGATTTATCATCCCACACCACCTTCACCATATTTATGGTCTTTCATATGAGTTGTTTGTTATGATGATCTTCAATTCTAATTGGTTTTGCTTCAAAAAAACAAGTTATCCTTGATTTGCACATTGTACATTTCCAATACGTGACTAGGGTCTGGGATTCATTTCCTTAGTTGAGATACATGAAAGACATTATGCAGGTTTGCTAACTCAGGAGGTAGAGCGATCTCATAAGTCACTGAACCTACCTTTCTCAGGATTTGATAGGGTCCAACAAACTTAGGAGATAACTTCCTCGATTTGATAACTCGTCGTACACCCTTGGTTGGTATCACTCATGAATACATGGTAATGGAGGACCATCCAAAAACCACCATACACACTAATAAAGGATAGAAGCACTATCTGTATAAATAAAGTAGAATACGATTGTATAGAAGTTGTATTTGTAAACATACTTTTTAAAAGGCGTGTTGTAGAGATATTAAAGAAACTCTAGGTGATCCTCATTTTTCACACAAGCAAGGATCTCTAGAGTATCTTAAAAGGATACAAGCGACCCCTTAAGCCACCAACCCTACCATGGTTAAGCAAACTTACCTAGGGTTAGAGTAACTTAAGGAGCAAACTACCTCATTCCCTATAAATACCTTGCCTAAACACTTTGTATTCAGATTTGACATAAATGTGAATGAAGATTTTTGAATTCAGAAATCATTCTCTCTCAAATCTCCTCTTATTTGCAAGCCTAGACGGCATAGGAAACTCTTGGAAGGTTGGCCTCACCAACTTACTCTTCATCCAAGTCTTTCATTGCCTCTTCATCCACAATTCCACAAGCAAGAACCTCACCCTACATCACATGGTCTCCAACTACAAACTCCAAAGGCTTTCTCCTCTAATATGCATATGATTTCTTCCTACTCTGAGAAGCTTTCATCTTTTCTTGTATCTGCCTTACCTTCTCAATGGTATGTTGAAGTAACTTTGGCCCAACCAATACTGCCTCATCATTTTGATACCAACATAAAGGAGTTCTGCACTTCTTCCTATAGAAAGCTTCATATAGTGTCATCCTAATACTGGCATGATAACTATTATTATAAGTAAACTCCACCAGAGACAACATCTCATCCCAACTTCCTAGATGATCCAATACACATGTCCTCAATAGATCTTCTAAGGAAACAATCGTTCTCTCAGAGTGCCCATCTGTTTGAGGATGATATGCATATCTCATTCTCAATTGAGTTCCCAATGCAACTTGTAGAATCTACCAAAACCGTGAAGTAAACCTGGGATCTCTATCAGAAATAATATTGCAAGGCTTTCCATGCAATCTCATAATCTCTTTGATGTACAAATGTGTTGATCAAGAGTGTTCATGTGCTTTGAAGAATCCAAATCCAAGGTGTTTAATGAAAGGTTGGTGTTGCTGCTATGTTTGGGTGGGATCTGGGTAGAATAAAGTGTGATCCACTCCTTTGTTGAATCTAAAATTGATGTGATTTAAAACCTTTTTGAAATTAAGTGTTTTTCCAACTAAGTGAAAACAACTTGTTGTTTTGTCGAATCAACCGGTTGTTTTGCTCTTAGGAGTTTTGAAAAAGGTTGAAAACTGTTTTTGTTTGGTTGACTTAACTGTCAAGCCAAACAGTTGGTTTTTTCGTGGTTTCAACCGATTGTTTCTTTGAAAATCCTATCAGAATTCAATTTTGAATGGTGAATATGTTTTAAATGTTTTCTAACTGAATACGCTCCTTCATTAATGAAACATATATAAATTGTTTGTTTATGTTTGAAAAATAAGTAAGAAACAACTTTGAGAAATTCAATTTGACAGATTTGATTCTAAGATTTCAAGATTCACATCAAGCTTTGGATTTTCAAGTGAGAGTGGAATAGGATAGCAATTGTATTCAATTTAGTTTGTACTGTGATTAGGTGTAATCCTTTCTAAACCTACTGTATTTCTGGTGTTGTGTTGCCAAAGAGTATTGTGTGTTCTTGAGGTGTTCAAGATCAATACTCTTGGTGTGGTTTGCCAAAGGTAGTGTGCTTCTTGAAGGGTTCAAGGTCACTGCTTTGGTGGTTTGTGTTTTGTAATCTGGTTTGATTGCTTAGTGGATTACCCAGTGGTATTCTAGGGACTGGATGTAGCTCTCGGTTTAAGAGTGAATCAATATAAGCTTTTTGTGTGATTCTCTCTTACCCTGAACTCATTTAAATTTTGTTTTTAGCTTTGCTGATATAAACAACTGATTGTTTCGAAGAAACAACCGATTGTTTTTCTGTGTTCTGCTATATAACTGCTTGAGTTCTTGGCTAACTTGATTCCTGTTCTGGATTTATACAAAGAATTTCATTAAACCTGAAAAAGTTTTCAAAAACCCCTTTTAAACAATTCACCCCCTCTTGTTTAAGGTCATATATTCTAACAAAATATGCCAACTTGGCCATATATATCCTCAAATTAATTGGAAGAAAGTGAGCATTCTTCGTCAGTCGATCAACTATCACCCAGATTGGATCATGAACCCTTACGGATCTTGGCAAGTGGGTAAAAAAATCTATAGTATTACTATCACATTTCCAGTTGAGAATATCTAATTGTTGCAACAAAGTTATAGGTCTCTAATGCTCTACCTTTTCCTTCTGACATGTCAAACATGCAACAACATACTAAGTTATTTCTTTCCTCATGCCTGACCACCAAAAAGACTCCTTCAAATCTTGATACATCTTATTCATATCGGGACGTAGACTAAGATGACTCTTATGACCCTCTTCTAGGATCATTCTCTTTAGATCTTCATTTGTAGGTATACAAACTTTGCCCTTGAATCTCAAGATACCATCTTCTCCCATCACAAAGTCCTTAGCCTGATATGTACCTAGCAACACTACAATACGCTTCCGACTAGGATCTTCTAATTGTTTTTCCTTGATCATTCCAAGGAAATCATTAGTTATAGTTAACTTACTACAACTAATATGATTAGTGTTCTTGCCGATTGACTAGCTTGTCGGTTGACTCTGAAGACAAGTTTTGGCTCTGTCTATCTCTGTTAGAATCTGCTCTTCCCTTTGTTACGTTGGAACGCGACTCCGTTTAGACAGAGGGAGCCCTACCTGTTGATTGCACTCCGACGATCAAGTTAGTACATGGCTTATAAGAAACAAGAAGTAACTAGTTTCAGTCTTAGAAACAACGTACCTTTAACCTGGGATCTCAAGTCCCTTTTATAGCCTACCTCTTGTAACAACTTTCTATCATGAGAATATCATCTCAACTAAAAGCATACTCAACAAGAAAATATTTTATTCAAGGGCACACTCTCCTAGTGTCGCAATCGAACATAAATTTTCCTCTCTAGAGTGCATAAAATCATAACAGAATAACCACCAGGGTACCAACTCATGTACCAGCATCAGGGGTCTAATCTGTTTCACGTAGCCACCCTCAGCGTGGCGCTACGCATCTTTTGAACACATGCAACCTAAACTCTTCGTGCCCTAGCACACATGGACTTAGGTTTTTTAAAGGAAACATGTACTTAAGCTAGACCTCTTGCGTACTAAGTACACCCCAAGGTCCAAAATTACCCCTCACTTAGCCGCTTAGGCCTTATGCACAAGGGTTATATGAGAAAAGAACTATCACATACATCTAGGGTCCAATCACATGGTCCACCAACTTGACCCAAGAGTCTAGCTAACCTGCCTACGACAAATGTTGAGGTCCGACCTCTGAGCGCTGAGCTCTGAGCGCTCTGGTCCAATACAATTAGCATGGAATTTTACTCTCAAATTCAAATCTCTGAACTGCTCAATCAACTTCTGTTCTTCAATCATCATGGATGACATCTATACTGACTTCTAGCTTAAAGCATCTACAACTACATTAGCCTTCCCTGGATGATACATCAGTTGGAAATTGTAATCCTTCAAAAATTCCATCCATATTTTCTTCCCCACATTCAACTCTTTCTGATCAAACAAGTATTTCAGACTTTTATGGTCACTGAACACCTAAAATTGAGCTCCATACAAATAATGTTTCCAAATTTTCAAAGCAAACATCATAGATGTCAACTCCAAGTCATGAGTAGGATATTTTCTCTCACAAACTTTTAGTTGCCTTGAAGCATATGCAACTACTCTATTCTCTTGCATCAAGACATAACCCAATCTCTGATGTGAAGCATCACAATAAACCTCAAAAGGTTTTCTTGAATCAGGAATCACCAACACTAAAGCACTAGTCAAGCTTTTCTTTAGCTCCATGAAACTCTACTCACATTTCTCTATCCAAGCTAAAGGTTGATCCTTACGAGTTAGTTGTGTCAAAGGTGCTACTACCTTGAAAAAATCTGCAATGAACCTTCGATAGTAGTCAACTAGACCCATAAAACTCCTTATCTTTATGATTGTCTTAGGGCATTCCCGCTTAAACATTGCCTTCACCTTGGCTAGATCCACTAAGATCCCCTGAGCTGATATCACATACTCTAAGAAGTAATTTCCTTCAATCAGAACTCACACTTAAAGAACTTAGCATATATTGCTTCTCCCTCAAAATTTTCAACACTGTCTTCAGATGTTTTTCATGTTCTTCCTCAGTCCTTGAATAAATAAGTATGTTGCCTATAAATATCATAACAAACTTATCCAAGAAAGAACGGAAAATTCTATTCATGTAATCTATGAACAAAGTTTGAGCATTTTTTACTCCAAACAACATCACTACATACTCATAGAGTCCATAACAAGACCTAAAGGATGTCTTATGAACATCTTCAACCTTTACCAAAATCTGATGGTATCCAGATCTTAGATCAGTCTTTGAGAACACTGAGGCTTCATGTAATTGATCCATCAAATCATCAATTATGGTCAGAGGATACTTATTCTTGATGGTAAACTTATTCAACTGTTTGTAGTCCACACATAATTGAGACCTTTCATCTTTCTTTTTAACCAATAACACTGGAGACCCCATGGAGATATACAAGGCCTGATGAACTACTTCTCTAACAACTCTTCCACTTGTTTCTTAAATTTAATCAATTCAGTTGGAGCCATTTTGTAAGGTGTCATTAACACTGGTCCAACTCTAGGTACCAGATCAATGGAGAATTTCACTTCTCTTTTAAGAGGTAATCTAGGTATTTCTTCTGAAATACAACCATGAAATCTTTAACTAAAGGTATACTACTCATTTCATCTTCATTCTTAACTCCCATCTGAGTAAAGATTATAAAGCAACTTTATCCTCCTTCAGTTCAGACCATACTTGTTGAGTAGACATAAAATCTAACTCACTGGAATTTGGAAACACTATCTTCTGCTGACCACAATCTATGAGAATGTGATTGGCGGATAGCCAACCCATCCTTGGAATAACACCCAATTCATGTGGTACATATTTGACATAAAGGGGTGTGTCGATCCTGAATCATACAATGCTTTCAAATTCATATCAACTAAACAACATCCATTCTACGTGAAACTTTTACTCCTATCCAAGTAATTTCTCTATCTACTACCTTTCAACAATTTTTTCTATCTATCTTTGACCTAAGAATAATTAAAATGTCTCATCTTTCTTCCTACCAATATCATTGATACTTCTAAGGATGCCATAATCAACTTCTAAACTTCTTTCTCCACCAAATCTCAAATTTATTTTTAGACTTTGTTGTTCAACTAGAGCCATCTTATATTGTGTTATCAACATTAACATCTTCCAAACTCCGGATCAAAGAAAAATCCTACTTTCATCTTGGAAATCAACCTTGGTATTTCCTAACCTATTCAGCCTCAATTTGCGATAAGGCACTTTAGATTTCAACCATAGATTCGACCTTTTTCTGAATGAGTGATTCACTGAAAGGATTGACATGAAGTCCTTTGACACATGCATCTATAAACACAGGTTGATGAATTCGTACTGATATATCACAAAAGTGATTGAGGTATTTCTTCAACGAGTCGTTGTTTACTGCTTGATATAAAAAACATAAAAAAAAATCTCAAATGTTTTATTTTGTTAGCTACAAATTATTTCACAAACATTAGAGAGAAAGTCTGGAAAGAGATAATTGTTCAATCAGGAACCACATTGAACCATTACAAAGAGATTCATATGAAGGTGCTCGCATTAGATCGCATCTAAGCCCCCAACATTTGAGCTCGGAAAGCTTTGAGGTGGCTCTCTAGGCCAAAGAATGGTGTGATATTGGATACCATGTAGTATGGTGATACTGACTTGTCAATGATTGTTGCGGAGAAAGGTTGTGTGTCTGCTTGGGCATGGATCAGATACGGGTCAACATGTCCTTGGAGGGTCATTTGTCTGCGTATGGCTTGTTAGAATTCTTCATTATTTTTATGCAATTCTTTATGTGTTCTTACAACCTCATCCATGAAATAGTGTGACATCTCTACTTCTTCATGTAATTGGTTTTGTTTCATCTGAGTCTCCTCTGCTATTCTTCTAGCCTCTACGTTTTCCCGCTACAACTCCCACATATTATCTAGGATTTGCTGCAGGGTTGGAGCATGGTCATCTTCTTCGGATTGATCAATTTGTTTTTGGTTTCTCCTGATTTCATATTGTGTTGTCTTGTGGGGGTAGGAAAAAAATTTACCTTGTGCCATAGTGGGTGCTACTTTGTTCTGGTTCAAAGTAATGACTTTAAGCTAGTAAGTTCAAGTGTCCTTCTTAACCTGAAACATGTCATATTTATAAGGATTTTTCTTCTTCTTAGTGATCGTTAGATAAGTTTAAGTACCAAATAACTGATTCGAGAGGTAGGAGATGTACGATACAATTTTTTTTTTCTAGAATCCAAGGATTCAGTTGTTTCTCAAACCCACAATTTCAGTAACAATATCATCATTCCTACTAATCTTGCTAGGTCTTCCAAAGATGACGTCACATGACCGACAAACTCATAACAAAAAAGGTGACTCATGGTCTATCATCTAAGAGGTGATATTTCGTTACCAAGTTTAAACTTTATATTTCTCTAATATTTTATTTTACTGTGTCCTACTTAGTTAGGCATAAACCCATCCAAATCCAAAAATGGTATTAAAACAATTAAGTTGGTTAAATAAAGAATTTAATTAAATTCAATACGGTTGGTAGACGTTTTTAACTAACACTTATTGTTCATACCATTCATGAAATCTTGTTCAAGGAGATTAAATTTTCTGGTTTTTAATTTATTAATATAATTGTTATTGAGATTAAGAAACTAAATAGACAAATGGCAACACACTCCTGTTTTGCTATTTTAACTGTCAAAAGCCGATTCAAGGCCATAGTGAATCCAACCAAACCAAACAGGCCTAAATCCAATAACTTAAAAAGTAATATATAATATATAATAATAATATAAAGAAAGAGAGAGTATGAAAAAAGAATAGCATAAAACTTCAGTGCCGACGCCGACGAGTGTTGTTGGATGTTCATATTCCAACATGATACCGCGTTCGCTCACTCTCAACTTCAATTGATCAATCACACACCTTCTCTCTCCTTCAAATCTCACCAATGCAAAATCTGAATCAACACTAGCAAAGACACACAACAAACATCTCACTCAACCACACCAACAACACTTCAGATCTACGTTTCCACTCCCACAACACAAAAACCGATTTCACCAAGCGCCCTCAAAATGGCGCCCACACCCTTCACTTCATTCTTCTTCGTCTTCGTTACCCTTCTGTCAATTCTCCACCTTTCGCACTGCAAGACCCTCAAGCGTGACGGTAACGTTAGCTACTTAACTCAGCCCCTTCACCCATGTCGTTTTCTCTCCACTTTTCTCCAATTCGGTTAAGTGGGTTGTTTTTTTCTGCTTTTTCCTGTCATGGGTCGGACTCGTTTATGTCTTCCTCGAACTTTTTGCAGTTAAGGCTTTGAACGAGATCAAGGCTTCTCTTGGGTGGAGAGTGGTCTATGCGTGGGTCGGTGATGACCCTTGTGGTGATGGGGATCTTCCTCCTTGGTCTGGTGTCACGTGTTCCACTGTCGGTGATTATCGCGTCGTTACCGAGCTGTGAGCATCATTTATCAATTTTCACTTGATTTAGAAAAATGCAAAAAATGCCTCTTTTTTGGAATTGATAAGATAAAGGTTTTGATTTTTAAGTTCAGTTGTTGCTGATTGATTTGAGGTGTAAAGTTGGTGTAATTGGGATTTGGTGTTTTTCAGTGAGGTGTATGCGGTGTCGATTGTGGGACCTTTTCCTACTGCTGTTACCAGCTTGCTGGATCTTACACGGCTGTAAGTTTTTTTTTTTTTCATTAATCTATGTTTCATTTAATTTTGTTCCCTGTAACTGGTTTATAAACATGTGGTGTTGATTAACGCCTATGGTTGTGTTGGTGTTGGATGTTTGAAAGCCTAACATTGTGTTCTGTTTGTATTATTTTCATATTGCTTTGCAGGATAGCGAGGAGTTTATTTGGTTGGTGTTTTTTGATTTGTTGCAAAATAATAAATAAAGAAATTATAAATGGTTGATTGAGATATACTTGTTAAGATGATGCATTTTTTAGCTGCAGTTCATCTGCGTTTTGTTCTGTTGTTTTTAATGACAATTACTATATATGTATCATTGGAATGCTTCCATTTCGGTTCTCCCTTTGAAGTTCTTATGAATTGATTTATTGTGTATTTCTGGCAGTGATCTTCACAATAACAAGTTGACAGGGCCTATTCCTCCTCAAATTGGACGGTTGAAGCGTCTTAAAATACTGTAAGAATTTTCTGATCCCTGTTCAGTTTTGCTTTCCCTTTGCAATTTTGTTCTGATGCTTATGTTTTGATGAGATGAAGTTCAATGAATACTAGATTTTTATTTTAAAAACTGTTGCTTTGGAAGACTTTGCATTTTACTGGGTTTTTATTTAAACAGTGGTTGATCATCTAGTAATCATGGTTCTAAGATGTGATATTGGTTCATTATTGACCTTTTTTTCCTTCCAGAAATTTGAGGTGGAACAAACTACAGGATGCAATTCCTCCAGAAATCGGTGAGCTTAAAAGTTTAACACATCTGTGAGTAAATCTTACCTTCCCAATCTCTCTGGGCTTTCTTGTCCTTTTTGTACCATTGCTTCTATTTTATTTAGAATGGTAATTGTAATGTCATATCTTTATGCAGTTACCTAAGCTTCAACAATTTCAAGGGAGAAATTCCTAAGGAGCTAGCAAATCTGCCAGACCTTCGCTATCTTCATCTCCATGAAAACCGTTTAACTGGAAGAATACCACCAGAATTGGGCACTCTACAAAACCTTCGGCACTTGTAATAATCAAATCATTTTAATTTAATAATCTTCTAATGCAGAGTATACTATTTATCTTACTTAATGTTTCCTTATTATAATTATAATTCTGTTGTACTTTATAGGGATGCTGGTAACAATCATTTGGTGGGTACCATAAGGGAACTCATTCGTATTGAAGGTTGCTTTCCAGCACTACGCAATCTGTAAGTTATTGCTGGTGAATTATTTTCCTCAATATATTATCATTTGATCTTAAATAATATTTTCTACATTTTAATGCTTTTTTTGTTGTGGAATCAGATATCTAAACAATAATTATTTTACCGGAGGAGTTCCTGCACAACTTGCTAACTTAACCAGTCTTGAAATATTGTGAGTGCTGCTTTTCATTCTTTCCCTCTGTACCACTTTTCATTCCGCCTCCCTCCATGAGCGCGCGTGTGTGTGTGAGAGAGAGAGATGGAGAGGAAGAGGGACAATATTGGTTTACAATATTTTTGCTCTTTTTAAGATCTATCTTATTCCTTGGAATTTCCATAACATGATTATCGTATGATGGAGGCAGGTACCTTTCCTTCAACAAAATGTCAGGAGTTATACCATCTAGCATTGCTCATATTCCTAAGTTGACATACTTGTAAGTTTGTCTTTCTTGTGTTGATTGGAATCTTCGTTAAAAGTGTTGTACATCAAATAAGGACTAAATTATTTTTAATTTTTCATGAAACTCTTGATTTCTTATTTTGTTGCTACTTATATATCTTTTAATTTTAATTTATATACTTGTTCTATGGTTTACCAAATGCGGAAGGGTCCTCACCTTTTTTAGACAGATGTTTGTGGAGAATCTAGTCTTGGAGTACCTTATTAGGTTTTGTAGTTGAAATATTGTTATTTTGATTGATGACTTTTTGGAGGTAGTGAATGATATGATTCAGAGAAAGATTAACATCATGCGTCTTTAAGAAACTAAATGGGTTGGATATGAAGGTACAGAGCCAGATACTGCACAAGTTAAACTTTGGTTTAAACTTAGAAAGCTGAAGGTAAGACAAGATTGGTATTACTGGGGGAAAGTGGTGGAAGTAAAAAGAATTGGGGACTAAAATTTACCGTAAAAATTACATTGGAGGCTAATAATATCATTTAGTGCTTATGCACCATCAGAAACACTTTTAAAAGAGAAATTTTGAAATATTTTGGTTCAAAGGTCTCCCTCCACTAGAGGAAAAGATTCTCACAGATAGGGATTTAAATAGACATGTTGGTAATGGGGCAAGACACTTGACAAGAAGAGTTCATGGTGGTTTTGGTTTAGGAGATCTAATGAGGAGAGACAGTTTGTTTTTTATTTCTCAGTGATATGATTTCAAGATTAGGTAGGCTTTTAAGAAATGAGGGGAACATTTAGTCACTTGAAGAGAATCTCAAGGTCGCAAATTGATTTTTATTTTTTGGTGAGGAGTTTTGCTAAAAGAGGTTGTTAGAAATGTTGTGATTCTTAAAGAAAGTCTTAGCATACAACATACGGTCTTGAACCTTGTTAATTTGAGAGCCATGAACAGAAAAGTTGAGTTACAAATCTGATAAAAAGGTTTTGCTAAAAAAATTGACCACCTTTAGTGAGGAGTTTTGCTAAAAGTGTTTGTAAGAATTTTGAGTCTAAACGAAAGTCTTACTACACAATAATAGGGCCTTGTCCTTGATGTTCATTTTATACATAAACAGACATTTTTTGACAAGTTACAAATCCAAGGAAAAAGTGGTTATAGTAAACATTTGGCTTTTAAGAAAAAATATGGGAGGGAGGTAATTGGGAACCACTAGGTAGTGCTCTAATTTCATTTGGGATGTGAGATGTCAAAGGTTAAAGAAGTTGATAAAGCAAATGGGTGAATTAAAAAGTTTTGGACCTACTGATAAGAAATCTTGGTGGTGGAATAAAAGTGACCAAGGAAAGAAATAAAAGTGTTTTAAGGATTTACACGAGTCCAGCAATACTGAAAATTGGCCAAGATATTGGAAACATAGAAATGAAGTAATGAAAGTTGCGAATGAGACACTATTCAAAGCGGTTGTGGAGTTTTAGCTAGATATTGGGACTAATAGTAAATGAAGAACACATATAATAAGCTTGCCAGAAGTAGGAAAAAGAAATCAAGAATTTTGGACTTAGATGTATTAAAGATTAAGAGAATTTCTAAGTTACTCTTACAGAGCAAGATATCAAAGAAAGATGGGATAGGTATGTTCGAAGTTTTTCAATGATAGGTAAGGACTATAAGAAGATGGATAATGGTAAATTTTATTAGTTTATACAATTTGTTTGTTCACTGAGTTAAAGGGCATCATGTGATCTATATAACTAACCTCACCTACTGGGATAAAGTTATTGTTGCTGTTTTATTGGATTACTGACAAAAAAATATGTTTGTATTGTAACCGGATACATCACAGAAAATCCAATGGTGTGGGCTATTTTGAAATATTAGAGTATATTTGTCATATAGAAATTGATGTAAGTGTATGTCTACCCTTTTTGGTTGAGACTTATAAACCATGCCTTTTAGGCATTGAGTTCTCTAAATGCAATTTATGAAGTAGAAACATATCCTTTACCTGCTTTCATTTATTAATTCTCGCTGGAAAACTGTGGTCTTAATGTGCTGATGTGAGCTTCAATACTATACACACTTGGCTCAGAATTCTAATTTTCTGTTTAAAATGGAAATTTGAACTTTCCTTTCCTTTCCATTTTGCTAGTAATTGATAAATATGTTCTCAAATACTTGGATGAAATTCAATTGGCATCTTTGTGAAGTTTTTAACAATTTCAAGATTTTCTCTCTCTTTATTTCAGGTACTTGGATCACAATCAGTTTTCAGGGAGAGTTCCCGATCCCTTTTACAAGCATCCGTTTTTGAAAGAAATGTGAGTTTCCAACAAAGTTGTGCAGATCACCAATTATTTTGTTCTTAGAACTGAGAAATTTTATATGCCCTTGACAGGTACATCGAAGGAAATGTATTTCGGCCTGGTGTCAACCCCATTGGTTATCATAAAGTGCTTGAAGTTTCTGATTCAGACTTCCTTGTTTAATAAAAGTTCTAAATATTTATATTTTTTCAGGAACTGTACTTGTATAATTATTGGAAAAAAAATTGTTCCTCTAATTACCTCAATGAAATACCCACATAGGTAATTCAATTTTGTCTAATCTGTCTTGTCGTAATAAACAGTCGTTTTTAGAGTACTACTTGAGAGCTTTCCACGTTTCCAACAAGTTGTAATATATAGTCATGAACTCTTGTTATCAGCTTCCAAATTAAAGAATGATATTACATATTTTTTTCAGTAAAAAAACATTACTATGCACGAAATGAAAAATGTATCCCTGTTGGACTCTCTAATGAAAGCATTTGCTTCATTTTGGCATGCACTTGTAACAGGAAAGTATAGGTTGAAATCTTGGCACATGCTTGCATATTTTGGTTTGGAATCCTAAAAATATCATTTTGGATTAACCTAATGTAATATTTTTTCTGATTGTATTATTTTAGTAACTTATCCAAACATATGCAAAACCTAAAGTGTTTTCTAAAAGTAAAACTATTCTGAAACAAACACTAAAAGAATATTCTAAAGTTTGCTTTGATAAATTTCTACTTGTGATATGTTTTTAGTAGAAATTAAAACTGAAGTCCTAAGACTTAAAAAATGGGCATTATATTGAATTTCAACTAAAGTGTAACGGATCTATAAATTTCACAAATGCATTTGGTTATTTTTCTGTAGTCTAATGAGTATTTCAATTTCAAATTTCAACTCCAGCATCCCTGTTCCCTGAGTTAAACGACCAGACTTTGAAGTAGTTGATGGAACACTAGACCTGATGTTCCAAATAAGTCATCCAGCTAAAGGAAATGGTTGAAATAATTTAATAAATAATCTAATGATTCTAGTCTAACTGCATATGCATTTTCTCCAACACTGAGTGTATTTCTTTCATCATTGGATGCGTTTCTTCGCCAGCGATGAACTCACTCACAACCCCACCAATCTCCACAGAGCTACTACCTGGTACCTTGTCCACCCCTTTGTTTCTCATCATATCCCTCACCCTTCTCGCGTCACTGTGCTTCCCAGATGCTGAATATAGATTAGAAAGCAAAACATAGACCCCGCTATGATTCTCCAACCGTATGAGTCTTTCGGCTGCACGTTCGGCTAGTTGGGCTTGTCCATGGTTGCAGCATGCACTCAGAAATGCTCTCCAAGCCAATGTCTCGTCTGAGACATTCCCCAAGTTGCTTATTCTTCTCATCATTACCATAGCTTCTTGAAAAAGCCCGGCTCTGCTTAACAAGTCAACTAGACAACTATAATGTTCATTCTTGGGCTCAATTTTGTACACACTACACATCTTACATAGTAACTGCAAACCTTCATGTGCCATTCCTGAATAACTACAAGCAGTGAAAACAGCAATGAATGTTACGTCATCCGGCCTTATCCCAGCCTTTTCCATATCTGAAAACATCTTGAGTGCACTTGCTCCATCTCCATGCATAGCCGTGCCAGAAATCATGGCATTCCAACACACAATGTCTCTCTCCGGCATCAAATCGAACAATCTTTTAGCCAAGTCCAAATTCCCACATTTGGCATACATGTCTAACAAACTAGTACTTAAACGAATGCTCAATGGCACCGCTGCTCGATTCAAGTATCTATGAATCCAAATGCCAATATCCAAAGCGCCCAAATGAGCACAAGCAGAAAGAATGCTCACACATATAGATTCATCAGGCACCACTTCAGTCAACTGCAACAAACGAAATAAATAAAGTCCTTCCTTGAAGCAACTATTTTGCACATACCCAGAAATCATGGCACCCCAAATTCCCCTATCCTTCTCCGGTGCTTCATCAAAGAACAACCTAGCTGAATCCACATCACCCACCTTTGCATACCCCGAGATCATCACACTCCAAGACACTGCACTCAACCTAGGAATTTCATCAAACACGTACCGTGCAGCTACAACATCCCCACACACAGAATACATTGCCATCAAACTATTACCCACAAAGATATCATACACAAGACCCGCTTTTGAACTGTACCCATGAACCATTTGCCCCAAAGAACGACTATGAAGGGCTGCACAGGCCTTCAATACATAAGGGGTGGTGTAGTTGTCAGGGTACAAACCACTCTGCAGCATCTTGGTGAAGACATGAAGGGTGGCATAGAACTTGGCATTGAGGAGGAAAGTTTTGATGAAAGTGTTACATATGCAAAGAGTGGGGTGGTGAATGTGTTGAAAGAGTCTGCATGCATAGGTGAGGCTTCCCTGATTAGGATAGGAGCAGAAAGCCAAAAGCCTGCTTAGGGCATAGGTGTTGATGTGAAGACCAGTGGTGAATACCTGGGCATGGGCCTGCTTCAGGTGCTTCATGTTCTTGCATTTCTCCAATAGTACTAAGCATCTCTTGCTGCAACTTGACATGGGATGGTGGAACTAACTGCATTCACTGCATCCCAATTTCAGGGAAAACAAAAATTGGTTAAAGCAATGGAACCAGATGGATCAGTCCCATTCTGATTTTTGTAAATCATACAATGGATCAATTTTCTCAAGCATTCAATCTCTCTTCACTCTATCATCTACCCTCAATCTACATATCACTTTATTTTTTTCTTTACTTATAATAAAAATCAACAAACTTACTTATTGGTACTTGATCAAATGATAGTTTGCTATTTTATTGGAAAACAATATATTAATTTTCCAAGTAATGTTTGTTGTAAGAGAAGAAATAATTATGTTCAAGAGAAACATGTTAACCCTTAGAGTACATTATATTTATAGCTCATTCCAAAACTCATTAAACGACACTCACGTATTTTTAAGTTTTAAAATAAAATTCCTATTTTTATATTTAACAAAATAAAACTCCTATTTTTATATTTAACAAAATAAAACTTATATATTTTTTATTTTATTTAAAAGTGATTTATAAACTAAATCTTACATTAATATGAAAACTAAAATTTTAAATTTTAAACTGTAAAAATTTAAGGATGTTTTAAAATAAAAGATTGAAGGAGTTAATTAGTATATATTAACGATGTGAATTTCTTTTATCATTTAGTTTAAAACTTTCTTACAAAAATACAAAAGGATGAAGCATATATTCAAATAATCATTATTTTAATATAAAAACAAAAAATAATTAAAAAATATATAATTAAACTTATATATTATTTTAGTAAAAATATAAATAAAAAATTAAGAAATTTAAGTGCTACTTTATTATCACAATAAAGATAAATGTCCATTTTTAACTAAAAGATTATTAATTAAAAAAAACTTTAGAAAATGAGAGTTTTATTGCACAATTTTTTTTGCTTATTAATGAGAGAATAAACTTTAAAATTATTTTTTCTTGGTTGTTGTAATTGTTATTTTTATATTGACAATAATAATGATAAATAAATCAATTTTTATGAATTTTTTTAACATGTTTTGATTTTGATGAATAATTTTTATATTGACGGTGTATGAGTAATATTTGATTTTTTAAATATGGTAGAAAAATGTGAATGAGTATGTATATATTTGTTTCATCGCCGCTATGCCCCGCAGCTCTGCAGCGGCCGGCCCCCGGACTATGCAAAAGAATCGAGGCCGGGGGGTCTCGCCCATAGTGGTTCCCCATCATGTATGTCTTTCTTCTCATACATATTCTCGTTCTAAATTACTTAAACACTCAAAGTTTATTATCTACTCTAAAAAACGTATTTACATTATTCTATGTTGTTCTTATTGTGATTTCATTGGAAATTTCTTATTATTCAATATTTATAAACTTCACTCATAGTCCTGAGGTAAGGTATACTTCCTCTTTTCACAACTTCGATTATACGTTTTATTTTTCTTTGTGACATTTTATTCAAATGATATATTGCACTTCATGAAACTTAAAAATAAATTTTATTAAATCAAATAGTTTTTAGCTCACACATTTAATTATTTTTATTCATTTTCAATATTTTTATTTTATTTTTATCTTTTTTTTTCACATAAAAATATTTTATTCTCTCAATTTTAAGTGTTTAATCGCGTAAACTCGCAATTTTTTAACATTGAATCCATGATAATATTATATTTTATTTATTGAAATTTTTATATTTTGTACAGAGAATCATTTAATTAATATTTGAAATAATAAAAGATAGGTACAATTATGGGTATGGGATATAGCCGTTACCAATAAAAATTGGATAAAACAAAAATTTCGTTTGTGCTTGTAGTGTCAGGTGTTTTGTGAGTCATTGGCTACTCTAAAAACAATCAGAAACCCTAATTGTGGCTCCTTGTCCGTCATTTTTCCGCAATTTGATCTGGTTGCTTCAACTTTGGTCCTTTGGGAAACACCCTTTTGCGGCTTCACATTCTGTCAGCCAGAATCCAGTGAAGCAGTGTAAAACGGTACACCTCACATTCCATCTACTTTTCTCTCCTTCGCTATCTTTGAATCTTCTGAACGTTTGTTCTGGTGAGTGGGGTGGGTTTTCTCCTCTGACTTATCTCTCTTCTCATTTTATCATCAAACCTAATAATCGCGTGATGTAAGTAGTCAAGTTTGTTTAGTAGGATAACAATGTTACCCCTGTTTTAAAACACTAGTAGCAGTTTCTGGTGTTAGAATGGTTTCCGGGTTATACTGATGAGTTTTTTAGTGCCGATTTTTTGTACCCAACTCTGTTTGTGAGATTCTTTCAAGTAAACTTGAGTTTTCACTTGTGGGATTTGAGTCTAGTTTGTGGAATTTCAGTTGAGTTCCGAAGTGTATGTGCTTCGTGTACAGTGTTTTCTTCACATAAATACACCCCAACCTATACATGTTATGCTTTGTCACAACATTTAAAATCGGAATCACCTTTTCTACATACAAATTTATGCATATTTATATATTTGATCTAATTTTAGATTGATAAATGAAACCTATTGTGAAGATTTTGGCATTGGTAATGGTTATGAATTTAAGTGTTTAGGATAATCTGTCATAACTAATAACCATCATTAATGTTTTGTTTGTTTAGGAATTGGTGCCATTTGGAATATGATGTAAATCTCTGTTTTGAATTTATTCATTTGATGTGCAATGAAATTTGTGTTCTTGGTTTCTTTGATCTTGTGACGTGGATTTTTAGTTTGTAGGTTAGTACATGATACTTCCAAGTGATGCTGGAAAGTTGCGCAAGGGTTTTGAGTTGCATTAAACTATGAAATGAATTTCATGGAGATTCCACCTGATGGAAGTGGCAAATAGTTTTTAATTCAATTAAGTAGTCATGTAGGATTTGGTAGCCTCATGAATGTGGTTACATTTGATTATTTATTGTGACCCTTGCCTGGCGGTAGGAAATGATAAAATGTTGTATGTCCTTACGTTTTTTAGCTGTGATTGCATTGATTTACTGATTGTCAATAAGTTTTAACTTTTAATGCTATATTAGCATTTTGAATACATTTGATGTGTGAATGGTTTATGTAAACCTCTGTTTTGAATTGATTCATTTTATGTGCAATGAAATTTGTGTTCTTGGTTTCCTTGATCTTGTGACATGGATTTTTAGTTGGTAAGTTAGTACCTGGTACTTCCAAGTGATGCTGGAAAATTGCGCAAGGGTTTTGAGTTATATTAAACTATGAAATGAATTTCATAGAGATCCCATCTGATGGAAGTGGCAAATAGTTTTTAATTCAATTAAGTAGTCATGTAGATTTGGTATCCTCACGAATGTGATTACATTTGATTATTTATTGTAACCCTTGTCTGGAGGTAGGAAATGGTAAAATGATGTATGTACTTAAGTTTTTTAGCTGTGATTGCATTGATTTACTGATTGTTATTAAGTTTTGAATTTTAAGGCTATATTAGCATTTTGAATATGTTTGATGTGTGAATGGGTTATCTAATGAATTTAGTGATTTTGTCTGTCATCGTTTGATTTTTGTTTTATATTTCCACCAGTTGATGATCTTCAGGAATTCTTTATTTGATCTAATTTCAGATTTATAAATGAAGCATATTGTGAAGATTTTGGCATTGGTAGTAGCCATTACAATGTTATGGATTGGCCTTTTACAAGCTTCCGTGATTTCATATAGCTATACTTGGCTGGTAGGTCTTCATGTTATTATATGTTTGATTTTTTATTTTTGATTTGGTTTTTGGGAGAAGATAGTTTTTAGTTGGGGAGGCTCTATTTCCAATAGTGTGGCATGCAGTTGTGCATGTAGGTTCCCAATCAAGGGGGAGTACTAGCAGCTAAATTCAAACCTAAGCCTTATAAGCAAAGTGCTTTGATCTTTTACAGTTTCACCAATCTTGTTGTAACTCTATTTTATTGAATTCTATTTACATAATGCTGACTATTCTTTGTTTTGCCCTCTGTGCAGCTACCTATATATTTTGTTGTGTCTTTAGGATGTTACGGTTTATTAATGGTTGGAGTTGGTCTGATGAATTTTCCAACCTGTCCTCAAGAAGCTCTATTGTTGCAGAAGGTATTTTTTTGTGTCTTTTGTTCATTAGATATTGCAATGTAATGTAATTTGCTTGGTTTGTGCTTATACAGTCCCTATGGAATATGCATGTTACTTTATGTGTGTACATTAAAATTTCTGGACTGAAAAGATGACTATGTTTAATTTCCACACACATATTGTGGATTGAGAATTAGATATTATTTATATTTATTAAATTAGATGCTATTTAAAAAATTTATAAGAGAAGGATATGTTCTCTTATTATAAATTACATAGAAGTAAAAAAATGAATGGAGTCTTAAAAATGACCGACAACACAAACATGCCAGTCATATTTCCCAAAACACCGTGCCAAAGAAGTCATCTCAAAGCACACCTGTTTTTCACCGGCCACTTTACACTTTGGGCCTTAATAACTTTGTGGTTTCTAATTTTTATTATTATTGTTATGTTTGAAACGTTTGAAGACTCCACTATAGTTTATAGCATGGGGTGTGTGTCTCAGTTCTAATTTCTTAGGGAGTTAATGACTGTGTCAGTTACCACTGGAGTTGGTAGGATTCTATCTCCAAGATCCCTTCCCTCAGGTTTATCATTTTTATTTGAAAAGAAATTCTAGGTGCAGAATCTGGAGTAGATATGGGACTTATCGAAGGATACTTTTGTAATTCTAATGTAATCACAAAAATCTTCCAATGTCATTTGGCATACTGCAGACCTAGATTATAAATCATTTCTCTCTTCCTTTCTTGTATACCGATCTCCATCACATTATCATCATCCTCATTATCACTCAACGATACTCTGTCACTGATATATAAAGTCTGCGACATGTTCCATGTCAAGCTCCAATTATTCTATTAAAAAGTAATACAGGATTTTTGTCTGGATCATCAACAGGACCAACCACCCAAAGCTTAAGCTATTATTTGGTAGAATATTTTTTCATATCCAATTTCTGAAATCATCAATGAATTGTTATCTTATTTTATTGCTCCCCATACGTTTTTGAATTTTAGTTGACACTCTCTTTCCATATGCAGATAGATAGTAAATGTCATCAGCTAAATAGAAACCTAATTTTTCTATCCCTGCTCTCCCTCTTCCGAATTAGCACTGCATCTACTATAAGAAAATGATTTTGCTTCCACAAATCTCAATTCTATTCAAATTACAGTTCAATTGTGATGATGGTCATTATGCACTTACTACTTTTATTCTCCTAATTGCCCTTTTTTTAAAGAATATAATCGTTATGGCCTGATTACAGTAGACTGATGCTGGAATCATAACGTGGAAAAATGTTGCTTATTTTGGTTCTTTTCAGGACATTGTTGAGGCCAAGGAATACTTGAAACAACAAGGAGTTTATCTCACTCTCGACTGATGTGGTTTCAGATCTAACGAGATGTTCTGAATAGGCTTCCGACAATTACCCGATTGGGAGTTGTGAAAGATTTTTTGACATAATATATAACTTCATACTCAACAAAATACTTTCAGCCAATGTACATGAACTCTTTTACAATCAATGGATAGTTTTTGTTGTTAGTGTTCTTTTATTTGTATATTTTAATTTTGATTACAAATCTGTGGCCTTTGAGAACATTAGAGAGAATTTTTGAATTTGCTCACCCATTAGGGTCGCTTAGTGATAGTATTATTGAGTATTATAATCAAATACACAAGTTTTGATTATGATATCTCTGAGCCACTAGTAATATCAGTAAGATTGCTTGTCTTGTATGAATTATATTTTATATCGGGAAAAATATATTATTCACCCAAACTTAAAATATTTTAAAAAATTATATAAGAACTAAATTACTAATTCAATTCAAACTTCTTTTTAATTAGATTGAATTAAGTGAATATAACATTGTATTTAAATCATTCTAAAGAAATTACTTTATTTAAATAATTAATATTGATATATCTATATATCCATTAATATGTATGTGAGAAATTTCAATTAAATAAATATGTTTGTATGGGTGCAAGTATAGGGCACTGTAGATACTACATCCATCTCCATTGAATTTATCTTTCTATTTCTTGTGGATATTATAGCACTCTATTGCAAGGTCCCAGTAGGTTTGACTTGTTTAAAGATCCAAGACCATTAATATTTCATATTAAAGTTTAAATATTTAAATAATATAATAATTTTATAAGTCAATGAGAACTAATGTTAAACAAATTATAAACTATACAATTTTAAACCATCGTTACTCTAGATATATGATTATTGAAAGTAAGATGAATTTTACGAGTGTCAAATATAATTATAAACTTGCTTTTAAAATTGAATGATTGTAATTTTAATTTATTTAAAACTTGAATTTTCTTTTACTCGAAATTATAAAGGTTAATTATCAGGAAAAATGAGTGAATATTTCACATTTGTAAAACAATGGCCGAATTAAAAATGAAAGTATATTTTAAGAATTCAAAGTTCGAATTGTGACACTACAATATTGGATACATAATGACAAAACCAAAGTATTCAAACCAAAGGAAACTTCTATAAAACATTCAATAATACCAAGAGAATTCCTCATACTGACACATTCTATTATTTTCATGAGAGTCCATTACTGTGTAACTATGTTTTGAATTATGAATTTAGCTAAAACAGTAATATGAAATAAAGAGTTGTTAAAGCTAAATTAGCAGAAATTTGATGGGAATAATAAAGAGAAGTTGCCAAGGATTATAATAAGATGTAGATGATAAAATTCTTTGACTAAGCATGCAAGTTTAAAACTTAATAGAGCATTTGGGTAATACAAGCACAAGGTTGGGTGATCAATAGATCATGAACTTAGTTCACTACAGAATGTGAATGTAGCGTCTTTCACTAGTTTGATGAAAAACGAACACAAATAGTATTTTTTACAAAACTTTTAAGGTGTAGAGTACTTCATCAAAGTTTTAGTACTTGAAAATTATGGTTCACTTTCATGTTCTTCTCTTTGAAGCATGTCTTCTTATAGGCTTGAGAAATGTAGTAGTTGCTGAGTATGTTTGAACTCTCATCATTGTCTTTGTTCTTCTTCTGCTATTGTTTGATTAGCTCTTACATTGAGAATCGTTAAATGCATGACATGTAACATCAAATTATCTTCTCTTATTCACACAAGCTCTCTAAAGGCTGCTAGCACTTATCTTCCTCGGTAGAAGATCCTTTTACACAAATACTTATCGTCCTTAGTATCATGTCCTTGAACTCAAGGGGGGATTGAGACTGTGTATTTAGAGAGGTTAAAATATTTGATAAACCTGCAGAGGTTGAGAATATTGTGTACCTAGAAAGATTAGAATACTTGGTGAACCTGCAGAGGTTGAAAATACTATGTACCTGAAGAGGTTAGAATACTTTGTGAACCTGAAGAGGTTGAAAATACCTATGTGACATGAAGAAGTGTATAATACTTGTTAGTGAAATGTTCTTGAGTGAGTTGTTCAAGGGGACTAGACGTAATCCTTGTTGATGGATGAACTAGTATAAATTTTTGTATATTTCTTTCTATACTCTTTGTTTGGTTATTGTTTTGATTTCGGCTCCATTCAACCCTTGATCTATAGCCAATTGAACCTTCAATCCTAATATTTTTTAGAAATATAAAATTGAGAATTTTTGACACTTTGTATGTGAAACAATACTGAGCCATCTTCTTTTTCTACAAGTATCACATAATTCTTCTTCCATTTCTAAATCTTCTCATCTTTTTCTTACTTTCTTTTAATAATTTAATCATATATTTTCAAGTTCTTGTTTTAATCAAATTTTCTCAGTCTATTTTTGTTTCATTCCATATTAAATTTGTGATTGAAATCATTCATTAAAAATTTAATATCAAATAATTTCATGATAGCAACACAAGAGTTTATTCTACTCCTACTTATAATACATGTTCATACACATCTATATACCTCCAAATTAATTTGTTAACATTCTATGACAAAGATTATGTAAAAAACGCAAAAAGACTACGCAGGTGTGGGAATAGTTTAGGGAGCAAAATGTATGAGACAAAAAACAAGATACGATCCAATCGACATACGATGATGAGCAAGACCACAAAGGTGTTTATGTTGTTTTTGAATCAAAGAATAATGGCAATACTAAGGCCTTGAAGATAAAACATGTGGTTTGCAAATAAAATTTAGGTTTAGTACGATAGTTTCTTTCTTTATTTTAATCATCTTCTACAGTTTAAAATAATTACTTTTAGTCTTTTTATAATATAACTAAATATTTTGGTTTTAATCGATATAAGCTTCTGATTTTAATTTTCATCCTCAAAATTTGAAATCATTATATTCAATTACGTGTTGATATTATATCACATGTAATTTTGTATTCAACACATAATTATATTACATAATATTGAAAATAAATATAAGATTTTTAATTTTATAGACATGAAAAATGGATTCTTTTAAGGAATTAAAATTTTTTATTTATAAAAACAAAAATAAATTCTTAAAATATAAATTAAGGTGTTTTGAAGATTCTTCTAGCATAAACTCATAGTTAAATCATTGCAAATCATCTTATGATCAAATACTCGTGTATTAAAATAGAAAAATTTATCAAAAGTAAAGAAAACTCTAAAATATTTTTTGATTAAACTTAAGTCTGATTCCCTATTACATCCTTTAAATTTTATCAATCTTTCATTAATTTTTTACTACTAAAGTTTAAAATTATTTAATATTTCAGTTTCATTATCTCCTAATTATTGTTTTGATAAGGGTTGCAGGTGAAAAAAAACAATGAAAGGATTATATTTGTTTAATTTTAAAATAGAAGGATTTAATTTGTAAATATAAAGAGTAATCAAAGACTGTTTAATCTAGAAGCAATAAAATCAGAATCAAACCACAAAATAAAATAAAAATATACACATTTTTCTCCTTTGAAGGTAGAATTATAATTATACTTTTCCTTTTTAAATTTTAAATCCAAATAAATAATTTTTTTTTTATATTATTGTGAATACATTGAAGTTATCTTAAAGTTGTTCTGAGAAATAACAGAACCAACCTATGTTAAAAGTTGTTAAAACAAAAGAAAATCTTAACAGAAAAGTTACTAGATAGTGTTTGCTAAATACGTTCTTACTAACAGTATAAATTTCACTGACATTTCACTTACATACACAAGAAGAAGTGCTTCTGTTCCATAACTCAATTCTTCATTCACAATGGAAATCAAAGCAAGCATATGTTGTGTTCTCCTCTTGTTACATTCCCTGTCTTCAGCTAAAGATGTGAACCTTGAAGTGAAAGGGGTGACACACATCGCTACCACAGATGAAAATTTTATCTGTGCAACTATAGATTGGTGGCCACCAAACAAGTGTGACTACAACCAATGTCCCTGGGGAGAAGCAGGCATTCTGAATCTGGTGTTTATTCTTTTCCTTTGACTTCTCAATATGATATTTAGTATTTACCATTAACCAACCATCATGCATATTTTCATCATGCTATGTTATGTGTTTTTCAACTTCTGCAGGACTTGTTTAACGATATTCTGATAAATGCCATCAAGGGTATGTTCATTTTTCTTAAGTCAAATAATCATAGTCGATTTTACTGTTATTAGCCTTTGTGGGGTGATTAAAAGATAAGATTTTTACTTCAAAAGCTTTTGTATTAAATTAAATATATTACATATCATTTCTAATTCTTGGTAAAATTTTGGCAGCTTTTAGCCCCCTAAGGATCAGATTAGGAGGTTCACTGGAAGACCAGATCGTTTACCAAATTGGAGAAGAAGAGGAATGCCCCGTTATGAAAAAGAAAAGTGATGGTCTCTTTGGTTTCGGCAAAGGATGCCTTCCCAGAAAGAGATGGGATGAAGTTAATGAATTCCTTAACAAAACAGGGTATTAATTTAACACATCCTTTTTCTCAATGTCACTATGCATGTTACTAAGTAATCTCACATGTTCCTTTTCTCTTTTCAGAGTGAAATTCACTTTTGGGTTGAATGCCCTAAATGGAAAGGAAAATTCTAAGGAGGACAAGGTGAAGTGGGTAGGAGACTGGGATCCAACAAATGCCATAAGTCTTATGGAGTACTCAATTTCAAAAGGATATAAAATAGATTCATATGAATTAGGTAGCTAAAAGCCTTTTAAATGGAAGCTTTGAATTACACACATATATCCATAAGTTTTTAATATTTTCCTTGATGCATTATGACTTATGAAGTTTTCTTTTAACATGGTGCTTATCAGGAAATGAGTTATGCTCTGGTGGGGTATCTGCCAAAATAAACAGTGTTCAATATGCTAAAGACATCACTCAACTCAGAAGTTTAGTTAATATGCTATACCAAAATACCAGTACAAGGCCAAAGGTGCTAGGCCCTGCAGGTTTCTATAATAAGGAATGGTTTGATAGCTTCTTAGAGAATGTTGGACATGGTGTGGTTGATGGAGTGACCCACCACATTTACAACCTTGGTCCCGGTATGTATATAGATTCTCCTATCTAGTCTTGTCTAATAATAATATATGTATGTACATAGATGTCTTGGTGATTGTTTTCTATACTAACCATTATTCTAAATGAAGGTAATGATAAGGATCTTATTAACAAGGTTCAAGATCCATATTATTTGAGCAAAGTTGCTCAAACATTCAAAGATGTTTCAGAATCAGTCAAGGAATTCACTCCACGGGCAGGAGCATGGGTTGGGGAATCTGGTGGAGCCTATAACAGTGGTGGCAACGATGTGTCAAATACTTTTGTTAATGGCTTCTGGTCTGTCAAATGTTAATCAATTGAGTTCTTTTCTTCTTCTTCTTTGCTTTTTTCTCTTTTCTCATTCACATGTTATCAATGTGTTCTGAATGAATAACTAGGTACTTGGACCAGCTTGGCATGACAGCAACCTTCAACCACAAGGTTTATTGCAGACAAGCACTAGTTGGAGGAAACTATGCTATGCTAAACACCACAAACTTCATTCCTAACCCAGATTATTATGGGTAACTCATCATATATGTTTGTGTGCACAAGTCCTAGTGTACATAATTATCAAGATTTTATATTGATCAAGGTATAACAGTTTGATTTAATAGTTATGATTGCCTCTTTCAAATTGGCATGTTTTTTTTTTCAGAGCACTTTTGTGGCATCGGCTTATGGGAAGAAATGTGCTTTCAGTCTCTCATGAAGGATCTCCACTTTTGCGTACATATGCTCATTGTTCAAAGAAAGGGGTAACCCATCTAAAATAAATTATCTTCTTCTAAGAAATAATTTCTTTTGGTGAGATAGTAACAGTAAAAATAATAGGAACATAAATTCCTAATTTAGTGAGATAATAATGTTAGTCAATTTTTATTTTGACAGTTTATGAAAGAAGTACTTATACATATAGGTTTAACTCAATTGGCAACAACATTGAGTTTGATTATTCAAGAATACATCTTTATAGATGAGTGAAAAGTCTTAAAATCGAAATTTGTTGAGAAACTAAAATTTCATGAAGTCGAAAACTCTAATTACACTGGTCATCAAATAAAAAAACATCATGCTACAAATAATCATTAACAGAAAAAAGTAACAAACTGAAACCAAGAAGTTTCTATTTCCTCTAACTCAATGGCATTTGTTCTTGACCTTGGTTCTTGTGCTTCGTTCTTTTCAGCATGGCATCACTGTGCTGCTCATAAACATGTCCAATTCCACAACGTTCAGAGTATCCCTGGTGAATGACATGAACCTGTACCTAGATAAAGAAGGAGGATCACCAAATCAAATGAGGGAAGAGTACCATTTGACTCCCGAAGATGGCAACATTCAAAGTCAGGTGGTGCTGTTGAATGGAACTCCACTAAAGCTCACACAGTCCCTAGAAATTCCAAAGATGAAACCAAAGCTTGTCGATCCATCTTCCACAGTCAAAGTCAAGCCTGATTCGATTGTGTTTGTGAATAGCAGGAGTTTCCATGCACCAGCATGTAGTTAAGTACCATGCACATAATTTGTTCATAGTTTTTTAATCCAAAATCATGTACATTTCTTTAGGGTTTTCATAGGTCCTTAGTCCCTTTAAATTTCAGTATCCATTAGGGATTCCTTTTCCTAGTTTTAGAATCCATTTCTTTCTTGCCCATCTCCATTGTTGGAATACACCTTATCCATTCAATTCATTGCTATATTTAGTCAGATATGTATATATATATATATATATATATATATATATATATATATATATATATATATTACTTCTATGTCTCTGTTTACACTAGAGAAAATGGAAGAAAGGAAATGATGTGAAGAGAAATTAAATGATCATATTATGTGCACGTTAGGCAATTATTTAGTTCAAATTCTAATTATAAGGTTTATATATTAATATTTTTATAATTTGGTTAATAGTATATTTACAACTCTAATACTATATATAGTATCTATTCTATTATATATTATTATATAAGGGAGTTTTTATCATCATCATGAGAATAAACGTCATCACACGATAGAATTATATCATTTTCTTAGCAAAATTCTAAATTTATACACATACATTTTTTTTACTCATATTATTATTTAGTTATACTTCCCATTCGTGATTTAAATATTCTAAATTATTTAAATATTACCTTTTTTAAGGACAATACCTTGACAGAAAACAAAACTAAAAAATACAATACACACGAATGCGGTAATTAATCTATGATACCATCTTTTGGACTTAGGTCGGAACAATTACAATTGATTAATAATACAAAATATACAATTATTATATGATTTAACTTAAGTAATAATACAATTATATATTTTGATTTCAATAAATTAATTAGGGAATACTTTAGGCAAATGAATCTTAAAAATTGAATGCATGCCTAAAGTACAAATGCTTTCCAATTTTCAATTGATTAAAATACATAATTATTCTGATTAAGATAACTTTATTCAGTATTATTTTTATAAAATTTCAGCATTGAGATTTATAAAAAAAATGTATTCTGATTCAAATTAATTGATTGTTTTAGGTAATTTGCATTAAAAAATAAACGTCTCCCTAAAACATAAATGTTTTTTTTTTCAGTTTTAATAGATAAACTAATATTTTTTTCTTATTAAAATAATTGTATTGTAACATTCTCTTTTTCTTAAATAGAAATAAATAATATAATATAATTTTTATTTGATTAATTTAAATTATTTAATTGGCTAAGAAAATAAAATAAGAACTTTTGTAAACGTAAAATAAAGTTAGACGCAGAGAAAATAGAGTTAGGTTGGTTGGATTTGTTTTCTTAAAAGTACAATTCTAGACACTCATTAATGTATAAATAGAAGTTATTTGTTTTTCTTTAACGTAAACCTTAAAGAGAGGTTGTGTTTAGATTCATGATTGAAAGTGTGAAAATTTGAGGAGTGAAGATATGAAGATTTAAGAAGAAAATGTGAATAAAGTTACCTATCCTATTTGTATTCCTTTAGAAAAAATGCAAAGTTTTAGATAAAGAAAACGCAGAAAATAAGAGAATAAATATAAGAAGTTTTTTTAATCTCAATTTTTTTTTCTTCTTATAAGAGATCTGCAAAGAAAGTTTTAAGGTTTTTTGGATCATGGGGTTGTTTTTTTTTTTTTCTTTTTATCAAAATGGGGTCCGTTTTAAAAAAATTATAAATTTAGACAAGTCGTGCCAATTCGGCACGACTTCATATGCACAAATCGTCCCAATTATACACGACTCTATCATGTCATACTGAAGTCGTACCAACTTGGCACGACTTCTGCCACGTCATAATTTTTTTTTAATTTTATTTTTTATATATTGGGTAGTAAGTTATGTAATGTTAAAAATTAATTTGATACATAATTTTCTAAAAGTGTTAGTTTTAAGGAACAAAAAATTGGATAATCATGTATGGATCATGTTTGAATTGAATGAATAAATACATAGATAAAGAAAATGAATGTTCTAAGAGTGTTATGAATAAATACATAGATAAAGAAAATGAACATTCTCCTTCGGGTACTTTTTCCACTCCACCAAATATATTTGGAACTTCGGCATTCACCCCTCTTTCTGCATATAATCCAACATCATCCATGCACTATCGACCCACAATGCCCTCACCAGCTTCTCATAATGAAGCCAATAACAACGATGATGAACATGTCGTTGATGATCCTCTTCCACGAAGACCTCGACGACAAATACGAAGACCACATTGTGGCACGTCTTCCCATAAATAATTTACTTCTAGTTCAACTTTATATTTTTATTTTATATCTTGTAATGAATCTTACTAATTTGTTTAGTTCTAATTAATCTCTTCTCATCATTACGTGTTATGTAAAATCATTACTTCTCAAGCTATTTATTTTGCAAATTCACAACAATAATTCTCTATTTATTTTCCAAATACAATAATTTTTCATTTATCTATTTATTTCCAAATTCAATATCAATTTTCTTCATTTTTTAATTAATCAAATAATCAAGTTATTGTATTACATTACCGTCAAACAGGATCCATACACGATTATCCAATTTTTTGTTCCTTAAAACTAACACTCTTAGAAAATTATGTATCAAATTAATTTTTAACATTACATAACTTACTACCCAATATATAAATAATAAAATAAAAAAAAATAAAAAAATTATGACATGGCAGAAGTCGTGCCAAGTTGGCATGACTTCAGTATGACAGGGCAACACGACTTCAGTATGACAGGGCAACACGACTTCAGTATGACATGACAGAGTCGTGTCTAATTGGGACGATTTGTGCATATGAAGTCGTGCTGAATTGACACGACTTGGCTAAATTTGTAATTTTTTTAAACGGATCCTATTTTGGTAAAAAGCAAAAAAAAAAACCCCATCATGATCAAAAACCCAAGTTTTAAATATATAGATTTATATAATTAATTATTTATAATTTACTTTCTATTTTTTATTTATTTTGAACTCAAATAATTTTTATTTAAAATAAAATTACATAATTAAATATAATATAATAAAAAAAATAAAAATATTAAATGTTAAATATATTTATGTTATAAAATATATAATAATTAATAATTAATAATTATTATAAAATTATAATTATAAATAATAATAAATAAATTTATATAATAATTATATTAATTATAAAAAAAATTAATAAAGTTATTTAATATAAAAATAAGTTTTTATTAAATATTTAAATATTTTTTATCAAATTTTATATCATTTGTATTTTTTCGAAGTTAGTTCTAATATATTACTGAAAATAATATTTCAAAATCACTGAAAATAATATTTTAATTAAAAATAATTATAATTTATAGATAAATCAATCAAAATAATTTTTTTAATAATTTTTAAATATAAGGGTAATTTTGTAAACTTACATTTTTATTAATTAAAAAGTATAATTTTAATTATATCCATTCAAACTTTCATAAACTTTCCTTACACCTTCTGTTCTATTTACCTTAACCCAAACAACCTCACTTTCTTCACACTTTTTCTACAAATCATCTCAAATTCACTCTCTCAAATCCACTCCTAATCCAAGCAAAGCATTAGAGTGTTTGGATTGAGATATAAGCATTAGAGTGTTTGGATTGAGATATGTTAGAATAAAATTTTGAGAAAAGTTTATTGAAGTTTGTGAGTGATGTGATAATTGTGTGAATATTTTTATTTGTTTAAAGGTTTAAAATGTAAGATTATAGATTTACCCTTGTCTTTAAAAAAATAGAATCTAATATTAGGTATTTTTGTGTAAATTTGGATAAATTAAAATTATTAGTAGTATATTTCGATATAGTTCAATAATTAATTTATGAAAAAATACTAGTTACTTGATAAAAAATAATTTACATATAAAATTTTAAATATATGTAAAAATTGACAATTGTTATATAGAAATAAGTAATAACAAAATGCATAAATATAAAATATATAATTAGAAAAAAAATGTTAATTTACATTTGTAATAATAATAATAATATAATTTATTCATTATAAATAAGTATATATGTTTGTCTTCTATAAAAATTTCATATTATTATTAAATATTGGTAATTATGATTATTTAATTTTGTTAAAAATATCAATAAATATTTTTGTTAGTTAAATTGATATAATAATTAATATTTGTATTTAGTTTATTTTAAAACATTTATTTGTATTTAAGTTGTATTATATTATGTTATATATAACAATATATATTTGATATATTATAATATTAATAATAATAATAAATATAACTATATTATTATTAAAAAGTGAATATATTTTAAATGAATTGAATATTTACATATATTTTTTAAATAAAATTTCAACACCAAAACCTCCAAAGCAACTAAGGATCCCACCACCACAAAGAATCTCAAATAAACTACAAAAACACATCACCAACAAAGCAAATAAAATCCATTATTCAATGCATGCAAAGTCGGGTTAATAGATTAAGGATGAAAAAAATAACAGGGAAATCCACACACAACAACTAGGAAAGTCGATTAAGCTAAAAAAAAAACCATTCACATGCACGTTTAAACACTGCAAAAGCTAACAGTGAAAAGGAAGGGCAAAAGTGTATTTCATTTACTTGTTGAGTTGTCTTTCCTTCCCTTATTCTTCCTTCCTCGCAACAATGCTTAGATGTGATCAACAGTGATCACTCAAGCAAATCGGCACTCGTGTTTCTCACCATATTAGCAGATCTAAACACGTATTCACTCGCCTTTTATCTTTGGGAACAATATATCATTGGATCCAAACGCAACATCTTGTTGAACAAGATGTTTTGATGTATATCATGCTCCAAAAGTGTTGCAAAAGAAGTCATATGCATCCAATGATAAGTCAAGAGCATTTAATTAGTCTTAATGTCTCAAAGAATGCTTAAACACAAAAAGAAGCAATGGTAAAAGAGAACCAACAACACGACTATAAAAGAAGTGAAACGACTCTTTTATTCTCAAGTTATAAATATTGAAGATCTTTTATAAAGAAGAAGGACTAAGGTTGATGAAGACGAAAATGAAAGTCTTGCTACAAGAACATGCATAAGTTCTTAAGCTTATAGGTCTTGTAGTAGTGAGAGGGAACATTGTTCGCATTCATTAGAGACCTAAAAGAGTGATAACTCTTGTATACGTCCTAAAATGGTACTTCTCTTTCTAGTGAGAGTACATGTGATATTTTTAATCGTATTATTGTATACATTTCAAATTTTAGCTGTGAGTGACTGCATTCAAAGAATACTTAGTGCATTAGTCAAGAGTGGCTACATTTTTAGGGGTAAAATAGCATAGAGTCTGTAATATGTGCAGTAGTTGGGTGGGAATCCTTTCAGTGCAACACAATACACCCTTGTGTCACTTTGAACAATTCTACTTATTTTAGTTTAGAGCCAAATAAAATTTGTTGGAGAGACTTGTGGGTGCGATAATTTGGTGTTTATGGGAACAAATAAATAGAGTAATTTTTAAGGAGGATAAGGTAGATGCTGAAGAAGCCTTCCACATGGCTCAACTGAAAGTACTATGACCTTGTTAGATGATGTACTTAGGACATGCACAATTGGTGTCATAATTGACATCATGACTTCATAAATTGGAAAAAAAAAAATTTAAGTGATTTACCTCTGTCTGAATACATAATTGTGTACGTCCAGGTATTAGTTTAGATTGCACTTGTCTGAATGAAATTGTAATATATTAAATGATAAATGACTGTAATGAGAGGGCTTAGACTATGGTCAGTCACAAAGTGCATTACAATTTGTCTATGTTTGTTTCCATAGTACATGGGAGGATGGTTAATATCTGAATCTGTAGGTCAACAATAGTAATTACATATGGAGACATTGTAGCAGTAAGTAAGTATAAGGCTAATGAAAACACCAATGTAGCAGTATTAACTCTAGATATTTATGCTTATTTACTTCTCAATAGACTTTTGTAATTAATAATTACCCTATTTCTTTTGGATTAAAAATACATTCAAACTAAAATTGCAATTGAAAGCTAATAGATACCTCAAGTGCGTGACCCGACAAGTGGCCTTTTCTGCTTGTGTAGGGAAACACGTTAAATTAATCTGGGTGAGCTTTGCACCAAAAACCAACTAAAGCTCGACTGAACAAAATTATATACATGAACAAAGTCATAACATCTCGGAGGATGAAACTAGCCTAAGGGGGTAGTCCTGCTCCCCCATGGCATGGACCATCATATTTGAGATTTGGAATTACAAAAAATAAGGTCTACAAAGCATGTAATATGAAGCATGGCCTCACTAGGAGAGAAAGGGAAATGTGTTTGAAGCAACTAACTAACCAATATTAAAGCAGGTTATACACCCATTAAATGAGGGAGATGGAGCAATAGGTATACAAAACTTATGCATGCTTCAAAATGCAATGCAAAACAATCAAAAGTTTATCTGGAAAAATCAACAAACAAAATAAGCATTCAACCATCCATGAAAGAGAACACTTTGTAATGTAACACTTTAGGGGAGAACGATTTTCTGAAGTCCAATTTTAGGATTAGGTTTGGTGAAGTGAATGTTAATTATCACCAAATTGGGTTGGATGGGTCTATGTAGAGAATATTTGGCTAAAATATGCTATAATGAACCTTGTATATATGTGTATAAGGGTTCAAGCACCCCTCCTCTACTCATTTTTATTTATATAAATTTTTTGTGATAAATTTTTTTTTGCATCATTATTATTTGCATGTCTCCATTTAAAAAAAAAAAGAAGAGACAATTAAATTTTAAATCATAAATAAATTTTGAAATTTTCAATTGAGTCCCTAATAAAATTTTTATCGTATTGAGTATTCAAAATATGTATATATTCTATTAAGTATTTGTTGTTTGATTTTGTGGTCAAGTGAATTAATATTACTGTTTGATTTTGCAGTCTCAAACGCAACATCACAAACTTAAAAACAATCAAAAATAAATATTTAGAATCGTAATTATCTTTGTAAAAATAATATCATTTAGTTTTTAAAATTAAATACTAAAATAAATTAAATCAATGTAGATATATGAAATATGTCACTTGGTAAAAAAATTTAAAGTTATAGGGTTTATGAACGAAAGTAGTGCAATTTTTTTAAAAAAAACACGATTTTGGGTATTTTTTTTTATATGAAAACGGGTAAGTCATAAACCAGCCGGAGAACTTTAGAGTGGAAGTCGTACCCCATGGATATGAATTTAGATTGGAAAAGAATCCACGTGGAAGTCATACTCCACATGTACGACTTTAACACTAAAGTTGTTTCGCACCCTAACAATTTCATTGTAAAATATTTTAATTGACGTCGTATCACTCCTGTACGACTTCAGTGTAAACATTTTACACCGAACTCGTTTGGTCCATCTACAACTTTAGTTAAAATATTTTTAAAAAAAAATTCAGATTATTAAGAAAAAATAAGAGTTGGTTGGTTGTTTTGGTTATTATATTTTTACATCTTAAGTTTTAGGAGATAAGGTTGTGAGAGTTTTATGAAAGCCCAACTTTAAAGTTTGGGCTTTTTAAAAGTATATATTATTTGTGAAATTCATTATTTTTAAGGTTGGGGCTTTAAGGTTTGGTACTTTCCATTCTCGTCAAGTGCTTCAGATTGCACTATCATTGACGAATATTCGACAATTAGCTCCATTGTGGCAGCCTTAACTAGTGACGAGAGGAAAGAGACATTTGAAGGCTTCAATGATTGAGTACTGGGAAAGGTATTGTGACTCTTTCTCTTTCATTTATTGTTGGTGAATGTGTAGTTGACTCCAGAAAGGGGTTGAAAGGAACCTAAACTCAAATTGCGAATTATAACGAAAACATCACCAATTATAACCAAAACAACGTTAGTGTTTAATAGAGTAAGAGTAAAGATAATTAGACACATTTATATTGGTTCACCCCACAACATGGACTACGTCATTCCTCTCAAGAAACCCACTTAAGAACCTTCATTAACACAAGTATTCTTACACCTTTCCATGTACATAAGTATTCTTACACTTATCCAGGTACATCAGTATTCTTACACCTTTTCAAATACACAAGTACTCTTACTCTTCTTTAGGTGTACAAGTATTCTTACACCTCTTCAGATCACCCAATATTCTTACACCTCTACAGGTTACCTAATATTCTTACACCTTTGCAGGTCACCATGTATTCTCTACCTCTCCAAGCAATCAATCATAATCTCCTCCTGTGATCAAGACCTCTTAATACACTAAGAAAACACTCTCTCTACCAATAGTAACAATGATAGAAATCTTGGGAGTTAATTAGATACCAATTTAGAAACTATTTATCAATAATAGAAACAAATTTAGAAACCAATAATTTTTTTAGTCTCTAAAATAGTATCTAATTTAGTCAATATAGCAACTAATTATTCTTAATGTCTAAAATTGGTTTCTATTTAATGATTTTCTAGTAGTGCTTGTTCACATAGTCGTTAGACGACGTTGGATATGGAAACTCTTTAATTTGATTAATTATTTTTCTTCTTGAAATTTAAATGTATTTTGAATTGTTTCTTTCTTTGTCCAAATGATACTTTAATATTGTAATCTTGAATATCTTTACCATATCCTTTATTTGTCGTGTATTGTTCATCATCTTATTCTCATCAGACGTTGGATATGACAACTTATACTTTGATTAAATTTGAACGTCTTTGAGTGTATGAAACAATTTAAATTGTTTCCTTTTAATCTTCTGATGTGAACATTTGACATTTTAATGCTTTGTGACATCTTTGTCACATTGCATCTTTATGAATGCAGTGGATGCTTGATAAGAAAATGTTTCCTTTGAAGAAATCTTCACATCATCTTCATTTTATATTTGCATCAATGAATTCTTAAATTCTTTCTATATTTGTAGTTGTATAAATGTTGAAGATATATCTGGAAAAGATTGAATGACGTTCTCCACTTATTCATTTGAATATCTTTTATTCTTGCACTAGACGTTGAATTAAGAATGTTTTAATATAAGCTCGGAGTACATCTTTGACACATGATTGTTTTTAGAATAAATTTATTGTGTGTGTTTCTTCTAAGCAAAGACTAAATGATGTTTTAATGCTTGATCATACTAATCTCGTTCATCAACTTCATGGATTCCTTAATCAGACACTGAATATGGAAACTATAGATGTTGACTTTGTATGATCTTTATGTTCCTAAAACTCATTTAGAAATTATTTGTGAATATCAATAATTGATATAATCTTTATATTAAAGCACGTGTATCACCGAAAAAACATCTTCTAATATTTTTTAATTATCAATACTTTTTATTCTCATATTTTAGTTTAGAAACATATTATCAAGACTTTCCGAATTAAATTAAATTAAACATTTAAGCACAAATAATTTAATATGGTTTATATATATATATATATATATATATATATTTCTGAAAAACTCTTTTAATATGCATATATTATCAATCATTTTGAAATCTTTCTTATAAAGAATTGAATTTGATCAAGAATTGAAATTGTTGTATTGTAAATCAATTTATAATCATCCAAGAAATTATATTTTTTCCTTGAAATATTAAAGCACATGATATTTCTAAATTATCTAGACCTTCTTATTTCAAAATTTCTACTGTAAATGCATTTTCAAAACTTTCTATGTTTGTATAAGTTTTAATTTGTGATAGCAATCAAACTTAAATAACATTAAATACACCAAATCATATTTTTGAAATCCATTGAATATTAAAACTAATTATCATTTAAACACATGAAATCACTAAAACAATAAATTTGGATTTAATTTCTTAGAATGTTTTTCAAAAAACCTTTTAATGTAGTGAATGTGTACTTTATTTTCCGAAAACTTTATAGTTAAAACATTATTTGATAGAAACTTTCTATATCAAATTAATAATATCGTTTTGATTAAATCTTGGATTTATATGAACTAATTATATAAAAAAAATTAGAAAATATTTAGGAATAATTATAGAATATAAATATTTAGCTTGGAAACTTCCCTTTTATTTGATCGTCTAACACAATTCAAAAGCGTGATAGTTGTCACATTCAAAGTTGTATCATTGTCTGATGCATTAAATGTTGGACTTTGTATAGGGCTTTGATTATATCATTTACTAACATCATCTTTCTTCTTTGGACAATATCTGGTGTATATGCATTGTATAGCATATAGTTGAAAAAAATAGATGAAATATATTTCTAAGGTATTTTACAAATGTGATTACAGTATCTATTTATATAGACTGTGTTACAACCTAATTAAGAAAAGAAATAATAGGTAATGAAAGCCAGAAATAATGGGTGTTTAAAGCTGTACAAATAAAATAAAATAAAATAAAATCACTAATAAATCTGTCCTAATAAATGTATAATGGAATCTGCACTTAATTATAACATAATTCTCCTGATTATGCAACACTCCCCTCAAGGTTGGTGAATGTATATCTATCATTCCCAACTTGCAAGTAAGATCTTCGAATTGTTTTGTGGGAAGTCCCTTAGTAAACATATCTGCCAATTGGAGAGTCTTGAAGGGATGTACTCAGTGGCTATAATACCATCATCCAACTTCTCTTTAATAAAGTTTCGGTCTATCACTACGTGCTTTGTTCGATCATGTTGAACCGGATTGTGTGTAATACTGATAGCGGACTTATTATCATACGCCAAGCCCACAGGAGCTTCATATTTTATTTTTAGGTCATCAAGTATGATCTTCATCCATAAGAGTTCGCACACCCCTTGAGCCATGGCTCTAAATTCTGCCTCTGCACTTGATCTTGCAACTACATTTTGCTTCTTCCTCCTCCATGTCACCAGATTTCCACCCAAGAACATGCAGTAGCCTGTGGTGGATCTCCTATCAACAATCGATCCTGCATAGTCAGCATCAGTATATACTTTCATGGATAAGTTTTTCCCCTTTTTGAATAACAATCCTTTTCCTTGAGAGGCTTTTAAGTACTGAATAGTTCTATCTATTGTCCACAAGTGTCTTTCTCTTGGATCATGCATAAATTGGCTAACCACACTAACTGCATCGGCTATGTCTGGCCTAGTGTGTGATAGATAAATGAGTTTTTCCACAAGTCTTTGATATTGTGTCTTCTCCACTTTTGGGTTTTCCTCATCATTCCCAATCCTATGATTTTGCTCTATTGGCACTCCAGTGGTCTTACAACCCAACTTACCAGTCTCTTTGAGAAGATCAAGGATGTATTTCCTATGAGAAATAAAGATGCCCTGTCTCGAGTAAGCAACCTCTATCCCAAGGAAGTACTTCAGCTTCCCAAGATCCTTCATTTCAAATTGAGCAGCTAGTCTCTCCCTCAAATTTTGTTTTTCAATCTCATCATCAACTGTAATAATCATATCATCTACATAGACCAAAAGTAGAGTGAGTTTACAATTATGAGAATGTTTTATAAATAGAGTATGGTCACTTTGGCTTTGTCGGTACCCCAAAGATACCATAGCTTGAGTAAACCTTCCAAACCAAACACGAGGTGATTGTTTAAGACCATATAGGGCCTTCTTAAGTCTGCACGCCTTATTCCCTTCATTAACAACACCATAACCAAGTGGAATCTCCATGTATACTTCTTCCTTCAAGCTTCCATGCAAGAAGGCATTTTTAACATCAAATTGATGCATTGCCCAACCAAAGTGTGCTGCCAGGGAGAGAATAATCCTGATTGTATTCATTTTTGCCACTGGAGCAAAAGTCTCCCCATAATCGATCCCATAGGTTTGAGAGTGTACCCTTTTGCAACCAACCTTGCTTTATACCAATCCAGTGTGCCATCAGACTTATACTTAACTGTGTATATCCACCTACAACCTACTGCTTTCTTATCTTTTGGTATCTCTACAATCTCCCAAGTCTCATTCCTTTCTAACACGCTCATTTCTTCATTCATGGCTCGAATCCAATTCTCATATTTTAAGGATTCTTGTATCGATGTAGGGATTCTGATAGAATCAATAGCTGAAAGAAAACTTTGGTACTACATAGAAAGTTTTTCTGTAGACAAAAATTGTGATATAAGATATTTGGCACAAGATCTTTTTTCTTTTCTCAAGGCAATAGGTAAATCATTTAGGTTAGGTTCAAAAGCAGTATTTAAGGTGTCCTCAAGAGTCTCATAGGTATGAGTTCTTACCTCCAGTTCGGACAATTGAAGTTGCTGTTCGACCAGGACAAGTTCTTGTTTCTTTCGCTGATATTGTTTTCCAAAATATTTGTCTTCATTATTCTTCTCTGGTAATAATGTTGGTGCAGGGTCTTTGTCATCCTCCCTAAGAATGAAGTCCTGCAACAAAGGAAAAGGTGGCAACTCAAGATTCTCAGCTTCTTGAATACTTTCCCCCTGAAGTTGAGAAGTAAGAAAGAAAGACTTTGTTTTATGAAAGGTGACATCCTTGGAAACATAGACTTTACGACTTTGAGGGTGATAACATTTGTACCCCTTTTTGTTGGGGCCATAACTAATGAAGACACATTTGATGGCGCAAGGATCTCACTTACCTCGATAAGGACTATGAACATGGACAAAAGCAGGACAACCAAAGACACGATTATGAAGACTAGTCAACATGGGAATAGAATGATAGAATGTGGTCATAAGCTGAATAGGAGTAACACCCTCTAGAACCCGAAAGGGTAATCTATTAATCAAATAAGTGGCAGTCAGGACTGCTTCCCCCAGTAAGATCTAGGAACAGATGTTTGGAAAAGTAAAGCTCGAGTAACCTCAAGGAGATGACAACTTTTCCTTTCAGCAACCCCATTTTGTTGAGGAGTGTCCACACAGGTTAATTCATGAACAACTTCATTTTCCTAAAGGAACTTGGAAAGGTTTTGGTTCACATATTCTCTTCCATTATCAGAACACAATCTCTTAATTGGACTTTCAAATTGTGTTTGAATCATTCTGTAAAACTTTACAAACAGGTGAAAAACTTCAGACTTATCTTTCATGAGGAATATCCAGGTAACCCGAGTACAATCATCAATAAATGAAACAAACTATTTTGCACCCGAGATATTAGGAATACGTGAAGGTCCCCATACATCTGAATGAATAAGATCAAAAGGCTTAGAACTTTTATTACCATTGGGAGGAAAATTTTTCCGATGGTGTTTAGCAAACTAACAAACATCACAATGAAATGACTCAGCAGACACTTTTGTAAATAAAACAGGAAATAAGGACTTTAGGGTACTAAATGGAGGATGACCAAGACGTCTATGTTGAAGCCATATCTAAGAGGATGACCAAGATTCACGACCTTGCTGAAGATTAGAAGTGTGTGCCTGTAGTCTAGCACACTTTTTTATTTTCTTCATGCTGTAAATAATATAACCCGTCCTGCTCTTTAACAATTCCAATAGTCTTCCCCGTGGCAAGATCCTAAAAAACACAATGGGAAGGGAAAAATACCACTGCACAATTTAAATCTTGGGCAACCTTTTGAATAGAAAAGGGGTTATTGGATAGTTTGGGAACATGAAGCACATTTTTTTAATGGAAATGAAGGTTGAAGGTGAATGTTACCACGACCAATAACGGGGGTAGTGGAGCCATTAGCAACAGTAATATATGGGTTACCAGATAAAGCAGTGTAGGATGAAAAAGAGGAATGAGGTGTCATATGATCAGTAGCACCATAGTCTATAATCCAAATATTTTCAGTACTAGAAGCATTAAAGGATAAAAAACTAGAACTCTTACCACTCATAGTGAAGGAACAATAGCTAGACGACTTACTAAGGGAGTCCATGAGAGCTCAAAACCAACTGAGTTTTTCAGATTGGCAAAATTTGATCTTGTTCACACACAAAAAATTCACTAGAAAAATTTTTTGGTGGCGGTTTCCGGCAGCCAGCGACAGTTTTCGGCGAACGGTGGCGGCGGTCGGTGGTGGTGGTCGGTGACGGTCAATGGTGGTGGCAGTAACGAACAATGGTGCAAAGTGGTGGTGGTGGTCAATGGAGAAAAGATAAGGAAAATAGAAAGTTGCAGCAATTAAGGCTGTCAAAAAAAAATTGCAATAATGAAAGCTGCCAAGGAAAATGATTACAAAAATGAAGGCTGCTAAAAAAAAGATTGCAGAAGTAGAATCTCCCAGATCAGGAGCTCTGATACCAAATTGAAAGAAATAGATGAAATATATTTCTAAGGTATTTTACAAATGTGATTACAGTCTCTATTTATAGACTGTGTTACAACCTAATTAAGGAAAGAAATAATCAGAAATAATGGGTGTTTAAAGCTGTACAAATCAAATAAAATCAAATCACTAACAAATTTGTCCTAATAAATATAGAATAGAATATGCACTTAATTATAACATAATTCTCCTGATTATGCAACACATATGCATCTTTTGCATCGTCTGTCATAGGTGTACAATATTTCATAAAGTTATCATCTTTCACTTTCCTAGTACATTTGATGTACACTTGTATTTTATGCAACGAAAAATCACATGTATCTTTTGATATATAATTTCTAATGATTATGTACATGAATGAGCTTTGTTATATCACAACACAATACATCAAGAACATATTTGAAACAACAATACATCAAAACAACTCAAACTAAACTGATTAAAATGTAAACAAAGGATATTAATGGGTAGAAAACATAAAAAAGCACAAAAAAAAAATTAAGCTCACGAAAAACTCAAGAATAAGTGATGAACATTAAGAACATGAAGAAACTTGAAGAAGAAGTGATATGAATAGTTAATCTTGAATATAAATGGTGGAATACAAAACTAAACCATAGAAACACGATATTAAATAATGGAAATGAAAGAAAAAGTGAAGAAAATATAAAGAACATTGAAAGACATGAACCAAAACTCAAGAACACATGAACCAAAACCAAAAAAAAAAATTGGATTTAAGGCTTATCTTAATCGTGTTGCCTTGCTCTGATCCACATGATGCAATGTTGTTCTTTAGTTTTGGAAATGATTAATGGAGGCATCAAAAGAGTTGTAGAAGATGGAGGTTTGCACCGAGAATGAGTTTTGGAAGGAGAAGAGGAAGGGATGGTTTTAGGTGCTAGGGCCAAGGAAGAGGTTAGGTCAACTTTCTTGAATTTCTACTATGCTTGAGAGTTTCTTAGAAGGAGAGAATTGAAGAGAGTTTTACTGAAAATTCATAAACAATTTAGTTAATCCAAGTCTAAAGAATACAATGAGGGAAGTCTCTTATTTATAGGCTAAAGGAGCTCTTAATCATGCCTCTTTGTATGTCTTCTTCACCTTAGTTAAGTTATGGTGAAGGTTAAGGCAACTAAACCGTGTGGCTCTCCTAAAGGTGTTCTAGAAACCTTTGCTTCAAGGCTAAGTGAAGGTTTTTATAGTGTCTTAGGATTATTTTTGACCTATTCTAAAAATGGTTCAGAAATACAAAGTCAAAAGAAATATTATTCTACTATTTACAAATTTATACAAATTAAGACTGAGATTTCCTTTGAATTTTTGTGTTTGACCTTATGCTTTTAAGTGAGAGTATAATGGCTAGGAAGTGAAGATGGTCCTCCATCACTACATTTGATTAATAGGAGAAAAATGAAATGCAATAAAATAAATAAAATATAGTTAAATAGAACCTTCATTCTAGTATTAGGATGTTTTCAATGTATTATTAGAGAATGAGTCTAAGTCCATATCAATCATCAAGCTCAAATCTATGATAAAATGTAAACTCAAAATTCAATTGAAAATTGAGGAGGACTTTTATACAATTTTATTTTAATTAAATATTTTATTGGTAAACTTAGTAGTTTTTCTATAGTATACATAGACTTAAGTTGGTTTAAGATATATTTTGAATAAAAGTTTTTTCTATATGAAAAATTCTTCAATTTCTTTAGTATTTTTTTTTATCTTTGAATATCTTCCACTCTTCCTTTACCTTCTCTATAGAAATTGTAAAAAAAAAACTATCGATTTTCTCAAATTTGTATTAGGCGTTCATCACTACTCAATTGTAGGATGTAAGGAAAATACAAAATAAGGATCTTTAGTAAAATGAATGCAGTACCATGTCAGAGTGATCCAATGCACCACATTCAGAAAATACAATGATCAAAACAGTCATTTTTAAACTGAAGAAACTAAAACCAATTCTGACCAAAACTTAAGTGAGTTATACCACATTTTACCCTAATAATTTTTAGTTTTATCATAAATGTGACCAACACTTCAGATCTAAAAGATAGGTTCCATATATCATTGGAAAGAAAGTTACTTCTTAAATTCACGTTTCAAAGCAGTTTATATATTAGGAGCTGACAACAAAGTTTTAAAGTAAACATATTCGACATGGATGATGGATGTTTTATTTTAGGGAGAGAAATTCTGAGTAATGGGCTGAAATAAAACTTTCATTTGATTGTTAAATAACGTGTTTAGTTTCATGCTTAAGATGTGATTTTAAGAAGCTAATAATTATAGCTTTCACATCCTAAACGTGACTCTTTACTTCTGAAATAGCTTCCTAACACACCAAAAGACTTTTAATCAGATCAACAAAATCAAGTTCCACAGTCTGTGAAATAAGTATTCCTTACAATGCAATCAGACTAGTCACAAAATCAACCTACTCAGATACTATCTCTAACATCCCCAAAACTGGCATCCATGACTTAGACAAAACTTTTCACCCAAAACGCAATGAAGTGTGCACAATCATTGTTCCAAACAATATGTTGGGCTTATTTTATTCAAGAACAAAACTAGCAACATAAACATACCTAAAAGAACTTGAGATTTTGGGATACTACATATATTTAGGAAAAATAGGTTGACTATTGAGATTCAGAATTTATGGGACAACCATTAACAAATGTATATTCAGATTAAAGATTATTTATCAAATTCCCAACAGCAAAATGGACTTAAGAATGCAGTATACCAATTAAGTTTTAATCATACAGTGTAAGTGAATAAATTCACAACACAATTTTCAGACAATACGTTGACAAATCATTAAAGGGCTTAACTATAAGAAAAACTCCCTATCCTTGGCTGGCAAATGCGGATGTATTCAATCAGTAATCCTACCCTCAAAGCAGAAGACACAAACAACTAAAGGGTGTGGGTAATGGGATTGGCATATGTGTTTCTTCTTTATGTTCAAACTTCAAGGACACACAAACTCAGATTTAGTTTAGAGAACCATATATTTTGGCCTCCATCTTAGATTGTTAAATTTTACATTTCAAAAAGAAAAGATGCACCACAAAGTTAAAAGTTAATTAGGTCTTAAGGTTCCTTATACTCCACATGAGAAAAGAAAATATTGTCAGACACGGGATGTTCTCCAACAAGAAATGTCATTCAGCCCATGATTTTTAAATCTTCCGTAAAAGGGTATATACAAAATGTCAGCCTCTTCATTTTTACATATATAAGGGTATATACAAAATGTCAGCCTCTTCATTTTTACATATATAACTGAACTAGGTCGCTCCATTATGAAATATAAGAAAATGAAAATAAATAGAATGAATAACAAAACTAACAATTGTTCTTCATGTTGAGAAAGAAAAAATCATACATTTCACGTCAATTTGATGGGTTCAAACCTTTTTTAAGATTTCTAAGGATGCTCCACATGAATGTGGAAACAAAGAAAAGGATGATACCAGTAATGATAGCATACTTCAGACCAAGGTTCACTATCAAATTTACTAGCAGCCCAGCAAACACCACACCAAAGAAATTAGCAGATACAGCAGCCCAAAATGGCATATCAAGAATGGCTGCTATAAACGCTCCAGTCCATGCTCCTGTTCCAGGAAAAGGAACAGCCACAAACAGCATCAGACCTAGCCACTGAAACTCCTCCACTGGACCAGCCTTCTCTTTGGCATTCTCAAACAGCATGTCAAGCAACCGCGACACATAAGAGCTCCTCGCAGCGAGGAAAGAGGCAAATCTCTTAAGGTAGAGTACAATGAATGGCACAGGGACCATGTTCCTACATCAATTACACAAAAATGGTTCATCCAACCATGGGAGAACTCCACTATTACCGAAAACCAATCTAAATTACATCAACAGTAAACAAACAAGGTCATACTCTCTAACATAACTATTCCAAGTAAAGATGGAATGTCACAACAAACCAAACAAAATAACCATGAGAAATCCTAGAGAGTCACGTAAGGACAAATAGGTAGCATGATTGCAGTGAATTTCAAGAATATCTCACAAAACTTAGCTATAGAAGAGTGTGCTTAATAGAAGGAAAAGAATTAAAAGACTAACCCGAGAATGGACAAGATTGTTAAAGTTGTGGGGTTGAGTTGCATCCAGTAACCAACAGGAATAGCCCCACGAAGCTCAAGCACAGGAAGAGTAGCAAGGGTGAAGACCACAACCCCATCAGGCCAACCCAATTTCCTCAACGAATTGGCAATGTTCAAGCCAAAGCCAGAGGCTTTGATGGAGTCAACCGCAGCATTAGCATCCTTGGAAACTGCAAACCAAGCCAGGGACAAAGAGGCCCAAAATATGACCCAGAAGGCGAATTTAACTGGCTTTTCCCCAGAAAGCAGCAACCTTTCGGCTTCATCAGCAGGGTCAAAGCATTCATCAGAAGAAGCTCTTGTTTGGGTCAGTGGAGAAGGGGAAATTGCAATAGAAGGTCTGAAATGGGGGGAACCGTGAAGGGTTGAAAATGAGAAGTTTGATTTAAGAGATTCTCTGCCCTTTTGAATGAGAGGATGAGCATTGAAAGGTGAAATCCTGTTGTGGGTTTTTCTGAAATGGAATGGGGATGTTAGCGACAAAGATGAGGCAGCCATTGTTAACCGACCAAGAGGGGAAAGATGAAAACTTTGTTTGATAAGAGAAAGTGTGGAACTTAGAATTGAGAAAGCTTGGTGTTCAGGTTCATTACATCATCATCTTCAGTGACTGAGGCTTCAGAAGTTAAATGCTCTATCTATACCCTTCCAAACCAAATATTTTCAATGTTTTTTAAATGAAGAAACAAATATTTAAAAAAGAAAATATAGATAACCGTATTTTATATTTTGTTTAAATCCACTAAATTTTTTTAAAAAGCAAAGTATTAGAGAATTTTTCTATTAATGGTTACTATAGGGACACATGTTTATTATAATAGGTTTTCTGTTATTTTTTGTTAAAGCTGTAAAATTTATAATATGACTCATGACTATTTTCTCTCACATCCCGTAGAATTTATCGTACTAATCATTTCTCTCACATTCTTTTTTTTTATCATTTTCACTTCTTTCAATTACGGGACTTATTATATTATCCACACTTAGTTGATTTGGGAATTTATCATATTATTCATGATTCCTCTGTAAACACCTTTCCAATATTTTTTAATTTTTTTGGACTTTCTTTCATTTCTTTGTTTTCCTATATGGTGTTCTTTGTTGCAAGCACCATCTTGTGTCCTAGTTTTTCTTACTTCCAACATTTTCAGTGAGTGGAAGACGAAGACGAATAAAAAAGTGAGGGTACATTTTTCATTAACATTTTTTTTAATGATGTTGAAGCAAAAGAACAAAATATTGTTTAAGAGGCAAAAATAAAATTTTATAATAAATCGAACTCATGACTGTTAGTACAATCCTTGTAATGACAAACGTATTAATTTTTTAAAAGGACTTGTACGAATAATAATTATAATTGATAACTAAATTAGAAAAAAAAAAAATTTTATAAATTATATTAGTGCTTAAGAAATTAAAAGCGGTGCAAATTTTGAAATTTTATCAAACATTTAGAATAAAAAAATACATTAAAATACATTAGGAATGATACACTCTCTCTTTTTAGGATTAGACTTCATCAAATCTGATTTTCATGTATATAACCACTCAACTTTTTTAATTTAATGCTAAAGTTAATTCGCAAGTTTACTTCGATCTTAATTCCTTGGTAGAATGAGTTTAAGTTTTCTTATTAAAAATCAATTCCTTAATTACTTAATAAGCAAACGTAGTTTCACAACAAGAGTTTAAAATAACTAAGTCAAGCTCTCTTCCTATATGCAAGCTTCATTATGTACTTTGCTTTAGTTCTAGATTACAAAGATATTTTTCAATACCCAATGGATCAAATATTAAGCTATGGATTACCAAACCACAACAAGCATTAAGCATATAAACAAAATACTAACATTGAATGAAAAAATATTTATATATGTAAAACAATACTAATTACATGAGAGTTTAGTGGTTAATTCTAACCCCAACAAAATGGCTTTACCTCTTCATTATCATGAAGAGTCCAAAAAAGAAAATATGCACAATGGTGGAAGATGGATAACCAAAGAGAAGAAATAAGGACTCTAAGGAACCCCTAGTAAATTTAATGGTCTTCAAAAACCCGTTCTCAACTACATCCCAACAAAAAATGTCCTCTTTCACTAGAAAAACAGTAAGAAATAAGTCAAGGGTGTCATGTTAGTCAAAGCAACCCCCATTGTCAGACATTACACACTAGGTGCATCTATCAAAATGAGTTTTTTGTCCAACTAGCGTTCAATGCAATTAATCCCATGTTAGGCTTGTCCATCATAAATAGCTTTCTATGCAACTGGCGCTGAACGTAATTCACTTGAAGCCCAACATAGATCACCACTAGGAGGTGGCGTTAAATCTTAGTGTGCCTAATGCAGGTAATCTTGTGGAGATTCCAAATTTGTTCTTTCATTTACAATTTCCTGGATTCCAATCTTGTTTTTCTTGATTGAAAAGCCTCATATTCAATTGTTATACAAAAGTTAATAGGGATTATTGATATAATTAGATGATAGTAACAAATATCTAAATACTAAAAATTATTAAAAAGGGATTGAGTGGTTTAAAAGCTAAAGAATAGTATATTTTGTTAATATAAGGTGACTAAATATAGTGGTGAAAATTAACATTATCAACTTCCCCAAACTTATAACCTTGTTTGTCCTCAAGAAAAAGGTAACTTCACACATATATACATTTAATCATTAATGGTATAACAATTAAGAGGCAAGTTCACACAATCACTTCAGATGTCATTCATGTATGCTCTTTGTTAAGACACTAGAAAGTTAATCAGTCTCTTGATATGAATGCGTTAACATTTTGATGATAACAAAGATTATAAGGTGTGTTACATTTTATAACAAAACTAACTTATGTGCAATATTACACAAAAATATTAGAGAAGTTGAGCAAGACTCATTAGACGATCTCACAATGAATAGATCCGTTAGACAATCTAGTAAAGGCATAACAGACAATCCAATATTCATTTAGTGATAGGAATTTAAGTATCTGTATGATTTAAAGAGAACCATTTGGAACAAAGAATGATGTGCAGATAGATAAGTTCAACTGTGAAGAAATGCGTCATTTAGAGGGAGTACGTGAGAGTTTGTTGGTGGTTTTTCTTCTTTCATTGGGGTTCAATAATCTATTTTTACTAAATTCATGGGAGCTATCATTGTTATTGAACAAGCTCAAATAAATGGGTATTGTAGAAATTTGGAAGAGATGAAAATTATGACGGCGAATCTAAGTGAAGTTAGGTCAACACTTAGTTTTTAGAGTGAGGTTAGGCCAAATTGCAATTCATTGATTCTTCACTCAATCACAGTACCATTAGTTTAAGAACATAATTGCAGCTGCTTCAATTTATCAAACAATGATGTTAAATCCAATTATATCTCAAAATACAAAATAGATTTCAAATTCAATCTGATGGTTACCACACAACTCAAATCCAATTCACCAAATAGAAATTAAAAAATGCGCAAAACCTGTTTCATGAATTGTCCAAACCACTTAGATTCATTTTTCTTACTCCAATTTCAGTTTTCCACATACAAATTCCTATGTTAGTTCACCAAAATCACTTTATTATGATTCACTTTGAATTTCACTACTCTTGTTTACAACGATGAAACAAACTTCTCTGATCGTCTTCTCCGTTCACCGGTTTCTATTTGCCAAAAGCCGCAAAACCTCCATTCGCGATTCTTCCAACACTAATTTCAAAATCGCTCCAAATAAGATATAGAATAATATAACTGAATGAAAGCGAAAATGAATTTCTGTAAAATTTTCGAGAACATATAAAATGAACGCCACTGAATTTTCTCTACATTATTCAACTCTAATTTACATCGGCACTATTCTAATCTCCACGCGTATTGATTCAAATCACGTTTCGCACTTAAATGCTGAATTTTCAAACAGAAACTCCACAATCTTCGAACTATCACTAACGAAGCTCCAAGGCGTTGAGGTAGCGAGTCAAATTGTGGAAACTGACAATGCGTAATCACAATAACAAAGCACATAACCAAGGTTTCGAAAATGAAAATGGAAGAGGAATTTGACTCTGTTTGTTAGATCTAAATAAAAAATCGCGACAAAAGTTCAAGCATATTATGAATCGGATGAACACGAAACCAAAAAAAAAATCATGAAATTCCAAAAACAGATATGGATTACTGAGTTCACATCTGAAAATTTCTTTTCGAACCACAAAAAATTATTGGAAAATTTTGGAGAAGATGATAATGGGAACCTAACTTTAAAGAAAATTGATAATGATCTAGTAGAAATTTATGAACTCAAAAATGAAAATCAAAAGCACTCAAGAGCTCTAATCTATGAAGAAATTTGAAAAGAAATTCAAAAAGTTAACTATTGGAGTTTATGACAATTTTTGGACTAAACATGACTCTAGAAAAAGCATATATGATTTAAAATCAAAATGACTCGATTATCACCAAACAAATTTAAAAAAAAAAAATCAAAAGAACACATAAACACAAGAAGACCTAAAAGAACATACATGAAGGTTGAAGTAAGAACAATTAATTTGAACCGAACAAAAAGATAAAAAAAAAAATCAATCGATAAACATTCAAGACAATCAAGAAAATTATGAACAACACGGAAATTAGAAAAAATTTCGAAGAAGAAGCTACTTATCTCTTAAACCAAAGCTAGGATACCAAATGATGCAATCCTAATTTGCATCTTCATTTGTAAATCTTCTTCTTAATTGTTTAGATTTGAATATCCTCTACGAATGATGGAAACTATTGTGAAAGCATGAAGAATTGTAGAAATTTGGAAGAAATGAAAATTATGACGATGAATCTAAGTGAGGTTAGGCCAACACTTAATTTTTAGAGTGAGGTTAGGCCAACTCTACTAGGAGGAGTCTAGAAATTTGTCTAGCAAGAAGACAACTCTAGAGAGAACTTTGAACAAGTAAAAGTGTCTCAATTGAACAACATTTCATTACTCAAATCAAAGTTAAAAATCATGTACAAGAGACTCCTATTTATAGGAGAAAGTCTCTCAAAACCTCTCAAATGAGAGTATGATAAGTGTCACCACCTTATTGGTGCAAATCCTCTCCATTGAGGAGAAGACATGTGGGGTCTCATGCCTTCCTGACCTACATTTCTATTTGCACCCCTCTTTTATTATTTTACACTATACTTTCTTTTCTATTTACATCCTTATCTACTTTGTCCCAAAATACAAGGCCCAAAACTTCCTAACTACTCTATACAATTTTTACAAGGCTAAGAAAAAGAAAAAGATTTTACAATATCTTCAGTAAGTCTCGATCTTTGTCTATTTTCTTAGCCAAAAGTTTTGAGGCTGGATGGTTTTTATGACCATTTCAACAATTTTTTAATTCCTAGTAGTCCTCATAATGCTAGAAAAAAATTCTAGAACTAGTGTATATGATTGAGTCCCCTATGGTTCTCCTTCAATTTGGATCCTCATCAGCCATTTTTTCCTCTGAGGATACTTCGAAATTCTGAGTGGCAGTGGTAGTGAAAAAGGTTGTAGGACAACTTCATGAGTTAGTAATCTCTGTCTCCTTATGTCGTTGTTTCTTCTTGCAGACTTTTTAATTTAGTTCATTAAATAAATGTTTCAAAGAAATAGTTTTCCTTGTTTGAATGGTACCTTGCATACATAAGAACACAAAAGAGACTAGAACAACAAATTACCAAATAAATTGTATGTAAAAAAATGAAAAGTAAGAACAAAATAATAGAGTTTAAAAGAGTTATAAATGTACAATTATATTTTATTGGAACACAAGTCCCCGACTTCAGTGCCAAAAAACTTGTTAGTACAATTTGTTCAATAGCAAGTGTACTAACACTACTAGAAAATTATTAAATATAAACCAAATTTAGAGACAAAAATAATTAATTTTTATATTGACTAAATTAGATAATATTTTAAAAACTAAAAAAGAATTTGGTATCTAAATTAGTTTTTATTATTGATAAATAGTTTCTAAATTAGTATGTAACTACCTACTGAGGTTTTAACTACTAATTATTTATATTCGAAAGTTGGTATCTAAAACCTTTGTAGCTAATTAAGTACCAATTTAGAAACTATTTATCAATAATAAAAACTAATTAAGATACCGATAATTTTTTTAGTCTCTAAAATAGTATCTAATTTAGTCAAAATAGCAATTTTGTTCTCATACGAACCTCTTGTCTTCAGCTATTGCGAATCCAATTTCCGTACCAACTCAAGATATGATTTTATTGGGAAGTATAAAAATTATTAAGAAATAATAGAGATAGAGTTGTAGTTATAATTGTGATAGACGGTTTAATGAGAGGAATGGAAGTTATTGACACAGGAACTCCGATTCAGTAGGCGCAGCAACTCTAAGACGAATTTTCAACATGTTTGGAGAGCCGATTGATAAGTTAGGTCCTGTAGATGCTCATACAACATATCTCATTCATAGATATGCTCCAACCTTTATACAATTAAATACAAAATTATCTATTTTTGAAATAGGAATAAAAGTAGTAGATCTTTTAGCTCCTTATCGTCGTGGAGGAAAAATAGGACCTTTTATTCTATTAAGTAGGAATTCGCTTCTCCATGTCCTTCCATTTTCACCATTCGCTTAATACTAGAAACCTAAAGTTCAAGCGTATAAGCTTGGTAAAACTACCGACCACCAGTTACTTTCTTAAGGGTTTCTATTCAGTGATTTTCTTGTATGCAATCACACAATAGCAAGTAGTAAGTAATTATTGTTCTCCCAAAATATTTGTGCAATAGAGGGAAATAATTGTAATTGATAACTAAAATAGAAAAAAGAATATTTCCATAAATTGTATTGATGTTTAAGGAATTAAAATCTGCGCAAAAAAAGTAAAACCTTTTTTGGGATTTTTGTCAAACATTTAGAATGCATAATAGATTATGAATTATATGGTGTTATTGTTAGGGCTAGACTTCACCAAATCTCACTCTCATGCATATAATCACTTATCTTCTTTCCAATTTAATGTTAAAGTCAAGCCACAAGTTTACTCAAGCTCTAATTCCTGTAGTAGAATGAATCTAAATTTCCTTATTAAGAGTCAATTCTTTGAGCATTTAATAAGAAAACTTGCTTTCACAATAAAGGTTTAAGACAACTAATTCAAGCTTCATTCCTAAATGAAAGCTTCATTAGGTATTTTGCTTTAGTTCTAAATTACAAAGATATTTTCAAATACCTAATGAATCAAATATCAAGCTATGGATTATCAAAGCACAACAAACATTAAACATGTAAACAAAATATTAGCATTGAGTGGAAAGACATTTATATATGTAAAGCAATACAATTACATGAGATTTTAGTGGTTACATCTAACCCTCACCAAAATGGGTTTAACTCTTCATTGTCATGAAACGCACAAAAATAAAATTTGAACAATGGAGGAAGATGGATAACCAAAGAGAAGAAAATAGAATAAAAAACCCTAAAAGTTCCAATGGTCTTTCAAATCTTTTCTGCACTTTAACCTAACAAAAAAAAGCCCCATTTCACTCTAAAAACAAAAATAAATGAGCCAAGAGTGCCATATCAACAAAAATAGCGTCCATCACCAAACACTACACATTTGCCGCATCCATTAGAAGTTCTGTCGAACTAGTGCTCAATATGCAATTCATCTCATGGTGGGTGCATCCATAAGACTTAGGTGAAAATTTTCCTCACTACATTTAGGACATTAGGCTTGATTCAAGTGGCGTTTAATACCAATAATCGTATTATCTGAAAAGAATAATGTATTTCTAAAACACTTATATGTTATTAAAGAAAATACTATAATATAAAAACTAAAAAAAAATTTTAGAGCAGTTACGATGTAACTATCTTCTTTAGAATCTAATATGATGAAATTTCTAAACACGAATATCTTGAGTACACAAAATTTCTTCCACCTACAACTCAAATAACTAATCCTTTTAAAATAAAAATAACTAACGATATATTTATATTTTATACGCCTAAAATGAAAATAGTATTTAAAATTAATTTTTAGTCAAGTTAATAATGGTCTTCTCACAGACAAAACGATTAATTAATTTTTTTTTTAACTTTTGTTAAAACTATTTTTATATTATATACACCATTAATTAAAATATATTATTAATAAGATAAAATAATATCAATAATAATAATAATAATATATAGAATAAATTATAAAAAAACATTTTTTTAATTTAAAAATAATATAAAAAAAAGTACAACAAGCCGTACTTATGGAATGATTTAAACTAATCATTATTATTATTATTATAATTATATATATATATATATATATATATATATATATATATATTAAGAGTCTAGAAATTTGTTTAGACTTGCGATTTGTTAATATTGTATCCCCAACATTAACACATTCTGTTAAATTTTTGAATTAATTAATATTTAAATTACAGTGGTTGTGATCTCTGGAGCAACCTAGAACTAATTAACGAGAGGATAAAAACAAAATGATGAGGATGTAATGTATTACGATAGAAACAATGGGAGGACTTAACTAGGTGTTTCACTTCTCCTTTTGTTGTCTACCTTATAAGAAACATTAATTTATAAATTGGTGTTGTTTTGAGTGGATATACCAATCCTCTGCTATCTTTATCATACAAGTACCAATATCTAACTTTGAACTTTACACCATTCATGGATTTTATGTGCATTCGCTCACATTCGGGAAAACTTCTACACAAGAAACAACGATTTCATTTTTATCATTTTTACATAAGAAATAATGATTTTTTTCATCCATTTGGATTTCTACATTGCACTTATATTTATTAAGTATAAAATTTCCAGTCAAGAAATACTTAATACTATTTTATCTCAGTATATAAAAGATTGGGAATACATTCTTTAAAATTTCTACATATCAATTAAGACAAGTATTTTATCATTAAGGTGTAGTTGGGATGTCGAATCAATTACTAGTAAAGATGATGCCGCTTACTTGACCTACTCAACCAACCAAAATATCATAAATAGTAATAGAGACATGGAGATTAAATAAGATTATCGTAATTAATAAACAATCAAATCATCCGATAAATAGTAATAGGGACATGGAGATTAAATAAGATTATTGTAATTAATAAACAATCAAATCATCTGATAAAACATAGGCATTATAAGAGTTGGACGTGCATGGGGCCCACAAGTAAAGGTCCACCTTAAAAAATAGAGTCCCGGTATTTGAACAACTCCAAATTTGTTGCTCCAGCATACAACTGCCGACGTGGCAACAAAAATAATATATTATTTGTGTTGTGGGGTTGAGTTAAAATTTCTGAAAAGAGGACATTTGGGTGCCCTTGGTGACATTGTGAAATTAGGTTAGAAATTAGGGTTGCACCTCTCAGTTTCCCATTTCCCCTCTTCTCCTCCACATCCTCTTCCACCTTTTCCTCAAACTCCTTCACATCCTTTTCCACCTTCTCCTCAAGCATTCTCTTAAAACGTTGGTGGTGGTTGTGGTGGGTGCGCCCCTTTTCACGGTGGTTGGTCGTCGTGGTGGGTTTGCATGTTTTCACAGTGGTTGGTCGTGGTGGCGGGTGCGCGTGTTTTCAAAGTGGTTGGTCGTGGTGGTCGATGTGGCTGTTTTGACGATGGTTGGTCATGGTGGTGGGTGCAGTTGTTTTGACGGTGGTTGGGTGGTGGTATTGGTGACCAAAGGTAATACATTTTGTTTGTGTTTAGTATTTGATTATTTTTCTGGAGTATGATGATTTTATGTAGAATATACTGTTAAACCGTATATATTTTAGTGTACTTAGTTTCTGTATATGTGCATGGTTTTTCAAAAAAAATTTATCCAAAAAAGGCCTTTTTTAAAGCTATGATATTGTGAAGAAAAATGATGTTGGTATGAGTTGTCCAAATATGGAGACTCTATTGTGAATTTAGTCACTGTTGAGTATATAGACAAAGAGAGAGAGATGTCACTATATACTGATATTGTATATAGTTAATCCTTGTATGAATATCTATTACATATATATGTGTCTTGGTGTATAAATAATGCAGAGTCTTGCTTTGGATAGATAATCCTGTGAGTGATTATTGCATATATGTGCCTTAATGTATAAATAATGCAAAATGATTCTTTGGAATTTGTTAATCATGTGAGTGATTATTGCATATATGTGTTTTGGTATGTAAATAATGCAGAGTCTTTCTTTGGAATGTTAGGTTGATGGGGAACCAAAATTTTTAAGGCAATTGTTTAATCTCGATGGTTGAAATTTTATGTTCCTAATTTATTCACAGTTATTACTTTAGAAATGAAAATGATTCTGTGAAGTTATCTCTGCATATTTTAATTTGAGAAGAACCCACTTCCATTATAGTACGCACATAAACAAGTTAAGTAGTTGAAAGTTATGGTAAGAAAACCTTATTTGTGTTCTCTGTGCAGATTAAATATATCAGAACATATTATAATCAAACACAATGGTAGCCAAGAGTTTGCTATTACTCTGAAATAATCAAGAGACAAAAACTGTCCAATTCATGTTTTCCTCAACAAATTGTTTTGTGGTAAATTGTGTCACTATTCTATGTAACCCTTATTCCATTAACCACATTACAAAAGTATTTCATTAGTAGCAAAATGCCAGAAACTTCTGAAATTTTAATAAGATACTGTGACTCTATGCAAAATGAAGATTATATTAAGTTAAATTATTGAATTTAGATCTGAAAATGGTAAAATAGACTACTAAAGTTTTCTGGTTGGTTGGGGTGGGGCATGAGGTGGGGAGAAAGTGGGTTAAATGAGGTCTTTAGAGACCATGAGTGTAGAGCAGCGTGAAGTGAGCACAAAATTCACTGAACTTAGAGGGTGACAGTATGTGATGACCTTAGTAAGACTATGCGGTAACCCACATTACACTCATGCACAGACCTAGGGAAAGTTTTTATGGAAATGTCAAGTGAGTGTTCGTGTTGGTTGGGGAGAATCATGAGGGTGGGGAGAAAGTGGGTTAAATGAGTTCTTTAGAGGCCATGAGTGTAGAGCAGCGTGAAGTGAGCACAAAATTCATTGAACTTAGAGGGTGACAGTATGTGGTGACCCTCCTAGGAATATGTGGTGACCCTCCTAGGAATATGTGGTGACCCACATTACACTTCCTGCACAGACCTAGGGAAAATTTTTCTTGAAATGCCAAGTGAATGTTCGTCTTGGTTAAAGAGGGCATGAAGTGGGGAGAAAGTGTGTTAAATGGGGTCTTTAAAGACGATGAGTGTAGAGCAGTGTGAAATGAGCATAAAATTCACTGAACTTAGAGGGTGACAGTATGTGGTGACCCACATTACACTTCCTGCACAGATCCAAGGAAACTTTTTCTGTAAATGTCAAGTGAGTGTTCGTCTTGGTTGAGGAGGGGCATGAGTGTTGAACCAAGTGGTGTTCAAGCTTTGAAGAATCCAAACCCTTTGGAGGATGTTGAAGGCTTGGTTGTGCTACTGTTGCTGAGCTGTCTTAGTTAGGATATGGGGTAGTTTGAGTTTTGTAATCGACTCTAGATTGAATCCAAAGCATAGGCATTCTCAATCTTTTAAAAGAAAAGTGTTTTTCAAACTAAGTGAAAAACAACCGATTGTTTTGTCGAAACAACCGATTGTTTTGTACTTAGATGTTTTTAGAAAAGATTGAAAACTGTCTTTCAAATGGTTGAACTGTTAAAACCAAAACAACCGATTGATTCGAGGAAACAACCGATTGTTTGTTTTAGTACCATAACAGAAAAACGATTTTAGCTTTGACTGAGCTTTAAATGATTCTAATTGTTTACGCTCCAGTCTTTAATGCTTTGACTAATCTTTAAATGCAATGAATAAGTTTGTTAAGATTTGATAACAAACATCTTTGAATAAATTAAGAAAAACAGATTTTAGAAATAACAATCTTTTGAGAACAAAAAGATTCTGATTTTCAAAGAGTTGAGATTGCTTAGAGATTGAGATTGATCAAAGAGTGTGAGATAAGATTTCTGCTTGTATTGATTTCAGATTTACTTCTGTAACAAGTGTAATCCTTGTATCTGTTGAACAAGTTTCTTCTGTGTGTTTGCTGAGAAGTGTTGTGTGTTCTTGAGGGGATCAAGATCAACATTCTTAGTGTTGGTGTTTTGGCCAAGAGAAGTGTGTGTCTTGAGGGGATCAATGTCACTTTCTTGGTTGTGTTGTAAGTGATCTAGGTTTGATTGCTTAGTGGAACTCCTCAGTGGTTTCTGAGAAGACTGGATGTAGCTTTGGGTTTAGAGTGAACTGTAAGTCAAAACATAAATAAACGTAAATTGAACACATACAATTTATGTTCACAAATAGATCTTATCATATCATGATTCTCAGACAATCATACAATCAAGAAGGAATAGGCACTTACCTTGATCCATGAGTGATCCTAATTGAGCAGTTACTTTATCTCCTTTATCCCAATCTATCTCTTGCAATTCCGTCCTTGTCACACACTTTCGTGATGGTTAACAGTGAGACAACTATTATTTGCAGAGACAGAATCCTATAGCCTTTAGTACCCAATCTCCATCAGATGTAGGTTTTCATTAGGTATATCATCATATATATATTTCTCACATTAACCAATGGGCCTTTAATTCTATTATTATTATTAAATCATATTTGGGCCCAAAGCCCAAACTCTAAGTCATGTGAGTCACTTTATAGAAATTAATTTACATAATTTCTTACATTCTCCCACTTGACTCATATGAGTTATAATACTTTCATGATTTAATAATGACATAAATGCGAATTTAAAAGGCCTTACATAAATTGGTTCTATCATTATTCATAATCAAGAATACAGAAATAATAAGAGTCATGGCGGTTACATGTCATTTGAATCAACACATTTCCTTCCATGTACTACTATATCATTCTTTCTCCTTAATATGACTTTATAGTGAGAAATTCATAATAGGTTCAAACATAATGTCATTGTCATCAATAACAACATAATTTGTTTTCCACACCATAATAACATAATTTGCATGCATATACATAAAGTAGAAAACAACATAAATTTCAGAAACTTTATTTATCAATGAACTCAGAGTGTCAAATAAGCATTAACAACATTCATAATTCACTAGTAGACATAATGCCCATATTTACAACATGACCAGTAAATGTTTTGGGCGGTAACCCTTTTGTTAAAGGGTCAGCAATCATCAGATGAGTGTTAATATGTTCTATTGACACTTTATGTTTCTGAACTTCTTCTTTAACGGCAAAGTATTTCAATTTCATATGTTTAGCACCTTTGGAATACTTGTCGTTTTTAGAAAAGAAGACTGTTGCGGAGTTATCACAATAAATTTTCAGCGGCTTGACAATACTGTCAACAATTCCAAGTCCTGAAATAAAATTCCGCAACCAATTAGCCTGAACTGTGGCCTCAAAGCATGCCACAAATTCAGCCTCCATAGTGGACGCAGCGATGACTGACTGCTTCGCACTTTTCCATGAAATCGCTCCTCCGGCTAAAAGATACACAACCAAATGTAGACTTTCGTGTATCCACACAGCCAGCAAAATCTGAATCTGTATATCCAATCACCTCAAGGTGATCAGATCTTTTATAAGTAAGCATGTGATCTTTCGTTCCTTGCAAGTATCTTAAGACTTTCTTTGCAGCTTTCCAATGATCCAATCCTGGATTACTCTGGTATCTACCAAGCATACCAACTGCAAAACTAATATCTGGTCGTGTACAAGTTTGAGCATACATTAAACTCCCAACAATAGATGCATAAGGTATATTCTCCATCTGTTTCCGTTCCAAATCATTCTTTGGACATTGCATGAGGCTAAATTTGTCTCCTTTCTGTATTGGAACAGGAGATGTCGAACATTTATCCATTCTGAATCTCTCTAAAACTTTATTAATATATGTTTTCTGAGACAAACCTAACAGTCCTTGTGATCTGTCACGAAATATTTCAATTCCTATCACATAGTATGCCTCACCCATATCTTTCATCTCAAAGTTATTAGAGAGAAACTTCTTAGTCTCACTTAATAGACCAAGATCATTAGTTGCAAGCAAGATATCATCAACATACAGAATCAAGAATATAAACTTGCTCCCACTGACCTTCAGATATATACACCGATCAATGATGTTTTCCTTAAACCCAAAGGACACAATAGTATCATTAAACTTAAGATACCATTGCCTAGAAGCCTGTTTAAGCCCGTATATTGATTTCTTAAGTTTACACACCATGTGTTCCTTTCCTTTTTCAATAAACCCCACTGGTTGGTCCATATAAACATCCTCTTCTAAATCCCCATTCAGAAAAGCAGTTTTGACGTCCATCTGATGCAACTCAAGATCATAATGAGCTACTAATGTCATGATAATTCTAAAGGAATCTTTCTTAGAAACAGGTGAAAATGTTTCTTTATAATCAATGCCATCCTTTTGAGTAAAACCTTTGGCAACAAGTCGGGCCTTGTAACGTTCGATATTGCCATGAGAGTCACGTTTAGTCTTAAAGACCCATTTACACCCGACTCTTTTGCATCCTTCTGGCAATTCTATAAGGTCCCAAACATCATTCTGTGCCATTGATTTAAGCTCATCTTTCATGGCATCTAACCACTTATCAGAATTATCATCATTGACGGCGTCTGAAAATGAAACTGGATCATTATCAATACTTAAGTCATTTTCTGATGACTCTTGTAGATAAACCACATAATCATTCGAAACAGCAGACTTTCTTTCTCTTTGAGATCTTCTTAATACTATTCCTTGTGGTTGTTCTACTACAGGTTCATTGTTCTCTTCATGATCATTAATTTGTTGTTCTTCTTCATCGTTGAGTGACTCAACTACATTAGGAACAACAATACTTGAAGTAAAGGTACTAGTTAAAGGAACTTGTACTCTAACTTCCTTAATCTCCACATTTTGTGAAGTATTACTCCCACTGGTTTCACCATTTTCAATGAACCGTGCATTTCCAGATTCAACAATTCTTGTGTTATGGGTAGGACAGTAAAACATATACCCTTTTGACTTTGCTGGATAACCAATGAAATATCCACTGATTTTTCTTGCATCCAATTTCTTCTCTTGCGGATTGTATATTCTGACTTCTGCCTGACATCCCCAAACATGCAAGTGTCTCAAACTGGGTTTCCTTCCTGTCCATAATTCAAAAGGTGTCTTTTGAACTACCTTACTAAGAACCCTGTTCAATAGATACATGGCAGTTTTTAAAGCATACATCCACAATGAAACAGGTACAGTTGACTCACTTAACATGCTCCTAACCATATCCATTAAGGTTCGATTACGCCTTTCTGAAATACCATTTTGTTGTGGTGTACCTGGCATTGTGTATTGAGCACAAATACCACGTCTCTCAAGGAACTTAGCAAACGGACCAGGGTGTTGTCCACTTTCATCATACTTTCCATAATATTCACCACCTCTATCTGACCTGACAATTTTCACCTTTCTGTCTAATTGCCTTTCCACTTCATTTATATAAACTTCCAACGCATTCTCCGCTTGCGATTTTTCATGCAGTAAATAGACATAACCATAACGTGAAAAATCATCAATGAAGGTGATAAAATACCTTTCTTTATTGAAAGAACTTGCATCAAAAGGTCCACATATATCAGTGTGTATAATTTCAAGAAGCTGAGTACTTCTTGTGGCTCCCTTCTTTGTGTGTTTTGTTTGTTTGCCTTTAATACAATCCACACATACATTCAGATCAGTAAAATCCAAACTTGGAAGTATTTCATACTTTACCAATCTCTCCATTCTTTCCTTAGAAATATGTCCCAAACGTTTGTGCCATAAGAAAGCAGAACATTCATTCACCAAACTTCATTTAATGCCAACATCATGATGCGAGGTCATAAGAGTTTCAGCATATAGATTATCGAGATTCAATCTATATAATCCATCATAAAGAGTACCAGATCCAATCAAATAGGTACGCTGATATAAACTGAAACATCCATTCCCAAATTTAAAGAGTATCCGGCAACATCAAGTTTAGACAATGATACTAAATTCCTAGATATACTAGGTACGTAAAAAGTATCCATCAGGTCTAAATAAAATCCAGTGTCGAAGATTAAACGATAAGTCCCGACTGCTTCCACTGGAACCTTCTCTCTATTTCCCATGAAGACAAACTTTTCATTTGGCTTTATGGTTCGGGTTGAAAGGAATCCTTGCATCATGTTAGAAACATGAGTTGTGCATCCAGAATCAATCCACCAAGAATTATGTGGAACTTCAGTTAAGTTTGATTCAAAACATACATAATAAGCATTAAAGACTGGAACAGACGTAACTTGTGAACGTAAGGCTACAGGAACAGATACTGCAATCACACATGCTTAACATTAATACTTCGAGTCATAAACTAAACATACTATACAGATTTAGAAAACATTATATGTATACTAATGTTCTCCTTTGGGAGATCCATTAATACACAAAACATAATGATGCTAATAGTATTAACTTTATTTGGCAAGATGTATGCATTAACTAGAAACACTTGTTATCTTTGGATATACAAGCAAAACTAATAACACATACTCACTACCAACAATTATATCCATTAATTATAAGGACAACTAATCAACCTTTGGGTGATTCATAATGCCCTATAATAATGAATTTCCATTTACCCATATATATAAATAATTTAGCATCCATTCTATAGGTAATTGGAATAAAATTTATCAGTAATCTAGAATTAAATAAAACTTAAAGATTTGATCACTTTGGTGATTACAAATCTATCATACAAATAATTCCATAAATAATATCATTAATTGAAATAAAATTTCATTCATAATTTGGAATTAAATAAAACTTAAAGATTTGATCACTTTGGTGATTACAAATCTACCATACAAATAATTCCATAAATAATATCATTATATGAAATAAAATTTCATCCATAATTTGGAATTAAATAAAACTTAAAGATTTGATCACTTTGGTGATTACAAATCTACCATACAAATAATTCCATAAATAATATCATTATATGAAATAAAATTTCATCCATAATTTGGAATTAAATAAAACTTAAAGATTTGATCACTTTGGTGATTACAAATATATCATACAAGTAATTCTAAAATTTCAATTTAAAATTAAATACATAAGGCGGAAAAATAACTTTCCATTCCTCACTTTCAGTCAATTAATTAAACTTTAATTCAATGAACATAATAAAATTTCATTAAAACTTTAATTGAACTTTAATTTAATGAACATAATCATTAAAACTTTAATTTAATGCAAATTAAATTACATTTAAAAAAAAATAATAATAATACATAAACAGAAAAATTAATTTTCCGTTACTCACTTTTAATTAATTAATTAAACTTTAATTTAAATATAAATTGCATTACATTATAACATAACGTAAATTTGAATTAAAAACTTTAATTAAACATTAATCAAAATAAAGTAAAATTAATGACGTAAAGTGTTAAAAAAAAGAAAACTGGGACTGTGTTTGTTTGGAACAAAAGGGTGATGGAACAAGGCACTGTGTTTGTTTGGCCTGCCCACTCCAAAGCCAGGAGTCTGGTCTTTGATCCTAAACTGGACCAAAAGCTACCCACATTATACACGATCAAAAGGCAGCCAAATTACGTAATGAAAAGAAAAAAAAAACTTATAGGGTTTCTTTTCTCAACACCGTTAATGGTGTCGTTGGGTGCAGGAAGATTAGGGTCGTGTTAATGGAAACTTTAATCCATAAACCCTAATTTTAAAATTAGGGTTCTTTAATTGGGATTAATTAAAATTAGGGTTCTTTAATTTTGATGGTTTAGGACAATTAGGGAACTATTATAGAGGAATGAAAACCTTAATTTATAAACCCTAATTTTAAATTAGGGTTCTTAAATTGGGAATAATTTTTAAAATTAGGGTTCTTCAAATTTTAAAAAACAAACATTAATGGAGAATCACAAAAATGAGCAACAAGGCTCTGATACCACATGTAAGTCAAAACATGAATAAACTTAAATTGAACACATACAATTTATGTTCACAAATAGATCTTATCATATCATGATTCTCACACAATCATACAATCAAGAAGGAATAGGCACTTACCTTGATCCATGAGTGATCCTAATTGAGCAGTTACTTTATCTCCTTTATCCCAATCTATCTCTTGCAATTCCGTTCTTGTCACACACTTTTGTGATGGTTAACAGTGAGACAACTATTATTTGCAGAGACAGAACCCTATAGCCTTTAGTACCCAATCTCCATCAGATGTAGGTTTTCATTAGGTATATCATCATATATATATTTCTCACATTAACCAATGGGCCTTTAATTCTATTATTATTATTAAATCATATTTGGGCCCAAAGCCCAAACTCTAAGTCATGTGAGTCACTTTATAGAAATTAATTTACATAATTTCTTACATGAACCAGTATAAACATTTGTGTGCATTCTCTCTATCCTTAATCTCGTTAAATTCAGTTTTGATATTTGTTTACTGGTATAAACAACCGATTGTTTCTGCGAAACAACCGATTGTTTTTCTGGTACTGTTGTTTTTGCTTATTGTTTTGACAAACTGGATTCATTATCAATTGTTTCTTGAGATAATTTCATTCTTGACTTAAAATTTTTTGAAATCCCTCTTTAAACCATTCACCCCCCCCCTCTAGTTTAAAGCCATCCATTCTAACAATGAGGTGGGGAGAAAGTGTGTTAAATGGGGTCTTTAGATGCCATGAGTGTACAACAGTGTGAAGTGAGCACAAAAATTGTAGACCATCTAGGATGCATGAATAAATTACTAGAGTACAAATAGAAAGCATGACATGGCAAGGAAGGCATGAAGAGCCACATGTCATCCCCTCGATGGGGAGGATTCTCTCCAATTCGAGGAGGACACTTGTCAACCTCTAATTTGAGAGTATTTGCTTCAATTAGAGAGAGTCATTTGTCCTTCTATGAGTAGAGAATTTTAAGGGTTAAAACGTGCACCTTGGCTGCCCATAACACTATACATACTAGCCCCTTGTAAATTAGCTTTGAATAGACTAATGAATTGTTGCCAAAATTTCAGCCTCACCTAGTCTCTTAGCTCACTCTTTGCTAGCCTTATTTCTAAGGATTTTAGCAAGGAACCTCTTAGGAGTTGGTCTAACCTCTCTTAAGCTTCATTATCATTCTTCATACACCAATACTTCACAGTTTATTTCACTCATTTTAGCCACCTAATCCCACCAAATTTCGCATCCCAAAATATAAATCAAAAGACTCATAGCAATGCAAGTTAGGATTGTATCAAGTGGTATCTAGAGCATTAGGTTCACGGTTCTTCAAGAGATAAGTTCTAAAAAAGTTTGTTCTTCATTTTTCCGTATTGTTTACATGTTTTTCATGTCTTGATTTTGTTTTTGTTTTAGTTCTACCATTTGTATTTTGTTTGTTTGGTTTAATTGGTTCAAATAGTTTGTTCTTTCTTGAACCATCTATATTGGGGTTTAGAAGTTCTTTTTTAGTTTGTTTATCTTGTGGGCTTTTTAATTTTGTTGAGTCTTATTTCATTTTATTTTTGGTAAAAACAGTTTATGTTGGTTTCATTTTTGTTTTATGATCCATTTCTAGTTGTCCAAAGTCATGTTGTTTCCATATATGTCATAAAATTAAGTAGTCCTTTGTTTGATTTTTATTTTTTTTTGTTTCTTGTTTTTACAATGAATATTCATGTGGTTTGAGTCTTTTTGTGCCTTTTGTATGCTCTTCTTTTTATGGTTTTGAGTCTCTTATCTTGTTATTAAATCATTAACAAGTTCATTAGAGTTAGATGTCTATGTCTATTATGTCTTGAGTTTCAATTCTTTTTTTCAAATACCTTAAGCTTTAATTGTTGATTTGTATCTTAAAATACTCCTTGCAGTTTTCATAATAGTTCCATTTGATTTTAACAATTTTTTTTAATTGAGATTTTCTTGATTTCTAATTGTTGGTCTTCTAAGGTGAATTTCACCTTGTTTGGAATTGTGTTTCAGAAGTTGTGAAAGCTAATTCCTATTTGATGGTTCCTTGTTAAAGACTTGCAATCAGTGCATAAAATTGGCGAGGTCAGCAATTGAAGATTAAGAATAAAAACCATACAAAGTGAAAGAAGAGTTGTCAACTTAAAGAAAATTAAAAAAATCATTAAAAAATTGTACTAATAGTAGCATTCTATCACATAACCTTTGTGTTCAAGTTTATTTTCTTTGCTTATTTTTCTTACATTAGTTGGTTGGGAAAATGCTTCCAAAGCAAACGCATTAAAAAAACATTGTAATATTGAAATTCATTCATTAGTAGGTGAAAGTGTATCAATGGGCTCAAAGTGTCACTTGCACTTTCACACATGACACGCATTGTTTACTTTCTTCATCTTTTCTTGTTTTTCTTGTTTTTCTTTAATTCATTCTTGATTAATTTTTTGTTTTCTTTTATTTCTTTAAGTCTCCATGATACCTAGTGTAGTTGATCTTCTTTTGATCACTAGGACGCCTTGCACACACCACATTTAGGAAATAAAATTGTTTTGAAATTTCTTTTAAAGGAAATTTGTTAAGACTATCCGAGGAAATCTCTGGCTAAAGAAAGACTTGGTATCTAATTAATCCTAGTGACTCACCACTCATCCTGAGATTGAACTTGGAGAAAGTTTGAGTTGTTGACATTGATTCGAACTTCACCAAATCTAAAACCTATTTGTGAAAATACTTTTATCACTCATTTTTGAAATAATTTTTTTGTGAAAACCAGTTCTTTTAATTTCAAAATGAGTAATCATAACCATGCATCTAGTGTTCAAAGAAACAATAGGAAACAAGAAGAGGGGTATGGGTGGTAAGAGGAACTTAGGTTTTTAAAAGAAAATTTAGAAAATCAAATAGAGAATATATATAGAAAATTTGATGATTTTATAAATGAATTAAAAATTATATGAAGGACTTGTTGACCCAAATGGTTCTCAACCAAAATCAAGGCAAGGGGCAGGGAAGAAGAAAAACCTAGGTGTAGAAGAAATCCTGACTTTGATGAGCACTTTAAGAGGGAGTTTTTGTATCAGCTTCGTATACTTCAACAAAGAGATAAATTCATAGAAGAATATAGGCAGAAAATGGAGTTAGTTATGTTGAGGGGAGGAATAAGAGAAGATCCTAGAAAAACCATTGACAAATTCCAGAGTGGTCTAAACCTAGAAATCTGGGATAGGGTTAAATTTTTACCTTTTGATGATTTGAATGATTTCGTTCATTTATGTGTTAGGATAGAACAACTCAAGAGAAGGTCTGTTTTTAAGGAAGATTATCCTAACACATCCTATTCTAGGAGAGAGTTTAATAGGGAGGGTTACCCCTCCAAATCGAGGTATGAAAGGTCATGAGAGGAAGAAAGAGAAAGAAAAATAGAAAAGTCTTTGTTTGGAGCTGAACCAGATATTGATAACATTTTACTTTCTATAAACAAACCTTGTGAGGAAGGGGTTAAAGAAATATTTGTGTCTGGAGCTGAACAAGATATAGATATAAATTGTTCCTCCACATAAAAGACAAATGAAGGTTTGATTGAAAAAGAAGAAGAACAGAGGACCAAAAAGGAAGAAGAGTCTCTTATGACACCCCCTGCAAACATAGCCATGAAAGAATTCTTAAAGGGGGATTTCAATACTTTGAACTCTTATTCTTCACAAAAATCTTAAAAACAACACTTTTTGATGTTGTTGCCTAGTTTAGGCAAGAACAACACAAAGTGAACAAAAATATTTTTGAAAAGGATCGTATTTTTCAAAACTTTTATAAAAATAAAGGGCCTTATTTTTGTTCTATTTTATTTTTCTTTAATTTTGTTTTAAAGAAACTTGTTTCATGTTTGTTTGATGTTTATTGTAGATGGATATTGGACCCTAGAGGAAAATAACAAATAAAAAGAGGTTGTTGTCATTGGACATCATTCAGGATCTAAGGACAGATCCTTCTCTAGAGGGATGGAATGATGAAAACTCATCCAGCCTCGAAACATTTGGCTAAGAGATTGGAAGTAGAAAAAGGATCTCATAAGACTCTCATCTCAGGGAGAATTAATTGTTGTCTGCTCTTCCATTTTTATCTAGTTTTATAAACATTGTACATAGTAGCATAGGCTTTATTTTGAGCTTGTATTAGGGGCATGTTTTGGGTCAATTTTCATGGGCCAAGTATTAGGCCAATTAGAGTAAGGTATAAACAGAAAAAGAAAGAGTCTAGCTAGAGTTACAATTGGGCCTCCTTAGACCCAATGCAACTTTAAACCATCTAGGGTGCACAAATAAATTACTAGAGTACAAATAGAAAGCATGGAATGGCAAGGAAGGCATGAAGATCCACATGTCATCCCCTCGATGGAGAGGATTCCCACCAATTCCAAAAGATCATTTGTCTTCATGGGAATGGAGAGGATTCTCTCCAATTAGAGGAGGACACTTGTCAACTTCTAATTTGAGAGGATTTGCTCCAATTAGAGAGAGTCATTTGTTCTTCTATGAGTGGAGAGTTTTTAGGGTTAAAACGTGCACCTTGGTTGCCCATGACACTATAAATACAAGTGCTAGCCCCTTATAAATTAGCTTTGAATACACTAGGTGGCTGCAAGTTTTTAATATCTTTTGTTGATGAGTTTACAAGGAAAATTTTGGTATTTGTCATTCGTAGGAAGAATGATGCTTTGTAATATTTCAAAAGTGGAAGAAACAAGTAAAGAAAGAAAGTGATAAGTTTATTAAGTTCCCAATAATTGATGGAGGAGGAGTGTTTACATATATTAAATTTGATGATTTTTGTAATGAAAAGGGTATCATACATGAGGTTGCACCTCCATATACTCCTCAACCTAATGGGCTTTTTGAAAGGAGAAATAGGTCATTTCTTAACATGGTGAGAAGCATGTTGAAAGGGAAGTCAGTTTCATCATAATTTTGGGGTAAAGCTATAGTGATTTCTATAAACATATGTAATGAGATGCCTAAAGTAAATAAGTTGGTGCAACCACCTAGTGCTTCGAAAAACTTTTCCTTCTTATACTTGTGTAGTTACTTAGTGCCTAGGAAAACATCTTCTTTTATCAAATTGTTGGAACATGGTCATTTGTCTTTCATATTCTTAGACAATACTATAAATATCTAATTACGACAATAAAAACATGCCTTTTATATTTGCCATAGTTTTAGGACTAAAAAAAAAAATCAGTCTTCCAACCTTTTATAAATGTTATCCATGGTTTTGAAGTTAACTTTTATAACATTCCTTATCGACCCACACTAATAATTTTAGACCAATCTTGTATTCGTGGATATGCAAGCCTCAATGTTCTTACCATGGTACTTAAGACAAAGTAAATAAAAAAAAAACAGTTTACATGAAAAAGAAAGAAAGAAGATACTCAACAATATGACTCTGAAACACATACAAATACAACAAAAAAGTACCCTCTTCCCTTGGCATGGGTGTTGTTTATTTTGCTACCAGAGGTAAATAATTTACTAAAGCCAATTTTTGTTATATTTATACATTTATTTTCACCAATTTTTTTGTTTTAACTACCTTTTCTAGGTGATGATAAATTTTAAATTAATCTATGCTACAGATTTTCCCTCAGTAAGTTTTGAGTCAGTGAACAATCTATGCTAGAAATCAGATACCATTAGAAGATGTCCCTCTCAGAGGGAGACAGAGGGTTGCTCTTAGCCTTGGAGATGTATGGCTTCCTCTTATGTGCATCAAGACCAGAAGGTCTAAATTGGAATATTTTACTGAATATACATAAGGTACATGTTGCAACCAAATCAAGAAAGAAGTTTCAGTACAACCCTTTCAATGAATGATTTTGAAGTCCATTATATCAAGAAGCTAGAGAATTGAAACCACAATAAGGAATTAAAAATAAGTTACACACAATAGAAATAAAACAAAACCCAAACACAATAACTTTATTTTCTTTCATATCAACAACTATTAAATTGAACAAAGTATTAGTGTACCAAATTGTAAAGAATTAGTGTACCAAATTGCAAAGTAACAGTGTAACAGACCTTAATTGCAGTTACTCGTGGCCAAACTAATTAAAATGAGATCACGTACTTGGGAACAAACCTAGGTTTGTAGTGAAAATAAAGAGAGAAACATTACAACAACTCATCAAGTATAGGAAGCTTTTTCAAAACCTTCCTTGCACAACACCTCATAAAGTATAGGAATAGGAAGTAGGTCAAGGGGTGTGAGGGGATTAAACCCATACACTACCTCAAAAGGGGTGTGAGAAGTAGAGTTAACTAATCGATTATAAGCAAACTCAATATGAGGGATTAAGTTTTCCCACACCCTTGGGTTCCCAAAAATAAGGCATCGCAACATTTGAGCCAAAGTCCTATTGACCACTTCTGTCTGACCATCAGTTTGGGGATGACAAGTAGTAGAAAACAAGAGTTTAGTGCCTAGTTTTTCCCACAATATCTTCCAGAAGTGACTCAAGAACTTAAAGTATCTGTCAGATACTATACTTCTAGTAAGCCCATGCAATCTAATAACTTCCTTGAAGAAGAGATTTGCAATATAACAAACATCATATGTTAGGCCTTAAACAAGAGGGGGTGAATTGTTTAATTAAAGATTTTCGAAAATTATGGACAAGAATGAATATTAATGCAGAATCACAGAAGAAGCAATCAGATCAACCAAACAACAAAACTGTTTTAATTTGATTCTAGAAAATCAATTATTGTTTATATGAATCAATCGTTTGTTTTTATCAGCACTTTGGAAAATCACATATCAAACAGTTTTAAAAACAGTGAGGGATAGAGAGATTTAACACACAAGGATTATATTGGTTCACTCTTAACCTGAGCTACATCCAGTCCCCAGAAACCCCTGGGTATTTCACTAAGCAATCAAATTCATATTACACAACACAAGCACCAAAGAGGTGATCTTGAACCCTTCAAGAACACTCACCTCTTTGAAACACAACCACTACAGGTCAGAACACCCTCTGAATACAAAGATGAATACAACAGATCCTACTCAACTCTTAACCAATGCAAAACTCTTAGCAATCTTGCAATCTTTGAAAACATTTTTGATCTTTTGTAATCTGATCTCTCTATTTAATTAGAGATTCAAAAACCAGTTATATAACCTCAAAAATAGTCGTTTCAGAATATCGGACCAAAACATATTTGAAATAAGCAAAAACAGTTTTAACAGATTTAACCAATTCTGTTACGTTTTCAAAAAATGAACCGATTGAAAGTGCAAATCAATCGTTTGCATTGACTTTGACTGTGAGGTCAGCCAATTTTAGCTTTTTCAAATCCTTTCCAAAAACTACCAATTGTAAAACAACCAATTGAAAGGACAAATCAACAGGTTGTTTTTCACTTTTTCTTTTTAGAGCTTGATTGATTTAATTTTGGATCAAGCTAAGAGGACCAATAAAGATAGCATACCAGGAGCAGTGCGACCCCAACAAAGATAGCGAAGAGCACCAAGATCTTTTCGCCAATACAAGAAGACATGTTAGGAAAGTCAAATTAGTAAATAATTAATTATAATTTTCAATATAATTTTAGATGGCAAAATTTATTCTGATTAATATTCAAACATGCACCAAATAACAAGCAGAAATGAAGTCCAATTAAACAAATACAGCTGTATTTATGAAGAATAACAATAATCTTCTTCTATCAGTGACAAAAAGTTGTGAACTATTTACATGTCGGAGTATCCCCTATAGAAAAATCATGAAACATAAAATTAAATAAACAGTGAAACAAAAAAATTCCCCGAATCCAAATGCAACACATGCTTAATGAAAAATAAAAGCCCCCAACAAAATCCACCATCTGAATCGCCTACAATCCATGCCATTGATGAAAGGGTGTTGCTGTTGTGATCCACCCATGACCACTCTAAGCTTCTTCCACAGGACCACGATGAACTATGCTTAATGAATGCAATGGACTAGAACATATTCCTAAACCCTGCATACTGTCCCGTAAAACTCACGGTGGCTCCGATCAGTACTCATACACAGGCTTTCGTTGCGAAATTCATAGGCTTCTCACAGTAAGCCCTGTGCCTCTAAGTCTCTTGCCACTGAAAAAGAAAAGTTAGCAAATGTTAAGGTAACAAGATAGCACCACTAATCAATTAAAATAGATGAAGATAGAAATTGGAACAAGAAATGCTAACACATTTTCATACACTCAACAAAAATATGATGTACAATGTGCAATGGTCAAACCAGTATCACCAAATTCTTCTCAAAGTTTTATTTTTTGGTATATTTCGTAAAAATGCAAAATTCGTAGTCATCAGCAAGTTGTATAAGAAAGGTATTAATTATTAATTGCATAAAATTTACGACATTTGACGAAGCTTCGCTTAACTAGCTGGTCCACCACGAAATATAAGCTTCCTTCTAATTTACTTGATTCTCCGCACTAGAAAACATTTTTCTATGAATGATGTTTGAATTATTTGAGATTTGTCCCAAAAGAAAAGTAACTTTTTTTCACTTCTAACGAAATATCGTGAATAAAACAAAATTTACTGTCTCCAAACTAATATTTGGAGTGGGTAAACTTCAATCCAAACATTTACCAAGTGAACATCTAGAAGAAAGAGATGGAGCAAGAAAGAATAAAAAAATAAGAAGAAAACTGACCATTTGACATAGGAAGAACCAAAACAACCCGCATGGTCACGGTGTTTGGAGGAAGCTGCAAGCGAAGAGGATAAAGCTTTTTATTGAAAGGACTCCGATTACATACAATGATTCCATCTAGCCCTGTCTCTTCCTCAAACTTTCGAGTCAATTCTTCAACTCCATTCCCTTTGAAAATCAAAGAATAACCCTGCACACCTTCATCCAACACCTCTCCATTGTCTTCTGCAATATGGTAGTAAATAATCCGCCCCTCCATCTTCGGCGTCGAACCATTCAAATCATTCGACTGCAAAGAAAACCAACCACAATCATCATCCACGACAACAACCACAACAAAAAGAGGTTAGGTAAAGTGACAACTTAATTACTTTTAAGCCTAAAAGGAAAAAGTGCTAACAAATAATTGTGAATCGAAACTGTGAAGTTTATGTGAAAAAGAAAAACACTTTAACGCGTGGCTCCAGTAATGATTTCCGGTACACCCAACCGCAATTTCCATTAAAAAAAGAGTAATTTATTTGTCCACTACTTGACCATATGAAGAGACCCTTCGGAAAAATTAGTATTTACATAAATAGGTTCAAAAATATAGGTTTCTCACAAACAAATTTACCTATAGAACTTCAAACTTATAAACAATTTGATTCCTCAAATATATTATTTAGTCCCTTTCAGCGGTTGAATCATTATTGGTATCATTCCTTGTCAATATATTTAATACAAAACTTTACTCCTCAAATCAAGGTTTCAAAGAATTCCGCAACTGTTATTTCAGTCACAGCATACAAAATTTTAGGCTATAAATAACCACAACTACGATGGTAACCACATCAGATACATTCATCACCAATTTCTTGCAATGTCAAAAATCATGATCAACCAGAAACTACGATCACAACTTCAAACCTTGACACGGCGGAATTCATCTGGGATTTCCTTCCATGTCAAAAATTGTGTGATGAAATGCAATTGCGAGTAAAACCTTGTCCTTGTCCATATTACTATAGTAAAATTTCTATTGATAACACTAATGACACACACAAAAATGCATATGATTTTGTTTTTAATTTTTAGTCATTATGATAAAAACACAACTTTCCCTAGAATCTCATAGATACCTGTTGCCTTGTAAAGCTGGCAGACAAGGATGGCGGCGGGGGCAACGGCGCGCTGGCCAGGACTGGAACAGTGTCGGAAACCGGCAACGGGGGAGCAGAGGGTTTACTGCTATTCGCCGGAGAGTTGACATAAATCTCGACGACTTCCACGTCCCAGAGGATCCAGTCCTGCGTGGCGGTCCTGTGAGGAATATCGTGCGTGACGGAGTTTCTCCAGGGCGGCAAGCCCCCATTGGCGCGGAGGAAGTTGCCGTAGCGAGTCTTGAGCTTGACGCGGCCTCCGTCCTTGATGGGCTCCCACTCGACGGAGGAGTCGAGCCTCTGCGGGAGCGTCTGGAGGACCTTGTGGCCCGTCATGCCCAGCAGGAAGAGTTGGTTGGAAGCTGTGAGGTACTTGCCGTAACAGCTCTTCAGGCGAATTATGTTGTCGTATTCGGACACGTATTCGACCATCCACCGCGCGCTCTTCGAGGACCCCTTGCGGGCTTGCGTGACCGACTCTTCGTCCTCCTCCGCCAGCAGGTACTTGTCGTGGTGGCTGCGGAGACGCACCGCCTTCGCGCGGTGGAAGAAGTCCATGCCAGTACTGAACTTGTTCGAACTTATTGTCTGCATGAGTAGTATGCAATAATTTGATGAGAAGATGAATGTTTAGTGAGTGGGAGGAATAAAGGGGATGGGTATTTATTGGGTTTTGAAACTTTTACTATCATAGTTCTTATTATTGTAATGGTTGTGGGTAAGACTTAGTGTGCGTGACTGCTTGTTTGAACTTTCAACTTTCAACTGTGGAGGGTGAAAAAAAGGAAGAGGGAGTCAGCAGTGGCGTCTTTGGGAGACAACGCGTTTGGCTGCACGCGGCCATTACGTGGCCAAACTCCCTAATCCCATTCATCTGTTCTGGATTTGGTTTTGAGTTCCGTGTTGTGCATCTAACCACAAGTTACTGATCATTCACATGGACTTTCCATGGAAATTATTACGTCTTGTAAGAACAGGGAAATGTTTCATCTTGTTCAGTTTCTTAGCCTGGAATCAGACCTCTCAATTATTGAGATCACTTCACCCGACTTTAAAACAATGATTTTCTTTTACGGAAGTAATACCTATCATGTTCTGATATAGACAGAAATTAAGTGTACCACACACTTTCTCAAAGTGGGAAAATTTCCAACTAATATCAAACATCCCCTAATTCTGGCTTTGTAAGTTAACATGCCAACGGTTATTTTCCATGGAAAATATAGAAAATAGTAAGTAATCGAGTTTTTTAGTATTAAAAGAATATATGTGTTATTTAATTGAATTGCATGAGTGAGATTGAAAAGATTGTGTATTTACGCGTATTTTTTTAATTATAAGAAAATTATCGCATTCTGTCCCACAAAGTGTATCAATTTGTTAACGAAGATAATTTAATAGGATTTAGAAAAAAAAATTAATGAAGAATGAAGCATGCTTTAATCTGGACACTGACCCAAATATAAGTAGTTTTATTGGTTGGATAATAAGTCATATTTTGGATAAAAGCTATAACAAAACTGCACAGCCCAATCCAACATATTTTTTACCATTGCAGTTAAGTTGAATTGATGACTGGGCCCACTTAAATAAAAGATTCAGAGTGAGACAGTGAGACTTGGATTTGCTATGGCAGTTAGGTTGAAGTGCTGACTCAGCCTAAGTGAATTCAGTCATAATGAGAAACTGATTGTTGGATATGCATGAAACTTGATCATGTGCGGTTTGGCATCTTTCAGTATAGCAAAGAGAATGAAAATGGTGTTCAACGGAAGCCACCTTACGGAAACCTCAATCCAAAAAATTGAAATAAAATATAAAATAAGAATAGCATAAAGGAAAAGAAAGAATAGGTGGGGTGGAAGCAACGGAGATTTGCATAGAGACAAAAGCCACTCAAAAGTATGAAACTAACGTCTACACAAGATGTCTTAGAGAAATAGACAATGTTATCTTGAATTGGTTTCTCATAGACAAGTTGTTAAATTGTATATTCTCCACTTTCTACTTCCAATTACTACTCAAAACCCAAACCCGTATACAATAACTATATTCGGCTTCTAGTCCTTGTCAAGACAGAAAATATGAATGTGTGCTTCCGAACCCCCTTCCCATGCGCATCAATATGCGAATATTAAATCAGAACAAAAACTCTCTCTCTCATATACTAAGTCTCCTGACGTAGACATATGGCCCATAATATGAATAAGTAGGGTATATATATAGACACCTCACTTAAATGTTCAATTCGTATAGTCTATTTCCAAGTTACCATCTTCATGTTTCAAAGGTAATTCTATTACTCTCCCACACTTAAGGAAACATATTAAGACAACAACCTTTCCATATGGTAAGGATTCATTTTAACAGTGTATACCACAATTTGGATGAAAGAAAAGAAAAAGGTTAAAGTAAATGAAGAGAGAAATCCTATTATTTTGTAAAAAAAAGGATTAATGTCAACTCAATCCTTCTCCAATTTTCAGTAGTGCGTTTACTGTTTTGAACTTTGGAGTGTGAACGCATTTGCTAATGTGTGATTACATTTTCGTTGGTGGAGAAGAGTTGGTGAAGGCATGAAGCAACACATAGCACCTCAAATTCAACCAAGTGGCAATGAATTGGTAGTGGAGGAATTTGATATGGTAATACAGGGATGAGACTTATAAGACCCTGCGCGTGAACGTCCAAAATTTTGGTTGGACATACTTGAAAAACAAATGAAGATCCATCATGAAAGCTAATTGGGGCGACATTTGTATTTTACTGGAAACTGGAAATGAACTGAATAGTAGAGTTTTTGTAGGAGTACGTTAACAAAACCCTTCTTGTGTAAACCTAAAATACCCAATCCATATATCTTGACTAACCCTTCTTATGAATACACCTAAATTACCCTAACACCTAACCATGTGTCCATTAATTAATATCACGGAGTGGGACACAAAACTTAGAGTGGAGGACATATATTCACTCACGCTAGCAGAGATCGGGTCAAATTATTTATTAAATGAGTTAAGACTTTTTTTAAAACTTATTTAATTAAAAGGACAAGACTTCAGACTATTCAAATAAGACAATCTATTTAGGTAAATAACAATAATTACCTATAATAATAATAACTTTGGATTTGTAATGTTTTGACACGATATATTATTAACTTGTGTAAAGTCGTACTAATCTATATAAAGATATTGGTTCATTAAATTCTTGAGAGATAATTTTAATTCATTTACGAGATATTAATTCCTACCAAGCAGACTTTAAAAAAACTTAAGTATTAAACTAAACTTTCAGAAAAGTTAAGGCATAGGTACAAAACAGGTTGAATTGAATAAGTCAAGTCTTAAATATTTCTACTTACTTAGGACTGGTATCAACCTTAAAAAATTTAACTTAGTAGTTGATCTTCAAACATATTAGAGATCAATTTTGAATGTTTCGTTTAAAATATGTTTTTCATACCTTATTTATTCAATTTAATTCAAATATATTGTCAGCAAAAACATTACCCAATCATCTAGTATAAATTGTAATACAAAATTTTTATATTGGAATGATTTTTAGTTGATTAATTTTTTAGCTAAAATTAACATTTATATTTATTTTCTATTTGAATTTTTATTTCATTTCTATTCTTATAATAATTTATTAAATACAAATTAATGTAATTTATATCATCAAGATATTGGTCAATCAAACACCCACTTTATGACAAATAATTATTATTTTCTTAATAAATAAAATTAAAATAATAAATATGCTCTTTATTAAAAATACAATAATAATATTAATGATAAAATTTTAAACAAAAATAAAATAGTATATATAATAAATAAATAAAATTATGAAAAAAAAATGAAACTAGTAAAAAAATCATTTGATCTAAAACTTATTTCAAATTCATGCGTGCATAATTACGTTTTATCAATTGATTATAGTGTTTGAATAAAACATATAATACCACAATAATTTGCAAAGTTAAATTACTAAGAAATAAGTAAAATAATATTAATACATTTTTAATATTATATATTATGCTATCATGAATTGTTATGTATATTAATTCACTTTTTTGTAATAATTACTTGAAAGTATATTCAGAATCATTAAATAATAATGTAAATTTTAAATTTAATAATTCTTAAACTTAAACTAAAAAAGAAAGCTTTTTTTGGGTATATTTTAAGAAGTATATTGGCATTCAATCACGTTAGTCCAAAATATTTGACAGTTCCAACAAACGTTTTAGTTATTTCTGTTTTTATGCGCTTCAACTCAACCTGGTCAAGGGAAAGACCAAACAGTGTGAACCTTTGTTTCAAAGAAATAAATAAGTCATTCTGTTGAACTATAGTCTTTTATAATTTATAACTTTCCCTAAAATGCTGAAGTATTTTTTTTTAATTGAGTCTAAATTATAAATTATTTTTTTATATAATAAATTTCATGTTAAGCATCACAAAATTATTTGTTTTTGTGATAATTATTATATAAAGTTATATAATATCAAATAACTATTAAAACTAATAGGCATCATCTTTCCAAATACTTGTTAATAGTTATTTAGGCCACAATAATATTAAAATAATTCAGTATAATGTTAAAATTCATCCCATAATTAACATAAACAACTTCAATTTACTTCAATACATTTTAATTAAATTCAAATGAAAATATTATTTAAAAAAATGAAAAATAATTCAAATATGTATTCAATAAAAAAATTTGTAAATGTTAAAATATCGACAAAAATATCTTAGCATTGGTCATTCCTATATTTTTCCCTTTTCAAAGTGTTGAAGTGTAATGACTAATGAAATAAATTTTATCTTTTAAAAAAATTATTAACTATATATTTTTTTTACTTTGATAAGTTGAAATGAAGAACTAAATCTCATCATCTATAACTGTCATATGGTTAAGAATGTAAAGAACCCCATTATCACTGTCTACATACTGTTGGTTTTTTAATAGTTGAAGTATAGACTAACAAAAAGGTAAGATATTTTAGTTTACAAATTTTTGTATTGTTTATCCAAATAAATACTCTGAACTATTATTGTACTTTCTTATTTGTTTAAAAAAAAATAGATCCTGAATAACTTTTTTTCCTATTTTAACTAAATTAACGCGTTTCTGATTATTAATTTAGCCAAATTTGTTATCTAGAATCAGTTAACAAATATCAACAAAAACACGGACAAAATATTCAGGCAAAATTCGCAAAACGAAAAGTCAATGAACGAGAAAACAAGAAAACGAGAAACGTAAAACGCACCTGCAGCATCAGCTTCGTGTTCCGCCTCGCCGGCGGCGACTTGAGCGCGAAAACCGACATCGGCGACGCTGGTTCCGAATCGACCGAGACATCATCGGAAGCGAGAGACGAAACCACGCTCTCACACAAATCATCCACCAACTCTTCCACCGCCTTCACAGTCTCCACGTCCCACAGAACCCAATCCTTCGTCGCCGAACTGTGCGGTTCGTCCACCGTCACGCTGCTCCGCCATGGCGGTGTCCCTCCGTTCGCACGCAGGAACTTCCCGCTCCAACTCATCAACTTCACCTGGAAACCGTCGCGTGTCACTTCCCAGTCGTGCTTGAAATCAGCGCCGGGCTCGAACTCCATCTGGAGCACCTTCTTCCCTGTCATCCCAAACAGAAACGGTGCCTCCGTCGCCGTTAAGTACCTTCCGTGGCAGCTCCTGAGGCGCACCTTATCGGTTCCTCCCTCCGTTATCTCCTCTACCGTCCACCGCGCTCCCCGGCCGGAGGCCTTGCGGCTCTGGTGGACGTGGCTGCCGTCGGCGTCGGCCACGAGATACTTGTCGAGGTGGCTCCGCAGCCTCACCACGTTGGTTTTGGTGAAAAACTCCATCGCGTGTCGATTGATGAGTGATGAAGCTGAAAACTATGACTATAGATAATGAGTGTGAGAAACCGAGAAAGAAAGGAATTGTAACGTTTGATTATATCTTATAATAAATATATATAATTATATGTGTGTGTGTGAACATACATATAAGGAAAATGCTAGAGAACCCTCCTTCTAAACTTAAAAAAAGGGTAATATTTTTTATGAGTCACCAATTATATGTTTTAAAAAAATTGTTCTATAAAGATGTTTTGAAACGATGAAGAATTTATATACATATTTCTTCTTTCATTTTTCCACGTCTTTTACAAATAAAGCTATAACAAAATTATCAAATTTTAAAATTAAAATTACTAAATTTCAAAGTAAACAATATTTTATTAAACAAAATTAATATGTTATATTAAGAAATTGATGATTCTTCTTTTTCTTTCTTTTCTTTTCTCCTCCCCCTTCTCTTTTATTGTAAATCTTTATTTTACACCATCAACGACCAATAATTATTGTAGGTTGCTGGTAATATCACACGCTACCATTTTATTTTATTTTTGTTCTTCTCTCTTTTTGTCACAAGTATACAATTTTTTTATTTCACTTATTTTCATTGTTTGCTATGCTATTTGTTCCTTTCTTCATTTTAGAAATTGTAAAAATTTTATGTGATTGTGGGATAATTTTTTGGTCTTTCATTGTTTATAGTTTTTATTTTTTTAATATAAAAAAGATTGAGGAGAACTTTTCTTTATTCAATAAATTTTATGAATGTTGTTTCTAAATAAATCATTAAATACAACTAATTTACACTACAACTAAATCATTAAATATAAATTAATTTTAAAAACAAAAATAATTAATTATTATATTGACTAAATTATATACTAATTTAGAGATTAATTAGCTTTCAAAATTCTTAACTACCAATTTTAGAATTTAATTTGTTACCAATAATTTTTTAGTTTATAAAATAATATCTAAATTAGTTAATATAATAACTAATAGTGTTATGAGATTTTTGTAGCTTATGATAAGTACATAATATTAAACATAATAGATTTTTTTTTTTATCCGTAAGAAAAACATAGTAGACATTACTAGGAATATTAGTGTGTCTTTCTGATATTCTAGGTGTATGTTCCATTCGTAAACAAATCAAACTACTTTACAAGTATCAATTTCAAAAATTGACTAGTTTTTCATACATGGACTATGGGAGTGACCATATTTAATATATAATTATCTTTGTTATGACATGTCCTTTAATAAACATCAAATGCAATAAAAAAATTATCAAACATAATCATTCACAAATTAAATTTCTAAATCCTTTTTGTTAATACTTATCCTATTTAGAAACAATTTTTTTGGACAAATTACAAGATCAAATCTTATTTAAATCTCACTACAAAAAAATTATTAAAAAGCAATTAAATTTAGAGACAACAAATAATTAGTCATTATATTAACTAAATTAGATATTATTTTAGAGACTAAAAAATTACTGGTATCTAAAATGGTTTATATATATTATTAATAAAAATTTATAAAATGATTTTTAAATTGGTATCTAAATTAGCTACCAAGGTTTTAACTACTAATATTTTAGATTCTAAATTAGTTTCTAAAAGATCAATAGAGACTAATTTACACTACAAGAAAATCATGAAATAGAAACCAATTTTTAGAAACCAAAATAATTAGTTACAATAGAAACTAAAATAAAGACCATTTTAGAAACTAAAAAAAAAATTGGTTTCTAAATTAGTTTCTATTATTTTCTATTATTCTTAAATAGTTTCTAAATTGGTATCTAATTAGCAACTAAGGTTTTAACTACCAATTATTTAGTTTCTAAATTTGGTAGCAAAAACCTTGGTTGCTAATTAGATACCAATTTAGAAACTATTTTAACAATAATAGAAACTAATTTAAAAACCAAATTTCTTTTTAGTTTTTAAAATGGTCTCTAATTTAGTTACTATTGCAACTAATTATTTTAGTTTCTATAAATTGGTTTCTATTTAATGATTTTCTTGTAGTGTTAGAAGATCGGTTGAGGACGTGAGTGTTTGATCATTTGAGTAGTTGGAATGAAGTGTTGCCTCTGATGGAGTTTACATACAATAATAGTTATCATGCTAGTATTGGGATGGATCCATATGAAGCTTTTTTTATGGGAGGAAGTGCAAGACTCTTTTATGTTGGTATCAGGATGGCGACACGGTTTTTGGTCGGGTCAGAGTTACTTCAATATATAATTAAAAAGATAAAAACAGATTCAAGAGAGGATGAAAACTTCTCAAAGTAGACAAAAATCTATGGAAATCATAGAAAAAAAATCATTGTGGTTGTGGCTAAAGACCCTATATTCCAGAAAGTAACACCTACCAAAAGTATAGGATGAACTATCAAATCGAGGAAGTTATCTCCTAAAGTTTATTGGATCTTATCAGATTATAAGAAAGATAGGTCCAATAACTTATGAGATTGTTTTACCTCCCCAGTTAACAAACCTACAAAATATTTTTCACATGTCTCAACAAAGGGATTATATATATATATATATGATTCTAGTCGTATGTTGTAGATGTATGATTTACAACTCAAGGAAATACTTATCTTTTAAGGCTAAAATAGTTACAATTGAAAATCGTCATAGTAAACAACTCAAAGGAAAAATCATCAGTATGGTGAAAGTAATGTGCCATGATAAGTCTGGTAGTGCAACTTGGGAATTAGAAGAAACCATTAGAGAAACCTATCCTTATCACTTTTTTGTAAAGTCAATTTTCGAGGACGAAAATTTTCTTGTTGGGGAGAATGTAAGGACCTAGAAAATAACTTTAGAGTAAAAGTGGTATATTTTAAATGAGACTTGAATATTTTATTATTAAAGTAAAAAAGTATATAAATAGAAAAATTAGTTATTTAGGTTTCCTTATAAAAGAACTACCATCTCTCTAAACTTTTTGTTTTTCCTTCCTCTGACTTTTATCTAACTTTCTGAACATTTCTATCATTAGAATGATGATTAGAGTCCGCCATTGGATTCCTAACAACGAATACTACGAGACTGCCCAATCAGATTTTTAGATAGAGTAAGTTCGTTTAAGTTAGTTTTTAAAATGTTAAGTTTGTCTTGGTAGATGTTGTTGCATGTGAGGTTTCTATCTTTAGGATTAGTTCTTGTTAGCTTAGGGTTCCAGTGATGTAGTTAGAGTTTTTTTATCAGGACTTTGTGGTGCAGGTTAAGCTACCTTTAGCTTTTGGTAGGTTTGGAACTCTTAGTGAGCACCTGCTCAAGCTCAGATAAGGGAAGCTAGTTTTAATTTCAAATAGAACCTTAAGTTTGAAGATCTGAATGTGGGGGTCACGTGATCACCAGTTCCAAGTTTTGTTTACAGGATTGGTTGTTTACTATGACGTGTGTGTGTTATCGCTCAAGCGAGAGGATTTTCACTTAGGTGAGACTCGTTCTCGCTCAAGCCAGTAAAAAAGAAAAAAAAAACTAAAAACTAAATGTTTTTATTTTTGCTTTTAAAAAGTTGGTTTATTTTTGTTTTATAGTTTTTAATTATAACTTATGTAAAATTTTATATTATGCATATTTAATTGAAAAATCCTTTAGTTAGATATTTGTGTAATTCTTGGATGATTTTTTGTGTGTTTTGAAATTCTAAGCTTTGGTATGATTTAATCATGTGATTTTGGATATTGTGAGATGTGGAATATGAATCTTAATCACATAGTATTTTCAAGAAAGAAAATACCGTGTTAAGATTGTTTAGGATGTGCATTGACTAGGGATTCGTTTAGAAGGATGTATCCTGACTCTGGTGATATAATGAAATCATATAGATGAAGTTATTCAAGTGGTGAGAGTCGAAGGAGGTTCATAAGAATGAGTAAGTTGTTTGAAAGATAACTAACGTGACATTTTATATGAGTTAACTCTCTCATACTAGGAGATATAATATTGAGATTATTATGTGCATAGTTGTGTGGATTTTACAATAAGATAGTATGACATGTGCATATCTTTGAATCTAAGTCAATGCACGAGTCTTTCGAAAGTAGAGTCAAGTGTTTATGTCTTGTGAGTCACTACAAGTTTCACATGAGAAAGATAAATTATGAATTATGATAGACACTTGATGGTTTTGAGAAAATGGATGAGAATTGATGACTTTATGATATTTAAAATTATATTTATATTATAATTTTTAAAAATAGCTAGCTTATCGTGTTATTTGCATTGGATCTATTTTCTTTAATTTATAATGATCTTGTATTTAGATGGGAGAAGATGATATTATAAGTGTTAGAGCTTCTCAGTGAGTAGCTGAAGGATGCAAATGTTTATCTTCTTTTGAATATTTTTGTTTTAAAAACTTATGTAATTATTTAAAATTCCTATGAAGAGGGATATATATTTGAAACACTGAATGAAGGAGTTATATATATATATATATATATGTGTGTATGTATTTATATGTTTATATATATGTATGTATATGTTTATATATTTATTTTGATATTCATGCAGATTATGGTTATTAAATGTAATAAAATAGGAATGTTACACAATATATTAACTAACTTAGATACTATTTTAGAGACTAAAATTATTGGTATATAAAGTGGTTTCTATTATTAATACAAATTTATCAAAATAGTTTCTAATTTGATATCTAAATTAGCTACCAAGATTTTAGCTACTAATATTTTAGATTCTAAATTAGCCTCTAAAATACTAATTGAGACTAGGCTAGAATATAAAGTAGTTAGTAGCTAAAATATTTGTAGATACCAATTTAGAAATTACTTTATAAATTTTTATTGATAATAGAAACTATTATAAATATTAATAATTTTTTTTAATTTAAAAACATAATTTATAATTTAATCAATATAGTAACTAATTATTTTGGTATCTAAAATTAATTTCTATTAATAATCATAAATCTTCAAAATAGCATTTTATTATATCATAACTCAAAGCCAATAATAATTATGTCTTTTTCAAAGTATTGTAATACATTTCATCACATAGGTTAGTTGCTCGTAAACTTTCTATCATTAAATGTTATTGATGTCCTGGGTTGGTTAAACGAATACTTACATTTATTGTTTTCATAACAGTATCTAGTTCAACTTTCATCATTGACAATATTCAATTTCAAGTTGGAGATGTTGAGTTTCCTATCTGTGCAATATTTTGAACATGTTGATTATACATATTATAGGTTTCTATAGTTTTTTTTTAAATTGTTCATGATATAGCTTGGAAGTTGTCATAGCATTGATGCATTTTATGAGTGCTTTGTATTGTTGCCTTTTATACGAGTTTTTTTCCAATATTTGTATATTTAATGTTTGTATAATAAGTCAACGAGAAATTATATATTATTATATGTTTTTTTTTAATTGTATGCATAAATGGAAATAAATAAAGTAAACAAAAGATTTAAAAAGAAAAATATTTTATATCAACTATGATTATAATTTATACTTGGATTCCTTTCTTTAACTTGCTTTCAATTTTTTTTCTATTTTATCCTTATATCAATATTTAATTTTATTATTGTTAATTTTATATTTTTTTCTAAAACATATTAAAATAGTTATCCTAAGCAGTTTTAAATATAGAATATTTTTTTTTAATTTTATTTTCTAAAATATATTTTCATTTCTTCAATTTTTACAAACGGTTGTTAATTTCTAATTTCAATTTTTGAATTTTTAAGTATTTTATCACTGTGAATATACAATCGCACCTATGTTCGCGCTAGTTTACATAAAAATTTACTATAATCAATTTTCTATTTCGATTACCGGATATAAATTTAGTTGTATATATAAGTTTTCATATTTCTGTTATTTTATGACAATTTATAAAAATATATAAAAATTTAATCTATTAATATATGTTACTTATGTTTATGCTTATTTGAATTTAACCATTGCAAAAAGTAATAAAATATTGATAGTACTTTTACCTAACTCCTAAGGAGGCAGTTGCGGTAATTGAAATAAATTAATAGATAGAGATAGGCATTTGTATAGAAGTTTCTAAAACGTTTTAATTTTTTTTTTGAATTAAATTAATTAGATATTAACGTGATTCATTATAAAAGAATTATTAAATAATAATTAAATTTAAAAATAAAATATAATTAGTTATTATATTGACTAAATTAGAGATTATTTTATATATAAAAATAATTATTGATATTTAAAATAATTTCTATTATTAATAAAAATTTATAAAGTAGTTTTTAAATTTTATTTAATCATTAGTCAAAAGTGTTAACTATAACTATTTGTATTTTAAATTAGTTTATATTAATAACTAAAACTTTAGTAGGTAGCTAATTTAGATACTAATTTAAAAATTATTTTATAAATTTTTATTAATAATAGAAATTAATATAAATATTTTAAAAAATTTAATTTCTAAAATAATATATAATTTAATCAATATAATAATTAATTATTTTTTATCTTTACTTATAATTGTTATTTAATTATTTTGTTGTAGTAACTTAAATAGTTTTAAAGTAGATCACGAACTCTTAATAAAGCTTTTTAAGATAACTTAAATAATAGAAAATGTAATAAAAAATATTTTATATTAGTTTTGACAAAAAAATATATATATATATATGTTTTCTTTTTTCAAAATAAAAAATTTCATATAACTATATTATGGAGGAATAGTTTGACAAAAAATATTATATGTTTTCTTTTTCTGAAATAAAAAATTTCATATTTGCATAACAGTGAACTCGATTATAATCAAATTAACTCATTTTTAACCAAATTAATTTACTTTAATTATTTTTTTAAATTCAAACAAAAAAAATCAATTAGTTCTTATTTTACCTTCAGCTAAACTTAATTCATACGAATTCATGACCACTTCTAATAGATTTACTTCATAAAATGATTCATTTATTTAGTTTATTTTTTTTTCTCTAAATGTGTATCAAATAGTTTATTTATGTATACATTTTATTTAAGTTCCATTTATACAAAATATGTGTAATAAAACTACATGAAATGCTTTCATGTTAGTAAGTAGGTGTGACACGTAGTTTAAATAATATATATATATATATATATATATATATATATATAATATTACGAAAGTTAAAGTGAGTTATTATCATTAAATGAATTGATTTAAAATGGATTAGGAACTTGACTCTGGTTATTTTTTTTTAAACAGACTCAATAACTTAAACATGTGTTTTCTTTGCTTATTTCATTAATTGTATACATTAGTGTAAAACAATTGTTTCACAATAGCATATATGGAGATATGAGTCGTCAAAGTGATAGTTTTGAAATTAATTTGAATATATAGATGACAGTTAATATGAAAATTGTTGTCTATATGCAAAATAAAAATAGAAGATGGTTATTAAGCAAAATCGTCGCCTAAATATTTGGTATAAACAATAAATTTTAGTGGAAAATGTAGTCTAAAGTTTAATTTTTTAAATAAATGACAATTTTCACCTAATAATTTAGGTCTATAAGCTTGTTTAGAAAGTCTTCACCCCTACACACTTCACTTGTGTGTTCTTCTCTTTCGAAACTCTCTTTTCTTCTATGTTCCCTTGCTTCCCTACTCCTTGCTTTCTTTATTACTTGCTACACCTCAAGAATGCATTGTTAGCTGACATTGCTTCCTCCAATACTTTCATAGCTTTTCCAAACTCGTAATAGTTGCAGCGCTGCATTCTTGGTTGCGTTTCGGGAGCTATCTTGGAGTTTTAACACATGAGAAGATCTACATTTGTGTACCTTCATTGGATCATGTGTCTGAAGTCGAATAGACCATGATATGGCAAGATATCTTGGTAATGTATTATATAGTATTATTGTTTTCATATATTTGATTTTTTATGTTAAATTGTAATTAATAGTTCATAGTATTCTCTTGTAGATGCATTTTTAGATCCCTAATGTAGAAACCTTGAAATCAAAGGTTCCTTCTTTGGTCGCCATTAAATTATGTCAATTTAAGTCGAAGTGTCGACATACATTTTTGGAAAAAAAAAAGGTCAAAATCCTTGTTCAAGTTATGCCAACATTGATGAAGAAACTTGACATTTATTTGTTGAAAGTTGTGAGGCTAAGCAGTGGAAGGTTAGTACAATTATTTATTCTTTCAAATTAAAGATCATAAATAAATTCATTATCAAGTGATTCACTTTGTTTGTTCCATTTGTGATAAGGTGTTAGGGCAAAAGTTAGGGTTATTCACGCACATAATGTTACCCCGCACTTGTTGTCTCATGGGGGTTATCGTAAGCTTGAATAAGCTATGATAAAGGAGAAGGAGAAAGCACAATCTGCTACAACTTTTGAGGAAACAGGGGGTAAGTCAACCTCCATCACCACCTATCTGCCACTAGAAATGGAAGCAAACCCGCATAAAAAAGTCGAGTGGATATAGTTATGAGCAATCACAGATAGTCTTAGAAAAAATTGTAAGATAATTTCTTCTCAAACATATTTTTAGCTATTTCTACAACATAATATAAAATATTATATAATTATATGGGGTCTTAGATGATTCTTTGGTTGAACAAAGCTCCTAAGGTACCTTTTTTCCCTCGAGTTCATTAGGATATACTTGTTTATGTTATTGAACAACCTTGTTAGAATAGATGGCTTTAAACTAGAGGGGGGGGGGGTGAATTATTTAAAGAGGATTTTCGTAAACTTTTAAAACAAGAATGAAATTATCTCAAGAAACAATTGATTCAGAAATTCAGTTCGCCAAAATAGCAAGCAAAAGCTGCAGTACCAGAAAAACAATCGGTTGTTTCGCAGAAACAATCGGTTGTTTATACCAGCAAACAACAAAATAAAACTCAATTTAAAGAGTTAGAGATAGAGAGATTGTACACAATTGTTTATACTGGTTCACTCCAAACCCAGAGCTACATCTAGTCTTCTCAGAAACCCTGAGGAAATCCATTAAGCAATCACACCTTGATCACTTACACAACAACCAAGAAAATGACCTTGAACACCTCAAAAGTATCAAGCCTATTGATCATGTATCTTTCAAAAGAAGACATGGTTAGTATTCCATCTTCCTGATCTCTAGCACCAGCACTAGGTCCAGCATCTTGATAATCATCAGGTGGATCTTCATGTTGAACATCCATATCAGCAGGTTCATCTTGTTCAAGATTAGCAACACCACTAGATGAAGCACCATGATCATCATCCTTACTAATCCATTTTTCACCTACTTTGGTAAAATCCATCTTGTTGAGTGATCCATTGTTCAACTCTTGAGTTGACTTGACCAACTCAAAAGTTTCATCTTCAAGGTTAACTTCAAAATAGAGTATAAATTTAGATATCAAAACAACATATGGATAATGATAATCACCTAACCTCATGGCTTTTTGCATGTGTTCTTTGATGATATGGATCAAATTGATTTTGATTTTCTTGGTGATGCAGAAGATATATACCAAATCTTCTTCAGTTAGAAGAGAATGATTACTCTCCCTTGGAGTTAGAATTCAAGTTACAATGAGAGCAAGCAATCTCTCATCAAGCTTTAGACCTCCAACCGAGCATGTACTTACTTGAGTATGTTGATTCTTCAAGCAACTCTTGTAGAATTGGATTTTGTTAAAATCCTCCACCACTCCAAGGTTTCCCTTATTGATTCTAAGACCAGAGAACTTGAGACCAGCAACAGCAGTCCATACGTCATGAGTTATCTCCATTTCTACACCCTTGACATGAGAAACTAGATTGTTTCCCTCAAACTTGAGGTTTGTGTAGAACACCCTCACTAAATCTGGATATATGTTTCCCTTCATCTCCAGGAACTTTCTGAGAGATTGATCCTTGAGAAGCCTTCTCACATTATCAAGCTTTTGACTTTTCAGCCAATCAAAGCATACAACATTGGGGTTGTTTATCTTTTTGATACTTGTTTCATACCTATACTTATCAATTAGATCATTGTCTCCAGAAAACCAGCCTTCTAGTCTTCCTCCAGACCTTACAGCTCTGGATTTGACTCTTTTTGAAGTGGGAGGAGTTGATTCCATGATGGCAGAGACGGAAACAGAAAGGAACTCACTTCACAGATTTTTGCAAGAGATGTTGCAATTGGTTGTTCTTGTTGAAGAGATCAGCTGCACCAGATTTTATAGCAGAAAATGAATCAATTAGCATTTAATTTTATTCAGTGGGTACCTGATTTTCAGAGAGAGAGGACTTGACTCTGCTTTGCACAAAAAATGTCAGAAAAAGCTGAGAATCACATGGTCTTCACATGTGATCTTTGACTAGTCATTAAGGCTCTTGAATTTTCAAGATTTTGGAATATTTTCCTTTATGACTGTTGTGACTCCTCTCTGAACATAATCAGCTTTCAACACAGATTCTTTGACCAAGATTCTCTCTTTGAATTGATCTGCAACGGATATAAATTTAAACTAGCAATTAAAACAATTTCTTCATAGTGTTGTCAGACACAAAACAATCGGTTGTTTTTCTGCAGCAGTTAAAACTGTTTTTGAATTTTAACCATGAGCAGAAGGAGTTCAAAGCAGATGACATTGATCATAAAAAGATGGTTTAACCATGTGAAAGAACTTTGAAACAGAAATTAAGAACAGATAAATAAAAGTCTTATCCTTATTTTAATTCTTCAATGAGCCATGTGCTTTATGATCAAGAAGCCTCTTTTCACTGTAGAGGTCCTTTGCATATCATTGATTCAGCTTCAATGACTGTCTTTCTCTTCAAGAACTTGATCAGATGACTCAGTCCCTTCTTTTTCTTTAGTTTTCCTGCATACAAGATTTCAAGCAACAAGATTTGGTCCCCTTACAAATTTGGGTCTGTTTGACTTCTCTTTGCAGTTAGAAACTTCACATCCCTTAGGAATCCATTTCATAAAACCTCTTGGAACAAAATATTTTCTTATTTTACAGAACCTAACAGAGTGGCCTTTCTTCATGCAGTAAAAGAATGTAACAACCGGTTGTTTCGTCTTAACAATCGGTTGTTTTTCTGACTTTCTTGAAAAACTTTTTGAAAACGTATCTTGTTTGTTTTGTGGATTAAAGCCTAAACCAGCCTTTCCAAAAACACAGCTTTGAGATGCCAAGACATTCTCAAAGTTAGATTTCCCCTTTGAAAGCTTGTCCACAGTTTCAACAAGATAGTGAACCTTTTTCTCAAGATTTTCACAATTTTCGCAAATGAGAGTATCACACTTGCAAGAAGCATTTTTGAAATGGTTTTCCAATTTTTCAAAATCACTTTTTGCTTTTTCCAGATCTTCTTCAAGTGATTTAACTCTCTTTTCAAGCCAACTGTTAAGATCTTTCAATCGGTTGTTTGAAAGAACCAATCTATTAGCTTCATCATGTGTTTCTTGAAAAGCTTCAAGCAATTCACTATAATTTTGTTCATTTAAGGAAGCACATGAACTTACCTCACTTGAGCTGCAAGATTCATCATCATTTTCAGCTACCAAGCATATGTTTGCTTTCTCATCTTCACTTGATGAAAAACTTGATGATGACACCTCATTTTCATCCCAAGCTATGTACGCTCTTTTGGTCTTGCCTTTCTTCTCTTTGTAGTTAGACTTTTTCTCTTTGCTCTTGTTTGGACAATCTGCCTTTATATGACCTTGCTCACCACAACCAAAACAAGTATAGTTATTTGAATTAAAATCATTGGATTTCTTGTTTCCATACCTATCTTTGTTGTTGTCTTTGTTGCAGTTTCTCTTTAGAAATTTGCTGAACTTTCTTGACAGCAAGCTAAGGTTTTCCTCATCACTATCATCACTGGAATCTTGCTTTCCCTTGTGCTTGGATGCTTTCAAGGCTATGCTCCTTGTGTGCTTATCTTCACTCTCTTGAACATTGAGTCTATTCATCTCTAGCTCATATTCCCTAAGCTTTCCAAACAAAGAAGCAACACTTAATGATGTTAGATCTTTAGATTCGGAAATTGCAGTTACCTTTGGTTGCCATGCTCTACCAAGACATTTCAAGATCTTGATGTTCAGCTCTTCTTTATCAAAGGTCTTGTCAAGGCTCATAAGGTGATTGATGATGTGCGTGAATCTTTTCTGCACCTCAGAAATTGTTTCTCCTTTAAGCATTCTAAACATCTCATACTCTTGGATAAGAGCATGCTTTCTAGCTCTTTTCACCTCATTTGTTCCTTCATGAGTGACTTCTAAAGTGTCCCACATTTCTTTTGATGATTTGCATTGCGAGACCCTGAAAAACTCATCTGAATTTAAAGCAGAGGTTATAATATTTTTGGCAATGCAATCGAATTTGGCTTTTTTGCTTTCTGCATCAGTCCATTGAGACCATGGTTTCTCAATGACAGATCCATCCTTTTCAAACTTTGGGACAAAAGGACCATTTTCAATTGCATCCCAAATTCCTTTGTCAAGAGATTCCATAAGTATTTTCATTCTTACTTTCCAAAATTGGTAGTTCAAACCACAAAACAGAGGTGGTCTGTTAATTGAAGCACCTTCCCCAAAAGGTAGTCTATCAGCCATTTAAAAAAGGTTTTTAGGATCAACTTGAATAACTTTCAAGAACCAAGCTCTTGATGTCAATTGTTAGAATATATGGCTTTAAACTAGAAGGGGGGAGGGGGTGAATTGTTTAAAGAGGATTTTCGTAAACTTTTAAAACAAGAATGAAATTATCTCAAGAAACAATTGATTCAGAAATTCAGTTTGCCAAAACAGTAAGCAAAAGCTGCAGTACCAGAAAAACAATCGGTTGTTTCGCAGAAACAATCGGTTGTTTATACCAGCAAACAACAAAATAAAACTGAATTTAAAGAGTTAGAGATAGAGAGATTGTACACAATTGTTTATACTGGTTCCCTCCAAACCCAGAGCTACATCCAGTCTTCTCAAAAACCCTGAGGAAATCCACTAAGCAATCACACCTTGATCACTTACACAACAACCAAGAGAATGACCTTGAACACCTCAAGAAACACACTCTCCTTGACCAACACACCAACACTAAGATTGTTGATCTTGATCCCCTCAAGAACACACAACCAATCTCAGCAAACACAGAAACGAAACTTGTTCAACAGAGTACAAGGATTACACTTTTTACAGAAGATAATCTGAAATCAATACAAGCATAATCCTATTCCATACACTTTGATCAATCACAAACTCTTAGCAATCTCAGCTCTTTGAAAAACTCAAAAACTCTTAGCAAAAACTTGTCAAAGATTAATTGTCAAATCTGTTTTTCTAAATTTATTCAAAGATGTAGTTTGTTATCAAATCTTAACAAACTCTTAAATTGCATTAAAAGATTGGTCAAAGCATTTAATGACTGGAGCGTAAGCAGTTAAATCATTTAAAGCTCAGTCAAAGATAAAACAATTTTTATGTTATGGTCCCAAAATAAACAATTGGTTGTTTCCTCGAATCAATCGGTTGTTTTGGTTCTTAACAGTTCAACCATTTTAAAAACAGTTTTCAATCTTTTTCTCAAAACACCTAAGTATAAACAATCGGTTGTTTCGACAAAACAATCAATTGTTTTAACTTAGTTTGAAAACATTTTACTTTCACAACGATTGAGAATGCCTATGCTTTAGATTTAATCAAAGGGTGGATTACAACATCCAAACTATCCCAGAACTAAGCTAAACCAGCACAGCAACATCAAGCACAGCAGAGGCTTCAACATCCCTCAAAGGATTTGGATTCTTCAAAGCTTGAACACCACTTGGTTCAACACTGAACACCCTGATCGTGTGATTTGACAGGATCACGGTTTGGCATCTATCCTTTCTTTGGGACTTCTTCACAACAATACTCCTCTCAGGCACCCAACCAAGAAGCCATCTTGCAATTGAAACAACAAATCACGTAAGAGGTCACAAAGGAGGTCACTCAAAAGTTGAGGCAAGAGTTTGAGAAGCGCCTTGAGAGCTTGGGTCTATCCCAGAAAAATGTTCTTGCACAGTAGACCTTTGTGGCTCCCACGGGTAGAGTTAGCACAAAGGGGAGCTGCACAGCTGATAATCCATCTGGGGATGATATTGGCTCGATATGCGATGTGAGTTATTTGTGGAGGACGATTTCATTTCTCAGCTAGTGGCCCTAGGGAATGTCTTCGAATGGGCCATTGTTTTACATAATATGCCTCTCTTCCTTGATGTGGTGAAGGTCACGGTCGAGAAAGTACACATTGTTGATGATGTAGTTCCTTTGCCAACAGACAAGGTATTTAATCTAGCACAAGCATTTCAAACATTCATAGCCTAGCCTAGAGACCTCGCTCCACATGTGTATCTCAAGCAAATAGTTAATTGGTAGTTAAATTATCAACCTACATTAGTTTATTACTTAATTGTTTTCTAATTTGCGTTTTTTTATTAATTAGCTCATATAGTGGATATAACCTTTTGAGAGGTCAATCAAGTGCAAAGTCTCAAAAGCTTACATGGTTGCACTTAAAGATTATTTGTAATTTTCATTAATTAATTTCCTATCTTCTTTTGTTTGTGAAATAAATATCTTATGAAGTTTTCATTAATATTGAATTGTAGTGCAATAAACAATCGCTAGGGTATGAATGTGGCTACTATATAATGCAATTGATGGCTGTCATTGTACGAGTTGGCATTGATAGAGGTTGGGACTAGGTAATCACGTTTAACTAATATTTTTTTTATATATAAAATAATGTCTACTTTATGGACTAATTTCAACTTATTATGTGTTTAAATATTTTATGGATGTGTCAGCACTCAATTCTGAATTAATGGACTACGTGAGGAACGCTTGGGCAACATATTTTTTGAACTTTCACAACTCTAGGATAGATGGTGATATTTGATTAGTTAAATCTTAGGTTATTTAGTATTACAGTACAAGAAAATTATCAAATAGAAATCAATTTTAGATACAAAAAATAATTAGTCACTAAATTAACTAAATTAGATACTATTTTAGAGACTAAAAAATTATTGGTATCTTATTAGAGACTAAAAAGATACCAACAATATAGTGACTAATTATTTTTTGTCTCTAAAATTAATTTTTATTTAATAATTTTTTTAAAATATTAGTTTCAGTTTATGTGCTTTCACTACATAGAAATTTTCACTTTAAATAATTAATTTATAATTTCATTTGACGTTAATATTTTATTGTTTTATAAATATTTCATAGTATTTATATATTTTACTATCATATTTTTTTTTCTAATTTGACTATTGTTTAGTAAATTACAGGTTAAAAAAAAGAAATAAATTAATCAAACTGAAAAAAATAATAATATTATGTTTATATCATCGTATAGACGAAGGTTATAACTAGAAACCGTTATCTATATAGTCCCCTATTTTTTTTTTTTTAATTTTATCACATATTAAACGACGATTAAGATAAAAATCATTATCTACAAATCAATGTATGTGTTTTTAAATTTGTTTTGCCGAGATATAGATTACAATTTTTCTAAGAACATAATTTATAAATAAAAAGATAAACGATAATTATCTCCAACCACCATTTTCTATATGCAAAATTATAAACAACGGTTTAAACCTTTATTACAATAGTTATAAGGATTTAATTAAAAAAATAAGAACAGGTCACCTCTCTAACTCAACTTTATTAACTGATTAAAAACCGTCGTTTTGACTCAATTGATAAATATTTTTATTTTTTTAATCCAATCTAAGTATTTAGTGAGTGGACTAATTAAAACTGATATTAATACTCTTAAAGAACATCATGACAACAGGATATAAAAATGATGTTTGACAAATAGATTTCTTTATTTTTAATCAATGTAAATATATACTTTTTATTTCTGATATATAAATATGTTTATTTATTTATTTTGATTTCAATAAATATATTATTTATTAATATATGTAAATATTTTATCTTTCCATTGTATTATTGGAAAATATATCAATTTTTTAATACACTTGTATTTTATTATTCAAAAAAAGTTATTTAGAAGCTATTCTTAATTCATAAGTTTCAGCTTTTGGATTTGAATTAAGAATTGTATTGGCCACCTGGTGCACCAAATTCAGCCACGACCCATGAGAAAATAGTTTCAAAGCCAACAGTTATTAGCATTCATATCTTCTTCTTCCTCTTCAATTGACCTTTTGGTCCTTCCATTAATGGATTCAGGACCAGCTATTACTGGGGTGAACATTGGGTTCAATCTTTCAGGAAATTGCTTTGTAGTTTCTCATGTTTCTAAACTTGACTAGTCACTAGGGATATATATATGGAATGTTTACAATATATTTAAAAAATACAGTCAATTTAATACTAATTAAATAAAAAAGCATGAATATATCTTTGAAACTAGAAATTAATTGTATATAGAACTTTATTTTCTATATGATGTTTGTTTGACCTGGTCTCTTTACTTGATTTCTTTCAAAAAGTTTGAAAATGCTTTTAATTCAATGGCTGTTTTTATCTTTTCTTGATTAATTTATATATCTGGTTAAAATTTTATGTTGTAATAGAAAAGTATATATATGACAACTACCTCTGCTTATATATATAAACCTAACGCCACAAAAATTGGAAAATAATTAAGAATTTGAAATTTTACTATTTTTTAAAATGCATTTGTCGTAAAACAAAAATATATATTATGATAATATAATAAAAAGTGAGACATTTATTAAATTTAAAATATTTTAAAAAATATCATGAAGTGAAATAAAAATAGCTCAAATTTACTGATGTTTGTAAACCAAAAAGGTGTATTTTTTTTTATAAATAAAAGGAGATAGCAATCCAATTAATTCTACCTTACAAATAAATCTTTAACAAAATTATTTTAACCTAAAAAATATCAAACATGTTTTTTTATCTTAAAATTTTAATTAAAAAGATAAATCTTACTGAAAAATGTCTCCTTAGATTTTAACATAAATTAATTTTTGATAAAATTAATATAACATCATTATAAAAAAGGTAAAGTATTCCTTATTGGTGTAACATATTTTACTTATTAAAGAAATAGAGTAATGATATCGTATATACGTTTCGTCACAATGAAAAGGTTAATCGTGTTGAGATCTAACTTGTTTGTAAGTGATTAGTGGATATGATTAGAGACTAAGGAACATAAAATTTGGAACGAAACTTCTAGGACATTGTTGATTGAGAAGAGTATTAGAGTCTAGAATCTAATAAGCATGGTTAAAGACCAAGAAGTTGGAGATAAAACAAATGGTGAAGACGAAGAAGAAGATTGAGTAGTATTGTTTAAGCGTGTTGAAAATGAAAGTGGAATAGGAAAGTTTATGAGTGAAGGTGGTGGAAGATTGGTTGATTGAGTCACCATCACCTTTGTTTTTTTTAGTCATTCCTTAAGCTTTTGTCTTAATCACAACTTTTCTGTAATTACTTTTTTATGTAATAATAGTTTCTTAATATATATATATATATATATATATATATGTGTGTGTTAATTTATGTTTAAAATTATAACTTTTATGTAAAAAAATTGCACTTATTTTCCCTAACGTCATGTTAAATAACATGCAGTCTTAAGCTTTTAAAATAGATTAGCGTTGCTTGTGTTTTTAATAAAATAATACTTGTATTTTTTTTTTAGTTTTTGGATAAGTATTTACTTTATTATGCTTTTAATAAATTGTATTTATATTTTTTATATTATGATCAAGTGGTATTCTCCTTCTATATTTTATCTTAATTTTCTTACTAACACTGCTAAAAAAAATAAGAATCAATGACAACCTACTATGACGGGTGTAGTTTGCCTGTCATAAAAAATAGTGTGATAACACTTTCATAATAATCATAAAAAAATTTATAACAGTTAAAATTGAAACTAACATGATAAGTATTTATTATGTCTCTTCAGATAGAACCGTTATAATAAATGTTTACTATGTCATATTTTATTCCAACTGATATAATAAGTGTTTTAAACTAAGAAAATATTTTTTTAACCTTACGTAAACCCTAAACCTCTATGCGTGCTTCCTCTCCTTCCTCAACAATTTTTTTGTGTAACCCTTCCTCATGCACAGTGAAGCTTCTCCCCATGGAAGTAAGTGACGACTACATGATTGTTATTTATTATGTATTAATTATCTTTGACTTGGGAAGCTTAATCCACTTAATTAATTAAATTTTGTAAGCATTGTAGATATATACTTCCAAGTAAAGAACGGTGAAGATGTCCTACAGTCCCTAACAACAGAAAATAATTTTGTGGTATGGCCATGAATATTTTTTTTTTCAAATAGTTACAGTCAGCTTAACATTAAGTGTTCTGGCATGCAAATTATGTTGAGTTCCTGATTTTTGTGAATTACATTTTATGTACTAGAAATTACTAAAATATTCATTTTTGAGCTATAAACACCATCGATAGGAAAGAGTATTCATTATTTGTATATTATTGTTTGCAGGAATGGGTGGCTTACAGATGATGATGAGCAAGATGACGATGAAACACTTGCATACTGCGCAAAATTGGAGACCATGCAAGTGTTTAGAATATACTAGGCTTCCTTTTTTTTTAGTGTTTATGATAAGATGTAAATTTCATTAGTTTATTAATCAATGAATGGTTTTTTCTGTAATTTGGATGCAATTGTATAGATAACATTGATATGTAGGTGATTGTTATTAATGAATGGAAGAAAATTGATCCATGGATGGGTTTGTCGGGAAATTGTATGCAATTGTGTGGATAATATTGATATACAAGTGATTATTATTAATGAATGGGAGAAAATCGATCAATGAATGAGTTTGTCTAAAATTTAATGAATGCTGAAAAATTAATAAAACAATCGTTTTCTAAAAAAAAAAGCAAACATACTATGATGGTTATTGTAATAGATGACATAAAAAGTCTTATTTACTATGACGGATGTAGGAATATTTGTCATAGAAAATTATTTACTATGACGGTTCTGATGAGAACTATCATAATAAGCCGTATATTCTATGACGATTGTAGAAATATTAGTCATAAAAAGTTTGGTCTGAACATATTATGACAGGTATTTTGTACATTTTATGACGGTTCATAGACAACATTCATAATAATTCAACATAGTATGTCATTTTTTCAACCAACATAGAAAGTGCAGAGTTTTCATAACTCCTGATTCTATGTTGCCACAAGAACCGTCATACAAAGTCCTGTAGAACTGTCATAAAAAATCTTTTTAGCATTAGTGTAAATTAAAATTAAGATTATGAAAATTAAAAAAACTAAATTTTAAAATATAAAAATATAAAAATTGAATTGCTAAAATTTTATATTTAAAGTTTTCATACAAGTTATATCTATCAATTTTCTTATAAAATTATAAAAAAAGAGTTATATTTGAGAAAATATTATTTTAATATAAATTAAATAAGTGATTATAAAATATATGATAAATTTATAAACTTATTATATACTAACATGTAATTTTAATAAAGCATAAGTATATATATAAGTAAAACAATAAGTACAATTACTTCGTTAATTCGATAAGTAAGACTAAACTATTTTAGATTTATAGTGTAGTGTTTTTTATTTTGTTTTAAAGAGTTTCTCAAAGCATATTATGTCAAATACCAATCTCATCTAATATAGTGTGACTCTTACCGAAAAATTACTGATATATAGGTATGTATTTATAGGTATTTGGATAGGTGAAGTAGTTTCATATGTTTAAGAGTTGAGGTTAAAGATAATTTAAATTTTTTTTTCTCTTAATCTTTTGAGGCATTTTTTAAAGATAAAATTATGATAGAGTTATGAGTTGTAGAAGAGGATAATATCTTGCGATGATTGATCATAACGATGTTATCTTAAAGAATTTGAGGTCAGAACATTAACACCGATTGTGGAGAATGAAAAGTGGTTCCAAAAATGAACTATCACTCTTCTTAAACGTCAACTAGGGGCTTGTTTCGATATGTTCAATAGTCTGAAGTTACTTAGGAGTCGAGGGTAATTAAGAGCAATTTAAATATATTTTTCTCCATTAACTCTCTGAGACGTTTTTTAAGAACAAAATCATGATAAAGCTCTGAGCTCTAAAGCGAACAATACCTTAGATGTCATGAATGATCTTAGCTAATAATGTATAAACATTGACACCGTCTATGTGGATGAAAAAGTGGTTCCAATGATGAACATTCATTCCTATAGTCCTTGACGAGGGGAATGAGATGCGTTCCCTTTAAACCTCGACTAGCGGGTTTGTTTTGATACACTCAATAGTCTCACATTGTTTAGGAGTCAAGATCAAGGACAACTTATACACATCTTTGTCTCTTAACCCTCAAACACGCCTTTTAAGGACAAAATCGTGACAACACTCTAAGCTCCAAAGCAAACAATACCTCGAATGTGAAAATTAACCCTAGCAATGTTATCTCAATGGACTTGATGTCAGAACATTGGTGTCATCTATGGGGATGAAAAAATGGTTCCAAAGACAAACTCTCGTTCCTTTAACCCTTAACTAGGGAAATGGAAAAATGGTTTCAAAGATGAACCCTCATTACCCTTAGACCTCGATTGGGGGCTTGTTCTAATACGCCTAATAGTCTCACATCGGTTATGAGTCGATGTCAATGATAATTTAAATACACATTCCTCCCTTAACCTCTTGAGTTCCTTTTAAGGACGAAACCATGAAGAAACTTCGAGCTTCAAAGCAGACACTACGTTGGATGTGATAATTAACTCTAACAATGTTATCTCATTGGACTTGAGATCATCATCTTTGGAGGAAAGTGATTTCAAAGACGAACCTTCGTTCTCTTAAATCTTAATTGGGAGACTTGTTCTCATACACTCACTAATTTCACTTCATTTAGAAGTCATAACTAAGGACAATTTAAATATTATATACAAAAATATGATATGAATTTCTTTTATAATTAAGTCATTCAACTTTTCTTTTGGTTTATAAGAAAGTTTTTTAGTTTTATTTATTTATATTTCTTTTCTTTCTTTCTAAATGAATATTTTATTTTGGAATAAAATAAAGAAAATGGGAGTAGTTTATTAAAATTATAATGGAGGTTAATGTTAATTTAACAATTATATATAAAAGAGATGTTTGTCTATTTTAAAATTATAGTGAGTGGGTATTATTTAACACAAACTTAAGGAGATACATGCAATTATTTTAATATTTAATTGTCATAAATACATACTATTGATTGAAAACACAACGACTAATATTAAGTAAATATTTTATTTCACATAATTTTGTTTTATATGTTAAAAACTATCAAAATTCGAATATTGAATTACTCCATTAAAAGAGAAACTCTTGCTATTGTGTTGATAGATAAATTCGAATCAACAGAGTTTTGATTATTTTCTAATTTATTTTGTTTTGATTAATTCCAAATTTACTCAATGAATTAAATTATTAAACTTATTGGAAACTACATCATACTGCCGTGTGAATCCTTATAAAATCTTATTGCAATTATTCCTTTGTTTTTTATATTTACATATCTATTTAATTAATTTGTGTATGGGCCGGGATACACGTCCAGCCCATTATATTGTACGGCCCGTATGAAATTTTATTTATTTATTTATTTATTTCAAAATTTATTAATCTTATGTTATTCGATTACAATATTTATGTAGATTAATTATTAAATTAATGAAATAAATTTAATATATATATATATATATATATATATTCATATGTCCAAATTATTTGAATTGCTTATTTGAAGTATTTTGATATGATACTTTTTTTTTCTCAGCAATGTTGATATGATACTTTATATTGTTTAATTTTTTGTTATTGTTTCTAGGACTTACTGTTACTTAAAAAATAATATTTTATCTGATCCATAATCAAGTCATTTGAAATATTTTTAGTTGCCTTTCATTAAAGAAGTCCTATAAGTTTGTTTTAGAATTTTAGTAGGTTGATTATGATATTATTATTTACTATTGGTTAGAATAATTTCGTATTTTGAAAATTTTCAGAAAAAAAATAAAAAAATATGATCTCTTTACTATTTTATGTATATATATATGTAATGTTATACTTTTATCTATTATTACCTTAAGATTTATGTTACTTGATTAAGAATTAAACTTTTTCTTTTACAATTGTTTGATGTAGTTTCGTAAAAGTTATTTTTATAATTTTCTATGTTATGAATTAATATATGCAGATGTTATGAATTAATTTACTATTTTCTATGTCAAAAATTTGAAATTTTAATTTGGCTCATTAAACAATAGTATTAGTATTACAGAATAGATAAATATTATATATTCTTTTAAGTAGAGTTTATATTCTAATTGGTTGGTCGTCAGATTTAGAAAGTAATTCCTTGAAATGTGATAAAATAGTTTCAAAAATGTCTTAGAAATTAATTTCTTAATTTTTATTTTATTTATAGTTTTTTTTTATGTACTAGTGTTTGTGCACTACTCATAAGACTGAGGTGGTGTTTGCTTCTAATAATGAACTATTGACAAAGATGGAAAAGCAGGATGGAGAGTTGTTTGAATCTAGTGATGTGCAATGAAATGAGAAACATGAATGGGTATTGTTCAGTATCTCGTTCACATGCAAAAAAAATGAGAGAAAGACCATGTATGCATGGATCAAAATGTCATTTTAACCTTCCTTTATCTGTATATGACAACAAGTTTTTCCACTATTGGAGCTCCGAGATTTCATGCAAAGATTCTTGACGAAGATGCAGTTCAGCTATTCCTTGACTAAGGGTTAGTTGGGATAGATGAAGTTTGAAAAATTGAAATAAATAGGCATGTTGTGTATAATCATCCTCACACTTACTTGGTTGCTACTGATAACAAATCTTATATGAGTTCTTGGTGTGAGACTTGTTTGTGTGTGAGCTTGGTGTTTAAATAGAGTGTTGGGGTGTGTGATTTGGTCCCTATGGTGGTCGCAACAACTGTTGCAATAATGGTCAATGGAGAGGACGAAAAAAGGTAAGCATAATCAATTTGCTTTTCTTCCATAATTGATTATACTTAATTTTTGTCTTTGTTAATCGATTATGTAAGCATGATAATCGATTATGTGATATTTTTTGTATGGATAATTGATTATGCTACATGAATAACCGATTATGTGTTTGCTTTGTGTGTTAACTGATTAAGCTCTATCAATAGTCGATTATATGTGATGGTTTACATGATTGTTGGTTTAGACGTGTTGCAGGTGGTTAGTTCAGTGGTCATTAGTGGTTTACTGTTTTAAGCTTGGTTCCTCCTTTGATGGTGTTCCATTAAGGTAAGGGGCAACTGAAAACGAACCAGTGAGCATTCACAAAACATAAAGTAGGTTCGATTAGTGGATAGTTGATTATATGTTGAAGATAATTGATTATGCTCATTTTTTGAGTTCATAATCGATTATCCATTGCGTGTGAAGACTTCCACTAATACAAAAATAAGAATCAATGACGACTTACTATGTCCGGTCAAATCCACCCATCATAATAAATGAAGTTGTGACAAAATAGTAAATATTGTGAGATGTATTATGTCAGATATATTTAAAACAAACATAATATATATATATATATATATATATATATATATATATATTTATCATGTCATTACTATTAAGAAGCGATATAATAACTTTTCTTCACATTCTTCTTTTCTTCTTCTTCTACTTGCGCATATTTGTAACCCTCGTAGCAACTCACAAACAAATTTCTACCCTTTCCATTTTCCTTCTTTCACTACCACCATGAGATTTTCTCTTCTCTATTTACTATATTTCTCCTTTTCCAAATCCTCTCTGTCCTTCCAATCAAACATGCAATGGTCATTGGCATTCTCGCGAAGCGGTGGCGCCTACTGTGCCCCGCTGTGTCAGTCCTCAACCTTGATGATGAGTCCTCTTCGGATTCCCGCCACGGTTTTGTAGGCTTCGTGGAGTTTTTGAACTCGGTAATCCTCCTGCATGACGCTTCAACAATCAAGCGGTTCCGAATCTAGTGTGCGAACCCAAACTACTCTTCGTGCGACATCATCATGTGGCATGGCAAAGGGTGGAGTGTGTGTTGCTTTCGCTCTCGCTCTCGTGCTATGTGGTGCTTCTACGGTGCCTCTTCAGCTGCAACACGATTTCAACCATGAAGCTTAACGACATGTTCCTCAACGCACTTGCCTCGCTCTCCGTGTGGTTGCCTCTATTGAGGGCTTTGAACGTGGGGGATAGGTTCTAAATTTTTTAACTGGTAATCGATTATTCATTGGCCATAATCGATTATGTTCTTGTTTTACGTGGAAAATTGATTATTCTCTTCACGCAATCGATTATGGATGTTGTATTTTCATTCCCTCGCTTTTGATTTACTTTTTATGAAGTTCATTTAGTTGGTTTTGTCTTGAGGACGTTTTGAAAGTTCAGAGTGGTGATAGTTTGGTGAATGTTGGTTTATATGGCTTCGTTTGCATGAATGAGTTTGTTTTCTTTGAGTATGTAGTTGTGTTTGTGTTTACTTGGTCCTAAGGTGTTTTTGTTGTGGTGTTGGTGTCCTTTAGTGGTGTGGAAACAATCTCTAGGTCTTCCAAAATTCAAACTTGAGCTTGTTTCATACTCCTATAGTGCGGATAAGTGTTTATGTTTGATGAGATGGAAATTGCTTAAATTATTTTGTAACATGTGATATGTTTTGGTGATGAAGTCATTTGAAACCTAATTTTGTTGTTTTTGGTTTATTGGAATATGGTAAACAACTGATTTTAGTGTTTAAGATGTGAAAACTTAGTGTGGATAAAAGATTTGTTGTTTCAAAGGTGTGGAAATGAAAATTTATGTTGAATCATATAAGAAATTAACTATTTTTACTAAACAGTATCTTTACATTTTGGATTGTGGTCATGTTTGAAATTATTTGTAATTTAATAATGTTGTATAATTAGTTTTAATAATGAATTTGTTGTTTTATTTATTTTTACTTCTACCCATATACCTCAACACTAACCTTAACCTCTAATTGTGAACATTAATCATAACCCACAAGACCTTAACCATAATCATTACCCTAATCATAATCCTTGTCTTAACCCTATTAACTTAATCCCAACCCTAATCATAACCCTTACCCTAATACTAACCTAATCATAACCCCAACACATAACCTTAAACCTTAACCATAACCCATAACTTTACCCTAACTCTAACCCAAACCTTAACCATAACCATAAACACAATCCTAACCCTAACCCCAAAACCTAAATGTATCTCTTACGCTAACTATAACCCACATTTAACCCTATCCCAAACCCAAACCATCAACCCTACCCCAAATTCAAACCATCAACCTTAAACCTCAAGTCATGGTTGTTTTCCTGGTAATTGAAGTTATATGCTTGTTTGTGTGCAAGGATTTGTGTTCATGGATAACGATAATCATTGGTATATTCATTTTGATGATGTTGAGACGGATAACATATCATCCACAAATGACAATGTTGTTGGTGTGAACTTCAATATAATTTCAGACTTACAAGAAAAAAATCAAATTGTGCACGCAAGTAACATCATTGAGAATCATTTGCATGGTTGCATGTGGATTGAATGTTTTGCGTGTAAGCAAAAGAACTTATTCCTAATTATAGCTAGAAAAATTGAGCCTCATTAATCATTGGATACTATGACAAATATAGTTTTAATGTGTTATATTCTTCATAACTTTTTTCGCATTTCGACAACGATGAGTTTTTACTTGAAGAAGTTAACCATGAAATGATGGAACAAGATTTAGATGTATCATACTTGCAAGTTTGTGAGGATGACTATTGGCTCGGGTCACAAATTAGGAACAATATAACTAATGAAATGTGGAGAGATTATGCAAACAATTAAAATTATGTAATAAAAGATATTATTAGTGAGAAGTTATGTTCATTTGATGTTCACATTCAGCCACAATGAATATTTATGTCTTATGTTAATGTTATTTCATGATTTTTGTTCTTTATTAGGTTTAACATGGATTCAGAGGCATTCATGAGTTCACAAAATGAACTACGGACATGGATCTCCGACTTCTTAGTCCCATGGTGGATGAGGCATGCTTGGGTAACTGGGTTGACGACAGTTGGGTGACCCAAGGTTATAATAACATTGTTGACACCCTACGGCAATTTGGATTGGTAAGAATTATAAAGAACAAAGTAAAAAACAAACAAACAAAAAATGTTTGAAGGACAAATGTCACGAGGTCCATGATCTCTTTAGTGGATTGAGTGGTTTCGCAAGGAAAGAAACCAGTGAATGTTTTGAGGCAAAGGACGGAGTGTGGGATGTCTTGATCTAGGTAACGTATTGAACTTTGTAAAAGTATACACATTCAAACAAGATTATGTAAACAATTAATATAATTGCTTTACATGAATTTTTGGGAAAGCCCTCAATCGCTAAAATGGTGTGTCAATCCCTTCAGGCATTACGACTTGATAGAGAAACTGTGGGGAGCTAATCATGATGCAGGGTAAGGGGTCAAGACAATCTGTCAGGCTAGATGGCACATGCAAACACAACATTTTAATGTTAATTTGAATGATAATAATATGGACTACATCCCAGAGGAGCCAAAAATTTGATGTGGCACAATGGGAAACTCCTCGGTAACCTATGTCACATGTCGATTCATATAACCCTGGTTCAACTTTGGTACCCCTATCGATGCCATCTTAGCCATTTGCTGGTACTTTTTCCTTCCAGGGCTAAAAAAGAAAAGCCCTCATGGTGGATGCACACTTTGACAAGCTGAATAAAAGGCTTGGTGTAGTCAGTGATGCCCTTGGGAGAGGTATTGCTCAAATAGATAAGTTGGTTGATATTGCTAAGCAGTAGGCCATGTCATGTGAGTGAGTAGCAGCGGTAGCGAAAGAAAATATGCAATATAATTGACAACATGTACTTGCAGAGGAACGACAAAATCACCTATTTAGTGCACACATTTACATGATGTGTTGTATATGGGTCATGTTTGTCGAGATGAACATACATGATGATGATGTTTTGGATCAGCGTTATGACTTCCTATGTGCTCACTCGTCTACTGTAGAGCAGTTTTTTAGCATGTCCCTATATTACGAAGTGGATTTTAAGCCTAACTCAACCCCATAAAACCGACTCATGAGGTTGAGGTTTGCACCCACTTATATACAATGAAAGGCTCTAATATCTAGTCGATGTGGGATCTCCAACACACCCCCCTCACACCGAGACTACCAACTCGTGCGTGGGACAATATATTATGGGTGGTCCGATAGCGGCCCGATAGCAGGTGGCACGATAGGCCCAACAAATACTCGCTATGATAGGATCAAAATGGCTCTGATACCATATTACGAAGTGGATTTTAAGCCTAACTCAACCCCATAAAACCGGCTCATGAGGTTGAGGTTTGCACCCACTTATATACAATGAAAGGCTCTAATATCTAGTCGATGTGGGATCTCCAACACCCTAAAGTTTTGAATGAGGAAGTTGCTTAATATTATGATTGTGAATCACTAAAGTAGCTTACTTTGTATTTATTTATGGATATTTATGTACTTATTAATGGTTGGTTGTTTCATTTTTACATCTTGCACATGTACTTTCATTGATGAAAACTATTGAACATTTCATATAATTCAAATACGTTATATTTTGAAAAATATTTCATGTGCAATTATTTATACGTTATTTATTTCATAGTATATTACTATTTTAATTATTATGATATAATACTATGTCAGTGTTCATATTTCCTCCATCATATATGCTAAGTTTTTTAGGAATAATTTCTTCATCTACTAAGAGACAACACAGTCACAAAAAGGGTAAAGGAAAATCCCCTACTGATGAAATAGTTCTTGTTCCATGACCCCTCAGTATTGAGGACGTGCTAAATTAGGAACGATATTTTAGTCAATAGAGTAGATGATAGAGTATGGCCAAGGGTTTTATGGCAGAGTAGTTGTCCCATGAAAAATAATGAATTACCCCTTCTTTGCATCATTAGGGTTTGAGTTTCAACATCATTTGCAACATCAAGGTTTGAAACATTTTCTCATGTTGAAATATCCATATTTTGAAGATCTCATCAGAGACTTTTATTCAAATATGAGGATTACAAATGATGGTAACCTCTATTATGAGGTTAACAAGAAGAGGATTGTAATCACCCCCTCAGATTGGATGACTTTGCCACATCTGAAATACAAGCTCAAAAATTGAGTTCTTTATCCATCCTTGAGACCCTAAACTATGATGGTGATATGGCATTGACAATCATGATGAGACCATACATGCACAATCATAATGTGAGGATTGTAGATGATATGTTGATGAATGATAAATTACTTCATTATACCTTTTACACATCTCGAGTCCTCAGGGAAGTAATTTTTCTCACTTTATTGATAAATTTCATTTTTTTGTATATAAGGCTTTCATGTTAGGCATCATTATGCAACTTGACATCTCGGTTATGTTGACACCTCAAGTAACAACAATCATCTTCCATCACACGAAAAAAAATATTATTAAAAAAATACAAAAAAATATGGCGGACTAGAACCCATATGTTAACAAAAACGGTACATAGGTTGACTATACCTATTCACAAATAATTCTAAAAATAGACTAGAAGGAAGCCTTTTATACCATTGAAATGATTATCTATGAATAAATAATAAATTAGCCAACTTATCAGCACACGCATTCCCTTCATGAAAAATATGAGTAAACCTAAACCTGATTTTTCCACAATAATTAAGACAAGTATTCTAACGATTACGAAACATCCACAGAACAATAATCCTAGCAGTAAATGCAGCACAAACCAAGGAAAAATCACATTCAAGCCATATATTAGTAAGCCCCATCCTTTTAGCTTCGCCCATAACATATATAACTGCATAAAACTCAGCAACCAGAGCAGTTTGAACATCAAGAAACGTAAAGAATCCACCAATAAACTTCCCAATACTCACAAGTAGCAAAACCAGGATATCCTCGAGCAACTCCATCAATGTTCATTTTAACCCAGCCTGGTGAAAGGAACTCCCATATAACAGGAAGAGGAAGAAGAACTTTACTAGTACGAGTATTAATACCAAAAAACTTAAGGACTTTGAAGTCCAACATATCATTCTTCATTGAAGCTTTAGACGAATTTCCCACTAGACAAGTTAAATCTTTAATTATCGAGATAGCCCTAGAAACATCAATTTTACCCGAAATCTAGCATAATTCCTCATACACCATATCATCCAAATAGAAAAAGTTATCACAACAAACTTAAACAACTTAACCAAATGACTACCATCCCTCTTAATAAAAGAAGAATATTATCTTTATTAGAGAATTGAGGAGTAAGAAAAATTTGTCGAACCCAACTCCAAATATGCAAAGCCTAGAACATTCAAAAATTAAATGTTGAATCGATTCCTTTTGCTTTCCACAAAGTGTACATATAAAAAAAATATGCAAACCTTTATACTGAATATGTTGATATATAGGAAGTCGCCCATGAAAAACTTTCCAGAGTACTAGGGTTTTTAAGGCAGAATAAATGAAAACCAAATGAATTTACCCCAATCACAGGGAATTCTTAGTTCCAATAAAAAAGTCCTAGTCGATTTCAGAGTGAAACGACCAGACTCATATAGAATCCAATTAGGAATATCCTAACCCTCCCTAACTATGATATGATTAAAAAAACGAGACATCTGCTGTAAAGACAGGGGAATATTCCAATCACTACTAGTTCAAACATGGGAGATTGTATCTAGAATGCTAGCACCATCAGATAACCCTGCAATATTTGCTGAAGAAGTAGTAGAACACCATTTATCATTCTAGAAATTAATAAAAGTACATGTACCAATAGTCCAAGAAGTATTGTCAAGTATAGTAGAATAAAACTGCTTAATTTTAGGCCAAAGAGACGAGGATCTATAAACCATTCTAAACTTGTATTTTGATTTAAGAACCTTGACTTTCAAGAGAAAAAACCAAGGCTTATTGCTATAAGTAAAGTTTCAAACAAGCTTAAGAAGATACGCAATATTTTCATGATGAAGGTTAATAATTTTCAAACCTCTATTCTCAAGAGGAGAACAAATCGTAGCCCAATTAACGATAGCTGTCTTTTTTTTTTATAATATCACCGGTCCAAATAAAATTTCTACACCACTGGTCAACTTGTTTAAGAAGTGAAACATGTCATTTATACATATTAAATCTATAATCTAAAAATCCAGTAATCACCGTATTAACCAACTGAATTCGACCCATCATATAAGAGATTTTGGAGCACCAACAAAGATAGACACTCATAAATAAGTAAAAGGTAAACAACCATATGTACAAGAAAAAATATGTTAAATCTTGGTAACAAATCTTACATAATTTCGTTTGAACATATTAAGATTTTCTGCATTTCTAATTTTTCCCAGACACTTTTTTACCTTGATGTAGTTAATTTTTTTTTAATAGAATCAAATAATTTTTTTGAAAATCATACATATATTCCAACAATTTCACATAATTTATATATTTGCTAGACAGTTATATTAAAAACAATGTTTTAATTAAAATAACTATAATTTATAAATAAGTTAATCAAAATTATTTTTCTACTATTTTTAAATACAATAACATATTTATAATCTTACTTCAATTAAAAATAATAATTTCAATTATACTGATCAAATCAATTACAAATATTTATAAAATTTTCATTCATTTTCCCCTATCTACTCTTACATTTTTACTTCAAATCAACATTCTAATCCAAGGCATAAAACAAAGACTCTAAATTAAAAAAATGCCATTTCCTAAAAACAAGAGATAATTCAACTGATGAATAGTTGTGACAAAAAAGAATCATATTTTCAAATTGGAGTGAAACCGTGCCAACACATCAACGCTTCTTCTTTTGTTCTTCATTTCGCTGCTGTGGCGCTCTGTACCCGAAGGAGCATAAGAAGCAACTGCGATCACGAGGTTCTTCTTCTTCCTTCCGTTTTCTCTTTTGCTTTCGAATTTTGATTTATCGATTAATCTTTCGGTGTGCGTTAGTGTTGATGTTGCAAATCATTAAAAAAAGAAAAACGCTTGTATTTCCGCTAGGTTTATTGATTAATATGATCGATTGGAGATTGAACTTAGGTTTATTCAGAATCATTCGATACTTTACATTTGACTTTTAAATTTTCTCTTGTATGTGTTGATTCCGATTCCATTGGGTTGTTTAAGTTTTTATTTTCAATGTACATATAGTTGAACGAGGTACTGCCTTGCTACTGAGAAGTTTGTTTTCGCATTTGAGCTTGAGTTGACATATTTCATTGTCAAGCAATCTATTTGGCGAATGTATTTTTCTTAACCGAGAAGGTAGAGGTTGAAGAAAGGTAAGTGGTGAAGATTGAAAATTTCGTTTGTTAAGCTAATTTGGTAGGCTGTAATTAGGACATGGCAGAGAAGAATCCTTACATGCGTGAATAAATGATAACATTGGATGCTACGGGCAGGATTAGGAAGCCTTTTTTATATTTGGGGCATTGAAGCATAAACATAAATGCAAACTATCATTTCACCACCCTGCCATCCTACAAATTTTAGTATCCTCAATTCTGGATCTGCCCATATATCACCTGTTTGTGATTGAATTCCAGAAATTTTGAAAAAACCTTCAGCAAGTTTCAATAAGGATGATCTTCAATCTTTCGGTTCTTGTTCAAGAAAAAAAAATACTTTTTTGATTATTGGAGCAAATCTTGGAGTTGGAGAGTAGAGTTATATGTATGTATTAGCAAAAGTTGATGTAGTTTCTAGAGAAAGCATGTATATAAGCTTCGTGCAAAAGAGTTAATCAATTACTATAATTAGTAATCGATTATTTTGTTGTTGATCGAATCTGGAAACTTCATTAGGAACAATGTAAGTGATTATCTAAAAAAATAATTGATTAATGTGCAAGGCAATGTCAATTCTTAGAATTGTCTCTCACAAGATAATCAATTATATATTAACATAATCAGTTATATATTCTTGCTCAATTTAAAAAACGTTTGAAAAGCTTTGAAATGATGATAAAGAATGATAAGCTAGCTATACATAGTCTAATGTATAATGATAGAAGTTACAGGTTTGTGCATCATCAAAACTAAAGAGTTGTATAATCCTCCATGATTAACATTGTTCCTCCATAATCGACACGGACGGTGTTTTTTTACTTTTACAACTTCCTACCCTTTAATTATTATACTTACATATTTATAAATGGGGGAAGGGAAGGCACATAAGACACTGTGTAACATTATATTCTGATTCCTGTAATCTATAAAGAATGAAATTGTATTCTCTCAGTGTCGTGCTAAAATTTCTTCTACAAGCCAGAAAGATATGTTCTTCTATCAGAATATCATATAAAGCTTTAAATTGGATTGTGATTTGAATAGTAGGGAAAGGGAAAAAATGTGAAGAAAAAAAAGGACAATAAAGATTCTGTTAAAAAGAAAAGTTTGATTTGTTGTGTTCCTGAGTAGGATATGAGAATGAAACTTTCTATTTGATTGAATGTGTGTGCAGTGCTGTTGAAAAACTTGAGTTAAATGTACATACGGAAAAGCTTTTGTGAAATGAGTACTGTTTTAGAGATTATAGGGTTAATTGTTTATAACGATTTTGTAATATATAAGATCTCGTTTAATCTTAAAAGAGGAATTATTTGTAGAGATATGTCATGAAAAGGATTTTTGGTTCTACATAAGCATTTTTTTCATATATTATAGGCAAATTAGTTCTTCACCCTGACACGATGCACATGTCTTGTTTGTTTTCAGGTTGATTCTAGCAATTCTATTATGATTTTCTCTTCGTGGAATCATGGTCTTATGTTATGAGACCATATATGTGTTAACATAGCATCATTTACTGTTATATAGCTTAACATTTAATAAATAAGCATTTTGTTCACACACATGCATATTTAAAAAAAGAAAAAATGTAAAATACAAAATAAAAATATTGGTTAAGAAAAAATATTTATATTATAAATGAAAAATGCATAATTATGTAAAATATAAAAATAATAGATTAAATAAGAAAATATTTAAAAATATCTTTGGCTACAAAACTTGCAGCAAGAATGTTGTCATGTAATGGAAATTAAAACTTTTTTAGCTTTGACTATCATTGGATTGTTAGTGAACTATCCAATAATTATTGGACTGTTATTTGGGGCCTTTCTGACTTAGTTTGATATGTAATGTCTCGTGGTAACCATTCAGTGAATTTAAGTGTCTAGGATATACTGTCATAACTAATAACCATCATTAATGTTTTCTTTGCTTAGGAATTGGTGCCATTCCGAATATGATGTAAACCTGTATTTTGAATTCATTTCATGTGCAGTGAATTTTGTGTTCTTGGTTTCCTTGATCTTGTGACATGGATTTTTAGTTGGTAGGTTTGTACTGATACTTCCAAGTGATGCTGGAAAATTGCGCAAGGGTTTTGAGTTACATTAAACTATGAAATGACTTTCATGGAGATCCCACCTGATGGAAGTGGCAAATAGTTTTTAATTCAATTAAGTAGTCATGTAGGATTTGGTATCCTCGTGAAGGTGATAGTATTTTATTATTTATTTTGATCCTTGCCTGGAGGAAGGAAATGATGAAATGTTGTATGTACTTACGTTTTTCAGTGTGGTTGCGTTGATTTACTGGTTGTTAATAAGTTTTAACTTTTAAGGCTATCTTAGCATTTTGAATACATTTGATGTGTGAATGCTTTATGTAATGAATGAATTGAATTCCTTCATCCTATTCAATGATTTTGTCTGTTATCTTTTGATATTTGTTTTCAATTTACGCTTGGATTGTCTGGTCTTGATCTTCAGGAATTCTTTATTTGATCTAATTTCAGATTATAAATGAAGCATATTGTGAAGATTTTGGCATTGGTAGTAGCCATTACAGTGTTATGGATTGGCCTTTTACAAACTTCTGTGATTCCAGATAGCTATACTTGGCTGGTAGGTCTTCATGTTATTATATGTTTGATTTTTATTTTCATTTGGTTTTTGGGACAAGATAGTTTTTGGGTGGGTGGGGAGGCTTTCTGTATTCAAGGGTGGGGCATGCAGTTGTGCATGTAGATTCCCTATCGAGGGGGTTACTGGCCGCTAAATTCAAACCTAACCTAAGCCTTATAAGCAAAGCGCTATGATCTTTTCCACCTTCATCGATCTTGTTGTAGCTCTATTTTGTTGAATTCTAATTACATAATGCTGACTATTCCTTGTTTTGTCCTCTGTGCAGCTACCTATATATTTTGTTGTGTCTTTAGGATGTTACGGTCTATTAATGGTTGGAGTTGGTCTGATGAATTTTCCAACCTGTCCTCAAGAAGCTCTATTGTTGCAGAAGGTATTCTTCTATGCCTTTTGTTCATTAGATATTGCAATGTAATGTAATTTCCTTGATTTGTGCTTTATAGTGCCTATGGAATATGCATGTTACTTGATTGATATGTACATGTGTAGTTTACTCATTTCATAATTGTGTGTACATAAAAATTTCTGGACTGAAAATATGTGCAATTTCCATACTTACTGTGAATTGAAAATTAGATTTTATTGATATTTGTTTAAAAAACTTATAAGAAAAGGATATGTTCTCTTATAAAAGGAAAAAATACGAGTGAAGTCTTAAAAATAAAAGACCACACAAACAAGCCAATCCTGTTTTCCACCTGCATTTTATTCTTTTGGACCTTTATAACTTTGTGGTTTTTAATTATTATTATTATTATTATTATTATTATTATTATTATTATTATTATGTTTGAAACAAGAGTCCACTCTAGTTTAAAGCATGCGGTGTGTGTCTCAGTTCTTCTAATTTCATAGTGACTTACTGTGTCATTTACCACTAGAGTTGGTAGGTTTCTATCACCAAGATCGTATCCCTGAGATTTATCATTTTTATTCGAAAAGAAATTCTTGGTGGAGAATCTGGAGTGGTTATGGGAATGGTAGAATAGAAGGATACTTTTATAAGTCCAATGTAATCACAAAAATCTTCTAATATTTCTTATCTAAACCATGCTGCAATCCTAGAATTATATAGCTATCTACATCACACTGCAAAGGATCGTCATCCTCATTATCAGTGAACAACACTCTGTCACTGATATATAGGGTCTGCAACGTATTCCATGTCAAGCTCCAATTATTCTATTAAAAAGTAATACTGGATTTTTGTGTGGGTCATCAACAGGACCAACCAACCACCCAAAGCTTAAGCTATTATTAGGTAGAATATTTTGCATCTCCAACATATGCAATCATCAGTGAAGGTTATTTTATTGTTCCCCCATAAGTTTGTGAATTTAGTTGGCACTCTTTCCATATGCTGGATAGCAAATTTCATCAGCTAAATATAAACCTAATTTTGCTAACATCAGGGATCTATCTCATCACCAAATTACGAGTGCTTCTCTTCTCTACTCTCCCTCTTCCGTATTTGCAGTGCATCTACTATAAGAAAATGATTTTGCCTCCACAAATCTTAACTCTATTCAAGTTACAGTCACTTGAAAGGAATAATCTGAATGAAAGAAGATTTTTTATTCTATTGAATTAATTGAAACAGTATATATACAGAGAACTCTAACACTACAGTAATTATTACAAAGAGATATCTAAAATCTTCCACAGTTTCTAACAACATCTAGTAGTACATTTAATATCCTACTAAACAAGAAGCTTCTAGTAGTACATTTCATATCCTACTAACAACACATTCCAATTGTCATTGTGGTCATTATGCACTTAGTTTTATTCTCCTCCTAATTACTTTTTTAAGGAAGCCGGTGGAGCTAATCATTATGGCCTGATTATACTAGATTGATGTTGGATTCATGATGTAAAAAAATTGAAGCCATTGTTCCTAGTTAGAATTCAGATATGGTCTACCGATTGTGGCATATTGTAAAAGAATGTTGCTTATTTTGCTTCTTTTCAGGACATTGTTGAGGCCAAGGAATACTTGAAACAAAAAGGAGTTAATCTCCCTCTCAACTGATGTGTTTTCATACACAACAAAATACTAATGTGGAAACTGTTTTTGATTTCGGCCAATGTACATGAACTCTATTACAATCAATGCATAGCTTTTTCTGTTAGTGTTCTTTTATTTGAAAGGAATACGTTAATATTAATTACACATTTTTAAATCTTTATTTGTAAAGCTGATTACTTTATTTTGTCAAAGAATTGTGATTTTGATTTGCGATCATTTACTCAAAATTAAATTTTGAATAATTAATTTACTGTTCTTTTATTTTTATATTTTAATTTTAATTGCAAAAACGTCCAATTGGGATTAATGTAAGAAATACGTCAATATTAATTATGTATCTTTAAACCTTCGATTTATAAAGCTGATTAATTTATTGGAATTGTGATTATAATAAGGTTTTAGGTTCATTTGGTTAAATAATTCAAATTTGAATAATTAGTCAGTGTTTTTTTCTTTATTTATATTTTTGTTTTGATTGCAAAGACGCCTAATTAGGATTAATGTTAGAATTCTAATAAAGTATTTTTAAAGTCTTGAATTATTGACGTCGTTTACTTGATTAGAGTTGTTAAGGAATTGAGATTACAATAATCTGATTTAGGTTCATTTGATTAAGAAATTAAAATTTACATGTAGAAGCAGACTGATGTTATAATTTGAATATAAACTTGATTGGTTTAAATTTATTGTTTGAGGGATGGTTTAGTGAAATTTAACGGAGACTTGTAAATGAAATTTACAATTTTTTCTTTGCGAGCCAACTATTCAATAAAATGCATACGTTTTTAATTTTTTCTATTTTAAGTTTATTTTATTTAACTTGCAAACAACCCAAATATTTTTTCTTAGATTTTAAATTCCTACGCAAATGTTCTTTTACGTAAATAGTAATACTTGTATTTAAAAATCCATTTTACTAGGTATACTAGTCAAAGTTCATAACAGAGAACATATTGTTTTAAAGTGTATAGTGTAATCCATAGTGGATACGTTAAGAGGTGAAAATACTTGGCAGAAAGCCTACAAGGATGAGAATACTAAAAATGTAGACTTAGAGAGATAATAATACCAAGTTCAACAATAATCTCAAAAAACAAGAAAATAATACTATGAAAATCTAAAGGAGAAATAATATCTTATAGTTAGTGTTTTCTTAATAAAAAAAATGTAATATCTCTAAATTTTTGTAATATTAAGGTCTTAATGGTTACAAAAGTGGTGTTGTTATCATATGACCTTAGATGGATTAGTCAAGTAGCCTTAGTAACTAAAAGACAGGGGTTTATTTGATTTCTTTTAAACATGCTTTATGTTCAATCTTTAATTCCCATTATTATATATGTTCAATCTTTAATTCCCATTATTATATATACAGATGATAAGAGTTTATTGAAATTTCCAAACTTTAATGTAATTTTAGTAAATATAATAAAGCAATTAATTACAATGTATAATAGTCTAAAAGGGTAATATTTTATTCTAAATCAGTCAGCAAACTAGGGTTGTGCTTGTGCATTCACTATCCCCAATTCTCCTAATTGTAAATTTTGATTTGATTCCAACTTATCACCCTTTTAGTTCTTTATAAATATGTATTCAATGTAAGGGAAATTGATCTTTTCCTAAAGCTAGTCTGACATGATGATATAGGATTTAAACCATAAAAAAACATTGAGAATAGAAATTAGGATAATTTGCAATTTTTATCATACATGATTTATATGCCTATAGTGATGGTGATTGGAGATCTAGTTAGGATTATTGAAGGTCCCTTCTAGTGGTTTTCTTGGATCAAATTTTATCTCTTGCTCTAGAAAACTAACACTCTTAAGTCTACATCACAGCTTTAAACTATGAAGCATAAACATTGATACGAATACAAATACGACATAAATACGGATACGACGCGAACATGAATACAAAAATATACTTAAATTTAAAATATAGAATGATTAAATTAAAAAAATATAGGACATGGGACATGAATATATATATATATATATATATTATTAAAATTTATTAATATATTTTTTAATCTAGCAAAAGATAAACTTATTTAAATTATAAAAAAGAGTAGGTACTCTAATTTCTTTCACAACAAGAAGAAGAACATGGTTGTCCAAGTAGCTTAGGAGTCAAGTGTTGGTGCATGAATTCCATGAACAATCCACCATGATTTTGCATCCATTTTACTTATATCCCTTATGGAGTCAACATCAGAAAAAAATTTCTCTACCATCTGAAAAGCTTGCAAGCTTTATATTTACATGTCTCATTACATTCGCATCAAAGTAGTAGCTATTAAAACATTTTTTTCTTTCATGAGTAATTTCGACATCTTGATGTGGGGCAAGTCTTTTTGAATCTTCATTTAACCATTCATGACTATAATATCTATAAAATTAAAAATATATAAACATAAATTAATATAATATAATAAATAATATGTACACAACAAAATATAATTATAAAATAATTTAACTATATAATGTATTACCTTGAATCTAAAGAATGAGCCAAACAATGAAGAGATGTGCTACTCTTAGTCCAACGATCAATTAATATTGACTTTATTACCTTAAAAAATGTTGAATGCTTAGCTTTTGTCTTCCTTTCATGTTGGTATATGACCTTTTTCACATTTTCAATAATTGAATCTCACATTTCATATACTAAGTTAAGAGTAGCTATATTCGTATTTTTTTATGAGAACATCATAAATAGGGGCAGTAAAAGCAATTATATAATCAACCTTCATCCACAAATTATCACTCAACAAAGTTTCTTTTACAAATTGTGCAATATCCACGTTATCCTCTTTCTAAGAAGACTATTCATCACTAATAACCATCTCTTTGACTCCTTTTTTCAAACTTTTAAACTTTTTAAGCATGACTATGGTTGAAGCAAATCTTGTTGGAAATAGAAAGCAACTTCAATGAGTTGAAGTTATTGAACATTGATAATCTCATAGAGTGCCCCACAATAAAGTTTTTAACAAAGGTAGCATTATCAGGAATTTGTGAGATCCAAGAACATTGATGATAAATATCACTTTTTCTTTCAGTATTTTTTGTTGAACAAATATTTTTCAAAGCAAGATTTAAAGTGTGCACTACACAAGGAGTCCAATAGATTTAAGAAAATTCTAATTCTATGAGCATACCCGTTGCCTTACATATAATTGCATTATCAGTTATAATTTGTACCACAATGATCGGCCCGACCTCCATAATTACATCTCTCATGTGTTTAGTGATAAAATCATTGTGCTTTATCTCACCAAATTCATTTATTGACTTCAAAAACATTGGTCCACTTGCAGTGATAGCCATAAAATTGATTTAAATCAGATTTGGATTCTAACCCATAGTGGATTACAAATTCAAACTACCCAGAACCAACACACACAAGCTACAACTAAGTCTTCAACCAATCTTCATGGATTTGCAGACATCAAAGCCCTTGTTCAACAATCTCCCCCTATTTGATGAAGACAAATACCTGGTTGCTTGTGTTGTCTTGTTTTGAATTTGATCCAGCACTTGCAAAACAGATTTGATGCAAATATAGAGTATATATAGCAGCAGGATATCAAGGCACACTTAATCCAGTTTTTTGCATAAACCTTTGAGCAGAAAAACCAGAAAACTAAACCATTCTCCCCACATGTGTATATAGGCATACACCAGCAGAATTTAAAATCATACAAGCCAATAGTTCTGCAGAACGTTCAGAGTTTTGTAGCAGAGGATACAACACATAAACCAAACCAAACCATTCCCCTCTATTTGTCTTCACAAATAGAGTGAAAGAAAGGGTAAAAACTGTTAGAATGTATGGCTTTAAACTAGAGGGGGGTGAATGGTTTAAAGAGGGTTTTCGAAAACTTTTAAGCCTTGAATGAAATTACTTCGAGAATATCTTGATTAAGAAATCAGTTTTTCAAAACACAAAGCAAAAAGCACAGCACCAGAAAAACAATCGGTTGTTTCGCAAAAAAAAATCGGTTGTTTATACCAGTTTACAAAAGTAAAAACTGAATTTAAAGAGTTAAGGGATAGATAAAATGCACACAGAGATTTATATTGGTTCACTCTAAACCCAGAGCTACATCCAGTCTTCTCAGAAACCACTGAGGAAATCCACTAAGCAATCAACCCTAGATCACTTACAACACAACCAAAGAAGTGACCTTGATCCCCTCAAGACACACACTTCTCTTGGTCAAACACACTAACACTAAGAATGTTGATCTTGATCCCCTCAAGAACACACAACACTTCTCAGCAACACACAGAAAAATTCTTTCAACAAATACAAAGGATTACACTTGTTACAGAACAAATATGAAATCAATACAAGTAGAAAATCCTATCTCACACTCTTTGATCAATCTCAATCTCTAAGCAATCTCAACTTTTTCTCTTAAGCAAAAATCAGTGAAAAACTCAAATATGTTTTTCTGTATATAATCAAAGTTGTTTGTTATCAAATCTTAACAAACTATTAATTGCATTCAAAGATTGGTCAAAGCATTAAAAACTGGAGCGTAAATAGTTAGAAAATCATTTAATGCTCAGTCAAAGCACAAACCAGTTTTCTGTTATGGTATCAAAACAAACAATCGGTTGTTTCCACGAGTCAATCGGTTGTTTTGGTTTTGACAGCAAGTCAACCATAAAAACAGTTTTCAACCTTTTCTAAAAACACCTAAGTATAAAACAATCGGTTGTTTCAACAAAACAATAGGTTGTTTTTCACTTAGTTTGAAAAACACTTTTCTTTTAAAAAGATTGAGAATACCTATGCTTTGTATTCAATCAAGAGTGGATTACATTGTAAAATCTACCCCAGATCCTATCTAAAAGGATAGCTCAGCAACAACAAGCACAATCAGCCTTTCATCATCCTTCAAAGGGTTTGGATTCTTCAAAGCTTGAACACACTTGGTTCAACAATCTCTCCCAATTTGATGAAGACAAATCCTTGGTGCTTGTGTTTGATCTGATTGAATCTGAAGCAGTACCTGCAAAAATATCATAAATACAGTCCAATGTTTCTTACAGCAGCAAGTTAGATTTTCACACATTGAAGGCATATTTCCTGATAAACAATCGGTTGTTTACTCGAAACAATCAGTTGTTTCTATCAGCAGCAACAGAAAACAATTTTATATTAGAGATTTTAACAGATTTAACCAGCTTCAGATAAGAATACACAAGAACCAATTAATTCTCCCCCTATTTGTCTTCACAAATAGACTTTAACATGTACCAAAACAGATTTAGGAGAGATTATTAAGATCAAGGACCTAACTCATTTCTTAGAAAGAAGAACCTCTCTTTTGGTAGTGGTTTAGTGAAGATATCAGCTAACTGCAGTTTGGTCTCCACAAACTTCACTTCACAGTTCTCATTGCTTACATGATCCCTGATGAAATGATGACTTATCTCAATATGTTTGGTTCTTGAGTGCTGAATCTGATTTTTGGTAAGATTGATGGCACTTGTGTTATCACACATCAAAGGAACTTTGCTGATTTGTAATCCAAAGTTTGCAAGTTGTTGTTTGAGCCATAGAATCTGTGCACAACAGCTTCCAGCAGCTATATACTCAGCCTCAACAGTAGAGAGAGCAACACATGCTTGCTTCTTGCTATGCCATGAGATTAGGCTTGAGCCAAGAAGGTGGCAAATGCCACTTGTGTTCTTCCTATCTAGCTTGCAACCTGCAAAGTCAGAATCTAAATAACCAATTAAATGAATTGGAGAGTGAGAAGGATACCATAACCCAACAGCTGATGTTCCTTTGAGATATTTCATAATTCTTTTTGCAGCTTTGAAGTGTGACTCTTTAGGATTTGCTTGATATCTTGCACAAAGACACACTGCAAACATGATGTCCGGCCTACTAGCTGTTAGATATAGCAAAGAGCCAATCAATCCTCTGTATTTGGTTTGATCTACTCTCTTTCCAGCAGCATCAGCATCCATGTAGCAGCTTGATGGCATTTGAGTGCTTGCTTCTTTGCAACTCTCCATTTCAAATTTCTTGAGAATCTCCTTGCAATACTTTGATTGACATAGAAAGATCCCATCCTTTGTTTGCTTAACCTGCAATCCAAGGAAGAAAGACAATTCTCCCATCATAGACATTTCAAACTCACCTTTCATTGTAACCACAAATTCTTCACACAAACTATCTTGTGTAGCACTAAAGATGATGTCATCAACATAGATTTGCACAAGAATTATTTCTGAATTTGACTTTTTGATGAAGAGAGTCTTGTCTACCATTCCCCTTTCATAACCATGAGATAGAAGAAAGTTGTTAAGCCTCTCATACCACTGCCTTGGAGCTTGCTTCAGTCCATACAAAGCCTTCTTCAACTTGAAGACATGGTTGGGATGTTGATGATCTTCAAAGCTCGGTGGTTGATCCACATACACTTCCTCATTGATGTAGCCATTCAAGAAGGCACTCTTGACATCCATTTGGAAGAGTTTGAAACCACTCATACAAGCAAAAGCCAGTAGCAGCCTCACAGCCTCCAACCTTGCAACAGGGACAAAGGTTTCACCATAATCTATGCCTTCCTCTTGATTGTAGCCTTTGGCAACTAGTCTTGCTTTGTTCCTTGTGATCACACCATTTTCATCCAACTTGTTCCTGAACACCCACTTCGAACCTATGATGTTCATCTCAGCTGTTCTAAGGACAAGAAACCATACCTCATTCCTTGCAAACTGATTCAACTCTTCATGCATAGCTTCAACCCACTTTTTGTTAGAATATATGGCCTTAAACGAGAGGGGGGGCTGAATTGTTTAAGAAAGATTTTCAGAAACTTTTAAGCTTAGAATGAAAATACTTCAAGAAAACCTTGATTAAGAAATCAGTTTTTCCAAAACATAAAACAAAAGCACAATACCCGAAAAACAATCGGTTGTTTTACCGAAACAATCAGTTGTTTATACCAGTTATCAAATAAAAAAACTGAATTTAAAGAGATAGAGATAGAGAGATTGTACACAGTTGTTTATACTGGTTCACTCCAAACCCAAAGCTACATCCAGTCTTCTCAGAGCCCTGAGGAAATCCACTAAGCAATCACACCTTAATCACTTACACAACAACCAAGAGGACCTTAAACACCTCAAGAAACACATTCTCCTTGGTCAACACACCTACACCAAGATTGCTGATCTTGATACCCTCAAGAACACACAGCCAATCTCAGCAAACACAGAAACGAATACTAGTTCAACAGAGTAAAAGGATTACACTTGTTACAGAAGATAATCTGAAATCAATACAAGCAGAATCCTATTCCATACACTTTGATCAATCACAAACTCTTAGCAATCTCAGCTCTTTGAAAAACTCAGAAACTCTTTGCAAAACTTGTCAAAAGATTCTTAATTGTCAAATCTATTTTTCTGAATATATTCAAAGATGTAGTTTGTTATCAAATCTTAACAAACTCTTAAATTGCATTAAAAGATTGGTCAAAGCATTTAATGATTGGAGCGTAAGCAGTTAAATCATTTAAAGCTCAGTCAAAGCTAAAACAGTTTTTCTGTTATGGTCCCAAAACAAACAATCGGTTGTTTCCTCGAATCAATCGGTTGTTTTGGTACTTAACAGTTCAACCATTTTAAAAACAATTTTCAATCTTTTTTCTCAAAACACCTAAGTATAAACAATCGGTTGTTTCGACAAAACAATCGGTTGTTTTAACTTAGTTTTGAAAACATTTTAATTTCACAAAGATTGAGATTGCCTATGCTTTAGATTTAATCAAAGGGTGGATTACAACATCCAAACTACCCCAGAACTAAGCTAAACCAGCACAGCAACATCAAGCACAGCAGAGGCTTCAACATCCTTCAAAGGATTTGGATTCTTCAAAACTTGAACACCACTTGGTTCAACACTTTTCATCCTTAAGAGCTTCATCAATTGATGAAAGTTGTGTGCCTGCAGAAGTTTGAGATGGAGCTACGTGTGGAGACACCTTCCTTTATTTGCCCTATGATGTTTTCCACTGACAGATCTCTAGGAATCCTCCACTCTTTGGGCAGCTCACTCTGTTGTAGAATTTCAATCGGTTGTTTCTGCGAATCAACCGGTTGTTTTTCTGCACAAATTTCCAGCTTTTCCAAACTGATGCTCTGTTCATCCTCTTCAGCACTGGTCTTCGGGATTTAGATGTTTCTGCGATCTACCTCATCAAAGACAACGTGAACTGTCTCTTCTACAGTCATCAACCTCTTGTTGTAGATTCTGTATACATGACTTGTGAGAGAATACCCTATGAAGATGCCAAGATCAGCTTTCTCATCAAACTTCCCCAAATTTTCCTTTCCATTGTTGAGAACGAAACAACTGCAACAGAAAACTCTGAGATGATTGATGTTAGGCTTCCTTCCATTGAAGAGTTCATAAAGAGTCTTCTTCAGAATTGGCCTAATAAGCACTTTATTCATCACATAACAAGAAGTGCTCACTGCATCAACCCAAAAGTACTTAGGAAGAGATGATTCACTAAGCATTGTCCTTGCTAGCTCTTAAAGAGACCTGTTCTTCCTCTCTACCACACCATTCTGTTGTGGAGTTCTTGGAGCAGAGAAATTGTGCAGAATCCCCATCTTTTCACATAACTTGCTGAACTTCTCATTTTGGAATTCTCCTCCATGATCACTTCTTATTGAGCCTATGTTGTTGTTCCTTGTATTTTGCAACCTTCTTGCTAGCTTCTTGAATGCAGAAAAGGCATCAGTCTTTGATTCCAAGAAGAGAGTCCAAGTGAACCTAGAAAAATCATCAACAATAACAAGAGCATAGTAATTTCCACCAAGGCTCATTGTTCTTGAGGGTCCAAAGAGATCCATGTGAAGTAGCTCAAGAGGTTTTAAAGAAGAAACAACATTTTTTATTTTAAAAGAGCTTTTCACTTGTTTCCCTTTTTGGCAAGCTTCACAAATGTGATCCCTCTCAAACTTGAGCTTTGGTAGCCCAATCACAAGATCCCTTGAAATTAACTTGTTCAAGTGATTCATGTGAATATGAGCAATTCTTTTATGCCAAAGCTAAGATTCATCTTGCTTGGATAGAAGACAACCAATTGAGCATGGTGAAGAGATATCTAGAAGATAAACATTATTGATTCTCTTACCTACCAACATTACCTCTTTGGTGTTGGGTAGACAGATTTCACATGTGTTTGTCTTGAACATCACTTGATATCCCTTGTCACACAGTTGGCTAATGCTCTGCAGATTGTGCTTTAGCCCTTCTACATAGAGCACATCATGGATGACCAAGATGTCTTTGTCTCCTATGGATCATCTCCCAAGAATCCTTCCCTTGTTGTTGTCCCCATAGGTCACATGCCCTTCTTTTTTAAAGGAGATACTAAGGAACTTTGATTTGTCCCTTGTCATATGCTTGGAGCATCCACTGTCCAAATACCATTGTTGCTTGCTCTCCTCCAAGTTTTCCTACAAAGAAGATTTTCAAGTACAAAGATTTGGTCCCCTTATGAATGTGGGCCCATTTGGTTTACTTTCATCAATTGAACCTTTACTGCACTTAGGAATCCACTTCATAAAGTCCCTAGGAACAACATATTTTATGATTTTACAGAACCTCACAGAATGACCTCTTTTAATGCAGTAGAAGCATGTAACAATCAGTTGTTTCGATGGTCCAATCGGTTGTTTTCTGGCATTTTCGAAAATGACTTTGAAAATCTATCTTGTTTGTTTTGTGGGTTAAAACTCAATCCATCTTTTCCAAAAACACAGTTTTGAGATGCCAAGACATTCTCAAAGTTGGATTGACCTTTAGAAAGCTTATCCACAGTTTTAACAAGATAGTGGACATTCTTTTCAAGATTTTCGCAATTTTCACAAACAAGAGTATCACACTTGCAAGAGGAGTTTTTGTAAACAATTTTAAGGTTTTCAAAATCTGTTTTTGAATTTCTAATTCCTCTTATAGTGATTTGACTCTATTTTCAAGCCAGCTATTCATTCCCTATAACCGATTGTTCAAGAGGGCCAATCGGTTGGCTTCTTCATGCGTTTCTTGAAAGGCTTGAAGCAATTGACTATAATTTTCAGAGTTTGAGGACTTAGATGAACTTACACTACTTGAGTCATCTTCCTTTCTGGTCATGAAGCATAGATTAAGGCTTTTCTTGTTTTGCCTTCTTTTCCTTCTTGCTTGACTTCTTGACCTTGTCTGCTTTGGTTCATTGATGTTTCCATGAGCAGCCTTGAGTGTGTCCCACATCTCTTTAGCAGTTTTGCATTTTGATACCCTGAAAAACTCATTAGTATCTAGTGCAAAAGCTATTATGTTTTGAGCAGTACAATCAAGCTTGGCCATTTTATATTCTTCATTGGTCTATTGGGACCAAGGTTTTGCAATCAAAGAACCATTCTTTTTAAACTTTGGAATGAAAGGACCATTCTCAATTGAATCCCAAATTCCTTGATCAATAGATTCCACAAAGATTTTCATTCTGGCCTCCCAATACTTGTAGTTCATTCCACAGAATAAAGGTTTGTAGATTGAAGCACCTTCCTCAAAAGATTGTTTTCCAACCATAGAAAAAAGATTTTTGGATCAACTTGAATAACTTTCAAGACCCAAGCTCTTTATGCCAATTGTTAGAATGTATGGCTTTAAACTAGAGGGGGTGAATGGTTTAAAGAGGGTTTTCGAAAACTTTTAAGCCTTGAATGAAATTACTTCAAGAATATCTTGATTAAGAAATTAGTTTTTCAAAACACAAAGCAAAAAGCACAACACCAGAAAAACAATCGGTTGTTTCACAAAAACAATTGGTTGTTTATACTAGTTTACAAAAATAAAAACTGAATTTAAAGAATTAAGGGATAGAGAAAATGCACACAGAGATTTATACTGGTTCACTCTAAACCCAGAGCTACATCCAGTCTTCTCATAAACCATTGGGAAAATCCACTAAGCAATCAACCCTAGATCACTTACAACACAACCAAAGAAGTGACCTTGATCCCCTCAAGACACACACTTCTCTTGGTAAACACATCAACAGTAAGAATGCTGATCTTGATCCTCTCAAGAACACACAGCACTTCTCAACAACACATAGAAAGATTCTTTCAACAGATACAAAGGATTACACTTGTTACAGAACGAATCTGAAATCAATACAAGCAGAAAATCCTATCTCACACTCTTTGATCAATCTCAATCTCTAAGCAATCTCAACTTTTTCTCTTAAGCAAAAATTAGTAAAAAACTCAAATCTATTTTTTTTGTATATAATCAAAGTTGTTGTTTGTTATCAAATTTTAACAAACTATTAATTGCATTCAAAGATTGGTCAAAACATTAAAAACTGGAGCGTAAACAGTTAGAAAATCATTTAATGCTCAGTCAAAGCACAAACCAGTTTTCTGTTATGGTACCAAAACAAACAATCGGTTGTTTCCACGAGTCAATCGGTTGTTTTGGTTTTGACAACAAGTCTACCATAAAAATAGTTTTCAACCTTTTCTAAAAACACCTAAGTATAAAACAATCGGTTGTTTCGATAAAACAACAGGTTTTTTTCACTTAGTTTGAAAAACACTTTTAAAAAGATTGAGAATGCCTATGTTTTGGATTCAATCAAGAGTGGATTACATATAAAATCTACCCAAATCCTATCTAAAAGAACAGCTCAGCAACAACAAGCACAATCAGTCTTTCATCATCCTTCAAAGGGTTTGGATTCTTCAAAGCTTGAACACACTTGGTTCAACAAAAACAGAATCTAAGAAAGAGTTCAGATTTAAAACCAATTAATCTTCCTTTTCATATTGCAGCTTAAAGATTTGATTTTGAACAACTTCAACTTGTTCATCCAAATTTTGAAAACGAGCCACACAGAATTCATGATGACTCCTTTGATCCTCAACAAAATTGTCCATCCTTCCCAGCAACAATCTTTCAAAAGGAGACATGGAATTGATGCGTTCTCCTGCACTTGGACCAACACCTTCATCTCTGGCATTTTCAGCAGCTGCATCACCATCATCAGCAGCAACATCAACCTGTTCTTCTCTATTATCATCACCATTAGCTTCACTTGATGATCACCACCTTTGCTAACCCACTTTCCACCAATTTTTTGTGAAATCCATCTTGCTAAGTGATCCAATGTTGACCTCATATGATGTTTTCATCACTTCAGATTGCTCATCTTCAAGATCAACTTCAAAGTAATGCATAAATTTTGTAATAAGAATAGTGTAGGGATAGTGGTAGTCACTTAACCTTTTGGATTTCAGCATATGTTCTTTGATGATATGAATCCAATTCGACTTGAGTTTGTTCATGAGGAAATAGATGAATACCAAGTCTTCCTCAGTTAACACAAAGTGATTACTTCCACGTGGAGTTAACATCCATATCATAATGAAAGCCATTAGCCTTTCATTCAGATTCAAGCCTCCTACAGAAAAAATTCTTACCTTGGATTGTGGATTCTTCAAACAGCTTTTATAAAACTGCATTTTGTTAAATTCTTCAACAACTCCAATATTTCCTTTATTTCTCTTTAATCTAGCATATTTCAGACCAGTGATGCCAGTCGAAACATCATGGGTAATTTCCAGATTAATCTCTTTCATATGTGTGCAAAGATTGTCACCAACAATGTGAAGATTGGTGTAGAATACTCTCACAAGATCTGGATAAATGTTCCCAGACATTTCAAGAAATCTTTTCAGCTGCTACTCCTTCAAAAGATTTCTCAATTCAGATAACTTCTACTCTTTCAACCAATTGAATGAAATGAGCTTAGGATTGTTGGTAATCTTTCTACTTGTCTCATGTAGATATCTTTCGATCTTCTCACTCTCTCCAGAAAACCATTTTTCAAGACGCCTTCCTCTTTTTACCCCACGGGTCTTCATTCTTTTGGAGGAAGAAGGTGTGGAGTTCATCGAGAGAGGAGGAAATTTGTTGTGGTAGGAGAAGTATGCACCAGATTTGAGATGAAACAAAGAGTTGTGTAATGGGTTGATTTTGTGAAGAAAAACAACTGCATAAAGATATGGTTATGTGGACATTAAAATCACCAACAGACTTTGGCTTTTAGTGGGTTGTTTTCCTCAAGAAAAAGAATTTGTTTAGAGGCATACAGACCCACGTCAACTTTGAATTAAAAAACACATGGTTGGCACAATAAGATTTGACTAGTCATAGTGGCTCTTAAATTTCCAAGAGAATATGGAATATATTCCATATATTAGTAATGTAACTGCTTTTCATAGAGAATTCAAGGCCATGATAAATGCAATGTTGACCCATAACAGCTTTGAGAAAGAATCAGCAACATAATCAATACACGGAAAACCAATCTAGCTGTAAAGCAGTGCTGACAGAGGCAAAACAATCGGTTGTTTCGAAAAAACAATTGATTGTTTTTCTATGACAACAATTTAGATATTTCACAGACCAAGGATTATTGGCAAAGGAGAATCAGATTTGAAATCCTTCACTTAGCTTTTACATGGATAAAAGATTTTACATGTAAAGATATCACATGAGATCTTTCATAACTCAAGAATAAAGAAAACAATATGGTTTTATCCATTAGAACAATGTTGTTCTCTCAATGAGCCATAGGACATGATTAAAGAGATTCACTTGACTTCCAAGATAGTTGACTGCAAGATATAGAACTACAACAGGGTGTCCAAATAAAATCTTTTCCCTTCATAGGCTTGTTCCAATAAACTCAAGAGTTATTGATTCTTTAGAAATCCTGCAAAATGATGAAATCAAGCAACAAGATTTGGTCCCTTTACAAATTTGGGTCCTTTGGTATCAATTTGATAATCTGGAACCTTGGAATTCTTACGAACACACTTCATAACACCTCTAAGAACAAAAAATTCCTAATTTTGCAGAACCTAACATAATGGCCTTTTTCATACAATAGAAGCATGTAACAACCGTTGTTTCGATTTTTCAATCGGTTGTTTTTCTGGCACAGTTAAATAAGGCTTTGAAATTCCATTTTTCTTACTCTGTGGATAAAAACTTAAACCAGATTTTCCAAAAACACATTTTTGAGATGCCAGAATATACATAAAGTTGGATTTTCCTTTTGAAAGCATGTCCATAGTTTTCACAAGATAGTGAACCTTGTTTTCAAGAGATTCATAATTTTCACAAACATTTGAGTCATACTTGCAAGAAGAGTTCTTGTAAATCAAATCCAAATTTTCAAAATCAATTTTAGACTTTTTCAACTCTTCCTCCAGTGCCTTGACTCTATTTTCAAGACAATTATTCATACCTTTAAACTGGTTGTTCAAGAGGCCCAATCTATTAGCTTCTTCATGTGTTTCTTTGAAAGCCTCAAGAAGCTGGCTATAATTTTCAACATTTAGAGAAGTGCAGGAACTTACACTTGCTACATTGCTTGCATCATTTTCTTCTTTGGCCATTAGACATAGATTGGCTTCTTCATCTTCACTTGATGAGGAGCTTGATGAAGTAATTGTTGATCAAGAGTGACCAAGTGCTTTGAAGAATCCAAATCCAAGATGTTTGATGAAAGGCTAGTGTTGTTGTTGTTTCTGGGTGTGATCTGGGTAGAATAGAATGTGATCCACTCCTTTGTTGAATCTAAAACGGATGTGATTTAAAACCTTTTTGAAATCAAGTGTTTTTTCAACTAAGTGAAAAACAACTTGTTGTTTTGTCGAATCAACCGATTGTTTTACTCTTAGGATTTTTGAAAATGTTGAAAATTGTTTTAGTTTGGTTGACTTAACTGTCAAGCCAAACAATCAGTTGTTTCGTGGTTTCAACCGATTGTTTCTTTGAAAATCCTAACAGAATTCAGTTTTTAATGTTGAATCTGCTTTAAATGTTTTTCAACTGAATACGCTCCTTCATTAATTGCTATGACTAATCTTTAAAAAATATAAATAGTTTGTTTATGTTTTCAAACAAGACATAGAAACAGTATTTTGAGTTTTCAGTTGTGAAGAGAAAGTTTTTGATTCTAAGATTTAAACATTCACATCAAGCTTTGGGTTTTCAAAGAGAGTGGAATAGGATTGCAATTGTATTGATTTCATTTTGTACTGTGAACAAGAGTAATCCTTTCTAAACCTATTGTATTTCTGGTGTTGTGTTGTCAAGGAGTGTTGTGTGTTCTTGAGGTGGTAAAGATCAATACTCTTAGTGTGTTTTGCCAAAGGTAGTGTGTTTCTTGAAGGGTTCAAGGTCACTACTTTGGTGGTTTGTGTTTTGTAATCTGGTTTGATTGCTTAGTGGATTACCTAGTTGTATTTTGGGGACTGGATGTAGCTCTTGGCTTAAGAGTGAACCAGTATAAACTGTTAGTCTATCTCTCTCTTACTCTGAACTCATTTAATTTATGTTTTAAGCTTTGCTAATATAATCAACCGATTGTTTTTCTGTTGCTTTGTTGTTTAATTGCTTAAGTTCTTGGCAAACTTGATTCTTGTTCTGGATTCACACAAAGAATTTTGTTAAACCTGAAAAAGTTTTCAAAAACCTCTCTTAAACAATTCACCCCCCCCCCCTCGTTTAAGGCCACATATTCTAACAGTTACATCATTATCATCTCAAGCAATGTATGCCCTTTTTTATTTTCCCTTCTTTTCAAACTTCTTACTTGGCCTCTTCTCCTTGTTTTCTTTATTTGGACATTTTCAGCCTTTAAATTCCCCTTTTCACCACATCCATAACATGTATATTTGTTAGTAGTAAAGTCACTAGGTTTCTTGCTGCTATATTTGTCATGAGTATCATCTTTGGTGCGGTTCTTCTTTAAGAACTTGCTGAATTTCTTGGACAACAAGCTAAGAATCTCTCTCTCACTTTCATCACTTGAATCTTGACAGTTTTTGTTCCCAACAGCTTTCAAAGATATTGTCCTCACATGTTTATCCTCATTTTCTTGAACACTTTAGTCTATTCATCTCTAATTCGTGCTCTCGCGACTTTTCAAACAATGAGGCAGTGGTCACGGAGGTTAGATCCTTTGATTCAGATATGGCAGTAACCTTAGGCTCCCATGTTCTGTCAATACACTTGAGGATTTTGATGTTTAGTTCCTCTTTGTCAAAGATCTTTCCAAGACTTATAAGGTGATTAACAATATGAGGAAACATTTTTGCACATCCGCAATTGATTCAGCTTTCTACATCCTGAACATTTCATACTCTTGGATGAAAGTATGTTTTCTTGCCCTCTTAACATCATTTGTGCCTTCATGAGTTACCTCTAGAGTATCTCACATCTCATTTACAGATGTACATTGTGACAACCTAAAAAACTCATCCGAATTTAAAGCAGAGGTGATAATATTCTTCGCAATACAATCAAACTTGGCTCTTTTGTTTTCAGCTTCAGCCCATTGGGACCAAGGTTTTTCAATAAAAACACTATCTTTTTCAAGCTTAGGAATAAAAGGACCATTTTAAATGGCATCCCGAATTCCTCTATCCAATGATTCAACAAAGATTTTCATACGTACCTTCCAAAATTGGTAATTCAAACCATAGAATAAAGGTCGCCTGTTTATTGAGGCACCCTCCCTAAAAGGTAGATGTTTAGCCATTTAAAAAAGGATTTTAGGATCAAATTTGAATAACTTTTAAGAACCAAGCTCTTGATACCAATTGTTATAATTTATGGCCTTAAACAAGAGGGGGAGTGAATTGTTTATAAAATATTTTCGCAAATTTAGAAGGTATAATGAAAGCTAATGAAAAATCACAGAAAAAGAAACTAAGGAAACCAAAAACCAGAACTTATTTAGTTTATTAACAGAAAATCAACTCGTTGTTTTTATCAACAGTGAATAAAAACAACTTAAATCAGATAGTAAAGAGTTCAGGGAAAGAGATAAGCACACAAGCATATTTATACTGGTTCACTCTTATCCCAAGAGCTACATCTAGTCCCCAGAAACCACTAGGAATTCCATTATGCAATTGATAAGTGCCTAATTTCAGTAATCTTTCATATTAAAATATAGGCACTTATGAGGATTTATTGCTAATTTACATATAAAATAATCTCTAATTTATGAATTTATACCTTTTTACATTTTTATGAGCTTGATTTGAATAAAATCATTTTATTCCCAAATTTGGTGTTAATTGCAGATTTCTAAGGAAGATTGAAGATTTGGAATAAAGGAGAATAATTTGAGCTAAAAGATAAAGCCGGAAGGTCCTAGAAAGGAAAAAGATGCAAAGAAAGATTGGGCTTTTTTTATGTTTTATCGTTTAGCCCATTAGCGCGACACAGGAAGCAACCTAACCCTAGAAAACTAGGATAAATAGAGGGCTAGAGGCTCAACCCTAGGCCAGATTGAGAGGAAAACACCATAGAGTGAATTGTAACCCAATTGGGAGAATGGAAGGTGCTAGAAGTATGGGTGGCTAATTCTACCTTTGGGATTGGGAGTAATCTGCTCAAACTCTTATGTATTGAGGTGATATCTTATATATTAATATTCATTTCTTGATTGATTATTGGTATTGTTGTTTTACTTTTAATTTTCCGTGACAAATAGAGAATCTTAAATCTGACCGGGAGGTATTTTTAGGGTTCGGACCTAAACGATATTTGAGTTCTAGGAATATTTGAGTTCTAGGAATAGACTTGAAATGTTAATTGCTATTAAACGTCTGAGCTTCGTTCTAAGTTGTTCTTATAATTATGCGAGGGATTGATAGTTAGGGGACATTCTTAAGGATTTTATATGTGAGGAATCTATATAAATGATTTTTATACGGGCATCAATTTCAATCAAAGAACTTAATATTGACCTGCTAATCAAAATACTTGAGAGTGAGAGAGATGAAACTAATCCTTATTTTTCCAATTGAAACAACTAATTCTTTGTTTTTTTTCTTATTTATCAGTGCCAACACAAATAATTCAAAACTCTTTTAATTGTTCTGTTTTTATATTTAGCGGTTATTGTACTCGATAATTCACTGTTCCTTGTGGGATCGATATCCGTCCTTAGGGACAATTATTACTTCTGACAAACGCGGTGCACTTGCCGTAAAAAGTCATCAGCAATCAATCACAAATTACAAAACACACACCTAAAGAAGTGATCTTGAACCCCTCAAGAACACACACTTATTTTGGCAACTACACCACAAAACTCAAAACAACCTCTGATTCTGCACACACCACAAGTAGTCCATAAATACAAGAGATAAAGAGAAGGATTAAACCTGATTAAACTCAAATAAAAATATCAAACAACAATCCTATTCCACTCTTTGAGAAAATCCAAAAGCTTGAAGTAAATCTTTGAAAACATAAGTCACTTAGTCAAATCTGAATTCTCCAATCTGTGTTTTGTTCCTTAGGAGCGTAAAACAACCTTTATATACTCCAAAGTTTTGTTAAAAATGTTGAAGATGGAGAATGCTCCTTGAAGACAATATATGTGCTTGATATAGCAAAGTGTGTGCCTTGCTTTGAAGCATGTCAAATTGTATTTGGGTGGTCTTGTATATAGGTTAAAGTGTGTTTAAGGTAGTTTTTTGCATCGTGACCCACCCTATAACCCTAATCAAGGTGATGAGATCAAGCACAAAGTTTTCTTAATGTTTTTCTCATGTCTTTTCTCAAAATATGTTTTACTGCACAAAAAAATGAATTTGTTGTTCCTTAAAAGAATAGATTCTTTTTTAAATTGGAGCCTTGTTTTTAAAGTTTTTTCATAGCTTTGTTTTTTGCACCAAGAAGCTTGACTTAGTCTCTTATGCTATCAAAATACTAAGCTGTAACAGTTGAAAATCTCTTTTTGCCTTTTGTGAAAATAAATTTGTTCATTCTATTTTCAATCTGTTCTTTTTATAACAGCTCTTTAACTATTTTTTGAAAGTCTGTTATAAATCGTTTCTTATATAAAGAGAGACATATCTAACTTGAAAAGTATGTTGAGCAATCAAGTTTTAAACAGAGATTAAAAAGTTTTCAGTGAGTTGAAAAGGATTTGCACGTGTTCTTGAAAGAGTTTTTCAAAAGAAATCAAAGTGTGTTTGTTCTTGTGTGCCCTAAGCTGGGTGGAGGTGTTGCAATCTGTTCCACTGATTTTCTTCAGTTTCCTGCATTTTCTTTTCAGGTGTATTCGATTCAATCATTCTTATCTTTGTAACAGTGATTGAAAGACACTTCTTGATAGTGTTTCTTGAAGTGTTGGTAGTGCTGAAATAGCATTTTTCAGCTTGGTGTGCCTTGTTCTTGTAGGGTTCAAGAACTTAAGGTTGTGTAATTGATTTGTACTGTTTTTCAATGGATTTCACCTTGGATAAGGTGAGACTAGATGTAGCTCTTATTGAGTGAACCAGTATAAACGTGTGGTGTTCAATCTCTCTTAATCTTTGCACTCATTTACGGTTTCTTGTGTTGATTTTCCATAAAATAAACATGTTCAATTAAAATTGAATCTATTCTTTTTGGGTCTGTTTATACTGTTCTTTATATTCTGGAAACTGATCTAAATAGTTGGTAGTTAATTGAGTTCTACTTTGGTTGTATTAGAAGTAAATTTATATGTTAAAACAAAACCAATTAAGTGTCACGTTCTATTCAAGTGTGAGGTCTAATAATCAAAGATTGTTTCTTAATTCAACTCTTGGTTTTCATCTTTGCATATTAATGTGATACATTGTTGGTTGTTGAATTCTCTTAATATCTGGAAATCATATAACTGAAACACTGTCTTTATAAAGTAAGTAGAAAAATAAATCTGTTATTTCCAAAATAAATCAATTATTTTGCTTTGTACTATTAAAAATCCATATCTGTTTGAAAATCTTATAAGCTCAATTCACCCCTCCGCCTTCTTGAAGTTAGATACTAATAAACCCAACAAAAAAAACATTTAAAGCAGGAACCAATTCAGTTTTAAAGCATTTAAAACAGATTTACCAAACTTAACAGAATTTTGTTATGGATTTTCAAAAAACAATCGGTTGAAATCACGAAACAACCGATTGAATTGGTTTGACAGCAAAGTCAACCAAAGTCAAACAGTTTCAAATCCTTTTCAAAACCCACCAAGTGTCAAACAACCGATTGAAACGATAAAGCAACTGGTTGTTTTTCCACTTCTTTAGAAAACACTATTTTTCAAAAAGGTTTTGATTTAAATCATATTTGGATTCTAACCAAGAGTGGATTACAAATTCAAACTACCCAGAACCAACACACACAAGCTACAACTAAGCCTTCAACCAATCTTCATGGATTTGGAGACATCAAAGCCCTTGTTCAACAATATAGGTTGGTTCTTCCCTATTGGGCCAACCGGTACCCCAATTCATGTTCATAAACCAAACATAATCTCAGCTCGTTGCACGATATGACCGATGTCTTGACCCATTCAAGAGGGCCGACTGATACCAAGGCGCTTAAAGGAAGTCAGCGAAGCTAACCACGGATTAAGCGCTAAACAGTGCAGCCCAACTCTCTAATCTGGCCCAATTACAAAGGCCCATTAAGGTAATATAAATAACACAAATTCCAAGAATTGGATACGTCATTATCTACAGTACTCTGACAACCGAGTGTCGAACTCCTTTGCTGACTTGAGCTTTGGAGTGCCTTCTGCAGGTACCATCCGAGTCTATGCACGAGACGACCGAGAGGTGTGACGAGAAGAAAGAGAGGATAAACTTGTGAGGAAGGAAGTTGCATACCAGTATGACCGATCGATAGGTGTTGGAAGATCGTTGATACCAATAGTTCTTTAGGCCCCAAACCCCGTTCGAGAACAAAGCATAAAATTGATACGCACATAAATACGATATGAATACGGATACGACACGGATATGAATACGGAGATATGGTTAAATTAAAAAATATAGGATAGTTAAATTGAAAAATATAGGATACGGGACACAAATATATATACATATATATTATTAAAAGGTATTAATATACTTTCTATTCTGAAAAAAAAAATCAAGAGAAACATTTATAAAAAAAGTCTAAGAAAAGATAAACTTATTTAAATTATAATGTTTGAATTTTACATCTGTTCATCCTCATTGGAAAATACAACTTCTAATTCTAGTTCATCAAGAGATAAACTAGCAATCTCAATCCAATGAAAAATCATCTCCTACAATATTCCACAATTTAGTTTCCTCTTCTTTGTATTTTGAGGAGTTTCTTGAGAGAAGACGAAGATTATTATGAACAAATACTAGACCATTTGCCCCTTTAGGTGTCATCTTATTTCTTTTCAGAGAATGTATGAAAGAGTAGGTACTTCAATTTCTTTCACAACAAAAAGAAGAACATGGTTGTCCAAGTAGCTTAATAGCCATTTTCTAAAGTGTTGGTGCATGAACTCCATGAACAATCCACCATGATTTTGCATCCATTTTACTTATATCCCTTATGGAGTCAACATTGGCAAAATATTATCTTCCATCTGAAAAGTTTGCAAATTCTATATTTACGTGTTTCCTTACATCTGCATCATCAAAGTACCTCTTAAAACATTTTTTCCTTTCATGAGTAATTTCGACATCTTAATGTGGGGCAAGTCTTTTTGAATCTTCATTTAACCATTCATGATTATAATATCTACAAAATTAAAAATATATAAACATAAATTAATATAACATTATAAATTTATGATATTATAAATAATATGTACACAACAAAATATAATTATAAAGAATTTAACTATATAATGTATTAAAGGAAAAGAAAGAATAGGGTAAATCCCTTGTGTATATTGAACACATAGGGTTATGTTTATATAGGAAAAGAAACATATGGGCTAAGCCCATTACATAAATATGAGATATCTAACAATATCTATAATATCACATAATATCAAATCATATCTAATTATATCTAATAATATCTAACACTCCCCCTCAAGCTGGTGCATATAGATCATATGTACCCAACTTGTTACAAATGTAATCAATCCTAGGCCCTCATAAAGGTTTAGTAAAAATATCTGCTAATTGATTATTTGAATTAACAAACTCAGTCTTGATATCTCCTGGTATAATCTTTTCTCGAATGAAATGATAATCAATCTCAATATGTTTTTTCCTTTAATGAAAAGCTGGATTTGAGCTAATATGAAGAGTAGTCTGATTATCACATATAAGTGTCATTTGAGTGACCTCTCCAAATTGCAATTTTTTAAGTAACTGTTTAAGCCAAATAAGCTCACAAGTAGCCGAGGCCATAGCTCTATATTCTGCTTCTGCACTAGATCTTGCCACAACACTTTGTTTCTTGCTCTTCCAAGAGATCAAGTTATCACCAATGGAGACACAATAACCAGAAGTTGATCTTCTTTCAGATGGAGATCCTGCGCAATCAACATCTGAATAACAAACGAGTTTATGGTTATTATGACCATATAACAAACCTTTTCCAGGAGAGCCTTTAATGTACTTCATTATACGAATGACTGCATTCCAATGATCTTCACATGGAAAATTAAGAAATTGACTCACCACACTGACTGCAAAGGAAATATCAGGACGAGTAACAGTGAGATAGTTCAATTTTCCAACTAATCTCCTGTACTTCTCAAAATCTGAAAGAGGCTCCCCTTGATTAGATAAAAGCTTGACATTGGGATCCATGGGAGTATCAACAGATTTCGAATTCATCAACCCAATTTCCTCCAAAATATCCAATGCGTATTTTCTTTGACAGATAACAATACCAATATTGGATTGTGCTACCTCAATCCCCAAGAAATATCTTAGTTTGCCAAGATCTTTGGTCTTAAAGTGTTGACAAAGGTGTTGTTTTACTTGTGAGATGTCATGGTGATCACTGCCTATAAGAACAATGTCATCAATATATACTACAAGATAGATACACCCAGCACTCGAGTGACAATAAAAAACTGAATGATCTGCTTCACTACGAGTCATACTAAATTGTTGAACAACATTGTTAAATTTCCCAAACCAAGCCCTAGGAGACTGCTTGAGGCCATATAAGGATTTGCGAAGACGACATACCAATCCAGAAGACTCCCCTTGAGCAACAAAACCGGGAGGTTGCTCCATATAAATTTCTTCCTGCAAATCCCCATTAAGAAAAGCATTTTTGACATCCAGTTGATAAAGAGGCCATTGTTGAAGAGCAGCCATAGCGATGAATAAGCGAACAGATGCCATCTTTGCCACTGGAGAAAAAGTATCACCATAGTCTAAACCAAAAATTTGGGTATAACCCTTAGCCACAATACGAGCTTTGAGACGATCAATAGTACCACCAGGACCAACTTTTATAGCAAAAATCCACCTGCAACCAACAACAGATTTCCTAGATGGTAAAGGAACAAGTTCCCAAGTTCCATTATTCTGAAGCGCATTCATTTCATCAAACATGGCCTGACGCCAACCAGGATGAGCTAAGGCATCACCTACAAATTTTGGAATGGATACAGAAGAAATAGACGAAAGGCAGGTATAAAAGGGTTGAGATAATCTATGGTAACTCAAAGCAGTATAATGTGGAGAGGGATTACAAGTAGAACGTATACCTTTACGGATAGCAATAGGAAGATCAAGTTCAACTGTCGAAGGTTCAACTGTAGGAGCCAGAGGGGGATGAGGTGTTGGCACCAGAATAGAGTCTGCTGATGGACGATGAGACATTTGACGATGACTATACACCTGAAGAGTTGGTGGCAGTGGTGAATCGTTAGGTGCACTAGGCACAACAAGAGGAATATTAACTTGATTAGATAAAGAAATTGAAGGAGAAGGACAAGACTTAAAGTAAAGGGAAGATTCACTGAAGGTGACATCTGCTGAAATAAAATAACGGTTTAAAGAATGTGAGAAACATTTATATCCTTTTTGTGATCTATTGAATCCTAAAAAGACACATTTGTGTAACTTAGGAGATAATTTATCAAGACCATGACTAAAATTATGAACAAAACATGTGAACCCAAAAACATTGGGAGGTAAAGAGTGGAGTGGGTCATGTGGAAATAAAATAGAATGAGGAATTTTGTTATCTAAAACTGAAGATGGCATGCGATTAATGAGATAACATGCACTAAGAACAGCATCACCCCAAAAACGCTGAGGAACATCACCATGGATTAAAATAGTACGAGTTGTTTCAACAAGATGTCTATTCTTGCGCTCAGCTACCCCATTTTGTTGAGGTGTATAAGCACATGAAGTTTGATGAAGAATACCATGAGGATCCATAAAATTTTTAAAAGAATGAGAAAGATACTCACATCCATTATCACTGCGCAAAATTCGGATGGAAATTCCAAATTGATTTTTAATTTCATTGTAAAATATTTAAAATATAGAAAACAACTCAGAACGGTTTTTCATTAAAAATACCCAAGTACATCTTGAATAATCATCAATAAAAGTAACAAAATACTAAAATCTTAAAATCCTCAATTAGACTTAATACGACTTGGTCCCCAAATGTCAGAGTGAACTAAGGCAAAAGGAGATGAAGCACGTTGTGAGACACTACTAGGAAAAGAACTACGAATGTGCTTCCCTAACTGACACGACTCACACGATAAAGTAGACACATTAGACAAACTTGGAACAAGCTGCTAAATCTTAGCAAGACTAGGATGACCCAACCGAGCATGAATGAGAGATGGAAAATCCGGTGCCAACATGAGACTCACATCCGGTGCCAATCATCCTTCCCGAACTCCGATCCTGTAAAGTAACAGAATCTTTGGTAAAAGAAATAACACAATCAAGGGAACGGGTGAGACGACTACGACAAATAGATAATAAGTTAAATGGAGACCTATGGACATAAAGAACATTATCAATAGATAAAGAAGAAAAAAGATTAATAGTACCAACACCATGTGATGGTACCCTATATCCATTGGCCATGGTAACCGAAGGTAAATAACCCGTAGTAGATAGGGAAGAGAAAAAAGATTTATTGCCAGTAATGTGATCAGTGGCACCTGAATCTAGAACCCAAGGGCCAAGGGAAGTGAAGTGAGTGAGGCCAACAAAACATGTACCTGAATGTGCAACAGAAGTCGTGGAACTAGGGTTCTGACGATTCTCATACCATTAAGAAATTCATTGAAAATAGGAGGCTGGCCTGGGGTATCAATTGAAGTATGGTCCATGGTAGAAGGTTGCACAGGGCAATTTTAGCAACCGCAACAGATCTAGGAGGACGACCATGTAAGGCATAACATCTGTCAATTTTGTGGCCAAGTTTGCCACAATGGTCACACTTGTGACGCCCTTTACCCAGCTTGTGAGGGCGAGTACGATCATTATGCTAAGAGACTAAAGCAAAATAGTCATCAACATGAGACATTATATCAGTGGTGTGTTTACCTGGCACACGCAAAAGGGTAGAACAAGTGGAAGTAAAATTGGGCACAATAGGAGATCCCAAAATTTGATCACAAACGTGAGAATAATCATCAGGAAGGCCATGTAAACCCAATAACATGAAGAACTTGGATATTTGTTCTAGTTTTTTAGAAGGAGTAGGGGCAGGAGGTAATAACTCATTAAAATCATGAAGAGGAGCATGAAGTTTACCCAGATATTCCGCCATTGTACCATCAAGACATTTGGGAGCAACAATTGTGAGAAGATTTTGACACACACCATAAAGACGTTGAGTATCATTGGTGTATAATAATTTTGCTTGTTCCCAAACTTCTGAACATGTCTCATAGGTACGAAAAATTTGTTTTAAAGATGAGTGAATGGTCGATTTGATAACAATGCATAATTGAGCATCAATTTTCAACCAAAGGGAAACCTCATTTTCAGCAACAGTAGGATGAGTAAGATGATCAACATAACCTTGACTCTTAAGCCATAATTTAATATCTGATGCCCAAGTGTCATAATTGGTTCCATCCAATTTGTCAATGGAAAAATGAACATTGACGTAATTAGTATAAATAGATGGATCTGGCATAATGACTGCGGAAGAAGTCACAGTAGTAGCGGCAGCGGAAGAAGCCATAGTGGCCACGGAAGCGGAAGAAGCCAAAGAAGATAAGGACAAACCCAATCACCGGTTAATTGGCGGCAACAACAAAGATGAACCAAGTAGAGGATGCTCAAGCCCATGAAGCCCAAGCCCAACAAGGGGCCCAAGCCCAACGAATTACTAGGAGCATGGCAAGAGCTTTGGGACAAGAGTATAATAAGATGGCTCTTCTTATTTCTTTTATAGAATAGGGGTGCGGATGTAATAAATAGGTGTAAGTAGTAAGGGAGGTTAGGGGGGAGTGTAGATAGGAGTTAGGAGGTGCCAAACTAGGAAGGAAAGTCACACTTCCTTCATTGTCTAGTTGGCGCCGAATTTCATCAGCATTTGAGGTTCATTTAGCTTGCATTTCAGCACCTCATAGGCTATAAATAAGGTGCTTCTCTTTGTATTTTTCAGATTGGAATTTTATAGTAGAGAGACTATACTCAAATTTGGAGAGAAATTGTGAGTCTTGGGTCTTCTTCTTCCTTTGCCTTATCTTGTGAGCAATGGTGAGCTTCAAGTGGCGGCACTCCATCACTTATCTTGGAACAAGGAACCAAGTGGCGTGAATGGCTTCTCCAATTCTCAAAATCCAGCAAGCTTCTTCTATAAGTGTTCTTCTTCCTTTTCTTCAATTTTTGTTCGGTAGTTTTTAAGTTCTTAGTCTTTCCTTTCATTTGCACCGTTTAAATTTGTGTTTCCAGCTTTGTTTCTTTGATTCTGTTCGGTTCAGTAGCTTAGCATTTCAATTCGGTCCAGCTTTTCAATTCTTGTTCTTCATTCCTTGTGTTTGATTCCATTTGACAATATATGGACTTCCATATGAGCTTTGGTTTGGTGCAAAGTCTTGGTGAGTTCTTGAATTAGAACATTGATCCAATTCTAAGTAAAGTGCCATTTCATGACCAACTCAAGTTGCTCCTAAGAATGTCAAAGAATCATGTATTCTTGCTATTGCATTCACATCATGTGGTATCTAGAGTCTAGGCTTGTTTTTGCTTAAATTTTGAGTTGTATTGCACTTTACTTTCAAGAGCTCTTTAATTCAAGTTGTTTACCATTCTGTTTTAGGATTTATTTTGAGTTTTTCTTGCTGTTTTCTTTTGTTACACCAAGTGTTTGTGAAAAGGATTATGGCACTCATTGTTTATATGAGTATGGCTGCTCTTTTGGAATGGCACTCTCCTTCCTAGAGCTGACCTTAAGCTTCCTTTCACTTGTTGTTATATCTTGTGATATGTCTTTTAATTTTGTAATCATGTCAAGTTTTGTCTTTGTCATGTTATTCCATAATTGTCATTACTTCTAGTAGTACTTTTATTGCTTTGATTGTTTCTTGCTTTGGTTTACTTTCTGTTTTTTTTAGTTTATTGCTTGATCCTTTGTGCATTTTCAATTTTAGATTTGAGTTCATGCTTGTATTTTCATTCTATACAAGTTCCTTTACACAATTTCTATTATGTCTTTGCTAGTTCATCATACTGTTTTTCATTCCTAAATAGGATACTCTGTTTTTTTACAAACGTGCTACTATTTTCATTTTACTGCAATTAATTGGCTCACTGGAAATTTGTGAAAATTTGGATTTACATTCTTCATAGTGTTACAAAAACATAGAAAAAAGAATTACTCAAAAATTCCAAGTACACAAAAAATGATAAATAAAATACGAAAAGTGTACAATACTGCCGAAAAGAATACGGTAATTGGGCAGCAATTTTGAAAATTTTATTTCTCTCAATTGGCTTACTGTTTTTACCTCATTCCAGTGCCATTATTGAGTTAAGACATTGACGTTTCTGTGGTTAATTTTTCACATTCCAGTTCGCTTTCAATCATTCCAGTTAAATCTGTAAACATAGCACAGTTTGCATTTTAAAAAAAAATTTCCAGTAGCTGTTTTCTGTTTTCTTCAATCTACTCTAGCACTTTTCTTTAGGACTCTTTTGGTGTGCCTACTTTTCTCATTGAGTTCCTTATTTTCTTGCTTGTCTTTTGTTCATTAATCTTTGAGTTTGTCATACATCTAAGTATTCCTTTTGTTCTAACCTTTTCTTGCTTATACTTTTTCTTGCTTGTCTTCTTTGTTTCTCTAGTTGTTGTGGTGATATTGTTCCTTGATTAAGTGTGGTTTGCTTTGGCATATTTCACTTGAAGCTACTCCATTCCACAAGAAAGGCTTGGTTGAGGACAGAATATTTTCTTGGAGTGGTTTGAGTGCTTTCTTGGGCATTTTCCAGCAACCTATATTTCACTTTTAATTGTCTAACAAGTTTCTTTCCCTGTTTTGTTTTCTGTTTTTTTTTTGTATTTTCTGCTCATGGCTCAATTTTCTAGTGGAGAGTCCTCCAAACCGTGTTCACCACAAAAGGCAGCCCTTTATGAAGACTTAAAGAATGCCAAGCAATCCAATGCTCACTATCTTGAGGTGATAAGGAAGATGGAAGCACGGCTCCAAAGTTTGGAGTTAAACCGAGAAGAAATACATCAAAACCGTGAGAGAAGAACTCCTCCTCCTATTCGGCATTCTTCAAGGCACTCCCATTCTTCTCATGGTTATTATGAAGACAATCCAAGACCAAGACATCATCACCATGAAGAGAGGCGCCAACATGTGGCTGGCCCTTGTTCTCCTAATGTAAAACTTCCTAGTTTTAGTGGTGAAAGTGATCCCAATGTATACTTAGGATGGGAGGTTAAGGTTGACCAAATTTTTGATGTAAATGGGGTTAGGGATGAGCATAGGGTTAAGTTAGCTTCTTTAAAATTTTTGGACTATGCCATGCAATGGTGGCATCAATACCTCATGGACATTGACCTACACAAGAGGTCGCCCGTGGTCTCTTGGAACGATTTGAAAGCATGTTTACGCGCTAGATTCGTACCACCACACTTTAGGAAAGACCTTATGTTGAAACTCCAACGGTTTCATCAAGGCGCGCTAAGTGTGGATGATTACTTTAAACAACTAGACACGCTTTTAATTCGAGTTAATATGGATGAGAGTGATGAAGCTAAGATAGCTAGGTTTGTGAGTGGCCTTCGAAGGGACATTCAAGACGTGGTAGAGTTACAAGAATATTCTTCTTTGGAAAATGTGGTGCACCTTGCTAGCAAAATTGAAAATCAACTTGCAAGAAAAAATGCTTTCAAAAATTCTTCTAAGGATAACTACTACCACTCTTCTTGGAAAAATAAAAATAACTCTTTTTCAAATATCCCTTCTAAGGACTCTACTTTCAAACCTAGAGAGTCTAAGCCTTCCACTTCCAATTCTAGGCTCTAAATCACCACCTAAATCGTCTAGTAAGAAGTGTTTTAAATGCTTAAGCTATGGACATATTGCTTCTAATTGCCCTTCTAAACGAGCTATGTATGTGCATGATGGGGTAGATAGTAGTGAGTGATGAGAATCAAATAAAGGAGGCTTTTATTAATGGAGGAAGAGGACATCCACCCTCACATTTGAAGTTCTTCCTTCTAGTCTTCTCAAAATTAAAAGAAGACATAAAATAAAGATGAGGCCCAAGCCCAAAGCCCAAGCCCAAGCCCAAGAAGGCCAAAGCCCAAAGAGCCCAAGTCCATCCCATGAGGGGCAAGGCCAAGCTTTGAAATACTCTTGTATAGTTTTAGGAGGTGTGGTTATTAAATAAAGGAGTGTGAAAATGTAAAATAAAGTCACATTACCCATGTGACTTAGGAGAGTGGTGTATGTGTAGTTTTTGGGAGGTGTCATAGTAGAAAAAGGTCACACCTCCCATGTGACTTGTTTTTGGTGGGAATTTCAAATGAGTTTATTTGAAATTTCCCACCTATTTTTCAGCACCTTAGGCTATAAATAAAGGTGCTTCCTTTGTAAAATTCAGATTTGAATTTTATCTAAAGAAACTATACTCAAAATTGGAGTGAGCATTTGGAGAGCTTTGAGCTTCTTCTCTAGTCTTATCTTGAAGGACCATGGTTTCCTCAAGTGGCGGCTTCCACACTCATCTAGGAGCATCCATTCTTCTAGTGGCGTGATCATCCAACCATTCCTCCATCTTCATGAGCATTCTCTTCTCCTTCCTTTCTTCTTCTTCAATTTGTTCATGTAGCCTTGAGTTTTGAGTTGTTTTTGTTTTGGTTCCTTTAATTTTCCAGCACCTATTTTCTGTTTGCTTCTTAATTCTGTTCGGTACTTTTGTTTTTAATTCAATTCTGTTCGGTCTCTTCTTTTCATTCTCCTTTGTTGATTCAATTTGACAATATTTGGTTCATCCAAATGAGTTTGGGATTTGGTACTTGTTATTGGTGAGTTCTTGATTTTAGAACCATGATCCAACTTCTAAGAAAGTGCCTCTATATTTTCCAGCTCAAGGTGATTCCTCAAAGTGTCAAGAATCTTGTTCTATGTGGCTATTGGAATCACATCATGTGGTATCATGAGTCTTAGGTTCATTCTTGTTTAATTGTTGAGTTGTGTGCACTTTATTTCAAGAGCTTTTTAATTTCTTGCAATTTAAGTTTCTGTTTTTGCATTTTTAATTGAGTATTCTTGCTGTTTTTTTCTTTTGCTCCAAGTGTTTGTGGAAAGGTTTATAGCACTCATAATTCTTATGAGTATGGTTGCTCTTTTGGAATGGCATTATCCTTCCTAGAGTTTACCTTAAGCTTCCTTTCACTTGTTACAATTTGTGTTGTGTCTTTTAATTTTTGAATCTTGTCAAGTTTTGTCTTAGTCATGTTATTCCATATATGTCATTACATCTAGTAGTACTTTTATTGTTTTGATTGTTTCTTGCTTTAGTGTCATATAATTTTCTGAATTGATGTTGATCCTTTGTGCATTTTCTTTTTAGAATTGAGTTCATACTTGTATTCTAGACCTATACAAGTTCCAATACATCATTTTCTATTATGTCTTTGCTAGTTCATCATTCTGTTTTTTATTCCTATTAGGATTCCTCTGTTTCTGAAAAAAGTGCTTACTGTTTTTCCTTATTGCAACTGATTTACGTACTGTAAAATTCTGAAATTCTGGATTTGAGATATTCAAAGTGTTAGAAAAGAATAGAAAAAAGAATCATTCAAAAATATGAAGTACACAAAAAATGATAAATAAAATAAAAAAAGTGTACATTCCTGCCGAAAAAAAATACGGTAATCTGGCAGTGATTTTAAAAAATTTATTTCTCTCAATTGGCTTACTGTTTTTAATTGATTCCAGTGCCATTTTTGAGTTAACATCTTGAAGTTTCTGTGGTAAAAATTTCATAATCCAGTTCGCTCTACAACGTTCCAGTTAAATCAGTGAATATCAAACACAGTTTGCATAAAAAAAAAAAAAAAATTTCCAGTAGCTAATTTTTTGTTTTCTTCATCTACTCTAGTGCTTTTCCTTAAGTATTCTTTTGTGTGCCTACTTTTCTCATTGAGTTCTTTATTTTCTTGATTGTCTTTCATTCTTACTCTTTGAGTTTGTCTTACATATAGTATTCCTTTTGCAATTACCTTTCCTTGCTTATACCTTTTCTTGTTTGTCTTTATTGTTTCTTTGGTTTTGTGGTGGTTTGCTCTTAAGATTGGTGTGCTTGCTTTGACATATTTCATTTGAGGATTCCAAGGCCTCAAGATCAGATTGGAGCAAGAGCATTATTTCTTTGAGAGTGATATCTTTTTCAGCCTTAAATTCACTTCGGCAGTTTCAATTGCAAAGCTCACTGTTTTTGCTAATTTTTAACTTGTTTGCTGTTTTTGTGTGTTTGCTGTTTTTTATTTGCAAAATGGCTGGCTATTCAAGTGGTGCATCTTACAAACAGCATTCTCCTTCCAAAGCTTCAGTCCTTGGTGAAGAAGAACATAGAAGAAGGAGGCATCACCATCATTCTCATGAAGAGAGCTATAACCGTGACCAAAGATATCACCAAGTGTTCAACATTGCTTGTAAAAAAGTCCCTAGTTTTAATGGTGATAGTGATCCTAATGTGTATTTAGAATGGGAGACTAAGGTTGACCATTATTTTCATGTGTATAAGGTCCAAGATGACGATAAACTTAGGATAGTTTCTTCATCCTTTTTGGGCTATGCCAAAGAATGGTGGCATAAAATTGTAATGGACATTATATATCGCAAGAAACCTCCCGTGGTTTCTTGGAATGCTTTGAAAGAGTGTATGCGCGCGAGGTTTGTTCCTCCTTCTAGGAAGGAACACTTGTTGAAGTTCCAAAGGCTTCCTCAAGGACATAGGATGGTAGATGAATACTTTAAAGATTTTGAAACAACTTTGACTAAAATGAATATGCATGCTAATGAAGAGTCAAAGATTAAATGGTTTGTACGTGGTTTGAGAAGAGATATTAGAGACTTTGTAGAATTAAAAGAATATTCTTCTTTAAAGAGAGTGTTTCACAAAGCCATCAAGGTAGAATCATATCTTTTGAAAAAAACTTGCAAAAATACTCATGATGATGATTTGTACAACTCTTCTAGGAAGGATGCAAACAAAATTTCTACTCAAATTTCTCCTTCCACTTTTTCCAAACAAACCATGTTTCCAAAAAAAGTTTCTACTACAAATCCTTCTACTCCTAAATCACCTACCAAAACTTCAAATATCAAATGTTTTAAATGTTTAGGTTTTGGGCACATCGCTCTTCATTGTCCACAAAAGCAAATCTTAAAGATAAAGAAGGTAAAACAAGACCTAACTCACCCACTTCCCACAAGTAAAAATGAAAAAGACAAAGAAGGCCAAGTTGACATGGATCTAATCCTTTCACCTCCAAGGTGTTTTCCTTCCTTATCTTTTTCCTTACCCAAGGTTCCTATTTCACCACCATCTTGGTTAAAAACTGTTAGGGATAATTTGTTCATACCTCCTAATGGTTGTCACCATTTAAGAGGTCTTTTTCCAAAACATCACATCATTCCCAAACAAATTTTACCAACTTGGTCGATTAATAGAACCTCCTTTTCTGAAATCCCATTATTTAAAAATACTAAGTCATGTTTACATTTTTCTTCCACTTTTAATTGTAAAACTAAACTGACTTTGTTATATGCAGGGATTCAGAATTCGTGGACGAATTCTCTCCAACTCGAGGAGTATGATGAGAATCAAATAAAGGAGGCTTTTATTAATGGAGGAAGAGGACATCCACCCTCACATTTGAAGTTCTTCCTTCTAGTCTTCTCAAAATTAAAAGAAGACATAAAATAAAGATGAGGCCCAAGCCCAAAGCCCAAGCCCAAGCCCAAGAAGGCCAAAGCCCAAAGAGCCCAAGTCCATCCCATGAGGGGCAAGGCCAAGCTTTGAAATACTCTTGTATAGTTTTAGGAGGTGTGGTTATTAAATAAAGGAGTGTGAAAATGTAAAATAAAGTCACATTACCCATGTGACTTAGGAGAGTGGTGTATGTGTAGTTTTTGGGAGGTGTCATAGTAGAAAAAGGTCACACCTCCCATGTGACTTGTTTTTGGTGGGAATTTCAAATGAGTTTATTTGAAATTTCCCACCTATTTTTCAGCACCTTAGGCTATAAATAGAGGTGCTTCCTTTGTAAAATTCAGATTTGAATTTTATCTAAAGAAACTATACTCAAAATTGGAGTGAGCATTTGGAGAGCTTTGAGCTTCTTCTCTAGTCTTATCTTGAAGGACCATGGTTTCCTCAAGTGGCGGCTTCCACACTCATCTAGGAGCATCCATTCTTCTAGTGGCGTGATCATCCAACCATTCCTCCATCTTCATGAGCATTCTCTTCTCCTTCCTTTCTTCTTCTTCAATTTGTTCATGTAGCCTTGAGTTTTGAGTTGTTTTTGTTTTGGTTCCTTTAATTTTCCAGCACCTATTTTCTGTTTGCTTCTTAATTCTGTTCGGTACTTTTGTTTTTAATTCAATTCTGTTCGGTCTCTTCTTTTCATTCTCCTTTGTTGATTCAATTTGACAATATTTGGTTCATCCAAATGAGTTTGGGATTTGGTACTTGTTATTGGTGAGTTCTTGATTTTAGAACCATGATCCAACTTCTAAGAAAGTGCCTCTATATTTTCCAGCTCAAGGTGATTCCTCAAAGTGTCAAGAATCTTGTTCTATGTGGCTATTGGAATCACATCAGTGAGCATGGGTCCGAATCTTCTAGACATTCCTCACCTTCTAGATCCCCAAGTGAGAGTGAAAGTGAAAGCCCACATGAGGGTGACCTATTAGTAATAAGACGCATGCTTGGACAAGTGTTAAAACCTTTTGATGAAACTCAAAGAGAAAATATTTTTCATTCAAGGTGTCTTATTAATGATAGAGTATGCTCTTTGATTGTGGATGGGGGGAGTTGTGCAAATGTGGCAAGCGCAAGAGTGGTAGACAAACTTGGATTGCCTACCATCTCTCATGCCAAGCCCTACAAGTTACAATGGTTGAGTGAGGTGGGTGAGATAGTAGTGAACAAACAAGTCCTCATTACATTTTCCATTGGCAAATATTAAGATGAGGTCTTGTGTGATGTTGTTCCAATGGAAGCTACTCATATACTTTTAGGTAGGCCATGGCAATTTGATAGAAAAAAATTTCATGATGGCTTTACCAACAAAATTTCTTTTAACTTCCATGGACACAAAGTCATTCTTAAGTCTCTCTCTCCAAAGGAAGTACATGAGGACCAAATCAAAATGAGAGAAAAGAGAGAGAAAGAAAAAGATATAAAAAAATTCCAAGAGAAGCCTTCTCATATCTTCCCAACAAGTTAAAAAGGCAATAGTTACTCACAAGCCTATTTTTTTAGCTATTCCTAGACCTAGTGAATATGAGTCGGCTATGGATAGTCCCACATGTTTGGACCATTTGGTAAAGGAATATGAAGATGTGTTTCAAGATCCTCCTAAAGGCTTACCACCTCTAAGAGGGATTGAACACCAAATAGACTTCATGCCCGGGGTTTCTTTACCAAATCGCCCTGCATATAGGACCAATCCCTAAGAGACCAAAGAAATTCAAAGACAAGTTGAGGATTTATTAGCTAAGGGGTGGGTACAAGATAGCATGAGCCCATGTGTTATGCATGTCATACTTGTCCCTAAAAAGGATGGGACATGGAGGATGTGTACAGATTGTCGCGCTATAAATAACATCACCATCAAATATAGGCATCCCATTCCTAGGTTAGATGACTTGTTGGATGAATTACATGGGTCTAAAATATTTTCCAAAATTGATCTTAAGAGTGGTTACAATCAAATTCGAATTAAACATGGTGATGAATGGAAAACCGCTTTTAAGACCAAATTTGGTTTATATTAGTGGTTGGTCATGCCTTTTGGCTTGACTAATGCTTCTAGTACCTTCATGCGACTCATGCATCATGTTTTAAGAGCATTCATTGGCAAGTTTGTTGTGGTTTACTTTGATGATATTCTTATATATAGCTTGTCTTTAGAAGATCATGAGTCACATGTTAGACAAGTTTTAGAAACCCTTAGGAAGGAGAAATTGTATGCTAATCATGCTAAATGTTTCTTTGCATTAGATCATATAGACTTCCTAGGGTTTGTGGTTAGTCATAAAGGGGTGCATGTAGATCAAACAAAAGTTGCAGCAATTCAACATTGGCCTACACCCACCAATGTCAATGAAGTACGAAGTTTTCATGGACTTGCTAGTTTTTATAGGCGGTTTGTGAAAGACTTTAGTACAATTGTCGCACCTTTAAATGTCATAGTAAAGAAGGATGTGGTTTTTAAGTGGGGACAAAAGCAAGAAAACGCTTTCCAAACTTTGAAAGATAAATTAACTAAAGCCCCCATTCTAGCCCTTCCTAACTTTGCTAAGACATTTGAAATAGAGTGTGATGCCTCTAATATAGGCATTGGGGCCGTCCTCCTTCAAGAAGGACACCCCATAGCTTATTTTAGTGAGAAACTCAAAGGGAGTCATCTCAATTACTCCACTTATGATAAAGAACTTTATGCTCTTGTTAGAGCTTTGCAAAATTGGCAACATTATCTTTTTCCAAAGGAATTTGTGATCCATAGTGATCATGAGTCCCTTAAATATTTGAAAAGCCAAAGCAAGCTTAATAAGAGACATGCTAAGTGGGTGGAGTTTATTGAGCAATTTCCTTATGTGATCAAACATAAACAAGGTAAAATTAATGTGGTTGCCGATGCTCTTTCAAGAAGGTATACCTTGTTAAATGTTTTGAATGTTCAATATTTAGGATTTGATCACATAAAGGACCTTTACCATGATGACTTAGATTTCTCTTTAATCTATCAAGAGTGTTCCAAGGAAGGTCACAAAAACTTTTTCTTACATAATGGTTTTCTTTTCAAAGGAAAAAGACTTTGTGTTCCCCAAGGATCCATAAGACAATCTCTTGTTAGAGAGGCTCGTGAGGGTGGGCTTATGGGACATTTTGGGGTAGCTAAGACCTTAGAAACATTTCTTTTGGCCTCACATGCGCAAATCCGTACATACCTTCTGTGATAGATGTATAGCATGTAGGAAGGCTAAATCTAAGGTCCAACCCCATGGTTTATATACCCCTCTTCCTATCCCTACAATGCCTTGGGTGGATATTTCTATGGATTTTATCTTAGGACTACCCAAGACATCGAAGGGTAAGGATTCCATCTTTGTGGTAGTGGACCGTTTTTCTAAAATGGCTCATTTTATTCCATGCCACAAAGTGGATGATGCATGCCATATTGCAAATCTCTTCTTCAAGGAAGTTGATCGTTTGCATGGACTTCCTAGAAGTATAGTATCCGATAGGGATTCTAAGTTCTTAAGTCACTTTTGGAGGACCTTATGGGGAAACTTGGCACAAAACTTCTGTTTTCTACTACTTGTCACCCCCAAACTGATGGTCAAACCGAAGTGGTTAATAGAACCTTGGGTCAATTATTGAGATGATTTATTTCCGGGAATCCAAGGGCTTGGGAGGATTTACTACCTCATGTTGAATTTGCCTATAATAGGGTAGTAAATTCCACCACTAACCATTCTCCTTTTGAGGTTGTTTATGGGTTTAATCCCCTCACTCCTCTAGATCTTCTTCCCATTCCTGTACTTGATGAGGTTCTATGCAAAGACGGTTTTGAAAAGGCTTCTTTTATTAAAGATTTGCATACCCGCATCAAGTTACAAATTGAGAAGAAAGTTGGTAAGTATGCTGACACTGCCAACCAAAGGAGAAAGGCATTAATCTTTGAGCCCGGTGAATGGGTTTGGCTTCATTTGAGAAAGGATAGATTTGCTTCTCTAAGGAAGTCCAAACTTATGCCTCGTGGTGATGGCCCTTTCCAAGTCATCAAGAGGATTAATGATAATGCCTATGAGTTAGATATGCCCCCTACTTATCTTGGTAGTAATTCTTTCAATATTACTGATCTCACTCCTTTTGCTGCAGGTTTCCCAAATTCGTGGACGAATTCTCTCCAACCCGGGGAGTATGATGGAAACCAAGTAGAGGATGCTCAAGCCCATGAAGCCCAAGCCCAACAAGGGGCCCAAGCCCAACAAGGGGTCCAAGCCCAACAAGGGGCCCAAGCCCAACGAATTACTAGGAGCATGGCAAGAGCTTTGGGACAAGAGTATAATAAGATGGCTCTTCTTATTTCTTTTATAGAATAGGGTTGCGGATGTAATAAATAGGTGTAAGTAGTAAGGGAGGTTGGGGGGAGTGTAGATAGGAGTTAGGAGGTGCCAAACTAGGAAGGAAAGTCACACTTCCTTCATTGTCTAGTTGGCGCCGAATTTCATCAGCATTTGAGGTTCATTTAGCTTGCATTTCAGCACCTCATAGGCTATAAATAAGGTGCTTCTCTTTGTATTTTTCAGATTGGAATTTTATAGTAGAGAGACTATACTCAAATTTGGAGAGAAATTGTGAGTCTTGGGTCTTCTTCTTCCTTTGCCTTATCTTGTGAGCAATGGTGAGCTTCAAGTGGCGGCACTCCATCACTTATCTTGGAACAAGGAACCAAGTGGCGTGAATGGCTTCTCCAATTCTCAAAATCCAGCAAGCTTCTTCTATAAGTGTTCTTCTTCCTTTTCTTCAATTTTTGTTCGGTAGTTTTTAAGTTCTTAGTCTTTCCTTTCATTTGCACCGTTTAAATTTGTGTTTCCAGCTTTGTTTCTTTGATTCTGTTCGGTTCAGTAGCTTAGCATTTCAATTCGGTCCAGCTTTTCAATTCTTGTTCTTCATTCCTTGTGTTTGATTCCATTTGACAATATATGGACTTCCATATGAGCTTTGGTTTGGTGCAAAGTCTTGGTGAGTTCTTGAATTAGAACATTGATCCAATTCTAAGTAAAGTGCCATTTCATGACCAACTCAAGTTGCTCCTAAGAATGTCAAAGAATCATGTATTCTTGCTATTGCATTCACATCATAAGGACAAACCCAATCTCTGGTTAATTGGCGGCAACAACAAAGATGAAGGCTCCAGCAGCGATTCCGGCAGCGTCTCCAGCGGAGGCTCCAACGAAGGCTCCAGCGAGATTCCAACGAAGGCTCCGGCGAGATTCTGGCGACGGCTCCAGCGAGGGTCTGGTGGTGGTCCGACGAGGGTCTAGCGGCGACTCCGACGAGGTAGTGGCAACTCCGGCGAGACAGTGGGGCGGTGGCTGGAAAGTTCCAATGAATAGTGGGTTCACCAATAAAAATTGAACCCTAAACCCTAACCTTATGCTCTAGATACCATATTAAAGGAAAAGAAAGAATAGGGTAAATCACTTGTGTATATTGAACACATAGGGTTATGTTTATATAGGAAAAGAAACATATGGGCTAAGCCCATTACATAAATATGAGATATCTAAGAATATCTATAATATCTCATAATATCAAATAATATCTAATTATATCTAATAATATCTAATAATATCTAACATAATGTATTACCTTGAATTTAAAGAATGAGTCAAACAATGAAGAGATGTGTTAATCTTAGTCCAACAATCAATTAATGTTGACTTTATTACCTCTAAAAATGATGAATGTTTAGCTTTTGTCTTCCTTTCATTTTGGTATATGATGTTTTTCACATTTTCAATCATTGAATCTCACATTTCATATTATACATACCCCCAATTACGACCGGATACATTCAGACTTGGTCGTAATTGGGGTTATGTACATAAGTCCCCCCAACTCGGAATCCAAGAAGATGTACAGGTGGATTAATTTTAATGATGAATGAGTTCAACTTGAAATCGTTTGGATTTGGTTTTTTAGTTATGCTCGTGGTTGAACATGCTTCGTTCTTGATTGAACTTGCATTATTTTGCTTTGCTCTTGGTTGAGCGTGTTGTCGTGCTCTTGGTTGAACATTTCTAGTTCTTGATTGAACTTATATTATTTTTGCTTCGCTCTTGGTTGAACGAGTTGTTGTACTCTTGGTTGAGCGTTTTTAGTTCTTGATTTGAGTTTTCTATGGGGACCCTCCGGGATTCGGCGGTATGCTCCAAATGTTGTTGGACACCCTAAGTGGCGTTGTTGTTATCCCTACGAGATACCTGATAATGCAGTACCAGTAATTTTGTCATGTGTTGCTCTCTTAGGGATGCCAAATTTCGTTCCATTTTTTCCCGCATTTGGCCCAAGGCGTCTCTCACAGTTCTAGGTAGGTCTTCCTCGTTTGTTTTGGGGGTCCCCTATCGGTTGATTTAAGTTTTCCTGTTGGATACTCATATTGAGAGTGTATGTCTGAATTTCTTACTGGTCTTGTGGTCCTGGGAAAAGTCTTACCAGGCCCCACGGTGGGCGTCAAATGTTCCTACCAAAAATGAACTCGGGGAAACTACACGTTTAATATTATATTTAAGACACATAAATCAAACTATAAATCGGTTATAGGTTACTAGCGATTATAGTTACTATTATAAAATCCATTTATATCTCATGATAACCATTCAATGTTCTTCTTAATGGTCTAAGTCCAACAAGACCTATAAATAGGCGATGGCTATCTCTGTAAGGGAACACTAAACTTTATTCTATACTTTTACTCTTAGCTCTTTGTTAAGAATTTATCATCATCTTTGTATTCCTACTGACTTACGCATCGGAGAGTCTTTTTGCAGGTGCACCTCCCTCCCTCTTCAGAGACCAACTGAAAGCTCGTTCCCTGATGAACACGCAGTCCTCACCGATTTGCACTCCCCGAGTTCATTTTTGGTAGGAACACATATACTAAGTGAAAAGAGTAGCCATATTTGTATTTTTTTTAGAACGTCATAAATAGGGGCAATAAAAGTAAAAGCAAGTATATAATCAACCTTCATCCACCAATTATCACTCAACAAATTTTCTTTCACAAGTTTTGCATTATCCACGTTATCCTCTTTGTAAGAAGACCATTCATCACTAATAACCATCTCTTTGAGTCCTTTTTTCAAACTTTTAAACCTTTTAAGCATGACTATGGTTCAAGCAAATCTTGTTGGAGTAATAGAAAGCAACTTCAATAAGTTGAAGTTATTGAACATTGATAATTTCATAGAGTGCCCCACAATAAAGTTTTTAAGAAAGGTAGCATCATCATCAATTTGTGATATCCAAGAACATTGATGATAAATATCACTATTTCTTTTAGTATTTTTTGTTGCACAAATATTTTTCAATGCAAGATTCAAGGTGTGCACTACACAAGGAGCCCTATAGATTGAAGGAAATTTTAATTCTATGAGCACACCCGTTGCCTTACATACAACTGCATTATTAATTATAATTTATACCACATTGTACGATCCAAGCTCCATAATTACATCTCATGTGTTTAGTGATAAAATCTTTGTGCTTTATCTCACCAGATCCATATATTGACTTCAAAAACATTGGTCCACTCTCAATGATAGCCATAAAATTGATAAGTGGTCTTCTTTGAGGATGACTCCACCCATCACTAACAATTGTTACACCTTTCTGATTCCATGAGTTTCGTATAGGTTGCAAAAGACTTTCTACATGACTTATTTCCTTTGAAAGTAAAGGACCTCTCAGTTTATTATATGTTGGCGTTACATATCCACTAAGATTATAAGTATTAACTACATAAGAAAATGCACTTTTATAATAAGGACTTCTTGCTAAATTAAATGGTAGTCCTGAAAAATAAAACATCCTCGCGATTTCACAATCAAGAGTATCTCGCTTGCATATTGAAAGCAACTTGTAAAGAACCTTTAAATTTTGGGTTAACATCATTGTTTTTCTTATTTCCTTTATCAGATACAGGTGGTAGAGGAACCTTTTTTTCATTTCAATTTCTCGATTTTCAATGTTGCTTCATTGTCTAATTTTTTAAACCCTCAACAAGTTTTGAAGGAGTCACGTTTGAACAAATTCTAACTCCTGCTCCCATAAGTTTTAACAAATGAGCTCTTATTTGAGTGTAAAATCTATTGAACGAGAAATCACATAAACTACATTTCATATTATTTCCACCACGAAGATTTTTTCTTAACTTTGAAACATATCTTCATAAATGTTTTTTTTCATCATCTTGTTCGATAGCTTGATTAGGTATATTTATCGTAATTTCCTAACAAAAATAGATTAAATATAATAAATTTACTTAAATATAAAAATCAAATAAATTCATCTAATAGAAATAATTTATGAATAAAAAAATAAAACATGTAGCAAATTAAAAATTAATTATAGTATAATATATTATATTTTTTTAATTTTTCTTACCGGGCTCAAGGTTGAGTCGTCCGAGGCGGTGAATCCAATGTGATCAGATAGACCAATCTGTCTCTTGACGGATTGTCAGGCTTTAACGATGAAACTGAGTGAAAGTCAACCTCTTCGATGTTAAAAATTAAGAGTGTAAGATATATGATTAAGAAGTAAATGCATTCAATATTATGTGAGTCAGAAGTACTCCCTTTTATTTATAGACTTGTATTTATCATTAATTGGTTATATTTAAATAACCATAACAATAATTATCATTAACCGGTTATATTTACATAACTATAAATATTTATTATTAAGTGATTATATTTACATAATCATAAAAATATTTATCATAACCATAAAAATTTATCATTAACTAGTTATATGTAGATAACCATACACATATTTATCATTAAGTAGTTATATTTACATAATCATCAAAATATTTATTAGTAATTGGTTGTATTTATATAACCATAAAAATATTTATATATTTTTTTAAGGTTATTTCAAACATTGTAATTAAATATAAAATATTGTTATTTATTTAACTTTATTTTATATTTTTTTAATTTTAATATGATTATTATAAAAATATTATTTTAATATTTTATTTTTTTTAAGTAAAAGTTTAATATTATTTTAAAATAATAATCTTTAATAAAACATTAATTTATTATTTAAAAATAGATTTAAATTATAAATAAATAATTTTGTGTTTTGTAATTTAAAATAAAGCAAAATAAAAATATAATATTTAAATTATAAAAAAAATACATAATATTATATAATTATATAGTAAATTGTATTTAAATATAAATTAAATAATATTACATCAAAAAAAAAAACAATGTCATGTGTCAATCGAAAGTAATTAATGACACCACACTAAACCAATTCTTTTCATTTGAAAATAATGACACTGACGAATTCAAAATAACCTACATCTTCAAATAAAATATTCCATTTATTTTGGATTTTTTTTCATCTCTTCTTTCTCATAGTGTTTTCCTTCTTTGTCTTCTTCTTTCTTCTTCCACTGCAATACTTAAAAGTGTCCTCCGACTGCCCACAAAGTGGTGTTATAATTAGAGGCCTTAAATAAGAGGAAAGTGAATTATTTTTTAAAGATTTTCGCAAGTGTTGAAGGTAGAGTGAAAAGCTATGAAAAATCAATCAATTAAAAATCTGTTTAGCCAAATAGAAAACTGTTTTAAGTTTGATTCAGAAAATCAACCTGTTGTTTTCACGAAACAATCGGCTGTTTATACCAGCAGATTTGAAAACCAAAAATAAAAACAATTTAATGAGATAGAGAGATTCCCAAAAGATGTTTATACTGGTTCACTCTTAACCAAGAGCTACATCCAGTCCTCAGCTAACCACTGAAAATTCACTATGTAATCAATCCTAGATTACAAACACACACCAAAAGTGATGATCTTGAATCTCTCAAGAACACACACCACTCTTTGACAAACCACACAGTTTCCAAAAACACCTTTTAAAACTACACCACACCAGAACACACAAAAATAGAATGTTCAAGGAAGAAGGGAATAGAATACACTTGGGTGAATCAAAGATTAAAGTTTAGAATTACAAGACACAATCCTATTCCACACTTGAGATGATCCAAAAGCTCTTTGAAATCCTAAAAATTGTTTTTGATTGGTCTCTCTTAGTTAATACATAGGAGTGTAAAACAACCTTTTTATACTCCAATCAAATGGTCATAGCAGTTAATTCAAGAACCAAAAGTTGTTAGAATCATTTAAAATAGATTGGAAACTCTTAACAGAATTCTATTAAGTTTTTCATAAAAACAACCAGTTCAATTCTCAAAACAACTGGTTGAATCAGTTTGACAAAAAAGTCAAAACAAAGCCAAGCTTTTAAAACTCATTTTAAAAGTCACTAAGTGTCAAACAACCGATTGAACCGACATTTCAACTGGTTGAAAATTCACACTCTTTAGAAAACTCATCTTTACAAAAAGATTAAGATTCAATTAACCTTGGATCATCTTAAAGAGTGAATTAACAAATTCAAAGACTACTAGACACACACAACCAACAGCAAGGTCTTCAAGCATTCCTCTTGGATTTGGAGACATCAAAGCACCTTGTTCAACAACTGGGTCGTGATCAACCCACCTAAAAGTGTTTGACATCGTATCGTACACGTATCCGCCATGTGTCAATGCTCGGCATGTCTGAAGTGCAGAAGCGAAGATTATGAACCGTGTCTGAGCTTCATAGGCTTCAAGTTCCCTTCTATACACCTATTATCTACTATGACAACCTTAATACAATTTTACCTTATTACAATCTTGTTTTCTAGGACAAAACGTATGGAATTAGACATGTTATTTGTTAGTGAAAAAGGTGTTGAACAAATATTCTAACTAAACCCTTTTTTAGGACAAATTCATTGCTTTAAATACCAAACTAATTTGAGTAGTTTGGGAGATATAAGAGGATTATGGTTGTTTGAAAACCATTAACAGTTAGTTAGATCATAGTAATTCTACTATTGGCAGTGAGGCACGTAGTTCATACCTAACTTTCTAGCACTCCATCCTATCGACCTTCCACCTCAACGAATCAATCAAATCATGACCTTCCGATCTAATGATTAAAGTCATAAGAACGATTAAGATGGAAGGAACTTACTTATCCCTTGAAATCATAATTAAGGGGATATGAGCTTACATGGACCTAGGGTGGTCCTCTGTATAGGTAGGGTCCAAGACAAAAACTATAAATAGGTAGATGCTTGTGGGGTAAGAGGTTATGAACACTTAACTCTAAACATATAATTCTAATATAAAATTGTAACTGACTTGAGCGTCCATGATGGAGATCAAGCTCAAGAGGACATGGAGGCCAATCATCAAGCTCAAGAAGAGGTGGAGGCACAAATGGAGGACGCCCATTGATGTGATTCCAATAGCCACATAGAACAAGATTCTTGACATTTTTAGGAATCACCTTAAGCTGGAAAATATAGAGGCACTTTTCTTAGAGTTGGATCATGGTTCTAAGACAAGAACTCACCAATTACTAGTACCAAATCCCAAACTCATTTGGATGAACCAAATATTGTCAAATTGAATCAACAAAGAGATTATAACTTGGAATGACCAAACAGAATTAGGCAAGAAAACATATGAACCGAACAAAATAGAAATTAAAAACAAAAACAGAACATAGGTGCTGGAAAATGGAAAAACCGAACCAAAACAACTCAAGAACACAAGGCAACATGAACAATTGAAAAAGAAGAAAGGAAGGAGAAGAGAGTGCTCATGAAGATGGAAGAATGTTGGATGATCTCGCCACTAGAAGTGTGGAATGCTCCTAGATGAGAGTGATGCCGCCACTTGAGGACTCCAATGATCCATCAAGATAAGACTAGAGAAGAAGGCTCCAAAAGCTCTCCAAAGGTCACTCAAAATTTGAGTAGAGTTTTCTTAGATTAATTCCAATCTGAATTTTACAAAGAGAGCACCTCTATTTATAGCCTAAGGTGCTGAAAATGCAAGCTAAAACAATTCAAATTTCCCTCCCAAAGCTAGCTAAAACCGGCGCCTATTTCAAGCCATGAGGAAGGTGTGACTCCTTCCTTCACTTTGGCACCTCCTATTCTACTTCTACAACTATCTACTAACACACCCCCCTAAAGCTCCTAACTAAAGCCTAAAAGATGCTATAACAAAAGAGGTTTCTAAAGTTTCCCTCTAAGCACCTTCAACTAAAGAAACTACAAAAGGAGAAAATAAATGTCCTCTAGCTCCCAAAGCTTTGAACATGCTTCTTGTAATCCTTTGAGGTGGACTTTGACCTCCATGGGCGTCCTCCATTTGTGCCTCCACCTCTTCTTGAGCTTGATGATTGGCCTCCATGTTCTCTTGAGCTTGATCTCCATCACCCATGGAGGTCAAAGTCCACCTCAAAGGATTACAAGAAGCATGTTCAAAGCTTTGGGAGCTAGAGGACATTTATTTTCTCTTTTTGTAGTTTCTTTAGTTGAAGGTGCTTAGAGGGAAACATTAGAAACCTCTTTTGTTTTAGCATCTTGTAGGTTTTAATTAGGAGCTTTAGGGGGGTGTATTAGTAGAGAGGTGTAGGAGTAGAATGGGAGGTGCCATAGGAGGTTTGTTTTAGGCGCCGGTTTCTAGAATAGTTTAGGAGGGAATTTTAAAATGTTTTAGCTTAGTTTTTCAGCACCTTAGGCTATATATAGAGGTGCTCTCTTTGTAAAATTCAGATTGGAATTAATCTAAGAAAACTCTACTCAAATTTTGAGTGACCTTTGAAGAGCTTTTGGAGCCTTCTTCTCTAGTCTTATCTTGATGGATCAATGGAGTCCTCAAGTGGCGGCATCACTCTCATCTAGGAGCATTCCACACTTCTAGTGGCGAGATCATCCATCCTCCTTCCATCTTCATGAGCATTCTCTTCTCCTTCCTTTCTTCTTCTTCAATTGTTCATGTTGCTTTGTGTTCTTGAGTTTTTCAGTTTCGGTTTTTTCTATTTTCCAGCACTATGTTCTGTTTCTGTTTTTAATTTCTGTTTTGGTTCGGTTCATTTGATCATTTGTTCAATTCTGTTCGGTCAATTCCAGTTTTAATCTCTTTGTTGATTCAATTTGACAATATTTGGTTCATCCAAATGAGTTTGGGATTTGGTACTAGTTATTGGTGAGTTCTTGTCTTAGAACAATGATCCAACTCTAAGAAAAGTGCCTCTATATTTTCCAGCTCAAGGTGATTCCTAAAAATGTCAAGAATCTTGTTCTATGTGGCTATTGGAATCACATCATGTGGTATCATGAGTCTTAGGTTCTTCTTGTTTAATTGTTGAGTTGTGTGCACTTTAATTTCAAGAGCTCTTTAATTTCTTGCAATTTAAGTTTCTGTTTTAGAATTTTAATTGAGTATTCTTGCTGTTTTTCTTTTGCTCCAAGTGTTTGTAGAAAGGTTTATGGCACTCATAATTCTTATGAGTATGGTTGCTCTTTTGGAATGGCATTATCCTTCCTAGAGTTTACCTTAAGCTTCCTTTCACTTGTTACAATTTGTGTTGTGTCTTTTAATTTTGTAATCATGTCAAGTTTTGTCTTAGTCATGTTATTCCATATTTGTCATTACTTTTAGTAGTACTTTTATTGTTTTGATTGTTTCTTGCTTTGGTGTCATATAATTTTCTGAATTGATGTTGATCCTTTGTGCATTTTCTTTTTAGAATTGAGTTCATACTTGTATTCTAGACCTATACAAGTTCCAATACATCATTTTCTATTATGTCTTTGCTAGTTCATCATCCTGTTTTTTATTTCTATTAGTATTCCTCTGTTTCTGAAAAGAGTGCTTGCTGTTTTTCCTTATTGCAACTGATTTACGTACTGTAAATTTCTGAAATTCTGGATTTGAGATATTCAAAGTGTTATAAAAGAATAGAAAAAAGAATCATTCAAAAATATGAAGTACACAAAAAATGATAAATAAAATAAAAAAAGTGTACATTCCTGCCGAAAAAAAATACGGTAATCTGGCAGCGATTTTAAAAAATTTATTTCTCTCAATTGGCTTACTGTTTTTAATTAATTCCAGTTCCATTATTGAGTTAACATCTTGAAGTTTCTGTGGTATAAATTTCATAATCCAGTTCGCTCTACAACGTTCCAGTTAAATCAGTGAATATCAAGCACAGTTTGCATAAAAATAAAAATAAAAATTCCAGTAGCTAAAATTTTTGTTTTCTTCATCTACTCTAGTGCTTTTCCTTAGGTATTCTTTTGTGTGCCTACTTTTCTCATTGAGTTCTTTATTTTCTTGATTGTCTTTCATTCTTACTCTTTGAGTTTGTCTTACATATAGTATTCCTTTTGCAATTACCTTTCCTTGCTTATACCTTTTCTTGTTTGTCTTTATTGTTTCTTTGGTTTTGTGGTGGTTTGCTCTTAAGATTGGTGTGCTTGCTTTGACATATTTCATTTAAGGATTCCAAGGCCTCAAGATCAGATTGGTGCAAGAACATTATTTCTTTGAGAGTGATATCTTTTCAGCCTTAGTTCACTTCGGCAGTTTCATTGCCAAAAAGCTCACTGTTTTTGCTAATTTTTAACTTGTTTGCTGTTTTTGTGTGTTTGCTGTTTTTAATTACAAATGGCTGGATTTTCAAGTGATGCATCCTACAAGCAGAATTCTCCTTCCAAAGCTTCAATTCTTGGTGAATTACATGAAGCTCAAAGAACAATTAGACGGTTGGAGGAGAAAATGCTAAAGATGGAGGTACAACAAGCTAGACCATCTCCTTCTATCCATGATGGACATCATTCTCATAGACCATCTTCAAGAGCTTCTTCAAATGATGTTGGCCGTGAAGATGAGCATAGGAGAAGGAGACCTCCACCCCAAGTCCATGGACAAAGACATCATCACCAAGGGGAAAGAATTCACTACGGCAATGGCTTCTACCATGATGCAAAGTCCAAGCTTCCTTCGGTCAAACTACCTTGTTTTAATGGTTCTAGTGATCCAAATGTGTATTTAGATTGGGAGGCTAAGTGTGAACAAATTTTTGAGATCCAAGATGAGCATAAGCTCAAGCTAGCCACCCTAGAGTTTAGTGATTATGCCATGAAATGGTGGCATGGAATTGTAAAGGACATTATCTATCACAAGGGTCCTCCCGTGGACTCTTGGAACTCTTTAAAGGATCATATGCGCGCTAGGTTTGTGCCCCCACATTTTAGGAAAGACCTCATGTTGAGACTCCAACGGTTTCAACAAGGCACGCTAAATGTGGATGAATATTATAAGGAGCTTGAGACGCTTGTGCTTAAAATTGAATTAGAAGAAAGTGAAGAAGCCATGGTTGCTAGGTTTGTGAGTGGTCTTAGGAAGGATATTCAAGACATTGTTGAGTTACAAGAGTATTCATCATTGGGTTCTTTAGTTCATCTTGCAATGAAGGTGGAAGCCCAACTTGCTAAGAAAAACTCTTTTAAAAATGCTTCCAATGATGGATACTACTCCAAGTCTTGGAGGCACAAAACTTCTTTTTCTAAACATCCTTCCAAAGATTCTTCTTTCAAACCCAAGGAATCTAAGCCATCTACTTCTAGACCTAAGTCTCCCACTAGAACATCTAACACTAAATGCTTTAAATGTATGGGTTATGGTCATATTGCTGCAAATTGTCCTTCCAAACGAAGTATGTACATGCATGAGGGCATTGTAGTTAGTGAGCATGATTCAGATTCTCCAAAGCATTCATTGCATTCTCATGCATCTAGTGAGGAAGAGAGCGAATGTCCACTTGAAGGGGACTTGTTAGTTGTGAGAAGACTTCTTGGACAAGTTTCACAACCTTTTGATGAAAGTCAAAGGGAAAATATTTTCCATACAAGATGTCTTATTCAAAACAACATTTGTTCCTTGATAGTGGATGGGGGTAGTTGTGCAAATGTGGCTAGTACAAGAGTAGTAGATAAGCTTGGATTGCCTACTATCTCTCATACAAAGCCCTACAAGTTACAATGGCTTAGTGAAGTAGGAGAAATAATTGTTAATAAACAAGTCCTCATCCATTTCTCCATTGGAAAATACAAAGATGAGGTATTATGTGATGTTGTGCCCATGGAAGCCACTCATGTTCTTTTGGGAAGGCCTTGGCAATTTGATAGAAAAGTTTTACATGATGGCTTTACCAACAAATTATCTTTTGAATTCCATGGTCACAAGGTTACTTTAAAATCTCTCTCTCCAAGAGAAGTCCATGAGGACCAAGTTATCATGAAGAAAAAGAGGGAGAGTGAAAAAGATAAAAAAGATAAAAAAGATAAGAGTTCTAAGCCTACACTCCTTGTGTCTAGGCGTGACATTGAAAGGGAAATAGTGGCTCATCATCCTCTTTTCTTAGCCATCCCTAGAACTCTTAGAGTAGAATCACTTGTTGATAGTTCTCATTGCTTGGAAAATTTGGTAGAAGAGTTCAAAGATGTGTTTCAAGATCCTCCAAATGGACTTCCACCTTTGAGAGGGATTGAGCACCAAATTGATTTGATACCGGGCTCTTCTTTACCAAATCGTCCAGCATATAGGACCAATCCAAGTGAAACCAAGGAAATTCGCCAACAAGTTGAGGCTTTGATTGAGAAAGGGTGGGTGCAAGATAGCATGAGTCCTTGTGCTATGCCTATCATCTTAGTGCCAAAAAAGGATGGCACATGGTGAATGTGTTCGGATTGTAGGGCCATCAATAACATAACCATTAAGTATAGGCATCCCATACCTAGACTAGATGATTTGTTGGATGAATTACATGGTTCTAAAATCTTTTCAAAGATTGATCTTAAAAGCGGCTACAATCAAATCCGTATCAAACCGGGTGATGAATGGAAGACGGCTTTTAAGACCAACTTTGGTTTATATGAGTGGTTAGTTATGCCTTTTGGTTTAACTAATGCACCAAGTACCTTCATGCGCCTCATGCATCATGTTCTTAGACCTTTCATTGGTAAGTTTGTTGTGGTTTACTTTGATGACATTCTCATTTATAGCTTATCTTTGAATGACCATAGGTTGCATGTTAGGCAAGTTTTGGAAACCCTTAGGAAGGAACATTTGTATGCTAACCTTGCTAAATGTATGTTTGCTCTTGATCATATAGAATTCCTAGGGTTTGTTGTTAGTTGTAAAGGGGTCCATGTGGACAAAACAAAGGTGGTGGCCATTCAAAATTGGCCTACACCGAAATCTTTGAATAAGGTCCGAAGTTTTCATGGGCTTGCTTCTTTCTATAGAAGATTTGTCCCAAACTTTGGTACCATTGCCGCACCACTCAATGACATAGTGAAAAAGGATATGGTCTTTCATTGGGGAGAAGCACAACAAAATGCTTTTGATACTTTGAAAGAAAAATTGACTAATGCTCCCATCTTGGCCCTTCCTAATTTCACTAAGACATTTGAGATTGAGTGTGATGCTTCAAGCATAGGTATTGGGGTTGTTCTCCTTCAAGAGGGCCACCCCATAGCCTATTTTAGTGAGAAATTGAAGGGAAGTCATCTCAACTATTCCACCTATGATAAGGAATTATATGCACTTGTTAGGGCTTTGTTTACTTGGCAACACTATCTTTTTCCCAAAGAGTTTGTGATACATAGTGATCATGAATCTCTTAAATATTTGAAAAGCCAAAACAAACTTAACAAGAGGCATGCTAAGTGGGTGGAATTCATTGAGCAATTTCCTTATGTGATCAAACATAAGCAAGGCAAAATAAATATTGTGGCGGATGCTCTTTCTAGAAGATACACCTTGCTAAATCTTTTAACCTCTCAATATCTTGGTTTTGATCACATTAAGGAACTTTATCATGATGACCTTGATTTTTCTCCCATCTATCAAGAGTGTCTTAAAGGAGGACACAAAGACTTTTTTATTCAAGATGGCTTTCTTTTTAAAGGAAAACGTCTTTGTGTTCCCCAATGTTCTATTAGATTATCTCTTGTTAGAGAAGCTCATGAGGGGGGTTTAATGGGACATTTTGGGGTTGCTAAAACTTTGGATGTGTTGCATGAACATTTCTTTTGGCCTCATATGCATAAACATGTTCATATTTGTGTGATAAATGCATAGCTTGCCGCAAAGCTAAGTCTAAAATGCATCCCCATGGTCTATATACTCCTCTTCCTATCCCTTCAATGCCTTGGGTAGATATATCTATGGATTTCATCTTAGGCTTACCCAAGACATCAAAGGGAAAGGACTCCATTTTTGTGGTAGTGGATCGTTTTTAAAAGATGGCTCACTTTATTCCTTGCCACAAAGTGGATGATGCATGCCACATTGCAAACCTCTTCTTCCAAGAAGTGGTTCGCTTGCATGGGATTCCTAGGTCTATAGTGTCCGATAGAGATCCTAAATTCTTAAGTCACTTTTGGAAGACCTTGTGGGGCAAGCTTGGAACTAAGCTTTTATTTTCTACCACTTGCCACCCACAAACTGATGGTCAAACCGAGGTGGTGAATAGAACTTTAGGACAACTATTGAGATGCTTTATTTCGGGGAATCCTAGAGTGTGGGAGAATTTACTACCCCATGTTGAGTTTGCATATAACCGAGTAGTAAATTCTACCACCTCCCATTCTCCTTTTGAGGTGGTCTATGGGTTTAATCCCATAACACCTCTTGATCTTATTCCTATTCCCCTTCTTGAAGATGTCTTGTGCAAAGATGGGGATGAAAAGGCTTCTTTTGTGAAAACTTTGCATAAAGACATCAAGAAGAGAATTGAGAAGAAGGTTGGCAAGTATGCTGAACTTGCCAATAAAAGGAGAAAAGCATTGTTGTTTGATGAGGGCGATTGGGTTTGGCTTCACTTGAGGAAGGATCGTTTTCCTACTCAAAGGAAGTCCAAACTAATGCCTCGAGGGGATGGACCTTTCCAAGTCCTCAAGAGGATTAATGACAATGCTTATGAGTTAGATATGCCTGATACATTCTTAGGTAGTCATACTTTTAATGTCAGCGATCTAACTCCTTTTTCTGTAGGTCTCCAGAATTCGTGGTCGAATTCTCTCCAACTCGGGGAGTATGATGGAGATCAAGCTCAAGAGGACATGGAGGCCAATCATCAAGCTCAAGAAGAGGTGGAGGCACAAATGGAGGACGCCCATGGAGGTCAAAGTCCACCTCAAAGGATTACAAGAAGTATGTTCAAAGCTTTGGGAGCTAGAGGACATTTATTTTCTCTTTTTGTAGTTTCTTTAGTTGAAGGTGCTTAGAGGGAAACATTAGAAACCTCTTTTGTTTTAGCATCTTGTAGGTTTTAATTAGGAACTTTAGGGGGGTGTATTAGTAGAGAGGTGTAGGAGTAGAATAGGAGGTGCCATAGGAGGTTTGTTTTAGGCGCCGGTTTCTAGAATAGTTTAGGAGGGAATTTTAAAATTTTTTAGCTTAGTTTTTCAGCACCTTAGGCTATATATAGAGGTGCTCTCTTTGTAAAATTCAGATTGGAATTAATCTAAGAAAACTCTACTCAAATTTTGAGTGACCTTTGGAGAGCTTTTGGAGCCTTCTTCTCTAGTCTTATCTTGATGGATCAATGGAGTCCTCAAGTGGCGGCATCACTCTCATCTAGGAGCATTCCACACTTCTAGTGGCGAGATCATCCATCCTCCTTCCATCTTCATGAGCATTCTCTTCTCCTTCCTTTCTTCTTCTTCAATTGTTCATGTTGCTTTGTGTTCTTGAGTTTTTCAGTTTCGGTTTTTTCTATTTTCTAGCACTATGTTCTGTTTCTGTTTTTAATTTCTGTTTTGGTTCGGTTCATTTGATCATTTGTTCAATTCTGTTCGGTCAATTCCAGTTTTAATCTCTTTGTTGATTCAATTTGACAATATTTGGTTCATCCAAATGAGTTTGGGATTTGGTACTAGTTATTGGTGAGTTCTTGTCTTAGAACAATGATCCAACTCTAAGAAAAGTGCCTCTATATTTTCCAGCTCAAGGTGATTCCTAAAAATGTCAAGAATCTTGTTCTATGTGGCTATTGGAATCACATCAGTCCAAGTATAATTACAGGTACTCTGTCGAAGATGAAGGACGCGAAGACCATGAGACAACAACCTAAAAGACCTTGTGTAAAGAATATTCAGTCTTGTAAGAACAATAATATCTATAAATAGAGAACTCTTTAATCACATTCATAATTACATTTTAATAATACGTTCTTATATTTTCGCTCTCCATATTTCTTAATACTGTTAAAGATTTTAAAATGCTCTATTAAGTTGTAAACTTGCATGCTTAGTCTGATAATTTTATCATGTACATCTTATTATAATACTTGGGCAACTTCTCTTTACTATTCCCATTTCAAGCAAATTTCTGCTAATTTATCTTTAACAATTCTTTATTTCATATTACTGTTTTAGCTAAATTCATAATACAAAACATAGTTACACAGTAATGGACTCTCATGAAAATAATAGAATGTGTCAGAGGAATTCTCTTGGTATTATTGAATGTTCTATAGAAGTTTCCTTTGGTTTAAATACTTTGGTTTGTCATTATGTATCCAATATTGTAGTGTCACAATTCGAACTTTGAATTCTTAAAATAGTTTCATTTTTAATTCGGCCATTGTTTTACAAATGTGAAATATTCACTCATTTTTCCTGATAATTAACCTTTATAATTTCGAGAGTAGAAGAAAATTCAAGTTTTAAATAAATTAAAATTACAATCATTCAATTTGAAAAGCAAGTTTATAATTATATTTGACACTCGTAAAATTCATCTTACTCAATAATCATATATCTAGAGTAACGATGGTTTAAAATTGTATAGTTAATTTTGTTTAACATTAGTTCTCATTGACTTATAAAATTATTATATTATTTAACTATTTCAAATTTAATATGAAATATTAATGGTCTTGGATCTTTAAACAAGTCAAACCTACTGGGACATGGAGTGCTATAATATCCACAACAAATAGAAAGATAAATTCAATGGAGATGGATGTAGTATCTACAGTGCCCTATACTTGCACCAATACAAACATATTTATTTAATTGAAATTTCTCACATACATATTAATGGATATATAGATATATCAATATTAATTATTTAAATAAAGTAATTTCTTTAGAATGATTTAAATACAATGTTATATTCACTTAATTCAATCAAATTAAAAATAAGTTTGAACTGAATTAGTAATTTAGTTCTTACATAATTTTTAAAATATTTTAAGTTTGGGTGAATAATATATTTTTCCCGATATAAAATATAATTCACACAAGACAAGCAATCTTACTGATATTACTAGTGGCTCAGAGATATCATAATCAAAACTTGTGTATTTGATTATAATACTCAATAATACTATCACTAAGCGACCCTAATGGGTGAGCAAGTTCAATCATTCTCTCTAATGTTCTCAAAGGCCACAGATTTGTAATCAAAATTAAAATATACAAATAAAAGAACACTAACAACAAAAACTATCCATTGATTGTAAAAGAGTTCATGTACATTGGCTGAAAGTATTTTGTTGAGTATGAAGTTATATATTATGTCAAAAAATCTTTCACAACTCCCAATCGGGTAATTGTCGGAAGCCTATTCAGAACATCTCGTTAGATCTGAAACCACATCAGTCGAGAGTGAGATAAACTCCTTGTTGTTTCAAGTATTCCTTGGCCTCAACAATGTCCTGAAAAGAACCAAAATAAGCAACATTTTTCCACGTTATCATTCCAGCATCAGTCTACTGTAATCAGGCCATAAGGATTATATTCTTTAAAAAAGGGCAATTAGGAGAATAAAAGTAGTAAGTGCATAATGACCATCATCACAATTGAACTATAATTTAAATAGAATTGAGATTTGTGGAAGCAAAATCATTTTCTTATAGTAGATGCAGTGCTAATTCGGAAGAGGGAGAGCAGGGATAGAAAAATTAGGTTTCTATTTAGCTGATGACATTTACTATCTATCTGCATATGGAAAGAGAGTGTCAACTAAAATTCAAAAACGTATGGGGAGCAATAAAATAAGATAACCATTCATTGATGATTTCAGAAATTGGATATGAAAAAATATTCTACCAAATAATAGCTTAAGCTTTGGGTGGTTGGTCCTGTTGATGATCCAGACAAAAATCCTGTATTACTTTTTAATAGAATAATTGGAGCTTGACATGGAACATGTCGCAGACTCTATATATCAGTGACAGAGTATCGTTGAGTGATAATGAGGATGATGATAATGTGATGGAGATCGGTATACAAGAAAGGAAGAGAGAAATGATTTATAATCTAGGTCTGCAGTATGCCAAATGACATTGGAAGATTTTTGTGATTACATTAGAATTATAAAAGTATCCTTCGATAAGTCCCATATCTACTCCAGATTCTGCACCTAGAATTTCTTTTCAAATAAAAATGATAAACCTGAGGGAAGGGATCTTGGAGATAGAATCCTACCAACTCCAGTGGTAACTGACACAGTCATTAACTCCCTAAGAAATTAGAATTGAGACACACACCCCATGCTATAGTGGAGTCTTCAAACGTTTCAAACATAACAATAATAATAAAAATTAGAAACCACAAAGTTATTAAGGCCCAAAGTGTAAAGTGGCCGGTGAAAAACAGGTGTGCTTTGAGATGACTTCTTTGGCACGGTGTTTTGGGAAATATGACTGGCATGTTTCTGTTGTCGGTCATTTTTAAGACTCCATTTTTTTACTTCTATGTAATTTATAATAAGAGAACATATCCTTCTCTTATAAAAATTTTAAATAGCATCTAGTTTGATAAATATAAATAATATCTAATTCTTAATCCACAATATGTGTGTGGAAATTAAACATAGCATCTTTTCAGTCCAGAAATTTTAATGTACACACATAAAGTAACATGCATATAGGGACTATAAAAGCACAAACCAAGCAAATTACATTACATTGACACAAAAGAATACCTTCTGCAACAATAGAGCTTCTTGAGGACAGGTTGGAAAATTCATCAGACCAACTCCAACCATTAATAAACCGTAACATCCTAAAGACACAACAAAATATATAGGTAGCTGCACAGAGGGCAAAACAAAGAATAGTCAGCATTATGTAAATAGAATTCAATAAAATAGAGTTACAACAAGATTGATGAAACTGTAAAAGATCAAAGCACTTTGCTTATAAGGCTTAGGTTTAAATTTAGCTGCTAGTAATCCCCCTTGATTGGGAACCTACATGCACAACTGCATGCCACACTATTGGAAATAGAGCCTCCCCGACCAAAAACTATCTTCTCCCGAAAACCAAATAAAAAATAAAAAATCAAACAAATATCAAACGATAACAGACAAAATCACTAAATTCATTACATAACCCATTAACACATCAAACATATTCAAAATGTTAATATAGCCTTAAAATTTAAAACTTAATAAACACCAGTAAATCAATGCAATCACAGCTAAAAAACTTAAGTACATACATCATTTTACCATTTCCTACCTCCAGGCAAGGGTCACAATAAATAATCAAATGTAATCACATTCATGAGGATACCAAATCTACATGACAACTTAATTGAATTAAAAACTATTTGCCACTTCCATCTGATGGGATCTCCATGAAATTCATTTCATAGTTTAATGCAACTCAAAACCCTTGCGCAACTTCCTAGCATCACTTGGAAGTATCATGTACTAACCTACAAACTAAAAATCCATGTTACAAGATCAAAGAAACCAAGAACACAAATTTCATTGCACATCAAATGAATCAATTCAAAACAGAGATTTACATCATATTCCAAATGGCACCAATTCCTAAACAAACAAAACATTAATGATGGTTATTAGTTATGACAGCTTATCCTAAACACTTAAATTCTTAACACTGTAATTGCCATTACCAATGCCAAAATCTTCACAATATGTTTCATTTATCAATCTAAAATTAGACCAAATATATAAATATGCATAAATTTATATGTAGAAAAGGTGATTACGAATTTTCTGCATTTATTTATTAAACTATTTTCATGTGTCATTAGTGCGCATACACCCTTTTCCAAACTCAATTTCAAATTTTAGAATGCAGTTCTTTTGCATACAACTGTTCGAAAAATGGCCTCAGAGCTGTAGGAAGATATTTTCGGCAGCCTATGACATGGTTTAGACTTTAGGCAACACTGCCAGCTTCTGCACTTAATTAACCTAAAACGTGATTCTCTCGGTCACATTCCTACCCCACTCCCTTCCCTTTTCATCATGGTGTTAAAACTTTTGGGGATGGTAACGAAAAAATCTTAACACAGTGTTGCCTGGCCAGGCCTGCTAATATATAAATAGTATAGTACAGGAAATTTCAGGGTTACACTCATGTTCACCCATTCTATGCTGTTTCTGGTTTTGTGGAGATTGAATCTCTTTTGGGCCGGTGCTTCTTCCACTTCTTTTTCTGCAACTCCATGAGCCAGGATTGAACTTCACAGCCCGATGCTGCCATAAGATTAGCAACATTCCGCAGGAATGGAATGTCGTCCTCTGTGTAAAAAGTAATTGCTTCTCCAGTCCTCCCTGCTCTGCCAGAACGACCTAATGAAAACAACTATGTCAACAAATAATAATAATAATACGTGGATTTAGTAAACAAAAGTCTCCATGAGAATAATACAAACTGTAATTCCTATAAATATCTTTTCTCAAATCTAAAGCAAAATTAATATAGCTGCACATACCAATTCTGTGGACATATGCGGAGGCAGAATCAGGGAAATCATAGTTGATCACACAGTTCACACCTTTGAAATCCATGCCCCGGGCAACCACATCAGTAGCAATCAAAACCCATGTTTTTCCAGCTCTGAAGTTATCAACAGCATTTTCTCGCTACATAAAAAAAAAATTGAGATTCATAAATCACAAAAAACTGCTAAATGAAAAAGTATGCTTTAGAATTGGAGTACCTATGCCTATGATAAAAGAAATATGAACAAATAGTAGTCATAACATAAGGAATATCATCTTCATTCAAATATTAAAAATCAGACCTCGGTCACACTTATCCGTTTTCTTTTCATTTTGAAGTTTTTGGAGAGGAAGGGGAATGTTGCAAATTTTCTATGTATTTTCAAATAAATATCTTGCGTTGTTCTAACTACCTCTTGTTGAGACAAATCAGAATGAATGACATCAACTCTAATGTTGTCAAATGCAAGCTCGCCGTACAGCTCCTTGGCTCGTTCTTTGCTTTGGAGAAAAACCAATACTGGAGGATTTAGACTCTACAAGATGTTGCAGCAAATAAGAAGGCCAGAAGGCAAGCAACTAAAAAATACCAATATACCTCATATGAGGGACTACAATTATATGCATTTTGCAAGTTAGTTAAGCGAAGGTAAGTGATATATAATTAAACATTCCAAGTCCATATTAAGTCCAAGACACATTATTTAACACCAAACCTAGAATAAACAAAATGCTTAATTACATACATGCAGCGCACAATCAGTAAAAGAAATGAGTCTACAAAAAAGAATAATAATAGGAAAATATATATTAATAGTAAATTGTAGGGACAATTCCAGTTTCTTTTAAACATACCTACACCAACTAATGTTTAACTGCGAGACACAACCCCTAGAAGCATAAGAAAATGGGACTGACTAGCATTATCATCCAGTGAATTAGTTTAGCAATTTACCTCTGTAAAACTTTGACGAATTGCAAGAAGTTTTCCTTCTTCACTTCCAGTAAAAACCAATTTTTGCTTTATCGTTTCAGAAGCCATATTCCTGATCCAAAAGCATTAGACATCATCTTAAAATAATGTTAACTAAAACTGTATTAAGTATATGCTCTAAAACTGTATTAAGTATATGCTCTGGAGTATCATGTTTGTAAATGTTTTGCATTTAACTTACTTCCTGCCAACAATTACACGAACAGCATCATGCATAAGTTCTCGAGCTCGATCCTCAACAAAATCAGGTAAAGTAGCACTGAAAAGTGAGCGTATGATTGATGGGTTGGAGCATGCCTTGAGAACAGAATCAATCTGTTTGAATAATTCAGGCTCAAAAAGCTTATCCGATTCATCAAGGACAAGATAATCAACTCTGAAGCACCCAAAATAGTTGGAAGAAATAAAAATATCAATACAACGAGCTATTGAATAAATTATCAGATATCTGCTACTGACTTTCTAGACACAATTGTAAGATACATATAAAAGAATCTACCAAACCCGCAGCAATTGGACCATGACGTTTAATACAAGCACAATCAAAAGGAATGGATACTAACAGTAAAATGGTTCCCCCAAGGTTATCATACATTCCATCCCAGGAAACCATTTCGCATCAAATGTGCAATTGATCGATAATCAATAAACTATAGCTCAATCAATTATTATGATAAAAAACTGCGGTATAATAATACGAGAGCAAGAGAGTAACAATAAACCATCTATATAAGCATTCATGATAAAATATTTGTGGATAAAAGATGCTTATACTGCAAGTCTATAATGATTACTTGATTAGTATTTTAAGGATTTCAGGTTTAAATCAACAAAAACAAATGTATCATCGCACCTGCTAAGATCAATCTTCTTCTTCTTGATAGCCAAGCGTAATCGGAGTGGTGTAGATATTAGTATATCACATGGAAACTTTGAAAAATCAGCATTTCTTAAGAGATTTTTAGTCATTAACTTAATACGAAATTTTGTTCTTTTGGCAAGCTTTTTGCACTCTCGAAATATCTGAGCAGACAATTCACGGGTATGACAAAGGATGACAGCTCGAATGCCACCTCTTTCTGGGTCCTGTAAAACATAAAAGACGTTATATCATACGAACCGAGTACACAGGACATTGTGATCTGCAAACACGGGCGGAGAAAATAAGCAAAATACCTTAAGCTTCATTAACATTGGACATACAAATGCAAGGGTTTTCCCAGAACCAGTTGGTGCACACGCAAAGCATTCACGACCCTATCCCAAATAATTGAAGAAATACAGCAGTTAAAACAATATTAAGTTAATACCTATCCCAAGGATAATAGAAACTGCATATGAATCATGATCAAACTTTAGTAACAGTTTTCTAAAGACCAGAAAACCAAATGAAAAATACTTATACCAAAAGTAAATTAACATAAAATCCATACATCTAAAAGTACTGAAATAGCCTGTCTTTGAATAGGCGTTGGTAGTTTGAATCCAAGCTCCTTCAGATTGCGCAACAAATACGATGGACAGTTATATCTGCAAACAATTCATTAAGATTCCGAATCCTCCCTTTCTTGTAAACCAAATACGAGAATGAGAAGCAAAGGGAATAAAAGACATTACTGAAATGAGATAACATAGCATTCTCACGAAAGATACCCTGATTTCAACTCGTCAAAGCTTTGAAGAGGAGACGGTACATTATAACCAGAGACATGAATGTTGTGCTGCTTTCTGAATATCGCGTCCCGCTGAAAAATTATTCAAAATATAAAACCATTGCACAAACTTACTAACACTTATAATTACGCATCACAAAACAGAAAAGGAACCTCGAGTTGACGATTTTTTTCCTTCTTATTCATCTTATTCAGTTCAATAGACTCCTCATCAGCTTGAACTTCACCACTGGACTGCACCCCAGATGCGGAATTTCTAAACACGTTGAACCCTTCAACAGTTTCTTTTATGCGTTTACGAACACAAAACAAAAGTGAGATATGAAACGTTGAATACAAGAGATAACATAGTATAAATAAAGCACGAGAATGTGAATACCGGAAGAGTTTCCCTTGCGCTTCCTCTTCTTCGTGGACGTTGTTTTCTCTTCTACTGCTTCCCTCATTTTCGCGCTTTCGTCTTCGGCAACGCTCCAAATCTTCACCGAATCAGTATCGCTCTCCTTTTTCTTTTCAAAATCAACGGAAAATAACAGTTATTAATAGTATGTGGTGTAACAGTGAATAAGCATATGCACGATGAGAGAGAGAGGGTACCTGGAACCTGGCAATATCTGCACCGAACTTCTTCCGGTCGAAACGAATGCCGGAAAACAAAAACGACGAGTCGCTGGCCATTGACAATTGGAAGAAAAAGAGGATTTAGGGGTTTCTGTAATGAGTCACGGGATGTGCAGTTCCTTCTTCCACTTCCTTGTGCAATTTTCCAGCATCACTTGGAAATACCAAGTACTAACCTACCAACTAAAAATCCATGTCACAAGATCAAGGAAACCAAAAACACAAATTTCATTGCACATAAAATGAATCAAATCAAAAACAGAAGTTTACATAAACCATTCACACATCAAATGTATTCAAAATGCTAATATAGCATTAAAAGTTAAAAAAAATTCCTAAACAAACAAAACATTAATGATGGTTATTAGTTATGACAGCTTATCCTAAACACTTAAATTCATAACACTGTAATGGCCATTACCAATGCCAAAGTCTTCACCATATGTTTCATTTATCAATCTAAAATTAGATCAAATATATAAATATGCATAAATTTGTATGTAGAAAAGGTGATTACGATTTTAAATGTTGTGACAAAGCATAACATGTATAGGTTGGGGAGTATGCATGTGAAGAAAACACTGTGTACACGAAGCACATACACTTCGGAACTCAACTGAAGTTCCACAAACTAGACTCAAATCCCACAAGTGAAAACTCAAGTTTACTTGAAAGAATCTCACAAACAGAGTTGGGTACAAAAAATCGGCACTAAAAAACTCATCAGTATAACCCGGAAACCATTTTAACACCAGAAACTGCTACTAGTGTTTTAAAACAGGGGTAACATTGTTATCCTACTAAACAAACTTGACTACTTACATCACGCGATTATTAGGTTTGATGATAAAATGAGAAGAGAGATAAGTCAAAGGAGAAAACCCACCCCACCACTCACCATAACAAACGTTCAGAAGATTCAAAGATAGCGATGGAGAGAAAAGTAGATGGAATGTGAGGTGTACCGTTTTACACTGCTTCACTGGATTCTGACTGACAGAATGTGAAGCCGCAAAAGGGTGTTTCCCAAAGGGCCAAAGTTGAAGCAACCAGATCAAATTGCGGAAAAATGAGACAAGGAGCCACAATTAGGATTTCTGTTAAACCCTAAACTCACAAAAGCTTTTTTTTGCTATATCTTCATAGTTTAGGGTTTAGCTACCCTTTTGAATTTCTTAAAATACTAAATTATTTTAATTTAAAATTACTTTTAGATTTTATAAGTTGAAATATTTTTCTTAAAAAAATACATTATATATTATAGAATTTGGTGAAAATATTTTTCAAATTTTATTAAATAAAATATTTTTTTCTAAATTACATTTTAAATTATAAAATAACGATTGTATAATTCAAAATTTTAAATTATACTTTTTAAAAAAATTCAGATTTATAAAATTTATAAATTACTTTTAAAAATAACGATTGAATAATTCAAAATATGCTTTTTTACAAAATTTCAGATTTTGTAAAATTCATAATATATTTTCCAATACGAACATATCTTCTAAATCCAAATATGATTTTAAAAATAATAATATGAATTATAAAATTTAGAAGTTATTTCATCTCCTATAATTCAAAATAAATATAATTGATTCTCTTTTAATATAACTAATTTTTTTAACATAATAAATTATATTAATCTTTTATTAATAGTGATATTTTAAATATAATAAATTAATATAACAAACTAATTAATCTAAATTTTAATATTTTATCATTTATGTTATTTTATATATTTTTATTTTTTTTAAATATAATTTGATTTATTAAAATTCTAATTTATATGTATACTTTAATTTATTTTAGTACTATTTTGAGATATAACTTTTATTTATAAAAAATTGATAACCTTTTTTTATTTAAGTTTAAAAAATATTTTAACTTTAATTTATATGTTTGAAAAGTAATTTTTACACTAATGTATGTTTAAAATTTTATTTTACAAATTATTTTTTTAAATATTTTAATATATGAAATAAAAATTATTATAATATATTAATCTAATCATCTAAAATCCTTTTACTCCTTTTTTTTCTTTCTAAAGAATTTCATTGGATTAAAAGGAGAGCATAAAAGAAAAAAAAAAGCAATTAAAAGATAAGTTATTTAGATTGAGAAAAAGTAAGTGAAAAAATAAAGTTTGTAGTATATTTAACTGATTTAATAGGGTAAATTTGGTTGTATATTAATATATTTAGAAAATTAATTTATAAAATAGTATTTAAATAATTTAATGTAAAAAATATTTTTTTTAAAAATGAATTAAAAATTAAAATAAAAATTTATTATAAAATTTTAATAAATAAAAAAGTTATATTTTAGAATAAAAATATATTAAAACAAAACATCAAAATTAAAATTTATTATTTTATTTTTATTCAATCTTTTAATATATTTATTTAATTATTGTATCCTATATTAACAAATATTAAATTTATTTATTTTATTATAATAATAAAATAATTTAATTATATTTACATTTATATGTTTTAACTTTTTAATAAGTTATAAAAAGTGAATTTCTTCTGAGGGTGGAAAGTGTGCAAGTAAACATAAAGAGTTCCAAAAGTTAATTGGACTGATGACTTCAAATACTCCAAAATTATGATAAAGTATGAGGAAAGTACTAAATCATATATCATATACACTTTTCAATTATTCCATGATTAGTATTATTTTCTTCTTCTTATTATTATAACTATTATTATTTTAAGTATTATTATTATTATTATAATTATTATTAGCAGTAGGTGTTGTTGCCTCAGGATCAATATTTTTTTTTTTTATTATATATTTATGCGTATTTATATTTTTTAAATATTATTATAAGTCTATATCGTAATATTTTAATTTATTACAAACTTATGTATGGATTTCTTAGATACATTATTATAAACTTATATAGTATAATATTCATTGTAATTTTGTATAAACATTAAAATTGAGTCACCAAATAGTTTTAGAATAAATTATTTATATATATAGATATAAATAGCATATGTTTTATAATAAAAGAACACAAATTTGAAAAAAAAAAATCTGAACCAAATATACAATCAATTATTCAATTTAATTTAATTTTAATTAAATAAAAAATTTAATCAAATTAAATAATATTTTACAATTCAATATTTTAATTATTATTATTAGGTTTAATACGAATTAGCCAAAAATGAATTTATGCCCTCACTTTTCATTTTACTTAATATGGTTTCCATTTGAAAAAAAAAACTCAATTATATCCTTTGAGTTAGCTAAGAGAGTGATGATTTGATAGATGGAAATTGCCACATGGCATAGACGTATCAATCTGTTTTTATCTAATAAATGAATAAAATGTTTTAAAAAGTAATTTGAATATGAAATAAACATACTACAATGTAATAAATTGTATTGACTTAATAATCTATATTTTATTTATTAAATATTAAATTATATATATTAAAGGATAAATTATTATATTTTAAAAATGGTAAATAATATTATTATTTTTATTTTTTAATTAATAACTAAAAGTAAATTATTATATTATATATATATATGTAGCCGTTAAATATAAATAAAAATTTATTTATATTTATTAAAAAATAAATTATATATATTATAGAGTGAATGCCATTATTTTAAAAAATATAAGTTATTTAGTTATTTTAGAATAAAGAGAAGTTATTCAAATTATTTATTTTATTAAATAAACAAATAAATTATTTTTTATTTATGAAAGAATAAATCATCTCAAAATTGTTTACTTTTGATAAGAACAAATATTATCATTATTATTATAATTGTAATTATTTAAATAAAAAATGTATTATTAAATTATAGAAAGATGTTTATTATAAGTAATTATAAAAATAAATAATTTTTAAAATTTTATTGTAAATAAATTTTTTATTATTACATATTTTATTTTATTCTAAGTATTTATTTGAATTTTAAAAAGTAATTATTTGAAGAAAAAAATTCCTAAAAATTTATATACATAAAATTGACATCCTCTTTGTATATTATTATATATTATAATAATAATAATAGTTTTTTTTTTTACGAAAGTTTTCATGTTATGTAGCATTATACAACTTGACATGTCAGCTAGACTGACATCTCAAGTAACAACAATCATTTATCATCACATGAAAATGTATTATTAAAAAAAGAAAGAAAATACAAAAATATTGGAGGATTAGACCAAAACTCATATGTTAACAAAAACGAAACATAGGTAGACTATACATATTCATAAAGAATTCTAAAAACAGACTGGACAGAAGTCTATTATACCAGTGAAATGATTCTCTATGAATAAATCCTAAAGTAGCCAACTTATCAGCACACGCATTCCCTTCACGAAAAATATGATAAACCCTGAACCTGATTTTCCCACAGTAATTAAGACAAGTATTTCATCGATTACGAAACATCCACAGAACATTAGTCATAATAGTAAATGCAGTACATACCAAGGCAGAATCACATTCAAGCCAGACTTTAGTAAGGCTCATCTTTTGAGCTTCCTCCATAGCATGTATAACTTCATAAAACTCAACAACCATAGCAGTTTAAACTTCAAGAAACGCAAAGAAAGCACCAATAAATTCTTCCATACTCCCGCGGAAAATTCCTCCACAAGTAGCAAGACTCGGATACCCCTAGCAGCCCCATCAGTATTAATTTTAACCCACCCTAGTGAAGGAAACTCTCATCTAACAGGAAGAGAACAAAGAATTTTACCACTATGAGTATTAATACCAAAAAACTTAATCATGTTCATATCCAACATATCATTCTTCATTGAAACTTTAGACGAATTTCCCACTAGACAAGTTAAATCTTTAATTATCGAAATAGCTTTAGAAACCTTAATATTATCCTGAAATCGAACATAATTCCTCATATGCCATATCATCTAAATAGAAAAAGTTATCACAACAAGCTTAATCAATTTAACCAAATGACTACCATCACTCTTAATTAAAGAAAGAAAGTCATCCTTATTAGATAAATGAGAAGTAAGAAAAAACTGTCGAATCCAACTCCAAATATGCAAAGCATTAAAACATTCAAAAATAAATGTTGAATAGATTTCTCATGTTTTTCACAAAGCGTACACATAGAACATATATGAAACCTTTATTCTGAATATGTTGATCCATAGGAAGCCGCCCATGAAAAACTTTCCAGAGTACTAGAGTTTTGGAAGGCGAAATAGATGAAGACCAAATGAATTTACCCCAACCACAGGGAACTCCTGGTTCCAAGAAAAAAGTCATAGTTGATTTAAGAGTAAAACGACCAGACTTATCTAGAATCCAATTAGGAATATCTTGTTCCTCCTTAACCATGATATGATTAAAGATAAGGGAATATTCAAATCACAACCTGTCCAAAACTGAGAGATTGTATTCGAAATGCTAGCACCATCAAATAACCCTGCAATATTTGCTAAAAAAGTAGTAGAACACCATTTATCATTATAGAAATTAATAAAAGAACATGTACCAACAGTCCAAGAAGTATAATCAAGTATAGTAAAATAAAACTGCTTAATCCAGGCCAAAGAGAGGATAATCTATAAACCATTCTAAACTCGTATTTTGATTTAAGAACCCTGACTTTCAAGAGCAAAGACCAAGGTTTGTTGCTATACACAAAGTTCCAAGCAAGTTTAAGAAGATATGTATTATTTTCATGACGAAGATTAATAATCTTCAAACCTCCATTCTCAAGAGGAGAACAAATCGTATCCCAATTCACTGTGCTTGTGCCTTTTTTCAGAATATCACCAGTCCAATATAAAAGTTCGACACCACTTCTCAACTTGGTTAAGAAGTGAAATAAACCATTTATACATATTAAAGCTATAAGCTAGAAATCCAGTAATCACCACCAACTGAATTCAACACATCATGCTAAGAGATTTACCTTTCTAAGATGCTAGCTTCAATTTGACTTTATCAGTCAAAGGTTGAAGAAATCGACACTTTGGAGCACCAATAAAGATAGACACTCCTAAATAATTGAAAGGCAAACAACCATGACTACAAGAAAGAATACGTTGAATTTTGGTAACAAATCTTGCATAATTATCCATGGTGAAAAAACTACTTTTGGAGTTATTAACATATTAACCAGAAAAACCACCATATGTTTTAAGAAAAATACTCAAACTTCTAAGAGACTAAATACCCCCTACAGAAAACAAATATGTTATCAGCATATAAAATATGAGAGGGAGTGAGATAACCTTGCGGACTAGCCATATGTAAAATTTTCTTATCATTCACAAGCTTAAAGATACCTCTACTAAGAACTTTCTCTACAAGACAGAAAAGTAAAGGAGACAAAGGATCACCTTGTCTGACACCTCTATTACAAGGAAAAAAAACCCCACCAAACTGCCATTTATTCTGTTCGAAAGCATAGCTGAACGGAGAATTGTACTAATCCAACCGACAAACGAGGGGTGAAAACCAAAGCGTGTCAAAACTAATAAAACTTCCAACTCAGAGTGTCAAAGGATTTATGAATATCAACTTTGTAAGCCACATTACCTCCTCTAACCTTTTTAGAAAGCATGTTAATAGCTCCAGAAGCAATACACATGCAATCCTGAATCTTTATACCCTGCACAAACCCATATTGATTAGGAGAAATGATTACAGCAGCCACAAGTGCAAGCCTATCCGCCAGTATCTTGAAAATAATCTTCAATTTGAAATTAGCAACAACAATTGGTCTGTAATCTTTAATGGTCAACATCATGAATCTTAGGAATAAGAGATACCACATTATTGTTCATTTTAGGGAGAACCCAATTTTGTTTAAAAAAATTGTTGAACAACATTGCAAACACCTGTCCCAATAATGTCCCAACAAGAATGATAGAAAACACCACCAAAACCATCAGGACCAGGAGCACTATTACCATGAAGATTAAAAACAACAGTCTTGATTTTCAAAAAATCAGGACATTTAATCAACATCATAGGAAAATAGCTCAGGAATATAACAACTAATAAAATCCTCCATATTTCTTGTGTCTGGAACATTAGAAATAAACTCAACATAATTTTTTTATAATAGTCCAAAATATGATCCTTAATGAGTTTAGGATCCTCAATAACCTTATTATTAATCCGTAGACGATGAATCTCACTATAATTATTTCTCCTTTTGACCATAGCATGGAAAAAACTAGTATTTCGATCTCCATCTTTGAACCATAACATCTTAGCCCTTTCTTTCCAAAAGAAATATTGACAATGAAGAGCATGATCAAGCTCTTCCTTAGCAATCTTTTCTAGACAGAGAAGCCCATCAATATCAGACAAACTAGCAGTCTCTCATTTTTGTTAAATACTAAGGAGGAGACCCTGCTTAAGAAGAAGTGCATTGTGAACATTACCAAAATGATTTTTATTCCAGTCTCGGAGCTCAATTTTCAACCTTTTTAACTTATGTTGCAAAATAAACATAGGACAACCAACAACCTTATTAGTACAAGAATCATGAATAAGCTTCAAATATAAAGTTTCCTGAAGCCACATAGAAAAGAAATGAAAATTGCTAACCTTCCTCAAAGAATTACTAGCAAAACTAGCAAGAATAGGGGAATGATCATAACAATTTTTAACAATAACCTGGTAAGTACAAGAATCTCATTCATCCAGACACACTCCATTACATAAAGCCCTATCTAGTCTTCTATGAATTCTATGCAACCCTCTCCTTCCATTACACAAAGTATAATAAGATCCAGTAAAAGGCATACAAGAAAAACCATTAGTATTAATCCAATCAAGGAATTCATTACAAGAAACCTGATTAGGAGCCACTCCTCCTTTACAGTCATCCGCCGAGAGCATAACATTAAAATCTTCCAGAATACACCAAAGTCCTGTGAAGGAACTAAGATCCCTCTACAAAAACTGTCTAGCCATGTATGTGTTAGCACCATAAACACCTGCAAAGCTAAAACATTTATCATGTAGAGGACAAGTTACAAAAATAAATTGATCATTGACCAAGAAATTTTGGACAAGATTAGGAACCGACAAACACCAAAGCTTAGCAACTTTATTAACAATAAGAGACGTAGCCACCAAATGCATATTAACATATTTGAAAAGGACGTTGAAAGCATCAGTGTACGATATCATAGGTTCAGCAAGAAAAACCAAGAGGGGTTTATGTAGTTTAAGTAAACTAATAAACATTTCCAAAGTTTTGTGGTTTCCCAGTCCTCTAACATTCCAGAAAAATGAAGAGACCTTCATTGCGACGTTGTAGAGAGAACTACCTTAGCAGTTTTTTTGGATTTACCAGTCCTCTTAGGTGGTCTCCATAGTTTTCTTTTAGTGCAAACTATTTCCTCCCAATATCACTAGCATACTCCTCTATCTCATTAGGATTAACCCAAAATTTTGAAACAACATATGTAGTTTCCAAACCATCAAGAGAGGAAAAGTGATTTTGCAGGACCAACGATAATGCTTTAACATCCCCAAGAGATTTAGCCTTCCGAGAAGAGGTATAAGGCAACGGAGACGGTACATTCACAATAATAGAGACCTTCACATATGACCATCAATTGGAATATTAATTGGTGCTTTAGAATCTATTGGTGATTTAGCCCTCCAAGGAGAGGTAGGACGCAACAGAGATGGTACAACCACAAAAGTAGAGACCTCCACATGATGATCATCAATAGGAGTCGTAACTGAGTCTAAGCCTTTGCCTTGCATAATAGCAGGCGAATTCCTTAGCATCCCCGGTTATGGGAAATTCGAAGTCGGAGTGGGCAACCCCTGCCTTGACGGGGACCTATCATGATCTGATGCATCCTCAAAAGGAGGCATATCTGCAAAATCATCCTCCACTCCACCTGTTTTCTCATAAGCAAGGTGACCCAAGAATGACCCTACATTAGTCCCGCCAGGAGCATCAATGTTCAATTTATCAGTGAAGCCTTCCACGAGCTTCGGTTGCGGATCTTTCTTCTGATACTCTTTACGTTGTTTAGGAATCGCGGTCCTCCCCTATTCCCGTTCATCAGAAGTTGCCTTCTGAGAAGGTTTATGTTGAGGCCCAGGAACACGACCCTGATCATGAATCACCCGACACTTAGCAAGCTCATGCCCAATCATCTTACAGTGAAAGAAAAATGGAGGGAGCCATTCATATTCCACACCAGCTACAAAAGCAAAGTCTGGACGTTCAACCAAGAGGTAATCGGGAAGAGGGGACAACAAATCAATATCCATCAACACTCTAGCAAACATACCCCTATTCTTTCTCATAGCATGGTCATCCAAAGACAAAGTAGTATCACGACCTCTGATGATGGAAAATATCGCCCTTGGTCTCCAATACTCCAAAGGCAAATTGTAGATTCTAACCCAAACCTGAGTTTTGGTACTCTTCATGGTAGTTGGAATAAAGTCTTTTATCCAGACAAACAATCTCAAGAAACCATGGGATAACTTCAAGGAACCCATCATGAGGGCCCATCACATGTCTTCTAAAGAAGCGAACTCAAACTCATAGAAACCCTTCGCAAAAGGAATTGTTTTCTACGATCCAAGAGCCTTCCACACCGGCTGCAACTTTTTAGTTAAATTAAGGTTTGTGAGAGGTTTATCCCCCTTAGATAAAATAATTCGCCCATGAAGATGGATCTTGCAATCCTCAAGAGCAGCCAAAAATCTACCTCATCAATCTGGACAACAATTATGTCTCCTTTAATACAAGGAGCAGGCAGCTAGAATAAAGGAATGTCACATTTATTTCTCAAAGCCTGAGCAAATGTCTTCCTTTGGCCTAGAATAGCAAATGATTTCTTACTATGAGACATTTCTCGATCCATTAAACAAGCCCATGGGATGAGGAAACCCGTAGAGCCCTCCGTTATACTCAAAGGCTAACAAGCTACCGACCAGCCGACGTCAGCCGCTACCGTCCCACTAGCCACACCACCTAAAAATCTTGACTTTACCACAAATGTTGATAAAAATAAGGACTTTTCCACAAATTTTGATAAAAATCTTGACTTTACCACAAATTTTGATAAATATCTTGACTTTACCACAAAAGCCTTCGGAGAAGAGAGAACAAAGTAAAAATCTTATCTCCAAAGAGATTCCAATATTCTTTAAATAATAATAATAGTTATAATTATAATTATTATTATTATTGCTATTAATGGAAAACATTGTACCTCCTATTTTTTATTTGTATTATATATATATATATATATATATATTTCTATTTATTAAAATAAATTATAAATTTCTATTATTATAAACTTGTGTATGTTCATATTTTTTAAATATAATAATAAATTTTATTTTTATCATAAAATTTATATTGATCGAACATCAACATAATAATTATATATAAATTAAAATATTATAATATAAATTTATATTTTATTTTAATAAATATAATAATGATAAAAATAGAAAATATTAATTTATGTTTATTTTAATAAATATACATTGTAATAAAGTTTTAAATTATAATTTGTTTTAATAAATATAAATATGGTAATGAAAAAAATAAGACACTTAAGTAGTAGGCATGTCTTGAAAGGCCACCAATCGACCTTCACAGACGTCCTTGTTGGCGTCGAAGTCACCATTGTAGGGTGGTCCGTTGTACAACACGTACTTCTGTCAGGCGACCTAGTTGAAGCTTTCATTGCACAAACCCAAAACATTGTCTTGGAATTTCTCAAGTTTTGCTTCAATCGATGACTTCTCGGTCTCCAAGGCCGCATACTTGGTCTTCAATTCCTCCAGCTCAACCTCCAGCCGATTCTCCACCTCAGCGACTTGGTTCTTCTCCCTCTCTTTGAGCTGAACACATCTCATGTTGCTCAGTTCCAGCTCAACATCAACTTTGGCCATCTTAGATTCAAAATACGATATTGCTTCAAGTGCCAACTTCAACGATTTGAGGCCACGACCAACTCATGTTCAAGGCGGGAGATCTCTTCAACAGTTTGTTGATTTGTTTGATCAGAAATAAGCCTCGTCATCACCAGAGATCGGGCTTGCATTTCGATCACCGTCGAGAAGAGGTACTGCCGAGAGGTCGAATTCAGTGTCTCCTCTTCAATCGACAACAAGCTAACTCACACTCCTTTGGAAAGTTGGAGGTTCCCACCAAGGATTGGAAGGGAACCTTCGACAGCACCAGCTGGAGAGAGTGAGCTCAATCGGATGGGAGAGGGTTGAGGTAGACGTCTTGGGGTGCCATGACGCGACTAAGTGGTGGTGGCTGACGACTTATATATGGACAAGAGTTTTCAGGTAGGGAGTCTTCTTGGTAGCTTATAAAAAATAGCGTAAACCTCTAAGTCCTCGACGCTTGAGGAAGAACGAGGCCATTGTTTGAACTGAGTGGGGGTCTTGGTCTAATAAAAAGGAAATTTGTACTAACCATTTTGATTAACGAAATACTCCACATCCTTCGACTCCACAAAAATCTTAAAGAACTTACCTTTGAATTTTGTGTATGAGGTGGTGTATGGGGCAAAAAGAACGTTTCTTGACCAACTGATAAGTGATAGCCAACTTACAGGGTTGGTCAGGTGAGAGGTATAGTAATGAAGGAACGTCTCGGAGGAGGGACGTAGACAACATGTCACAAACAAGCCGAAAGGCTTGAAAGGAAGCCCATGATTTGGGATGAAGCTGAGAGGGAGCAGCGTTGAGCACCCGAAGGACACCCATGGTAAACTCATCGAAGGGAAAGCAACGTGAAGTTTGGAGAAAAAGCAAGAATAGACAAACAAAAAAGGAGGTTCGAAAGTAGCCCGACCGATGCAAACATTATCGCTCGGATGACACGAATCTATAGCAAGGATGCCATCAACAACATTAGGTTTCAAAAGGCACACTTTGTCCACAAAAGAGGCAACTGAGGAAGAGTTCCAAAATTGGGAAAAATACCCAGTAACCTTAGGATCAACCTAATCGAACCCCATACGATGGGATGACTCCCTAACAAGGGGTTGATCGGTCGACAACCATGGCCTGATCGTTTGCCTTAACTGAGTTTATGTCTGACAATACAACCTCCCTAAGTTGGGAGGAACCTATGGTTTCACCCCACGAGTGATCAACTCTTGTAGAGCCGACAATGGGGGCAAGACTTGGATGACCCTGACTGACAGGGTCTTGGTTGAGGATGACTCGGACGAAGAGGATGATGAAGAAGAAAAGGACGAAGTGGAGTTAGAAGAGCTAGAAGGAGAAGACATGACTAATCTCTCGGAATGAAGGGAAAACACCTTGCCAGGTTGTAGGGTTTGAAAGTTGGAGCAAAGTATGGACAAATGGTGGGGGACCACTATTTATAGGTGTTGGGGGGAGGAACAGTAAAATGTCTCTTTGATCTCAACCATTAGATCGCTTTTGATCTAATGGTCCTCATTGCATCGTACAATTTCGCGTCCAAAAACTAAGTAATTATGAGGCACGTCTTGTCAAGGTTTTGGGCGTTGTCAACGTCACATCCCACCTAAAAAAGCGCAACAGTCACATCTAGACTCTTTAGGTTGAACCTCTCGAGCCTGGGGTAAGTGTATCGGTCGAAATCAGACGAATTTCGTAGACTTCGATACCAAGTTTGTGTCGATCAACATGCTCAAAGATATTAAAGATCAAAAGAAGATTCAAGAGTCTAAACAATAAGTAAGCATTAGGTAATATGTTCTTAATCAGGATCCAAACGTTAATCCGATCCAATAATAATAGACCCATGATAATCATATAAAAAGTTACAAGTTTTGTGAAAAAAGTACATTATTATCACGCCTTAAATGCACCGAGCATCGAATATCGAATAATTACTTAATCGTTGGAGCACCTTTTACAGATGTCCTCCCGACCGATAACCTACAAAGAAAAGAGGAGTTTGACCGAAGTGAAGGATCGGGGGCTGACCAAGATAAGGTGGAATTGCTGAACTGAGTGGGACCGATCGATCAGAGATAATAGGTAATAGTTCTTTCGGTCTCGTCTCATTCGAGAACATAAATAAAAAAGTGAAAAGTCGATTATGAACATAAATAAAAAAAAGTCGATTATGGGGGGAATTTGTTTAACCCAAAACGCAAAACACAATTGGGAGTTTGCTATGAGGGATCTGAATTCCCTCTTCCTACACTAAAGTGGTATTTTCGAGGAAGTAAAGTAGAGAAGGGACCATTTGGGATTTTTTGCTAAAACATATTATTCGGGAAAAAATAAATCAAAGTTATAATGACTTAAATTTGAACTTTTTTTCTAATTTGAAGGTTAGATGTGTGACTATAAAAGGGTACATACCTTGACTATATTTGACTTGAGTAAAAGTATAAGATTAATAATATATTTTTCTATAATTTTATACTTCTACAAGATGGTCTCCTACACTAATTGGTGTATTTTATTTATATAGTAAGTAATAAATATGTTTTACACTGAACAGTGAAAAGGAAAATGAGTAAGAAGACCAGGAGCGGAAGTGGCGCGCAACACTTCCCTCTTTCCACAATTATTTTTGTTTGAATGAATACAATTAATGGAACTTATCCTATTAAATTACCCTTCTTAATATATAAAGGAACATAAATGTTTTATGGTTAATTTTGTAAATAGAATTCAGACATAAAGAAGTGAAGCTTGAAATAAAAAACATAATTACTTAAAAGAAGAGGATGTGAAAAAGAGTGATTAGTTATTGTGTTTTGTCCCAGTGGTGCACGTGACCCTCTCTTTATCTCTCCAAACTCCAACAACATAGAATAGAAGGTAGTAGTAACAGAGCAGTGAGTGGAACCCAGTTTCCCCAAATCCAGATCTCATTTGCTTTCCATTCATGAGTCATCAATGTCTTCTTCCTCTATCTTGTTCATTTTCCTCTTCCTCTCCCTCCTCTTCAAACCCTCCAACACTCAAACATGCTCTTCCAACTCTAACACAAAAACAAACACAAACACAAACTCTCACCACTGTCCTCCCTTTTCCTCCAATCCCCCTTTTCCTTTCTCCTCCACACCAGGCTGTGGCCACCCATCCTTCCACCTAACCTGCTCCACCCCCCATTCTTTCATCTCCATCAACAACCTCTCCTTCTCCATACTCTCCTACAACTCCAACACCTCCTCCATAACCCTCTCCCCTCACCCACACCCTCACCCTCACCCAACCTCTTTTCCCAACTGCCCCTCCTTCCCCTCCATTCCAACCCGCCCCATAAACCTCTCTGCCACCCCCTTTCGCGTCTCAGCGGCCACATGCTCCCGCCTCTCCTTCCTCCGCCCCTGCTCTCCGCCTTCCCTCCCCAACTGCTCCCACTGCCCCTCCCAATGCCACCTCATCAAAACCCCCTCCCACCTCCTCCCTGACTGTAGATCCACCCACCACTCCCCTCAGTACTCAGACCCCCCCTGCCAAACCGACATCCTTGGCTTCCTCCAACAGTTACTCCAAACCGGAATCCAACTCGACTGGGACCAAACCAGTGACCCCTACTTCACCAACTGCACCCTCTGCCGCGCCAACAACGGCCTCTGCGGCTTCAACTCCTCCTCCCAGAACAACCCATTCCTCTGTTTCCGCTTCCGCTCCCAATCCACACTCTCCCCACCATGGATTCACAAATTCAAACCCAACAAAATGGCCCTTTTCAGCACCGTCATCGCCTTCACCTCCCTGCTTCTCCTAATCTCAGTTGCCACCGCCATCCTACGCTCCGCCAGGTCAAAGGCCTCCTCCGCCACGCAGCAAGACCCCACCACTCTCTTCCTCCACCACCACCGCTCCGCCAGCCTCCTACCTCCCGTCTTCACCTACGACGACCTCGCCGCCGCCACCCACAACTTCGATCCCAAGCGGAAAATCGGCGACGGCGGGTTCGGCTCTGTCTACCTCGCGCAGCTCCGCGACGGTCGCCTCGCGGCGGTGAAGTACCTCCACCGCCACCACTCCTCCGCCGCGTTCTCTACCAAGTCCTTCTGCAACGAGATCCTCATCCTCTCCTCGATTCACCACGTGAACCTTGTGAAGCTCCACGGTTACTGCAGCGACCCGAGGGGACTTCTCCTCATCTACGAGTACATCCCCAACGGAACCCTGGCGGAGCATTTGCACCACCGCAAAGGATCGCTGACGTGGCAAGTGAGGCTCGAAATCGCGTTACAAACGGCGTTAGCAATGGAGTATCTTCACTTCTCGGTGGTTCCGCCGGTTGTCCACAGAGATATAACGTCGTCGAATATTTTCGTGGAGAGAGATATGAGGATCAAGGTGGGAGATTTCGGGTTGTCGCGGCTTTTGGTGGTGCAGGATACGACGTCGTCTTCGAACGGGTTTGTTTGGACCGGCCCGCAAGGAACACCGGGATATCTGGACCCAGATTACCACCGGTCGTTCCGGTTGACGGAAAAGAGTGACGTGTACAGTTTCGGAGTTGTGTTGTTGGAGCTTATCTCGGGAATGAAAGCGGTGGACCAGAGTAGAGACAAGCGCGAAATGGCGCTTGCGGATTTGGTTGTTTCCAGGATCCAGATGGGACAGCTCCACCAAGTTCTGGATCCGGCTTTTAAACGCGCCGACAGTGACGGCGTGGCTGCCGTCGCGGAACTGGCGTTCCGATGCGTGGCGGCAGATAAGGACGACCGGCCGGACTCAAGGGAGGTGGTGGAGGAGCTGCGGCGGGTGCGGAGTCGGACGGTGGCGGCAAAGGAGTGAAAAAAAGAGTGTTCTTTATTATGGGGCCGTGTGCTCATGTGGAGTTTGACTGTGAAGTTGCACTTGTGTCGGACGGCAACGTTGACCTGACCCCACCCAAACCATGATGAGTTGTTTTTGGTTCAAGTTAATTTGTTATTATGACGAGGTTAATACTTAGAATTGAACGCACGCACGAGGGTTTTTATTTTTATTCTATTTTGTCTGTGGTTACGTTACGTCAATTCACCTCAATAGTCAACAATACAACTCACTTATTTTGTACTAACTCACATCCTAAATACTATAACTCTCTTGCAAACTACATTTCTTCAACATTTTTACTTCTCTTTTTGGTTTCCAATTATTAAAGATTTGTTGTGGAATAAAGTGAGGGCGTGGATTTTTTTAAAGTGGTTGCTGTTTGGAATGCTTTCACCAAGATTGGTGTGGAAGTTCTACATTGGTCAGGTTGGGTTAAAAAGTCTTCTAAAGAAGCTTTTTGACGACGACGTCAACTTCAAAATCACTACTCACCACCATCTTTCTCTCCCGTCATTAGCGTTTCCAAATTAGACGGTTCATGGCACCCGCCATGGCCCACACCTTTGTTTTTTCCTACAACCTTAATCAATGCCAAATTGCTTATTCGCCACCTCTGCACTCCGATCCAACATAACGTCACACACCAACTTCCAACCCTGTGCTTTCAAATCATTCGCAGACACTTACACACCCTAACAAAATTTACAACATCATTTGTTTTGAGAATAAAAATACAGCATTTGAGTTTCTTAATTTACGTCCAAACATACACGAATTTATGGTGGAAGGAAGCGTATGTTTTTTTATGAATTTTGTTGCACTTTATTTTGTATACCATTTTACCCAATGAAGTATTGGATTTTGAAATGGTGAATATACACATACAAAAGAACCGGTCACGATTTGGTTCTATGATTATTCCCTCAATTAAAGTAACGACTCTCCAAAGAGGTGGCTTTCTCGCTCGCAATTTTTTCTTCTGGCTTGTTAGCTAATTTGTATCCCCTCTCCTGAAAAAAAAAATGTCATTTAAATGCATAAAGGTTAAATTAAAATGCTCTGAAACCATAACTAGAATGCTTAAAGACAAAGCAGCACGTACTAGTAGACGCCACAAATAGGGGACCCCATCTCTCTTCTTGATTTGCTTCTCCAACACTTCGATTGCTGTGATTAATTTCATCATAATATAGTTAGAGATGATTCGTGGGTTTCAACGTCAGAGAAAAAGTTCGAGATTTTACCCTTCAACGCTTTCCCAGTATTCAGCAACATGTTGTACCAAACTTCATTGAATACGTCCACTTGTTCGTCAGATGCCCCAATGATCTTCAAAACAGTGTAATTGATATTTTGTTAAGTTGCAAAATCAAGAAAAGTGAGGCCACGGTACGTAAAAGTGGGTTATCGGGATCCAACCTTATAATCAGTGGCGTCAAAATCTGGATCAAGTAAATCCAGTCCATGTTTCTCGTCTCCTATTCCGTACGCATAAAGTGCTTCTGCAAGCTAAGTTAATACAAGAGAAATGGAGGTAAGGATTTCAATGAAGATAGAAAAGATTTAGTTAATGAGAACATTGTATAACCAACAACTGCAGTACAAAACTATGAAGCTGTATATGTAACCAAAGCAGTTATTTATTGCTTGGAAGTAATATGTTTGAACCACCAAGTATGAACATGATAAACTACTTTTAGGCCACAATCAATATATCTCTATTTTTTTCAACTCTCTGCAAAATGCAAACAGTGGATCAAACATGGGATGTGATGTCAAGAGGTAAATAGTTCAGCACTGCACTCCCGTGTTTGACTTGTACTTTTGTTAAAATGAGTGCAACAAAGCATGGTTATCGCGTTCCCCCGCAGAATAAAGAATTTGAGCTATGAACTAGACAACTATCTAAAGAGATTTTTATATGTTCATGGAAGCAGCTACTGAAGCATACCATCATTCCTCTCTTCATTATTTGTTGCTTCCCTTTAGTCATCCTCAAAAACCTACAGTAAGATAACATAAATCTATCACAATTCATGGAATGCAACATTGTATCTCAATTACTTTACGCAAAATATAACACTTCTACCTGTTTTTTAAGCCCTTTAGAAGATCTTCTGCTTTAGAAATTTCTCCAGACTTTGCCAAAGTCCACACTATCAAGACATCAAAGTGCCACTCTATATACCAGTTTTCCTGAACATTCAACATACATCCATGAAATGCACAAGAAACACAGAATGAATATCCTTGAACTGCACAAATGAGAAATTTTCTCAACAAGATACTTGAGCAAGTGCTAAAAGAACATCATCGCTAAAAAACTTACATTTAAAAACAAAAGGTTCATTTGATCTCATGTTTTATATGTTATGTACATTTCATCTTGCAAATTATAAATTTAGGGGCTTAAAAACAGTTTGACGACGTTACACACACATGCACTCTTGTACTACTTTCCATTCAGTTTTCTCTTGTATTTTCTTTTTCATTTAAAATGTAAACTGGAAGTGTCACCAGATTAATGCCAAATCTGGTGTAAGTTTTAATACATCGAAAGAGAATACAGTTTATTAACCTAACAAAAAGTGAACCAGAATACACAACTCAGATCAATATTTCCAATTGCATACTAAATTGTCATACAATATTACTTTTTTCCTTGATTCCATAGAACATGTGGGCTGTATCTTAACTTACTTGATTAGTTAGGCATTCTGAAAGCAACTTGAGGCGATCACCACAGATATCCAATTCACCACGTACACACAACCGCAAAAGCAGACCAGCAGCATTTAAGTAAACCTGTATTCCGAGAGATTAGAACTTATGACAAATGGAAAAAAAGCGAGAACCTACTGGTAAAGACAAAGCTTATGAAATCACATACCTCTGCCTTCATAGAATCATTTTTGTCTAGCTCCTTCCATATATAATTGTCATATATCTCTAAAACTCTTTGTCTCGGAGCATTACCCTCTAAGTAACAAATGGCCGCATGCCACCAATTGTGTGTCAACCTGAAAGAATGAAATTTCTTTAGCCGATTAATACAAAATTAGGCAAAACTATGATTAAACAAATAAAGTTCTTACATGAAAGATGAAGCAGAACACCATGATGACGAACATTCTTCCATGAACTTAACAGCTTCTCTAAAACAACACTTGTACTGAAGCACATGGCATAACTGCAGAACAAAATTCAATCAATTTACACTAATTTGGGACAAAAATATAATTTATGAAAATTTCTTGTTACAACATATTACTCAATTGACAGTATCATCTGTTCATAACTTGTGACTTCATCATGCCCAAACTAAATCTTGAGATAATTCCCTTATCAATGGTTAATTGCTCGATTTTTCTGTAAACCTCAACTTTCTTTTTGCATACGTAGCAGCAGAACAAGATTAAGCTTGTATTGCCAAGTAAGCAAAGAGAACAAGTGGAGATTTATTCAAAATCTTAATTGTTAAGTAAAAAACTTGAAAGATAGTAATAAGCACATCTACTCTAAGGTAAAGAGTGAATATCAACAATTACATTGACCTACAGCATGCTGTGACCAGATGTCTTGCTTATTGATCTCAAATCCCCTACTGGCAGCTTTCTCAGCATCCTCCATCCGCCCAAGCTCCAGCAAAGGGAACGCAAGCATGCCATATATATAGTTTTGTCCTTCATTTTGAGGTAGAACCTGTAAAACATAAAAGGACACGGTACTCACTTTTCATCAATAATAATAAGAAGCAGCAAACTACTCAAACCGTCCCTTAATTGACAAATAATACAAAGTTACATCCTATTTGGATGGCAAATATTACACATCAGGGTAGGATAAGGATGGACTAATTAAACAAATTATTTGATGTTCCTTATTCTGGTGTTTGATACTATTTTGATATTTGTATCATAAAATTACATTACAATAACAATTAAAAGCTAACAAGACTAATTTTTCCCTTAAAAGATGTCAAATCAATAGAGAATTTTGGGCTAAGAACTAGGTTGATTATATATTCCCATGGCTACCAAGAAACCAAATTTAGGCTGTGAAAGGCTTCTAAATCCCAGCTTAACCTGTCCAGGCAACCCAAAATAAAGGAAGCAAAAATAATGAAAGTAAATTCTGACTAACACTAAACTTTCCAATAATCTAATTTAGTGGGCTTCAGAGATGTACAAACCTTTTATTCCTCCAGTATATAAGTTAAAGAAGCATCCATTATCCATTATATTAACATTTTGCAACTTCTTTAAACAATATGCGTGATTCAAAAATATTATACTAATATAAATCTACCTCTCTATATGCAAATAAAACACTGATTTCCACAAATCAATTGTAGCAAAAATGAAACAGAAATGTTTTCTAGTTAGACGGAACCTGTTGAATAAGAGACAAAGAAAGACCAGGTAGACCCATGTAGAAGCATAAGACTTGTGCTCTCTTTAGGGAAACCAGATCTCTTGGGAACTCTTTTAGAAGCTTCAAAACAAAAACAAGCAACATTAATCAAGAGAGTTTGAATAGCAAATCGGATGAATACAAAAGCATTATGAAGGCAGATACATTTGGCGAACATTTCAGAAGTCTGAAGTGAACTCTCCTCTTCAGATAGAAGTTTCTTAGTAAACAATTAGCAAAAGGTCATCTAACAACCTTGTTTAAAATTCAGTTCCCACACATCTGAATAACTAAAGATCAAAGTGTCCTGTAAAAACATCAATTTTCAAAAGCCAACATTTAATTTGTATTCCCTTAACTTAATGCCTTCTAGGATATACTATTTTGTTCATGGTTCTTTCCTGTTCTCTAGTATACAAATCATGCAATTGATACCAAAGTATTCATCAGCTGTCACCACTATATCTGTAACTTGTAAGGTCACAGGCATATCTACTTCTACGCTTACATCCTTTCCCCATAAAACTCTAGAACAAACTCGAGTGTTAGGGTATCTTGATAAACACATCAGCTGTCTCAGACAGACATTGGCAACCAATGAAGGCGGACTCACACTACCTCCTCAGGTAGAGGTAGGAACATCATCCTGTAGTAATTCTTATCAATAAAATTTTCTACAAAACTTTCCTTTCAGCAATTTATATTTCAATCTGACGTTAACAAAGACCGAATTTTATGTACAAAGGATGAAAATCTCCAAGATGCATTTTAAGATATAAACAAGTAGCAGAGCAATGAACACAGCGAAATCGTATTCTTGAATATTGAGTAAATACTTGTACTTATTTTAGTCCTCCTCGAAAGTGACATCAGTTTAATCATCCAAAAGTATATAAACACACTAAAATTCAATGACAACTTTGGCATCAACTAGGTTTTCCAATTTTGTCATTTTACACCAAGTTGGTCCTCAAACTGATTACACTTGCATATCACTCAAATGGACCCACTGAGTCACTGACCTTGGAATGCATTTCAAGAGCAACATCGTCGTCTCTATCTTCGGATAGCAAATAACTGATGGCATCGAAAACAAGTTTCTCGTACAAGGTGGCATGATCCTGTAACAACAGAATTATAATAACGCATCAAAGGGGTTTTCTTTTTGGTGGAAAGAGTCAAAGAGACAAAAAAGAAGAAGCAGCAAATGAAAAGGTACAAGGCGGGACTCAGCGGCATGCAGACAAGTGAGAGCACGAGAAGAATCAGGCGAGTAAAGGAAATGTGCTGCCAAGATGTTGGCCAAGACACATTGATTGTCATGTGCCAGTGCTTCCAGAATCACAGACCTTTTTCTACCATAGATGAGAACCTTCATTGAAAGGAGACCCCCCCAATTTGAGTTTTGATATCAAAGAATTTCAATAATGACAAAAGTCAAAATAAAAAAAAATAAAAAAAAATCATACAGAGAGAGAGGGGGGTGATGTGAAATGTGTGACCTGATGGCAGTAGGAGTTGATGGCTGAAACGCAGGCCTGCGAAGAAGTAGCGACCTGGTATCCCCACATGTTCAATTTCACACTTTCTTCCATTGTTCACTTCTTTCCCCTCTATCTCTTTCTCTGTCTCTTTCTGATTTCTCAAGTCAAAAACATTGGTTAAGGTTTTCAGGTTTAATTAGGTAAGATATAAAGAAGAGTAGCCTGATAACGGACACAACTAGAGATCTTATCTGACAAATAACAAGAATAAGGTAGTATTAACTAACGTATAATTCCAAGGTTGTCTTATTTATCATTTCAACTCTCTTTTTTTACCATGTTAAAGTTGGGAATTGATAGAAGAAGTGGTTGGTTTGAGATGAATTTGAACCCTTTATATGAAATATAGAGAAATTAGGAAAATTTTCGTAACAGTTTGTAATTTGGGTGAGTTATTATTAAAATGGATAAAAAAAATATTATTTTGAATATCACATCTTCGTATTGAAATCGTGTAAAGCTGAAACAATTTTGTTTTGATGAAGATGAAGCAGTGTGAGACTGAACGACTTTGATTAATCAAAGTCTTGTAGGGTTAAGATGATTTTAATTAATATTTATTTGAAGTAGTGTGAGAGTGGACGATTTTGATTAATCAAAGTGATGTAAGATTAAGACGCTTTGATTAATATTTAATTGAGTCATGAGAGATAAAAATGATTAGTCACCTACAAATTTTTAAAGTAGTTTCGAAAATTTTAAACATTTGTTATGTTGAAAATTAATTGATAATAATAAGTACAAAAATATTTTTAACAAATAAGGTAAATAATAATAATAATATAAATGAGACCTTATCATTGTGGTATTCGATAGTACATTAGGAGACCTCGTCATCTCAGTATTTGGTAGTATGAGATGATAGATAATTTTCAGTACTTGACAGTGCATTGTGATGCCTTCTCAATATTTGGTAGTACGAGATGTTAGATAATTTTCGGTAGACACTATATTATGAGACCTCGTCATTTATGTATTCAGTAATACAATGACCCCTCAAGCTCAAGCGAGGGGAAGAGTCTGAAAATAAATTTTTGTTTCTTTATCATTACGATATGTTGTCAACCTCGTTGGGTACACGACCCCCCAGGATCGAGTAAGCGAAGCCTACGAAGGGTATATAAAGATGCAGTGTTTTCTGGATGTCGCTCTTTAATAGGGATTCATGGAGGTGAATTCCATCTTGACTGTGAACACTAAAGCGCTTTTAATATGTTGTTCTCGGTAGGGATTCACTTAGGTGAACTGGACCTTGATCGAGAACGTTGTGGCGCTCCACAAATATTGTTCTCGGAAGGGATTCAATAGGGTGAATTCGACCTTGGGAGAGAACGTTTTGTCACTTTCCAAATGTCGTTCTCGGCAGGGATTCACTTGGGTGAATTTGACCTTGGTTAAGAACGTTGTTGTGCTTTCAAGATGTTGTTCTCGACAATGATTCACTTGGGTAAATTCAACCTTAGCTAAGAGCGTTGTCGTGCTTTCTAGATGTTGTTCTTAGTAGGGATTCACTTGGGTGAATTAAACCTTGGTCAAGAGCGTTGTCACGTTTTACATATGTCGTTCTTGGCTGTGATTCACTGGTGAATTCGACCTTGGCCAAGAACATTGTATCACTTTCCAAATGTCATTATTGGTGGAATTTACTTGGGTGAGCTCAAACTTGGTCGAGAATGTTGTCGCACTTTCGAGATGTTGTTCTCGTAAGGGATTCACTTATGTGAATTCGACATTGGTCGATAGTATTGTTGCGCTTTCCATATGTCTTTCTTGACAAGAATTTTCTTGGGTGAATTCGACCTTGGCCTAGAGCGTTCTGGCATTTTGAGATATTGCTCACGACAGGGATTCACTTGGGTGAATTCGATCTTGGCCGAGAGTGTTGTAATGTTTTACACATGTCGTTCTGGGTAGGGATTCACTTGGGTGAATTCGACCTTGGCCTAGAGTGTTGTGTCACTTTCCAAATGTCGTTCTCAGTAGGGATTCACTTGGAGGAATTCGACCTTGGTCGAGAATGTTGTCGCGCTTTCAAGATGTCGTTCTCAGAAGTGATTCACTTAAGTGAATTCGAACTTGGCCGAAAGTGTTGTTGCCCTTTCTAAATCTTGTTCTCAGTAAGGATTCACTTGGGTGAATTTGACCTTGGCCAGAAATGTTGTTACATTTCTTTAATTTAGCCTTAAAAGCAAGGGGGACAAATAATGACATCATATGAATGTTTTCTTACCTAATTCTAGTTAAAACCTCCTCAGCCAAAATTCTACTTAGTGGAAAAAGGGAAAAAATATCGATGGTAAGAAAGAGTACACTAGTTACATTGATATAACTGAAATAAAACTTCATATGCCTGACGTTTCACATTCTCGACACGTCTTCCTCGATCAGGTGTTGAAATCGATAAGCTCCATTTTGCAAGCTTCTTTTCTTATTTTCATCTTGTCACATAACTCTTATAGCAAGTCAAGCTTGGTATAGAGACCCTCGACATTTAGGTTTAGGTCGGTTAGCCTTCTTCTCAACTAACCTTCTTATGAACAATGTTGTCGGTCACCCTTACCTTAGTATGAAATTCTCTTAATTCTTTAAGGTGCATGAACTTGACCTCATTTTGTCGCAACTCGTCGAGGCTTGCATCGATTTTTTGCAAAGACTATCCAAAAAGGGGCCTACACATGAGCGCGATGACCATGTGATGCATGACTACGCTAGGGCTTAGGTTCCTGATGCTAAGGGATACTTTCTCTAATCGTTCCATGAATGCTTGCAGCAACTTCGTTTTCTCTTGTCTTATATTAACTAGTGTGATTGACTTGAGGAGGTGAGGTCGGCTCGTGGCCAATTGTGCCCTGAACTTCATGACTAAGGTATCAAAACAATCGATGGAGTCGATTGGGAGTTTTGTGAACCAATTTAGGGCGACACCCTTTAGGGAGGTGGGGAACACTCGACAAAAAAGGGCGTCATCAGCAGTGTACAGACTGATTTGTGTGACATATGCGTCGATGTGTTTGTCTGATTCGGTGGTGCCCTCATATTTGTCCAGCGCTGGACTTCTCTAGTTGCTTGGGAGAGAGGCTTCCATTAAAGCCTTGGTGAAGGGGCTGCGATAGAAAGACATCAAGAAAGTGCTAGCGGAGGCATATGACTTAGTACTCGAGTGATAGGAGATGTCGACCTTTGTTTTCAGATTGGTTTGCTGATTAGGTTTGGTGAGGTCTCAGTTTCCGTCTTGTGTGATTTGGATCGTTTTACTGTTTAGTTTTTGCTTCATGCGAGCTTTTTCTTTTTTGAAGAGCCCTTATTTCCTCCTCACTCCTCTTCTTAAGGATGTACATTGTTTTGAAGTTCTTCCTTTTGAACATGTCTAACTCTTTCTTGCTTGGTTGAGTGCTTATCGTTGCTCGTCATGTTCTTGGTGGTTACCATGTGACTTTCTTGATAAGGTTTTCTTTCGACCCCATGATGGATGCCAAAATGTTATTACAGGGGCATAATCCTTCTTAGACGTGTCCTTTTTAGCTTTTTGGCTTCTCGACTTCCTAGACTTCAATTTTTTAGCTTTTCGATCTTCGAGTCTTCGACTTTTCTTGGCTTCTCGGTTCTCAAGTCCTAGGAAGGGGTACCTACGATTATACTCTGACACTTAAGTCAGTTCTTGGTCTGAGTAAAATATGTTACTTCAGAATTAGGATTACCTTTTCCCTTAGAGTGTTCTCCTATTTATGATAGTTTTGTTGGACCTTTGGTTGTACAAATGATTAGGTCGGACCCAATGAAGCTCAATTGCCCTTTAATAATGATTTGTGGGTATTTATTATGAAGTATTCATTAATGACATCATTAATCTTGTATGTTGTTTAAGAGGTTGTTTGTGATTTGTTGACATGTCATATAGTTCTTGGTACTCAAGTACTCAATAGTATGTCGAATACACTATGTAACCTCATTATATCGGTACTCGACAATACATTATGAGATCTCATCATCTTAGTATTTGGTAGTACAAGATGACAGATAGTTCTTGGTATTTATTTATCAACAATACATTGTGAGACCTCATTATCTCAGTATTCGATAATACGAGATGTCAGATAATTCTCGGTACTTGACCGTACTTTATGAGACCTCGTCGTTTTGATATTCGGTAGTACAATAAAGATTTACAATTTTGTTAAATGTCATTGAAGTTTGAAGTTACTAACTCAAATACAATTTTTAATCCCTTACACTATTGTTATAAATGAACCAAAATTTATATATGAATTAAAATTAATTTTAGCATATTATTAAAGATTGAGATAATCTATCAAAAGGATATTTTTTCCTATGTGATCAAGATGTGTTTTTCTAACTTGCATGAACAGGAGTCGAGACTATGAGATAGTAAATGTGTAAAAAATATGATAAAGAATGAAGATTTATATCTTGAAATTATCATTTTAGGTATAAGCAACAAAGAGTTAACAACTTTTTAGGGGTTAGTGAGAACTTTGTGCATTTAATAAAGATGGTGACTTTCGGGAAGATGAAAGGTTGCACTCTTGCATTAGAGGAAAAACATTTTAATATTGGTAGAGGTTATTATGACTATGGGTACATTTTAGAATCTCTCGTTGGAGAGTTCCAAATTTTTGGTGTTTGATAAACTTTTTGAGTTTTGTTGTTGCCAATTTTTGCTAGGTAAGAATGTCTTCTTCTTCTTCCTACTTCTAGGGGGCGTTAGCATATGAAGAGCTTTCAAGATTTGGGTAGTTTTCATATGGTGTCATGAAGTGAAGTGATGTAGAGTTAATGAGCGAATAGGATTTAAATGGTGATAGCCTAATGGTTAGAATTTGGAGACATCTTAAAACTTTGATGAGGAGGAAGTTGAGGAGTCAGCTAAGCATAATGTTCCAATAAAAATAATGCTGTGAGTGAAGGAACCTTCACGTAAGAGAATATTTTTTCTAAATATCACTAGTTTTCAATTTTGTGAACTTTTGTCGACTGTGTACGCATATTAGAGTGCAAAGCTATTGATGGAACGATCACGAATAAAAAATGTCATGAAAATAATAACTTTTGTTTAATAACATATGTGCGTGAAGATCTGTGGCCCATGAATTAACGCAACTATGTTTGTAAATGTTTGGTAATAATCAAATAAATTATTTATCAATTTTTGTAAGAAATTCTTTCAAAATTTAACATAACCTTAAACGAGTTAACAAGAGTAACGTTCACCATATTATCCAATTTTAAATTACCATACAATTAAAAATGAGATTTGGTTCTCTTGTCTCCATCTGGAGTCCCACATTCATTAAAACTATTTTGATTGCAATTTTATTTCAACCCTTCATCACAATCTTGATTCCATGTACATTACAACTCAAAAGATCAACAAGTTCAAAATGGATTTACTTCATTTTCAATTTAAAATAACTACTAAATGATGAGATTTGCAGCAAACATATAATAAAGATAGCTTAGGACAACCACTTTGAAATCCGTTCCTCAATTAACTTGATTCCATTTACTTTGCAGCAAACTTTAGCTTTAAAAACTTGGCAAATTCAATAAGCTTGTCAGTTTCTGGTAGAAAGCCATTGACAGCAGGATGAGCAGCAAATGTTTCAGCCCATTGGACCAAACTTGGGTGCTTGGTTTCATCTAGCAATTTTCTTCCATTGATCTGCTCTGTCACTCTAATCCAGCTCAAAAAGCTGCCAAAACTAATATCAATGAATCCAATTGTATCTCCTCCAAAAAAGGCTTTCCCTTCTCCCCCCTTGTTTAGCACTTCTTCCAACCTCTCAAGTACTTCCTCTGCTTGCTCAAAGTGTGGCCTTTTTTCCTCATCATCTTCAGCTACTACAACACTTCTTAAGGAAGTAAACCACTGCTCCAACCCATAAGTCATAAGTCATTCTATATATAAAAAACATTGACACTATCTTCAACCCAAAAAAACTTAAAACATTAGATGAGTGGTCTTTCTTCTTATTTATATAATGAGTAAGTTTTTTCCTTATATATTACTCTCCTCACTTTTTACGAATTAAAAAAATGTAGACTCCACATTGAATTCCTCACTTAAATTTCTAATTGATTGATAATATAAAATCTGTCTAGAGCATTAGCATTACAGTGTATGAAAAGTGAAGTCTAGAAGAGTCACACTCACACATAAATAGGAAAAACACCTGCACACTTAAGTAGTTACATAATAACTGTCATAGTAAGTTTTATACGAATTAATTATTCCTAGCATTAGTTAGTGCGAATCAGAATGATAAAAAGGAAAAGAATACCTTTTCATCAATGTAAGCATTCCAAAATCGGGCATTAGCTCGATCATAGGCATTTTGTGGAAGGATGGGGGGAGCATTGGTCCAAACCTCATCGATGTATTCAACTATGATTGCAGATTCACATATGACTTTTTCTGCATGGAGGAGAACTGGGATTTTCTTTTGCACAGGGTTAGACTTCAGAAGAAGTTCACTTTTGGGATTCAAGGTCTCTTCAATAACCTCATAATCTACACCCTTGAGGTTAAGGGCAATCTGCACCCTAAGAGCAAAAGGGCTGAACCAACCACCCAATAGTTTCACGTTGTTTTTAGCCATCAATATGAGAGGTTTAACAAGGACCAATATGCAGTGTAATTTGTTTGCCGTGATGAGTTATTTGGTAGGGAATGGAGTGTTTATATGAATGGATGAGGAAAGAGGGAGATAAGATATCTGTGGTATAGTGTGCAGCAAGCCAGCTAAATAACAATTGATTCAAAAAGTTGGACGGTGGACTCATCTATTTTTGGCATAAATGATTTGATCCTTTCTTTTTCATTCACCAATATTTCAAAATCAGAATATAAGTCACAACTTATTTCAATAAAATTTTTCAGACAATGTCATGAAAAATTAGTATCTATATTTTGATTCATGATATTTGAATCTGTGTGGCTGAAATCAAACTTCTTATGTTTAGAGTAATCAACATTGATTCTGATAATTCTTCTAATTTATGAATCCCATATTTGAGCAATCTGGTTGCGTCATTTTTGTCGTAATTATTTGAAATGTATAATTGTGTGTTGCCTTTATTTTCTTTTTCACTTGGTTGTCATTAATTACTTCATGGAAGTGCTTCCTGTGATTTATAACCATTGTGTCATATTTTCTACTTTGTGCACCCATTAATGTGCATTAATGAGGTTGTTAGAGTAGGAACGAATTACAGAGGGGAATTAATGAGATTGTTAAAGCATAAACCAACCCATTTTAATAGATATATATATATATATATAAATTTATTTTATAATTTCTATTTTAGTAAATGAATTGGTTTTGCCGAAAGTATTTATGTCGGAAGGTCGGAAGAAGTCAATAACAAGTGCAAACGATACTGAAAATCCTACGTGGATAAGTACATGAATAAAATTAATTAAATATAAAAATCAATTAGTGTGAGATAAACAAAATGATTAAAGTGATGTGATGGGCTCAATATGTCCATTAGCAAGTAGTATAAATTGATGTAATGTTTAGTTCAGTTTTTTAGTTTTTTGAGGTTAATTAACACACAACACTGATTTAATCTTCAGAGTGTTCCTGCAGGTACCACATCACACGCTGAGAGAACGAAAGGAATCCACATAAACACGAGTGACCGAGAGAGTAAAGGTGAACGGAGGCACGGAGGAACATAGAGACCGAAAGGAAGAACTAAAGGCGAATTCGAAAGACACTTTTTCCCATATATTTGGTACAAGTACATTTTGGCGCCCACTGTGGGGTAGAGTGTGAAGCTTTGAGGAAAATGGTAGTCACAAGGGGGAAGAATCATACGGAGGAAGAAGAAAGTGGACAGGATGAATCAACTATGTTTATGCTGATTAAGTTGCAAGGGGAGTTGGAGATGCTGAAGAAGAGGAATGTAGATGAGGTGTAAGCATTAAGAGCTGAAAATAGATACATCAAACAAAAGCTTAAAGAAGAAAATACTATGTCTTTGAGTTCAAAGCGGGAGTATGTGGGGACAAGTACTCGGCCAAATCCGACGACTGTTAATAGCTTTGAAGTACCCCACAAAAAGCCCGAGACAGTATCTCATCATGTTTATGGAACAACGATAAGAAAGTACCCTTTTTTTTTAAGAAGTTATGGAGGTTTCGTTGCCCAACAATTGGAAGAATCTGACGTTAGAGAAGTATGATGGAAGCACTGATCCCGACGAACATGTTACAGTGTATATTACTCAGATCAATTTGTACACTTCGGAGGATGCCATATTATGTAGAGTATTTCTGAAAATGTTTAAAGGAGCTAAGTTGAGTTGGTTCGCAAAGTTACCACCTTACTCAATTGATTGTTTTGATACACTTGTAATGAAATTTGAAGCCCACTTTGCTACTAGTAAGCCACATCATCTTACATCTATAACGTTGGTGAATATTAGGCAAAAGAAGGAGGAATCATTGAGGGCATTCATGGAGAAATTTGGACGAGTGGCTTTAAGTATTCGGAATTTAAGCCCTAAGATGACCATGCATCATATGGTTACGACACTGAAGCCGAGACTGTTTGTGGATAGCTTATGTAAACAGCCAACAACTGACCTTGTCGAGTTAAGACAAAGAGCGACTAAGTTTATGCAATTAGAAGAGTTGAAGAGCTTCAAGAGTCAAATAAGGGCGATAGAGGGAGTTGAAAGGAGGGAAAAGGATGGAGGAAGATGGAGGAAGCCGAAAGATGTCTACAAAGGACCATAGTTTGCAAGATATACTCCTCTTAATTTTAATGAAGCAAAGATATTGGAAGAAACACTTCATACCGAGTTAATTCCTTTACCAAGAAAAATTCCTACTCCAAATAATGTTGATCACAATAAGCATTGTAGATATCACAAGAATTTTGGCCACAATACAAAAGAGTGTTCAGGGTTAAGAGATAAAATTGAAGAGTTGGTTCAAGCAAGGCATCTCAAACAATATGTACAAAGAAGTGAAGGAGGACGACTTAATTTTAGAGAAGGAGACATGGAGCGAAGGGAGGGAAAAAGATGGGAGCGAAGAAAGGAGGAAAGTCGAGGAGAAGGAAGGGAGAGAAGTCGTGAACCACAAAGAAGGTATTTTAATGTTGAAAGGAGGGATAGAGGAAGAAGTCCTATGCCGAGAAGGGGGAGAAGACCGGTGAGACCAATACGAGCTGTAATCAATACTATTTCAAGAGGATTCGCAAAAACAACCAGTTGATTTTCTGCAATCATATTAAAAACAGTTTTGAAATTGGCTGAATTGATTTCTAATTGATTGATTCTTCAATGTCTTTCAATCTACCTTAAATATTTGTGAAAATATTAAATAAATAATTCACCCCCCTTTTTTTTAAGGCCTACAATTCTAACACATCAATCAATTATTTCATCTTTTCGGATAAAGAGGTATTGGCATTCAGAGTTGTTTCGAGTGTTTGAGCTGAATCAACTAATTCTTTCTTCAGGCGTTCACCTTCAGCAGGAGGTGCACCTTTGGCGTTTTCATCACCAAGTCTTTTACATATGAGTAAAGTTCTAGTAGCAAGCTCCACAACAACATTGGAAAGTTCTTTAGTAGAAGAGTTGTAGAAAAGTTCTTTCTCGGAATTATTCAAACTAAAAGAGAGAGATTCTAAAAGCAAAAGATGAAGAAGGTCCACCATGTCAACTTTTTCTAGGTGACTTATTAGAAAAGTGAGACTGACGTTTTGAACGATCTCGTTTCTTATGCTTTCGGGAAGTGGTACCCTCAACAATAGCTTCTGGCGAGACTTGATTGATAGGAGTCACTACAGCAACCATTACATGCTTTTCTCAAGTTTGAACATCATGAGAACTTCCAGATTGATCATTTCTAAAAGCCATGTCATGAAAATAGTTCTTGCCATTTTTGCTAGCAGCAACCATGATATCTGATCAATGCGAAAAAACTCAGCAAAGTTAAACAAACATCAATAAGAGAATATATATAACCGAAATGAAAAAGTACCAAAGAAATCATCCTCAAGTTGAGGAGACAGATAGACACGAAGAAGACTCCGAGTAGGAAGCTTCCGTGGTAGATCATTAAGAACCAATAACGTTTCCAAGTCATCGGTAGTCATTGAGGAGTGGGGCCAAAAATTGTATTTTAAAGGAGTGCTGGTCTAGTAAAATGGGAATTTAGGCCTATCCCCATCATAAAAGTATTTACGGTCATCCTTCTCAACCAACAATTTGAAAAATCCACATTTAAAGTTCTTGTATGAAGTAGCCAAGAGAGTAGTTTTTGCTCGGCTTATCAAAGATAGGCAACCTGCTCTCTTACCAGGCCGAGTACTATAAAAATGTAAGAACACTTGCGGGCTCATCTTCAAATGTAAAAATTTACATATAAGTCGAAAGGCTTGAATAACAACCCAACTATTTGGATAAAGTTGGGTAGGGGCAACGTTTATAATGCGGAGCACTCCTGTTTGAAATTCATCTAAGGGAAATCGCATGTGCATATCTGTGATTAGACATGTTAGAAATAGAAAAAATCTTCAGCTGAATCTTCTCGGCCATGGCAGAAATTGTCAATGGCCCAACATCTCCGAAAGGCGATGATATCTTTGTTAAGTTGAGGATCATATAAATCTGCCTTTGATAAAAAAATACCAAAGTGAAGTCGACCATTGATACTAAGAAAAATATTCACGCACGTGGATATCAACCCATTTGTAACTTGACCTTAAGCTCCAATTTTCTTCCGCCCTTTTGGCCCTCTCTTCGCGGACAAACCTTCAGAATTCTCCTTAATACCAACACTCTCTTGGTTGGTAGGGGATGAATTATTCGATTCCATTTGAGAAAAACTAACAAGAACCGTTAACATTTCTTTATTGACCTCCCGGTCACTACCACTTGAGAATCCCTCTGATGACGAAACAAAACTAAAGGAAAACATACCTAATAATACAAGTCAAAACCGAAATCAAAATCCGAAAGTTGTCAAATCGAAAAAAATAGATGTGGACCATGTTTGAAAGTGAAAGCCTATTTATAGAAGTTTTCAAACCTCTTGGAAGGCCAAACGACGTCAAGATCCAACTGTTAAACCTCATGTTAATCCACCGTTTCAAAAGAGTCAACTCTTCAAATCAATCTTAATAATGCATTTAATATGCATGAGTCTCAAGAACGAAAGTACAACTATATCGTCAAAACCAGTAAAGGATTTTTTATATGGCCATATGATACTTTAAGATCTTCGTCAATTAAGCTTTCCTTGATCCTGGGGGGCAAGTGAACTGGTTATGTCGAAAGTATGTATGTCGAAAGGCCGGAAGGTCGGAAGGCCGGAAGATGTCAAGAGTAAGTGCAAACTATAGTGGAAACGCTACGTGGATAAACACACAAGTGTTAGCGTTAAAATGAGACACGCATAAATACATGAATAAAATTAATTAAATGTAAAAATCAAATAGTGTGTGATAAACAAAATGATTAAAGTGATGTGAAAAGCCTAATAGGGCCATTAGCAAGTAACATAAATAGATGTAATATTTAGTTCAGTTTTTTAGTTTTTGGAGAGTGGTTAATTAACACACAACACTGGCTTAATCTTTGGAGTGTTCCTGTAGGTACCACATCACACGCCGAAAGACCAATAGGAATTCCCATAAACACGAATTACCGAGAGAGTAAAGCTGAATGGAGACATAGAGGAACGTAGAGACCGAAAGAACGAAGTGAAGGCGAATTCAAAAGACACTCTTTCCCGTATATTTGGTACAAGTACAGTAAACTATTTTAAACTTAAGATTAAATCCTGAGTGAGTATCACATATAGCATATTAAATTAAAAATATTTTACTATAATTAAATGGTTAGTAATGAATATTATATAGTGATATTCACAGTAGTGCGAAATAGAGATTTAATTATGACATACAAGTTTGATTAAATATAAATAGGTGTTAAAAGTAAATTTTATTTAATAATAACATACGAGATCAATTAAATATAAACAGGGACTTGCATTCATTGTTTGGATGGTAATAGTTGGAAGATTGTTTCCTACCAAACTGTGTTCGAATGCTGGTAAATGAGAAAAGAATTAAATATAAATCGGTACTAAAGTAAATATGGTATCAGTTTCGTTAATATTTGAACATATATTGCATCAATTTTAACTTAACTTAGGTAAACAAATTATATATTACATTGGTGTAAAATGTTGCATAAGACATGGTTAAAAATTTACAAAGTTATTTTATATGGGATACTACGACATTTAGAGTATATTTAATAATTGTAAGGTGTGAAAAGTAAAAGCCAATTAAGTCAAAGCCCAACAAGTGAGCACTATAAATAGATGATCTTCTTAATAGGTAAGTAGACTGATTTGTATCTGATAACTAAACAAACTAATTTTGACTTTATCATTAGAGCTTTGCAAGTACACACACCCGTCCGAGAGCAATCACGAGTTCAGAAACCAAGAGTTGAACTTGACCAAGCAGACAAGTGAGAGCCCATATCTAACAACAAAGAACCAGCGCAAGCCCAAACTAGTGGATCTAGTAGTCGAAAACCCAGTATAGTAGCGAGAGCCCGAGAGACCGAGAAGAGAAGAAGAAGAAGATTAATTGTTTTTAAGGCCCTGTAAGCAGTTGGATCTATGAATCGATGTAATATGTCAAAATTAAAGAAATATTTGAAAATTTTAATTCACTTACTACCTATGACATATATTGTGCCTAAAATTAAATAATAAGCTTTTTTTTCCCACTTAACCCTCTTTCTCGGTTTCTATGTTTAATGTGCCTAATATTTTCGCTCACTACTATTGCGTCACCCTGTCTCTCAATCTCGTTGTTACGTCTACCTGTTGGAAGTGGCGTTGCTCCGTCTACCATTCTCATCATCATTGCATCTACATGGTGACTTTCACATATTTTTCGTTAATTATCATTCTGTTGTCGTCATTTGGTATGAATGGCGTCATTGGGATTTGTGGTACTGCCGCTAGTAATTTATGATATTGTTGTTGGGTATTGGAAGGACATTGTTATCGTTGATTATGTTCATCCACTACTGTTGCTCTTGCTACTTGGGATTTGAGACCACTTTCGTTGGATTTCAATACCACCGTTGTCGTTGCTGGTTTTTCCATTTCTGTCACTGTAATAGTTGGGTTTCCATTTTAATATTTATATTAGAAATACAAAATATATTGTGTCATATATTGAATTGAGTTACCCTTATTTTATCGTTTAAGATTCAATATAAAGATTGAATTCTAACTTCAATTTAAATTATTCAAAAAAATTCTTATATTTAAAAACAAAAGGAGATAGCAATGTTAGTCATCATATTGAACTTGAATGGTCCGTTTGGACATATATTTTTTTCATAGTTTCATTAGGACATATATTTAATCACATTACATATATTTCATGAAATTTCTGATTGTATTTTGTGTTGTTCTTCATATGCATATTTGATTGTGGTTAATTTAATTTCACCACTCTCATTTCGTGATACCTGGAGACCAATATGAAATGCTGTCGAAATTTTGTGAATTATAAGTAATGCAAATTAAAATTGGCGTACTAATGAAATATAAAAAAGTGAATATTCTTGAATGAGATGAGATAGGATCACACCTTTTTTAGTACAAAATAGGAGATATTCATGCATAAATGTCAGTCGAATAAGTGATGTGTGTAAGAATGATGTTGAGAGTTTCTACAATTTGCTCAACAAAAGGGAGAAGGTATAAATGGAAGATATAATTGTTCATGTGTTAATTGTTTGAACGGGAGATAACTAGAAATTCAGTTGATACGAGAATATGTTTTTTGTGATGGTTTTTTGAAGAGTTATACAATGTGAGCCCCAACCACAATTGCACCAAAATGTTAATCCAATTCAAAAAGTTTGTTACGATTTCACAATAATTGTTTCAGTCATCTTGTGTCATTTCTTAGGATGAAACAATCTTTGGTGTCGATAATGAACATATACCGTTGTACATAAATATACAAGATGTCTTTGAAATCATTTAGGGTAATCAAATGCTTAACATTGCTATGGGAGCATAGAAACTTAATCATCTTTAATCAAAGAGTTGTAGATACAGAAGAAGTTTTCCACAATGCCCAGCTTAAATCGTGGTTATGGTTGAAACACAAGGAGAATAATTTTGATTATTCCTATGCAGATTGGATCCTGAACCCACTGTCTTGCATTAGTAGCATCAAATAATAGGTGAGGCATATAACAGGTATTACTGGCCGGTAGGTCGTGCTGGTGGAGTGGAGGAGTGCTTTGTTTTTTAAGGTAGCCAAGCCTGGCAGGTGTGTGGTGTGTGAAGGCCAAGGTATGAGGATGGGCAGAGGTTCTGAGTGGCCACAAGTGCTGTTAAGGGAGAGGTCAAGTTTGCAGCAGGTCTCTGTGTTTACTACTATGGGTTTGAATATAGCTGTTATTGGGAAGAAATAACAAGGAAATGAAGGAAGAGCTAAACGAAGGAAACAAGTTGAGCCAACTTAAGAGTTGTGTTAGCTGATGAATTTAATGTACATCTTTTCTGACTTTGTCACTGCTGGACAACTCAAGCCAATTAAGAGTAACTGCATGGATAATTATGCTGATAGTTTTTTGCTGCTTAAAAAGAGCAGTTCTGCTATGCAGGATGCAATCCTCCTAGAAATATGTTTTTTGAGGCAGCAGGAAGCTTGTTCGCACTAGGGTTTTGATCTTGATTTAGACAATAGTCACGTTTATGTTGTGGGTGTTTCTGGTGTTGGAATCTGAATTGAAAGTCACTTTGGTTCGGTTAAGTTGTTGTGCTGAAGGCTGATGTGGGGTGGTTCTAAGGCTGGGATGAAGGTGATAGATGATGACCACAATCAGAAAATTTAATGAATGATATGATAAAAGCAGGAAGGTTTATCTGGCTTGTGAGCTGAAATGCGATTTTTATATTTGTACCAGCTGTTGCTGGGAGAAATAGCTTGGAATGTACTGCATACGCTCTTGTTTCTCCTAAGGGGGATAATTGAAGATGATAAAGAGTGGCCGTTGGAACATCTGTTTGCACCAGAATTCTGGTGTACTCTTTTATGCCGCAAGATGAATATTAGGCCTTATGTGTAGATGATGCGTCGTGTATTTGTTACGAAGTCTATAGTGGCTATGGTGTGGCGGTATGGTGTTGATGAGGGAAGATTCTTCCTTGGTGCATCCAGAAATGATGTTGAAAGGAGGAAGGAGCCATTATTTGTAGTAGACATCTATTGATGACTGCAACCTATGCTGAGATGGGAGGCATTGTCAAGCCCTGCAAGGGTTTTGGCCTAAGTAAGCCTGCTAGGATGCCTTATGTCATGCTGTTTGGGATTATAAAGATGTGTAAGCAAATTGCTGCACTCACGTTTAAAGGAAGGGTGTGAGCCAGACCTGGAAGGGTACTGAAGCCAAAGGAATGTCACTAAGAAGAAGGAGGCTTGGTAAGGTATCCCGTCGTGATGGTGAACCTGAATACAAGCTGTCATAACCTATGCAGTTGGAGAGTTCTGTTGACAAGGAACAAATCAAATCTGAACTAAAGGTCACAATTATCTCAGCAATGTGTTCGTGGTGATAGGATGACTGTAGGTGCTGGTTTTATGATTTTTATGCAGGTGCAGGAGCTATGATTAAGCAGGTGCAGGTTTAGGTGCTATGATTTAACTTAGATTGAAAATTCTATGGGCTGATTTAAACTCCTATGGTTCTCTGGAAGGACCTGATGCAAAATTGAATCATAAATGAAGTGTATATCATGCCTAAATGAGAATATAATTCAGATGCCTAAATGTGAAGATTGGATGTTCAAATTATGGGTTGGTATGTTCTGCCATAATATCAACACATTCTGCTTTTAGAATCTTGGAACTGCTTGTGGTGACCTGCGGTACCTACATCCAATTGTGGTCACTTGTTTAGTTAAATAACATTGTGCTGGAAAGTGTTCTTTTAGTAGCTCTCTAGATTATGTTTATGCATTTTTCAGTAGTTTTTTGGGTGCTCTGAATGTGATGGTTGGTACAAAAATTTTATCTAAATCAGGAGCACCTATTTGATGTATACGGGTTGGGACATCCCTGAAATGTCCCATTTTAATTATCTTTATTCTTTGCTGATCAAAAAAAAAAATGCTTAACATTGCAATCACTCAACTATGGATGATGTGAGTACACTTTAAATCTATATATTATTTATCCAACTTATGTTTCATTATATCAACCATTGTCATTGATATTATATTAATAATGTAGTTATATACATCAAGTAATCATTGACACGAGGAATGATGAAATCTATAGTTTCCATAAGCCTCAATCTATACAAAAGTTTGGTAATAAAAAAATGGAACATTCAACAATCTCGAAAAAATATTTACATAACGTCTTTTATTAGTGTGTAACTAAAACTCATCACATTTACATATTGCATAATTAAATTAATATCATTAATTAATTAATTTTAGGTCTTATTAGCAATTGATGCTTCTTTATCTCATCGACAATATTGTCGTGTAATTTTGTTCATTACATAGAAAATCAAGTGCAGACTTAAAAATTGTACGGTAAATATATGTTTTAATTAAGAAATAATATGTTATTAGCGTTGACATAATAGATTGTAAATTACTAATGATCCATTTTTTAGTATTATTAATTATGCAATGTTTTATACAATAAATCCAATTCATCATCACATAATCTACGTTGAGTTTATCCTAAAATATTTAGTTCTTCATTGAAAATATTAAATTGTTGTATTTTAGTTTTCAATAAATTAACTTCGTTGAATTTCATATATTAGTGCAATATGCAATAAAGTTTTGAATGTGACTATTATGTTATGCATTGGATTTGACTATAATTCGTGCTAGCATGGTTGATTCTTAAGAGCAGATATTAAAACACTTTAATATTATGAAAAAAAGCAATTGAAAGTTTCATATATATATATATATATGCTATTATAAAAACTAATATTTAAAATTTGACAAAATACTTTTAAAAGTATTAAAAATCAGTACATGTAATGATTTAGAATTATTTATGGCACTTGGACATTAATTTAGTTTTCATTTATGGTTAGTTAAGTTTTAAATTCTTACATTTAAGTCTTCATTTCTTAATTTTTTTTTTGACAAGTTCTATTATTTGTAACTTTAGATAATTAAAAAAAATTATTTATTTGGCAATCTAACATGTTTCTAGTTAACAATTATAATTTACGAAAGCAACACATATAAATTTTAAAAAGAATTAAGACATATTACATTGATTAGTGCATGATGAAATATGTTTAGATTTTCCCCCTTCTAATTACTCTTCTAAATTGGTTTATATTTAAAGTTGTTGTAATATTTAACATATTACATAAGTTAACAACAAATGTAATATATATATATATATATATATATATATATATATATATTTCTTTAACATAGATAGAAAATACGCAATTGCATATATCTGCAGAAAAGAAAAACTTGTAAGTTGTTCTATATTTTAACATAGTATGGAAAGTTAATATGATACTTGTATATTTGAAGATAAGTGTGATAATATAAAAAAACGTCGTGAATTTTTTTAATAGTATAAAGTTGACAGTGTATATAACGTTACAATTTAATAATACGAAGGGCTCCAAAGCAATAACAAAATATATAATTTAACGTTCAAAAATAATATTTTTCAAATTGAAAGAAAGCATGAGGAAGACAACACTTGTTTTTCCTTCTTTTTTATATTACTATTACGTAAGACATGACGTAAAAAAAGAGTGGCTGTAGCACAAACAACCTAGAAAATAAATAAATATTAATTCCATATAATTTTCTTTTAAATGCTAAATTTTTATTGAATAATGATATATTGATAATTTATATTTTTATATAATAACTTTACAATTTTTAATATAATTATTTTAATATTTTTCTGTATTATTTAATTACAAATTTACTTTTCAATAATGGTTTTTCAATAATGGTGATATATTAACTTTAAACATTAAAAAAATATCCCTTGCATAATAATAAATTAATATTTTAATATTTTTATTATATTTTTTAATTTAAAATATTATTATATTATTATAAAGAGGTGTGTAGTATATGTTAATTACTATTTGTGATGTCAAGAAAAACTTTTTCTTTATCTTTTGTTATATATTTATTTCTAAATTCATACATTAATTATTTCTAAATTGTAAAAACACCATTACCTATTTTTATTCTTATTCTCAACTTCAAATTGAACTGAGAGATTAAGACTCTATAATGGAAGGCACCCTTACTCAAGAACAAATTCCCAGGAACCTCTTTTTATTTTTAAACCTTTCCTTTTTTTATTTATTTTGAGTTTTATTTTAAAGTAAAGTTTATGCGAACATAAAGTTAGAACCAAAAAAAACCCTACAAGTTAAAAGCTTACAAATTTGTAATTATGTGGCACATAATTAATTCCATTTACTTTGCAGCTGCAAGAGCTCCTGATGTTTGGTTAAAACCTTTGACAACTTCAATAAGCTTGTCAGTTTGTGGTATGAGGCCATTGACAGCAGGATGAGCAGCAAAATTTTGAGCCCATTGGAGCAAGCGAGGGTGCTTGGTTTCATCAAGCAATTTTCTTCCATTCATCTTCTCTACCACTCTTATCCAACTCAGAAAGCTTCCAAAACCAATATCAATGAATCCAATCGTGTCTCCTCCAAAAAAGGCCTTCCCTTCACTGCCCTTGTGCAACACTTCTTCCATCCTCTCAAACACTTCTTCTGCTTCCTCAAACTGTGCCTTCTTTTCTTCATTCTTCTCTTCAGCCCTTAGAATACTTTTCAAGGCCGTTAACCACTGCTTCCAGTTCAAACAATCAGTACTTGTTCAATGATAATCACATGGAAGCTTATAGCTTATGATGATAATTAAGGAAAAACTCAAAAGGACCAAAGGCATCGAAGGAATACATACATACATATAAATATAAATATACCTTGTCATCGATGTAAGCAACCCAAAATCGGGCATTAGCTCGATCATAGACATTTTGTGGAAGGATGGAGGGAAGATTGGTCCAAACTTCATCAATGTATTCAACTATGATGGCAGATTCACATATGGGTTTATCTGCATGGAGGAGAACTGGGATTTTCTTGTGCACAGGGTTGGACTTAAGAAGAAGGTCACTTTTGGGATTGAAGGTCTCTTCAACAGCCTCATAATCTACACCCTTGAGGTTAAGGGCAATCTGAACCCTTAGGGCAAAAGGGCTGGACCAACCACCCAAAAGCTTCAACTCGTTTTTAGCCATCACTATGCAGTGTGGCGTGTTTATTGTGTTGAAGTGTTTATGTATGAGAACGAAAGGTTGGATAAACTAACCATGAGATGAAGCAACCAATTAATAATCAACTCAAAACGTTGAAGAGACGCAATTGCGTTTGATCAATTATTTGAGTACAATTCATTGAGAAAGTCAAAGTTGGCCTTAATATGTTTGAATGTACAATTTTAAAAAATATAAAAAAAGTTTAAACTGCACCAGCCGGGAATCGAACCCGGGTCTGTACCGTGGCAGGGTACTATTCTACCACTAGACCACTGGTGCTTCATAAAATTTTGTTAGTTAAAATAAAATATAATTCTGTTACGATAACTTTAATTCTATTAATTTTATTTAAAATTATGTAATAACTTATATAATTAACCATGTTTTTGTTTTAATAATTATTAAACATATTTATTATGGGAAAAGCTTACGTAATTAATTTTGAAGGATTTTAAATTTATAAAAAAATAAAAATAATAAAATATTTCTTTTTACATATAAACTACGTTAATTTTACTTTTAGTAAACATACGTGATATTATTGAAGACAAAATGTATTTAATTACATAATAATTAATTTTAAAGTGAAAAAGGAAAGATATAAAGAAAGACAGTAAAAGTTAAAGTTATTTGGATGAAGAAAGTAAGTGTATTTGAGTGAAAATTTGTAATTGATATACAATTAATTTTTTTTATTTTTTATTTTAACACTATTATATTAATTATTTATTTTATTATAATAAATAAAAATATAAATATTAATAAAACGCTAACAATATATATACATATATATGTGAAAACATAAATATTACAATATAATTAGATGATTTTTGAGTATTTGTTTGGTCATTTACAGATAAAGTCAAAAGAAATTTATCTTACTTTTCGTACTCTTTACATTTCAATTTTAACGTTTCCTCGTTTTCTTCCCAAATCACCGTTCCGATGTTTCCGTGGTTGAAAAATGTCTGGTCCTTTGAAATTATGTAATTACTTAGGAATAGGTGGAGATAATGCATTAAAGTTAAAGAAAAAAAAGTATTTAAATTACTTTTAAATTCAACTCCTAACCAATGTGTAACTATTAAAATAAATTAGAATGATATAATGTAAGTAAAATAGTGTTAAATAGTTTTAAAAAATTTAAATTAATTTTATTTATTTATTCCGATTTTGTACAGGCTAAACTGTCCCGTCTCTCTTTTGGCATATTTTCTTTTGAATTGGCAAATCAATATATCCAGATCAAGTCATATTTGTCATTCACTCCTAACACTAATACATACATTTTCTTTGTTTTTTTTTCATTTGTGGATTATTAATTCTGATTTTATTATTATTAATTCTGATTTTATTACCTTTAAACTATTTTACCGTTATATTGCATTAATGGTCAGTATACATGTATGTTAGTATTCTTATTTTATAGATAGCTTACAGTAATTGTAATTGTAATTTTATTATATATATATATATATATATATATATATGTGATTGAGTAAATCAAAATGAATAAGATGAGTTTTGCAATTTTGTGTAATTACGTTCAATCAATTGCTACAACCTTTTTGCCTTCTCTTATTTCCTTCCATCATTAGTTCATACAACTGGTATCAGAGTCAGTCTGTTATCATGAATTCTACCCAATTATGAGTCCCTATCCTTGATGGAAAAAATTACAATCGGTGGTGTGTGCAGATGAGAGTTTTGTTTGATTATCATGAGTTATGGGATGTCGTTGAGAGTGGAGTGTCTGCATTAGCTGCTAATGCAACTGAGGCGCAACGAGTAGCGCATCGTGATCAGAAGAAGAAGGAAAATAAGGCTTTGTATCTCATCTATCAAGGGATGAATGATGAGACGTTTGAGCATATAGAAGGAGCAACAACTGCAAGTGAGGCTTGGACAATTTTGTCAACCAATTATAAAGGTGATGATAAGATCAAAAGGGTACGTCTTCAAACTCTAAGATGCCAATATAAATTGCTACAGATGGAAACCACAAAGACTATTGATGTCTATATAAAAAAAGTTCTTGCCTTGACAAATCAGATGAAGAGCAATGGTGAAACACATTCAGAGCAGGCAAAGGTGGAAAAAGATTTTGAGGTCTTTAACTCCCAGATTTGAACATGTTGTTGCCGCAATTGAAGAGGCCAATGACATTTAAAAAATGACAGTAAGATTATTGTCTGGTTCCCTACGAGCGCATGAGCAGCGAATGAATAACAATAAGATTGAAAAACCAATTGAACAGGCTTTACAAGCACAAGTCTCAATTGGTAGATCCTATCATAAACATGGTACTTATTGTAGTAAAGGTCGTGGTGGCCAGAATCATGCAGGCGCTGAGCAAAACAACATTGGTTCCAATCACAATCCAAGTTCAAATAACTCTTGGTGCGGTGAACGTGGACGCGGAGGCATTTATAATAAATCAAATATTGAGTGTTATAATTGCCATAAACATGACCGTTATGCAAATGAGTGCAGATCAAAACGTGATAATCATGCTGTCAATTGTGCTCAAGAAGATAGTAATCACGAACAAGAGGAAGACAAAGTCACTCCTGAAGCACCTGCAGTTCAACCTGAAGCTGTAATTCAACCTGAAGTTGCAACTCCAATTGCAACTATGATGGAGCTACCAAGGCAGCAACGACAACCTGTACACCTTCAAGATTGCGAAGTAAATCTTGATGATGAAGTTGATGACAATGGAGATTTAGTTCACTTTGCTTTTCTTGCAGATTCAGAACCCGTGAGACTTGCAGATGCCATTCAACACCCCAAATGGAAAGAGGCTATGAATGAAGAATTGATGGCGATTGAAAAAAATAATACATGGCAGCTCACTGATCTTCCAAAAGGACATAAAGCAATTGATGTGAAGTGGGTGTACAAGATTAAAGTGAAAGCAAATGGTGAGATTGATAGATACAAGGCAAGGTTGGTGGCAAAGGGATTCGAGCAAAGAGAAGGCTATGATTACGGAGAAATATTTTCTCCAGTAGCTCAAATGGAAACAGTGAGATTAATCATTGCTTTAGCTGCACAAAGGCAATGGAAAATTCACCAAATGGACGTCAAATCTGCGTTTCTAAATGGCCTACTTGATGAAGAAGTTTATGTAAAGCAGCCGCCGAGTTTCATACAATCTGGAAAAGAGGAGAAGGTGTACAGACTAACTAAGGCTTTATATGGTCTTAAACAGGCACCAAGAGCTTGGAACAAAAGGATTGATTCATTTCTTCATGCCACTGGATTTAAAAAATGTGCATCAGATCATGGTCTTTATGTAAAGACTAATGATCATGGAGATTTGCTAATTTTATGTCTTTATGTTGATGATGTGATTTTTACCGGAAGTAATCTCAAAATGATTGGTGATTTCAAGCATATCATGATGAAGGAATTTAAGATGATTGATCTCGGTCTTATGTCCTACTTTTTGGGCATTGAAGTCATCCAAGGAGATGATGGAATCTTCATTCATCAGAGGAAATTTGCTGATGAGTTTTTAAAGAAGTTTAAGATGAAGGATTCAAACCCAGTTAAGACTCCAATTGACACTGGAATTAAGCTCACGAAGGAAGGTGATGGGCAAACTGTAGATGCAACATACTTTAAGCAGATTGTTGGGAGCCTTAGATATCTCACATGTACTAGACCCGACATATGTTATGCTGTGGGATTGGTCAGTCGATACATGGAGTTACCTCGACAAGTTCATTTACAAGCTGTAAAGAGAATTATGCGCTACATCAAAGGTACTACAGCTTTTGGTCTATTTTACTCTTCATCTAAGAAGATTGAGATTGCCGGATACTCAGACAGTGATTGGGGTGGAGATTCAAACAAGAGGAAGAGCACTAGTGGTAATTGTTTTATGATCGGAAAGACTGTTTGCTTGTGGTCATCAAAGAAACAATCAATTGTTGCATTATCTACTTGTGAAGCTGAGTATGTAGCAGCAGCAGCAAGTGCTTGTCAATCAGTTTGGCTTAGCAATATCATGACTCAAATTGGTTTTAATCTAGATGTTCCAATTAAGATTTATGTTGATAATGTCTCTGCAATTAATCTTGCAAAGAATCCGGTTTTTCATCAAAAAAGTAAACACATTGATATTCGATATCACTTCCTGCGAGACCAAGTTGGGAAGAACATGATCAAATTGGAATACTGCAGATCAGAAGATCAAATTGCAGATATTTTCACTAATCAATTGAAGATCGATGCTTTCATCAAGTTAAGAGATATGTTGGGCATGAAGGTTGTTCCAAATCAGAATTAAGGGAGGACGTTGATTATTAATTCTGATTTTATTATTATTAATTCTGATTTTATTACCCTTAAACTATTTTACCGTTATATTGCATTAATGGTCAGTATACAGGCATGTTAGTATTCCTATTTTATAGCTTCCAGTAATTGTAATTTTATTATATATATGATTGAGTAAATCAAAATGAATAAGATGAGTTTTACAATTTTGTGTAATTACGTTCAATCAATTGCTACAACCTTTTTGCCTTCTCTTATTTCCTTCAATTAGTTCCTACACCATTAAATAATTATTTATTTACTTATTTCTATTTAATCTCTTATTAATAAAAAGTTCAATCAAATTCCTATTTTCCCCCAAATATAATAATCTAAACACAGTGTTTAGATGAGCCAATTTAAGAAAATAATTTATTTATTTAGTAATTTTAATATTCTTTAAAGTAAAATGAATTATTTATTACAGTTAATGAAGATGAATATTCCTTGTCCGATGTGGTGCATCAAATGGAGCGCACGTAATCACAATGGAGAAAGAGAGGTTATGATGAACCTTAATTGCAAATGAAAAAGAGACAATGACTTAAGCATAAAAGAGAGAAAAGTAGAGAAAAGAAAATACAAAAGAAATTTTTATTTACTTGTGTATTAGAGAGTAAAATACATGGTGTATATATAAGAAAAAAACTAAGACATAGCTGAAACAAAAAAGGAAGGTTGGGCCAAACAAACAAAGTCCAATAACTTAAAACAGAAAAAATATGTTAACACCCCCTCAAGCTGAGGAGTAGATATTTGTCAGACCCAGCTTGGATTTGAGAGTAGAGAACTGTGCGGAAGCAAGGGGCTTGGTAAATATGTCAACAACTTGCACGACAGAAGTAATGGGCAACAGTTGGAGGAGACTAGAGTTAAGTTTTTTACGAACTAGGTGACAATCAATTTCGATGTGCTTGGTGCGTTCATGAAAGACTTTTGTTGTCACAGTACAGGGTTGCAGGCTGGGAGAGAGGAAGATGTAAATCCTGAAGGAGGTAAGACAACCATTGTAGCTCACATGTGGTGGTGGCAAGGGCTCTATACTCGGCTTCAGAGGAGCTGCGGGAGATAGTTGGTTGCTTCTTTGATTTCCATGATATTAGGGAGTCTCCTAAGTAGATGGAATATCCAGTGACAGATTTGCGTGTGGTAGGACATGTTGCCCAGTCAGAGTCACTAAAACCACAAAGGTGAAGTGAGCTAGTATGAGAAAAATATAGTCCTTCACCAGGGGTGCCCTTGAGGTACGCAAAAGACGTGAGACATCTTGTTGAAGATGAGTTGTGGGTGCATATATGAATTGGGTGCAGGAGTAGAGGCACATGGCTCGACAGGAGGTCCAATATAAAAAAAAAAAATCAAAAGCAGAATTATATGTGTTAGAAATAGGGAGAGATAAAGTGTTAGGGTCCTTAGGCAAGCCACTGTCCAATTTATATGAAAAGTGGTTTTCATGAAAGATTACATGTCTTGACATCTCTATGCTATGAAACTTTAAATTTAAGATAATATAACCTTTTGTATTTTGCGGGAAGCCAAGAAAAATACCTTTGATAGATCTATCATCTAATTTTTTCCTATGTGTAGTAATGGTACTAGCATAATAGAGACAACCAAACTTTTAAAAAGGAAATGTCATATGGTTTTCTAAACAACTTTTCATGAGAGTGATGTTATTAAGTAATGGAGTAGGAATAACATTTATTAAGAAAAAAACATGATTTATAGCAAATTCCCAAAAAATAGGAGGAAGATTTGCTTGAAAAAGTAAAGTCCGGGTTACATTTAGTATGTGTTGATGTTTACGTTCTACAATGTTATTTTTTTGTGGTGTTTCAACACAAGATTTTTGATGTATAATTCCCTTTGAAGCATAAAAATTTGACATAGCAAACTCAACATCGTTGTTAGTACGAATCGTTTTGATATTAGTTTTGAAATGATTTTGAACGAAAACAGTGAAGTTAATGATGTGCTGACGCACTTCAGATTTGTTATGCAGCAAAATGACCCAAAATATAACATGAGTAATCATCAACAATAGTCAAGAAATAATAAAAACCTTGCATAGAAATTATGGAACATGGTCCCCAAATATCAAAGTGTACAAGATAAAAAATAGCAGAGGTAACAATATTACTTAAAGTTAAAGGAAGTTTTCTTTGTTTTGCACGACTACAAGTGTCACATACATGATGAGTATTAATAGTAATAAAAAAGTATTGTTTTCTTAAAACATGTAATCTTTCAAGTGAAGGGTGTCCTAGTCTATAATGTCACAGTGTTTTGTCCGTGATATTACAATTAATAAAAGGAGCAAAACAATGCGGTTTAGAACGGCTAGAAGCAAGGCAAGGTAGTGACAAGGAACAAGCTAGTGGTGGCTTTAACTGTACCAATCCTCTCTTGGGTGAGATTGTCATGTATAATGCAGTGGGTTGAAGTGAAAGTTAAAGTGCATTTAAGTTGGTGTGTGAGTTTAGAAATAGATATTAAGTTTAATTGAAAATGAGGCACATATAACACATCAGGCAAATAAAACTTATCAGAAAAACGTACTAAACCAGAATATGTGGCATAAATAGTTTGGTCATTTGGAAGACTAATTAAGACAGGTTTAATTTTAGTATAAGTAGTAAAAATGTTCAAATTGTGACAAACATGATCTGTGGCACCAGAATCAATAATCCAAGATTCTTTTATAGCAGATAGTGAAGAGAGAAACTTACTTGTTGAAGAATGTTCAGTATTGGGGATTTCAAACGCAGAGAAGGTGCCGACTTGATTAATTTGACTGTGAGTGGCAGGATCCTCAAGGTTTTGCTGACACAAAATGTTGGTAAGGAATTGACACTGCTGTGATGTAAGTTGAATCCCCTTTACATCTTGTTCTTTAGGAAAAAGCTCAGAAAAAGTGTCAGCAGTAATCATATTATTGGCTTGGGATGTCCAATTGGTGAATTTATAGCCAGGAAGGAACCCACGCTTTTTATAACAGGTGTCAACAGTGTGACCAAGAAGATTACAAAAAGTGTAGACTTTTCTAGTAGAAGAAAACTTTGAGGTTTTAACATTACCAGAAGGAAAACCCACTTTGCGAAAACAAACAACCTCAATATAACCATATTTACCACAAAAATTGCATGTAATAGTGTGACTACTATTAAGACTATGAAGACTACGATTTTCATTAAACATTGCCTAAGAGATTTTTAAACCCAATCAAGATTTTGAAAGAGAACAAAAAAGATAACCAAGAACAACAAAGGGGGAAATATAGGTTAGAGAGAAGCGCAACAGAGCTCTTCATTCGAAGAGCTCTGATACCATATTACAGTTAACGAAGATGAATATTCCTTGTCTGATGTGGTGCATCAAATGGAGCGCACATAATCGCACGAAATCGCAATGGAGAAAGAGAGGTTATGATGAACCCTAATTGCAAATGAAAAAGAGACAATGACTTCAGCATAAAAGAGAGAAAAGTAGAGAAAAAAAAATACAAAAGAAATTCTCATTTACTTGTGTATTAGAGAGTAAAATACATGGTGTATATATAAGAAAAAGACTAAGAACTAGCTGAAACAGAGAAGGAAGATTTGGCCAAATAAACAAAGCCCACTAACTTAAAACAGAAAAACTAAATATGTTAAGACTTAGATAAAATATAACAAAAAAAAGTTCATAGCATCTATGCTATTACTGCAGTGCATTCCCCGTAATAAATGTTAATATTTTTGTAAATAAAACTTTACAAAAGAAAATAACACAAGTTAAATAAAAACTAAGAATTATTAAAAAGAAAAATAAAATTGTAAGAATGGAATCTCTTTTAAAGATATTTTTAAATGGATAAAAAAATAAAACATTATAAATAGGTTATGATAATTTATTCTTTATTTTATTAATAATTTATCTCTCTAATTTTTTAATATGTTTTCTACTTTCTTTTTAGATATATAAGTTATGAAGATATTCTTTCTTTAGAAAAATTATTTTAAAGGAGGTAACAAATTCTGAAAATTATAAGATGTTCAATTTGATCGTATGTGGTATTGTGAGTTGTTTGGCATCAAATTAGTTTTAAAGTTTATTTTTTAAAATAATATCATAGTTATATAAAAATTTGTTAGATTTAAAGGTTGATACGTCAAATAAACTCTCTCAATAATATGCTATAAATAGTTTACGAAGTTATTTGTATATAATAATTATTTAGAAAAACTAATATTTATAGAATTAAGTGATGCTAAGTTGAATTTGGAAATTGAGGTATTTAGTTAATTGAATTTAAAATTAGCTTTAACCATAAATGTTATATTAATCAATTTTGCAAGTATATATCATCAATAAGAACATGTTGAAGGCACGTTGAAAAAAATAAAGATTAACTAAAATGTTTGCTTCCATTTAAATCAATTCCATTAAAGAGGATATATACATAAACTCAATTAATATATTCACAAATAATCACGATTTTGATAATACATGTTGTATAAGTTGATATGTTGTAATCCTTGCATTTTTAGTGGATGTATTGAAAAATTTGGAGTAGGACGAAACTATTGTTATTGATTAATGAAACTAGGAAAAACACCCGTGTTAATGTTATCTAGGGTTACGTCGTGGATACTTTTTCTCTTCTTATTTTTCTTTAGGCCATTTTGATGAAGCATATACTTTTGAGCGTGACTTGCAATTTGAGTTGAAGTTTTTGATGGAATGTAACATTTTGAAATGCTTTTCCAATCTCCTGGGCTACAATTTTGGAGTCCAAAAAGAAATAACCTGTAATGAAAAACCTCAAAGTTAATTCATCAAAAACATTAATTTAAATTTGATCTTACAAAAATGTATTTGTAACTTAATATTTATATCTAATTGTGTACATCTAAAAAATAAAACTAAAAAGTTGATCTCATAATTAATAATAAATTCATCAAATTTAATAAAATATATTATATTTCTATAAAACACATTTTTTTTAATTAAAAACTGTACCGGTAGGCACCGGACGAACACACGTAGCCGACCGACTGAACGCATAATAAATGTAAGTGCACCCGTAACAAGCTAAAGCGGTTAAGATACACCTCCGAAAAATAAGGAATACGTGTTGAAGGAAGATATGTTCCTCGGGTATTCCGGAGCACGATTGACAAGACCTATCCATAACCACCTCGAGCCCAAGGGATAGAAAGCCCATTAGGCAAACCTATAAATACTGTGCTCAAGCTAGAGAAAGGTACGTTTTTCATTCACTTACTAAACCACACTTAGAATCTCATACTTACTTGAGCGTCGGAGTGCCTTCGCAGGTACCCTCCCCCGCCCGACCGAAGGAGACACCAAGAAGGAGCGGCCGACCGAAGAAGAAGAAGACCGACACGTCAGCAACTATACTACGTCAACCGACCGTGCCTGGGCCCCATCTCTCCACTTAGGTACAATTGGCGCCCACCGTGGGGCCGAGGCAAATTTCCAATTGTTAAAGCTATAATGGTTGCGACAAGGAACAACAACGACGCTATGGCAGAACAGATGACTATGATTCAAACCCTCCAAACTCAGATGGAGGAACTGCGGCAAAAGGGGATGGAAGACCGTCGTCAACACGAAGAGAATAGACGCCGCCAAGTGGAAGAAATCACCTTATTGAGAGAGCAGAATGCACAACTCCAGCGACAGGTCGATAATCCCGAACGAGAAGGCCAATCCCATATGGCCGACCGAACCGCCTCTCGCATACCTACACCGGTCGACATCAATCCTGCTTCCAGAGCTGAAACAATCGAAAGAAAGTCAAGTAAAAGGGGTCATCCTTTTACAGACGAAATTATCACCACACCACTTCCTGACAAATGGAGAGGTCTCGCTATTAAACTCTATGACGGCTCGACCGACCCGGACGAGCATTTAAATGTCTACAAGACGCAAATGACTTTGTATACCACAGATAATAATGTGTGGTGTAAAGTATTTCCCACGTCCCTCCAGGGAGAACCTCTTACCTGGTTTACAGAGCTGCCTCCGAACTCCATTGATGACTTTGACATCCTAGCCGTAAAATTCTCCACTCAGTATGCCACCAGCCGACCACATCACATGTCCTCCATGTCTCTCCTAGCGGTACAACAAGAAAAAGGTGAATCTCTCAGAACCTTTCTAGATAGGTTCAACAAAGCATGTATGAACATCCGAGGACTCAAGCAGGAAGTTGCATTGCACCATTTGGTCTCGGCCATCCGGCCGAGCCGTTTTACTGAAAGTCTCATCAAGAAGCCGCCTCAAGACATGGAAGACCTTCGAACTCGAGCAACCAAATTTATGCAAATCGAGGAACACATTGATTACCACCAACGGTTCAAAACCGCCGGATCCGGAGTCCTCAAAGACCAAACCCCGAGCAAAGAAAGAGAAGTCGAGACCGAACGAACCGTCCGAACCACTCCAAGGTCCGACCAGAACAGAGGAGGCCGAATCCCCAGGTTTAACAGTTACACCCCCTTAACTGTGCCGGGGGACGAGCCCTAGATGAAGCACTACAAACGGACTTAATCCCGATATTGAAGCAATATCAAACGCCACCGAATGCAGATACCGCTAAGCATTGTCAATACCATCGAAACTTCGGCCACACGACCGAAGGATGTCAGGGGTTGAAGGACAAAATCAAAGAGCTCATCCAAGCTGGCCATTTGCGGCAGTTCGTCAAGAGGACAAGGAATTCAAGATCCCCACCACGGAGTACCGACCGTCCATCTCGTGGTGTCGACCGGTCATACCGTAACGATTATAAACGCCGAACTAACCATAGCCAGACTTCGCGGAAACGCAGTGAAAGCCCCGTTCGGCGTACACGCGCCCGCAACAAAAGTCCCGACCGAAACGCCCGCCCTCGCCAACGGGTTCGCAAAGTCATCAACATGATTGCTGGACCCGTTAACTTGGGCGAGCCGAACCACGAAGCAAATTATATAGCCGGGGGCTTTGCTGGTGGCGGGTGCTCAAATTCCACCCGGAAGAAACATCTCTGGGACATCCAGTCCGCTCATGCTACCACAAGGAGGCGTCCACACATACCTCCGATCACCTTCACTGACGATGACTTCACAGCTATAGATCCAGCCCAGGACGACCCTATGGTAATCACTGTAGAAATTGACAAGTTCGCAATTGCCAAGACTTTGGTAGATCAGGGTAGCTTGGTCGATATATTATACTGGGAAATTTTCAAGAAAATGCGCATCCCAGAAGCAAACACTCAACCCTATAACGAGCAAATTGTAGGGTTCTCAGGTGAACGAGTCGACACTAAGGGGTATATAGACCTGTATACAACCTTTGGTGAGGAATACGGTCTCCATAAAACAATAAACGTACGATATCTTCTGGTTAACGCCCAGACTAACGCCGGACGACCGATCGGCCATCGGCATAACGCTTGCTAAAAATGCCGACCTGTTCGCATGGACAGCCGCTGACATGCCTGGCGTAGACCCGAAGGTCATTACCCACCGACTATCATTATATAAAGAAGCTAGACCAATAGCTCAGAAGAAAAGAAATTTAGGGGATGAACGACGCCAAGCCGCACGTGCCGAAGCTGATAAGTTATTACAAGCCGGATTCATTCGAAAAGTCAATTATACCACATGGCTAGCCAATGTAGTTATGGTAAAGAAAGCAAATGGAAAATGGCGAATGTGCGTTGATTACACGGACCTCAATAAGGCATGTCCAAAAGACTCTTATCCTCTGCCTACCATTGATCGTCTTGTTGATGGGGCGACCGGACATCACATCCTCAGCTTCCTTGATGCCTATTCAGGTTATAATCAAATCCAAATGCACCCGGCCGACCGAAAGAAGACAACCTTCATGACTGATTCGGGAAATTTTTATTATGAAGTTATGCCCTTCGGACTCAAGAATGCCGGAGCCACTTATCAAAGACTAATGGACCATGTATTCCATGACATGATCGGCAGGAATGTTGAAGTCTATGTCGATGACATTGTTGTCAAATCCGACTCATGTAAGCAACATATTGCCGACCTAAAAGAAGTTTTTCAGGCCCTCCGCCAGCACCAGATGCGACTCAATCCTGACAAGTGTGCATTTGGCGTCGAGGGGGGGAAGTTCTTAGGTTTTATGCTTACCCATAGAGGCATAGAAGCTAACCCTGAGAAATGTAAAGCTATTTCCGAGATGAGAAGCCCCAACTCCATTCAGGAAATTCAGAGACTCATCGGCCGGCTCACCGCCTTATCCAGATTTGTTCCTAAACTTGCAGAACGAACGAGACCCATCGTCCGATTATTGAAAAAAGCATCTCACTTTGAGTGGTCGGCCGAATGCGAAGAAATTTTTCTCCAATTGAAAACTTTTCTATCTTCCCCACCGGTCATCCAGAAACCGGACGCCCGAGAGCCCATTATAGTCTACCTCGCCGTTTCAAACGAAGCCGTTAGTTCGGTCTTAGTTCAAGAAATTAATTTTGAAGAATGACCAGTTTATTTCGTCAGTCGCGCCCTCCACGGCGTCGAAATCCGATACCAAACGATCGAAAAGGTGGCTATGGCTCTCATCATTACCGCCCGACGAATGCGTATGTATTTTCAAAATCATCGGATTATTGTTCGGACAAATTACCCCATTGTAAAGATTCTCACTAAGCCAAATTTAGCCGGACGAATGATCGGATGGACGATAGAACTATCCGAATTCCACATTCAGTACCAACCACGAGGGGCCATCAAGTCGCAAGCTCTTGCTGATTTCGCAGCCAAACTCACCCCTTCCTCAGCCGAGACTGAACCCTCATCGTGGATCTTATACGTGGACGGCTCCTCCAACGAAAGGTCGTGCGGCGCTGGAGTCGTTTTGGAAGGCCCCGGCGAGATTGTCATCGAGCAAGCCCTAAAATTCGACTTCAAAATTTCAAATAATCAGGCCGAATATGAAGCCATTTTAGCCGGCCTACGCCTCGCTCAAGAATTGGAAATCACTAAGCTAATTTGTAAAAGTGATTCCAGACTAGTCATCGGTCAGCTTAATGACGAATATGAAGTCCGAGAAAGCTTTCTGCAACGATACTATCACTTAGTCAAACAGTTGATGAGTACATTTTTTGAAATTTCCATGCTACACGTTCGATGCGATCACAATACTCGCGCGAACGCCTTGTCCCGGTTGGCAACCACGAAGTGTAAGGGAATACATCGGTTGGTAATCCATGTTACGCTTGTACGCCCAAGCATCGACCTACAGGAATGCCTAACGACTGACGCGGAATCCACTTGGATTACCCCAATTAAGCAATATTTACTCGATGGTACATGTAGTCCTATAGGCGAAAAAACCATGAAGTTGCAGGCCGCCCGTTTCGTCTTAATCGGTGATGACTGATAAGTGTCTAATTTCAGTAATATTTCATATTAAAATATAGGCACTTATGAGGATTTATTGCTAATTTACATATAAAATAATCCCTAATTTATGAATTTATACCTTTTTACATTTTGTATGATCTTTATTTGAATAAGAGTATTTTATTCCCAAATTTGGTGTTAATTGCAGATTTCTGAGGAAGATTGGAGATTTGGATTAAAGATGAATGATTTGAGCCAAAAAGATAAAGATAGAAGGTCCCAGAATGAAAGAAAAAAAGAAAGAAAGATTGGGCCTTTTTATGTTTTATCATTTAGCCCATTAGCGCGACACAATAAACAACCTAACCCTAGAAAACTAGGATAAATAGAGGGCTAGAGGCTCAACCTTAGTGTGCCAGATTGAGAGGAAAACACCATAGAGTGAATTGTAACCCAATTGGGAGAATGGAAGGTGATAGAAGTATGCGTGGCTAATTCTACCCTTTGGGATTGGGAGTAATCTGCTCAAACTCTTATGTATTGAGGTGATATTTTATATATTAATATTCAGTTCTTGATTGATTATTGGTATTGTTGTTTTACTTTTAATTCTCCGTGACAAATTGAGAATCTTAAATCTGACCGGGAGGTATTTTTAGGGTTCGGACCTAAACAACAATACTTAACATATTTGAGTGCTAGGAATAGACTTGAAATGTTAATTGCTATTAAACGTCTGAGCTTCGTTCTAAGTTGTTCTTATAAGTATGCGAGGGATCGATAGTTAGGGAACATTCTTAAGGATTTTATATGCGAGGAATCGATATAAATGATTTTTATACGGGCATCAATTTCAATTAAAGAACTTAATATTAACATGCTAATCAAAATACATGAGAGTGAGAGAGATGAAACTTAATCCCAATTTTTCCAATTGAAGCAACTAATTCTTTGTTTGTTTTCTTATTGATCAGTGCCAACATAATCACTTCACACTCTTTTTTATTGTTCTGTTGTTATATTTAGCGAATATTGTACTCGATGATTCACTGTTCTTTGTGGGATCGATATCCGTCCTTAGGGACAATTATTACTTCTGACAAACGCGGTGCACTTGCCTTAAAAAGTCATCAAGTTTTTGGCGCCGTTGCCGGGGACAGGTTTGATTGATTTGTTGAGTATAATTTCCTAAATATTGTGAATATACTAACTATTTTTTTTTATGTGAATAATTTTTTTTTAGTTTTTATTTTTTTTAATTTGAATATTTTTGTAAATATTTTGTTTTTCTTTTTAGATGTGAATAATTTTGTTTTTTTTTTCTAGATTTTTTTATTATTTTGTAAAGATTTTGTTTTTTTCTCTAGTTTTGAATACGTACAAAGTTTTTTTTTTATATGTGAATTTGTTTATTTTTATTTTTGTAAAACTGTTTTTTATGTTAATTTTTTTTTAAGTTTTTTTTTATTTGTTTACTTTATTTCTTTTATTTTGATTTTGTTTTGTTATATTTTTTTTTTACTTCTTTTGTTTTTATATTGTTTACGTAGTTTTTTTTACTGTAATTATTTTATTTTGTTTTGATTTTGTTTTGTTATATTTTATTTTATTTTATTCTTTATTTTTTTTGTTTTTATATTATTTACGTAGTTTTTTTTTACTGTAATTATTTTATTTTATTTTTGTATTTATTATATTTTTATTTTATTTTGATTTGGATTTTGTTTGATCATATTTTATTTTTACGTTTAGCTTAAGTTTGTTTATTTAGAGTTTACGTAGTTCTTATTTATTTATTATTTATTACTATTAGTTTCTGTTTTATTTTTGTTTCATTTTTTTAATAGTTATTTATTTTATTTTATTTTTATTTTTATTTTTAGTTTTATTATTTTCTTTGATTTCATTCTTAGTTTTTATTTTACGCAAGTTGTTTTTTTTATCTATATATTCTGTTTTAGTTTTCTTAGTTAGTTATTTAATTTCGTTTATTTTGTATATTTTTAGTTTTTATATATTATTCTTGTTTTTATTTATTTTATTTTTCTTTTTGTTAAAAATTATAGTTTTATTATTTTATTTATTTTTTAGTTTTTATTTAAGTAAGTTTTTGTTTTTCTTGTTTTGTTTTTCATTTACTATTTATTTCTCTTTCTCTTGTTATTTTAAATTTTCTGTTTTCTTTATTTCATTTTGTTTTAAAAAAAAAAAAACTATTTACTTGTTATACTAATCTTTGCTTGAGTTGTCTTATGATATTAAGAAAACAAGTTTTTATACAATTGAGAAGACAACCCAGAAGAATAGAAGTTAAAAATAAAGAAAAAAGAAGCAAGGAGAGAAGTTAGAAAAGACTGAGAGATGATGATGACGGTACCTATCACCAGTTGAGGGAGAACATATGGTTTTAATAATGAAGTGGCTAGGAAATTCTGTCTAGCCAATCACTTCTATCAAATAAGACCAACTGGTAAACCATGGAGAATTTCAAGGGAAACCCAACCTATGTTATGTATTTTGACCTGGGGACAGGTTTTATTATTTAGGGGGCAGATCCAGCAAATGAAGCAAAGACTGTAGATAAAGATCTTAACAAAAAGCTGGATGATTTCTTAAGAAGAGAGGATTGAGCAAAAATATGGTTTTATCTTTCTAATTCTCTTTTCTTTTCAGTTATTTGAATTTTGTCTTATGTTATCTATTTTATTTTTCGGTTATTTTGTTTTCTGTTTATTTTCTTATTTGTTTAGTTTGTTTATATTGCTTATTTTGAATAAATTTCATGTTTTGTTAGTTTGTTCGTTTTAAGTCTTGAATTATCTTTCTTGAATAAATTTCAGTTTTAATTTGTTTATTTTTTTTTCAAATAAAAAAGAACTAGAATATTAATTTTGAATTGTGGAAAAAAGAATTTGTGTTTAAATATTAAATAGTGAGATGAATTAGACACAGGTTAGAAAAGAAAATATGATTGAATCCATATTCAAATGTAGTTAAAATTATGATACATGAAAATTTAACAGGATAATTGATTAGGACAGATAATGACAAGACAAAAAGGAATGAGACCAATTAAACCAAGTGAGTGTGTGAACCTTAAACAGTTTTGAGAGTTTTACTGATGAATTGACAGTTGTGGTTGCTTAATTTTTATTTTTGTTGCATCATAAAAGAGCATGAAGATGATTGAGGCATTTGTTTGTGTTAATTAGGAGCCAGGGCCAAAAAGCCAACCTTTATATTAGAATTCCATTTTTTTTTATCCCCTTTGGGCCAAGAATTTTTTTGTTAATATTGCACCTTAACCTTTATTGATATAATTTCCTACCCTTTAGCATGTTTAAGGAAGGAGAACATAGATGCAATACATATAGAAAAAGGAATGGTTGGTTCTGATTGTGAAAGTCAAAAAGTTGAAAATAGGAAGAATCTTTTCCTATTATTGAAAAGAAAAAAAAAGGAACAGAAGAATAAAAATAAATAGAAAAGAAAGATAGAAAAATTTCATGAAAATCATGAAAAGTCAGAAAGAAAATGAGGGAAAATGTGACATCGAAAGAAAGTGGTAATTAGATAACATATATGTTCTCTATAATTGAATTGTAGATATGTTCTTCTTCTTTAATATGTGCATTTTGTTATCTAAGAAAAACCAATATTTTTTGGAAGCCCAACCTCATTACAACCCTGGAAAAGACCTCAAGATTCATGTTTCTAATATGTTTGTGATTTGAAGATGAAATGGAAAGCAACAGTGATTTGTTATGATTCAGTGAAAATATAGAGAAACACTTACCCGTGAGCATATGAGAAGATATTCCTTGATGAATTGTCATTTATTTGTTTTGATTTGATCCTGGAAATTGATTGTGTCTATAATTTTCTATATTTGAATTTGGAAGCATCATAAGTTTCTAATTTGATCTGTTGTTTAGTGAATTAAGCTGTTTGATATTTAAATTCAAATATATTCATTTACTTTGCTTGAGGACAAGCAAGATTCTAAGTTGGGGAGAGTGATAAGTGTCTAATTTCAGTAATATTTCATATTAAAATATAGGCACTTATGAGGATTTATTGCTAATTTACATATAAAATAATCCCTAATTTATGAATTTATACCTTTTTACATTTTGTATGATCTTTATTTGAATAAGAGTATTTTATTCCCAAATTTGGTGTTAATTGCAGATTTCTGAGGAAGATTGGAGATTTGGATTAAAGATGAATGATTTGAGCCAAAAAGATAAAGATAGAAGGTCCCAGAATGAAAGAAAAAAAGAAAGAAAGATTGGGCCTTTTTTATGTTTTATCATTTAGCCCATTAGCGCGACACAATAAACAACCTAACCCTAGAAAACTAGGATAAATAGAGGGCTAGAGGCTCAACCTTAGTGTGCCAGATTGAGAGGAAAACACCACCATAGAGTGAATTGTAACCCAATTGGGAGAATGGAAGGTGATAGAAGTATGCGTGGCTAATTCTACCCTTTGGGATTGGGAGTAATCTGCTCAAACTCTTATGTATTGAGGTGATATTTATATATTAATATTCAGTTCTTGATTGATTATTGGTATTGTTGTTTTACTTTTAATTCTCCGTGACAAATTGAGAATCTTAAATCTGACCGGGAGGTATTTTTAGGGTTCGGACCTAAACAACAATACTTAACATATTTGAGTGCTAGGAATAGACTTGAAATGTTAATTGCTATTAAACGTCTGAGCTTCGTTCTAAGTTGTTCTTATAAGTATGCGAGGGATCGATAGTTAGGGAACATTCTTAAGGATTTTATATGCGAGGAATCGATATAAATGATTTTTATACGGGCATCAATTTCAATTAAAGAACTTAATATTAACATGCTAATCAAAATACATGAGAGTGAGAGAGATGAAACTTAATCCCAATTTTTCCAATTGAAGCAACTAATTCTTTGTTTGTTTTCTTATTGATCAGTGCCAACATAATCACTTCACACTCTTTTTTATTGTTCTGTTGTTATATTTAGCGAATATTGTACTCGATGATTCACTGTTCTTTGTGAGATCGATATCCGTCCTTAGGGACAATTATTACTTCTGACAAACGCGGTGCACTTGCCGTAAAAAGTCATCAACGACCTTTATCGCCTAGGTTATACCCGGCCACTCCTTAAATGTTTGACACCTGATCAAGCCTCCTATGTCGTCCGGGAATTACATGAAGGTATTTGTGGTACTCACTCAGGCGCACGAACAATGGCCGCCAAAGTAGTCCGAGCCGGATACTATTGGCCGACCGTCCAAGGCGACTGTACCGATTTCGTCCAGAAATGCCTCAAATGTCAAGAGTTTGGTACTTTGTCCCATCAAAAACCTGAAGAACTTCATTTTATGCTATCACCCTGGCCGTTTGTCCAATGGGGTATGGACATCATTGGCCCTTTCGCCCCCGGTAAAGGCCAATGTAAATTCTTACTGGTCGGCATTGATTACTTTACCAAGTGGGTCGATGTCGAACCTCTGACTGCGATCACCGCTCGCAATGTGCAAAATTTCGTGTGGAAAAATATTGTTTGCCGCTTCGGCCTTCCACAGATCATCATCACCAATAACGGTCGACAGTTCACCGACCGGACGTTAGCTGAATTTTACGAGAAACTCCACATCAAATAAATCACTAGTTCAGTCGAACATCCGCAAACAAACGAACAAGCAGAGGCGGCAAACAAAGTCATCTTGAACGAACTGAAGAAACGTGTCGGCTCAGCAAAGGGCAACTGGACTGAAGAACTCTTAGAGGTCTTATGGGCATATCGCTGTACTCCTCAGACGACTACACAAAAACGCCGTACAGCCTAACGTATGGCACTAAAGCTATGATCCCCGTCGAGATTGGAGAACCCTCTCTCCGCCGACAAATCCTTGATCTTGATCTAAACAAGGAAAGCCTCTCGGTCGGCCTCGATCTCATCAACGAACTTCGGGACAAGTGTAGGATTAGAGAAGAAACATGCAAAATTCGGGCGGCCAGACGATACAACTCCAAGGTCAAACCGAGACTGTTCCACAAAGGCGACTTAGTATGGCGAATGCGGAGTAGCGCCCGGAAGGAAGGAGGCAAGTTCTCTAGCAATTGGGAAGGACCATTCCGCATAGCAGATACGGCAGCTGGTGGAGTCTATTACTTAGACCATTTATATGGAAAGGGCATACCGAGAACGTGGAATGCCACGCATCTCAAATTTTATTACAGTTGAACTTAATAAAAGTGTACTCTTTCCTCGCTCGGTCGCTTTTTCCCTAAGGAGGGTTTACAACCGAGAAGGTTTTAACGAGGCACTACAAAATTAAAATCTCCTATTCCTTTTATTACTCTCAATTTATTCCTCGTTCGGCATTCGAATTAACTTATTACTTTAAAGTAATCAGAATTATTTATGCCTCGTTCGGCATCCGAATTAACTTATTACTTTAAAGTAATCAGAATTATTTATGCCTCGTTCGACATCCGAATTAACTTATTACTTTAAAAGTAATCAGAATTATCTATGCCTCGTTCGGCATTCGAATTAACTTATTACTTTAAAGTAATCAGAATTATTTATGCCTCGTTCGACATCCGAATTAACTTATTACTTTAAAAGTAATCAGAATTATTTATGCCTCGTTCGGCATCCGAATTAACTTATTACGTTAACATATTCAGAATTATTTATGCCTCATTCGGCATTACCTATATCTCGTTCGGCACCCGAATTCAAAATCATTACTTATATATAAACCACACCATGTTTAGCAACTAATTCGGCCTACGCATCATACATACTAGCTGAAATTATAAATATACAAAATGCAAAGTGTATATTGCCCACATGCCGGGTCTAGCAAATTCTCTATGGAACATTGTTCATTAATCTTCAAATGAGGCATCCGGTTGTGGGCCAGGAGTCTCCGCCTCAGCCTCCTCATTTGAGTTGTTGTCAGGATTAGCCGGTACCAGATTTCCATTCACCACTATTTTTTCAATATCGTACCGGTCGTCCTCCATTGGTGCCCCATGCAAACAGGCCGCTTGTTGGATACCAAGCCGGAAATACTCTTAGCTAATGCGAAGCATAAAGTCATGGCACTTGGCCACTTCCGTTTTCAGCGCCTCCTCCCGGTCGACTCCCTCTTTTAGTTGCGCCTCAAGATTTTTCGTCAATCCCTCTTGCGCTTTCACGGCCGCCCGGTTCTCCTCCACTTGGGCTTTCAATTTCTCGGCCATCTCGGTCGCCGCCTTCGCGGCTTTGGTGGCCTCAGTCATGTCCTTTTTCAACTGAGGAACAGTGACGGTCGTCACTCTCTCGAGTTCTTCAACCACCGTTCGGCTCGCTATGAGCGCTCGGCTTTGTAACTCCAAGGTCTCCACCATCAGCCTAGTTGTGGGAATGGTTGAAAAAACCTCGTTATCCTCCGTCGTCAGCTCCACTTGCAAATGAGCCGCCACCTCCATGCCGACCGTTAGCAAGGTCGGCTCCGAGGTCGTCCGGGAAGGACCCGCTCTCCCTTCTTGATTCCCTTTGGCAGGCCGCCCCCTTTTCTTGGCAGCCCCCGCAGCCGAAGCACCCAACAGTGGTGGCCGGCTGAACCGTCAACACCCCACTCGCCTCGACCGAACCAACCTACTGATTCCTTTGTCGGCGTAAGTCATTCATGTACGCACTAAGGGATGCATCCGTCCGAGTCATTATCTCTGCAAAGCATACAGGAATTATGCACTATTAATGAAACAACCCGATCAAACCAAATTACAAAGTAACATACCAACAAAATCCGCCCAAGGGTCGGACGACGTATATAAGGAAATTATCTCCCTCGTGGGCAACTTGTGAGGGAGCTGATCGAACACTGCCATCTCAGCCTTGCCCATTACTGACACGGCCGTTCGGGAATTCGTATTGAGAGCTGTTGGATTCTGCGTCCAATGAAAAGGAAATTTGGTGCCACCCTCGACCAGATAGAAATGTTCTCGACCGTCCGGCTTTACAAACAGTTTGAAATACCTTTCCTTGAAATTTTTGTATGACGTGGTGAAGGCCCCAAAACGAACACACCCCGGACGACTCACCAACGAAACCCAACTTACTGGGTTGGCCGGATACGTGTTATAATAAAATAAGAAAACCTCCGCTTTGGGCGTCAGGTCAAAGAGCTGACACACCATCCGGTAGGCCTGTAAACACGCCTATGAGTTCAGGTGAAGCTGAGTCGGCGCTAGGTTGAGAAACCTTAGCACATCAGTCGTAAACTCATCGAACGGCAGGGTCACTCTTAAATCGACAAACAAAGTATTATACATAAAGAAAAAATCTACCGGAGCATTTTCCCTCCCATGACACACACGGTCGGTATACCCACATATCTCGGCAACTATCATGTCCGACGGCAGACCTGAACGCACAAGGGAAGCCTTTGCTATCACCTTATCCAGGTCATCAGGTTTCCTAAGCATCGTAGCAGCATTCCTAACGGCTATCTCAACCCAATCATAGGTCGGTCCCAACGACCCACTAGTACTCTCACTACTACCGGACGACGACTCCCCATTTTCGCTCGACTCTCTACTCCCTATTCTATTTGAAGAAAGTTGGGACGGCATAACTAACCTTTCACAAATCACAGCTCGGTCGGCAATGACGGATCGTACAGCACAACTCGCAATTTGGACTCGGCGCTCGGAGCGATTCGGATGCCGAACTCTAGAAAACGTAGTCCCTCTGCAAATGCAAGCGCTATTTATAGCATTTCCCCCTCACCCTCATCCGTTAGATCTCCATTCATCCTACGACCTCCATCAGCCGGTAGTTGAACCGCCACTCAATCCGCACCACTAGATCCATCTCCGCCGCCTTCGACAAAAAGGAAAATGTCCCATCATGCCGTTATCATTAATTTCTGACACCTTGGAAAACCCAAACAATCATTACGACTCTTCGGCTTTTATTCGCCTCGAGCCTGGGGGGCAAGTGTACCGGTAGGCACCGGACGAACACACGTAGCCGACCGACCGACCGAACGCATAATAAATGTAAGTGCACCCGTAACAAGCTAAAGCAATTAAGATACACCTTCGAAAAATAAGGAATACGCGTTGAAAGAAGATATGTTCCCCGGGTATTCCGGAGCACGATTGACAAGACCTATCCATAACCACCCCGAGCCCAAGGGATAGAAAGCCCATTAGGCAAACCTATAAATACTGTGCTCAAGCCAGAGAAAGGTACGTTTTTCATTCACTTACTAAACCACACTTAGAATCTCATACTTACTTGAGCGTCGGAGTGCCTTCGCAGGTACCCTCCCCCGCCCGACCGAAGGAGACACCAAGAAGGAGCGGCCGATCGAAGAAGAAGAAGACCGACACGTCAGCAACTATACTACGTCAACCGACCGTGCCTGGGCCCCATCTCTCCACTCAGGTACAAAAACGAATAACCTCACGCTAGCTCTTGAAATTTTTAGCAATTTATATACCCAATATAACGTAGAAACAAGAAAAATAAAATACTAGAATTTCATTGAAAATGTACCCATGTTCATTTTCTGTCCAGCGCTCATAACACTTGCGATGTGACTTCGATACGGGAGGTGTTGAGTGATATAAATAGTTAGGCATTTGAACCCAACAAAACGGAACATGTTCGGATATAATAGTGTTTGGTGATATGGTAGAAACTTGAGTGGCGGGAACCGTGAAAGTAGTAGGAACGTGATTGTAACAAAATACATTAGGGGAAATAGGTTGAGTGGTTAGTGTAGGAAACTTATAAGTAGATTCCCCATTATCCTTAAATGATGTAGATTCATGAGGTGAAACATTTGATATAGAGACCGTACTTGCTCCAACACAAACCTTTATAGAAGAAGATGTTCAAAATTGAAGTCATTAAAATCATCAATCTAGTCATAAAAATATTAAATTAAGTATCATAACTTAAAAAACTAAAAAAAAATTTACTTTCAAAATTAATAACATTTGGTATGATGAAAATGTTTTAGCTCTTCAAGAATTTTAAAAAATATATATAATATGTTAACAACTTTTATAATATCTAATAATGATGTTAAATATATATATATATATATATATATATATATATATATATAAATATTTGTTGTATAATTTTAATATATCCTATTAAAATTCATAATTTTCGTGATGAATCATTATCTAATATCAATTATATAAGATGATTATGTGAATAGTCATTATCATTAATTAAAATATTATATGAATAATTAAATTAAAAAGAGTTCAAAATATTGAAATAAAATTAGAAGATGATAATAAGAATAAGAAAAAAACTATCATATTGAAAAAATTGTTAAAACTCAATTTTAAACCTTAAATTCTAAAAAATATAAAGAAGAATTTGTAGATATAAAATACCTCATTATTAGTATAAATCAATTTGTCATAAGTGAAGCCAAACATCTTATTGATATCATCAGCAGTTGTAAAAATGATGTTATCGTCTTTTTTCCCTTCATCGGTCAATCCTAATATCCTATCAATTTCATCATCAAAAGAAATGATATCAGTATTATCACTATTGATTTCACAATCAATTATAAAAATAACATCATTGTTTTGGTTAGTCATTATTCTTCTCCCTTTTTCGATCAATAATCACTTATACTCAATATTTCTCTCTCTCTTTCCTTTGGAATGTCTTTTCTCATCACACACTTCTTCTATCTATAAAAAATTGTTTGAGTGAAAAGAAGATTTTAAATAATATTTTTTCTGTTAAAATTAAAGATATGATTATAAATTTAATATTTAAATATTTAGGATTTATATAGATATTATATTTCATGAAATTTATTTAAATTCAAATTGTAAATACTTTTTTTATTGTAGGTTTTAATTTTTTTAAATTTAATTTATAGCTTATTTATTTTTAAATTTGAAACGTATCACACATACACAGTAAGAATAAATTTTGAGTGATAATAATTTTTATCAGAAATCTTTTTTCCCTAAAAATGCATACTATAACTTTAACATTCGTTCTTTGATTAATATTATAATTAATATTAAAAGACAATATTAATGAAAAATAGGCAACGCGAATATTTGAATAAAAAACCTAGAATAATTCTCATTGAAGGAAAAACTTGTATTATTACTACTTTATAATACATTACAAATGTTCTAATAATATATAATTTCTAAAATAAAATTAATTGTCCAATGACATATTTTCTTCAATTATTGTAGAAATAATTGACTGATAATTTTAAATATTTGTCACATTTATGAGATTGAAGAAATGAAAAAAACTTAAACTTTAAAGAAAATTATAATTTTTTTAACCAATAATTACTTTTTTTTGGTTAGAATTTTTTTTTAATTTTAAAATTATTAATTTTTTAATTTGAAATAAATAATTTCTTATTTTTATTTATTTTAATAATATAAAGGATCAAATTGGAAAACAAATGTATGCAAAAAGAAATCTTCTTTTATATATTGTTATGCTTAAAAATCTTTAATGATAAAAATAACCTCTTATACTAAAAAGAAGTTAAAGAACCTCAAAAAATAATTTATAAATTATTTATCTATTCAAATTAATCACTCTTATTAACTACTTAACCAACTAACAAATATTCTATGAACCATCATCTTAATATAATTAGTTACTTTATTAAAGAGAATTAACTCACTTAGTGTCGTCTAAGGATATGTCGTGAATACTTTTTCTCTTCTTATTTTTCTTTAGGCCATTTTGATGATGTCTATATTTTTTAGCGTGACTTGCAATTTGAGTTGGAGTTTTTGATGGAATGTAATACTTTGAAATGTTTTTCCAATCTCCCAGTTTACAACTTTGAAGTCCAATAAGAAATAACCTGTAATGAAAAACCTCAAAATTAATTTATCAAAAACTTTAATTTAAATTCAATCTTACAAAAATGTATTTGTAAGTTAATATTTATATCTAATTATATACATCCAAAAAATAAGACTAAAAAGTTGATGTCATAATTAGTATTAAGTTAATAAAATAAATTATATTTCTATAAAACACATCCTTTTTTTTTAATTAAAATCGAATAACGTGAAACTAACTCTTTGAATTTTTAGCCATTTATATATCCATTATAACATAGAAGTGAGAAAAATAAAATATAAGAATCTCATTGAAAATGTACCTATGTTCATTTTCTGTCCAGTGCTCATATTGCTTGCGGTGTGACTTCAATATGAGAGGTGTTGAGTGATTTGAACAGTTAGGCATTTGAACCCAACTAGACAGGACATGTTCAGATATAATAGTGTTTGGTGATATGACAGAAACATGAGTGGCAGAAACCTTAGAAGAAGTAAGAGCGTGATTGTAACAAAACACATTAGGGGGAATAGGTTGTATGGTAGGTGTAGAAAACTCAGAAGCAGGTTCCCCATTTGATATAGAGACCCTACTTGCTCCAACACAAACCTTTAAAGAAGAAGTAATTCAAAATTGAAGTCATTAAAATCATTAAATTAATCATAAAAATATTAAATTAAGTATCATAACTTAAGAAACCACAAAATTTTACTTTCGAAATTAAAAATATATGACATGATAAAAATGTTTTAGCTCTTCAAGAATTTAAAAAAAATATATAATATGTTAACAACTTTCACAATATCTAATAATGAGAAATATTATTATTTTAATTCAAAAGTCTTTTACTCTTATTTTTATTATTTAAATATAATATTTTATTATTAATAGGTTACCAAATTGTTATTTAAAAAAATGTGTGATCCAAATGATTATATTGCAACTTAAAATTCAAAATATTTAATTTTTCTTGTCTCTTTTTCATTTGAGATTAGGGTTCATCAGAACCTCCCTTTCTCCATTGCGATTACGTGCGCTTTGTTGAACAAGATGCTTTGATGTCTCAATCCAAGTGGAAAGCTTGAAGACCTTCATGTTGTTGTGTGTGTGTCTAGTTGTTTGAAACTTGTTAGTTCACTCTTTAAGTTGATCCAAGCTCAATTGAATCTTTAACATTTTGAAAAGATGGATTTTCTAAAAGGAAGTAAAATTTCAACAGTTGAAATCTCAAATCAACAGGTTGTTTGACACTTAGTGGATTTCAAAATGATTTGGAAAAGCTTTGTCTTTCCCTTTGCTGTCAAACAAATTTCAACAGGTTAACATTTCGAAACAACAGGTTATTTGACACTTAGTGAATTTTAATGTTGTCAAATAAAAACCAATCAGTTATTTCGAAAAATCAACCGATTGTTTTGCTGAAAACCTTAACAGATTTATGTTAAATGGTTTTTGTGTTTTAAATGATTCCAACTACTTTTGAGCTTTTGTTGTAACTACTTTAACCATTTAATTGAAAGATAAAAAGGTGGTTTTACGCTCTTATGCATTAACTAAGTGAGAGAGATCAATCAAAGAGAGTTTTAAAGTTTTCAAAGAGCTTTTGGATCATCTCAAATGTGTGGAATAGGATTGGGTCTTGTATTCTGATATTTGATCTTGTGCTTTACCCAGGTGTTTTCTATTCCCTTCTTTCTTAATAATTGTATTTTGTACTGGTGTTGCCAAGAAATGTTGTGTGTTGTTGAGGGGATCAATATCAACATTCTTGGAGGGGTGTGGTGTTTGCCAAGGAGTAGTGTGTGTTCTTGAGTGGTTCAAGATCATCACTCTTGGTGTGTGTGAAATCCCGGAAAGTCAGAGGGTGTTCTGACTTGAGGTGTGTGGTTGCAAAGAGGGTGAGTGAGTCTTGTGGTTTTCAAGGTCACCCCTTTGTGGATGTGTTGTTTGTAATATGTGATTGATTACATAGTGAATTCTTAGTGGTTTCTGAGGACTGGATGTAGCTCAGATACGAGTGAACCAGTATAAACATTGTGTGTGAATCTCTCTATCCTTACACTCTTTAAATTGCTTTAAATATGTATTGATAAAACTGCTGATAAAAACAATCGACTGTTTCGTAAAAACAACCGGTTGATTTTCTGCATCAAGCTTAAAATCAGTTTTATATTTGGATGGACATTTTTTCCATTGATTAATTCTTCATAGCCTTTCACTCTACCTTCAATACTTGCAAAAATCTTTCAAAAAAAATTCACCCCCTCTTGTTTTAGCCCTATAATTCTAACAATTGGCATCTAGAGCAAGGTTTTTGAAAGTCATTCAAGTTTTATTCCTAAACCTTTTTTAAATGGCTGAAAAATTATCCTTTGGGGAGGGTGCTTCAATAAACAGGCCACCTATGTTTTGTGGATTGGATTATCAATTATGGAAGGTTAGAATGAAAATCTTTGTTGAATCAATTGATAGAAGAATCTGGGATGTTATTGTAAATGACCCTTTTATTCCGAATATTGAAAAAGATGATGTTTTTATTAAGAAACCTTGGTCCCAATGGATTGAGAGTGAAACTAAAAAGGTTCAATATGATTGCATTGCTAAAAATATCATCTCTTTTGTCTTAAATTCCAATGAGTTTTTTAGGGTCTCAAAAAGTGCTTTTGCAAAGGAGATGTGGGACATCCTTGAGGATTTCCATGAAGGCACAATTGATGTGAAGAACAGTAAGGACAAAAACCAGCCATCAAACAGGTACAATACCAAGAATGTTAATAAATTTAATTCTACAAAATGCACTTGTTTTGGATGTGGTAAACAGGGACACATCAATGTTGAATGTCCAAACAATGTGAGCAAAGAGAAAGGGAGTTGTAAGAAGTATAAAAAGAAAGGCAAATCAAGAAGAGCATACAATGATGATTCATCTTCAAGTTCTTCAAAAGGACGATGAAGAAGCCAATCTTTGTTTCATGGTAAAGGGAGAATTTGGATCAAGCAGTGTAAGTTCAAGCTCTTCCATTAATGTTGAAAATTATAGCCAACTTCTTTAGGCCTTCAATGAGACTCATGAAGAACCTAATAGGTTGGCCCTTTTGAACAACCGGTTGAAAGGTTTAAACAACTGGTTGGAAAATTGAGTCAAGACTTTAGAAGAAGAGTTGAACCATTAAAAAACAGATTTTGAAAGTTTGGAAATGATTTACAAAAACTCTTCTTGCAAGTGTGATTCTAGCTTTTGTGAAAATTGTGAATCATTTGAAAAGAAAGTCCACTACCTTTTAAAAACCATGGACAAGTTTTCCAAAAGCCAATCCAATCTTGAAACTGTTCTTGCTTCTCAAAAATGTGTTTTTGGCAAGGCTGGGTTGGGGTGTAATCCAAACAGCAAGAACAGATTTGTTTCGAAACCCTTTTCAAGTTTATTTGAAAAACAACCAGTTGTTTTTTCGAAACAACGGGTTAAAATTTTCCATTACTGCATGAAAAAGGGGCCACACTATTAGTTTTAAAATGGGTTCCTAAGGTTCCTAAGGCTCATACTAACATCATTGGACCCAAATTCATATGGGGACCAATTCTTGCTTCTTAATCTTTTCTTGTAGGTATCCTTGGCAGCCAAGAATCATTTTTGGGCTTGAAGAATGACTGCTAAAGGGAAGAATATCAAGAGCAAAGACAATCTTTTTACCTACATTTTTCAATTGTATATGTCTTGCAGGGTTCTTTGAATGTCAAGAGACATCCTTGGCACATGCATAGTGTTAATCAAAAGAGAAACTTCAAAAAGAGCATATGTGTTTTCATTTCTCATTTTATGTAAGTGTGCCTTGTGACCATATGAACATCTCAAAGTCTTCTTTTTGGGTGAATCTATTGGGGTTCTCTGTGCAAATGTATGAACAAATTGCATACTGCATTTTCACCAATTTAAAAGGTAATTTTTTTGTTATGAAAAATGTTCTTTTTGCTGTCACAGTAAAACAACCAATTATTTTTTCGAAAAAACCGATTGTTTTTCCTCTGACACCTCTGTATAATGTTGCCAAGTTTGCTTATGCATGATTAAACCTATTTCTCCTTTTCAAATCTTGCTTTTGGTCAAATATACATTAAGTGTGCCTCAGAATTTCATAATAAAAAATTGTATCCACTTGTTTTCTTGAAAGCTCTATATCATTTTCTATTCTTGAAATGTCAACATTGTTTGTACTGCCGGTCTACTGTATTATCATTCTGATTTCTGCTTTGTACAACCCTTCTCATTGTTTATTTGTGAGAAAAAATAGGGGGAGAAGTTTATGCTTGATTTGGTTGTATAGATAGCTTTAAAATTGATGCATTATGTTGTTGCTTCTCTGTACTTGAAAGTGTTAGAATATATGGTCTTAAACAAGAGGGGGGTGAATTGTTTAAAAGGGGTTTTTGAAAACCTTTTCAGGTTTAATGAAATTCTTTGTATAAATCCAGAACATGAATGAAGTTAGCCAAGAACTTAAGCAGATATACAGCAATACACAAAAAATAATCGGTTGTTTCTTCGAAACAATCGGTTGTTTATATCAGTTAAGCTTAAAACATAATTTAAATAAGTTCAAGGTAAGAGAGAATCACACAAACAACTTATACTGATTCACTCTTAAGCCAAAAGCTACATCCAGTCCCCAAAATACCACTGGGTAATCCACTAAGCAATCAAACTAGATTACAAAACACAAACCACCAAAGTATTGACCTTGAACCCTTCAAGAAACACACTACCTTTGGCAAACCACACAAAATGTATTAATCTTGAACACCTCAAGAACACACAATACTCCTTGGCAACACAACACCAGAAATACATTAGGTTTAGAAAGGATTACACCTGATCACAATACAATCTGAATTGAATACAATTGCAATCCTATTCCACTCTCTCTTGAAAATCCAAAGCTTGATGTGAATCTTGAAATCTTATAATCAAATTTGTCAAACAGAATTTCTCAAAGCTATTTCTTACTAGTTTGAAAACATAAACAAACCATTTATATTTTCCAAAGATTGGTCAAAGCATTTAATGAAGGAGCGTATTCAGTTAGAAAACATTTAAAACAGATTCACCATTCAAAACTGAATTCTGTTAGGATTTTCAAAGAAATAATTGGTTGAAATCATGAAACAACCAATTGTTTTGGCTTGACAAGTCAACCAAACCAAACACATTTCAACCTTTTTCAAAAACTCCTTAGAGTAAATCAACCGGTTGATTCGACAAAACAACAGGTTGTTTTTCACTTAGTTGGAAAAACACTTAATTTCAAAAAGGTTTTAATTCACATTAGTTTTAGATTCAACAAAGGAGTGGATCACACTTTATTCTACCCAGATCCCACCCAACCACAACAGCAACACCAACCTTTCATCAAACACCTTGGATTTGGATTCTTCAAAGCACTTGATCACTCTTGATCAACAGAAAGCACTTGAGCACTTCACTTTTTCTGGTTTTTTTGCTAATGTTGTATATGCAGAAAACTGGTTTATGTGTGTCTTGTTATCTTACTTCTATACTTGCTTTGTATATGCATAAATCCTGTGTTGTAGGACCTTTCAAGTACAGGTGCTATGATGAAGAATAATCAAAGTGATGTTTATGGTTCAAGAGCATACACCTTACTCAAATTCTTGACAAGTCAAAATTCATGACCTATGTGAAGTAAGTTGTATATGTTCATCCTATGTTTTTGGCTTCATAAGACAAAATGAACTTCTAAACATGTTGAGGTAATGCAAAGGTATGAATGTATTTCATTATGCATTTGCCATCACTTTGAAAGATGATTTTCTTTGAAAAATAACATTTTCTTGTTGTATCAGAAAAACAACCGATTGTTTTCACGAAACAACCGATGGTTTTACCTCTGACACATTTGAATAAAGCTGTTATGAAATCTTATTCATGATTACAACTGTTTCTTTCCTTTCAAAAACCCATTGTGGGTCAAAAATGCATTTACTATGTCTCTAAATTAGATAATAAAGAGATATATTCTTTGTTTTCATTGAAATTCAAAGCTTTTTAACCACATTGGTAGTCATGGGGTTGATGAATATTTGTGAATGTATCTTAGGAACATCTGGAAGGTTTGCTCTTAATAGAAGACCAAATCCACCTCTTGAGCAATCATTTGACCAACTTGAAGATGAACCTTTTGAAGTACTCCATTGTTGGGTACTGCTAGATGAAGAAAAGATAGGGGGAGAAACTGTGGTCTCCTTACTGAAATTTCTGGGGTCTATGGTACCTTAATTATGCTGTTGTCATAGCTCTGATACACCATAGATTTTTGCTGCAATTCTGATATGGCATCATATGTTTGTTGCGGTAATGGTGCTACGACACACACTGATATTCTCGTTTTTCTTAATTATGTTTTTAATCCTTCTTCTATTCTATTTGTGAAGACAAATATGGGGAGAATTATATGGTTTGTATACTACTATGTATCTACTACATATCTGCTTTAAAAATGGGGTTATATGATTTAGTTAGATGCTGCATAACTCTAATTTTGCACCTTGTTTTCACTGGTTTTCACACTAATTTTGCTGGTTTTCCTTTTGAGAATCACCTAGTGAAAATTAGTTATGTGGTGCTAATGATATATGGATATGATTACTTATGATACATGCACAAATAATGTTTTGTAGGTACTAACAAATTCAAACAGAACATCACAAGCACATCACAAGCAAACCAAAGATTTGTCTTCATCAAATAGGGGGAGATTGTTGAACAAGATGCTTTGATGACTCCAAATCCAAGTGGAAAACTTGAAGACCTTGTTGTTGTTGTGTGTGTCTAGTTGTTTGAAACTTGTTAATTCACTCCTTAAGTTGATCTAAGTTCAATTGAATATTTAACATTTTGAAAAGATGGATTTTCTAAAAGGAAGTAAAATTTCAATAGGTTGAAATTTCGAATCAACTGGTTGTTTGACACTTAGTGGATTTCAAAATGATTTGGAAAAGCTTTGACTTTGCCTTTGTTGTCAAACAAATTTCAACAGGTTAAAATTTCGAAATAACAAGTTGTTTAACACTTAGTGTATTTCAAAATTGATTTGGAAAAGCTGTCTTTGCCTTTGCTGTCAAACAAGTTTCAACAGATTAAAATTTCGAAACAACAGGTTGTTTGACACTTAATGAATTTTAATGTCAAATAAAAATCAATCGGTTATTTCGAAAAATCAACCGATTGTTTTGCTGAAAACCTTAACAAAATTCTGTTAAGTGGTTTTTCTGTTTTAAATGATTCCAACTGCTTTTGGGCTTTTGTTGTAATTGTTTTAACAATTTAATTGAAAGATAAAAAGGTGGTTTTACTCTCCTATGCATTAACTAAGTGAGAAAAATCAATCAAAGAGAGTTTTCAAGTTTTTGAAGAGCTTTCGGATCATCTCAAATGTGTGGAATAGGATTGTGTCTTTTATTCTGATCTTTGATCTTGTGATTTACCCAGGTGTTTTCTATTCCCTTCTTTCTTAATAATTGTATTTATGTACTGGTGTTACCAAGAAGTGTTGTTTTAACCCTATAATTCTAACACACATCAGACAAGAAATATTCATCTTCATTGACTGTAATATGGTATCAAAGCTCTTTGAATGAAGAGCTCTGTTGCGCTTCTCTCTGATCTTTATTTTCCCCTTTGCTGTTCTTAGTTATCTTTTCTGTTCTCTTTCAAAATCTTGATTGGGTTTCAAAATCTCTTAGGCAATGTCTAATGAAAACCCTAGTCTTCATAGTCTTAATAGTAGTAACACTATTACATGCAATTTCTGTGGTAAATACGATCATACTTAGGCTATTTGTTTCGCAAATTGGGTTTTCCTTCTGCTAATTTTAAAACCTCAAAGTTTTCTTCTACTAGAAAAGTCTGCACTTTTTGTAATCGTCTTAGCCATACTGTCGACACCTGTTATAAAAAGCATGGGCTCCCTCCTAGCTACAAATTCACCAATTGGACATCCCAAGCCAATAATATGATTACCATTGACACTTTTCTGAGTTTTTTTTCCTAAAGAACAGGATGTAAAAGGATTCAACTTACATCACAACAGTGCCAATTCCTGACCAACATTTTGCGTCAACCAAACCTTGAGGATCCTGCACCTCACACTCAAACTAATCAAGTCGGCACCTTCTCTGCGGATGAAATCCCCAATACTGAGCAATCTTCAACAGGTAAGTTTCTCTCTTCACTATCTGCTATAAAAGAATCTTGGATTATTGATTCTGGTCCCACAGATCATGTTTGCCACAATTTGAGCATTTTTACTACTTGCACTAAAATTAAACTTGTCTTAATTAGTGTCTCTAATGGCCAAACTGTTTATGCCACATATTCTGGCTTAGTACGTTTTTCTGATAAGTTTTATTTGTCTGATGTGTTATATGTTCCTCATTTTCAATTAAACTTAATATCTGTTTCTAAACTCACACACCAACTTAAATGCACTTTAACTTTCACTTCAACCAATTGCATTATACAGGAAAATCTCACCCAAGAGAGGATTGATACAGTTAAATTCACTGCTGACTTGTACCTTGTAACTACCTTGTCTACTTCTAGCCGTTCTAAACCGCATTGTTTCACTCCTTTTATTATTTGTAATATCACAGACAAAACACTGTGACACTATAGACTGGGACACTCTTCACTTGAAAGATTACATGTCTTTAGCAAACAATACTCTTTTATTACTGTTGATACTCATCATGTATGTGACAGTCGTAGTCGAGCAAAACAGAGAAAACTTCCTTTCACTTTAAGTAATATTGTTATCTCTGCTATTTTTGATCTTGTACACTTTGATAATTTCTATGCAAGATTTTCGTTATTTATTGACTATTGTTGATGATTACTCGCGTTATACTTGGATTATTCTACTGCATAACAAATCTGAAGTGCGTCAGCACATCATTAAATTAACTGTTTTTGTTCAAAATCATTTCAAAACTAACATCAAAACGATTCGTAATGACAATGGTGTTGAGTTTGCTATGTCAAATTTTTATGCTTCAAAGGGAATTATACATAAAAAATCTTGTGTTGAAACACCACAGCAAAATGGCATTGTAGAAGGTAAACATAAACACATACTACATGTAACACAGGCTTTACTTTTTCAAGCAAATCTTCCTCCTATTTTTTGGGAATTTGCTGTAAATCATGTTGTTTTCTTAATAAATGTTATTCCTACTCCATTACTTAATAACATCACTCCTCATGAAAAATTGTTTGGAAAACTGTATAACATTTCCTTTTTAAAAGTGTTTGGTTGTCTCTGTTATGCTAGTACCATTACTGCACATAGGAAAAAAAGTTAGATGATAGACCTATCAAAGGTATTTTTCTTCCCGCAAAATATAAAAGGTTATATTAAAGTTTTATAGCATAAAGATATCAAGACATGTAATCTTTCATGAAAACCACTTTCCATATAAATTGGACAGTGGCTTGCCTAGGGTCTCAAACACTTTATCTCTCCCTATTTCTAATGCATATAACTCTGTTTTTGAATTTTTTTCTGATACTGCACCTCCTGCCGAGCCATGTGCCTCTACTCCTGCACCCAATATTGTCTATCCACCAGCCTCATTATCCTCTAATCTTTCCGTAAATAGTGCCTCTGCTCCTGCATCCAACACTGCACGTCCACATCATTATCACCGCCTCTACCTCCAGGAAGCACCTCACCCCAATTTCCAAGAAGATCAGCTCGTCCTCACCGACAACCTACCTATCTTGTTGATTTCCACAATGCAACCAACACTATAAGTAGTAGATGTCCTATTCATAATTACTTGTCTTACAATTCCCTATCTTCCAATTTTAGAAATATTATTTCCTCTATCAATTCTCATCCTGAATCTCGGACCTATAACGAAGCCTCCAAACATGCTTCTTGGCAATTTGCCATGCAAGATGAGCTTCAAGCTCTTGCTGCTAACAATACTTGGCAACTTACCCCTCTCCCTCCAGGAAAGAAAACTATTGGTTGTAAATGGGTATATAAAATCAAATACCATTCTTATGGCATTGTTGAGCGCCACAAAGCTAGAGTTGTTGCAAAAGGGTTCACCCAACTTGAAGGACTTGATTTCTTAGACACTTTTGCACCTTTTGCTAAACTTACTACCCTCCGCCTTCTCCTTGTTGTTGCCACTACCAAAAATTGGATTTTAAAACAACTTGATGTCAATAATGCCTTTCTTCACGGTGATCTCCATGAAGAGGTATACATGAACCCCCCACCTGACCTCTCTCTTCCTTTTCCCCAGCATGTCTGCAAGCTTCAACGGTCTTTGTATGGCCTTCATCAAGCTGGTCGCCAATGGTACGCCAAGCTTTCTACTTTTCTTTTATCAAATAATTACTCTATTTCTGTTGCTGGTCACTCTCTTTTTCTTAAATATAATAACGATAAACTCATTGTTATTCTTGTTTATGTTGATGATTTGGTCTTAACTGGTGATGACACGGAGGAAATCAATACAATTACTGCATCCCTTCACCATCACTTCAAGATAAAAAAACTTAGGTCATCTCACTTACTTTTTTGGATTGGAAATTGCTCGCAATAGTTCTGGTCTTCATTTAAGTCAACACAAGTATACTCTTGATCTTCTTCACGAAACTGGCATGCTTGACTATGCACCTGTGGCCACTCCTATGACTCACAACTCCCGTCTCTCTCCCAGCCAAGGCTCCCCTTTTGATGCTGATGCCACTTCCCAATACAGAAGACTCCTTGGACGTCTAATCTACTTAACCAACACGCGACCAAACATCGCCTTCACTGTTCATAATTTAAGCCAATTCATATCTGCACCCACAACTCATCATCAACAAGCTGTCTCACGTCTTTTGCGTTACCTCAAGGGCATCCCTGGTGAAAGACTATATTTTTCTCATACTAGCTCACTTCACCTCTGTGGTTTTAATGACTCTGACTGGGCAACATGTCCTACCACACACAAATTTGTCACTGGATATTCTATCTACTTAGGAGACTCCCTAATATCATGGAAATCAAAGAAGCAACCAACTTTCTCCCGCATCTCCTCCGAAGCCGAGTATAGAGCCCTTGCCACCACCATATGTGAGCTACAATGGTTGTCTTACCTCCTTCATGATTTACATCTTCCTCTCTCCCAGCCTGCAACCCTGTACTGTGACAACAAATCTACCCTTCAAATAGCGTCCAATGAAGTCTTTCATGAACGCACCAAGCACATCGAAATTGATTGCCACCTAGTTCGTGAAAAACTTAACTCTGGTCTCCTAAAACTGCTGCCCATTACTTCTGCCATGCAAGTTGCTGACATATTCACCAAGCCTCTTGCTTCTACACAATTCTCTACTCTCAAATCCAAGTTGGGCTTGACGAATATCTACTCCACAGCTTGAGGGGGGTGTTAACATATTTAGTTTTTCTATTTTAAGTTATTGGGCTTTGTTTGTTTGGTCCAACTTTCCTTTTCTGTTTCAGCTAGGTCTTAGTCCTTATATATACACCATGTATTTTATTCTCTAATATACAAGTAAATTAGAATTTCTTTTGTATTTTCTTTTCTTTGTTTTTCTCTCTTTTACGCTTGAGTCATTGTCTCTTTTTCATTTGCAATTAGGGTTCATCAGAACCTCCCTTTCTCCATTGCGATTATGTGTGCTCCATTTGATGCACCACATTAGACAAGGAACATTCATGTTCATTGACTGTAATAAGAACATATGTATATAGACAAATTAATGCTTCATAATACGATTACACATAAGTTTATAGTTCATTTTAATAGATACAAATATACATATGATAATGATGAAAGTAAAATAGTCGTTCAATGACATATTACTCATGATTAATATATGAATAGAAAAAAATGGTTCGTTTTGGGATTTGATTGAGAGAGGTAAGAATAAGGGGGGTGTGGGTGATAGAGGATATGAAGAGGATGTGGTTAACGATGGTGATAAAAGATAGGAACGATTTGACTAAGTATCTTTGCGGGTCCAAGGTAAAGAAAAGAGAAGCATATTTCATTATATTTTCTTCTTTTGTATATAATATTTTTCATGATTAATGTTGATTGAACAATTGAGGATGAATTTTTGGTTTATTGTTTAATGATGTCACATGTCTTGTAATCATAAAAATTAAAATTTAAAATTCGGATACACAGGCGCGAGAGCGCCTAGATAGTATTTATATAAAAAAAATTATATTTTTAACTTTAATCATTAGTTTCTCATGTATATATAATTTTAAACTTAAAAATAAATATGGTATATCAATAAATCCCTATAATGGTAGGAAATAATTAAAATTATGTGTTATAAAATAAGATTTTAATTTCTATATTTATACTAATTGTATTTTTGTTATTATTACTAGTAGAACCATACGTGTGAGGCATATATGTGTCTACATTGTTTTAGAATAATAAAAATATTTTATTTTAGTTTCCATATTTTTAGACATTTTTATTGAATAATTACTTGTTTTTTTTTATTTTATTTTTTAGTTAATTTTACAATTTTTATTTTATTTTATACATTTATCCAAAAATAGTAAAGAAATAAAGTAATTATTCTCTTTTTATTAACTCAAACCTTGACATGCGGTTTTATTTCTAGTTAAAATATTAATAATTTGATACGTAAAAAAATAAAAATATCAAAGACAAAATAATTTAAAAAATATGCGTAAGAGACAGTTACAGGAATGATCTTTACTAATGGTTGTAGCCTAACTATTTTTTTTATTGGTAGAACATTTTCATTAGATGATTTTTTTTATTAGTGTCTCGTTTGAACTCAAAAGTTGGATAAAGAAATTACTTTTATTTATTTTTTATAAAATTAAAAAAATTTAAATTTTGAAAGAGAGAAGATATAAAAATCATAAAAAATATGAAAACGTTATTAATAATAAAATGGGTTAGTATTACAAAATATAATTAATAAAAATAGTTAATGTTTAAATAGTATTATTATTATATATTAAGTGAGAGTCTAAAACAAGGATCTAAGGAATCACTTGCTGAACATTCACTTAATTCACCTTTTTAGCGAGCAAAAATCAAAATCAGATGTGGATAGGATCAAGGTTGTCAAACTCGCGAGTCTACGTAGACTCGTGGGAGCTCCGTAGACTCGACTCGCAGACTCGACTCGTAAACTCGTAAGAGTCTACTTTCCTATTAAAAAAAATTAATAAAAAAAATTAATAGTTTTTTAGAGCATTTTTACTTCTATTAGAATATGTAGTTCTATTGGCCTCACTTGAATTTGATCCACACCCTCCCAGACCTTCCTTAAAAAATATACTGCACCTCCAAATTCAACTTCTGCCCAAAAAAAACTAATGTGCAGCAAGCCCACTTCATTCTGCAGCAGCCCAATAAAAAAAAAATAGAACCCTAATCCCTTCCCTACCCTAATTTCACACCACCCATCTCAAGCAACAACCTGCAACCACTGCGACGCCACCACCTGCAACCCGCGACCATCGCACGCTCCGCTCGATCTACCGCCGCACTCCACAGAAGAACATGAAGACGCAGTCCACACGCAAACACTAATGACACCGTTTTGGATTTTAAAAAAAACCCAGTTGGACTCGCCAACTCGGACTAGAGTCGCGAGTCCACCGCGATTTCACCGAGTCCGCGCCGAGTCCACTGAGTTTACCCCAAAAACGAGTTTACTACCGAGTTAACTCGGTAAGGCAAAGTGGGCACGTAAACTCGGACGAGTCAACGAGTTGACTCGCGAGTTTGATAACCATGGATAGGATTATGGGCGACAATTGTTAGATGTATATGCATTCTGATACAGATCTGAATATAGCAAGCTTGTGGAGGTGCTGCAATATTCTGGTGCAATCTGGTGTGGAGCAATCTGGCTTATGTTGTGCTCTCAAGGGAAGTCTTGATGCACAAAATGGTTTGGGTAATACAAGCTTGTGGTGTTGGGAGAATTGGTTCAAATAGATTTGGTCCTGAAAATCTAAACTGATTCCCTTGTGATGGATGGTTATGGAAGCTAGGAGGGTGGGTATGGGATGGTTATTCTGGAGGTGGTTCGTATCTGTTTGAGCAATGGTATAGCTGCTGGTTTTGGTTAACTTTATAGCTGTTTCAAAAACAGTTGTCGCGTTGACTGAGGACCTAAATTGTGCAATCATTGGTAGTTGGGGTTTGTTTTTATGCAGGTAGTTTTCCCAGTTTTTTGGCCAAGTAAACTTGGTATGGTTGTGTGGAGTGTGGCAACACGGTGATGGTGCAGGAACAGGGTTGAGTACACCAGGGATGGTAGCAGCTGAAGCATGGGGAAGTGACAATCTCTGTAGGTGCGGGTCTGGTGCTAGTCTCTGTAGGCTTGGATCAAAGCCAGGGGGTGGTATCATGCTACTGTGTTGAGAAAGAATAATTGGGATCCTGTTTTTGAGCTGGAGCAGATTTAACTAAGCACCTATAGCAAATTTATGAAGATCCTAAAGTGTATAACTATCATGACTTTAGATGTGGCAGCAGGTTGATGGAAAAAACGCACGCGAAAACAACACACATAATCACTAATCAACTGCAGAAAAATAAACGACACAAGATTTAACGTGGTTCGGTCGCCAACTGCAACCTACATCCACACGGACAACTATTAGGTTTACATTATATCCTGTTGCACACCAATTACAAATACAATGATCTCTTTAAAAAGAGATAAATAGAGATAATAAAGGGACACGATGATTAAGCCCACTCATTAAAACATGTCTACTCAGCCCAACCCAATTGGTCCTGGCTTCATACCCAACAATCTCCCACTTGAAGTCACAGAACAATGTCCACCTGCGCTTTAACTGTGTATAATGGTGTCTTGTCAGCCCAACCCAATTGGTCTTGACTTCATACCCAACAATCTTCCACTTGAAGTCACGGAACAATGTTCACCTGCGCTTCAACTGTGTACATGTACTTTTGTAATCTGTCGACGAAACTCAATGTTCCACCACTAGTTGCCACCAGCCTTCTTAATCATTTTGAAGACTTCGTTAAAACTCCCATGAGTTTCAACACGTCAGTCACTGACCCGTTCTCTGTTCCTACCGACTCCCACTTACAGGAACTGCCGGATCCTGAAACTACCTGAGAACAAACACTCTCCATATACCCGTTCTCTATTCCTACAGACTCCCACTTACAGGAACTGTTGGATCCTGGAACAACCTGAGAACAAACACTCTCCATATTCCCGTTCTTTGTTCCTACCGACTTCCACTTACAAGAACTGTCGGATCCTGGAACAATCTGAGAACAAACACTCTCCATATTCCCGTTCTCTGTTCCTACTAACTCCCACTTACAAGAACTGCCAGATCCTGGAACAACATGAGAACAAACACTCTCCATATTCAACAAGAAATTTTCTGGAGAAGTTTCAACCACTGGAATACTGGTTCTCCTAACCCACTGTCGTCTAGGAACCTCAGCTGAAGCACACTCGTGCTCCCATTGCCACAAGTACCTCTGACTGGTCTACCTGAACCTTTCCATGCTCGTTCATCCTGAATCTGACCTGTGGCTCTAGGTTTCTCTCTTGTAAAGACAACCCTCTTCTGCCCACGAGATTCTGTGAACCGGACTTTGTTTATCTTCTGAACTGGGATGGTCACTCCCTCAGATACGGTAATCTGACTATATACAACGAACCTCTCTTTCTTCCGCAAGCCATGACAAGATTTCCCTTGACGACCTTCTACTGTTGATTTCCGAACTTCACTTCATGTCCCTATTTCCAACTGCTTAACAGAAATCAAACTTTTCCTTAATCTTGGAACAACTCTGACATCCTTCAAAGTCCAAAAACCAACTGGTGTCTTCAACACTATGTCACCCATGCCCGTAACATCAAGAGTTTTGTTGTCCACTAGTCTTACCTTTCCAAAGTCTCTAATAACTAGATTCTGCAATGCTTCAGAATCCATGACCCAAGAATCCACACTGCTATCCACGCAACAGACTAAAAGGTCCTCGTCCGCGAAGTCTCCTACAATGTTGACTTATTTATCATTAGGGCATTGATTCCTGAAATGCCCCACCTCCTTCAATTCCAACATGTTACACTTGAGCAATATCGAGTCTTTGACTGACTCCTTCTTTTGTTCTTGCTCCACTATCTCTGATATTTCTCTCCTCTGATGACATATAGCGATTCACTAGATAATTCTCCAGAACTCCTTCTTTGGACATCCTCGCCAAGAATGAGATCACGAATCTTCTCAAAAGTGAATCAATCAGATCCCGCTAAACTGGTAACTGCTGTAACCATTCCAGACCAACTGTCAGGCAAAGACAATAGCAATAGTAAAGCTTGAACTTCATCATCGAACTTAATGCCCACTTACGTAAGTCTGGCTAAGATCGAATATTGATGTGCTCAGTAACTGAACTCGCAAATCCTCAATTTGCACTTTCCACCAACTGAAATTTGTACCATCAAATTTTCAATTCGGAACTTCCCGTCTTCTGCCATCCATCTCAAACGACTAGTCGAGATACTCGGTACTGTTGAAGATGGATGAAGCCTCTTCTCTACCTAGTGTTAGTTTGTGTTTGATGTAGAAAATAGCTAGTTTGTTGTCAAGTTTGTAATAGGTTTAGATGATCTTGTATGTAGGCTTGTGTATGTGTAAGGTTGCCTTTTGCTACATAATCTATTCTAGATGCCTAACCAAGCCTAGAATAAGCACATGAAGTGGTTAAAAGTTTTTCCAAAAGCTTTTTAGAGTTTTCTCCTAAAATCAGGATACTGCACAAAAATGAATTTGTTTCTCTGTAAAAGAACAGGTTTATTCTTTGGTCTGCTGAAGGGTTTTTCGAAAGTTAGTTAGGGCACCAAAGGTACAACTCGGACAGTTATTTCAGTTAGCTGAGTTGGCAGTTTTCACAAAATAAATCTGTTAAGTTCAAAACTGAATCTGTTGTCTTCATAACAGCTTTTCAACTGTTTTTTGAAAAGAAGTTAGAAACTGTTTTCTATATAAAGAAAAGTCTCTCTCACATGGAAGGATGCTGAGCAATTACGTTTTTGACAGAGATCAAACAATTTCTATGCGAGAAGAAGGATTGAAAGGTTTTTTGAAAGGTTTTCCAAAGGGATTATCAAGTGTGCTTGTTCTAGGAAACCTTTGATCTTGGTGAAGGTGCTGGTGCAGTTCTGCAGCAAATTGAACTACTGGTTTTGAGTTCTTGCATCTTCTTTTCAGGTGTAATCTTTCCTTTATTCTGGTTTGTAAAGGTGTAAGTGTTAGTCACTCCTTGATAGGGTTTCTTGGAGTGCAAGGTGTGCTGAAATAGGGTTTTTCAGCATTGGTTGTATTGTTCTTGTAGTGTTCAAGAACTGCTGCGTTTGTATGTGATTGGTACTGTTTTTAGTGTATTCCACCTTGGGGTAAGGTGAAACTGGATGTAGCTCTGTATGAGTGAACCAGTATAAAACTTGCGTGCCTTTTCTTCTCATCCATGCACTCATTTCTGGTTTTGCTTAATTCTGTCAAGAACTAAATTTGTTCTTTTGAAATTGAATCTGTTAATTCTGGGTTTAAATAAAAACTGTTCTTCCTGATTTGTTAAAGCTCTCTGATCATAAACAAGGCAGTTGTATATGATGTTGTAACTGATCTGTGAACAAATAGTCTATTCATTAAAACCTGAGAAAGATTCATTCTCATTAAAACCTTGTGTTGAATGAATGTGATTGATTGCTTAGCATAGTTGTTTTCTTCATACTCATAAAATCCAACTAATTTGATTCTATTATAACCCTCTATTGATTACAATTTTAATTTGAACAAATTCAAATTGTATTAGACTGCTCTGAAGAATCAATCTGTTTCATGTAAAAACAATTTGTTCTTTTGCCTCTGATATACTAAAAATTGTGTGTTCTTGCGAAAATTTTATAAGCTCAATTCACCCCTCCCCTCTTGAACTTAAACACTAATAGACCCAACAATTGGTATCAAGAGCTAGGGCTTGTATTTTGCTCAAGTGTATGCATGATGTCTGAGTTTAAAATGCCTTTTGCTGAAGGTGTGTCTATTAATAGACCTCCTATGTTTGGTGGTGTTAACTATGCTTTCTGGAAAATCAGGATGAAGATCTTTATGGAGTCTATTGACATGAGAGTCTGGGATGCAGTGGTCAGTGGACCTTTTATACCTATGCAGGTTGTCAAAGATGAAACTATAAAGAAACCTTGGTCTGAATGGAGTGAAACCGAGAAGAAGAAGGCCCAATATGACTCCTTAGCTAAGAATATCATCACCTCTGCACTGAATATGGATGAGTTCTTTAGAGTCTCTCAATGTAACTCAACTAAAGAGATGTGGGATGTACTAGAGGTGACTCATGAAGGGACTGATGATGTGAAACGGGCAAGGAAGCACTCACTAATTCAGGAGTACGAGTTGTTCAGAATGCAATCAGAAGAAAGTATTGCAGATGTGCAGAAACGATTTACACACATTGTAAATCACCTCACTGGCCTTGGTAAAGTCTTTTACAAGGAAGAGCTTAACATAAAGGTGCTAAAATGTCTTGATAGGAGCTGGTAGCCTAAGGTAACAGCAATCTCAGAATCCAGAGATTTATCCAAGATGTCCACTGCTGCACTTTTTGGAAAGCTGATAGAGCATGAAATAAAGCTGAAAATATTGAAAGAACAAGAAACTGTGGAGAAGAATGCCAAAGGAATTGCTCTGAAAACTACCATGGAACATGATACAAGTGAGGAGGAAGTTGATCCTGAACATGATGAGACCGTGAGTCTGCTCACCAGAAAATTCAGCAGGTTTCTTAGGAAGAAAAACCATGATAGAACTCAGCAAAGAAAGAGGTACTCCAAACAACCTAATGATTCAAATTCTTCCAATTACACGTGCTTTGGATGTGGTAAACCAGGTCATATAAAAGCTGATTGTCCAAACAATCAAAATAAAGAAAAATCAGCAAGCAAGAGGAGTGACAAAGGCAAAGGTAGAAGAGCATACATCTCATGGGAAGAAAATGATGTATCCTCATCTAGTAATTCCTCAACTGAAAGTGAAGAAGCAAATATGTGCTTCATGGTGAATGATGAAGGATCCAACTCTGACTCAGTAAGTGATTTTTCCACTGATTCTGAAAACTATGATCAGCTGTTAATAGCTTTTAAGGAAACACATGATGAAGCAAACAAGTTGGCCATAATGTGTAACAGATTGAATAGAGTAAATAGGGTACTTGAACCTAAGGTCAAAGCTCTTGAAGAAGAACTGTGCAAAGCTAAAACTGAATTGGTTAGCCTTGAATTAACATGTTTGCATGCATCAATTAAAACTTGTGAAAATTGTAAGAAGCTGGAAAAACAGGTTGAATATTTGTTAAAAACACTTTCAAATTTCACTAAAGGAAAAGAAAATCTTGAAACCTTATTAGGTTCACAGAATGCTGTTTTCAATAAAAATGGTCTAGGATATAATCCTGGAATGAAAAGTAATGTGAAAAAGCTATCCAGTTTCTTTGTTCCTTCCAAAACAGGTTTTTCCTCTTTTAGTTATTCAAAAACAATGCATACTGCAACATGTTTTTATTGTATGAAGTCTGGTCATGTATCTAGAACATGTAAAGCTAGGAGGTACCTTGTTCCTAAAGGATTGGCCAAATGGCTTCCTAAGGAAAGGTATTAATCATGCTGGACCCTAGACTAAAGGGGTACCATATGTGCTAAATCTGTTTTGTTGCAGAAAAACAGCAGGAAAAACCAGTGGTACCTGGACAGTGGCTGCTCAAAACATATGACTGGTGATGTGACTCAGTTCATAAATCTGAAACTCAAAGTTGAAGGGCATGTCACATATGGGGACAACAATAGAGGAAAAATTCTTGGAAGAGGAGATGTTGGCACCAAAGACTCAACCACTATTGAGAATGTATTGTATGTTGAAGGGCTAAAACATAGTCTTCTAAGCATTAGCCAATTGTGTGACAAGGGATACAAGGTCAATTTCGAAGCCAACACTTGTACAATTTCAAATGAAATTTCTGGTAAGGTGCTGTTCACTGGAAAAAGGGTAAACAACATCTATCTCTTAGACATTATAAAGAGTTGTTCTGAAAATGAGTGTTTGTTATCTAAAAATGATGAGTCATGGCTGTGGCATAGGAGGCTAGCTCATATTCACACAAATCACTTGAATAAGCTAAAATCTAAGGAACTTGTTTCTGGTTTACCAAACATAAAATTTCAAAATAACAGATTCTATGATGCTTGTGTAAAGGGAAAACATATTAGAACTACCTTTAAATCAAAAGATATGGTTTCTACAAATAAAGCTTTGGATGTTTTGCATATGGACTTGTTTGGACCATCTAGGACTGCTAGCTTAGCTGGAAATTACTATGCTTTGGTGATTGTTGATGACTTTTCAAGATATACATGGACCTTGTTTCTTGCTTCTAAAATTGATGCATATAAAGCCTTTAAGAAACTTGCTAAGGTTCTGCACAATGAAAATGAAAATAGGATAAAACAGATTCGTAGTGATCATGGGGGAGAATTTCAAAATGCAAAGTTTGATAGCTACTGTGAAAAACATGGAATCACACATAGTTATTCTGCTCCTAGGACACCCCAACAAAATGGTGTTGTTGAAAGAAAGAATAGATCACTAGAAGAGTTACCTAGGACTATGCTAAATGAATCTGGTTTACCTAAATACTTTTGGGTTGATGCTGTATACACTGCTTCTTATGTGCTTAACAGAACCTTGATTAGACCAATTCTTAAGAAAGCTCCCTATGAATTGTATAAAGGAAGGAAGCCTAGCATTAGTCATCTTAGGGTATTTGGCTGCTTTGTTTTAAATAATGGTAAAGATAATCTGGGGAAATTTGATCCTAAATCAGATGAAGGAATACATATTGGTTATGCTATAAATGGTCATGCTTATAGAGTGTATAACAAAAGATTGCTTGCAGTTGAAGAATCTATACATGTTGTATTTGATGAAACAGATTTTTCTGTGCCCAAATCTGTTCTAGATGAATCTGGTATGGATGATTTAAAAACCATTCTGCAAAAGAATCAATCCAGTGAGCTTGATGCAACTAATTCAAATTCTATCAACGAATCTACTGTGAATGCAGGATTGCCTAAAGAATGGAAGACTCCAAGGGATCTCACTCTTGACAATGTAATTGGTAAAATTGAGAAGGGAGTCTCAACAAGGAATTCACTCAATAACTTCTGCAGAACAGTGGCTTTTGTGTCACAGATTGAGCCTAAAAGCCTGGAAGAAGCACTGCAAGACAGCAATTGGATAACAACAATGCAGGAAGAGCTGAACCAGTTTGAATACAATGACTTTGGTTCCAAGAAAGCATGAGATGAACATCATAGGAACCAAGGGGGTGTACAGGAACAAGATGGATGAACATGGAGCTATCACTAGAAATAAAGCAAGACTGGTTGCTAAAGGTTATAACCAAGAAGAAGGTATTGATTTTGGTGAAACCTATGCACCAGTAGCACGTCTTGAAGCTGTCAGATTACTTCTAGCATTTTCCAGCATACAAGGTTTCAAGCTGTTTCAAATGGATGTTAAGAGTGCATTTCTAAATGGTTACATCAATGAAGAGGTGTTTGTATCTCAGCCTCCAGGGTTTGAAGATCACAAAAATCCAGAACATGTGTACATGCTTAAGAAGGCCTTATATGGATTGAAGCAAGCACCTAGGCAATGGTATGAGAGGCTAAGTGAATTTCTGCTTTCTCAAGGATATAGCCGTGGCAATTCTGATAAAACTCTCTTTATAAAGAAGAAAAGAGAAGACATTATACTTGTGCAAGTCTATGTAGATGATATTATCTTTGGATCCACAAATGAAGAGATGTGTGAAGACTTTGTGAAAACCATGAAAAGTGAGTTTGAGATGTCAATGTTAGGAGAAATGAATTTCTTTCTTGGACTACAAGTTAAACAACTCAAGAATGGAATTTTCATAAGCCAAGAAAAATACTGCAAGGAGCTGCTTAAAAGGTTTGATATGGATCAATGCAAAGCAATCAACACTCATATTTCAACAAGCTGCCAGCTGGATCAAGATTCTGCAGGAAAATCAGTGGATCAAACCAAGTATAGGGGTTTAATTGGTTCCTTATTATACTTAACTGCCAGCAGGTCTGATATTATGTTTGTTGTGTGCTTATGTGCTAGATATCAATCTGCTCCAAAGGAATCACACTACAATGCAACAAAGAGAATTCTGAAATACTTGCGAGGATCTAAGGATGTTGGATTATGGTATCCTAACAATGTATCTTAAAATTTAACTAGTTTTTCAGACTCTGACTTTGCAGGTTGCAAGGTTGACAGAAAAAGCACAAGTGGGACTTGTCACATGCTTGGATCAAGCCTAATCTCTTGGCATTGCAAGAAACAAGCTTGTGTTGCTCTCTCTACAGCAGAGGCAGAATACATAACTGCTGGAAGTTGTTGTGCTCAAACCTTATGGCTAAGGCAGCAGCTAAGTGATTTTGGAATTTTGTTAAACAAGATACCTATAAATTGTGATAATACTAGTGCCATAAATCTGTACAAGAATCTTGTCATGCACTCAAGGACTAGACATATTGAAATTAGACATCACTTTCTAAGAGAACATATAGCTAATGGAACTTGTGATATAAAATTCATTGGCACTGAATTTCAATTGGCTGATCTATTCACTAAACCTCTTGCTAAAGATAGGTTTTATTTTCTTCTAAATGAATTGGGTATCATTAGCTTAAATTGTCCTCTGCAGTGAAAATTTCAATCTGTTGTTTTATTTTTTAACATGTTTTGCTCCCTGTTTCAGAATCACAGTTGTGACTATGAAAGAGAAAGATTTACTTTTCTCTCTCTCACTTTATCTCTAACTGCTTTTACGGTTATAAACCAACAGGTCTATGCCAATTAATGTGTGGGTATCCTAACTGATTGGATATTGTGTAGGTGCAACAGATTTGATTTACCAAAATCAGGTTCCAATATATTCTTACGTGAATCCAAACCTGAACCTGCTGCACCATAGGAATAAAATCTGTAGCATATCTGATAGATTTGATTTTTCTTCAAAACCCATAATTCTTGAAATCTGATCAAATTGTCTTGCTTTAAAATTTGTGATTTTCAAAATTTGGTTTAAAGACTCTATATAAACCTAGCACAAATAAGATCTTCTCTCACACCTTATCATCTGTGCTATAAGCTGTCCAGGTTCACATTTGCTTCACTACAGGTTTCGTTTCTGTTTTGAGTGATAATCTGAACTGCAATTTTTTTTCTAGCTGGAACTGTATATTAATAAACTGGTGCAGGTAACAACAGATTGAGCATGGCATCCTCATCACACAGAAAGAAGAAATCCAAAGAGCAATCCAGCAGCAACCAAGGTATTCTAGAGAAATGGTTTGCTGGAGATTCTGAAGCAATGACAAGGTTCATCCATGAGACAAGCAGAAAGCAAGTCAATGCGCCCAAAGTGCTGGAATTCTCTTGGTTGAGAGAAGAAAATCTGACTGAAGCAAAAACCTTGCTCAAGCATCAAAAGCTGAAGAACTTCCTAGAAATGACTGGAAATGTCTATCCAGACTTGGTGAAAGTATTCTACAGCAACTTGGTTCAAGATGGCAAAAATTTGGTCTCCCATGTGAAAGGTGTGAAGCTGAAAATTACAAGGGAAATATGGAGCAATGTGGGAGGAATCAAGTACTCTGGAATGAAGGTTAGCAAAGGGAACACTGCTGGAATTCAGGGATTCAACAAGATGCAGTTTTACAGAAGTTGTGTTAGAAACCCAACTAAACCAGTAGCTAGATTCCATACTGGAAATCTCACAATCATTCCAAGACTCCTAGCCTACATCATTGCTTGGCAGCTTACTCCAAGAGGAAGTAATCATGCAACTCTCCATGAAGAAGATTTGATTCTGCTGTACTGTATCATGAACCAACTCAAGGTAAATTGGATGAGTACAATGGTGGAGCATATGCTCAAATCCACAAGGTTACCAGACTATTGTTTTCCATATGCCATTTTTGTGTCAAAGCTAATTGATTATTTTGAAGTTGACACTACAAATGAGAGAAATGACACCATTAAGGCAGCTAGTGAAATAGACAACTCTACTCTCTTGAAGATGGGGTTTCAAAAGGAGGATGACAGCTGGGTATTTAGAAGGAATGCTGCAAACAGAATTGAAAATGAAGCAGTTGATCCAGCAAATGAAGAAGAAGAAAATGCTGATGGAGTGCAGCACATGGATGAATCACCAGTGCACTCTGCTGAACATGAAGATGTTGCTGCTACAAGTCAAAATGCAATGGTTGCATATGAGGAACCAGAGTACAGAGGTGAACCTCTGTCCATGTTTGAAAGACAAGTGTTAAGCAGACTGGACACACTCACATATGAGCAGAAGGCACACTATGAAATGACTTACGCCAGGTTTCAACACTTAGATGACCAACTTGAAGGAGTTCAAGTGCAGCTAGCTGAGCTCTACTACAATGACAAGTGATCCTATATCTAAGTCCTTAGCTTTTATATGTTGTTGAACAATTTGGATTTAATCTGTTTGCCTTTATTCTGCACTGTTTTTTAGTTTATTTTATTGTGGTTTGTAATAGAACTTAATACTGGATTTATAGTTTGAACTGTGATGAATGGCTTGTATGTTTTTTTTATCCCATGCTTTATTTTGTTTGATGAATCCAAAGGGGGAGAAGAACAGCTCACAGAGAAAGCTACATGGTACATGGAGATAGCACAAAACTCACAAATGCTCAATTCTGGTTTTAAGTCTAAAAATTCTGTGCAGGTTTTGGCAGTTAGTCTAATACAGATTTTGATCATCAAACTATGTTGTGCAAAGGGGATTTGTCTCCATCAAACAGGGGGAGATTGTTGAAGATGGATGAAGTCTCTTCTCTACCTAGTGTTAGTTTGTGTTTGATGTAGAAAATAGCTAGTTTGTTGTCAAGTTTGTAATAGGTTTAGATAATCTTGTATGTAGGCTTGTGTATGTGTAAGGTTGTCTTTTGCTACATGATCTATTCTAGATGCCTAACCAAGCCTAGAATAAGCACATGAAGTGGTTAAAAGTTTTTCCAAAAGCTTTTTAGAGTTTTCTCCTAAAATCAGGATACTGCACAAAAATGAATTTGTTTCTCTGTAAAAGAACAAGTTTATTCTTTTGGTCTGCTGAAGGGTTTTTCGAAAGTTAGTTAGGGCACCAAAGGTACAACTCGGACAATTATTTCAGTTAGCTGAGTTGGCAGTTTTCACAAAATAAATCTGTTAAGTTCAAAACTGAATATGTTGTCTTCATAACAGCTTTTCACCTGTTTTTTTAAAAGAAGTTAGAAATTGTATTCTATATAAAGAAAAGTCTCTCTCACATGGAAGGATGCTGAGCAATTACGTTTTCAAGTGTGCTTGTTCTAGGAAACCTTTGATCTTGGTGAAGGTGCTGGTGCAGTTCTGCAGCAAATTGAACTACTGGTTTTGAGTTCTTGCATCTTCTTTTCAGGTGTAATCTTTCCTTTATTCTGGTTTATAAAGGTGTAAGTGTTAGTCACTCCTTGATAGGGTTTCTTGGAGTGCAAGGTGTGCTGAAATAGGGTTTTTCAGCATTGGTTGTATTGTTCTTGTAGTGTTCAAGAACTGCTGTGTTTGTAAGTGATTGGTATTGTTTTTAGTGTATTCCACCTTGGGGTAAGGTGAAACTGGATGTAGCTCTGTATGAGTGAACTAGTGTAAAAACTTGCGTGCCTTTTCTTCTCATCCCGGCACTCATTTCTGGTTTTGCTTAATTCTGTCAAGAACTAAATCTGTTCTTTTGAAATTGAATCTGTTAATTCTGGGTTTAAATAAAAATTGTTCTTCCTGATTTGTTAAAGCTCTCTGATCATAAACAAGGCAGTTGTATATGATGTTGTAACTGATCTGTGAACAAATAGTCTATTCATTAAAACCTGAGAAAGATTCATTCTCACTAAAACCTTGTGTTGAATGAATGTGATTGATTGCTTAGCATAGCTGTATTTTTCATACTCATAAAATCCAACTAATCTGATTTTGTTATAACCCTCTGTTGATTACAATTTTAATTTGAACAAATTCAAATTGTATTAGACTGCTCTGAAGAATCAATCTGTTTCATGTAAAAACAATTTGTTCTTTAGCCTCTGATATACTGAAAATTGTGTGTTCTTGCGAAAATTTTATAAGCTCAATTCACCCCTCCCCTCTTGAACTTAGACACTAATAGACCTAACAGGTACAACTAATTTCAGATCTTGGCAATATTTTTTTTTTAAAAAATCAAGATCACAAAAATCGCACCACCCAAAATCAGTCACGAACAGACCTGGTCGCAGTTTCCACTGCACTGGTGCTCCGCACGACCACCGTCGCTGGTCCCCGCTGTTGTGAAGCAGATCTGGGAAACCCTAAGCTTTAGGACGCCGCTGCAGCCTCTGCAAAACCCTAGCTTTGGGATGTTGCTACCGCCTCTGCAAAACCCTAACTTTGGGACACTGTTGCCGCCTCTGCGAAACCCTAACTCTGGGACGCTACTGCAACCACAATTTTCACATCTCGTCGATTAATTTCTGCTGATCGGATCTCTAGTGTGTAAACGAACCAAGGCTCTGATACCACTTGATGGGAAAAACGCACGCGGAAATAACACACATAATCACGAATCAACTGCAGAAAAATAAACGACACAAGATTTAACGTGGTTCGGTCGCCAACTGCAACCTACATCCATACGGGCAACTATTAGGTTTACATTATATCCTGTTGCACACCAATTACAAATACAATAATCTCTTTAAATAGAGATAAATAGAGATAATAAAGGGACACAATGATTAAGCCCACTCACTAAAACATGTCTACTCTAATTGGTCCTGGCTTCATACCCAACACAGGTGCCTTGGTGCATAACCAATTCTGGATGCGAAATTTCAGCAGATTTGAAGCGGTTATGGGTCAAGGGACTATCTAGTAGTTTCTACCAAGGCAGCAGCTCGGTGATCCAAGATGCACGGGTCCTAGTGGGGCAATGACCATGGTTTTAAAGCCACTTTAAGTAGTAACAAGGTGTAGGGGTGGAGGAGGATGGAAGCTGGTGGGGTGGAGATTCTGTGATGTCTTGAGAAGAGATGGAACAAGGTTCTCAGGAAGTGGCTCGCTATCATGTGTGGTTCGCTGGTGTGCGAAGGTGTAAGAGGTAGCAGTCTCCTGCTAAAGCTCATGGCACAGCTCATGACACTGCTATATTGATTTTTTTTCTTAACAGGTCACCCATAGGTTGATGGGTTATGCAGGTTGGCTGAGGGTCTACTAGGCCAAAATTTCTGACTGGTTCTGCTGCTAACAGGCATGGGTATGAGGAGATGTAATATAAGGTTACAAATTTGATTCTAGCAGTTTTGGGAAGGAGGCCAAAGTTTTTTAGAATTTTTGTGACAGCAAGAGTGATTGGTGTGTTGACTGGTTGTTAAATGGCTGCTGGCTTAGTGTTGAGCAAGGAAATTTATACTGCCATGCTTAGTGTAAGAAAGGGAAGGGTGATGTGTCTCAAGGCAGGGAATTGGCCAAGGATGTAGATTGGAAGCAGAGGCCGAGCCTCACTTTGGTAATAAAAAGGTGTAATCATGGTAGTTAAGTTTTTGTTTTGCTGGTTTTTATGCAGAACAAGGAAGGAATGTTTGGGTAGGGGATGTTTGATTGGTTTAAGTTTATTGAGTTAGTGGTGTGCCACTCAACTTTGCTATATTCTATTCATTACTTAAACTAGAAATGATTGATCTACAAAGGACACCTCTAAAGTGTTTATTTTATTCTATTAATTCATTGTTGATAAAAAAAAACGCGTGAGAGAAAAATATATTACTTTGAATTATTGACTCAATTCCTCATATAGCAGTATTTACACTTTTATTTCCCCATCTAACACTTTTTTGCTTTTATTTCACTATTTAGTATCTTTTTGTTTTTATTTTTCTATCTAGCACCATTTCTAAAGTAAAAAAAATGATAATTTTAATTTTTAATACATTAAAAAATATTTTTAATGTTTAAAATAGTTAGAAATATAATTAATGAATAAAGAAATATTTTTTTACAAAATAAAAAAAAGTAATAAATTAAAAAAAATAGTTTAATTTTTTTAAGAATAAAGAAAATAAAAAAGTAAACCCTACAAAAACATAAAACTTGAATCTATAAACAAAAATTAGTATTTATTTATTATTATTAATGATGTAATCATGTTAATTTCAAGTAAAAAATACCGGACATAATTATAAAAAAATAAAAGTCAATTAGTATTAATTAGTAGTGGACACACATAAAATATTGAAGTGTCTACCCTAAATGCAAAATCCTAAAAAAAAAATCTAATGCAAATGCTATACTTAATGCTTAAAAATGAGTAGACACTTTAATATTATCTGTGTGTCCACTACTAATTAATATTAATTGACTCTGGTTTTTTCATAATTATGTCCTATATTTTTTACTTGAAATTAAGATGATTACATCATCAATAATAATAATAATAATAATTTATGTTTACAAATTCAACTTTTATGTTGTTGTAGGGTTTAATTTTTATTTTCTTCATTTAAAAAAATTAAACTAAACATTTTTAATTTATTACTTTTTATTTTTATTTTGTAAAAACTCATTTCTTTATTCATTAATAAATATTTTAAACATTAAAAATATTTATTTTTTTATTGCATTCAAAATTATTATTATTATTATTATTATTATTATTATTATTATTATTATTATTATTATTTTTACTTTTGAAATTGTGCTAAATAGGGAAATAAAAATAAAAGGGTGTTAGATAGGGAAATAAAAACGAAAAGTGCTAGATGGTGAAATAAAAATGTAAATAGTGTTATATGAGAAATTGAGTCTATATTTTACACTTTTAAAATAATTTTTAAATTCTTTCTCAATATCACATCATTCACAAATTTCAATTAACTATCTTCACAAATTCACCCTATCATCTCTCATTTCAAATAACCTCACACATCCTCTGTAATCCTCACAAATACACTCTCTCCCCTCTTCAATCTAAACACACCTAAGAGAAATAGATAAAGAAGTAAATAATGGGTAGGTAAAACTATTATCTACACATATTTTTATTAGTTGATGTATTTATCCTTATTTGATATGTTCCTAATATAATTTGAATATTTTATAAATTAGTTATTATTAAAAGAATAGTTAATAACTACTTAAATTAATACCTAATCATTTAATCATATTTTATTATGTTTTTAATATATTATTTGGCTACCATAACACTATAAAACATAAAATAATTAAACTATTAACTAAAAACTAAGGTTATACAAATTTATATAAGAAATTTTTTATTAGTTAAGAAATTTTTAATAAAACTTTATGCTAGGGTCCTTACTTGAAAAAATATTATTAAATAAAAAAAAGTATAAGTAAGTATGAGAGATTAAACCAAACCTTAAATCTAAATCAATCGAAACATAGGAGATTTAACACATTTTATGAACGAATCTCAAAGAGAAACTATGAGACAAACAAAAGAACCAAACCAACACCTACAAATGAAGACCTAAAAAAAACCTACACAAAGTAAGGACCCAGAAAACCAAAAAACTCATTTCTTCTACCTGCCATAATAGGTTTCTTAACACATTTTTTAGGATGCCCATACCTCTTAGTACTTTGAACAACATTGTCTCCACTATCACTAAGATTATCCCCATTATCGAATTTACACTTCCAAGCAACAACAATGTTACATTCTTTCAGGAAGTTGTTTTCCAAAGGATCAACACCATACTTCACCAAAGCAACAACTGAAGAGGAAGCAAAATCAAACTCTAGGACAACATCTGCATCAAATGTAGTAATAAAAAAATGATTATCTTTTGAGCATCAGACGCATCAAGAACAACAATATTAGAAAACACCTGTGTGTTGGTACTAACAATAACACTCAAAGTACCATAGATTAGTTTGTGCCCGTTTAACTAATGCTTTCAAGGAAAGCATTATCTGCAAAGATATCTTCATCCCTGTCTTTACCACCAAGATTAGATTCAGAATTCAAGACAATAATATTTTATGCAGACTCTTTGATGACAGAGTCAATCTTTAGATCTTCATTACCTTTTCCAGCAGTAGCAACATTAAAGACTGCTTCAAGCTCAACAAATTGTTTGTAGGAATCTAGGGCTTCTTAGCCTCATAAGAAGGCTCCAGACTTTTGTAGGAGGGGAGTAAATTCTTCTTTTGTGCAATCGTGACTGTTTTGGCAACAACGACCAATTTTTTAGCCTCAATTTTTTTTGCAATTGGCCAGCTCATGACTAATCATTTTACAACGAGAAAAAAAGAGAGGAATCTTCTCATATTCAAGATCTGCAATGAAGGCAAAACTAGGATGCTCCACCAAAATCTGGTTTGAAAGATTAGATAACATATCAATGTCCACAAAAATAATTTCAATTCACTTTTTGAACACTTATAAATTTTTTCTTTTTTATCATTATTATTATTTTGCTAAACTCATATCTTCAAACTTTACCTATATTTCAATAAATCAAAAATTCTAATAATAAAAAATTCAAAACTAAACTTTACAAGTGTTATGTAAGTGGCCAAGGGGACCTCAACATGCACCACTTAAGGGTCGAACACGAGACCATTCGGCTGACATGGTCAAAGTGATTCTCAAGACTTAATAAGTACCCGTCAACACAACATGATTAGCATAATCATGATACGAAATGTTATCCTAATACCAAGATTAATCCAACAACTCGTCCTAATCCAGGCCCATAATCGATAATATGATGCTATAAATATGCACTCCACCCAAGGCAAAGATACACATTTATCACATGATGTGAGTTGATTTTAAGATTGCACATTTTATGAGTTGCACTTGTTTATGCATTTTTGATTTAAGTAGGATATGGTGAGAAACCCAAAGAAGATTCTCACAGAAGAAGAACTCAACCAAGTGGTTAAGTAAGTGTGAAGGTTCACTTCTAGAGGGCAAAGAGAAAACACAATTATATGGTGATGATGATGAAGAGGTACAGGATTAAAGCATATAATGGAAAGCAACAAGATGGAAAAACCAAAAAGGAAAAGAGAACACAAGAATATAAGGAATGGAAATGGCACAAAGGAAGAAAAATAAAAGGATGAAAGGAAAGAGAAGCTTAGGATGATGAAGGTGTGGTCACGCCACAAGAATAAACTCTAAACCCTAAACCCTAAACCTAGGTGCACTTGTCATGAAAGGTGGGCTTGACATAAGCCCAATTTATGCTAAGTACAACCTCAATTTATGCTAAGTGGACCCTACTCTATTTTATTCTTCTATTTATATCCCTAAAGCGAGTCCAATTTATTTACATAAACTTGTCTTGTGAAAAGACTAAAGGAAAAACATTTGATATTCTGGTTTATGTTTGGTTCTTCTTCTGCTGAGGTTCTCTTGAGGTTTGGTGAGGCCTGATATTGTATGCTGAGATGACTAACCTAATTGTGAAGTGTGTAATCACATCAATTAATACTCCAACCACTGAATACTAAATCCATATTTGAGCGTCGGAGTGTCTTTTGCAAGTACCTCATCTTAGACCGAAACTGAAAACTGAAGTTGAGGACCAAAACCACAATAAATGTTAAAGAAGACGACTCCTTCCTGCCTGTGTACGAACAACATGATTTATAGAAATTTTATAAAAAAACATGAGAAGAGCATTGAGAATAAAAAAAGTAGTTCTCTTGTAAAGAAAAAAATCTTTAAATAAGTATGATATTAATAACTACTTAGTTATTCATGACAAAAGAAATGTGCACAGGGTAATATTGTAATTTTCTCTAAATAGTTACTTTCTTCACCTTATCATTTCTTCTTACACCTTTATGTGTTGTCAAAACTTAGTGTCATTACATATAATTTGGAACTTACCTTATACCATTTTCATACATCCTATATAAATTGCATAATATCCAAAGTCACTTTCATTATCATTATCACTTCCATTAGTGATTGTGTTGTCTTTTAAAGTTTGATTCCTTCATGTCGACATTGTTCTGTGATTTTATCCATTTTTTCTTCTTCTTTTTAGTTTTGTAGTTTTTGGTTGTGTGAGGGTCATTTTGAATTGGCTAATTTTTAAAATTTTATGATTGTGTAATAAGTGGTAACATTATAGATCCGCTAATATAGAATGTTTTAATATTATTTTTTATGAAATAAGTAATTTGGAATATAGAAAAGTCATTTCGTATTATGTTAATTTTTTTTTTTACTTTTATCTCATGTTGTAATATTTTATTTTAATTTGGACATATTTGATTAGGACAATGTGCGGTGTAACTCAACCTAGTGAGAGATAGATACCATTGACCTTCATTCATAGGAGAGATCAAATTAGACCCTATAATGTGAGTGGTGTTGACGTTAATGTGCATGTAGATGACTGATCCTTTAATGTGGGTGGTGTTGGCATTAGCGTGTATGTAAAGATAGTGGTGCATGATGACAAAATATAGAGGGACCAATGAATACATACCTTATAATGAGTTATATTAATCACATTGCTAGGAGTTTGTGGGATATTAAGGTAAGAAATAAAATTTATTTAATTTATGTATTTATTGTATGCTCAGCAATGAACTTTTATGTACAAAGATATTGAATATTATTTTTTTGTAGGTTTTTGAAAGTTAAAATTGGTGTCCCAGGTACTAAGTTAAACAATTTTAAGGTTCCACGAAAGCAGATTGAGATTGTGTTGTAGAATTCTAGATTAATGCCCATCTGCAACATTAGTTATGAGATAACAAACAAGGGTTTGTAGCTTCATTGGGGAAATGTGACATTGAAAGACCAAAAGCTTTCACTTGCTTGTTGGTGAGTGATGACTACTTTATGGCAAGTGCACCGTGTTGTCAGAAGTAATAATTTGTCCCTAAGAACGACGGATATCGAACCCATAAGGAACAGTTGAATAATCAAGTAAAAGATTCAATAAATAGAAAATAGGGTTTCTAACACCTTATATTCTTCCAATGGGATTCCAATCAACTCCATGATTTATGGTTGTGCCTCACCCTTCATATTTAACTTAGTTGGGCTAAGTGACTTCTCGCCTAGGTGTTATTGGGCTCGCCTAGGTGAGTTGCACGAAAAAGGCCCAACGTTAGTGAAGTAATCTCGCCTGGGCGAGATTGGACTCACTTGGGCAAGATTCTCTAGGGACTTCTGGCTTAGGTGAGTTTGGGCGAGCTTGAGTGAGTGCTAGTGCATTTCAGCTTTCCCTTTTTAACTTTTTATATTCTCCTTTTGCCCTTTCATCTCTATTTTTCCCTAGAATCCTGAAATTAACACAAATTTGAGAAAAATCATTCTTATTCAAATTAAAATCACAAAATATGTAAAAAGGTATAAATTCATAAATTAGGGATTATATTATAGTTATTTTATCAATTAATATCCATGAGTGTCTATATTTTAATATGAAATATGACTGAAATCTGACACTTATTAATGAGATCACTATCACATTATATGATATTTCCATACTTCTTCATGTCCTCATAGTGAGATGATTTTGCAAGTACATCTTTTTAGATATGAAAAAACTACAACAGAGTTGGAGGAGCTATTGGGCATGGAGAATGTTGATGCTTGGAAAGAGACCAAATAATTTCATGGAGGCCACTTCAGACTCAGTTGGTTGTTTGAGGTATATGAGGATTCTTGTGCATACTATAAATGACCATGTGTTGTCAAGAATTATCGTATGAGAAACTGACACAGAAGGTTGGAATAAGGGAAATTAATTCTAATAACATTTACTAAAGGAATATCTTTATCAGTTACAATGACTCAGGGGAAAACACTCACTTCAAAAAATAATTCTCTAAGTTTCTCAATAGTCCAAATAAAGTTGTTTTCTTGTTCACTTGCCAACAAACATGTATTGCTCATTAGTTTTTAATCTCCCAACATTTGGATGTCCTATTAATGTACAACTAACTCATAATTATTAAATCCACATAGTAATTTCTCAATCCATCATTTTCGACCGCGTTTACCAAACAGTTTAAATGAACAATCAAATTTATTTGTTCTAGTTATAGTGAGGTATAAATCCTTTTTGTAACGCCTATATTTTCCACCCTCTTCACAACCTAACAGATATGTATTTCTTCTTTATTTGTCATTTGTTGTATTAAACCTCATCATGAAAATGATAAATCCAAGCGTAATGCTACCCTACATATTCATTCAAGTAGGTAATCCTGTGTACCAAACATCTACACATACATTACAACATCATGATATATCATTATCATATTTTTAGTACAAATAATGACATTTTACTTACCTAGTTTGTTGTGAAAGTTTCACTATAATATCCTTTAACTAATTCCTCCATTATTGAACCACTTTTCATGAGAAGTCAATATATCAACTTCATTTGATATTTTACTTTAAAATTGGTCATCTATTTTAGCAAACATAATCACCATTGCAACTTTTCACCACATAATCATTTATATCAAACAACAAACATTTCAACCTCTTTCGATATTGTGTAATTCAAAATGTAAATTTCTACTTCTAGATTACCAAATTTGAAGGTCAAAAACATACTTGAGGATTGGTCATTCCATAAGTATGTTCCTTATTCAAATGTATGTTATAGATTCCACATTCTCTAAGTATAATAACAATTTTATATTTTATAAAATAGGATTCTTTATTTGGCTATGTTTCTCTCAGATTGTGCAATGTAGAAGATAAATTATACAAACCATCTCGACAAGCAGATGACCAAAAACACTTCACAATTAGGTCATTCATCTCAGCATACAAGATCAAGTCCCACCAAACCTCAAGAGAGCCTCAACAGAAGAAGAACCAAACATAAACCAGAATATCAGATGTTCTTCCTTCTAGTCTTTTCACAAGACAAGTTTACGCAAATAAATTGGACTCACTTTGGGGGTGCAATTAGAAGAATAAGCTAGAATAGGTGTACTTAGTATAATATTGGGCTTATGCCAAACCCACCAAAAATTTAGCTTCTAGAAACCCTTTTCCCAAACCGCCTATTAACCTAGTTTTTAGAAGATGTAGACTAGTTTGGGAGACACTCCACTTTGACCTACTCTCTAGAAGGTTTCTCACAAATGACATCCCTACCCCTCTATCTTGCTCTCTGATACACTCTCTCCTATAAATAAAGTTCCTTGTCTCATGTACTTCACATTGAATTTTGAATAGAAAATAAACTTTGTTAGAGTGTTTAGTGAGCTTAGTCTCCGAAAGGTTCTTGAGTCTTATCTTGTGAGTGTAGTGCACTTCAAGTGGCGTCTCTTCACCACTCATCTTGGAAGCTTTCATCCTTCCAAGTGGCGTGATCCATCATCCATTCCATAAGCTTTCTCTCATCTTTTTCTTTTTCTTTCTTCCATTACGCCTTCCATAATTCCATTTTCATTTTCTTATTTGTTCTTCATTTTTTATTCGGTCATCATCTTGCTTCCATCCATCTTATGTTATTTTAATTTTTGCACATCATCATCATCATCACCTTATATTGTGTTTTTTCTTTGCTCTAGAAGTGAATCTTCACACTTACTTAACCACTTGGTTAAGTTCGTGTCCAGTGAGAATCTTCTTTGGGTTTCTTACCATATTCTGCTTAAAATAAAAATCATAAACAAAGTGTCACCATAAAATATGCAATCCTAAAATCAATTGACATCAATAATTCACTCTAACTTTGAATTGTACAATCTAAAATATAACTATTTGTCTTTCCGATTATACAATCTATAATTAAAATGTATTAAGTAATTTTCTATTATCGATGGTTGAATTTAAAAGACTTTAAATTACAAGATCTAAAAATAACTCAAACTAATGGGAACTTTACGATTGCTCGAATCCATTGAAAAAAAAAACTTACCTATGAAAATTAGCTAACTTGAACCACTACAAAACCTTGATCTTTCTAAATACAATCCTAAGCAGCTATAAAAAATGAAAGTGCACAGGTCGGAGAGGAAATTGAGGCAACTTTTGGATGTTGAAGAAGATATAAATCAGAAATGGCAAAGTGGAATTTTAAAAGATTAGGAGTTGCAAGAAGAAAAAATGGGATTAGAGAAAGTAAAGTTTGTCTCTTTTTTTCCTACGACCCAAAAGTATAAAAAGACCAATTTGTTCCGTTTTCTGTAAATATATTCCAAAAAAAATTACATTTTTAGAAAAAATCATTTATTTCATAATAGTAAATCTCGTTAAAAGGTGTCTCGAAATTATAATTTGGAAACATGTTAAATTTATCTCAGAATACCTATTAAAAAGAGTGTTAAGATCGTTTTAAAGTAACCTTTATGAAATAAAACTTTTATGCACAAAAATGAAAAAAAAATTGCACCAGCCGGGAATCGAACCCGGGTCTGTACCGTGGCAGGGTACTATTCTACCACTAGACCACTGGTGCTTTTGATACTTGATTTCTGCTGAAGCCATGAAATCATATTGAACAAATTACGTTAATTCTTTTTTCAGTTTCATTCAACCTATTGTAAAACCAATTATGACTCTTTCTTTCTGACCCACTTCCATTATTCACTTTGAATTTTTAGGTATTCTGAAAACAGATAATTTTGTTCACAGAGATTAAGTGTCTTTTTCTTCTCTTATTTTGATTTAGAAGTTTTCTTCATAATTTTGTTACCTCAATGAATAAGATTCCTTGCATATACATAGTCTAAATTTAAGAGGTTTTCATCCCCAAACATAGATTTTTCAAATAATCGATTTTAATGTAAATACCGCATTTTAATTAGATATTTTTCTATTGTAGTAATTTTCAACATGACTACTACTTAGTAACCAATATTAATATATTAAATTAAAGTGATACTGAGTTTGAATATCTTAAGTTGAAATCTTATAAATAAATAAAAACATAATGGATGCATACTTCCTCCTTGTACCGTAGAAAAAAGAAGAAGAAGAAGAAGAAACTAGTTTTGAATATCTATACATGATCTTAGAAGATAAAATAAATATTTTAAATACATTTTAATGTAAATAAGACATGTATTTACAATTTTAATTTTCCTTCTAAAATATTAGAGATAAGAATAAAATATTCGAAATTAGTTACTAGAGAAATTGGAAGCTGTAGAAAAAGATGAAATAGACACTTGCATAATTTTTCACTAGAAGTTTAGTAATTTATTATATTATTTCAAGAAAGTGTATATTCTCTTATGTCGGTGATAGATTTGGAAAATTTACCACTACTAGATGTTTCAAGTTTTAAATTGCCAATGTTTTTTAAAAGAAACATAAGAGAGAATAAGAGAATAATTCAAGCATCTTAAAAGAGAGGAGTGTAGTTTTTTTCCTTTATTTTGTTTCCATTGAAGGGACATTTTTTTTCCGTAAGCAATTGATGTAAATTGTTAAAAAAAATCATATATAGACAAAATATTCAGCAAGAATTAGTGCCAAAAAAATAATAAACGTGCATGTGAAGTCGAGAATAATCACATGGTGGAAATATTGTATAAGGAGCTCAAAACCATTGACTACATAAGAAATGTTGATATAGATAAGAAATAGGTTGAATTGTAGAAGTGTGAATGAGATGGAAAAAAGAATGAGATAAACACATAAAGTGAAAGGTATGATCATAGATGATGAGATAAAAATAAAAAGATGAATATATTCTCATCTAAAGTTATTTGCGTTTTAAATATTCCTCCTTCCACCAACTTTTGTTCAAATGGCTGAAGGCACTAAGTAATTGATTAGTGGATGATAATTGGATAATAATAGCAAGAAAAAAAATTGGGATTGGAGAAAAGCAGATAAAAAATACAAAATGTAATGATTAATGTAATATTCTATTTGTATATTTTAGTATAAATCTTCTAAAGCACAAATGTTTGGCCACCCTTGTTTTGGGGACTGAAGAGTGAAGAAGTGTGTGTATATGTATAAACACATTTTTTTAACTTGTAAGAATTTTTTTCTCCTCCATCTTCAATATATTTCAACAGTTAATCATGAAGCACTAGTCTTCCTTTAGTCTACTTTTATGTGAGGGTTAGTGGATTGGTTAGTTTAGTTAATTAATATATTAAAATATTGAAAAGTAAAAAAATATCAAAATATATGAAAGAAAAAATAGAAATAACAGATGGTACATATTGACTTGAAGGTTGATCATTTAACTCGAGTTAGATGTACTAAACCAAATAAAATTTGCATTAAGTTTTTCTTAATGCTAATCCTTCTGAATGAAGGGTTATATATGGTAGCTTTAGATATAGAATAATGAAAGTCAAAGGTTTTAGACTCCAAATATAGTTGCCTGTGACTTGTGTTGCTGCTCCTAACAGGTCTGGTTAAGCACATGATCATGTGATTTCTCATAGTTAGAGATGAGAAACAATTAATGTGTCTAACATGTTGGTTTCTTTCATTTCAATTTTTAAATGAAACATGCAATAGATTAAGGTAGAGACCAAATCCGAATTCTAATTAAAGTGCTGACAAAAAATAGTGATAACAAAAGAACCAGCAAAACCAAAACCTCTAATTAATCTAAAACTACTACTAGAAGAAAAATTATGGATCAAAATGTTAAACCGCACTAAAGAAATCCTTATAAAACAAAAATGAAAGTTCCTTATTGTTTCTTCTCAGAAAGTCATTATTCATGTGCTACCTTGCCAGAGGCTATAGTCTTTCAACAATTCAATAAATAGAATCAACAGCATCACCAAACTTGTTCTTGCTTCACCATTTTTTCTAATCCTTATTCTCCCTCAGCCTCTCAACAACAATGGAATTTTGCCACCCTTCACTTTTTCTTCTCTCCATTTTCCTTTTCCTACTCCCTTCTCTGATCTCATCTCAAATCTGCCAGAGAAACTGTGGCAAAGAAACTCTCAAGTACCCTTTTGGTAGTGGCCCTGGTTGTGGTGACCCTCGCTTCCAATCACATGTGACATGTAGCCAACAAAAGCTCACCTTCACCACTCACACGGGTTCCTACCCTATTACCTCAATTGACTATGCGAACCAAGTCATATACATCTCAGATCCCACCATGTCAACATGCTCTTGCACTGTCCCTAGCAAAGGCTTTGGCTTAAATTGGGACGCCCCTTTCACTTTTGCTGATACAACCATCTTTGCTCTAGTAGACTGTGCAATGAACTCATCATCCATATGCCAATCAAATGGCTATGATGATGGAAGCAGCTCTAAGCTTCTATGTGACCAAGGGACACCAATTTGTAGTCTCCTATATTCATGCAGGCCTATTAGCACCATCAACCTCCCAATCTCATCATGCTGTGTTTACACACCAGTTAATCTTGGACCATCGTTTGAAATGGATCTGCAGAAGCTGCAATGTCCTTCCTACACGGGGTTTTACAATTTCAATGATCAACAATCGGATCCTGAAAAGTGGAACTATGGAATAGCACTCAAGTACAAGTTCAGTGTCACAAATGACTATCCTGGCTCATGTGATGCTTGTGAAAGGAGCCATGGAGTGTGTGGATATAATGTTGCCTTTAACTCATTCATCTGCAACTGTCCTAATGGGATTAACACCACAACAGACTGTTACTTCATCTCATCTTTTAATAATGGTTTTAGAAATGGTAAGCAATTTGTCCTTGTCCCTTTATCTACCTACAACTTATTATTCATTAGTAAATGGCCAATGCTAAAATTGCTTTGTTTTGACCCTTCTATTTTCAGGGGTTGCTTGGTTGATCTATCCAGTGGCATGGTCTCTCGTTTGGTTCTTCTTGTAGGTTATCTTGACAAAACAAGTAACCAAGCAAAATATTTCTGAAGGGTTTCACAAGTTTGAGTGTTGGGAACTTTGATGGTTAGGGAGAAAGTTATGTATGACTTTCTGGTTAAATGAATTTGGCCATTCATTTCTTGTGTCATTTGGTGACAGATGTGTGCACATGCAGCTTGTAATTTGAACCCTCTCAGTTCATTTATGTGTTCAGAATTTGGTGATTGCCAAATACTTTATTTATGGAATTTATAATAGTTTGTCTGCATGTCAATTACAGTAGTTCAAGTAGTTAAGAGTTTGATTCCTAAGTATGATTAAGGAATGTCAATATTAACAGAGCAGTGATAGCTAAATACTTTTTAACATCAATGGAAAAACTTATTAAATAAAAGATAAAATTTATAAAAAAAGGTAATTTTCTGATTCCAAATGTGTTGAAGAATGTATGAGCAAAATTTAGTAACTGTAGAAACTTTTGTAACTGTGGATTGGTAAACAATGAAGAAGGGATATGGAATGATATTCCCAAGCTTTAGTCTCCATCCACTAACAAAGAATCTCTAACTTTTGTGAAGTCCCCTTTTTTATGCTTTATCTCTATCACTTGAGAAGGTGCACCAAGCTTTAAGCCTACATATTTATTCTTACAGCAATAGGGCACTCTCTTGACATCACACCTTCAAGTTTCATCTATAGCACCCAAGAGATCAAGATATGCACATCTACAAAGTATAAATACACAAGAGTTAATTGATATAGGATATAATTTTAAAATTTAGAGAGTGAATTGAGTGTCTTCATATAAGCATGAATTATTATAAGTACAATTCAAATGGAATTCTGAGTAATTATTATGGTAACAAATTTTCTACGTATTAATATAAAAATTAAGAATATAGAATAATGAAACATGATTGAAAATATCGAACCTGAAAAAGTTCAAAATAGACCACATTGGATAAAAGCTGCTTCTCTTAAATGGTACTTCCAATTTTAAACAGATGATAAAATTGGTCACTTTTGACCCATTTATTCGTTTTACTCCTACCCAATGCTACAACTAACTAACAGGTGTTTTTGTTTAATTTCAACATGTATGCTACAATTATCATGGTGTCGTTTTTGTTTAATTTCAACCTGCCCCTCTCATGGGTGAAATGATAAAGTTGATCTTGAGAAAATATATTCTAGATTGTATATTTTGGAGAGAAAAAAATTGAGAGTGAGAGTTTGAGTGCATGAATAACATATGTGTGTAATTTCTAACATTTGTGTAAACACTTGCATCATACTAACATAATATGAAGATCATAATTTAGCTTACACATAAGAGTAAGTGATCAAAAGTATGTAAACCAAAAAGTATCTTTGTAGTTGGTATGAGACAACCATCTTGCAATTTCACCTGCATTATTTTCATCATATAATGTGATAAGGTCATCTGACCCCAAGTCGTCTTCCAACGAATCCAATAGTAAAATCAATCAAACAATATCCAAAATATATATGCAAACAATAAGATTAGCAATAACAATAAAGTAAAAATCGGGATTTTAAGTTATTGTGTAAAAAAGTAAAGTATGTTAGAAAGGATGGCTTTAAACTAGAGGGGGGGTGAATTGTTTAAAGAAGGTTTTCGCAAACTTTTAAGCCAAGAATGAAATTACTTCAAGAAACAAATGATAAGAAATTCAGTTTGCCAAAACACAAAGCAAAAAACAACAGCACCAGAAAAACAATCAGTTGTTTCGCAGAAACAATCGGTTGTTTATACCAGTTTGCAAATATTAAAACTGAATTTAAAGATATTAAGGATGGAGAGAATGCACACAGATGTTTATACTGGTTCACACTAAACCCAAAGCTACATCCAGTCTTCTCAGAAACCACTGAGGAATTCCACTAAGCAATCAAACCTAGATCACTTACAACACAACCAAGAAAGTGACCTTGATCCCCTCAAGGCACACACTTCTCTTGGTCAACACACCAACACTAAGAATGCTGATCTTGATCCCCTCAAGAACACACAACACTTCTCAGCAAACACACAAAGGTTTCTTTCAACAGATACAAGGATTACACTTATTACAGAAGCAAATCTGAAATCAATACAAGAGAAAATCCTATCTCACACTCTTTGATCAAACTCAATCTCTAAGCAATCTCAACTCTTTCAAAATCTGTAAAAACTGAAAAACCCAAATCTATTTTTCTATTTGTAAAACAAAGTTGTTTGTTATCAAATATTAACAAACTATTAATTGCCTTTAAAGATTGGTCAAAGCATTAAAAACTGGAGCGTAAACAGTTAGAAAATCATTTAATGCTTAGTCAAAGCACAAAACAGTTTTTCTGTTATGGTACCAAAACAAATAATCAGTTGTTTCCATGAATCAATCGGTTGTTTTGGTTTTGACAACTCAACCATTTGAAAAACAGTTTTCAACATTTTCTAAAAACACTTAAGTATAAAACAATCGGTTGTTTCGACAAAACAATCGGTTGTTTTTCACTTAGATTGAAAAACACTTTTCTTTTAAAAAGATTGAGAATGCCTATGCTTTGGATTCAATCAAGAGTGAATTATAATACTCAATCTACCCCAGATCCTATCTAAGACAACTCAGCAACAACAAGCACAACCTTCAACATCCTTCAAAGGGTTTTGGATTCTTCAAAGCTTGAATACCACTTGGTTCAACAAAGTAGACGATCAAAAGTAGTAAAGAAAGCATGTTGACTCTCAAACTTTTCCAACAATGACTTCTTCATCAATTGATAAATGTATCATTCATTCAATCATCTGAACATAATTGAATTATCAGACATGCGCCAACCAAAGACAATCAAATCTCATTAATGAAACATGCGTCCACTATTTTATTCAGTACCTTACTTGTCTTCATGCGTCTACTCATAAAATTTTTAATTTTTTAACTCTTGAATCATGCACCCAAGAGATTGTTCAAAAAACCAAATAAGACACTATAAGAAATATTGATATTAGCCTCCCAAAAAACACACACAAAGACTAAAAGAGAGACACTAAATGATAATTAGAGTGAGTTTAGTGTCCCTTTTAGTCTTTGTGTGGGTTTTTTGGGGAGGCTAACATCAATATTTCTTGTAGTGGGAGTTCAATTAAAGACATAATTAAATTATCAACATGCGTTAAAAAAAATCCACATAACAACAATTAAATTCAGAAAAAGATCAGATATTTAACACATTAATATTTTGAAGAAGAAAAAATTATTGCATAATTCATTGTGAAATTATAAGAGAATCAAATTAAAGGAGTTTAGTCTTTCATGCAGAGGCAAAATGAAAGAATTACAGAGAAGAAAATATGAAAAACTCTAATGCTTTGTTTTTCAAATGTCGATCAAACTTTGAAGCTTAATGAGTTCTACTTGTATATTTTTATAGGTTTTCTGCTCCAAGGATCTTGAGAAAATCTACTTTAGATTTTGTTAATGGTTCTCAGTTTCCAGCTTTTCAAAATTCTTGGATTTTTTTTCCTATTTAATCTGAAATTATATTTCTTCGTATCTTCGCAGATGATTTGCTTTCAATTTTGTTTATGATATATTGTATATTATATTCTCTACTTATTTAACTCGATTTTTGTTTTCCGTTTCGATTCAAAGAAGAAACTTGGGCTTTTTCGTTCTTCGACCTTTTCATAGTGGTAGTAGAGACTTCCTTCCGACCGTCTAGTCAGACACTCCTATTAGACTATCAACCACATGTAACCATTTGATCATCTAGTTAGATCGTCCACTCTAGCTAAAAACACAAAATTAGTAGAAAAAAAATTAAGGCCAAAACCCAAATTAGATGAATATTAAAATAGTGAACTTATTCATGGTTACACAAGTCTCCTATACTATTTTGAAGTACTTGCTTAAGGCTCCAATGCAGATTCATCCCTATGAAATGAATGTGAAATCAACAAGTTATTAACCCTACTTTATTAACAATAACTAAGAAATATATTTGAATTATTTTACCTATTTGACGTTGTTACCAAAATGCATGATTGTGTCTATCCAACACTAAACAAGTTTTTCCTTGTATGGAATGATCCATGTGTCATTCACATACTCGAAAAATAATGGCCATGGAGAAAAAAAAACTTCAAAGCATTTCACACATTCCATAAATGCATCACAGAGACCCATGCATCGATAACAAATTCCCAAAACTTTAGAGTCCACTAACATTTTACACTTTAATTTAACATTCTTATTATTATTGAATCGACATAAAAGGTTGGTGGCTTCGAGAAACACATTACTAAATGAATTTAATAAAGCAAGATCTATGTCACTAAAAATTACTTTAGGGAACATATTTGTCCTAAACACAATCTTATAAATCTTTGAAGGGTCCAAATAAAGTTGTTTTCTCACTTTGTTGCTAACAACACAAAGTATCAGAGAAAGTCAATTTCGTGAATGTCACACAAACTATTTCAAGCAAATACAACCTGTATTTGTTGATTTTATATGTGTTGTCCATCAAAAAGAAAATGTTGAATGCATTCACCAACTTAATCTCATCCAGATGTGTCCAAAAAATATATGTAACAAGATGTACAAACTCATTACACTTACTCTAGTGAATATAATTGTCACGCTCTTGCAACATCATCAACTGCTACATTTTAATTTTGTCTCCTTTATGTGATCTCTTGTATGCATATCTAGCATTGTAAACTTGTCTTATTGTTGTAGTATTATCCTCATCGTGCTTTTTCAAAATAAGTAATATGTTTGCTGACTTTATTAAACCCTAAGTCATGTCAATAACCATCGAAGGCTCATTCACTTTTAATTTATCAACATAAGGGTGACCAACTAATGTATTAGACAATCCATGGTTATGAGCACCACATATTTTCCTCAACACCCAACGTTCTCCATCGGCAAATGGTTTGTCCTGCAATTTAAAAGGACACAGATTTTCTTATATCAATTACAGTCACTTCTAAATTGTTTATCTATTTACTATACTTATCACCTTTTTCACAACCTAACAACACACAAGTGTTCCTTTCTCGTTGTCCATTTTCTTTGGTAGACCTCAATATTGTTGAACAAGGTGCTTTGATGCCTCCAAATCCAAGTGGAATGCATAAATATCCTTGTTATTGGTTGTGTGTGTGTCTAGAAGTAGTTGAATTTGTTAATCCACTCCTTGTGATGATCCAAGGTTAAAAGAATCTTAATCCTTTTGAAAAAGATATGTTTTCTTAAGAAAGTGAAAATTCAACCTGTTGAAATGTCGATTCAACCGATTGTTTTACACTTAGTGGTTTTTGAAAAGGATTTAAAAAGCTTGACTTTGTTTGACTTTGCTATCAAGCCAATTCAACCGATTGATTCATGATTTCAATCGATTAATTTTATGAAAACCTTAACAGAATTCTATTAAGCTATGCAAATATGTTTTAAATGATTCAAATTGATTTTGGTTCTTGAATTAAATGCTTTGACCAACTGATTGGAGTATAAAAAGGTTGTTTTAAGCTCTTGGTCATTAACTAACTAAGAAAGATCAATCAAAATCAGTTATCAAGATTTCAAAGAGCTTTTGGATCATTCTCAAGTGTGAAATAGGATTATCTGTATTCTATATACTTTAATCTTTGATTGTACCTAGGTGTATTTTATTCCTTTCTTAATAACTGAAATTTTGTGTGACTTGGTGTTGTGCAGTTTTAGAGGTTGTTATGAAAACTGTGTGTTGATTGCCAAAGGTGGTGTGTGTTCTTGAAGGGTTCAAGATCATCTCTTTGATGTGTTGTTTGTAATCAAGGTTTGATTACTTAGTGAATTCTCAATGGTTACCTGAGGAATGGATGTAGCTCTTGGTTAAGAGTGAATCGTATAAATACTCTGTGTGGATTTCTCCTTCCTTACACTCTTTAAACTGCTTTATATTTGATTTTATAAACTGCTGGTATAAACAACCGGTTGTTTCTCATAAACAACCGGTCGTTTCTAAAATATAACAGGTTAATTTTCTGCAATCAAACTAAAACCAGTTTTCTAATTGGCTAAACAATTTTCTAATTGATTAATTCTTCATAGTCATTCACTCTACCTTCTATACTTGCAAAAATCTTTCATAAACAATTCACCCCCCTCTTGTTTAAGACCTACAATTCTAACAAATGTTGTTGAACAAAGAGGCTTTGATGATTTACAAATTTGTCATGAAGAATATATTGTGTGTGTGTCTAGTTAACTAGATTTTGTGTTGTTAATTAGGATATGGTTCAAGTTAATTTGTTTTGAAATCTCTTTTGAATGTTTTTTTTTTCAAAACTGTGTTAATTTTAATTAGTTGATTCGTATTTTAAATCCGTTTGAATAGCTTATGTTTAAGTTTGATGACTACAATAACTATTTTAACAAATTAATTTATTGTATCAAGTGGTTGAAAATACTTAAAGGATTTTAAAGATTTATTTTTTTCTTTTATCTTTTCTTTAGTAAAAACAATAGTTATTTTGATAAATGAACGGGTTTTTTCAATAGAAAATGAAAACAATCAGTTTGTTTTAAAAATGAATTAAAGAATTTTATCATAATGTTGTTTTGATTTTCAAACTATCTTTTAAATTGATTTAAACAGATTTTATTAAATGATCAAACTAATTTAACAATCTTTTAATTCTATATAAAGATAACTTTCTTTTCATTTTAAGAATAACAAATACAAGAGATTATAGAATATTTTTCAAGAGAGAAAATCAAAGAGCATTAGAATCATTCTCGAAATCTTGGATCATTGTTACAGTGTGAGGTAGGTTATGGGTTATCTTGTCTACTGTTCTTCAATTGTTTAAAACCAAGGTGTATTCTAAATTTATTATTTCATACTTTTTGTGTTGTAAATAGATTCAAACATGTTTCTAAAGTTTATGTTTTGTTAAGGGTGTTGTATGTTCTTGAAGAGTTCAAGATCACTACTCTTGGTTGTTTTTGTAATCTAGTTTAATTGCATTAATGAATTTTCAGTGGTGTGTTGAGTACTAGATGTAGCTCTTGGTTAAGAGTGAATCAATACAATTCTTTTGTGTGAATTTTCTCTTCCCTACTATGATATTTGTGATATATATTCTTTTCGGTGTTCTGCACACAAAACAATCAATTGATTTATAAAATCAACAGGTTCAATTTTTGTTTATATAATTGTTAAGCTTTTTATATCCAGTAGTTGAACAGATTAATCAATTAGTTTATTTAATTGAAGTTTTCAAGAAAATGGAAGCCAATAATCAAGGACAAAAAGAGGTAGAGGCCCAAGTGGTAGACGCTCAAGGAGTCAATAGCCCACCTCATAGGCTTACAAGAAGCAAATTCAAGGAATTAGGAAATAGTGGAAGATTGTTTTCTCTTTTGATAGTTTCTTGTGTAATAAAAGGTGCTTAGAGGGAAACATTAGACACCTCTTTTGTAAAAGCATCTTTAGGCTTTAGTCTAGGAAATTCTAGAAGCTTGGGAGTGAGCTTAGTAGGGGGGCGTGAGCTTAGGAGCTTTTTGGGTAGCTTAGGGAATAAGCTATGTAAATGACCGACCCTTGCTCCTATAAAAGGAGGGCTTAGGTCCTTCATAATGCAGATTGGAAATTGGATATAGAGAAACTCTACTCAAATTGAGAGAGAATTGTGTGAGAACTTTGTCTTCTCCTCTACCTTGTCTTATCTTGAGTGCCTTGGTTCTCTCAAGTGGCGGCATTTGCTCACTTATCTTGGAGCCTTCACACTTCAAGTGGCGTGACCATTAACCAAGCTCTCCATTCTCATAAGTTCCTCTCTTCTCCATTATCAAACCGGGTGATGAATGGAAGACGGCTTTTAAGACCAACTTTGGTTTATATGAGTGGTTAGTTATGCCCTTTGGTTTAACTAATGCTCCAAGTACTTTCATGCGCCTCATGCATCATGTTCTAAGACCTTTCATTGGTAAGTTTGTTGTTGTTTATTTTGATGATATCCTCATTTATAGCTTATCTTTGAAAGACCATAGGATGCATGTTAGACAAGTCTTAGAAACCCTTAGGAAGGAACATTTGTATGCTAACCTTGCTAAATGCATGTTTGCACTTGATCATATAGAATTCCTAGGGTTTGTTGTGAGTAGCAAAGGGGTCCATGTGGATCAAGCTAAGGTGGTGGCCATTCAAAATTGGCCTACACCTACAACTATGAATGAAGTCCAAAGTTTTCATGGACTTGCTTCTTTTTATAGAAGATTTGTACCCAACTTTGGTACAATAGCCGCACATCTCAATGATATAGTGAAAAAGTATGTGGTTTTTCAATGGGGAGAAGCACAACAAAAAGCTTTTGAGATTTTAAAAGAAAAATTGACTAATGCTCCCATTTTAGCCCTTCCTAATTTTGCTAAAACCTTTGAGATTGAGTGTGATGCTTCAAGTATAGGCATTGAGGTTGTTCTCCTTCAAGAGGGCCACCCCATAGCTTATTTTAGTGAGAAATTGAAGGGGAGTCATCTCAACTATTCCACTTATGATAAAGAATTATATGCACTTGTTAGAGCTTTGTTTACTTGGCAACATTATCTTTTTCCTAAAGAGTTTGTGATTCATAGTGATCATGAATCTCTTAAATATTTGAAAAGCCAAAACAAACTTAACAAGAGGCATGCTAAGTGGGTGGAATTCCTTGAGCAATTTCCTTATGTGATCAAGCATAAGCAAGGCAAAATTAATATTGTGGCCGATGCACTTTCTAGACGATATGCCTTGCTAAATCTTTTGGGTTCTCAATTTCTTGGCTTTGATCACATTAAGGATCTTTATCATGATGACCTTGATATTTCTCTTATCTATCAAGAGTGTCTCAAAGGAGGACACAAAGATTTTTTTTATACAAGATGGCTTTCTTTTTAAAGGAAAACGTCTTTGTGTCTCTCAAAGCTCAATTAGATTATCTCTTGTTAGAGAAGCACATGAGGGAGGTTTAATGGGTCACTTTGGGGTTGCAAAAACTTTGGATGTGTTGCATGAACATTTCTATTGGCCTCATATGCATAAACATGTTCATAGTTTGTGTGATAAATGCATAGCTTGCCGCAAAGCTAAATCTAGGATGCATCCCCATGGTTTATATACTCCTCTCCCTATCCCTTCAATGCCTTGGGTTGACATATCTATGGATTTCATCTTAGGATTAACCAAGACATCAAAGGGAAAGGATTCCATTTTTGTGGTAGTGGATCGTTTTTCAAAGATGGCTCACTTTATTCCTTGCCACAAAGTGGATGATGCTTGTCATATTGCAAACCTCTTCTTTCAAGAAGTGGTACGTTTGCATGGTATTCCTAGAACTATTGTGTCCGATAGGGATTCCAAGTTCTTAAGTCACTTTTGGAAGACCTTGTGGGGTAAGCTTGGTACTAAGCTTTTATTTTCTACCACTTGTCACCCACAAACCGATGGTCAAACCGAGGTGGTAAATAGACCTTTGGGACAACTATTGAGATGCTTTATTTTCGGGAATCCTAGAGTGGGAGAATTTACTACCCCATGTTGAATTTTCCTATAACCGTGTAGTAAATTCTACCACCTCACATTCTCCTTTTGAGGTTGTCTATGGGTTTAATCCCTTAACACCTCTTGATCTTCTTCCTATTCCCATACTTGAGGATGTCTTGTGCAAAGATGGGGATGAAAAGGCTTCTTTTGTGAAAACATTGCATAAAGACATCAAGATGAGAATTGAGAAGAAGGTTGGCAAGTATGCTGAACTTGCCAATAAAAGAAGAAAAGCATTGTTATTTGATGAGGGTGATTGGGTTTGGCTTCACTTGAGGAAAGATCGTTTTCCTACTCAAAGGAAGTCCAAACTAATGCCTCGTGGTGATGGACCTTTCCAAGTCCTAAAGAGGATTAATAACAATGTTTATGAATTATATATGCCTGATACATATACCTTGGTAGTCATACTTTTAATATCAGTGATTTAACCCCTTTCTCTGTAGGTCTCCAGAATTCGTGGTCGAATTCTCTCCAACTCGGGGAGTATGATGGAGATCAAGATCAAGAAGAAATGGAGCTTTTTGGGTAGCTTAGGGAATAAGCTATGTAAATGACCGGCCCTTGCTCCTATAAAAGGAGGGCTTAGGTCCTTCATAATGCAGATTGGAAATTGGATATAGAGAAACTCTACTCAAATTGAGAGAGAATTGTGTGAGAACTTTGTCTTCTCCTCTACCTTGTCTTATCTTGAGTGCCTTGGTTCTCTCAAGTGGCGGCATTTGCTCACTTATCTTGGAGCCTTCACACTTCAAGTGGCGTGACCATTAACCAAGCTCTCCATTCTCATAAGTTCCTCTCTTCTCCATCTTTCCTTTCATTTCCATGCTTATATGAACTACTAAACATGTCTTAGCTTCTTTCTATTCGGTGCTTTGCTTCCTTTTCACTTTATGTTCGGTTCATCTCTTTTCTAGCTTGATTTGTTCGGTTCATTTCCATTATTGAGCAATTTAATCGGTTCATTTGTATTCTTACCTCTTTTAATCGGTTCAATTGGCAAGAAATGGGTCTTCCATGTGAGTTTGGTGTTTGATGCAAGTTTTGGTGAGTTCTTGAAACATAGAACATTGATCCAATTCTATTAAAAGTGCATATTCATTCTCCAACTCAAGTTGATTCCATAAAATGTCAAAGAATCATTTACATCTTGCTAGAGGAATCATATCACACCGGTAATTGCAAAAGCTTTGCGAAAACAATTCACCTTCCCTCTTGTTTCAAGCCACGTATTCTAACAAATATGACAACTACAAAACCTAGTTTAAAGGTCATCTTATGCACCCATTGAAGTAATTTATCTCGCATACCAAATACCTACACATATGCAACACATTTTTAGAATATCACATGTCACAATTCTTCAACTATAATTAATGAAAAGACACTTATCTCATCAATTGTAAATGGTCGAACATAGTATCTTCCAACCAATTCATCTTGAGATATCACTAACTTCATAATGTTGGACTCATCCATATCAAATAACTTATCGACTTCGTCCAATATTTTGCTCCATAGTTGAGATTGCATCTTTATATTCAACAAATACCACTAAATACATCACATCACATTTTCAATTATAAAGAAAAAAATACAAAGATTCAAAATAAATGTTAAAATTTCATGCAATTATATTTCGGAGAGAATTTGAAATAGAAATATGTATTCTGGATTCTACGTTCCAAAATACATATTTGTATTCTTAGATTCTATGTTCTTAAATATATATAAAAAAAAACTTATACCATTTTAAAATTTACAATAAAAAAATCAGGGAGTTGTATATTATGAAACTTAAAATGAAAAATGAAAAAATGTAGACTCATCAAAACCAACTCCAGCAACCACCTTTCAACTAAACCAACACCATCCCAACCACCAAGAACAAAACCTGCAAAATGTTCCAAACCAACACATTACCACCTACATTGGACATTTATTTTCGAAAGGGCAAATTGATCATTTAATATTATATAGGAGTGCAGATTGAAATTCTTAGGTGTAGAATGCAATTACAATGTTCATTACCAAATGAATAGAATTTCCAAAAATTATAGAAAAACAATCAAAATAGCACAAGTCAAGTTAAGACCATTTAAAGAATCTTGGTCAAACCCATTTAGGAATGAATTGACAAAGGACAATTACTTCTTACCCCCAATCAATTGCTTCATGCACCCGACAAACTTTTTAAAACCTCATTTTGCCTTTGTCTTCTTTAACATTTGGAGTTGAAGCTTCCGGACGTCCATGTCCGTAGAAGGAAAATGACTTACGGATATCATCATTCGGAATAGGGTTTTGCATAGCGGATGTACATATCCGGAAGAGTTAAATGTGTTATGGATATGGAGATGCGGAAGTATACACACAACCTTCTGGACGAAGCCATCCGCAGTAGATAAATCACTTTCGGATAAGAAAATCTGAAAGTCAAAAATCACTTCCGCATAAAATTATCAGGAATGCACAGGACATGTTAAAACTCACATTGTCTTCTTTGGTAGCTTCGTTCTCTGTCGTTATCGAACTCCCTCACAGACAATGCCTCAGTGACCACAACAATGGACGTCCTTCGCTCCTAGGTTTGTGTTCGTTGAAGGGCTCGTTCAAGTGAAGCTTTTGCTGCCTCAGAGGAGAAATGCGAACGGGAGAATCGGAAAACGACGGTGGCTGTTGGGTTGAGTGTGAAAACGAAAACGAAGAAGGCGGTGACAGCTGCTGTTTTGCCCACAAAATGAGGGGTTGGGTGCTGTGATTGGGTGCAGATTTCACTTAACCTAATTTCGATTTCATTAAGGACATTTTAGTATTTTTTTTTCTGCATATACAATTGGGTGTCAGTCTAAATTGATTGGTTGCAAAGAGAATCAGCCTTGACAAAGCTTCAAATAGATTTACCAAAAAGAAAGTTCGAGATTTTTATTTTATAAAAATAATTTAAATTATTAAAATTTACTTAAATAATATATTAATAATTCATTTTGCTTTGAATATAATTTTTATATCAATATTAGAGTAATTAATTTTATAAAATAAATTTATATGTATATATTGATTCTTTTAGAAGACTAAAAATTTAAGGAAATACATAAAAAAAATAGACTTTAATGTTTGGTAACATTTATATTTAAAAAATATATAAATATCTTTCTAGGGTCAACTTGGTTGGTCAGAGTTGACAAAATGAAAACGGAACAGTAGGGTTTTTTTTATTACTTTTACGTGAAAATATAAATATAATAAATAAATAATCCCTGTTCAAAACATAAAAAAAAACATAAATTTTAGTGATGCCATTTACTTAAGAGTATAACACTTTTTACTGTTAAATACTAATCTATCTTTATATTATAAATTAGAATAAAAAGTTTGCTGCCAATTAATTATTTTTTTTATTTTTTTTTTCAAAATTGAATTAATAAAATAAAATGAGACACTTTAGGATGTCTCAACCCTTATAAATAAGTCATATCAAAGAGCATAAACTTTGAAGCTGCCCCTACCCATAACAACACTCTTACACAAAATAACCTTGTCTTTTAGAAAACAGTCCCGCCCATAACAGAGTTGATTCTAAAAAAAAAAATCAGTTGAGGACAAAACTTAAAAATTACAAACATAATGAAACTTAAAAATTGCAAACATAATGACTAAGTAAGACTCTATCCCTGCCCTTTTACAACCTTAGTCTCTTAACACTTTTGCCTGCTTCCCACATAATTATTCTTAATATCCTCTCTTTATTTTAGAGATTTTTTCACACTACCTTTTCTAGTAGCAAAATATAATTCTGTCAACCATTGCTTAACATTCTATGTTTACAAGTATATTTGATATTCATAATCATCTACTTCTTTAAATTATTAATATTCTATCCATCTTTAAATTAAATTCTAATATTTTTTCTTTAAATGTCAGTAGTTAAATGTAATCTTTTATCACAATTTAAGTTATTCACCATAAAAGGACATTGTAAATGTGTATTGATCAACAACTATAAGTGCATTTTATCTTCTAAAATACAATCTTTGTCTTGAGAGAAATAAAATCCACTCAGTAAATACCTGTTCAAGGTGAAAGATAGCAACTTGTTTAATGCATGAAAGAACATAGGAAAATGAAGTGAAAGCAGAGAAGTAATTTATTCTGCTTCTGCGCCATTTTGCTCCATGTTACAAATTTACAAACCATTGGTTTGTTCCTTTACCAGAACCCTGTAGCATCCAACTTTAACTCTATGTAAGATGTACCATGATATACCTACACCGTCTATTCTTTTAGGTGGAGGGGTATGGATCAAAATAGGGGGAAACCTAAAACATAAAAACTTGGCACAAGAATCCTCACCATTTTCAAGCAAAACCCCCGAAACCCCCCTCTTCAGAAAAAGTTCTTATATACAGAGCTATATTATAATCATGGATCTGGCCTAACTAGCTGTGCATTTTCCTTTCACTTTCATCTTGTTCTACACATCACCTATACCTACCACATTTGTCATCTCATGTTGCAACAGAGTGGTTTTCCTTGATGTTGCAATTTTTCCCACATGCATGTCATTTGTCTCGGTGATTGGTAATGTGCAGTGTAGTACTCTTCAATGCACCCAAATTGACAGAACTTCAAGTTGTGCACATACTCTACTGCTCTTGTGCTGTTGAACTGCTCCACCCACATTCCCATGCTCACGTCCTCCATTTTAAATAACTGCACCATGTAAAAATTGGGTATCATCAACAGCCAACAACTTCCTTCAGTGTATGTTAGAATTAATAAAACTGAGATATTAACTAATCCATGTGTATGCATGCATGCAAAGACATGCACATATACACCAAAGCAGAAGATAGAAATCAGGAATAGATAGTCAAGAAAATGTAACATTGCATACTTTTAATTTGCGCTTCTCGAATTCAGATACAATGAATTGAGCAATGTTAGCAGAGACTATGTAACCTGGACCATTGGCATAGATAGGATACTCTTCCTCTACCCATTCCTGAAAGTAAAGGACAGAGACAAAAAAGGGTCAAAAGAGCCTCCACAATTTAAAAAAAGGTCAAAATTAATTATATGTTTTTAACAATAAAAGGCCATAGTTTTCAAGCAAAATACACCATGAAACAGCAAAAGAGTCAAGGAAACAAACCAAATTCAAAACATTCATATTTCAAATAAACATACAATAAAAAGAGAAAGAAGATGTTGCATAGAAAAGAACCCAGAAGGTTGAGAATTAAGAATAGGGATGATTCAGAGTTCTTCTGAGTGGAGCAATGAATGAAGGTGGGTGCTGTGGGAAATACTACTGGAGATAGGTGGGGAACGGCTGAATAGTGTTGGTGTTGCACAGTTGAAAGAAGCAAAGGGTAATTACATCCAATGAGCTTTTCTTAGATTCTAAAAAGGGAGAGAGATCTCACCTTTGCCCCTAAAAGTCTTCCCAAAATCATGCTGATTAGAGGGAAAAAATGGATATTAGAAAGTTTACTCTAGTGCTGCTATGGCTGCTATTAAAAAGTAGATCGTTATTCAAACTTGGAGCAGCCCATGGCAACTCCAATCCTGCTATAGTATAGTGTGCTATAGATAACTATGCCACTAATAAACTGATTTTAGCTAAAAGGGGAAAATTGTGCACCAGCATTAATAACACTCAAATAAAAGGGATACATTTTTTTATAAAAGAAACAATCAGTAACCGTACAACCAGTAATGAAAAGTTCAAATTCTGGTACACTGAGACCACCCTACAACATTTCATGATAATTACAGAATAAACACACAGTAACAAAGGCGAACTGTATGATTATAAACAGATTTCAAAATAGAGATCCGTACTTCAAGAGTAATTGATATGAAAATTGTACCTCATAAGTTACAGCCCATTTCCCGTAGCGAAGAGGCCTGTGGTGGTAATTCATATTTCCCATGTAGAGACTTCTATCAGTTTGAGCTTTTCTTACTTCATTTACGATAGAATCCACTCTGACAAATGTGTCATCATCACACTTCATGATATACTTAGCAGCCACTGTATGAATCTGCAAGAAGCATATTCAATAGCGGTAAATGATTATGCAAGCTAAGAGATGATAAAATATTAAAATATGTACATAAATAAGCAATATTCAACTCCTCTCTCATCACTCACCCCATATTCACAGATAGCTATGGTCTTCAACACAACAAGGTCATAATGATCCATGTATGGGACTATAATAATATCACCGAAATACTCTGCTTCTTTCTTTATGTCCACATTTATATCCTTCCTCGCATGCTATCATATGAAAACGGAAAAACAGAAAAACAGTAAGATAAAAAACACTACATAATTATTATAAATAAAAAAATTATCATTATTTGGGTGTGTAGATGATGCAGTGATCTTTTACCAAGGCTACAAAAAATCGAGCCACAACATGTGAAGATTTGATTAGCTTGTGCTGCATCCAGGACTTCCTCACAGCCATCCTTTCAGCAAAATGATTTCCAGCAGAAAGAATACCAATGAAAAGATCCACATTCACATTGTGAAGAGGAGGAGCTTTCCACTGAGGAAGCAATTCAAGATGCATCTGAGGAGCAAAGCTAGGATGTGATGTAGGTAAGGAAGCAGCAAATATAGAGTGCACATCAACATCCCCATTTATGGATAGTCCAGTAGCATCCTCAAGAGCAAATCCCTGTGAAATATGAATATAACACAAACATGTAAGATATTCATGCATTCCTACAGAAGGAGATAAGATTAGTGTACCCACCGTGCGATAGGGAAAGGATGTCACATGCCTTCCATCCACACTAACATGGTACCCTTCCAAGCCAGCACTTATGGTCAAAACAAATAACTTACCCTCTGCAAAAGGATATGGCCAATCAACTGTCACCTTCTTTTTTCTTCCTATCAATCTGTTCAACCACCATGTTGTTTTCCATTCTTCAGAACGATTGTTGTCATCACGAATCCACTTTTCACATTTTAGATGTCCATCAACTTCACAAAAAAATAAGAAATTTTCAGCAAAAACAAAAAATGTCCCTTGAATTAAGACACACAGCAGTTAAAGAAAATGCAAGAATGCATGCAAGATGTCCACATTCACAAAAGAGAATGAAATTGAAGACTACAGAATGAAAATCTTCTAGATCTTCTCTTTTAAATTTAAATTCGAGATCCATTGACATTCATCAAGTCAGGGTATCCAAAGTCATCATAGACAACAACGACTAATGCCTTAGAACACTAAGGGAAGTTAGCTACATTTTGTCATTTTGTTGGGTTAAAGACCAGGTCAAAATAGTCCAATTTAACATTGAAAAGATGGGATCAAAACTAAAACCTTTTTGTCATTTCCAACTCAAAGCACAGACAGTCCCCACTCTAAAATCAACTCCAATGAACAAAAAAGAGTCCTCACTGTCAACAACACAAGCCATCCCACCATGTGAGGTGGGCTACATGGACTCCCCAATGCCATTTTGCTCAGTTAAAAACCAAGTCAGGATAGTCAACATTTATTAATTTAACAAAACACAATGGTTCAATAATGTAAAAAGATAAGATCACATCTAAATCTGTTTTACTTTTTTCATCTGACACAACAAACAGTCCCCATTCTAAAACAAATTCACGAACCAAAGAGTGCCCCCATTGTCATTACAATGAAAACCCCAAAATCCACTTCCTAACCCACACAGTCGGCAAACTCCTCATCCCAAAACACTTGCCACTAACGTCCACGCACATTATCAGAGTGAAACTTAAATTCTGATACGAGACCAACACCCAAAACATGGACAACAATACTTCACCTAACCTTTGTCCTATCCTATGAATTTAATAAACAGAGAAATGATGATAATATAATAATAAGACGTTTAAAAAACCTTAGAAAAAGACTCACCAGTTTCCTCATCCGCACGAGACTTCCACCCCTCGCACCTGAGAGCAGAACCCCACTGCATCCTATAGCAAGTATTCTGCTCAATCACAGGCTTCCCACTCCAATCCCCTCTCAACCTAGGATTGAAATGCAGAATCCTCGGCGGTTCCTCTTTGTCCACAGCCTTCAACCCCTGCAACTCCATCATGAACTGCGACACCATCACCGCCTCATTCCCCTCCCTAACTACCGCTATCTTAGGGTCCCTCTCCGCATGCGCCCACCGCGGCGTCCCCACCACCGTCACGTGCGACCAGAGCGTCAGTCCGCACGGCAGCACCATCACCCCTTTCCCCCGAAACTCCGCCCCGGAAACCGAAACCGAATTCGGGCACGAGTCCGACCCGTTTTCAACCGTCACCTTTGCAAAGCTCTTCACTTTCCCACTCTCCACATCCCCCCACAGCTTCTCTCCAGCGACCCACGCGTGCCGCGCCACCTTGTGCAGCTCCGAACCCTCCGAGAAGCTCCCGTTGAACATCAAGGAGGAAACTTTCTCCAACTTCAACCCTCTGGGCCCGCGAATTTGTACCCCATGATCCGGTTCTTCAAGCAAGAGTGGCACGGGCATGGGCAATGCGTCGGTGAGGAAAACAGCGCCATTTTCGGAACCCAACCCGGCTCTGAAAGCGAGAGGGATTTCAAAGCTCATGAAAAGCAAGTAAAAGAGCATCACCACCATGAAAATCTGAAGCAGTGTGAGCCTGTTGGGCAGAACAAACAGGTCTACTTTACTACCCCTCTTCATTTTTTTGGACCCAGAAGAACAGAATCAATGGAGTTCCCTTTGTGAAAGCTTGTATAAACCCTAAGGAAGAGAGAACTGAAGTTGTACAGGGAAGAAAGTGGAAAAGCCTTCGTCTTGTGTCAATCACATGAGTGTAAATGCTGAAAACAGGGGAAATTAATGGATCAATGAATCAAATGAAAAGCTTTTGTTATGTTGTGCTTATTTGTGTAAAGTTTTTAATTCTTATTTATATTATTATTATTTTTATTTTTATTTTTATTTTTATTATTATTATTATGGCATAGGAAATAAAGGTGAAGGAGATCACAGTGGCTACTATGGCACTGTGCTGGTGGAAGTTGGGGCTGTTCTGTTTATTTTGGAAGCTGAAAACGACATCGTCAGAAGGAAAAGTGGGCCACACCACACAGCAATGTAATGCAGACATGGAATGCAGATTTCATGATCAGAATCTTTTGTCCTCACTGTACTAAATCAAAATTAATTCTATTTCATTTTTCTATATCTCATAAAGCTCAAAAACTGAAAATGATTAAGTAATTATTTTAATGTAATAACTCATACAAGAAAAGCTTAATTAAGTTTTAATTCAATTATACATAAAAAAAAATTATGACTTTTAATTAAGTATTAACTATTTGATTTTGTACTTGAGAAAATGATTATTACATTATGTAAGGATTGAGAAAAATAGTCTTAGAGTAGAAGTGGTAAAATTAAAATAATATCTGAATATTTTATTATTAAATTTAAAAGATATAAATAGAAATTATGTTATTCAGGTTTCATTTTAAAAAGAACCATCATCTCTCTAGAAAGTTCTTTTCCTTTCCTCTCCCTTCCCTCTAAGATTCTGGCTTCCTCGTTCATCAGATCAGAGTCCTTCATCAGATTCCTAACAGTGAGTACTACAAGACTGTCCGATCAGAATATCTGATAGAGTAAATTTTTGCTCTTCTCTTTGAGTCAAATTTTGAACTTGTTAGGTTGTTTTTGTCTTTGCTTTGCATGTGACCTTTTTAGCTTCAGGGTTAATATCTGTTAGCTCAAGGTCCTAATGATATAGTTAGATTTTTTATTAGGACTCTGTGGTGCAGATTATGTTACCATTAAGTTCTTGGTGGATTTGGAGCTCTTAGCGAATATTTGCTAATTTTTAGGTAAGGGAAGCTAGCCTTAATTTCCAATAGAAGATTAGGCTAGAAGATCTGGATGTGAGGATGACGTGGTCACCAGTCTCAAACTTTCTTCCAGAATTGTTTGTTTTAAGTATATTAGAAATTGATTGAGATTTGAATGTGAAATTGATATATGGTTGTTGTTATACAATTATAATGTTGTTAAGTCTGGGTTGTTTGATTTAGAGTAATTTCAGCTATAGCAGAGACTTTGTTATTTTGTGTGCTCTCTGGTGTGATTTGGATCAAACTAAACTATCTTCGTTCAATCCAAAATTCTTAGGTGCTATCTGGTGTAATTTCAATCAACCTAAAATATTTTCGTTCAATCCAAAATTCTTGGGTGCTCTTTGGTGTGATTTCGATCAACTTAAAATATTTTCGTTCAATCCAAAATTCTTAGGTGCTCTCTGGTGTAATTTCGATCAACCTAAAATATTTTCGTTCAATCCAAAATTCCTGGGTGCTCTCTGGTGTAATTTCGATCAACCTAAAATATTTTCGTTCAATCCAAAATTCCTGGGTGCTCTGTGGTGTGATTTCGATCAACCTAAAATATTTTCGTTCAATCCAAAATTGTTGGGTGCTCTGTGGTGTGATTTCGATCAACCTAAAATATTTTCGTTCAATCCAAAATTCCTGGGTGCTCTCTGGTGTAATTTTGATCAACCTAAAATATTTTCGATCAATCCAACAATTCTGGTGCTCTCTGGTGTCATTTCGATCAACCTAAAATATTTTCGATCAATCCAAAATTTATGGTGCTCTCTGGTGTCATTTCGATCAACCTAAAATATTTTCGATCAATCCAAAATTTTTGGTGCTCTCTGGTGTCATTTAGATCAACCTAAAATATTTTCGATCAATCCAAATTTTCTGGTGCTCTCTGGTGTAATCTTGATCAACCTAAAATATTTTCGATCAATCCAAAATTTCTGGTGTCATTTAGATCAACCTAAAATATTTTCGATCAATCCAAAATTTTGTATACATATATGGATATTGCTATTATTATTATTTTAGCATAGTTTATTTTGGATTACTATTGTTAAATAACTTTTTGGATATATTTGGATTGTTAGAAAGTTTAAATTATATATTATGATTGAATGGTGTATTGATGTGTTAAATGAAGTGTGCAATGATTTCAAAGTGTGATCAAGACATAGTATTTTCAGGAAAGGAAATATCGTGTTGAGATTGTTGTTAGGGTGTATTGATCTGTCAGGCCCGTAATGAGACATCCTGACTCTACTGATATAATGGAATCGCATAGATGAAGTTATTCAGTTGGTGAGAGTCGATGGAGGTTCGTATGACTTTGTCTGGGGTTTGAAATATAATCTGGTCTTTGAGGTCATATGAATTTACCCTGTCATACGAGATGATGAGATATTGAGATGTTTATGCGCATGGTTGTGTGGATTCACAACGAGTAGTATGACAGGTGCAGGTCTCAGGATTCTAATTTCAATACACGAGTCTTCTGGAAGTAGAGTCAATTGTCTATGTGATATGAGTCAGTGGAAGTCTGACATGTGAAAGATGAATATTGAATATTAATAGACACTTGATGATTTGAGAATTTGTGTGACACTTGATGATTTGAGAAATTGTATGAAACTTAATGATTTATGTTTATTAATTTCAAATTGAAATTATATAGAATTTTGTTTTATATAGTTAGTTTACCCTGTTATTTGTTTGTGTTGTTTCTTATCTGTGATGATCGTGTATTTACACAGGAGCAGATGATGTTACAGGTGATTTTGAGCTCCTCCTCAGTGAGAAGCTGGATGATGAAATTATTTTAGTTGAAATTTTTATGTAGATTTTAAAGTTTTATGAAGAGAGATATGTTTTGTAACATTTTAAGAAAGAGTGGTGGATATATTTGTATTATGTTTATATTTTCTTTTTAATATTTTATACAAATTTTAGTTTTTAGATGTGTGAAAATCTAGAGATGTTACACATTACATTATTATTGCTTACTATTCACATAATTGAGTTTAATTTAATTTTGTCTCAAGTGACTATCTAGTTTCAATTTGTACTCACAATATAATCAATTTGAAAAGAGGACTAATGAATATCTTTAATCATATTTTTTTTATAAAAAATTATATGGTTTTTTCTTTATTAAAACAAAAATTAAACTAACCATGTGGAGACAAGATTAGTGAAAAAAAATTATTATCCAAGATTATAATAATATTATGTTTCAGAACATATTATATTTCAGATTATAAAATTAATTCATTATATTACTTCAATTAGTGGTAGGAACTTTATTATAACATATAAAAAATTAGATATATAATATTTTTTTAATAGAATCTTAACTCAAAATACCAAAATTTACAAAAAGAACTTAAAACTTAATTATGTAATTTTTTTTCATGAATAAACAATGAAGATATAAAGTAATAACTATATCAATTAAAAAATTTAAAAAGATATAATTTTAAAAATTTACTATAAATGTAATTAAAAATATTTAAATTTATAAAATACTTAGAATATAATTAAGCCTATAACAATTATACAAAAGAAAAAAAGAAGAATATATAACAAGTAATGTAATAGAGAAAAATAGGTAAAATAATATTATATTATATTTATATGAGTTCTTAAAAGTATCATTATATATATGTATATAATAGTTTGAATTTGAAAGTTACAAAAAGCCTTAATAAATTGTAGTCGAAAGCATAGATTTCTTGAAATAGAAAATTTCTTAAAGTGTGAGCAGAAAGTGTGGTCTCATAAAATATACTATAAAAAATGGTTGATTTAACTAAGGCATGAAACTTTGCTTTCATGAAATAGCAGCAAAGAAAAGAAGAGATGTGGTGATGAAGCACGCAATGCGTTCTCCGATTGCCACTTGTATCGGTGGTCAACTTTTCATTCCTCTTCTTATTATCATATAATACTTTTTAAAAATTAAATAATATTCTAAAGAAGCTACTACTCAAAACATCAATACTTCTATTTCTATATCTATCTACCATTTAGATGCTCATCCAATTTACTAATTATCATCTTATTATATCCTATTACAACTCTTTCTAGGGTGTGTTTCTCTTCAAGAGGGAATTTCAAGAAAAGGTAAATAATGGATTTTAAGAGAAAGAGAATAAAAAATCAAATTCTTTGGATTAATGGAAAGATATTTCAAAGTGATAGAAATTTGTGAATGATATAATGGGGAAAATTGATAAAATTATAAGATTATAATTTTATTCTTGTATTTAAAATAAATTTAAAATAAAATAAAATGAGTTATTTGTATATGAAATTCACTATGATTCAAATATTATTTTTTTACCATCTGAGTTTTAAAAAATACAAGTTATTTAATATTTGTGCACACATACAAAGTTGTTCGAAAAGAATTTTGATAAAACTAAATAAAATTTGAATACAAACAATTATAAAAAATTTAATCAAAATACATTTTATAAAATTTAACAAAATAAGAAAAATTGGTGTAAAAATGAATCACCTTATACATATTAAACATAAAATGATGTAGTGGGAAAAGAATAGTTAAAGGACATTAATTAAGAAAAAAAAAATCCTCTATAAGAAAAAAATCAATAAAACTAAAAATATATAAAAAAAATATTTTAATAAAATAAAATAATTATTATTCATATTATTATTATTTAATAAATTAATTTATATTATTATTGTTTTTTTAATTTACTATTATTATTTTATTATTATAATTATCATTTATGATTTTATTATTATTACTTTTATATATTATTTTTAATAAATTTATTTTGATTAAATATTGTTATTATAATTATGATTTTATCTTTATTATTTTATGAATTAATTTTGAATATATTTCTATAATGTTGTTATTATTATTTTTACTACTATTATTATTTTATAATCTTATAATATTTAATATTTATAGTATTAATATTATTAATTTATTATTATTATATAAATGTATTTATATTATTATTATCACTATTTATTATTATATTATATAATTATAATCAATTATTTATAATATAATCAATTATGTTATAAACTTTGTTTTAAATTTTATAACTATCCTAATTTTATTTTAGACTTTTCTTCTATCAAATCTATAGTGAAATAAGAATAATTTTGTCCTTTCCACTAATTTCATCTGCATTTTTTATTCTTTCTTTATATTCTTGTAAGGAATATCACGCATGCTCTCTTTTTTTTGCATTTTTTCGCTTTAATTTATATGCAAATCATTTAATACAAACTTATGTCATACTCATCTCAATCTAAAGAGTGAAAATACTTTCTCACCTTTTAGGGGAAAAATAACTATTAGACTCTCAATTTATGGTTTTATCATATCCAATCACAATCACACTTAATACGATAATAATTTCATGTACATATGAAGAATCAACGTTATAAAGGAGAAATTTTATTGTTTTTCCCACAGGAGAAAGATAATCATAAGATCTAAAACTTTGGGGTATACAAGATTTTAGAAAACTACAGAACATATTGTGTAAAAGTCCTATACCTTAAAATGATAATGTAGTTTACGTAGAAGAAACGAAAAAAAGGTGGCGTGGTTCTTTTTGTTTGATATGCATTGGTTTGTTACCTAGTTTGGTTCGTGGCATTGTGTCTTATGTAAAAACAAAGGAAGTGTTTACTTGTAGAGTGTTTTTGGGGCTTTCACACTCTCAGAGCTATTGACAGTGATGGTTTTAGAAGAAAAAAATATATAATAAAAAATAAATTTATAATTAAGTGATAAAAAATTATTAAAATAAATTAGTGCCAAGAATGATAAAAAATAAATTTCAAACTAGTAAGGTTCAAAAAATTTAATGGTGGAGAATGGAATAAAGTTATTTCCATTGAAACTAACATAGTAAATAACTTATAATGATAGTTATACACTAAACAAACACAATAGAAACTTCTTACGTCAATTCTAATTTTAATTAACATAATAATTTCATGTTTATTACAAGAATTACACTACACCACCTTTTATAATAAATAAATTACAATCATCATAATAAATTATTATTATTTCTTAGTTTTTACTAGTCTCACACTTTATTTATATTTTCTTTCATGTAATAAAGAAAAGTTGCTTTGTATATGTTATCTACTTATAAAAAAAATTATTATTTTGTTTATTCTAAATTAACTAATCCTTTTATAAACTAAGTGATTTTCCTTTGTTATCATTTCTTATTTCTCATAATATGTTTGTGTTTTCTAAATAAAAATTAATAAAATTAAAGATAAAATACATATACATATCACATATAATGTTACTAAGTAATTTTATATTAATTAATCTACTTCATAATTTATATTAACACAACGAGATAAGATGTTATTTAAAAAAAATTGTTTGAAAAGTTAATTATACATTTGTCAGTATACTAGATTGGTCAATCTGAACACTTTTTTTATTTTATTTTGAATATCGGCTTGTACCATCCAGTAGTTAAAATCGAATTTGGTATTGTATATCGATTGTACAAACCGGTTTGTACAATCCGGTATACAAACTCAAATCCAGTTTCAACTATCAAATTGTGCAATTTGATATTCAAACAATAAAATTTGAATTCCAGAATGGTCAGTCCTCTGCCTAATATGCATATTCCAAAAAAATACTAGAATCTATGACTCTGGTTTCAACTAATGAATTATATATAACTTGATTATGAAAATAAATCAATGGTAAATCTTTTATTTAAGGGATAAGATGTACTTAAGGAACTTCTTTGAATTGACTCATCAACAACATAAAATGACTTTGGTCAGTATTGTTGTCACTTCTTTGGTTTTAATCTAAACATTCAATAGAAGGTTTCAAGAGATCCAAACTCTCAAGTTGGCCTTTGAACCCCGACTAAATTGAAAGGGGGATCAACTTAAAATTTAAACCTAAATGTCAATTCTTATAATGTTTTATACCCCATATTGGTAGGTTTTTTTTTATATTAAAGGTGGCAAACATATGGATTTAAGGTTAAGACACTTCAAGACATTTTTCGAAAAATGCATATCAAGCAGGGAATTGACCATATGAAAATTCAAATTTTTCATTTGATACTGGATTGTACAATCTGGTAGTTGAAACCAGATTCGAACTTGTAAAACAGATTGTACAAACCAGTTTGTAAATGATAAAAACAAATCTATTTGTACAATCCGATATACAACTCCAGATCCGATTTCAACCACCAGATTATACAAGTCAGTATTCAAAATAAGAAAAAAAGGTGTCAAGATTGACCAATTTAATTTTTCAACATTATATGAAAGGTACATGAAAGAGGAACAATGGAGGTGCAAGAAAAATTTACCTTTAAAAACATCTACTTTACTGGTAATATAATATTGGTCCGATTGTCTAAACTTATAATAGATATTTCTAAAATAAGAAATTAAAAAAAATAGATTTTTCTTCTTAAAAAACTACTTAATTTTAAAATAAACACATATATACAAAGGGTGATTTTGTTTAAAATTATTTTTAAAATTGGTCATTATAAGAAAATCATTTAAAAAGAGCATAAATTTGTTTAATTTGTTAAAAGATTTATTATTTTAAATAAACAAAGCACAAACAAATTGTCCCTTGTCAATGTTTTCTTATTTATATAAAATTAATATATAATTTTGTATTTGATCATTTATCTATATTATTATTGTACATGCTAAATCTGTAAAGCGGCACTATGCTTTGTTTTTTTTAACTATGTAATTGTAAAATTAAGAAAGAAGTAAAAAGTTGAAAGACTAATATTATAAAAGGGATAAAGAAATAATTTTACATACATAAATATAGTTATAAATGCCTGTAGTATAATTAAATGTAAGAAGAAAAAAATCCAAAACACACTAAAAATTCAATACCTTACAATTTTGATTAATTGCTTAAACTAATAAAGGATGTAACTGTGTCTAACGAAACGAAGATCATATCATATTAGCACATCGTTTATCAGACGATAAGAAATTGTTGATCAACAACATCGTTTGAAGAATGAAGAACATATGATGAAAGAACATTGAGCAAACCTTTCATTTCATTGTATAATCATTGATGAATGTTAGGTGAAAGGAACATCACAAAGATCAATCAGAACATCTGATAAAGAAGTGAAAGAGTATCAAATGTTAAGCTCTATGTAAATTCAAAGCTAACAAAAGATTAAAGAATACTCCTAAAGCTTGAGTCTACTTTACCGTGATTGCCTCCTACATCTGTCCTCAAGAAAAATCGCGCTAGACATCAACATTCAAATATCTATTGGGACATGGGTTAAAGAAAAACTACTTTCATATTTTGACCCAACTACTTTGCCTTGTATGGTGTGCACTTTTATCATGCGGTGATAACAAAGCTCTACTACCGAGGGAAGGATATACTGTTAGTCATCCAAGAGATTTCATAAAGAAGAAGAGCATTCAAAGATGCACAAGGTGAAATGGTCAAATTGGAGTTCATCAGACACAAGGAAGACATGAAAGAAGAATGACACTAGTCAACAACTATAAACAACCTTCTAATGGCTACCTTCTTTCAACAACTATATAAAGCCTACCATGAATAAAAAGAATACAAAAGCAAAGGATGCATTGTGCCAAAATGTTGTTATGAAGATAAGTAAACCTCAAAAGCTTTAGAAAAAGGATCTTATAGCTTAGACCAGGATCATTGCCAAAATATATGGATCCATTATTGCTTAGAAGAGAACGAGTGTCTCTTTAGTCACCTAAGAGAGTGAACCTTCACCTTGTATTTGTTGAAAGACGTAACCCCTTCCTAGAGTGCCAAATGATTTGAACTAGGAGAGAGAAAACTCAAACCTTATATCATGTGAGTTGATTTTAGGATTGTTCATTTTATGGTGTGACACTTTACTTAAATTGAGATTTTAGGAATTGAAGAGTGAAGACCTTAGGAAAATCCCCATTGGACATTAACTTAACCAAGTGGTTAAGTAGATGTGAAAGTTCATTTTACAAAGGCAAAAGGAAAAGACAATTATAAAATGAAAATAATGCTAGTAGGTGCGAAATTAAAGAACAAGGAAAAGAAACCAAAATATAATTGCCGAATGGAAACAAGGAAAACCAAACAAGAACATGATACAAAGAGTAAAAAATGGAATGACAATGGAAGAATAGATGAAGGAAGGAGAAAGCTTATGTGATGGATTTGAGAAGTGGAACACGCCACTTGGAGTGTGATTGGTCTCTAAGATAAGTGAAAATAGTCACCACTTGAGAGCTCTCAATACTCACAAGATAAGACCTAAATGCTAGGAGGAATTCTAACCTCACTAACACCTCACTCAATTTGTGCAGAGTAACTCTTCTTCTATTAATTTTAACTTGTAAAATACACTAGGTAGGCCTCCTATTTATAGGTGAAGGAGCCTTGGAGAACAAGCTAAAGAGGTAGGATGGAAAAAGGGAAAAAATGGGCAGCCTTAGGGTTTGACTAAGTCAAACCCACATCGTAGGCTTGTCCTTTTAGAAATTATGTCAAAATGTCTTCCAAAAGTGCTAGGAATAAGCTAAAATGCTACCCATACCCCCTATTATGCTAAAGGCACCTTATTATAGCCCATCTTTTCTATTTGGATCCCTAAAATGAGTCCAATTTATTTACAACATATTTGTATCTTATAAGAAGACCAAAAGGAAGAACTTGAGATGCTCTGGTCTTTGTCCATTTCTCCCTCTGGTGAGGTCTTCACTTGAATGTTGATATGACCTTTCATAGTGTGCATCCTTGGTCATCTTCTTGTTGTCTTGGTTTGTATCATTATATTCATTAAAAGACACAAACACTCTCCATTATTCAGACTCAATGATCAAACGATCATTCAAACCTTCAACCTTTCCTATGTTAGTCAAGAGTGCCTTGAGTAATGAATATCGTTGACGAGGTTAGTCAAGCGTGATTGCGATTTAAAAGAATACTTGGTTAGTTAAGAGTGGTTAGGTGTAAAAAATACTCAAGATTGTGACTTGAGCAAAGAATAATTGGTGTTAGGGATGATATTGTAGAACAGTCATGCAAGTCGGCTTGTGGCTCGATAAGAAAAAATGCGACGGGTTGCCTATTTTAACCTGTTGGCCTACTTAGGCCTGTCACACATAACCCACATATCTTAAAATTATGAAAACTTCTTCTTGCACCCTCACACTCTCAAAAGTTCCAAAATTATCCATTCTAGATTCTATAATCCAGAATACAAAATTTGCATTATGGATTGTGCAATCTAGAATATATTGTATTCCAGATTGTACAATCCAAAACACAAATTTTAAATTTTGGATTCTATAACCTGGGAAGTCTCTGGATTCCACATTCTAGAATTAAAGAAAAAACGTTCAATGAAAAATGTGAAAGGGTAATTTGAGTATTTTTAAAGTATAGGGTGCACTAAGAAAGACATGGAGGTGCAGGAAGCATCTCCCTTCAATCCTTAATCCATAACACTTTTACGAAATTCGATAAGGCTTGATGACTTTTTTTTATATTTAATAGTGTTTTTTGTCTTTCTAAACACATATATTGTTTAGGTTTTAATACTCATCAAATATAGTAGTCGGACCTAAGTCATTTTTATAATAAAATTTAAATATAGTATTGTGTGTGTATATATATAATTAGAATAGTAATCATGTGTCTACATGTATTATCTTAAAAAAGTGTATATATTTAATAAAATACTTTATTAGTCAATTTATTAGTACGATTAAAATTTAAATTTTATTGATAATCGGAATATCATAATAATTTATTTTTATCCATATCTTATTACACATGTGTTGTGAGAATAATACTATGAGACCATTTACCTAATTCATATAAATAAGAAAAAAATGTAATTGAATAAAAAAAATTAATCAAAATTTTTATTTAAAAATTTATTTTTCATTAACTTTTAAAAAATATTTCTTATGCGTGTTGACCTGTAGGCCTGTAGGCGAACTATTATGCGGCGTCGGTCAATGAAATCAACCTGCATTTCCTATGCCGGGCAGGCCAACCCGACTTGCATTTTGGGGACCAAATGCGGGACAAGTCGGTCAACATTGTCATCCTTACTCGGTGTCAGCTAGGAGTGGCTTGAGGAAATAATACTCAGGGAGTTAGCCTGAAATGACCATGAGTCAAAAGAATACTTTACGTATACTTCACAACATTAGTATGCTTAGTTGAATTTGACTGGTTTGGAAAGAACTGGATGCAATCTATTGCGATAGATAAATCAATATGAATTATTGTGTGTAGTTTTTCTCTCCCTTACCTCTTTTTATATTGCATGTTATCCTCATTTGCACTAACCCAAGAAGGCCAAACGACATGAATTAATAGTAGTTGTTCTCGCCAGTTGACCTCAGTTGACCTGGATGGAGAGTTTCGCTTTTGTTTTGTCTTCTTTGGTTGCACTGGAATGTGTCTCCGTTGTGACAGAGGGTGCTCTACCTGTTGATCACACTCCGACGATCAAGTCAGTGAAAGCATACAAGATAATAATTAGTTCCAGTCTCTAGCACTCAGAAACAACATATATTTACCAAGGGTCTCAAGCCTTTTTTATAATTATTCCTCTAACAGCTTTCACTCATGAGAATACAATATCTACTGAAAGCATAAAATAATAATAGAAAACCACCCTTACTCACGGTGCTAACAACAGAAGAGAATCTTGTGCACCTTTATTCTCGGGTACTCTCCACTTATTTAACAACTTTATATATTCAACTAATAGCTTTATGTATATATTTATTTAAGTAACAACTCCATGTATATTCACATATATTCTATTATAACAGTTTAATATATATCGACATATATATTTAACTAACAAATTTATATTAATATACGACCAAACTTATTATTTTCTTTATTTTTAATTATTCCCAATCGTGCTTACCATTAAAATTGGGTCGAGCCCATGACCCACTTTTGGATCCAAAACCGAGCTGACTATACCCAAATACTTAGATCGAGGTCCAAAATACTCATGTTCAGTACAATAGTAGTTGGCTCCATTTGTCATGAAGGCAGTTTTTTACTTATCTCTCGGATGTATGCTTATCTGGTTGCAGTCAGAGTAAACATCTAGGAAGCTAAGGATTTTGTGGCTAGCTGCACCATCCACCAGTCAGTCGATGCTGGGGGAAGGGTATGAATCTTTCGAGCAGGCCTTATTGAGGTCGGTGTAGTTGACACACATCCTCCACTTGTCGTTCGCCTTTGTCACCATAACTACATTGGCTAACTAAGTAGTGTAGTGGGCCTCCCGTATAAAGTCTATAGATAGGAGCTTCTCGGCATCCTCCTTTGCTGCCATCCTATTCTCTTCCCCAAGCCTGCGCTTCTTCTGAGCTATCATACAAGCCTCCTTGTATACCAACAACTTGTAAGTTATGATGTTGGGGCTTATCCCCAGCATATTAGATCCCATCCAGGCAAAGAGGTCCACATTCTTCTTCAATGCCTGATGGACAGCTTCGGCCTCAGCAGCTGCTAACGATGTTCCCACACTGGTGGTATGCTTTCCATCTAGCAGGGGGACTCGGCGTAGGTCTTCCCCGACCTCGAGACTCCCTTAAGCTATTCAGGGATCTAAGTCGACTAGAGCAACTGTATACTCCCTTCGCTCTAGCCCGTCCTCTCTACGAGGAGATTTGCATCTTCGTGAGAACTTTCGTCTGGGGAAGGATCTCCGTATGCCCGGTCGGAGTCATTCCAAAGAGGTTCCACTCTTAAACTGGTTGCATAGCATTCTCGTGCAACCTTCTGAAGCACGTGCACTGTGAGAATATCTCCCGAAATCGAGGGGATCTTCATAACTAGGTGGGGGGTAGACACGATCACCCTTAGCCGATTGATGGACGACCATCCGAGCAGAATGTTGTAGGAGGTGTTGACATCTATCACCAAGTACCATATTTTGATAGTTTTACTCATTTTCCCCTCACCAAACGTGGTGTAGAGCTCGATGTACCCCCAGGGGCCTACCCTTTCACCCAAGAAGCCAACAAATTGATCATCGTAAAACTTCATCTCTTCCTCAGCAATCCTCATATTCTTGAACGTTTTCCAGTAGAGAATGTCCACCAAACTTCCCTGATCCATCAACATTTTCATGGTGGATAAGTTACCAATGTCAACCATTATGACCATGGGATCCTCATGCAAAGGGTCGATACCCTTGAAATCTTCATCGGTGAAGGTGAAGGGAGGCATCCTTGGCCGAAAAAAGATGGTGTTCACTTGCTGCACCACCCTCAAGTGCTTTTATCTTCACGAATTAGAGTTGCCCTCTCCCGCAAAGCCCTCAACAATGGTATTGATGACCTCTCGGTCACCCCTTCCTCCACCTCCATCGTTTCGGCGACGCTCGGGTCGACGATCGTCTTTGTTTGTCCGTCGAGGGTCGTAATCCCTTCGCCCGATTGTCTCCTCCCTTCTCGGAGGAGATCACTTCGAACTCATGCCTCCCCTTTACACGTACTGACGGAGATGCCTGACTTGGATTAGTTATTCAATCTTATCTTTTAGCGTCTGACATTCCTCAATGGTGTGACCAGTGTTCTGATGGTACCGACACTTATGCAATTAATCGGCATTCTTAGGGCTCATAGCCCTTCTCAGTGTCTGAGGTTGGCAGTTAAGGTCTCATCCATAATTCTTCCCTGTCAACATTCAAAGGGGTATATCTTGTAAACCGAGGTCCTCGGTTCTCCCTGTACCTACCTCCTCGACCAACAATAGGTTGGCTCGGGCGCTCCTTCTCCTTATCCTTCCCCTTCTCTCTGCCTGTCTCAGCCCTAGTCTGACTCCTATACTCCCTCAACTCCTTCAGTTACATATACTTAACAACCCTCTGCCCAAGCTCGTCAAGGTTTGCGGCTGGCTTCTTGCACAATTTATCAGAAAGCGGTCTTGGCCATATGGTCGTGACCATGTGATGTATGGCCATGTTCGGACTTAGATTCCGGATGTTCAAGGTCACCTTACTAAACCTCTTCATGAACAACCTAAAGATTGATACAAACCAAGCCAACAAGGAGATGACCAAGGAAGCACATTACCATTCACACCATGAGAAGTCATCTCAACAATCAAGTGAAGACCTCACCAAGGATCTAACAGACCTCACCAGAGGGAGAAATGGACAAAAACTAGAGCATTTAATGTTCTTCTTGCTAGTCTTCTTAAGAATTAAACAAGTTGTAAATAAATTGGGCTCACTCTAGGGGTCCAAATAACAAGATAAGCTAAAGTAGGTTCATATAGCATAATAAGGGAGATGTGCTTATCACTTTAGCTTGTTTTTTACCTAGTTTCTAGAAGAACAAGCCTAAGGTGTGGTTTGACTTAGCAAACCCTAAAGGCAACCCCATCTCTTAGGTTTCCCATCCTACCCTTGCTTCTTGTGTTTCCAAGGCACCATCTCCTATAAATAGGGTGCCATACTCCTTGTATTTTTCATGTTGAATTTAAATAGAAAAGTTACTCTGCACAAATTGTGTGAGGTGTTAGTGAGGCTTGTTTCCTCTTTTAGCATTTAGGTCTCATCTTGAGTGATTGAGAGCTCTCAAGTGGCGACCATCAACACTTATCTTGGAGCAAACACCACACTCCAAGTGGCGTGATCCACATCTCTTCCATCACATAAGCTTTTCCTTTCCTTCATCTCTTCCATTCTTTCCATTATTCCATTTATCTTTGTGTTCTTATGTTCTTATTTTCCTCCATTGTCAATTCAGTGTTTATTATGTCTTTGTGCTTCCTTCCATGCTCTTTTATGTTTTACCCTTCATCATCCATCACCATATTCTTGTATTTTCCATTTGCCCTCTAGAAGAGAACCTTCACACTTACTTAACCACTTGGTTAAGTTCATGTCCAGTAGAGATCTTCTTTGGGTTCTCACCATATAATTGTTAAGAACCTCAATCTAAGTAAAGTTTCACAACTAAAAATGAAGCAATCTAAAATCAACTCACATAAGAGATTCTCCCTTCTCCTAGCGAATGTTGACCAAGGCGATAAAAGTCAGGTGGTACTATCGACTAGTGGCGAACTGTGTCCCAAACTTGGACACCAAGGTCTCGAAGCAGTCTATAGAATACGGGGGAGTCTTGTAAACCAAGTCAACGCTCATCCTTTCAGAGATGTGAGAACACTCGACACAAAACAACGTGGGTTCGAGGTATACAAACTAATGTGAGTAGTGTATACATCCATGTGCTCGTCGGGGTCGGTCATCCCGTCGTAACGATCCATGTTCATCCCCTTCCACGTAGGTGGAAGTTGCACTCCCATCATATAATCAGTGAATGGGTGCCTATTTGGGTATGATTCGCCCATAGTCTCTTGAGTACGAGTGGGTCTTGGCTCCTCGGCAACCTTTGTGTCGATTGGGCTTGCACCGAGTCTCCCCACGGGGTTGCTCAGCCCACCAGAGGGATCCTACCCGATCATCTTTTTCTTCATTTTCTTTTTAGAGGGCCAACATCTCCTCCTCATTCTTCTTCTTCATCTCATCCATCTCCCTTCACAGAGACATCATCAATGCTATCTGCTCAACCTCCAACTTCTTCTCATTCACCCTGCTTCTTGAAGACACCATATGATCTTTTCCTCTTTCAAATTCTCTCGGGCCCACAATGGGCGCCAATTGTTCTCGAACGGGGTTGGATCCAAGAGAACGATTATCCTCCTTCTCGATCGGTGGGTTGGTCTGCTCTTTTCCTTCCTTTCGAATTCACTCCTTTTGCACCTCTTACCTCGCTACTCCTCGCCTGTGTGAACTTCAGACTCAGATGGTACCTGCAAAAGACACTCCAACACTCAAGTAAGACTTCGACACTCGGTACACAATGCAATTAGTACTAGGTGATGACGTATACCTGATTCTTGGAATCTGTGTCTATTTATATAATTTATCATGTGCCCTTTGTTATTGAGTTTGATTAAGGATTTAATTTATGATTAAGAATGTACTACTTAATGTTTGATCTTTTATTAGTTTCATCAATCTTTTGCTTGGTGTAATGGTTTCGATCGGTCTTGACCGAGTGTTGGGCTTCGAATTGGTGTACGGACCCGGTTGGTACAAAAAGTTAATAATAAAATGGATAATGTAAGAAATAAAATAAAATTTAGGTATAATTACATTTTTTGTCCCTACATTTAAAGTCAATATTCAATTTACTACGGTGGTTACTAAAAAGTTCAATTTGGTTATAAAGTTTTTTAAAATGTATTTAAGTTGTTCTCTTCCGTTAACTTTAGACTAAAAGCATTAAATATATCTAATTTGGCACAAACAATTGCAAACGTGGACTCTGCGTATATAAAGCCTTTCCACTCCCTCACTCTCTAATTTGCTTTCACTACATATTTCTCTCTCCCCCCTATTTTATCTTCTTATCTGCCCTGTTCAAACTTCCCTTCTAATTCTCCATTCATTTTTGTGTGCCAAAAAAGAACCAAAGAAAATGGGTGCTCTTGATGACTACTTTTCAGTTTCCATCCCTAAAAAGAAACGCAAACAAATGCAGTTTTTCATGAGCTCCTATACCATATGTGTGCATGTGTTTTATTGTGGTAGCAATTTCTGATTTTATTTTCCTTTTTAACCCTTTTGTCTTGCAGACAATTGAAATCATGGTGAAAATGGACTGTGATGGCGGTGAAAGAAGAGTTCGCAATTTTGTTTACTACAACATATCACAAATAAAATTGTAAGAGTTTGGAGGTTGGAGATGTAAAAGAGAGAACGTAGGAAGCAAAAAGGCTTTGATGATGAGGATGGAAAGGGTGAGGTGGGTGAGGTTTCAAAGGTGGAAAAGGGAAACCACACCGATGTTGTGGAGGCTCTTGACAAAGGTGAAGAAGCAGAGCGTGGATGTGAGTTGGGGGAGGGAAACACCTAGGGGAGGTGGTGGGGGTGAAGGGCCAGTGTTGAGGGAGGATGCCTAAGTGTACAACAAATCAGAGTCCACGTTTGTCAAAGTCTTTGCCACATCATAAACATGTAACGCTCTTTTAGTCCAAAGTTAATATAAAGGACCAACTTAAATACATTTTTAAAAACATTAGAATCAAATTGAATTTTTTTAATAACCACGATAATAAATTAAATATTAGCCTTAAATAAATGTAGGAAAAAAAAAAGGTAATTATACCTAAAATTTAAAAGGGTTTAATTCAAAAAGGAAGGAGAGAGAAAAAAAAGTGGAAAAAGAAATAATTAATTAGAGGAAAATAGTATTTAGTGAGGGAGGGGATTAAGGAAAGAATTGTTTTTATATAACATGTGACTTAAATTAATCTAACCGTGATCCATATGCGATAGTGCTTCACTTTATAGAATCCATGCAATATTTGACTTATAAATTTATGCTTTCTTTTACTTTTATTTTAAATTATAGAAATAATATGTAGTTACATATATTAAAAGGTTTGTGAAAGCAATCGTCCCCATGCCATTGACATGAATTTGTACGTGTTTTAAATAATGATTATAAGTTGTTCCAAAAAAGTTTAATCTTATTTTATTTTATTCTCATATTTTATGTTGGAATGGATGCAGTGCATGTTTGCGGAGGCTCTCTTCTCTCGCATGCATCGTTCGTTACATCACATGTATCAATCTGATTACATTTTCTGCACTTTGATTTCTTAATCCTCCATTGTCAATTCGATTCAACCTTCTGCTTCGGAATTGATTGCATGCAACGTAGATAAACACAATGGATCAGTCACCATTCATCACTCCGAGAGGATCTTTGTCATCCAGCATTGGAGACGCTTCAGAGCTTGAGGGAAATCTCACACTCAGTGATAAGCTCAAGGTTTTCAAAAGCTCCTCCTTTGATCCCAATAACTATGTTGCCTCCAAATCCCGCAGCATGAACGAAAAGGTTTTCTCTCTCCCTCTCGCATAAATTTCATCTTGGATCACTTTCATTGTCAAATTCGATAATGGGTCTATTTGTTGGTGAGTGATCATGCCTGCAATGAACCAAAAATGATACCTTGGGTAAGTCTATGAAACACATAATATACACCTGTTCCCCTCGTGCATGTCAAAAGTATGCCTATGTCTGTGTGTATATATTTATATATGTATATATATTAATATATGTAGGGAACCACTCTTTTAAATACACCTTTATTATAGATTGAAATTTGTTTGAAACTCTACCATTTTGTAGGTCTTACTCCTTTAACTTTTGTCTTGTAATTTTGTAGTTTCTAATAATTTTCATTTGTAGTATATAGTGGGCTAAAAAGAATATGTTAGAAACTGTATAAAAAGCTGAGTTTTTAGTAGCTTGAAAAGTGTTTTTGCTTACAAGTAGTATTCTTATTTAAGACAATAAAAGATGGAGGTTTCTAGTGTGTACCATGTTAGATTTTTATGCAATCTGAGAGGTAATACCCTTTTTCCCATTAATTAGGACTCCATTTGTTGCAACTTGCAAGTTCTAGCTACTTTTTTAGACTCTTGCCCTTACAATTTTATGATGTAAAAGTGCTAGACATTCATTCTTTTCATAGTAAAAGGTAAAACATTAATCTTATTCCTAGTAAAAGGTAAAGAACAGGTTGGTTCAGTGATCCTCAATTTGAATTAACAAGGTTTCTATGCTTTTAAAAGTGTGATTATAATTATATTTTGTCTGGCATGTATGCCAGGAACGAAAATGGTTCTTGGTTAATGAAGTGGGGATGGTGGAAAAATAAAATTACACTGCTTTTTTATTCATTTAATAGAGGAAACTTTTCTTCCTTTTGCAGGAGATAAAACACTTGTGCGCCTATCTTATTGACCTGAAGAAGGCTTCAGCAGAAGAAATGCGTAAAAGTGTTCTTGCTAACTACTCAGCTTTCATACGGTGATTACACACCCCAAAACTGTTAATTAGTTACATATCTTTGTTGAGGAATATTTTATGCTATATTTTCGAATTCTTATGCATCATATCTGAACTTTGTGAAGGGATTTAAGCATTATAATTCATGAATATTTCATTATGATATGACCTGTTGCAGTGCCTTCCTTGCAGAAGTTCCTTTGTTTACAGATTACGTAGTTTATTAACATGTCAAAGTGGTTGTATGAAATTTTGCAACAAGTATTTGTACCAAAAGTTTCGTCCCCATTTAAGTTTTCGTACAGAGATAGATTTCTTAGGTGTTCTTCTTAACTCTTCCCCTGGTGTAGTGCATGAAAAAAAAAAATGTCTAATGCCAGGAATCAGCTACCAAAAGCAAACTACATGTTTTCAGGCTATTTTTTTAACGCGGAAAGGACACGTTCTAAAATTACTTTTCAGTAATTATCTTGTACTGTGAGAAGAGAAAGTAGATAAGAGGAAGTAAGAAGCTCATTTGACTTTCAATTCTCTTATAAAATACTTTTTTTTTGTTCTGTCACTAGAAAATTAGATGTGGAAGTTATGAGTGAAAAAAAGAGGAAAAGGAAAACGGATTCTGTTGGATTGGTGAGTATAAAATTGTAGCATGATTCTGTGAGGACAAAATATGGGAAGTTTGGCTTTCATTCTTTGGTTAGTTTTGAGAGATAAAATTTGTAATATTTCTGCTGTGTTTTTCTTTTGGTATAAGCTTAGCAACTTAAGCTTTTAGGTGAGGATACAATCCATTCTTATATTACTATAACATAGTTGTCATGGTTGTTTTAGTGCTCAAAATATTATTTTTCATATTTTAACCATTAACATGCTTCCTTTGTAACTACCTTATACTGTGGATACCAATGATTAAACTTTAGACTGCTTAGTAGCATTATCTAACACTTGATTCAAGGATCATTTAAGATACTCAAATTTTTTTTATCAAGGGGCCAAGATGGTTTGTGATTTTAACAAAACTGACAACTATACGGTTGCCTGAAAATTAGGATATCCACTATCTGTAAGAAATGATTATTATTGTGTTGATGACTCTGTCTGCAATATTTTATGCAGTACGTCCAAAGAGATATCTGATCTTGAGGGAGAGTTGCTTTCCATGAGAAATCTTCTATCCACCCAGGCTGCTTTGGTTCATGGTTTAGCCGATGGGTGCGAGCTTACTCCCATGATTAGTGGCAATGAAGATTTAGAATTGGATGACATACTAGATGAAAAAACAGAAATATCCAAGACAGAAAAATGGCTAATAGGATATTTAGAAACCCTTGAGGTCCTATTAGCGGAGAAAAGAGTGGATGAATCTATGGCTGCTTTGGACGAAGGAGAAAATATGGTAAAAGAAATTAGTGAAGGGAGAACTTTTTTAAGTCCAACTTTATTTGAAGCATTGCAAGATGCTATTGCTGAACAGAGACAAAAACTAGCAGATCAACTAGCAGAAACTATCTGCCAGCCATCAACTCGCAGTGTAGAGATTCGATCAACAGCGTTGTCATTGAAAAAACTTGGGGATGGTCCTCGTGCTCATACGTTACTACTAAGTTCTCGACAAGGAACATTACTACGTAGCATGAAAAGTCTTCAATCCAGCAATTATGGGGTTGGGTCATTTACTACTACCATTTCACAGCTTGTTTTTTCCACCATTTCACAAGCAGCATCAGATTCTTTGTCAGTGTTTGCTGAAGAAGAACCCGCATATACCTCTGAGCTAGTAACTTGGGCAGTTGGAGAGGCTGAGAAATTTGCTGCTCTGCTTAAGAAATGTATTCTTGCTTCTACAGCTGCCGCAGGAGGTTTGAGAGTAGCATCTGAATGTGTTCATGTTTGCATGAGTCACTGCTATCTGCTAGAGGCTACTGGGCTAGCCCTTTCCCCTGTCCTAATAAAATATTTTAGGCCGTTTGTTGAGCAAGCACTGAAAACAGATTTGAAAAGAATTGAACAAAGTAGTTCTGCACTGGCTTCTGCAGAGGATTGGGTACTTGCTTATGCACCAACCAGCAGCAGGTCTTCTGGCCAACCTCCATCTTCTCACAGTAACTTAGGTTTGCTCCAACCAAAGCTTTCAAGCAGTGCTCACAAATTCAACTCAATGGTTCTGGTAATTACTCCCTTTTTTTGGTTCTAATCTATTTTCGTTCTTGTAATTGTAACGTCTTTTAACAAGATTTCACAATTGTTTCCATTTTGAATTTTTTTTCTCAGAAAACCATTGCTCAGTATCGTATTTCGAAAGTATCGATATGTTACTAGGAAATTGACTGAGAGAGTATAATATTGGAAAAGATCATCACGAGGCTTCTTTGTTTAACTCCTTCCCTTTATGCCTCATTGCTCAAGATGCTTAATAAGGTTTTCTGTTATCTGAATAGGAACTATTTGAAGATGTAGGGCCTCTTGAAATACTGCAATTGGATGTTCTTGCAGTTGAAGGCCTTATACAAGAGTTCAACTTCTATGTCAACTTGCTAATAAATGCATTGCCAGGATCAGTGGTAACTGAGAACCTAGAAGGGCACAGAATTGTTAAGCTTGCTGAGACTGAAGCACAGCAGATAGCATTGTTGGCGAATGCAATATTACTGGCAGATGAGCTGCTTCCACGTGCTGTTTTCAAGCTTTCACATAGCACCAAAGGTGATGAGTCTCAGAGAAAAGGATCAGAAAAACAGCGTGAACTAAAGAAAAGGCTCCAACGTGAAGTTGATCACCTGCGTGACAGCTTTTGCCGGCAACATGCTCTTGAACTTATCTTCACAGAAGAAGGAGAAGCTCGTCTAAACGCATTAATATATTTGGGAATGGATGGTAACGTAGAGCAGCCTGAATGGTTTCCTTCTCCAATTTTTCAGGTAATATGTGTGTTGGAATATTAAGACTGTTTATCTTTAGCATTAACGGTGTGATTAGACTTCGGGATTGCTTATAGTTTTGGGTAAAGGGTTCTTGTTCAGTAAAAGTTTTCAGTTGCTGGGTAATGATTGCTTTCTTTATGCTTAGTTCAGATTACTTTTTTCCAATGCCCAATCCGTATAACTTTGCTTACATAAGCTCTATCACTTTGTAATTGTTGCAATAGTGAAGTATATAAAGTCAGTTTTGCTATCCCTTAGTGTAAGGTTGTTGATTTCTGTTTTACTTTTGGTTTGTTCTCCTTTTCTTACCATGTGAAAGTTACGTCCAGAGTTGTGAGTGATATGCACAGCATTGGCTGTCTGATAGGCATAGTCTGATATCAAACTTAGACTTTATCATTTGATATATCTTTTTTGATTCAGTCTGATTCAGATTTTCAGTTAAGTTATATACCCTCTTCCACATGCAAGATTTCAACAATGTGTAACACAAACGATGCTTCCTTCGATGCTATGTTGTTAAGCCTTTAAGTCATCATAGTATACTTTTCTCTTTAGTATTCAGATACATGCATGATAGAAACACAGTAGCAGTATCTTTGTTTGTTTACAAGGTTTGTCATTTCGTACATTATTGCTCAGGAGATTTTTGCTAAGCTTACCGAAGTGGCAAGCATTGCAGCAGACGTGTTTGTAGGAAGGGAAAGATTTGCCACTGTTTTATTGATGAGACTTGCAGAAACAGTGGTCCTGTGGCTTTCTGATGACCAAGCCTTCTGGGAAGAGGTTGAGACAGGATCAACACCTTTGGGTCCCATAGGCCTTCAACAGGTACTCACTGAAACATGAGTTTGTAGTCATTTGTTGAGAGTGGCTTCAACTTACTGTAAATTAAAACTTTGTTGGTGCTGCTACAACATCGAAAATTAATTGATAAGTTAATTCTAAAAGCCTGTGAAAACATTGTCTACTGCAAAATCTTAAGAAGTTGGTTTTGAGACCTGTTATTAGAAGGTATTTTGTGAAGAATGTGTTGAAGATATTTATTTAGTGTACAAGAATTAGAATCACTGACCAAAATTAATATCAGACTAATCGTTTGATCATTCATGCAGCTTTATTTGGATATGCAATTTGTGATGATATTTTCATCCCAAGGCCGTTACTTATCTCGTCATCTGCATCAAGCTATTAAAAACATTATTGAAAGGGCTATTAATGCTCTTGCTGCTACAGGTCTAGATCCCAACAGGTACATCTATTTGGCTATTTAGCATAAGGATCACGTTAACCAGTGTCATTAGGACATGGATTGAAGAAGTAAAAGAAAGTTTTTATTGAAAAATAACATGGAAGTGCATTAAAAAATTACCCTGGAGCACATTAATATATCTCTCTTGACCTATTTGAATGAGTTTCTAAGAAAAAACTTCCAAAAACAAAAAAGTATAACAAAAATTAAATTGATTTCTCTATAAACTAAAATTAACTTTAGGTACAAATTAAAAATAAAAATTTAGAGAAATTATATGAAAAGTTATACAAATTAGTTTATACATATACTATTTTTAACTCATGGAGAATTCAGTTTTTCCTAGAAAGTCTTTATAGGAAGTTCGTCCAAATAGACAATAAATATTTTACTCCCCCTAACTCATCTTAAGAACATCTGTTACCATTTCTCTTAACTTAATACTATATTTAATGCTAACTATAATGAAATAGAATAAAGTAGAGTATAATGCCAGGAAGTTACCATTCTCTTATTTGAATATTTTCAAGGTGCAATAGGTAAAATAAAACTGTTTCATTCCATATCTCTCAAATTTGAGGGAAAGAGAAAGAAAAATGGGTCTTTGATGGAAAAAAAAAAACTAGGGAGATAAAAGGAAAATATGTCTGGAGTAGCATCATTTAAGTACATTTATGATGGAATCAACCACTTTTGTTATATACTGTTTTTTACTAATCAATAACCTTTGAATGGCAGTGTCTTGCCTGAGGATGAATGGTTTGTTGAAGTTAGTGAAATTTCTATAAAGATGTTAACCGGCAGAGCTGCCTTTGATAGTGTAGAGGAAGATATTCCTAGCCCCACTTCATTTGTCCAAACATAGTCAATGTCACTAGTACTCTATTCCCATGGAAATGATAATAGTTCATCCACTTCTCAATCATGGTACACTGTAGACAGCAGAAGGAAAGAAAGCATTGAAGTGAAACCGTTTCATGTTTATCATCTATACCTCTACATGATCACATTACTGTGATAAATCAGGCTTTTCAGTGTTCAAGGAGTGTCTCTCACTTCAAACTTGTGTGGATGAATTGCATTACATCTGTGTGCATTCCCATCTACACGTGTCATACATTGCAGGAATGCTAAAGGATGAAGGAGATCAAGATCTAATGTAATTTGGGCCATACCATTTTGTGAACTTTGGTTGATAAAAATCAAGAGAATTTCTAGAACCCAAAAATGCCTTCAGGTTTTGGATTCATTGTAACTATTTGTACATTACTCTTTCCAATATAACCATAGCCAATTGATTAGTTTTAGGAACTTCTGGTAAGTGCTTTTCTCTTTACTTATTTATTTTTTTACCTATCTTGTCGTTAACAAGGGAACACAAACCAAGATTCCTTGGGCGTGTACTTTGACCCTATCCAAACTTCATCTGCTCTTAGACACTATTTCTTTTAATCCTTTTATCTAGAAATTTTGGGAAGTTTTCCTGTTCTTTTTAGAAGACTATAAATTCTTTTAAAAATAATACTCTCAATTATTCAATATTTATGCAATAATCAATCAATTGATTTAACACTTTTTCACAAGGATAGGAGAAAATCACAACCCAAAATTATATTTATAATTCCCCTTGCTTTTTTGTATGAAATGTAAAAGGAATAGTTAAGTATGATACATTAATTGTTTTTCTTAGATGGATACATTAGTTAGGTTGGTAGAAAGAGTGAGGTACCAATAATTTTCAAGAGTTTGAATTCCTTGTAAAATAGGTAAACGGTGAAGAATTTCTTGGTTGCACTACAGTAACTTTTTTCCTCTTAAAAATATCCGTTGTGGTGGATATCTTAAAAAAGAAGCACCTATATTGATCTTAGTTTTCCTTATTGAAAACCTAAGAAGACCTCTGTACAGTGTAGATTTATGTTCCTTTCGTACAACTGTTGCTTTCTGAATGACATAGTCTACGAAAATTATTGGTACTCGATTGGGATAATCATACGCATTAAAATAATGAAGTGTGCAATGGTGGAGCAGAGAAGGCTCACAAATTTAAGATGCCACTTGAAATTTCAAATCATGACACAGATTATTCCTTGAAGTGATAAAATAAATAACAAAAACAAAAGTATCTCCTGATTTCTGAACATGTAAATCATAAAGGAAGAGTTTGGTGAGAAAATGGAATTTGACAAACTCCCAAAAAAGAAACTTCCAAATGTGCACAACCACCAAACTATCATCTTTATAAGATTAATCCTTGCCATGTGCTTAGCTATCTGTCATGCTTCAAACATAGAAGTTTGATTTTTAACTACTACATCACAGTTGCAACTTCGTAATAGAGAACTCTTATATTTCGTAAAAAATCATATAGGAATATGTCACGGAGGTTTAGTTTAATCCTTATAGTGTATGCGTACGAGAATTCTGGCACTAAACCAGAAAATTAAATGGGTCAGTTTATGGAATCTATCACTCTGAGTACTATTAAGGAAATCATGATTCAGAGAAATGTGCTTTCCAGCTTTGCAATTTAAAAGGGAAAAGTGGCCTAAAGGAAAGAAAAAAAGTTAGATCTGGAAAACAATGCTACTTGTTTGTATCTGCATCCCGTGAAGAGTGGACTATTTGCCAAAATATCCTAGCCAACATTTTGAAGGCTTTTTCAGTTGCAAGAAAAAATTGCTTGAGATAAGATAAGTAAGAGACACTTCCATTAGGTTGAGCAACATGGGCTATCAGCTACTACAGATAGTTACACTACTGACAGTGATAGCATTTGGAGGAGCATTTAGGAAAGTAACAGGAGAATGCAGTTCTGATGATTTGGAAGGTTTAATGGCCTTCAAGAATGGGATTCAGATGGATACATCTGCCCGGTTGGCAAAGTGGGTTGGCAGGAGCTGCTGTGAATGGGAAGGTGTTGTCTGTGACAATGCAACAACTAGAGTGACACAGATTCTTCTCCCAGGGCTCATTGAAAAAGATTTGGTTCAAACACAAATGGTGGGTCAACTTTCTCCTTCCATAACTCTCCTCACCTCTCTTGAGATCCTTGATCTCGGTGGCTTAGTAGGCCTCAGTGGAACAATTCCCCGAACAATTGGGTTGCAAATGCCAAAGCTCCAAAAGCTTTATCTTTTTGGCAACAATTTAACTGGCCCAGTACCTGAAAGCATTGGTAATTTTCCAAATCTCCAGGAACTGGCGCTGCATGAAAATAGGATATCTGGGTCAATCCCTTCTAGCCTTGGAAGCTTAAGAAACCTCAAAAGGCTGCTACTTTACTCGAACCAAATTTCAGGTACAATACCCTTCTCACTTGGGAGTTTGACCAATTTGGTAGAGTTGGATGTTCATGACAATGCTCTTATAGGTCATATACCCAACAGCATTGGTCAGATGCTGGCTTTGGAGAAGCTTGATCTTTCAAGCAATATGCTAAGTGGAGGCATACCTTCTTCACTAACAAATTTAACTGCCATTTCAGTTTTGTATTTTGACACCAACTATCTTGAGGGAACCATCCCATTTCCCTCGAGACCTGGTGAAATGCCTTCTCTGGGCTTCTTAAGACTCCACAATAACCACCTGAGTGGAAACATACCTCCCAGTTTTGGCTACCTGATTTCTCTTCAAAGAGTTTCAGTATCAAACAACAAACTTGAAGGAGCATTGCCTTCTAGTTTGGGCAACTTGCATTCTTTGACAGAGCTTTACCTCAGTGACAACTCCTTCTCTGGCCAAATACCAAAATCAGTAGGCCAACTCTCTCAGCTCATAATGTTGAACATTTCCAATAATTTGATTGAATGGCCATTGCCTCAGGAGATGTCTTCCCTTCAAAACCTTCAGACACTTGATCTATCTTTCAATCCTTTGAACCTCTCTTCCATTCCATTATGGCTAACAAGTCTGTCATCTCTTTCCCGCATTTACCTCGCAGGCTGTGGCATCAAGGGCCAAATTCCAGACTTACTGCAAACAACACAGAGTCCAATACAGGAACTGGACTTATCAGGGAACCTTCTCAGTGGACCAATACCATCATGGTTTGGATCCCTCAGTCAGCTGTACTTGTTAAACCTCTCAAGTAATTCACTTGATTTACACCTACCTGATTCCCTCACAAACTTGCCTGGTCTTGGTGTTCTTGATCTTCACTCAAATAAGTTAACGGGCTCCATAACTGGACTATTTAACACTGATCAACGAGATACTACTGGGGGATCACTAACATATATTGATCTTTCTGATAACAACTTCTCAAGTGGAGTAGAGGCTATTGGTGTGGGAGAACAGTTAAACATTCGGTACCTGAATTTGTCTCATAACCTTCTAAATGGTACATTGCCAGGTTCCCTTGGGAGGCTGAACTCCATTCACAGTTTGGATTTGAGCTTCAATGAATTAGCTTCCAACTTGCCAGAAGTTCTGGCAAAGTTGACCTTGTTGGAGAGTCTGAAGCTGCAAAGTAATCACTTCAGTGGAAACATACCCAATGGATTTCTCAAGCTGAGAAAGTTGAAGGAATTGGACTTATCAGATAATGTACTTGAAGGGGAAATTCCAGAGGGTAAACCTCTAATTGACTTTCCTGGGAGTACTTATTCTGGAAATAAAGGTTTGTGTGGAAAGCCTCTTAGTCCCTGTAAACTTTGACAATGGTAAGATATATGAATGGAAACCCGTGAAATCAATTGAGTTGTAGTTTTACTCAAGACCAAGTTGTTTTGGCTACATATCATTGTGAAAACATTTTATTCTTTTTTGGGTGTAAAAACACAGAGATTCACTTGTTTCATTTCACTTCTGAAAATAGAGAATCTCTGGTGTTCCTGAACATTCTTGTATCCTTCTAAGCAGAAACATGTGGCAAATGTTGCATTTTCCTTGTGAAGCTACACTGAAAAATATTTAGAGTATATATAGTCACTGAAAAATTAAAAGTAAATTGCAGTCTTGTTCCATTCAATTTTTCTGTCAAGTATCAACTTAACAATGCTAAACAATCTTCAACAAATTCTATTAGATTCTCTAACACTTTTTATTAACTTGCATTACAAAATAAGGAACGGTGTTAAATTAGATTCCACCATTTGATATGTGTAATAACAATTGTCAGTAGTGACAACTCTCGAAACAGAATTTAATAATTCTGTTTAGTTCAAAAACAGAATTATATATAGATTTTGTTTTATGTTTTTGGGAATATTGAAAAGTTCTCCAGTTTTCTGTATCCTCTACAATCTTCTTTGATGTTGTGAGTGAGTGTGGGTGTGTGTGTTCTGAGTGTGGTGTTCTGTCAACTTAGAACCTGTGAGTGGAGAGAGCTTCATACCTGTTTCAAGTATAACAATTTGATATCAGTTTGTTGGGTGATGATGGTGAACACGGAAGAATTGAAATAAAAAATTATTAAATCAAACAAATTATTAAGATATGTTACTTATAATCAATATTATTAAAATAAATATATATTTTTAAATATCAATAATAATATTTATAAAAATATTATTAAATATCAATAATAATATTTATAAAAATATTATTAAATATTTATCTAATAAAAATAATAATATTTTAAAAATGTTATTGAATTTTTTTAATAAAAAAGTAATATTACAAAAATATTATTAAAAAATTTGTTCTTTTTTTATTAAAGTAATATTCTAAAAATGTTACTAAATCTTTGTAGGAATATTTTTTTATTAAAAAATTAATATTGTAAAATTGTTATTAAAAGTATTTTTCCAATAAAAAATTATATTTAAAAAATATTATTAAATTATTTTAGTAATATTTTATAATAAAAAATAAAATTATAAAAATTTTACTAATTTTTTTTTAAATAAAAAAATAACATTTTTAAAATGTTACTAAAAAACTTTAATAATTTTTTTTTATTAAAGATGTAACATTTTAAAATTGTTATTAAAAATATTTAGTAATATTTTTCATTAAAAATAATATTATAAAAATATCATTAATATAAATATTTTATAATATTTCAACAAATTACTAAATTTTTTAATTAAAAAATTATACAAATTACTTAGGTTTGGATTGCATGAATTTATTGATAAAAGTTTACAATTTGATCTTGGTTAAAATTGATTTTGATGTTTGGATGCTTTTATTCTATAAGCAAACTAGTAATAGAAATATGTCAACACAAAAGCTAATAGTATTTCAATGGATTTTTAATGTTTGAAAGTGAATTCAGACATCTTCTATGAATAAATTAACTTTTGTTCAACTCTACTCATTTATCACATGTTGATTGGAGTTGCTTATTTCATAAAAAAGACAAAAAAAAATAAAAATGTAAGTTTGTTTCTGAAATCAATTTGTGCACATTTTGGAGAAAATGAAGATTTTTCTCATCTACAACAACATAACAATGATACTAATTATTATAAATTGAAATGTAAAAGAGCACAAAAAACTTTATTTATCCATACTTCTCATGAAATCTTTTGTTGTTCCGGATACCAAACAATGTTTAATCCTATTCAGTTAGTGCTAATTTACATTAAATATGAAACAGTGAGTGCAAAAATAATAAGAACCTAAAAACAAGATAATTATTTAATATTGATCATTATTTGGTAAACTTGGTAGCTTCTAAGTGACGTAGTCATTTGTGCTGGTTTCAAATGATTTGAAACTCTTGCTACTAAATTGGGAAACAACACATATGGTGATTGAGGTTTTAGTGCCCATATCACTGAATCTGCAAACTAGAGCAAAGAAATGATTAACCATTGATTCAAGAACTTGTCAACAACTATGAAATATGTATATCATGAATTAAATGAAAAGGTAACACCAATTACCCTTTGTGTTATTATATTTGAAACTTATAATACAACTTAATGAATGTATGAATTCATAAAAGAACTCCATGTAATATGTTTGGTAGGTGCTAATATATCATCCAACCCAGAATCATATTGCTTAAAACTAGGTTGTATATGCTTTGAACAACAAGCAATAACTGTTGAACAAGGTGCTTTGATGATTTCCAAATCTGGCTTGAAGATTTGAAGGATATGCTACTGTGTGTGCTGTTTAGTAGATTTTGAGTTGTTAATTTACACCTAGTTATGATCCAAGCTCAAATGATTCTAAATCTCTTTTGAATGTTTTGGTTTTCAAATTTATGTTAAGTTCAGTTAGTTTTTTTCGTGTTTTAAATCAGTTGAAAAAGCTTTTGTTCAAAGTCTGGTGACTACAACAAGTTTTTCAAGGATTTAAAAGATGATTTGTTTTCTTTTGTCTTCTCTATAAAGCAAAAACAATTGATTATTTTGATAATTGAATTAGGTGTTTTATGTGTTGTCCTTAACAGAAAAGGAAATCAATCAGTTTGTTTTGAAAATCAATCAAGTGTTTCTAACAAAATTCTGTTATAATTTTCAAACTTCTTTTAAATGCTTTTAAAAGTTTTCAATTAATGATCAAACAGTTTTAACCACTTTTTAAAGTCTATATAAAGGCTAGTTATTTTTATCATTTGAAAAAGAAGAAGAAAGTTTATCAAAGAGCTTTTACTCATTCTTGGAGTCTTGGATCATTGCATCATTGCTTGTGTGTAAAGTAGGAATCTGAGTTTTATATTCTATTGTTCTACAATTTTGTAAAGCCCATGTGTATTCTATTTCTTTATTTTAATCTATATTGTGTGTAAAACAGTTTCAAATAGTGTTTTTGGAAACTGTGGTAAGAATGTTGCTAAGAATGTTGTGTTTTTTAGGGGTTCAAGATCAACATTCTTGGTGTGGTTTGTAATTTGGTTTTGATTGCATAGTAAATTTTCAGTGGTTAGCTAAGGATTGAATGTAGCTCATGATTAAGAATGAATCGGTATAAATCTCTCTGTGTGAATCTCTCTTTCCTTACTCTGATAAATAGCTTTATATATTGTTTTGTGTATTATGCTTCTTTAAACAATTAGTTGTTTTGGTAAAACAACTGGTTGTTCTTCATAAAAAAACTGCTAATCTATTAAATAATCCAGTTGAATAAATAAATCAATTGATTGATTTTACAAATCTTTACACTCTACTTCCAATCTTTGCGAAAAGAAATCACCCCCTCTTGTTTAGGCCATACATTCTAATAGTTTCCACCTTCCCTAATATCATTATACTCTGCACATTAGATTAATCTTGCATATTTTTCTGCTTTGTGATCTTTGTGATCTTACATTGTTTCCAAGATGATTAAGTATATGAATATATTGTTGTCAATATACAAGCTAGTTAAGTGCATATTTCAAACAAGTAACATTGATATAATCATTACAAATTAGACAGTGACTACTTGTACTTTTACATTCACATTTTAGGAAACAAATTATTCATTTGCCTTTTATTTACTGCAAATATGGTTTGCATCTAAAAATTTACTTTGCTCTTTAAAATCCCATTTTGTACCATTAGAATCAATACTTCTATGCTTATATTTTCATAGAGGAAGAATGAAAAAGCATTTTGTTGTTGTGATCATTCCACTCCTAAGCTAATATTGACATTTAAATAAAAGTATAATTTTGTTTCTTTTGGAATTACATCATTTTCAAAGTTCATTTTAGATGTGCTTATTTTAAATATTGATTCTTCAGGACAATGTTTAGCATTATTGAAATTTTACCTGATTTTTATCTTTAAAGTATTATTTATCAGTTTTACACTTTAATTAATTTCACAATCAGGTGTAATTTCAAGTTATACTTCGTGAACAAAATTATTCATACAACTATGAGATCTTCTTTGGTCGGGAGCAAATGGATTAACTAAAGGCCAACTTGTTAATTGAGAGATTTGCTAGATTAAAATGTTGTTTTAACAGCTAAGTGACTTTAGGTTTTTCCTCTACAGACTAACTCTTTATGGTATGAAATGTCCAGGGTAAGTGTGGTTTGCATTATGAGGGATGGAATAAAAATTATGTAGTTTGAGCGATGAGATAATTGATAGCCCCTATAAATTTGTATCTCAAGTACATAATTTTAGTTCTTGTAATATGAAAAATAGTAAATTTTGTTCTACTTATTTTGTTCTTCTCACTACGAGCCTTTATAATAAAATCATGAAAATTTATATATCATAACATTTTCAATAAATATTACTACACAAATGTTACTAAAGATTACTACTAGATATATAATAATTAGTAACATTAAAAAAATGTTACTAAATCAAAGAAAATGTTACTAATATGATTTCGTAACATTTTATCGAATGTAACAAATACTTAATGTTTCTAAAAACTTTCAAAAGACTTTCAGTAACATTTTTACATATCAATAAAGACATTTATAAAAATGTCACTAAATACTTTTATAAATTTATTTAAAAAAAAAATAACATTTTAAAAATGTTACTAAATTTTTTAGTAACTTTTTTTAATATAGAGATGGCATTTTAAAAATGTTACTAAATCTTTTTAGTAATATTTTTTAATAAAAAAATAGCATCATAAAAATGTTACAAAAAATTTTTAGTAACTTTTTTTAATAAATAAGTATCATTTTAAAAATATACTAAATCTTTAGTAATATTTGTTAAAAAGAAAGTAACATTATAAAAATGTTACTAAAAATCTTTGTTAACTTTTTTTAATAAATAAGTGACATTTGAAAAATGTTACTAAATCTTTTTAATAATTTTTTTTATAAAAAAGTAACAATATAAAAATGTTACCGAAAATTTGTAGTAATTTTTTTCAATAAAAAAGTGATATTTAAAAAATGTTACTAAATCTTTTTAGTAATATTTTTTAATAAAAAAGTAATATATAAAAATGTTACTAAAAATATTTAGTAAATTGTTTGATTAGAAAATTATACAGATTACTTAGGTTTGGATTGTTAAATTTAATAATTTATGTTTGAATGCTTTTATTCTATAAGCAAGCGTAATAACTCTGTCAACACAAATGCTAATAGTATTTAAATGAATTTTTAATGTTTGAAAGTGAATTTAGACATGTCTTGTCAATAAATTGTCACTTTTGTTTACCATGTAGCATGTACTACAATTACAGTCTCACAATCAATTCATGTATTATAGGAATGACACTGGTAGTCATTCACTATAAAGCATATACTTATTCAACATCAAAACCTTTCTCCTTTAGTTCAGTTGCAACCTCATTCTTCAACCTCAGTCACAACTTTTGAGCTTTATCATCCTTCTCTTGCTAATGAAATCATTCAATGCTTCTTCATGCTCTTTCAGCCTTGGCTTCAGTTTCCCCCACCCAGTGATGAATTCTCAATATAGAGTCACAGAGCCCCAAGCAAGGCATAAGTAGCAAGCCCTTCGCAACATGTTTCAAAAAGTAGTAGTCTTCTCTTTCAAACCCAATATTTTTCAGGTATTTTTTGGAATTCATTGAAATCAACGAATGAAAACATGCATTCGAAGATAATTATATGAAGAAAATGCAATGAAACAAAAAGAAAAGTTTGACTTTCTGTTGCAGACATTTCATCAAACAGCTGATGAGCGAAACATGGGTTCCACTCAAACTGCTCACTTCGTAGAACATAAAAAAGGTACATGTTTTGGGGTCTTAAAATACTTAGGAAACATTGTAATAGTCACCATCTTGTTCCTAGGTTTGTTGATTAAATTACCCTTACACTAAGCCATAATACCAAGCTTCTACTAGCAAGTTTAATATATTAAGAGATTTTGATTTTCTCATTGTTGTCTTCTAAAATCACTATCTTGGTTCTTCTGATCCCACTTTGACGAGTTTTAGTCCACTTGATTTAGTATAAATGTAGTCTCTCAGATGATAAATGGTGTGGTCACTTTTTCATATTAAATCTTGTGTTCAATGTCAGCTAAATTATATATTCAATTGTAATGTATTTAATAAAAAGAAAAAAAGATGATTACAATAATTTAAATTGAAATGTATAAACCGTATATATGGTTTAACATGAACCAACCTCCAGAACTCCAATCCAAAAGCATATATATAAGTTGTGAATGTAAACCAGTCAAGAAAATAAGCAGTTGGCAAGTGTTGCAAGACTCCCCACTAGGCCTTTCATGTTTATTGGAAGAATCTGTGATATGATATATTCAACAAATTAACTTTGACAGTGACTTCAAATGCAACCCATAAAGCACACCACAAATTTTTATTTCAACAATTTCTGTTACAAACAAATGCAATCATTTAATTCTCTATTTCACAAGTAAAGTGATCACAAGAAGAAATTGAATAGTCAAAATAATTATATCCATACATTAAAAATGATAGTTTATTATTTTTTTTTTACAAAAAAAGTGGAATTGTTTTCAGGTTGTCGGATATTCTAACTTCATTATTCCTAATCATAAAACTTGATAGGTGGATGATTGTTTTGGTAGCAACAAACTAGCTAGACCTATGTCTTTTAGGAAGGGGCAAATGAGTAACAACAAAACAAATAACTTCTACCAAACCTTTCCAATTAGTTGGATTGGTTACCCAAATCAAATAATTTGATAATATTTTTTCATAATAAAATATATTGACAACTTATTGATACCTAAATCCTCCATTGTTTTTCACAATTAATTATTGTTTTTCTTTCCTCACAATTATATACATACAAAGGTATATTTTATTGGCTTTTCAGTCGGATGCAAACAAAGCCAATGTCTTCTTTGTTTGAGATCTACAAATCAAGATGTAGTTCTTCTGCTGGTTGAAGCAACAACCCTATGAATAACACGACTCCATATAAAATGTCTATTTTAGGATACCTTAAATGGTAATAAAAATATAGAAAATATAAGGGTCATACATTAGAATAAAAATTCTGAATGCTTATTACCTTAATTTCATTCAATTCGACAAAAATATCAGTATCAAAGCCTGAGAGCACTTGAAAGGAAGTTTCAAAACACTTTTGTCATTCCCATTTTTGCCTATATTCAGTAAAGCAACTTCACTTTGAGAAACTATTAACACAAATTTGATGATTAGGGGAAGAAAAAAAAGCATGATTGATTAAAGTCTTGTGTTTCTTTTCATTTGTCGTGTTGGTGTTAAAATTTTGTAGCTCATTTCTCTCTACAGTGACCACTTTTCTTATTTTCATCAACTCTTCTAGAAATAAAACCACTTCATTTCAATGAGTTGTGTTCAGGATTTGAAATTTAGGCCACAGTTATTTAAGCTCAATCACCTAAAATATATATCCTTCCTCAATTGTTTTCAAACACAAACCAAGTTTCCAGCTACCATTCTTGCTGGAAACTGGCAAAAACTGGCTAGCAACTTAAAAATCATTGGAATTTAGATCAAATCCAGGTGTCATTGAAAAAATTCCCTCATAATTTGTCTGCTCAAGAACCTTCAATTCATTATCGGCTTTTTACCTACTTTTTTTCTTTTTTATTTTTAAGAAATAATATCAATAATATTTTATTTTAAAATATTATTCCAACTAAACTATTTCTATAATATTTTGATCATCATTTTATTTACAAATTTAGTTTTTTTAGAAAAAATAATTAATATTAAATAAAAGTTATTTTGAAGTTTAAAATAAGTTGTAACAATCATGTGTCCCTCTAACTACAACTTGCAAGTGAGATATATACAATGAATATTCGATAGGATTGTAAGTAATCATTGTTTTCGATTTGCTTATTATTTTTATATTCACATGTTACAATAATAAGTAATCATTTGATATATGAATAAATAATTAAGATGAGAAATTTTATTAACGATTGACAATTGAAACAAAAACTATTGACATTTAAAAAATTATAACTACCAAGTATTTTTAACACTAAATTTTTTTTAGGTCTTCAAGTTCTCCTTCATCTTTTCCTCGGAGGGGTTATTTGTGGTTCAAACCCCCTCTTCTTCGACAACAAAACTCCACCTCGGACCTCATTACCGGAGTTCGAAGTAGTGACCAACTCTTCGCCCATATAAAGTTCCTTCTCTAATGTGGTTCCACCGCTCTAGTTGCAAACGTCGTTGGGTTGTTGATGAGGATGATGAGAGGGTTGTGGTTGGGAGAGAGAAGGGGAGAGGGTTTTTAGATGTTGGGTTGAAGGTGAAAACATGTTTTAATGGGGAAGAACGGAGAGAGGGAAGAGAAATGTGTTAGATTACATCTGAAAATATGTGTGCATAATAATGTCTTTAAGTTTGTCACATCATCACAAGTTAATGTCATTGATGGAAATTTAACATAAATGACCAACTTACTTACTTTTTAAAAGACCTCATAATTAAATTGACTTTTTTTAAAACCACTTTCTAAAAAAATTAGCAGACAGATGATGGTCAATGAGTAAGTTCATGAGAATATACTTAATACATAAGAGATAAATCAGATAAAAAAAAATGCAAAACATATCAATTACACCTAGGTCTAATATCCATCAATTTTTAGAATGTTTTAAATTGTTGAAAGATATTACCAATAATTGGTGACACCTTATGAGTATAATAAAAAAAATATCCTGATTTATTTGAACTTGATTCGTGAAATTACTGTTTAAACTTCAAATTAAAATTGACATGATAATTTTAAGTAGGAATGACACACTAAGTCAATAGACTTATCCCTAGTTCATTATTACTGTTATCATTGTGGGAGGTTGAATTGACATTTTCATCAAATTTTCTCAAGTCATTTATTTCAGTTTTTTTTATAATTTTTATATTAGGTGTAAAATATTAAAATAAAAGAATTGAAAGATTACAATTTTTGGATTATGTTATTTAAAGATGTAAATATGCAATGATATTCTAATTTAATTCATAAACACTTATAAATTAAATCATAAATGATATGATGTAAATATGTAAGGAAATCATTGACAAGTCCAATCCCAATTGGTTTTAGCGCTAGATGCTATCAAATACATAGAGTTGGGATGTTTCGTAAAAATAGTTTCACTTTTTTTTCAGGGAATTTTATGTTTAAGCACTAAAATACTGAATGAGTATTAAAATTTCTATCTTCATCTTAATACCAATATTTTTTTACTTAAATATGTTTTTAGTCTTTCTACTTAGATAAAATTGAAATTCTTCCTCCATCAAAATTATAGACTAATTGTTTTCTTGTACTTTGGAAAGTTTTGAAAAAAATATAAAAAATTATAAGGGGTTGTATTGGTAAGATCCAACGGTAAACAACTGTCCACATGAAAAACAACAAAAAAATAAATTAATATTTTTGTTTATATTTAGATTACATTTATCAATTTGAAAGTATAGATAAATTTGCCACAAAAGCTTCTAGAAAGAAAAATAAATAAACTTATTTATAAATTAAAATTAATTTATACACAAGCTTAAAATAAAAAGAGTTTATATATATTATTTATTATAATATATTTTTGTCATATAAAAAATATTAATTATAATATACTTTTTAAATGCTTTTAATATTTTTAATATAATTTATTTTTATTTTATATAAAAAAAATTAGAATTAAATGACAAACAAGCTAGAGTCATTTGCTAAGATTTTTTCAAGATTTTTCAAAGTATAAAGAAATAATTAGTCTAGCGTCTTAATAAGGACGAAATTTAATTTTACCTAAAAATACATTGTTTAAAGACATATTTAAATCATATATTTTTTAAAAATTAAACATATATTCAAATCTTAACTATTATCCTATGTGAAGCGTCTGTTTTATCTAAAAACTGATTAAATGAGTTAGAGTCACATCATCATGAATATAATTAGTTTATGTATGAAAATTGACAACCCAATTGAAGTTTGTAAACCCTAACCCTAAACACTTTAATTGTAAGAAACACTAAATTATACATGTTAACAATAAACACAATCAATGCAAATGTATGTGCATATTAGAATTTAGTGAAAACTACTCCTAAAATTCTCATTTGACAATTAAAGCACTTAGGTGAGTTATGTGTCTGACACACCCTAAATATGCTTCATATTATTGAACCCTAACACAAACATTTCCACCACCAGTTGCTTTCAATCACTGTGCACACGTTCAATTCGTAACACAGTACATTTTACACTTGTGGTAGTTGTACATTCAGGAATCACCTCCATAAATAAATATAAAAAGGACATTTGATCAGAACCCACGTGTTTCCATTTATGTTGCTTTATGATAAATCATTTTTTGTTCAACGAATGAATAAGTAGCCATAGGTAGGACCATGTTTCTATTTGAAGTTGCCATCTTTAATCACACCTATGTTGTTTATGTAATTCATCAAAAATAACCCATAACAGTTTCCTTCAAACTTTTATTACCAGATAAAATTCACATGTAACTGAGTTTTACCAGTAAGTGAATTTTATGTAATAATAAAAAGTATACAGGGAAAGAAACGCTTCTACAAATTATCATCATTGATCATAAATTATGAGATTGCAAATGCTTATGCTATTTATATATCAGAGGGGATCCTGAGTTAGCCCCAGTTGTTGGTAATTCAAGTAATCAATGCCATTTAATCTAATACAACATAACACATGTTCTGGCAGCTCCTCTTGTTTGTTACCCTGTTACACCAAATGTTACAAAAACCAATGTTAGTATCAGAGAGAAGAAAATAGATTTTGGCACAACAGAAACCACTTGCCTGAATTGTGAGGCCAACATCTAGAGTGCAAATCTTTAATCTTTCTAGGAAAGCTTCAAACCCTTTCCTTGATATATAACTGAATCTATGCATATCCAAATCAATCTCAAAGTAATTTTCACCCTGTAAAAAGATAATTCAATTGGAGGTATTATTCATAAAACAATTTATCATGTGAGTCTGCTAAACAATATATATCCGTAACAAGACAAAAATATGTACATAGCTTTCTTCACATCACACTGTATGTTACCATGTCTTATTACTTTTCCTTTTTCTGAGTTGTGAAATTTGCAGTACAAATAATAACATTGTTCATTAAATAGTTAGAAGAATCAGTGGTTATGTGATTGGAAGGAAATGTCACGCATTAAAGTACTGCACGTGGAGGTCCCTTGTCTTTTATAGTGAAATGACACCACTGAATTGCGAGGCAAAGCTATACAGAAAACACAAGAAATCCATAAAGATGAAACCAAAGAGTACACACATCAACAATGAGAAGGAGCCCACAGGAAAACTTTGAACTTCAGCTTTCACTTTTACAAAGTCCTAATTTCATGATATGCATTTTTGGTTTTCTCGGTGATTGACCATTCTGAATTAACTGCTAGATAAACAAAGTTCAAGACATATCATGCTGCCACTAACTGCCATCACTAATCACACAATGACATGAATGTGGACACAAGCAGGACCACCTTATCATTAAAGTATAATAACACGTATGCATGTATAGAACGTCACGTTCAGATTCTGTCTGTCATATTCAGCTTCAAGATGCTATCAAATGGAATAATGGGGTGATTAAATGAAATTATGCAAGTAAAAAGAGCTTGGTTTTCTGATTCTTCAAGATCATTTAAGATTTTATGTTGCCCATTATCAAGTTGAGTGCTTATAACAGGTTTATTATAATCAGTGTCTTAGTGGATGGGTAATGAGACAAACCGTGTAAAACTCATGCTGGGGACGTGAAAGAACAGGTTTCTCATTGTAAGCTTGCATAAGCTTCCTTTCTGCTGCACTCAAATGAAGATCTTCCAAGTTGACAACACGGCCTAATATTTTCAACCTTTCCCTGAAGGGTGCAATTGTATCTACGGGAAAACCCTTTACCTTTTCAACTTCATCGTCCATCAATCTCTGTACAACGACATAGATGGATGTTATTTCATCAGCTACACATAGGTCAGTAAAAAGAAGTAATAGAGTTTTCCTCAAATTAACAGACAAAAAAGGCAACAATATGGTAATTGAAAAGGAGACATTAAATCTAACTTAACACTACTAAACATTCAATACTAGTAGGTCTTCTATGCTATACGATCATGATTTACAGCTAATACATCACATTATTACTCGAAATCTTTTTATTTTGTGGACAATAATCTTAGTAACCAAGAAAATATAGAGATGACAGCAATTTTAACAGGGTGTACCACACTCTCAGGAATATTGAGCACTAATTGACACATGAAGGCTCCATCTTACTCTGATGCTTTCTTGAAAAGACAGTGGAAGCTCCTTGGAGTAACTTTCCGAAAGTTTAAAGTACAAAACAATGCTCATTCCTTCACCATCAGTTTCTCCTTGAAAAAGTGTGGCAGGATAGAGTGGAACCTAAATTCCGCAAAACAAAAAAGTATAAGAATATGCAGCCACAAATTGTTCTGTTGACAATACCATATTAACTAAAGGCAAAAAGATAAGTATTAGAATGGACCTACAAGAAATTCCTGTTGGAAATAGAACAATTAATAGCAATTATAGCATAAAGTATAACTAAATTTTAGCAATGTAGGAGTACCTGAACGTTTACAACAAGTATGGGAGGAAATTTCCCTGAGGAACTCATAACAGGAAGTTCCACAAAGCGAGCTATATGGTCTACTTTCCGTGGAGACAAGAAAACATCTACACCAAATGGGTAATATGCAGAATAATTAGGAGCGAAGTCCTTTTTCTTATCCCTGCATAACAACACCAAAGTCAAACACTATTTGTCTGAAACATCTTATTTTAACTTTAAAACTATATATGCATTTATTAACACATGGGTGAACATGCACTGTCAAACAAACTACAGACAAATCTTAATCTTACTTGAAATAATTTACTCCTCGAACTTTAAAAGTGGCTGCGTCAATTTGTGACCAACAATCGAGCATTTTCTTCTCAATTGGACAAAAGGGTACTTGAGAACCTGCAACTGGTCTTTGTAGAAGTTTCTTTGAGGAGACTGAAAACAAGAAAAGGGAACGTAAAATAAGAATTACAGCAATTGTATTTTCTCAAATCGCATCACAAGATAGATGCATTCTCCTGGAAAATGCAATTTACTAAATTATCTTTTGCAATGTAATTACAAATTAACTCTACACGCTATATAAAAAAATAAATGTTCTTCCTTCCAGCTATTAGCTAGACACAAAAAACTCTTAAAAGATACTTAAACTAATGTTAAGATAAAATGAACCATGGAGTCACAAGAAAACTGTTTCAAGAATTTCAACTCACATAGAGTAGCATTCCCGTGTCCTTCTTTCCATTTAAAGGAAACCTTTGTAGGAGTCTTCTTCCTTGCATTAGGAGGACTAGAACTTGATGATCTTCTCTTTTCAATGGAAGGAATGGTAGATGCAAGACATGGCAAACAATTGTTCGGAAGAATCCCACAGTTATCCAAAAGTCCATCATCCTTGTTGGAGTTCGCGTCAACCGAGGAAATTTCATCAAGGAACACAGGCTCACGGGGAGAATCAATGACATCTACACCAGAATATTGAACACCTGAGCTTCTGGAAGCCTCAGACATATTTGCAAAATTTCCTGCCTGTAATTCCTGTTTCTGAATTTGATCTGTGGAAACTCCATGGTTGCCATTTCTTGAAGATGGAAAACTTAATACAGACCCTCCTTCAATCCCACTCAGAGATACAACATCTGCAGATATAAATTGTCTTAATAATCATTTTTAAGGGTAATAGTATCTAAAAATCACTAAGTAGGAAGCAAAATATAAATAAATTTAAAAACGGAAAATTATACCATCAGGAACACTCTGGTAATCATCATCACAGTCAGAGTCAAATACTGCAACCGAATCAAACCATGCCTCTTCTATACTTCCTGTTGCTGTTGCCTCACATTAAAATTCCAAAAACACGTTAGCAATGATAAAAGCCAAACTAAAGCTTGCCAGGATTTCAGAAGAAAAAAAATGGTTTATGCAGTAGCTGTAATAAACTAGATGTTATATGGTATGCTTATCAAAATAACTAAATAAGCAATCACCCATAGAAGAAACAGATCAACATGGCCAGAGAGCTGAAATATTCCATTGAATTACTTTTCAATAAAGGTGACCTGGGTCTGAAATGATATCCGTAATGACAGAAATTAACAAGTATATTCAGTTCCCCTTTCAGAATTAACATTAATTTGCTTCAAATAGTAAAACTCATGCAATTGTAAGTACTCATGTCAGTAATAATATGGATCTAATTCCAGCAACTAATGCTAGTTTCATGAACTCGTTGATCAAGCCTAAAAGCGAAGCTGGAATGGGTAGAGGCATATCATAAATGCACAACTCACCAACTACGATTGTGCTCAACCACCTACGCATAGACATCATATCGGTATTACTGTTACCCACAAATTTCAACACCACTTTTCCAGCTGAAGTCTTACTACGTTTATCCTTAGTTCTAGTCCCAAAATTAAATTTCAACTCCTCCCTTCATAATGAAAATAGAAATAGTTTAGCTAAGCCTGCAAGTATGTCACAAAAACAAAAATATTCACAATGCTTTGGTTGCAAATCACAATAATTTGCACCAATTATTAACATACACTTCATCCTCCTATAAACCATTTCTTCGCTTAGCTTCAGCCGCAACTTCAGATTTCCTATACCCATCCTTTACACGCAAAGTGACCAGCTTCACCAACAACATTTCCCAAAGTTCAAAACTCCAAGTCTCCAACTACCCGAAAAGTACCAAAACGATTCGCAAACTCAACACAACAGAATTCTAAGTTTCCAACAAACAACAAAAATTGCAATTCAAAACAAAAGAAAACGCCAAACATATGTCTGCTCTCTCATTTGCAGCCTTCTCTCCAGATAATCCTTTCACAGAAATGCAACCCAGAAGACCAAACAAAAGATTAAAAAAAAAGGATGCAGTAAAATATCAACCTTGGAAAGTGGGGTTGGCAAAGGAACAATCAGGCAACCCTGCCCCATCAACCTTCTCCAATGATCCCTTACACAACCGTGAAGTAACTTTTCTCCTGAGTCCCTCTCTCCTCCTCTTCCTGGTTTTCTTCTTGGAAGAGCTCAACCTCCCTCCCACGCACCCTTGTGGAGTTGAAACACACGCTCCCATATGATCAACACCTTTGTCTCAGATCCCTCACCACCAACAACAACAAGACCAACACCCCAGAAAGTTCTGTCATATAGACACCATGATAAGGAAAACAGCATAAACTAGAAAAAGAAAAATGAGCAAACAAAAGGAGCAGTTGAAGAAGCTACCGGCTGAGGCTTTTTGTTGAAGTTACAAGAAAGCCTTCCACTTTCTTTGCGCCCATATCATAATGAAACCAATAAATAAGCTACCCCAGAGAAACAGAACACGAAAAATGAAAACAATAAAAAAAAAGTCAAAATTTTCATCCTTATGATGATTCTAAGAAAATAATAATAGAAATAATAGAGTACAGTAAGGGTAGTTGTTGTAGTTGGCAGGAGCGTGGGGGTCCCTTGTGGCACGTGGCGTAAGATAATTAGGCGAACGTGTGGAAGAGTGGTACAGAATGCAGCGATTGTGGATCAAAATCTACGTTGTTGCTTGCTACTGTTCTTTTGGCGTTTATCTGACGTCGTTTCACACACTCATGTAAAGTTCTCAGTATCTTTATCCACCTCCGTATATTGCGTGTAGTCAATCCAAATCTGTGTTTGTAGAGAAAATCAAAGCTCACTGCGTTGAGACACAAACATTCATATTAGTACCTTTTTCCTCAATCACACCATCAACATGGGTCCCCTCAAGCTCAGGTTTTTATCATATATGTGCTGGATATGAATCACATTTAGATCTCTACCACCCCTTTTATCACTCTTTCTTTTTCCTTTCAAATTCTTAATTTTTATGCATCAAACAAACATCTGTGACATTCTTCTTAACCTCTTGTTTCTTTCTGCTAAAAACTAATGATTAATTTGTGGAGATTCCAAGCACCAACATTTCTCATAATCGACATTTTTAGCCACATGTTTGATTAATTAATTTTGTATGACATTGTTTGGACTTTTGTAGAAAATATCTCACTAAGTGATTCACAAGATCAAACTCATGACAGTGTTACTGTAGGAACATGTTACAGTCACCACTTGAATTGTTTGTGGCAATGCTATATTACAGGAGAGAGAAATGAGGAAGCTTTCTCTTCAAAAAGATAGGCCAAATGTCATTATCATTCCAATTCTTAATTAGGACAAATGGGTTATGTTTGGGGACAAATAAACCCCTCCTTAAGATTTCCTAATGAATCTTCACCAAACCAATAATGATATCTAGTTCCATGGTGACTATAGCCACTGTTTATCTTAATGTTCAATCATTATTATGACTATGAATCAATTTGATAAAGCAAGTTCCCCGAAAGAATATGGAAATTTTGAAGATGGAGACATTTTTATTGTCAATTTGGAAACTTCACTATTCCAAGTACACGGTTTCTGTTGGATAAAATGGGGGGAAATGTCAAAAAAAAAACTTCAACTTCAATTTTCTATTCATTTTAGTTTGTCCCTATCTGCAATGGTGTGTTATCATTTAACTCCTTCTAATGCTTTTTTTTTAATTTATTTTTCTTTCTCTTGACTGATCTCATCGTTGATAAAATCTTATATATTTCACATTTCATAAGTTATATATAAATGAAGAAATTGATTACCTAAGGTTTAATATTAACATGTTGTATGTGATAATGATTAGGTTGGTAGAACAGAAGTTAGGTGTATAAGAAATTCAAAATATGATAAGGACTTCCAATATATTTAAAGAAAAGGGAATGCAGCCTTTATAATTTTTCTTTTCTCAAGGGAAATTTGATGAATCTTGCCATCATTACTTTGGGAAAAAGAACACACTTTTAGGTCAAAAAATATCACTCGTGATTAAATTTAAGTTAATTAAATATGCTACAACAAAACTGCGTATAATACGTATTTTATTTATATATATATATAAATTATTTAGGACCTCTCTCTACCACTTGATAGTTAATTATCATTCACAATAAATAAAAGCTAGTTATAATTTTAAGCCAGGCTTATTAGGAATTTAACTTTTAAAGTAATCGCAAAAAAACAGCCAGAAGTTGTGTACTTGGTTTAAGAAAGCAATGAACATAAATAGAAAACAAGTTTTGAAAAAATGCTAAGTGAAATTTTAAATTCTTTAATATAAAAGAAACATGGAAAAAAAAAAGAGGAGAGGGGAAAAAAGAATATTCTTTTTCTATTTGCTTAAATAGAAACAAAATAGAAATGATTTTTTTAATGAGTTTGATAGTAAGAAAGTAAGCAAGTGTAGAGTAACATAAATACATGAAAAGGATAAAAAAAAAGTAATAAAATAAGAGAAATATTGTGAATGGAAATAATGAGAGATAGAGTAGATTCTAAGATGTTTAATTTAGGAAAAGTAAAAATATAAGATAATAGATTTTGATATAAACTTCTATTTTTCCTCACCCTCTATTCTATATCTACTGTGTTTCAAATTCTACCAAATAGATCGTCTTGAATTTCAATTTCGTTTTCTAGTATATTTGCTAAAATAGTTTTTTCAAATCATTAAAATATATTATTCAAATAAATTATTATTATTTTTTATATTTTTTGTTTTTTTTTCCTTTTTACAACTCCATTTGACATCTAATGAAAAATTATTCATAAAACTAAGAAAAACACAAAAAGAAAACTAAATTAATTTTAAGGTAAAAAATAAAAATAGAAGATATTTACGAAAAAATCACATAAATATTAATAAAATATTTACAAATTCGATTATAAAAATTAGAATTGATTGTGCTTACATAATTTAAATAATATAAATGATAGTATAAATTATGAATATTTCTAATTTATCATTTTTATATTATTAATATGTTTTATATTAAAATAAAATAAAATAATAAATAAAACTGAATAAGTTAATTTAATATTTATTAATATATTTTTTATATTAGAGAAAAAATAGTTAAAATATAAAATACTAAAATAAAAAAATTAATATTTTATTATAGTTACATTTTATATTATAATAAAATAAATAATTAAAAAATAATAAATAAAATAAATTAATTGAAATTTTAATATATTTTATTTTTAATGATGATGAGAAAAGGGAAGGGGACCTCTCTCATATTCAGAGAGAAAAGGGAATGTAGTGATTGATGTGCTTTCTAGGAGACATGCATATGCATTGTTGTCTGTGCATGAAATCAAATTGTTTGATCATGAATTTTGATAAACATGTATGTGAATGATGTGATCTTGTGGAATTTAATATAATTTTTGAATTTTTTTTATAATTTATATTATATTTTTAATTAAGTGGTTGAATCATCACATAAAAGATAAAAGAAAAGTTATCATAGTGTCAATATGAAAAGAGAGTTTTTTTTAAGTAATTTATTCTCTTTTTCTTAATCTTCTATCTCTTTATGATATGACATGATTTTTTCTTAATGAAATTAAAATTAATTATATATTATAGAATACATTTATAATGTTGATTATGTTTTCTTTAAGTTGGATTGATCGACTATTATTTTGAAATTCTCATTTCAGGCCATTTTGAAAAACTCAAACTCTAGAAGTTATAATATGTGAATTCAGATAAGATAAATTAAATTTAAATTTGTTTGTTTTACAAGTTGGTAATGGTCTTGATTTGGAAAAATTATGAGTTTCAATACGAAATAGATTTTTATAATTTCATTGAATTGAATAAATGAATTAGTTTAAACATTTAGAAAATTTCATTTGTATTGATTTGAACTAATATGTGAGATTGAATTATGTGCAAATGATTTAGTATATGTTTTCATGTGCAATGTTTGAAGTTTGAGATTTGATAGATGTTGTGAATGTTAAATTGCTAGTGGTGTATAGTTTTATAAAATTTTGAAATAGAATTTTTTTTGCATAATTTGCTAGGCAGATCTCAAAAGTTGTCTAATATATTTGAGGTATTATTGAAAGGACAAAATATTGAAAAAATATTGAGCAAAATTCCTCTAGTCACGTGACAGATAAAAAGTTTTTTAAGATTAAGTGCACTACAAGAAAATCATGAAATAGAAACCAACTTTTAGAGACCAAAATAATTAGTTACAATACGAATTAAAATAGAGACCATTTTAGAAACTAAAAAAAAATTGGTTTCTATTATTTTCTATTATTGTTAAATAGTTTCTAAATTGATATCTAATTAACAACTAAGGTTTTAACTACCAATTATTTAGTTTCTAAATTTGGTAGCAAAAACCTTGGTTGTTAATTAGATACCAATTTAGAAAGTATTTAACAATAATAAAAAATAATAGAAACTAATTTAGAAACCAAATTTCTTTTTAATTTCTAAAATGGTCTCTATTTTAGTTACTATTGCAACTAATTATTTTGGTTTCTACAAATTTCTTGGAGTGGTATGACAAATTTACAATTTTGCTTAATCAAACAAATATATGAATATACTTTTTTAATGTTACATTTAATGCTTGAAATTAATTATTTAGTGATAATATGAGTTTTAAAATTGAATTGTGTTGAACACATAAATGATGATTATTTAAGTGGTGGTTTGGGTAAGATGTAATATGTGTTGAGTAATGGATTCATTAATGAAATTTAGATTTCTCTAAATTCCAAATCAAATCACTTATATGATTTTAATTGTGAAAAGATGATGGAGATACTAGTTAGGTACATACGACAAAATACTGTGACTACATATTACTTGAAATTTATTTTAATTCTTAGAGTTTTTTTTAAGGTGAAATTAAGAATGTGATTGATTGAATAATACATAATCAAACATGTATGAATCTTATATATAACAAAGTTGATATAATATTTTTAAATATTATTATTTATATTTATAAATTATATTTTCATATTAACTTTAAAAATTAAAAAATACATGTTATATTTTGTATTTATTATCAGTAAATATGTACTAACTATTGGACATATCAAGGATCCTAATTTAAAGTGTTTCATGAAGCTGTGTATTGAAGTCTTGAGTGAAGACTTTGTGTCTTATTGTCTAGGTAGCTTAGGTTTTGTTTTGGTTGTCTTGATTTATCTTTTACCTTGAGTAATGATGAAGGGTCCAAGAACCAAATCATTTTCAATTGATTAGATTGTTTTTTAATTAGTTAAAAAGATTTTCAACTGATTAAAAATGTTTTCAATTGGTTAAATTTTTTTTTTTTGAAAATTTGTAGTTTTTAATTGATTAAAATTGTTTTCAACTGGTTATAGTTTTCTTTACTTGAAATGTGCAGTTTTTCAATCGGTTATTTTGTAAATCAATTGATTGAAAATTATGAAATGTTTTAGATTTTTCTGTAATGTGTTTTACCTCTGAAAAATCATATTTTAATATGAAAGATATCAAGTATTTTTAGTTTAAACACTTTCCTTCTAAGAAAAATCAGTTTTGAAACAAACTGGGTGTTTTAAGTAAAATCAACTGATTATTTTGATTTTTAACTAGTTGATTTTCTTGACAGTACCCTATTTTGTTTTAAAACAATTTCTATTTTAACTCCTACAAAAGGGTGAGTTTGTTTTCTAAAAAAAGGTTTTGAGAATTGTTTACATACAACATACTTTTACATTTTAAGAGAATCAAGAGTGAGTTGTTTTTGGAGAAAATTAGTCTTTGTTAATCTTTGAGTGTTCTTGGTGCCTAATTTTCATCATTCACTTAAGGTCAAAGGTTATTCAAAGTGTTGTTGTGAATTGGGAGATCCTTTTGAGTTTCTTGATTCATAGTTAAGGTGAATTCGTTCCTTTTCATAACTGTGTTTTAATTCTGTGTTTTTAAGTATCAAGATAGAGTTTCCTGGTGGGTATCACAGTTGTAACAGGGTGTTGCAGTGTGTGGTTTAGTTCTTATAGGGTTTAAGAATTGTTTTTTTATCTTCTTTTGTAAAAAGAAATTGTTGATCTAGTGAATTTCATCTTGGTGTGAGGTTGGACTGGATGAAACTCAGTTTTGAGTGAACCAGTATAAATCTTGGTGTGCTTTAAACTTTCCTTATCACTACAATTTAATTTTCTGCATGATTGTTCTTACTGGTGTAAAAATCAATCGATTGTTTTTAAAATTAATCGGTTGTTTTTAAAATTAATCGATTGTTTTTATCTACAAAGTTATTTTACTTTTTGGATTGGACAAAATTAATGTTCTAAGCAATTGTGTGTGAATCTATGTGTATTGGTTATGTGTGTATACATTTGCATTTTTTGAATCAAAAAGCTTTTTGAAAGTTGTGTTTGACTCTATTGGATTGTTAATTGATTCTTGAAAGCTGAAATATTTTTCGTCCTTTACCAAAACCAAAAAAAAAACAATCTATTATTTTGAAGTTTAAATTGTTAATATTTTTCCTGATACTATAACCAGAAAATCAATCAGTTGTTTTCAGGTTTAATCAATTGATTTTTCTTTGTTACTAAAATTAGAAAAACAATAATTTGTTTTTAAAGATAATTTATTGAAATTGATTATGAAATTTGTTTCTTAAAAATAGATTCAAATATTTTATAAGTGAAATTGATTTACAAGTTTGTGTATTCTGATATATGTGCCTAGAATTTTTTAATCAATTATTTTTAATAATAACCGTGTTTTTTCTTTCTGAATCAGTGTTCTTTAGAAAATTTCAATATGTTCTTTTGAGAAACAATCAATTGATTTTCTGTCAGGATTGACTAAACTAGCTTTTGCGAAAATCTACCTAAGTACAATTCACCCCCCCCCCCTAATTAATTTAACATGTTAAGCTTCTTGTATTTATTACCATCATGTAAAATGTTCATTTTTTTATCCATGTTGTAAACTAATCTTTTGCAAGTAAATCACACTTAGTGCAAATTGGTTATGGAAGGCTATTATGTTTTGGTGTTGCAGAAAAACAGGAAGGAATAACAAGAATACAGTGTTGTAATATATCAAGCTAACACAAATAGGAAGCTCCTACGTGTTCAAAGTTGTATTCATCTATAAAATTTGTTAAAGATGAGTCTAGTTATAAGTTTCTGGTACAGGATCCAACAAAGGAATGGTGATATTACATTTGTGTTGTTTAAGTAATTACAGCTTCCTGTAATTGATAAGTAGGGTGCATCACCTATTTATGAAGATTATTACTTTTAGGTATTCGGGTTGTTGAGGTTTGAAGTTTTTGTAATTGCTCTCTTGCTAGTGTATGTTTGTCTAGTGTCTTTAGACAGTAAGAGATTTTGGTTGGAAGAGAAACTCATCATACCTATGTTAAAGGGAGATTCAAGGTTGATAAGTCTTTTTCACTTTTTGTAAAGGGCTTGAACATCTCTTCTATGTCCATTTTATTAAATTCATTTTTTGTTAATAAAAAATGTATTAACATATAAGCATACATATTTTCATAATAAAAAATTGAATGTATACATTTATTTCTCTTTTATTACACACATATATATTAGAAAAAACTTACACTACAAGAAAATTGAGATTTACAGACGAAAGTAAATCCGTCGGGAAGAATGAATTATCAACGAACCCAAATGTTTAAAAAAAAGAATGAATTTCGTTTGTGTTGGGTGTCGTTGATCCTATTTGTCATACATTATCGACGAACCAGACTGATGGACCTAATTTTTAAAATAAAAAAAAGTTAAATATTGATGTATAAACATGTTTCTCCTTTTGGTTGGGTGACGTGGATTCCATTCGTTGTAATGTATCGACGGGTCAATCGATGAATCATTAATATGTTCAAGAAAATGAGCACTAGAACATTTCTTTTTCACTTTCCTCAAATTCACGAACCCTAAAATTTGACTTCTTCTTCTTCCCCCATTTCTGAGTCGTGACACCATCAACACACACTTCATTCTCGAAGTCAAAATCCCAATTCTTGTCAATCCTAACCCTATTTGGCATTGCCTTCTCACACTAAAATCTCGTGGGAGAAGATTGAAACACAATTGGAGTTGACCGCTAGGTCTGAAAATTTTATTGTATTTTCGTGCGTATTGTGGCAGAATATCAAAGGTATGTTGATTGCATTGAGTTACCCGTTAAAAAGTTAGGGTTTTCAAATTCTCGTTGCATGTTTGTGAAATTGTAATATATATTGTCAAGTGTTCTTTGGAGGTTGATTCAGAAGTTTTGAAAAACCTTCGTTGGTTTTTTTTGTAAGAACATGATTCGCTCTAAGCCTAGTTGCGTCTTTTCCATGTATTTTTTTTGTTAATTGGGTCATGTTCTTTGTGTTTGACTAATAAGGAGAATTTTGTTTTATCCTTTAAATTTCCATTTGATTTTTGTTTTTCTTCATTTTTTGTAGTTTTATCTAATTTTGTGTAATGTGTTGACTTGATTTTTTTTTTGTGCCTGAACTATGAATGCTCCAGTATAATGTTGATAACTACATATATAAGAAATATTCATTAATTTGAAAGCTTCACACAAAATATTTTTAAATAGCTTGTTTTTCAAATTTTTCAGGAAGAAAAAAACTATTAAAAACAAAATTCAAAAATTGGTGAGGAAGAGTTGGTTCATTTTTATCAACATTGAAAATTATTTCTTTTTATTCCAAATCTTATAGCTATGTAAATAGATGTTAAGTGTATTAGTGAAATTTAATTAAACTTAATTTGACTGTTGAGTATTGGATACCTATCTGAGGGAGCATGTTATAAGAATAAGTTTCTTAATGTCAAGATGAATTGTTGTTAAAACAAATTCATAATTTATCATATATGTACATGCACTTAATCATATTTTTAATAGTTAATTTTGTAATTATTAGTTATAACAAAACAAAACAAATGTTACTCTGTCAAAACAAAATAATATAGCTTCACATGGAAGCATATATGATTATACAAATTTATTTTCTTTTTTATATGAGCAATACTAGCATAGTTTTAAGGTAACATATTTTAAATTATTCCTTTGACGTATAATACAATATGCATATGTCAAAATGAAAGAGTTAATAGGTAGGTTTCTATTTAAAGAAAACTCATTGTTCATATGCTTAAAGTTTACTAGGTAGTTTTGCGTTATACATTTGATATGTGAACATCAACTCGTCTAGGTGAAAGTTTAGTGGAGGCCAAAGCATGAGGAGAAAATTAAGAAAAAATTCAACACTAAAGCATCTCATAGACTATCTAAGATGTTTAGAGATGTTAGGATTGTTGGGGAAAGGCCTGAATGTCTTGGGGAGCATGTTTGGAATAGGTTGTTAGCACATCGGAATTCTTCAATGTATCAAAACAAATATGCTACAATAACAAAATATAGGTCTTTTGAAATGGGTGGAAGCCTGTACACAGGTGGCTCCATTCCCACTCATGAACATGTTATTAGTATGATAAACACTTTAATTGTTTATGTTATCATTATACTAGGTTTTAAAAGTTTTATTTATACGTCATGTTTATAATTGCAAAATGTGTTAAATGAATAGGAGTTTGGTTGAGCCATTTTTTTAGGTGTTCAACAAACCCATATCCAAAAGGATATTGGTCAGTTTGTTGATGAAAGGTCTAGGAAGACACATGTAAGTAACTTTTACTATTAACATTATTTTTATTCTGAAATTTAAATGTTGGTCTATTTCTTTTACTATTAATAATTATTTATTTCTTATTAACAACAAGACTTTGAAACTAGACTTTCCCAGGTGAGATCTGAGATTGGATCCTGTGTTGATAATTCAGAAGAGGTTAACCCTCTTGATCTTGTACAAGACGATATCATTAAGACTCAGTGTTGGGTTGACATTATTGAGAGGGAAAATAAGGGAAGACTTTATGGGGCAGGAAAAATTGGTACAAGTTATAAAGGTGGAAATGGTACCTTGAAGCAACATTCCACTAGCTCGTGCATCAAAATTAAGAAATTCCACAACCGTAGGAGCAACCTCAACAAGAACAAGAACAAGACCAACCACGTTAGGAAAAAAAGAATCAATATGAAAATCCTGATCCCCACAATCTTCTCCTAATTATGCACACTATTAGACACAATAACTTATTAGCTACAATTTTCTTAATTTAGTTTTAAATTTTAATTCCACATCTGATTTATATTTCTTTTTAAATCGATGAATAATATGATTTTTAGAGTGACATTTAGTATTAAATCTATTTGAAATTGACAGAAATGTGTTGGATGCAACATTGAATTCTTGAATAATTTATATTTATTTAAGTTTACTAAAATTGATGGTTATGTCATAGACTATTTGCAATGTTATATCTAACATTGGATTTCATAATTATTTATTATTTATTTTGGATTGAATGGAATTAATGGTCATACCACACACTATTTGGATTGGTATACTGTTGGAATTTAATGCTATACTGTGATAGATTATTTGAAATATGCAAGTACATAAGAATTATGGTAGATATTTTGACTATTGCCAAAATAATTAAATTATCGATGAATACATCCGTTGAAAACTCATTGAACTACTCATGCATAACATTTAATTATTCGTCAGTAAGTATTGTACATGAGAATGATTTAATGAGTTTTCGACGGATGTATTTTTCGATGATTACCTGTGACCACACTCCTTGATAATAATCAACAAACTATATTGTCAGTAAGTGTTATATATGAGATGAGTTTATTGACTTTTTGATAGATTTGTCTATTGGAAAATACTGATAAATGTGTTCGTCAAAAAGTTTTCGACAAACAATTTACTAATGAATTATTTTTCGTCAAAAATTCATTGGAAAAATCCAGTTACCAACCAATTTTAGTAATAAGCGACATATTTTGTCCTTCGAAAATATATATATTTTTAGTAGTGTTTTATATTTAAAATAGTTTTTCATTACGTATGTTTTACTTTTAAAATTAACATAATTGTTAGTGAATATTTATTTAAAGTTAAATCATGTATAATTTAAAAGAGAGCAAGATAAACTTGTGTGACGTACAATTTTTTTAAAAACAAATCCAGTGTATTTAAATAAGAATGTTATTTAGTGCATTATCGGCATCAATTAATTTCCTTCTTGTACATGAACACAATATATACTTGTAATTTCTTTTATGCTTGTAGATAATTTTTTAATTTCGAATCAGATTATTTAAAATATAAATTCAACTAAACAAATTTGATATTAAATATAATCTAAATAAAATTATATAATAAAGAATACTAAAAAAATAGTTTTAAAAACTTAAAATCAAATCTGTTACATAGTAAAATTTAAATTTAAATAAAAAAATTTCTTTAAAAAGAAATTTGATTTTATAAATATATAAGTAAAAAACATAAATATACTTAAATTAAAATTTAAATCATATTTCACTTATTAATATTTCTCCTCACCAAAACTTTGTCACTTGAACTTTTTTAAAAATATTTAAATAAAACAACTAATAATAAATAACAAACATTTTATGAATTAAATTTAAACTCTCTTTCTAATATTGATGAAGTTCAAGCACACAACTAATATCCTAAAATAAAATTCCTTAACTAATATCTTAAATAAACCTGTAAAAAAAACTTCTTTAATATGTTGGCATAAATTTATTTGACAGCATGAAATTGGTTTTCTTTAGGAGTAAGAAAGAGAAAAGGATAGAAGAAGAATCTTGATGACATTTTCTCAAAACCACCACAAAGAATATATCATGCTTTCGAAAATTTATGATAGAATTAATATTGTGTTTTTAAAATATTGGTTGAGAAAATAATAAATGAATATTAATAATCATGAAAACACATAAAAATTAATCTTAACACTGAATATACATATCATTTTTTTTCAAAAACCTCTGTTTTTAATTTATACTTATTTGTTATGTAGTTTTGTATTTTTTTAAAAAAAATACTAAAGTAAGATATTATGGATAATTGCATTTAAATAGTTAGAAAAAATATTTGTTCTAAATTTTATGCATTTAAATATAATAGGATTATGCTAGATTCTTTATTTTTTTCAGTAAAAAGTGGAGGATTATGCTAACTAAAAATGTGAAGTACATGGTTTGTTAGGTCATTTGATTAAACTTTCAACAAAAGTTGATTCGTTAATTGTGGATGACAAAGTTAATGTTCTTTGTGCAAAGTTTTAATTGGGGTCTTAATCTTTATAAACAATATTAAGACTCTCACTAATTAGTTGTATCTAGAAAACGTTGATTAATACATTAATATTAAAAAATTAGGGAATTTATTCTTTGTTTTAACACAAAGCGTGTTGAAATGGTAAAATATGCTTTTCATGTTTATTGGTTCAGAGACAAAACGTTAATTGCTAAGGGGAATATGTTTTCTTTCTGGATGAATGGGGAATAAAATTCTTCACTTTTAATTATTTTTTATCTTATCTAAAAGATACAAAAATTAAGAAAGGTTAATTAAACATATAATTTTTAATAATTTTAATTACTAAGTATCATGTTTTGAAAATATAAATAGTTGATTAGAATTAGTTGAAACAACTTTTTCAAAAGTGGCTCTTAAATGTATGTAGGAACACTCTACTATTGCTATTATTATTTAATTACTGTCTGCATTAATTGGTTTGACTCCATGCATGCACGTATCCATTTATCCTCATCTCAATTATGAGAGACTCAAACATTTTAATTTTTAAACTATGCTAGTAAAATCATAGTTCCTCTTTATATTCTCATATATTTAAATTTATCACAAACACTCATGCGTGCGATTTCAAGTTTTCTCACATATACATGTATATATATTATTAATATTTAATTACAAACATTATATGCGATAAATTATTATTTTAAAAATAATTTAAATATTATATTAAAAATATTCAACTGTGTAAAACTCTCATAATTTACGTGAAAAACATATGAATGTACGTGGGTTTATGACTTACCTTTCCGTTTTCTTGTCATAATTGGAAGGTTACTTGGTACAATCAATTGCAATCAATGGAAGGTTAATTGCCACAATCAATTGCAATCAATGGGAGGTTAATTGCCACAATCAATTGTCATCAAAGGAAGATTAATTACCATTAATTGTATTTATTATTGTTGTCTCCTAGAACCACTATATATAGTGGCTTCCTTCCAGCAATGTAACACATAACAAAACAGCAACACACACTTGCTTCCTCTCTCTTTTTCCTATACTCTTTATTTTTACTCTTGGGTGTAAGTGTTTAATCCATATAGAGAGGATTTGTTTTAGGGTTATTTATATTAGTCTTAGAGGAATTCATTGTACTCCCAGTACCATTATAGTGGAAGTTTTGGCTCTCTTGCCGGTGGTTTTTTACCTCTATTTAAAGGGGTTTTTCTCCTAAAAATTTCTGGTGTCATTCTCACACTTTACTTGTTACTTTAATTTCTCATAATCTTTAGTTGAAATTATCACGCTTCCGCACACGATATCCCTACAATGCCCAAGAGTTTAAAATAAAATAAAATTAGGATTATAAGTTTTGGTTAAAAAGGTACCAAAACTATACGATGTGTTTTTCATAGGATAATTGTTAAAATGATAAATTGTTTTTCATCAATACAATTTTTTTATGAATTTATCATTTTGGAAGGTACTCTCCTTGTTGACTTACCCTTGGTAGGGAGTAAAAGTGTTATTGGGGTTTAGATGGTGTAGGATGAGGGCAAAGGTTAGATTATAGAAGTATAAAACTTCTGAAACACAAGTTTAGCTCGAATCTCCAAGTTATCCTCCGTTTTCTTAAATTAGACCAATTTTTGTATGGAAGTAATTATGTCATATCCTTAATATTAAAATTGAGGAGTAGAGTCAAGAATTGGGAACGTCCTTTATTACAGTTTGTCCTAAAAGAAAAAGCCTCACAATGAAAAAACAAATCCACAACTGTATTTCACCAATTATTGATAGTGAAAAATCCTTACAAATTTCTGAGTGGATTTTGTTGAGGCATTACCACATGAAAACTAAAAATATCACTCAATCAAAATTTTTATAAACATTAAAATTAAGTTATTTAAGACAAGAGAAATATTTACTGGCCACATAAAAAATCACGAGTTTTTATCTTTTTAATTTGACCATTTAAATATAATACAATATAGTGATTTAGGTTTATAATGTGATACTGTATTTTTAAACTGCATAATTATACAAAACCAGTCAAAAATAAATTTTATGATCGCATGATCATTTAAAAAAAATCATGTTTGCTCAGTTCCAAAACTTACGAACCCAAAACAGATATAGCATGTCAGACTTCGTGATTTCAGGTCAAATTAGACTCAATTGTGGGGGACCAAAATATGACATATCCTCTCATCATTTCCTTCTACATCCCTGTAAATTTGAAATTTTCCACTTTATTTTTTTAATTTATGAAAAATGCCTTTTAAAAGTTACCTTTTGCATGAAAAAACTTTTACATTACGTAATTCAAAAATTATATTTTACATGAAAAATACTTTTAAATTACATAATTTAGAAGTGAAAAATAACTTCTAAATTTGTGTGATCTGAATTTTTTATTTATTTTGAAAACATACAATCTGAGTTTTTTTTTACTTCTATCGTGTATAATCTGAAAGCTTTCTTGAATATAGTCTCAAAGTCTTTTTTTACTTTTATTTCGAAAATATACAATCTGAGTTTTTTTTTCTTCTTCTAGAGTTTATAATCTGAAAGCTTTCTTAACTTCTGGATTGTATAGTCTCAGTCTTTTTTTTACATGAGAAAAAAAGTGCTAGATTGTATAATCCGAATCTTCTACATTGCATAATCCAAAAAATGTTTTTTGATTTCTAAATTGTGTGCTTCTAAAATATCTTTCAAATCACACAATTACACAATAAAATACTTTCTTCTTTGAGTTATACATAATAAGGATGAACAACAAGAAAAGGGCAATGATGGTTACAAGAAGAAAAGGGCACAAAACATATAGGAATAATTTTTTATCCACTGCGCTTTTGCACATGGAAACTATAGGAATGCAGACCAGTGGTGAATTCAAACTTCTATGTCTTCCTCGTATACATAAAACATGGTTTGCAAACTAATAAAATATGACAACTACAAAATTCAAGGCAGGTCAACCCTTCATCCCGGCTGAAAGGATGGCAGTAATAATATAGCATCCTACTCCTCTTACTTTTTTATAATAATTAAGCATTAAATGAAACATAAATACATTTAATATCTCAACCATAAACTACATTAAATTCTTTCTTCATTCAACAACTAGGATTTCCAAACTATATCATGAATTATTCAACAATGAATATATTATTCTAACCAATAGGCAAAGGAAACTACAGAGTTACCAAATGGAAGGTCGAACACTCAAATAATATATATATATTTATTACAACTGCATAGCATCCGAGGCTTAAAATTTATATTATTTTACTTAAAGTATAGTTTCTAAAATTTAAAAAACAAAAGGCAACGGTTTGATTTTAACTGTTGAGCGCTTCGAATTGCTCACTGTTCTGTCAAATTCAGCATAACACAAGGGAAATTGTGAACAATGGCAACGATCGTGAGAGAATAAAATACATATTTTCCAGTGGCATTATATGTAAATTTTCATACTTCCTCCCCCCCTTTAACTAAATATCCAACTTAATCAAAATAGGATATCGGAGTAAACAAATATTGGTCGGTAAATCACCTATTTGCATTGCTGAACATCAACACTTGTTGCATAATTATCCAATACACCAAAGAATATTGTCAGACACTAGCAGAAGGGGTTGAATAACAACTTGAAGGGTTCAAAAACTTAAATTATTTATGAGCACATCTTTAAATTTTCCATTAATTCACAAACCCTATATGAGCAGAAAGAAACTCATTTCAATTTACCAGTTATCAGAGACGCAGTTGGCTATGTAATGAATCCTTCTGTTGCTCATTTGGTCTCGATCCATCGTCAGCCCAAAACACTTCCGCTACACAATAAAACAAATGCATGCCACACTTGCTTCAAAATAGCGACTGTGCTCATTCCCTGAAATAAAATTCTGATGAATAACAAGTATGAAATAAAATAAAGCTTCATTTCAAAACATCAACTGTCCACGGTCAATTTAGAAGAAAGAGGGGAGGAGCGAGATAAAATCAGGCAGAAAACGGAAAAATACTTCAAACATGAGATTGTTTGTACTTATAAATTGTAATATCTAATGACGGATAGTGCTACTAGGGAAAATATAGACAAAAAAGAAAGGAGAAGGATAAGGAATATAGAGAGAAAAAGATAATGCAAATATTCACCATTTGCAGTATATAAGCAGCACATAAATAACCTACAGAGGCTACAATACCTAATGATAAGAAAAACATGGAATTCGTACAAGAGTTACAGAACATAACAGCTCAGTAAAAATAGTACAGCGAGTAGAATATTCAGAGCACATTCTAAACATATCCTAGATATTATTATAAGCTTTTGTAGGTGCAACAGATTTATGGATTTTCGGCTGGTTCTTGTTGGAGATGACTGGTCTTCTTTTGATACTCCCTCTAAAGCTGGAGGTAAGAAAATATCAACTAACTCAAGCTTGGATAGATTGTTGACAAAAGTTAGGAGGAAGAGATTTAGTGAACATGTCAACCAATTGATGCAATTAAGAAACAGAAACTAACTTCATTAGACCTTGTTGAATCTTTTTTCATAAAATATGACAATCGATTTATAAATGCTTGGTTCACTCATGAAAACCCAGATTGGCAGCAATATGCGTGGCATTTAGGCTATCGTAGTACAGAACAACAGCAAGTTTGCAACAAGTGAGTTAAAGATCATTAAGATAAGTGAGCTAGAGGACACAAGCCCACAATATTGGCTTCTGCAGCTTAATGAGAAACAGTGTTTTGTCTCTTTGCTTTCCATTAAGTTACTGAATTCCCATGGCAGAAACATTATCTGGTAACAGATTTGTTTGTATGTACACAAGTGGTCCAATTGGAATCGCTAAAAACAACAAGATTAGTTGGACGAGAGGTTTGATTGTAGAACAATCATTTTCCTAGGCATCCTTTTAGATAGTGTAAGACTTTGTTGGCAGCACAAATATGAGCAACACTTAGTGTTAGAATGTGTGGTCAAAACAAGAGGGGGTGTGAATTGTTTTTACAAGATTTTCGCAAAGATTGGAAGTAGAGTGAAAAGTTCTGAAAAATCAACCAATTGATTTTCTGTTTAACTGGATAAAATTTCAGTTTTATAGTTTTTTATAGAAAATCAACCAGTTGTTTTATCAAAACAACAGGTTGTTTATACCAGCAAACAAAGAACAAATTTCAAAACAGTGTATAAGAGAAGGAATAGAGAGATTCACACAAGGATATTTATATTGGTTCACTCTTAACCAAGAGTTAACCACTGGGAATTCACTAAGCAATCAAAACTAGATTACAAAACACACTAAGAATGTTGATATTGAATCCCTCAAGAACACACAACACTTCTTATCTAAAACCACACCAAGAATGTTGATCTTGAACCACTCAAGAACACACAACACTCCTTGGCAACACCTCAGTTTCCAGAAACCCTTTCTGAAACTAATTTACACAGATTACACAAAATTAGTGTTCAAAAGAAGGAAATAGAATACACCTAGGATTTACAAAGTAGTACAGACGTATAGAAAACCCAGTTCCTATTTTACACACAAGTGATGATCCAAACACTCTTGATTCTCTTGAAAATGTTTTTAATAAGCTCTCTTTCTTAGGTACTTGAAAAGATCACAAAACAGTCTTTATATAGACTCAAAGAAGTGGTTAAAACGGTTAGAACATTTATCAAAAGTAGTTAGAAACATTTCAAAACAGTTTAGAATTCTTAACAGAATTCTGTTAGAAAAACAACAGATTTTTTTTCTAAACAACTGATTGAAATTATTTTGCTGGTAAGGATTTCATATAAAACAGCCCGTTGTTTTATCGAAATAACCAGTGACAAAATAAAGCAAAGCTTTTTCAAAACCTTTTGAAAGCCACTAAGTGTCAAACAACCAGTTGTTTCGACAAATCAACGGATAAAAAACCTGCTATAGTCTCAAGAACCTTTGAGTAGCAGCTTTTTCAACATATTGATTTGAAAAATAACTGACTAAAATTTCACAGCTTTTTAGAAAACACTTCTTTTAAAAGAGATAAAGAATCAAGTGATCTTGGATCAATACAAGATGTGAATTGACAATTCAAAAGCTACTAAACAACACACACAAACACAACAGCAGGTTCTTCAAGTCTTCAAATCAGATTTGGAAGCATCAAAGCACCTTGTTCAACACTGAGTTCAGACATGAATTGACTCAGCTATTGTGAAGCAAAGGCAATGTCAGGTTGTGAATTGGTGAGATAGATAAGGCAACCAACCAAGTGAGAATATGGCAAATGATCTGACAACAAATAAATTGATTCTTGTTGTAGTCAAAGAGATCATTGGTGTAGAGGCTGGCTTCAATAAACCATAATCATTAAGAAGGTCAAACTAATATTTTTTTTGACATATAGAGATACCTAAGGCAGAGTGAGCAACTTCAAACCCCAAAAAATATTTCAACGCACCAAGATCTTTTATCAAAGGTGGGAATGAAGTATATGCTTGATATTAGTCAATTCAGTAATGGAGTTACCAATCAGGACAACCAGCAGAGTAGTGAAATTAGATTGATCATATTTGATGAAGAGACTATGCATAATCTTTTATTCATGAGACAAAAGTAAAATGAACAATTTGTCATATCTTGCTCTAGCTTGCTTCAGGCCATAGAAGCTTGTAGAATTGATTGGGACAAGATCTAGCAACACCAAGGGGTAAGGACATCTATACATCTTACAACTATTCATGGAGAAAAACATTTGTGACATCAAGTTGTTGGAGATGATATTGATTAATAGAAACCAAAGTAAGAATGAATCTAATGGTACCCACTTTTACAACACGAGAAAAACGTCTCAAAATAATCAACTCCTTCAATCTAAATGAAATCCTTTGCATCAAGGCGGGCTTTGGATTGCTCCACACTACCACCAGGTCAACATTTGATCTTATATACCAATTTACATTTGATTGGGTGAACATGAGGAGTATCCACAATATTCCAAGTCTAGTTCAATGCTAAAGCGTCAATTTTAGCTTTCATGGCATCCAACCAACACTATGCTGGAGCAACCTAGTAACTGAAAGGTTTAGATTCCAATGACAAACACATAAGGTAATGGTGATGTGAGGGAGAAAGATGAGAATATGCAAGCATAGAGTTAAGAGGATAGGAATATCTAGGTGATGATTGGTTTGTAAAACGAAATTGGAACTCAAAGAAATGTGAAGGACAACTTCGTTGTCGAGTGGAGCAACAAAATGGTGGTTTTTCCATTGGAACCAGATCTATTGAGGATTGTTGATCTTGGGAAGGTCTGGTGACAATGTTGGTGATGAAGTGGACTAGCCTTCATTGAGTTGTTGTTTTCGAGTGTAGAAATGAATGGATCAATTGTGAGATTAGTGAGGTCAAGAGTTTGTTCATCATATGATTGACTAAACGAAGGTGCATTGGGTAAAATGGTTGGCCCAAAAGGTAGCAAATTTGCGCCATTAGGTGAAAAAGACTTTGAGATGAAAGGGAAATGCATTTAACGAAAAAACTCCATGTCTGGAAGTGAAAATTTCTTTATTATCCAAATGAATAATAACATAACCTTTTGATCCATTTTGAAAACCCACAAAAGCCCCACGTCAAGAGAGTGGATCTTGTGAAGGTGTTCATCTTTTGTGGAAGCATGACCTAATGAACCAAAAACTTTAAGCATGAGAAAATCTGGTAGTTTATCATATAAGAGTTCAAATGGGGTTTTAGTCCCATTAAGGGGAGATGGAACCTAGCTTATTAAATAAACATGTTTAATAGCATGACCATAAGTGACTAGGAATGTGCAATTGAAACATGAGAGTTATGTTGATGCTTACGTTCAACTCTTTCATTTTGTTAGGGTGTGGCAACACAACACATTCGATGCAAAATGCCTTTGGGTGAAAAGAAATCTTCTAGGAAAAAAGTAGGTCCATTGTCAAATCAGATGCACTTAACTTTGGTTTCAAATTAGTTCTCAACTATCAGTAGTATTCCTTGTTTGAGACTATAAACTCCTTCCTAGAGCTTTGATTCATAGGAGATAACTCTGGGAAAGACATTTCCTCAAATATTTCCAAACTTTTGCTACAAAATCGAAATAGAGAACACTTTGAGAAATGGATGGTGATAAAGATTTTGTCAACCAAGACATGACTAGTGTATTGTAGTGTTCCAACGAGGAGTATGCATGCAAGGACAGTAATGGTTCTAGTGAGGAATCCCATTATGATTTAAGAAATGAGAACCAATCGGATGTGTCCTGACTAGGAATGAAAATTATATTCGGTTAATGTAGGTGACAGTGAAAAGGAGGGACTTTCACTAGAGTTATGATAAGGACATCAGGGATTTTGACTAGGGTCTTGGACTAAGCTTGACATGGAGGACAAAGTGATTTGGGAAGATAGAAATAGCAAAGCTCCCAGCTTCGATACCATAAGAAAAATTTAGAGAAAAGAGAAAGGAGACAAATAAGAAATATTAGAAAGGAAAAGATGTTTGCGATATATTCACCATGTACAGTATATGCCAGCATATATATAGAACCTACATAGGCTTCCGTTCCTAATGATAAGAAAAGCATGGGATTCATACAAGAGTGACGGGCTATAAACCACTCGACAAAAATAGTTCATCAGGTAGCATATTATATCCTAGATATTATTAGAAGCTTTTGTAGTAGGTACACCAAATTTATGGATTTTGGCTGGTTCTTGTGTTGAAGTTGACTGGTCTTCTTCTGATAGCTCATACACAATGAAGTCATTAATTACCTTTCTAACCTCAGTGTGAAGGTTCTATTTCAGTGGTCTTCTAATCACAGTCATTGAACTTTTTCTATTTTTTTTTACTGCTTCACAAGATTTATGGATTATAGAAGCCTCACCTTGAATTTATTTATTTATAGTGATATTTGGTCAATCTGCATTGGCTACATATCTTCAGCACATAGAGGCTGTTCATTTTATATTTTTTTTGGTTACTGAATTAACTCAAGGAAACTGAACTCACTGCAACAAGCAGATAAACTTCTCTTTTTTTTTTGAAATGTTGAAGAATACGCAACCAATCTTAAACAAACAGCCAAACTAAGAATTTTCATTCACGGATCAATTGAGAAATCTGCAATTTGGTGCTTCTGTGGTTATTTGTGAACCAGGTTTACCAAACAATTCCTCACAATAAAGTAAAAAAGTACACAAAAAATTCTTCTCCAAGAAAAATGTTCTTTCCTCTTTTGACTGCCACAGTTCAAACTTCAAAGTTATTCTTCCTCACGTAAAAAAATGAAGGTCTAAAAATGTCGTGCCTTTTAGAGTGCAATCAAGTAGGTTCTTGAGCCCTGTCTTTATTGTTTTGAACATCTTCCATCCTAGGTAAGTGATATTATTATTTAATAAGAATGAAATAATTGAACTGTTCATCTATAAATCTAGAAATGAACTTAAGGTCAATATATTTTACTTATTCATTATCTTTAGTTTGTGTACTAGAATGGGCAATGATCACATTGAACCAGGAGTCTAGAAAAGACTTGTCTATCTCTAACAGAGCACTGTATTAAGCCTATAATATCAGACAGTAAATTCTAAAAGTTAACAGATGTATCATTAAATAAATTAATCTTACATGTTATCTACAATCTTCATATCCATTACAATTTCTTCTTTTTGTTGCAAAATGGATGAGAATAACCTTTTATCCTGGAATAAAAATAAGCATCTTAGATTAGATTTTACTTGATAATCATATAACCAGAAATAAAGTAGAATATGCTCCTTGGATGGTGTGTAAAAACAATGGAATGAGAAATATATTGTGAAACTGACTAATAGACAGCCATAATTTACAAAGCAGATGAAGAAATTTACAACTATTCACTGGAACAGAAACGCATTCACTCTCCACAACAAATTGCAAGGGAAAAAAATTTGAATTGGAAAATAGGGCTTCCAGTGCCATAAACATGGTAATTTTTTTGTCTTCGTATACCTTTGAAATTTGCAATAGTTGAAGTAGTGGAAAGAAATAAGTGAAATATATTTCTGAGATATTTTACAAATGTGATTACAGTCTCTATTTATAGACTGTTTTACAACCTAATTAAAGAAAGAAATAATAGGCAATGAAAGCCAGAAATAATGAGTGTTTAAAGCTGTACAAATCAAATCAAATCACTAACAAATCTGTCCTAATAAATATAAAATAGAATCTGCACTTAATTATAACATAATTCTCCTGATTATGCAACACTCCCCCTCAAGTTGGTGAATGTATATCTATCATTCCCAACTTGCAAGTAAGATCTTCGAATTGTTTTGCGGGAAGTCCCTTAGTAAACATATCTGCCAATTGGAGTCTTGAAGGGATGTACTCAGTGGCTATAAGACCATCATCCAACTTTTCTTTAATAAAGTGTCGGTCTATCTCTACGTGCTTTGTTCGATCATGTTGAACCGGATTGTGTGCAATACTGATAGCGGACTTATTATCACATGCCAAACTCATAGGAGCTTCATATTTTATTTTTAGGTCATCAAGTATGATCTTCATCCATAAGAGTTCACACACCCCTTGAGCCATGGCTCTAAATTCTGCCTCTGCACTTGATCTTGCAACTACATTTTGCTTCTTGCTCCTCCATGTCACCAGATTTCCACCCAAGAACATGCAGTAGCCTGTGGTGGATCTCCTATCAACAATCGATCCTGCATAGTCAGCATCAGTATATACTTTCATGGATAAGTTTTCCCCCTTTTTGAATAGCAATCCTTTTCCTGGAGAGGCTTTTAAGTACTGAATAATTTTATCTACTGCTTGCAAGTGTCTTTCTCTTGGATCATGCATAAATTGACTAACCACACTAACTGCATAGGCTATATCTGGCCTAGTGTGTGAAAGATAAATGAGTTTTCCCACAAGTCTTTGATATTGTGTCTTCTCCACTTTTGGGTTTTCCTCATCATTCCCAATCCTATGATTTTGCTCTATTGGCACTCCAGTGGGCTTACAACCCAACTTACCAATCTCTTTGAGAAGATCAAGGATGTATTTCCTTTGAGAAATAAAGATGCCCTGTCTCGAGTAAGCAACCTCTATCCCAAGGAAGTACTTCAGCTTCCCAAGATCCTTCATTTCAAATTGAGCAGCTAGTCTCTCCCTCAAATTTTGTTTTTCAATCTCATCATCACCTGTAATAATCATATCATCTACATAGACCAAAAGTAGAGTGAGTTTACCATTCTGAGAATGTTTTATAAACAGAGTATGGTCACCTTGGCTTTGTCGGTACCCCAAAGATACCATAGCTTGAGTAAACCTTCCAAACCAAGCACGAGGTGATTGTTTAAGACCATATAGGGCCTTCTTAAGTCTGCACGCCTTATTCCCTTCATTAACAATACCATACCCAGGTGGAATCTCCATGTATACTTCTTCCTCCAAGCTTCCATGCAAGAAGGCATTTTTAACATCAAATTGATGCATTGCCCAACCAAAGTGTGCCGCCAGGGAGAGAATAATCCTGACGGTATTCATTTTTGCCACTGGAGCAAAAGTCTCCTCATAATCGATCCCATAGGTTTGAGTGTACCCTTTTGCAACCAACCTTGCTTTATACCGATCCAGTGTGCCATCAGACTTATACTTAACTGTGTATATCCACCTACAACCCACTGCTTTCTTATCTTTTGGTCTCTCTACAATCTCCCAAGTCTCATTCCTTTCTAACGCGCTCATTTCTTCATTCATGGCTCGAATCCAGTTATCATCTTTTAAGGCTTCTTGTACCGATGTAGGGATTTTGATAGAATCAATAGCTGAAAGAAAACTCTGGTGCTGCATAGAAAGTTTTTCTGTAGACACAAATTGGGATATAGGATATTTGGCACAAGATCTTTTTTCTTTTCTCAAGGCAATAGGTAAATCATTTAGGTTAGGTTCAAAAGCAGTATTTAAGGTGTCCTCAAGAGTCTCACTGGTATGAGTTCTTACCTCCGGTTCAGACAATTGAAGTTGCTGTTCGACCAGGACGGGTTCTTGTTGCCTTCGCTGATATTGTTTTCCAAAATATTTGTCTTCATTATTCTTCTCTGGTAATGATGTTGGTGCAGGGTCTTTGTCATCCTTCCTAAGAACGAAATCCTGTAACAAAGGAAAAGGTGGCAACTCAAGGTCCTCAGCTTCTTGAATACTCTCCCCCTGAAGCTGAGAACTAGGAAAGAAAGACTCTGTTTCATGGAAGGTGACATCTTTGGAAATATAAACTTTACGACTTTGAGGATGATAACATTTGTACCCCTTTTTGTAGGGGGCATAACCGATGAAGACACATTTGATGGCACGAGGATCTAACTTACCCCGATTAGGACTATGAACATGGACAAAAGCAGGACAACCAAAGACACGATTCTGAAGACTATTCAACATGGGAATAGAAGGATAGAATGTGGTCATAACCTGAATAGGAGTAACACCCTCTAGAACCCGAGAGGGTAATCTATTAATCAAATAAGTGGCAGTCAGGACTGCTTCCCCCCAGTAAGATCTAGGAACAGATGTTTGGAAAAGTAAAGCTCGAGTAACCTCAAGGAGATGACGATTTTTCCTTTCAGCAACCCCATTTTGTTGAGGAGTGTCCACACAGGTTAATTCATGAACAACTCCATTTTCCTCAAGGAACTTGGAAAGGTTTTGGTTCACATATTCTCTTCCATTATCAGAACGCAATCTCTTAATTGAACTTTCAAATTGTGTTTGAATCATTCTGTAAAACTTTACAAACAAGTGAAAAACTTCAGACTTATCTTTCATGAGAAATAACCAAGTAACCCGAGTACAATCATCAATAAATGAAACAAACCATTTTGTACCCGAGATATTAGGAATAGGTGAAGGTCCCCATACATCTGAATGAATAAGATCAAAAGGTTTAGAACTTTTATTACCATTGGGAGGAAAAGTTGTCCGATGGTGTTTAGCAAACTGACAAACATCACAATGAAATGACTCAGCAGACACTTTTGTAAATAAAACAGGAAATAAGGACTTTAGGGTACTAAATGGAGGATGACCAAGACGTCTGTGTTGAAGCCATATCTGAGAGGATGACCAAGATTCACGACCTTGCTGAAGATTAGAAGTGTGTGCCTGTAGTCTAGCACCCTTTTTACTTTCTTCATGCTGTAAATAATATAACCCGCCCTGCTCTTTAGCAATTCCAATAGTCTTCCCCGTGACAAGATCCTGAAAAACACAATGGGAAGGGAAAAATACCACTGTACAATTTAAATCTTGGGTAATCTTTTGAATAGACAAGAGGTTATTGGATAGTTTGGGAACATGAAGCACATTTTTTAAAGGAAATGAAGGTTGAAGGTGAATGTTACCACGACCATTAATGGGGGTAGTGGAACCATTAGCAATAGTAATATATGGCTTACCGGATAAAGTAGTGTAGGATGAAAAAGAAGAGGAATGAGGTGTCATATGATCAGTAGCACCAGAGTCTATAATCCAGATATTTTCAGTACTAGAAGCATTAAAGGATAAAAAACTAGAACTCTTACCACTCATAGTAAAGGAACAATAGCTAGATGGCTTACTAAGGGAGTCCATGAGAGTTCAAAACCAACTGAGTTTTTCAGATTGGCAAAATTTGATCCTGTTCACACACACAGGAAAAAAAATCTGCCGGAAAAATTTTCCGGTGGCGGTTTCAGGCGGCCAGCGGCGGTTTCCGGCGAGCAGTGGCAGTTCCGGCGAGCGGTGCAGTTTCCGGCGAGCGACGGCAGTGGTGGTCGTCAATGGTGCAAGGTGGTGGTGGTGGTCAATGGAGAAAGGATAAGGAAAATAGAAAGTTGCAGCAATGAAGGCTGTCCAACAAATAATTGCAGCAATGAAGGCTGTCAAGGAAAATGATTACAGCAATGAAGGCTAAAAAAAAATTTGCGGAAGCAGAGTCTCCTAGATCAGGAGCTCTGATACCAAGTGGAAAGAAATAAGTGAAATATATTTCTGAGATATTTTACAAATGTGATTACAGTCTCTATTTATAGACTGTTTTACAACCTAATTAAAGAAAGAAATAATAGGCAATGAAAGCCAGAAATAATGAGTGTTTAAAGCTGTACAAATCAAATCAAATCACTAACAAATCTGTCCTAATAAATATAAAATAGAATCTGCACTTAATTATAACATAATTCTCCTGATTATGCAACAGAAGTTTAAAAATTCCCTTTACCTCTTCATTCATATTTGTAATGGTACCCTGAATCCTCTGTAAGATGAGTCTTAAGCTTCCAACTTCATAATGTAAAACCTTTGAATTATTGTAAAAAATGTTTAGAAATCATAGGAACCTCTCAACCAGAAGTCATTGACATAATGACAAATAAAATATTAAACCTCTTTTTCAGAAACTAAATTTTGTATCTCAGTATCCTTTGCAGATAAAGTTTTCTGAATGTGGAGCTGGTTAAGAAAATATTGAAAATGCATGAATAGATGAAAGTGCAAATAAGTTTTATGGTATTTGATATAGATATAAATATTGCAGATATGGATATATCTTCCATTTGAGCTTGGTTATGGTTGCCAACTTTTGCCACATCCAGCTTTGCTTCAAGCTCTGAGATGATTCTATCCTTTCTTCTTAACTCAGCCTCATTGTTTTCCACTTTGTTTCTTAGATCAGAGATATTTTCTACAACCCAAAAAGGAAGGTTTTTTGAGTTGATAAAACTTAGATGGTATGTAGCACCACATATTATATGCACACACACATACTTACATATATTAATTGTATCATACTAACTACTAAGTACTAACATGTTTTAAAATGTAGGACAGGTTAGGATTTCTCAATTACCAACAAATGTTTTTTCAAGTGCAGAGACCCAATCCATTTTGTTTTTCAAGTTGGTCACTGAAAAAAAGGAAATAAAAACATAAAATAAGCAATTAAACACCAATTGGTTCTATGAATATCCACACCTGACCATACTCTGGAAACATTACTAGTTAGGAAATTACTTACCAACTTCCTCTCTATCATTGACAATGTTCTGGACTTTATCCAGAACTTGCTTGATACAAAATACCTCCTTTGCTATTGAATCAAATAATGCTAGACAAGAACTTATCTTCTCTGAAAGGACACTGAGCATACTATCTTTGGCTTCAATTGAACGTTTCATCTTAGAAGTAGATTCCTGTATAACCCATTATTTCAAACCGAAGTACACAATCAACAACAGTCCATATCATGAGAATTTAATGTTCCAACATTTATTAGTTTCCCCATGAAGTAGGAGTGTTCATTGCGTTCGTAGTATCACAACAACCACCAAAATCCAAAATTCCAAATCTTATGGTTTCTACATATTACACCTACTCTTGCTACAGAAAAGTTTCAGTTATGCTCAAACATGTTGATTAGGAACAATAAATATTAGGAAACAAAATAAAAGGCCCGAAACTTTCAGCTGTTACGCTTTTAGAAGATTCAAGAATGCTAAAGTAACAAGTAACAAATAATTTCCTTTCAAGCTAACCAAGCGTGTCTGTATGTGCGCGTTTATTTTTTTACTTTTTTGAGGGATGGGGTCCATCAGGTTATTAAATGGATCAAATTTGATTGCATTATCTGAAAATAAAAATCCACAAAAATAACCTCACCAATTTCAGTAATGCTCAAATTCAGCACTATATTTATCGAACAATAAAAGGTAGTTAAAAAAAACTAAATGAGAGAAGGAAGAGACTTTTCTTCCTGCCATCATTTAGAAATTAGCGTTGAATAACTCCAACTTTTTCTGCAACAACTTCTTACCAATCCTCCTATTAGTTACATAAAGAAAGTATTGAATGTTTTTCATATCTTCAAGACATTTTTTTCATTTAACTATTTCTTTATAAATAAGATATTATACGGAGATATAGCATCACTCACCAGCATTATCCTTGTTCACTTAACATACCACGTTTTATACAGTAACACACACACACACACACATATATATATATATATATATATATATATATATAAAAGACAACAAAAGCGCCAATCACAAACAGTAAGATAACCTCGTAAGCATGCACGAAGCTTTCCCTAGACTGAAGCAAATTATTCAGGGTTCCCTTCAATTCTTTTTGCTTGTTCTCAAGCAGCAGATTATCGTTCTCTATATAATTTACCTGCATTGGGAACACAAATCACTTAATCGTTCCTTTATTTTGCAAAAAAAAACACCAACATTAAATCCCCCCAAACCTTTCTCTCCAGTTTCTGACGCTCCTCTCTGACAGAAGCCAACTCGCCCTGCAATTCCTGTATCTTTCTGCCACACTCTTCCTCATTCTGCTTCAGCTTCTGCTCCCGAACGTGGCAAACCGAATCAGCATGGTAAAATTACGTGAAGTGGTACGTGATGAAGAGAATTGACCTCATTGAAGGGAATCGAAAACCTGGAAAAGAAGGTGGTGCTGCTCGGTGGCGGATCGTTCTCTGTCCTGAAAGTGCGAAGGTTAGCGGAAGTGGAAACGGCCATGGAAAATAGGCGATTGGCTTTGGAGATGGAGATCGTTACCCTGAGATCTCGAACTTCGGCGACGAGGGCTTGAAGTTGGAGCTTCAACTTCGAAAGCTTCAACAATTCCATCACTACTTTTCTTCACTGCATTTCAAATTCTCCATCACTTTATACTTACCAGGGTCTCCACGTGAAACGACGCCGTCTCAATGCATGTGAATGAAACGGGTTGGCACGAGTTTTTGGGTGATAAATGATGTCCAAAAATATTCCAAATAATATTTTAATTAATAAGTATATACATGAAGTCACCAGCTAAACAGAAACAACTTTAAGTCAATTATTTTTTTAATATGCATACTTTCATTCTTCATCTAATAAAGGTAGAACACATGCAATAATAAGGATATTTCACGAGTACAAAAAGGATATTATACACTTTTAATTTTGTTTACCTTTTAATTTTGACTCAATTTTATCTTTTAACTCTTAAAGAAATAAAAACAAAATTTTATTTCAAAATTTGGATATGGATAAGATAAGTGATCTTATGATTTGATTTGATTAGAAAGTTACTATAACTTTTAAAAATTTATATTAGATTTATCTCAAAAATATTCATTGTTCTTTTAGATTTTTTTATATTTGTTTTGAAGAAGTTTTGATAGTAGTATGGATGAGAATATCTATACAGATTCTTTGACGTTAAATTAAGTGAATATAAATAATAAATATTATTGAACATATATATTAACTTGAGGTTGATTAACATATTTATAAAATGGGTGAGACTCTCGTTTTAAAAGACCTAATAAGACAAATTTAATGGTTAATAGTATGATATAAGTACAAATTTTTTTCTAACTTTATATTTAAGTTTTTTTAGTATTAAATTATGAATGTATACTCCATTAGAGAATAAAAATATTTTTCGATGTAAATTTCAAGATGGTAACGGACATACCTAAAACATCTCGATAATATATGCAAAATTAATGTAAATTGATTTATTCTAATTAAAATATGTAAATTTAGAATAAATAAATGCTTACAATAAAATAAAAGAAATAGTTGATGAAAACAAAACTTTCCTTTCAGATTTTTTTATACATAGTAAAGTAGTATTGGGTAGAATCAGACGGTGATTGATAAAAAGTTAATGATTTAGACTAAACATTGATTAGAATGTATTAATTTTCCCCTAATGATTTACACTTTTTGTTTGGATATGATTTATGATAACTTGCATGAGAATTTTGAATTATGAGATGGGAGCATCAATTATTAGAGAGAAGGGGGAACATGGATGGTACAACATACTTCAAAACATTAAATGCTTGACCCAACCTCAGAAAACAAAGTGAACCATATTAATGTCAATATCAAATAAGCCTTAAAAGAGTGGCAAATAAATTAAAAAAATTACCCACTAATCTATTCTCATTATCATAATTAATCAAATCCTAAGATATCATAACACTAAATCATCTCACTTTCAGGTCCACCAATCTCATGCTACTTTATTTCAAAAACTTTTTCATAAATCATATACAAACAATAGTAATTATCAACTCAAGTTTTGGAACCCCACTAAGACATGCTACACGTTTACAATAATGTTAATTATCAAAATACATGTACTTCAAAAATATATATTATGTTACATTTTGATTTGCATAAAAAATATATAACTTTGTATCTATGATGCATGCAAACTAAACTCATCTTTAAAAAAATTAATTGAAAGATATTCATCGTTGTGAGATTTAATAACACTTATATCAGTGTAGTTTTATTTTATTACTTTCATTATTGTTGTTTAATTTTGAAGAAGATTTTACATGAATAATGATGATAATATTAAATTATAATTTAATGTTTTAATTAACAAAAATAATTTTTTATATAAAATTACTAACCCCAGAAAAAAAATGTGAAACATAGTTAAAACAAAAGACATTTAATTGAAGAGAAATTAAAATAAATAAAGAAAAATGATAATATTTTTTATTATAATATTATTATCTCTGCTGTTTGTAAATATCTATGAAGCTCGAACACTCCTCTTAAATGACGTGCCAGTGTCCGAGTATCAGACACCGACACTCGTATGACATATATAGGATACGTATCTGTGAAGTGTCTAATTAAAAAAGTATTTGTTAAATTTCTGACAATTCTAATATGATTTTAACACAATTTTAAAAAGAAAAGATACATTAATTTTCTAAAAATTCAAACTTTATTGTATAAATTGTTGTTATGATTATAAAAATAAGAAACAAATTCTTGTGAAATAGACATATTATCAGTCATGAGAAACATATTTCTGCTCCAAAAAATAATGGATGCACAAAAATATTTATTATCAATTTATATAATTCATATTTATATAATATATAAATCTGTGTTCCCGTATTCTATATTTTAAAGATTTTATATATCTATGTATCCGTGTCCATGTGTTTGTGTATAGGTAAATATCGTATAAAAAATGTAAATATTGTATTGAAGTATAAAAAAAAAATTGTAAAATTTGAATGGATGAGATTACATAAGAAAAGGGAAAAGGAAAAAGAGAAAGAAAAAGAAAGAGAATAGTGAGTAGTGGAAGGAAGTGAGTTGGGTTTGCGAGTCCCGAGGTGGGTGTGGAGTGAGAGTAATGGTGGACAGAGAAGAAACATTGCTTCTTCTCTCACACTAGACACTCTCCAAGGAGATCACAATCCCAAATCCCAAACCCCAAACCAAAAACCTTCTCTTCAATGCCACTCTTCTTCGCTTCTTCTCACTGATACTTTCTTCACCGAATGGATCCGGCAGCGATCATCAACGCCGCCGCCGCCGCCAACACAACGTCCTACAACCTCTCAGAGATCTGGCACTTCCCGCCTCCCAACGTGCCAGACGCCACTGCCGCGCTGGGCCTCAGTAGGGCTCATTTCGGACACGCCCTTCCGGACTTCGGCCCTGCCCCGGCCCGAGACAGCGGCCCGGCTAGCATTGGCCCGAAGAAGAGGCGCGACGCCGAGCAGGAGGAATCGGCTAAGGGCGTCTTCACTAGCAATGGCGTGGTACCTCACTCAATGTTCTACTATGAATTAAAAAAAAAGAACAAATAGAATTGAATTGGTTGCATTACAATATAGAAGAAAATTGGATCTGTTTTTTTGTTAGTTATAGGTAGAGTTTTGTTTGTGTTGAAGATGAAAGTTTTTGGGTATTGGGATTTGTGCAGAAGGAGGGTGGTGGTGGTGGTGATGGGAAACGGGTTAAGACAACAGGGAGCCACAAGAGTGAGAGTGCCATAGGTGAAGGAGAAAGCAGTTCAGGAAAGCTTGCGGAGCAAGGTGGAAAGCCACCTTCAGAGCCTCCTTCTAAGCAAGACTACATTCATGTCCGAGCCAGAAGGGGTCAAGCTACTGATAGCCACAGTCTTGCAGAAAGGGTGAGTGGATGACCTATTGCATTCCAACTTCCTAATCTTAATCAGTAACCACCCCCTTTTAATTATCATCTTCTTTAATTTGCTTTGAATAGCTTTATGATGTTTTTCCATAGTTTTAATTTTTACTATATGAGTTTAATTAATTGTCGAGTTTAACGGGTAAAAATGTTATTTTTAGGATGATTAATATTTGGACCAAAGTATGATGCTGATTTAGACTTGTGATTGTATGGCTTATTTTCTTTTAGTAATTGTTTCTGTTTTTACAGTTTTTAGTATCTGATATGGTAAATTTGTTTTGAACAATCAATGAATTCAGAAATATTTTGCGATGACTTTAAGAAAATTATTTAAGGCAAATAACGTTTATACTGGATTCAACGTTATCATGTGGTGTATGTATGATATATTTATTGTGTTTTACCATTAAAAGTCATATCAATGAAAATACTTTATTGATTGTGTAACTATTTTTGACATTGAAACAGAAATTACACTCCTCATAAAAGTTGACAAGCTTATGTTAATCACATAATAATTTTGATTTTGCTTTTGGTAAGCAAAATGCATTATTCGTAGTAGAGTGGACTGCAGCATAAGACGTGATAAAGTCCCACTAAAACAAAAAGTTACAAGCCCTCCTGCCACAATACATGATGACCTTTGATCATTTGTGATAAAATGATTGTGTAAAATATCATTACATTGTCGGGCAATCTAAACAAAAAATGGAAGAATTATTTTATCAATAATTTAGAAATAATTTTTGGTTTGATATGACTTTTAAAGAAACTATTAGAAAATTAAATTAATCTAACATACATCAGTAACATGGCAACATGAGATTGTGCATTTTTATTAAATTTTATTTAAAACAAATAATAGGAGAAAACTATGCTATGGTTGGGGTAGGCGTTATTGGAGTACCAAGAATTTGCTTCACTGCGGGATATTTAGTGTCATGTAGATTTTTTGTTCCCTGGAAAAGTTGCTTTAAAAAATAATGAAACTGTTATGCTTGTTGGGTCTTTTGGGGGAATTGAAGGAAATATTGAATTATTGGGTCTTTACCTGCAAGAATTATTGACTTAGTTTTGTAATGGAATGTTGTTGGACAGGCTAGACGGGAAAAGATTAGTGAGAGGATGAAAATTCTTCAGGATTTGGTCCCGGGTTGTAATAAGGTATGGTTTTTCTTCCTGACTACATGTGCATTACTGAAAGAGAAAAAATAAGTGTAAATGAAGAAAGAAGTGTTACTTATCTGTGTATGTACAAAAATTATGCTGTGCTTTCAAGGAAATTCTAAATCGATGTATTTCTTTGATTCAGGTTATTGGGAAAGCGTTGGTCCTTGATGAGATAATTAATTATATCCAATCGCTTCAGCGGCAAGTAGAGGTGTGGTGTGAATTGTGTTGTAATTCTTTTGAAAATATATATACTTTGTAGTTTTTCTTGAACTTTACTTTTATGTCACAGTTTTTGTCAATGAAGCTTGAGGCCGTAAATTCAAGAATGCCCTCCGGAATTGAAGTGTTTCCTCCTAAAGATGTAAGTATTATGCAGCATCTTTCTATTGATCTCTTTAATATAAATAACCAGAAAGCTGGTTTTGTCCCTCTTATTTTAATCTTTGGCTTTGGTGGGTTATGAGTTTAATTGCTTCTGTTATATTGCAAGGATGCAATATTGGGTAGAGGCTTCTTTTATACACGCTAGTTGTGTCAAGCTCAACCGTGCAATAGGGTTTTTATCTTGAGACAAAAAAATTATATTAAGCTAGAAGTAATATATAATTTGCAAAATTTTTTTCATTTCAAAAAACATATAGAATAGTATACCTCTATACATGGATTTATTGTTTTATTCATTTGCACATAATTCTTTACAGATTTGATTTTAAACTGAGTTAAATGATCATGTGTGATCTATGTAGCTAACGTCAATTAGTAGGGTAAGACCTTTGTTGTTATTAATTGGGCTCATTGCAAATTCTGGATGGAATGTTATGTTGCTTCCTTCCAAAAATAAAATGAGATACTTTGTGTGGTGTTTTAATGGATTGGAATATTGGATAGTTAAGGGATATTTGATACATAAAGTAAATAAATTTTAAGGTAGAGGGTAGCAACGACTAGGGTATGTTGTTCTATATACCAAAAGGTAAATAACTTAAAGTGTGTAGAAACTCACCCTCTAACAATTTTTTGGAGCCAGTGGAATCAGATTATTGGTGTACTTCAGTATTTAATCCTTGTGTTGGTGTTGCAGTTTGATCAGCAAACATTTGATACAACTGGCATCCCATTCGCTTCTCAACCTACAAGAGAGTATAGCCGAGGTTCATCACCAGAGTGGTTACATATGCAGGTGGGAAGTGGTTTTGAAAGAGCAACATAGTCTTTGAAATCCCATGACACCTTATAATAAATGCATATAGGATGATTAGTCCCTCCATCAGAGCACCCATAAATCATATACTCAAGGTGTTGTTAAGCCCAATGAACTCCTCATTCCAATTTCTTCAAGAGGCACGGAGCTGTTATTTGTTTCTACAAGATCGTTTCAGTGAGTACTTAAGCAACTCCATTTGTTAGTGCGTTGGAAAATGAATTCATTTACCAATATGTAGTTTAGTGGACTATAGGCTTTCTATGCTATACTCTTCATAACCTTTAAAATTATTGTTATTCTTGTAAAACAATGCTGCTTGTACTGAATACATAAAGGCTTACTCATTGTGTTATAGTGTCAACATTGTTGTTTGTCTGTGAAGCTATGTTGAATAAATTGAGACCGTGTGATTTTGTTAACTCTACTGTTTAGTCCCTTTGAACGCTTACAAAATCTTATGGAGACAAATTTAGATACATATGATAATTGGAATTTTATCCTGGTGATTCTGGAGATTCAAGGTCAGTATTTGAAATTGGTGTCAGTTATTGGGTTTAATTTTCATTTGAATCAGACAAAGAAGTAAAGTAATTATGACGAATTTTTGTATTCTTGAAAAACATATGATCTCAAAGAATGGCAAAACTTAAATTTGCTCGTATTGACTCTGTTTAAATTGAAAACTGTTGTTTTGGTATTTGACAAGGTACTTTACAGTTTACTGTAAGATGGATTTCGTCCGTTTGGTGGCGATTTCACACGTCAACCAGCCACTGTTACACAACAGGAAGAGAAACATTTGTAGATAATCTGAACAAAGAAACTGATTTTAAAAAATCTCATGATAAATCTCCAGTTATGTTATATACATGCACAAGTTACATCTATAAAAGTTAGAAATTGTGAGCCCAATATCTGTGTTGTAGCAGATAATTTTCGCATTTCAACGCACATGATAACACGAAGAATGAGATGATGTGCAATAGCAACTCTGCCAAAAGGTCTGCTAAAGTTTATAATCGTTGGCTGGGTTTACTATCAGAGGACTATGATGTGGATATCACATGCAAAAGTTGTTTTATATAATATTTGGTGTTTAGTTTCTTAAAAAATAATTAAGCAACTTATTAGCATTATATTAAAAATATAAAAAGACGTAGGATAATTTATAAAACTTATTTTAATTTTTTAAAGAATTAGTCTAAAGTAATAATTATTGATGTTCTTAAAACTGTGGTGACATTGTAAGATCCATATAGAAGAGTTAAGAACATCTGACCGTGTTCACCGTCAGAGTTTCTCAAAGATAAAGCTTTATTAGAGATACTCAAAGGAGATATAGCTTTTAACCAGAACAATTGGTTTGAGTTTGATTTATTATTACCTTCTTAGTCAGTTAAATAAAATGTGTCACAAAGCACAGTATATTTGCTTTAATGTTTGAGTCTACCAATAGATATCCAAACGCACTATCAGTGATAGTAGTATCATCAAATATCAATTGAATTATATCAAATTATAGGAAATTATAGTCTGATATTGGGTTGCACTGAATGCAATCCCACCAGAAAACAGTCTTTCCAGATCAATTACCAGAGAAATTAGAAACTGCAAATCATTGAGACAAAAGCAAAATAATTACATCTAATTATTCATGTGGCAATCATCAAATATTCGTACACCAAAGGATTCTTGAATTCATCTGAACACAGACAAACAATTTATGATCAAAGATAATCAAATAAAATATAAACCCCAAAAAAATTCTACAAAATACTTCATATGCAAACTGCCATAAAGCTAACCTTGAATGAATCATTAGGGTAGTAACAATGAATTTAAATTATTTATACAAGATCACAAGTTCAAGTCTCATTCTCATCTAGAAAAACTTACATTGGCCATCCTTTGCTAAAGGTTGAAGAGAGGTTAGGGCCTTTAGGCCACGGCACCAAATGAATTTCCCCCTTGACTGAAGCTATTTCCGCTTGACTGGAAGTAAGAAACTGCTGCCCAAATCACACGCAGGACCAGAATTGCAGCAAATACAGTGCCTCCAAGAGTGCATATGACCTACGATTCATGGATGAATATTACCTATGGCAGTTAGCTCCTACTTGACAATGCATTTTCTAATTATATAGAAAAGAAATCGTGCTAGGGAAATACTGAGATATGCCAGAACCATAGTTCAGCCATGCGTATAGATTCATGTGAGTTAGTTAAACATTTGATGTCTCTTAGTGTCAACTATTCGGAATTGGAATTTTCAATGTATATTCCAAGACTTATAACACAATAATCCAAAGCCTATTCTATCTATAGTCACTCACATCCATCATTTGTTTGTGCAAATAGAGGCTGAATGGAATGTGAGCATTGTGCATTAAAGAGTGTGCAAATAACATTTTAATAAAAGATTTCTGCAAAATTGAGTTCTCAATAAACACTTTCTAAGAGAGCAAAATAACAAGAAAAAAAAGGAAATGAACTTCTTCTTAAACTAAAATTAGCTTATGTATAAACTAATTTTTAGGAAGTTCGCTTATATAGTTTCTATAAATTCTTATTCTTAATCTGTGCATAGCTCATGGATAAATTCATTTCACCTTTAGTTTGTTATTTCCTCAGAAATGCTTATGAAGAAGTTTGTTCAAAGATGTCCCTAATCATAAATATTATGTGCATACCCTTCATTGCTAACCCTCCTTACATATCTTTCATTTACATCTAAGGAAAGGAATTGATTCAATCCAAACTGTGTTTATCAAGGGAAAATACCGGGGATGATAATTGGAAAGGTAAAGTAAACAAACTGAGGTTTCAATTTCAATCAGCCACAAAATTCCTGATTAAGACATGCAGTAATGGGAAGCAATACCTCAAGCAGTGCTTTGACAACAGAAAGCGAAGCAAGTAGCAGAGTTCCATCAACAGCAAAAGAAACCTGAAATTCCCCATTTAAATAGAAAGAAATAAAAGCAATCAAAAGATAAATTCAAAGTTTAATTCAGGTACAGGAGGCACATTCAAATACTACCTTGCCCAATGTCTAGAAATCAAAAGAAAACTAGCACATAACATGTTTGGTTTAGCTAAAATTTTAGGGAATAATTGCATTTATTTTTATTACAACCCAAATTTTGACCAAAATACACCTAATCTTGAAACTTGTAAAGTACAAGACAAGTTTAAATTACTAGAAGGACACAACTTACATACATTTTTAGAAGTGTTTTTGGTATTGTTCTCCAATCTGAATTAAAATTTGAACATCAGTAATTTCTGTAATAAAAGTTTCTATTAAATACCACTAGCATAAGCTAATGTTGAATAGAAAACAATACCAAAAACACCACCTAAGTAGCAAATTGCATCTAACTTTTGTCCTTAAACAATACCATACCCGAAATTTATTAGACTAACTAATTGGGAAGAGGAAGAAAGAAGGAAACCTGAAGCTACAGCTTGAAGCAAAATTCAACATTCAATTATACAAATAAATTGGGGATACTCATAGTCACAACCTACCATGATAAATTTGTTGATTTTTACAATTACCTCAAAAATCATATCAACTGATATTTGTGATAAGACAGTAGTGTAAAATTCTGCAATACTGTTTTACAGTGTCTTTACATGACTATTAAACTTAGAAATTTTTCATGATCTCTAATACACTAACCAGAAAACATGTCAGCCATAGAAATTAAAGAGAAAAAAAAAAGGAATCGACGATGTCAAACAAAGCATAGAAGAAAAGGGGCACTCACAAGCTGGGGCGATATTACTGTGGGCAAAACAGAGCGAGAAGCTTTCTTGGCTCGCTTAGACACTTTCTTAAACATGCTCTGAAAGAATCTGATCAACAAATCCACACTACTCTCTGCATCCTCCTCGTCACTCTCATCTTCAATTCCATCATACTCATCAAAACCTGCTTCATCCACCTCATATGGCTCTCCCCCACCCGAACTATTCAGCTTCAGAACCCACAAACAAAAAAACATGTGAAATACAATTGAGCCACTATTTACATCAAATATCAAATATATCATGTATGTATGTATGTATGTAATACATACCTTGCCATGACAATTGGTGGTTATGGGCTTTAAACTTTGGTTGAGGTAGAATCCGGAATAAAAACGTTGGTAAGGAAAGCGAATATTGTTTGCATAGAAGTGACGAGGTTTGGAGGAGTGTGTGAGATTGATTAATGGTGGTGTAGTTGCAGTAGCTCCTGCCATTGGAGACAGAACATGGAGTTTTTCTTTTTATTTCTATCGTTTTGAGGAAGAAGGTGAACAAGGACAACCTTAACCACTACTAATGTTTTTCGACTGTTTCTTCCTGCACCTCCATAGGTTCTTCTGACACCCCATACACAACATGAAAATACTTTTTTAACCTTTTTGTGTTACTCCCATAAAATAGCTTCCGGATTATGTAATTCATACATGCATTTAAAAGAGACTTCCGGATTATGTAATTCTGGAGTTGAAAAAGACTTCCAGATTACATAATTCAAAAACTAATCCTGCATTTGAAAAAATACTTCCGGATTATGTAATCTGGAAGTTAATTATAAATTTAAAAAAAGACTTCTGGATTACATAATCCAGAATATTACAGAGGGGAATTTTTGGAAATATGAAAATGTATGGAGGTGGAGAAGAATATATGGAGGTGCAGAAGAAACAACCATGTTTTTCATGGATTCCCATTGGACTTCATCTGTTTGCAATTACTCTTTAAAACCCATTTTTTCTTACTGCACCTTTTATATTTTGTATTTTTAGTTTTTCAAATTCCACAATTTAAAAAAAAATCATAAATATATTTTGAATTAAATTTTTAGATTGTGTAATATATAATATATTTTCAGAATACTTAATTTAAAATACATTTTCTGATTTCTAGATTTTTAAATTTTTGAAAATGTATTATGGATTAAATGGATTAGGTGAGTTGGAAATAAAAAATTATTTTTAAATTAAGTAATCTGAATACATATTCTTGATTGTAAATCTGAAATACATCTTCCAATTACATAATATTATGAAATACCTTTCAATGTAATTTAAAATACATACTAAATTCTATAATATGAAATATCTTTTAAATTGTATAACTGTATAGGCTAAATTCAAATTTATTGTATTTTTTACCATTCTTTCTAGAAGAAACTTACCTTTAGAGTAATTGTAGGCCCCCTTCCATCGACACTCTCTTATGCTTCGTGTTTGCTATGTTTGACTGCTTGAACATACATTTTATTTGAGTCCTTCTTTCTCCATATTTGTTTGTACCCATTTTTCATCCATTTTTGTGTACTTCCATCCCTCGATCTACCTCTGTTTGTAGTTCTATCTTCATACCTTCTATACTTCGACCTATTTGCATGTAGTTTCATGTTCCGAATTCAAATATTGTCCAACTTCTTCTCCAATATTATTATATTTTGAATCCAAAAAGTATAAGAAAATGATAAAAAATGATAAGAAAGAGAGATGTTTCTTATTCTCTTATGTATATTACATCACTTTATGTATATGAAATATATAGGGAGTTTCTATCCCCTAAATTAAAATCTAATTAGGTAGGATACTAATAATGAGATTCTATAATTATTAAATTAATTGCATATAACTGGGTACAATATCGTACAATATCGCATACAATAATTGCATATAATTTGATAATTATTATTTCCTTAATACTCCCTCAAGTTGGTAGGTGAAGATCAAGAACCCAACTTGTGTCGTATTGTCAAAAATCGTTCCTTGCACAGTGCCTTCGTAAAAATATCTGTGAGCTGATATTGTGTCGGTACATATCCCAGCTTGTAATTTTTCTCGCACAATGTGTCAGTCTATCTCAATGTGTTTTGTGCGTTCATGAAATACTGGGTTTGTTGCTATATGTAATGCCGCTTGATTGTCACAGAAAAGTTGAGCTGGCAAGTTACATGCCACCTTTAAATCTTGCAACAGATATCGCAACCAAACTATCTCCAAACAAGTATTGGCCATTGCGCGGTATTCTGCTTCCACTGATGATCTTAATACGTTTGTTTGTTTTTTTGACTTCCATTAGATAATAGAGGAACCAATAAAAATGCAATACCCAGATACTGATCTCCGAGTTGTCTGACAACCTCCCCAATCTGAGTCGCAATAAGTTGTCAATGTCAGATTGTTTTCGGATGGCAATAACAATCCTTGTCCTGGTGATCCTTTGATGTACTTTATACTCGAATTGCGACATCCCAAGAGGTTTCCGTGGATCCGGTATATATTGACTTAGGGTCCGAACAGAAAATGCTATGTCAGGCCGAGTAACCGTGAGGTATATCAGTCGTCCCACGAGTCGCCTGTATTTGACTGGATCCTTTAATAACTCTCCATCATCTGGTGTGAGTTTTAGGTATTGTTTCATTGGAAATTTGTCTGGACGAGCACCTGTGAGTCCCGTATCCTGCAAAATATCAAACGCATAATTTCTTTGGGACATGTAAATACCAGCTTTGGAACGGAAAAATTCAATCCCTAGAAAATATTTTAGGTCTCCAAGATCTTTAATGCGAAATTGTTGTAATAAACCATCTTTAACACGCTGAATTTCTGTCAAATCATTTTCTGTCAAAAGAATATCATCCACATATAAATCAAAAGGGCAGTAAATGATGAGTTATTTTGTCTCGTGAATAGAGAGTAATCTGTCTTGGACTGTTGAAAATGTTGAAAACCATGTTCGAGATGCTTGTTTGAGACCATAAAGGGATTTGTTGAGTCGACATACGATGTTCTCCCCTGTCGATGATGCCCGGGTGACAAGTCCATGTAAATAATTTCATGCAATGTGCCATGTAAGAAGACATTTTGCACATCTAGCTGGTGAGTAAACTAATTTCTGGCTGCTGCAATGGTGAGGAGACACCTTAAAGTTGTTAATTTTGCTGTTGGTGAAAAAGTTTCAGAATAGTCGACACCTTCAATCTGAGTGTACCCTTTTGTGACAAGGCACGCCTTATATCTGTCGACGCTACCATCCGAGTTGTACTTTATTTTATAGACTCATTTGCATCCGATGGGTTTCTGCCCAGCGGGTAACGGTGTCAAGGTCCACGTTTGATTTAGCTGCAAGGCGGAAAGCTCTTCGTTCATTGCTTTTTGCCAATTTGGATCAAGGATAGCTTGAGCATAAGTGTGAGGTTCTTTGGTGGCTGTGATGTTAGCAAGATATGCACTGTGTGTGGAAGAAAATCGTGAATTAGAAAGAAAATGATGCATAGGATACCTGGTTCAATTCAGTCGGTCTTGGGCAGTGGTCGAATGATTGACTTGGGATCCCGTTACGTAGTCTTAAAGCCAGGAAGGTTGGGTTGATGTGCGACTGGATTGTCGAACAGGAAGGTCAGCCGGAGAAGGTTTGGTAATGGGTGCTAGACTTCTTGGCATGGGAGAAGAAGGTTGGTGTACTGGAGGTTCAGGTGTATTATGACGAGTAGGAGAAGAAGGTTGGTTTGATGGAGGTTCAGGTGCATTGTGACGAGTAGGAGAAGAAAGTTGGTTTGATGGAGGTTCAGGTGTATTGTGACGAGTAGGAGAAGAATGTTGGTTTGATGGAGTAGGTAAGTCAATGTCAATAGTGGGCAAAATACCTTGTAATGGAGGTGAGGATTGTGTTTGTGACTGTTGGTAGAATGGGAAAACACTTTCATGGAAGATGACATCCCGACTTGTAAAAAAAGTGTTTGCATCTATATCAAATAATTTGTATGCTTTTTGACTGTGAGGATAACCAATGAAGATGCATTGTTGGGCGCGCGGATCAAATTTTTGCTTAGGTGAAACAACAGTTGCGTAATAGAGGCAACCAAAAGTTTTTAGGTGAGAAAGTGAAGGTGGTTGATTATATAGTAGCTCAAAAGGTGATTTATTTTTTAGTAAAGGTGATGGCAAGCGATTAATGATATATGTGGCGGTTAAAACACATTCTCTCCAAAATTCTAATGGTAAATTGGACTGAAATAGGAGGGCTCGTGCTGTGTTTAAAACGTGTCTATGTTTGCGTTCTACTACTCCATTTTGTTGAGGAGTGTAGACGCAAGTGCGTTGACATTCAATACCTTTTTTGAGAAAAAAAGCATACATTGAAATAAATTCCAGATTCCAGTGCGTTGTCAACGCGGATGGTTTTAATAGATGCCTGAAATTGATTTTGTACAAATGTAATGAATGACTCTAAGAGATGTTGGGTTTCAGATTTGTGATTCATAAGAAATAGCCAAGTACATCTAGTATAGTTAGTGAGAAAAAAACGTTTTCCAAAATGAGTTGGAGTTTTATGAGACCCCAAATGTCACAATGCAATAGATTAAATGGAGAATGAGATTTTATTGTGCTTAAAGGAAAGGGTAGCCTTGTCTGTATAGCTTTGGAACATATACTACAATTATTATGAATGGGAATGAGATTTTTAGTGATAGGGATAGGTAGTAAGGAAGATACAAGTTGTAGACACGCCGGAGAAGACATGTAGTATAAGTCTGCGTGTTGTTTACCCGAGCCAATCATCCTCCCCGTAGCCAAGTCCTGTAAAACATGACCATGTGGAGTAAAAACGACACAACAATTTAGTGAACTGGTTATCTTACTAATGAACATGAGATTTAAATTAAAAGAAGGAACACAAAGAACATCTTTGAGAGTGATTTTGTCATTGAATTTAATTGTGCCTGTAGATGAAAGGGACGCAGTTGAGCCTGTGGGCAGATTAACATTTGAAATAAATGATGATGAAGTGTGTGTGAAAAATTGTGAATCAAATGTAATGTGATCGGTTGCTCCGCTATCCAAAATTCATTATTTCGTAAAAGCAGAATTAGAAGAGGAGTTATGGGCAAGCAGACCTGCAGAGCTAACAAACGTGTCACTTTTACCGTTATTGTTGAGCGAGTAAATAGCCTTTGCCAATTGCTGAATTTGCTCGGCATTGAAGCCTTGTACGGACTCGTTACTGATGCCTTCTTTGCCAGACATGATTTTTTATTTAGGGGATAAAAATGGAGAGGCTGTCAGGGCACCAAGATCGGTGCTATGATACCATATAAGAGAATGATAAAAAATGGTAAGAAAAAGAGATGTTTCTTATTCTCTTATGTGTATATTACATCACTTCATGTATGGAAAAATATATAGGGAGTTTCTCACTCCAAAATTACAATCTAATTAGGTAGGATACTAATAATGAGATTCTATAATTATTAAATTAATTGCATATAATTGGGTACAATATCGTACAATATTGCATACAATAATTGCATATAATTTGATAATTACTATTTTCTTAATAAAAAGCCTTACGAATCCAAATGTTTCACCTTTTTGGTTAAGTTTTCTAAAGATGAAAACCTCATGGACAAATCTCCATCTTTGAAAAATCATTCTCATCTCCTTCTTCCAAAGTTCACAGGAAATGGGAGAAAAAACACCGATGTACTAAACCTACAACTTTTCAGCTCTTCAACTCCTTGATGCTCGGTCGGGACTAAACCTGCAAAAGTACTATGTATTAAGAGTGTATGATTATTATCGATAAAAAAAGAGAGTCTATGATATAAATGATAAAAACGTACCTTATTCTTGTGTAGAAGAGTTATTTATATTAGTGGGTTATTTCATTCATGGGCCGTATATGATGCGTATCTTTAATAAATCAGTATTAGCTAATTTATCTCATAGCTTTCGGATTTAGCAGGGTGCAATCCATATTTATTTTACCCTGATTTGTAGGGTGTTACCATACTTGTCATATCTCATTGATTTGCTCTTTAATGTAATTAATCATTTTTCGGTCAATCAACGATACCAAATGACGTGACTTGTTCGGTCCTGACGGTACAATGACATTGTTTTATTTTTTTACAATGAGTTGAAATTCATTCTTGAAATATTCTCTAGAAACGATCGCATTTAGACCATATGTAGAAAAGATGACTCTAATTTTAGGAGTTGGATAATGAAGACCGATTAATTATGATCTGGATGTGAAATTTCATGATTTTTAAGATAATTAAAATTAGATAAAATAAATAGTCAATTTAATCAAAACTCTATAGATGTGCTTAACTATTTCAACAATTAACGAAGTTCAAATAAAATTATTAAAATTAAATTTTGTTTACTAAAAGTATTATTTTTTTTCTTATTGTACTAAAATAAAAAATATCAATACTTTTTTTATTGAATAGCTATTTATCCAATTATATATTCTATTCCTTCTTCAATATAGTAGAGTGCTTGACATGAAATAAGGTTCTCTCTCAATATCCAAGTATCACATAAGTTGTATATCGACTTAGATGAATATTAAATTTCAAAGATGTGTAAAGGAGATAAAACATTAGAAACAAACTAAAAGTTTTTGAATCTTGGGTAAACCACCTTAGGTTTGCCGGAAATTGGGTGTGAGTGTTGTATATAAGAGCATCATGGACATCCGTCAAACTTCACTTATATGAATTTGTTTTAAGATGAATTCTAGCATGATAGCAAAGCCTATGATAATAATTTTTTCATCATATGCATTGGACCTCTTTATTTGTATTTATAAACTATTTTCATGTTGTGTTAAAAGTCATATTTAAACATTTTTTTGGGTATAGAGGTGATTACTACTTACTTCTTAACATTTCTTTTTTAGAGAAATGAAAATTTGAAGTCATTAAAGATGAAAATCAACTCTCAACCTTTCCGTCCAACGACTAAAAGGCTCACATAGTTTGAGAGGGCATGAGTTTTATGGGTTACAATGGATTCGTTGAGAAAAATCTGATTTTTAATACATTTATTTATATTTTATTTTTAATAATAGACATCAACTATTTTATAATATATATTTATATCACAAGTACTTTCACTGTATCTATAACTACAAAATTGTGAATGAGACTATTTTACATAGTTAACATACAACCAAACAACAAGACAACATTTTAGTCATTTGAAACTTTGAATGTCCATCAATGTGTTGTATTAGCCATGCATAATAAACCTTGCGGTCAATAAATCCCTTCAACGTGCTACAAACTTAAAGTCGTAATACAATCTCACAACTTCAATTTGATTTTAATTTTTAAATTTTATTAAAGTGATGATGTTACACAACTTCATTAATATTATTTATACACTGAAGTTGTGTCACTATGTCATGCCTTTAATTAAGTTTTAATTAAAAATTTAATTAAAGTCATGTCCTAACAACTTTAATTCTATTACTTTTGTATTAAAATTGTGTTATCGTAACATGACTTTAACGTAGACCACATTATGAACTGAAATGTTCTAACACGACTTCTAACATTTTTCTCTCAATAGCATTGATTTGAGTATTATTTCCCTCCATAACACCCTTTGAACTTTATTTCTCTCAATAACACTTATTTGTGCCATGGTGAGAATTTGGTTCCTAGGAAACTGATTTCTCATATTTATATTTTATTTGTGAAAAGAAAATGTTCTTAGAATTTGGTTTTTGGGGAGTCGAATTTTGGGAGTATTTGTTTTTCGATGATAATGAACAAGAGTGTAAAAAATGTCGTTGGAGGATGATTGAAATTCAGTTTGTGAAAAATATAATTTCGACTTTTAATTTTCGACTTTGGCGTATGAATGTTCATCCAAAATTAATTATGTGATAATCAAATGCTCTTGGGAATTGGTTACTGATGGGCTGAATTTTGGGGCGATTTTCGATTTTATTTATTATTTTCGGTGTTAGAGTGAAAGAGATTTTGGTTTTCCGATGGATGATTGAAATTGGTTTCTAATTTTCGACTTTGGCGTATGAATGTTCATTTGAAATTAATTATGCAATGACCAAATGTCATAATGATTTTTTGGAATTTTTTGTTCGAGAATGAGAAGGAGCAGAAAAAGGTCGTTCGATGGATGATCGAAATCCGGTTTCTAAAAATATAATTTCGACTTTCAATTTTTGACTTTGGCATATGGGTGTTCATATGAAATTAGTTATGTGATAACCAAATTTCGAGAATGTGTTTTTGGAATTTTTTTTTGCTTTGCCAAGAGCGAGTAGGAAAGAAGTAAAGAAATATAATATAAAATAAAATAAAATAAATCAAGTTTTCAACTTTGACGTATGAATGTTCATCTATAATTAATTATGCGGTAACCAAATTTTGGATGATGTTTTGGAATTTTTTATGTCTTTGTCTGGAGTGAATGGAAAAGAAGAAACGATTTGGAGTTCTTAGAAGTACAATTAACTCACAAATTTTTTTCCATTCAAAATCAGAAATAAGAATATTAAGGGAAATGAATCAATTCAACACAAAGGGGTCTACAAAATTCTATGAGTTTAGACATCATTATTATTTCGTACGAAGGAATTCAATGCAAAACCATTACTACAACACCTACACCAAAATAAAAAAAATACATATCCAAATTATGATCACTTAGTGGATCACACTCATACGCTCTACTCTACTCCATTGTTGGAAATAAAAAAAAGTTGAGTTTGTACAACTTACCTACCACTGGAAAACCCACATCTCTTCTACTCCAACATCGGAAATAAGAAATAAAAATAAAAAATTGTCCCAGAATTCAGCCCATCAGTAACCAACCAATTCCCAGAAACATTCAGTTATCGCATAATTAATTTTGGATGAACATTCTTACGCCAAAGTGATAAGTGCCAATGTGTAGTTTTTATGATTGAGAAAATTGAACACTTTGGAACTTAATTGTTGCTTAATGTAAGAAAATTACCCTAATATGAGAATTATTGAATCCGATTATATATTTTGAACTAAGAAACAAATGAAGAAATTTAATCTCAATTTTTGTGTAAATTGCAGATGATATGAAGCATTGAAAGAAAGAAAGCAAAAACATAATTGGATCACAAGAGGATTTAGCTCAAGCTAGAGGATTTAGCTCAAGATAAATCTGTGCAGAGTTGATTAAAGGTGCAGTACTAATCTAGCCTAGGCTAGAATTGCTAGCTCAAGCTAAAAATGCACCGAAAGATCTAGCTTAAGCTAAATTGGCTAGCTTAAGCTAAAGTTCATTATATAAATTTTGAAACACAACTCAAAACAGAGCGGTGGAAACAAGAAGTGATTTTTAGAGAGAAGCTAGTGAGAGAAAGAGAAGAAAACCTCAGTTCTTAGGAGAAGAACTTGCTCAGATCAATCCTTTTTATGCAATCCAGACTAAGAATGAAGATTGAAGGAGTTGTCATGAGTGGCTAAGTGCTTTCTAACTTGGGATTGAATCTAATGTATTTTGTTCAAATGTATTCTTGATGATATATATATATATATATATATATATATTCTTCTTTTTTCTACTTGTTCTTGATATTTTCGTTTCATGCTTAGTGTTTGATTCTATCTTATCAATTAAGTCTTGATTTTGATCCTTAAATTTAACTGGAAAGTACTTTTAAGGATATGAAATAGACGAAAATACTTGATAACTTGTAATGCTAGTAATAAATTTCAAGTTATTAATTGCATCATAATTCTCTTCATAAAGCTGGAAGATTTGTTAGATATCTGAGAAATCAGTATTTGAGAAATTATCTTATGAATTTCATCTGTGAGGAATCAAGGTGAATGATTTTAAATTAAGCATAAAGAATAAGTAGTTTTGAGTATTATATATTGTATTATTAAAAAATATAGATGATTGAGATAGACACAATTCAATCCCAAGTATCTTTCTTTATATTTGATAAGTTAGTTTTGTTTTTGGTTTAATCAAACCCTAAATCTTTGAGTTACTTGTGAAATCTTTAATTTATTTATGAAAAAGTTCTCAAAATTATTTTCTATACTTAATGAATTTTATTACAGAACATCTTAATTAGAATTGTTTTATGTGGATTCGACATTCGTACTTCAAAAAAGTACTATATTACACTTGATTCCATACACTTGTCGAGAAAAATCAACACAAAGTCAAAAATTAAAAATCAAAATTATATTTTCCACAAACCAAATTTCAATCATCATTTGAACAATTTTTTTTCGCTATCATTGAAGAAAATACTCTTAGAATTCAACTTCTCGGAAACCAAATTTTAAGAGATTTTTTTTCCGCAAATGAAAACTAAAAGTAAGAATTCGATTTTCTGAAAACTTTCTCAGCATGTCCCAAATCTGTGCTATTGAGAAAAAATTAAAAAAAAAAAATGACTTAGACCAAAACTGTAATAATTTTTTGTATTCATTTAGATAATATACTTGCGAAATTCCAACATAGTCATGCAAAAACAGAGAATTGCAAAACCAGAGAATGACACCCTTTCACCCAGTCAAAAAGATATTACATGGCACGATAGTCTCCACCGCTTTATTCACACATCAGCAAAGTTGAAGAACTTGGCTAATTTTTGTGAAACAGAGTACTGAGTTTCATCTAGTGATTCTTCATCTCCTTCATAATCATCATCACCACAAAAAACTAAAAGAATTCTGCAGTTATTCACCTCCATCCCCTCAATACGAGGAGGGTTTCGCCTTTGCAAATGCAAGCTATACCTATCTTTTAACTCAAACAATAATGGTGTCCTGCCTCCAAATCTGCGCAAAAATATGTGCTCTTCATTCCTCCTAGGTGCTCCTAGCAGCCGAAACGTTGTTCTAAATACTTCACTCGTCAAATTAAGGATTTTTCCTTGAACATCCTCTAACTGTAGTCCTTCCCTTTGATTTTCAGGTACATTCTTGAAAGAGAGAACACCAAAACAAATAATACCTTTAAGCTCACTGTTCCTTCTCTTGGAAAACACAACTGGTTCTTCTGTAAACCAATCCGGGACCCTGCTTCCAGGCATAATCAAAATCTCTAACTTTTTAAGTAGAACCTGGGACAAAACCTCTAATTTATAAGTCAGAGATTATTGGAATTTTGGGGTGTGGAGGAAACAAAGAAATGACAAACCTTGGAAAATCTTCTTTTTACGGCAAGGGAGCATCCAATGCAACCACTCATGTACAACCTTCTTAAGGACTTCAAATGTTCAAGACCTGGGACATCCACCACCTTTTCACAATTTGTTAGGTTGAACTCCTCCAAGCGCTCCAAGTTTGAAATATCCTCTATGTACTGCAATGCTGCACAGTTTTCAAGATTAAGCACTTCTAGGCTAGAGGGAAGAGGAGGCAGAAACATGAGCTCCCTGCAATCTGACAATAAAAGCTTTTTCAGATAGGAGAGTTCCATCATGCTGGCTGGAAGACTGCAAATATTGTTGTGACCTAAGCTTAAAGTTTCTAGTGATGATAGCTTTTCAAACTCATCCGGAATTTTTCCATATATTCCCCATCCATGAACATTTAGCTTTTCCAGCAAGGTTAGACTGCAAAAAGAAGTTAATATTGCCTCTGAATTAGGTTCTCCTTGTATTATCATCCCGGTGGACACGTTGTTTCCAGCCCCATTAAGATAGAGCCTTCTTTCCATGTTTAGTTCTTCCAGGTTTCTAAGCATCCCAAAGCTATCTGGTAGTCGTGTAACTGCTGTTTCCTTCATCATTAAGCATCTCAAAGACTTCAAATTTCCAACGGAGTCTGGAAGTCTTTGGAGCTGTTTGCACCAGTCTAACCTCAACCGAATAAGATTTTCCAACATCCCTATTGATTCTGGCAATTCAGTAATGTTTGCCTCATGCATGTCCAAACTGGTAAGAGCTGTCAGGCAGCCAAATGATACTGGTAGAAACCTCAGATGCTGAAATTTTCTCATCTCCAGCTTTTCTAGCATTTTCATGCCCACAAATATTTCATCTGGAAAATTGGTAACTTTTGTGCCATTCAAATTAAGTTCAACAATTGAAACTAATGCTTCCATTGAGACAGGAAAGTTGTCAAGAGAAGTACAGTCTCCAACATTCAGCTTCCTTAAATATGACAAAGAACCAATAGAAGCTGGCAATTCTTTGATTCCACTGCCGTTCAAAAACAATTGAGTCAATGAAATTAGTTTCCCAGCAGAGTTAGGAATCACTGAGAGTGACTTACACCCCATCAAACTAAGCATCTCAAGTTTTTCCAAAGAACCAACTGAATCTGGCAATTCCTCCAATGCTGTATGGTCGAGTGACAATTCCTGCAGGGAGCAGAGTTTCCCAGTGCAGGTAGGTAACCTCTTCAGAAAGTGGCATCCATTTGCACTCAGCTTTTCAAGTTTTGTGAGATGGAGGATGGACTCAGGAAGCTCAGATATAGAAGTTCTATCAAGAAGTAGCCGTCTTAATGAAACCATGCAGCTCAAGTCTCTTGGTAATGCTTTCAATTTCCTGCAGTCGGAAAGAATAAGGTCCTCGAGATGTTTCAGCCCAGTGACATCACCAGGTAGTTGGATAAGGTTATGGCAGAGGTGCAAGTTCAGGTGAACTAAGGAATTTAGATTCCCTAATGTTTCATGAATCCTAGTTAAATGAGAACACTGTTCCAAAATTAGTTTTTTGAGAGATACATAGCCAGTTAAATCAGGAGTTGCTATCAAATGGTGGCAATTGGAGAGGTTTAAAACCATCAAGTGCTCAGCGACCTGCGAAATAAATATTATTAAGAAGTGAACTATTTATAAGTTTGAGATTTGTACACACACTTATATTATACGGATCTCCAACAAATATCATCATTCAGAAAAAATATGTGTAAAACACACAGTTCTAGTTCTAGAACTCATTGATGACACTTTATTTTTTCAAAATAGTGAGTTCATTAGGTAATAATTAAGAAAGCAAACCTTGTTACTGCGTCCCTTCCACAAGGTTTCAATCTGACTTTCAGAAAGATCCATGACTGCAAGTTCCATAGGATTATAGCTTGAAGGCATATACCTTAATGGACACTGTTTCCATTGTAACCACTTGAGTCTTGGAGGAAGACATCTAAATTGTCCTTCCAATCTGGAATAATTAATCTGAAGCATTCTTAAGGAAACCATTGGTTGAAAGTGCTTGGGCTGAAGGATAACCTCTTTTGCTTTCTCTTTTCTATCCTCTACATACTTTTTATACCTCTCTTTAATATATTCTAATGCAGATTTGCAACTGGGCTTAAGTCGAAAATTTTCCCAAGTAATTTCGTCTGCTGATCGATTTCTGGGAGTGGACATTCTTCTCTTCACACAATCTAGGACAATTCCTTGAACATTTCTCGTTCCCTGGACGTACCGTTCTTTGTTAAAATTGTCAAGAAGTGAAATGCACAATGTATAATGAATTTAATTAGAATATGGAATTCTAAAAATTGGTTGATTTTACTCTGATAAAATGTATGAAGGTTCCTCCATGGAAGGGGAAATCACCTAGTTTTATTATCTGCAATGGAAGAATAACTTCACACCAAATTCTGTTTTTGACTTTGTCAAGGCTCACGGGATGGAATTTCTACACCACTACTATTACTGCAATCCTATGCAAGGCGCACGCTTTGGAATTCCATTTTGATTCTCAAACGCTTTTATGAAGCATTCTATGAACATGAACTGATATGATTAGATGATTATAAGTGCTGATATACTTTGTTATGAAGGAAGTATTGATGGTAGGACCATATACAAGTCTGAGATGGATCTCAAGATAATTAAAGAAAAACCATACATGAGAGCTTCTGGAAATGATATTTTATAATCGCTAAAAAAAGTAAAAGAAAATTCCAAAATTTCTACCTTTGAATTCAGAGTGAGGATCCACAATTATGATGTTACTGAATAATTAATTATCAGAAAACAAGTTCTTTATGTTAGTATTAAACTCAAAGCCGTTATCGGTTTTATTTTGAAATTTGAATAGTCAATAATTATTACCTTTAATTCTAGTTTTGAATGTTATTTATACTATGATTTAAATGTAATTTATAGTATAGATTTTATAAGAGAGAAGGTAGAATTTGAAAAGTCTATTGTAAGAATATTTAGAGGTTTGTATTCTCATTTGAAAAATGAAATAAAAATTATATTCTCTATTCACAAATTGTCCCTACCTCGATTAACAGAGATGACCAACTATGACAATTGGAGCATCCAAATAAAAGCCCTTCCAGAATCTTAAGATTTTTGGGAGGTGGTTCAAGAAAGTTTAGAAGAACCAGAAAATACCACTCATTACTCGGCGACCCAAATTAAAGTATTGAAAGAGACACTATTGAAAGATAAGACAACTTTGTACAGGTTGTGTAAAGCTGTTGATGAGGCAATTTTTGAGACAAGTATGAGACATCTTGGAAAATATGTTCAAAAGTGCACTTCGAGTTAAATAAATGCATTTTCAAACTCTACAAGGTGAGTTGGAGGCAATGAAGATGAATGATTCAGAAGATGTATCTAGTTACATCACTTGTGTGCAAACAGTAGCCAATCAACTTAAACAAAATGGAGAAACTACTCTCACGGATGCAAGGGTTGTGGAGAAAATTCTACGGTCATTGATAGATGAATTTGAAAATGTGCAATCGAGGAGTCAAGAAACATGGAAGAGATGACCATTGATGATCTCGCAGGTTCTCTTGAAGCACATGAACAACGATAGAAGAAAAAGAAACTAAGAAGTCTTGGAGGAAACCTTACAAACAAATATTACCATCAAGGAAGACAAGAGGATGTACGCTCAACATAACTGAGGAAAAGGACATGGACATGGAGGTCGTGGTCATGGAAACAACAATAAAGAGAGGTTACAAATGAACCAACAAAATTGGTGTGGACGAGGTCGTGCTCGTGGTGGTCGTTCACATCGTTCAAATATTGAATGTTACAATTGCGAAAAATATGGACATTATACAAATGAGTGTTATGCCAAGAAAATAGTGGAAGAAAGTGCACATTTTGTGGAGGAAGATGAGACAAAAGATGAAGGAATTCTCATGATGGTCAATGAAGACATCACTCTGGATAGTGACATGATATGGTATCTAAACATTGGTGCTAGTAATCACATGTGTGGGCACAAACATCTCTTTCTTGATATACAAGAGATAGAAGATGGACATGTGTCTTTTGGAGACTCAACAGAGGTTCCCATCAAAGGTCTGAGAAAAATATGTTTTTCTTAAAAGGGTGGAAAACAAGGTACAATGGAGGATGTTTATTATGTACCTAACTTGAAGAGTAATATTCTCAGTATGAGGCAATTATTGGAGAAAGGTTATTCTATTTTCATGAAAGACCAAATTTTGCACTTGAAGGACAAAAATGGATGAGTTCTTGCAAATATGGAGATGACGAAGAATCAAATGTTCAAACTCAACTTAAAGAGTACATTGCCAGAGAAGTCCTTTTGTGATGAAAAAAAATTGAGCTTGAAGGGTTTAAGGGAAAAATGTAGCTTGGAAGAATTGTGCAATTTATTGACTAGTGAAAAACATATTCTTCTAAATGAAAGGAGTGTCATGATATCTCAATTGAAAGAAGGTTTACAAAATTGGAAGAAAAATATGTTAATATGGAGAAAGATAAAGAAAGTAGAGTCAATCAAGTAGAAGAACTCCATTTGTTATGTTTTACTTTTTAGAGAACTAATTTATAGATTTGATTAAACTTTTCTTCTTTACGTTTTGATACTTCTAGTTTTTATATGAGATTATCAAAAGAAACGATGCTACAATATTTACCTTCATATTCTTCAAGACAGTCAAGATTTCATGACGATCCCAGAGCCTGCTTCGAAGACCAGGATCTGTAAGGCTTTCACTGTGAACAATTTGCCTTCCCATGTCTCTAAGTTGATCATGCATCCACAATTTTCCATCTCTAATCTTAATTAGACATCTTGCAGTGAGCACAGCTACTGCTATCTCTCCTCTAAAATCACATCCATTCAATATGTCAACCACATCATCTCTCTTCATTTCCATTTGCACAAACAAACAAGCAATGTCAAGGAATATACACTGTTCTTCTTCATCCAACGCATCAAAACTTATTTTCAGTACATCTTGAAGACATGCAGGACGAATCTGCTTCAGCTTCTCCAAAGCATCTTTCCATTCCCTCGTGCTCCTCTTGTCAAACAGAAAAGAGCCAAAAACTTCCAAAGCCAAAGGCAACCCTCCTGTCTTCTCCACAATTTGCTTTGAAAGATCCAAAAATCCCTCTGCAGGTTCCTTTCTTCTGATTGCATGGAAGCAAAACAGTTCCATTCCTTGAGAGAATTCCAATTCCTTCACCTCATAATGCACATCAACATAACTCTCTGTCAAAATTTCTTTATCCCTTGTGGTTATCACAACACGGCTTCCCTTGTAAAACCATTCCCTCTTACCCATCAAAAACTTAAGCTGCTCCACATCATCAACATCATCTAGGATCAACAAAACTCGTTTCTCTTGCACTAATTCTCTTATAGCAGAAATGCCATCGCTAATATCGTTGATTAGATCCTCTTTTCTTCCACTAAGATCACCACGGATTTTGTTTTGAAGAGAAACCAAACCATTGTGTTTGGAGACTTGTGATCTAACATTTGGAATGAAACTGCGTCGCTCAAAATTATGAACAACAAGGTTATTGAAGAGGCTCTTGGCTAGAGTTGTCTTACCAACTCCACCCATTCCATACAACCCCAAAATCCTTACGTCGTTGGATTTTAACTCTAAAACTTTTTTCAACACTTCAACTCTATCATCCAGACCTACTGTGTATGGAGCCACTGTCAGTGGTGTGTTCCTCAGCTGCTTCATAAGCGTTTGCACCAAAATCTGAATGAGTTTATCACTCTTGTCCCTGTCACCAAGAAAGAAATTTGAAAAGAAAATGAATGAACCACATTGTTCAAAACCATCACACGCTGCTGAAAAACAAAACAAAGGCAATAAAAAGACAACATAGTTCACAGACACGGAACATGTGTATGTTTGGTTTGAGATTGTAATGTAGTTCTATAAAAAATAGGATATGAATATATCATTACCGTTAATGAAGTAAAAGCAATTAACAAAGCACCATGGTGCATGCACCTTTTCTCATCCAAAACAAAACCAGCGAGTCCACCCACTTTCTTCATCGCATCCCTCCACTGCTCAACCCTCTCTTTCGGAAACTTCTCTGCATGCCGCACGAAGCACTCCTGGAAGGGACCCTCTTGCTTTCGCACGTGCGAAGGATCCACCCAGTAGAAAACCGGGAGGATCAGCCTCCCACTCTCGCAAATCTTCGAGAGCTCTTCCAGGCACCAGTGCGAGGATGCGTAATCGGGAGAGATAACGATGACGGCGGCGGCAGAGTCTTCCACGGCTTCTAGAAGCTTCTTCTGGATCTCATCGTCGCGCTCCAACCCATCGTCGTTTCGGAAGACGCGAACGCCGCGGCTGTGGAGCGCGTGGTAGAGGCCCATGGTGAAGGCGTGACCCGTGTCGGTGGCCCGGAAGCTGAGAAAGACGTCCCAGCGGAGCCGGAAAGAGGAGATGGTGACGTCAGTCTCCGAAGGCATTGGATCCCGTGGTTGAAGTAAAGTGAGGTTTGGTGAGTTGAGTGTATGGTGGAAAATGAAGAGGGGTGAAGGACGAAGGTGGGTCCTGCATGCACATGCATCACCAAAATTTACCATAATCACTCCAACTGCACGCTTTCACTCAGAAGACTTCCATTTCAGATAAAATATTACACTCAAATTGTTTAGAGCTTTCATTCTTAAATTTTTAGGCAAAAGTCGTGCGAGCATTGATGTCACTGCAATCCATAGAAAAAATCAAATAACACAAGCTGAATTATTCAATATAAATGACGACTTCAAACACATAGAAGAAGTTCCTATGACGCCATCACGATTTCAAACCATGAAAGTCGCAGGGTATGCTAATGAATGACTTCTTCAAGGATTATTGTTTTCCTGATGTGAAGCCATTTACTTACATGGCAACTCCTGTGTAATTATGAACTCAGCGTTTTAATACTTAATTAAAGTCTTGTTTTTAACCAAAGTCACGAGAACTCATAATGATTTAGTGTAACTTTTAATTTGAAATAACAGTGTCTTGGTAGATGACAACCTCAAAAAGAGTGAATTCGTGTTGCGAATTTCTGTAAAAAAAAATAAAAATTACGAAGTTAGACAAAGAAAAATTAGAAATAATTTAAAATTATTATTCTAAAATTTTAAGATTAAGTATAAATAATAAAGATGAGAATATTAATTTTATAATTTAGGTTTATTACATTATCAATTTAATTTATTATCAATTTGCTTTTAAGATTAGGAAGTGAAATATGTAGATGGATAATGGTTCCTAAACCAAATCTCAAACTAACAAGTATTTAACATACATCACTTTTTTCCAATTGAACAAAAAATAAATACATCACTTTTTTCCAATTGAACAAAAAATTCTTTAACTTGCTTTCTTTTCAATTCTTGCACTTATAATCAACAAACTTCCAATAAACTTTATTATTTTTGTTTTCTATTTAGTAAATCTTATACTTATAATTGAATTGTTCCTTTTGTGTTCGATATCTTTCCTTAGAGACAAATTATTACTTCTGACGTGGTACACTTGTCGTTGTCGTTAAAGAGTCATCAGTCGGCTTTGCTCAACTTAAACTCGAACAAATAAGGCTCGATCAAGCTTGACAAACTCAGCTCAACCTAAGCTCGAGCTGACTCAGCTCGACTTGGACTCAACCTGACCTAGTCTTGATAGGTTAGGCTCGACTTGGTCTTGATAAGACTAAGACTCACCTAGGCTTTGCCCAACTCTACTGAACATGGATCGACTCGACTCGGATGAACATGGACCTGCCTCAACTTGAGTGATTGTGGGCTTGCCCTGACTTGCCTCAACCTGGGCCTAGGTCAATTTATCTCAAACTTGGTTTGGGTTGACTCATATTGCTCGGGTTGAGTCAACTCATTTGGGGCGACTTGACTCACCCAAGTCGACTCAACTCGCCTGGGCCGACTTGACTTATCCGGACTAACTCAGCTTGTCCGGACAAGCTCGAATGGAGCTGGGTATGGGTAGACTCGGCTTGACCTAGCTTGACCTAGTCTTTATTGGCTAGACACGACCTAGTCTTGATAAATTTAGGACCAACCTAAATCTAGCCTAACTTAGTTAAACGAGTGTCATCTCCAACTCTGATGAATGTGGACTCACCCTAACTCAACTAAATGCGGGCTTGCTCCAACTCGACTCGGCCTATCGACCTTGACCTGAGCCAACTCAAATCGATCGGGGTCGAGTCAACTCGTCTCTACCTAGGCTTGGCCAGACTCAACTCGGTTGAATGTGGGTTTACCCAACTAGGATGAACGTGTACTTGTCCCGCAATATTAAATATGGGTTTGTCTTGACTTGGCTTGATTAGGGCCTGGACCGACTTGACTCAACCAGGGCCAAACTAACTCGCCTCGAATTAGGCCAAGACCAAATCAACTCGATATGGGCTCAAGCTAAATAATCTAGGCTCAAGCTAAATCAACTCGACTTGAGCTTAGGCTGAATCAACTTGACCTTGGTCCAACCTTACTCAGCTTCGGGTTAACTCAACTCCACCTCGGCACAAGTCAACATGGCTTGACCTAGGCCTGAGTTGACTCAACTTGACCTAGTCTCGGTCCTACTCGGCTCAACTTGGGCCAAACTGACTCAACTCGACTTGGGCCCAAACCGACTCGACTCAACCTTGACTCGGGTCAAATTTTCTTGACTCAAACCCAAGCTGACTCTGACATGAACTTACTCAACTTGATCTTGTATGAGCGTAACTCGATGCTATCTTACTTGAGTTTGGCCCAATCTAACATTTCATAATTTGAAAGTAATCTTGTTTAACATGAATTGAAAAAAATGTGTTGTGAATATAAAATGTAAAAATATGGAAGAACTTTGTCAAAAAATAACATCAATCAAGATCTACTACAAAAGATTGTCACGATTAATATTTTTAAATCTTTACAATTATTTGATATTTAAATAATTTTTTTAATATGATGGTAACTAAAATACTTTCTCTAAACAAGTAAATTAAAATTCACTAAGTTTGAATTTCCTTTTTCAAATAAAAAATTTGAAAAATGAAATAATTTTAAATGAGATCAATTCAAATTCAATATATTTGAATGCCTTAAAAATTATGAAATTCCTTATCCAAACACAAGATTAACCATTAACGAAGTTCAAACAAAGCTAACGAAATTAAATGTTTGTACTAAAAGTATGCCCTTTTTTTTATCGTACTAAAAATAAAATATGTCAATACTTGTTATACTGAATCGATTATCTACCTTGATGTTGTATTTGGATTGGGCATTGGGTAATTCATTGTTTTGAGAATTACAAATGCTTAATGACAAAATATGTTGTTTAAAGTTATTCATTGTGATTTCGCCCAGTGTGGATTGAGTTACGTTGAGCGACAATTGGACCGAGAGGTAGTCCTAGTTGTTGAGCTCAACATGCAATGTCCTGCGTTTGGCACTGGTTTTGTTGACATGGAAACATAGACTTGTTTATCCCTTCTTCAAGTGAAAGAGAGTTTTTTTTTTGGAAGAAAAAAGACACATTTTGGAGATAGAGAGCTTTGTTAAGGTTTGGGAGTCTTCCTTTCTTCTCTTTCGTTTTCCATCATCTTCCATTGTTCATCTTTGACTTTTGGGTTCTTCGTGACAATGAAGAGTTAAACCCATTTGTTAGGGTTAGATGTTACCAACTAATCTCTCATGTAATTGGTATTGTTTATTTTGATATATGTCTTTCCATTCAATTTTAGTATTTTGTTTCTATGCTTAATGCTTGTTCTGGTTTGATCATCCATAGTTTGATATTATATTCTTTAGGTATTGGAAATCTTTTGTAATCTAAAAATGAATCAAAATACCTAATGAAGCTTGTATCTAGGAATGAAACTTGACTCATTAGTTGTCTTAAACCCTTGTGGTGAAAATAAGTTTGCTTATTAAGTACTGAAGGAATTGACCCTTAATAGGGAAACTCAGGCTCATTCTACTAAGAAATTAGGGTTTGAGTATACTTGTGGGTTGACTTTAATATTAAATTGGAAAGAAGTTGAATGGTAAGATGCATGAGAGTGAGGTTTGGTGAATTCTACCCCTAACAATAACATAGCCTATCATTTCTAATATATTATGCATTATAAGTGTTTGAGAAAATCCCAAAAAGAGTTTTAATTTTTTTTGCACAATTTTAGTTTCTTGAATACCTACACAATTTATGGAAATATTCTTTTTGTCCAATTTAGTTATCAATTGAAATTATTGTCCTATATTGCACAAGTTACTACTTGTTACTGTGCGATGGGTACACGTGCCATTGAGCGAATTGTGATAACAACCCTCCCAACAAAGGTTTGAGCATTAATTAGTTCCTGGACATTCCAAAACATATTCAAGAAAGTATTGTTTTCACTTAAACAATTATTCTCTAATTGACTTGACATAGTAAGTTTCACCCTCTTCTCCTTTCCATTGCCAATTGTCTTTAATATCTCTTTGTAATTCAATTGTGTTAATTTCTTCTGGTAATTGTATTATTTGTTCTCTCTCCCATTCAAACATCTTCCTTGTCCAGTCTAAGTTTCACTCACATCCATTTTCCGTCAAGCTTCCTACTTGCCCTATTATTTTTCTTTCACTATTTGAAATAAAAAACAACTTATGAAATAAGTGTTTAAGGTCCCCTCGCCTAACCATTTGTCCTCCTAGAATTTAATCGTATTCCCTGACCCAACTTTTCATACAATCTGGTCATGAAACCAACTTTTAGTGTCATCTTCCCCACAAACTTTACATGTCCCTCCACCACTAAGACTGAGACTTAACTGCACAATGTTGATTTTGGTCAATTGGGTTACCATATCTAGACAAGAGAATATTTCTCCATTTTCATGTGGACTTGACCCTCATTCTCCATTTTCACTTTGCAAGAAGGGCTGGGTTAAACCTACTCAAACCCCTGATACTTAACCCTCCCTCATGTTTAGGCATACACAAGATTTCCCATCTAATCAAGCTATCTTTCTACTTTCACTCTCCCAGTCCCACAAAAAGTTTCTTTGTAATAATTTGACAAACAAATATTGGAGATTTAAATAAAAATAACAAAGAGGTAAGATAGTGAAAATAGATTTTATCAGGCATACTCTAAAGACGTTTTGGTGGTTAGTTTCGCAACAAAGCAATGTATCATCAACAAATTGTAATAAATTGACTTCAACTTGATGTTTACCTATTTTTACTCCTTGTAATAAATTTTGATTTGTTGCTTGTCAGACAAGCCTTGTCAATCCTTCAACAACTACTAGAAAATGGAAATGTGTTGGATCTCCTTGTCTCAACCCTGTAATATGTTTGAACTCTGTAGTGGGACTTCCATTATCCCAAAGATGATTCCATGCAATCCTTTATTCAACTAACTCATTCTCATTAAAATCTAATCTATTCAGCATATAATACATGAATTACCATCTTGATTGAGTCATACACCTTTTCATATATCAGTTGTTAAGCATCTACATCCTTTAACTTTGAACAAATCGGTATTAACTTTTTCAATAACGGCATGGATTTTAATCAAGTGTAATTCATAACATTTTGTAACGTTAATATTAAGATAAAAATATTTTTTTTTATCTACAAAACTCAAAAAATTCATTTTAATATTTACAAAAGTACGGTGCTAGTTCTCATATGGATTACACCTAATTATCAATAATAATTAAGTTAATCTTTTCGATAAAAAACAGTTAGTAAATTATTAAGATTAACATTTATTATGATTTATTAATTAGTTAATTAATAATGTTGATATAACGGCTTAGATAAGGAAGGTGAAGCTTTGTATAATGAAAGAAGCTTGCAAGAGAATGATGTTCCCAAGTGCCACTTTTAGTACTGTGGGCATATTTGGGTGATGGGTGATTATGGATTGAGTGCATTCTTTTTGTACCCAAAATTATTTTGGAGTTCCTTATGACCCTTGTTTTTGTGACACATGTCACACTTATTCGCAGAGCAAACATCTAACTGTAGGGGAGTTTAACAAAGTTTTAGTGTACGAATCCATAAAAGAAGAACACACTCATGCAAGCTAAAATATGTTGCCTCCTCATGCTATATTGGGTTGCATTAATATTATCACCCTTGAGTTTTTTTTTTTTTTTTAAAGTTGTTAAACACTCTTCTCCATTATCCCTGCCCTATTCCAAAAGCAAAGAGATCTTGCCATATAACTTTAGAGTTATGATATATTGAGACCGTATGCACACATTTGACATTACAAACGTAGCAATGATGTAACAGAGTGATATTGTGTTTGGTGAGGTGATAAGTTCAAAATAGAATAGTATCGCGAATGAGCAGTGAGGCGCGAACTTTAAAATAGGGTAAAAAATAATATATTACACCGGTTCTTAGTAACAACCAGTGTAATATATATATTTTTTTACTCAGAATGACTCATATTACACCGATTAAACCGTGTAATATATGACCCATATTCAAAAACTTTTTAAATATTTTCATGAAGAGTGAGTGATCATACACACATAAGTAACCACTTATAGGCACACAGGTAATCAGTTTTGTGTGTGTCAGTACATGTGGAGGAACCTGTGATTGGGTGACCAGTTCTCGTAAGGTGGGTAACCGGTTCTGGTAGGGTAGGTGTCGAGTTCTGCCATTGGAGTAATATATGACCCATATTACACTAGTTAAGCTGTCTAACTGATGTAATATATCACCCATATTAAAAAAAAAGTTTTTTTTTCATGAAGAGTGGGTGGCCATAAATGTTACATAAGTAATCACTTACAGGCACACGAGTAACCAGTTTTGCGTGTGCCAGTACATGTGGAGGAACACCCATATTACACCGGTTAAGTCATCAAACCAGTGTAATATATGGTCTATATTACACGGTTAAGCCATCTAACCGGTGTAATATATGGCCCAATGACGTTGAACACTTGAACAACAAACAATGAAGCAACGACGACCGCACAAGAAAGACGTTTATGATTTGTGTTTCGATTTTTCTACTGCTTGGTCCATGCTTCTCAGTGCTTCTTTCTCCCTCCCTCCGACGAGGTCGTTGCTTCTTTCTCCCTTTTGTTCGAAAGTCTTTCGCTTTCGCTTCCGCACCCGCACTCAAACGTTAAATCCTTACACTCTTACAAAATTGTCACATCACTCGCATCATAATTACAAAAAACCTCACTGCCACATTCTTACCCAATGTCACGTCTGCGTTAGTGGACAGAGGGTGTTAACTAAACAATAACTTTATGTCTAATTAACACCATGTAGATAAAAGTAAGTACATTAAATGTTTGAAAAAAAAATCAAAGTCTAGAGTGAAAATAAATCATCAAATTCTTTTATTAATGTTTAGTTTATTACAATGTATGATGTATAAAGTCATTGATGAGCAGAAAATGAAAGTATGAAGCTGAATAATTAATTTTTGTTTCATTCGTCGAATCCAACCTTGGAAATGAAAGCAATGGTTTATGAGTTGAGCGCAGTCACGATCTAGCCATAGATGCAAAAAGATTAGCCTTTTCATAACAAATCCACTAAGATACGGAAAATCCAGTAATGTAGAGATCATCTTTGGCTTCCACTGTCTCACTATGTTTGCCAGACTTGCATTACATATCTTCCATTACCCACTTCCACCATATATTCTCTTCATCATCACTTTCTTCAACTCTTTGATTTGATTTTGGTGCTAACATCGTATTGTTATAGATTCATTGCCCAATAGCTAACTATACTCTATTTAAACATCAAAACTTGTACAAAACCATTATTTTGTTACATGCATCATTTTACAAATCTTTTGCTTTTTTTTAATCAGCAACAGCAAAAACAACAGTAAAAAGACATGAGAAAAACAATGAAACCAAGTATGCCACGTTCCAAAAAAGCACACTCTGATAATACTTCCCATCTCTTCCATAACAGATGCAGAAAATATACTATTCACCTTAAGAAACTAGATTGCAGAGTTCCAGCTATTGGACACAATTGTAAAATATAGCAGCAATACACAATTCTGATATTTGAGTTGACGGCAATTCTAGCTAGCAGCACTCTATTTTTACAAATCTTTTGTAATGAAGACTAATAACTAATGTATTTTCATGCATCTTTTCAGCATCACATAATACTATTAATTCCTCAAAAATGGGTATCTGCTTTCAACTTAAAAGAGATGATACTAACAGAAACGTGCATCAAGTCACGGAAGAATATTAGTTTATAAACAAGTAAATTTTTTTAGTTTGCGTCTCGAATATGTAATTGTATTAAATATATTCAGAAGGCAGATTGTAATATATACAGTGGACGATATGTTCTTGAGGAAATCAACACATGATGATAGTTACAAACTCACAAAAATTACATAAAGGTGATTAATATCCACATACCTTAGGCTATTTGTGATGGAAAAAACACACGCGGAAACAACACACAATCACGAATCAACTGTAAAAAATAAACAACATAAAATTTAACATGGTTCGGTCGTCAATCTACAACCTAAGTCCACAAACAACTAATTAGGTTTTTATTCTGTTTGTTACAATTTTATTACAAGTACAAAGATTTCTTAAATAGAGATTATAGAGATAACACAATAATTAAACTCACTTAATAAAACATGGTGTCTAGTCAGCCCAATCCAATTGATCTGGCTTTAAACTCAACAATTTGATCGCATTAGACTTTAACCAGTAGCTATATATATATATATGAAAGGTAGGGGACAAGTGTAGCTTAGTTATATATAAACTAAAGAAAAAAAAGTGTTGTGAGTTGAAATTGAAATTGATATATGAAATAACCTAGTGACCTTGTTGGTTGTAGCCGCTACTGTAAGATACTGATAACACTCAAGATTCGTATAGACTGAATAAGGAAAATGCAGGATTTAGTCAATTCAAAAGTTCATTTGACTTGATTGGTGCTGAATTCAAAATGATCCTGTTCTCTAGAATCCCAATATTGTTTCAAAAATTTAGAGCTCATTTCATAAACAAACTTCTATATTTAATTTCCTCTGGCATGGAATAAGTTATAATTAAAATTAATTTGTACATTCATTTTATAGGTCAAACCTTAAAATATTGTACTTTATTTCAACTTATAAGTAAATTTTATAAAGGTTATGTAAATGAGTCACAAAGGAAATTGTGTTTCCAAATATGACTATTTTTTTTAATGAAGAATTCATGTTTTATATCATTAGTTAAATCAATTTTTGTTTGAATTAAAGTAGAACTAGTAGGTATTTTTTTTAATTAGAGTTAAGTCATGTTTGTAAGCGTAATTTTGATTTTTTTTTTCTATGATAATTTTTTAATTTAGATTGAAAGACGTGAAATCACACTCTATGTTGTGAGTAAGACATGAGTATCTTAAAGAAATACTTAAATTGGTAAAAGAAAGTGAATGATATGCACACATGTATTAAGTCTAAAAGTACAATTTAGAAAATTGTGAGTGTGGTGTTCAAAAGCTAGTAAATCTCCACATGAACAATCGACTATACAATCAATTAAATTATAGGTGATGTGATTTTCCTGAGTTTCAGGCTTTTAACATTCTTGTTCTCAGGATTAATAAAGTTTATGAACTTTTAGTTTCATGGTCTACATTTATATATAAACTCTGACTCTAATATCTATGACAACAATCAAAAGGATTAATTACTACTTCCATTTATAATTAAATAGATTAACCATTTTAAAATAACAATGTCTACCTATATAAAAAATAAGTTCAATTACAAATTTAGTTACACTAAAATTGCATTTACAAGACTTCACCTTAATTATAAATTTATTTCTAAGCACAACTGTTACGTTAATTAAAAAAAAGTAAATTAACTAACACAACTTCTACATCAAAATAAAAATAAAAAAGCAAATTCATGTTTGAAAACATAGGACTAGTTATTTTGGAAAATTATGTTTCCACACACATCTTACCTATTTACATATTTTTTTAAAAGCTACTCATATCAATAATTTAATACCTTGTCCACTCTTTATCTGTTATACAAAATCTTGTTTGACGTTTTTTTATCAGCAAAGAATAAATGAATTAAAGGAGACATTTCAGGAGTGTCTCAACCCTTATACAAGTAGTAATAAAACCTATCACCTAGCTTTCAATCCAAAACCATTACATACCACCAGAATTAACATATTAAAACCAGCAACAACTCTGCATCTACTACTGTGCCATAATCCTTACACAAAATAACAGAACAAACCCAAATGTTGTCCCTAAAAAAACTCCATGACACCCATACCTATGCTGCCCGGTTAACAATCAAGATAGGGTAACACAATATTGAAACTATTGTGCCACATTGCATAAGTATGCAGAATCCCTTTTCAAAATTGTGCAACAAACCAACTTTGCTCGTGGGTGATATTAAGGCATAATTGCCAACAACAATTTGTTCTACATACATACCTTCGCATAAAGTTCACTTACCACATACCTACTAGCCTTCATAGAAGTTGCATGATAACAACACTGATCTTGCAACATGTGGACATTCTTCCTTCCTCCAGAACATCCTCATCCTTCCACATAGAAGCCTAAAGGATGTTTATTCTTTCTGACTTCTCACCTACGAGTCATGCAATCTATTACTCCCTGCCTTCTGCCTTCCTCCGCCTAACCTCTTTCACTTTAGGCTCCACTGTGTCGAATAATGCATAGCAAATTCAGAATGCTTTTCTGTGCCTTGCATTCTGAAGCTCTGGTCTTCCTTCCTTTTTGACAAAGATCATTTCCTTTGTAGACAAATTTTTTATCCTTGCATCTACTTATTTTTATTGCTTCTTCCATCTTGCTTCTCGAGCCCATCCTTCCAATCCTTCACAACCTGCACATATGAAATAACATTTCCTAGCCTTTAACTAAGACAATGACATTTTGCTATGACTAGAAAACACAGCAAAGCATATAAGATAAATCGTCTAAAGAACAAACCATAGACCCTGCAAAATGTTCCTTCACTCCCTCTTTATTGCATATTGTTGCATCAACACTAAAATGGTAGATCTTCAATTTGGCTTCTCAAATGCAAGTCTGACATCCAACAATCTCTCCCTCTTTTCCATACAAGCCTAGTCGTCCACCTGCTTAGTCAAACCCTCATCACCTTTATGCTGTAATGAACCATCTGCATTACTCATGAACTGATATTCCTTGTTTGGTATGTATTTCCAACACATTTCCTTTAGTGGTCAACTTAGAGACTCAATTAAGAAATATTGAGATTTGAGAGAGCCGGGTCTTATCTTTTGCTTAATTGGGTAGAATACTCTCAAAAATTTATTAAAATGATTATAATATGTATTTAAAATGGTGTCCTATGCATAGTCTGAAAACATCTCGAAGATGTAAGGGAGATGTCACTTAAACATGAAATTTGTAGAGAATTTGTATGGAATATCGGACTAATATGAGAATTAATTGTGATATCCATGTTAATCTATGTTCACCATGATGACTCAACACATATCTATAAATAGGTTGACCAATGCCAAGATAATGTATGCATTTAATATTATTTATTATTCTTAATCAACAAATATCGAACTTGAGTGTCGAATAATCTTTTGCAAGTATCCTCCCTCTCTTGATTGAGGACCCAACGCCAAGAACTGTTAGGAGTCAACACTAAGAAGTCCGAAAAGTACATGCAACGACAAAGAAATAACCTTCTCAACCCATACAAGAACAATTGATGTTCATTGTGGGATCAAAAAGGACTTGGGATGATTTATTATAACTACAAGAAACATGACAAACAATCAAAGGACAACCGATTTAAGAGTAGCTTAAACTAACCAAATGGCCCTTCTCCTGGCTGTCGAGAGATGACCGAGATCAAGCAGAAAAATGCGGAGAAAATTTGCATCCTCAAATAAAAGATTGAAGAAATGAGGGGAAAGCTATCAAACAAAGTTCTTGCACCTCAGAGCCTTGAATATGAACAGGGTTCCCCGCCAAGAATGTACCACCACTAGTCTACCCATGAATAATGACCCCAACTACTAGGGGCTGAAATCCATAAGATCGATAGCTTTTGAACACCTTGGCACACACATCTAGAACATTGGGAAGGACCTACCGACACCCTTTTGTCGATGAAATTATGGAAGTCAACTATTACCCTCAAGCTGGAAAGGTTTGAACGTAGACCGATATAATGGGACAATCAACCTAAATGAACATGTTGATATCTACACCACCTGAGTTTGTATACCATGGACGACGTCGTTATGTGTTGATTTTTCTCTACCTCCTTTTGAAAGGAGGAGCTTTCACCTGGTTCACCCGACTTCCTCCCCACTTAATTTCTTGTTTCATTTGGTCATATTGAGTTTTCATAGAAATTTTTTTATCTTCAATTAATTGACGTTGAGATTGCAATGCACTTTGAAGTTGAATATTAGCCTCTTCTTGCTTTGGAATTATGCTAGTCAAATTTTGCACTTCTAACTTTAAATCCTTGACTTTGAACAAATTGTCTCTCTACATTTCTTTTTTCCATTGATACACTTCCTATACCTTGTGAGTGATTTGGTTTTGTTCCTAGTACATATACAAAATGTTTAACCAATGGCACAAGTGTTTTTGAAATTTTTTTCTCCATACACTTCACCCATATTTTTCAAATTTTCCTACACAATGTTAACACAACATAATTAACATTGGCAACTAGCATTGCATTAAATCATTACTCTACTATAGAAATAAGTTTTAAATTCTTGATCATTACATTCAAACTTCTGGCTAGATGGCATCACTAGAAACAAAATTTGAAGATGATCTAACCCATTTGTGCTATAATTCTAGTTCGCAACAATTAAGTTTCATACTAAGTAACATACTAATTCAAGTATGCAACAATTAAGTTACATATTTCAACTTACAATTTATATCCACAATTCAAATATCTATACTAAAATTGTAAAACTTAACAAGAAAAAATATAATTTTTAAATCTATTAAAATAAAAGTGAAAGTACTTTTTTTACTTACCATAATTTCTTCTCTATTAGGAATACACCAAGTGTCATCAGATCTTATACATGTAGCCTTACATACTTCCATTGCATTCGGTCATTCCTCACTTTTTAATTCTTCTTTCTATTGAAAACAAAGAAATAAGGTAATATAATGATACATTAAATTAAAGAACAAAAACAAACTTGTATATGTGAAACATAAATAAATTATATAAAACCTATATAAAATTTGCACAAATTTGTATATATGAAACATAAAAGTAACATTACCATTTCAAATGTCTCTTAGACAATAGATTTTGTGTCAATAACTTATTTAATTCCTTGTTTACTTTAATTAGCTTTATTTTTCAAGCTCCTTTCCTATAAAAGTAGAAATAATTAAATATTATAATACATAAAAAATATAGTTCAAATTTAAGATATAGATATACTAATAAAGTAACCTTACTATAAATTTCAAATCATTGAATTTTTATGTATTAATCAGTTTCAATCTTCGTGTAGTACATCATGTGGCCTACCTTTGTTTTGGATGTATGTTTGATGTAAATGGTGATGTTTATTTCTATATTGCTTTTGCAACTGTTTCATTTCATGTTCTTTATCCTCTTCCATCAAACATAATGCATCCTAAAGCCGTTAAGTTAAAAAATAGTACCAAATAATCAAAATAGATTAAATATATAAATAAAAATTAATTGAGTACACTTACATGAATAGAGTACTACTAACCTTCATATGTTTTCACATTAGAGTTAAATCATATTCAGATATCTCCTTCCAAGTTTTAACTTGTAAATGAGCCTTTTGACATATACATACAGTTGTTTCAGCCTTGAAATATTTTGCATATTTTCCACAAAGCTTAAAATAAGGAGGGGGAAATTGGATGTTAAAAGTATTTCCCATTACCATTAACTTTTCTCTTTTCTTTGGGAATTTTGCATTAATCGTATGCCCATGTCGCTTCTTAACATGTTGACCTTAGTTAAATTAGGGAAATAAATCAATACCAATTTCAATAATTATTTATTCAATCTAAACAAACATGTTATACAAATACTTGTACTTGCTCAACATTAACCAACTTAGAGGCATTGATCCTTTTAGAATTTAATTTTAATGGTCTTGTTATCTACAAAATACAAAAGTAAATAATCACAAAAGTTTAAGAATGAGTTACACCATCAAATTAAATTAGATACATGTTACTTGTGTAATTAAACTAAACACAAACATTTATACATTTTAAGAATCTCATTACATACCCTTTTTATTGTATTTTTCATCTTCACTTGAATATTGAAACTCTTATAACTCTTTGGGTCTATACTTTTCATCATGCTCTTCATCTCTTTCTTTTCTCTTATTGTTCTTGGTATTTTGAGTTGGGACTTTCAAAGAATAAGCTATATCCCAAAGCCTCTAGTTTTGCTTTGTTTTCTGCAATTCTTTGTAACCTTTGTTTTTCATATTTAGACATGTCTCTCGTGAACAAAAAAGTTAGGATGCTTTCTCACTTGAAGAGGGATCTATGTTGAAATGAATTTTAGCTTATATTTGGCCAAGTCAAACTTTTTCATGCCAAATAATAAATTAAGCTAAAATAAATTAGCCAACTTGAGTCACTGAAAATCAATAGGTGAGATTTTTTGATGAAAGTTAGTCCATCCCATCAAATTCCTAAATCAGATCTTTTAGACAAGAAGCACCAAATCTTGGAGATTTTATTAGCCTTTTTTCTTGGCTATCTTGAGAACATGTTCACATGACACTTAAGTTAGAAACTTTTTTCTTCTCTAACTTTTTTTACTGAAAGCAACCACTTCATAGATACATTATACAAGTAATCAATTTATATATGAAAAAAGACAAGAAAACAATTATTTTTATGAACTAATGTACCCCTGAGCCAAAATTATAAGAATAATCCCTCAAAATATTGAAATAATATTTAATTTAAGGAGCTAGCCTCTCTCAACAAATATTATTCCATACTCACAAACTTGAGGATCTAATTCTTAACCACATGGTAAGTAATATTATCATTACAATAATGTTCCTAGTGAGTAGAAAATTGAGGTAGTAAAAGGAAAATTTTTAACTTCATAATATGTAAGATAAAATCCTTCAGATAAAACAAATAAATAATAGAAAATATGATTAGAAATATAGATTTGTTACCTATTTCCTAAATAGTGAACTTCAATCTTTTACTACCAACTGTAAAAAAAATTATCTTGAAATTCACACCTTAAATTATTCAAGAACCAACAATTAGTATGTACAATGTGATCAAAGTCAAATGCCTCGAGAGTATAATAAACCGTAATCAATCTAATGTGAGAGACACATAAAAGACCATGAACAAATAATGATGTGAGTTGATTTTAGATGGTTCCATTTTAGAGGTGACACTTTACTTATGATTGAGATTTTTAGCAATTATATGGTGAGAACCCAAAGAAGATCCCCACTGGACACGAACTTAACCAAGTGTGAATGTTCACTTCTAGAGGGCAAAGAAAAAATTCAAGTATATGGTGATTGATGATGAAGGATGGAAATTAAATGAACAAGGAAGGAAACATAAAAGCATGACAGAAACCAAATTGAAAATGGAGGAAAATAAGAACATAAAATCACAAAGATAAATGGAGTAATGGAAAAATGGAAGAAGAGATGAAGGAAGGAAAAGCTTATGGTGATAGAAGAGAGTTGGACACATCACTTGGAGTGTGGTTTCCTCCAAGATAATTGTAGAGGATCGCCACTTGAGAGCTCTCCAATCACTCAAGATGAGACCTAATGCTAAGAGGACACAAGCCTCACAAACACCTCACACAATTTATGAAAAGTAACTTTTCCATTCAAATTCAACATGTCCAAATACAAGGAGTAAGACACCCTATTTATAGGAGATGTTGCCTTGGAAAACAAGAAGCAAGGATAGAATGGGAAAAGCTAATGAAAAGGTGCGGCCCTAGCATTGACCAAGTCAAAACCGCAGCATAAACCTAAACTTCTAGAAGATAGGTCAAAAATCCTAAACCTAGATGCATTGTCATGAAAAAGTGGACTTGAAACAAGCCCATTTCGCTATGAGCACTCCTATTTATGTTAAAGGCACATATTCTATCCTATCTTGCTATTTGGGCCCCTAAACAGAGCCCAATTTATTTACAACGTGTTTTATTCTTAAGAAGACCAGCAAGAAGAACATTAGATGCTCTGGTCTTTGTCCATTTCTCCTTCTGGTGAGGTCTTCACTTTTATTTGCATCCTTGGTCATCTCCTTATTGGCTTGGTTTGTATCAAATAAGGTCTAATATATCATCTTTATCCCTATATTCTCTTTTGTCTTCTATTATGTGGCACGCTTCCTCCTTTTTCTACCCATACTACTCTACCAAGCACCACTTTTGATTTAACCCTTTAGTATGTGTGTCCTACTCATTTTTTTTTTACAGTAGCTACATTTTAAAATTAATATAGCTTAAACAAGTTGCAGCATCACCCACAATATATCCACATTGATCACTAAACTTAAATAGAACAGACTTCTAGGTAACAATGGTAGTGAGGATTAAGAAAACATTAATAGTAAGAATTAAGAAAATTAAAATCGAAGATGATAATGTGAATCAGAAACTTATAGAAAAGTGATTTTTGATTGGTAGAACATGACACATTCTTTTGACAATCCACATGGCATAATTGATGGAAAAAGAATTGAAGTAGATAGAGAAAGATCAATAAAAGGTCCATAACATAATTTGTTCTCAAATAATGCAAAAAGGATTACAACAAAGCCAATCCTTAATGGAAAAACACCGCGGTATTTTACGAACATTAATTCCAATATAAAAAAAATAATTAGAAACAAAACATGTACAAAAATAAATAAATAAAATAGAAAAAAAATAGTAATTGAAAGTTCAAATTGAAACTAAAAAACAGGAAATAGAAAATTTTTACTTCATTTGAAACCATAAACCCCACAATGCTACTGGTTAAACAAATCAAAGGAAGTCCACAGTTAAACCCTAAATAGATTTAAATCCCAAATTTCATAATAAAAATCCTAACCTATGAGAAAATTAAAAGAAAGAAGATGGCTTACACCTTGTTCACACCTTGTTCACATATTTTGATACGTGAGGAGGAAGAAGACCTTCAGAGTGAATCTGTTATGGTTCATAAGCAACTACAACCTTAGAACATCCCAAAAAGTGAAAACTACCACATTTTTAAGAACTCCAAATAAATGCGTGTAAAAAATATTTTATATTAAAAAATTAATTACTATAATAATATAAAATTATATTTATTAATTTAATTTAATAAATAAAATTTAATGTATCATTATATTTTATTATTTAACAATAATAAATATATAATTTTATGTAACGAAAAGAGATAAATATATAATTTTATAGATATAATTTGATATATAATTCAAATGGTAATGTTATTGAGTGTTTTGTTTACGTTTATACTTTTCTTATAGTTACGCAAATACGGTTTGATACTCAGTTGTAGTTTAACATTTTATATAATTTAATTTGATATATAATTTATTTAACGATTTATGTTGTTCTATGCTAATAAATTATATTTATATTTTTTAATAAAATAATATTTTTTTATTTTCTTTTATTTAGAAGTAGTTGTTGATTATATATTAAATTAAATATGATTATATTTTTATTTTATTGTTTATTATTTTAATATATTATGGTGTACAAAATAAATATAAAAATTATAATTATATAATTGTATATTACAATGTTAATACCAAGCTTTATTCTATATTTTTTAAAACAAAATTGATAAATTACACATTTATATTATTGTCATTATATATAATTTATTATAATTGTGTATTTTGTCATCATGTTGCCCAAACAAGAATTGGAAAAGGCAAATTCACAAAATATGAAACAAAGACATTAAAATGAAAATTTTCAATGGTAAAAAAAAAAATTGTAAGAATTAACTAAATTTGTTTGATTATTATTATATAGATTAAACATATTTATCTTATTATTTTTTCAATATATTTCACTTTTGAAAAAGAGGAGACAACATAAGAATAAATGAGTTATTATTCCACTTGGCATGTGGTCTAGATTCACGTGTTTTTCAATGTACAAGTTATTTGATAAATGGTTGGAGGTTTAATGTAAAGGATTGAGATATGTACTTGAAATTATTACAGTAAATGAAGATGAATATTCCTTGTCTGATGTGATGCTTTAATGTAGCGCATGTAATCGCACGTAATCGTAATGAAGAAAGAGAGGTTTTGATGAACCCTAATTGTAGAGAAAAATAAATATAAAAGAAACTTTTATTCACTTGTATATTAGAGAGTAAAATACATGGTGTATATATAAGAAAAAGATTAAGACCTAGCTGAAACAGAAAATGAAAGTTGGGTCAAACAAACAAAGCCCAATAATTTAAAATAGAAAATTAAATATATTAACACCCCCTCAAGCTGGGGAGTAGATATTTGCCAGGCCCAGCTTGGATTTGAGAGTAGAGAATTGTGCGGAAGCAAGGGGCTTGGTGAATATGTCAGCAACTTGCATTGCAGAAGTAATGGGTAGTAGTTTGAGGAGACTAGAGTTAAGTTTTTCACGAACTAGGTGGCAATCAATTTCGATATGCTTGGTTCGTTCATGAAAAACTTGATTGGAAGCTATTTGAAGGGCAGATTTGTTGTCACAGTACAGGGTTGCAGGCTGGGAGAGAGGAAGATGTAAATCCTGAAGGAGGTAAGACAACCATTGTAACTCACATGTGGTGGTGGCAAGGGCTCTATACTCGGCTTCAGAGGAGCTGCGGGAGATAGTTGACTGCTTCTTTGATTTCCATGATATTAGGGAGTTTCCTAAGTAGATGGAATATCCAGTGACAGATTTGCGTGTGGTAGGACATGTTGCCCAGTCAGAGTCACTAAAACCACAAAGGTGAAGTGAACTAGTGTGAGAAAAATATAGTCCTTCAACAGGGGTGCCCTTGAGGTAACGCAAAAGACGCGAGACAGCTTGCTGATGATGAGTTGTGGGTGCAGATATGAATTGGCTTAAATTGTGGACAGCGAAGGCGATGTCTGGTCGCGTGTTGGTTAAGTAAATTAGACGTCCAAGGAGTCTTCTGTATTGAGAAGTGGCATCAGCATCGAGAGGTGAGCCTTGGTCGAGAGAGAGACGGGAGGTGTGAGTCATAGGAGTGGCCACAGGTGCAGAATCAAGCATGCCAGTTTCTTGAAGGAGATCAAGAGTATACTTGCGTTGACTTCAATGAAGACCAGTACTGTTGCGAGCAATTTCCAGTCCCAAAAAGTAAGTGAGATTACCTAAATTTTTTATCTTGAAGTGATGGTGAAGGGATGCAGTAATTGTATTGATTTCCTCCGTGTCATCACCAGTTAAGAGCAAGTCATCAACATAAACAAGAATAACAATGATTTTATCATTATTATATTTAAGAAAAAGAGAGTGATCAGCAACAGAAATAGAGTAATTATTTGATAAAAGAAAAGTAGAAAGTTTGGCGTACCATTGACGACTAGCTTGACGAAGGCCATACAAAGACCATTGAAGCTTGCAAACATGCTGGGGAGAAGGAAGAGAGAGGCCAGGTGGGGGGGTCATGTATATCTCTTCATGGAGATCACCATGAAGAAATGCATTATTGACATCAAGTTGCTTTAAAATCCAATTTTTGGTAGTGGCAATAACAAGCAGAAGGCGGAGGGTAGTGAGTTTAGCAACAGGTGCAAAAGTGTCTAAGAAATCAAGTCCTTCAAGTTGGGTAAACCCTTTGGCAACAACTCTAACTTTGTGGCGTTCAACAGTGCCATCAGAATGGTATTTGATTGTATATACCCATTTACAACCAATAGTTTTCTTTCCTGGAGGGAGAGGGGTAAGTTGCCAAGTATTGTTAGCAGCAAGAGCTTGAAGCTCATCTTGCATGGCAGATTGCCAAGAAGCATGTTTGGAGGCTTCGTTATATGTCCGAGGTTCAGGATGAGAATTGATAGAGGAAATAACATTTCTAAAATTGGAAGATAAGGAATTGTAAGACAAGTAATTATGAATAGGATATCTACTACTTACAGTGTTGGTTGCAGTGTGGAAAAATCTGCAAGATAGGTAGGTTGTCGATGAGGACGAGTTGATCTTCTTGGAAATTGGGGTGAGATGCTTCCTGGAGATGCAGGCGGTGATAATTCTGATGGAGGTGCAATGTTGGATGCAGGAGCAGAGGCACTATTTGTTGGAAGATCATAGGATAATGAGGCTGGTGGAGGAACAGTATTGGGTGCAGGAGTAGAGGCACATGGCTCGACAGGAGGTGCAGTATCAGAAAAAAAAATCAAAAGCAGAATTATATGCATTAGAAATAGGGAGAGATAAAGTGTTAGGGTCCTTAGGCAAGCCACTGTCCAATTTATATGGAAAGTGGTTTTCATGAAAGATTACATGTCTTGATATCTCTATGCTATGAAACTTTAAATTTAAGATAATATAACCTTTTGTATTTTGCGGGAAGCCAAGAAAAATACCTTTGATAGATCTATCATCTAATTTTTTCCTATGTGCAGTAATGGTACTAGCATAACAGAGACAACCAAACACTTTTAGAAAGGAAATGTCATATGGTTTTCCAAACAACTTTTCATGAGGAGTGATGTTATCAAGTAATGGAGTAGGAATAGCATTTATTAAGAAAACAGCATGATTTACAGTAAATTCCCAAAAAATAGGAGGAAGATTTGCTTGAAAAAGTAAAGCCCGGGTTACATTTAGTATGTGTTGATGTTTACGTTCTACAATGCCATTTTGTTGTGGTGTTTCAACACAAGATTTTTTATGTATAATTCCCTTTGAAGCATAAAAATTTGACATAGAAAACTCAACACCATTGTCAGTACGAATCGTTTTGATATTAGTTTTGAAATGATTTTGAACGAAAACAGTGAAGTTAATGATGTGTTGACGCACTTCAGATTTGTTATGCAATAGAATAACCCAAGTATAACGCGAGTAATCATCAACAATAGTCAAGAAATAACGAAAACCTTGCATAGAAATTATGGAACATGGTCCCCAAATATCAAAGTTTACAAGATCAAAAATAGCAGATGTAACAGTATTACTTAAAGTGAAAGGAAGTTTTCTCTGTTTTGCACGACTACAAGTGTCACATACATGATGAGTATCAACAGTAATAAAAGAGTATTGTTTGCTTAAGACATGTAATCTTTCATGTGAAGGGAGTCCTAGTCTATAATGCCATAGTGTTTTGTCTTTGATATTACAATTAATAAAAGGAGCAAAACAATGCGGTTTAGAATGATTAGAAGCAGGCAAGGTAGTGACAAGGTACAAGCCAGTGGTGGCTTTAACTGTACCAATCCTCTCTTGAGTGAGATTGTCTTGTATAATGCAGTGGGTTGAAGTGAAAGTTAAAGTGCATTTAAGTTGGTGTGTGAGTTTAGAAACAGATATTAAGTTTAATTGAAAATGAGGCACGTATAACACATCAGACAAATAAAACTAATCAGAAAAACGTACTAAACCAGAATATGTGGCATAAACAGTTTAGCCATTTGGAAGAATAATTAAGACAGGTTTAATTTTAGTATAAGTAGTAAAAACGTTCAAATTGTGACAAACATGATCAGTGGCACCAGAATCAATAATCCAAGATTCTTTTATAGAAGATAGTGAAGAGAGAAACTTACCTGTTGAAGAATCCTCAGTATTGGGGATTTCATCCGTAGAGATGGTGCCGACTTGATTAATTTGAGTGCGAAGGGCAGGATCCTCAAGGTTTTGCTGACGCAAAATGTTGGTAAGGAATTGACACTGTTGTGATGTAAGTTGAATCCCCTTTACATCCTGTTCTTTAGGAAAAAGCTCAGATAAAGTGTCAGTAGTAGTCATATTATTGGCTTGGGATGTCCAATTGGTGAATTTGTAGCCAGGAGGGAACCCATGCTTTTTATAACAGGTGTCAACAGTGTGGCCAAGACGATTACAAAAAGTGCAGACTTTTCTAGTAAAATAAAACTTTGAGGTTTTAACATTACTAGAAGGAAAACCCATTTTGCAAAAACAAACAGCCTCAGTATGACCATATTTACCACAAAAATTGCATGTAATAGTGTGACTACTATTAAGACTATGAAGACTAGGGTTTTCATTAAACATTGCCTAAAAGATTTTTAAAACCAATCAAGATTTTGAAAGAGAACAGAAAAAAAAACCAAGAACAGCAAAGAGGGAAATAAAAATCAGAGAGAAGCGCAGCAGAACTCTTCATTCGAAGAGCTCTGATACCATATTACAGTAAATGAAGATGAATATTCCTTGTCTGATGTGATGCTTTAATGTAGCGCACGTAATCTCACGTAATCGTAATGAAGAAAGAGAGGTTTTGATGAACCCTAATTGTAGAGAAAAATAAATATAAAAGAAACTTTTATTCACTTGTATATTAGAAAGTAAAATACATGGTGTATATATAAGAAAAATATTAAGACCTAACTGAAACAGAAAAGGAAAGTTTGGTCAAACAAACAAAGCCCAATAATTTAAAATAGAAAATTATATTAACAGAAATCACAAAATAGTAGAATTTTAATTGGAGGTTATGAGAGTAGAATTTTAATTGGAGGTTATGAGAATACAGGCAATTTAGATTACTTTGGTTTCTTGAAAAATATTATTGAATTAAGTTACTATGATGGAAATAATGTTGTTTTATTTAAATGTGATTGGTGGGATGTGTATTCCAAGGGGAGCATACAAAGAATATAAATATGGATTTATTCTTATTAATACTAAACGTAAATTGAAGACTAATGAGTCATATGTCTTAGCTAGTCAAGCTTAACAAATGTATTGTGTTAAAGACACCAAAAATCCTAATGGCTAGTAGTAGTGAAAACAAAGCCTCGAGATTGGTATGATATGCCAAAGAAAGCTATAAATGAGGTGTGTCAAGAAAATGAAGACATTGGCTCAGTTTCATTTACATCTAGTGCATCAAATAATGAGCATAAGTTCTCATTGAATAGAAATGACTTAGGAAAATCCATAACTAATGAAAATTCAATGATGCCTATGGAAGTTATTGATGATGATGATGATGAAGAAAGTGATGGTGCAAGTATTGATGTAACAGATGATGATGAAGAAAACAATATTAATGATGAAGATGATAGTAATGATAATAGAGTTTTTTTTATATCATTTTGTATAATAAACTTTGTTACTAGTTATCTTTAGTCTTTTTAATGATCAATATTAAAATGAATTTATATATATATATATATATACTAAATATATATTAGAGAGAGAAAAAAATAGTTTAGACGGTTTAAATTTTATATTTTGAATTTAAGTTTGAAGTGAATATATTATTTACTAATATCATAATAAAAAGTATAAAGGTATAAAAGTAAGAATAGATGGATAAAACACTACAAGAAAAAATGGTTTTAATGGGAGCTTATTTTTACATTATCTAGGGTTAAAACCTTTATTAAGTCATTTACTAAAAGTTTCAGTTTCCTCTACTAAACCATCCTTGGGGAAGGTGTTCCCCGGGGCTTTTTTAAACCTCAGGAAAAGTCTTGCAGAACCCCTGTTATATACCATGGGTTTAAGAACCTTCGTAAAATATCATGAGTTTCAAAATCTCCGTAAAATACAATGGGTTTAAAAACCTCCGTTAAATACCATGGGTTTAAAAACCTCCATAAAATACTATGGGTTTAAAAAACTTCGTAAAATACCATGAGTTTCAAAACCTTCGATAAATACCGTAGGGTTAAGAATCTTCGTAAAATACCATGAGTTTCAAAATTTTCGTAAAATGACTTGTCGTCTGAAATAACCTTCAACCCGATTTTCCACCATCTCTAACAATCCTCTTGATTTCTCTCTTCCACCATAGACACACTGCTCTCTTACACAAGCTCAATGGTCGCCAACGACAATCCTTACAAGGAATCATAATTCAGTCACACCTATGCTATTATATCTAAGGAGAATGAACACTAAAAAAGGCACTATCATTGCTTCTTCCATCACCTTACTGCCCCACTCGGGTTACAAACCATTGTTACCTAACTCGGCACTGATGTTTATCATTGTTTTATATATCCCAAACAATCGCATTATCTTTCATATGTGAGCTTCAAATCCATGTGTGTTCTTGGCTACGAGGGCTTCAAATATTGCAAGAACATATTGTGAAGAGAAATTAACTTTATCACTTCTTACTTCCACAGTGAATTAATTATTGGATGCATTTTAAAATAAAGGCCTTAATTTAAAATATTTCAAAATTATGAGACTTAAATATTAACAATTATAACTACAACTAAATTTGCGCATAAAAAATATGTACATCAAAAACTAAACAAAATAAGTCGGGTTTTTTGAAGTATGAGCTTGTAAAAAAAAACTAGAAATTATATAAATCAACTACCATCAATCTTAAGAAATATGCAAATACTATTGAAGTACTTATTATCCAAGATTAGTTGTTGAAATTCTTATTATCCAAGATTATTTTGGTGAGTTTTTAAAATAAAATTTTGAAACTTTAGAAAACTTATTTGTAATGTAAAGTTACACTTTCAAACTTTTAGAGAAATTAGTTATAAAATATATTAAAAATATATAGTTTAATTATTTATTTATAAATAGATTTAATTATATTTATTTATTGAAATTTGAAAATTTTGGAGTGTTTTATTGAGGTTCTACAATAAATCTTTGAAATTTAACGAAGGTTAAAAAATCCTCTGTTATTTTGCTGAGGTTTTAGAATAAACCTTTGGAATTTAACGAAAGTTAAAAAAAACTTCACTTATACTCTTGAGGTTTTAAAATAAACCTTTGAAATTTAGTGAAGGTTAAAAAAACTCTGTTATTTTGCTGAGATTTTATAATAAGCCTTTGAAATTTAATGAAGGTTAAACAAACCTCCGTTATTTTGTAGAGGTTTTAGAATAAACCTTTAGAATTTAACGAAGGTTAAAAAAACCTCTATTAGTTTGCTGAGGTTTTAAAATAAAACTTTGAAATTTAATGAAGGTTAAAAAAATCTTGGTTATTTTGTTGAGGGTTTAGAATAACCTTTGGAACTTAACGAAGGTTAAAAAAAACCTCTGTTAATTAAATCAATTCTTAAGGTTATATTAACCTAGTGAAAGTATCAAAAATAAGTAATGTAATTGTAAAGTGACACAATAAAAGTAAAGTTGTTTCTTGAATAAAAGGTCATGTTCAAATTTAAAGTAAAAAAAAAATGTTTTTTAACAATTACCAGTGAAATAATAATAATAAAAATTTATATTATAGGATCCTTATTAATTTATAAGCATTAAAAAAATATTAATTATATTATTATCTAAAGAATAAATTTATTATATATAATATTTTATATTAATGAATAATTATTTGTGACATGCATATTTTTAATATTTAATAAAAAATTGTGACAAAATAAAAATAATTACAAATAATATATATATAATTTCAAATTAAAAATAGTCATAATTAATATAAAAATAGTAAAAATATTAAAATATAGTCCCAATTAATATACAAATATATTAGTTGTGTGTGTCTTTTGTGTTAAATTAAAAAATATTCACAAATAATGTATAAATTGTCATAAAATAATATTAATATTAACTTTAAAAAATAAAAAATTTAAAGAAAAAGTAAGATAAATTTAATATTTTTTACTACTAATATAAATATATTTACTTGTAATTATTAAATATAAAAAATTATGACATATTTTAACAAACTAATAAATTCATAATAAATAAGGTAATTTATAAATATTTAATAACTTTTATATTAATTATATTCTTAATTTAAGAAAAATAATTTTTTTATATAATGTTTTAGTAATTATTTATGGTATACGTTCTTAATTTTTTAATATAATTATTGTGATTTTTTTAAATTTTTTTTACTGTTATAGACAATATTAGTGATAATAAAAAAAACATAATCACAAATAATAGATAAATAGTAACATGTTTTACATCTATCACTAAACTTTTGTCAAAAAAATACTTATATTGGTTGTACATGTGTCATGTTTTCTCAATGTATCTATAATATATCCTGATCATTAGAAATAAACTCAACATAAAGATTTTTATAAAAATCTAAAATATGACCATCAATGAGTTGAGGATCCTCAATAACCTCATTATCAATTTGTAGGCGATGAATTCCACTAGAATTATTTCTCCTCTTAATCACAACATGGAAAAAAAATACTATTTCTATCCTCATCTTTAAACCATAGCATCCTAGCCCTTTCTTTCCAAAACAGATATTGACAGTGAAGAGTATGATCAAGCTCCTCCTTAACAATCTTTTCTTGACAGAGAAGCCCATCAATATAAAAAAAACTAGCAGTCTTTAAGGTTTGTTGAATACCAAGGAGGAGACCCTGCTTAAGAAGCACTGCATTCTGAACATTACCAAAAGAATTTTTATTTTGGGCTCGGAACTCAATTTCCAACCTTTTTAACTTATGTTGCAAAATAAACATAGGACAACCAACAACCGTATTAGCCCAGGAATCATGAATAAGCTTCATACGAGAACTGTCTTGAAGCCACATAGAAAAGAAACGAAAATTGTTAACCTCCTTAAACAATTACTATCAAGACTAAAAATAATAGGGGAATGGTCAGAACAATTTTTAACAATAACCTTATAAATATAAGAATCTCATTCATCCAGGCATACTCCATTACATAAAGTCCAATCTAGTTTTCTATGAATTTTGTGTAACCCTCTCCTCCCATTACACCAAGTATAACAAGGTCTAGTAAAAGGTATACAAGTAAGATCATTAGTATTAATCCAATCAAAGAATTCATTACAAGAAATTTGATTAGGAGTCACCCCCTTTTGTAATCATCAAATCTTCTTTTTGTTATTAAGAGTGATGTAGTTCTTTGGTTAAATTGCTTAAGTTTGTTGTGATAACTTTTTCTATTTTGATGATATGGCGTATGAAGAATATACTAGATTTCAGGATAAGATTGATGTTTCTCAAGCTATTTCAGTAATTAAAGATTTAACTTGTCTTGTGGGAAATTCGTCTAAAGCTTCAATAAAGAATGATATGTTGGATTTCAGCGTCATTAAATTTTTGGGTATTAATACTCGTACTGGTACAGTTTTTTCTCCTCTTCCTATTAGATGGGAGTTCTCATCGCCGGGGTGGGTTAAAATTAACACTGATGGGGCTGCTAGGGGATATCCTGGTCTTGCTACTTCTGGAGGTATTTTTCGTGGGAGTATGAGAGAGTTTATTGGCGTTTCTTTGCTTTTCTTCATGTTTAGACTACTTTGGTTGTTGAGTTTTATGGAGTTATATATGCTTTGGAGGAAGTTCAAAAGATGGGATTTACTAATGTATGCCTTGAATGTGATTTTGCCTTGCTTTGTGTTGCGTTTACTGCTAGGACTACTATTCCGTGGATGCTTCGTAATTGAAGGAATACTTGTCTTAATTGTTGTGGAAAAATCAAGTTTAGGATTACTCATTTTTTGTGAAGGAAATGTGTGTGCTGATAAGTTGGCTAATTTAGGATTTATTCATAAAAAATCATTTCATTGGTATAATAGACTTCCATCTAGTCTGTTCTTAGAATTCTTTATGAATAAGTATAATTTACCCATGTATCGTTTTTGTTAACATGTGAGTTTTGGTCTAGTCCTCCCATGGTTTTATTGTATTTTCTTTTTTTTCTTTTTTAATAATATTTTTTTCGTGTGATGACATATGATTATTGTTACTTGAGGTGTCAGCATAACTAAAATATCAAGTTAAATAATAATGTCAGATGTTAGCTAAATATCAAGATATAATAATTCCTAACATGAAAACTTTATAATAAAAAAAAAACTTACTTTTGATGGGGATATGCTTATAATATTATATGTGGTAGGAGAATATATTATTCCAAACGTATTAATTTGTCTACCTATTTATGGGATACAGTGTCTCATAGATTTTGATGTAAAATTGAATAACACTACAAGGCCAATTTCAACAGAGTATATATATATATATATATATATATATATATATATATATATATATATATATATAACAATTATGTTGAATGGTTGAAAACCAATTTGATATAATTTTAGAATAAATGGTCCCTCTGAGTGAAAATGCTAACACCTAAACCTTTTGAAAAAGAATATATCTCATGTAGTATGTGGTCATCTTCTAGATGAACTAGTCACTATTTTTTTTACTGATGAAATATTCGTGCAACCCAGAGATATTAGCCATCTTTTGTGGGACAAGTTCAAAAAGTTGTCTGCAATGAGCAAATGAGCTTAAGGAGGCTATCTGTGTACCTTAGCCTCTTGAATTGATTAACTTTGGTAGATATCCGCAGGTATAAATCACTGTCAAGTGTCAAATACATGTATATGTAATGATATTCCACACCTCAAACATGTGCCATAGGCAAAAGCATCAGTTCCTAAAGCTTGTTAGAGTATAGTAGTAATCCATCACTTGCTGCTATGCATAACTAAGTTATATCCTCTCTCTGTCTTCAACGTGAAGATATTACAGTAAAAAGCATTGGATTCTCCAACAAAAATCACTTTTGGTTTTTCATTATTGTAAGATTCATGCACAATGGATAAGACAAAATGTGCCATATTCTTCAGCCATAAAGGAGTATTAAGATGTGGGACGTGCCATATATATTCCCCTAATCACAGCCCTCGTTCAAAGGAACCAGCTTCTGTTTGTAATATTCTATGGTTTCTTTTGCAACGAATCTTCTTAATGCTAATCTCTCCAAAACGTTAAAGCAAAATTTCCATATTTTACCATCTATTTTACGTATATTTTATCACCATCTTTTAATTTTCTACATATTTTATCATCATTTCATAACCAAACCTCGTCATTTTATGAGAAATAGATGTCCATTTATGAAAACATGTTAACACTTCATTACGTATATGTTCATCTTTAATTTATGGTAGACACATCCTTATACAGAACACCCTTTACGTGAAATATATAACAGTACAAGTATATAAAATTTGCAGCCGCAAATAGGAGTGATTCAGAAGATATATTAAAGCATATATGTATGTGGGCCATTACTGTTTTGATTTTTGATTTTTTAGATGAGCATATATGGTATTTAAAGATTGCAACACACTTTGATGAATAAGTGTTGAAAGTACAGGATTTGAGAAAAGCGAGGAAGAGAGAGAAAGAAGAGATTTTTTTGTGTTAAATATTATAGTGGGTAATCTACCAATCTTGTAGTGCAATGAAGATTAAATTTATAGTATTACTAGTGAAACATGAATTTGTAGAAAACCAATATCAAAACATTTTCACCTTATTTGAAAGAAAGTTTTGAAATTTGGAGAAGAAGAAGAATAGTGAATGCAGGGGTTTTTGGCATTAGCAATCATGGACAAGAATATTGAATGCCCACACAATCTAACATGTTTACAGAATGATCTAATTTATTTTCTGTGTTTTCTACTTTTTTATGCTTAATTTACTTTTTGTAGCTTTACTTTATTGGTCAAATTAGTATAGACTCATTGCTCCTTTTTCAATCGCATGTTACTTGATTTTGTTGTAGCTGTGTTTTGTTGTGGCGTGTGGCATAACAAGTTTCAGTCCAAGAGAGAACCAAATATTCCAACTGCAGCTTTCCTAACTCTGCATTTTTCTTTTCCCTCTATTTTATGCATTCCAAATGCTTTTCTTTACCATAATATATAATAAATTTACATGCCAACATTTCTCATGTCAGAATCTTCGTTTTAATGTCTTATTCTTCTATTTCAGATCAAAATATCAATTTTCCACTTTCTCTTTTTCTGTCGTTTTTTTTTTCTTTTCAATTCTATTCAGAACAGATTATGTGCAAAGAAACAATATGTTGGCAAGTATGATATTTTGGAGGATCATTTTCTGTAACATTTATTTTATGCGAAAAAATATTTTTATGAAACTTATAAGTTATTCAACACCTAATGGAGATAAAAAGGAGAAAAGAATTGATATGATAATACATGTTCTGATAAGAAAGAGGGCGATAAAGAAAAACAAGATATGTTGATAGGTATATAAAAATTAAGTTGTCAAAACGTGCTATCGTGCAAAAACGTGAAAAATGATTAGACTAAAACGTTAAAATTTATTAAGCTAAGTATATAGTGTTTTTTTTATGTGTTACAAATTTATTGAAACTATTAAAAAATGGACTTTAACTCTAATTTAATTTTATAAAATCGACTTATAATATGAGGTTTACTCCACTTATATATTATGAAACGCCTCCTCATGCCGTGAGACTATATATTTATGGGTGGTCCGACAGCAGATAGTCTGATAAGCTCAACAAACTCTCGTTGTGATAGGTTTTAAATGACTCTAATACCATATTAAAAAGTGAACTTTAATCACATAACTTATTTTTGTGAAATTTTGGTTCTTCGCATTGAAGTTATAAAATTCTTGTTTTTGTAGTTTTTCAATAAATTAACTTCGTTGAATTTCATATATTAGTGCAATAAGCGGAAATGAATTTTTGAATGTGGCTATTATCTCATGCATTGGATGTAGATCATAGTTTGTGTCAATATTGTTGATTCTTAGGAGCAAGTATTAAACACTATATATATTTTGAAAATGCTAATTTGAGGTTTTATGTATGTCATTATGAAGAATAATATTTATTTCGTATTTTATCTTTTTTCATATAGTGAGTCATTGGCCACAAACCCGATTAAAGATATTCATTATGGTGGTTTTTTTGTTTGTGTGGGTACAAGGGTGGGTATTCTTAGTGGAATGTTTTATCAAGATATTGTCTTTTTTTGGGATCTAATTGCTTTCAAAGTTTTACCATCTATGTCAGTGTCATGCAAAGGGTCAACTCCAAGACCAACTTTGTGGTGGGAATAATTTTTTTAAATGGAGTAGCAAGGTTCTTCAAACACACCAATGTTGAGTTTTTATATCTCAAGTTTTTTGGATGGTCATGATGTTTGATTTTATTCAGCTTGCATGTATCAGCTCTATCAAAACATAACCATCATTTTTTATTGAGTTTTCTTCCTTGTGAGTACATCAAAGATAATCTCTGTAGTAATTATTTACAATATCATTTTGGGGTAGTATTTGGATTGTTTTGTAGGCAAAATAATCGTGTTTTTTTGGTAAATTCTCTATTTTGGTAATAGGTAGGGAGGATAGAGGGTAATTAGCAGGATCATGATTAAGAAGTCTTATTTGTGAGGATTGGGGGCATTAGTCTTACCACCCCCCCCCCCCCCCCCCCTCCCCTCCCCTCCCCTCCCCTATTTTTTGTAAGGATTTGGACATTCCAAAAATTATTATGATTTATAATTATGTGTGCTACTTAGACATTAGCTTTTCACATAGTTTATGTTTCATTTAAGTTGTATTTGACTTTATTTTCTTATGTTATGATTTCGACAACTTTTGTTATTCTTAAGTGTGAAAAAATACAAAAAAAAATATTTTCTTGTATATCTGGTATACATGTGTTTACACTTACATATCGGGGAAATGAATAAATTAGGTAAAATTATTTTAAAAAAATGCAACATATTATCAGTCCATACTTTAACTCATGTAATATCACTCATTTTACATCGATTAATGAAAATAAATAATATAAAATGGAACATATTACATTTGTTGTGCCTTATAACCAATGTAATATGTCATTTTCTACACACAACATACATACGTATAACTATTTCATCAAATAAGTCTATATTTTTTTTACTTTTAATTGAGTTTCTATATCAATCAGGATTTAACATCGATATAATATTTATATATTTTACATCGTTATGCAAATGATATAAAATATGTCTCACTTTCTCCATCATTTGCATCTACATCAGTTGTTGAACTGATGTAAAAAGTCCTCAATAATCGTAAAATGTATTTTTATTAATGAAGTGTTAAGATATCAAAACTTGAAATCAAAATGAGTTAACATGTATGAGCTACTGAAACAATTTTCTATAGCTTTGTTTAAAAAGTTGACATGTCTAGTCTTGTCTAGAAGAAAACCATATAATTCCTATAAAATCAAACATAAAGAATAAAAATTAAAGAATCAAGAAGAAAACATATCAATGAAAACTCACGTTGGAAATATATAAAATAATTGTGTTATTCTAAACAAGAGAATCTTAATGAAAGAATTGAAAGAGAGAGAGAAAAAAAAACTATCCATATTTTGAAGTGTTTGATGAATATGAGCATGAGTGTTTGATAAGTATATTATATTAGGCATTTTGATGTTGGATATGAAGTGAAGTATATATTATTGGAGAGATGCTTTGTTTGGGGTGGTTCCCTTGAGGATTCGGGAGGCACTGAGCGAGAGAGAGAGAGTAGAAGATGATAACAAACCACAAGATTAGAAGCAAGGCAACCTATTATTTTCCTTTTACAACATTGTACGTAAAGAATGACAGGATAAGGAGTCTTTTGGCACCGTAGTTGCATGAAAATACACACTCTCACACCAAAGCAAAAGAATTGTGTCGTATTGGGGCCTTTCTCCGTATAAAGCAAATCAAGGGTTGTCTCCATGTCACGCTCGATTCCAAACCAGCTAAGCCCTTCTCTCTCAGTTCGAGAAAGTGCAACATAATCCCTCCAACCTATAAAGAAAACCAACCACACCCCTTAATCCTTCGCAGTAAAAATACTTCTTCCCTTAACTCACCCCTTCTCTCCCTCTATTCTCTCCTTCCCTTCTCTTCTCTTCTTCCCACCATTCCACTTCAATCATCATGCAATCATAGTAACAACAATACCCTTTTCTGTTTTTTCCTTTTCTCTTCATCCATGTCTTACACATCCTCCTCCTATCCTATCACATAAACATATATATACACGTAAGTATTAGGAGAGAAAGAAAACAACTTGCATATATGGCTACTAGTACTAGAACAAGTAGTAGTTTTTTCCTTCCAAAGTTCTCTAGAGCACTTCTAGTGGGGGGGCTTCTTTGTCTTCTTGTTTTGGTAAGCTTGGGTGGTGGTGAAGGATCAAGACAACCAGCTACACAATGGTCTGAAGAAAGGGTCAAGCATGGGAGGGTGGTTGGTAAAGATATGCCTGTCGACCGTGCAGAATTGGACTTTAACTACATGAGCAAAAGAAGAGTTCCCAATGGACCAGATCCTATTCACAACAGGTTTGTCTTGCTTTTTTTGACCCAAATAAGATACACAGATTATGTATTGTTTCTTTCTCATGCATGTATGCCTTTTTTTATTTCAGTTTGTGTTACTCTGTTCATTACTTAATTAGATGTGTTTTGCTTTTATTCAACGTTTCCTGCCACCAAGACATGCATTACTTTTGATAACAAGCAATAATATAGTACGTATGTGTGTATTTTGTAAGTTTAGAATATGGTTATATTATATTGTTGGAAATTGAAGTGTGAAAGAAAAAGGAATGCGCAAACTACAAAGTAAAGACCATACAAATATTATATATAAAATGTTTGGAGTGTTTATGGCTCCCCTGTTCCTATCATGGATATGAGATCACCCTGTTACTTGGCTAATACTTCTCTTTTCCCTGTTACACTACAATTGCCTTGTTTGGTTCCATGTCACTATGTGCTTTTTTATGTTTATTAACAAGTTTATAATTATAGCTTTCACATTTCAGATATGATTCCTTGCTTCTTAAAAGGCTTCTAAACAAACTCTTTACTCATCAATTTCAAGTTTAGTGGTTCCTGCTAAAATGAAGCTTAACACAAAAAGGATGAAAACCCAACTATAGGGGTTGGTTACCACGCTTTTAACTGTTACATTGAATTGTTGAATTAAATTCTTTGAACATGGATGCCTCTTTATAATAGATTAATACTTAAACCCATAAAAAAGGTAAAGTATATATAGCTAATAACTTTATTCCACTTCTTAATTAATCATGAGCCACTAAAGTTATTCATGCCATTCTGTTCTCTTCATTAGGAAACTTTTAACCTTTCCTTGGTGTCTTTCTTTATTTAATTTAAGCATGCATGGGGTGAGACTTGCTATAAATTATGAAACTATGTGACAGATAATTTGTACCTGTTCATGCATTTTCTTCTATAAATTGTATTAATTCAGCTGAGGATTAAGGAGTATTCTGCTTAAGGATTGTTTGATAATTGTGTTCAGGAGAGCTGGAAATTCTGGTCGACCCCCTGGCCAAGCTTAGGAAGATGGGAGTAAGACAAGCTTCAGCAACCTTGCAGAAGATGACACACAATATGTTAATTAGCCATGTACTTGTGAGAAGTGAGAGTATATATATCCCTGACCCCCTCAGCTTCTTAGAATTGTAGCTTGCAAGCAAGGGCTAATCTCTAACTAGCGGAAATTAACTTGTTATGAGAAGAGTTGTTTGTGGCCTAAAGAGGGAAAAAAAAGAGAAAGGAAGCTTGTCCCACAGAAAATGAGCTCAAAAGATAGTTTGGTCAGTTTCTACAGAAACTGCAATTTAGTGAGTGTTTTTGTGTTTTGAAGTTGTGATATGAGAGGGTCACAAATTTCAATGGAATGGAGATCAGTGCTTGCATGTAAAGCAATTAACGTACCTTTAAAGTTTAAAAGCCAGAAAGATGTATGTACAAGATGTTGTAGCAACAGCAGCAGCCATGCATGCTTTTGGAGGACTATACAAGTCTTGTATGTTAGGGGAAAAAACAAAGAGTCTTGGCTTTGGCTTTGGCTTTGGTTTGCACACTACTAAGTTTGGTGATTTCTGTTTTTTGTTTTTTATTATTATTTATTGTAAAGATTAGCCATGAGTTCCTAAAGTAAAAGTAAAATTCCACCATTTAAAGGTGTTGGCGCACCTGTAAAAGAAGGGTGTTTGCATCTTGTGTTAGTCTTTTTCACTAGATTCTTTGGTGGGGGTGCTGAAACTGATTGGTCTTTGGTCCATTCAAACATTTTAAACTGTATTAGATTCCTATTATCTCGTGGTAACAAAAGAACACAATTATAAAATCAAATTATAAAAAAAAAAGCAAAACAAACAAACGGTCTTCAATGTTTTAAAGTGAAAAATTAAAGGATGCCCTGAACTCAAGCATTTTTATGTTGTTCTGCTTTTTCTTCTGTTGTTTTGTTTTGCTTTCATTGGATTGAGAAGCAACGAATGTGTTCAAAGCAAATGAGATTCAAATTCGACACTTACCAAAAAGTGGGAAAAAAGGATCAATAATTTTGAACTTGTGTTTTTTTTTTCTTGATAGTTAAGATAGGTAAAGAGAGTACACAGCTACATTCATTAGTGTCCCACCATTTTTCTTCTTCCTCTATTTATAGGAAAATATGTACACAAAAAGCATAGCTTATATAATGCTCATAGTCCCAAGAAAGGTTTACTTTATGAACAGGACCAATAAATAGTTGTTGAAAAGTTATGATTATATTCATATTTTATACTTATTTCATACTTGTCTTTCTTTCTCTTCTAAAAAAATGTCCCATTTTCCCCATTGGCCTTATATCATCATAGTCCAAGTTATTTCGTATACAGAAATGTAACCCAGAAAGAATGTGAAAAACTTGTTTATTATTCCTTCAAAACAAATTCAGAAATGAGTTATAATCAGATTTAGTAACTACAGAGACAAAATTAGCAATGCATCCTTTTCTAACTTGATTATACTAAAAAATCGAGATTAAACTCAATAAAATATAAGCAATTTAAATATAATTCTATTTTTCTTAATGTATCTTAATCTTTTTTAAAATTACTATATGTTCATCTCGTATTGTACAAAGTTCATGTTTATAGACTAAAGTTTATCAAACTGGATTTTGTTGCGAGAAAATTAGCATTATTAAGAATTCCTTGAAGAGTTATTTATTAATATAAATATTATTTTAATGTAATTCCCCTAAATACGATTTGATCCTGCCTGTTGACCAAAACGCTGGAGCTTTGCCTCGTTAAACTTGGATCGACGTAAGCGTCGTGTTTGCCTCCGTCCTTCAACGCGATCCACCTCAAGAACCTGCAAAAGACGAAACGGCGCCGCTGCGGCCGATCGCGCTCCGACGCCCAAGTCAGCGACTGAACCACCAATTACTTAAGAGTAAAACTCAAGAACTCTAAGGAACCGTGACCAGTTCTCTCTCAGTGTACTCAAGACTCGCAAGCGTAAAGAAACAATCTGAACGTGCGTACCTCAGAAGTTCGTTGGAAACTCTTATATACCTGGGCACTTTCTCTCTCCTGGCAGTTACACATCTGGACACGTGGCTCGCATCCAGCTGTACACGTGCCTTCATCTGGAGCATCCTTGACTTGGGCGCTACTTCTGACTCTTCTTTGGCTAAGTTACTTATGCATGATACTACTCAGTGCATAGTTGCCTTGGAGCGTGATCTCTTCTGGATGGCGAGTTCGGGTGCCTTCGTACACACCTTCCCTGTGGTCTTGCCGGCCGCCTTCATGATCTGCCCTACCTGCTTCACCGTGTAAGTGGGCTATCTCCCAAGCTCATCCTCTGGCCAACTGGGAAATGTCCATCTGCCTTCATCTTCGGCGATGTCCTTGTTTCGGCGATCTCTAATCACTTGGTCGCCTGGGTTCATATCTGGCGACTTCATCTTCGACTCGGTGACCGCCGGTATAGGTATGGTGGAGATCGGAGCACGCCAACTTAATAACTGGCGACTACGCAAACCCCCCGACCTCCTTCCCTTCTGCCAACCAGGTGTCCCATCCAACACGCCTACATAATAGCTCGACGCCACGTCATTACTCCCGACTACCAGGGTGGTACACAAGCCCCCCAGTCTTAAGCGAAGACTTGTCCAGCGAAAAGACTAAAGGAGTCACGTCACGACCGATCTACGTGGCGCTGGCGCAGAATTCCAAACGTTTGTACTTTCTGCTTTCCTGACGCTCCACCAAACACTCTTCCAATCGCTCGACACGTGGCTTCATCAACGGTTACCTTTAATTGTCGTTTGCGCTTCCAAAACCCATTCGAAAAACCCTTAAACCCATTTCACTTCTACTGTTCCATCACCTCTTTGCTTTCTCAAACGCTTCAAGCTTCTTCTGCGAAAACCCACGACGCTCTTCAACCTTCTGGATTCTCAACTTCCTTCATCGTTCTTCCGATCATAAAAAGGTACTCCCTTTACTTCTTCTGCTGAGTTTTCCTTCATCCATTAACTGTCTGGTGCATACGCTGTGGGCTGTTTCTTCTGTTTCTCCCTTCTCGTAACTTAGGGCTTCGTCTCCATTACAACGAACCTTCGTTCGTTCATTTCTTCATCCTTCTTTCACGATTGGGCCAGCCTCTGCGAACCCTGCTCACCTTTCCCTTTCCTTTTCCTTTGCAGTTTCTGCGATGGCTCGTACAAAGACCACCGCGAATCCTCCTCCCTCGTCACGTAACCCTCCATCTCAAGCACATAACCCACCACGAGCACCTGGTGCTTCTTCTTCCCAGGCTGAGATGCCTGCAACCTCTTGCCCTGACCTGGCTCAGGCTACTCCACCGGTCACCGGAGGAGCCCCCATTCCTTCCCCAGACTTCAAAAAGCTATATCCATGGGCTACCCCGACTTTGCTGAAGGAAACTTCCTCAGTAAACTCTGCTGGAACAGTTCTTCGATTGAAAAAAGGGGACGAGCCCCACCTGTCGTTCCACAAGGAGCACGACGACAAGATGATGGTGCTACCTTGCCCCCCCGATGTGCCAGTTTGTGCAGACGACAAAAGGAATAACGGCGAGTTGTTTTGCTTCATATACACCACCTTATTTAAGAAGGTGAAACTTAGGTTTCCCTTCACTCGTTTCGAAAGGGAGCTACTCACCGAGCTTGACATCGCCGCCGCCCAGCTCCATCCCAACAGCTGGGCATTCAAATCATGTGCGCACATCTGGGACTGCCAGCGTCAGTGGACGTTTTCCTCTTCCTGTTTGAAGCTAAGCATCCAGGAGATCGCCTCTGGGTGAGTCTGAACGGGATTGCTGGGAGGTCGATCTTCTCTATCTTCCAGCAATCCTACAAGGATTGGAAAGGCAAGTTTGTCCAAGTGCGCCCAAACGACAAGGACGCCTCAATGCTCGACGACTTTCCCTTGTATTGGGTAAACAAGGGAAATAAAGAATCCAAGGGGAGCTTCAGGAGGCCAAGGAACCCCGACAACATGGGAGCCTTGGACAAAGATCTGTGCCTCTTTTGGAAGAGCGTGGCAGACATCAACATCACTTTCCTTACCACTGCGCTCATCTCCTTCGAGTTCTTCGAAGATCAACTCGAGGCTCGCATAGGTTAGTGCTTTCAACGTTTAAGTCTTTGCCCTGTGCTATTCCTCTGTTAACTGCTGCTGGGCGTCTTGTCTGTTGTGCACAAGACTTTGGTTTTATTTTCTGCACCACTTATCTGCTTTTCTTGCATACTGACTTATGTGTTTATCTTTCTCTCTGAGCTGACCCATGTACGTTTGCATTATGCAGACCGCATGTTGGGCAAGGGAAAACTGGTTGAGTTGAGGGTGCTCGCCCGAGCCCATGGGTTGGCATCGGGTTCCCAGACCGTGCCAAATTCAGTGGTGGAGATCGCCGCTGCCCAGGGGAGATCGCCCCCTAAAGGCCCAGCTCCTTCGAAGGCCCAGCCCGCCCAACAACGCAAAAAGCTCATCCTCAGGAAGCCAAAGAGGAAAACCCCTCAGGTGATCCAAGAGGATGAAGAAGAAGACGATGAGGCAACCGAAGATGGCCTTATCACCAAGAGGAAGAGGGTGGCGCCTTCCTCACCACCTGCTCCACCTCCTCTTCCAACGTCAACACCACCTTCCACGCCGGCTCCACCTCCAACACTTCTTCCTCCCCCAGCTCCCACCTCGCCAGTCCAAGCAGTTCCTCTGGCGGCTGCACTTCCTATGGTTGAGGCTACCGAGCCCAACTTTATGGAGAACCCCCCGAGCGCCTCCACGCCCTATGTATCCGCTGGAGGGGGTCCTCCTTCAACTGCCTCAACTGCTGGAGCTGTACCAGGCGGGGATGAAGGCGCTCACAATTTGCCTATTATCATCACTAAATCCCCGCCGTCGCCACCACGCCAAGAAGCCCCCATTCCACAACCAACTCAAGAAGGTGGTGGCGAGAACCAACAACAAGCTCCCCCAGTGCCTCCACGAGCAAGCCTCTCTCTTGAGGTCAAAAGGGTGTGGGAACCCTTCTCAGCAAAACTGAAGATGATGGCGGAGGATTTCCCTTCCATCATATCCAAAGCTGTGGAGAGTTCCAACAAAAAACTCCAGGACGACATCTTCGCGCTTCAAGAGGAGAATCGCACCATAAGGATTGAGGCAGAGAAGTTATCCTGCAATCTAATGCTCGCCGAGATCGATCACTCCCGAGTGGAGGATGCTATGAGCACCGAGCTCCGGGCGGCACGCAAGGAGGCCACCGATCTACGCCATAAGGTGCAGCTCTTAGCTCAAGAGAAGATCGAGCTGGAGAGCAAGCTGGTCCCTTATCGCGTCAAAGTGGCTGACCTGGAGGCGTCGATCAAAGCAGATGCCGCCAAGGTAAAAACCCTCGAGAAGAGGTCAGCCGATCGGGAGGTCTTCTTGGGGAAAGTCGAGAAGGAGAGAGACGACACCATGGCCAAACTCGCCGAGGCCAAAGAGGAAAATGGGAAGATCACCACACAGCTGGCCCAGGCGCAGGCGGAATCTAAGAAGGTTACTGAAGACCTTCTTCAAGCTCGGGAAACAATTGAAGAACTCAAGAAACAAGCTGAAGAGCTGAAGCAGCAGAACGAGGGGCTCAAGAAGCAGATTGAAGAACTTGAGCTGAGCTCCGCCCAGATTCCCGTTGCTGGATTCGACGCTGCCTTGGAACAATTCGCCTGCCTGTACCCTGACTTGGATCTCTCCATGGTGTCGCTGAACAACGAGGTGGTGGACGGGAAGATTGTTCCTTCTGAAGACTAGCCGCTCGTTGCTTCCCTTCACCATTTACTCATCTGTCTCTCACTTACCCAACTTACTTGTAATAAAATTTTCCCTTTTCTGCTCATGTATCTTGAACTGATCATACTTTATTATAAAGTCTTCTTCTTACAACTTCTTTGTCTGCCTTATCTCTCCTCGTATAATTCACTTCAACGAAACTAACTTAGTAACTCCGCGAGCGCGATTGTATACTTAACTGCCTCGAACCACTGACTTTCGAACAATAACATTCTAACAACTTGTAACCTCAATGAACCTTAGCGCGAAATCGCTCTTCAAATAACGAACTTTAACCCGACTAATGGCTTAAGACACAGCTCATCTGATCTGCCTTATCAAAACGGGTCTTGACTTTCTCGCCATCGCTTGAATTTCTCCTGGTCGCCAAAGACTCTTGGCGATACCAGCTTCCTCTTGCCTTCACAACTTGGCCATTGTTCCTTCAACTGGGGGTAGAGGCGCCTTTCGGATCCTTCTCTGCCCCCCTGAGCTTCAGAACATGGAACCGGGTGGCTAGGCGTTCTCTTCGAACCGACCTTAGCCACCCTCCGAACTTCTTCCACCCTTTACACCATACCTGAACTCGTTCGAGACGAGAAGGATTTTATCTTGCCTGAACTCGCTCATCGGCGAGAAGGTCTTTTCCCTCGCCTGAACTTGCTCATTGGCGAGAAGGTCTTTAACTCGCCTGAACTCGCTCATCGGCGAGAAGGTCTTTAACTCGCCTGAACCCGCTCATCGGCGAGAAGGTCTTTAACTCGCCTGAACTCGCTCATCGGCGAGAAGGTCTTTAACTCGTGCCTCTACATTGCCCCAGGGGTTACATCTTCTCTCCCCCAGAAACACTAAGGACTTTTTGCTGGTGCCTCTACATTGCCCCAGAGGCTACATCTTCTCTCCTCTGGAAGCACTGAGGACTTTTTGTTGGTGCCTCTACATTGCCCCAGAGGCTACATCTTCTCTCCTATGGAAGCACTGAGGACTTTTTACTCTTCCTCGCCTGCACTCGCTCGACGGCGAGGAGGCCTTTATCTCGCCTCAGGACGCGCGAGGGCGTTGAGGTCTTTTAACTGGTGCCTCCGATCGCCGAAAGACGATGAGGACTTTAACTTTAACTGATGCCGCCAGTCGCCGAAAGACGATGGGGACTTAGAAACTTTTTTAGAAAGCATGCAACATAACTTCAACTTGCCTTAAATCACATATAAGTGACAAGGTCTTTCTTCAAAACTTTCGGAAAACAACAAGCATGCAATCTAAAACACTTTAAACTTTGAAAACTCTTCTTTATTGGGCGGCCTCATTAAAAACCCTCCTTAGGGAAAAAAGAGTGCCCCCTCCAAACTGTTTTAACAGAAACATTGTAAAGCTCTTCATGTTTGTTTTTACTTACAAAGTTCTTAACTGCAATATAACTTGAGGTGCGTGGCGTTCCAAGTGCGAGGAATCGCCCCTCCTTCCAAAGTTTCTAAGCGGTAGGCGCCGTTCCCGAGTGCCTCGGTTATTCTGAACGGCCCCGTCCACTTAGGCGACAGCTTGTTCTCCATCTCGTATTGGTGAGCCTTCCTCATCACCAGGTCGCCTTCTCTGAACTGTCTTGGCATCACCTTCGAGTTATATCTTCGTTCAATCCTTCTTTTCACCGCCTCAGCTTTTAATCTTGCCTCCTCCCTGACCTCATCTAGCAAGTCCAGATTCAACCTTCTTTCCTCATTCGAGCCTTCCTCCACGAAGTTCTGGAATCTCGGCGAGCTCTCCTGGATCTCCACTGGAATCATTGCGTCGCATCCATAGACCAGGCTGAACGGGGTCTCATGGGTTCCTGACTGCTCGGTGGTGTGGTACGCCCAGACTATACGGGGTACCTCCTCAGCCCAGCTTCCTTTGGCTTTCTCTAGTCTTCTCTTCAAGCCTCGTCAAACTTGGATCGACGTAAGCGCCGTGTTTGCCTCCGCCCTTCAACGCGATCCACCTCAAGAACCTGCAAAAGACGAAACGGCGCCGCTGCGGCCGATCGCGCTCCGACGCCCAAGTCAGCGACTGAACCACCAATTACTTAAGAGTAAAACTCAAGAACTCTAAGGAACCGTGACCAGTTCTCTCTCAGTGTACTCAAGACTCGCATACCTCTTCCTCTGTGATGCGGTGCATCCACCACCCGAGAAACCTCCTGCAATGGTGTGGATTTCTCCGTGGGTAGGCATCTCGTGCTGCTGAACCTCACCACCTGCTGGTTGGGAGCTCGACGCGCCCCCCGTCCTTCTATCCAGCAAGTAGTCATTCAGGAACCCGCTCTTGACCAGGTCGTCGAGCTGGTATCCCAAGGCTAAACATGAGTCCACGGTGTGGCCAAAGCCCTGGTGGAATTCGCACCAGGCGTCTGGCTTTGGTCCCAACACCTTATCGCCCACCTTCTCGGGCGCCTTCAACCTAGCTGATATATTGGGAATGGCGATCAGGTCCGCCAGTCACATGACAAACTTGTGTTTTGGCGGGCGATTGTACTCCCGGCGTGCTGGTTGAGGGAGCCCTTGGCCCCTGCCCTTGTTCTTCCTTGGATCGTAAGGATGGCGAGTCCTCTGATCCCTCCTGGCCGCCGTTGTCTCCAACACCCTATGTGGCTGGATCCTGGTCTGGGCACGTGGCCTAGCGGGAGCCACGCTTCCCCTCTTCTCGGCGACCTCACTTTCATCGGCGATGTGGGCCACCGCAAGTCGCCTGACCTCAGCAAATGTGGCAGGGTGAGCCCTGATCAATGCCTCGCAGAATGGTCCCGGCAGCACGCCCTTCTTGAATGCGTAGACCAGCATCTCCTCGTCTTTGGCTGGCGAGCGGACCATCTGCGCCCCAAAACGATTCAGGTAGTCCCTGAGGGACTCTCCCTGATACTGCCTTATGTCGAACAAATCATAAGACACCCTGGGCGGTGCCTTGTTCACTATGTACTGCTCGACGAAGATCTTTGAAAACTGTTGGAAGTTGGTTATGTGACCCGTAGGCAGGCTCACAAACCATTCCAGCGCCGTTCCCTGGAGTGTGCTCACGAACATCTTGCAGTACACGACGTCTGATCCTCCTGACAGCATCATCTGCGTATGGAACGTGGTGAGATGTGCCTCAGGATCCTCCACGCCGGTAAAAACAGCCTTCACAGGTACCACACTCGCAGGGATAGGCGTGTCGGTAATCGCCTGAGCGAAAGGCATAGGGAAGACGCGGGGCGGCGTTGACGGCGCGACCTCTTCAACGACTGGGCGCCCTCGCTGCTCCTGAAGAGCTTGACGCAGTTCTTCAGTCACTCTGCTAAGCTCATCATTCCTGGCCCGAGAGGCGACCAGGTCCTCGTGCATTCTTGTCTGCTCTATGCGCGAGGCTTCAACATTCGCCTGCAGCGAACGCATGATTTCCACCATCTGCACCATAGTCATGGCGCCTTCAGTAGCAACGGGCGCAACTGGACTTGAACGGTTGCTTCTCATTTTTCTCATGAAATCTTGACAAATCACAGGGAGCGATGAACAACACCTTCTTCAGCGACGATCGATTCCGCGATCAATCGGTCAGAACTTCGCGAAACCTCGAAGAACCTCAAGAACACAGCAAACCTTCACAAAAACTCGCAACTCCGCCAAAAACCAACGCTTCTTCCACGAGAATCCAAACGAGCAAAAGAACTCAGATCTCACCGATTAAAACTCGCGCCAACAGCAAAAAACCTCACCTCACAGAACAAAAACCCAAACGAACGGTGGAAAACGCGAAACTACCGAACAAAACTTAGACGAACAGCGAACAATGGTTGCACCAGCACACAACCACACAGAAACTGCAGAAACCTCCAAGAACTCACGCTGTGGATGGGAACAGGTTTTACACGGCCCCACGGTGGGCGCCTGATGATCCTGCCTGTTGACCAAAACGCTGGAGCTTTGCCTCGTTAAACTTGGATCGACGTAAGCGCCGTGTTTGCCTCCGTCCTTCAACGCGATCCACCTCAAGAACCTGCAAAAGACGAAACGGCGCCGCTGCGGCCGATCGCGCTCCGACGCCCAAGTCAACGACTGAACCACCAATTACTTAAGAGTAAAACTCAAGAACTCTAAGGAACCGTGACCAGTTCTCTCTCAGTGTACTCAAGACTCGCAAGCGTAAAGAAACAATCTGAACGTGCGTACCTCAGAAGTTCGTTGGAAACTCTTATATACCTGGGCACTTTCTCTCTCCTGGCAGTTACACATCTGGACACGTGGCTCGCATCCAGCTGTACACGTGCCTTCATCTGGAGCATCCTTGACTTGGGCGCTACTTCTGACTCTTCTTTGGCTAAGTTACTAATGCATGATACTACTCAGTGCATAGTTGCCTTGGAGCGTGATCTCTTCTGGATGGCGAGTTCGGGTGCCTTCGTACACACCTTCCCTGTGGTCTCGCCGGCCGTCTTCATGATCTGCCCTACCTGCTTCACCGTGTAAGTGGGCTATCTCCCAAGCTCATCCTCTGGCCAACTGGGAAATGTCCATCTGCCTTCATCTTCGGCGATGTCCTTGTTTCGGCGATCTCTAATCACTTGGTCGCCTGGGTTCATATCTGGCGACTTCATCTTCGACTCGGTGACCGCCGGTATAGGTATGGTGGAGATCGGAGCACGCCAACTTAATAATTGGCGACTACGCAAACGCCCCGACCTCCTTCCCTTCTGCCAACCAGGTGTCCCATCCAACACGCCTACATAATAGCTCGACGCCACGTCATTACTCCCGACTACCAGGGCGGTACACGATTCTTTTATATTTGAAGATAAATGTTTATATAAATAACTTTCTTTAATTTTAAGAAATGTGTATTTATAAAATTTATATTAAAGCAATATTTTTATAACTCTCATTAAAGATAGTCTAGATGGTTGTTTCCTCTTAGGCGTTATGGTAACATCAAAAGAGATATAAAAGTAGGATTTTAATTGTATAAAAACACATTGATGACAAAATGAATATGTAATATAAGTGACTGTGTGTAAGTATCAAGAGAAGTTTTTACATTGTGGAAGGTCCTGGCACGCACCAAGCTCACACAAGTCCAACTCATCATCAGATCATCTTGCTCAAGCGAGAATGAGCTCACTTGAGCGAGATTGCTCCAACAACATTGGGTGTTTCGACGTTTTACTCTCCCAAGCGAGCTCAATCTCGCTTGAGCGAGATAGCACCAAAAACATTAGGCTTTTCAATGTTTTACTCGTCCAAGCGAGCCCGTTAGTGCTCAAGCGAGAAGTCACTTAAGCCCAAGCAAATTAAGTTAAGTAGGAAGCTTAAGGCACAACCTTAGTATGCAAGAAAGAGAGGAAAAAACTATTGAGTGAATTGTAACCCAATTGGGAGAATAGGTGGTGTGAGAAACATTAGAGGAGACAGTCGTCAAGGAGAAACATCATGGATCTTTTTTTCATGTTCTCCCTACTTATAACAGTCATCATGTGTGGCTAATTCTACCCTTTGAGATTGAGAGTAATTTGTTCAAACTGTTATGTATTGAGGTGATATCTGAACATAATATTTTGTTATTGATTGATGATTGGTATTATTGTTTTGTTTGTAATGTTTGGTTTACCATGATTTAGAATCTTAAATTTGACTAGAAAGTACTTCTAAGGTTCTGACCTAAAGGATATTACTTAACATATTTGAATGGTAGGAATAGATTTGAGATGTTAATTGCTATCAACGTATGATCTTAAGGATAAGTTGTTTTTAAAAATATGCGAGGAATCGATAATTAGGAAGCATCTTATTAATTTTATATGCGAGGAATTGATAAATGATTTTTATATGGGTATCAATATCAATGAAAGGATACAATATTGTCATGCTAATCAAAATACAAAAGAGTGAGAAAGATGAAACTCAATCCCTATTTTTCCAATTGAAGCAACAACTTTTTGACTTGTCTTCTTGTTAATAATTGCCAACATAACAAATCCCAAGAAAATTTTATTATTCTGTTTTATAGTTAGTGAATCTTTTACTTGAATATTCAATTGTTTCTTGTGGGTTCAATATCTTTCCATAGGAACAAATTATTACTTCTGCCAACACGGTGCACTTACCGTAAAAAGTCATCAACCAACAGACATATTCAATTGCTTATTTTGTTATTTTTTGCTTTCAGTTGTTTAATTTTCTTGTATTGTTATTCTTGAATTATTTTTATTTCTAATTTAATTGTTAAGTGGTTTCTAGTTTTTTTTTTTGTTGAATAATAAGAACTGAAATATTAATTTTGAATTGTGGAAAAAGAAATATTAATCAGACTTTGTGTTTGAATACTAAACAGTGAAATGAATTAAACACATAGTGGAAAACAAAATATGATTGAATACATATTCAAATGTATTTGAAATTAGGATAATGAAAATTTAATAGGATGATTGATTAGAACAAAGAAAGACAAAACAATAAGGAATGAGACTAATTAAACCAAGTGAGTGTGTGAACCTTAAACAGTTTGAGAGTTTTACTGGTGAATTGACAATTGTGGTTGCTTAATTTTTTATATTACGTTACATCATAAAAGATGATGAAGATGATTAAGGAATTTGTGTTATTTAGGAACCCAGGGCCAAATAGTTAACCATTATGTAAATAGAATTTATTTTTTATTTATCCTTTTGAGCCAAGAATTTTTGTTATTATTGCACCCTAAACTTTGAATGATATATTTTCCTACCCATGGGCATGTTTAAGGAAGGACAATATAGATGTAATATACATAAAAGGGAATGGTTGGTTAGTGATTTAGAGTTTGAATAATTCAGTTGTTTGAAATAGGAATCATTTATTCCTATTCTTGAAAAAAATATATGCTGAAATCATAAATAAAGTAAAAAGAAAATGAGGAAAATTGTGAAGCCAAAATGGTGATTAGCTAACACATATGTACTGTGATTGGATTGTACGTATGTACTTCTTCTTTAAAATGTGCATTTTGTTATATGAAAAAACAATACTTTTTTTAAGCCTAGCCTCATTATAACCCTATAAAAGACCTTAAGATTCATGTTTCTAATATGATTATGATATGAAGATGAAATGAAAAACAACTTTGATTTGTTAGGATTCAATGAAATTATATAGAAACACTTACATGTGAACATGTGAGAAGAAATTTCTTAATGAATCGTCATTTTATTCTTTTAATTTGGTCCTAGAAGTTGATTGTATCTATATTGCTATATTTGAAGTTGGAAGCAAAATAAGTTTCTAATTTAATTTGTTATTTAATGAATAAAGTTGTTTTGATATTTAAATTTAAATATGATTTATTTATTTTCATTTACTTTGCTTTAGGACAAGCAAGATTGTAGGTTGAGGGGAAATGATAAGTGTCATATTTCAATAATATTTCATATTAAAAGACAGACACTTATGGATATTTATTGATAAAATAACTATAATTTAATCTCTAATTTAGGAATTTAAACCTTTTTACATATTTTGTGATTATGATATGAATAAGAATGATTTATTCCAAAATTTATGTTAATTTCAGGATTCTAAGGGCAAATGGAGATGAAAGAGCTAAAGGAGAATAGACAATATGAAAGGGGAAAGTTGGAATGCTCAAAACTCTTCCAAAAACTCGTCTAAGTCAGAGTACTCCAGAGAAACTTGCCCAGTCATGCCCAGGCGAGATCGCTCCAGAGAAGTTGGGATTTTTCTCGTCCAACTCGCTCAGGCGAACCCAATCAAACCTAGGCGAGAAGTTGATGACTTTTTACGGCAAGTGCACCGCGTTGTCAGAAGTAATAATTTGTCCCTAATGACGGATATTGATCCTACAAAGAACAGTTGAATATTCAAATAAAAGATTTGCTATATATAAAAAATAGAATAATAAAAGTTGGTTTGAGGATTGTTATGATGACAAAAATTAACAAGAAAACAATTCAAAGAAACAATGAGAGCAAGGAGAGAGGGGCAAACAAGAAACTTTAAAAAAAGGGCAAAGCCAGAAAAGCTTACATTGTTTGGCAAGATAATGATGATTCATCCTCTACCTCATCATCAAAGGAAGATGAAGAAGTCAATCTGCGTTTGATGACAAAGGAAGAATCTGAATCAAGCAATGTAAGTTCAAGCGCTTCCATTAATTTTGAAAATTATAGCCAACTTCTTGAGGCCTTCAAAGAAACTCATGAAGAAGTTAATAGGTTGGCCCTTTGAATAACCGGTTGAAAGGTTTGAACAACTGGTTGGAAAATAGAGTAAAGACCTTGGAAGAAGAGTTGAACAATTCAAAAACAGATTTTGAAAATTTGGAAATGATTTACCAAAACTCTTCTTGCAAGTGTGATTTTAGTTTTTGTGAAAACTGCGAAGCTCTTCAAAAGAAGGTACAATGTCTTTTAAAAACTATGGACAAGTTTTCCAAAGTGAAATCAAATCTTGAAACTGTTCTTGCATCACAAAATTGTGTTTTTGGAAAGGCTAGACTGAGATTTAACCCAAACAGCAAGAACAAATCAGTTTCAAAACCCTTTTCCAGTTTTTATGAAAAATAACCTATTGTTTTGTCAAAACAACTGGTTGAAACGTATTTTTATTGCATGAAAATGGGTCATACTGTTAAATTCTGCAGAGTAAGAAGGTTTTTGTTCTCATAGCTGTTTTAAAGTGGATTCCTAAGAATTCTAAGGTTCTTAATGTTCCAATTAATGCCCATGGACCCAAATTTACAAGGGGACCAAATCTTGCTTCTTGAATGTTTCTTGTAGGTATCCTTGAAAGCCAAGAATCGTATTGGTGTAAAGAATGAAGTCTCAAGGGAAAAGATCTAAAGTCAGTTCTTGTGCCTGCACTTTTCAATTACATACAACAGGGTTCTTTGATGGTGAGAACTTGTGCTCACATGTAAAAGGGGTTGATATGGAGATCACTTCAGATGTGTGGACTGCTATCATGGGGTTGAAGTATGTAGGGGTCAGAATCAAAAAAGGAAACATTTGTGTGGTGGAGGACTTCAATAAGATGAAGTATTATAGGAGTTGTCTAAAAAATCCTCACTTAAAAGTAAGGGTTTTTCTGTGGGAGATTTAAAGCTAAACGAGAGAATCATTGCTTTCATAGTATCTTGGATGCTGACTCCAAGAGGGAGCAATCACTCGGTCCTCAGTGAAAAATATTTTGCTCTCATATACTGCATTGTGAGGAAGATCAAGGTTAATTGGATTCCTATTTTCAAAGAGCACATGCAAAAGTCAATAAGGTTAAGTGATTATCATTTTCCTTATGTTGTTCTTATTTCAAAATTTCTGTAATATTTTGAAATTGACCTTGAAGAAGAATTGTCTGAGATGGTGAAGCCATCTCATGAGGTTAATAATGGATGTCTTAGCAAAATGGGATTCATTAAGGTTGGCGAAAAATGGGTAAGTAAAGATGAAGAACAAGTTGGTCCTTTATGTGGAAATCAAGCTGAAACAGATAAGGAAGATAAAGTTGCCCCAAATGCTGGACTAGATGATCGAGGCAATGAGATTCCAAGTGAACATGCTCCAGGTGAAGCCTATGGAGCTGGTCCAAGTACTGGAAATATGAATGATTATGTTGCTTCTATGTCACCTTTTGAGAGGTTGATGATTAATTGCTTGGATAATATGGCCTATGAGCAAAGGAACCATTATGAGTTTTGTGCTGTCAGGTTTTAGAATCTTGATGAACAAATTGAAGTTGTGCAAAACCAACTCTTCGAGCTCCAGTATGGCAAGGATGATTGAAGGGTTTAATGCATCAATTTATATTTCTGTTTAAGTTGTTGAACCAGTTCTTTTTATTCTGTTTTCATCCTTTCTCTAAGCCTATATTTGGGCATGCCCTCCTTGAATAGGTTAGGCGTGGTGGCCTCGACGAGACACATGAAGATGAAGCTGCCTTCGAGGGAGGGGTGATCGTCATCAAGTCTAACCAGAAGGCGACGAGAAAGTGCTATAAGAATAGCTTGAAAAGCATAAGGGGAGTGTGTATGGTCGCCACCCAAGCAGAAGCCACCAGCAAGAGGCGACCTGGACCTGCTAGTGAGGTTGAAGAAAAAGAGATTGAAGGGAAGAAATTCAAGTTCGGCTCCTCACTAGGCCAAGAGATGCAAGACCAGATCGCCGAAGTGATAGCGAGACACATGAATGCTTTTGCATGGTCTTTTGCAGACATGCCCCGACATAGATCCTGACTTCTTGAGTCATAGACTTACTATGGATGAGAAGGTTAGGCCAGTGATACAAAGGAGAAGGAAGCTCAATGAGGAGAGACACCCAGTCGTCAAAGAGGAAACCTAGAAGCTCTTGAAAGTTGGCCACATAAGGGAAATCCAGTACCATGAGTGGTTGGTGAACGTGGTATTGGTGAAGAAAGCAAACAGAAGGTGGAGAATGTGCGTCAACTTTACAGACCTACATAAGGTCTTTCCTAAGGATTCGTATCCGCTGCCCATCATTGATTCCTTGGTGGACAACACTTCAAGGTGCCAACATCTGAGCTTTCTATACGCATTTTCGGGGTACAATTAAATTCGCATACACACCTGCGATAAGTGCAAGACCACATTCATGACGGAGCTCTCCAGCTATTGTTATAGAGTCATGCCTTTTGGGTTGAAGAACGCCGACACTACCTATCAGTGGCTGATGGATAGGATTATAGCCCCCATGATTGGGCGAAATGTGCAAGCCTATGTGGATGACATGGTCGTCACTTCGGAAGAAAAGGATCAACACGTTGCTAACCTAGAATAGTTATTCACTACAATAGCTAAGTACAATCTAAAATTAAACCCAGAGAAGTGTGTTTGGGGTAAGGCAGGGAAGTTCCTGGGGTTCCTGCTCAAAGAACGGGGGATAGAAGCGAACTCGGACAAGTGTGCAGCAATCAAAGAGATGAGGAGCCTCGCCACTGTGAAGGAAGTGCAACAACTGACTGAGCAGATGGTTGCCTTGTCCAGGTTCCTATCAGCAGGAAGAGATAAGGGGTACCCTTACTTTTAGTGTTTGAAGAAGAACAACCGCTTAACACGGAATCCCGAGTGTGAAAGGCGTTCCTTAAGTTGAAGGAGTACCTGGCCAGCCCGCTTGTTCTTTGTAAGCCACTACCAGGTACTCCCCTTCGTCTCTATTTTGTAGTTACAAATCGGGAAATCAGCCCGGTCATTGTGCAAGAGCAGGATCAGGCTCAGAGGCCTATATACTTCGTGAGCAAGGTACTACAAGGATCGGAGGTACGATATCAGGCCATTAAAAAGGCAACATTGGCAGTGGTATTTGCAGCTCGGTGACTTCGTCACTATTTTCAGAGTTTCATTGTGATCGTAATGACCGATCTCCCTATCCGCAAGGTCCTCCAGAAGCCCGATGTGACAGGTCGGATGGTGCGTTGGGCAGTCGAGTTATCTGAGTTCGACGTGTAGTACGAGCCCAAAGGACCTATCAAGGGCCAGGTGTATGCTGATTTCGTGGTAGAGCTATCTTTAGAAGCCACCCAAGTGGACGGTGGAGACTTTCAATGGACGGATCCTTTAACCAGCAAGGTAGCGATGCTAGTATTATTTTGGAAGGACCTAACGGACTATTGATTGAGCAAGCCCTTAGGTTCACCTTTAAGGCCAACAATAACCAGGCTGAGTATGAAACCCTGGTAGCTAAGATGCTATTGGACAAAGAGTTGGGCGCTCAAAGTTTGTTGGTAAAAAGTAACTCATTGTTGGTAACCAGGCAAGTCACATGTGAGTACCAGGCCAAAGATCCGCAAATGCCTCGTATTTGAGGTATGTTATACTTTTAAGGGAAATCTTTCCCACATTCGAGCTGGTGCAAGTTCCAAGGGAGCAGAATGCCCGAGCAGACCAGTTGGCTAAATTGGCGAGCTCAGGCAAGGGAGGTTGACAGAGGTCAGTTATCTAGGAGACCCTAAAGTCACCAAGAACCACTGCAAATGGAGCGGTAGAGGTCAGTCATGTGGAGACCTTGGAAGCCAGCTCGGTGAAAGGTAGGAGGCACCGATCATTGACACATGAGACGTTGAAGGTGTCCAAGATAAGCTTTTATGGCTTGTCGGGGGAAAAGTCGTTGGAGGTCTTACAACTCGTTGTGGTAGAGACCTGGATGACGCCATATCAGCGCTACCTCACTGATGGTATGCTCCCGCTAGAGCCCGTAGAGGCAAGGGTGGTTAAAAGGAACGCATGAAGGTATACCCTTATGGACGGAAAGCGGTTCCGACATAGCTACAGTCATCCTATCCTCACCTTTGTAAGTGGGGATCAGTGTACCCGTATTATGGCAAAGCTCCATGAAGGCATTTGTGAAAGCCATGTCGAAGGGCGAGCTCTTTCTTTGAAGGTTGTTTGAGCTAGGTACTATTGGCCAACTATTAGAAAGAGGCGAGCAGTGTCAGAAGCATGTTGATTTGCAGCACGCACCCCCCGAGGAGTTGCGATCAATACATAGCCCCTGGCCTTTCCATACCTGGGGGATAGACATCTTGGGTCATTTCCCCTTGGCAATTCGTCAGATGAAGTATCTCGTGGTGGTGATTGAGTACTTCACTAAGTGGATAGAAGTTGAACCAGTTGCGCAGATAACCGCCCACAATGTTCAACACTCCGTGTGGAGAAACATTGTCTGCCATTTTGGGATCCCAAGACATTTGGTGTCCGATAATGGTACCCAGTTTGCAAGTCAGCAGTTGTGCAAGTTGTGCACGAAGCTCGGGATCAAACAGATGTTTGCCTCGGTGGAGCATCCTCAGATGAATGGTCAGGTGGAGTCTGCCAATAGAATCTTGCTCAAAGGATTGAAGAGGAGATTGGAAAAAGCTAAAGGGACCTAGGCAGAAGAAGTACCTCGAATCTTGTGGGCCTACCACACCACTCCTCAATTCACCATGAAGGAGACGCCCTTCAGTTTGGTGTATGGGTCAGATACCATGATACCCGTAGAGATCCAGGAGAGCTTTTTGCGATTCCAAAACTTCATAATAGAAGAGTCTAACGAAGGGAGGAAGGTAAACCTAGACCTACTCAATGAGGTGCAAGAGCAAGCACGCGTAAAAACTGAAAATTTGAAGAGAAGGGTAGAGCTAAAGCAAAAGTCCAAGCTGAGACCTCGGCAGTTCTAGTTTGCTAACTTAGTTATGCAGAAGGGTCATCCTTACCAGCTGGAGAATAAGTTATCTACCAAATGGACTGACCCATTCCACGTGGTGGAGGTGCTCGAAAATGGAGCCTGCTTGCTTGAGACTCTAGAGGGTGGAGCTATACCTCGGACGTGGAATGGGGCTAACCTCAAGTGTTATTTCAGTTTATGTATCATGTAAATGTTTTATGAACAATTCGAATAATTAAGAGGACACTCTTTTTTCCTTACGAGGGTTTTTTAATGAGGTCGCCCAATGAAGAATTGTTCTTGAAAAATGAGTTACCAGAATTATTTGTTGGCACACGATAAGGCTACTTGGCCAGTGAATTATCCGAGTAAGCATCATGTGTGTATACTTAGTCACAAGAATATTAAACGAGGCAACCTATTTCCTTGGTAAGATTCCAAGCTTAAGTGTCTCAATGTCCACACAATTCAGATGGGGAAGCCTCTGCTCAGTAAGATTCTAAGCCTAGGCACCCAGAATTGGCTTAGGGTTGTTTGACTGAGCGCAAGTAAGCCAACCTGCCTCAGCATCAAAGAGTTGACTCGGTGTAAGCCAACACCCAAGTTAGAAACTTTAAAGCGAAAGGAATTGTACCCTTGGGAAGATTCCAAGATTAGGTGTCTCGAAGTCTACATAATTCAGATGGGATAACCTCTTCTTAGTAAGACTCTGAGTTCAGGCACCCAGAATTGGCTCAAGACTGTTTGACAACATAAGGCATGTAAGCCAACCTACCTCAGTATCAAAGAGTTGAGTCGATGTAAGCCAACACCCAAGTCAAATGCTCTAAGGCAAGAGAAATTACTTCCTTGGTAAGATTCCAAATCTGGGTGTTCTAAAGTTCATGGTGATTCAGATGGAATGACTTTTTCTCAGTAAGATTATGAGTTCTGGGGCCCAGAATCATGTTTAGCCATAACTAAATGTTTGTATTATGTCGGAAAAGACGACCTGTCTTGATAAGACTATGAGACCAGGTGCCCTAGTATGTACTATAAGGGAAGACGACCTTATCTTAGTAAGATTCTGAGCTCACATGTTCCCAAAGTTCATTTACCATAACAAAAATTGTTTGGTTTAAGTCGGGAAGTTGACGTGCGTTGGTAAGATTCTAAGTTCAGGTGTCCTGAACTCGTACTATGAGGTAGGACAACCTTATCTCAGTAAGATTATGAGTTCAGGTGTCCTAAAAGTTTTGTTTGTCGTAACTAAGATTGTTCAGGTTAAGATGGGGAAGATGACCTGTCTTGGTAAGACTCTGAGTTCAAGCACCCTAAGTATCCACCATGAGGTAGTACGCTCTCAGTAAGATTCTGAGTCCAGAAGTACTAGGCCACGATTAGCTATAACTAAGAATGTGTAACTAAATGAAGGAAATGCAACCCACCTCAGCGTTAATGAAACCGCTCGAGCTTGGGCGCTTTGAAGGAAGAGTTTGTTCGGTTCATTTCATTTTTAAGGCAATTTAATCGGTTCATTTCAATTCTGATACATTTTAATCGGTTCAATTGACAAGAAATGGGCTTCCATATGAGTTTTTGTGTATTGGTGCAAGTTTTGGTGAGTTCTTGAAACATAGAACATTGATCCATTTCTATAAAAGTGCCTATTCAATCTCCAACTTAAGTTGATTCCATAAAATGTCAAAGAATCATCTACATCTTGTTATTGGAATCATATCATGTGGTATCATGAGTCTTAGGTTTGTTCTTGTTTGTTTTCTGAGTTGTTTGTAGGCTCTTTAATTCAAGAACTTTCAATTCTTGTTGTTTCCTTTCTGTTTTTAGGTTATTTTTGAGTTCTCTTGCTGTTTTCCTTTTGCTCTTACTTTGTGTTTGTGTCTTTTTAATTTTTGAATCCTTATAAGTTTTGTCATAGTCATGTTTTTCCAAGAATGTTATCAATTCTTTGTGGTCCTTTTGTTGTAATTTTTTGTTTCTTGTTTTTGTGTAATGCAGTTTTCTGAGTTTGTTTCTTGATCCTTTGATGCATTTTCTGTTTAGTTTTGAGTTATACTTGTGTATTAGACCTATACAAGTTCTTAAACATCATTTATATTATGTCTTTGCTAGTTCTTAATTCTGTTTTTTATTCCTATTAGGATTCCTCTGTTTTCCAGAAAACGTGCTAACTGTTTTGCCTTATTGCAATTGATTTACTTACTGGAAATTTCTGAAATTCTGGATTTGTGTTTGTCAAAGTGTTATAAAAAAGTAGAAAAAATAAGTACTTCAAAATTCAAAGTACAAAAAAAAAATTATAAATGAAATACAAACAGTGTATAATTCTGCCGAAAAAAATATGGTAATCTGGTAGTGATTTTAGAAAATTTATCACAATTAATTGGCTAACTGTTTTTGAGTAATTCCAGTGCCATTATTGAGATAAGATCTTGAACTTTCTGTGGTTACAATTTCATAATCCAGTTCGCTTTATATCATTCCAGATAAATCTGTAAACATCACGCACAGTTTGCACAAAAATATTTTCCAGTAGTTATGTTTTTGTTTTCTTCATCTACTCTAGTGTTTTTCTTTAGGTCTCTTTTGTGTGCCTTCTTTTTCATTGAGTACCTTATTTTCTTGCTTGTCTTTTATTCACTAATCTTTGAGTTTGTCATACATCTTGTATTTCTTTTGTTATAGCCTTTTATTGTTTATACCTTTTCTTGTTTGTCCTTCATTGATTCTTTGGTTTTGTGGTGATTAACTTTGAGATTGTGTGCTATTGCTTTGACATCTTTCATTTGAGGTTACTAAAGGCCTCAAGATCAGATTGGAAAAGGGGAGTATTCTTTCTTTGGAGTACTTTAAGTGACACTTCACTTCGGCATTTTGATATAATTGTTGCTAACTTTGTTTTCTTAACATTGTTTGTTCTTGCGTTTGCTGTTTTCTTTTCTAATGGATACCTATTCAAGGGAGGAATCTTCAAAGCCACGCTCTACTCATAGAGCTTATGTTCTTAATGAATTGAAAGAAGCAAGAAAGGCTCTTGCTCAAAAGGATGACGAATTGCACAAATTAGAAGCACGGTTGGCTAAGATTGAATTGCAACAAGAAGGAGTTGTCCATTCTTTGCATGAGAGGCAACCTTCTCCTAAACATTCTTCAAAAGGTTCTGCATCTGCTCACGGTTCTAAGGATGATCATAGACGAAGGAGGCATCATTCTCATTCCAATGAAAGAAACCATCACCGTAACCAAAGACTTCACCAAGAGTCCAAGCCTCAAGTTCCTTTTGTAAAAGTTCCTAGTTTTAATGGGGATAGTGATCCTAATGTATATCTAGATTGGGAGGGTAAATGTGAACAAATCTTTAACACCTATGAGGTTGAGGAGGACCAAAAGGTGAAGATAGCCACCCTAGAATTTGTTGATTATGCCATGAAATGGTGGCATAGTTATGTAACGGACATTTGCTATAACAAGAGACCTCTCGTGGTCTCTTGGAACAATTTGGTTGAGTGTATGCGCTTTAGGTTTGTACCACCACACTTTAGGAAAGACCTCATGTTGAAGCTCCAATGGTTTCAACAAGGCACGCTAAGTGTGGATGCATATTTCAAAGAATTGGAAACGCTTTTGCTTAAGGTTGATTTGAGAGAGAGTGAGGAAGCCTTGATAGCTAGGTTTGTAAGTGGTCTAAGGAGGGATATTCAAGATGTTGTTGAGCTTCAAGAGTATTCATCTTTGGGATCTTTGGTTCATCTTGCAATGAAGGTTGAGGCCCAAATTGCTAAAAGAAATGCTTTTAAAAATTCTCCCAATGATGGTTACGACAACAACTCTTGGAAAACTAGATAATCTTTTTCCAAAAATCCTTCTAAAGAGTCTTCTTTCAAACCTAAGGAATCTAGGCCTTCGACTTCTACCCCTAAATCTCCAATTAAATCGTCTAGTAAGAAATGCTTTAAGTGTATGGGTTATGGTCACATTGCGGCTAATTGTCCTTCTCAGAGGAATATGTTTGTGCATAATGGCATTGTAGTTAGTGAGCATGATTCGGATTCACCTAAGCATTCTTCACATTCTAGATCATCTAGTGAGCATGAGAGTGAGAGTCCACTTCAAGGAGATTTGTTGGTTGTGAGAAGACTTCTTGGACAAGTTTTACAACCTTTTGATGAAAGTCAAAGGGAAAATATTTTTCATACAATATGTCTTATTCAAAAAAACATTTGTTCTTTAATAGTGGATGGTGGTAGTTGTGCTAATGTGGCTAGTACAAGAGTAGTAGATAAGCTTGGATTGCCTACTATCTCTCATACAAAGCCCTACAAATTGCAATGGCTTAGTGAAGGAGGCGAAATCATTGTGAATAAGTAAGTCCTCATTAATTTCTCTATTGGAAAATACAAGGATGAGGTTTTATGTGATGTTGTACCCATGGAGGCAACACATGTTCTTTTGGGAAGGCCTTGGCAATATGATAGAAAAGTTTTTCATGATGGCTTTACCAATAAACTCTCTTTTGATTTCCATGGTCACAAGGTCATTTTGAAATCTCTCTCTCCAAGAGAAGTCCATGAGGACCAAATTCTTATGAAAAAAAAGAGGGAGAATGAAAAAGTAAAAAGTTCTAAGCCTACGCTTCTTGTGTCTAGGCATGAGGTCCAAAGGGATATAGTGGCTCACAATCCTATTTTTTTAGCTATTTCTAGACCTCTTAAGATAGAACCACTTGTAGATAGTCCTCATTGTTTGGATAATTTGGTAAAGGAGTTTCATGATATGTTTCAAGATCCTCCAAATGGACTTCCACCTTTGAGAGGGATTGAGCACCAAATTGATTTGATTCCGGGATCTTCTTTACCCAATCGTCCGGCCTATAGGACAAATCCAAGTGAAACTAGGGAAATTCGCCAACAAATTAAGGAATTAATTGCTAAAGGTTGGGTTCAAGATAGCATGAGCCCTTGTGCTATGCCTATTATCCTTGTCCCTAAGAAAGATGGCACATGGAGGATGTGTTCGGATTGTAGGGCTATAAATAACATTACAATTAAGTATAGGCATCCCATACCTTGGCTTGATGATTTGTTGGATGAATTGCATGGTTCAAAATTTTTTACAAAGATTGATCTTAAAAGTGGCTACAATCAAATCCGTATAAAACCGGGTGATGAATGGAAGACGGCCTTTAAGACCAACTTTGGTTTGTATGAGTGGTTGGTTATGCCATTTGGCTTAACTAATGCTCCAAGTACTTTCATGCGCCTCATGCATCATGTTTTAAGACCATTCATTGGCAAGTTTGTTGTTGTTTATTTTGATGATATCTTCATTTATAGCTTGTCTTTGTGTGACCATAGGATGCATGTTAGACAAGTCTTGGAAACCCTTAGGAAAGAACATTTGTATGTTAACCTTGCTAAATGTATGTTTGCACTTGATCATATAGAATTCCTAGGATTTGTTGTGAGTAAACAAGGGGTGCATGTAGATCAATCTAAGGTAGTGGCCATTCAAAATTGGCCAACACCTACCAATGTGAATGATGTCCGAAGTTTCCATGGTCTTGCTTCTTTTTATAGAAGATTTGTACCCAACTTCGGTACCATAGCTGCACCTCTCAATGATATAGTAAAAAAGGATGTGGTTTTTAAGTGGGGGGAAGCACAACAAAAAGCTTTTGATGTTTTAAAAGAAAAATTGACTAATGCCCCCATCTTAGCCCTTCCTAATTTTGCTAAAACATTTGAGATTGAATGTGATGCTTCAAGTATAGGCATTGGGGCTGTTCTCCTTCAAGAGGGCCACCCATAGCTTATTTTAGTGAAAAATTGAAAGGAAGTCATCTCAACTATTCCACTTATGATAAAGAATTGTATGCACTTGTTAGAGCTTTGTTTACTTGACAACATTATCTTTTTCCTAAAGAGTTTGTGATTCATAGTGATCATGAATCTCTTAAATATTTGAAAAGCCAAAACAAACTTAACAAGAGGCATGCTAAGTGGGTGGAATTCCTTTTGCAATTTCCTTATGTGATCAAGCATAAGCAAGGCAAAAATAATGTTGTGGTCGATGCACTTTCTAGACGCTATGCCTTGCTAAATCTTTTGGGTTCTCAATTTCTTGGCTGTGATCACATTAAGGATCTTTATCATGATGACTTTGATTTTTCTCTTATCTATCAAGAGTGTATCAAAGGAGGACACAAAGATTTTTTTATACAAGATGGTTGTCTTTTTAAAGGAAAACGTCTTTGTGTTCCTCAAAGCTCCATTAGATTATCTCTTGTTAGAGAAGCACATGAGGGAGGATTAATAGGTCATTTTGGGGTTGCAAAAACTTTGGATGTGTTACATGAACATTTCTTTTGGCCTCATATGCATAAACATGTTCATAGTTTGTGTGAAAAATGCATAGCTTGCCGTAAAGCTAAATCTAGATTGCATCCCCATGGTTTATATACTCCTCTTCCTATCCCTTCCATGCCTTGGGTTGACATTTCTATGGATTTCATCTTAGGATTACCCAAGACATCCAAGGGAAAGAATTCCATTTTTGTGGTAGTGGATCGTTTTCCAAAGATGGCTCACTTTATTCCTTGCCACAAAGTGGATGATGCATGTCATATTGCAAACCTCTTCTTTCAAGAAGTGGTTCGTTTACATGGTATTCCTAGAACTATTGTGTCCGATAGGGATTCCAAGTTCTTGAGTCACTTTTGGAAGACCTTGTGGGGTAAGCTTGGTACTAAGCTTTTATTTTCTACCACTTGTCACCCACAAACCGATGGTCAAACCGAAGTGGTAAATAGAACTTTGGGACAAATGTTGTGATGCTTTATTTCCGGGAATCCTAGAGTTTGGGAGAATTTACTACCACATGTTGAATTTGCTTATAATCGTGTAGTAAATTCTACCACCTCACATTCTCCTTTTGAGGTTGTCTATGGGTTTAATCCCTTAACACCTCTTGATCTTCTTCCTATTCCCATACTTGATGATGTCTTGTGCAAAGATGGGGATAAAAAGGCTTCTTTTGTGAAAATTTTTCATAAAGACATCAAGTTGAGAATTGAGAAGGTTGGCAAGTATGCTGAAATTGCCAACAAAAGGAGAAAAGCATTGTTATTTGATGAAGGTGATTGGGTTTGGCTTCATTTGAGGAAAGATCATTTTCCTACTCAAAGGAAGTCCAAACTAATGCCTCGCGGTGATGGACCTTTCCAAGTCCTAAAGAGGATTAATGATAATGCTTATGAGTTAGATATGCCTGATACATACCTTGGTAGTCATCCATTTAATATCAGTGATCTAATTCCTTTTTCTGTAGGTCTCCAGAATTCGTGGTCGAATTCTCTCCAACTCGGGGAGTATAATGGAGATCAAGATCAAGTAGAAGTAGAGGCCGAAGATCAAGATCAAGAAGAGGTAGAGGCCGAAGTTGAAGAGGCTCAAGAAGACATTAGCCTACCTCAAAGGCTTACAAGGAGCAAGTTTAAAGAATTAGGAAGTAGTGGTAGAATGTTTTCTCTTTTTATAGTGTCTTTTGTAGAATGTTTAAATATATAGTTTTTAGAAAGGTGCTTGGAGGGAAACATTAAATACCTCTTTTGTAAAGCATCTTTAGGCTTTAGTTTAGAATTTTCTTGAAGGTGACTTTTCATGACTCACTAATAGGCGTTAGGAGTGAGTGAAAGGGGACCTTTGGTTAGCTTGTAGTGCAAGCTTTGTAGCTTTATGACCGGCCCTTGCTCCTATAAAAGGAGGGCTTAGGTCCTTCAAATAATAGAATTGATTTTTGAAGTAACAAAACTCTCCCAAATTGGAGATTAAGTGAGTGAGAACTTTCCTTCTCCTCTTCCTAGTCTCATCTTGAGTGCCTTGGTTCCTCAAGTGGCGACAATTCACACTTATCTTGGAGTTCACACTTCAAGTGGCGTGTTCATCAACCAAGAACTACAACCACATAAGTCTTCTTTCTTCTCCATCTATTTCTTCCATTTCCATGTCCATATGAACTCCTTAAACATGTCTTAGGCCTTTTCTTGCAATTCTATTCGGTGTTTTAGCTTCATTTGTTGATTTGTTCGGTTCATCTTCTTCTTTGCTGAATATAATCGGTTCATCTTCCTTTTCTAAGACTTTGTTCGGTTCATTTCATTTTTAAGGCAATTTAATCGGTTCAATTGACAAGAAATGGGCTTCCATATGAGTTTTGGTGTATTGGTGCAAGTTTTGGTGAGTTCTTGAAACAGAAAACATTAATCAATTTCTATAAAAGTGCCTATCAATCTCCAACTCAAGTTGATTCCATAAAATGTCAAAGAATCATCTACATCTTGTTAATGGAATCATATCATAAGGTTAACCCTGCGGGGTAGCGGTGCCCTACGAAGGTGTGAAGAGTGGACTTGGTATGTAAGCCAACACCCAAGTCTGATACTCCAAGCAAAGAAAGGCAATTACTTAAGAGTAGACTTGAGGTAGAGATTAACACCCAAGTTAGATACTCAAGTCGGCCTCAACGTTGGGGAAGAGCGTGCTCAGAAAGCGGATGGTCCTTCTAAGCACGCAGATCCTGTTCAACAAGATCGAGAGACCTGATCCTTGCTCACACAATCAATTAACGCTCGAGCGAATAAGACGTTCTTCACATCCAGGGGGTATGAGTCACCCACAGGTTACCTCGACAACATTGTGATTTCCTGTACTTGGTTGATGCATTACGTTGTTAAGGTAGTTAGCTATATTACCACCAAATGCTAAGTTTATACTAGTCGCTTTTGTTGAACCAAGTGATGTTCAAGCTTTGAAGAATCCAAAACCCTTTGAAGGATGTTGAAGCCTTGGCTGTGCTTGCTGTTGCTGCGCTGGTTTAGTCTAGTTTTGGGGTAGTTTGAGTGTTGTAATCCATCCCATGATCGAATCTAAAGCATAGGCATTCTCAATCTTTGTGAAAGTAAAATGTTTTCAAACTAAGTTAAAATAACTGATTGTTTTGTCGAAACAAGCGATTGTTTATACTTAGATGTTTTAAAAAAAGATTGAAAACTGTTTTTCAAATGGTTGATCTGTTAGAACCAAAACAACCGATTGATTCGAGGAAACAACCGACGATTTGTTTTGGGACCATAACAGAAAAACTGTTTTATCTTTGCCTGAGCTTTAAATGATTTAACTGCTTACGCTCCAGTCATTAAATGCTTTGACCAATCTTTTAATGCAATTTAAGAGTTTGTTAAGATTTGATAACAAACTACATCTTTGAATATATTCAGAAAAATAGATTTGAGAATTAATTTTTTAACAAGTTTTATGCTAAGTTTTTGAGTTTTTCAAAGAGTTGAGATTGCTGAAAGTTTGTGGAATAGGATTCTGCTTGTATTGATTTCAGATTATCTTCTGTAACAAGTGTAATCCTTGTACTTTGTGAAACAAGTTTTCGTTTCTGTGTTTACTGAGATTGGCGGTGTGTTCTTGAGGGGATCAAGATCAACAATTTTAGTGTTGGTGTATTGGCCAAGAAGAGTGTGTGTCTTGAGGTGTTCAATGTCACTTTCTTGGTTGTGGTGTAAGTGATCAAGGTGTGATTGCTTAGTGGAATTCCTCAGGGTTTCTAAGAAGACTGGATGTAGCTCTGGGTTTGGAGTGAACCAGTATAAACATCTGTGTGCAATCTCTCTATCCCTAACTCTTTAAATTCAGTTTTGTTTGTTGTTTGCTGGTATAAACAATCGATTGTTTTTGTGAAACAACCGATTGTTTTTATGGTACTGCTGTTTTTTATTGCTGTTTTTGCAAACTGAATTTCTTATCAATTGTTTCTTGAGATAATTTCATTCTTGTTTTAAAAGTTTGCGAAAACCCTCTTTAAACCATTCACCCCCCCTAGTTTAAAGCCATCCATTCTAACAATTGGAATCAAGAGCTTGGTTCTTGAAAGTTATTCAAGTTGATCCTAAAACTGTTTTTAAAATGGCTGATAGACTACCTTTTGGGGAAGGTGCTTCAATTAGCAGACCACCTCTGTTTTGTGGTTTGAACTACCAATTTTGGAAAGTGAGAATGAAAATATTTATGGAATCACTTGACAAAGAAATTTGGGATGCAATTGAAAATGGTCCTTTTGTCCCAAAGTTTGAAAAAGATGGATCTGTCATTGAGAAGCCATGGTCTCAATGGACTGATGCAGAAAGCAAAAAGGCCAAATTCGATTGCATTGCCAAAAATATTATAACCTCTGCTTTAAATTCTGATGAGTTTTTCAGGGTAGTTTGAGTGTTGTAATCCATCCCATGATCGAATCTAAAGCATAGGCATTCTCAATCTTTGTGAAAGTAAAATGTTTTCAAACTAAGTTAAAATAACTGATTGTTTTGTCGAAACAAGCGATTGTTTATACTTAGATGTTTTAAAAAAAGATTGAAAACTGTTTTTCAAATGGTTGATCTGTTAGAACCAAAACAACCGATTGATTCGAGGAAACAACCGACGATTTGTTTTGGGACCATAACAGAAAAACTGTTTTATCTTTGCCTGAGCTTTAAATGATTTAACTGCTTACGCTCCAGTCATTAAATGCTTTGACCAATCTTTTAATGCAATTTAAGAGTTTGTTAAGATTTGATAACAAACTACATCTTTGAATATATTCAGAAAAATAGATTTGAGAATTAATTTTTTAACAAGTTTTATGCTAAGTTTTTGAGTTTTTCAAAGAGTTGAGATTGCTGAAAGTTTGTGGAATAGGATTCTGCTTGTATTGATTTCAGATTATCTTCTGTAACAAGTGTAATCCTTGTACTTTGTGAAACAAGTTTTCGTTTCTGTGTTTACTGAGATTGGCGGTGTGTTCTTGAGGGGATCAAGATCAACAATTTTAGTGTTGGTGTATTGGCCAAGAAGAGTGTGTGTCTTGAGGTGTTCAATGTCACTTTCTTGGTTGTGGTGTAAGTGATCAAGGTGTGATTGCTTAGTGGAATTCCTCAGGGTTTCTAAGAAGACTGGATGTAGCTCTGGGTTTGGAGTGAACCAGTATAAACATCTGTGTGCAATCTCTCTATCCCTAACTCTTTAAATTCAGTTTTGTTTGTTGTTTGCTGGTATAAACAATCGATTGTTTTTGTGAAACAACCGATTGTTTTTATGGTACTGCTGTTTTTTATTGCTGTTTTTGCAAACTGAATTTCTTATCAATTGTTTCTTGAGATAATTTCATTCTTGTTTTAAAAGTTTGCGAAAACCCTCTTTAAACCATTCACCCCCCCTAGTTTAAAGCCATCCATTCTAACAATTGGAATCAAGAGCTTGGTTCTTGAAAGTTATTCAAGTTGATCCTAAAACTGTTTTTAAAATGGCTGATAGACTACCTTTTGGGGAAGGTGCTTCAATTAGCAGACCACCTCTGTTTTGTGGTTTGAACTACCAATTTTGGAAAGTGAGAATGAAAATATTTATGGAATCACTTGACAAAGAAATTTGGGATGCAATTGAAAATGGTCCTTTTGTCCCAAAGTTTGAAAAAGATGGATCTGTCATTGAGAAGCCATGGTCTCAATGGACTGATGCAGAAAGCAAAAAGGCCAAATTCGATTGCATTGCCAAAAATATTATAACCTCTGCTTTAAATTCTGATGAGTTTTTCAGGGTCTTGCAATGCAAATCATCAAAAGAAATGTGGGACACCTTAGAAGTCATTCATGAAGGAACAAATGAGGTGAAGAGAGCTAGGAAGCATGCTCTAATTCAAGAATATGAGATGTTCAGAATGCTTAAAGGAGAAACAATTGCTGAGGTGCAGAAAAGATTCATGCATATCATCAATCATCTCATAGGTCTTGACAAGACCTTTGATAAAGAAGAGTTGAACATCAAGATCTTAAAATGTCTTGATAGAGCATGGCAACCCAAGGTAACTGCTATTTCCGAATCTAAAGATCTAACATCATTAAGTGTTGCTTCTTTGTTTGGAAAGCTTAGGGAACATGAGTTAGAGATAAATAGACTCAATGTTCAAGAGAGTGAAGACAAACACACAAGGAGCATAGCCTTAAAAGCTTCCAAGCACAAAGGAAAACAAGAATCCAGTGATGAAAGTGATGAGAAAAACCTTAGCTTGCTGTCAAGAAAGTTCAGCAAATTCCTAAAGAGAAACCGCAACAAAGACAACAACAAAGAAAGGTATGGAAATAAGAAATCCAATGATTTCAATTCCAATAACTATACTTGTTTTGGTTGTGGTGAGCAAGGTCATATAAAGGCAGATTGTCCAAACAAAAGCAAGGAGAAAAAGTCTAGCTACAAGGAAAAGAAAGACAAGACAAAAAGAGCCTACATATCTTGGGATGAAAATGAGGTATCATCATCAAGTTCTTCATCAAGTGAAGAGGAGAAAGAAAACATCTGCTTGGTTGCTAAAGATGATGATGAATCTTGCAGCTCAAGTGACGTAAGTTCATGTGCTTCCTTGAATGAACAAAATTACAGTGAATTACTTGAAGCTTTTCAAGAAACTCATGATGAAGCTAATCGATTGGTTCTTTCAAACAACCGATTGAAAGATCTTAACAACTGGCTAGAAAAGAGAGTGAAATCACTTGAAGATGAGATTGAAAAATCTAAAAATGATTTCAAAAATCTCTAAAACCATTTCAAAAATGCTTCTTGAAAGTGTGACACTCTCATTTGCGAAAATTGTGAAAATCTTGGGAAAAAGGTTCACTACCTTGTTGAAATTGTGGACAAGCTTTCAAAGGGGAAATCTAACTTTGAGAATGTCTTGGCATCTCAAAGCTGTGTTTTTGGAAAGGCTGGTTTGGGTTTCAATCCACAGACCCAACAAAATAAGTTTTCAAAAAAGAATTTAAGAAAGCCAGTGAAACAACCGATTGTTAAATCGAAACAACCGGTTGTTACATGCTTTTATTGCATGAAAAATGGCCATTCGGTTAGATTCTGCAAAATAAGAAAATTTTCTGTTCCTAGAGGCTACATGAAATGGATTCCGAAAGGATGTGAGGTTCCAAATGAGAAAAAGAAATCTATTGGACCCACATTTGTGAAGGGACTAAATCTTGTTGCTTGAATTCATGTTTGTGCAGGAATTCTAAAGAAGTGTGAAGAACTAAGTCATGTGATCAAATCCTTGGAAGAAAAAGATAGTATTGAAGCTGAATCAATGCTATGCATCTGTCCAAAGGACCTCAACAGTGAAAAGAGGCTTCTTGATCATAAAGCACATGGCTCATTGAAGAATTAACATAAGTATAAGACTTTCCTTTATTTGTTCTTAATTTGTGATTTATAGTTCTTTCTCATGGATAAAAATCTTTTTAATATGCTTAATATCATTTTCTTTGAACGTTTTCTGCTCATAGGTAAAATTCAAAATCAGTTTTAACAGCTGCAGAAAAACAACCGTTTGTTTCTTTGAAACAACCGATTGTTTTAGGTCTGACAGCACTATGAAGAAATCCTTTTAATTGCTATTTTGAATTTCTATCCGTTGCAGATCAATTCAAAGAGAGAATCTTGGTCAAAGAACCTGTGATTGAAAGCTGATCATGTTCAGAGAGAAGTTACAACTGTCATAAAGGAAAATATTCCAAAATCTTGGAAATTCAAGAGCCTTAATGACTAGTCAAAGATCACATGTGAAGACCATGTGATTTTCAGCTTTTCCTGACGTTTTCTGTGCAGGGCAGAGTCAAGTCGTCTCTCTCTGAAAAATCAGGTACCCACTAAATAAAATTGAATGCTAATTGATTTTTTTTTTGCTATAAAATCTGGTGCAGCTGATCTCTTCCACAAGAACAACCAATTGCAACATCTCTTGCAACATCTCTTGCAAAAATCTGTGAAGTGAGCTCTTCTCTGTTTTCTTATCTGCCATCATGGAATCAACTCCTCCCACCTCAAAGAGAGTCAAAACCAGGGTTGTAAGGTTTGGAGGAAGGCTAGAACACTGGTTTTCTGGAGACAATGATCTTATTGAGAGATATAGGTATGAAACAAGTATCAAAAAGATAAACAACCCCAAGGTTGTATGCTTTGATTGGCTGAAAAGTCAAAAGCTTGACAATGTAAGAAGGATGCTCAAGGATCAATCTCTCAGAAAGTTCCTGGAGATGAAGGGAAACATTTATCCAGATTTGGTAAGGGTGTTCTACACAAATTTAAAGTTTGAAGGAAACAATCTAGTTTCTCATGTGAAAGGTGTAGAAATGGAGATAACTCATGAAGTATGGACTGTTGTTGCTGGTCTCAAGTTCTCTGGCCTTAGAATCAACAAGGGAAATCTTGGAGTGGTGGAGGATTTTAACAAAATCCAATACTACAAGAGTTGCTTGAAGAATCAACATGCTCAAGTGAGAACATGCTCGGTTGGAGGTCTAAAGCTTGATGAAAGATTGTTTGCTCTCATTGTGACTTGGATTTTAACTCCAAGGGGGAGTAATCATTCTGTTCTTACTGAGGAAGATCTGGTATATATCTTCTGCATCATGAAGAAAATCAAAATCAATTGGATCCACATCATCAAAGAGCACATGCAAAAGGCTATGAGGTTATGTGACTATCACTATCCATATGTTGTTTTGGTATCTAAATTTTTACTCTATTTTGAAGTGAATCTTGAAGATGAAACATCAGAGTTGGTCAAGTCAACTCAAGAGTTGAACAATGGATCACTCAGCAAAATGGGTTTTACCAAAGTAGGTGGCAAATGGATTAACAAGGATGGTGACCTTGGTGCCTCATCTAGTGGTGCTGCTGATCTTGAACAAGATGAACCTGCTGATATGGATATTCAACATGAAGATTCACCTGAAGATTATCAAGATGCTTGACCTAGTGCTGGTGCTGGAAATCAAGAAGAAAGGATGCAAACCATGTCTCCTTTTGAGAGACTCATGATGAATAGGCTTGATAGCTTTGGGGAGAATCAAAGAAACCTTCATGATCTCTGTGTTAGTAATTTCCAGAGGATTGACAACAGGTTTGACAACATGGATGCACGCTTCATGACTCTAGATGAACAGATTGAAGCTGTCCAGAACCAAATCTTTGATCTTCAGTTTGTTGATGATGATGAATGAGGAAAAACAATCGGTTGATGTATCGAAACAACCGATTGTTTTTTGTGGTTATATTTTTTTAAAATTCTCTTTCTTTCTCCTGTTGCTACTTTAATTCTGATGTAATCAAGACAATATTTTGTTTTATATCTTCTCTTTGTCTATTTGTGAAGACAAATAGGGGGAGATATATATGTTGTTGTGTTTATATATATTGTTAGAACAATTTGGATGAGTAGTATTTGTTTTTAATTTAGCTCTGAAGTTTAATTTTTTTTTTTGTGCTAACCAAATATCAAAAGTTTTATCCTTTGTTCAAAACTGTATCTTGCAGGAACTGCTTCAGATTCAACCAGGTACAACACAAGCATCAGGGATTTGTCTTCATCAAATAGGGGGAGATTGTTGAACCAAGTGATGTTCAAGCTTTGAAGAATCCAAAACCCTTTTAAGGATGTTGAAGCCTTGATTGTGCTTGTTGTTGCTGTGCTGGTTTAGTCTAGTTCTGGGGTAGTTTGAGTGTTGTAATCCACCCCTTGATCGAATCTAAAGCATAGGCATTCTCAATCTTTGTGAAAGTAAAATGTTTTCAAACTAAGTTAAAACAACCAATTGTTTTGTCGAAACAACCGATTGTTTAAACTTAGATGTTTTAAGAAAAGATTGAAAACTGTTTTTCAAATGGTTGATCTGTTAGAACCAAAACAACCGATTGATTCGAGGAAACAACCGATTGTTTGTTTTTGGACCATAACAAAAAAACTGTTTTATCTTTGACTGAGCTTTAAATGATTTAACTGCTTACGCTTCAGTCATTAAATGCTTTGACCAATCTTTTAATGCAATTTAAGAGTTTGTTAAGATTTGATAACAAACTACATCTTTGAATATATTCAGAAAAACAAATTTGAGAATTAATTTTTGACAATTTTTTTGCTAAGAGTTTTTGAGTTTTTCAAAGAGCTGAGATTGCTGAAAGTTTGTGATTGATCAAAGTTTGTGAAATAGGATTATGCTTGTATTGATTTCAGATTATCTTCTGTAACAAGTGTAATCCTTGTACTCTGTGAAACAAGTTTTTATTTCTGTGTTTACTGAGATTGGCGGTGTGTTCTTGAGGGGATCAAGATCAACAATTTTAGTGTTGGTGTGTTGGCCAAGAAGAGTGTGTGTCTTGAGGTGTTCAAGGTCACTTTCTTGGTTGTGGTGTAAGTGATCAAGGTGTGATTGCTTAGTGGAATTCCACAGGGTTTCTGAGAAGACTGGATGTAGCTCTGGGTTTGGAGTGAACCAGTATAAACATCTGTGTGCAATCTCTCTATCCCTAACTCTTTAAATTCAGTTTTGTTTGTTGTTTGCTGGTATAAATAACCGAATGTTTTTGTGAAACAACCGATTGTTTTTCTGGTACTGCTGTTTTTTATTGCTGTTTTGGCAAACTGAATTTCTTATCAATTGTTTCTTGAGATAATTTCATTCTTGTTTTAAAAGTTTGCGAAAACCCTCTTTAGACCATTCACCCCCCCCCCCCCCTCTAGTTTAAAGTCATCCATTCTAACAACTTTTCACCAAGGCATGCATTATAAATATACTAGTCAAGGTGCGCCGAGACTAAGGGAGTTAAATAAGTAAATCAATGTACTAATACATACAAGACATTAGAAGGTTTAAAATTGTTCAAAAGGCCACAAAGGGTGGTGGTTACAAAGAAATGCTACTCATCTACAATTTTGCCAGTATGATCATGATGAAAGTGTCAATTAGATAATGATGTCAGTACATAGTCATGAGTTGAGGGGAAGGAGGTACCTATGTTTAGAGAACGAGTCGAGGTGAGGAGGTTCCCAGGATGAGGAAGGAGGTGCAAAGAGTTTGAGATAGGGAAAGCGACATTTCCTTCCAATCGTTGATGAAAGCCACGTGTATGCTTGCGATGGAGTATGGTGAGACGTCATCTTAGAGACACTTCGTGCGTCGCGCCACACCCACCATTACGAGAAGGGCACGTAAGCTGTCAAGGGCGTGCAAGTAGTCCCTTCGTTGAAGCAAGCTCGGCTCGAGACTGGGGGGCTTGTGTACTAGACCAGAGCGCTCAAAGCTCAACACTCGGTAGTCGGACCTCGAAACCTATCATAGACAGGTCAGATCGGCTTTTGGGCCAAAATAGCGAGCTATGTAATTGGGCCCCAGATGTATGTATAAGTTCATTTTTGTATACTTAAGGTAATCCTTCATGCATAAGGCCTAGGCGGCTGGCGAGGGGTAATTATGGACATAGGGGTGCATGTATGATGAGAAGGAGCGTAGCGCCATGTTGATGGTGCCTACGTAAACAGACTGGACCCCTGATGTTGGTACATGAGTTGGTACCCTGGTGGTTATTCTGTTATTATTTTATGCACTCCCTAAAGGAAATATTTTGTTCGGTTGTAGCACCCTGAGAGTGTGCCATTGAACATAATATTTTCCAGTTGAGTATGTTTTCAGTTGAGATGAGATTCTTGTGATAAAAAGTTGTTGCAAGAGGTAAGCTATAAAAGGGGCTTGAGACCCCATGTTAAGGTACGTTGTTTCTAAGATTGAAACTTATTACTTCTTAAATTCTTATAAACCATGTACTGACTTGATAATCAAAGTGCAATCAACAGGTAAGACCCCCTCTGTTTCAACAGAGCTACGTTCCAGAGTAGTAAAAAATAGAACAGATTCATGAAGAAACAAAAGGAGTTAGTGCTTGTCATTAGAATCAACCAACGAAAAAGTCAACCATCTTATCTTCATGTAAGATTAAATTTAATTGACTCAAAATATTATAATTATTATGTGTTAATGCAACAATGTTTACGTCTATCAAATCACTAACATTTTATTCAGTAGAATTGTCTAATTGTGTTTTTTTTCTTTATTTTTAATTTCATTTACAAGAAAATAATTAATTCTCATAACTTAGATAAATTAAAAAATAAACAATTATTATATTTTGTTAAAAAAAAATGTATTTTCCTCTTCTATTTTTGGATAATGCATTTGTTATTTTATTTAGTAAAAAAAGATTTAATTTTGTATAAACTTATCTGAAATTAGTATATCATATTAAAATATAGATGAAGACTAGAGTATGTAGTGCAAAGGTAAAATTAGTGGGAAAAAAAGTAAAACAAAAGTGAAAAGTAAAATAGAGTGTACTACATTTATTGTACATATATTTAAAGAGAGATAAATTCCCATAAAAGGATATGTGACTTATTTGAACTGACCAGTTTCTAGCAAATATTCAATACAAATTGATTATTTTTACTGTAACTGACATTAGTCTATACTTTGCTTCTAATGCCAAGTCTACACTTTTTTTAGTACAATAAATAAATTTTGTCACTTTTTTTTAATTCATACCAACTACACACTCAAACATAAGTTGGACCTACTTAAATGTTCAAATGAAATATTTACAAGTTAACAAAATAATATTTTTAAAAAAGTTAAATAAATGTATTAACCTTTGTAATACTTATTTAAAAAATCACATCAACAATAGTTTTGAATTGATTAATATTATATTTTTTTATGAAGTAGAGACAGTAGCTTTAAAACAAATGGAGACACGCATTGAAAAATTATTTTCACAAAATTTGATGTAATTTCATTTGCGTTTAAGTTTCATTTCGTTAGGTTGTGGATGGCAGGTTCCCCACCTTCGCGGCAATTTCCCTCCTCCTTTCTCCCATTCACAGATTATTAATTAAATAAATTAAAACCAAATAACATAAAAAAGAATTTAAAAAGTGTTATTTTTTGTTTCTTATAATTTTATTTTCTAGGTCTCCATGGATTGTTTATTGTTTTTGTGTTTTGCACACATAAAATTGAAAAAAGAAATCTGAGGGAAACAAAAAAGAAAAGAAAAAGACAGAAACAAACACGGAGCGGTGCGGAACCAAATGAAATGATTGAGAAGAGAGCGAAGAAAAAGAACCAAACCCCATCGCCCCCAAAACGGTTCGTTTTGCCCTCCTCTCTTCGCATCGGAACCATCTCTTTCGCGACGATCCTCCGGTCGTCGTCGCCGGCTACTCGGTTGGAATAGCCCGAACCGAACACCACCGATCTGTTAGGAACTTCGGATCTCGGATCTGACCGACCGAAACGATGCCGTCTCACGCGGATCTGGACCGGCAGATCGAGCACCTCATGGAGTGCAAGCCTCTGCCGGAGGCGGAGGTCAAAGCGCTTTGCGATCAGGCCAGGGCAATTCTCGTCGAAGAGTGGAACGTTCAACCGGTGAAGTGTCCCGTCACCGTCTGCGGCGACATTCACGGCCAGTTTTACGATCTCATCGAGCTTTTTCGGATAGGAGGAAACGCTCCCGATACCAACTACCTTTTTATGGGCGATTATGTAGGTGAGTTTCCTCTTCTGAGATTATCTCTCTACTTTTTGTTTGATTAATTAATTCCGTGAGCTGAATTAGATGTAGATAGGGCTTGGCTTGTTTCGTTATAGCGCGAAATGCTTTGTGATGTGTTATAATTGAATTTATTACATGTCGTGGTGTTGGATTTCGAGAATGAAATTTTTGTTTTTGATTTTACGTTACGATTATTCTTTCGTATTTTTTATGCCGTTTTTATCTGCTATAGACTTTGAGTAGCGTATTTTAAGGTTTTTTTAGCTGGTCGAATCGGTTTGAAAGTTAACTGCTAGAGACTGATTGCTTGGTTGGGGTAATTGGAAGTTTAAGTAGTTATTGGTCACGTATATATTTTTAGGGATGTGCTGTCATCAACTAGTTGGAATCGGCTTTTCAAAGGTTTTCCCGAGATGTCATATGGTTGTTACATTTTGTGGGTTTTCTTATTCTAAATGGTTAATGTTTGACTTGTGTAAATTGTGAAATGCACTTGATTTTGTGTCTGGGTTTTGTTTGTGTGTGTAACATTGATTCCGCTGTTGATTCTATATAAATATTGAGTTTAAATCTCCTCATTTTGGTTATGCGCTAAATTAGTATTTTTTGGAAGTAGAATTGTTAGGTGCAGCTTGTTATTCTCCTGGCCCCTTCCTGTTTATCTTCTGGGATGATTGCCACATGTCAGTGATAAAATTTTGCTAATGCTTGGTTTGTAATTAGAAATGTAGTTGTTGGATATTGTTACGGGGTTTGGTTTTTGTTACTGTGTGGAGTAGGTTGGTGCAACTGAATGAAGTGTTGAGATGTTGGTGTAAACACTAAATATTAAATAAATTCTTGATACTACAGTGTTTGCATGTCAGAAGAGTGTTCACAGAAGGGACAAATTGTTTATATAACTGTTAATGGACAAATAAAATTGAATTTTGTAAGGATATGAAAGGATTTTCTAGGACTGAAAGTCATAATGTCTTTAATTAGCCAGTCCTTTAACAGCATTTGCTGGGAACATAAAAACTATCAGAAGTTATTAACCTGTTTGTATCAAGGTATCAACAGTGGTTGTTGTTATAATAGGGAAGGACATGATGCTTGACACTTCAATATATGAGGATGCTACAGTTGCAGATGTAAAAAAGCTGCCAACTATGGCAATTATCATCTTTTATTTTTTCTGTCATGCTGCTTTTAATGATGTTCAGATTGGACTTTGTATATGTGGGCACTTTTCATGATGATGATACTGGCAAAATTTATGCAGATCGTGGCTACTATTCAGTGGAGACTGTTACACTTTTGGTGGCCTTGAAAGTTCGTTATAGAGATAGAATTACAATCCTTAGGGGAAATCATGAGAGTCGTCAAATCACTCAAGTGTAAGAACATTTTCTTCACATTATGTGTTTTTCATAAAAGCTCATTGTAATTTCTATATGTAAATATGTGTCATGTTTAAGCAACATTTTAGGATATATCCAGCTTAAAGTTTGAGAATAAGTTGAGGGTGTGCAGTCCTGACTCTTGTATTCGTTGATTTTATGAGAAATTGCCCACGGGCTTCATGTACCTCAATATTCACACTGACGGTTATCTTGGGGGGAGCAGCCTGATTTTGTGATAATATATTATGCATTCTTTTATTTCTTGGATAGGACACTATAAATACAAATGCTTTAGAATGCAAATAGATGTATTTTGTTGCTGATGAATTTCTGCAGTCTATCATTCTGATTGCAGATGCTAGTATTATAGTCATTTTTTACCATATAGAAACGGCAGTGAAGCGTATGGTGTGACTGGATGATAAAATCATGCTCAAATTGAAGTGGGTTTGTAGATGGATACGGTGGATTGTTTAAATAAAATGTTAGAGCTAGCTTGTAACTTGCATTTGAAGAAATGAGTAGAGAGGAGTAACACCATTTTATGCCTGTGAATGCATATTTATGAGTGGTTTGTGAAGGGATTTGACAGTGGAAAAAATCTCTGAACACAAGAAATACTAGGAATTTTACTCTGAAAATAGTTTATTTACTAACCTTTTTGTCTATATCTTTCACATGTTTTCAGGTATGGCTTCTACGATGAATGTTTGAGAAAATATGGAAATGCTAATGTCTGGAAATTCTTTACCGACCTGTTTGATTATTTGCCTTTGACTGCCCTTATTGAGAGTCAGGTTTGAGTTAAATATGTTGCAGAATGTTTCTTTGAGAACTTTTTGAGGGTGTCTAACATCCATGTTTATTATAGATTTTCTGCTTGCATGGAGGTCTCTCACCATCTTTGGATACACTGGATAATATCCGGGCGTTGGATCGCATACAGGAGGTTTGTTTTTAAATTGTTATTGGAAACTCTTGCATTCTGAATTGTTTTCTGTGAAGAACATTTTATGCAAAACGCACCTTTTTTTTAGTTAAAATCTTTCTAAAACATGGTTTGAGAAGTATTTTAAATTGTTTGATGTTGAAATTATTTTTTGTAGTTTTTAGCACTTGTTTTTCATTGGAAATGTCTCAATTTTTCGTTTTTCATTGGAAATGTCTCAATTTTTCTAGGGTTTACAATGATGCCTTCTTTCTCTTTCTATATGGTCAAATTATCAATGAAGTGTTTTATTTCAGCTTTCCGGGGGGCTTTTAGGATGTCTTGTCTTTTGTTCCCTTTTTGGAATTTCATTTCTGTATATCTGTCTTGTCTAATCTGCACCAAGAAAATTAATTAGATTTCTTGCCTGACAAATGACAACTGTAACCACAATGTAGGTTCCACACGAAGGACCAATGTGTGACCTATTGTGGTCTGATCCAGATGATCGCTGTGGTTGGGGAATATCTCCACGTGGTGCAGGATATACATTTGGACAGGACATAGCTTCTCAGTTCAATCATACCAATGGTCTATCCCTGATATCTAGAGCTCACCAGCTAGTCATGGAAGGATACAATTGGTGCCAGGTGACTGACTGATCTAATATTTAGATTCAGTATGAGTATTGTTTTCCTTTTTCACTTCAGGGATACCTATTACATTTCTCTTTATTGATGAATATTATTTGGATGACTCTTTAAGGACAAGAATGTGGTGACTGTTTTTAGTGCACCTAATTATTGTTACCGATGTGGGAACATGGCTGCCATACTGGAAATTGGAGAGAATATGGATCAGAATTTTCTGCAGTTTGATCCAGCTCCCAGACAAATTGAGCCTGACACTACACGAAAGACTCCAGATTATTTTTTGTAACTTCATATATCCCTTTGTTTGTAGTTACTGCTTTCTGCTGTTACTGTAGATGTGTCTTTAAGGAGAGAGAAGTTTCACTGTTTAAGTGGACGGTTTTCATCAACATAATTCTTTCTTTTGGAGTTTGTCTACTGTTGCCGCTGCTGCCGTCTTATTTCGACAAAGAAACAAATAGAATTGACACAATTGGTGTTGTATATTATTATAGGAGGAAGCGGCAATAACATGGTATATTCTGTGCTGTATTTTTTTTAAAATTAATTCTCAAGTTAGAGAGCAGATTTTTTAGTACTGACCATCATGTTCATTTAAGACTGTTTGATGGTGACAAAGTGCAGGTGTTGAACTTTTTTTACATAATCCACGGATAATAATGTGGTAAGAGGGGGTAGAGGGTTGAGTGGAAATGATTGTTCCCACACACCAGGAATAGGGAGCTAAGGTTGTGTGTTTTTCCTTTAGCACATTTCATTAGTAATTATAAAAGCATTGCTCTATTCTTATTTTCTATTTTTAAGATTTCGTGGAGAAAATTCTTTCTTTACAACATCTTAAGAATAAGAAACATAGAATAAGTGATGTTTTTGGTAATTGTCGACGGAAACATTAACTAAAAGTAAAAATGAAAATAATTCAAAGACAACATAAAAAGACTTGTTATGTATGTTAGTAAATCTTATTTATTCACTGAAAATTAAATGGAACCATTGACGTGTACCGTTGTTTATTTATCTTAAAATTTTGTTTATACTTAACTATTTAATTGTTATCTGTTTCATGCTATTCTCTTTATATTTTGACTTGAATTATTTAAATTTTTTTATTCATGAAGCAATTGATTATTTTTTATTGTTTGTAGTTCATTTTTAAACGATTTTATGATTAGTTAAAATTTTGTTACAAGTTATAAAATTATGGGTGAAATTGATTAAATAATGACGTGATTTCCCAATTCTGTAATATTTAAAAAGTTTTAGTCGTATTTAAAAGTGGTTTGTTATTATCTTTCTTTATGAAAAAAGTAACGTCAGATATGCAATTTTTCTGGCAGTCTTGTCTTGGATTGTTATATTAGAGAAGTGACATATAATGTGTATCAGTTTTATTTTTTTATAAAAACTTGCAAAGTTGTTGATTTTGCAATATTGAGTTAGAGGATGTGATAGGGTCAGGATCTAGTACGGTTATCATACTATAAAATCCCAAACGGTCCATTGTCGATTAAATGTTTTCAAATTTTAATGATTGTTTGTTTAACTTTTATCGTTGTTATTTAATCTTTTATTTATGGATTTGTTATTCAAAATTCTGTTTTTGAATCTTAGTTATTTTACATCAATTTATGAAATGTCAATAAAATTATATAGTTTTGAAGTTTATTTATTATTTTATATGTTAGTATTTTATTATGATAAAAAATAAATTAAGTTTAAATTTATCAAATTATATTAAATGTATTAAAATATTTTTAATTTTTAATATAAGTTGGATCAATTTTATCAGTCAATGATGATTAGTTCCAATTTTGATCCATTGGGCTAAGATTTCAACCACGTGAAGTTTTACAACACTGCTCGTCATATTATGAACGTAGATTAACTTTACAAATTTCGTAAGATTATAGGTATAATTAATAAAAACGGTAAGAACAGAAAATAGAGCAGAATTGCAGAAGGCTATAAAAGAAGCTGGATAATTAAAGTTGTTTTCCTTTCCATTTCCCGAGTCCATTCACTTTTAAATTAGTCCTCGAAAATGGAAAGAAATTAAATTTAGTTTTCTTTTACTTTATTTTTTTATTGATTTTCATTAAAAATTCAAAAAATCTTAATTTTGTAAAGTTAGGACTGATAACAAAATTAAAAACATAGAAACTAAAAGGCTAGGCAAATATTTAAAATTGAAATACAATCTGGAGAATTAATTTTAAATTTTTTGCACTGTCTTTGGTTTTCTTTCTTTAGACTTTATTTACCATGGACTCTGAAGTTTTATCACTTCTTCAGCCACCTTCATATAATTTTTAAATTTCCAAAATTACCTTTCAGTAAAAAAAATAAAAAAAATAAAAGCAATATTTACGTAACTTTAGAAGTGAAAAATTACAAGTTTCAGAGATTACGTAATCCTCAAAAGTTATAATTTTTAAATTACATTATCCATAACTTATTTAACAAAACACAAAATAATATTACATGATTTTTTAAGAAAATAAATCTATCAAATTATGTAATCTAAAAGTAAAAAATTATAAACTAACAATACTAAATAAGTGATAATTTTTTACTTTTGAATTACGTAAACCTTATTTTTTTAAATAAGTTTCAGATTAGATAATCTGGCAAATAGATTCTTATTACGTAATCTAAAAGTTGTAATTTTTTACTTTTGAATTATGTAATCTATATTGTAAAAAAATATTTTTATTTTATTTTTTTATTGAAAATTTAAAAATTTATGGAGGTGGTAGAAGAAGTGACGAAGAATCAGTCTTTACCATGTCATTGGAAATGGATTGTTTGGTGTTATTAGTGGGGTAATAGTGGATATTTGTTGATTTAGAATAGAATGATTTGAGGGAGGGAAAAGTGGCGTGGAGTAAGGATTTTGGGTCCCTTAGAAATGTGTGCACTTTTCAGCACCCAGTCTTCATTCTTTTTTTCTATACTCACCAAATAATTCTACCTATTGTTCATTAAATAAATGGGCATTCATAAAATTATTTTAGATAACTATGTTTCTACAGAAGAACAAATTAAAGAGATAAGAAAATTAATTTAATTTATAACATCATTATATACATTTCATAACGTAGGAAACACTGGCTGAGGACACATCAAGTTTATCACATTTTTTAAGATGAGATCTCCAAATTTATAATAATATATGATCCTAGCTAAGTTAACTTATTTTCATCAAATCATACATTGAATTCATAAGCCAATTAGCTAAGTTGGTTAATTTTGAGGGGATAAATATTTTTTAAAGCTCCTTCACTATGATTTTATTAATAAATTATATGTTGAACCAAGTGGTGTTCAAACTTTGAAGAATTCAAACCCTTTGAAGGATGTTGAAGGCTAAGTTGTGCTTGCTGTTGCTGAGCTGTCTTAGATAGGATATGGGGTAGATTGAGTTTTGTAATCCAATCTTGATTGAATCCAAAGCATAGGCATTCTCAATCTTTTTAAAAGAAAAGTGTTTTTCAAATTAAGTGAAAAACAACTGATTGTTTTATACTTAAGTGTTTCTAGAAAAGATTGAAAACTGTTTTTATGGTTGACTTGTTGTCAAAACCAAAACAACCGATTGATTCGTGGAAACAACCGATTGTTTGTTTTGGTACCATAACAGAAAACTATTTTGTGCTTTGACTGAGTATTAAATGATTTTCTAACTGTTTACGTTCCAGTTTTTAATGCTTTGACCAATCTTTAAATGCAATGAATAGTTTGTTAAGATTTGATAACAAACAACATCTTTGAATATATTCAAAAAAACATATTTGAGATTTAAAAAAAAGAAGAAACTAACATAAGATTTTGAGTTTTTCAAAGAGTTGAGATTGCTCAGAGATTGAGATTGATCAAAGAGTGTGAGATAGAATTTCTGCTTGTATTGATTTCAGAATTGCTTCTGTAACAAGTGTAATCCTTGTATCTGTTGAACAAGAATATTTGTGTGTTTGCTGAGAAATGTTGTGTGTTCTTGAGGGGATCAAGATCAACATTCTTAGTGTTGGTGTGTTGGCCAAAAGAAGTGTGTTTCTTGAGGGGATCAAGGTCACTTTCTTGGTTGTGTTGTAAGTGATCTAGGTTTGATTGCTTAGTGGAATTCCTCAGTGGTTTCTGAGAAGACTGGATGTAGCTATGGGTTTAGAGTGAACCAGTATAAACATTTGTGTGCATTCTCTCTATCATTAATCTCTTTAAATTCAGTTTTGATATTTGCAAACTGGTATAAACAACCGATTGTTTCTGCGAAACAACCAATTGTTTTTCTGGTGTTGTTGTTTTTGCTTTGTGTTTTGGCAAACTGAATTCTTTATCAATTGATTCTCGAGATAATTTCATTCTTGACTTAAAAGTTTGCGAAAAACCCTCTTTAAACAATTCACCCCCCCCCCCTCCTTTAGTTTAAAGCCATCCATTCTTGAAATTTATTCAAGTGTGATCCTAAAACTGTTTTTGATGGTTGATAGACTACCTTTTGGGGAAGGTGCTTCAATCAACAAACCACCTCTGTTTTGTGGTTTGAACTACCAATTTTGGAAAGTGAGAATGAAAATCTTTATGGAATCACTTGACAAAGGATTTTGGGATGCAATTGAAAATGGTCCTTTTGTCCCAAAGTTTGAAAAAGATGGATCTTTCATTGAAAAACCTTGGTCTCAATGGACTGATTCAGAAAGAAAGAAGGCCAAATTCGATTGCATTGCCAAAAATATAATAACCTTTGCTTTAAATTCAGATGAGTTTTTCAGGGTCTCTTAATGCAAATCATCAAAAGAAATGTGGGACACCTTGGAGGTAACTCATGAAGGTACAAATGAGGTGAAGAGAGCTAGGAAGCATACTCTAATCCAAGAGTATGAGATGTTCAGAATGCTTAAAGGTGAAACAATTGCTGAGGTGCAGAAAATATTAACGCACATCATCAATCATCTTATGAGCCTTGACAAGACCTTTGAAAAGGAAGAGCTAAACATCAAGATCTTGAAATGTCTTGATAGAGCATGGCAACCAAAGGTAACTGCTATTTCCGAATCTAAAGACTTAACATCCTTGACTACGGCTTCTTTGTTTGGAAAGCTTAGGGAACATGAGTTAGAGATGAATCGACTCAATGTTCAAGAAAGCGAAGACAAGCACGTAAGGAGCATAGCCTTAAAAGCTTCCAAGCATAAAGGCAAACAAGAATCCAGTGATGATAGTGATGAGGAAAACATTAGCTTGCTATCAAGAAAGTGTAGCAAATTCTTGAAGAGGAACCGCAACAAGGACAACAACAAAGATAGGTATGGAAACAATAAATCTAATGATTTTAATTCCAATAACTATACCTGTTTTGGTTGTGGTGAGCAAGGTCATATAAAGGCAGATTGTCCAAACAAAAGCAAGGAGAAAAATCCTAGCTACAAGGAAAAGAAGGGCAAGACAAAAAGAGCCTACATAGCGTGGGATGAAAATGAGGTATCATCATCAAGTGAAGATGAGAAAGCAAACATCTGTTTGATTGCTGAAGATGATGATGAATCATGTAGCTCAAGTGAGGTAAGTTCATGTGCTTCTTTAAATGAATAAAATTATAGTGAATTACTTGAAGCTTTTCAAGAAACTCACGATGAAGCTAATCGATTGATGCTTTCAAACAACCGATTGAAAGAACTTAACAGCTGGTTGGAAAAGGGAGTGAAATCACTTGAAGATGATATTTAAAAAATCTAAAAATGATTTCAAAAATATGGAAAATCATTTCAAAAATTCTTCTTGCAAGTGTGACACTCTCATTTGTGAAAATTGTGAAAATCTTGAGAAAAAGGTGCATTATCTTGTTGACACTATGGACAAGCTTTCAAAAGGGAAATCTAACTTTGAGAATGTCTTGGCATCTCAAAGTTGTGTTTTTGGAAATGCTGGTTTAGGTTTCAATCCACAAAACCAACAAGATAAGTTTTCAAAAAAATATTTAAGAAAGCCAATAAAACAACCGATTGTTAAATCGAAACAACTGGTTGTTACATGCTTTTATTGCATGAAGAAGGGTCATTCGGTTAGATTCTGCAAAATAAGAAAGTTTTCTATTCCTAGAGGCTACATGAAATGGATTCCTAAAGGATGTGAGGTTCCAAATGAGAAAAAGAAACCAATTGGACCCACATTTGTAAAGGGACCAAATCTTGTTGCTTGAACTCATACTTGTGCAGGAAATCTAAAGAAGTGTGAAGGACTGAGTCATCTGATTAAGTTCTTTGAAGAAAAAGGCTAACATTGAAGCTGAATCAATGTTTTGCATTTGTCCAAAAGCCCTCAACAGTTAAAATAAGGCTTCTTGATCTCAAAGCACATGGCTCATTGAAAGAACAACACAAAGGATAAGACATACCTTATCTCTGTTATTAATCTCTATTTTTAAGTTTTTTTTTTTATGTTTGTATAACCTCCTTAAAGTGTTCAATTTCATCTGCTTTGATCTATTTCTGCTCATGCTTAAAAAATTCAAAATGAGTTTACTGCTGTAGAAAAACAACCGATTGTTTTCTAGAAACAACCGATTGTTTTGAGTCTGACAACACTGTGAAGAAATCAATTTAATTTCTATTTTGAATTTCTATCCGTTGCAGATCAAATTAAAGAGAGAATCCTTGGTCATTGAACCTGTGTTGAAAGTTGATTACGCTCAGAAAGAAGTTACAACAGTCATAAAGGAATATATTCCAAAATCTTGGAAAGTCAGGAGCCTTAATCACTAGTCAAAGATCACATGTGAAGACCATGTGATTTTCTGCTTTTTCTAACGTTTTCCGTGCAGGGCATGGTCAGATCCTCTATCTCTGAAAAATCTGGTACCCACTCATGTCATTAAATGCTTTATGATTCTGTTTATGCTATAAAATCTGTTGCAGCTGATCTTCCACAAGAACAACCAATTGCAACATCTCTTGCAAAATCTGTGAGTGAGCTTTTCTTTGCTTTTCATCTCTGCCATCATGGACTCAACTCCTCCCACCTCAAGAAGAGTCAAATCCAGAGCAGTGAGGTCTGGAGAAAGGCTTGAAGGATGGTTTTCTGGTGATAATGATCTTATTGAGAGATATAGATTTGAGACTAGCACCAAAGTGATAAACAACCCTAAAGTTGTTTGCTTTGATTGGCTGAAAAGCCAAAAGCTAGACAATGTCAGAAGGCTTCTCAAAGATCAGTCCCTTAGAAAGTTCTTGGAGATGAAAGGGAATATCTATCCAGATTTGATAAGAGTTTTCTACACAAATCTCAAGTTGGAGGGAAACAGCCTTGTTTCTCATGTAAAAGGTGTAGATATGGAGATTACACATGAAGTGTGAACTGCTGTAGCTGGTCTAAAGTACTCAGGCCTCAGAATTAACAAGGGGAACCTTGGTGTAGTGGAGGACTTCAACAAAGTTCAATACTACAAGAGCTGCTTGAAGAACCAAAATGCACAAGTTAGGACTTGTTCGGTTGGTGGCTTAAGGCTTGACGAGATGTTGCTAGCCCTCATTGTGACTTGGATTCTAACTCCATGGGGAGCAATCACTCAGTGCTTATTGAGGAGGATCTGGTGTACATCTTCTGTATTATGAAGAAGATCAGAATTAATTGGATACACATCATAAAAGAGCACATGCAAAAGGCAATGAGGTTAAATGACTATCATTATCCATATGCTGTTTTGATTTCTAAATTCTACTCTATTTTGAAGTGAACCTAGAGGATGAAACATCTGAGTTGGTCAAGTCAACTCAAGAGTTGAACAATGGATCTCTCAGCAAAATGGGTTTCACCAAAGTAGGTGGCAAATGGATTAGCAAAGATGGTGACTTTGGAGCCTCATCTAGTGTTGCTGCTGATCATGAACAAGATGAACCTGCTGCAAATATGATTTTTCAACATGAAGATCTACCTAAAGCACATCAAGATGTTGGACCTAGTGCTGGTGCTGGAAATTAAGAAGAAAGAATGCAATCCATGTCTTCTTTTGAGGAACTCATGATTAATAGGCTTGATAGTTTTGCAGAGAATCAAAGGAATCTCCATGATCTATGTGTCAGCAATTTCCAGAGGATTGATAATAGGTTTGACAGCATGGATGCACGTTTCATGACCCTAGATGAACAGATTGAGGCAGTGATCTTCAATATGCTGATGATGATGAATGAAGAAAAACAACCGGTTGATGTATCAAAACAACCAATTGTTTTTTGTGGTTGTATCAGTTTTTTTATTTTATGTTTTTTGTTGTTTTAAATCTGATGTATTAAGAACAATTATCTTTTTCATCTCTTCTTTTTGTCTATTTGTGAAGACAAATAGGGGGAGATATATGTTGTGTTTGATTTCAGTTTTTATTTTCTGCAAAACAGTTTGGATGAGTGAAACCTTATAGGTTTTTGCTCCTATATTTGTTTGTTGTTTGCTCTTTGCTCTGATATTATGTTCATAACCTCTATATTTGTTTATGTGCTAACCAAATATCAGAAGTTCTGTGTTTTGCTTAAAACTGTGCTTTGCAGGAACTGCTTCAGATTCAATCAGGTACAACATAAGCATCAGGGATTTGTCTTCATCAAATAGGGGGAGATTGTTGAACCAAGTGGTGTTCAAGCTTTGAAGAATCCAAACCCTTTGAAGGATGTTGAAGGTTAAGCTGTGCTTGCTGTTGCTGAGCTGTCTTAAATAGGATCTGGGGTAGATTGAGTTTTGTAATCCACTCTTGATTGAATCCAAAGCATAGGCATTCTCAATCTTTTTAAAAGAAAAGTGTTTTTAAACTAAGTGAAAAACAACCGATTGTTTTGTCGAAACAACCGATTGTTTTATACTTATGTGTTTTTAGAAAAGATTGAAAACTGTTTTTATGGTTGACTTGTTGTCAAAACCAAAACAACCGATTGATTCGTGGAAACAACCGATTTTTTGTTTTGGTACCATAACAGAAAACTGTTTTTTGCTTTGACTGGGCATTAAATGATTTTCTAATTGTTTAAGTTCCAGTTTTTAATGCTTTGACCAATCTTTAAATGCAATGAATAGTTTGTTAAGATTTGATAACAAACAACATCTTTGAATATATTCAGAAAAACATATTTGAGTTTAAAAAAAAAAAAAAACTAACACAAGATTTTGAGTTTTCCAAAGAGTTGAGATTGCTTAGAGATTGAGATTGATGAAAGAGTGTGAGATAGGATTTCTGCTTGTATTGATTTCAAAATTGCTTCTGTAACAAGTGTAATCCTTGTATTTGTTGAACAAGAATCTTTGTGTGTTTGCTAAGAAGTGTTGTGTGTTCTTGAGGAGCATTCTTAGTGTTGGTGTGTTGGCCAAGAGAAATGTGTTTCTTGAGGGGATCAATGTCACTTTCTTGGTTGTATTGTAAGTGATCTAGATTTGATTGCTTAGTGGAATTCCTCAGTGGTTTCTGAGAAGACTGGATGTAGCTCTGGGTTTATAGTGAACCAGTATAAACATCTGTGTGCATTCTCTCTATCCTTAATCTCGAGATAATTTCATTCTTGACTTAAAAGTTTGCAAAAACCCTCTTTAAACAATTCACCCCCTCTAGTTTAAAATCATCCATTCTAACACTATAAACAACACAAAATCAATAAATTTATTATATATTATTACGCAGATACTCTAATATTAATTTTTATTTGGAACTCCCAGAAGAACTAATAAAAAACACAGCAAAAGTATTGATACCATTTTTAAATACAAGTTTTAAAATGTTAGCAGTAATCCTATTTATTATTTACTGCGATTAATTGAAATGTGCCTGTATTACTGGTACATGAACTAGTTTATTAACTTCTATGATAACTTTAACAATAATTTCTATGATTTCCAACTAGTTGATAGTGTAAAGTTTTCTAAACTAATGATGCATAAAAATTAAACAAAAAAAAAGTAATAAAATTCATTTAGCATCAATAAACAAATGGAGAATAATTTTTATACGGTTATTTTAAAGAATAAAGCTTTAATTATATCTCAATGCTATAATTTAAAACTGTAAACAAATAGTACAAGAAAATCATTGGTATAATTTTGAAAATAATTATTGTGAAAATCAACAAATTTACTATGACGATTTGTGATTGAGTGACAATGTTTCAACTAATGCATCCACTGTTTGCTCAAAAAAATTATATTCTATGACATAGGAGCAATAAGTTTTAATAAAGCAAAGATAATATTTAAAAAACAAATTATTCAAGTCAATGCATATCTCTTAATTTGATATAATGTATAAATATTAAAATTTTAATTTAAATTGGAATCAACTAGCTTTCGATAATAACATTCAAGAATAAAAAAATATATATTACTGGATACAAGAAAAAATTGCTGATTAGTGGGGAAAAATATCCTAAAAATACTCTGTTCCAATAAATTAGCTAAAATTGACCCAAACTATATAGCCTCAAAATGCAATGAATCCATCCATGACTTAACAAGTTGAAACAGAAGGCCAGTGAAACTATATACTACAGTAAATCATTGCAATTACAATCATAATGGAGTCTTCAATTTCAAAATCGAGAGTTGTTTTGACCCCTTCCAGCTACATAACCAGACATGGATGCTGCCTTCCTTTTTCTTAGGTACATGATTGAACCACTGATTAGTAACAAAAAAATCACCACCCCCTGTACAAAGTTTTTCACATGAAAACATCAATATTTTAACACAAAACCTTGTTTATCATATGTAGTTCAATCATGTAAAGGTTATACAAATCTATGCACCACAACATTGAAAACAGAAACATTCTTATGCTTACTTCAAATTTGGACACTGGTTGCATTACATATTCTCACAACCATGTATACACAAACTCATGTTTAAACCATCATGATAAGTTGACATAAAAAATGTACAAGGAAAAATAATAGAAGCCTTTGAAAAACGTTTCTGCTAACTTCATTTATTTTCTAAGAAATAACAAAGACAACTCAAACACCACATGGATGTGACACAGTAATAGTATTTTTCATTTCAATTGTATTTTGATATTCAGGAACAATAGAGTCCCTTCGATGCTTCTTGAGGATATTTCATTTGGCATAAATCTATATGAGGGAATATGTAGGAAATGCTGACTTAAGAGTACCATAAAACAGAAAAGTAGAATAAAGTAGGATGGATGGTTACTAAAAATGAGATGAATATAAATTTATAAGTTCATTATATGCATTCTGTATAATGCCAATTCAAGAACAATATGAAGCACTCTCAGATTCCTTATAATGCCAATTCAAGTAGGATGGATAGTTATTAAATAAGTCTACGGCACACCAGGAAAATCATTAGAGGCTCTAATATCTACCAAATGACTTCTAATATATGCCTCATTCTAATTTTCTAAACCCAACGGGACACTTTACGAGTACATGCTGATAGGAACTATTTTCTAGTGGAATCTGAAGAATGCAGTTCAGGACCTAATAATAGCACTTTTTTGAGCTAGTTCATACACTTGCCACCAGACCTTCATATTAAGGTCTGTTTCGACAAGTTTTTCCATAAACACTTCTAGAAGAGAAAAATAGAAGGAAAAAATTATGAGTATCTCGAAGTTAAAATTAGCTCATGTACAAATTAAAAGTAAGAATTCGGAGAGGTTTTACAAATTAGCTTATGCATAAACTAAGCTTAACTTATGGGGAAACTAATCTCAAATTTTTCTTCTTATTTTTCTCTTGTGGAGAATTGTTCCGAAAGAGACCTTAAAGATGTTGAAAACAGAAGGCTTTTCCAGCAGATAAACTCAAGATGATAGTGATTTTTATAAAAACTTATTATGCATATTAATGTCACACACAAGACAGTAAGTCCTGGTGCAACTTTGAGGTATTGCCTATAATGTGAAGGTCACAGATACAAATCCTAAATCCAACCTCACTACTTCAAGGGATAAGGTTGCATGCCTCTAACCTCTAAAGACACCACTAGGTCAGAACCTCATACATTCAACAGTCCTCTGATTAATATCATACACATAGTTTGAAGTACCTAATATTCCCAGAAATTTAGGGAATCAAACACATCACAGCAACTGACAGTGACAGCAAAAGTTAATCCTCTAAGGTATAATATTAGATCATCAGAATAAACTGCACACCATATTATTTTATTTTTCCAATCAACCTAGTTCCGAAGCTAAGCTACTAAGCAAATATAAGAATAAGTGTAAGCTAAAAGCTTAAGATTACCTCAAAATTGAGCACTGACAACTTCTCCTCATTAACTGGGGTTATACAGCTTCTATAAGTGATGTAAGCCTGGGAACTATTATCTGAAGATGATGAGTCGTCGGCTAATCTTCTATCTGATTGTGAATGAGTGGACTGTCCAGCAACATGTGACACTTTCTGAGATTCGGCAGTACCATCAGGAATTTCTAAAGAAGACCTACCTTTTCGAGACTTTGTTTTCTTTGCATCCTTTGTTGAATCTTTAATTTCTACACATTTGAATGGGATTCGGTAGCCAGTCTCACTGCAGCGATATTTGCTGTCACCCTACAAGCCCCCCAATAAAAGCTTGCAGATAAAAATAAAGAGGCCATGAAAAACAACAAAGCATATAACATATAATGTAGATAACAGCAAGTAAGAAAGACCAAGAAACATGCAATGAAGAGCTAACGAGCAATCCCAAACATAGACATAAAAAGAGGTTTAAATTTTTAAAACACTTCACTTCACAAAACTTCTTACGGATTAGGAAAACTCAATATTAAGAAGTTGAATCTCATTTCTTTGATGAACACGAACCCATTCATTCTCTAGTCCTTTCACATCACATCAACATTTATGTTCAAAAGCAAGGCCTTGTGAACAAGCCTGTACAAAGATATACAATCTCCTCAAATCCGTTATGTTACAGTAATCCTAAATCAACAAATAACTTGATAGAATACAACAAAAACTGTATCCAGATCGGAATACATAGGCTATTCATACATATATATAAATATATATATATATATATATATTGCATCAACCTTCAATCTCATTAAGAAAGCTAGATGATCTAGGTAGTTGCAAAATGAAAGGACTGCACTTATACACCGTACAATTCTCTATCAACAACAGCAGTAAGACAGCAAACAATCAAACACTATATACGCCAAACCCAGAAATGACAATAAATAAAATCAAATACTCAGTGTCAAACCCATGTTTATGAGAAACTCCAATTATCTTATAGCAATTGCAACTAGTATAAGATCACACCCCAATTTGAAGGGGGGAAAAGAGAACCTTCTCAGAGTAGAGGCAGGGGACACAGGGGCCGGAAGGAGAACATTCGAAGGTAATATTAGTTCCTGAGGGTTTTTCTTTGAAACTCAGAAGAACTCTGCGCCCAACTCCATTTCCATGTTGAGTCTCTTCTCTATCCCAATCCCTGCCCAGTTCAAACAACGAACAAAAGATTCCAACTTTAAGAGAAACTAGATCAAACCAGTTTTATGGATCACCAATCAGGAACTCAAGATGCGAACTTTATACAAAACCATAGATGCAGAGAGAGAGAGAGAGATTGGAGCTTACGTTTGTTGCCCTAAAGCAGGAAACGCAGAAATGGAGAAGAAGAAGAAGAAGAGTGGAAGAAGGAATTGGGAATTTGCAAAATTCATTGCTTACTCTGTGCTTTTCCTCTTCTCTCTTTTCTTTTCATGAATATGAAACCAAATCTGTTTTATTCATTAATATTAAATACTGCATTTCTCCTCATCACTCTTTAAAACACGTTTCATTATCAGAAGTTCAGTTAAGTATTTACGTAAATCATGTTATTATTTTATATTTTCTTAATTTTATTTTATTTCTCGATATCACTGGTTATAGATTATTTTAGTTTAATTATTCTCGCTAATGTTTTTTTTTTATAATACTCAGTTAATATATTAAATTAACAGAATACGAATGAGAATTGGTTAATAAAATTAAATTTATATTAAATTATATTTTTTCCTAATATTACCTTTAATACGTGTTCCTACTAGGGAGATGAGATTTAGAAAACTATTGAAGTCTTCTTCTCCTTCCTTCGGTCGGTCAGGTTACTGGATGATGAGCTGGGATTCCCCTCGTCCTCCTGCTTTTCCTTCGGCACTTGATCTCGGGTGAACACCGGATTGTGGGGTACCTGCGAAGGCACTCCGACGCTCAAGTCAGTAAAGCGGGTGGTCAGCTCTCAGGTAGGTGAACAGTAATAAATGACATACCTTATTCCTTGATATGTGTGCTATTTATATTATTCTAATGGGCCTACCTTGTTGGACCCGTTTATCGAGATGAATATCGCTTAGGGTTGCATTACCTAATTCTTAATGATGGATTAACTTCGCTGACCTTGGTTTGAGCGTTAACGGTGATAGGGGTTGGCCATTAGCCAGGTTTCCCTGGTATGGGTTGGCCATCGGCCAGATTCCCATGGTCTCGGTCGTCTCGGCCAGGTCTTCTCAGGTTTCGACCGAGTCTTTTGAGGTTTCGGTCGTGTCTTCTGAGGTCTCGGCCAAGTGGGTCGTCGGCCTCGTCGTTCGGCCAAGTTTAACTAGGTCTCTCTTAGTCTCGGTCAGGTTGACCAGGCCTCGGTCAGGTTGACTAGTTCTCGGCCTCGTCCATACCGATACAATACGAATGAGACATATTTTTATTCATTTTTAAATTTTATGTTTTAATATATCTCATTATTAATATATTCATTATGTTAATTTTTATTGGTTATGCATGTAAAATAATCAAAATAAAGTTTATGAAATGTTCTTTATGATTAAATTTCTAAAATGTATAATATATTAATATATTATATTTATTGTTTATTGAACAAAAAAATCATTGATAAAAGATATTTTTTTTAGGAATGATAATGCGGGACGGACCATGCTGGCCGATCATAGTCCACTATCAAAAAGTGTGTGGCGGGTTCACTAAGCTAGCCCGCTAACCCGTCTCGCATAACCCGCAGTCCGTGCGGGCCAACAGCCGGACGAGACGGGTTGGCTCGTTGACTCGCATAAATAAAAAATAATTATTTTATTTTTTTCTGTAAAAAAAATCATACCCCACTAACTCATTATTACAATGTGACATTTGTTTTGTTTTATTTTATTTTAAAAACATTGAACTTAATGTACTAAAAAAATGAATATTTTAGTTTAATCAGCTAAAGAAGCTAATATTAAGAGTGACACTGAATTTAGTTTTAATAAGTAAAGTCTTATATTTAAAATTTGTTAATATAAAGAAGAGATTTCAATAAGATACTTGTTAAAAAATTAGTCATCTTCATTAAAATATTTTGTAGCAAAATTTTGATAAGATACTTTGATACATTTACATACATATATAGGGAAAATAAAAAATAAATATAAAACAAAACTTTAATTATTTTTAATCAAACCTTCTAACTACCCTCATATATGAATTCATATTTTTATCTTAATTGAATTAATTAAGATAATAAAATTTTAATTTTCCAGCAACAGAAATAGATTTTTTTTATAATTAATAAAACTTTAATTTCTTTTTTAAAATATTTTTCTTATGCATGCGGGCCCGCAGGCTATCTCTTATGCGGGACGGACCAGTGAAATGAGTCCACACTCCTTGCGCAGGGTGGGCCAACTCACATTGTCACCCCTAATATTTGTGTAAACATAATCATATAAAAATAACTAATATAAGTTTTATAATTTGGGTTGTCTCGAAATTAAAAATTGACTTATGATCGATTAAATATTAAAATGTGTAATAAATGGGTACTTCACAAATAAGGTAAGTATTAGAAATGAGTATGTATTAAATAAAGGTAGTATATCCTTTATGCTATGAATATGATATGTGATTATAAGACAATTTATTGAAGGTAGTAAGATTAATGAAAATGATGTTTTATTATCGAAAATTTGAGAAATCTCTAAATTTGAGGATCCTAGAACATGTTTTTTTCAATATCTTGAATCCTTTTGCCTTTCAGATTAATTTTCTAATAATTAAAATTATTCAACAAAAGCATTTGGGGGTTGAACTCCTATAAATTCGACACACCCTAGATTGAAAAACACATTTGAACTCTCAAGTTTGAGGTCACTTTATTTTAAATCACAACATTTTGGCGTCTACCATGAACTAGGTAAAATTAATCCTACTTCTACCTAAACCATGAGGAACCAACGAAACGTGGTGCAATAAGGAGAAGATGGCGATATGCTCACTTTGCAACAAATCCTAGACACCATTCAGGATTTGAGATGCGAGAATGAGGAAAGCAGGAGACACTTAGAAAAAGCCAAGACAGACAAGAAAGGCTGGGGTAGGAAGTAGAGGTCTCCCAATGATGGATGGAAGAGACCTTAAAAGTTCACAAAGAGATACAAAAGGCTAATGTGGAGCTTCAACAAGCCACCCGCTAGGGACAAACAACCTTTTCCACGAAGATACACAACCTTTTCCTCGAAGAAACCATGGACAAGGCAATCCCTCCACACTACATTTTAGGATCAAGGGACCTAGAAAACCATATCAAGGCCTTCCAAGCACAAAATGATGATTTCGAGAGGATCTAACCCTGTCTGAATGCATTCACCAACTGAATGAAGAAATGTTTGACAACACTTTTGTGGTGTGATTTTCATCATGTTTCGGGACATGATATTAGAAAAATGATATTGCCATGACGACCTAACGATTAGAAAGAGACAAATACTTACTACATTATATCTAGAGGCCCCCCCTAAACAAAGAGCCCTCGCTATAGAAGATCCTTAAACTCCTAACCTACAACGATAGAAGACCATAAACAGGTCACCAAAAGTAGTTTGTGCCTCCAAATGTCCATGCACTTGTACCTATTCTCCCGAGACACCTATCAAAACTCCCTCAAAAGGCTCTAACTCGTCCAAAGGAATTCCCAAGCCTATAAAAGCATCCAAAAAAGCACATTTGCCAAACTTCTTTGATCCACCAATACCTTATGTACCCTCCAAGATTCTAAGTGAATTGAATCAATCAACTCTGTTCGTGCCAAAGTGGACCTCAACCAATACCAACAAGGAAAGAACTTGAAGAAATTATGCTTAAGGTTATGCAACTTCAAAAGGCGCAAGAAGTGAAGAAGGAACTTGAAAAGGCAAAGCTCAAGATTATTAGGTTACAAACAAAACTCTCAGAATTGTCCAAGATCGAGATGACCATTTTGACAAATTAAATTGGACCTTGGTAGTCTCGGCATGAGGGAGGTGTGTTGGAGATCCCACATCAACTAGAGATATAAAGACAATTCATAGTACATAAGTGGGTGCAAACCTCACCTTACAAGCCCATTTTGTTAGGTTGAGTTAGGCTTAAAGTCCAATTCTTAACATTCAAGTTTCTTAAGAACAATACAACAATTTAATGGCTTTGATCTAACAATCATCTTCTCAAACTCTTTGAATCATATCAATACATCTCAATTCATTCAAATCAAGTATGTTTTGTAGTCACTGCGTATTAGACACAGAGGCTATGAATCATATATGCTACAATAAAGATATTTTCTTCTCCGTTTATAGTATTTCACCTATATTAGTATTTTTAACTAATGGAAATCAATTGAGTGTCAATTAGTCTGGTATATTTAAAATCTCTCCCTCGCTCATCTTGGCCAATGCTTTATATGCACCTTCATTCCAAGTCAAATTGATCTTTGTTTCAAGATTGACCATAAATCACAAATTTTTAACCATTTTCAACCTTTTTGTTTCATCGTTCAGACACAACCATGAAGAGTGATTGGTACAACTGAGAGATCACACAACCTTTATCATGTGAGGACTTTGAGTATCTATCGGGTGTTACAAAACAAAATTGAGATGAGTAGAATTGATATTCAGATTTCATCTATTCCTAATAAGACTGTTAACATCAATAAATCTTGTGTAGATACTGATAATGCTAAACTTTGGCATTTTAGAATGGGACATTTGTGATAGGTTGAAAATTTTGTCTTCATATTATCAAAATATTTCTATAGGTTTTGTTTATCCTTGTGGTATATGTCATTTTGCTTAACGAAAGAGACTATTTTCCTTCTAGATTTACTAAATGAAGTCATTTTTTTTTATTTGCTTCATGATGACATATGTGGTTCTTTGAATCATGTTTTTGTTGAAAGATATATATATATTTTAAAAAATTTGTAGATGATTTTACTTGATATACATGGAGTTGTCTAATGAAAACTAAATTTGAAACACACACACGTTTATAAAATTTCATCAACATGTTTGAAAATCAGTTCAATACTCATTTAAAAGTACTAAGAAGTGATAACGACCCTGAGTTTCTTATGATTGATTTATTTAATAGAAAAATATATTGTTTATCAAACTAGGTGTGCGAAAACACCTCAAGAGAACAGTGTTGTTGAACATAAACATAAACATATTTTAATGTCACTCATGCATTGATTTTCAGTCTTAATTGTTTCTTTGTTTTTGGTCATGTGTTGTCAAGCACTATGTTCATTTAATCAATAAAAATCTTACTCCTCTTTTCCATGATACATCACCATATCAAATGATTTATAATGTAATACTAAATTTGTCTCATATAAAACAATTTTGGTTATCTAGCTTTCGCTATTACTAGTGGTGTTCAAATAACAAAGCATAGTTCTAGAGCTAAAAGATGTGTTTCTCTAGGTTACAAAGATGAGTAAAAGATTTTACTCTATTTGATACGAATCAGAAGAATATTTTTCTGACACGAGATGTTATTTTTTTATGAAACCCATTTTCCTTTCTATAATCAGATACAAAATTTGGAGATGTACAATCAATAATATATTTATAAATTTAAAAATGTATTTTAGATTACCTAATTTAAAAATTCATTTCAAATTATACAATTCACAATATATTCTATATTGCATAATCCAAAAATTCCATGCCTAATTACGGAATCTAGAAATGCATTTCAAATTATGGAATCCAAAATGCATTTCAGATTATGAATTCTGAAAATGCATTTCAGATTACGTAATCTATAAATGCATTTCAGATTAAGTAATCTTAAAATTAAAAAAATATATTTTGAAAGATGTAATCTATAAATCTATTCTAAATTATAAAATTCAAAAATACATTTTAAATTACATAATCTACAAAATACATTATAATTAATTTTCAAGAAATTATATAATCTAAAATACATCTCTAATTACACAATTCAAAATGTATTTCATATTTAAAAGTACATTTAAATTGTTTAATTCAAAACATAAATTTCACAATCCAAAAATCTAAGACATAATTTTAGACCTTTCCAACACTAACACTAACATGTAGTTACAGCAATTATGAGGATGCAAAAAGTGATCCCGGAAATTTAGATGGCAAGATTGGTACAGTGCGTGTGTATATTGAATGCCATTTTTAATTGGGCCAAATTAATAAGCCCACACAAAAAATAAGTATTACTTGTAACTAAGAGTATTAAGACAACTATTTCAAACTGAAATATTAAAAAGTTGAATTAAATTGGACTTAAAAAACTATTTTTTTATCAAATAAAACACTATATATTAAGTTGAATTAAAAAAAAATTATTAATATATATATATATATATATATTTGCATATTTGAGTTTTTTTTTTCAAAAAAATAAACTAACACGCAGATAACGATATTTTCCATTCATGTAACACGGTGAACTTGGGAAACGATCCTCTGTTTCCGAAAAATGAACCGTTAGATTATATTGAAATAGATCCGATGCTTACAATTATGTTGGAACATTGTTTCTAATGAAACAGATTCGTATGTTTATGTATTTTGCAAATATTCCCTTTCTCTATATTGGATATCAATCAACCCTGTCACATTTATTTCTGTCTAGTACTATTTCACGAATCAAAATTCACATATAAATTCAAATATATTTATTTTAAATTTTCTCTATACTCTCTTTCAATGAAATTTTATATAACTAGTTAATTTTGTGAGGAAAATAGGTTTATGAATAACTAATTATATTTAATATATATATATATATATATATATTCTTGTGTCAATTTTTCATTGGTTAGACACAATAAACAAATAAATAAATGTAACATATAATTTGGTTCCAGTCATGACATAATGATTTTCTATATATTTGTTATATTTAGAGAAAAGGTTAAAAAACATACATGCATATTTATTAGAGCAAATTAAAATATAACTGTTGATTTAAATAATATAAATAAAATAAAGGTGTCCAATTTATTTTTATCGTAAACTATACGAAATTCGCGTTTAAGTTTTTTTTTATTATAATTTAAGGGATGGGAGACAAATGTAATATTTTAAAAAATTATGGAGGTTCATGATAATGTAAAAAACAGATAATGTGATGTTTTTAAAACAAAGGGATGATTGAGTAAAATTTGTAAAAAGAATTGAGGTATGAATGTAATTTGAGTAAATATGAAGAGATGTTAGTGTTTATAGTATGTCCCCAACTCACTATTTCATCATAAAGTTTGAGGTTCTCTTTGTTATCATGATATATATATAATAGGATAATTATCCCATTTTTCTCTAATAAAATTGTTTAATGCACTAACATATGTGATTTTTTTTTATCTTTATAATTTATCTCAAATATTTCTTATTGTAAAGGGGAGCTCATTTATAAATGAATAAATATTACTATCTTTTGTTATTTTATTTTACTATTAGTAACAAATTTATCATTATATTAATGATGTTATATATTTGCTTCATTTACCCTATCTATTACCATCTTTCCAACCTTCTTTTTCCTACTACTCCCATACATCTCCATTTCAACCCTCACCCTCTCACCTATTCTTTTCTTTGTCAAATTTGACTACATGCATAACAAGTTTTACAAGTGCATAAAACAAACAAACTATCCTTGTTAATGTTCTTTTTCTTTAACCTTGTCTTTCATGTATTCATATCACTATTATTGTCATTATTGTCACACCTATCACTTTCATTACCCTTTTCACTCTAATTTTCATATATATTATCTTTATTATTATCATTATTTTTCAATAAACATCACAAAATTGTTATAACCATTTTTATCATTTAAAGTTTTTTTTTTATATCACCTCAATAATTATCACAATCATCATCTTTTTATTATTATTTATTATAATATTTCTCACTATTAGTACCATATATAATCCTTGTTTCACGAAACATTAGACATAATTAATACTTATCTTATTTTTATTTTATAATTTTTTATCTTATCCTTATATTATTTCTTATTTAACCATCCAACTAGCACTAAGTTATTCAAACCCTTTGTTTTTATTATTTTTTATTCTTTTTATCATTATTTTTTAAGGAAAAGTTATATGTTAACCGAAAGTATTAATTTTATTGCCGATTAATACGAAACTTCTAAAGAAATATAAATATTTAATTTAATTTTTTAATGTAAAAAATAAATTAACTAAACTTTCCAACAATCCCATTCAACGTTAAAAGAAATTAATTTAGGTTATTTCAAGAAATATTATTTTTGAAGTTAAGTGTAGTTTTGTCTCTGAAAAGAATAAAAAAGGTGTAGAGTTGGTGTTCCCGAGCAAAAGAAGACAAATTTTAGATCCAGTTTGAAGTGTTTGTTGCGTTGTTTTTAAGGTGATGGAACTGGAAAATGATTGAAAAAGGCAATGTAGATGTTAAAATGCAAAATATCCCAACCACTGTTTAAAATCACGCCCAAAACTACAGAGATTGTGACGCATACTTTAGCCCAAAAGGGGTGGCTTTATCTGTAGTGGATGAAAAGGTAAAAAAAAAGCATGTGAACAAACCAAATGAAACTAATAAAAAGGCTCAAATAGAAGAAGAATGAACACACTACTACAACTTTGCCCACAAATTCAGTATTTCTGAATTGCTGCACTTCCCATGTGCTTCTGCATTTGGTTTCATCCATATAAGGAAAACAAAGATAGCTCAAGAACTTGAGGCAGAGGGAATCAATGCTTCCACTGTTTTGGTTCACTCTCTCTCCAACACAACAAGACAAAATCATGCCAACACTTCTTTTTAATTTCTTCTAACCAGATTTCTTCAACCCCTTTAGCCAGACAAAGATTATTGTCTATGGTAATGCTTATTCAAACTATTACGTATGACATGATTAAATGTGTTTTTTTTTCCAAACATATAGTTTCTAAAGCTTTCACTTATGATTTATGAAGTATTTAGATTCTCATTCCTAGTCATCTTTTTGAATTTCTTGCATATATATAGAAAAATAGTTGTTAGCTTCCAGGCCTATTGTGGTGGCTACAAGGTAGGACAACAAAACCTAAGAGATATCATTGTTGTTAGTGGCAAGTGGGAAATGTTATGAACATGTTATCTGTCAGAGGCTATGTTTCACCACAAAACTACCACCACAAGATTGGAACCCCCATGTGGGCAAATATAACTTAACTTGCAACAATGCTTTTCGAGAAGAGCCAAAGATCACAACAAATGATGGAGAGAACCAAAAAGACACGTAGATTTCTACCTAATGAAGCTATACAAATTGAGGGTACCAAACTTTGTGACACCAACTAAACGATATCAGTGAAAATGTTGAGAAGTATACCAACAAAATTCACGGAAAGATTCGGAAAGATTTTGATTCTACTTAGGGTGCTGTGAAACAAGAAATATGCATGTACATACGTACACTTTTGTTTAATTTCATTTTTGTTGTATCAACTGGTGTGTAATTAAAGAACATGCTGTCTTTCAGACCCAAAGAAGAAATATTCCCACTCTACAATTCCATGTATCAAGCTATGGTTCAACATGATTAAGAGAAAACCTTGTAAATGTTTATATAGTTATAAAAAAGAAGAAGAAAAAGGTATATGATTAAAAAGAAACCTAATGGTAACTTGGAGGTCTTAAATTGAGCTCTTATTTGTGGAGCGGTGGACTACTAAGTTTGGTATGCATATTAACACGCTTTCTTCTAGCTATAAATGTTTTAAATTATATTTTCTTAGATATTTTACGGTGAATTGATGAATATAATGATCGATAAGTTTTACTTACATATTAGTATGCCATATTTGATTCTTCAATGTCTCTGGAACATGGTCTCAATCATCAATAAGAATATTAACCCTACTATTACCAAACAAGGCCACATAGCTAGTGAATTTTGTGCTATGCTCTCCCAAAACTTTTCCCGTATTCATATCAAATTCGATGGAAAATCTTTGATCAGCACTACAACTAACAGTCAAGTCTCTTAGCCTAGTCGCACGTCTACCCTTTTTCTAGGTAGGTAGTTAACTTTGAAACCTACCTTGTGAGTGAGGGAGTGCATAATTTGGATCAATCATATCTTTGTTCAAACAAATATTAAATGCAAATGAAATAGACTAAAAGGAAGAAAAAAAATACAAATATTACATTATACAAAATGAACATAAGTAAACACACAAAATTTGCATTATAAAATATAAACATAAGTAAATTTCACTGCACGAAGCTTCAAGGAGAAGGAGAAATAGCTAATATAAACGTACCATGAACACTGCATGAAGGAGAACAAGTATTTAGGGATTAAAAAAAGAGAAAAAATGGGAAACTCAAGTTTCGAAACCAAACAAGTTTTAGAGAAAAATGGGAAACGCATCAGATTTCGGAACTACCTCAATGGTGGAAGGAGAAACTTCAACTTCAACTTCAACTATTTTTCAGAGCTTGGGAACAATCCCTAAGGGATGTAATGGATAGGAGATGCAAGTTTCATATATAGCTTTCCTAAGTTGTATTCTATCTCAAAGGATCGTGGGAAGAGTATGGGGGAACTAGTAAGTTGGTCAGAAATAGAATGGAATTAAAATATGTAATGGAGAAGCAAAATTTCTTAGCCAAATTAAAAATGTAACTCTTAATAGGGAAATAGGTGACACATGGACATGGCTAGGTGAAGAAGAAGGAAATTATTTAGTAAGATCAACCTGCAAAATACTAACAAATTGCACCAGGGATGAAAATAGTATATTCCTTTACACTTTCTGGTTTGTTAAAGTCAATCTCAATGCTCAAATCCTTACATGAAGGGTACTATTGGGTAAAGTATCCATGAGTGCCAACCTAGTCAATAAAGGGGTCACCCTAGAAAGTATTTTTTGTCCTCTCTGCCATCAACAAGAAGAATCTGTAAATCTCTTGTTCCTTGAATGTGAAATAGCACTGGCAGCCTAGAACTTCTATTTTAGCTGGAGAGGTATTCAATTTTCCCAACATAATAATATTTATAATCATTTTGATCAATTTTATATCTCCCTTATAAATCATAAACAAAATATGATATGGAAAGGTATGTGGACATCAATTGTTTGTAGTTTATGGGTTCATAGAAGTACAATTGTCTTTAATCAGGGAACAATAAATGCATAAAAAGTTTTTCATATGGCCCAAATTAAGTCTTGGTCATGGTTGAAGAATAAACATTATGCTATTAGTTTTTCCTTTTCTGATTGGGTCTTGAATCTGATTCAATACTTAAAATCACTCATATAGCTACACTTTCTTTATCTGGTCATATTTGGTTTACTTCCTCTGTGCTTGGCACTACTTGTTTCACTCATTCACTTATTTGAACATAAGCAAGATAACCAAGATGTAGCCCAAATTATTTGAGGAATGTTTCTGGTGTAGTGTTGCAGGTTAAATGGAAACAACATCAATACATACCAAAGTTTAAAGAGCAGGGAGACCCTTGTAGTTAAAGGAAAGGCCACAATGCATCTAAAAGTTCTCTAAGGCCATCCCTCTCGACTTTGTATGCTATAGAGGTCACCCTTGTACCGGTCGGGGCCCGATCGACCGGAGACCTGGTCAATGACCTGGTTAATATGTGCATTTAGTAACAATAAATGTACAATAGGAGCAGTTATAGCTAAGATTGAATGCATGATAAATGCACCTGAACACACCTCCGCGATAGAATGAAATCGACGCGCACACATTATGATCAATTAATGGTCAATTAATTATCCAACCTGCACCATAAGGGCCCATAAGTCAACCTATAAAAGAAATTTCTAAGGGAGAGAAAGGTACGTTCTTCAAGAGATAACAAAAATATCAGAAACCCTAACACTGACTTAAGCGTCAGAGTGCAATCACAGGTACCCCCGACCGACGGAGCACTCTCAACGAGAGGAAAGGACTTGAGGAAACCATGAGACAACCGGCACGTCAGCAAATTGTGTACCCAGTGGACCAGTATTGCCTGGGCCCAGACAACCGTACAAGTACAATTGGCGCCCACCGTGAGGCCGAAGGTAAATTCCAACCTTACGAAGAGCGAAGATTTCAGCAAGCAACAATGGTCTCTACCAGGAACAACGTGAAACAACGACCGTGCAGTAGAAGGACAAGCAGCAATGATCCAGACCCTCCAAGCCCAGATGGAGGATTTGTGGAGAAAGGGGGTTGCGGATCAGCAGCGTCTTGAGGAAAACTAGCGTAAGCAAGAAGAGGAACGACGACAACAGGCAATAGAGGTGGTCGAGCTGAAGGAACAAAATAAGCGATTGCTGGAACGACTGGGTGAAGCTGGAGGAGAGGCGCATTCACACGCGCCAACACCGACACCTCAACCCCATCTGTCCAAGACACTACAACCAATGCATCAGACGCGTCAGACTCACCAAGGTTCCAAAAGTGTGTTCGATGATGAAGCAGTGAAGGGCCACCCCTTCATAGACGACGTAATTGTTGCGCCTCTCCCTGACAAATGGAGAGGCTTAAAGATGAACCTTTACAACAGTTCAACTGACCCAGACGAACACTTGAACATTTTCAAGACTCAGATGACTTTGTACACGACGGATCAGACGGTATGGTGCCAGGTTTTCCCCACCTCTCTTCGGGAAGACCCCTTAGGGTGGTTCACCGGACTCGCTGAGAACTCTGTACCCAATTTCAAGGTTCTGGAAACAAAATTTCTCATGCAGTACGCCACAAGCAGACCCCACCGTACGTCCTCCATGTCCCTCCTTAACATAAAACAAGAAAAGGGAGAGTCCTTGCAAACCTTCATGGATAGGTTCAGTAAAGTGCGCATGGGAATCAGAAATCTAAACCCGGAGATAGCAATGCATCACCTGATCTCTCGATCATACTTCTAGGTCGTTTCACGGAAAGCCTTATCAAGCGGCCGCCGCAAGACATGGACGAGTTGAGAACCAAAGCCACCAAGTTCATGCAGATTGAAAAGCACATTGATTACCATAGGAAGATGCAGACGGAAACCTCAGGGAGAAAGAAGGGCATTCGCCCTCCCATGACGGGTGTCGACCGATACCGGCAGAACCAAGGCCCTCGCTTTCAAAACTACACCCCTCTGACAGTACCAAGAGGGAGAGTCTTAGACGAGGCATTGCAGGCCGAGCTCATCCCGGTACCCAAGCCAGCGCAAACCCCACGACACGCTGACACAACCAAACGTTGCCAATACCACCGCAACTTTGGCCACTTGACCGAAGGGTGTCAAACACTGAAAGACAAGATTGAAGAACTTGTTCAAGCGGGTCATCTCCACAAGTTTGTCAAACCATCCACAGCAACCACACGGTTACCCCAACGTGACAATGATTACTCTTCTAGAGACAGAGAGCGTTCTGGACGAAAGGACACCAAAAACCGCGACATTGATTGTCGTACGACCAGGCGAAAGCACAGTGAAAGCTCGGAGGACACGACCTCAAATTGAAAGCCCCGAACGAGACGAACAAATCAAACAAAGAGTCTGCGAAGTCATCAATACCATTGTTGGTCCGGTATCCCTTGGTGCACCGAGCCAGGAGTTTAATTATATCGTTGGAGGTTTTGCAGGCGGCGGATGCTCCAACTCAACAAGGAAGAAACATTTAAGGGCAATCCAATATGTTCATTCCACCTTGACGCGTAAGCGTCCACACATACCCCCGATAACTTTTACGGGTGATGACTTTACCGCAAGTGATCCGGCCCAAGATGATCCTATGGTCATCACGGTGGACATAGACAAGTTTGTGATTGCTAAAGTCCTAGTAGACTAGGGGAGCTTGGTCGACATTCTGTATTGGGAAACCATCAAGAAGATGCGAATTCCCGAAACAGAAATAAAACCCTACAACGAACAAATAGTTGGATTTTCGGGAGAACGGGTGGATACCAAAGGCTACATTGACCTTTTTACAACCTTCGGGGAAGACGACTCCCTCAGTAAGTCAATCAACATCCGATACTTGTTAGTCAATGCAAACACATCATACAACATACTTCTCGGTCGCCCTTCCATCAATAGATTGAAAGTCATAGTTTCGACCCCTCACTTGGCAATGAAGTTCCCCTCTGCCACCGATGACATTGCGATTGTGCATGTTGACCAAAAAATCGCGCGGGAATGTTATGTAGCCAGTCTTAAGGTTGAACCTACTAGACGGTTGTACACGATGGCACCGAACGACCGAACTCCAGGCAGAAGAGGACAGTCGCCAAAAAGACGCCTTAGAGGTCAGGACTCCAAAAAGCACATGGTTGCCCTCGTAGATTTAGATCCACGACTTGATGAACCCCAAATGGATTCCGGCGAGGGTCTTCAACCTATACCTCTTCGTGATAATGACCGCAGGACATACATAGGAACATCCTTAAAGGCGGACGACCGTGGGGACATAAACACGACGTTAGTAAAGAACACAAACCTTTTCGCCTGGACGACTGTCGACATGACGGGGTGAACCCCAATGTTATCACTCACTGTCTCTTTGTATATAAAGAGGCTAGACCAATAGCCTAGAAGAAAAGGAAGTTGGGGAAGGAACGACGTAAAGCCGCTAGAGAAGAGACTGATAAATTAGTACAGGCCGACTTCACTCAAAAAGCCCACTACACCACATGGTTAGCCAACGTGGTGATGGTCAAAAAGCCCAACGGCAAGTGGCGGATGTGTGTGCACTACACGAACCTTAATAAAGCATGTCCAAAAAATTCCTACTCCCTTACTGACCATCGATCGGCTGGTCGACGGAGCCGCAGGGCATCATATTTTAAGCTTTCTTGACGCGTACTTTGGGTACAACCAAATCCTGATGCACCCTCGGGACAAAGAGAAAACAGCTTTCAGAACAGATTCCGATAACTTCTACTATGAGGTTATGCCGTTCGACCTCAAGAACGCTGGAGCCACTTATCAGCGCTTGATGGATAGCGTCTTCCATGACATGATCGGAAGAAATGTCGAGGTGTATGTGGAAGACATTGCGGTTAAGGTTTACTCATGCGAACAACATGTCTCGGACTTAAGAGAAGTTTTCCAGGCTTTGCACTAGCATCGTATGCGTTTGAACCCCGACAAATGCGTGTTCGACGTGAAAGGAGGTAAATTCTTAGGTTTTTTGCTCACCCATCGAGGCATAGAAGCGAATCCTGAGAAATGCAAAGCTATTGCAGAGATGCAGAGTCCCAACATCATTAAGGGAATCCATAGGTTAGTCAGACGATTCACCTCCATGTCCCGGTTTGTGCCGAAACTTGCAGAACGAACCAGACCCATCTTCCATTGCTGAAAAAGGCATCCCATTTCGAATGGACGATCGAGTGTGAGCAAATCTTTCTCCAGCTGAAGGCATTTTTGGCATCCTCGCCAGTAATACAAAAGTCGAACGCACGCGAGCCAATCATCGTCTACCTCACTCTTTCGACCAAAGCAGTGAGCTCAACCCTAATGAAGGAGATAGATGGGGAGGAACGACCAGTGTATTTTGTTAGCCGAGCACTCCACGACGCCGAAACAAGATACCAAATGATCGAGAAAGTTGCATTGGCATTAATCATCACCACACGACGGATGAGGATGTACTTTCAAAATCACAAGATTACAGTGAAAACCAATTTTCCTGTCGCAAAGATTTTGACTAAACTTGACTTGGTCGGACGCATGATAGGTTGGCGATCGAACTATCAGAATTCCATATTAAATATCAACCAAGGGGTGCAATCAAATCTCAAGCCCTTGCTGATTTCACAGCCGAACTTGCCCCCCAACCAACCATAAACGAACATGCCAGGTGGGTTTTATATGTGGATGGCTCCTCAAACAGTCGATCGTGCGAAGCAGGGGTGGTGCTGGAAGGACCTGGTGAGATTGTCGTGGAGCAGGCCTTGAAGTTTGAATTCAAGGCGTCAAACAATCAAGCAGCATATGAAGCCCTCATAGTCGGCCTTCATTTGGCAACCGAGTTGGAAGTAACTAAGTTAACTTGCAAAACTGATTCATGGTTAGTGGTCGGGCAACTCAATAGGGAATATGAAGTGCGGGAAACTTTCCTTCAACAATATTTCCACTTCGTGCAGAATCTATTGACCAAGTTCGACGAGGTATCTTTCCAGCACGTCCGACGGGAAAACAATACTCGTGTAGACGCGCTATCACCTTTGACAACCACCAAACAGAAAAGACTTCACTAGTAAGTGATCCACGTCACTTTGGCAAAACCTAGTGTCGGCACGAAGGAATGCATGACAACTGACACGCAAACAAATTGGATGACCCCCATCAAACAGTACTTGGCAGATGGAGTATGTGACCCGAAATTGGAGAAAACAATGAGGCAGCAGGCCGCCCGATTCATACTCATCGATCAAGATCTATATAGGCGGGGATATACCCGTCCGCTCTTGAAGTGTCTTACTCCCGACCAAGTCATTTACGTCATGAGGGAGCTACATGAAGGGGTGTGTGGAACTCATTCAGGGGCACGGACTATGGCAGCAAAGGTATTGCAAGTCGGCTATTATTGGTCGACCATGCAAGGTGACTGCACTTAGTTTGTTCGCAAGTGCCTAAAATGCCAGGAGTATGACACTTTGTCTCACCAAAAGCCTGAAAACCTGCACTACATCTTATCCCCATGGCCATTCATGAAATGGGGAATGGACATAATTGGACCCTTCGCTCATGAAAAAGGGCAATGTAAATTCCTGCTGGTCGGCATTGACTATTTCACTAAGTGGATCGAATCCGAACCCTTGACAGCAATAACCGCACGAAACGTTCAGAATTTCGTATGGAAAAATATCGTATGCAGATTCGGATTGCCCCGGGTCATCATTACTGATAACGGTCGGCAGTTCACTAACCGAGGATTGGCGAAGTATTATGAAAAACTTGGCATCAAGCACATTACGAGTTAAGTCGAGCATCCACAGACCAACGGTCAAGCTGAGGCCGCTAACAAGGTTATCCTGAATGAGTTGAAAAAGAGACTTGGTCCGGTCAAGGGAAATTGGACCAACGAGCTTCTCGAGGTGCTTTGGGCCAAACATTGTACGCCTCAGTCTACGACTCAAGAGACCTCATATAGTTTGACGTACGACACAAAATCCATGACTCTGATCGAGATATGTGAACCCTCACTACGACGGCAAACGCTGGACTTGGGTTTAAATATGGAAAGCCTATTGGTCGGCCTTGACCTTATCAATGAGCTTAGTGATAAGTGCAAGATACGAGAAGAAACGTGCAAGATACAAGCAGCAAGGAGATATAATTCAAAGGTGAACTCGCAAAGCTTTCAGAAGGGAGATTTGGTCTGGAGGATGAGAAGTGATGCCCAAAAGGATAGCGGAAAATTCTCGAGCAACTGGAAAGGTCCGTTTCGCGTCGCTGACACAGCGGCCGGCGGAGCATATGATTTGAAATATTTATCAAGAAAAGGTGTACCTAGAACGTAGGATACCACGCATAAAAAATTCTACTATAGTTGATGAATAATATTAGTGTACTCTTTCCTCGGTCGGTCATTTTATCCCTAAGGAGGGTTTTTCGACCAAGAAGGTTTTAATGACACACTTTAAAAACAAAACCACTATGGGCACGTCTTCGTCCACACTTATAAATTATAACTTAAATGTTATTCACCAATTCATTCGGCCTGCAAATTATAACTTAAATGTTATTCACCGATTCATTCAGCTCGCAAACTATAAATTAAATGTTATTCACCGCTCGATCGGTCCACAAATTATAACTTAAATGTTATTCACCGATTCATTCAACCCGCAAACTATAACTTAAATGTTATTCACCGCTTGATCGGTCCGCAAATTATAACTTGAATGTTATTCACCGATTCATTCGGGCCGCAAACTATAACTTAAATGTTATTCACCGCTCGGTCGGTTCGCAAATTATAACTTAATGTTACTCACCGATTCATTCGACCCGCAAACTATAACTCAAATGTTATTCACCGTTCAATCGGTCCGCAAATCGCTTACATGTTATCTATCGGCTTAACGATTAAATGTTCAACCTACCAACCAATCAGTTAGAAGGTAAATTGCGCGCGAATAATCGTCATGATCAAACATAAATAAAGGAAGCCATTTCGTCGTTCATACAAGAGCAGATAAATTATAATCAAATATAAGCAAAAGAAAACATTCGGTCGTTCAGCCATAGTTGATAAAAGTTGACAAGTTAAATTGTTCAAAGCCCACAACCCGGGACCAGGTTTCATCTACTCTATGACGTCGACCGAGTTATCCTGCTCAATCACTTCAAGGCGTTGTGGCTCCTCTTCCATAGCATTGTCGGCCCCCCACCTAGCGGCATTAGCTTGCCATCTACCGCGTCCATGCATAGGTCATACTGAGGGTCATCCGATGGCACATCATGATAATAAGCAACTTGTCGGACGCCCTGGTTGAAACTTTCCTCACTAACCTGCAACATGAATCCTTGGCATTTCTCCAACTCAGCATTAAGAGATTCCTCTTTAGCGGCTGCATTAGCTTTCTCGCTCAGAAGTTGATCCCACTCCGCCGTCAACTTGGTAAGAGTAGCCTTTAAGCCTTCTTGGTCCTCTTTGGCCAGTCGGTCATGCTGGCGCATTTATTCCCGGCAAGCTTCGGCGACTTCTAAAGCCGCCTTCAGTTTTCTAGCCGACTCTTCCAACTCGGCCTTCAGCTTGGGAACAATTGTCGTGTTGGCTCGCTCTAGTTCATCCATCAAAGCCTTGCCCACAACGGTAGCCCGGCTCTGCAGCTCCACCCATTCTCTTATCAGTTTTTTGGTGGGGATGGTCGCCAGCACGCCTTCGTCCTCGAGGAAAAGGTCAAACTGCATGGTTTGACCCACCCGCAGGGAGGGACTTAGCATGGTTGGTTCCACTTCAGCTCCAATGTGAACTTTGGTCAAACGCACCCTCTTCCGATTGGCAGACGGTGGAATCGCCACAATGGGTGGCGCAACCTCTTTAGCGACGGCCAATCCCTTGTCCGCCCCGGCTAGCTTCCCAATTTTCCGGGCGCTTGCTTGACGCTTGAGATTGTCCATGAACTTCCTAAGTGCGAGATCCATTCTCAAGATAATCCATGCAAAGCATAAGTACAATTAAATAACATTAACACAATGAATAAACAATTGAATGCAAGAAATCCACGTACCATGGAAGTTCGCCCACTTCTTATCCAACCCATATAGCCTTATCAGCTCACGGGTGGGCAATTTATAAGGCAGCTAGTCGACAACTACCAAAATCTCCTTGTCAAAAGGTGACAACGAAGACCACAACCAATTCCCGAGCTGGGTGGGTTTATCCGTCCGGTGGAAGGGGAATTTGGTTGTCCCATCTTCATTGTAAAAGTACTCCCGGCCATCCGGCTCCACAAAAATCTTGAAATACCTCTCTTTGAAATTTTTGTATGAAGTGGTAAAAGAGGCGAACCGAATATTCCCCGATCGGCTAGACAAAGATAACCGACTCACAGGAAGGCTTGGGTGGGTATTAGAGTAATACAAGAAGGCCTCGGGTGTTGGCTCGGGTTTAAAAAGACTACAAAGCACTCAGAACGCCTGAAGGGCTGCCTACGAGTTCAATTGTAATTGTGAAGGAGCTACGCTGAGAATCCGAAGGACCCCCATTGTAAAACCATCAAAGGGTAAGTTTATATGTAAGTCGGCAAAGAAGGTATTATATACAAAGAAGAAGTTAACCGAGGCATTCTCCCGACTGTGGCATACACAGTAAGTCACACTGCAAATATCAACTACTATTGCTTCATTCGGGCCGCCGGGTGCTAAAAAAGAGTTTTCGACAAGGAACTTATCTAGACTATCTGCATCCCTTAACCTAGTGGGGATTTTCATAACTGAAGGATCAACCAGTCATAACTTGGATCGTCTGACGACTGACTCGCACCACCAAATGTAGTGCAAGTCGCGGATGACTCAACATCTACAAAATTCAGAGAGGAATCCACAGAAGAAGACATTACTGACCTGGAATACAAAGGTTGAACAGAAAGCGGAGGACTCGACACTTGGAGCAAAGACACAAGGGGTTGAGAGTAGAAAGAAAACGTAAACTTTCTAAAGTACTAGTGCAGTGCTATTTATAACCAACAACCTTGGAGAGAGAATTCCTCTCCCCTCACCTAGCACCGTTAGATCCATCATGATCCAACGACCACATTCATTCGACACATGAAGCGTCACGAGATCTCCACCGTTGAACACATCTGATGAAACAATTTTTCACAAAAGCGGCGGTTCTGCCAAGCAGCACATCTCTGACACTCATTTAATGCAGCCAACTGCCACCCACATTATATACGACTCTTCAGAGACAAATCTCTTCGAGCCTGGGAGGCAAATGTACCGGTCTGGGTCCGACCGACCGGAGACCTGGTCAATATGTGCATTTAGTAACAATACATGTACAATAAAGGAGCAGTTACAACTAAGATTGAATGCGCGATAAATGCACCTGGAAACACCTTCGCGATAGAAGGAAATCGACGCACACACATTATGATCAATTAATGGTCAATTAATTATCCAGCCCGCACAATAAGGGCCCATAAGTCAACCTATAAAAGAGATTTCTAAGTGAGGAAAAGGTACGTTCTTCAAGAGATAACAAAAATATTAGAAACCCTAAAAATAATTAATAGTTGACATGATAATAAACACGAAAATGGAAAAAAAAAATGAAAAATTTACTGTTGTGAGAAAACTTGTTCATATTTCACATAAAATATTTTTTTATAAGCTCTTTCAAAAAATTATTGTTTCACATAAGTTTGTTTGCTATTAAAATAATCTTCTTATGTACTGTTGATCTCGTTAATGACTTCTCTCTCCTTCATTGGATTATCCTTATATAAATGTGGAGAATTGTTTTTTTCACAATAAACTGTTCAGAATGTGATTTTGATATATGAATATTTAAGAATGGACTTTCTTAAGAAGTTACGTAATTAACTATTAGTTAAAGATAATTAGTTTACGTAATGTATTAATATAATATATTGATTTGGTTTAAAAATTATATTTAGTTGTTGAATCTTTAAAATATTAACTTCATATAAAAAAATTGTCACATCATCGAAGTTCGCTCTCCAATCTTTTTAGCATACAGATAATTTAAGCTTTTTCTTCTTAATTATACGGACACGGTGCTCAATGTAAATGAAATGTAATCTCTTTTTTGACTGGTTTTTAGTTTTGTCATATTAAAAGGTAACATGTAAATGAAATACAACTATTTCATATATGAGAGACTATGTTAACTCAAATCTTCCACTATAAATTAGTATAAGAGAACAATTAACAAACAAATGATTTATTTGGATAGATAATTATTGTAACATTCTTAATTTTTATTTTTTATATAATAAAATAAAAGTAAAACAAGCAATATCTAATTAACATATGAATATATACAATTATCTCATAATTCTATCTAAAAAAAATATTCCTCTTCATAGGAATTTTAATATATACATAAAAAGTTTTAAAAACAAAACAAACGTATTCAAATTAAAGTTATCTCATTCTTCAGCTGCTTACTGAGAAGCTCTATCACCTGCAATCTCTTATGCTTCCATCCGTGTTCAACACGATCATCACAGATAAAGTAACAAACACAAACAAATAACAGTGTAAGCTAGCTATATAATTTTTTTTATATAATTTCAATTTCAAATTAATAAACATAATTCATCAAGTCTCATACAATTTCTCAACCCATCAAGTGTCTATTAAATTTCATAATCCATCTTTCACATGTCAAACTTCTACTGACTCACAACACATAAACACTCCGGAATACTCGTGTGTTGACTTAGACTCAGAGATTTGCATCTGTCATACTATATCACTATTGAAAATTTAAACTATCTTCCCTTACCTTTACTTGAGCAGATTCTCATTAAGAGCTTCAAACCTACCCAAAACTTCAAGAGTAGCTTAACACCACTAGCTAGGACTATGAGCTAACAAAGACTAATCCTAAAGCTAAAAGGGTCACATGCATAAACTTAGATCGAGACAGATCTACAAGTTCAAAATTTAACTCAAAGAGAAGAGTAAAATTGAACTTATTCTATCAGAGATTCTGATCGGGCAATCTTGTAGTCTTCGCTTCAAGGAGTCTAATGACGAACTCTGATCATCAAATTGATGCGCGAGAAAGTTAGAATCTTAAAGAAAAGGGAGAGGAAAGGAAAATGAAACTTCTAGAGAGATGGTGGTTCTTTTGAAATGAAACTGGAATAACTGAATTTTTTATTTATATGTTCTTTTCATTTTAATAATAAAATATTCAGGTATCATTTAAAATATACCTATTCTATTCTAAGGTAATTTTCTAGATCCTTACAATTATAAGAAAAAATAAATTAAATTTTTTATTTAATTGTTTGTATTTGTTATATTGTAATATTTAATATTAGAATAATTAAAAACACACACACACCCTTTTTTTTTCCCTCTTTTTTCAATCCTCTCACCTTAACCAATATATTATTGATTCAAATACAACTAATTTCCAATAATAACAAAAGACTAACTCAAATTAAGTGAAGTGTAATAGTTTCGTTATGGGCTACCATTTGTTTCCAAGTATTATCTAGTTTTTATCTATAATTTCTAATAAATATATTAGTTCCATGAACAAAAATTTCCTATCATAATAAAACCTAGATATATATGGATGATAATTATGTAATGAAACCCGAGTAGTTAAATTTTGTTTTATAAATGCATGTGTTAGAACTATCTAGAAACTTAATAACTCATTATTTGTTTCGATGAGTAATAGAAAATAAGGAATGAAAAATAAAAAAATGAAAAAGAAGATTGTTTGTATTAAGTGAAAAAATTAAAAACTAAAAAAAACAAGTATTTTTTATAAAGGTATATGATTGATTTGAAAAAAATTAGCAATGAACATATTGTCTTTATATTCAAATAAGTTTATATGGTAAGTTAAATATCAATACTTAAACTATCTTTCTTTGCCTCAAAGTTGTTGAAATTTTGTTTTAGAATAAACTCATAATCAACTATGTATTACTTAATTAGTTTAATTTAGTCTAAATAACAATTTTTTTTTACCAAACTAGAATAATTTTTATTTTTAATTATTAAAATAAATAAAATTTTAAAAAATTACTAAATAATCGTACCATTTTAACACGATTTCAATGTAATAAGATTTTTACTAATACAAAAGTTATATCAATGTGACACAATTTTAGTTGAAATCTAATTACATTAAAGTTATATCACATTGACACAACTTAAGTGTTGAACTAAAGTTGTATCACTTTGTCAATACTTATTCATAGTGAATTTGTGTAAACTCTACACGACTTGTCTATTTTGATAATTTTTTTAAAATTTTATCCATTTTGATAGTTTTTTTTTTAAATTTTATCCATTTTGATAATTAACATATAAAGTTATCACATTTTAATAAAAAAATCTCAAATAACTCACATAAATAGTTTTAGTAAAGATATAATTCATCGTATAAATACAATTTATAAAATAAAAAAAATGAACTTTTAACCTATCTCGAATTGCTTAAAGTTACAAGTGTTATTGATATTAGAAACTACGTAATCGATTAAGCAAGGGACATACTTATAGTGAATTATGTAAGTATTGAAAATAGTGGAGATGGGTTGTGGGGATGAAGGAGTTGATGAGAAAAGCAAGGTATCTAAAGTGCACAAGTGTTCTCTTCCATTCTAAAGCCTACTTTAACTGGAAAAAGCAAAACAGCCAAGTCAATCTCACTTTCTCACCAAATTTAACCCCTTCAAACAAGAAATACACGCTTATGGGTCACGCACAACTTTCCTTGCATTTCAACTACAATCACATGCCTCATTTGCAAATCACCGCCTTCAACAATATATCCACAAAGCGTTAAGACTACATTTCTAAAGTTTTCTCAATACAAATATAACTAAGATACAAGATTTTCTTAAGCTTAACTAGTTATATCTTTTGAAATAAATAATTATCAATAAATTAAATAAAATTATACCAATAATGTGATTATCCAACAATTATATTTACCTTGGAAAAACATTTTTTTTTCTCGTGATCTCACTCATTCCCTCACGTACTCTCTTCTCTGACCAAACACCAAAAGTATTATTCTCTTCTACTCTCCTCATTAATTATTTCCCTCCTTTAATATATACCAACAAGGAAGGATTTTAAAATTCACCTAATTTTCTGTAAACAAGATAACTACGAACAAAGACTAGTAATGTAATAATAAAGTTGAATGACACATTATTCCTTACACCTTTATTCTATAATACAAGCAGAGGGACGAATTTACATGGTTCCGTCCCCCCCTTTTTTTTCCAAAAGTTATTTCAATACTAGAATTATTAATGTTGTTATTTTTAACTTGCAACTTTAAAAGTAAAGAGGTCAGCTATTCAATTAAATCATAAACCTTGATCATATAGTTATTTAAAATATATATTTAAGAGTATAATGCATTCATTTTTAGTTTTATCTTTCTTAAAAGACTATGCATTAGCAATTATATTTAAGTTTGGAACATCCTTAACATAATATGGGATTAACTTTTTGAAAGAGGAGATAAGTAAAACATTTGAAGAAGAGTTGTATATGAGAATGAGGCATTTTGCCTCTCTTTTTCCCATTATATTACAACATCATCTCCTATTTTAGCAACAGCTTTTTGTGGCAGTAATTCTTCCGTTGGATTCCCAGGGCTAAACATAGGGTGTAATTAAAAGTGGAATTGGGGAGTTAGCAAAAATAGTGACTCAAGAGAGGAAGGCAAAGAGAAAGAAAGTAGTAAAAAATAGTAAAAGAAGATGAATGAGTGTCATGTGGTTAAGAATTGAAAGGTGAGCATATATATTCCTTTGTCTAAGGTAGTAGTGATATTTTAATGACCCCAATGGCAGTGCAATAGAGAGAGAGCAATAGCATATAAAGAGTACCCGGTGCCCTATCATTTCAATGTCACACTCCCCCATACAAATAGAAACAAGAATCCCCCGACAGCTGGAGAATATGACAACCCATCTATCTAATTCATTTATAAACCTGTACATTCAATTCAAACCAGCAATTTAAATGCCTAATTACCAATATATATATATATATATATAACCTAACCATACTCTGGTTTTTTTTTTTTCAAATCATAATTATGATCGTACTCATTAATTCAAATATCCCCTTCCTACTACCGATATTTTTCGTAATCAATAAATCTCCAACACATATCTTCAATTTCCCCCTAATGGATACATGAACAATTTTTGTAAAATTAATTTACATACCCAAATTATCCACGACCGTACTTAATTAATATTAACTTAATGACGCTAATATTTTTAGGTTTCCTTCATTTCAAGCAACGCTGATGATACTGTCCCCACCACCGCCGAACTTCCCTGCAGAAATCGCCTGAAAAGCCGATGAAGATGACGACGGCGACGAGTGGTCACTATTCGTCGGCGACTGTTCGTGTGACCGAGGCGTCGGCGGTGGCAGATTCAACGACAACGGTAAAGGCTCTATGAGTTTTGTCGGAGAAGCTTTCTCTTTCAAGTTCAAACTAGCCATCTTCGAAGACGGTGGCACCGGCAAAATCGGGGTCGGCCTGATCGGCTTGGCTAGCCTCTCACCGCTCGCCGGCAAGACAACTGGAGATAGACCCATCGGAAAACCTGCGCCAGGGAAACCGCCATAATGCGACGGCGGATATGTTGCGCGGATAGGCGCCGCCGCCGTTTCTTGTTCTTCTTCCATTATTGTAGAAGATTCCATCACCTGAAATTCCAAAATAAAAATCTATTAAAATTAGACCTATTAGCAAAAATGTAATTTCCTATTTTTATTACTCTCTAAATTAAAGGTAAAATTAATTAATTACTCTCAAATTTTAAAAATATTTAATTGAATCTCAAATTTGTTTTTAATTAATGATTTAAATTGGAGTTAGTTTATGATCGTTTTTAAAAATTGTCAATTGAGTAGTTTAATTTAAAATAAATTAGTAATAAAATCTAATGACATAATTTGTCATTAATTCTAGACCAATAAAATTTAGTGACAAAATTTAGGGAAAAAAATCATTATTGTGCAAAAGAAGAAAATGAAATTGAAAGTACCGTATCGGTAGTGATGTCGAAGAGGCTAGATCTCCGGCGGCGGCGGTTCTGGTTGTGGCGACGGAGGAAGTACTTCTGAGCGTGACTAGCGACCTGAGTTGGCGTGCGAGTTTTGACGAAGTTTCTTGAAATTCCTCTCCAATCTCCTTTTCCGACTTTGTGCAAACCTAGCAGGAACAGTCTGTGCTCTTCCTCCGTCCAAGGAACACCTTCGTAAACCAATCCAAAAACTCAATCGATCAATTAACTAGTCTCTCAAGCCAAAAAGCGCCAAGTAGTTATCAGAACAATTAAACAATCCGTTAATGATTGTCAATCTGTTAACTAATTACCTCGCTTGCGCTCGCGCGTGCGGCCGGAGGCGTGAACGACGTCGTCGGAGGCGTAGCCGGCATCGGCGGCGTTGGATTCGGCGTCGTACTGAGAGAGGTTGTTCATGCTAGCGCTCTTCCTGAAGGAGGAAATTCCTTCGGTGACTCGGACGCCAAACAGCATGAAGCCGTTTTCCCGGGGAGACGCGGCGCCGGAAACAGCAGCACCACCGTCGGTGCATGTCCGTGAGTTGTGGCCGTTGTTCCCGCACTGTGAGCACGTGCGAGACATCTCAACAGTCCATGCAATAAATATGGCTAACAATATATATGTGTGTGTGTAAGATTAATGGATATGATGATATAAGGTGAAGAAATAAAAGGTTTGAAAGATGAGAGGGTGTTGAGTTTGTGTTTGTGTTTGTGATGGAGAGAAAGAAAGAGACATAGGGAGGTTTGGGTGATATATAGAGAGTTTTGCTTTGGTAGGGTTTAAGTGTTGAAAGTGTGGTGTTGGTGTTGGTGTTGGTGTTTGTGTTTGTGGTAGGCGCTGCCGTACACTAAAGTTACTACTAGGGTTACTTACTACTATTACTTGCTAATACTCTACGGTGGGAAACCAAAGGGGGGGTGTTTGGCACTAGAAATTATTATGGACGTTGATTGGTGTCGTCCTGGTATTGGTGGTGCTGTTTCGTTGGGGAGACACAATCCATCAATCAGGACCGTCCATTACTGTGCTATGTTTGGCTTGCCTCGGTAAGCACGACCCTAAACGTGTGTGCTACCATCGTTTAGCATTTAATATATTTCCCATAATATTTATGGACACCCTGCAAATCTGGAAAGGAAAATTATCCATAAATACTCTTTCCCACACCCAGACAAAAACAAAATAAAACACGTAATAAATTAAGTGATGCAATAAAAAAATTAAGTAATCCAAAAATTATAAATATTACATCAAATTTCTTCGTATTATTATTGTCAACAAAAACAAAATATACCTATGTATTTATTATATACAAAATAATTTAGTGTCTTAATTACCCTTTCTGTTTCATGCTACTTTTAGTTTACTTTTAAGTATTTCATTTTGTTTAAAGTTTTGTAAATGGTTTTTTAATAACCACATTGTTAATTCACCTAAATCCTTGAATAAACTAATAATCACATTTTACCTCTTTGATATGAAATAAATAAAGCGTATATTTTGATATGGTTAAAGTACTACTAACACGTACAAGCTAGTAGCACTGAAGCTAAATTTTATCCAATTTTTTTTTATATATTCTCTAAGTTGCTTTAAAACATTTTCACGCGTTTCCTCTTAATCAAATCTCCGTTTTAGTCGAGTCATTTCATAGATATAATATTCTTTACACATTATTAACAGTCAAATAGATGGTTTGTTGCGCACTTTAAAAAATTCATTAATATACATGATCGAAATCATTAATATGTAAGATTATTGATGTGACTATGATAATGTTTGACCAAAATTATCTTGGCGGAATAAGTGAGCAACAACAAAATCAAAATATTTAAAAATAACTTCTTCGAATACATATTGGGGAATTACAACGATAAATAATTAAAAAATGATTAAAACTATTAATTAATTTGTATTGTTACATTAAACTAATAAAGTTAATTTTGAGAGTTATGTTATTATAATCCTACTTCAACTTATCTTTTATAAATAAGTTGATATTATTAAGTAAAATTTACGTTTTTGATAGCATTAAATATTTCACTGAATATTAATTGAGTGCTGGAAACATTTTGCAAGTATTCCTACTCCAACTGATATCTTGAGAAGAAACCTTTTAGACTAATTGCATTTTTTTTTCTTATTTTATGTTTTTATATTATATTTGTATTTTCTAAAAAAAATACAAAAACGTTTTAAAACTGACATTTTTAGCTTATATTTTTCTTGATTCATCTAATGTAATGGTTTCAACCTTTTGAAGAGGTGATTTGGAGATGGAATTAAACTACAAATCATGAAAGAAGATAATAAAGAAGGAAGACTTGAAAATTGGGTGTAAAAAGATGAAAAACTAAAAAAAACGGACTTTAAAAGGTCAACATTTCCTTGTAAATAGGAAAGTAGACAGTCAACAATGTTTGAAAAGAGAAAGTTGCAGAAGTTAGTTAGGATATAAGAGAGAATTGAGGTTCATTAATTGTCAAAGCTAAAATCCATCCCAATGTAGAAACTATATAAATAGAAATACTTAGTTACTTTATACAAGATACTTAGTTAGTTGCTGCGCTTGTTTTTTAGGTTTATGTTTTTGACGTTTTAAGTTCTAAGAAATCTATTCAAGTTCTTCTTCATTCGCATTTCTTCTTCTCTTTCATTCTTGCATTTTCTTAGTTCTTCTTTCAAAATGAATTCAATTATGAAAATGAGTTTCAGTGATTCAAACATCATGTCAGACGATGTTCTGTTTTAGCATTTTTCTCTTAAAAAATCTTTACAAAATTATGTTTTCGATTGAAAATGAGTTTTAAGGACATTTGAGCTGAATGGTTTTATGTTTCTTCATTTTCAAGGAATCTAAATTTGGGTCCCTTGTATTTGAAGTAGAAAAACATTGAACCATGGTTCTGATCCTTATTTTTTATGACTGAAATGAGTTTTGTTTTGCTTTACTGCTTTTTTGTTCAATTCATGTTTGTTTACATTTCTATCATTTACTTATGAAGCTTAAATTTCCCTTTCATTTTCAATACATTCTAAAACGTTCTTAGTTTACAATTCATCATGCCGTGTTTTACGTTTATAGATTCTACATTTATGCAATTTACTTTTTCTTCAACTTATCTTTCTGTGTTTTAAGTTTCCAAGCCTATTACAAATTTTATTTTGTGTTACATTTTTTTTTGTTTAAAATCAAGCTTACTTTTGATTTCATTTATGACTTTACATTTCTTTACGTTTTAACATTTACTAAATATTTAGATAGAATTTTCTTAACCGCAATTTCAGTTTCTGTTCATTGCGTTTACGCCACCAATTCATAATCTGAATTTTGCTTTAAATTTATGTTTTACCATTTACTTTCAAGTTATTTACATTTTCGATGTCATTAAATGGACTATGAGACAATTGTCTTCTTAGATGGTCTAGTGTACACTTTATATTGCATTTTACTTTCCTTTAAATTATGCAATTTAAATCAAATTTCCCCCCTTTTAATTTGTTAAAAACATAATATTAAACAATGGATTTCAATTAACATATTTTCTCTGAGATTCGACCTAGGTTGACCCTATATTACATTAGGGGAAAACTTAATATGTCTATTTTGAAAAACTGAACGCGACGGAACAATTATCAAAATAGAGTCGTTGTTGTCGGGGAGATAAAGTATCAACTGAAAATCTTTGCGTGAAAAAAATTGTTTTAATTTGATTTTTTTTTTCATAAATAATTACCCTACACTTTACTTGATATTTGTTTTTCCAAACAATTATGTCACAAAGTACTGATTGAACAATGTGAATGAGGTATATGACTAGAAATAGACAAAATATATTATACCCCTTAAACCATAATATTGAAAGGACCTACAAAAGATTGAACAAATTAATAGAGGATTGCCATCTAATTTTGTATACTACTTCTTCAAGCTCTGATTCTGAACACCTTGAACCAGAATCAATGGTAGTGATCAGAGAAAGAACCTTGAAAGAGCTTGCTAACCAAGATGTTGGCTATCAACCATTATGCATTCAGGTGCCAATCATGCATGAGGGAAATTTTAACCATGAACTCCAATCATGATTAATACATTTGCTTCCAAAATTACATGGCCTAGTTGGAGAAGACCCTCACAAACATCTCAAGAAATTTCAAGTAGTACGATCAACCATGAAACCACCTGATGTATCTGAGGATCTGGTGAAGATGAAGGAATTTTCATTTTTGTTGAATGACATAGCGAAAGATTGACTTTATTTACAGTCAAGCCCAATAATCATGTGGGCTGAAATAAAAATACTTTTTTTTTGACAAATTCTTTTTAGCTTCAAGGACAACATCTATCAGAAAAGAAATGAGTGGTATAAGACAACTGAATGGGAACCTATATGAATATTTGGAAAGGTTCAACAAGATATATGCTATGTTCCCAAATCATCAAATAAATGAACAATTGATAATTCAATACTGTTATAAAGGTTTTTTTTTTACCAAAGGAGAGAAATGTTATTGATGGAGCAAGTAGAGGAGCACTATTGGATAAGACGCCAACAAGAACTCGTTACCTGATCTCTAACATCATTGGGAATTCACAGAAATTCAACAAGAGGAATACTAGAAGATTAGTGAACTAGTTTTCCACATATTTCAACTCACTCCCTCTCCCTAAGGTATAAAGACTAAACGATCAAAAAATTTATAGGACGAGGTATAATGGATAAACAAACATGACCTTGGATGACCCACAAGGGACACCCAACCAACCAGATGATTGGCCAAGCACTGTAATAGTGAAGGAATACTTGAGTAAAGGAATGTAAGTCGAACATCTCGCACACCAACTGAAAGACTTGCAACGAGGCCCGTGAATTTGGATGCATTTGCATAGGGGCGACATTAAGGATGCGCAACACACCCATGGTAAACTCATCTACATATAGAAGAACTGAGATGACGTTCCTCCCAGCCATGACAGACATTGTCAAAATTGCAACACATCACTAAAGAGAAACTATGTCCACTTATGCATCTCCTTTGAGCATGGGGCCGCTCACGCATATGACTATATCATTAACGATCACCGATATTTCAAAAAATATTGGGTGATTCATGTATCTACCCACTCATAGCCTAACTGAAGAGGGAAATCACTCTCGACTTTCTCAATAGCAAGATCTTATCTCGACTGAGAGTATCTGCGTGATATTCCACTATCCCATAGGCCAAACTCCCCCCTACAATAATGAATGATTAACCATAATTCCTTGAGGATCACCCATTCGAAGACGTCGATACACTTAAAGAGGAAGACATCACTAGTCTCAGATATATGCAAACTCTCTACACCTATCGAATCAATAAAATATGCAATTGGTCCTACTACTAAGGACTCACCTCTATTTATAGAAGTGGAAGTGTGGGAACCCATGCAACGCACCCCATCACCTCCCAACCGTCATATCTTTTCAAACTAATGGTTAAAATCACATCGAGCATGAATCATGAAAGAGGAGGAGGCATCACAACCCTAATTATGCCTACCCCTTCTAAGACTCTTCGGTATAAGATCTTGAGTCTGAGGGTCTAGGTGAGATGATTGTGAATATCTCAATCAACCAAATTATTCAACCAAAGAAAAATGTAATTTTTTTAAAAAACAATTAAGACTTTCAAAATCAATCCCATCAGGCCTAGGGGCTAGTTTACTAAATGGTTGAAACCATTAATATTCGACACCATCGACCTTGACTAAGATCATGCCTGACCAACGTCATCTCGACGAACCACACTAAGAGCAACACGACCAAATATTACAAGAAAATCATTAAATAGAAATCAGTTTTAGAGACAAAATTAATTACTTGTTATATTGACTAAATTAGATACTATTTTAGAGACTAAAAAAATTATTGATATATAAATTAGTTTTTATTATTGATAAATAGTTTTTAAATTGATATCTAGTTAGCTACCAAGATTTTATCCACCAACTTTAGAATCTAAATAATTGGTAGTTAAAACCTAGGTAGCTAATTAGATACTAATTTAGAAACTATTTATCAATAATAAAAAATAATTTAAATACCAACAATTTTTTTAGTCTTTAAAATAGTATCTAGTTTAGTTAACATAACAACTAATTATTTTTTGTCTCTAAAATTGATTAATATTTAATGACTTTCTAGTAGTAAAATTATATCGAAAAACCTCGTCGAACACATATCCAGGACCTAAAACAACAAATAATAAAGAATGATTAAAACCGATTAAAATAATCAAATCATTATGTATTATCATATTAAACCATGGTTCACCTTGAGAGTTGTGTTAATTCAGGTTAACTTCAAAAGGTACCCCACTCAACTCTCTAAATAGGTTGAAACCACCAGGTAAGAGTTACGTTTTTTATAGCATTGAATACTCCAATCACCGAATACTAACTTGAGTATTAGTGATATTTTGTAAGTACTCCCACTTCGATCGAGGCTTGAGAAAAAATCAACAAGTAGGAAAACTAGATCAACAAGATAAAGACGAAGATATCTTTCCCAGTCTATACAAGAAAAAAAATTATTTAAGATTAATTCACACCAACAAAATTTATGTAATTTACTCGTATATAATATTGACACTCTTATGTTTTTCACACTGTATATTATATATATATTATAATTTTTTAATATTTAAGATATTTTCTTATACAAAATACAATGTATTTTAAATACTTGATGAATTAAAGTAAGTTTTGAACAACTATTCTAAACTTTCATTAATATAAAATATTAATGAAAAGGAAACTTAATGATGATTTAAAATTATTGTAGAATTTCAACATGCCATGATAGTTAGAGGAGAGTAGGAGAATTGTAGGGATCATTGGTCTTCTTGTTCGCCAAACTTTTAAAATTTTGCGCATGTATATAATAAGAATTCATGGGAATTAAAGTAAAAAGATTTCCATTTGTTTATAATTTAGTTAATTTTAATTTTAATAAATATTAAAATATAAAATTAAATATAATAAAGAATAAAAAAACTAATGAAATGTACTGGAAAAGAAAATTAAGATATATTTTTATTCTCTCTCTTCACATGTTTAATTTATTTTCTTTTTAGTAATAAAATACAAATTTATTGTTTCTACTCATTTATCACATGTTATGTTCCATTTCTGAAAAAATTAACACAATCGAGTTATAGTATGTCTCATATTTTTGGATAATATTCCACAAATAGTAAGCAGAAATTGTTTCATCAAGATATGATAGTCATGAGACTTTAAACCAACTAATTTTAGACCCTACAAGAATATAAGACTCTTAACATTTGAAGATTATCATTGTAGTACATTTACACCTTTAAGACATTGGTGGAAACTAATTCTCCCATTTTTGGACAAAGTGAAACATGTTGGGGGAAAGATGTGCAAGTTTTTCTACTTTCCCTTGGTGTCAAATCCTCTCATACATTCATCGATTTTCTTTTGATGTGAAAAAGTGTTTGAATTAAGCTATCACATACTTTTTTTTCCATATGCATTACATTTATATAGTGTCTTCCATGTAACTTAGATTAGTAGGGAGATTAAATACAATACAATGAACATTTCCTTTCATATGTTAGTCACAATTGTCTTTTTTTTTTTTTTCAAAAGTAACATTTATGCCTTTTACCTTTTCATAAATCCCAATGCTAGTTAACAAAGTTAGAGAAATCTCATCCTCTTAGTGTCAATTAAAATTTTATTGCAATATACTATATGGGTGAAATCTTTATAGAAATCTTTGATTATGAAGATATATTGTCTTTCTTCCATACTTCAACGACTCTTATGATGTGTTTTATTCACAAACAAAACATGATGTATGCCATTGACACCAACTTAACAAGTTTCCATAAGCGGGAAAGTCCTTAATAGTACAAAATAATGTTGCATGAATTTGAAAAGATTCATTGACAAACCATCAAACTCATCAATCCCCTCATGTCACAACAATATGAAATTTTTAATCAACAGACTAAGATAACATCTATATAATTTTTTAACTAACTTAGAGATCAGAGATCATGAAAGACAACAAGATGTATTTGTGTTTCATATACAACCCTAAAGGTAAGTTGCAAGTAACTAGGATTAGTACATAATTACCAAGCATATTCATTTCATTGTATCTAGTCCAAGCCTTAAGTATTGTATTCATTTTCAAAATAGAGAAATTCATTGTGAATGTTATTTCATTGCAAAGGATAAATTGAATGAGAGACCAATATGTTTCATTTCCTTCCATTTATGTGTCATCTAAGACTTTTAATGTTATTTTAATTTGCAAACAAACACTTAACCCTTGGAATTATTAGAAGATAAAAAAAATCATATGGGTATCATCCTTTGTTACTTTCTCATTATTGTCTTGATCATGTTCCTTGACCTTGTAACGTGACAATCCTCACTTGAAACACCTTTTTAACCGTTGAAATATTTTTTTTGTACATAATACAATCACCATGAAATGCATGTATCTTTTTATACTTCATACCCATCAAAAAAAAATTTTGTCTCCTAGTTTCGATTAAAAGCATATCCTTTAACGAGTGAAGTAAATATGTGAAGCTTTTATTAAAGCATCATTGATTGCATTCAAATTTATTAACCTAAATACTGTTGATAACCAATTGAACATGGTCGGACAAGGTTATAATGGAGTATTTGTATTGTTAGACATATTTTTATACTCATACTATATAAAATATTCAACTCCAACATCTCAAATCATATTCTCTAATTATTCGTCCATGGTTGAATTAGTAACCTCCTCGAATGGATTCGTGCTTGACAAATCTAACAATTCACCATGTTATGCTCATGTTGTGTAATTTAAAAAAAAAAATTATCATATTGAAGGTGCTATCAAATTTTCGTAATATGTATGCTTCTTTCATTCAACAAAATCACACAATACTTCATCATCATTACTATCACCACTATGTTTCACAAATTGCACAAATTATTCAATTCCTTACTTGTACTCATTACTTATGTATGATAAATTAATCCACCGTCAATTCATATCTATGTATGTGATTGCTATTAAGTTTTATCACCATGTCTGTAAATATCATTTTTTTAATTAATGGTGTAATCATATCACATTAAAAAAATATCCAATTTTTATAATGATTAATATTTAAATTTTGATCAACATTTCTTATATTTCAAAAACACTTCAATAGTATTCCGATACTGTCAATATAGTCACACAAGTCTTTGTATTGAATCTCAAATAGGAAATTAAGGTCACTTGATGCACACAAATTAGTCAAAATTTTAGCAATATAGCACTGAAATATAAACTTTTCAAAGTATAAACAATACAATTTGTGAAGTGTGAGATCCAATACCCATATGTTCAATAGAAAAATCAATAGAAACAATATCACATGCCACAATTATAAATATAAGAGTTCCCACTCTCATGGTCTTCCAAAATATATAACAAACAAGAATTAATATAGATTATAATGTGTTATTTGTATACGAAGCAAACAATGTATATGCAAAACCAATTTGGTTTCATGCAAACTAAATTTTTTTATTACATTGAATACTTTAAAATTAATTCTCACAAAATAATTGTATCAAAATATAAAGTAATCAATGCAAGAAAAAATATTAAATAGAAATAAACTTTAGACAAAAAAAATAATTAGTTGTATTTGTTGAACCAAGTAGTGTTCAAGCTTTGAAGAATCCAAACCCTTTGAAGGATGTTGAAGGCTAGGCTGTGCTTGTTGTTGCTGAGTTGTCCTAGATAGGATCTGGGGTAGATTGGTTATGTAATCCACTCTTGATTGAATCCAAAACATAGGCCTTCTCAATCTTTTAAAAGAAAAGTGTTTTTCAAACTAAGTGAAAAACAACTGATTGTTTTGTCGAAACAACCGATTGTTTTATACTTAGATGTTTTTAGAAAAGATTGAAAACTGTTTTTCAAATGGTTGAACTGTTAAAACCAAAAAAACCGATTGATTCGAGGAAACAACCGATTGTTTGTTTTGGTACCATAACATAAAAACTGTTTTAGCTTTGACTGAGCTTTAAATGTTTTAATTGTTTACACTCCAGTCTTTAATGCTTTGACCAATCTTTTAAATGCAATGAATAAGTTTGTTAAGATTTGATAACAAACAATATCTTTGAATATATTCAGAAAAACAGATTTGAGTAATAAGATTTTAACACAAGTTTTGAGTTTTTTAAAAGAGTTGAGATTGCTTAGAGATTGAGATTGATCAAAGAGTGTGACATAGGATTTCTACTTGTATTGATTTCAGATTTTCTTCTGTAACAAGTGTAATCCTTGTATTCTGTTGAACAAGTTTTTTTGTGTGTTTTGCTTAGAAGTGTTGTGTGTTCTTGAGGGGATCAAGATCAGCATTCTTAGTGTTGGTGTGTTGGCCAAGAGAAGTGTGTGTCTTGAGGGGATCAAGGTCACTTTCTTGGTTGTGGTGTAAGTGATCTAGGTTTGATTGCTTAGTGGAATTCCTCAGTGGTTTCTGAGAAGATTGGATGTAGCTTTGGGTTTAGAGTGAACCAGTATAAACATCTGTGTGCTTTTTCTCTATCCCTAACTCTTTAAATTCAGTTTTGTTTTTGTAAACTGGTATAAACAACCGATTGTTTATGCGAAACAACTGATTGTTTTACTGGTGCTGTGCTTTTAGCTTTGTGTTTTGAAAAACTGATTTCTCAATCAAGGTATTCTCAAAGTAATTTCATTTAAGGCTTAAAAGTTTGCGAAAACCCTCTTTAAACAATTCACCCTTCCTCTAGTTTAAAGCCATATATTCTAACTGTATTGACTAAATTACATATTATTTTAGAAACTAAAAAATTATTGGTATCTAAATTAGTTTTCATTATTGATAAATAGTTTCTAAATTAGTATTTAATTAACTAACAAGGTTTTAGCTACCAACTTTAGAATCTAAATAATTAGTGGCTAAAACATTGGTAGTTAATTAGAGACCAATTTAGAAACTATTTATTAATAATAGAAACTAATTTAGATACCAATCATTTTTTTAACCTTTAAGTTAGTATCTAATTTAGTCAATATAACAACTAATATTTTTTATCTTTAAAATTGAATTCTATTTAATTATTTTCTAGTAGTGTAGTGTAATCTTTGTTACCCTCTAACACGTTTTGCTCCAATAAAAAAATCCATCAAATATCATATAAGAAAAACACCTCCCTTATCAAACAACTCTATATTACAACCATATAATCAACAAATTTATGAGAGGAGGAAAAAGAACTAACATGGACAAGAGAATGGAGAGACTCGAAAGTGTCAAAATGGAAAGAGACAAGATAAAAAGGCACAAACGATTTCTTGAGCCAAGTAGGTATTTCCACAATTGAGAAAGGAAAAGAACAATTGTGAAAAAAAAAACAAAAAAATAATGTATAAAAACAAAGAAGAAAATGAACAACACGAACGAAAAAATTACAACAAATACTATAATTTATGTTTAAATGGAATACGAAGATAACTATATAAATAATTATCATTAAAAGCATAAACGAAAACAATTCTACATAAATAATAACAAACTATAGTGATTGTGAGACACTCGTTATAAAATATTTTTAGCTTATTTTCAAAATTGTGGCTATGTTATTTTTAATTATGATTTCTTAATAATTATTTAAAGATATTGTTATATTTTTGGCATTGGTATAATATGTGATCTGAATTTTGTTAGGGTTGAGTGTAATTAATTCTCACATTTTGATGATATTGATTACGTTCAAATTTTGTTTGTGAAAAAAAAAATTAAAAAAAAATGGTGAGCACTCTAATTAATACCTAGAAAGGAAAAAAGAAAATTAATTTTAATAAATAATATAATATATAGAGAGATAGAAAAAATAGTAAACATTGATGGGTTGTATAATTTATAAAAGTGACCTAACAATCACTTCAAAATGCATGTCTACAAGAAAGACTTTTCCAATTAATGGACTCCTTAGTAGGTAGGTGTATGCAGATAGATCGTAGACACAATCAATCAATATTATTTTTTTCTATACTGAGAGTTTACGTGAATTGGGTTTTGAATAAACCTCAAGATAAAGTAATAAAAGACTTTTATAAAAATATTTATAGATTATCTACTAAGATTTTATATTTGAAGTAAAAAAAATTGAAGTGGACCATTTTGTTGTTGGTGGTGAGAGCAATCAACTATGAGACATGTGGAAGTGATGGGAGGCAATGATTGACCTTGTCAAAACTATGGGTAGGGCTACAAAAACCTAACAATGCTGAAAGACTAAACTCACAACATTAAGAAACTTAAATATCAGTGGTCCATCCGGAGATCTTGACGTTGAAAGTTGGATATCAATAAAATATTTATGAATTTTAATTTATTATGAGTAAGTGATATATAATAAGAGTATTTTTGTTTTGAATGAAAGAAGTATAGGCAGCCTAACTTTTGTTAAAGCAAGGAGTTGAATAATATTTGGTGAGCAATGGAAGCAAACAACACACACTTTACGAAAAATAAAAAAATGAAAGAAAGAGAAAAGAAAAGGAGGGGATGGTGGAGAATGAGGGTGTTTGTGCACCGTGAAATGGGCATATTCGTTGTTGCTTTGATAAAGATTTGGTTGTCTCGTACGTTTTAAATATCAGCATTTTGGGTTTGGTTTAATCATCAAAAGTTGTGGGTGTGGTCTTATGCATATAGGATAAGCAAAGATGGACCCCACTCATCACCTACACATCTTTCTATTCACCTCACCCTTTCTGTGTGGCTGTGGTCGTGACTCGTTGCTAATGGTGGGTGTGTGGTTCCCAACTTTTTTTTAATTCACAGCTTTCCACTTTTCAACTTTGATAAGGTATCAATGGCCATGGCGTTGAAACTTTAGTGCTACTATGATTGTGTGTTTCACCACAATAACTCAAATAAACCCCTCCCAAATACTCTAATCCCTCTTTTATTAAACTCGCACCCACTTCTTTAGAACAACTCTTTTCGATTTAATTACTATTTCAAAGCTTTTATCACAACTTTGTGCATCTTTTATTCATACTTCACCTTACTTTTTTCTTCCTTTTTTCTCTTAGTTAACTTTTCGTAGTTGAAGAAGGAATGTTTTACACTCGTAGAACAAATATTCTTACCAACCAAAACAAATATAAAAACTCTATAACTACTCCATAAAAGAAAAGAAATACAATTATTTTAGTTGTTTGTGAAATTTGTTATAGAATTGTGTATATTAAAATTTTAATTTAATTTAATCTTAAATTTTTTTATAAATTTAAATATTTTTTAATTGATTTATTCTTATTTTATTTTACTACCATGTGTGTTAACATGACTATAGTACTACCTTGCATCATTCATTACTTACATGTCACGTAGAAGATAAACAATGACATAATTATTTCTCATAAATTTTGATATTTTAATTGTGTTTTTATTAAAAAAATTATTTTATCAAATGTTTTTTTTTTTCATTTAAGTCTTTATCGTTTGACTTTACTATTAAGTGAACTGATGTAACCGTTTAATTTTACAATTTCGAAGATAATATTATGAACTTTCACAACAATAATAAAAATATCTAAAATTCTAATTGTTTTTATATAAAATGACAAATTTCATTTTATTAGAATTAAACACTAAAAACAAAAAGTAAATCAATCATTATACAAAATAATATCGTTTGATAAAGATAATTTAGGTTTCATAATTTTTTTATTGTTCAAGTTTGTGTTGTAATTGTAACACCTTAGTTACATTCACTAGTGCAAAATGTATAAACAAGTGTGGTTTATTTAGTGCGATTTTGCGCTCAAATGCTTTCGTAAAAACTGCGGTGATATTTTTGTAATTAAGTTCATTTACAAGTGCAGCTATTTGTATAGCCGCCCTTGTAAATCAAGCGTTTGGATTTACAAGGGCGGTTGTACAAATAGCCGCACTTGTAAATCCAAACGCTTGATTTACGAATGCGGTTTTACAAATAGTCGCCTTCTTAAAATCTTTTTAACCCTAATTCAGAAATGCGCCACTTATGTTTTGATACTCTCATTTCTCTCGCGCTTCGTTTTTCTTATGTGCTTCCTCTTTTCTTCGTCTCTTCTTTGCATTGCCTTCGTGCCATCGGTAAGCATTATCTTCCTCTCTTCTTCTTCACCAGCGATTTTTGTATGTTTTGCGGTTCTCTTATGTTTTGTCTTATGCATTTGCTAAGGTCATGCTTGGGAAGGTTTTTGGTTGCGCTTTCTGTTGTGCCTTCCTCGTTGCTGTTGTCGTCTTGCTCCGTCATATATTTGCGTTTCATTGGAGATTTTTATTTGTGTTTTTTGGACTTCCATTGGGATGAAATACGAAGATGTATAATATGCACCAAGAGATCAAAAGAAATGCTAAAATAATGACCATGTTCTTCGGAAAATATCAAAGTTGAGAACTTTGATTAGAAACCCAATCAACAGCGAAAAAAAAAAAGAAACCCTAAACGCCTCTCATAAATGCAATTTTTAAATGCGCATTTATAAATCGAATTTACGAATGCGGCTATATATAGCCGCCTTCTTATCTCCTCCATTTACAAATGTGTGCTCATCAAATGCGGTTATATAGACGCCCTTATAAATGTAAAATAGCCGCACTCGTTTTGTTTTTCTGCACCAGTGATCATCTATAAGATATATCATTCATGTATATACATATCATTATCAAATGGTATTACAAAAGGATATCATCTTCATAGGAATTTTCATATACATCTACCAAAACAAAACATCAAATGAAGAAAAAAAAAACTTCATCTTCTCACTTGGAGTTCTATCACCCGCAACATCCTCTTCTCTTGTGTAACACGTGATCATCATAGATTTAAAAAAACACAACAAGAAAGTAGGATAAGCTAAAGATTTTAAAAACTTTCAAATTCAATTAATACAATGACAAACATCTAAAGTATCACACTTCATCCATTACAATATACTAAATCATCAAGTGTCTATAAATACTCATTCAATACCACTCAAGCTAGAAATCCAGTGACATACATACATAAACACTTGACATTATTTCTAGAAGACTCGTGTGTTGATATTGACTCAAAGATTTGGACATGTCATACTACCTTCATTATGCTACATCTCCACAGAGCTACTTGGACATAAGAATTAAGTCAACTCATGGCCTCGCTTAAGTGATTTTTTTTTTGTTTGAGTGTAAATAAGGCCAAACAATGTCTAGTTGCATTACTATTTCCGCTTGAGAGAAAATTTCTTCGCTTGAGTGAAAATAAGGCCGATACTAGTCAAAAGGTTTCTATAGTTTTAAATTGCACAAATATAACTTGTATTCTCATTGAACTCACAATCTAACTGATAATTCCAAGACTTTTAAACTTCAAAGTTCATCTCACATTCAAATTCGAAAAATCAACCAAGTTCATGATACCTATCAATTAAAAAAATAACATTTATTTCACTCAACAAAACAAACCCGGCAAGAGAAACATTTGGAACTTGTGACCATATCACATTTACATCTAGATCTTCTAGTCTAGGGTACTATTGAAAGATTTTCCCTTACCTAATTAGAAGGACGATTATAAAAAAGAAGCTCCAACCAAAAGACTTAAGATAACCTAACATGTATCACAGAGTTTTGAATAATGATTTAAACACGTCACTAGACCCTAAACTAACAAAGACTATTTTTAGAGCCACAAACACCACATGCAAAGCACATTTAATTAGGTAAATAGAAAAACTCCAAACTGATTCAAAGTAAAAATGAGTATAATTGAACTTAGTCTAAACAAAAATATGATTTGGCAGTTTTACTTTATTCACTGTTAAAAATACAAAAGTGGCTTATATAATTAAGAGTATTAAAATTTAAGAAATTAATATTAGGGTTTATAATTTGAGTAATAAAATTTATAAGTAATTTGAGGATTTATAATTGATATTACATGAATAATTAGAACTATTTATTTATTGAACTCCATGTATAATTAGAATTGTTAATTTTTTGAATTGCATGTATATTTATAATTCTTTAATATGTGTTGGTAGTGAGTCGGGGATGTTTCACCCTTGGCAAATTGTTAGATTTTGGATTGAGAGATCCAAATTTAATAAACTTTCGTTGAGAGACCATTACAATACATACATATGGACTACGATTAGATTAATTTATCCTGAATAAGTGATGAGTATGAAAGATGAGTAGAAGATTTTATACAATTTGTGCAATGTAATGCCAACAATAGTGGTGATGAACTAAAGTTTAGGTGTCCGTGCATTAATTGTTTGAACAAGAGGAGATTGGATGTTAACAAAAAAAAGGGAGCACCTTCTATGTGATCAGTTTCTATGATCTTATACAACTTTGACATGACATGGTGAATTATTACTTTTACTAAGTGTGTTTACATCCTAAGAATATGTTCAGTTCATCATGGATGATTCAGCACATGATGATCAATTGAAGGACATGATTCGTGATGTTGGAGTTGAGTCTTTAGTGGTAACGCATGGATACAAAATTATTCAAGCAATATGAAGATTCCATTGTATCCTGGATCAACTAACTCACACAATTTTCGGCAATGTTAAGATTGATGAATTTGAAGGAAGTAAATGGATGGACTCATAAAAGCTTCACAGAATTGCTTCAATTGTTGAAGGAAATGCTTCTATAGGGAAATACTCTACCTAATCGTAATCAAAAGGCTAAAAATAATATTTTCCCAGTGGGTATGGAGTATAAAAAGATACATGCATGCTCTAATGATTGTATATTATACATGAAAGAGTTTGAATTCTAGAAAAATTGTCTAAGGTATGGGTTATCACGTCACAGGTTGAAACAAAAAGATGATGATAACATTGAAGAGATTGAAAAGCATGGACCCACATTGAAGGTTGTGTGGTATCTTCTGAGCATTCCAAGGATGAAGCGTTTGTTTGCAAACCCAAATTATTCTAAAAATCTCAGGTGGCATGCGGATGAGAGGAAATGTGATGACATGTACCGCCATCCAGCTAATAGTATTCAATGGAAGAAATTTGATGACGAGTTTCCCGAGTTTGGTAAAGAGTCAAGAAATATATGAATTCGTTTAGATTTATATGGATTGAATGTGTTTGGTAATTTGAGTATAAATCATAGTTCACAACCTGTTGTACTAGTTATTTACAACATACCTTCTGGATTGTACATGAAGCGAAAATACATGATATTGTATATGATGATATCCGGTCTAAGACAGCCATGAAAGGACATATATGTTTATCTAAGTCCCTTAATTGAAGATTTAAAGTTGTTATGGGATCAAGGTGTTGAAGTATTTGACGGGTTTGCTTATGAAACTTTCAAGATGCATGTCATGTTATTTTGCACAATCAATGACTTTCTGGCATATGAGAACTTATTAGGGTATAGTGTCAAGGGTCATAAAGCATGTCCAATATGCGAAGAAGACACCACTTCTCAACAATTAAAACATGGAAGGAAGACAATATATGTTCGACATCGAAAATTTCTTAGAACTTACCATCCTTACCGGAGATTGAAAAAATTCTTTAATGGACATCAAGAGACTGACAGTGCACCAACTCCATTGACTGGTGTAGAGAGGTTATCAAAAGTTAAATAACATAGACCACACATTCGGAAAGTAAAAAAAAGAGTCATATGTGACAAACATATGGAAGAAAAACTAATCTTCTTTGATCTTCCATATTGGTCGAAGTTAGAAGTTAGACATTGTATTGATGTAATGTGTGTGGAGAAGAATGTGTGTGATAGTTTAATTGTTACACCTCTTAACATTAGCGGGAAGAGAATGGATGGTGTAAATGCTCGTTTGGATTTGATTGAGATGAACATACGAGGCATGTCGGCACCAATACAGGTGGGTAAATGTAATAAATAAGTTTTTGTCAATGTATAAAGGGTGTGAAAGTGTCACAAGGACATTCATCAAATTTGAAAAGCCTAGTATTTATGCAAGATTTGAAGTTAATTGGGTTGAAGTCTCATGATTTTCACATCTTTATGCAACAATTGTTGTCGGTAACTATTCGTGAGATCTTATTGAAAAATATTAGACATACCAAAACCTGTTTGTGCTCATTCTTCTGTTCCATTTGTTGTAAAGTCACTGATCTGGTAAATTTAGATGAACTTAGAAGATGAGATTATTGTTATCTTGTGTGAATTGGAGATGTATTTTCCTCCATCATTTTTTGATATCATGGTTCATCTAGTTGTGCATCTGGTAAGAGAGGTTAGATTTTGTGGACCGGTGTACTTAAGATATATGTATCTTGTTCAACGATATATGAAAATTTTGAAAGAGTATGCCAAAAATCATTATCGTCCAGAAGCTTCAATGATTGAAAGGTACATGGAAGATAAAGTTTTATTCAGAGTACATGTCAAAAGTCAATCCAATAGGTCTTCCAGCCAACTCGTGGCATAACTGATGTTCTATAAGTATTTACGTGGTATACATGTGGTAAGAAAATCTCGATCAGAAGGCTCGCAAACACTTTTTTATATACTGAATAACACTAATGAGGTTATACCTTACTTATCTGTTCATAAACTCATTATGAAGGAAAATAACCCAAGGCAATCAAATAAATGGGTCTTAGTGGAACATAATAGGACTTTCATGCCTTGGTTTAAAGACAAGGTGTTAAAAAATTCAACGGCATCAACAAACTTAACCTAATTGACAAATGGATTGAAGTTTGATGTCATTTGTTGTACAGGTTAGGAAGTCAACAATTGTACATTTTACACCAAGTCTTTGGATAATAAAGGTACAATTCAAAATTGTGGTGTCACTATTGAGGTCGAGTCGATGCAATTTTCCACTTCAAAAGATAAAAATCCTGAAGTTGGATCAATGTCGTACTATGGTGTCATAGAAGATACGTATGAGGTGGATTGTACTAAGTTTTTTGTTCCAGATTTCAAGTGTAAGTGGGTTGACAATAAGAGCGGGGTAAAAATTGATGAATCAGGATTCACATTAGTTGACTTTCGAAAGATAGGATATCAGGATAAGTCATTTATCATTACTCAACAACCATCTCAGGTTTTTTACGTTAAAGATCCTACGTCAGAACATTGGTATGTTGTTTTACACGGGAAAAAACAAGTGGAGGTCATTGATGATGACTTGTCTAATATTGAAAGTAGTGACTCCCACTCATTAACACCAATGATAATGAATCAAGATGATGATGTAGTTGATGATGTACATGCAACCCATAAAGACCACAATGAGCGAAAATACATATGAACATTCAACCCACTAGTAATTGTGATAATTGTTTTTGTAGTTGTTTTATATAAATTTCTTTTGATAAATTTAGTAATTTCTTTTTTTAACACAATTATGGTTGATGATCAGACTCTGATTTCTTCTAACCACACTGCCGACAGATCTACTAGAGGACCTACTAGACTTAGACGTCTCTCATTGAGACATGCTAGTGGTGACAAGACATTGTTCACCATTGACGTCATCACCAGTGTGGTTTCTGATCCTAATGTTGATATGTTCAACAACTATCTTGAAGTGGTGGCTCATGGGAAGATCTCCATATTGATACCTTCGTGGGATCATGTGCTTTAGGTCGATCGGACCATGATCTAGGAGGATATCCTATTAATGTATGCATTATTATTGTCATCATATATTCTTGCCGACGCATTTTGTTATCCCTAATGTGGACACCCTGAGATCAAAGATTCTATCTTCGGTCACCATTAAATTTCGTCAGTTTAAATCAAAGTTGACATCGCAATATGATTTTGGCCTTATAAAGGTAATTTCCAAAAACCTTATGAAAGGTACTCCAATATTGATGAAGAGACACGACGTCAATTTGTTGAAAGTCGTGAAGTTGAGCATGGGACGATAAGTACAATTGTTAATCATTTCATGTATTGTTCATAACACTAATTATTTAATATTATCTCATTCAAATTTTTTGTTCCATTTGTCACAGGCTGTTAGGAAAAAAGCTCAGGGCAAAACAACCCAATATGTGACCTCGCACCTACTGTCGTCTCCTGGAGGTTATCGTAAGTTTGAAGAAGCTATGATAAAGGAGAAGAAGAAAGCAAGACTGGTGACTACTTCTCGGGATGATACAGGGGTCATTCAACCTCCATCTCCACCTACCCGCCACCAAAAATGGAAGATGTCTCGAATGAAAAGATCGGGTGCATATAGTTCTAAGCAATCACGAATAGTCTAAAAATGTTGTAAGTTATTTTCATCTAGTTTTGCATCTATTTTACGATATTAATTATATGAAAAACTTATATAATTTTAGTCTTTCAGGATTCATTGGTTGAGCAAAGATCCCAAGATAATTTTTTCCCTCAATGTCATCGTGATATATTGCATGAAGCTATTGGAGACCTGAGCACCTTATTCGTGTGCGTGCTGACGGATCAGGGATTGGCATTCTTCAATTCTTTGGAGTTGCACCACGATATTCATCCTCGACGAAACCCAGCCAAGAAATGATCATTCAATTACGACAAGAAAACACTGAGGATGTAAGTAAGTGGTTACAACAGGAGTTTTAGGAGCAGCTCCAGACCTTAGGTCTATAGCAACAGGTTCTTGCTCAATCGCTTGTGGGTCCCACTTTTAAGAGCACAAAGAGGAGTTGTACAACGTTTACAACATCAGGAGATGACATTGGCCAGATAAGCCAATAGGGAAACTCTTTGAAGGGACCATTACTTTACATAATATGGTTGATGTAGTCAAGGTGATGGTGGAGAAAGTATGGGATGATGAAGTTCATGTTCCTTTGCCTACAAATGAGGTAAGTACTATGGTCAAGGCATTATAGACATTCATAGGCTGGCCAAGACACCTCGTTCGACTTATTCCAGAACCCTTGTTAAAAAATTAATTTGTAATTACTAATATATATTTATGTATTATATTTAATTTAATACAAATGTTCTTTATTTTGTAGCAACCGCGTCATAAACCAAGTCCTCGAATTAAGAAGCATATGATTTCTATTGACAATCCTATAACCTCTTTATTAGATATTGCTACGACTATAGGTATAGACCCATTAGAGGTTCTGTGGGATGACACTGTTTTTGGAAGACACAATGACGTCTCTCTATACATACACATGACAAATGTCTTAGAGTTTGTGTTTGGCAACCATGTGTTTAATATATCCATCATTCAATTTTTATGATGTGAGTCTCTTCCACCTATATCTCTATTTACTTTATTAAATTAAATTATTGCTTATGCTTTAAGTAATTACTTATAGGTATTTGTTTGAAGTTTCTATTAATGAGAGGAAAAAATATGTCTATGGATTCTTGGATCCCCAATTAATTAATCCAATTGGAACTCAGAAAGTTCAAACCCAGTCATACATCACCAACTCTTTGATTTCAAGGGGAAAACAATTATATTTTGTCCCTTAAGTAAGTTCAGTTAATATAAGTCATCAATTATTAGTATTTCATTTTTTAAAGTTTTACTAATTGTAGGTTATACTTGAGATTTTAGAGTTTGTTGAAAGTTTTACTAAGTTTTACTAACCTTAGGTTTACATACTTCTTACATTTTTTAAACTTTTACATAACCTACTTTTTAAAGTTTTACATATTGCCTCACGTCTTCTATTTAACCGACTTGGGTTAAGTGACATCTCGCTTAAGCAATATGTTACTTGCTTAAGCGAGTTTGACGAGAAAAAACCCAATTACACTAGAGTGAACTCGCTTGGGTGAGCCTTGGGCGAGTTCCTTTGGAGTGATCTTGCTTAGGTGAGTTTCCAATGTTCCAACTTGTCTTTTCATCTTGATCTTTAACTTGTCAATTCTCCTTTAGCCCTTTTATTTATCTCCATTTCCCCCTAGAATCCTGAAATTAACATAAATTTGGAAATGAGTACCGATATTTTGACACCCCCATTTGCGTTGCTCCAGAATACACCTGTCTAACGTGGTGCTTTTAATACTAAACAAATAGTGTGTGGGTCCCAGTTGTTGAGGTGGAAAAATTGAAACGAAAATTTCATTTGAAGAGTGCGTTTCTGAAATGAAGAACGTTTGAAAGGTGCGTTTCAAAGGTAGGATTCAGAAGGTGCGTTTCAAAGGTAGGATTTGGAAGGTGCGTTTCAAAGGGAGACCATTTGTGTTTGAGGGTTGTTGGTTGCGAACGAAGACGTGCGATTCTGTGTGTGCCGTTCAACGAAAGCAGGAGCGGGACTTGGAAGGATTAGGGTTTTCGATTGGGGCGTTTTTTATTGCGGCGGTTTTTGAAGGGAGAAGGAAGCATAGAAAAGGTGTGTTGCCATCTTGAGGTGTTTAGGGCTTTTGTTGAAGAGTGCGATTTCCATTGAGGAATGTGTTTTGCTTTCTGTTTAGGGCTTTGGTACGGGGTTATTTGTTTATTGCTTTGCTTTCCGTTTTTTAGCATTGAGTGTAGTGTAATTTCGTTTGTTTGTTTGGTGTGTGGTTTTTGAGTTTTGAAGTTTGAATGCATTTGGATTTCATTGTTTTGTGGTCTGGGAATTTGGGACTGGTTTTGAAGTTTATGTTTCATCTGTAAAATGGTAGAGTGCGGACAAAACACACGCCAAATTGTACTGTTATGATAAATTAATGGCAAAACACAATCAGAGCAATAGCTGTTTTGTATCAAAATCCAAGTTTGAGTCATGCCCTTAGTGTCGAACATACTTTATTTAGTACATCCAAGATTAAGTAAGCAACTAGAGCTTTGTGAACGACATATGCTTTGGAGTCAAAGGTATATTTAGTTAAGAGTAAACACAGAGTATATGAGTATAATTTTAATGAAAAACGAGTTGGCATTATTTTCAAGGTGAAAAATGAGGATTGCAGCTTATAAGAATTCAGAAGTTGCATGGTTTAATCTTGAAAGATATGGAGAGCTTAACGTTCAAGGAGGTTGATGAAGTTGAGTAAACTGTTCTAGCATGATTTGTGATCAGAAAGTGCTATCAAACCATGATTTGTGTCTGCAGTGATTTGGTCATGTGACAAGAATGTGGATGGATATTGTAATAACAAATTTGAAAAAAATAAGGAAAAGATTTCTTTAACAAAAAAAAATTAAAACACCCATACTTTGTCAAATTATTATAATAATATAATAATATTTTAAATTAAAAAAAATTAAATATGATTAAGATTAAAATATTAGTTTATTGAAGTGTGAAGTATATGTTTTGTTCTGTGTATCTGGTGTTAAGATATCATCATCTAAAATGAAAGGTAGTTTGGTTAAAAGGATATATCAAAACCTAAGAAAATATTTCTATTTTGAGAGATTAACTGTGTCAATAATTCGTGTGTCAAAACCTTGTCTATTGGGATTTTTTTATTGGCTTGATTGCTCCCATTTCTAAGTGTATGTTGCTCTGTTTGATGAGCTGAAGACAATTGCCAATTGATGCCACTTTTATGATGATAGTGCTTATTAATTGCTTGGAATAAAATTCTAGTATATACTAATTATGATCCTTAACTCTTCTTCCATGGCATACCTTGTATTCAATATTTCAAATTGATAAAAAGTATTAGGATAGATCTAACACTGCATCTCGGAAATACATGATTGATCTATTGTCCTTCTTGGATTTACACTTGTTTGTTAGAGATAATTGCAGCATGGATCAACTGGAGTTTATCTTGTTTTATAGTTCATCGAAAAGATGAAATAAGGATTCAAGAAATAACCAAAAGCATGAAAAGTACTACTAATAAAATATTTGATAGCATTTGAAAACAAGATTTTGGAGTATCATATCTACCCACACATAAGTCAAGACCTCCGATGAAAGCTACTATATTTCTTTTATTGTGACATGCATCAATATCTACAATCATTGTGTTGTCATGATGGGTATAGATTGTTCCAGGTTCCTAAAATCAAGTATAAAGCAAAAAGTAAGTCATCTTTAAACACAATTACAATATAGTACAAAGGTTACATGGAATATATATGCATACACTTGTGAGCAGTTAAGTTTCCAATCTGACTTTTACATGTCTTGTGTTTGTGTGTGTTATGAGTTGTTGGATTTGAATTTAATGTCAATGTTTGCAACGTTGTCTTTTTACCTAACTGGTGAGCCATTCGTTTTTATTTGGTGATCTATGAAGGAGTTTTTGCATTGTGATTTTGTCTAGCAATTTTGTTCCCAAAATAAAGGTTGTAACCTTGTGCACTTTAAATGACTAAAGAAACTTGTTTCAGGATATTATGTCAATTAGCGGATGTTCAGATGAGGAGGTTGTTACGATTGATCGTCATCCTAAGGGTCAAGCTAAGGTTTCTTTGAAATGATGTTTTTTGTTTTAAAGTAGACATGATATTTATATTTATTTATCTTTAATTTTAATTATTATAGTGTATTTGTATTTGATTTGATATACAGGTGTTTAGGCATAATTGCAGGTCAAAGCGTTTGGATATTGTGAACATGGTTATAAGTTTGCAACAAAAGAGTATTATATAGTCCACCCCATTTGGATGGCTTTTGTTCGTTCGTGAGGACATCAAATTGAGTCGTGGACTTTTAAGTAAGTTATGTAGTTCTAGGGTGGGGAGGAAGCAAAGTTTTTCAATTCAATATCAATTTGTGTCGTTTAGTTTGGTAGATGTGTGGTTAGGTGTAGGTCTTAGAGTAGGTGGTAAAAAATTGATTTAAGGAAAAGTAGTATTATATCTCGCATAAGGAGTTTTTTTTTAAGAAGGTGATGTAACTGTGGAAATGATATATTTTGTAATTTTGAAACTTGGGAATGATATTTCCTCAGAGGACTTTTTTAAGTTGTATATCTTGTTAGGTTTGTCAAAGTTTATTCTCCCTACTAGATTGGGTTTAGTTGATGATGGGTTGTTTAACCTTGTTGATGATTTAGACAAACTTGATATGTATAATTGGGGGGTTTAGTGTATGAGATTTTGGTTGATAGTTTGTGCTTCCAATGAAGAACTTTGCAGTAAATTTTTTGAAGAAGCATTTTGTTGGGTTCAATAGTGTCAAAGTTCAAGAGGGGGGGGGGGGGGGGTGAATTGAGCTTTTAAGACTTTCGCACATATTTGAATTTATCACAGGACAGAGACAAATAAATCGATTTATTTAACAATGAACAGATTTATTTTTATACTGCTTATGTATAAAGATGTTTATATCAGTTAATTGATTTATGATTTTAAGCAGATTGATTCGCAAGCTACAATCACATTGATTTTTAGAGAGGAACAATGAAAAACTGAATCAGTGAACTTCAACTTTTAAGACAAGTGATAAATGTTCAATTACAAGCTTAACGGTTAATTGCTTAAACTTCCACAAATCAAACAATTCCAGTTGTATTCAACAGGACAGAGACAAATAAATCGATTTATTTAACAATGAACAGATTTATTTTTATACTGCTTATATATTAAGATGTTTATATCAGTTAATTCATTTATGATTTTAAGCAAATTGATTCGCAAGCTACACTCACATTGATTTTAGAGAGGAACAATGAAAAACTGAATCAGTGAACTTCAACTTTTAAGGCAAGTGATAAACGTTCAATTACAAGCTTAACGGTTAATTGCGTAAACTTCCACAAATTAAACAATTCCAGTTGTATTCAACTGTTCATACACCTTTTAAAAAGAACCAAACAGATTTTCCAGAAAACAAGAACAGAATGAACAAGCCCAGAAAGAACAAATTTATTTTTTATTCAACAGATTCAATTTCTGAAAGATTAACAGATAAAACAGTAAAAGAGTGCAGGGATGAAGAGAAATTGAACACACAACGATTATACTGGTTCACTCAAATGAGCTACATCCAGTCTCACCTAATTCAATGTGAAATCCACTAACCAAACAAATCAAAACACTTACGCAGCCACTGTTCTTGAACCCTACAAGAACTTGGCACACTTTGATGAAAAACACTATTACAGCACACACAACTCTTCAAGAAACCCTATCAAGAAGAGTTTTACAATCACACTTTACAAGTAATGAGATATGAAACGAATACACCTGATAGAGAATGCAGAAATCTGCCTTAGACCAATAGAACATATTGCTCACATAGTGACAACACCTCTAGCCAAGCCTTAGAACCAACCAAGAACAAGCACACTTTGTAATTTGAAAAAATTTTCAAGAACCCGTGCTAATCCTCTTAAATCTGTTTTATCTCAGTTGTAAAACCAATTTTCTCAACTATCTGAACAACGTTTTAAAGCCATAACAAACTCTCTTTTTATAGGAAACATTTTATAACAAACTTTCAAAAAACAGTTAAAGTTGTTACAAAAAGAACAGATTGAAAATAAAATGAACAGATTTATTTTCAAAGGCAGTGAGAGATTTTGTTAGATGTAGGAGACTTAGTCAAACACCCTGGTGCAAGGATAAAGCTGTGAAAAACCTTTCAAGAAAATGTGGCAACAGACTAAAAAGAATCTATTCATTTACAGAAGAACATATCCATTTTCAACACGATAACAAAAACTTTTTAATAAGTGAAACATAGTCGTTTTGATGGAATGAAAACTTAGTCAAGATACTTGATGCATAAAACATGATTTTAAAAAGCACTTAATCAAAGCATTAGTTTAAGAAAATAATTTATTCATTTAGAGAAGAACATATTCATTTTCTATGCAGTAAAGAATATTTTTGCAAAACATGTGAAAAACATTTTCATAAAACTTGTGCTTGCTCTTATCACATGGTTAGGGGCTAAGAGATGAGTTACTCAGCAAAAAGCCTACTTTAAACAACCTCTAATCTATACCTAAGACATCCTTAAATCAAATACAAACACTAATCAAATACAAACACTAAGCCTTCATCAAACACTTTGTCTTGAAGGGGCAGCATCCATCTTCAACACATTTGACCAAATTGGGTGTCGAATTACGAAGAAGAAACCAACAAAGGATGAAGTCCGTGCAATGAGAGTGAAAGTTCTTCAACTGATGTGCAAATCTGAGGAGCAGGAAGTATTAATCACAAGTATGGAGAAAGAGGTGAATGACATAGTTGAGTTAATTGCAAGGAGAAATTGTCTTCGTCATGATACTCGGTCAGAAGTAGTTGAAGTTCAACCTCTTGCAATGGATTATGTTGAACCAAGTAGTGTTCAAGCATTGAAGAATCCAAACACTTTGAAGGATGTTGAAGGCTTGGTTGTGCTTGCTGTTGCTGAGCTGTCTTAGTTAGGATCTGGGGTAGTTTGAGTTTTGTAATCCACTCTAGATTGAATCCAAAGCATAGGCATTCTCAATCTTTTTAAAAGAAAAGTGTTTTTCAAACTAAGTGAAAAACAACCGATTGTTTTGTTGAAACAACTGATTGTTTTATTCTTAGGTGTTTTTAGAAAAGATTGAAAATTGTTTTTCAAATGGTTGAGCTGTTAAAACTAAAACAACCGATTGATTCGAGGAAACAACCGATTGTTTGTTTTGGTACCATAACAGAAAAACTGTTTTAGCTTTGGCTGAGCTTTAAATGTTTTAACTGATTGCGCTCCAGTCTTTAATGCTTTGACCAATCTTTTAAATGCAATGAATAAGTTTGTTAAGATTTGATAACAAATAATATCTTTGAATATATTCAGAAAAACAGATTTGAGTAATAAGATTTTAACACAAGTTTTTGAGTTTTTAAAATATTTTAGATTGCTTAGAGATTGAGATTGATCAAAGAGTGTGAGATAGGATTTCTGTTGTATTGATTTCAGATTTACTTCTGTAACAAGTGTAATCCTTGTATTCTGTTGAACAAGTTTATTTGTGCGTTTTGCTGAGAAGTGTTGTGTGTTCTTGAGGGGATCAAGATCAACATTTTTAGTGTTGGTGTGTTGACCAAGAGAAGTGAGTGTCTTGAGGGGATCAAGGTCACTTTCTTGGTTGTGTTGTAAGTGATCTGGGTTTGATTACTTAGTGGAATTCCTCAGTGGTTTCTGAGAAGACTGGATGTAGCTCTGGGTTTAGAGTGAACCAGTATAAACATTTGTGTGCATTCTCTCTATCCCTAACTCTTTAAATTCAGTTTTGATATTTGTTTACTGGTATAAACAACCTATTGTTTTAATGGTGGGTTGCTTTTAGCGTGGTGTTTTGAAAAACTGATTTCTCAATCAAGGTATTCTCGAAATAATTTCATTCAAGGCTTAAAAGTTTGCGAAAACCCTATTTAAACAATTCACCCCCCCCCCCCTCTAGTTTAAAGGCATATATTCTAACAATTGACATCAAGAGCTTGGTTCTTGAAAGTTATTCAAGTTTATCCAAAAAGAATTTCTGGAAAGCAATCTTTTGAGGAAGGTGCTTCAATCTCCAAACCTCCTTTATTCGGTGGATTGAATTACAAATATTGGGAAGCCATAATGAAAATCTTTGTGGAATCTAGGAATTTGGAATTCAATTGAGAATGGTCCTTACATTCCAAAGTTTAAAAAGAATGGTTCTTTAATTGCAAAACCTTGGTCTCAATGGACCAATGATGAATGTAAAATTGCCAAGCTTGATTGTACTGCTCAAAACATAATAGCTTATGCACTAGATACTAATGAGTTTTTCAGGATATCAAAATGCAAAATTGCTAAAGATATGTGGGACACACTCAAGGCTGCTCATGGAAACAATGAACCAAAGGAGGCAATGTCAAAGAGTCAAGCAAGAAGGAAAAGAAGGCAAAATAAGAAAAGCCTCAACCTTTGCTTCATAGCCAGAAAGGAGGACGACTCAAGTAGTGTAAGTTCATCAAACTCCTCAAACTCTGAAAATTATGGTCAATTACTTCAAGCCTTTCAAGAAACGCATGAAGAAGCCAACCGATTGGCCCTCTTGAACAATCGGTTAAAGGAAAAGAATAGTTGGCTTGAAAATAGAGTAAAAACACTGGAAGAGGAATTAGAAAATTCAAAAACAGATTTTGAAAACCTTGAAATCATCTACAAAAACTCATCTTGCAAGTGTGATACTCTTGTTTGTGAAAATTGCGAAAATCTTGAAAATAAGGTCCACTATCTTGTTAAAACTGTGGATAAGCTGTCTAAAGGTCAATCCAACTTTGAGAATGTCTTGGCATCTCAAAATTGTGTTTTTGGAAAAACCTGGATTAGGTTTTAATCCACAAAACAAGCAAGATAGATTTTCAAAATCATTTTCGAAAATGCCAGAAAAATAATCGATTGGACCATCGAAACAACCGATTGTTACATGCTTTTATTGCATGAAAAGAGGTCATTCTGTGAGGTTCTGTAAAATAAGAAAATATGATGTTCCTAAGGGTTTTATGAAGTGGATTCCTAAGTGTAATAAAGATTTAATTGATGAATGTAAACCAAATGGACCCACATTCATAAGGGGACCAAATCTTTGTACTTGAAAATTTTCTTTGTAGGAAATCTTGGAGGAGAGCAAGCAACAATGGTACTTGGACAGTGGATGTTCCAAGCACATGACAGAAGATAAATCAAAGTTCCTGAGCATCTCCTTTAAGCAAGAAGGACATGTCACATATGGGGACAACAACAAAGGAAGGATTCTTGGAAGAGGATCCATAGGAGACAAAGACATCTTGGTCATCCATGATGTGCTCTATGTAGAAGGCCTAAAGCATAATCTGCTGAGCATTAGCCAACTATGTGACAAGGGATATCAAGTGATGTTCAAGTCAAACATGTTAGAAAAGATGGCTTTAAACTAGAGGGGGGTGAATTGTTTAAAGGGGTTTTCGCAAACTTTTCAAAACTAGAATGAACTTATTTCAGAAACCAATTGATTCAGCAATTCAGTTAGCCAACACAGCAAGTAAAAGTTGTAGTACCAGAAAAACAATCGGTTGTTTCGTAGAAACAATCGGTTGTTTATACCAGCAAACAACAAATAAACTGAATTTAAAGAGTTAGAGATAGAGAGATTGTACACAGTTGTTTATACTGGTTCACTCCAAACTAGAGCTACATCCAGTCTTCTCAGAAACCCTGAGGATATCCACTAAGCAATCACCACTTGATCACTTACACCACAACCAAGAGAATGACCTTGAAACACCTCCAGAAACACACTCTCCTTGGCCAACACTAAGATTGTTGATCTTGAACACCTCAAGAACACACAGCCAATCTCAGCAAACACAGAAACGAATTGTTCAAAAGATTACAAAGATTACACTTGTTACAGATGAATATCTGAAATCAATACAAGTAGAATCCTATTCCAGCACCTTGATCAATCACAAAAACTCTTAAGCAATCTCAGCACTTTGAAAACTCTCTAAGAAAAACTTTGTCAAAAGATTCTTAATTCTTAAAACTGTTTTTCTGAATATATTCAAAGATATAGTTTGTTATCAAATCTTAACAAACTCTTAAATTGCATTAAAAGATTGGTCAAAGCATTTAATGACTGGAGCATATACAGTTAAAGCATTTAAAGCTCAGTCAAAGAAAACAGTTTTTCTGTTATGGTTCCAAAACAAACAATCGGTTGTTTCCTCGAATCAATCGGTTGTTTTGGTACTTAACAGTTTCAACTATTTGAAAATAGTTTTCAATCTTTCTCAAAACACCTAAGTATAAACAATCGGTTGTTTCGACAAAACAATCGGTTGTTTCAACCTAGTTTGAAAAACATTTTACTTTTATAAAGATTGAGATGCTAATTGCTTGAGATTTAATACAAGGGTGGATTACAACATATAAACTACCCCAGAACAAAGCTTAAACAAGCACAGCAACATCAAGCAAAGCAGAGGCTTCAACATCCTTCAAAGGATTTGGATTCTTCAAAACATTGAACATCACAAGGTTCAACAAAACAAATGTGAAATTTGTAAACCCAACACCAAAGAGATAATGTTGGTAGGTAAGAGAGTCAATAATGTGTATCTTCTAGATATCTCTTCACCATGTTCAATTGGATGTCTTCTATCCAAGCAAGATGAATATTGGCTTTGGCACAGAAGAATTGCTCATATTCACATGAATCACTTGAACAAGTTAATTTCAAGGGATCTTGTGATTGGGCTACCAAAGCTCAAGTTTGAGAGGGATTACATTTATGAAGCATGCCAAAAAGGGAAACAAGTGAAAAGTTCCTTCAAAATCAAAAACTTGTTTCTTTTTTAAAACCTCTTGAACTTCTTCACATGGATCTCTTTGGACCCTCAAGAACTATGAGTCTTGATGGAAATTATTATGCTCTTGTTATTGTTGATGATTTTTCTAGGTACACTTGGACTCTTTTCTTGGAATTAAAGAGTGATGCCTTTTCTGCATTCAAAAAGCTAGCAAGAAGGTTGCAAAATAGAAAGAACAGCAACATAGGCTCTATTAGAAGTGATCATGGAGGAGAATTCCAAAATGAGAAGTAAAGCAAATTCTGTGAGAAGATGGGGATTCTACACAACTTCTCTGCTCCAAGAACTCCACAGGAGAATGGTGTGGTAGAGAGGAAGAACAGGTCTCTTGAAGAGCTAGCAAGAACAATGCTTAGTGAATCATCTCTTCCTAAGTACTTTTGGGCAGATGCAGTAAGCACTTCCTGTTATGTGATGAATAGAGTGCTTATAAGACCTATTCTGAAGAAGACTCCTTATGAACTCTTCAATGGAAGGAAGCCTAACATCAGTCATCTCAGAGTTTTTGGCTGTAGCTGTTTCGTTCTCAACAATGGAAAGGAAAATCTAGGGAAGTTTGATGAGAAAGCGGATCTTGGCATCTTCATAGGGTATTCTCTCACAAGTCAAGCATATAGAATCTACAACAGGAGGTTGATGACTGTAGAAGAATCAGTTCATTTTGTCTTTGATGAGGTAGATCGCAGAAACAATCAAATCCCAAAGACCAGTGCTGAAGAAGATGAACAGAGCATCAGTTTGGAGAAGCTGAAAATCTGTGCAAAAAAACAACCGGTTGATTCGCAAAAACAACCGATTGAAATTCTGCAAAAGAGTGAGTTGCCCAAAGAGTGGAGGATTCCTAGAGATCTGTCAGTGGAAAACATCATAGGGCAAATAAAGGAAGATGTCTCCACACGTAGCTCCATCTCAAACTTCTGCAGGCACACAGCTTTCGTCTCTCAAATTGAGCCAAAGTCAATTGATGAAGCTCTCAAGGATGAGAAATGGGTTGAAGCTATGCATGAGGAATTGAATCAATTTGCAAGGAATGAGGTATGGTTTCTTGTCCCTAGAACTGATGAAATGAACATTATTGGTTCGAAATGGGTTTTCAGGAAGAAGTTAGATGAAGATGGTGTGATCACAAGGAACAAACGAAGGCTAGTTGCCAAGGGCTACAATCAAGAGGGGGGCATAGATTATGGTGAAACCTTTGCTCCTGTTGCTAGATTGGAGGCTGTAAGGTTGCTGCTGGCATTTGCTTGTATGAGTGGTTTCAAACTCTTCCAAATGGATGACAAGAGTGTCTTCTTGAATGGCTACACCAATGAGGAAGCTTATGTAGATCAACCACCGGGCTTTGAAGATCATAAATATCCCAACCATGTCTTCAAGTTGAAGAAAGCTTTGTATGGACTGAAGCAAGCTCCAAGACAGTGGTATGAGAGGCTTAGCAACTTTCTGCTATCTCATGGTTATGAAAGGGGAATGGTAGACAAGACTCTCTTCATCAAAAAGTCAAATGCAGAAATAATTCTTGTGCAAATCTATGTTGATGGCATCATCTTTGGTGCTACACAAGATAGTTTGTGTGAAGAATTTGTGGCTGCAATGAAAGGTGAGTTTGAAATGTCTATGGTGGGAGAACTGTCTTTCTTTCTTGAATTGCAGGTTAAGCAAACAAAGGATGGGATCTTTCTATGTCAATCAAAGTATTGCAAGGAGATTCTCAAGAAAGTTGAAATGGAGAGTTGCAAAGAAGCAAGCACTCCAATGCCATCAAGTTGTTACATGGATGCTGATGCTGCTGGAAAGAATGTAGATCAAACAAAATACAGAGGATTGATTGGCTCTTTGCTTTATCTAACAGCTAGTAGGTCGGACATCGTGTTTGCGGTATGTTTATGTGCAAGATATCAAGCAAATCCTAAAGAGTCACACTTCAAAGCTGCAAAAAGAATTTTGAAATATCTCAAAGGAACATCATCTGTTGGGTTATGGTATCCTTCTCACTCTCCAATTCATTTAATTGGTTATTCAGATTATGACTTTACATGTTGCAAGCTAGATAGAAAGAGCACAAATGGCATTTGTCACCTTCTTGGCTCAAGCCTAATATCATGGCATAGCAAGAAGCAAGCATGTGTTGCTCTCTCTACTGCTGAGGCTGAGTATATTGCTACTGGGAGTTGTTGTGCACAGATTATGTGGGTCAAACAACAACTTGTAGACTTTGGATTACAAATCAGCAAGGTTCCTTTGATGTGTGATAACACAAGTGCCATCAATCTTACCAAAAATCAGATTCAGCACTCAAGGACCAAACATATTGAGATAAGGCATCATTTCATCAGGGATCATGTAAACAATGGGAACTGTGAAGTGAAGTTTGTGGAGACCAAACTGCAATTAGCTGACATTTTCACGAAACCTTTACCAAAAGAGAGGTTTTTCTTCCTAAGAAATGAGTTAGGTATCCTTGATCTTAATAATCTCTCCTAAATCTGTTTTGCTACATGCTAAAGTCTATTTGTGAGGACAAAATTAATTGGTTTTTGTATATCTTTATCTGAAACTGTGTAACCTGTTAAAATCTCTGATATAAAACTGTTTTCTACTACTGCTGCTGATAGAAACAACCGATTGTTTCGAGTAAACAACCGATTGTTTTTCAGGTTTTACACTTTAATAGTGTGAAAATCTAACCTGCTGCTGTAAGAAGCATTAGAATGTATATATGCTAGTTTTGCAGGTACTGCTTCAGATTCAATCAGATCAAACACAAGCACCAGGGATTTGTCTTCATCAAATAGGGGGAGATTGTTGAACCAAGTAGTGTTAAAGCTTTGAAGAATCCAAACCCTTTGAAGGATGTTGAAGGCTTGGTTGTGCTTGCTATTGCTGAGCTGTCTTAGTTAGGATTTGGGTAGTTTGAGTTTTGTAATCCACTCTAGATTGAATCCAAAGCATAGGCATTCTCAATCTTTTTAAAAGAAAAGTGTTTTTCAAACTAAGTGAAAAACAACCGATTGTTTTGTTGAAACAACTGATTGTTTTATTCTTAGGTGTTTTTAGAAAAGATTGAAAATTGTTTTTCAAATGGTTGAGCTGTTAAAACTAAAATAACCGATTGATTCGAGGAAACAACCGATTGTTTGTTTTGGTACCATAACAGAAAAACTGTTTTAGCTTTGACTGAGCTTTAAATGTTTTAACTGATTGCGCTCCAGTCTTTAATGCTTTGACCAATCTTTTAAATGCAATGAATAAGTTTCTTAAGATTTGATAACAAACAATATCTTTGAATATATTCAGAAAAACAGATTTGAGTAATAAGATTTTAACACAGGTTTTTGAGTTTTTCAAAGAGTTGAGATTGCTTAGAGATTGAGATTGATCAAAGAGTGCGAGATAGGATTTCTGCTTGTATTGATTTCAGATTTACTTCTGTAACAAGTGTAATCCTTGTATTTTGTTGAACAAGTTTATTTGTGTGTTTTGCTGAGAAGTGTTGTGTGTTCTTGAGGGGATCAAGATCAGCATTCTTAGTGTTTCAATCCAGCTCAAGTTGTTCCTAAGAATGTCAAGAATCATGTGTTCTTGTAGTTACATTCACATCACCCTTACTAAGCTCACTCCCCAAGCTTCTAGAATTTGCTAAGCTAAAGCCTAAAGATGCTTTTACAAAAGAGGTGTCTCATGTTTCCCTCTAAGCACCTTTCTAAACATTATTCTATATTATTTACAATTTAAAAGAAACTATAAAGAGAGATATTTAATATGAAGCCTATTATTTGAGAGTTTGTAGACTTCTTTATCTTTAGGCTTGATCTTCTCTTTGACTTCTTTTAATTTGTGAGAAGACTAGAAGGAAGAACTTCAAATGTGTAGGTGAAAATCCTCTTCCTTCATTAATAAAATCCTCTCCTAGTGGATATCCATCATACTCCCCGAGTTGGAGAGAATTCGTCCACGAATTCAGTACTCCTGCATAAAACAAAGTCAGTTTGCTATTATATAAGAGAAGACAAGAAGAAATGGGCAAACATGACTTATCACTTTGAAATGTTGGGAGTTCAGAAAAAGATGGTCTATACACAGACCATGTTGGAAAAGATTGTTTAGGAATGATATTATTTGGTAAAATAGGAAATATGAAAAAATCATCCTTAACATTCTTTATCCAATATGGTGTGGAAGTAGGAACCTTAGGTAATGAAAATGACAAAGAAGAAGAAGACCTTGTAGGCGTAGCACGAGTCAACAAAAGTGATTGAGTTGAGAAGGTATTAAGACTCGGTTTATCATGTACTTCAATTTCCTTTTCATTTTCTTTTTGAGTTTCTTTGGGATTGGTCCTATATGCTAAACGATGTGGTAAAGAAACCCTGGGCATTAAGTCTATTTGGTGTTCAATCCCTCTTAAAGGTGGTAAGCCTTTAGGAGGATCTTGAATCACATCTTCACAGTCCTTTACCAAATTGTCCAAACATGTGGGACTATCCTTAGCCGACTCACAGTCAATAGTCCTAGGAATAGCTAAAAAAATAGGCTTTTGAGTAACTATTACCCTTTTAACTTGTTGTGTGGACATGAGAAGGCTTCTCTTGGAATTTTTTATATCATTTTCTTTCTCTCTTTTTTCTCTCATTTTAACTTGGTCCTCATGTACTTCCTTTGGAGAGAGAGACTTAAGAGTGACTTTGTGTCCATGGAAGTGAAAAGACATTTTGTTGGTAAAGCCATCATGAAAAACTTTTCTATCAAATTGCCATGGCCTACCTAAAAGAATATGTGTGGCTTCCATTGGGACAACATCACACAAGACCTCATCTTTATATTTACCAATAGAAAATGTAATGAGGACTTGCTTGTTAACAACTATCTCACCCACCTCACTCAACCATTGTAACTTGTAGGGCTTGGCATGAGAGATGGTAGGCAATCCAAGTTTGTCTACCACTCTTGTGCTTGCCACATTCGCACAACTTCCCCCATCCACAATCAAAGAGCATACTCTATCACTAATAAGACACCTTGAATGAAAAATATTTTCTCTTTGAGTTTCATCAAAAGGTTTTAAAACTTGTCCAAGCATGCGTCTTATTACTAATAGGTCACCCTCATGTGGGCTTTCACTTTCACTCTCACTTGGGGATCTAGAAGGTGAGGAATGTCTAGAAGATTCGGACCCATCACTACTATCTACCCCATCATGCATATACATAGCTCGTTTAGAAGGGCAATTAGAAGCAATATGTCCATAGCTTAAGCATTTAAAACACTTCTTACTAGACGATTTAGGTGGTGATTTAGGCCTAGAATTGGAAGTGGAAGGCTTAGACTCTCTAGGTTTGAAAGTAGAGTCCTTAGAAGGGATATTTGAAAAAGAGTTATTTTTATTTTTCCAAGAAGAGTGGTAGTAGTTATCCTTAGAAGAATTTTTGAAAGCATTTTTCCTTGCAAGTTGATTTTCAATTTTGCTAGCAAGGTGCACCACATTTTCCAAAGAAGAATATTCTTGTAACTCTACCACGTCTTGAATGTCCCTTCGAAGGCCACTCACAAACCTAGCTATCTTAGCTTCCTCACTCTCATCCATATTAAGTCGAATTAAAAGCGTGTCTAGTTGTTTAAAGTAATCATCCACACTTAGCGTGCCTTGATGAAACCGTTGGAGTTTCAACATTAGGTCTTTCCTAAAGTGTGGGGGTACGAATCTAGCGCGTAAACATGCTTTCAAATCGTTCCAAGAGACCACGGGCGACCTCTTGTGTAGGTCAATGTCCATGAGGTATTGATGCCACCATTGCATGGCATAGTCCAAAAATTCTAAAGAAGCTAACTTAACCCTATGCTCATCCCTAACCCCATTTACATCAAAAATTTGGTCAACCTTAGCCTCCCATCCTAAGTATACATTGGGATCACTATCACCACTAAAACTAGGAAGTTTTACATTTGGAGAACAAGGGCCAGCCACATGTTGGCGCCTCTCTTCATGGTGATGATGTCTTGGCCTTGGATTATCTTCATAATAACCATGGGAGTGCCTTGAAGAATGCCGACTAGGAGGAGGAGTTCTTCTCTCACGGTTTTGATGCATTTCTTCTCGGTTTAACTCCAAACTTTGGAGCCGTGCTTCCATCTTCCTTATCACCTCAAAATAGTGAGCATTGGATTGCTTGGCATTCTTTAAGTCTTCATAAAGGGCTGCCTTTTGTGGTGAGCACGGTTTGGAGGACTCTCCACTAGAGAAATGAGCCATGAGCAGAAAATACACAAAAACAGCAAACAAAAACAGTGAAAGAAACTTGTTAAACAATTAAAAACAGTGAGATATAGGTTGCTGGAAAATGCCCAAGAAAGCACTCAAACCACTCCAAGAAAATATTTTGTCCTCAACCAAACCTTGCTTGTGAAATGGAGTAGCTTCAAGTGAAATATGTTACAGCAAACCAACTTACTTAAGAACAAGTCTCCACACAACTTTAAGAAGAACAAAAAGACAAGCAAGAAAAAGGTGTAAACAATAAAAGCTAAACCAAAAACAGAGAGTAATGTATGACAAACTAGAAAGAATATGAATGAAAGACAATCAAGAAAAATAAGGAACTCAATGAATAAAGAAGGCACACAAAAAGAGTCCTAAAGAAAAGTGCTAGAGTAGATTAAAGAAAACAGAAAACAGCTACTGGAATTTTTTTTTTTTTAAAAGCAAACTGTGCTATGTTTACAGATTTAACTGTACCGATTGAAAGCGAACTGGAATGTGAAAAATTAACCACAGAAACTTCAATGTCTTAACTCAAAAATGGCACTGGAATGAGGTAAAAACAGTAAGCCAATTGAGAGAAATAAATTTTTCAAAATTGCTGCCCAATTACCGTATTCTTTTCGGCAGTATTGTACACTTTTCGTATTTTATTTATCATTTTTTGTGTACTTGGAATTTTTGAGTGATTCTTTTTTCTATGCTTTTGTAACACTTTGAAGTATGTAAATCCAAATTTTCAGAAATTTCCTATGAGCCAATTAATTGCAGTAAATTGAAAACAGTAGCACGTTTGTAAGAAAACAGAGGAGCCTATTTAGGAATGAAAAACAGTATGATGAACTAGCAAAGACATAATGGAAATTGTGTAAAGGAACTTGTATAGAATGAAAATACAAGCATGAACTCAAATCTAAAAAGGAAAATGCACAAAGGATCAAGCAATAAACTCAAAAAACAGAAAGTAAACCAAAGCAAGAAACAATTAAAGCAATAAAAGTACTACTAGAAGTAATGACAATTATGGAATAACATGACTAAGACAAAACTTGACATGATTACAAAATTAAAAGACATATAACAAGATATAACCACAAGTGAAAGGAAGCTTAAGGTCAGCTCTAGGAAGGAGAATGCCATTCCAAAAGAGCAGCCATACTCATATGAACAATGAGTGCTAAAGTCCTTTTCACAAACACATGGTGTAACAAAAGAAAACAGCAAGAAAACTCAAAATAAATCCTAAAACAGAATGGTAAACAACTTGAATTAAAGAGCTCTTGAAAGTGAAGTGCAATACAACTCAAGAATTAAGCAAAAACAAGCCTAGACTCTAGATACCACATGATGTGAATGTAACTACAAGAACACATGATTCTTGACATTCTTAGGAACAACTTGAGCTGGATTGAAAGGCACTTTACTTTAGAATTGGATCAATGTTCTAAATTCAAGAACTCACCAAAACTTAGCACCAACCAAGACTCATATGGAAGTCCATGTATTGTCAAATTGAATCAAACACAAGGAATGAAGAACAAGAATTAAAAACTGGACAGAATTGAAAAGCTAGCTACTGAACCAAATAGAATAAATGGAAACCAAGCTGAAAACAGAAATGTAAACGGTAGAAAAATGAAGGAAAACACTAGGAAATTAAGCTACCAAATGGAAATTGAAGAAAAGGAAGAAGAACACTTATAGAAGAAGATGCTTGCTGGATTTTGAGAATTGGAAGAAGCCATTCACGCCACTTGGAACCTTGAACCAAGATAAGTGATGGAGTGCCACCACTTGAAGCTCACCATAGCTCACAAGATAAGGCAAAGAAGAGGAAGACTCAAAACTCACAAATTCTCTCCAAAATTGAGTATAGTCTCTCTACTATAAAATTCCAATCTGAATTGTGAAGGACCTAAGCCCTCCTTTTATAGGAGTAAGGGCTGGTCATTTACATAGCTTATTCCCTAAGCTACCCAAAAAACTCCTAAGATCACACCCCCTTACTAAGCTCACTCCCCAAGCTTCTAGAATTTGCTAAGCTAAAGCCTAAAGATGCTTTTACAAAAGAGGTGTCTCATGTTTCCCTCTAAGCACCTTTCTAAACATTATTCTATATTATTTACAATTTAAAAGAAACTATAAAGAGAGATATTTAATATGAAGCCTATTATTTGAGAGTTTGTAGACTTCTTTATCTTTAGGCTTGATCTTCTCTTTGACTTCTTTTAATTTGTGAGAAGACTAGAAGGAAGAACTTCAAATGTGTAGGTGAAAATCCTCTTCCTTCATTAATAAAATCCTCTCCTAGTGGATATCCATCAGTGTTGGTGTGTTGGCCAAGAGAAGTGTGTGTCTTGAGGGGATAAGGTCACTTTCTTGGTTGTGTTGTAAGTGATCTAGGTTTGATTGCTTAGTGGAATTCCTCAGTGGTTTCTGAGAAGACTGGATGTAGCTCTGGGTTTAGAGTGAACCAGCATAAACATCTGTGTGCATTCTCTCTATCCCTAACTCTTTAAATTCAGTTTTGATATTTGTTTACTGGTCTAAACAACCGATTGTTTTACTGGTGCTGTGCTTTTAGCGTTGTTTTTTGAAAAACTGATTTCTCAATCAAGGTATTCTCGAAGTAATTCCATTCAAGGCTTAAAAGTTTGCGAAAACCCTCTTTAAACAATTCACTCTCCCCCACCCCTCTAGTTTAAAGCCATATATTCTAACAGATTACACATACTTGAAAAAGGCAGAAAGCAGTCATGAAGAAGTAGATGAAGATAAACAATTACATGTAGATGAAGTCCAACCAAATAAAGAAGTGAACATGTTTCCTAAAATGAACGATGAACCGAGGAAACGTTTCAAGAGTGTTGTTTTGAAAACACCTTGGACCACATATTCAAGGAGGAAGCCAAAAAACCCAAAAATTGATGCTTAATTACTTTATTAATAGATATGTTTTTAGGTGCTTTCTGTTTTTAAGTTAGTGGATGTATGCCTTATTGACATTGTTGAAACCATTGTAATTTGTAGTATTGCACAAATATTTTTGTTCAGAAGTAATTTATTGTGGAAACTCTCAATGTGTTAGTGGATTAATTTTGTTATTCATTAATAGTATTGTTATTTATTAATTTTGTAGTATTGTTTATATTATTGAACTTTGTACTGAATGTTGGCAAGTATATTGTCAACCCTCTTTGCATCCAAAAAACTCAAAAGCAAGTTGTCACTTGCAGAACCAAATGACTGTGCAAAAAGTTCAACATAGGTCATAGTTAAAATCAAAGGGGTCCCCACTTACATTAAAACAAAAGAATTTCAGGTAGTCTTTCACCATTGAATGGCCTGAACCTCCAATGAGGTCCCTGGACTCCCATCTGACCATCTTTGCATCCAAAAAACCCAAAACTAATAACTCACTTGGAGGACCAAATGACTGTGAAAAAAGTTCAACATAGGTCCCCAATTGTATGAAAAATGTATAAAAGACTACATAATACGTAAGTTACCTTAATTGTTATTAACATGTCTCCTAGACCAGTGTGCTTGCATGATTTGATAACACAACTTAGGAGTGGGAAAACATCTAACCCTTTCAAACTTCCTAGGAATGATATTTGTTCACAACCACGTCCATCAATTTGTCCTTCAGAATAAAATTAAAACATCATTAGACATAAAATTTTGTGGTTCCATTCTAAAAAACCTGATTCAATATTACCTTGGAATTGAAGGAATTTTTCTGCCCATTTTCATGGGTTACATGTAAAATCACACTTATAAGTTTGTTGACCTATACGGTTTATAAATTCTTGGTGTTTACTGGTTGGTCAGAGTTTCGATTAAGAATCACGGCTTGCACATTACCAGCTGGTCCCGGAATGACAATAGTATTGTGTACATAACTACCAATGTCGTTGTTGTCGATATCAAGCCCTTCCCATGGCTCCATTTGGAATGGATGTTTACTTAAAAAAATTCAAATATGTCATGTGATATATGTATCAACGATGGGCACATGTAATGTTTGAAGGAAGAGGGACTATGAGTGCATTGTGTCAAAAAGTGAATGTCATGTCTAATTAATTAAGATAAGATAAAATATTTGCACATCTTTTCTAGATGAGGTGCAGTACGACTTTCTAAAAAGTAAAACAAATATGGCGGAAGTATACTTTTGTTGCAGGAAAACTTTTTTCAGGTGGTAGGTTGCATTCATAAATGTTGAATTTCCACATAAATAATATTATATTGCAGCAATTCACGTAACCAAACTTTCATTTTCCTTCACACATTAAAGACAAATCCGTGCCATTCATCAAACTACAGCAGAGTCCGTTTCCATTCAAATTTTTTTCAAACTGAAAAGTAAACGTGGATCATTCATTCATAGCAATCCTTCTTCTTCATCGCATTTACTACACATTGAACTTAGCACAAAAGAATTGAAGGTACTGTTGCATTGAAGTATTGAAGGTACTCTTTCATTCAATTTATTTGTTCCTTTCTTATTTGTTGCAGTCAATTCCATGGTGCATTCAATTTATTTATTCCTTTCTTACCCACATTTTTGTCTCTTCATGGTGCCCCTATGACGCACGTTGTTGTTGTACCTTATGTATATAAATGAATAGAGTTGTTGTTGTACCTTAGTTTCTCTCTTCATGACAATCCATCCATAGGTTTAGCCAACTTCTGAATAAATTCTATGTCAAAAGATTCTCTACATTCTTTAACAGCTTCCCATGAATACTTGCACATGCAGTCCCCGTCGGATCCTGTAAAGCCAAAAATTTAATATGCAACTTCTTATGCAAAATGTATGAAACACTACATAATACGTATGTTACCTTAATTGTTATTAACATGTCTCCTAGACCAGTGTGCTTGCAAGATTTAATAATACAGCTTAGGAGTGCGAAAACATCTAACTCTTGCAAACTTCCTAGAAATGATATTTGTTCACAACCACGTCCATCAATTTGTCTTTCAGAATAAAATTAAAACATCATTAGACATAAAATTTTGTGGTTCCATTCTAAAAAATGTGATTGAATATTACCTTGGAATTGACGGAAATCTTTTGCCCATTTCCATGGGTTGGATGTAAAATCACGCTCATAAGTTTGTTGACCCGTACAGTATATAAATTCTTGAGTATTTACTAGCTGGTCAGAGTTCCGATTAAGAATCATGGCTTGCACATTAACACCTGGTCTCGAAATGACATTAGTAGTGGAGTTGCAACGGCGTACATAACTACCAATGTCGTTGTCGTCGATATCAAGCCCTTCCCATTACTCCATTTGGAATGGATGTTTCCTTAAAAAAATTCAAATATGTCATGCGATATATGTATCAACGGTGGGCACAGGTAATGTTTGAAGGAAGAGGGACTATGAGTGCATTGTGTCAAAAAATGAATGTCATGTCTAATTAATTAAGATAAGATTAATGCAAAGATAAAATATTTGTACATCTTTTCTAAGTGAGGTGCAGTACGACTTTTTAAAAAGTAAAGCAAATATGGCTTTTTAAAGCATTTAAGGTGGAAGTATACTTTTGTTGCATGTACACTTTTTGCAGGCGGTAGGTTGCATTCATAAATGTTGAATTTCCACTTAAATAATATTATATTGCTCCATTTCACGTAACCAAATTTTTATTTCTCTTCACACATTAAAGACAAAATTTGTGCCCTTCATCAAACTACAACAGCGTCTGTTTCCATTCAATTTTTTTTCAAACTGAAAAGTAAACGTGGTTCATTCATTCATAGCAATCCTTCTTCTTCATTGCATTTACTACCCATTGAACTTAGCACAAAAACATTGAAGGTACTGTTGCATTGAAGTATTGAAGGTACTCTTCAATTTAATTTTTTTGTTCCTTTCTTATTTGTTGCAATCAATTCCATGGGGCATTCAATTTATTTATTCCTTTCTTACCCACATTTTTGTCTCTTCATGGTGCCCCTATGACGCACGTTGTTGTTGTACCTTATGTATATAAATGAATAGGGTTGTTGTTGTACCTTAGTTTCTCTCTTCATGATAATCCATTCATAGGTTTAGCCAACTTCTAAATAAATTATATCTCAAAAGATTCTCTACATTCTTTAACAACTTCCCATGAACACTTGCACATGCAGTCCCCGTCGGATCTTGTAAAGCCAAAAATTTAATTTACAACTTCTTATGCAAAATGTATGAAAGACTACATAATAAGACTACCTTAATTTTTATTAACATGTCTCCTAGACCAGTGTGCTTGCATGATTTGATAACACAACTTAGAAGTGGGAAAACATCTAACTCTTTCAAACTTCCCAAAAATGATATTTGTTCGCAACCATGTCCATCAATTTGTCCTTCAAAATAAAATTAAAACATCATTAAACATAAAATTTTGCGGTTCCATTCTAAAAAACGTGATTGAATATTACCTTAGAATTGAAGGAAATTTTTTGCCCATTTCCATGGGTTGGATGTAAAATCACGCTCATAAGTTTGTTGACCTATACGGTTTATAAATTCCTGAGTATTTACTAGCTGGTCAGAGTTCCAATTAAGAATCATGGCTTGCACATTAACCTCTGGTCCCGAAATGACATTAGTAGTGGAGTTGCAACGGCGTACATAATTACCAATGTCGTTGTCGTCGATATCAAGCCCTTCCCATGGCTCCATTTGAAATGGATGTTTACTTAAAAAATCAAATATGTCATGTGCTATATGTATCAACGCACAGGTAATGTTTGAAGGAAGAGGGACTACGAGTGCATTGTGTCAAAAAGTGAATATGATGTCTAATAAATTAAGATAAGATAAAGTAAAGATAAAATATTTCTAAATCTTTTCTAGGTGAGATGCAATACGACTTTCTAAAAAGTAAAGAAAATATGGCTTTTTAAAGCATTTAAGGTTGAAGTATATTTTTGTTGCAGGTACAATTTTTGCAGGCGGTAGGTTGCATTCATAAATGCTGAATTTCCACTTAAATAATATTATATTGTTGCAATTGACATAACCAAATTTTCATTTCCCTTCACATATTAAAGACAAAATACGTGCATTTCATCAAAATACTGCATCGTCCGGTTCCATTCAATTTTTTTTTCAAACTGAAAAGTAAACGTGGTTCATTCATTCAGAGCAATCATTTTTCTTCATTGCATTTACTACACATTGAACTTAGCACAGAAGCATTGAAGGTACTTTTGCATTGAAGTACTGAAGGTACTCTTGCACTCAATTTATTTGTTCCGTTCTTATTTTTTTGCATTCAATTCCATGGTGCATTCAATTTATTTCTCCTTTTCTTACCCACATTTTTGTCTCTTCATGGTGCCCCTATGATGCACGTTGGTGTTGTACCTTATGTATATACATGAATAGGGTTGTTGTTGTAACTTAGTTTCTCTCTTCATGACAATCCATTCATAGGTTTAGCCAACTTTTCCATAAATTCTACGTCAAAAGATTCTCTACATCCTTTAACACCTTCCATTGAACACTTGCACTTGCAGTCCACGTCAGATCCTGTAAAGCCAAAAGTTTAATACAAAACTTCTTATCCAAAATGTATGAAAGAGTACATAATACGTATGTTACCTTAATTGTTATTAACATATCTCCTAGACCAGTGTGCTTGCATGATTTAATAACACAACTTAGAACTGGGAAAACATCTAGCTCTTTCAGACTTCCGAGGAATGATATCTGTTCACAACCACGTCTATAAATTTGTTCTTCAGATTAAAATTAAAACATCATTACACATAAAATTTTGCGGTTCCATTCTAAAAAACGTGATTGAATATTACCTAGGAATTGAAGGAAATTTTCTGCCCATTTCCATGGGTTGGATGTAAAATCACGCTCATAAGTTTGTTGACCAATACGGTTTATAAATTCTTGAGTGTTTACTGGCTGGTCAGAGTTCCGATTAGGAATCACGGCTTACACATTACCAGTTGGTTCCGTAATGACATTAGTAGTGGAATTGCAACGGCGTACATAACTATAAATGTCGTTGTCGTCGATATCAAGCTCTTCCCATGACTCCATTTGGAATGGATGTTTACTGAATAAAATTCAAATATGTCATGCGATATATGTATCAACGATGGGCACAGGTAATGTTTGAAGGAAAAAGGACTATGAGTGCATTGTGTTAAAAAGTGAATGTCATGTCTAATTAATAAGATAAGATAAATGCAAAGATAAAATATTTGTAAATCTTTTCTAGGTGAGATTCAGAACGACTTTCTAAAAAGTAAAGCAACTATGGCTTTTTAAAGCATTTCAGGTGGAAGTATACTTTTGCTGTAGGTACACTTTTTGCAAAATATGTATTGGGAAGGTGGAGTAAAAATATAAGACGAAAGCACACGTACATAAGATCATCCTATGGCACAAAAGACAAGGATCCACAAGTTGAAGGGTATGATGGATTGTGCAAGAAGTTTTATGACATAGCTAAACATGCCAACAGGGAAATTAATACAACAGAAATCTTGCATAAACATCTTAACAAATTTGTGTTGGAATATGGTCAACGAAGACATGATAAAGATAGAACAAAACATAACATTTGTGGAGGTCCTAAACAACCAACACCAAGTACTCCTACCAAAACAATCAACATCAACGATGATATCCGTAGCCCTATACTTGTGAAAAGAAAGGGTCAGCCGCGATCAACACGACAAAAATCCAGGTCTGAATGTACTAGACGTCAACTTCCTAGTCATCCAACTACGGTTAGTAAAACTATTTCATTTCAATACCTTTTCGTCATTTTCTTTACTATGATATATGAAATGTAAATATTCTATCTAATTCACAACTAAATGCCTTAGGGAATTGAGGAAGGAAGTTATGTCGGAGGTGTTCAAGCAAAGTTGCCTGATGAAACTGAAGGGAACATGAATACACTGAATGAGATGACTAATGCAATTCCAGGGGTACGTGTCTATTGTATTTGTTGTTGTACTCCATCACTATTTTCGATGTTTAGAACTTCTTGTTTTGTTCAATTAGTACGAATTAAATTGTAGGTGTCAAGTACGGAGTCTGTTGGCTTTCTTTCACTGTTGAACTCAGTCGACACTAATTTACCAATAATTCAAGAATCAAATGCATCGCAGTTGTTTAGGTTTGTGACCTTAAACCCAAGAAATATTGTATACATATAAATTTGTTCATATAAGTTAAATTCATTCTTTGGTTGCAGGTTGTAATGAAGGAAGCAAACAACTTTTTGCACACAAGGAAGTGTTTTATATGACATAGAAGAAAACCTTTATGATTTTTGGTGCATCACAACTCCTCACTATTTTAACATTGTACATGAGATACATTCCTATATGTATTGAATATATTTGTTGTGCTGCAAGTTTAACTTACAAATGAATTTCATGTCTTCTTTGTTTGAATAAATGGTTATATAAAAACCATTCTTGCACCACTTGGTTGTACCTTGGGTATTGAACAAAATGATAAGCATAATGTGTTCAAAATATAATCATTTAAAATTTGTTGCATTCAATTTCATTGAATTGAATGACAATTAGGTTGCTCATAAAATTATTTTAATCCCCTCCCCTGCATGCATGCAGTTCCAGTCACAAAAAGCAACATGAAAGCCATAACCATGCAGAAAGTTATTCACGGGTCCCCACTTATTAACACATGGGTCCCCACTTACACAATAAGGGTTCCAATGACCACCACATCATGCTAAAACCCACCCAATTAACAGTCATACCCTCCAATGTGTCACTTACACACAACATTCAATTTATGTTCCAGGAATCCAAAAAAAAATTGGAAACAATTAGCATGCAGAAAGTTATTCTTGGGTCCCCACTTATTAACACATGGGTTCGCACTTACACTATAAGGGTTCAAGTGACCACCACATCATGTTATAACCCACCCAATTAACATTAATACACTCCAACTATGTGTCACTTACACACAACATTCAGTTCCACTTACAGGAATCCAAAACAAAATTGAAGACAATGATCATGCAGAAAGTTATTCATGGGTCCCCACTTATTAACACATGGGTCCTCACTTACATTATAAGGGTTCCAATCCACCAGATCATGCTAAAACCCACCCAATTAACATTCATACACTCCAACTATGTGTCACTTATACACAACATTCAATTCCACTTCCAGGAATCCAAAAACAAAATTGAAGACAATGACCATGCAGAAAGTTATTCATGGGTCCCCACTTATTAACACATGAGTCCCCACTTACACTATAAGGGTTCCAATGACCACCACATCATGCTAAAATCCACCCAATTAACATTCATACCATCCAACTATGTGTCAGTTACACACAACATTCAGTTCCACTTCCAGGACTCCTTATACTTTGTGTTGAAATTAAAATTAATCAGGTTCTTATGTTTACAAAAGCAAACATGTTCAATCTTCTCAACATTGTTACTGTCATAATGAGAAGGGGGATAGATGATATGCTCTTTGGGAATTCTATCACAGTTCTATTTTTCAACTTCCATGAGCCTTTTGTATTTGTTTTCTCATTTTTTTGAAAAAGGAAGCGCAAGTTGAATTCAAGTTATATCTTGATTGACAAGTTTGTGCATATTAGGTGTCAATTATAATGGTTTAGAAGCGTGGGACAGAGCCTAGTTTGTTTGGACCAAATTATTTGTTTTGTATCTCATATGCATAAGGTATTTTTTTCCCTTAAGAATCATGCTCCATTTGTAGGTTACTTACATATAGTTTGGCAGAACTACAGATGGAAGGTGATTGGCATAACTACAGATGGAAGGTGATGGGAATTGTCAGGTTTTTTTCTCTTATGGAAAAAATAAATTATATGCCAACTAACAGTTTCCATGTCATTTGATACTTTGTTATATGTTCCTTTCCTATTATAACATTGTGTCTAATATAATCTGCAAAATATTACTGGACAGTTTAGAGCATTAGCAGATCACCTGTTCCACAAGCCCCAATATCACAAGCATGTTAGGAGGAAGGTTATAAAGGAGGTGTGTTTTTTATTCTCTGTTTTTCTGTTGGTAGAGCTCAACAGTGTAGTTAGCTATAAAAAGGATGTTGTAAGGTTGTTTTTCAGAACAGACTCAATTTGTAATTCCTTATATTTTTCTCCTAATTCAATATATTCTGAATCCATCCATTCTTTGGAATTCCCTCTTCTTCCAATTCTTCAAGTTTCCTACTCCTAGTCTTGAAACATATATGAGTCATTTTCCCCTTTCACTCAATTTCACTGTGGAAATTTCATTCTCTTTGACAGTAATAGATATCTAATAAATTTACTGTTGCATTTTATTCAGCAACCCTGAGGTAAATTAAACTAGTCACTAACGTCGTAAAGACCAGGCTCTGTATAAACTCACAATGCATTCGAAAACCAAAAAACGCCCACAAACCTAATGCTTCAAAAAACGACCACAAAAAGAAAACCCACTGACCTCTTCGCAACCGTTTGCAACCTCTTCGCACTTCGTCTGCAACCGCTTCGCATTCCTTCCGCAACGTTCTACTTGCGTTTGAGCAGCACCCAAACTCCACTAGGGTTCAGCGGTTTCTGAAACGAAATTCACCCGCACTCCATTAGGGTTGAGCGATTTCGCCAAACGAAAACTCTAGGCTCAAGTAATCACCTGCAACCTCTTTGCACTTCCAATGAAACCTTTTCAGACTCTACCACACTCCGTCGCACCGTCCTCGCCTTCTTAGGGTTCAACGTTTTTGCGCTGCACCTCTCAAGCTTCTTCTTTTTTCCCACTGCACCTCTCAATAGGGTTTTTTCAAAACAAAATCCCATGCTATTTCATTTGACAAAAATGCCCCTTGCCATGTCAGCTTCACAGCCACCTTAGCAAGGTGTAATCTGGAGCAAAGAGGGAACGAGTGTTGAAAAATCATTTTCCTTTGGAAATAAATCGTTCATGTTCATTTTATAATTAAAAATATGTAAAAATGGTTCAAGTTCCTAAATTATGGGTTGAATTATAATTATTCTATCAATTAAAATCCATAGTATTTATCCTTTTATATGTAATATTATTGAATTATGGCACTTATCAACTCCTCCAACCTAGAATCTTTCTTGTCCTTAAGCAAAGTAAATGAATATAAATAAATCATCTTTGAATTCAAATATCAAACAGTTTTATTTACTAAACAACAGGCTAAATTATAAACTTACGGTGGTTCCAACTTCAAATATAGCAAAATCAACTTCCAATATAATATTGAAACAATGAAAGTCCTAATTAATGGGAGCACAAACCTCGACTAAGTAAGAGCACAAACCACGAATCACAAACTAGTGAAAAGAAGGTATGAGACGAAGCACGAACTGATAAGGAGAATGGGGAGAATGATGAAAAACAAATTTCAAACTGACAAGCAAGATTAGGGTTGAAAGATTTTGATGTTGGAGAATAGAGTTTGGGAATAAAGAAGCTGAAATTTTTGTTGTTGGAAAATAAAGTTACGAGTTGAAATTGTTTTATAGTAAACAAATAATAAGTTGAAATTGTTTTATACTGAACAAATATAATAGGTACTTTATCTTAGTTCTATTCTCAACTGATATAATAAATTTTATGTTTATTATAAAAATATTATCACACCATTTCTAAAACAAACATCATAAAAAAATTATTATTGTTCCTATTTCTTACAAATGACATTATAATATATATTAAAAGAAGATAGTAATATATATATACAATTTTATACATATAGATAAATTGTATTTATTTATAATAAAAAAATTATCAACAAAAAATAATAAATAAATGTATGTTTCAACCTTTATAAAAAAAAATAATCTTTAATCTTCCTCTAACAGACATATAACCTCCAACATACCACTAAAAACACACCTACCAAATATATTTACAATAAAATTTTATTTACTAAATTTAAAATATTATTATATTATTTACAATAAAATGATATCATGACAATAATCTTATTGCTATAGTAAGTAACATCGTAGACATGTGATGGTAAGAACTACAAATTAAACGGGGAAAACACAGTTCACATGATACAGAAGTATCATCATTGAACTATATTTATTAAGCTGTTTCAACACCACCGTACAAACCTGTGGTCGCCGAATAATGTTTTTATGGTTCACCAGCATGGTCTACATGGGTGGCTATCAATGTTATCAAAAAGCTCCACTCGCTTTCATTATTATTTTATTTTCTTTACTGTGACATCAAAAAACAAAGCCAATAAGACCTAACAAAGACTTTAGAATCACCACGACCTTCATTTTATAACATAATATAATATTAAGCGTTTCACTGTCACTCAAATTTGATAATTCATTTACAATAGTTTATTGTATTTTTTATAGAATTAAATTGAATTTATAATGTAATGTTCTTAATTCTAAAAACTAAAATAGTAGTTTAATTGTTTGAATAGAGTACGTGCTTGACCATTAGAATTTGTAAATAAAACTTCTTAAGCCTTGTGACATGACCTCAAGGACCAATTTGATATGAGGGTGAAAATAGTGAAAAACACATGTATAAAATTTATTAAAAAATTTGTATTACAAATTTTACCTTATAAATTAGTTTTATAATATTGAGTTAAGGTTAAAGTTTACTTTTTAATAAAAAACAATAAAAATTGATATTCAGCACGCATTCGTAAATCAGAGAGATACAAATGCGGTCATAGAGCCGCATTTGTAAATTAGATTTACAAATGCGGTTATTTAAAATAACCGCATTTGTATCTTCTTTTGAATGAGGGTTTAGGATTTAGGGGTTTAAGATTTACGAATGCGGCTCTGGTAATAATCGCATTCGTAAATCACATTTACGAATGCGGCTCTGGTAATAACCGCATTCGTAAATCACATTTACAAATACGGCTTTGGTAATAGCCGTATTTGTAAATCTTATTTTTTTTATTTACAAATGCGGCATTGGTAAATAACCGCATTTGTAAATAGTGTTTTTTTTTTAAAGTACAATTTGTATTGTCCCTAAACCATATAAATTAACCTGCATAATGATCAAACCCAGCCAAACAAATACAGAAATATAGATATAAATTGAGAGCATCAAAATGTACATTTACAAGTAATCAAATTACATATAATAAAACCACTATTGATGACCTCTGCTAGAGTTATAAAAATTTATGAAATATGTGGACCAAGATTCTCAAACATATGAAATGCCTTCCGAATTCATTGGTGTTTCTTCTGTGAATAACTGCATTGCAAAATATAGTTGGCATAAATTAGTTTTTAGATATATATATATATATATATATATATATATGTGTGTGTGTGTGTGTGTGTGTGTGTGTGTGTGTGTGTGTGTGTGTGTGTTCAAGAATTATAAAAATGATTTAACATATAGTACCTCTTTCCAACCAGTTTTAACACCTAGTCTTATAATGGTAATCATCCATTGCATAATGTAATAGCCACACTCATAGCTTCCTGGTTGTTTATTACACTATAATTCAATAAAAAAGTAATATGTTAGTATATTGATAAACAATGATAATAGAGAAAGAAAAAAATTACAAACCTTTATTCTTATCCAGTTCAAATTATTTGAACTGGATCGACCTTTTAGGATGTTATATCCACGCCATGAACTGGTTAATACAAAAAACCTCGTTAGTAGATGGTTAATTAGTAACATATACAAAGTTAAGTTTATAATGTACTTACGTATCAATGATATCCTTAAATTTTGTGGGAATCTTCTTGTGTAGGGAACAGAACCACACAGCAGTCTTATCAACCATTGATAAGACAAGTAACTGTCAATGATGCCTATATCATCCATGAAAAGAGTTAGTAAATATTTAAAAGATGAAATATTTGATGACATATAATTAAACTTACTCGTTAATATAAGGGCATAAATAAATTTGTTTTCCCTCTTTTTCCAGGGTGTTAGTGATGTATGCTTGAGTCTCATATGAGTTTGGTCCAACGGGATTAGTATATGCAGGATCTAAGAATCCATACATATTTTCCTTCCCCTCAGTGATACAGACTCTATGCGAAAACCTTCAAGTTTTTAGTTAAAGCATAATCAATAATAATTTAACATAAAGTAAATTGAATAATAGGTAAAGATACTTACATCATAAAAAATTGAATTATACTTATATTGAGCTCCTAATTCCCAGATATAAATTCTGATAAATCTGTGTTGTACATCAACAGTGGCAGTTCAGTGTTTATTTTAAAAAATGTATCATCCCACGGAACTGGAAAAGGTTCATTGCCAATCTGACTAGCAATGAGACGTAAGGAAGCTATAGGATCGTCAACTGGAACCTCACGCTTCTTTCCCGGACTTGGTGGCCGAAAAGGTTTCTACAAGATAAACAACATTTGTATTAAATTATATGTAATATATAAATATAAATAAAAAATAATATAATGAAATGAAATTATTACATGAGGTTCAGGCATAAATCGAATAAGCTCTCTGGGCCAGGCAACGAATGTCTGAAATGCATCGGCCACAGTGGTTACCTCATCTGAAGGTAGTGGAACACGAGCATCAATAAATCGTACTTTTTCAACTGTTACCTTCGCCACATCAGGGGAGAGAGGAACGTTATGTAAGGTGGTGGCGTCTTGATAGACTTTTCCAAGGGCCACCACCCGAGGAAGTTTGCCGCCCACTACCAGTAGCTCACAATCCTTCGTCTGCCCATTGATATCATCCCCTGATGTTGGAGGAGCCACATAACTCCCCTTTGTGCTCTTGGGAGTGGGACTAACAAGGGGTTCAATCGGCTCAGCACAAACTTGTTGCGATAGAAACTCTTGTCGCATTCGATCATTCTCCTTTTTCATCTCTAGCCACATCAAATCAGTCTCCTTTCTCATCTCCTCCATTAATTCTTCACGTATCTTAGTCTTCATTTGAGTTTCGTTCTCTTTGGAGGAGGAGGATCACTGTCGTTCTGAAACTCCAAAATATAGTTTAATTCCGACCCCTTGTCCAGCTGCACGAACACGACCAGAGTGCTCAGGTCGTCCAATTGCTTCAACCAGGATATCGTGACGACCTTCAGCAACAAATTTACCGTCTGATTCCAAGGAATCCTGCAAGAGTACACAAAAATCATATTTTCAAGCATTAATATAATTAATGCTTTAAAATAAATGAAAATAACAAAAATAACTTACAATTTTTTCGATGATAACCCCGGATTGCTCAGAACTTGGTGCACCCGACTTTTTAATTCGGGCCGTCTTCCATTTTACATGGCGAAAAGGTGGTGATGGAGGAGAAGTGACCCCTGTTTCCACATTCTCAGACAACGTCCCTTGTTTAGATTTCTCCTTTTCCACAATCAGTGTTTGCTTAAGTTTTCGATACCCCGAACAAGACATAACGTGCGGGGTAAGATTCTTCAAAGCTGTCTCTTGAGCTTTCTACCGACGATCCTGTCATAATTGAAATAAACAAACTGAAGTAAATAAGATAAACTTATTAATGTTATATAAAAAAAAAAAAGTTAAGTTACTTCACTTACCATCCAAGCCTCATTTTGATGGCTTTCTTTAAAAAGACGCCATGTCTCTTCATCAATATGTTTATACTTTAAACATGGATTTTCGTCTTTAAGGTCGCCAAAAATGTATCTCGAAGTCAGTCTTGACTTAAAGGTACGAAATTTGAGTCCGATATTGGATATAATCTTTGATCGAAGCGGTTCCACATCAGGAATTTCAAAGTTTGCCTGCAAAATAACATCAGCAAATTAAAATTAATCAATGAATATTAAAAAGCATTATATCAAAATGTAAAGCTTACCAGAACATCCTCCCAGATCATGTTCCAGTCGACCTCTGACACCTCATCCCATGAATTAATCAGAATGGAGAGCCTCTCACTAGAAATAACTCCAAGATAGCTCATAAACTCATCTGCCTTAGGACCAAAAGCCACTCCAGTGTTGACGTCAATGTCAACACGTGTCTTCTCACCAGTAGCACGTATCAATGCGAGACGCTTCAATCTAGTAGGTCCTTTGCTGCCTTGTCCGGATCGAGGTTTTAGTGGGTTCTGATCGTCATTCATGTCTCTGTTAAAAAAATTAGGTAACAAACATTAGTTAATCTACATCGAATTAAAATCTTATAAAAATAATACATAAAAATCTAAATCTAAAATGCTTATTTACAAGTTGCATGGGGGTTGAAAGTTCATATGTAAATTCCTTCATTGTGGTCTTTACGGGTTGCATGTACATCATCAACTACATCATCATCTTTATTAATTATCTTTGATGTGAATGAACAGGGGTCACCATTTTCAATATCATCTATGGTCTCCCCTTGTTTTTTGCCATGTAAAACGACATACCAATGTTCTGACGTAGGATCTTTCACGTAGAAAACTTGAGATGCTTGTTGAACCATTATAAATGGCTCATCTCGATACCCTATCTTTCGAAAGTCCACTAGTGTGAATCCTGAATCATCAATTTTAACCCCACTTTTATTGTCAACCCATTTACACTTGAAAACTGGAACGGAAAACTTAGTGTAGTCAATCTCCCATATCTCTTCTATAAACCCATAGTATGTCATTGATCCAAGTACTGGATTTGTATCTTTCGAAGTCGAAAACTGCATTGACTCGGCTTCAAGAGTAACACCAGAATTTTGAATTGTACTCTTTTCATCCATGGACTTCGTGTAAAATATACAATTATTCACTTCGTACGTTGTACATGAGATGACATCAAACTTCAATCCAACAGCCAACCAGGTCAAGGTCTTTGATGCCGTTGAATCCTTGAACACCTCGTCTTTAAACCAAAGCATGAAAGTTCTATTATGTTCCATCAAGACCCATTTCTCTGCTTGTCTTGGGTTATTTGCCTTCACAATGGCTTTATGAGCTTCTATGTAAGGTACAACTTCATCTGTGTTATTCAATATATACAAATGTGCTTGCAAGACTTCTGATCAAGATTTGCTTACAATATTCACACCACGTAAACATTTACTTGTAGAACGCCTGTGGTGCCATGAATTAGCTGGAACACCTATTGGATTTGCTTTTGTCATGTACTCTGAACAAAATTCAATACTTTCTTCAGCTATGTACCTTTCAATCATTGAAGCCTATGGACGATAATGATTTTTCACATAACCTTACAAAATTTTCATATACCGCTCAACAGGATACATCCATCTTAAGTACATTGGTCCACACAATCTAACCTCTCTTACCAGATGCACCACTAGATGAACCATGATGTCAAAATAAGACAGAGGAAAAAACATCTCCAATTCACACAAGATAACAACAATTTCATTTTGAAGTTCATCTAGTTTTGAGGGATCAATGACTTTACAACAGATGGAAGAGAAGAATTAGCACAAACGGGTTATGGTATGTCTAACATTTTTTGGTAAGATCCCACGGATAGCTACTGACAACAACTGTTGCATCAAGATGTGACAATCATGAGACTTCAACCCAATTAACTTCAAATCTTGCATTGACACTAGGCTTTTCACATTTGAGGAATGTCCTTCTGGCACTTTCACACCTTTTAGACATTGACAAAAACTAATTTTTTCATCTTTTGACATTGTGTAACAGGCTGGGAGCAAATATGTACGCTTACCCATTTCTATGGGTGCCAACTCGCCGCGTATGTTCATCTCAATCAAATCTAAACGAGCATTTAGACCATCCTTCATCTTCCCGTTAATGTTAAGAAGTGTACCAATTAAGCTATCACACACATTCTTCTCAACATGCATTACATCTATACAACGTCTGACTTCTAACCTCGACCAGTACGGAAGATCAAAGAAGATTGATTTCTTCTTCCAAATATTTGTCACAGATGACTTTTTTTTTTACTTACCGAAGGTGTGGTCTATGTTATTTACCTTTTCGTAAACCTCAACACCGGTTAATGGAGTTGGTGGACCACTACCCTCTTGGTGTCCATTAAAGGCTTTTTTCAACCTCCGGTAAGGATGATGACTTCTAAGAAACCTCCGATGCCAAAGATATAATGTTTTCCTTCCATGTTTCAATTGTTGAGAAGCAGTGTCTTCTTCGCATATTGGACACGCTTTATGACCCTTAACACTATAACCTGATAAGTTACCATATACTGGAAAGTCATTGATGGTGCAAAATAACATGGCATGAAGCTTGAAAGTTTGATTAGCAAATTCATCAAATACTTCAACACCCTGGTCCCACATTAACTTCAAATCTTCAATTAGGGGACTTAGATAAACATCAATTTCATTCTCTGGCTGTTTCGGATCGGATATCATCATAGACAACATCATGTATTTTCGCTTCATGCACAATCCAGGAGGTAAGTTGTAAATAACTAGTAATACAGACCATGAACTGTGATTTGTACTCATATTACCAAACGGATTCGCTAAACCAAGTCGGATATTTCTTGATTCTTTACCAAACTCTGGAAAGTCATCATCAAATTTCTTCCACTGAATAGAATCAGCTGGATGTCGGTACATGCCATCGCATTTCCTTTCATCTGCATGCCATCTAAGATTCTTAGCATCGTCTAGGTTTGCAAACAAACGCTTCATCCTTGGAATGATGAGAAGATACCACATAACCTTCATTGGGGGTCCATGCTTTTCCATCTCATCAATAGAATCATCATTTTTTTGTTTCAACTTATAACGTGATAACCCACACCTCGGACAACTTTTCAACAATTCAAAATCTTTCCGGTATAATATACAATCATTAGGACATGCATGTATCTTTTTGTACTTCATATCCATTGGACAAAGAATCTTTTTGGCCTCGTAATTACGATTAGGTAGAGTATTTCCCTCTGGAAGCATATCCTTCAATAGCTGAAGCAATTCCGTGAAGCTTTTATCAGTCCATCCATTTATTGCCTTCAAATTCATCAATCTTAACACCGCCGACAACCGTGTGAAGTTAGTTGATCCATGATACAAAGGAGTCTCTGCATCTCTTGACATACTTCTATATCCATGCGCTTTTGCAAAACACTCAGCTCCCACATCACGAATCATGTCCTCCAATCGATCATCATCTCCATCATCATGTACTACTTCATCCATGGTAGAACCCACATATTCTTCAGTTACGGAAACACGTGGTAAATTTAATAATTCACCATGCCATGTCCAAGTTGTATAAGATCAAAGAAACCCATCACATAGCAGGTGTTCCCTCATGATATTCACATCCAGTATCCTTCCATTCAAATAGTTAACGCACGGACACCTGATCTTTGCTCCATCATGACCACTAATAATCGTGTTACGCTGCGCAAATTGTATAAATTCTTCTACTCCCCTTTCGTACTCATCACTTATATGAACAGCATTAATCCAACCTCGATCCATTATATATTCTGGAATAGTTAGGATTTTTTAATAATTAGTATTCTATCTCACACATTTGCCGAGGGTCGAACACCCCCGGACTCAATCCAAACACGATAATTCTATTCTAAAAGTAACAACTAACATAACATAAAACTTTTATTAAAACGTAATTAACAACTAACTAAATATATAATATAAATTTAAGAAAATACAAATTATATAATACAAATTTATATATAATAATATATAAATTATAATACACAAAAATATAAATTCAAAATATTAAATAAAAATTCAAAAAATTTTAAAGAGAACACCAACCTTTCCGTGAACCAAGGTTGTTGGTGATCAGAGTGGCAGAGGCACGCGACAACGGCGGCGGCAGAAGCGGTGGCGGAGCAGCGACAGACCAGCAAATAGCAAATATGAAGGAGCAATTCCAATAGAACAGTAACCTAAAATGCCAATGCGCCAACGAAAACTAGTAAGGAACGAAAATGCCAATGCCAATGAAGAGATTCGCGAAACTTACAATGGCAAAAAGGAACGAAGATGCAGGGAAGACGCGAGCGCAAGAACAGTGAAAACGAAGGCCAGAGCGGAGAAGAAAGTGAAAGTGTGAAACTGGAGTGGCGCGCTTCAAATTTTTAGGGTAAAAAGCATTTACAAGTGCAGTTGTAAAGTAAAAGCGCACTTGTAAATCATTGGGCATTGATTTACAAGTGCGTTTTTTCATATAACCGCATTTGTAAATCATTGGGCATTGATTTACAAGTGCGGTTATATGAAAAACCGCACTTGTAAATCAAATTAATTTCAAAAATGCCACCACGTTTTTTACAAATGCGTTTAAGCGCAAACCCGCACTTAATAAGGAGTATTCTTTTAATCTTTTTGCACTAGTGTGTGTTTGAATACATAAATGAAAAGGGTCTATCTATGGGAAGAGGTGCCTCGTGGTGGTCTCCTTCTCTACGTTTGTGGTCGTCGTGGAAGCACAGGTTCAAAATTTGATGTTCGGAAAATATCGACTTCAGACATTCGACGCTAACTTATGTCATTCACAGTCAGATTAAATGAATGATGAAAGTTTCAAGCTCATCGCCTTCCTTGTCCTTATGTCATCGCAATTTGCTAATATTCTCACTTGCAACTAAGACGGGTGGCACAACTTCAATTGATTATTTTGTGCTGAAGTTGTCACTCATGCACAATATCAATTAATTAACATAATTAAACAAAGTTGTGCAAATGCCATACAATTTCAACATAGGCCGCACAAAAAATTGTGTATCATACCTACAACTTCGTCTTTATCAACAAATTTGTTTGTCATAGTCACGAGTTCTCATTAAAATCAGTTTCCTCCCTTAAAACTTAATCCAATTTGGTAAAAAAAAAATGTCCAAATGAATAATAAATATTTTAAATTAGCCCATTTTCATACTTTATCCTTCAAATTGCTTGAGGGGCAGTTGAACCTTTTATCTTCTTTTTTTTAACAAACTCATTATCCCCATTTTAATAAATAATTTGATGTCGTGAACTGCTACAGTCTAAAATAAGTAACATGTCATTTGTGAGTCAGCACTCTAAGAACACACTTGATGTAAAGATTATAAAAAAACTATTGAAGAATGGTGCGAAACATGAGTTGAAGTCGTTAGTTTTTAAGGTGTTGTTTTGCTTCTTCTTCTTCTTTTATATATTTCGTAGATGCTTATTGGGTGCTATTTTACTCAGTCTTTTAATCAAAGCAATGTATTAGGTAGAGACTTAAAACACTTGTATTCCTTTAACCTAAATCAATCCAACTCACGCACACCCAATGGGATTCACAATTCCAGCCAAAAATATAAAAATTGTTTCATGTCGTAGTTCGCAAAACAAATAAATATTTTTTTGTATCAAATCAAATAAATAAACATATGAGTATTATGTTGATTTAAGTGTAATTCAGTTAGGTTTCATTAAACGTGTTTTATATGCAATTTATAGATAAAAACATTATTCAAAGATAAAAATTTATGAAAAATGATTAATGAAGCTTTTTCTTAAAGAAATTAAACCATTAGTATGTATTCATGATAACTAAGAAGATTAATATATATTCAACGGATAAGAAGTTGAAATCCAATGTAAATTAGATTTGTCACATTAAATAAGAATGAACAAAATATTAGAGAAAAAATCGTAATTCTATTATATTAAAAATGGAGATATGATTTTTTATGAGTTTGCATAATTATTGGTAACAATTTTTTTTTCGAATATATCGACCCAGCATGATATTCCTTAATAGAGAATTGAAAAGGCAATTTAAAAAAAAAATAGAACAAACATAAGATAATATAACATAGACAAGTCAATAATTGAGCCTAGAAAAGGAATCGATGGTTGAAGTGAGATGGAAATAATTAAAAAGTGAGACTATGCAGGTTAGTGACATCTCCTATTCTCCAATAATTAAAATCACCACAAACAAATAATAAAATAGTGATTAGAACTTATCTCATTTTGTTATGTTTGAGTGAATGTTGAAACTGAGCTCTCTACCTCCTATTGGTTGCTCCAAAAATGAAGCTTTTAAGGAGAAAAGAAAACCCACTTTTCTTTTGGATTCAGCAGTTTTCAAAGGAAGAGAAAAATTCTTCCTGCACTTCCATAAGTTTATCCCTGTATTGGATACTTCCAAAAATATTAAAATTATCTTTTAATATTTTTTATTTAACTTTTTTATAATTCTGGAATGTTGAATCTAGAGACTTTCAAAAATTAAAATTTGTGATTTTTTATATTTTAAAATTCGTATTATATTTTGAATTGTATAATTTTATTTTTTATTATACAATTTAAAATATAAATTTTTATTTCAAATTATATAATCCAAAATAAATAATTTAATATTTTTGAAAGTATAAGGGTGCGTGAAGAGATAATGGGGTGCACAAAGAGGGAGAATCAGCCTTACATGTTACAACCCGAAGTCCACAACCCAATTAACTTGCAGAAATTCAACCCATAGATATAAGACATTTTTATTATAATTTTTTCACATACTTTGATAATTATTTAAACTTCTTCCATATTTTTTAACAAATTTAAATTATTATATATATTTAAATTTTCATTTGATGTTTCCCCCCCCCCCCCCCAAATTCAAACCTTTATATTAATACTTTAAGTATTCGCAAATGGAATTTAATTAATTTCCTTTTTGTCGTAAATTCTTGACTACTTATATTTTAAAATCAATGTTTTGTTTTCCGTTTGTTATTTTCTTTGTAAAATTTAAATTAATTATAATTTTCTATTTACTTTGACTAATAAGTCTGAAGGATTTGTTCTACTTTAACATAATATAATTAAAATCTAGTATATCTGATTATTAAATGATGTAGTATTATTTTGACAATCATGTAAATTTTTTAACAACTTATGATAAAAAAGAATGTTTATATTACCTTCAAAAGAGCAGAGTAGCATGACATCACAGCATCTAAAAATCTATCCCAGTTCCTCGTCTTCCTCATCTTGAAAAAATCCACGTCATCCATTGATAACAAACTTTGATGGAAGCGGGAACTGCTCTCACTCTCACTCTCACTCCTCGATTGCACACTCGCGTTCCCTTCAACACTGCCAATTCAAATATCTTATTTCAACCGCGCTTCACTCTTTCTTCTCATTCTCCTTCTCCTTTATCTTCTTCCTTTTCCGCTTTCAGTTACAGAGGCCCCACACCAAAACGCGATTTCCTCGCCGATTGGGTTTCTCGAAACGACGACGTTGTCCGCACCCTCCCAATCTATGTCGGCTCCGCCTCCCTCTTCGCCGTCCTCATCAACCGCGCCCTCTCCGGCATCGCCCCCGTCGCCAACGCCGGCAGGTACCTCTCTTCTTTATATTCTTAGATTATTAATTAGAACTCCTGGATTGAGGCTTGTTATTATTAGGCCTTATTTGTTTGTTGTTTTCAAAATCAGTTTGCTTGTAATGAGTGATTGCATTTGCAGTTCGCAGTCCAGAGCTGACCTATTGACTTTGGGATTGGCCGTTACCAATATTTTGACTGGCCTCGTTTGGCTTTCAATAAGACCTAAGTCTATAACCGTGGTGAGCTTCATTCTCCTCTTTCCATCCATTTTTTCATTCCGAACGTGTTTTAGTTGACTGGATTTTTTGTCTAGGTAAATCCTCGAGGAGTTGAATGCAAGAGATTTTGCACTACACTTCCTGAAGTTGCGCTTAATGAGTTGCTTTGGTAGGTGCATTCGAGTTGCTTAATTAGGTCATGTAATTTTATTTTTTTTAATTCATAAGAATCCAACACATATATCCCGAGGTTTTCTATAAGTCTACACAACTCATACACTGTTTAACCAACGGAGTTACACCCTCTTAGTACTAAGTGAATGTAATGCATTCCCTCCCGCACTCTGAATCGGGACCGTTAGGATTAGACAGTTCAAATATGAAATGTGTGTTTTAAGTCCGGTTTACTGAGGTAGCATATTAGCAGTGCAATTTTTATCCAATGGTTCCAATTGGTTAACTTTGTGAATGTGTAAAATAGTACTGCAGGGAATCCGGATCCTTGGCTTAGGTTTGATCAGGTGCTGTTAGTAAAATAGATTTTAATACATTGTGACATTTTTTTTAATTTAATGGAAGAAAACATCATGCCCTGTGATCAGTGATAACGGAAGGTTCTGCTTTAAATAGTTTTACTTCCTGTATATTGATAGTATCTTTAATTATCCGTTCTCAGGGTGTGGGAATCTCTGTCAGATGCCACTTGTTGTCGTTCGCTTGTTGTTGTTTATGAGAGCAGTTGTGTACTCCAAATAGGTTTTGCTGCCGATTCTTCTCCTGGGGATGGTGAGGCTGTAAGTGTGGATGTCAATAAATTGATGCAAGGATCAGTATACCAGGGAGTTATGAAATCTGGTGCTCGTAAGTTTCGAACTATATGTGTTATCTATCACAATTGTTGCTTTACTCAAATACAGTACTTTTCTTGAAGTGAAGATGTACCCTGGTATTTATTGAAACTTGATTTTTTTTGCGCATGTTCAGAGAGTTACTTGGCAAATCTATCTCTTTATCCTGGGAAATCTGAGCTGCCATTTCTACCTTTAAACACTCAGGTATTGTGTTTCTATGTATTAAACTTGTCCAGTTAACTAATGCGACGTGTCTATGTTATTCAATATTACTGTGTGCTCTAACTGGTTGCCCTGGTCTGTCTTTCAAAAATCATGTTGATGCACAAGCCTTTGTTTAGAAAGAGCGAAACATGGGGTGTGTTAGTATAATGGGGATAAGTTAGAGAATCCTTACTGTATGTCCAATTAATCCTTGGAGTCGATAGCTTGAATAACTTTTAACAGTTCTTGGCAACTGGTGTACTCGAGTTTTTGGAGCAAGATCTCTGAATAGAAGCTGCACATTTTAATCTGAATATAGTGCTTTTGATTTCAACATATAACAGTTGGCAAAATCAGTATATTTAGTCCTTTAATTTAATTTTTTTTCTTCAGGTTGTTCCTTTAACTTTCTTTTTTTTTTACTTCGGTCATCTATCTTTCAGATGTCTAACAAATTGGTCCTTTTCCATTAGTTTTATTTAACTCCGTTAATGACATTTCATATAGCAAATCGTTGAAAATAATGGTCTTCCAATCTTTATGGTGAACCAAACTACCAAAGGCATTGCTCTACTTTATTTCCAAAAATAATGACGTATTTTGGCTTTATTTCTGACTTTGTTATTTATTTCTTATTTTTGTGTCCACATAATGTACAGTAGAAAACAAAGCGCTCAGGATTCTTATTATGTTTGTGTGAATTTGTGGCCAAAAACTCATCACATGCGTAGTAGACATTGTCTCCTTGTTTAGGTTTAAGTAATTTCATTAATGTTGACTACCACTTTGGAACCAACTCCTAAGCATATACGTATACTTCCTGCAATATTATTCAGTCAAAATTGATAAAATGGTATATGCAAAAAAGGCCATTATAGTTTATTGGCTGCATAAAATTGTAAAAACACATATAAGGTACCAGTGTATGAAGCACGGACATCGGACACAACGGGTACACTAACACTGCGACACCTATAATTCCAAAATATAGGATAGGGCAATATATATATATATATATATATATATATATATACGCACATTGAACATTATAATAAATTATTTAAATTGACCATCAAGATTATATTCAAAATCATCTACTAAAAAGATAGTCAAATATAACAATTCATCTAAAAATAAATTTAAAGAGAGAAGGGGAAACACAATATGAATGTGAAGTAGACGGTTTGTTTGTTTAAAGGAGAAATAGGAACTTACATAATAAGTTTCTTACTTTCCAACTTCTTAAGAAAACCATTGTGTCTGTCCTCGTGAACATTGTGTTACATCATGTCTGACGAGTGTAAGAGCCACAAAAATATGTTTTTTAAATTCAACCGTTTAGTGAAGTGCATGACACATATCGTACACATGTTAGATACGGAGACACAACATTGAAGAGCCATGTCCAAACTTCATAAGTACCAATTATAACTTGTAAGAGAAGAATCCAAACATGCTATGCAAGGAATTAGTTCAGACAAATCCACTACACATGCGTTTACCACACAAACAGAGAACAATAATAGAGAAACTTGCAAAGTTAGTAGGTAGAAGGTAAACGTAATAGGAAGAACAAGAAAGAATTACACACAGAAATAACATTGTTCAATTGTAATGTTAATGACAAAATTTATTATACTCAAAGATTACAACTAGTAGTTTCTCTCATAGCAAACTCTGTCAAACACAACTCAAACATTAAACCCAACTAATGATACAAAGGTCCTATTTCTGTAAGACTAGATAATCTACTGAGACTACTCACCACATATGATAGAAGCTGCATAGCAAAGACTGCACATTCTAGTGTAGTTAGACGGTCTAGGAAGCTTTTAAACAAGATTTTACTTGAGTCAGTCTTCACATGCTACAGTACCAATGTTCACACATATTTGCATCAAAATTAAAGTTTTACAGTAGCGAAAAATGAACATGATGAGAATGAAAATTTGAGAAAGGATGCTGAAGAGTTAATTATCTCTCAGCTGATTCGTGTGTGTATGAGCTCTTACATTAGAGATACAAAGGGAAGATATAAAATACCTAAATGTAGGTGACAGATAGGTACCACATAAAACAGTTTTGTAGCTTCCTAGAGTTGGACAAAAAACATGTTAACCTATTCTTACAAGTTAAACTATTCTAGCAAATATAACTATAACTTACTCTGTAAAAAAAACAAGTTCTTTGTGGCTAAATCATTAAATCAAACAATTTATCCAATTTGCACTATACAAATGGCATTAGCATAGAAAAAAATGTTTTGGACCAGGTATATCGAGGTTAAAACATTAAATATAGTCTCTGATTTTTTTGTATTAATGGAAAAGGGTGAAATGGAATGACATAATATTCTGTTCTGTTTGGTGATATAGCAGCAGGAATCAACTTAATCTTTTGTAATTTCCTTACAATTCTGTTCTATTTGTAAACCAAGAATAGAATCGGAGATTTCAAAAAGCGAGCTGAGAAAATATAAAAGAGAGAAATTCGAAGAGTGCCTTTACACAATGAACTGAATGGAAAATTGAGAAAAGGTGAGAATTTTACTTCTAAGGTTTCCCTTTTTAAAACAGAGTAATGTTGGTTCTCCAATACTAATAATTTTGAATGAATCTTCTACTCCCCTCTCATACCCCATTAAACTTTATCAATTCTAATAACTTCTACTAAGATCCCAAGGAGAAATAAAAGTATTGGATCGAGCTTGAATAATAAGTTAAGAGACACTCAATCCAAAGACTTGTCCACCCTTTGGAGGTTGCAACCTCTATAGCCAGAATCACACTCATCACCTTATGACACCAAGATATTAAAAGAAACAACCCATAATGGACGTATGATGATGTCTAAAAATACCCCTACAACCAGATATACTAGGAGAACCTTTAGTCGCCCCATCTGTATTGCATTTAAACCAATGAGAAGTAGGAGGAAACCAAAAAACAAGAACATAAGACACCACCTGCCTAGGATGTATGTCTACTCCAAAACTTTTTAAGAATAATGAGCTCTTGCACTTGGACTTCATACAACGAGTACAAATTAAAATTGCTTTGACATCATTTACTAATTGACTTATTCAAACTAACTTAAAACTGCTTTGACATCATCCATGGCACGTGCCCAACAATACTCGATGAAATACATGCTTCAACATCTCCCAAATAGACAAATATTCACGTCGGTTCTCCACTACTTGTGTCTTCAATGTATTTTATCTCAATTCAAAAGCAACATATGCATATGCATTGCACCAATGTGAAGAGGAACAATTAAGATTGGTGATTTTAACTTATGATGAAGCATTACATGATGATGCTGAAACAATGATTATTGAAGTTCATGAAGATGATAATGAGAAGGCTTTTCCCAACTATCAGTCTTCAGGGCTGTAGAACGGCCTATACAAGTCAACCCTCTATATAGGGCCTCCAATTATTGAGGCCTTTTAGGTTTTAAAAGTTCACAAATTTACTCCAGTCTTTTATTTTTTTTATTTTTTTTGTCTTCCAATTATGTTAACTTGACATTATTGTTTTCCTAAAAAATTAGGACGGATGGACTTAATTTTCGTGATTAGAATAGAGTTTCCAAAGAGTCATGTATTTAGGATACATGTGTGATAAAAACTCATACCGGTAGATGTTAGGAGCAGTAATATATCCCTAGATACAGAAAATAACTCATTGCATTCATTGTTCTATATTAGAATTAGAAACTGCCTTGATATGTTATCCATAGAATACAACTGATGCAAGCTATGTATTTGGGTATATATGATATTAAGGTGTAACTAGGGGAGAGGGTATTCCTATATGCAGTTTGTAGACAAAGGATACCCTTGTAAGAGACTTTTATCTGTGTATGGTATAATCTGTGTCCTTTTTATGTTTAGCATATATTTGATTGCTTTATCCATAGGTGTTCTAGTAGTATACTTTTTTCGCAGCCCAAATTCTGACTGACATACATGTGAAAGATCATATTATGTTTATGTATCTAAGTTCATATCAGTTTAAGGTGAAATATATGATCCCCTTTCCTCAAACCTTGATAAGCCTTGCCCTGTTTTTCCATGGGGGAGACTGAATCTCTTGGGGCTACACCACTGACCTCCTTTGTGATCAATGACTTTTTGATGATTTCAAAAATATCTACTATCTAATTACAAAAGTTGCTCGTACGATTATTATTATTTTGTTAGGCAGTAATTTTACAGCCACTTGGTGATAAAGGGATTGCAATTATTGGTGGTGACACGATACGAGGTTACACTGCTTCTGATCAGGTACATTTCAACCATTTTTTATGTGATGCCCAAATTTATCGAAATCATTGGATCCTACGGCATGTGAAAAATAGGTTGGTATCCTCTGTTTCCCGAAACATAATTTCAACCCTATTTAAGATGTCAAAATTCAGTCCAGACATGACACCAGACAGTAGTACAAGTACATTTGTAGGTCCTGCATATTGTTTCCTATTCTTTAAACTCAGTGAGATGCACGTATGTAGGTTAGTGGCATAATATTCAAATGATTACAGGCATGGATCACTTATATTGGAGAGAAGCTGGATTCTACCCTTGCAAAATATGTGAAACATCATCCTCTGACATCTCAAGATTAAGTTTCAGAGATTTGCGAGGTGGCCTCTCGTGCATGTTTTTACTCAATTTTAATGGAAATAAATCCTCCATTTTTTGCCGAGTTTATAGGATAAGAGGCTCATATTGATCACATGTATATGTTATCCATTTTTCAAGGGAGTGCTCAAAGATTATTAGTCAGACTAATTCAAAGTTGTTAATTTTATGTATACAAACGCATTTCTGAGATTTTCATTTGTACCCCCCGCCCCCACCTCGAGAGGAAAAAAAGCATCCCAATTTATGGATGTTACTTAGGATTAGAGCCACAGTCTCCCAAGTCCTTCCTGCAGATATATAATTAATTCTGTTGTGCCTTTCCTACAATTAAGTACAAGACCTTTTCTATTTTGTTAGCTGATTTTCTATTTATAGCTTACAGTGGGAGAGAATAAAAAATTTAATATTGAGTTACAGTTTATCACTACTGAAACTTCTGTTGGGACAAGTTTGAATGGTTACGACTGACGGCTAGTAAAATAGAGGGCAAAAATTATTGCAATGAAGCTTGATGTACAATAAAGGGGGCCCCACATTTTCATAGAGGAAAGTGAAATTCATCAAAAGGGCGCGAAGGGAGCAAATCCAATGTACTGTACAGGCATTCTAAATTTAATACATCTTCACTTACCACGAATATAACAGTCTTACTAGATGTTATATACTTCACATATATACTTAACTAGAAAAAATGATAGAGAATTCATTCACATTGCTGCAAATATACATCTGTATGCGTCTGTTTCTAATCTATAAAATCATTTAAAAAATAAGAAAAACAAAATTTCTGCAACAGAAAAGCTCCCCCTCCCCTAAAAAACAATGAATAGAATGAATGCTTGACAATTGTGATAGTCGTGCTTTACATGGGTACCAGCTACCAATATGTTAGCACCCTCATTGGTATCGATTATAAAGAAGACCTTTCCCAGGGCATCAACCCTGTTGCAGGATCAGCAAAATTAGACAGAAGGAAGTCCTTCAGACCAGTATCCCAGACCTCACAAAACTGAAGCCGCCAGTTAGGTGGTTCAATGGCTTCTGTTCCTAGTCCTGGTGCTCTATCCTTTGATCCTTTGTTCTGGTCCTCCTGCCAGTCCACCACATAGGTAGCAACCCTTCTGAAAAACTTGGCTTTGAAAGTTTCCCATACCTGGTACTTGTAGTGGTTTACAATAGCAGTACCTTCAGGCATGTTGTGGTACCTAAACCCCTGCCTGAGCTGAAAATGGTGCACCACATTCAGAAGACTGATGTCAAGCAAATCCGGCCGCACAATGGATTTGTGCCGCTCAGGGCTCTGAAGCCTGCAAGTGTACCCTAGTGTAACCCCTTGTTTAGGGGGCGAGTGCAACCCAGAAGGCCCGAAGCTATGACAAGCTGTTCTTATCTCCGCAATGGATTTCGAAGATGAGAAATTGGCAACCACCGATCTCAGAGAATTCTCACCAGGAACACCTTCCCTCAGGTTTAGACGAAATTCACTGGGGAAGTAGAAGAACTCATCAACATCAAAGAACCCTACCCACTTGCATTCCTCTCTAGCTCTCAAGGCACAGTGGGAAAACCCTGCCTCCTGAGTCTTAATCCAAGGCCAGGACTTTCTACTAACATTAAATCCTTGAAGATCAAGTTCCTGAACAACCTTTTCAATATCATCATCACTGTTGTTATCATAGATAAACCAACGCTCCACTCCAAGCCAAGCATGGTACATAACCCACTCTCTGAGCGCAGAAGCTTGGTTCCACACCATAGTACACGCACACAACTCATACTTCCCTCTCTTCCTCTTCTGAACTATACTACTGCCAGGTGTACTGACTCTAGCCACAGAAGGCACAAGGGCACGAACCGGGTGCCTCACATTGCCACCCAAATAACTCACTGTGACCCGAATCCCTCGAGCTTTATCCGGGTTGTTCTTTATGCTCTGTGGCAACATACACCTCACAACTTCTTGAGCCACAGAAATCGCCCTGGTGGTAAGCAAAAATGCATTGTCCTGGTGAAAACCCTTTAGCCCGAAATGGCACCGAATCCTGGTCGGATCCGAGATCTTGTGGGGGCGGAGATTCAGCCCTTTCACGAACACCACAACGGTGTCTCCGTCAAGGATCGCCTCGTACGCCACCCTGTCCCAGGATTGAACCGTTTGGTTCAACAAAAAACCCAAATTCCGGCGACCCACCTCACCGCGCCGCCGCAATTCGACGGTTTGGGAGCCGGCGGCGGTGTAGTTCGTCTGGGGAAATGGGCACCTAACGATGGATCGAGATTCATCATAGCAGTCCGTAGAGAGGACCGGTCGAACCTGAAGTTGAAGGGGTGGAGCGGGAGAGGAAGCGTTGGCGTTGGGGTGGAGCGTATAGTAGACGCACTCTAGTTGGTGTTGTTGGTGTTGAGGGGTGGTGAGGATGAGGAGATGGTGGTCGGGGAAGATTATACGGTGTTGGAGGGTGTAGGAGGGTGCGGTGGGATGAAGAGGGTCAAGAATGGAGTTGCTTGAGGAAGAGTAGAGGAGAGATAAAGTGGAGGCTGTGAGAGAGGGTCTGAAGGTGGAGGGAGTGAAAAAGAAGATACGATGGTGGGAGGACAAGAAGAGGAGGAAGATTAAGAAGGAGAAGCAAAGAAAAAGTGATCTTGATGAGATGTGAAGGTGTCTTCCCACCGCGCGCTTCCTCTTCCGCCTTTGTTCTGGCTCCATCTTTTTTCTTTCTCCGTTTTTTGGCTTGAATGGGTGGGTGAAACAAGTATAAGAAGACGACGAATAAAGTGGTAGGCGTTGTTTGAATACGAAGAAAGGAGAGAAACGCGTTTGGGGAGGATGGATTTAGAAACTGGCAGCAGGGAAGGAGAGAAGAGCGGAAAAGAAAAGAAAGGAAAAGAAAAGAAAGAACCAAGAAGGTGTTCTCTCTCTCTCTCTGGAATGTGATAATGTAAATAGAGGAAGTTAAAGGTGCAAAGATACTGGAGTGGTGAGATTCTGAGCGCGGTCTGAGGTGAGAATGAGAATAAATTGGATTGCATTGCATTGCACGATTTTTAGGTGTGTTTAGTAGTGCTGTATTTTACTATAATTAATTACGCACATTATAGCGCCTGAAGCCAATGCTGCACTTTCCGCTTTTACTTTTTGCTTCCTTCTTAACACACATAAGATCAATATTAGTATTATTACAATTCCATGAATAGTTTTTTTTTTTTATTTACCACTTTTTAAATCATTACTTTCTAACTTCTTATATTTATTCATATTCTCTTTCCAACATTTCTTCATTTTTTTATATAAGATATTATTTATTATTTTACTTTTTCTTTACTCATAAGACATTATTTTATTATTTTAATTTTTATATAAGATAGAAAAAAATTAGTCATTAACTAAATAAAAAATGGGCAATGATAGAAAATAAGTTTATTATTATTATCATTATGTATACTTAAAAGATATTTTTTATTATTTTAAATATTCTTTTGTATTATATTGTGTAATTTATTTTATTTTAAATGTTTTATATCTATTTAAAAATACATTATTTTAAAATTATTTATATTGGATGGAGTATAAGATTAATAATAAACACTATATAAAAAAATATATTCAAATAAATTTGTTTATAAAATTAAAATAATTAAAAATTAAAATGTATATGAAACTCTAACTTTATTATTTACATTTATAAATTATTTTAACTAATAGTTCTACCAAATACGTAAATGGCTCCAATTAGTAAAACATTTTTTATGTTCTTTTAATAATATTTTTAATTAGAAATTATAAAAATCATAAGAAAAGAGTATGTTATTTGGGTAAAATAGTGTCTTATAAAAAAGTATTGGTATATTTCAGTATAATAAAAAAAGTAATTTTTAATTTTTAATTTTATTATATTTGTTTGAATTTTATAAATATTGAGATAATTGAGCAATGTCTGTTTATTAAAAAAATTAACATTACTTTATACATTTAAATTTTTTAGTGGCTTTCCTTTAAGCTTAATTAAATATTAACATTAATTTTCTTTTTAATTAAAATTTATAATAATAACTAAAAAACTAATGGTATATTCATTTATCTTATGAAATTAGTTTAAACAAAAATAACAAAATTGAAAATTGTATTCTAAAATATATTTTTATTTATTATACATAGAAATTAACCACCGTTATATTTTTATAAAATAAAATATGCGTTAAGTTTAATAAAACTGCATTCAACAATTTTCCTTTTCAATTTATGTACAATTTTTCTTTAATTTATTTTAAATAACGAAATTTTGGGTGTATAAATTGATTTTGTTTCAAAACTTCCATAGAATCATATTTATAAAATGGTCAGAGTATATAAAAAAATAATCGAATCTACTTTCCCTTATCTGGAAAAGTAAAATGTTTTACTAAAATTTGCTTTATAGGTGCTTCCAAGATTGAATATAATTTTATAGAAAAATATTAAAATAAATAAACCAATAAATGAAAACACATAAATAGATTGAAAAAATAATTTTGATATCTAAAATTATCGTATGATATATTTTATTTTCAAAATAAATATAATGATAATTTTAACGGTTTTAATAATGGTTTAATTCATTAAATGAGTTTTTTAAATAATGAGATATTCATTGTAACTGAAGGCGGTAGATAAAATTTCGTTAGTGAATGTGATAAAAAAAAAAGGTTTTTATTGAGAAAATAAATAAATCATAATAAATGAAAGAATTTTCTTACGATGTTCAAAGAATTTACTAAATTACTTTAACTTGAATTTCACGTCGTTTTTAAAATAGAATTAGATTTATTGATTTATATATATATATATATGTATATATATATATAAAATATATATAAATATATATATATATATATTAATTAGTATTACTAAAATAATATATTTATTAAACTAGTTTAATTATCCTTTTATTTTTTAAATTATTTCTTTGTAAGTTTAGTATTCAAGATAATATTAAAATAAAAGTTAAATATTTTTTTCCTTCAGTATATGAAAATGATTAGAATGATTTCATTTAAAAATGGTTGATGATTTTTTCAAAAATTATTAGTTTTTTTTCAAAATCTATCAATTTCAATTATTTTTATGTTACAAGCACCGTCTAAAGTTTAAAAAAAAAAATCAATTTCGTAATACAATACATAAACCAAAAAACATATTTAATTCTTAAAATAATAAATACATATTTAACCCTTAAAATAATAAATATATACTTCGCACTTGTTCATTTATTCTCAATTCTTTAACAGGGGTAGAAAAGAACAAACACCTCTCCAAACAATTTTTTTATTCTTAAAAGGTATACTTTTATTTTAAAATAAAGTTAAGACTTTTTAATATTTATTTGTTAAAAATATTAAGTGTTTATTGTTAAAAATGTTTTTAGCTTAAAAGTTAGGCCTTCTAAGTAAATACAATAATAATATATCAAGGTTTAAATTACAGAGTATGGAAGTGAACCTAAATTTAAAGACGTTAATCTATCTATATATGTTATTTTCTTTTACCTATTTAGTGAAGTTTTAAAATATATATATATGTTAATTAAAATAAATCAGACACATGTCCTATAAAATATAAAATAATTTACTATTTTTTTTCTTTTATTTATCGATATTTTTTTTTTTAGACACACCTTCTATTACTCTAGTTTGTTTATACTTACAATAAATATTTTAAAAAAGTAATAATTATTAAAATATCATTTAAAAAAATACTTTTTCGAGAAGCAGAAAATGTATTCATTAAAATGTGATTATTTTTAAACAAGAATATTAGATATACAAAATAGAAAGGTGTTATCCTCGACACAATTTATGGCTTGTAGGGTGTTATCTAATGCGATTGTCACTAAGGACAATCTCTTTAGACGTGATATTTGTCTGGTGTGTGATCGATGTCCCTTATGTGGTGTGGAAGAAGAGACGGTAAGTCATCTCTTTTTTTTAGTGTAGGATCTCTTAGAGAATTTTGGGGATTGTGCTTGAGTGGTTGGGGATTTCTTTGGTATTGCATTGTGACGCACAAATGCACTTTAAGATGTTTAAACCTATAAGTTTGAAACATGTTATTGTTAGGTGTTGGGGGGATTTGGGTAGGTATTATAGGTGAAATTTGGAATCATAGGAATAGGGTTGTTTTTAAGAATGGGCGAGTTGATCTAGTTGAGGTTTTTATTGTGGTACAAAGTAATACTTGGTCTTGGGTTACGATAATGAAAGATTTGCTGATTTATTTTACTCGGACTGATGTTTGAAACCTCTATGTTGTATGAGATATTTGAGAGATTGATGTTTGGTGATTCATGTTTAACATTTTGTTCATGTTTGGAAGTTATGGTGTGTTTTGTGCATATTTTCTTAACTTTTGTTCCTTCCTGGCAAGGTTGATTTGATGATTTTGGCCTTGGGTTATGGTAAATGAAAGATTCACTGATTTATCTTACTTGGATTGGTGTTGAAACCTTTATGTTGTATGGGATTTGAGAGATTGATGTTTGGTGATTCATGCTTAACGATTTGTCCAGATTTGGAAGTCATGATGTGTTTTGTGCATGTTTTTTTGGCTTTTGTATCCTCCTCGTAGGATCGGTTTGATGATTTTGGCACTTGGATGTTTGGCATTTGTTGGAAAAGATATTGTTTAGTTGTTGGACTGTTGTGTCTTGTTTTGAGAATGTGATTCATTTGAAGGGTTGATGTAATTGTATTTTGTTTTGCTCTTGTATCTTGATCTAGTATGTTAATATGGCTGAGGTGTTGTAATGTTTGTTAGATGCCCAGCTGGTTGGGTGCTAAGAAGCTTGATTTGGGATTTTTATATAAGAGTTGGGACACATTGTCTCATTTTATTTTATTTATTCTTTGTTGATAAAAAAATATAAAAAAAATAAAAATCTAGTTTTTATTAATTAGTTAGGTACATTTTATAAAAATTAACCAAAGAATTAGGTACAAACAAAAGAATTCGTTATCTTCTTTCAACCAAATGTTATGTATTAATACAAATTCAGAGACTTTTCTTCCAAACATGAACATATTAATATAAAATTTTAAAATGTTTTTTACTTTAATTGTTGTTTAACAAACACTACAATAAAATTATTAAATAGAAACTAATTTTAGAGACAAAAAATAATTAGTTTCTATTGTGACTAAATTAGATATCATTTTAAAGACTAAAAAAATTATTGATTTCTAAATTAGTTTCTATTATTGATAAATAGTTTCTAAATTAGTATCTAATTAGTTACCAAAAATTTTGCTACCAAATTTAGAATCTAAATAATTGGTATACATATCAAATATCAATTTTACACCCTTAATAAACTTCAAACATCATTTATCAACACATAATTAATCATTTGCATCTAATCTACTTTATTTTCAATGAAAAACCAATTACACACCGATCTATATTTTTCATAATCTCAAAATGATGTAAATGGTGAAAATGTTATTTTAATTTTCAAACAAAGGCAGGAAGGTTTAGGAAAAGACTTTATAATCAAATGGATGCCTTCATCCAGCGAGAAAGACCCTAACCCTACCAACCAAGTTAAAATTAGAAAGAAAAAATAACTTCCTTGAATCTAATTAACTCGTAACATGAGTAAAATCTAATTCGACAAGAGAAACTATTTAATAAAAAAAATCAAACTTTAAGATCTAAAAAAAAAAACTTAAAATTAAAGTAAAAGGAATCTAAAGAAACTAAATCACTTCAAAAAAAATATCAAAACACAAATTGAAAATGACATTGTTTCTGATATCAAAATTCTCATCTATTAAAATTGAGAAAATATTAATTATTTAATTTTATAATAAAACATTATAAAATAAAATAAACTTATTCAATTTTGAGAATCTAATCAAAATAGAAGTATTCTTTATTGTACTATTATTTAGAGGATAAGATTAATGAAAAACGTAAGATTGTAAGTAAGGAGAGAAGGAGATAAAAATTGAGAGAAAAGTGAAAGATATAATCACAAACCTTATACCATGGCTTATTCTATTTATTTGTAATATATATATATATATATATATATATATATATATATATATATATATATATTCTACACAAGAGTTACATTATTGTTATATTCATCTCGGTAATGACAATGATAGGTCGTTACGACTAATAAATTATTGTATAAACTAAATATTAAAAAACAATAATAAAAGATAAAATGATTGACCAAGTTTAAAAAGATAATAATAGTTCTTTGGCACAAGCCACTTGTACAAAGTAAATAAAAAGATATTATTTTAAACATTCTCTGATGTGGAATCATTAATATTAAACTATTATTTTTAAAACATGTAAAGTTTAGTTTAATTTTTAAAAACTGGTTTATATTAGTTTTGACACGAGTCAAGTGTTGTTGAAGATTTTATATTTATTATTAGAGAATGTAAACTTTATTTTATGAGTTATGAATTGATTTTATAAAATTAAATTAAATTAAAAATTAATATAATATTAAAGTTATTTAAAGTTTATTAATATAATTTGATTTTAATTTAATTTAAATTTAAATTAAATTCTTATTTTGTATAATATTTTTAATATATAATCTTAAAATATATAGCAGATACAAATTTCAATAAAATACATCCTATAGGAGTACTTTATGTAAGAAAATAACTTAAGTTTTAATAAATATCAATTGCCAACCTCATCATATTAGTGCTATATGTCTTTTTCTGTTACGCGTTATATTCCTTGTATGTGAAACACATTATACCCAAATAAACATTAATATCGTTTTTATCTGCCAATAAAATTTAAATATACATTTTTTCTTACACTTTTATGAAAATTCAATTGCACTTTTAGTCATTTATATTTCTTGTTCAAACACTGTAATGCATTATGCAATGTCTAATAAAAAATTATATGTGATCTGATAAATTAAGTATATATAGATTTTATTTTAATAATATATTATAAATAAATTTTAAACCTAATTTATTTTTTACAAAATAAAATTTACACATATTTATATATTATAAAATATTCTTGATGTGAAATTTCTATTAACTTCTAATAAGATTATCATGAATATTTGTAGCAAATTATATAAAAAAAATGTAAAGGCAAAGAATAATTTTATTCTTCTAAGACTTGTAATTTAAGGAAAGAGATTCCATTAAAAAATTGCATACCTGTTTTGTGGATTTTGATACAATAAATGCGTTGGCTTACGAGTAATCCATGGGAGATTCAAAGTCATCTTTGAAAATGGAAATTGCCAACTGGTTTTGTTAGTTTTCTTTTCTACTACGTAATCTTTATGACTTTTATTTTAAATTTTGCTTAATATTTAAAAGTCACACATGATATTTTTATAAAAATATAACTCAAGATGAACACTGATTTAAATAAAATGCAGAGAAACATTACAAAATGTTTTATCAGTGGAACTTCAACAAATAAATTTGACATCACAATTAAAAAAATCTTAAAATTTTAAAATATTTTTTTTAAGACTAAAATCTTTTTTAGATCTTAAGATATAACTTTTTCTGTTTTAAATATTCAATATAAACATTTAATAAATTAATTTCTTTTATTTATGTTAATTGTGTTAGTTTTATTACTTTCGCATCTATTAACGTATTATATTTGTTATAAAATTCAAAGTGTTCAACATTGATATATTCAAAAAAAAAAATGTTATGTGTTAATATATACTTAAAAAATCATTAAATATAAACTAATTTTTAAATAAAATTAATTAATTGTCGTAGTGATTAAATTAAACATTTTAAAAATTAAAATAAAAAATTAGTTTTTAAATTAATTTTTATTATTGTTAAATAGGTTTTAAATAATGTTTTAACTACCAATTATTTAAATTCTAAATTAGAAAAACTTTGGTAACTAATTAAATATTAATTTAGAAACTATTTAACAATAATATAAATTAAAAAAAAATTAATCTTTAAAATAATCTTTAATTTAGTTAATATAATAATTTTTTATTTTTTATTAAAATTAATTTTATTTCATAATTTTCTGTATGATGATATATATTTTTTAGACTATATATTACCCACCTTATTATTTTAATCCAATATAAAATTTCTATACCAATTTAATAGAGCATTTAGAATTTTATGGTTCAGAAAATGGGCAACTTGTTCTATCGAATACCCAAAAATAGGTGGCTTATGTCGTTTCCAGCCAAATTATTACATGGTGGCACCAATATTTATATAATACCTTTATATTCTCTTTTTCTTTCTTCCTCCACCACCTTTAAACATTTTCGTCTTCATAAGGTTTGTTTTTTGCAATAAATTTATTTTAAATATTTTTTACAAAAAAAAAATATCTATCAAAATAAATCTGTTGATAATTCACTGAAACATCAGTGTGGAAGAAGAGTTCTAAAAATATATTTTTATATTTTTAGATATTGACTACATAGTTTGTTTCTATATGCTCAATAATATCAGATAATCTAAGAGTTATATAAAAGATAATTTAAATATACTTTTTTTAAAATTTTCAAAAAAATAATAATTAAAAAGCTATATAATAAAGCTTCAAAGTTTAAAGTAGACAGTACTTTAAATATAATATTTGAGTCTAGTAATATTATTTTGATAAACTTAAGATTAAAAAATCATTAAATTTAATTTAAATATCACTTTTTTTGAAAAATTAAATTCGCAACATAAATAACATCAGAAAATCTTAAATGAGTTTTTGTCTATCATAATACTATTAAGGGTTAAGAATTCAGCTCTCCAAAAATCAAATTTGAACTATTTTTCTAACATCAATACTAAATTTATGCACTAAAAAATTAAATTCTTAACCAGAATAATAAATAAATTTATTTTAGTAAATAATGTGGATACATATTTATCTCTGGAATTTTCTTCAACAGTGTAAAAAAAAAAGATCTCATAGCAAAAGTGAAAGGACATAATTTGCTTGGTACATTGTCCAAGAATCACCGATTGAGAGAAGAGTGATATGAGAGAAGAGTGATGAATGGATAAAAAAGCTTTGCAAAATTCTTTGCCTTCTTCTCAAGTAATGCCAATGCTTTGCCTCTAAGATGAGAGAATCTCATTTTTTTGCTGCTGTAAATTTTGGAACACCAAATAGTTGGACATTAGTTATAATGTCTGTATTCCCTCACTTTTAACTTCATCTACATATATATCTTTTTTTGGTAAATTCAACTTTTTACTTTCTCTTCCAACTTCCATTTTTGCTTATTTTCAGTCATGCTTCTTCACATGAAAGTGATGGTGTCCAACGTGATTCTTTTTTCTTTTCACATTGAGTTTCTGAATTTTATTTTACTTTTTCGCTTTATCTACATGAAAACTATTTAGGTTTTTTCATTGAATGTTATGTTCTAACATTTTAAATGTAAATACAATATATTTTTAAGAAAAAATCTAATAAAATGTCTATGATCTTTTTTATACTCTTTTTAAAATGTCTATTAAAACTCAAGCTCATTATCTACAATTTTTTTTTATCAGCAATGAGTAAATTAATTAAAGGGGATACTTCAGGGGTATCCCAACCCATATACATATCTTTCATTTATGGTTGGAACAAAACAACCTTAAAGTGAGAAAACCATACCCAAAAAATACCCAATCAAGATAAATCCTGCTCTCGGGGAGGATCCACTCGGGAAAACCCCATCTCATTGCTCTTATAAGGCTAACAGACATCTTTATCGAACCAGCACAAACCCGGCGATGTGTCTACCTCGGTAATTTTCAGTACCTGATCTTCCGTTCTTCGAATACGACAATGATACACAACTTCACCGACCACTTCATGGATATGATCACGATATGTACATATGATCACGATATGTAAGAACTTCCTTATCTACTTCACACCACCTAATACCTAATATTTTAGTTTATGTGACTTAAATCATTAGTGAAACTAGATGATAATTGTTTCAACATGGGTGTTAACAAACCAAACAATGATTCGTACATCCTAAATGTATGACCTCAATTTTGTATAAATTTCATCATCCTCAGTAGCCATATTCATACGAAACATATAATATAAAATATTTCACAAAATTAATTGAATATACAAACTAATATTCACTTTATATATAAAGCATTTGTACATAATCCAATTCATTGGAAAGACATAAAGAAAATGAAAGAAAATAGTTTTTTTAAGCTTGAGCGAAAATTGTTTCGCTTGAACAAAAACACGATTGATAGGGTTAATTTTCAATGTTATTTTTTTTAACTCCAAGCAAAATAATAATGTTATTTTTCGCTTGAGAATTTTTCTCACTTGAGCGAAAACGGGACTGATAGCAAGTTTGAGTGCAATGTTATTTTCGCTTCAGCAAAAATATTAGAAAATCAATCTCAATAGCATAATCAAATACCTTTTCAAAGATCTTTTAAAAAACATTTCAATAATACAACTTCTAAATAGTTCAAGATGATTAATCCAAATTATGATTTGTTCAAACATTATCCTTCAATCACTTCAATAATCAATCAAACTCATATATTCATCAAACCAAAATCAAAACTCAATCTAACATGCATAATTCAATTAATAGATTATCTTCATATTAGATTCTATATAAAAAAAAACATAAGTAGTTTCCCTTAGTTAAAAGGCTTATCTTCAAAGAAATTTCCAAAGCCAAACAATAAGATTATTCCATGATCTAGGGACGTAGAGTAAGGTATCCAAACTTATTAGCATTTCAGTATATAATAATATAATTTAAAAGAATCATTTTTTTAACCGATTCCACAAGATTGATGATAAAATTATAAAAAAAAGAACAAAAAACAATATCTTTAGAGTTATTATGAACTTACTCTGTTTAAAAATCTGATCGAATATGAATATTTTTGTCTCGGGTTACTCAACTACTGTAAGATGCGATTATACTCTAAAATAAATAAAATATGAAGAGAAAAAATAAAAATAAAATAATATAAGAGAGAGAAATGTGTATTTCGAGAATGTTACATTTTAATATTTTTATACAAGACTTTATTATATAATTCATTAGAATTGAAAATATAATTTAGTTGAGAACAATAAATCTTTTCTAAATTTTAAAAATTTTAAAAATTACTAATATTCTTTTCTCACTAATATTTTCATTTCATCATGCTTCAAACCTTTGAGTGTGTTAATGCCCTGCCATCATTATGGCATGAAAAAATAATGATTTTTAATACTTTTTGTCCAAATTGGTCCAAATCCCTTTCCCTTTGTTAACAAACAAGAAATATAGTAATTGAAATAATTGGATGTATGTCTGCTTATCTCATCTTATCTTGTAGAAACATGGAATGTCCAGATAAATGAGTTGTGCTGCAATAGATTCTATCATTAATTAGTATTAATAGCATAATTATGAGCAATAAAAAATGGTTATTTTAGTTAATTACTTATTCAAACTTCTTCTTTTGAATAGGGAAATTATATATATAAAAAAAATGGGGAATGTGATGCATGTTGCAGCCATGTGCTATGCCTGTATTTATTGTTTAATTTTATATAAAGATGTATTATATATATAATATTGTGTAGTGCCTCCCTTGGTACATATATACCTTTCTGTCACCAAGAAACCTTTGTCACGTAACTTCAAATTTAAAATGCCTAGAGGTTAATGCAATTAGAGAATTCTAAATAAATTTCTAAATATTGAACAACAATACCAAAACTATATATGTAATTTTTTCCATATATATCACTTTTTAAAAAATATCATTAACTAACTTCTAAATTTAACTATATGTATGGTCGACACGTATATAAGCTCTCAAGAGTTTAAGAATATTTTTCTTCATATGAGAAAATAATAGATATTAAAACAAAATATTTAAAGAACCTTTTTTACAAATTAATTTGATTGTAAGGATAAATATCATTCAAATAATTTAATTACGCTTACCTTATTACTAAAATGCTGGCATGACAGTAGTTTTAGGGGTAGAGGCAACAAGGAACATTTTTTATATTATTTTTCAAAAGCAAAACGAGAGATATAAAATATGCATCGTAGAAAGGAGGTTAGTCTTTAACAACATATGATATTTAAAATTTAAATGATACACTACAAATAATTAAATAGAAATTATTTTTTTAAAAAAATAATTAGTTATTATATTGATTAAATTTATGATTATTTTAGAAATTAAAAAAATTATAAATTAGTTTATATTATTGTTAAATAGTTTTAAATTTGTATATAATTAGGGATCAAAGTTTTTGTTACCAATTTTAGAATATAAATAATTGGTAGTTAAAACATTGATAGTTAATTAGATACCAATTTAAAAACTATTTAACAATAATAAAAATTAAAAAAAAATAATAACTAATTATTTTTATCTTTAAAATTAGTTTCTATTTGATAATTTTGGTAGTATTCAACAGTTAAAAGTTCTAATTAACGAGGATAAATATCTTGAGTATGTTTGAAAAGTTTAAAAATTAAAATTAAATTATGTATAAGTCTTAAAAAAATTAGAGAAATTATATGAATTCTTTTTACATAAACTAAATGAAAAAAATGTTTATTATTTTTTTTCTTTAAAAATATTTATAAAATTGTTTTTGACCGAAATACTTTGATGATTGTGGTGAAAGAGAAGGAAGAAAGTGGAAGCAATGCGTTTGGTTGCAGCAAATATTGAGAGTGATCCACTTTAATTCAACTTTTGCTTTTGTTTTGTTGAGTTAGATAGCCTTTCCTTTTTACTTTTTTGGTTTCAGCAACCAAATATTTTGAGTGTTTGAAAAGGAGATAGCTGCATGCCATAGTTTGTAACTAACAAAAAGAATTATTCTTAATTTTCATAGATATAATATTCATAATAAAAGAGAAAATAGTAAAAAGTGAATTTTAACTCAATTTTATAAGATTGCTAGATATTTATATACATTTATATAATAAAATTATATATTTATAAGTGATTTTGTAGCAATTAATTTGATAATGATAATTTTAAAAAACTTTTACTAATAATAATTTTAATATTATTTAAAAAATAAATTTTAAATCTAACTTAATCTTAAAAAATTATCTATAAATAAGATTTATATTTACTTTCTTTTATATATATATTATGAAATGTTATTATATTTGATAAAAAAAAATCAATAAAATAAAAATTATTTGTGTGTATTCACTAAAAGGGTGTATAAGGAAGATGACAAATATCAATTCCAAAGAGTCATAATCAAAGAGAGAATGAAGACAAGTATAACAGTAATAAGAATATGAACAATTACCTTAAAAACGAAATTGATAAACGTGTTTGGCTTTTTATTTGGCATAGCAACTAATATTATATTTGGTGGAAGATTGATGGGTCCACTGTGGGGTAAAATTAAATTATAAGTATAAAATACATTTTCTATAAATAAATATATACTGTTTTAAGAATAAAGTGTAGGAGTGTTATTACTTATATATCTTTTGAAGGAATAACACATAATTAAAAATATTCTTAATAACTATTTTTAAATTGATATTATACCATTTTTCCTTGTGGAAGATTGACAAAATGATAATAAATTGTTTTCTTATAACGTCTCATAGTTGTAGATTACTAATGTTTGTGCATGATTATCTCCAAAGATATGATAACAAATCTTTCTAAAAATATCAGTAAAAATTGGGAGCTGAAAATGATTTGAAAAACAAATTGTTATATTGAAAGAAATATATTTGAAATTTTAATTCATTATTAAAATTTTCTACCATGGAATAGTTATTAGTCTTACTGTCAGATTTGTTATTAGTTTTGTTTGTTTAATTAACTAAGGGTTGTTAAGTGTATAGGTGAAGTGCTTCTTTATTAATTTTTTTTTTCATTATAGTTACTTTGTTGCATTTGAAGTGTTTCTCTGTTTTTTAAACCTTGTGTTGATGGTGATCCATTTTTGTGTGTGTTTTGTTAGGGTAATTTGTAAGTGTTACTACTTTTTTTTTAAAAAAAAAAAGCATAAAAAGGTAACTTTTTAAAAATCCCCATTTCAATATTTTAATAATGTATTAGAAAATCCAATTACAAGTTTTCAATCAAATTAAGATTTTCAATCCTAAACTTTAAAAACAAAAATAATAAAAAAAAGTTTAAGAGACACCAAAACAAGCAAACCTGCAAACTCTAAAATAGAGTAATTAGATCTTTGATTTTAAATCTCCAACCATGACCACAATATTTAAATAACACAAAAAAATGATTATAATTTACTCTGATTTTTTTTTATCCACAACTCAATGTTCAAATTGAAATGAAAGAGTTAATAAGAGAATTTGTAAATATATATAATTAACATGCATGGTGGAATGAATAGTATATTATATATCACTCACTTTTAGTATCTCAAATGCTTTTTTGACTACCACATAGAACTAACTTGTTAGATGTATCTTCTTTTTTGTGATGAATAATGATTCTTCTGACTTCTCATAGGTTCACAAGTTCAATATTTTTAGGGTTTGATAATTTTCTTTTTTTGGAGATGTTGGCTTTTATAATGAAACGAACTGTTTCTTATCCTTTCTTTAATAAATTTGTATTTATCCACCATCAAGTTGTGCATCTTTACAATTTAGTCGAAACTAAAAGTATTCAATTTTGATACGTATTCCTTCTTACCAAAACTGACCAATTCTCATTTGACTCACCAGTAAGCATAGTCAAATAATAATATTCAATTAAGTTTCTATGCACAAGATTCCTACTGTTTTCAATTATTTGTCTTTGTATTTTTATATATTTTTTCTCTTTCTACCAATCATAAAAGTACAAGTAAAATTATTTTGTATGAATTCCTTGTTATTGTATATACTAATATAGTAGTGCAGGGTGATTTACTCAAAATATTTCATTGGCTAGAATTTGATGGAAATTAATCATTGATGAATAAATATTTTTATTAAAAAGTATACTTTAAAACCTTATCAAATCAGTTTATAAGATGAGATTTGTATTATGGAATGTCTTAATATAATTGATGTGAGATCTTTAACACATCCTTCCTACTGAGATTGTCAATTCGTATGTGAGACTATATATTTATGAGTGATTTAATAACAATTCGGATGACTTAATAAGTCCAACAAACTCCTCCAAATGATTTTGACACTATATTAAAGAATGAACTTTAAATTTAACTCAAAAATATAAAACTAATTTATAAAATGAGTTTATATATATATATATTAACCTCTTGTCGGAAGATCTCCAAATAATTTTAATTATTTATTTTACTAAAAATAAATTTTGAACTAATTTTAGTACCTTAAAATGAAGGAATGGATCATATTTTTTTTTTCTTTTTGTCTTTTACATATTTGGAATGGGAAATTATTGGGGGAAACCACAAACTCAAAATCTTTTATTGTATAATTCAAAACAATAAGAATGAACCTAAAGACTAACCATTTCTAAAGTTTTCAAACACTACAAACAAGGGAAAACGTGGAACCCTTTCACTTCTATATTTCAGCTCCTCTTGGTCCAAGTTGTAAGCATGTACCTACTAGAATGAATGAACTACTTGAGGCAAAATAGATTTGTGTTGTTCATCCTCCAACTGGGGAAGGTGATGAAAATCAAAGTGGAATTGCCCAAACATCTTTCTCACTACAAATCAATTGCAATTTGCAAAGTGAAAGGTGGCCATTGAGTCCCCTTTCAAATCAAATACGTCAATGTGTTGAATCTAGAACTAGGACAAGATAAAATGAAAATGATAGAGAACAACATATAGGAATATGCTTTCTTGCTTCAACCTTACGAGTTAGAATAGCATATGAACTTTGTTTTTTTGTGAGCTTTTTTCCAAGTCCTACGTCTAACAACACTATCTCCCTTGCTTTCTTCATTCTTTTCGTTTTTAGTAACTCTTTTTGGTGTCAACCCTTTTGCTTTATTCTGAATAAAACGATTGGATATGTTTATGAAGAATGTTCTTAGATACAAAATAGAGAAAAAAAACACAAGTATGAAATTTAAAACTTATTCATAATGGAATTTAAAAGTGGATTCTCCTTTCTAAAACTTAATAATTTAGAAATTGGATAAATGATGTTAACTAATAGAGGAATGCTCATTTTACAAAGATAAGAAGTAACTTTTTACATTTTTTTAAAGAGAGAGAATATGATTAGTGGTATTTTTGTGTGTGTAGGATGCAATTTATTTCTTGTATTTTGTGGGTTCCAAATGGGCACACTCATTATCACTTATCCATTTAGTTGGTATGGGCCTTGATCCCACGCCTAGTCCAAGGCTATTTCTTTCTGCACCTCCAAAAATACCCCTCAGTAATATTCCAGATTACATAATCCGGAAGTCTTTTTTCAAATGTGTGTCCGGATTATATAATTCGGAAACTACTATATAGGGGTGACACAAGAAGGTTAAAAAAATATTTTCACATTATATATGGGAGTAGCAGAAGAACGGAAGAAATGGTCCTAATCCAATTATATATGGGAGTAGTAGAAGAACGGAAGAAATGGTCCTAATCCAATATCCAAGATGGAGGAAACTACTAATGCAATAATTTTGAGAAGCAAAAGGATTAAATACTCTCCCTCATTCCACCACCGTTGTTGTTGTCATCACCACCGTGACTACCATCATTTTTGCCACCATCACACACTGATTCTTTATAGGAAGAAGAAGAAAAAGAAGAGAGAGAGAAAAAAAAAGTACAACTATGCATTTAGTTAGAAGTTTGCTATGAAAATTGTATTCAAAAAGTTCATTTCAAAATGCATTTAATACGTTCTTAAAAAACTTGTTCTTGGGATTTTTTTTTAAAGTTCAAAGCATCTCATATATTTCAAAAAGTTTTATTAAAACAACATATAACGTTAACCGCATAATAACATTATATGACCATTTTACTTTATTCAATTTATTCATATATTTACTATGGTTACTTTGTGTGAAATAAGAAAATTTATATATATATATATATATTTTGTGGAGGTAGAAAAATATGTTCTAGCCAATTTGAGATAGGTCGAAATCTGGATGAGCTCTTAATAATGGTCTCCCTTCAAGCTTTAATGATTCAACTTTTGGGAAACGAGGAGCTTCTCCTGCGAGATGACACTTCGACGCTCAAGTCAATAAGAGCACAAAATTATAATGAGTATAAGATAGAATATGAGTTAAGAGTACTCTTTGTGTTGTGTATTAGATGATATGAAATGATCCTTTTTGTAGACCGAATTGTAACCTAGCTATAGAACCTCTCATATATATTGACCATTGACCATATCCTATGTAACGTAGTCTTATTATGCTTTTATTGAGCCATTAAGGGTAATTAAGTCTAATGAATAAATGATGACACAAGTTTCCTATTAAGGATAAGATTCTGATTCTTATATTATGCGTCAAGTTCAGGCCCATCACTCTACATGCTCCCCAACCTCTAGCATAGGCTACTGAGGCTATTATTATCTAGTTAAGTCAGTTCAAATAACGACCATCCCATATGTATCGAGTCTGTACCTTTCACTCTACAATAACTATTGAAATCTGTTTTATTTTTATTACTTTCTTAGAGAAATTCATTAACATTATCAAAGAAATGTATGTTAAATTGAGAAAAAGATTTGCAAATATTAATATTCACTTCTAAATATTTATATTCATTAATATAATTCACTGTACATAACTTAATTTACTATGGAATATTATAAATTGAAATTTAGATGGAAGGAAGGTTTCTTCAGAGGACTTATATCTCACTTAGGAAGTTACCCTTTCTCAACTTACTAAATCAATGTTCTATTTTATGTGAAGAAAAGTATGCATATTTAATATTTAATCATATATTAAATATAATTACCCAAAAAAACGAACATTGTTAAAAACATTTCATAATAATTATTGTAAATTTAACAAATTTATCATTTTAAATAATCTCAAATTTTCTATCTCAATAATTTATATATATATATATAATGAATATTGACTTGAAAACAAAAAATATATGATTTTGAAAGTTAAACTCAACATCTTGATTACTCATTAACAAATATTTAAAGTAATAGTCCCATTAAGTAATGATCAAGGAAGAATTAAAGTAATAGTCCCAGTAAACACTAATACTTCCATTCATAGAGATTCGGGTTTTTTTCTGCACCATATTTGGATGTGTTCTCTTCTTCCATCAGGATTTTCCAACAAATCCTTGACTCCTCGAATCCAATGAGATTTCACACCTGCCAAATCTTTCACTCTACCTCCTCTTATTAATACCATAGAATGTTACGGTCCGTGCGCCGAAGAAAACGAAGATGTTGAAGACGAAAGCATTCCAAGGCGCCGACGTGTTCATGTCGCGAAACCTCGTGCCGCCGGAAGTCTTCGACGCGCTGCACGATGCGGTTAAAGATAACGGCGCTCAGCTCCACCTCTGCTGCGACCCCTCCCGTAACGGTCTCAACGATTACCACATCATTGCTTCCAGAAAACACGTAATTAGTTCCACTCATGCTCTCCTTTATTTTCTCCTCTTTTTGTTCTGATTCCTCTCTCTGTTTCGCAGGAAAAGTTCGATGATCTCAAATCCAAGGGCTGCAAGTTGCTCGGTAATTTTCCGTTTCTACTTTGCTTGGATTATGTGTTTGCATTTGCCTTCTCTATTGTTTATTGAACCAGTCTGGATTCTAATGTCTGTGTTGGACAATGCTAGTTCTAGGTTTCAGTGGTGGTATGCTAGTTCTTCCACAGTCTTTCTCAATCTTCACGTAGCACGTAATCAAGTGTTATTAATTCTTTTTTGTAAATTTTAAAATTTAAATAAGTTATATACATTAGTTCGGACCAATGCAGTAGTTCATAACCACATAATAAGTCCACACACTCTTTATAAGCGTGTCTTTGTGTTGGTTTATGTAGTTGAAATTGAAATTGGTGTTGTTCAAAACCACATAATAAGGCCACACACTCTTTGTAAGCGTGTCTTTGTGTTGGTCTATGTAGTTGAAATTGAAATGGTGTTGTTCAAAACCACATAATAAGTCCACACACTCTTTATAAGCGTGTCGTTGTGTTGGTTTATGTAGTTGAAATTGAAATTGGTGTTGTTCGTGAGTCTTTGTTTCTTCTTTATTATATTGAACAGGTCCTAGATGTGTTCTTTCGTGTGCCAAAGGTGGAAGGTCTCTGCCTAAACAAGGCTTCACTTGTTGCCTTGCCATGGACGGGGTCAAAATACTTGCATCTGGCTTTGATATGGAAGAGAAGGTATTTTTGTTGATGTCCTCGTTTGTGTGTTCCTATTTTCATTGTAAATCTTCATTTTGGTTGTTATGATTGTAGGACTATTTATTTACCCCCGTCTTTAAAAATTTCTCAATTCAATTCAATCCCTGAATTTGGGAAAAGTTTCAAAATTTTGTCCTCTTTTCTTCTTCACTAGGTTTTTTTCCCATTGCCATTAGGGGTTAAGATGAATAAAACTTTACTGCATTTTATATAGTCAGGGACTAGAGTGAAAGTTTTCTAAAGTGAGGGGCTAAAGTGAACACTTATAATCTCAACAACCAAAGAGGTTTACTCAATTGTATCATTGGCAGAGGGTTGTGATCATATATTCATTTTTGACAACAACCTTTCTGGCTCACTTTCTTTGTCAGCATTGCCATGAACTGCAATGTGTCTCTCTTTTTCCTTGAGCATTCTTCAACAGAAAAAGGAAAATAAAAAGAATCTGAGTTATGAAAGATTTATTTAATATAAGCAACTTTTGATTTAAATATTGTTACTATTTGAAGTTAAGTATGTATTTCAATTCATATTTTGTCTGGCCTTCCCTCCCTTTTAATTTAATTTTAACTTGTCATATTTTGATGTTTTCATTCTCTTTGTTGTTTTTGGCTTTCTTAGTTTCGTTAAAATGTTGTTACCTCAGAAACTCAAAAACTAATCCAAGAACCAAGTGGTGATAACTCAAGGGAGATAAATATTTGAGTTTTAAGAAAAAATATTGAAGGAGGATAATAGGACTTACAATGTAGTACTAATTTCATTTTAGACGAGATGTCTAAGAGAATTTGGTTGGTTGCTACTGTAGTCTTGTAAATCAAAAGGTTTTGAGTTGTGAGATAAGCAATCTTGATGGTGGAATGAAAATGTTAAAGGCAATGTAAGAAACAAAAAGGAGTGCTTAAAGCCTTATAATCATGCTAAAATGTTAAGGATTAGACAAGGTATTGAAATACTAGAAAGGAAACAAAGAAAGCTGTGAGTGAGACACAATCCAATTTTTTTGAAGAGTTTTAACAGGATATTGGAACAAAGAATGGAGAAAGTATGATGTTGCCAAAAATAAATAATGGAAAACAGGATATTTGTATCAACTAAAGTAGGTTCTACTGCTGATTAAAAAAAAACTAAAGTAGGTTCTACTTAAGATTCAAGATAAAATAAGGATCTGATTGTTAAGTGCAGTTAATTAGATGATAGGTGTAAGAATGACATCCCCCCAAAACGTTGTGGGGCATCACAATAAAGAAGAATGGTACAAAAGTGTTTCCACCAAGTGACGTTGTGCTCAACAACTCCGTTTTGTTGTGGTCTATGGGTGCATAATGTCTAAAGAAGAATCCCTTATGAATTTAGAAAATAGTGAGATTAGGAGGGCAAGTATTCTTTTGCATTGTCAATTCATAAAATTTTAATTAACAAACCAAACTGATTTTGAATTTAGGTAAAAGAAACTATGAAAAATAGACAACACATCAAAACGACTTCTCATTAGAAAAGCTCAAGTACAACTTATGTAATGAAATGAAACATCTTATTGTTAACATACTTGAATGGGGCCCTAAATATCTAAGTGAGCTAAAGCAAAAGGTGACACAACATATTTATTGACAGGAGGACCATAACTGGTACAAGTGTGTTTTCCTATTGACACAACTCACTTAAAAGGCTTAACATTGGAAAAACTAGGACAAAGTAAGCACAATTTCTCCACACTTCAGGTGGCCAAGACATTGATGTTCAAGAGTAATAGAGGTAGAGGAGACATAGGAAATTGGAGAATGAGCTGATATAATCCGTAGACTCATGTCCTCCTCCAATCATGTGTCCACTTCATTGATCCTATACAAGAACAAAGTTATTTTCGAACAGGGTACCAAGAGTGCTGGTGAGTTTACTAATAGAGATTAAATTAGATGGACAACCAGGAACAAATAAGACAAAATGTAAGGAAAGGTTAGGAAGAGGATGAGTTTTTCTGATACCTGGAACTTTAATTTGGGGGCCATCTATGAGAGTAATATAAGGCAAGGTATCGTCAAGGAAGAGAAAAGAGATTGGTTACCTTCCCAATCATATGATCAGAGGCACCAAAAATCAAGGATTCAAGGTCCAAAGAGGGGAACTTGGAAATGAAAGCTATAGTATTACTTGATTGCACCACAATAGTAACAATTCAAGGTCCAAAGAGGGGAACTTGGAAATGAAAGCTATAATATTACTTGATTGCACCACAATAGTAACAAGTGAGGGAGCTTCATGGGTTGCACTAAGCTGGGGAAGCTCGTTATATTCAGCAGTAAAGATAGTAATATCTAAGGCTGTAGTGGTGGCTTGGGCCACATTGACCGATTAAGACTGCTCCCTAACTTTTGTTCAACACTCTACTTCAACAGGTCCCCAATTCATATAATAGTCGCAATAAAGACTGCATTCACAACTACCACATCCTCTGCAACAAGATGATTGTGAGACAAGGGCAAAAGAATCCCTAGTAGATGTGGAAGAGGATCCGAAAGTATATGGAGTAGAGAGACACCACCCAATAAAATCTGATTTTGAACTACAACGAGATTAGGTGGTAGTCCAGCGAAAGAAACAACTGTAAAGAATTGTCTTTGTTGGTTGTGAAATATCTCTGCACCATTAGCAAAGGGTGTAAGAGTAGAATATTTTGCATTGAAGTGATCAAGTTTATTCTAAGGTATGTCTACATGTCCATGTTTTCCAATTTAATATTCATTAATCTATCGAGGACATTGTAGCAACAATGAACATCATTAGAATACAATTTTTTAGCCTTTGTCTACACATCAACACAGGTAGGTATTAACCTGGAACTATGCTTGTAGGTTGGGAGCAAGGGAAAACCAAAGAACATTGCATAGAGAGGCATCAATCTGTTTCCAACATTTTTATTGGTGGCAATAATGTTTGTAATTTTGGTGGTTAAGTGAACAACAACAACCCAATTGGTGCATTGGCTGTTCCAGTGAGTTTTTCACACAGAACAAGGGGAACATGTAGAGAGGAGTGCTTGTAATTATGTGATTTGAACATGCATGAGTACTCTTATATATAATGAAGAAGAGATACAATAATAAGGAACAAAATCAATACCTTCTAATGGGAAATATTTTGTAAGATATTTCCTTATCATATTATATCATATCTCCCTAAATAAAATCATATCTCTAACATAATCAAATCATATCACTAACATAATCAAATCATATCTCTAATACTAAATTAAATGGGATCAAAATTATGAAAATGATGGGAAAATAACAAAGATGAAACACATGTGATACAAACTAGATGGTTAATCTCAGATTTAGAAAGAATAATATATTTTTTCTATGTTTCAATAAAGAGGTCTTTGGACCTATAAATACATGAGCTTGTTGTTGGTTATTTTAGGAAACAAAGAGAGCTAATTCTAAGGAATCAAATCCCTGTAATCATAGTGTTGTTTTTAAATACATAATCCTAGTATTAATGGCAAGATACACTTGTAATAAATAATAAAATTATAGCAAGGATAAAATAAAAAAACTTTCTAAATTACATAATGAGCAACACAATTTTGACAATTGAAAATGCAAAAGACATCAAGGATTATTCCTGATCATGAGGTACCAACCAAATTTAAAGGAAAGTATTGTTGTCCTACCATATGTTTAGTTATATTCTATGGTAGTGAATATTATGTTTCGAAGGGATGAGAAAAAAAGTGGGAGTTCTAGAAATAAGAATTAGAAGATGCATGATATGAAATGATAATACATGACAAGATATTGGTATGATACCAATTAAGGAAAAGATGGCAAAATTCTTTAAAGTGGTTTGGACATGTGCAAAGAAGGTTACTAGAAGCCCGAGTGGGAGAGTAGATTGTATAGTTTTTACCCTTGTGAAAAAAGGGAGAGGGTAACCAATGTCATAGAAGAAAATTGTGAAGAGGGATCTCACGGTGAATAAAATTCCTGTGACTTTGTTCTTTAGTTGAGCTTGATGGCATCGTGTGATCCACGTAGCTGGCCTCACCTAGTTGGATAAGATTTTTTGTTGTTTGTCTTCTCCTATACTTCTTACTCATCTTTTCTTAATCTCAATTGGCAATGTTTAATGTATGTTATCTTGCAGGTTAAGATAGAAGAGTTAGTGGCTGAAATGGGGGGAGTGCTACACACTAAGACATCGTTGGATTTGAACTTTGTCATTGTGAAAAATGTTTTAGCTGCAAAGTACAAGGTCTGGTACAAGTTTATATTGATACTTTCTCTTCAATTAATGACATCTATTTGATTTCACTTTTCCATTGCAACTATTCATCATTGGGCTCTATTTGAACTTGTCATAAAAAATACATTTATGCATGCTGATCTTGATGAAGAAGTCTACATGGAACATTTTTATTTACTTTTGTATCCATGGTTATCAAACTCGTGAGTTAACTCGTCCGAGTTTACATTCTCACTCACCCTGAACGAGTGAAATCGGTAACAAACTCGTTTTTGGAGTAAACTCGGTGGACTTGCTGTAAACTCGATTGAACTCGCGAGTTTGCATCCGAGTTGGCGAGTCCGTTTGCATGTTTTGTTGAAGCTTTTTCGTTGTTCATTGTCTTCGTAGTTGCTCACCTTGCTCACCTTGCCTTAGAAATGTAGTTATTTTAGTGCTGTGGATTTATTTGTTTTACCTACTTTGATTAATTATATTATTGAAATATTTTTTTCATACGAAATAAACTCTTACAAGTCTATGAGTCAAGTTTACGGAGCTCCCACGAGTCTATGTAGACTCTTGAGTTTGACAACCTTGTTTGTATCATATATTTGTTTTCTACAAGAAAAGATTATATATGTATAATTAGGAACATTTTTATTTATTTTCATATCATATCTTTGTTATTAGAAGGTATCAAATCTCCTCTATTTATTATATTGATTCCTTTTTCTAAATATAAATAAAGCACTAGTGCTATCTCAGAAACGCACTATTTCAGCTCAATGTTTCTTTCATTCCCAAAGTTTAACATTCGAAAACATTCTTAATTTAAAGTTGGAAAAGAGGCCAATGACAAGTGACCACTAGTAGTCGTACTGAAGCCATTTTGGCCAATGGAGAGAGTAATATTAAAATCAGATAGAAAATCTTACACCAACTTGTAATATGGTTCAGGTTTAACTTAACTCTACAAAACCAATTTGTTCCGTCCGGTTGACTGGGACGTCTTCGTGCGCGACCTCAATCTTCAGCTAGGGACTCCTTCCCACTGGTTACCTGTGGATTCCTGCAAAAAGAGGACAAAAAGGGCGCCCTAGCGGCCGTTTGCACTCCGACGCTCAAGTCAGCCAGCAAGAAACACCAAAAACTGTGCACCTCCGTCTCTGAGCACCGCGTTTGGCACTCTGAAGGTCTTGAAAATGGACTGTGTATTGTGTGTATATTCTCCTTCTGACAAACAATCTTTCCCTAGTCCCTTGTCCGTCACCTCAAGGCTCGAGCAAGCAACTAGAGTGTCTCTGGAAAATTTGCCAAAAGTCTGAACCCCGTTCCCAACATTCAAGGCGCTATTTAAGCTCTTCCCGTATTCAAAGCGCCTTAAAGCGCATTTAATTATAAAACGCTCAGCGCATTTAAGACGTTCGAAACGTGCGGGAGCATTTACAGTACCTTAAACGTTCGAAACGGAAAATGTGTTAAATAACCTTAATTACCTCACACCTGGCAACGTGGCGTTTCCATCCTGACTTGGCTGCTGTACACGTGGAGGGCCTCACAACACCATTACCCTATCTGAGGGTGTTTCCTCGCGTGAGTCCTCTTACCTGGGAGTGCAACTGCGCAAGGGGTGACTTTTTTGGTGCCAACTCGCGCCCCCAAGCCTCTAGTCACTCACTGTGAGAGCGTATCTACCTTCCTCTCGTGCCCTGTGCCTGGCTGCCCCCGGGCGTGACCCCTCTCCTGGGTCGTATCTATCCCAAGGACGTTTCTGGACGGCAGGGGCACTTCATGAGGCAGGTTGCTCTATACTGGCACTATTTCTATGGCCTTGAAGCCACATTTCTCTTCTCTTTATTACTGTTCCCTGGTTATCCAGGGTTTGGGGCCTTCCCACGGCGTCACCTTGCCCTTGAGTCATTCCATCTTGGCGACACCCAGTTGGGCGGCGCCCTATCCTGGCGACGTTCTGCTAGGCGACGCCTTCTCTTGGCGAGGCCTGTATTTGGCGTCACCTCCACCTAGGCGACGCCTTACGTTGACTTTGACCTTGACTTTGTCAACGCCTGGGTACGGGACGGTACACAAGCCCCCCAGTCTTAAGCTGATGACTGGTCTTCAGCGAAAAGACTAAGGCTTCGCCCACGCCATCCACGTGGCACCCGGTGACGTGTCATTCTTGATGACGTAGCAACCTTGAAAACATTGACATGACACTCTCCGAACCCTAGGGGTGCTCTTAATGGCTGATTGGACATCCTCTGAAGCGGGGAAATCAACGCTTTTTGGGGCCATGCTTAATCTCGTGCCACGTGGCTCATCACGCGGTCATCCTTGAGAACCTCTTGCGCTCCCCTTGAGCGCCCCATCCTTTGACACGTGGCACCATCGCACGGTCCCCAATTAACGCTCCTTGAGTTGCAAGTGTAACGTTTAAGTTACCCAAACCCCGCGCTTGGAACCACTGTTACATCCACTTTCTCTGCCTTTCCTCACTGTTCATCTTCTTCGAATCCCTTCTCTCGCGACCCCTGCCCTTTCGTGCTTCTGCTCTCCACGCCCTTCAACCCCCAAAGGTACGGTTTTTCCTCTCCTTGATGATTCCCTTTACTGCATGAACTGCTTGGAAGTCATCACTGAACCTGCAGCAGCGAAGAATAGCAGAGCAAAGATTAATTCAGATAAAACAGAAGGGGAATTTTATAGCCAGACACGCGCAGATAACCACAACAGCTAATGCAGTATTAATCAAGGGCAGATACCAAAGTAGGTAGAGAGCCCGTGGGCGTTGAATTCATTTGTGATGAGCTTGGCAGTATCGAAGACTACCCCAAGCCCCGCCAAGGCTTTGGACACGTCCCGATCAGCGGAGGCGAGCTGATCCAAAGCCAGAGCCTTCATGGTTATGGGCTTATCCGTCCAGTATAGGGGGAAGCCTTCTAGGGCGGTAGGATCGCGCTTGGTCGCACGCACTTTGAAGAACTTCCCTTTCCATCCTTTGAACGAATTTTGGAAGAGCGTAAGGATGATGCGCCCGGCGACGCCAGAAAAGCTCATCCATAGGCTCTTCCCCTGTTTCTTTACCTCGAAAAAATGAAGAAAAACGTCCACGGAAGAGGGGACACCCAGATATCCGCAGAGGATCTGAAACCCCCTTACGAAGGCCCAGCTGTTGGGGTGGAGCTGGGCTGGGGCGGTGTTTATCTCTGTGAGCAGTTCCCTCTCGAAGGAAGTAAGAGGCAGACGCAGTGATGGCATTTTCATGTGTTCTTCTTGAATCAAAGTAGAAAATAAGGTGCGGAAGCAATGGGTGAGATGATCAAGACCCTCCTAGGAGTTGTGTTGGCCTTGTAGGTGCATGATGAGTATGGTGTTTGAGTGGTTCGGCCAGCTCAAGGGAGAAGGTGAAAGGATTGAAGTTTAGAGCCTAGATTTCTAGGAGAAGTAAAGCTTGTGCACAAAAATGGCAGCATAACCTTACTCCATTAAACTTGAAAATACAAGGTGTAGGCTCCTCCTTTTATAGGCTAAGGAGGACCATAATGCAACCCTAATGCTAGCCAAATGAAATGTAAATGTGAAGCACATGGGTGCACATGGCACATGGGTGCACATGGGGAGGGGTGTGTCTAGTTTTTATGCTCACCCCCTCCATGGTCTTTCTAGAATGTTTCACACAAATATGCTTTCTACACTACTCTAATTACTAAGCACCCCTAATGGGCCTTTATGTAACAATTACAAAGGTCTTCTCTTCCCAAAACCGTAGCTTTGACCCATGTGTATGTGAAGCTAGACGGTCTAGAAGGAATCCTCATCATGGCCTAGACGCTCCTCTTCATGGGCTAGACGCTCCTTTTTGAGTCTAGACGCTCCTCATTATAGGCTAGACCGTCTAGTCTTGGAGGCTTGGCTTTCATCGTGTGGTGAGCTTGGGCCCTCCTCCATCACGCAGGCCCACTCTCTTGAACACCATTTGGTAAAGGAAGAAGAAGGGGCTTCCCCCAGTGTCCCTTGCGTCCACACAAACGGGTATCCCAGGTCTCACCCGGCATACCAGGACGTGGGAGTTGTGAGTTTTATGGAAGGCGTTGAAATTGTAAAGCGCGGGGTCCCCCCTGCGGGCCTCCACGTCCTCAACAGAGTTTAGGGTGGAGCATTCGTCGAGGAGATCGTCGGGGGCCCAGTCATACTCACCTTTATAGTAAGACTTAGGGAGCGGAAGAGGCGCGGCGGTCTTAGTTTTCGCCATTGATGCAAGAGCTGAAGAACAAAAGAGGAAAGAAAGGGTTTAGAGAAAAAGGGGTTTGGAGAAGAAAAGGAGAAAAAATGGAGGAATCCTAGGAGAACCCTACCCACACGAGAGAAAAGAGGAACGAGAGGAACGAAGAAGCACAAGAACGATATCTAAAGAAATGCAGTAACATGGACAGTCCCAGGCAGTTCATGCAGTAAAGAGAATCATCAAGGAGAGGAAAAACCGTACCTTTGGGGGTTGAAGGGCGTGGAGAGCAGAAGCACGAAAGGGCAGGGGTCGCGAGAGAAGGGATTCGAAGAAGATGAACAGTGAGGAAAGGCAGAGAAAGTGGATGTAACAGTGGTTCCAAGCGCGGGGTTTGGGTAACTTAAACGTTACACTTGCAACTCAAGGAGCGTTAATTGGGGACCGTGCGATGGTGCCACGTGTCAAAGGATGGGGCGCTCAAGGGGAGCGCAAGAGGTTCTCAAGGATGACCGCGTGATGAGCCACGTGGCACGAGATTAAGCATGGCCCCAAAAAGCGTTGATTTCCCCGCTTCAGAGGATGTCCAATCAGCCATTAAGAGCACCCCTAGGGTTCGGAGAGTGTCATGTCAATGTTTTCAAGGTTGCTACGTCATCAAGAATGACACGTCACCGGGTGCCACGTGGATGGCGTGGGCGAAGCCTTAGTCTTTTCGCTGAAGACCAGTCATCAGCTTAAGACTGGGGAGCTTGTGTACCGTCCCGTACCCAGGCGTTGACAAAGTCAAGGTCAAAGTCAACGTAAGGCGTCGCCTAGGTGGAGGTGACGCCAAATACAGGCCTCGCCAAGAGAAGGCGTCGCCTAGCAGGACGTCGCCAGGATAGGGCGCCGCCCAACTGGGTGTCGCCAAGATGGAATGACTCAAGGGCAAGGTGACGCCGTGGGAAGGCCCCAAACCCTGGATAACCAGGGAACAGTAATAAAGAGAAGAGAAATGTGGCTTCAAGGCCATAGAAATAGCGCCAGTATAGAGCAACCTGCCTCATGAAGTGCCCCTGCCGTCCAGAAACGTCCTTGGGATAGATACGACCCAGGAGAGGGGTCACGCCCGGGGGCAGCCAGGCACAGGGCACGAGAGGAAGGTAGATACGCTCTCACAGTGAGTGACTAGAGGCTTGGGGGCGCGAGTTGGCACCAAAAAAGTCACCCCTTGCGCAGTTGCACTCCCAGGTAAGAGGACTCACGCGAGGAAACACCCTCAGATAGGGTAATGGTGCTGTGAGGCCCTCCACGTGTACAACAGCCAAGTCAGGATGGAAACGCCACGTTGCCAGGTGTGAGGTAATTAAGGTTATTTAACACATTTTCCGTTTCGAACGTTTAAGGTACTGTAAATGCTCTCGCACGTTTCGAACGTCTTAAATGCGCTGAGCGTTTTATAATTAAATGCGCTTTAAGGCGCTTTGAATACGGGAAGAGCTTAAATAGCGCCTTGAATGTTGGGAACGGGGTTCAGACTTTTGGCAAATTTTCCAGAGACACTCTAGTTGCTTGCTCGAGCCTTGAGGTGACGGACAAGGGACTAGGGAAAGATTGTTTGTCAGAAGGAGAATATACACACAATACACAGTCCATTTTCAAGACCTTCAGAGTGCCAAACGCGGTGCTCAGAGACGGAGGTGCACAGTTTTTGGTGTTTCTTGCTGGCTGACTTGAGCGTCGGAGTGCAAACGGCCGCTAGGGCGCCCTTTTTGTCCTCTTTTTGCAGGAATCCACAGGTAACCAGTGGGAAGGAGTCCCTAGCTGAAGATTGAGGTCGCGCACGAAGACGTCCCAGTCAACCGGACGGAACACAATTTGTAAAGTGAGTGTTGTCACCCACTTGTAATCATTAATTTGGCTATATCACTAATTGATCCGAAATTGTTGACATCCTCCTCATGTTTATTAGACATCTTGAGCATGAAGTTTGCAACATTGGGCATCTGCAACTAGTTCGATGATAACCCAATAATGGGTGGTCCTATAGACCTAATAACCAATGTTGTTAAACTCGTAACTCGGAAGTGGATTGGAAAGGGTATGAAAATTTGTAACCCGAGGATCGTAACTCGACTCTGAAGAGTTACTATTCGAGTTGCTACTATACATAACATAATTAAAAATAGATTCATAATTCATGAAATGGTCCAAATACATAACTTAACTTAATTAAACATAGATTCATAATTCATAAAATGGTCCAAGTACATGAATCGCGTGGTGGTGCGAGCAGTGTGCGTAGTGGTGTGAGTGGCGGCAAAATGCGTGCATGAGCAGTGGAGAAACGCGTGTGCGAGTTGTGGTGCGGCGGCGCGAACAGAGGCACGAGCGGCGGCGAGAACGGAGTCACGAGTTGCAGAGGTTTTGAAATTAGGGTTATGGGTTTTCATATTAGGGTTATGGGTTTTCATATTAGGGTTATGGGTATTCAAATTAGGGTTTTTGGTTTTATTTGGGTTTGGGTTTTCAGTTTTTTTTTGGACCGAGTCATGGATCATGGAGGCCCAGAGATCGTCCAATCCAACCCATAAAAGCAAAATAGATTTGTTAAAAGAGAGAGAAAAACATAGACTTAATTAGACTGAAATTGTATGTTTATTACACAAAATGTAAATTTATATAGGCTTATTACATTAACTGTACCTAAATTGAGGATATTTTGCTTCCTCTAAACCAGAGATATTCCTATAAACCACTACTATTGCAATAAATACAAAATATATTGTTCTAGTTTTCAACAAATTCAACTAGTGGTCTTTTCCGTGGTCATGGCTCAGTCTTTAAGGAAATTTAATATATCTATTTGGTCTGGAGTACAATATAAATTAATGTTTGGCACTTGTTTTGTGCACAATGGTTCTTAATAGAGCTCATATGTTCTGTTTCTCGGCCTATCTTTTGAGTTGGTTTGGCTATTTCCCTACAATGCATCTAGATGGCCATTTGATTATGCAAATGTGCCGATACTAAAAATCCACCTGCCTTTTCTGAATATACAACTTGTATTTTAAGTGTGTGATAATTCAAAAAATCAGTTACACTGTCTTATTCAATCTTTGTGGAGGTTTTAATTGTCATATTGAAATTTTGTTCATGCTTTACTATCTAATACATTTCTTTATGTTTGGCAGTGGGCTTTGAATGAATTGAAGAAACCAATAGTCACGTATGAATGGTTAAAGCAATGCTCGGAGGAGCATCGTGTTGTTCCTCAAGAGTCATACAAGGTCCTTCCTTTCTCTGGGTTAAAGATTTGTGTTACTGGAATTCCATCAGGTTGTAACTTAGCTATCTGCTAGTATTGGTCATAATAGAATGCTTCTTTCTTGGATGCTAATGAGTTTGATATTTTGTTCAGATGTTCGTAAAGAGATGGAGAAGCTTATTTTACAAAATGGTGGAAAATACTCCGCGGAATTGACAAAGAATTGCACACATTTGATTTCTGAGATATCCTTCTCATGGTTGTTGTAAAAGATTGTGTATATTTTGGTCATGCAAATATTCATTTATTATTTGTGTCGAGAACATATCTTACATTATTTTTCAGTAGTTCTTCTGCCAAAATGGCAACAACGTATGTGTTTCTAATAGGGACTTGGATATTATGGGGTACTTAATTTCCACGTCCAGTATTATGGGATACTCAGTGAAATATTTAAGTGTTTGGTTCTCTCCCCTTTATTGCTAGTTTTTAAGGACGAGTTTTCTAAGTGCTTGGGTTCTTACTAATTGATATCAAAGTTGGTGTTCAATGTCTTGGAAAAGAGTACCTATTGAAGAGCACACATTGTTTGAATGTATGACATTTATTTATTTTTATTTTCTAACAATCCGTGATAATTGTCAGATTTCTGTTTTCAACAACAGCTGGCTTGGTGAAATTTTGTTTCACCTGCATTAGTGATAACACAAGTACATGTATGTGAAATACTTTTTGGCATGCTATTCTGCATTTTGCTTGTTTCGATGTCTGCTATTGCATTAACTTATTCTAGGCTTAGATGCTCTACTTTACTGGCTAGTTGTGTAAAAGTAAGGAAGGTTGTTTTTGTCTTTTTCTGTGAGATCCTCTATGCCGGAGTAATTGAGTACATGAGCTCAAGGATATGTTATAATTGTTTAAACTTGGTGGATATTTGTGTTCTTGACTGTTCTTACGCTCCTGAAGGTGACAAGTATAAGGTAGCAAAACGATGGGGCCACATTCATATTGTGATAAGTAAATGGTTTGCTCAATCAATTGCTCGAAGAGGTAACTTCTATGCTTTAATGATGTACGTTGCACTACCTTTCAGGTTCGAAACTGAATAGTAGAAGGCCATATGTTAAAATACAATGTTATTATAATATAGCAGTCTCAGAATTTTTGTTTAGGCCAATCAACTTCAAAATGATGTATGTGGGGGCTACCCCTCTCCCATATATACACTATTTTGGCCATGTCACTGGTCAATGTGAGATTTTCAACACTTCCTTACTATAAGGTTTAGACATCTTGAGTTTGAGTTTATACTGGACTTCTACATGTGATCTAATTTGGGGTACAAAAATGCATATTTTTGGAGGAGCAATTTGATCTATTTATACATGGAGGCCAATGTGATTTCATCAATATCTTAGGAGGACCAAATGAATATTTACTCAGCCGGTAGGAATTTGAAGTTAGTGTTTGTGTCGGTATAATACAATTATTCAGAGCCATATTAATTATCTTTTTTCCTTTTCTACCTCCCATCTCATCTCTAAAATTTCAATGCTACTAATCGTATTTGATTTTCATCATTTATTTATTTGTATTTCTTTTCATGGATAGCATGTCTGAATGAGGAGTTCTTCCCTGTTCAGCATGGATCTGTATCTTCACATAAAGTAAGCAGGGACTTACCAATGCAACACAGCCAAGAAAAGGATATTGGGAAATTGCAATCTGCGGCATCCTCAGGTGCTACAGATTCAAATGTGCAAGTTTCTTGTGCTGAGTTTATGGAAAGAGATCAAGAAGCTATGCCATCAGAATATATGTCCTCGGTTTCACAAACTCGTAGATTTGCTAAGGAGGCAGATGCTGAACTTCCATTGCAGGCCAGTGGTGACTTGAACTTTGACGGTGTTGTTGCTGATTATTCTGAATCTGATGATAATGACTTGTACTTATCAGAGTGCAGAATATTTCTAGTTGGTTTTGAAGCTCTAGAAATGCGGAAACTAATTAATATTGTGCATAAAGGTGGAGGCTCCCGGTATTTGTCTTTTAATGACAAATTGACACACATAGTAGTTGGGAATCCTACTGAAATGTAAGTCAACTGTGATATTATGAAGAATCTGTATGGGTGCATTTCATGTTTATTTTACTCGATAGTTTCTTGAATATATATTTTAGACTGTTACAAGTATCAATCTTAAATGTTTGGCAACATTATTTCTTTTTTCCTTCTCTTTTGCTATCTGCCTTTACATGCATTGTGTTTTTCAAGGGAAAAGAAGGATGTGAGGAGTCTTGCTGCTTTAGGTGTAATTTATGTTGTTAAAACCACATGGCTTGAAGATTGCGACCATAAAAAGATAGAAGTCCCTGTTCTTAGGAGACACATTGCATATGATCTACTTCATCCAAAAGGTCTGGTATTGTGATGCACATTCGCTTTTGTAGTCTGTCTATTATCTCTTCACCATGTAAAAGCTGGAGAACACTTTTTAGTTACTTTATTAGATATTTCTTAAATAATTTATCAAGTTGATTTTATTGAATTCATGCTTTATTTGTTTTCTAATTTCTTAAACTCAGCAAGCTTGGTAAAAGGAAGTGTAACAGGAAGCACACCTATGGATCACAGTAAAAGCTCCAGTTGTCATCAAAGCTCGCATCAGGTGGACTTCAAAATTGTGCAGCCAGAATCTTTGGAGAAAAGAAAAGAAGAGATACAAGATATGGATATAAATGGTCACTCATTCTGTAAAGCAAATTGTAGAACTATGTTGCAAAATCAACTTCCTGATAGTAAATTGAGCACACAAAGGATGAGCCAGCCTGACTTCAGTGTTTCATATGAAAAATCTGCAAATGTTTTCAGAGGGAAATTATTTTGTTTCTCAAATTTGTTTCCTGAAGAAAAGGTAAGTCATTATGATCTTATTAGGCATAAACTCTTCCTGAATAGTCTATTTGGTTATTTGAAATCACCCCGGGCATACTTCATGGACAAGCTATATTCAAGTTTTTTTGTAAACAAAAAAGGGCCACAGCATTATTCTAGTAGAACCTGGAACTTTATCAGTATTAGATTTAGTATAAAAACGTGTTCACATCACAATTTAAGCTTTTGGGATAGTTATTTCATGACATGATATCAATTGTCAAAGGATTTATGACCAAAATAGTTGAGCTCAATCCTTGCTATCCCTATTCTTCTAATAAAAGTTGAAGCAAAAGGTAGGTGGGCCTGTGTATTGGGTTTATGCTTTAAAGACATGTTAGATTCCTTCACTTAACAACTTAAGCTTTTGGATAGTTGGTTCATGACAATTACAAAACAAATGCAACATTTCAATTAACCAAATAAATCCTTCTGTTATATATATATCATTCCAAAGGAAGTTTATTTTTCCACATGCCTCAGGCATTCGTTGAGGTTACATAAGGTTGTGTCAAGTAGTTAGTTATCAAATTGAGCTTAATGGTGTACCGGTATTTGTTAATGGTTAATTTGGAAGCATAGAGACAGGAACCAATTATCCAAAAAAGTAAGTTGATTGGTGAAGGAACTTGACTGCTTTTACATTAAACATGCTACCTCACATGAGTCCCTTGGTCTTGTAAATGTGGATGCACAAACATACCCTACCTTAACCTTTTGCTTTAGAAAAATGGGGCAACAAGGAACACACCCTGTTTTGTATGTGTTAAACTGTAAAAAAAAGGAGAGAGACATTGAGCTGAAATGGGGGGTTCCAAGACAACACGGATGCTGTATTTATGTTGAGAAGAATAATACAATAAGTAGAAGACATTTGACATCCTCTAAGAATAAAGAAATGATGCAGGAATAAATATAATCGTTTCTAATAATACCTATATAATTGAGATATTCTTGATTATATAGAATCTTCTTCTTACTTTTATAATTATAACAATATGTTTTCTTTTTTCTGGTTTCTAAAATTAAAGTTTCTATGAGTAATCATAAATGTTATGTTTCACCAAAGATATGCAGATATATATGTTTATGGATATTGTTTAATTTTAGTTTTGATCACTTTTCAGAGAGGTGAGATTGTTCAATGGATAAGTCAAGGTGGAGGAGAGGTAATGAGTGGGAAAACAAAACAGATTGTCCACTACACAGTTGAGTGTCATGGTGTAACACCCATGTTGACTGATGATTCCACGAGTTTGTACATTTCCAGTCACTGGATACGATCTTGTTTGGAGGTAAGCCTTATTAGCCACAAATGTAGATTTCCCTTTTCAGCTCTATCTCAAGATGCTTTTTATCTTCTGCATTTTTCAGGTGCTTGTTGGGCTAAAATTCGTGATTTATATGTTGAATAATTAGGACAGATTGAAGGCGAAAACCCAAACTAGTCTTGGTCCATGTGTCCCAAGTTATTATATATCAAAATAATGATGGAAAGTTGTATCCATTTTTATATAGCTGCAAAAATTCAACACTTCAATCACATGTGATGCATGCATGTATTCTTTTCCTTATATTTTTCTGAATTTAAATGTTGAAATTGTGGTTTCACCTTTCCTTTTCTTATCTCTAGCATAATTTATTATCACAAATGAAAGAATCTTAAAAAGTGAACGGTAACTCAACCCTACAAAATTAGTTTGTAAGATGAAGTTTATACGTACTTATACACTATACTTTAGTCATATAATCAATATGGGATCTCAAACACACTCCCTCATGCTAGGACAAGATATCTCGAGTGTGAAACTAGATATTTGTAAAGGCTCCATAGCGGTGTATATACCTCTATTACCATTGTGTATGATGATTCCTTTTTCTGTTGAAAGCTGGATACATTGAGAATAGATGTTGGTTTACATACTTGTACTTTGATTATTTTTCTTGAAGGCTGGATCCTTGCTGGATGTTGACACCCACATCCTTTATTCTCCACTTCCCTGCCACGTTCCCTTGCCTGGATTTGAAAGATTCCGGTTTTGTGTTTCACAGTATGAGGAGAAAGACAGGAATCTGCTAAGAAACTTGTGTTTTGTTCTAGGAGCTAAATTTGGGGAGAAGTTGACTAAGAAGGTTACGCATTTGTTGTGTAAATTCACCAATGGACCCAAGTATGATGGTGCTCTTAAATGGGGGATTCAATCAGTTTCATCTGAATGGATATTTGAATGCATCAAACAGGTAATATTATTTATGGTGACCGTGTACAGGGCAGTGAGAACTTCAATATACGTTGAAGCATTGGCATTTTGTTTTTCACGAAAGTCTACATTTTCTATGTTATGTGTTATTTACTAAAAAGGTCCTTATCTACATGCAACTAATTTTTTCCAGAATGGAGTAGTTGCCACTGATCGATTTTTACCAAAAGAAGTAACAGCTCAAGATCGAGAGGCAGGAATTTGCACTGGGAGTCAATTTCCTACCCAGGCTGCTCAAATGATAAGTGACATGCCCTCGCAGTTGTCAAGTCAATCACAAATTTTGAGAGGCATCAGAAATAAAAATGTGGGTTGTGGAGTTGATAATCATGAGGCCAATTTCAAGAAACCAAGTGTTTATAGCAAAAAGGCAAGACTTGTGGAAGAACCTTGCCTGTCTAATACGATGACTTCGGCATCAAATTCAGGTATTCATGCCTATGAAAAGAATTTTTCTGAAGACAATATGATAATTGATGCTGGGGAGGTGTGCCTTACTGTTCCTGATGTTGCTGCTGCAATTGAGGACTTGTTAGAGCAGACTAGTAAGGTACAACAGCTGCTTTTTTTTATGTTAATATTTCATTAAATTTGTTTTACTGCACTTATGGCCAAAGTATTCCTGCTCAACTTGTTCGTTTTCTTACAAAGATGCATGGTCAGAGGTCCCCAGCACAGACAGGGTGTCAGAGAGGTGTATCCTTAAGTGTGATCAATTTCATATATGTTATTTTATTTTTTAATTTCCTTAATTTATTTTTGGGAGTAGCTATCCTTGATGGTAGAATAGATTTACCCATCTGATCTTTCAGTCCTTGGTGAAGATAATTCCAATCCTCATACCGTCTTTGGGTTATCTAAACACTGGTCAAACAGGTTAGCTCTGTAGTTCCCTGTTTAAAAAGTATCATATTGTTCTCATGTCGCCACATAATCTGTCAGAATTAGATTGTTTTATGTCCACGGCCTTTAAAAGACCTATTTGATCACTTTATTGATTATAATTTATTGAACACCATGTTTATCTATAGGAATTATTAGTGGAGATTGAATCTCGTAAGTTCGTAACTATTTTTTGATATACACTTTTTTTACCCTTTGTATCCTTATATTCATTAACTAATTTTTTTAGTTTCCATTATCTATGATCTACCCATAAAGATTGAAAGTATATAATTATAACAATTAATAAAAATGAAAAAAATATTTTATACATATTTTATTTTTATGTACACAATTTTTTATAAGTTTTATATAATTTTTAGATAGATTTTTTAATTAATCTTATCATAATAATTAGTTTTTAATTACCATAAATAAGTGGGCATACGGGTCTCTGTTTCTTCTGATTAAGTAAGAATAGGATTCACACAATTTTATGATTTCCTATAACTTCAAACCAATAAAAGAGTGTTTGGAAGAGTTTATTACAGTTTGTTCCTAGCAATTCTTGTCTTAATATTTTCGTGCAAATATCATATAGTACTCCATCATATGGAGATATGATGTTAAGCTAAATAAGGATGATTATAAAGTATTGGTAATAAATAAAAGAATAATTCAGATATCTTAGTTTCTTGATTACCATAATTATGTAGATCCTAGAATTGGCCAAGGACAAAAGTCCCGCAATATATTTTCTCTGAATATTTAACAACACCCAACTAGTTGCATAAGGCTATTTCATTTAATATACCATGGGTGGCGCCTGCTTAGAATTGGCGTTTCATCCGTTGTTACTTTGCCCCGTGTCTCCGTAGAATTTTTTGTTCTGCCTTTTGGAATAACCTGGATAAGCCCTTTGATGGTTAAAATTGAAGTAGAAAGACCGATTCTGTGGTAATGTGCAATAACTTGTGCATTTGGTTGGAGCATAACTATGAAATCTTCAAGGTGCCATTTGCACAACTATTATTTTTGGATAATATGTTTTTTGTGTAAAAAACATGATAATAAAGTTCAAACTTTTGTCTATTTTGATAACAATGTAAATTATACCAGAATGCATATCATTTTTCTACTCTCTCTGAATCAGTACTGAGCATATATTGTGTTAGAAGTGGCAGAAAAGATGATAATGGGGAGGTTTCTCAAGACAGACGAGCAGGAATATACGATGGATTTAGTGAAACACAGACAGAATCTCAGGTTATATTTTGGACACTGGCTACTGCTTTTACTGTTCATTTTTTTAAAGTACTTTGTCTTGTTTTTGTGACTTTTTTTGTTTTTTTTTTTTTGTTTTAACACTTATTGTTACTTACCAGTCTCTCCCTGGAACAAGAATTAGTGACTAATGACTATTTGTGTGTTCTTGGTGAATGTCATTTACTTGTCATAATGCAGGTTGTTAGTTATGAAGAAGATTTATCAGGAAGGCAAAGGCTTATAGATATAATCCGAACTCGAAGTGGCACGCAGTGAATAGGAACAAGAATCTGGCTTGTCCTGATTTCAAAAACAAAAGATAAAAGAAAAAAACTCAACCTTGGTTAGCTAATGAAGGGAACATAGGCAGCAGCATAGTATATAGGTCAATCAATTATGTCTGTACCTTCGTGTCTAAACATGTTGAGTTTGATTGAGAAATAACACCCTTAAGTCAACTGAATTAGGTTGGAAAATTATAACGAAAATGACAAAGGTGTTCTGATAATTTTTATCAAATTCATCCTTGAAGAAAAAATTATTTTTATCAAATTCATCCTAGAAGAAAAAATTATCTAGCTATAGAATCATGTCTAGTACCAATCTGCCTGATTTTCTCCCAGTAAAGTGGGTTTACTGGTAGAAAAGGGTTTAAATGTGTTAGGTTGTGTAAATGAGTAATGTCTGTTCTGATCGGATAAGCAAAGTGCTTTTCAAGAATCTGAAGTCACGTGACATTTCTGGCGAGACAGTTACTTCATGTTTGTTTCCTTCAGCATTCCTGATGCGCCCCTCTACTTATTTACGCCACAGAATTGTAACAAGACACAAAGCAGCACTTAATTGCATCAAAGTGGACGTGGATTAAAGAATGCCAAAAGTTAACCCCAACATGCAATTAATAGCTTCTCGTCAAGAGTCGGTGTTATGTACCAAGGATAGAGGGGGATGTGAACCTACGAATTTTTATGACAACTAATTTTCAATTAAGACTTCCAATCGCCTCCGTAGGGATTATCCAAAGTGATTGAAGTTATCTTAATCATTCACGTTTTATGTCTGAAAAGTTTGGTCATCAACACATTAATTGCTAGCAATGTAGTTTGACCTGTAATGTTTGATTCATATCCAAACCATGGCTAAGGGTAGGAACGGAGACTTGGCATGTCTTCCAACATGAGCAAGACAATGTGACCGTGGGATTGATATGAAATGAAATGTATGGCCAGGGGTGGGTTACGGCTAGTTGGTTGGTTAGCAGCTATAAGCAGCCAATTAACTAATTGATGCATATTTAGTGTTCATAACTTGTAATTACTTTAGTGATTCTTGAATAAAATTAAGTATTTCGGAACCCTTTCTTCATATTCTCTCTCTTAGCGCTTTCGAATTTCACGTTAATTCTTAGAACTAAAATTTATCATAATAATTGGTATCAGTTTGTACCATTCATTCTAAATTCTTGGTGATGGTGGATGCTACTTTCAATGCTCAAGAAATGAAGGATCTTGAGGGACATCTTTTGATGTGCGTGGATTCGTGGTTTATGGAGCTAGCAGGGTCCCTTCATAAGAGGTTAATAACATCTCTTTACAAGAAACAATGCAATAATTGTCGAGGTAGCAACTAGAGGATGGTAAACATGATTGGAATGTCGATTCTACTCATGAGATGAGCATCACAGTCTTTCCCCTTATGCTCATGGAACTTAGTGAACTAAGATTGATTTTCTTTGATTTAGTGGGAAAATATCAATCTGGAATATATCAATGTTATAATTATTTCTTCATCGATAATATACTTGACGATTTTAAGGTGAAACTTATCATTGTTTAGAGGGTCATGTTTTACAATGACACTTGAACTCTTGTGAATTTTTTCCTTCATTTTCAATATCTTTGGGTGATTATACTATGTTGTTGGTTAAGCGTTTTGGTGACATTTGGTAGACGTAATGCAGTTGACACAAAAAAGTTTTTTTAAGTAACTATCACGAAGATTTGATTTAATTATTGCCAAATTAAATTTGTTAGAGTAGAGTTATTTTTTTGTTGATCTCAAGAAGATTGTGCAGATGATGGTTTTCATGTTTCAACCATTTACGATTTGTTGAGTTTTTGCCTTTGCAAAAGTGTATGAACTTGCTAACCCCCTTGACAAGTTCAAACCATTGTATAGGAAAGAGTTCAGAAAGGGAACTGGGATCTAAACCTGCGAATATCTCCCCTATTTTCGCACACCTATAACTTCGAAATCAAGGCAAAACTCATGCTTGTATGGTAGAAATGCAATCCAAAGGGTATTGTTATTTATGTGAAAAGCTCTATTTTGTATATCACAGCTTAACTAGTAAGAAACTCTAAGTGCATGTTCCCGAGGTGGATGAAAAGGAGGAGGAGTCACAAGAAGAGACTATTGTTGCTTTAAGTGTAGAGCTAGGGACCACTGAACCTAAATATTAGTAAATGCTTGAACATTGCATATATTGATTGACAATGACAAGGTACCATAAAAAAATACCCTTGCATATATTGATTGGCAATGAAAATACATGTAACTACTTAAATGTGCAAATTGCTAATAAGTATGGTTGCAAAATTCAAGAATTGGAGCCTATAAAGGTGGTTGTAGGTGAAGGTTTTAAACTAGATATCTATTCAATAGTCAAGAATCTTAGTTGGACTATTCAAAAAACAACATTTACATTATACATGTTGATATCTTTAGGTTGCTACGACTTGGTATTGGAGATAAAGTGATTGATAACATTAGGCAACATTACTTGGAACGAGAAAAATGATCAATAAGTATATTAAGCCTTAACATAAAAGGTTTAGAAGGGCCAACAAAATGGGAATATATAAGGCGAACGATTAAGAAGGGGGAGTAGAAATGACATATTTACAGGAAACAAAAGTTGAAGATGTTCAGAAGGAAAAAGTAAGTGCTATTTGGGGGATGGAGAGGTTGGCTGGATATATAATAGTGAATGACATAATGTTAGGGAAGTCTTACAATCTGAGGAATAAATAAATTTAAGATAAAATAATTAGTTGTAAAAAAGATTTCATATATGTTAAAGGGGAATTGGGTCAGGATAGGATCTTAGTTAATGTAATCAATGTTTACTTGCCTTGTGAATTTTATGAAAAGGCATCATTGTGGGAGGAAATTGTAAACACTAAGGAGGAAGAGGGAAGGAATTTGTGGTGTCTAGTGGGATATTTTAATGAAGTTAGATCAACTGAAGAGAGAAAAGGTGTTAATCAGGTTGGTTGCAATAACAGGAGAGAAATCCAAGGTTTTAATGTATTCATAAATAGATTGGAAGTGTTGGATATACCTTGGCTGGTAGAAAATATACTTGATATATAAGGCTAATGGATTGACTAAAACTATATTAGACAGAGTTTTGGTGTCTAATGCTTGAGAACAAAAATGGTTAAGAAGTACAATGAATGTATTCTTTTGAATAAAAGTATATCAGATCAATGTGCTTTATTGTTCAAAGTTGTCAAAGTAGATTAGGGACCCACACTGTTTAAATACTTAGACATGTGGAGGCATGATAGAGAATTTAAAGGTTTTGTTAAGTTAAAATGGAAGAATTATGAGGTTTGGGGGACAAAGATGATGTTGGTCAAGGAGAAGTTGAAAAGGCTCAAATATGATCCGAGGTTATGGAAAAAAGATGTTTTTGGTGTTATACTAAAAGAAAAACAAAGGTTAGTGGAAAAAAAATTAGTGAATTGGATAGAAAGGATGATGAAAGAAAATTAGAGGAAGACCTAAAAGAGCAAAGGATAAATCTTTTGTTAAAATTGGAAAAGACTAATCGCAGCCATGAAACATTAATGAGACAAAAATCTAGGGTAAATTGATGAAGGGGACCTAAATACTAGATTTTATCACCACACCACTAAATGGAGAAATGTTAGGATATTGATTAAAGGATCAAGGTATAATGGGTATGGAGGGAGGATCCTAGTGAGGTAAAAGAAGAAGTCAGGGGCATTTTGAAAAGTGGTTTAGGGAGGAGTTATATTTTGATATCAAGCGAGGCAAGGTAGAATTTAATACAACAGGGGAAGAGGATAACCAAGTTCTGCCTAAAGAGTTTACTAAAGAGGAAATTAAATTGGTTGTGTGGGAGTGTGAAGGCTCCAAAAGCCAATATGGTTTCACTTTATCTTTTATTAAGCAATTTTGGGAGACAATTAAAGGAAATCTAAGCGAATCATTTTTATGGTACAGGTAAATGTCCAAAGGATGCAATGCATTGCTCTTTTCCCAAAGTGTCAAAACCATCAAAGGTGAGTTTAGAGTCATCCACTATCTTAGTGTTGGTAAATGGGAGTCCAACAAAGGAGTTCATTCCTTTTAGCAAGCGATATTAGATATGGAGAACCTTTAACCCCTTTTCTATACCTTATTGTGGCAGAAGGTCTGGATGGTTTTCTTAGACAAGCTTTAAAGAAAAATATTTTGAATAGAATTAGGATGGGGAGTAAAGGGACAAAGATGTGTATGCTATAGTACGCAAATGATACATTATTTTTTGTAGAGTCAAACACACAAAACTTGCTAATTTTAAAAGGCAATATAAGATGCTTTGAATTGGCTTCGAGATAAAAAGTTATTTTTTTTTCAAAAGCAAATTAGGGGGTGGGAGTAGAGGATGATGACATATTGAGGCACATGGAAATGATAAACTATAATATAATGAGAATTCCTTTTACTTATTTGGGCATGCCAATTGGTGCAAATCCTAGAAGATTTCAAACCCAGATACTTGTGGTAGAAAGGGAAGGAATAGATTGAAGGCAAACATCTTTTCTTGCAAGGAGAATTTGCTTACTCAAATTACAGTCCTTTCTATTTTCTATCTATGTTTTTTTAAGATGCTTGTAATGGTTGAGAGGGAGATAAAACAAATACAAAGAAAGTTTTTATGGGGTTAGGGACACGAAGGGAGAAAGATCTCTTGGATTAATAACCTTGGATTAATAATGATGGAGGCTTGGAATGGGAAGGGAGAGGTTATGGAAGGAGATAGTTGAGTCCAAGTATGTTACTTTGAGAGAAATTTGTGTTAGGAATCACCCTACTAAGGAATTATGGTGGGGGAGAGACTACAAATGAAGGTGTGAATGATGATTAGTTTAAGCAAAATGTAGGATGGAAAGTAGGAAAAGGAAATACAATCCAGTTTTTGAATGACAGTTGGATTGAAGGAGAATCATTAATTCAAAGATACCTAATAATATATAACAATTCCAAAGAAAAATATGAAAGAATTGGATAGGTAGTGAGATGGAACAATGGGCTTGAGAATGGGAGTTGGAATGGGGAAAGGGTTGGTCCTAGTGGAAGTGATGTGAGTTGATTTTAAGATTGCACATTTTATTGATTTCTCTTTGTTTAATATTTTTGATTTAGTAATTATGGTGAGAACCCTAAGAAGATTCCCACTGGACACGAATTTAACCAAGTGGTTAAGTAAGTGTGAAGGTTCACTCCAGAAGGGGAAAAAGAAAAGACAATTATAAGGTGAAAAATGATTCAACAAAATTAAAGACAAGGAACAATTAAAGAAGAAGAACAAAGTAAAGAACAAAATTAAAGATCAGAAGAAGACATGTATGGAATGGAAGAAGGTGTAAATAAAATATAAAAGAGGAAAAGATGAAGATATCTTATGGGAAGAAAGGAAGTCATGCCACTTGGAGTAGAGGGACTCCAAGATGAGTGATGCAAAAGCCGCCACTTGAGATATTACCTAACCAAGATAAGACCCATATAAATTGAGCTGCCACTTGAGATATTACCCACCAGAGATAGGACCCAACATGAGAGCTCACAAGTCTCACAAAATCACTCCTGCAAAGTTTCTTTACTATTCAAAATCAAGTTGAAAATACATGAGGCAAGATACCTTATTTATAAGAAGTGGTGCCTTGGTGGGAAAAATGGGTAAATGGTAGAAATGGCAAGGGTGAGGGGTTGCCTAGGGTGTTGACCATGGTCAAAACTGCACCTTTAAGCGTAGCTTCTAGAAGGTAGGTTAAAAACCCTAATTCTAGGTGCCTTGTCTTGAAAAATGGGCTTGGTACAAGCCCGTTTTGCTAAGTACACTCCCTTTTATGCTATGTGAACCTACTCTAGCCTATTTTACTATTTGGACCCCAAAAGTGAGTCCAAATTATTTACAAACATGTTTTTGTCTTTTAAGAAGATCAGAAGAAAGAACAATTGATGTTCTGGTCTATGTCAAGTTCTTCTCCTAGTGAGGTCCGTCTGATATTTGGTGGGGCCTTGAATTTATTGTTGAGATGATTGCTCACAGTGTGAATTGTCTCTTGAGTCCTTGGTCATCTTCTTGGCTACTTGAATTGTATCATACCCCCCAAGTTGGAGAGAATTCGACCTCGAATTTAGAACTCCTGCAAATAACATAGTCAGTTTGTTCACATATAAAATATTGCGAGGTGGGGTATTTGAAGTAAAATTAGGTTCATGAAGCTTTGAGAGTTCATATGGGTAAGTTCTAGATACAAGCCATTTTTTGGAAAGAATGTTTGGGGGATAAAATGACTTTTTGAAGATAATCCTCTTAAAAGGTGAGAACCTTTAGGAGTTGTTTGAATTGCATCCCAAAACTTCTTTGTCCAAGATGTCAATTATTTAGATTTATTAGGTAATGAAAAAGACAAGGAAGAAGAACACCTTGGAGGTGTAGGGGTCAACATGATTGTTTTTATAGTGTAAGGTGGGATATTTGGACCCGGTTATCTTTTTATTTCTTTATCTTTTTCATTTTCTCTTTTGTTTTTCATTTTTATTTGGTCCTCATGAACTTCTTTGGGAGAGAGGGGTTTTAAGATAACCTTATGTCCTTGGAAGTTGAAAGGCATTTTATTGGTATGGCCATTATGTAAAACTTGTCTATCATATTGCCAAAGTCTTCCCAATAGAATATGTGTTGCTTCCATTAGCACAACATCACATAAAACCTCATCTTTATACTTTCCTATAGCAAAAGTTATGAGGAATTGTTTAGTAACCATGATTTCACCTTCGGCACTAAGCCATTGTAGTTTATAGGGCTTTGTATGAGAGATAGTGGGTAATACAAGCTTCTCCACTACTCTTGTCCTTGTCACATTAGCACAACTACCCCCATCTATTATCATGGAACATAACTTGTTGATAAGACAACGATTGTGGAAAATATTTTCTCTTTGGGTGTCATCCAAAGGTTTTGGAATTGTCCCCAACATTCGCCTACCAATAAGTCACATTCACAAGGTATCTCACATTCATTTTCACAAGGGGTTTTAGAAGGGGAAGGGGAGTTAGACCTAGAAGATTGATCACTATGGTCACTTACTACTTGTCCCCTCTTAACCATCATGGTTCTTTTGTTTGGACAATTGGCAAGTATGTGCCCAAACCTAAATATTTAAAACATTTTGTACTTGAGGTTTTGGTTGGGGATTTATGTTGAACTTGAAGCTTTGATGTCACCAAATACATAAAGATTGCTTGAAGACAAGGTTGCTGCTAGTGGGCATGGGTTCTGGGTAGATTGGAATTTTTCAATCCACTCTTAGCTTAATCCAAAACTGAATTTTCAAAAGAAAAGTGTTTTTTTAAAGTAGTGAAAAACAACTTGTTGATTCGTCGTTTCAATCGGTTGTTTTACACTTGGTGATTTTGGAAAGGGTTTGAAAAAGCTGAAATTGGCTGACCTCACAGTCAAGGTCAATTCAATCGGTTGAATCGAGCTTTCAATCAATTGTTTTTTAAAAAATCTTAACAAAATTGGTTAAGTCTGTTAAATATGTTTTTCATGATTCAAATTTGTTTTGGCCTCTGATTGAAAGTCTAAAACAACTATTTTTTAGGCTATATAACTGGTGTTTACATCTCTAAAATAAGAGAGATATCAGATTACCAAAAGGTTAAAAAGTTTTCCAAGATTGCAAGATTGTTTTAGGCTTTGCTTTGGTTAAGTGTGGAATAGGAACTACTGTAATCCTTTTGTATCAGGTGTGATCTTTCCTATTCTTACTTGTACTTCATTTCATATTTGTTAAACTTGAAAGGTATTGGTGTCTATAGTCAGAGGGTGTTCTGACTTGTAGTGTTTGTGTTTCAGAAAGGGTGAGTGTTCTTGAAGGGTTCAAGATCACCTCTTTGGTGTTTGTGTCGTGTAATTTGTGGTTGATTACCAAGTGGAATACCTAGGGGTTTCTGGGGACTGGATGTAGCTCAGGTAAAGAGTGAACCAATATAAGCATTGAGTGTGAATCTCCCTATCCCTCACTGCTTTAAAATTGTTTGATCCGTGTTTTTGTAGACTACTGATAAAAACAATCGGTTGATTCACACAAACAACCGATTGATTTTCTGGAATGAATTTAAAACAGTTTTGTTTCTTGGCTGATCTGATTGCTTCTTCTGTGATTCTGTATTAATCTTCATTCTTGTTCAGAATTTTCGAAAATCTTTCATTAAACAATTCACCCCCTCTTGTTTAAAGCCTTTAATTCTAACAATTTAGTCTTAGAAGGAGAAGGATTTTTAGAAATTTGTGGGGTAGATTCTTTGGAAGGATTATCTGGATTATCTTGTTTTGAAAATTTATTTTCACCCTTCCAAGATGAGTCATGGAAGTCATCATTATGAGTATGTTTGAAAGATGTTTTCTTAAAAAGTTGTGATTCAACCTTAATGGCTAGGTGAACCAATTTTTCAAAAAATGTATACTCATAAAGTTCTACAAAATTTTGAATTTCTCTTCTTAATCCACTCACAAATCTAGCAATCTTTGACTCTTTAGTTTCATGCATATTAATCTTTGTCAAAGTTACTTCTAAATATTTGAAGTATTCATTTACACTCCTAGGTCCTTGTTGAAGCCATTGGAGCTTTGATAAATGTCTAATTTTAGTAATATTTCATATTAAAATATAGACACTTGTGAGGATTTATTGCTAATTTACATATAAAATAATCCCTAATTTATGAATTTATACCTTTTTACATTTTTATGATCTTTATTTGAATAAGAGTATTTTATTCCCAAATTTGGTGTTAATTGCATATTTTTAGGGACGATTGAAGATTTGGAATAAAGGAGAATAATTTGAGCTAAAAAGAGAAAGTTGGAAGGTCCCAGAATGGCAAAAGATGCAAATAAAGATTGAGCATTTTTTTTATGTTTTATCACTTAGCCCATTAGCGCGACCCAGCAAGCCACCTAACCCTAGAAAATTAGGATAAATAGGGGGCTAGAGGTTCAACCCTGGTGTGCGGGATTGAGAGGAAAACACCATAGAGTGAATTGTAACCCAATTGGGAGAATGAAAGGTGCTAGAAGTATGCGTGGCTAATTCTACCCCTTGGAATTGGGAGTAATCTGCTCAAACTCTCTTATGTATTGAGGTGATATCTTATATATTAGTATTCAGTTCTTGATTGATTATTGGTATCGTTGTTTTACTTTTAATTTTCCGTGACAAATTGAGAATCTTAAATCTGACCGGGAGGTATTTTTAGGGTTTGGACCTAAACAACAATACTTAGCATATTTGAGTGCTAGGAATAGACTTGACATGTTAATTGCTATTAACGTCTGAACTTCGTTCTAAGTTGTTCTTATAATTATGCAAGAGATCGATAGTTAGGGAACATTCTTAAGAATTTTATATGCGAGGAATTGATATAAATGATTTTTATACGGGCATCAATTTCAATCAAAGAACTTAATACTGACATGCTAATCAAAATATATGAGAGTGAGATAGATGAAACCTAATCCCTATTTTTTCAACTTGAAGCAACCAATTCTTTGTCTGTTTTCTTATTGATCATCGTCAACCCAACCACTTTCAATACACTTTTAATTGTTTTGTTTTATATTTAGCGATTATTGAACTTGATAATTCACTGTTCCTTGTGGGATCGATATCCGTCCTTAGGGACAATTATTACTTCTGACAAACGCGGTGCACTTGCCGTAAAAAATCATCAAGTTTTTGGCGTCGTTGCCGGGAACAGGTTTGATTTGTTGAGTATAATTTCTCTAAATATTGTGAATATTTTAATTGTTTTGATTTCTTTTAATTTTGTGTTTATATTATTTACTGTTTTTATTTTATTTTAAACATATTTGTTTTTATTTTATTTGATTTTATTTTAATTTGCTGATTTCCTGCTATTATTTTAATTCTTATTTTGATTTTATTTGTTTCTATTTATTTTCAGATTTATTTTGATATTTATTTTGATATTTCTTTTGATTTTGTTTTGTTTTTATTATATTTTATTTTAGTTCTTTTTAGGTTTAGTTACGTAGTTTTAGTTAGGTTTAGGTAGTTTTATTTATTTATCATTACTAGTTTTAGTTTTTATTTTTACGTTAGGTAGTATTTTAAGTAAGTTGGTTAGTTTTTTACGATTATAATTATAATTTTTTGTTTTATTTTGTTTTAGTTTTATTTTATTTTGTTTTTATCTTATTCTTAGTATTTATTTATTTGTTTTAAGTACGTTATTTCTTATTTTTATTGTTTTCTTTTATTCTGTTTTTAGTTTTTATTTTATATATTTTTTTTCTTTTCTGAATATTTTTGTTTTATTTTCTTAGTGTCATTTTAGAGTTTTGTTTTTGTTTTTTTTAAGTTTTAATTTATAGTTTAGGCAGTTATTTATTTTATTTTAGTTAGCAATTTAAATTTTTGTTTATTTAAAAAAAAAATCAAAAAAAAAAAATAAAATAAAAATATACTCTATTTTTTTTCTTTTCCACTAATATTTTAGGAAAGCAACATGGCAGAAGAACAAGCCAAGAAGACACTTGGAGATTATGTCATGTACCAAGGACCAAGACATTATTCTAGTATCGCAATACCTATTACCGCTATGGCCTTGGAAATAAATCCCATTTTTCTCACTCTTATCAGTGCCCATCAATTCACAGCAATGGAGCATGAAGATCCATATTCACATTTGAATACATTTTATGAATTGGTGGAGTAATGGGCTTTTAATCAGATGATGTTGATAATGTTTGTATGCGCTTGTTTCCTTTTTCATTGGTAGGAAAGGCTAAGGATTGACTTAGTTCACTTCCAAATCAGAGCCTCATGAGCTGGAAGGATATAGAAGAAAAATTTCTGCAAAGATTTTGTCCAATCTCTCGCTACATTAAAGCTAAGTCTGAAATATCTATGTTCAGACAAGGAGCAGAGGAGTCTTTTTGTGAGACATGGGAAAGATTTAAGATGATATTGAGAAAATGCCCAAATCATGGGTTTGAAGACATTGCTCAATTGAGCATATTCATTAATGGTCTCAAATTTGATATGAAGATGCTCTTAGATGCCGCAGCTGGTGGCACAATGATGACTCTTGATGCTGAACAAGCAACGAGAATTATTAATGGATTGGCATCAACAGATTCTCAAGACCAGTATGATGGACGAAGTACTTGGAAGAAAGGATGGATTGAAGATACATTATTGGCTCAAAATCAAATTTTGACACAACAGATTGAGCAGTTAACCACACAAATGGCGAAATTGCCTCAACAATTACATGTTATTCAAAGGCAGAATCAAGAATTAAGGTGCGAACTGTGTGGAGGTGAGCATTCTAGTGAGCAATGTGCTTACCAAAATATTTCTTTTGAAGAAAAAGTGTTTTACATGGAAGATCAAGGAAAGCAAGGAACTTTTCAACAACTCCAACTATTAGATCATGTGCCCCAAGAGAGAATGAGCAAAATGGAAGATTCTACAGAAAAATGTACACACACCATGTTGGTTGCGCAGAAGAACGTTGAGACACAAATTAAGCAACTTACACAAGAGTTGAGGGAACTCAGGGAGAAATGTAAGTCAATCACTACAAGAAGTGGAGTAGTTGTAGGAAAGGGGATTGGTGATAATCTACAAAGTAAGGAAAGAGACATAGAGAGTGAGGAAATAAAAATTGATAGGGAAGAAAAAAAAGAAGAGGAAGAAAAAAACAAGAGTGAAGAGGGAGAAGTGAAAGAAAAAAATGAGAGGGTACAGGAAGAAAAGAAAAAAAAAAGGAAAAAAAGAATGAAAAAAGAAGTGTTCCAATTGTAGATTTACCTTATCCACATGCTCCCTCCAGAAAGAATATAGAAGGACAGTTTATCAGATTCTGTGAAATTCTAAAACAACTAGAGATAAGTATTCCGTTCACTGAAGCTTTGGAACAAATGCCTACTTATGCCAGATTTATGAAGGATTTGTTGACCAAGAAGAGAAGATTAAAAGAACAAGGAATTGTGGAGCTAGAAGCAGGATGTAGTGCCATTATTCAAAAATCATTGCCACAAAAATCTAAAGATCCTGGGAGTTTTACTTTGCTAGTCACAATAGGAAATTTTACAGTGGCCAAAGCATTACTAGATCTTGGGGCAAGCATAAATCTGATGCCACTATCTATGTTGAAGAAAATCGAGGATGTTGAAATTCTGCCTACAAGGATGACACTGCAATTAGCTGACAGATCAATAAAATATCCACATGGGATAGTAGAGGATCTTTTGGTGAAGGTAGACAAATTTTACTTCCCAGTTGATTTTGTGATCATGGACATAGAGGAAGATGTTGAAGTACCTCTTATTCTTGGACGCCCATTTATGAAGACTGCAAAAATTATGATTGATGTGGATGAAGGAAAGTTGAAGGTTCGAGTGCAGGATGAAGAAGTTAGCTTTGATGTATTTGAAGCAATGAAACATCCGATTGATCAAAATGATTTTTTTAGGATGGATGCACTGGATGAACTGTATTTGGAAAATCACAGAGAAATATTTATAGATGATTCATTGATGAAAGCAGTCTTAAATGATAATGAAAATTGTGAGGACTGGGGGGAGAAGGAAGTCAAGGAATGTTTGTTAGAGCTGGGAAAGGAAAAAGAAGTTCAACAAGGGATTTTTGATGAATTAGAACTGAACAAAGCCAACACCCCTCAGAAAATAGAGTTGAAACAGTTGCCAACTCATTTGAAATATGTTTTTCTTGAAGAAAATGGGGAGAAGCCAGTTATCATAAGCAACCATTTATCCAAAGAGGAACAACAAAAGTTGATAAAAGTGTTGATGACAAATAAAGAAGCTATAGGATGGACATTTGCTGGCTTGAAAGGTATAAGCCCAACATATTGCATGCATAAAATTCACATGGAGCAAGATTTCAAACCTGTGGCTCAACCACCAAGGCGCTTAAATCCTTCCATGAAGGAGGTTGTTAGAAAGGAGGTACAAAAGCTTTTAGAAGCAGGAATGATTTATCCCATTTCAGACAGTGCGTGGGTTAGTCCGGTACAGGTGGTACCTAAGAAAGGAGGTATGACAGTTGTTTATAACGAAAAAAATGAATTAATTCCTACAAGAACTGTTATAGGATGGAGGATGTGCATTGATTATATGAAACTGAATCAAGCTACGCGGAAATATCATTATCCACTACATTTTATGGATCAAATGTTAGAAAGATTGGCAGGTAAAGCATATTATTGTTTTTTGGATGGTTATTCAGGATATAATCAAATTGTGGTTAATCCAGAAGATCAAGAGAAGACATCATTTACTTGCCCATTTGGCGTTTTTGCTTATCGGAAAATGCCATTTGGTTTATGTAATGCGCCAGCAACTTTCCAAAGGTGTATGTTTGCTATTTTGGTAGATATGATTGAGAAATGCATTGAAGTTTTTATGGATGACTTTTCTGTGTTTGGATCTTCTTTTGATGATTGTTTAGCTAATCTTGATCTCGTACTGAAGCGATGTGTGGAGACAAATCTTGTGCTAAATTGGGAGAAATGTCATTTCATGGTCACTGAAGGAATTGTCTTAGGCCATAAAATTTCTCATAAAGGGCTGGAGGTAGATAAAGCACAAGTTGAAGTCATTGAGAAGTTACCTCCACCAGTCAACATCAAAGGAATCAGAAGTTTTCTAGGGCATGCTGGATTTTATAGAAGATTTATTAAAGATTTCTCCAAGATTTCAAAGCCCCTATGCAACCTTCTTAATAAGGATACTCCTTTTAAATTTGATGATAATTGTTTAACTGCTTTTAATATCTTGAAAGAAAAACTCATTTCCGCACCTATCATAACTATTCCTGATTGGAAACTTAATTTTGAGATAATGTGTGATGCTAGTGATTATGCAATAGGAGCAGTTTTAGGACAAAGGAAAGAAAGAATTTTTCAAGTAATACACTATGCAAGTAAAGTTTTGAATGAAACTCAAAGTAATTACACCACAACAGAAAAAGAATTACTAGCTATAATGTATGCACTTGAGAAATTTCGATCTTATTTGATAGGTTCTAAAGTCATTGTTTTCACTGATCATGCTGCAATAAAATATTTATTGAATAAAGCAGATTCTAAGCCAAGACTTATACGATGGATACTTTTGTTGTAGGAATTTGATTTGGAGATCAAAGATAAGAAAGGATGTGAGAACAATGTAGCAGATCATTTATCAAGACTAGCAAATGATGAGGTAACCACATTAGAGCCGGAGGTTCTTGCTGAATTTCCAGATGAGAAGCTACTGATAATCAAAGAGAGGCCATGGTTTGCAAACATGACCAATTTTAAAGCTACTGGAACAATCCCGGAGAATTTGGACTGGCATCAAAAAAGAAAATTTTTTAAGGATGCCAATCATTATGTGTGGGATGATCCTCATTTGTTTAAAATTGGTGCAAATAATTTGCTGAGAAGATGTGTTTCTTCAGATGAAGCCAATAAAATTATATGGCAATGCCATAATTCAGCATATGAAGGACATTTTAATGGGGAAAAGACAGCTGCAAAAAATTCTTCAATCAGGTTATTTCTGGCCTTCGTTGTTTAAAGATACACAAGGATTAGTACAAAGATGTGATAGGTGTCAAAGGACAAGAAGCATTTCTAGAAGACATGAGATGCCATTACAAAATATTCAAGAAATTGAAGTCTTTGATTGTTGGGGCATTGATTTTATAGGGCCTTTGCCATCTTCTTTTTCAAATGAATATATACTAGTGGCAGTTGAGTATGTTTCTAGATGGGTGGAAGCAATTCTAGCACAACATGCAAATTCCAAGACAGTCATCAAATTTCTTAAAAGGAATATTTTTTGCAGATTTGGCACTCCAAGAGTATTGATAAGTGACGGTGGGTCTCATTTTTGTAATACCCAATTGAAGAAAGTGTTAGAGCATTATGGGGTTAGTCATAAAGTAGCATCAGCCTACCACCCACAGACAAATGGGCAAGCAGAAGTTTCTAACAGAGAAATCAAGAAAATATTAGAGAAAACAGTGGTTGCATCAAGGAAAGATTGGTCAATCAAACTTGATGAAGCTCTGTGGGCGTATAGAACGACTTAAAACTCCTACTGGCCTTTCCCCATTTCAGCTGATTTATGGGAAAGCCTGTCATCTTCCGGTGGAATTAGAGCATAAAGCATATTGGGCATTAGAAACACTAAATTTAGATGCTAAAGCAGCTGCGGAAAAGAGAAAATTGCAAATCCATGAACTTGAAGAGATGAGGTTAAACGCATATAGTTCCTCAAAGCTTTATAAGGAACACACAAAGAAATATCATGACAAGAAGATTGTGGAAAGAAATTTTTACCCTAGGCAATCTGTGCTTTTATTCAACTCTAGATTGAAACTTTTTCCTGGAAAGTTAAAATCTAAATGGTCAGGTCCTTATGTTGTGAAAGAGGTAAAACCTTATGGAGCAATAGAGTTAGAAGAACCAAAATCACACAGAAGTTGGGTTGTAAATGGTCAGATGGTAAAACCTTACTTGGGTAATGAACAGGAAAAACTCACTACGGTAATCCTTTTAGATGACCCATAACATAGGCGTCAAGCTATATGACGTTAAAAGAGCGCTTACTAGGAGGCAACCCAGTCCACATTTTAGTTTTATGTTGTTTTATTATCTTTGCTGATTTTATTTAAACAATAAATAAATAAATTAAATAATATAAAAAATAAAAAATGAAATCCTATATGCCTCCTAATCATTTTGCAGGTTATGTATTTTTGACCTGGGGACAAGTTCTATTATTCAGGGGGCAGATCCAACAAATGAAGCAAGACTGTAGATAACGATTTTAACAAAAAGCTGGATGACTTCTTAGGAAGAGAGGATTGAGCAAAAATATGGTTTTATCTTTCTAATTCTCTTTTCTTTTCAGTTATTTGAATTTTGTCTTATTTTATTTATTTTATTTTTCGGTTATTTTGTTTTCTGTTTATTTGCTTATTTGTTTAGTTTGTTTTTATTGCTTATTTTGAATAAATTTCCTGTTTTGTTAGTTTTAAGTCTTGAATTATCTTTCTTGAATAAATTTCAGTTTTAATTTGTTTGTTTTCTAGTTTATTTTTTTCAAAGAAAAAAAAACTAGAATATTAATTTTGAATTGTGGAAAAAAGAATTTGTGTTTAAATATTAAATAGTGAGATGAATTAGACACAGGTTAGAAAAGAAAATATGATTGAATCCCTATTCAAATGTAGTTCAAATTATGATACATGAAAATTTAACAGGATGATTGATTAGGACAGATAATGACAAGACAAGGAATGAGACCATTTAAACCAAGTGAGTGTGTGAACCTTAAACAATTTTGAGAGTTTTACTGATGAATTGATAGTTGTGGTTGCTTAATTTTTATTTTTGTTGCATCATAAAAGAGCATGAAGATGATTGAGGCATTTGTTTGTGTTAATTAGGAGCCAGGGCCAAAAAGCCAACCTTTATATTAGAATTCCATTTTTTTTATATCCCCTTTGGGCCAAGAAATTTTTTGTTAATATTGCACCTTAACCTTTATTGATATAATTTCCTACCCTTTAACATGTTTAAGGAAGGAGAACATAGATGCAATACATATAGAAAAGGGAATGGTTGGTTCTGATTGTGAAAGTCAAAAAGTTGAAAATAGGAAGAATCTTTTCCTATTATTGAAAAGAAAAAAAAAAGGAACAGAAGAAGAAAAAGAAATAGAAAAGAAAGATAGAAAAAATTTCATGAAAATCATGAAAAGTCAGAAAGAAAATGAGGGAAAAGGTGACATCGAAAGAAAGTGGTAATTAGATAACATATATGTTCTCTATAATTGAATTGTAGGTATGTTCTTCTTCTTTAATATGTGTATTTTGTTATCTAAGAAAAACCAATATTTTTTGGAAGCCCAGCCTCATTACAACCCTGGAAAAGACCTCAAGATTCATGTTTCTAATATGTTTGTGATTTGAAGATGAAATGAAAAGCAACTGTGATTTGTTACGATTCAGTGAAAATAGAGAGAAACACTTACCCGTGAGCATATGAGAAGATATTCCTTGATGAATTGTCATTTATTTGTTTTGATTTGATCCTGGAAATTGAATGTGTCTATATTTTTCTATATTTGAATTTGGAAGCATCATAAGTTTCTAATTTGATATGTTGTTTAGTGAATTAAGCTGTTTGATATTTAAATTCAAATATATTCATTTACTTTGCTTGAGGACAAACAAGATTCTAAGTTGGGGAGAGTGATAAATGTCTAATTTCAGTAATATTTCATATTAAAATATAGACACTTGTGAGGATTTATTGCTAATTTACATATAAAATAATCCCTAATTTATGAATTTATACCTTTTTACATTTTTATGATCTTTATTTGAATAAGAGTATTTTATTCCCAAATTTGGTGTTAATTGCAGATTTTTAGGGACGATTGAAGATTTGGAATAAAGGAGAATAATTTGAGCTAAAAAGAGAAAGTTGGAAGGTTTCAGAATGGAAAAAGATGCAAATAAAGATTGGGCCTTTTTATGTTTTATCACTTAGCCCATTAGCGCAACACAGCAAGCCACCTAACCCTAGAAAATTAGGATAAATAGGAGGCTAGAGGTTCAACCCTGGTGTGCGGGATTGAGAGGAAAACACCATAGAGTGAATTGTAACCCAATTGGGAGAATGGAAGGTGCTAGAAGTATGCATGGCTAATTCTACCCCTTGGAATTGGGAGTAATCTGCTCAAACTCTCTTATGTATTGAGGTGATATCTTATATATTAATATTCAGTTCTTGATTGATTATTGGTATTGTTGTTTTACTTTTAATTTTCCGTGACAAATTGAGAATCTTAAATCTGACCGGGAGGTATTTTTAGGGTTTGGACCTAAACAACAATACTTAGCATATTTTAGTGCTAGGAATAGACTTGAAATGTTAATTGCTATTAACGTCTGAGCTTCATTCTAAGTTGTTCTTATAATTATGCGAGGGATCGATAGTTAGGGAACATTCTTAAGGATTTTATATGCGAGGAATCGATATAAATGATTTTTATACAGGCATCAATTTCAATCAAAGAACTTAATATTGACATGCTAATCAAAATATATGAGAGTGAGATAGAGGAAACCTAATCCTTATTTTTCCAACTTGAAGCAACCAATTCTTTGTCTGTTTTCTTATTGATCATCGTCAACCCAACCACTTTCAATACACTTTTAATTGTTTTGTTTTATATTTAGCGATTATTGAACTTGATAATTAACTGTTCCTTGTGGGATAGATATCCGTCTTTAGGGACAATTATTACTTCTGACAAACGCGGTGCACTTGCCGTAAAAAGTCATCAAGCTTCAACAAAAGTTTCTTCGTATAGTGAGGAGGAACAAACTGTGCGCTCATGCATTCCTTTAAAGCATACCAAAAGACCATGACTAACCTCTTGCTCAAACCAATGTCCATTACAACTTGATGTCACCACTGCATGGCATAATTTAAAAAATTCTAGGGTAGCTAACTTAACCTTTTGGTCCTCTTGGACCTCATACACATTAAAGATATGTTCTACTTTAGCTTCTCATCCTAAATAAACATTTGGGTCATTATCCCCACTAAAATTAGGTAACTTTACAAAAGGAAAATAATTCTTTGGTGGTGGGTGTTGATGGCGCCTTTCTTCAAAGTTATGCACTCTCCAATCTTGGTCTTCTTCTTAACTCCCATAGTGCGTGTAACTTCAAGAGGCTCTTCTTGGTTCCCATCTCCCTTTCTTTAATTTCTCTCTCTTGTGTCACTTCTAATCTTTGCAACTTTTCCACTAGTTGCCTTTTAGGAGATTGTGACTTTGAAGATTCTCTTGAAGACAAATGAGTCATACTTTGCACAAAAAGGAAACAAACAATTAGTGAAAAAAAATAACAATCTTATCCACTCCTCATGTGTATCACTCAGCTATTTAGTAAAGGAAGGAAGAATTGTAATGCACTCAAGAAGGATTTGCACTCTAAAAACAAAGGTCTATACTTGGTAGCAACACCTCAAGTGAAAGATGATAAAGCTCTTATACTTGCTCACCAAAGATCCCCACAACAAAACTTAAGAAAATTTGAAAGATAAGTAAGAAAAACTTAAAAGAAAGAAAGCTAAACCAAATGAGGAAAAAGATAGTGACAAAACTTTGAGAAGACAAACAAGAAAAGCACGAATAAAGACTCGAAGGAACTTACTTAAACTTTAAACTATGAAGTTTTAATTTTCTTAGATATTGTAAAAGTTAGAAAGATAAAATTCCACAATTATGAAAACAATTTGCCACATAAAAAGAATCCTCTTTTTAGTAATTTTGAACTTGAAAAGTGAATTGCACAAACTTTTATTTTGTTTTTGCTTTTGTTTTATTGATTTAAAATGTCCATAATCTTGGCATGCATATTATAATTCACTTTCAATTTTCACAAATAGATTGAGATTCGATTCATATGATGACTTGAATTCTTTGTTTGGAACTAAATCAACTTCTACTCAAACAAATTTCTAGTTGCTTTTAGTTCTTTACAATTAAAAGTAAAATAAGTATAAAGGATTTAAAGACTCCTAGAACACTAAGAACATAAGACTCAAGCAAATGAGGTAAGGAAAAAAAATTTACAAAAAAAAATTCAACAGCGGAATTTAAAATGCTTAATGAATAAAATTGCGAAATTGTAGATGACAAGAATTTAAAGGCGGAATTAAAATTTCTTGAAGGTAAAATCAATAATTTAAATGTGTTAGATTTTAAAGGGCCGAAATCAACTCAAAGCAAATAAGCACAAAAGAACCATGCTCTGAATACCACATGATGTGAGTTGATTTTAGGATTGCACATTTTATTGATTGCTCTTTATTTAATAATTTTGATTTAGCAATTATGGTGAGAACCCTAAGAAGATTCCCACTGGACACGAACTTAACCAAGTGGTTAAGTAAGTGTCAAGGTTCACTTCAAAAGGGCAAAGAGAAAAGACAATCAAATGATGCAGTGGAGTTAGAGACAAGGAACAATTAAAGAAGAAGAACAAAGTAAAGAACAAAATTAAAGATCAGAAGAAGACATGTATGGAATGGAAGGAGGAGTAAATAAAAGATAAAAGAGGAAGGGATGAAGATATCTTATGGGAAGAAAGGAAGTCACGCCACTTGGAGCAGAGGGACTCCAAGATGAGTGATGCAAGAGCTGCCACTTGTGATATTACCCACCCAAGATAAAACCCAAATGCGAGCTCACAAGTCTCACAAAATGAGATGACTTCTCACAGTTTAAATTGTCTCTTGAGTCCTTGGTCATCTTCTTGGCTACTTGGATTGTATCAGGGAGCTACTGCAACTAAAAGTTTTGTTGGAGGATATACAAGGCCATAATCTAAACCATGAAAAAGAAGGACATATGGGTATGAACAACAAAAATATTAGAAAAATATTCAGTGAAGTTTGCCTATGATAAATTACAAGACACAGGGGAGATGTGGGGGTACTTAGAAAATTTTGGGAGGTTAGGGCAGTGTGTGTTAGAATGGATGGCTTTAAACTAGAGGGGGGGGGGTGTGAATTGTTTAAAGAGGGTTTTCGCAAACTTTTAAGTCAAGAATGAAATTATCTTAAGAAACAATTGATAAAGATTTTAGTTTGCCAAAACAGCAAGCAAAAACTGCAGTACCAGAAAAACAATCGGTTGTTTCACAGAAACAATCGGCTGTTTATACCAGCAAACAACAAACAAAACCGAATTTAAAGAGATTAAGGATAGAAAGATTGCACACAAATGTTTATACTGGTTCACTCTAAACCAGAGCTACATCCAGTCTTCTCAGAAACCACTGAGGAAATCCACTAAGCAACCACACCTTGATCACTTACACCACAACCAAGAAAGTGACCTTGATCACCTCAAGACACACTCTTCTTGGCCAACACACCAACACTAAGATTGTTGATCTTGATCCCCTAAAGAACACACAACCAATCTCAGCAAACACAGAAACGAAACTTGTTTCACAGAGTACAAGGATTACACTTGTTACAAAAGATAATCTGAAATCAATACAAGCAGAATCCTATTCCACACACTTTGATCAATCACAAACTCTAAGCAATCTTAGCTCTTTGAAAAACTCAAAAAAATCTCTATTAAAAAACCTTGTAAAAGATTGTTACTCAAATCTGTTTTTCTGAATTTATTCAAAGATGTTGTTTGTTATTAAATCTTAACAAACTCTTAAATTGCATTTAAAGATTGGTCAAAACATTTAATGACTGGAGCGTAAGCAGTTAAATCATTTAAAGCTCAGTTAAAGATAAAACAGTTTTTCTGTTATGGTCCCAAAACAAACAATCGGTTGTTTCCTCGAATCAATCGGTTGTTTTGGTTTTAACAACTTAACCATTTGAAAAACAGTTTTCAATCTTTTCTAAAAACATCTAAGTATAAACAATCGGTTGTTTCGACAAAACAATCGGTTGTTTTTAACTTAGTTCGAAAAACATTTTTCTTTCAAAAAGATTGAGAATGCCTATGCTTTGGATTCAATTAAGAGGTGGATTACATACACAATCTACCCCATATCCTAACTAAAACAACACAGCAACAGCAAGCACAACTAAGGCTTCAACATCCTTCAAAGGGTTTGGATTCTTCAAAACTTGAACACCACTTGGTTCAACAGTGTCCTCTGCTCAAATCTTTTCTTAGAGGTTGGTTATCAACAAATTGATCACTAAGGTTAACCTCGATAAAAAGGGAATTTCGTTGAATAACATATTATGTGTCATGTCTGAGCAGGAAGTGGAATAACATGTTAGGTGTTGAGGAATTGTTTCCTAGAAAGATTGTTGAATACTTGTTTCTTGTAAAGATGTTCAATACTTGTCTTGGAGAGGTGTTAAAACTCGTTTTAGTGAAAACTCTTAAGTGGTTTGCTTAAGAAGATTTGACATATTCCAAGTTGTAGGGTGAACCAATATAAACTTGTGTCTAATTTTCTCTTCTCTCTTCTCTATTTGACTCTACATTTTTTTTTGTTATTTTGCAGACTGAGTTTAGTCTTATTCAACCCTCCCTTATAGAGCCAATTACACATTTGTTATTAGTTATAACCAGTTATTATGTTCTTCATGTAACCCACAAACCATTTTGACTCAACATAACTATTATTTTTAAACATTAATATTTTTAATCTATTTGCGAATGTGAGGTTTTTGAAATTTCTTAACATAATCAATTTTTTGTGAAACATGTGAAATCAAAATTTGATCAAGATAATTGACTGTTATTTGAAATAATCAATTATATACTTAACATAATTAATTATTTTCAAGTATAGAGAAAAACAACTTTGATTCAACAAAAGATAATTGATTATGCATTCAATGTAATCGATTATATGTTAATGAATAATCAATGAGGTGCACAATCATCAAAATATCAACACACTAAGTTTTGCCAACAATCCCTCCTTTTTTATGATGGTTAACCAAAATCAATTATTTGTGTTAATCTCAAACCATAACTTTCGTTCCTAAAGGTGGACTTTAAGCTTAACTCAACCCCTAAAACCGACTCATTCGGACAGATGGATTTGATTCAGAACTTTGTTCTATATCATGATTTTCATTGAGGTTTTGGTCTATATGGGAACAATCTACGTCTGAAACCTCAATTTGTGACTATCAATTATTATCACTGCTATTTTCAACATTATCACAAGTTGTATTATCACAAGGTGCAAGAATGGCTTGTGATGGCTGCAAACAAAATTTGATCATCAATATCGGAACTGTTAGTTTCATTACTAGTATCTTGAACCCTTTGGTATGGAAAAACATGTTCATAAAAGACAACATCCCTAGACACAAAAATTTCTCTTGATTGAATATTCAACAAAATATATCCTTTTGTCCCCCTTGGAAAACCAATAAAAACACATTTTGATACTCTTGGATCAAATTTTCTTCTATTTGTTGACAAAGTGCTAGCATAACATAAAGAACCAAACACCTTTAATCCATTAAAATCTGCATCAGTTTTGAAAATCATTTCATGAGGAGAAGAATAGTTTAAAACAGGTGTGGGAAGCATGTTTATAATATGCGCAACATGTATCACAGAATATGACCAATAAATTTTTGGGTAAATGAGATTGTATCATAAGAGCTCTTGCTACATCTAATAAATGACCATGTTTCCTTTCAACTATACTATTTTGTTGTGGAGTATTAACACATGATGTTTGATGTATTATTCCTTTACTGACAAAAAAATTAGTCATGAAAAATTCAGTTCCATTATCACTTCTTAATATTTTTATTGTTGTCTCAAACTGTGTTTGAACAAAAATAACAAAATTTTCCAAAACCTTAACAACTTCAGATTTTTGTTTCAAAAGAAAAATTCATGTGTACCTCGAATAATCATCCACTATGGTCAAAAAATATTTATGACCATGAATTGATGGTATTGAGTATGGTCCCCAAACATCTACATGAATCAAATCAAAACATTTTTTTGATTTAGATGTACTAATAGGAAAAGAAAGTCTTTTTTGTTTTGCAAAATGACAAACATCACAAACAAAAGATTTGTTATATTTAACAAAAGGAAATTTATTCTTGATAACATCAATACATTTATTTGAAATATGACCCAATCGAAAATGCCAAAGGGTTTCTAGATCACTAGTACTGACATTAACAATATTGATGGTGTGTGTAGATTCAAGGGATTTGATTTGAAATTTCTGGTAAGATGGGATCCTGAGTATATAAAGTCTATCTTGCATCTTAGCAGAACCAATTATTTTCAAGGAGTTTTTGTCTTGAATGTGACAACCATTAGAATCAAAGGTAAGAACACAAGATAGTCTATCAATCAATTTTGTTACTGAAAGAAGATTAAAAGTGAAACAAGGAATATACAAAACATTGTTTATGACATGATTTTGATTGAGAAAAACACTTCCAGAATAATTGGCAATGACTTGATTTCCATTTGGTAATTTGACATAAATAGGATCAATTTGATGATATGAAGTGAAGTAAGTTAAGGATGAACAAATGTGATCAGTAGCACCACTATCAATAATCCAAGAACTATAAGAAGAAATAGAGTTATTACCAGTTTGTGTTGTAAAAAAGCTAACAATGTTTGATACTGCTCAGGAGTAAAACCACGCTTTATATAGCATGTATCAATGGTATGCCTTGTCTTTCCACAATAAGAAAACGAGAGTAACAGCTCGTGCGTGGGATAACATATTATGGGTGGTCCGATAACAACCCGATAGGCCCAACAAACACTCGCTAGGATAGGCTCGAAATGGATCTGATACCATGTTACAAAGTGGACTTTAAGCCTAACTCAACCCCATAAAACCGGTTCATGATGTTAAGGTTTGCACCCACTTATATACAATGAAATGTCCTCATTTCTAGTCGATGTGGGATCTCCAACAAAAACAATTAACACAAATACCTTTCTCCCCATTTGGATGAGATAAAAAAATAATAATTAAAGCAGAAATATAATATAATAACAAAAGAAAAGTGACTCTCGATAAATAAGTTTTAATGGAGCAATAGAAAATTTTGAAAAGATAAATAATTGGAGATAATGAATGATGAAGTCACGCAATTTAATATCATTATTCCACATAAAATATTCTTCCATTTTAGCTAATATTTATTAATGTATTAGAAATTTAACCCTCTTTTAGGACGAGTACAAAAAAAATTAGAAATTTAACACTTGTAATGTTAGCCAAATTGTTCAAAGTAATGGTAAACAATTATCTTATTTGACTACAATATACTGTAATGGGATGTTTCTGTGTTTGTGTTGAGAATGTTTGGAGAATCAAATGGATTTTGTAATCCATCAATAGATGTTGCAATTCAAGGAGATCTTATACTATATGCCTCACTTGTGGATAGGGAAACTCTGTAGGAATATCTAGCTCTAGAAGGGTGGTTGGAATGGAGCTTAGACTCTATTCACAATGGATGCAAAATATACAACCATAATCTTTAACACAAGAAATGAAGACCACAGAGAAGTAGATTTTGATATTGGTTCACCCTAAACCTTGGACTATGTCTAGTTCTCTCTCAAGCATACTACCTAAGATATTTCACTAATCAAATAAATGAGTACAATGAGTACATCAATCTCTCCAGGTTACAGTGAGTACACAAACCACTCTAAGTTATAATGAGTATGCAAATCTCTCTAGGTTATAGCGAGTACACAAAGCTTTTCTGGTTATACCGGTCTTAATATATTCCTGAGACTGAGACCTCTCAAGATACAATAAAAGTACTATCTGATAGAGTATAATAAAAACTCATTGGATATACTTCACAGTATGAAGAATAACAAAGTTTATACATACAACCCAAAAGACTAGATGCTCTAAAACAACATATATGAAAATCTCGTGTATGTTGGATCTTTTTGTACAAAGTTGTTCTTGTCTTCATCCTTGTCTTGTAATCCTTTATATAACTTTGTTATAATGGTTGTTTGAAGCTCGAAATACCAAGACTTGATGTTGCACTAATTTCACTCGATATATCTTCCTTGTTTTAGTAGTAGAGGCTCAAAAAAGAAACTTCTACTCTGATAGTTTTAGTGAGTCCTAAATGTTTGTGTACTTATGGAAGCAATACAAATAGATTCGTAATCTATTGTAATAAAAGAAATTCAAATTGATTAAAATAAAATCATTAATTTGAAAACTAATGTTTTTGAAATCTTATGTTAACGTTGTATTTCGAAAACTGCAAGATCGTCTAACAAATTTAACATAAGAAAATTGTATGTTTAACACTTGTGAGATCGTCTAATATGTTTAACATAATGAAATTGTTTAACATGTTTAGCATTGGAAAACCGTCGAACATGACTGTTTAACATGTTTATCTTAACACTACACATAAAAATCAAATTTTTTTAAAAATCTTTATACATCTTAAAGCTTTTGTTTATAGAAATCTCATAAATTTACTTATACACATAAGCCCGTCTAGTAGGATATTGGATCATTTAGAGGAGACTAGACCATCTAGTATCTTAATAACCATAAAAGAGCATCTAGTATCTTGGCTTGACTAATTGATCTCAATACTTCACTCACATAATTACATAATGTAACAGATGATGAAATGTCAAAATAAGATATCTCTTCCATGACACTCTCTTATCACAAGTATCTTGGCTTGACTTACTTAAAATATCAATTAAAATACCATCCTCACCAATTGCTTACTTAAAATATTATAATGAAACTTCATTCTCCTTAAATGAAACACTTATTTGTTGTAATTATTGAAATTGTAAATTAATTTATATAATTAAATATTTTTACTAAATATTAAAAACATTTTAAATTTTGACATAGCTGATGTCTAATTTATATAATATATACATTGTATTTAAAAAGATTAATAAGCTTCTCTCGATCCACAGAATGATCAAATTTTAAACTTTCATTTTTTCCTTCTCAAATTCAACCTCTGCTTGTTCTGCTCAACCTACTTTCATGTCTAGACAATATCTATTTTAGGATCAGTTATGGCAGAGTCTGAAGAGCACATAATTTTTTTATCCTCTTTAGAGGATGCCAAGGGCCTATAATTCTTTCTGATACATACCAATATAACCCCAAGCCTGCATCACATGTCTTACTCTAAGCTACACACTACTAATACTCCTGCTCCTATATTACATCCGAATCCACATGCTGCGGACTCAGCCTCTATAAGGATAACTTAGGAGAAAATAGTCATCTCTGTCTAAATAATAATTTACTAATCATTGCTACTCTCCTGCACTGCAACCTGGACCAACTAGACTGACTTTTGGAAGTTCATCTACAAACTAGTGATACGTGACACTTCTGCAATAAAATAGCCACTGAGAAATCCTGTCTTCTTCTTGCTGCAATAAAATAGCCACTGAGAAATCGTGTCTTCTTCACGGATGTTCTGATGAAGTGCAAAGTTATACGGATGATCTGATGAATTGCAAAGAAGAAAGAATATAATAAGTTATGTCTTACATATACAATTAACGCAAAAACAGTTAACAAAACTTCTTATTCCTTATGGTTTCCTCTGTGTTGGGTTTTAGGTTTGTTCTTGCATAGGTTTGCTCTAGTATGTTCACATCCTTTCCTTTGTCTGGTGTTCTAAGTTTGTCCTTGTATGGGTTTGTTCTAATTTGTGCAGGTGTGAACAAATTTGCACAATCTTATTGTAAATTGTTGTTGTGTGTGTCTATATCTATCTATACATATATATATATATATATATATATATATATATATATATATATATATATATATATTTGTTGTTGAAAAAAATAAAATTAACAGAACTTCAAGTGTAAGGGAATGGATGCAGATAATGATAAATGATTACCTAAAGAACTAAGTGAATGCTGACATTACAACCCAGTTTACCCAGATACAGTTACAAACTTGGCTAGCTTAAACTAATGTCCAGAAAGGATCACTAAAGAGTGCAGCACAAATATCAGACCTATTGGTATAATTGTATATGTAGTAAATGGGTAGTCATACAAACTGTAACTTTGTAAATCCACAATTACCATTTTGAATTTGCAGAAAGGGTGATTTACCAGTTACAACATAGCACATATAATGAATTAATAAAGGTCAACAATAAACAGGTCACAATACCTACCTATAATTCAGTTAAATATTTGAAAGATAAAAGGAACAAACTACTAAAATTTGGGACAAAAATATTGTTTTCTAAGATTATAATTTAACTTGAACCAAAATCTGACATAATATAGTTACCTAACATTCTGGTTCCTCCGTGCTTCAGTAGCTGGGTGAATGCCATCATATCTACTGGCATTACCAGTTTGTGCTGTCATGGCATCTTGGACCCTGTTTTTAGACATTTTATATGTATGAAGCCCTTTAAAATTGCTTTGAACTTCAGCCATTTGGTTCACAAAATATCCACCCTTACCATGCTGCAATCTACTGTTATTTGCATTTAATATTTCTTTGTCTCCATCTTTATTGGTTGTTGCATTATGCACACCATTTGTGGATGCTATGTTTCCTAAAGAGAACTTTGATGTGACATTCCGACCTTCTGTTTTCTTCCAAAATTTAGAACTCAAAAAGTCAGTACCAGGTAGCTTGCAGCAGGTGTCATCTGTGACATCAGTATAGGAAAACCTGCCACTTGAAACTGCCATGTCATATGAAATTTCATCCAGGGCCATCTCTAGACCATGTACTCGTGACTCCAGAGAATTCATACCACTTTGGGAGCTTCCAATAAATCTCTACACTCAAATGAAGATGAAGTCATGAGTCAAAAATATATATTTATTATTGTGAGAGACCATGTGTGAACCACAATAAGAAAGTGTTCGGACTATTAAAATTTCAAGATTTTAGCTAAAAGTATATGGTAATCTACTTCTTGGTTTCTATAACATATGCAGCTTGTTTATATTTTAAATTAACTAGTCCAAAGATGAAAAATATTGTCCTGAATCAGAAACTAAAAATACACGCAACTTTATAAATGTCAAAAAGGAAAGTATGAAAATTCAATCTACCCAACATGTTAGACAGTCAGAAGACTAGACCTATGAAAAATAATTCAAAAGCTCAATACAAAAAGGTTAAATTAGATAGGTGTAGTGCTGATTTGTACTCTGAAAGGCATAACAAGGCACAAAAGTATACCTGGAGAACATCTAATAGATTTGATTGCTGGTTTTCAATTTGAATAAGTTGTTCCCGAATCAAAGAAAAATCCTCAACATCTTGTGCATTGTCACAAACATCATTTGCACCATTGTCTACAACATTTGCATCAAGACCATCACCGTAATATGGAACCACACGAGATTTTGAACCACTGAATCTCTTCACCTTTTCATCAGACATCTTGCTAAAGAGAACCCGTTTTATCTCTGCCCTTGAATTTACTCCATTTTGATATGGGGTTGTTGGACTAGAATTTTCTAAATCGCACCTTTTTATAGCATCTTCCCTAGACATGTTTGAGTAGGAGGACCTTGATAACAAACTTTCAAGTTTATCAACTGAGGATTTCTCATGATCATTCTGATGCAATGTTCTCATCCTTGAATTCTTCTCATTACTCTTTGAATAAATTTCTCCTTTTACGGAGGACATGAACGAAACCCCAGATGGAGGAGACCTGTTGGCAGGGATTCTTTTAAAAGACTTAGAACCAACACTGGGTGAACTTTTAGTGACAGACTGACCTTTGTCATCATCTGTGCCTGCACAAAACTCCAAAATAGTAAGGAATTATATTACTTCAGCAGCATTTATAAAAGCTACATCCCTTAAAAATTATTATTAAAGTATAGAAATATTGTGAACTCAATTTCAAATTCTGAACTGGAACAATTTTTGGTCAATTTGGTGTCTTACACAACAACAAAAAAAAAAACAGCAAGTTTTATCTGACACACAACTATGATAATTCTTAATCATTGACATTCTTAAAATAAATTCAGTCAAACTCAATACATGTTTTCATGGATTTGATTTATGTGAGAAGAAATACTACAACAAATAGCCTGTACATGAAAACATCATGTGTGTTTAAGGGTTTGATGCGTATAAGGGTTTGAAAGTAACTTCACTTGAAAACTTAGCACAATGCAAAAATAAAGCCTTACCACTGACAGAATCACATTCAGACTTAATCAAAGTGGGAGTATCCTCAGCTACCTCCCTCCAAGCCTCCAAAGCTCGGTTCATAGTCTCTCGAACTACTTTGATCTGTAACAAACAACAGGAACACTCACTTCAATCATATCGACAATCCATCAGTATTATTAATCATCATTATTACTATTATTATTGTAGTTTTTAATTATTTTAAATTTCACTACCATTCCAAGGGTGAAAAAAGTTAAATTGGTAATTTACCTTATCAAATCTCCTATTCTGCAAGGAATCCAAACAAACAACCTTGTGCTGAGAGGCCAAGTCTCTCTCCACCGAAGCCACCTTAGACAATGCCTCCGCTGCGGCTTTCCTCACCGTCCAGTCCTCACTTGCGAGGAACTCGACCAGGCAGGGCACAAGCCAGCTCATGGCGCCACGGCTTGACGCACCGCCAACGGTGATCACACTTCCGATCAGCACTAACAGAGCCGCCCGCGCTCTGCACACGTCGCTCTTCACTAGCTTCGCCAGCCGCGGCAGCGCGCTCCGCCGGAGGGCCTCCGTATCGGGGTCCGGCGCCGCCTCAACAGCCGTGGCGAGGCACAGCGCAGCGCCGATCTGCGTGTTGGCTTCCTGTTCCTGCACCAGCGCATCCATGAGCGGCCGCAGGAAGGCGGTGGCAAACGGCAGCCGCGTGATCCTCGACGACATCGCCGCGACTGCGTCCACACATGCAGATCGCACGGCGGAGTCGGTGTCACGGAGGCGACGGAGCACAGTGGCAAGCATCCTGGGAAGAAACGAGGAGAGAGCTTCGCCGTGGAAGCAAGAGAGAATGTTTAAGAGATGAACACATTGTTTGCGAACGGGAGATTTGGCAGAAGAGTCAGTGTTGTGAATGCAGGAGAGGAAAGAGGAGAATGAGTCATGGCTTAGGGTTCGGGCAATGGACTCAAGTTCCGCCACTGCCCCGGGGAGCGTGTCCCGGTCGGAGAGTTTGTTGAGGCACGTGATGACTCGCTGTCGGAGATTCTGAACCGACTCCGTGGCGGTGTTTGGCAGCGGTCCGCCGAGCGAGTGGCGCCTGGAAGACATTGTGGCTTGTTTTCTTAAGTAAGCAGCGGGCAAGTCAGCCACTCGGCATTCAAGTATCCAAAGAGACAATGGAGAAGAAGCCTAACTGTTAAACAGTGCGTTGAGAGTGATTTGGCGGCAGAGTTTGGAAGAGTTGAGATGAGAATGGCTTAAAGGAAGTTTGGTTTTCATTGTTGTTGGGATTTTATATCAACACAGTTCAAGCTGTTCTGTGCACATGGATGCTCAAGTCTTGTTCAACTCAGATTAACAACTATCATGTGAAAATCTTTACTGCAAACATATCTTTAATTTTTATCCTCATTTTACTTCTCATACAAATATTTATTTACACTCTTCCAATCTCAAATTCCGACTATTTTTATTATGTTTTTTTTTTAAATTGTGTTCTTCATTAATTCATAATACTTTTTAAAATATGAATTTTTAATCTTTATACGTAAGGAAATGTTTAATATGGTGAAAATGTAAGATTATAATGAATTATCCATTATAATTTTTTAATACAATTATTTTAAATTTGTAAGATTAAACTTGTGTCAGATAAATTTTTTATAATTAAACTTAAAAAGTAATTACATGGTTAAAGATAAGATCACAAATATATTTTCATTGTATGCAACTATGGAAAATTGATAAATTATTTTATTGTAAACATTTTCATTATATTTAAAAAGTTGTTCTGTCTTTTAAAATATTGATGGTGATGTAAATATTTGTAATTATTAAAATAGATATTAAATATTTTCTATAATTATAACTATTGAAACATTTTTTTTTCTTATTTATAAAAGAGAAATTCATTAACATTATCAAAAAATGTATGTTAAATTGAGAATTTTTTTTTTCAAATATTAATATTCACTTCTAAATATTAATATTCACTTCTAAATATTTATATTCATTAATATAATTCACTGTTCATAACATAATTTACTATGGAATATTATAAATTTAAATTTAGATAGAAGGAAGGTTTTCTTGAGAGGGTTTATATCTCAGGAAGTTACTGTTCCGCAACTTACTAAAACAATGTTCTATTTTCTTTAAAAAAAAAGTATGCATATTTAATATTTAATCATACATTATTTACCCAAAGAACATAATTGTTAAAAAATATTTTATAATAATTTTAAAATAATTATTGTAAAATTAACAAATTTATCATTTTAAATAATCTCAAATTTTTCATCTCAATAATTTATATATATATATATATAATGAATATTGACTTGAAAACAAAAAATATATGATTTTGAAAGTTAAACTTAAACATCTTGATTACTCATTAACAAACATTTAAAGTAATAGTCCTATTAAATAGTGATCAAGGAAGAATTAAAGATTATATAATTTTGTTCGTAGATCAATAAAAGAACAACTAGAGATACATAAATAGATGACAATTAAGTACGGAGAATTCATTATTATGTTATGTGTTTTGTTTAACCACTAACTTGAATGCTAAAGTATTTTTTTATATAACTCTAAAAAGATTTAAGTATCTTCTATGCTCTTCTATATATATATATGAAATCATATTATTTCATTCTAATGTCTGAAAAAAAACTATTTTTTTATGGGTAACGGTAATGCATCCGAATGCACTAACATGTAAATGAATTGTTCCCTTTCTTGAATTTATCTCCAAGTTATGTATACTTAAGTGTCTTCTTTGATTTCTTCTTCACAATCTCATACACACATTCAGAAATAAAACAGTAGCAGTAATAAAATAAAATAAAAACAGAATGATGATTAATAGGCATCCTTAAACGTAATTTTGATAGCTAATTCTCCAACATTAAGATGAGTTCATAATGTACCTTATAATTCATTTTATAAGGAAAACTTAGCATTGGTCAGCATATGTACCCAAGAATAGCACATGATGAAACCACATGTAGCACAACACCATCTGTTGTTTCATGTGAAAGTTAAATTAATTAAAAAAAAGATAAAAAAAAATATTCTCTTTCTATAATAATAATAATAATAATAATAATAATAATAATAATAATAATAATAATATAATGAGAAAAGTATATTGTAAATGTAGTTTAGGAGGACCAAATATGGAGCATGTGAATGGGGATATACATACACACTTTATTATTTAAAACACAGTAATCAACTTGAATCGGCATCACGTGACCCTTGAATGTGTACATGAAACCACTGAATAACAACAATTTATTTATTTGTTTTTCTTGTAAGAAGCAAAAACATTTCTGTACCTGAGTGGAGAGATGGGGCTCAGGCACGGTCGGTTGACGTGGTGCAATTGCTGACGTGTTGACCTTCTTCTCCTCTGGTCGACTGTCCTTTCTTGCTGTCTCCTTTGGTCGGTCGTCCCTTCGTGCTATCAACTTCGGTCGGGCGGGGGAGGGTACCTGCGAAGGCACTCCGACGCTCAAGTAAGTATGAGATTCTAAGCGCAGTTTCGTAAGTGAATGAAAACGTACCTTTCTCTGGCTTGAGCACAGTATTTATAGGATTGCCTAATGGGCTTTCTATCCCTTGGGCTCAGGGTGGTTATGGATATGTCTTGTCAGTCGTGCTCCGGAATACCCGGGGAACATATCTTCTCTAAACGCATATTCCTTATTCTTCGGAGGTGTATCTTAACCACCTTAGCTTGTCACATAAATGCCCTTACATTTATTGTGTATACGGCCGGTCGGCCACGTGCGTTCGTTTCCATTTAGTGTATAAGGCCGGTCGGCCACGTGCGTTCGTTTCCATTTAGTGTATAAGGCCGGTCGGCCACGTGCGTTCGTCCGGTGCCTACCAGTACACTTGCCCCCCAGGCTCGAGGTGAATAAAAGCCGAAGAGTCGTAATAATTGTTGTGCCTTTCGAGTTGTCAGACATTAAATTTAACGGAATGACGGGACGTTCGCATTAGCGAAGAATATTTTCGGTTAGGCATCGGACAAGCGGCCTGCCTGCATGGAGCACCCCTGGAGGACGACCAGTACGACAGAAAAAATAATAGTTGATGGAAAGCTGGTGCCGATCAACCCCGATGATAATTTAAATGAGGAGGCCGAGGGGGAGACCCCTGGCCCACAGCCTGACGCCTCTTTTGAAGAGTTAATGAACAATGTGGCATAGAAAATTGCTGGACCCGACATGTGGGCAATGCACACTTGCATAAATAATTCTGATTACATTAAAGTAATAAGATAATTCTAATGCCGGACGAGGCATAAATAATTCTGATTACATTAGTAATAAGATAATTCTGATGCCGAACGAGGCATAAATAAGTGAATAATTCTGATGCCGAACGAGGCATAAATAAGTGAATAATTCTGATGTCGAACGTGGTATAAAAAAGTCTGATTACGTTAAGGTAATAATTCAGATGCCGAACGAGGCATAAGATTGAGTAAATAATTCGGATGCCGAACGTGGCATAATAATTATGATTACGTTGAGGTAATAATATAATTCTGATGCCGAACGAGGCATAAATAAGTGAATAATTCTGATGCCGAACGAGGCATAAATAAGTGAATAATTCTGATGCCGAACGTGGCATAAAAAAGTCTGATTACGTTAAGCTAATAATTCAGATGCCGAACGAGGCATAAGATTGAGTAAATAATTCGGATGCCGAACGTGGCATAATAATTATGATTACGTTGAGGTAATAATATAATTCTGATGCTGAACGAGGCATAAATAAGTGAATAATTCTGATGCCGAACGAGGCATAAATAAGTGAATAATTCTGATGCCGAACGTGGCATAAAAAAGTCTGATTACGTTAAGGTAATAATTCAGATGCCGAACGAGGCATAAGATTGAGTAAATAATTCGGATGCCGAACGTGGCATAATAATTATGATTACGTTGAGGTAATAATATAATTCTGATGCCGAACGAGGCATAAATAAGTGAATAATTTTGATGCCGAACGAGGCATAAATAAGTGAATAATTCTGATGCCGAACGTGGCATAAAAAAGTGAATAATTCTGATGCCGAACGTGGCATAAAAAAGTCTGATTACGTTAAGGTAATAATTCAGATGCCGAACGAGGCATAAGATTGAGTAAATAATTCGGATGCCGAACGTGGCATAAATAATTCTGATTACGTTGAGGTAATAATTCAGATGCCGAACGAGGCATCAGATTGAGTAAATAATTCTGATGCCGAACGTGACATAAATAATTCTGATTACGTTGTAATAATTCAGATGCCGAACGAGGCATATATAAATCCGATAAATTCTGATGCCGAACGAGGCATAAATAATTATTATTACGTTAAAGTAATAATTCTGATGCCGAACGAGGCATATAAAATTCTGACTACGTAAAAAGTAATAATTCTGATGCCGAACGAGGCATATATAAATCCGATAAATTCTGATGCCGAACGAGGCATAAATAATTATTATTACGTTAAAGTAATAATTCTGATGCCGAACGAGGCATATATAAATCCGATAAATTCTGATGCCGAACGAGGCATAAATAATTATTATTACGTTAAAGTAATAATTCTGATGCCGAACGAGGCATATAAAATTCTGACTACGTAAAAAGTAATAATTCTGATGCCGAACGAGGCATATATAAATCCGATAAATTCTGATGCCGAACGAGGCATAAATAATTATTATTACGTTAAAGTAATAATTCTGATGCCGAACGAGATATGAATTGAGTAAAGGACTAGGAGATTTGGATTTTAATTTAGTGCCTCGTTAAAACCTTTCCGGTCGTAAACCCTCCTTAGGGAAAAACCGACTAAGCGAGGAAAGAGTTCAACTGTAATAAAATTTGAGATGTGTGGCATTCCACGTTCTCGGTATTTCCTTCCCAGATAAATATTCTAAATAATAGGCTCCACCGGCTGCCGTATCAGCTATGCGGAAAGGTCCTTCCCAATTGTTGGAGAACTTGCCTCCTTCCTTCTGTGCGCTGCTCCGCATTCGCCATACTAAGTCGCCTTTGTGGAACAATCTTGGTTTAACTTTGGAGTTGTATCGTCTGGCCGCCCGAATTTTGCATGCTTCTTCTCTAATTCTACACTTGTCCCGGAGTTCGTTGATGAGATCGAGACCGACCGAGAGGCTTTCCTTGTTTAGATCAAGATCAAGGGTTTGCCGGCGGAGAGAGGGTTCGCCAATTTCGACGGGGATCATAGCTTCGGTGCCATACGTTAGGCTGTACGGCGTTTCTTGTGTAGTCGTCTGAGGAGTACAGCGATATGCCCATAATACTTCTAAGAGTTCTTCAGTCCAGTTGCCCTTTGCTGGGCCGAGACGTTTCTTCAGTTCGTTCAAAATAACTTTGTTTCCAGCTTCTGCCTGTCCGTTTGTTTGCGGATGTTCGACTGAACTAGCGATATGTTTGATGTGGAGCTTCTCGTAAAATTCAGCTAACGTTCGGTCGGTGAATTGCCGACCGTTATCGGTGATGATGATTTGTGGAAGCCCGAAGCGGCAAACGATATTTTTCCATACGAAATTTTGAACATTGCGGGCGGTGATTGCAGTCAGGGGCTCGGCTTCGATCCACTTGGTGAAGTAATCAATTCCGACTAGTAAGAATTTACACTGGCCTTTACCGGGGGCGAAAGGACCAATGATGTCCATACCCCATTAGACGAACGGCCAAGGTGATAACATAAAATGGAGTTCCTCAGGCTTTTGATGGGACAAAGTGCCAAACTCTTGGCATTTAAGACATTTTTGTACGAAATTGGTGCAGTCACCTTGGACGGTCGGCCAGTAGTATCCACCAGCCCGGAATACTTTGGCAGCCATTGTCCGTGCGCCGGAGTGAGTTCCGCAAATTCCTTCGTGCAACTCTTTGATGACATAGGAAGCTTGGTCTGGTGTCAAACATTTAAGGAGTGGTTGGGTATAACCTCGGCGATAAAGGTCGTCGCCGATTAAGACAAAACGGGCGGCCTGCAGCTTCATGGTTTTTTCGCCGAGAGGACTACATGTGCCGTCGAGTAAATATTGCTTGATTGGGGTAATCCAAGTAGATTCCGTGTCGGTCGTCAGGCATTCCTGTAGGTCGATGCTTGGGCGTGCAAGCGTAACATGGATGACCGACCGATGCATTCCTTTACACTTCGTGGTTGCTAACCGGGACAAGGCGTCCGCGCGGGTATTGTGATCGCGTCGAACGTGCTGCATAGAAATTTCAGAAAAGGTGCTCATCGACTGTTTGACTAAGTGATAGTATCGCTGTAAAAAGCTTTCTCGGACTTCATATTCGTCGTTAAGCTGACCGATGACAAGCCGGGAATCACTTTTGCAAATTAACTTAGTGATTTCTAATTCTTGAGCGAGACGTAGACCGGCTAATATGGCTTCATATTCGGCCTGGTTGTTTGAAGCTTTGAAGTCGAATTTGAGGGCTTGCTCGATGACAATCTCGCCGGGGCCTTCCAAAACAACTCCAGCGCCGCACGACCTCTCGTTCGAGGAGCCATCAACATATAAGATCCATGATGAATGTTCGGTCTCGGCTGAAGAAGTAGTGAGTTCAGCTGCGAAGTCGGCGAGAGCTTGCGACTTGATCGCTCCGCGTGGTTGGTACTGAATATGGAATTCGGATAGTTCGATCGTCCAACCGATCATTCGTCCGGCTAAATCTGGTTTAGTGAGGATCTTTACAATAGGGTAATTTGTCCGAACAATAATCCGATGATTCTGAAAATACATACGCATTCGTCGGGCGGTAATGATGAGGGCCATGGCTACCTTTTCGATCGTCTGGTATCGGATTTCGGCGCCATGAAGGGCGCGGCTGACGAAGTAAACCGGCCGGCTGAAGAAGTAGTGAGTTCAGCTGCGAAGTCGGCGAGAGCTTGCGACTTGATCGCTCCGCGTGGTTGGTACTGAATATGGAATTCGGATAGTTCGATCGTCCAACCGATCATTCGTCCGGCTAAATCTGGTTTAGTGAGGATCTTTACAATAGGGTAATTTGTCCGAACAATAATCCGATGATTCTGAAAATACATACGCATTCGTCGGGCGGTAATGATGAGGGCCATGGCTACCTTTTCGATCGTCTGGTATCGGATTTCGGCGCCATGAAGGGCGCGGCTGACGAAGTAAACCGGCCGTTCTTCAAAATTAATTTCTTGCACTAAGACTGAGCTGACGGCTTCGTGTGAAACGGCGAGGTAGACTATGATGGGTTCTCGTGCGTCCGGTTTCTGGATGACCGGCGGGGTTGATAAAAAAGTTTTCAAATCGAGGAAAATTTCCTCACATTCGGTCGACCACTCGAAGCGGAATGCTTTTTTCAGTAGTCGGACGATTGGCCTCGTTCGTTCGGCGAGTTTAGGAACAAATCTGGATAGTGCGGTGAGTCGGCCGATAAGTCTCTGAATTTCCTGAATGGAGTTGGGACTTCGCATTTCGGAGATAGCTTTGCACTTCTCGGGGTTAGCTTCTATGCCTCTATGAGTTAGCATAAAACCTAAGAACTTCCCCCCTTCGACGCCGAACGCACACTTGTCCGGATTGAGTCGCATCTGGTGTTGGCGGAGGGCCTGAAAAACTTCTTTTAGGTCGGCAATATGTTGTTTGCATGAGTCGGACTTGACGACGATGTCATCGACATAGACTTCAACATTCCTACCAATCATGTCGTGGAATACGTGGTCCATTAGTCTTTGATAAGTGGCTCCGGCATTTTTGAGTCCGAAGGGCATTACTTCATAGTAGAAATTGCCGGAATCAGTCATGAAGGCCGTCTTCTTCCGGTCGGCCGGGTGCATTTGGATTTGATTATAGCCAGAGTAGGCATCAAGGAAGCTGAGGATGTGATGCCCGGCTGCACCGTCGACGAGACGATCAATGGTAGGCAGAGGATACGAGTCTTTTGGGCAAGCTTTATTGAGGTCTGTGTAGTCAACACACATACGCCATTTTCCGTTCGCTTTCTTCACCATAACCACGTTGGCTAGCCATGTGGTGTAATGGGCCTGCCGAATGAATCCAGCCTGTAACAATTTGTCGGCTTCCTCACGTGCGGCTTGACGTCGTTCCTCGCCTATATGTCTTTTCTTTTGAGCTATTGGTTTAGCTTCTCTATACAGTGATAATCGGTGAGTGATAACCTGTGGGTCTACGCCAGGCATATCAGCGGCCGTCCAGGCGAAAAGATCGGAATTTTTAACAAGTGTCGTCCCGATGGCCATTCGGTCGTCCGGTTTCAGCGAAGTACCGATGTGCGTAGTGTGGCGATCATCGCGAAGCGGGAATGGATGCAAGTCTTCTCCTGCTTCCATACGGGGATCGTCCATGCGAGGGTCGAGGTCAACAAGGGCTATCATTTGACGACGGGACATGTGTCGTCCGGAACGCCGTGTGGGGGAACGTCCTCGTTTTTGCGGGACTCGGTCGTCCGTATTGGTTGTATAGAGTCGTCGAGTTGGCTCACTTTTCAAACTTGCTACATAGCATTCTCTAGCGGTTTTTTGATCGACATGGATGGTTGCAATGTCGTGGTTAGCCGAGGGGAATTTCATGGCTAAGTGTGGAGTGGACACAATGGCTTTTAATCTGTTAATGGACGGACGACCGAGCAGGATGTTGTAGGAAGTTTGTGCGTTAACCAGGAGGTATCGTACGTTTATTGTTTTATGGAGGCCGTCTTCCTCACCAAAGGTTGTGTACAAGTCTATGTACCCCTTAGTATCGACCCGTTCACCTGAGAACCCTACAATTTGTTCGTTATAGGGCTGAATATGTGCTTCTGGGATGCGCATTTTCTTGAAAATGTCCCAATACAATATGTCGACCGAGCTACCCTGATCTACCAAAGTCTTGGCAATTGCGAACTTGTCAATTTCTACAGTGATGACCATGGGGTCGTCCTGGGCTGGATCTATGGCTGTAAAGTCTTCGTCAGTGAAAGTAATCGGAGGTATATGTGGACGCTTCCTCGTGGTAGCATGAGCGGACTGGATGTCACGAAGATGTTTCTTTCGGGCGGAATTTGAGCACCCGCCACCGGCAAATCCTCCAGCTATATAATTTGTTTCGTGGTTCGGTTCGCCCAAGTTAACGGGTCCAGCAATCATGTTGATGACTTCGCGGACTCGTTGGCGAGGTCGGGCGTTTCGGTCGGGACTTGTGCTACGGGGGCGTGTACGCCGAACGGGGCTTTCGCTGCGTTTTCGCGAAGTCTGGCTACGGTCAGTGTGGCGTTTGTAATCGTTACGGTACGACCGGTCGACACCACGGGAAGGACGGTCAGTATTCCGTGGTGGGGATCTTGAACTCCTTGTCCTCTTGACGAACTGCCGTAAATGGCCAGCTTGGATGAGTTCTTCAATTTTATCCTTCAAAGCTTGACATCCTTCGGTCGTGTGACCGAAATTCTGATGGTATTGACAACGCTTAGCAGTATCTGCATTCGGTGGTGTTTGATACTGCTTCAATGTCGGGATTAGGTCCGTTTGTAGTGCTTCATCTAGGGCTCGTCCTCTCGGCACAGTTAAAGGGGTGTAACTGTTAAACCTGGGGATTCGGCCTCCCCTATTCCGGTCGGACCTCAGAGTGGTTCGGACGGTTCGTTCGGTTTCGACTTCTCTTTCTTTACTTTGGGTTTGGTCTTTAAGGGCTCTGAATCCGACAGCTTTGAACCGTTGATGGTAATCAATGTGTTCTTCGATTTGCATGAATTTGGTTGCTCGAGTTCGAAGGTCCTCCATGTCTTGAGGTGGTTTCTTGATGAGACTTTCAGTGAAACGGCTCGGTCGGATGGCCGAGACCAAATGGTGCAATGCAACCTCTTGTTTGAGCCCTCGGATGTTCATGCATGCTTTGTTGAACCTATCTAGAAAGGTTCTAAGAGATTCACCTTTTTCTTGTTGTACCGCTAGGAGAGACATGGAGGACATGTGATGCGGTCGGCTAGTGGCATATTGAGTGGAGAATTTTGCGGCTAGGGTGTCAAAATCGTTAATGGAGTTTGGAGGCAGCTCTGTGAACCAGGTAAGAGGTTCTCCCTGGAGCGACGTGGGAAATACTTTACACCACACATTGTTATCTGTGGTATACAAAGTCATTTGCGTCTTGTAGACATTTAAGTGTTCGTCCGGGTCGGTCGAGCCGTCATAGAGTTTAATGACGAGGCCTCTCCATTTGTCAGGAAGTGGAGTGGTGATAATTTCGTCTGTAAAAGGATGACCCCTTTTCCTTGACTTTCTTTCGACTGTTTCAGCTCTGGAAGCAGGATTGGTATTGGCAGGTGTAGGTATGCGAGAGGCGGTTCGGTCGGCCATATGGGATTGGCCTTCTCGTTCGGGATTATCGACCTGTTGTTGGAGTCGTGCATTCTGCTCTCTTAATAAGGCGATTTCTTCTTCTTGGCGGCGTCTATCTTCTTCTTGGAGGCGTCTATCTTCTTCATGTTGACGATGGTCTTCCATCCCCTTTTGTCGCAGTTCCTCCATCTGAGCTTGGAGGATTTGAATCATAGTCATCTGTTCTGCCATAGCGTCGTTGTTGTTTCTTGTTGCAACCATTATAGCTTCAAAAATTGAAGATTTGCCTCGGCCCCACGGTGGGCGCCAATTGTACCTGAGTGGAGAGATGGGGCCCAAGCACGGTCGGTTGACGTGGTGCAATTGCTGACGTGTTGACCTTCTTCTCCTCTGGTCGACTGTCCTTTCTTGCTGTCTCCTTTGGTCGGTCGTCCCTTCGTGGTATCAACTTCGGTCGGGCGGGGGAGGGTACCTACGAAGGCACTCCGACGCTCAAGTAAGTATGAGATTCTAAGCGCAGTTTCGTAAGTGAATGAAAACGTACCTTTCTCTGGCTTGAGCACAGTATTTATAGGATTGCCTAATGGGCTTTCTATCCCTTGGGCTCAGGGTGGTTATGGATATGTCTTGTCAGTCGTGCTCCGGAATACCCGGGGAACATATCTTCTCTAAACGCATATTCCTTATTCTTCGGAGGTGTATCTTAACCACCTTAGCTTGTCACATAAATGCCCTTACATTTATTGTGTATACGGCCGGTCGGCCACGTGCGTTCGTTTCCATTTAGTGTATAAGGCCGGTCGGCCACGTGCGTTCGTTTCCATTTAGTGTATAAGGCCGGTCGGCCACGTGCGTTCGTCCGGTGCCTACCAGTACAATTTCTATTGGTACATAAATTTGTTTCTGTTCGGTCGAATATTTTTTTGTCTTTTTATAGTAATTATCTTTCTAAAAAGCAAGGATCCAACCAAACTTAACTTTGATTCTTCTGGTGAGTAATTGAACTACCCAAAAATTATGCCACATACATGAAAGGTGAAATTAAGAGGGTGAGAAAAAAAAAATGTAGAAAAAGCTAAAAAGTGTTATGATTGTAACTACCATCCTAGCTACTTGGTGTGGAAAAGACTAAAGAGATTTATCCATCTGCTTCTCCGTGATTTAAGTTAAGAGGCAGCAACGATTGAAAACATGATAAAAGGATTGGTTTTGGTATCTGCTGGAACCTACAAAGAGTGTTTCATTATTATACATTGAAGAGTATGTATGATATGCCTTATAATTCATGGAATAAGAAAGGGACAAGGAATAAGTTGATGAATGCATGTGACCCATTTGCATTTCCTTTTCGTGACCAAGACTTGCCAGTTCTTGGTTTTGTGTTGTAGTTATCACATTGTGACCACCCCGTTTGGATAATTAGAACAATCATATATAGAAGAATCTGGCATCTTTTGTTATCATCAATGTTAGTGTGTTTACCTTTCTCCTTGCACTTGCACTTTAGTGGTAAAATTTCTCAACATCTTTATCAACTCAAAACGGCAAAACATTAAGGTACTCGGATTTATAAGTTTGTTTATAAATTCTTCAGCATGTTCTATGTATTTAATTGATCTGGTGATGCATTAAGATGAAAAACTATTGTAGAGTTATATTACTATTTCCTATAGTAAAAAAAATCATTGATCAAAACAAAACATGTATTTTTAATATAGTCTTTATTTTTATTCGATGTAATACACGCTCTTTAGGTTGAGACTATCAATTCGTATGTGACCTAATAAACTCTTATTATAATAGATTTTAAATGATTCTAATATCATATTACAAAGTGAACTTTAAGTCTAACTCAACTCTATAAAATCGTTTCATGAGATGAAGTTTGCACCCACTTATATAAAATGAATTGTCCTCGTATCTAGTCGACGTGGATCTCCGACAAAAATATTCTTATTTCTAATTGATACATCTTCAACAACATAAAATATCATCAAATATTGTAGTCTTTTTTAATCTAGATTAGAGGGTCATGTTTTAAAAATCAATATATGCAGCATTCAGCTGTAGCATAGTGTTGGAATCAACTGGTCTTATTGCTTAGAAAAAGAACTTACTTTTGCATAGAGATTCAAGGGGCAACATAATGAAAGTTCAGAACAAAATCTAACTACTGTGCCCCCCACAAGTATAAATAAAAGTACAGGAATTGTTGTAGGAGGTCAAAAATTCTTTTGGACAGATACTTGGAACAACTTTAAGAAACCCTTGAATAATAAGTTTAATTATTTAGTTAAAGTTATTCCCCTGGAGATACTCTCAATAATTTTAATTATAGTCCATTCCTGTTTAGTTTGAAGAAAAAACTGGCATAAGCACTTACACTGTAGCATGGCATTAACAATAGTATATTTCTTGTTTTTTCACTCCACCATGGGACTGAAAAACTTAGTAGGAAAAAGATTGTTTTCCCCCATGCATTGGTAGCAATGATAGGTTTGGAGAGGAGAATTGAAGAGATGATAAAGATGTGGGCAACAAGAGGAGGTGGATAAACAGTAAGTATGATGTTAGATGTAGGGTTTTGATGAGTGTGTTTGTGAGGATCATTGTATTGGCCCAGGTCAATGTTGTTTGACTGAGAGGCAAGACCCCATCTATTGAGCTTGTCTTAGATTCAGAAGGCCCTTGAGGATTTCACATGGGGAAGGCCGAAAAGGTGGACCAAAACCATCAAACACTTGGCATGCATTTCACTGCGCTACCTTCATTAACCATGTGTGTTGTGTTTTCCTTCTCAAGGGACACCTCCACATGCACCCTCTGCTTGGGGAAGAAGAACATTTAACACCGCAATGTACATTATTAATTGGGGAGAGAAATTTGGTGCAGAGAGAGGGAGCATCTCCCTCGAAACATTCCCTTCATTCTTCAATTCCCTCATGCCACCTAACACTCGGCATGTGCCCAATAAATTTCGACAATGTGTCCTTTTTCAATCCAAGCAAAATTGTACTCTTGGATAACCTACACACAATTCTGGAATATGTACCATGACAATTAGATTCATTTCTTTCTTAATTTAATTCCCATGCCAAAGTAATAAATACTACTTTCTATTCTTTTAAATTGTTTTTGTGATCACCTATGATGGCATAAGACTGTTTTGGTTTGCTTAACAAACTACTAATTAAAATTAATAATATGAAAACGGGACTTTGTGATGAGAAGTGTTGTTGTGAAAAATGATGAGTTATTTGTGGTGTTTGTTTGTTTTTCTTATTGTGTCCATGATTTAAAAGTTTGATACGGTTTATGGGTATTTTGTGTATCAGAAATGGATTCCATATGACAAGAACATGGGAAGAAAGGTACAAAATATAAGAAGGTGGGGTTGATTCGGGATGCTTAACTAGTCATGCAAGGAGGTGAGGCTAATACAAGAGAATGATAGTTTTGGGTGTTTTTCAATAAATTTAACAAAAGTGGTCCTAAAAATGAGTTAAAATCCTCACTACAGAATTAACGTGGGATTGTACTTTTTGTTTCTTATTAATCATGATGTGATGTTTTTAGATAGTTTCTTCACTATTTTCCAAACCTTCATATTATTTAATGCTTTATAAACATCTTATTTCCTTCATCTAATAAAATGTTTTTTAAATAATTAACCTAATAATATTATTTTAACTGAGCTGAAGTGAGATTAATTTTAAATTTCAATAAATTTAAATTTTAATGAAATTTCGACTGCTTGAGTATATATTTCATGTTACTTTTAATTAGGTCGACATCGTAATATTGTGTGGGAGTCTGTCTACTTGATTGTCGGGGTCTCCTTCCTCCACTTTCAACGGCTTTGTCATTTGACCACAACTCATCCATAAGGTAGTAATGGTGAATGAAATTGGCACACCATTTAGTAGTAGAGGGCTTGACCTACAAAGATGTCAAATACTTACACTTTTATAGTTGTGGTTTATTTAAGGAAATGGTGTTGACATTATTGATTACGTTACCTGGATTAAACTATCTTATACTTCGTCTTTTGCCTTAAAATGTTTAGTGACTTGGTTCTTTGTAAAACACTAAGATCGTTAAATAAATCGTGGACCTCCCTCCGCATGTCCTTCAAACTTTTTTTACATATGCGAATTTCATGTCAAAATCACAAGCTATGAATACGTTATGAGTTGTTCAATCTTTTCTACCTAAAAAATGAAGTGCATCAACACATAGGATCCTAACACGTGCACGAGTTTCATCTATGACACCTAAACAATTCTAATGGAAACCAAAATTTATAATTTTAATAAAACTCAAATACAAAAAAATTATGACAAATTTAAATGAAATTTTTCATAAACAGACCTTAAAAGTAGGGATAAAATTGATTGTTATTTAAGATTTGCAGTTGGACAACACTACCATGTGGTTGATTTAAGAATAATCCCTCCAACATCAAAATCCCATTAAATACATTATGAAAGTGATGGAAAACTGTTTCTCTGAACCGATGGAAGAAGAATGAAACACTTTGATTTTTCACGTTATTTCCAATAATGTAAAGAAGTTTAGCAACTTTTTCTTCCACGATTGATCAATATGCATTCTTAACAAGTCTGGTTTCCCTAATTTGTTCACACAATTTAATAAATGCTTATAGTCTCATGCGAATAATGTCATGACAATGTTCAATGTGCACCAAGTACTCCATCAACTCTTGTTTGCGACGCTCTTTTCGTGGTTCAAACTTAGTAATAGATTTTCTTGTATCACTTAACATACGTAGTAAATTCAATCTAAAAGCAACGATGCAAAGGATCATCACTGATGCAACTTGTGTGTTTTGTTTATTTGTTCTTCTATTTGTGAAATTAGATTCATGTCCACACGAGCAACATCGTTATAAATTGCAATTGTGTCTTCAAAAATTTTAACCTCCTCCTTCTCAAAATGTAGACGCGAATTGCTATCGTTATCCATATAATGTTTATCTTGTCATTGACAACCATGAAACACAATTTACTTCAATAACATATATATAATATTCCTCATGTCAAACATTTTCGTGACGGTTACCGTTAACCGTTCATGGTCAAGGTAATAAGTACGATTCGAGTTATGGTTACCTTAAAATAGTGTTTATACTACAAGTAACTTTAATCATTTTCAGTTGGAGTTACCCTAGTAGCATTATTGTTAATGGTAGGGTAATTTTTTTATGACCATATATTATGGTTATTATTTGGGGAAGGGTAAAGGGCTAAGGTTGGGCTAGGGATTAGCTTATGGTCAGGGTTAAGACTAAGATTATGGTTATGACTAAAGGGATGTAGGGTTAAGGTTATGGCTATAATTAAGTTGATGGTGAGGGACAAAGTTATGTTTATATTTAGGGCAATGGTTATGCTAAGGGTTAGGGGTAGGTTAGGTAAAGGTGTAGGGATTGTGCAAGGAGTGTAGTTAGGGTTAGAATTATGTATAGACATAGGGTTAATGTTATGATTAGGGATAACTTTAAGGGCAGGGTTACTAGGGTTACCATCATAACTAACTATATTAAGAAAAAAAAATTATAACTAAGTATAACACACAAATTCATATTCATGTCAACATAATTATAATTCACACAAATAAAATTTTAACTAATTATAATACACACTAATACAATTTTAACTAACTATATTGCACATAAATAAATTTATAATTATTTATAATACACATAAATAAATTTATAACAAATTATAATACACACAAATCAAATTATAAATTATCACAAAACACAAAATAAATTAACAACTAATTATATTACACACAAATAAAATTATAACTATACACACAAATAAATTTATAACTAATTATAATACACACAAATAAATGAAATAAGTAATTAAAATACACACAAATAAAATTATAACTAATTAAATTTTAACTAATTATAACACAGAAAAATTATTTTGTAAGTAATTATAATATAGAAAAATTAATTAATAACTAATTCTAATACACAAAAATAAAATTTTAAAGCATAGGGTTAAAGACCAAAGGACTCAAAGTTAACAAATAAATTTATTTATTAATAACCTAAATTAATTATGCAACCAATTATATACAAATCTACAAGTTTCTAATTATTAATTGAAATATAATTTTTTTTTAAAATTATTTAATAGGCATTAATTAAATGTTTAATTTTTTTTTAAATACAACCACAAATTCAGTAATACTTTATTTAAATATTTTAGAGTACTACAATTTTTTTAAATACGAGTAAACATATTTTTTAACATCTAAAACACTTTAATTACATAATTTTTTTTCCAGTTCCCAAAATTCAAAACCCTAAACCCATGAACAACCACATCACTCCACACCAAATCATTGCTAACATATTCATACAAACAAACATGCATGTACTCCAAATCATTTCAAAAATATGCTACACAAATCCATAAAAATAAATAAAAAACTTACTTGTTTTATGAACGAGCCTCACAAAAAGTAATGTCAAGAATCCTAAATTTTTTTTCAAACCTCCACACCACAACAAGCTTACAAGCAAGAGGACCTAGAGAACACATCCCACCAGCCAAGAAGGAACACCACTAAAGTCAAGAACGAACACCAACAACTCAATAACAACCTCAAACCAAGTCAAACAAAACAATTGCAATGAGTAAGTTTACAAAACATAAGCATAATTGAGTATACCTGAAGATAAAGATTGAACATAATCTATTAAAGGTCTTAAATTAGCTAGTAATCAATTATGATTGAGGTTAAAGGCACCACATAAACAATTTTGCTTAGAAAATATAGGACATAATTGATTATCTTGCATATGTTTTCTCATACATAATTGATTATCTACTAGAAAAAATGTTAATCGATTATGGCCTTTGTGTATTACTGCACCTAATCGATTATGACTCACATAAACCCTAAACCCTAAACCAAATACGCTTCATCCGCACTCACCATTCCTCATCAACAATATAACTGTGGAAGCAAACAAATCATTAATCAAAGTTGTGTTCGTCAGATGTTGTTTTTTTAACTTATATCAAATACATACTTTTTTTTTCTTCATTTATGTCCTAAAATCATTTTCAATTGATGTCACTAAAAAAATCCAACAAATATCAATTATAATTGTTTATTTATTTACTAACACATGTTGAAGTAGTTTCTTAATATGTGTTAGTTAATATTTTTCTATGGAGGAGTACCTCTTTCCTAGTTTCATTGATATCAATAGGAGTTATTTTTTATTTTTATTGTGAGGTTTAATTTTCTTTGTTTTAGACCATTATCTCTCGCTTTATATTAGTTAGAGTTTTTTCAATGAGAATTCAAATTTTTCAATTAACATCTTTTGTGGTTATTTTTTTAATGTTTCTAGTGATTTTTCTATAAGAAGATCAATGTTATCTTTTACCAATCATTTTGTTAGGATTTTTTTTTTCATGTGTTGATAAAGAAAACTTTCAACCAACATTAATTAAGTTTCTTTAACCAATGTCAACCAAAGAAGTTGTTTAGCCTGAAAAAAAAAATGAGACTATATTAATTGAGAAAAAGTTTTATTAACGTCAGACAAATTTTTTGAATAAATTTTAATTAAAAAATAACATTAATCAAGATAGAATAAAAATTATTATCAATATTATAATTTTTATATTATTAATACTTAATAATTATTTATTATTTTAATTCATTTTTAATCTAGTGGTAATTTAAATACTTTATTTAAATAAAAAAATTAAAATTTAATGGTTAAATTTTTATTTGAAGAAAGTATTTGAAAAACAAAACATATCAATTCAAATTTAATATATTGAAATATTTTTAAAAATTATAAAATTTTCTTAAGGTAAATATTTCATACAACTAGTTAAATAATATAGCAAGTTTTTATTTTATAAAATTCATGCTAGACAACACGTGTATCACATGGAAAATAGCATAAAACTAAAAAAGAAAACATAAAACAAAAACATAGAGAGACAAGACCAAACCCATGCGAACAAAAAAAAAAAAAAACAAAGAAAGTCTCAAGGTCTAAACAACTACATTGAGAGTTTAAAACAAAAAATGAAAAAATTAAATAAATACTAGAAGATAAACGAGGGAACATTCTCTAACGTGTAACTCCCATAAAGATAACAAGGAGAAATGATTGAATTCTAAAACTCATATCAGATTAACCCTCAATTATATTCAATAACGGTAATAAAATCATATGATATTGATGCACATCAGTACCATTACTTTTTCTTTAGTTGACCTATTTTGGAGGTCAACTTATTGGCTTTTATTATGACTTGAGATGAATGTCACACTCTTTTGGAGATTTGAACCGGTTCATTGTCTTCACTTAATGATTTCTCCTTATCCATCTTTTCAGCCTTAAGCTTAAAGATCAAATTGGCTTCTTCTAAGAAAATATCAGTCAATGTAAATTAAACTATATCTACTGCCAAGATGATCGGACATGACTTTTGAGTCTCTTGTTCATCGGCTGAAAGAGATTCAAAAACAATTTTACAAAACTAAATATTAAAAAACAGATTTGGAAGTAACTCGTTTGAAAACAATTAATTTAGGGCTTGTTCCATTAGTTGTAGATTTGAGATAAGAGAGTCCTTCTAAAATATCGGAATTTTCAAGAGGCAACTAGTTTTTTGGGTAGCAACTAATTTGATTCATGTACATCCTCCAAAGAGAACATATCAACAAAATATCATCCTAAGATCCTGAATCAACTCCTATATCTTCAACAAACTTCTTAAATTTTTTACCAACAAGAAATTCAGCCTTCACTTGATCAACAACAACAATACCAAAATCAATAACAACTCTCTCAACTTCCACCATCCAATGCTTATTCTAACTATGAATAATTACAATTAAATTTTGCAAACTTAAAACTATTACATGTAGGATTAATAAGAATTGGGTAATGTAAAAGAAAAGAATGAAGTACGGGTGATGAAAAGGAAAAGGATAAATTAAGCCAAAAAGAGAAGCAAAATATTGAGGAATATCATACTATAAAAATTATTATTACAAGTATTAAATGAAAAGTTAGATGATGTAACACATCATCTATATCAAAACAAAACTAAAAGTGTATGTATACTGACTAAAATTTTGATAAACTAAGTTTTTTAATAAGCACTTTCAAAAGGTAAAAAATATTTTTTCTATATTCTAAAATTAATTCATGTAAAAATTATAAAATATATATAAATAAATTTTATATTGAAAATACATGTGACCTAAGAAAAGATGACCATGAGGCAGAACAATTTAATTCAAGAAAAACACAGAAAATTGTGTTTGAGTTGCATGTTTGGATCTGAGTGGTGGTGGCCCTTGTTCTGTCATACTTAGGTGTTAGTTCTGTCCATATTCTCTCAAGAAACATGGTACTGAATAATTAGTTGGCATTAAATTTATATATTACGTTACGTTATATATCAGCTAATCTTCATAATTCCACATGCAACCTGCAAAACTTTTTTAATTTCAATTTCAGTTTGAAAAACGACATAAAACATGATAATATATACTCGTAAAGCTGTATCTGAGAGGAAGATGAGTTCAAAATCATTGGCTATGTCATAGTCAACAACAAATACTTTATTATAGTTTTAAAATCATTTAAAAAACTATAATGATAATTCATCTAGATAAGGGATAATCTGTTTTTTTTATGAAATGATAAGATGTCGAATAAATATTTTATTAATTAAGTATTTTTTTTTACATTGTCAACTATGATTGTAATAAATGAGACTTTAAAATACGAACATTTTTCGAGGTGTGAGTGATCATTGTCCGTAAGAATTTATCCGCGGTGTATTGCGTAAGTCCTTCAGATATCAGAGGAACTTTTTAGAAATTTTCGAAGATCAGAAATAGCAAGTTACTCTTTAAAAGAGTAATAATAAACCCAAAAATATTATAATAAAGTAAAATATTAAATGATAAGGGAGAAAGAGAAAAATAAGGAAAGGTAATAGGAAGAACAAAGGATCTACTGAGGTGGGTGAAGAATATGAAGAAGGTGAGTGAGAGAGATGCATCTTCAAAAGCAAATGAATGTGATATTTATAGATGAAGAAATCACAACTACTGCACTTTCAAACCCTAGGTGAGCGTAACTATTCCATAGTCATGATCGTCGAAAACGGAACAACCGCTGGTGATGGAGGAAGACCTGCGTGAATAGAGTAACCAACTTTTCTCCAAATTACTTGAGAAAGAAAGGAAGTTAGGAAGTTGAGCGTCCCTTCCATTTCTGCGAATGTAGTTTTAGGGTTCAAAATCCCATTTGCAATATCTTCATATAGGTGTTCCATTTACAATAGTCATAACTTTTATAATTATTAATTTAAACACCGTGTTTAGAGTAATTGGAAAACCTTTTTCACCAATGCTATATGGAAATTATCTTTTAAAAACACTTGCTGAAATGTGTAAAACGGAATAGTTCTCTTTTATTAGAAAAATGACTTAAAGTTAATAAATGTGACATTATTTATATAAGAACCGTTGTTTATATAGTTAACATTGCTTAAAAAGTATTTTGTTTCGAATTAAATTTAAAGAAAAGATAAATGAATATTAGTATGAGATCAATTTTAAAGCTTCACAAATTGAGTTAAATACTTATTTAATAATATTTGAGTGAATTTTTATGTAGAGCAAACTTATAACATTTTAAGGCCACAAAATTAAAATAAGTAACTCACTCAGGTAAGCATTATTATGAATGTTTTTAACAAACTAAAAATATGTGGGCATGCTTTGAGTCGAGTTTTTAAAATACTTATAAAAGAAAAGAAGAGTAAAATCAAATAAATTGATTTTTTTTCATAAACCAAAACACAATCTATACACTTTAAGTTTTAGAAAAAATAAATAAAAAATCGAATTCATTAATTGATTTTATTTATAGATATTACATATGTGCTTTTGGATGTCTCATTTCAGAACATCCACAGTTTTTGTATGACAATTACTTCCTGCACCATATAAACACCCAATTTTAGTATGAAAAGAAGAAAATATCCTTAAATAAATAAGGTTATACATTACGAATATTCTTTTCTGGAACGAATTATATGTATTATGGATTTTTTTTTATCCAAAATGAGATTTTGAATTTTGAATTCTAGATATACTTTTTCGAAATGTATTATTTTTAGTTATGGATTTTCATTTCTGGAATTAAGAATATTTTCGAAAATAAAAAATTTATGTTGGGTGAAGGTTAAAAATGATTGGGTGTAGGAAGAAGTTGTCTTTTTCTAGTGAACAGGCTCATCAACAAGTTTAAACTTTGGGTATATAATGAACAGGCCCATCAACAAGTTTAAACTTTGGGGATTGCTTTTTCAATCCCTCTTTCTTTAAGTTCACTCCTAATTTTCTTTTCATAAAATGACACGAAAACATGTTCATATCTGCTGTAACAACTTGATTTCACAATTTTTTTTATGTAATAGATAAATAGACACTCAGCAACTTTATTTAAAGTGACTAAAAAAAGAAGAAACAAAAACAAAAGTGAACAAAATAATAAATAAAGTCACAAGGGAAATTATTTATATTGTATATTTAATTAAGTATAGAAGCTACTTTTTAAAAAAAAATTAAATTCTAATTAAAAAATAAATTAATTGTGATATAAATTATCTTTATATTTGAAATCAAATTAATTATGATAATAACAGCACAGGTTACTAATTTTAATAGTAATCAAATTATCTGTAATCTTAATTCTTAAAGATTAAAATTGAATTGATGATGAGACAAAGTGTAACAATTAATTCAGCTACTGTTAAGAAAAGTAACTTTATAATTAAATGGTAATTAATTCGTTTTAATAAAAATATACAATTTTTGGATATTAAATTTCACTGCTATTAAAAGGAGATATTATTTCAACTGAAATATACAAATAAAAAGTTGTGCCTATTGTGCTACATTTTTTCATAGAAGCTTAATAGAACACAATTTCCTTAAGTGAAATTTTAAACAAATAATTATTCTTACGGGAAAAGAGTATTGGTCTTTCCGAAGTAGAAGATGATTTACTTGTCTACGAGTTATCACTATGAAGTATGATAGTTAAGTTTTGTCGAAAAGGATGAGGAAATATTTATTTGTAGAAAATTTTTCTAACACTCAAATAAAAACATAAAAAATTATAAGTTTATAAATAAATATAAGAATTGAGTGAGTACGGTGAGATTTATCTATATCTATAAGTCCTTTTGGGTTTGTACTGAGATATTTAAAATACTTAAAAATACAATTCAATTTTTTTTTCATTCAATCAGTTATTACTATATAAATATCTAAGTTATACGATTGTATTTAATTTGATTGTGTACTTGTATAGGGTCTAGATAGTACCTATTACTGACTTGAACAATTACCTCTCGTCCCTCAGTCGTTCCTTCTTCTGCTTCCTTCTCGTACTCACTCTTCGGTATTCGGTCGGGAGTAAACCTGTAAAAGGTTCTCCAACGATCAAGTAAGTGTTCTGTATAAGAATGAATGATATATTGATAAAAGCGTACCTTACTCTTGTGTGACGATGTTTATTTATAGTGCTCATAATGCGCTATTTCGTTTATGGACTGTACTTAGTGCAATCTTTTGCACATCTTTGCCAAAACAACATTACTTGATTTATCGCGTGTTACTGAATTTATACCATATTACCTGATTTATCATGTATCTCTTTATCTTATCTTAATGTATTGAATCTATTTGACTGGTCGGCTTCTGATACTAAGTGACTTGGTCCACTCGACTTTAACCGGTACACTTGGCTCCTAGGCTCAAGGGAGAACCTTCCAGAAGAGCCTAGATGTGATCGTTTGGTGTCTCGAGGTTGGAAGTGAAAATTTTGATCATTAATGGTTTGCAGTGTCAGTGGTGATTGGATGTATGTCACTCAACACTTCGTTCGGGTTTAACCTAATTTTTTATCTAGAAGATTTAAATGTTCAGCTAACTGTGTCGTTTCGTGCTCCAACCATTTGAACTCATTGGATTAAAGTAAATCCAACAATTGAGAACAAGACAACGTTTCATCCTTTCATGATAAGAAATCTATAAATAACGGTTCATTTCGAACTTTTCTAGGTTTTACTCTAATCACTTTAATAAGTTGAATTCTGATTGTTTGCTTTACCTTACGTTTTTCTTGTTTAATGATCTGACCATGTAGGTCTCATTAAAAACCTTTTTAAGGTAAGTTGTTGGGAGGGATTGTTGTTTCAAACAAAGCTTCCTTACCCGAGCTAACTATTTGGTTTATCACTATCCGAGAGGGATTGTCATGTTGAGGCAAAGCTTCCTTAGTTGTAGTGTAGAGATTTTTAGGCATCGGAAGGGATTGTCGATTGTTAGGAAAAACTTCCTTAATCGTGCCAAGCCTTGGGGCATCTGGAGTGATTGCCATGTTAAGGCAAAGCGTCCTTGACCGAGCTGAGTTTTTGGGCATCAGGAGGGATTGCCATGTTAAGGAAAAACTTCCTTAATCGAGCTGAGTCTTAGGGCATCGGAAGGGATTGCCATGTTAGGGCAAACCTTCCTTGACCGAGCAGAGCCTTGAGGCATTGGGAGGGATTTCCATGTTAAGACAAAACTTCCTTGACCGATCTGAGTCTTTGGGTATTGAGAGGGATTGTCATGTTCAGGCAAAGGTTCCTTGACCAAATGGTGTTCGAAATTTCATCATAATTGAAAATATCCTAAATGTGTGGAAGTCATAATTAGATGGGAGGGGCCTCACCTGTTGACAATACTCCGACGATCAAGTCAGTATGAGCATAAAATATATCAGTGTAGTATGTATTGCATAAAATAATACTTATCTTACTTTTTGAGGGTCATCCTCTATTTATAGAGTTTTTGCTGATCTCATTCGTCTTTTTTCACCCGAATAATATCACAACAGATTTAAATAATAACAATCATATCTTTTATCTTCATAATCATATCATAATAGATTTAAATAAAAACAATCATATCTTTTATCTTCAGAATCAAATCACAACAGATTTAAATAATAACAATCATATCTTTTATGTTTAGAATAATATCACAAAAGATTTAAATAATAACAAACATATATTTAATATTTAGAATAATATCACAAAAGATTTAAATAATAGCAATCATATTTTTTATCTTTAGAATAATATCAAAACAAATTTAAATAATAACAATCATTTTCTCGATTACCTCACATCGAGTCTACATTTGATTAAGATCATATCGGTCAATGTTCAAACCTTTCCAATTAGGAGGAAGTTGTGCTTCCATGATTTGATCAATAAAGGGATGTCTCTTAGGTTTTTCCTCCAAAAAAATAGTGTGTTCCGATTGGTGAAGCCTGGATGATTGATGAGTCTGAGTTCATAGAATGGTTGTCCTCTCTTGATTTTGTGTGTCCTCGGATTATTCCGGGGAGGCTGGTCTTCTGGCTTCCGAATTTGGCCTTTGGGGCCTTGGTTCAGGTATGATCCCGACCATTTGTTGCTTCATTTGATCATTCTATTCTTGGAGGATTTGTATCTCCTCCTCGTTCTTCTGCCACATGATTTGCATCTTCTCCTTGTTCTTCCAGCGCATCTCTGCCATCTCTCTCTATAACATAGCCATTTGCTCGACCTCGATCATTCTCTCGCTTGTCATCTACCTTGTTGATACCATTTGCTGCTCTTCAATACTATTCCGGCCCCACGGTAGGCAGCAATTGTACTAGTATAAGGCCTAGATAGTATCTGCTACCGGCTTGAACAATTACCTCCCGTCCCTCGGTCACTCCTCCTTCTTCTTCCTTCCTATAGTTTCTCTCGCGGTACTTGGTCGGGAGTAAACCTGTAAAATGTTGTCCAACGATCAAGTAAGTGCTCTCAGTATAAGAGTGAATGATGTATTGATAAAAGCGTACCTTACTCTTGTGTGAAAATGCTTATTTATAGTGCTCATAATGGACTATTTCACTTATGGGTCATACTTAATGCATATCTTTCGCATATGTTTGCTAAAACAACATTACTTAATGTATTTAGGAATGAAAAAGCGGGGCGGGCCATGTGGGCCGGCCCGCGGCCTATTAGTGAAAAGCGCGGGGCGGGCTCACATTTTCAACCAATTGACTCATGTTAGTCCGCCCTACATAACCCGCACGATCCAACAACGGGGTGGGGCGGGCTGGCCTACTAACCCACGAAAAAATAATAAAAAGATTATGCTGACTTGGCAGTGGTGGAGTGGAGAAAATAGTTTTTTTCATACCTTCCAAAACGCTAGGTTTTCTTCCTCTGCACCGTTTTCATTCATTCCATATATTTATTCCATTTCGTTTGCGTCACTCTGCCGCCTCCTACTCCGCTCCACTTGCAATTCTGCTTTGCACCGCCTACAACTCTACTTCACTTCGCTGCCCGAATGCGGGTTGGCCCTTATGCGGGGTGGGACAGGAATCCAGCCCGCGGTCACTACGCGGGGCGGGCCAAGTGCAAGGCAGGCCTATGTCGGGCGGGCTGGCTCGCTTTGCCATCCCTAAATATATTGAATATATCCTATCGATTGGATTCTGATACTGAGTGACTTGGTCCACTCAGCTCCAACCGATATAGATTGGATTGCATCCGATTTGATTGAACTGCATTTGATTTGATTGAATTATATTATTACATGTATCTTCGTATATCTTGGATATGGGTAGGAATATAACTCCCCCGAGTTTGAAATCCATAAATAAGGTGCATGTGGATTGATTTAATGAATGAACGAGTTCTAGTGTTTTGCAATTGTTCATTAGATTATTTTGATTTGATGATATTTTATTTGTTGCGAGTTATATTACTTTGAGATGGTCGTTTATTTCAAAAAAACTTGTCGGATTATGATAGTCATGTCATTTCTTTTCAAGAGATTTTGTATAACTTTGTTACAATATTTGTTTGATCTTGGATAGCGATTCTATATAGCTTGGTTCCAATGATCGTTTGATCTTAGATAATGATTCTATATAACTTTGATATGATGATCGTTTGATCTCAGATACTGATTGTGTATAGCTTGGATTTGATGATCATTTAATCCAATTATCGTTTGCTCTTAGATGTTTTTTTTTTCAATGACCGTTTTGGCTTGAATAGCAATTTTTCCAATAATCGTTTGATCTCGGTTAGCGATTTTTCTTCAATGATTATTTGATCTTGGATAAACACTATTATTCTACTGATCGTTTGATATTGGTCACTGATAACTTGTTTCCAATGACCGTTTGGTCTTGGATAGTAATTGTCTCAAGATCGTTTGATCCTGATTAATAATTTTGTTTCAATAATCGTTTGATCTTGGATATGCATTATTATTGCAAGGGTCGTTTGATCTCGAACAATGATTATGTATTACTTTTTTCCAATGAACGTTTTTTCTAGGATAATAATTATTATGATGATCATTTATCTTGGATAGATATTGTTGTTCTAATAATCGCTTGATCTCAGTGAGTGTTCTTTCTATGACCATTTAGCCTTTGATAACAATTGTTATGATGATTGTTTGATATCAGATAGACATTTTTGTTCCGATGATTGTTTGATCTTGGCGAGTGATGGGTACATTTATGTTCACTCTTAAAGCGTATATCATTAGTTTCTTATAGTGGAACTGAGAGTAAAATCCAGTTTTTTAGATGAGATTCCCGTAACTGGATAAAATTGGACCATAATTAGAATCATTGCTTAAATATGACTTTTAAAAACATTTTGCTCTCATCTTAATCTTGATCATCTATAAAGATTTTGGACCTTATTAATCTCATGTGAAGAATTACAATGTGTTGAAGTTTAGAAAGTCTCATTGAAGAAAGACAAAAAGTCTCCTTAGAGAATCTAATGCTGAAAAGTTGCTTTGAAGAGAAAGATTCGAATTCATTTATTCTTAGTGTGTAATTATTTTACTTTAAAGATTGGAAAACTTGGTTATGGAAGGATTAGACACTCTCTATGTTTGAAGCCATTAGACGGTCTTTTCGAAAGCGTGTACTAATGGATGCTTCATTATGGGAAAGAAAGATATTGATTTGGTGATTCCATTATATTATGAGGAAGAAGGAATTGAAACCAATTCAACCTTATTTGAGGAGATTCTCTCAAATTCTGCGATAAAAAACCGCTTTGTAAAACGTGTTAAAAACAAAACAAATATCCTTTGAAGATTTTATTCACATAAATCTTTTGCAATATCTTTCATAGCAATGCTGAGCTTAATTACAATCAATGCGCAAATCTAAATCAAGTTTGGAAACAATACATTTGGAAGATAAACGAGAATGAGATATACGACTGAATGGGAAAGAAGATATCTGCTTAAAAATTTGAAACAGAGAAAGGAAACATTTGATAATTGTAAAACAATATCCTGAGATAGATTCTGAATTCGATTTTGTGCAAATAAAAAAAAAATTATAAAAGAGACTTCAAAGGAAGAATATGGGTATCAAATTTCCTAGCCAAATAATGCTCGTAAACCTAGATTTATTTCTCTTTTACTTTCGTCTTTCTCATGGAAGGCTAAACCTTTTGAATTAATTCCCGTTGAATTTTGAGGTTCTGTTCAATAAAGTTTTGTTCTTTAATTTTTTTGTAACAACTTGTTTTAATCCTCTAGTGTTTTTGAATTCTAGTTTCTATCAAAGGAATTGATTTTTCAACGCTTGTTGAGAATTCAATTATTTTCGTTAATTAGAATTCTTTATTAGTTCACTTAGTTCTAATTAATTTCTTGTTTGCTTAGTTTAATAGGTAAAAGAAAAACACCTCACAAGGTAGATGCTTGGAAACGAGTGAAATACTAAATGCATCAATTAGAGGCTTATTTTATTGATAAGATTATGTTTAACTTTATTGACACTTGTTTGATTAAGTTTTACATTTGTGTGAGAATTGAAGGATGATAATCTTGGAATAACCAAAGAGGAATTCTTGGTGAATAAACTTGGAGTTAACCTCCTTGCTCAACTATTTTTTATCATTTACTTTACTTTTTTGCACAAGAAATTAAATATCTCCCTTTACTTTACTATTATTACTAATTTTATATGTTATGAACAATATTTGACTGAATTTACAACTTGGAGTCATTTGACCATATCTACACTATCATTTTTTTTTTGGTGTTAGACGATCTAACATTGTTGTTAGATGGTCTTTGCAGTGGAACTTGAATTCCTTTTAATTTGAATGCAAACTGACTGCTATTAAATTTGAAGATGTTGCTGAGGAATCCAATTTGAATTTGGTTATTAGTTTTCTTCTTTATCTGCATACTTTTTTTATGTATCTACATATTTTTTATTTTTTCTACATATCTAACTCTATTTTTCCCACTCTACTTGTATAGTTTTCAATTTTATCACTAATCACATTATTATTAAAAAAATATATTTTCAGAATAAACAGTATAATGATAAAGCGTCTAAATGTTTTTCATTACATATTTCTCCCGATTTTGATTCTGAAATTGATATGGATTTTGTTTCTATACTAAACCATCTTTCATATGGAAATTATTTTTCACTTCATCATGATCAAAAGTACAACAATGAGATTCATTGTGAGTCATATTTGAAGCAACCTTCCCAGTTTTATGAGAATCATTTGCAACACAGTGAGGCTTTAAGTACAAGAAAATCATTAAATAGAAACTAATTTTCGAGACAAAAAATAATTAGCTACTTTAGTAACTAAGTTAGATACTATTTTATAAACTAAAAAATTATCGGTATCTAAAGTAGTTTCTATTTTTAATAAAAATTTATAAACTAGTTTCTAAATTGACATCTAACATTAGCTACCAAGGTTTTAGCTATTAACTACTTTAGATTCTACATTGGTATTTAACATGAGTGAAATGTGAATGGTTGGAGCGAATTAGAAACATACCTGTTAATTTAATTTATCGATGAGCGGTTTGCCATTAGCTTGAGCGAATCTTGTCCAGAGATCAACCTTTTCATCTGATGATAGTTTAGCTTGAGCGGATTTGATGTTCAACAAAATTTCTTGGGTTTCTATAAACAACTTGATGAATCTGGTATTTTAAGGGTTTGGGGACCTAGAGAACGATTACTCCTATTCCTATACTCGGTAGGCCTGATACTCTCTAAACTCCTTAATATGCTCACACTTCCTGATGTGCTTCGTTCCTCTCGGTCGTCCTGCTCCGCAGGTGGGGATGGTACCTGCAGAAGGCACTCCAATGCTCAAGTCAGTTAGGGTGTTGGTATATGGATATGAAAAACACATTCTTGAATGGTTTCATCAATAAAGAAGTATATGTCTCTCAACCTTTTGGTTTTTGAAAATCACAAGTGATCATGTCTTCAACTTAAAAAGGCTTTGTATGGATTGAAACAAGCTCATCGATAATGGTATGAAAGGCTTAGCAATTTTATTTTATCTCATGAATATGAGAGAGGAAAAATTTATAAGATTATTTTCATTAAAAAGTCTATTTTTGATATTATCCTAGATCAAGTTTAGATTGATGACATAATTTTTGGAGCCACTAATGATAGCCTTTGTGAATAATTTGTATCAGCTATGCAAGGGGAGTTTGAGATGTCTGTGATGGGGCACTTCATTGGACTGCAGGTCAAACAAATGAAGAATGACATCTTCTTGAGTCCAACCAAATATTGCAGGGACATTCTGAAGAAGTTTGAAATGGAAAACTTCAAAGAGGCTGCAACACTTATGTCTACAAGTTGTTACATGGATGTTGATATTATTGGAAACTTTGTAGATCCAACTAAGTTTAAAGGGTTGGTTGGATCTCTTATTTACCTCACTACAAGCAGACCAAACATCATGTTTGTTGTATGTCTATGTGTAAGATTCCAATCAAATCCTAAAGAATCTCACTTCATTACTGCTAAAAAAAATCCTTAAATACCTCAAAGGAACAAACACTGTTGGTCTATGGTATTCTTCTAATTCTCTTATAACTCTTATTGGATATTTTTACAAAACCTCTTCCTAGAGATAGATTTAATATCTTACTAAATGAATTAGGTATTCCTGATTATCAAAAACATTTCCTAAACACTTCTTTGATATTTTCTCTATCTATTTGTTGAAGGTAAAAGGGAGAGAATATTTGGGATGTTGGTTTGTAATATTTTAAATTATTTTTTAAATTATGCATAATTTTGCTATTGTATGGTTTATGTTTGCAGAAAGTGTGGTTCAGCATAATCTATGTTTGGATGTCATGCTATGCTTGTATATTATGGATTGCTTGATCTTTCCTTCTATTTTGCAAGATCTCCTTGTAGCAAAATCTACAACACAACACCAGAAGTTTTGTCTTCGTCAAATCGGGAGAGATTGTTCAATAAAGAAGTTTTGATGATTTCCAAATTTGTCTTGAAGATCTATTGTGTGTATGTCTAGTTAGGTAGATTTTGTTGTATAAATTCACATCTAAGTATGGTCCAAGTAAACCTGATTTGAAATTTCATTTAAATGTTTTGTTTTCCAAATATGTGTTTATTTTAATTAGTTTGATTCGTATATTAATCAATTGAAATTACTTCTATTGAAGTTTGTTGACTATAATAAGTATTTTAACAGATTGATTTATCGTATTAACTAGTTGAAAACACTTAGGGTTTTTAAAGGATTTAAAAATGATTTGTTTTCTTTGTGTGTTTTCTGTTAAGTGAAATCAACCAGTTATTTCGCTAGATGAACCAGATTTTTTATCTAGAGATTTCATCTGTAAAAGAAAACAGTTAGTTATTTTCATAATCAATTAAATGATTTAAACAAAATTATGTTATGTTAATCAAATTGTTTTTAATTTATACAATTGATTTTATTAAATGATCAATCTGTTTTAACAATCTTTCTTTGCTAATATAAATATGTTTTCTGAATATGTTTTCTGAATTTGTTTTTGAGAGAGAAAAACAAACTATTTTAAAATCATTTTGAGATATTACATTTGGATCTTGGATCATTGTTGTGATGTGAAGAAGGTTTTAGGGCTATCAATTTTGTTGTTCTTCATTTGTATTAAACTCAAGTGTATTCAAACTTCATTCTTGTTTACTGTATTGTGTTGTAAACAAATTCAGATAGAGTTTCTTAATCGGTGTGTGGTTAAGAGTGTTGTTTGTTATTGTAAGGCTCAAGATCAACAATCTTGGTTGTTCTTGTAATATTTTTTTATTGTTTTAGTAAAAAAAATTTATTGAAATTTGTGAATGATGTGATGGTTAGAAGAAAATATTTATTATTCATATATTATATAATTAATTATATTTATTTTATTATAATATAAATATAAATATGAATAAATTAATAATATAAAAATATAATATTTATTTTATATAATAATTATAAAATATATATTTAATATATATATATATATATATTATTTTTTTAAACAGTAATTCTTTCTAAATATTCACATATTTATGAAGAAAGAAAATTAAATTATTATTACCTCGTTTTCTATTTTCTATTTTTTTATTTTAGTAATTTCTGCACTTAGTTTCTTTCCCGTAACCAAATGGAAATTTGTGGTAGCTAGTAGCTCGTACACTTGGCCAATTAAATATCGCAGTTCAATGTCTTAAACTTGCAGACAATGCTCTCAATTTAATGTCAAATCTTCCTATGAAGCCTCTCCTTGGATCCTAAACTAGTCGCTACATATAAGGCAGATGAAGATTGGTAAGGCTAAAAAAGCTTTGCAAATGCTGAAGACTACTTGTGTAGTTTCGACAACCAATGCTCACTCTTACTTCCTGCACCTCCATGTCTTCTTGTATCCCAAATGTAAAAATATATTTTTATTTTTTTTATGTCACATCCATACATAATCCAGAAGATGTTTTCAGATCTGTTCTTTACATTTATAAAATTAATTCGGAAGTTCTTTTTGGATTTGAGATAAGCTTATGAGTTATGTAATCTGAATGTAGTCCGGAGGCTAATCTCATTCATAAAAGATTTCCACATTATGTAATTTGGAAACTAATCACACATTTGAAAAAAGACTTTTGAATTACATAATCTGAAAGCTATGTTGATTTTGGCTTAATCCCAAGTCCCACATCGGTGGGTTCATTGTTTGGAAAGGAGGTTTGAGGGTTATAAATTAACATATTCTCCTTCTCTGTTATATATCCCAATTTGTAATATCTTCTCCCATAATATTAAAAGTGAGTTGTTTTTGCTGTGCTCGGAGATTAGGCTAAATTGGCCGAACTCCGTTAACAATTTTCTGGTGTGTTTTTTTCCTCTTTATCTCTTTTATTATTCCGCTTTATTTATTCAATATTATTTGTCGGGTAGCTCTGTTAAGGTTCTGTTTTAGTGGGAAAATTACCCGTTTTTTCCAACAAGTGGTATCAAGAGCCGAAGGTTCGCCCTTGGGTTGTTTGAAATTATTTGTAATATTGAATATTATATTTTGAGTTTGTAATGTCAAATCAAGAAGAAGAAGCGAAGGATGTATCCAAAGTGTCGGGCTCCTCGTCATCATGGTCGAGGTTCCCGGTGTCCACTTTGAAATTGGCGGTGGAAATATTTGATGGCACTGGACATTTTGGCATGTGGCAAGGAGAGGTCTTGGACTCTCTTTTTCAGCAGGGTCTTGATATTGCTATTGAAGGAGAGAAACCAAAAGAGGTAGAGGAGAAAGACTGGAGCATCATCAACCAGTTGGCATGCAGAACTATTCGATCCTGCCTGTCCAGAGAGCAGAAGTATGCTGTAAAAAATGAGACTTCTGCACACAAACTGAGAAAGGCATTGGAGGACAAGTTTCTGAAGAAGAGTGGTCAGAACAAGCTCCTGATGAAGAAAAGGTTGTTCCGATTTGACTACCAACAAGGTACTACTATGAATGCACACATCACTATGTTTAATCAATTAGTAGCAGACCTGTTGAATTTAGATGTGAAGTTTGAGGATGAGGATTTGGCTTTGATGTTGTTATCATCTCTTCCTGATGAATTTGAACATTTGGAGACTACGCTCCTTCACGGGAAGGAGAATGTGTCGTTAGATGCTGTTTGTTCTGCTTTATATAGTCATGAATTGAGAAAGCAGGATAAGATGAAAACCAAATCAACGACATCAGAAGAAGCATTGGTGGCAAGAGGTCGTCAACAAAGCCAAACAAAGGGGAGAAGAGGGAGGTCTAAGTCTAAAGGTCGAGCCGTTGCCAAAGATGAGTGTGTTTTCTGTCATGAGAAAGGACACTGGAAGAAAGACTGTCCAAAACTGCAGAAGAAAGGGAAGGCTCCACAAGATGCAAATGTTGCAGAATGCAAAAGTGATGTGGAATCAGATATCTCTTTAATTGTCTCGCTTTCAGCATCATCGTATCCAGATGAGTGGATATTGGATTCAGGTTGTACCTATCATATGTGTCCCATTCAAGATTGGTTCTTTGAATTTCAAGAACTTGATGGCGGGGTTGTTTACATGGGTAATGATAACCCATGTAAGACAGCTGGGATAGGTTCAATCAAGCTGCAGAATCATGATGGATCCACCAGAATTTTGCGGGATGTACGGTACGTGCCAAAGTTGAAGAAGAATCTCATCTCATTGGGGGCTTTAGAATCTAAAGGCCTAGTTGTGACGATGCGAGATGGAATTCTTAAAGCAACTTCAGGAGCACTGGTGATGTTGAAAGGCGTGAGGAAGAACAATTTGTATTACTATCAAGGTAGTACAGTGGTGGGGACAATAGCGGTAGCAACTTCTAGCACTAAGAAGGATGTCGAGGCAACGAAGTTGTGGCATATGAGGTTGGGACATGCTGGAGAAAAATCCTTCAAATTCTTACCAAGCAGGGATTGTTGAAAGGTACGAAGGCTTGCAAACTTGAATTTTGTGAGCATTGTGTTCTGGGAAAACAACGAAGAGTGAAGTTTGACACTACAATTCACAATACCAAGGGTATTCTGGATTATGTGCATTCAGGAGAGTTTTGTCACTTTTGTGGATGATTTTTCCAGGAGAGTTTGGGTGTTTACTATGAAGAACAAAAATGATGTGCTTGAAATTTTCCTTAAGTGGAAAGCTCAAGTTGAAAACCAGACAGGAAGGAAGATTAAGGTAGACAATGGAGGAGAATACAAGAGTGATCCGTTCCTAAAGGTATGTCAAGATTGTGGCATAGTTCGGCACTTCACTGTTAGAAAAACACCACAGCAGAATGGGGTGTCGGAGCGTATGAACAAGACACTTGTGGAGAAAGTTCGTTGTATGTTGTCTAATGCTGAGTTAGGCAGAGAGTTTTGGGCTGAGGCTGTGACATACGCTCAACATCTCGTCAATCGTTTGCCATCATCTGCTATAGATGGCAAAACCCCGTTAGAGGTATGGTCTGGAAAACCTGCAACTGATTATGATTCTTTGCATGTTTTTGGTTCTATTGCATATTATCATGTGATTGAATCAAAGTTGGATCCACGGGCAAAGAAAGCTCTTTTCATGGGCTTTAGTCCTGGAGTGAAGGGATACCGTTTGTGGTGTCTAGAGGCAAAGAAGACGATTATCAACAGGGATGTTACCTTTGATGAATCTGTCATGTTAAAGAAGGTAAATCCAGACGAAGCTGATAGTACTCCGCAACAGGTGGAGTATGCCCGGAAGCAGGTGGAGTTTGAGCCGACAGTGGTGATCCCAATACGAAATACCACAAGTGACTCTCCTATGGCAGAAGAAGAGTCAGATGAGGAAGAGTTTCCTACCCAAGAATCTCAACAGCAATCTGCGCCAATTGCAGTTAGAAGACAGAGACGAGATATTCAGAAGCCTGCTCGTTTCATGGATATGGTTGCCTATGCACTTCCAGTTGTTGATGACATTCCATCCACTTACCCAGAAGCCATTCTGAGTTCAGAGAGTGGTAATTGGGCAGGTGCGATGGAAGAGGAGATGCAGTCTTTGAAGAAGAACAAGACGTGGAAGCTGGCACAATTACCAAAAGGTAAGAAGGCAATTGGGTGCAAATGGGTATTTGCAAAGAAAGAAGGATTTCCTAATAAAGAAGATGTTCGCTACAAGGCAAGGTTGGTTGCTAAAGGCTTTGCTCAGAGGGAGGGAATTGATTATAATGAGGTATTTTCTCCAGTTGTTAAACATTCCTCCATTCAAATTTTGTTGGCCTTGGTAGCACAGTTGAATTTGGAGCTTGCTCAACTTGATGTAAAGACCGCGTTCCTACACGATGATTTGAAGGAGGAAATCTATATGACTCAACCAGAAGGATACAAGGTTGATGGTAAAGAAGATTGAGTTTGTAAACTTAGCAAATCGTTGTATGGACTGAAACAATCTCCGAGACAGTGGTACAAACGATTTGATAAGTTCATGAAGGATCAAAAGTACAAGAGAAGCAAATATGACCACTGTGTGTATTTGCGTAGACTTGAAGATGGTTCCTACATTTACTTACTCTTATATGTTGATGATATGCTGATTGCAGCAAAGAGCTAAGTTGAGATTGACAGGTTAAAGACTCAGTTGAGTAAAGAGTTCAAGATGAAGGATTTGGGGGAAGCCAAGAAGATTCTCGGCATGGAGATAAACAGGGACAGGGAGAGGGGAAAACTTTGGCTGTCACAGAAGCAGTATTTGCAGAAGGTACTACAACGTTTTGGTATACATGAAGATACAAAACCTGTAAGTACCCCACTTGCTCCTCATTTGAAATTGAGTAGCCGTTTATCTCCGACGACTGATGAAGAACGAGAATACATGGCGAAAGTTCCATATGCAAATGCAGTTGGAAGCTTGATGTATGCAATGGTGTGTACAAGACCAGATATTTCACAGGCTGTGAGTGTTGTTAGCAGGTACATGCATAATCCGGGCAAGGGACATTGGCAAGCTGTGAGATGGATTCTACGGTACCTCCAAAATACCTTAGATGTTGGATTGACATTTGAGCAAGATGAATCACTTGGTCAATGCATAGTTGGATATTGTGATTCTGATTATGCAGGTGATTTGGATAAGCGACGGTTTACAACTGGCTATTTGTTCACTTTAGCAAAAGCGCCAGTTAGTTGGAAGTCTACCTTGCAGTCTACGGTGGTTTTGTCTACGACAGAGGCAGAGTATGTGGCGATTACAGAAGCTGTGAAGGAAGCAATTTGGCTTCATGGGTTGCTTAAAGACTTGGGAGTTGGTCAGAAACAACTTGAGTTATATTCTGACAGTCAGAGTGCTATTCATTTAGCAAAGAATCAAGTCTTTCATGCACGGACAAAGCACATTGATGTTCGCTATCACTTTGTGCGTGAGATTCTCGAAGAAGAGGAGATTGTTCTCCAGAAGATTCACACTACGGAGAATCCTGCAGATATGCTCACCAAGGTGGTTACAAGGGCCAAGTTTGAACATTGTTTAGACTTGGTTAATATCTTGCGCATTTGAAGTTGGCGCCCGGAGGCGCAAATTTGAAGTACTGCAAAGTTTGTTTTTGTTATGTTTTGAGAAGATTTGTTTTAGGTGAGACTTGAAATTAAGCCAAGGTGGAGATTTGTTGATTTTGGCTTAATCCCAAGTCCCACATCGGTGGGTTCATTGTTTGGAAAGGAGATTTGAGGGTTATAAATTAACATTTCCTCCTTCACTGCTATATATCCCAATTTGTAATATCTTCTCCCATAATATTAAAAGTGAGCTGTTTTTGCTGTGCTCGGTGCTCGGAGATTAGGCTAAATTGGCCGAACTCCGTTAACAATTGTCTGGTGTGTTTTTTCCTCTTTATCTCTTTTATTATTCCGCTTTATTTATTCAATATTATTTGTCGGGTAGCTCTGTTAGGGTTCTGTTTTAGTGGGAAAATTATCCGTTTTTCCCAACAAGCTAATCTCATATTTAGAAAAAAAATTCGAATTATGTAATTGAGAAGCTAATCATATATCTAAAAAAAAGACTTACACATCACATAATCCGGAAGTTAATCTCATGTATAGAAAAGACTTCCAGATTATGTAATCCAGAAGCTAATCACAAAAGGTTTTCAGATTACATAATCTGGAAGCTGATTACGAATCTAAAAAAAAAATTTAAATTATGTAATCCAAAATATTAAAGAATAATATTTTTTAAAATGAAAAATTTATAAAAGTGACACAAAAATTGTATGAAAGTGCAGGAAGAATCAGTCACCTATGCTTCAGAAGTACTTTTAACAGGGTCATTTGATGGTTGGTCCAACAAGGTCTAATCTCTTTTGAAGAACTTTATCCTTGGGCTTTTTAACGGAATTGTTTAATTTTAGAAAAAAAAATTACGGAAATGGCAGATTTAGAAAACTTTACCCATATAATTTGTTATTTTTTGTATTTTTTTTTTTAAATTGCACCAATTCAGGTAGTTAAAATAACTTATACTTGTTTTCTAGATATTACAGCCTGCATGCTTGTACGTTTTTTTTCTGAAAAATGTTTTTTTAAAGATGTTTTTAATATTTAAAAATATAACAAAAGAAAAAAGCATTTTGTGTTTTATATCATAAAAATGCTTTACCATTAACTCTACCATACTGTATTACAAAATATCATTGGGGTAAATAGGTGTTATAAAGCTATTCTTAATGCGACTTTTTTTTCTCTAGATGCGTATTTTACATTTTTTTTATTTATAATTGTAATTTTACATTATTTTAATTAATTAACATGTGCACAAGATTAATTAATATTTTTTATTTTTTAATAAACAAAAAGTAAATTTGTAATCTTATAATTTACATCATTAAAAATAATTTAAAATATCCTTACAACCATCACATCACTCACCTACTTCAATACATTTTTCTCACACATCCATTTTAACATTTGAGACTTTCTTCTCAAATCCCCATACTCACACCCTCACTTTCCGACATCCTCAACTTTACACTTCCCAAATCAAACAAAACATTAAAGATTTGTCCATTTAAATGGGTATGGATTCATAAACCACTATTTGCTTTCCTAGGTCAATTGTTTGTGGTTGATTGATAAAATTAAAAATTAAATTGCTTTCCTGTCAATGTATTTTGCAAAATGAATTCTGATTCGAAATGATCGAATGCGTACTTAAGCATAACTAAATTTTTGTGTATATAGATTGTGCTGGTGCTTTTCAGATTACTTTATTGAGCGTAATTGACTTAAATGCATAAAATATTAATAGATAGTAACTATATTGCAGAGAAAGATGGAGAGATTAAGCAGTGGTATATTTTCTGTGAGCTTGCAGCTGTATCCTGGAAGATGTGAGGTTAGTTGTATATTATCTGCAAATAACTTAACCTATTGATGCAAGAGAAAGGTTAGCATGAGATAATATCTGTAGAACACAGGAGGATGACATGCTCTAGGTTAGTTACCATTTTCCCCCCATTTTTTAACTTTCCTACAAAATATTCGGTAAGAAGTTCATTGATTCTTTTACTCAGTCCATGTACTACTTTTACATGTAGATATCTTGATTTATATACCAACTAATCCCATTCCATCATTTTTAACATGTTCATATAATTGTGGGAGTGGTGCCTCATCGTATCAGTCCAACTAAATGTTGGTAATAAGGTTACATACCTTTACTGTTTTGAATGTTGTTCTTGACGTACTTTCTGATCAATTGTAAAAGATGAGAAATGGTTCAATGCAGCATATTTTTACAGTTCTAGAAATTAATGCTTTGAGATCAAGATCTAGTATATATTTTTCTTTTCTTTATTTATGCTTCTTCAATTGATGAGCAGTGACGATGGAAGAAACCATATTTGACATTCTAAAGTCCCAGTCAATTCGAATATATAACAAGAAATAATACCTTTCACTTTCTGTTGCGAGAATATCAGGCATTAAATGGACTAAAAATGAGTTTTAGCAAAGTCCATAAATCGGAAAAACTTATCTGTCATCTATTTTGTGGTTGAAAAGAGGATCACCCATATTCCCTTCCCTTCAAGGTTCTCCAAAATAATATTTAAGAAGCAGATGGCTTTCGTGGAATGTACCAATTCTATTACTGTCACTGGAAGTTCAGAACAAGGCCAAGCTGATGGTGAATGTAACTTCTTTAAGCATGCATATGAAATTAGCGTTTGATCGAGTTTGAGGAGAATTTAGAGCATGGTTGCAGCAAAGGTGAACCCACTTCCACAGAAAACTTTAATTGATTCAGCTCCATTCAAATCATAACCTAGACTTACTGTAACAGGACTGATTTGGTTGCAAGTATCTCCTAAACCAAGTTGACCGTGCTCACCCCAACCCCATGTCCTTATTTCTACATTATCTGAAAATAGAAGGAAAGAAGTCAGCCAGAACTTTTATGTGATTCAAAACTCCTCAAGAACGAAAAGAGTACATCTTGCCTGTGACAATGACAGAATGCTCGGCTCCGGCAGCAATATCAGTAATCTTCATCCCATCAAGGCCAGGGACTTTCTCCAAATTGACTTCTCTTAAATCTACTAAATATAAGAGTAAAGTAATGCTATATAAACATTCTCCATGACATAAAAATTCGCATTTTTCTCACCCCCAATAAATTACCAATGAATTTATGCAGTGCCGTGATCTAATAATTTTACGCATTGGATGACTCTTTGGTCTCCAGAATCCATTGAGAACTTTACAACTGATACACTCAGTTTACGAGACTTCTTTTGCATTTAACTAATATACAAGAATTCGGTAGTGTGGCCAAGGTTGTGTATGATGGTGACCGCTAATCGACAGTTTAAATCTAGTAATATGGAACTAGATCGCAACAAGTTTCATTCTCAATTATTAGAGATGTATGCTACAAGAAAGTGCGTAAATTATGATGTCTTTATTGTTCAACGTTAACTCAAATGCCTTACCAGGTAAATGCCTAGGGTGGGGGCTTATGTTCTGAAGATCACTAAGCACCCCAAGGTGGTTTCCACCTAGCATATAAACTTCTCCCTCACCAATATATACCACTCATAGCTAAAGCATGGTTCCATCCCAGAGCAACTTTGATAAATTTCAATGAAGAGCTTAAGCAATGAGGAACATGAGCATCTTCGAAGCCCTTGAAGCCTCTTCCCCAGGTATAAACTTGCCCATCAACTGAAGATATTAGAACCATTTAGAGAACAATATAGTGCCACGGACGTCATGAAGGGGAAAGTGGTGGTCCTACCAGATACTGCTGCACTATGATCTCCATTTGCAGCAATTCCAAAGATTTCAACACCTTCAAAGCCACTAACAACTCTTGGAACATTAACAGATTTGACCTTATCGTTGCTGACACCCAGCTGACCATGCTTCCCAGAGCCAAATCCATAAACTTGATTTCCTATACAATCTGCATCACAACACCCTTTGCTAAATAAAGGAGAAACATGGCAAGTCCTAAGTGAGAGACAAACACATTCTAGGCACCAACTAAAACCAATCCAATACCTTTCAACAAGACAAGGGAATGGCGCATTCCACATGCAACCTGTACAGCACGCTGATCAACAAAGCATGACAATTTGACAGGAGAACACTGTGAGGCATAATCACCATGACCCAGTTGACCAAACGTGCCATCCCCACATGTGAAGACACACCCAGTATCTGAAAACCAATCAAGTAACCACTTTCAGCAGAAAACCAAGTAACCTCAACATTCACAAAAACAGTGAAGACATAGCCAGAAGAGAGCAAACCTGAAACAAAACCTGAGTGGCTCCACCCAGCAGCGACATGGGTTATGAAGTAGCCATCCAATGACGTTACAGCCTTGGGAAACAACGCGTTACTCAGAACCTCCCCATGGCCTAGTTGCCCAGAATTTCCCCTACCCCATGAAAGTACCTTCCCAGCTACAGATTATCATCATCATCATTAGTTTAACATAATATTAACATGAAGAAAAATTGCAAATTAGAAGAGAAAAGACGGAGGAAGAAATATGGCGGTGATACCAGAGGTCAAGGCTATGACATGAGCGCCGCCACATGCAAGAGAAGAGATAGAAGGGAGAGAGGGTTGGTGAAGGAGTTGAGGGAAGACCTCATCCTGAACACTCTTTGTTCCCAACTGACCCTCGGTTCCAGCACCCCAACTCCACACAACTTTTTCTGATTTTTCATCCTCTTTCTCTGATTTTTCGGATTCTTCCATCACCCTTTTATTTCTCTGCACTGTCTTCACAATCACACTGTTATCCCTCCTACCAATCACACTCTTCTTTGCGCCTTTACTTTTAATCTTTCATCTTATAATTTACATTGTCTTAAATTTCAGGGTTTTGCATAAAGTGACAAAAATACCATAAATACCATTTTTTCATACCCTGAATACCAGATGATATACTGGAGTAGGTTGTTATTATTATTGTAATATTTATACTTAATTTCTTCTTTTAATTTTTTTAAAATTAATAATTAAAAATTTAAACACCCTCCCTCTCTCCCAACACTTCTCTTTTAATGGACATTCAAAAGTGAAAACAAAAATGAGTAAGTGAAAAAGAGAAACTAAAAACTCATTCAAATCTTGAATTAAAAAAAAATAACGTTATGATGGGTGGTGGGTTTTCTTTTCAAATATAATATAATTCTAAGTTGTTACTATATGAAATAAAATATTTCATAAAGAAATATTGTTTTGCGACCACTTTTAAGTAGTAATTTATTTCAATTATCAATAGAGTTAATTATAAACTTAAAAAAAAACTATTTGGATTCATCTTAAAAATATAAGACATCATTTTTGAACTTTTAAAATATAAGAAATCAAACTAACTCAACCTCAAAAATGAAAGACTTAATCGTTAATTTCATCTTAAAAAAATTAGATTTAGATATTATTCTCGTCTGCTGATCTTAGTTGGATTTGAAAGTGGATTTCGAGTATGTTGATCTTAGTCAGATTTAAAAGTGAGTTTGGAGTTGAAGTGACTTTCCTTTATTGTTGAATCGAGATGCTAGCGAAGGGGTTCGACTTGTTGATCACACTTCGACGATCAAGTCAGTGAAAACATTCAAATTATAAAATATGTATAAGTGTAGAGTTCTCAAAAAAACTTACCTTTACTCAGGGTTTTAAACCCTTCTATAGACATTCCTTCAACAATTTCATCAATAAGAATATTTCGTTAATGTATACCTTTATTTTTCAGGTATAATGGGACATTATTCCTAACAGATTTTATTTACATTGAAAATATATATATGCTTAACTACTTCAGTTATTCATCATGTTGTTTCACTTTTAATTACCCTTTTAATATGGACTGCTAAGTATCTAGGCTGACCTCATGACACATCATTAGGCCCATTATTCACCTTAGGTCGAGCTAGGTATCCTCCAAATGGGCTTGCCTAGCCGACCTATTACACTCAAGTGCTTGAGTCGAAGACCCGAGCTCGTCCGTCCAGTACACAACCCCCTAGGCTCAAGCCGAGCTTGACAAGGCGCAAAGGTTCTCTTGCACCGACGACTAACATGACATTTCTCACAGGGGTTGCTGGGACACGGTTACTGAAACGTCTCGTGACAAGACATTTCACCTTACTAAATATGGAGCGTACATGTTGCGCTCGCATCGACAGTGAGAAAATCCTACCGTTCCACTTCCCTCTTTCGAATATATCTCTCTCTTTCTCTCCACGCTCATCATTGTGCTCCAGCTTTCTTCCTTTCAAAAAACTTCCCTTTCCTTCTACACACCACCTCACACCGTCGTTTCTCACCAGAAAACCATGTATGCTTTATTCGCTTAATTTCACTAGGTGATTATCATTTATTTTATTGACTATATCTTGAGAAATGCATCTTAGTTTTACATCGATTCGATTCATTTTGTGTGTGCCTTACCCTGAATTGTGTTCGTATTATATCTTTGTTTATGCTTTAGTTGTCTTCGAAGATGGATTATAGTTCTGCTTATCCCTAGGAAAAAAAGGAACTTCTTAAAGAGACCTCTGTTTATACCACCCGTTTGAAAATTATAGAGCTTAGGGAATTTGGGGGGTTGTCTAAGCAAAAAACATGAAAGTTTAGTAAAAGTAATAGAGTGTAAGGAATGGGAGCCTATATGTAGTGACGAGTCGTCGAAACCTGATGGTCCATTTTGCTTTTTCTACGCCACATTCTTCACCAAGGTCCTACTTCACCTTCCCTTGTCGATCTTCAGAAAATAACTATTATCTAAGTTGAACGTGGCACCCACCCAGCTACATCCAAATAGTTGGGCGTTCATCCGAGGTTTCATAATTTTGTGTTCCTAGTGTAAGAATTAATGGCCTTAACAATTGGGGGTGAATTGTTTAAGGGAAGTTTTTCGCAAATACTAGCTAAGAATGAAGATTGATGTTGATTTACAAATCAAAGAATCAGATCAGCCAAGAAAACAAAACTGTTAAAACTGTTATCAGAAAAACAACCGGTTAAAAATGCGTTTTAACTGATTGTTTATGGCAGCAGAGATAAAATCACAAGTCAAACAACAACACACAACCTCCTTGACTTTACACACACACAGTCAGAATAATCCTCTGACCTTATAGTTACACAGTTTACAGAATACAAACTAAAGAACAATTACAAGAGAATATGGAACAGATTACACCTGATTATAGGAAATCACAGTTGCTCCTAATCCTCTCTTTAACCAAAGCACAGCTCAAGGCAATCTTGCTTTCTTGAATCCAAATTTTCACTCTAAAACATTTTTGAATATTTTTCTCTGTATTTGAAATAGGAAGGGTAATTACAGCTATATAGCTCATCAAACTAGTCATTTTAATCAGTTAAACATGAGCCAAAACAGTTCGTAAAGAACTGAAAACAAATTTAAATTTTTTATGAAAAGTTGTTAAGAAATTCAAAAATCAATTAGTTGAAATGTCGATTTAACCATTTGAATTGGTTTTGACAGTTAAGTCAACCAAAACCAAAACATTTCAAAAGACCCTTCAGATAGGCTGAGGAAAAACAACCGATTAAAACGAGAAATCAACAGGTTGTTTTTCACTTAGCTTTGAAAAACATTTTTCCTTTTTAAGACCAGATTGATTCAGTTGTGAATTGATTAGGAGTGGATCTAGCAAATTCTAAACTACCTAGAACTAAACCCTAAACACAGCGACAAGGTCTTCAAGCTGTCTTCATGGATTTAGAGGCATCAAAGCTTCATTTTCAACACCCAGCTCGGCATTTCGCCGACTATGGAAGTCTTCCTCTATTTCTTCGAACTCAAACATTCTAGTCGCTAGTTGTGGGTTTCTCTAAATCGTGCCCCTGGGACAAGTCTGCTTACCCTCTTCCAATCATCTTATAAAAAATTTAAAATCTGTTTCCTCAAAGTCTGCACCTCGGCAAGAGATTCATCCCTACTGGACAACTTCCCTTTGTATTGAACACCCAACCCCGATTCCAGAGTTCTCTGCGCTTGGAAGACCTGCCCCCAAAGGACCAAGGCATTTGTGAATTCTTGGAAGGTTTCAAGGTTGTCTTCGACACACCAACACTCTTGACCAAGGAATATCTCCCCGGTGCTCTCAAAGACTATATCGGTATATCACCCTTCTAACTCTTGAAAGCAAAAATTACTCCAAGACCTTTAAGTATTTGTTTGTTTTTGCAAATAGCATGTTTTCTAACATCAGCAAGGCCGAGTTGGCCGAGCGTACCAGAAAAATGAGGGCAGCTGCGAGCATGAACAAGGATTTTTTATTCCAAAAGAGGAAAGCTTCAACTAGTGTTGCTCATGTCCAATCCAACCAGGACGAACAAACCACCTCGAGCCTTGTCTTCAAGAGGAAAAGACTAGAGAAAGCTCCTCCTACCGAACATTCTCACTCGGATGGTCGAGCCCTCAATCAAGAGATCATCACCATCCAAGAGTGTGAGGCCAAAAGCTCGCAGAGGAAAAGCTTGTTGGACCCCGATTTCGACATCCCAGCTCATGGTGAGTCATTCTTTTTTCCTGGTGAGGACAAGGCCAAACTGATGGCTCATGACGAAGACCACCTCTGTCACGATGTCGAGAAGCTCCTCAGTCAAGCATTTTCCTTGACTTGCCTAGCCAACGTCAAGGTAAAAGATCGAAAAAGGGTTGAGGAGCAGCAGTTTAAAGAGAACATGGAACTTCATCAAGAAGTTGAACACCACCGAGATGAAGCTAACAACTTGGGTGTTGCTTTGGCTGACAAGACCCAGGAGGGACTAATCCTTGCTGAGGAGAAGGGTAAACTTTCAAACGAGATTGAAGACTTGAAGAAAGAGCTGATGCGCAAAGGGGGAGAACTTTCTAAAGCAATTGACTCCTTCAAAGAGGACGCCACCCAATCTTACCTCATTGGATTCGAAGTTGCTTTGAAGCAGGCAGTCGTTGTCCACCCTACTATCGACTTCTCGGAGCTAGACTCGAGCAAGACCGTGGTTGAGGGAAAGCTAGTCGGGGATACTGAATTTGAATTTTTATGGATTGTATTAACTATTTACTTTTAACTATTGAACTAATTTATGCTTGGACTCTTTGCTAACATTTATTCGGCACTTCAAAACTTTAGACAATTCTAAGACGATTATTATTTTGGAATCAAAAGGCTTTACTTATAGTGCTATGAATGTATGCAAAAATGCTTTGCCAATTGAGCTAACTTACCTTTTATACCCTAAACATAACATGATCAACGTAATCTTTACTAAACTAGTGGGACGAAAGTCATAAACGATATTAGTTCTTAACAAAAAGGATAACCTTTTAAAAATCGATACCTTTCGAATTGGTCGAGTTGTTTCCCCTTCAATTCAATTTGTCCATCGTTTGTTTGGATATTTTCAACACAATTCGTTTCTCCAGTCATCAAGAGGTGTAATATGAGTTCGGTCTTGTCAAGATAATGAGCTTTGACGATATATGCCTCCAATCAGGGTAGTTTTACCACGCAATTACCATATCTATTCCAAGTTAACCCACCTCACGGGGCGCCTGTTCGAACAAATACGTTTGTTCTGAGCTAGATCGTCTTACCTTGTGCTATTTGGATAACTACACCTGTTTAAACTAATTCATCTCACATGGCGTCTTTACTCGGATGACTTCATTCGTTCTGAGTTAGATTGTATTACCATGTGCTAAATCAAATAATTCATTTGTTCAAACTAATTCATCTCACAGGGCGCCAATACTCAGGTAATTGTGTTTACACCAAGTTAGATCGTCTTATCGTGTGCCATCACGAACAACGTCACCCGCTTAAACCAATTCATCTCATAAGGTGCCTATACTCGGGTAATCATGCTTACACCGAGTTAGGTCGTCTTACCGTGTGCCATCTCGGGTGACTACGCTATTCAATTCAAGTTAACTTATTTCACCCATCTCTCCAAAGAACAAATTTACTATTGGGTGAGCTCATTAAAAAAACTCCCTTTGAGAGAAAAAGAGTGTCACCTCACATAGAAACATAGTGTTCAAAGGAAATAAATGAAAATCTAGGTATCTTAATTGAAATAAAACTTGAGATTTGTTGCATTCCACGTTCGTGGATAGCTCCTCCCTCCACAGTTTCCAACTTATATGCGTCGTTCCCGAGTACCTCGACCACGCGGAATGGACCAGTCGATTCGGAGATAACTTATTCCCAATCTGATAGGGGTGGGCCTTCCTCACAACCAAATCGGCGACCTTGAACTACCGAGGTTTCATTTTGGTCTTGTGTCTTAACTCCACCATTCTCTTTAAGGTTTCTGAGTTTATATGGGCGTGATCACGTACTTCTTCCAACAAATCTAAGTTCATTTTTCATCCTTCGTTGGATTCTTCAGTGACGAAAATTTGAAATCTAGGAGAATTTTCTTGTACTTCCACTGGTATTATAGCATCTGACCCATACACCAAACTGAATGGCAATTCTTTTGGTGTTGATTATGAAGTTGTGTGATAGGACCACAAAATTCTTGGAATTTCTTCTAACCAGTTTCCTTTCGCCTTTTCTAGTCTACTTTTTAGTCCTCTCAAGGACCCTATTGGCCAACTCGGTCTGCCCATTCGTTTGTGGGTGTTCTACCGAGGGGAAGATCTGCTTTATCCCAAGCTTCGTGCACAACTTTCCCAACTGTTGGTTGGCAAATTGGGTTCCATTGTTAGATATTAAGTGTCTCGGAATCCCAAAGCAGCACACAATGTTCTTCCATACAAAATGTCGGACTTTGTGAGAAGTTATTTGTGCAACCAATTCAGTTTCAATCCACTTAGTAATATACTCAATGGCGACGATGAGGTATTTCATCTGGCGTATGGCCAAAGGGAAAGGGCCCAAAATGTGTATTCCCCACATATGGAAAGGCCATGGGTTGTAAATCGATCGCAACTCCTTAGCTGGTGCGTGTCACCAATTGGCGTGCTTCTGACGTTGTTCACATCACTGGACATATTTCCCGCAATCTTCCTTCATCGTCGGCCAATAGTACCCTGCTTAAATAATTTTCAACGAGAGAGCTCGTCCACCGATGTGACTGCCACAAACACCCTCGTGAAGTTCAGACATTATCCGGGTACATTGGTCTACACTTACACAAGTGAGGAGTGGACGAGTATAACCTTAACGAAATAGGTTCTCATCTATCAGGATATACCGACTGTTCCTCTTGATAATTTTGGCCTTTACGAGCTCGGAGGGAATTAATTTGTCAGCGAAATATTGTTTATAAGGTGTTAGCCATGTATCCTTGGTTTTGATTTGCATAACCTCCTAATGTTCATCTTCAGGAAGTTCGTGAATGGTTATTCTCGGGACTTTTAGGGTTTCTTGGATCATCGATCGATGTCTTCTCCCTTGTTCTAGGCTGATCTGCAAGACCTCCAAATGGTCAACCTTGTACAACTCCTATGTGGTTGTCCTAGGCGATTTCAAGGTTTCCTGGATTACTAACCTCTGTCGACCTCCTTTTCCCAAGTTAGCCAACTTAGACAACAAGTTCGCTCGAGAATTTTGTTCTCCAAGGACATGAACAAGGTCAAATATAGAGAAAGCTGCTCTTAGGATCTTCACATACCTGAGGTACGAAGCTAGTTGTGGGTCATTGGCCTGATACTCTCCTGTGACTTGCTCGGTTACGAGCAGTGAGTCACTTTTCGCCAACAAGCGTTGAGCTCTCAACTCCTTTGCCAGCAACATTTCTGCTATCAAGGCTTCATACTCAGCTTGGTTGTTGCTCACCTTAATGCAGATTTAAGGGTCTGTTCGATTAATAGCCCATTTGGTCCTTCTAGTTGACTCCAGCTCCGCTCCCTTGTAGGTTGGAGGACCCATCAACTGAAAAGACCCATTAGAAATCGTCTGGGTCAGACAGGGAGTCCTTGGATGAAAGTTCTACCATGAAATCTGCATATACATGGCATTTAATTAGCCCTCATGATTCGTACTATATGTCGAACTCAGACAACTCAACCACCCAACGAACCATCTGACCTGCAATGTCAGGCTTTTGCAGAACCTTATGGATGGGCAGGTCGGTCATTACAATCACAGTGAAGCTTTGAAAGTAATGACGAAGTCGCTGAGTTGTGAACACCACAGCTAAAGTAGCTTTTTCAATAGCTTGATACCGAACCTCTAGTCCTTGTAGCACCTTGCTTACGAAATAGTATGGCTTTTAGATCTTCTCCTGCTCTTGCAAAATAACCGAACTGATAGTCCGATCTTTTATTGAAAAATATAGACGAATAGGGATTCCCAAAGTCGGTTTATCGAGAACTAGGGGACTAGCCAAGTATTCCTTTAACTTGGCGAAAGCTTTTTCGCATTCATCTGTCCACATAAAACGGTTATTTCTCTTAAGACATTGGAAATAAGGATATCTTTTTATCTCCATTTGTTGATAAGAAACAAGACATGGCGACCATGCACCCGGTTAGTTGTTGTACTTCCTTCACATTAGTCGAACTTCTCATTTCTATGATCGTTGTACATTCATCCCGGTTCGCTTCTATACCTCTCACAGTTAATAGGTGTTGAATCAAGTGTGTTAAGGCTTTGAAGAATCCAAACCCTTTGAAAGTTGATGGAAGGCTAGATATGCTTGTTGTTGCTGAGCTGTCTTTACATAGGATCTGGGGTAGATTATTTGTGTAAATCCACTCTTGATTGAATCCAAAGCTTAAGCATTCTCAAACCTTTTAATTGAAAAATGTTTTTCAAACTAAGTGAAAAACAACCTGTTGTTTTGTCGAAACAACCGATTGTTTTATACTTAGGTGTTTTTAGAAAGGTTGAAAACTGTTTTTGATGGTTGACTTGTTGTCAAACCAAAACAACCGATTGATTCGAGCATTCAACCGATTATTTGTTTTGGGACCATAACAGAAAACTGTTTTGTGCTTTGACTGAGCATTAAATGATTTTATAACTGATTACGCTCCAATTTTAAATGTTTTGACCAGTCTTTGAATGCAATAAATAGTTTGTTCAGTTTATGTAACAAACAAGAATTGAGATTTAATAAAAAAAAAATTGAGTTTTTCACTGATTTTTCTTTTGAAGAGTTGGAGATTGCTTTGAGATCGCTTTGATCAAAGAGAGTGTGATATAGGATTTTCATCTTGTATTGATTTCAGATCTTTTCTGTAACAAGTGTAATCCTTTTGTACTTTGAAGAAACTTTGTGTGTGAAGCTGAGAAGTGTTGTGTGTTCTTGAGGTTGTCAAGATCAACATTCTTAGTGGTGTTTGAGCTGAGCCAAAGGAAAGTGTGTGTCTTGAGGGGATCAAGGTCACTTCTTTGGTGGTGTTGTAAGTAATATAAGGTTGATTGCTTAGTGGATTCCCCAGTGGTTTCTGGGAAGACTGGATGTCGCTATTGTTTTAAGAGTGAACCAGTATAAACCTCTGTGTGCATTCTCTCTATCCCTTGAACTCTTTAATTTCAGTTTATATTTGTGAACTAGTATAAACAACCGATTGTTTCTGCGAAACAACCGATTGTTTTTCTGGTGCTGTGTTTATTAGCTTTGTGTTTTTGGCAAACTGATTTCTTAATCAAGTTTTCTCGAAGTGATTTCATTCTAGACTTAAAAGTTTGTGAAAACCCTCTTTAAACCATTCATCCCCCCTCTAGTTTAAAGTCATACATTCTAACAATTGGCATCAAGAGCTTGGTACTTGAAAGATAATCAAGTTTGATCCGAAAATCTTTTTCTATGGCTGAAAAACTATCTTTTGAGGAAGGTGCTTCAATGTACAAACCACCTTTATTCTGTGGATTGAATTACAAGTATTGGGAGGCTAGAATGAAAATCTTTGTTGAATCTATTGATCAAGGAATTTGGGATTCAATCGAGAATGGTCCTTTCATTCCAAAGCTTAAAAAGAATGGTTCTTTTATTGCAAAACCTTGTTCCCAATGAACCAATGAAGAATGTAAGATGGTCAAGCTTGATTTTACTACTCAAAACATAATAGCTTATGCACTGGATACTAATGAGTTTTTCAGGATATCAAAATGTAAAACTGCTAAAGAGATGTAGGACACACTCAATGCTACTCATGGGAACATCAATGAATCAAAGGAAGTAAGGTCAAGAAGTCAAGCATGAAGGAAAAGGAGACAAAACAGAAAAAGCCTCAACCTCTGCTTCATGGCCAAAAAGGAAGATGACTCAAGTAGTGTAAGTTCTTTTAACTCCTCAAACTCTGAAAATTATAGTCAATTGCTTCAAGCCTTTCAAGAAACACATGAAGAAGCCAACCGATTGGTCCTCTTGAACAACCGGTTAAAGGGAATGAATAGCTGGCTTGAAAACAAAGTCAAAACACTGGAAGAGGAATTGGAAAATTCAAAAACAGATTTTGAAAACCTAGAAATAGTTTACAAAAACTCCTTTTGCAAGTGTGATACTCTTATTTGTGAAAATTGCGAAAATCTTGAAAAGAAAGTCCATTATCTTGTTAAAACTGTGGATAAGCTTTCTAAAGGTCAATCCAACTTTGAGAATGTCTTGGCATCTCAAAACTGTGTTTTTGGAAAAGCTGGATTGGGTTTTAACCCACAGAACAAGCAAGATATATTTTCAAAGTCATTTTCAAAACTGGCAGAAAAACAACCGATTGGATTGTCGAAACAATCGATTGTTACATGCTTCTATTGCATGAAAAGAGGCCATTCTGTCAGATTCTGTAAAATCAGAAAATATGTTGTTCCTAGGGGCTTTATGAAGTGGATTCCCAAGTGTAGTAAAGGTTCAAATGATGAATGTAAAACAAATTGACCCACATTCATAAGGGGACCAAATCTTTGTACTTGAAAATCTTCTTTGTAGGAAACCTTGGAGGAGACCATGCAACAATGGTACCTGGACAGTGGGTGCTCCAAGCACATGACTGGGGACAAATCAAAGTTTCTAAGCATCTCCTTTAAGCAAGAAGGGCACGTTACTTATGGGGACAACAACAAGGGGAGGATTCTTGGGAGAGGATTCATAGGAGACAAATATATCTTGGTCATTCATGATGTTCTCTATGTAGAAGGATTAAAGCACAATCTGTTTAGCATTAGTCAATTGTGTGACAAAGGATATCAGGTTATCTTCAAAACAAACTCTTGTGAAATCTGTCTTCCCAACACAAAAGAGGTAATGTTGATTGGTAAGAGAATCAATAATGTTTATCTTCTAGATGTCTTTTCACCTTGTTCAATTGGTTGTCTTCTATCCAAGCATGATGAGTCTTAGCTTTGGCATAGAAGAATTGCTCACATTCACATGAATCACTTGAACAAGTTAATTTCTAAAGATCTTGTGATTGGGCTGCCAAAGCTCAAGTTTGAGAAGGACCGTATTTGTGAAGCTTGCCAAAAGGGGAAACAAGTGAAAAACTCTTTTAAAATAAAAAATGTTGTTTCTTCTTTAAAACCTCTTGAGCTACTTCACATGGATCTTTTTGGACCTTCAAGAACCATGAGCCTTGGTGGAAACTACTATGCTCTTGTTATTGTGGATGATTTTTCTAGGTTCACTTGGACTCTCTTCTTGGAATCAAAAAGTGATGCCTTTTCTGCATTCAAGAAGCTTGCAAGAAGATTGCAAAATACAAAGAACAACAACATAGGCTCTATAAGAAAAGATGAGAAGTTCAGCAAGTTCTGTGAAAAGATGAGAATTCTGCATAATTTCTCTGCTTCAAGAACTCCACAACAGAATAGTGTGGTTGAGAGGAAGAACAGGTCCCTTGAAGAGCTAGCTAGAACAATGCTAAGTGAATCTTCTCTTCCTAAGTATTTTTGGGCTGATGCAATGAGCACCTCTTGTTATGTGATGAATAGAGTGATAATTAGGCCAATTCTGAAGAAGACTCTTTATGAACTCTTCAATGGAAGGAAACCAAACATCAATCATCTCAGAGTTTTCGGTTGCAGCTGTTTTGTTCTCAACAATGGAAAGGAAAACCTAGGGAAGTTTGATGAAAAAGTTGATCATGGTATCTTCATAGGCTATTCTCTAACAAGTCATGCATACAAAATCTACAACAAGAGGCTAATGACTGTAGAAGAGTTTGTTCATGTTGTCTTTGATGAGGTGGATCGCAAAAGCATTCAAATGTCGAAGAACAATGCTGAAGAGGATGAGAAGAACATCAATTTGGAGAAGCTAGACATCTGTGCAGAAAAACAACCGATTGAAATTCTGCAGCAGAGTGAGTTGCCCAAAGAATGGAGGATTCCTAGAGATATGTCAGTGGAGAACATCATTGGGAAGATAAAGGAAGGTGTCTCTGCACGTAGCTCCATCTCAAACTTCTGCAGGCACACTGCTTTTGTCTCTCAAATTGAACCAAAGTCAATTGATGAAGCTCTCAAGGATGAAAAATGGGTTGAAGCTGTGCATGAAGAGCTGAATCAGTTTGCAAGGAATGAGGTATGGTTTCTTGTCCCTAAAACAGCTGAGATGAACATCATTGGTTCGAAGTGGGTGTTCAGAAACAAACTGGATGAGGATGGTGTCATCACAAGGAACAAAGCAAGGCTAGTTGCCAAAGGCTACAATCAAGAGGAGGGAATTGATTATGGTGAAACCTTTGCTCCTGTTGCAAGATTGGAGGCTATGAGGTTGTTGCTGGCTTTTTCATGTATGAGTGGTTTTAAACTCTTTCAAATGGATGTCAATAGTCCTTTTTTGAATGGCTACATCAATGAGGAAGTGTATGTGGATCAACCACCGGGCTTTGAAGATCATCAATATCCCAATCATGTCTTCAAGCTGAAAAAGGCTTTGTATGGGTTGAAGCAAGCTCCAAGGCAGTGGTATGAAAGGCTTAGCAACTTCTTGCTGTCTCATGGCTATGAAAGGGGAATGATTGACAAGACTCTCTTCATCAAAAAGTCAAATTCTGAAATTATCCTTGTGCAAATCTATGTAGATGACAACATCTTTGGTGCTACACAAGATAGTTTGTGTGAAGAATTTGTGGTTGCTATGAAAGGTGAGTTTGAAATGTCTATGATGGGAGAATTGTCTTTCTTTCTTGGATTGCAGGTTAAGCAAACAAAGGATGGAATCCTTCTATGCCAATCAAAGTATTGTAAAGAGATTCTCAAGAAATTTGAAATGGAGAATTGCAAGGAAGCAAGCACACCTATGCCATCAAGTTGCTACATGGATGCAGATGTGCTGGAAAAGGGGTAGATCAAACTAAATACAGAGGTTTGATTGGCTCTTTTCTCTATCTAACAGCAAGTAGACCAGACATTATGTTTGTGGTATGTCTTTGTGCAAGATATCAAGCAAATCCTAAGGAGTCACACTTCAAAGCTGCAAAGAGAATTCTGAAATATATCAAAGGAACATCAATTGTTGGGTTATGGTATCATTCTCACTCTCTCATTCATTTAATTGGCTATTTAGATTCTGATTTTGCAGGATACAAGCTAGATAGGAAAAGCACAAGTGGCACTTGTCACCTTCTTGGTTCAAGCCTCATCTCATGGCATAGCAAGAAGCAAGCATGTGTGTCTCTCTCTACTGCTGAGGCTGAGTACATAGCTTCTGGAAGCTGTTGTGCACAAATCCTATGGCTCAAACAACAACTTGCAGACTTTGGATTGCAAATCAGCAAGGTCCCTTTGATGTGTGACAATACAAGTGCTATCAATCTTACCAAAAATTAGATTCAGCACTCAAGAACTAAGCATATTGAGATACGCCATCATTTCATTAGGGATCATGTAAGCAATGGGGACTGTGAAGTGAAGTTTGTAGAGACAAAACTGCAGCTAGCTTATATCTTCACAAAACCATTACCGAAAGAGAGGTTCTTCTTTTGCGAAATGAGTTAGGTATCCTTGACCTTCAAAATCTTTCCTAAATCTGTTTTAATATCTGTTAGAGTTTATTTGTGAAGACAAATAGGGGGAGAATTGATTGGTTCTTGTGTATCTGTCTCTGGAATTGTTTAAAACTGCAGAAATCTCTTATATCAAAATTGTTTCTGCTTCTGCTGATAGAAACAACCGATTGTTTCGTGTAAACAACCGATTGTTTGTCTGGAATATTGTTTTCAATATGTGAAAATCCAACCTGCTGTTGTAGGAAGCATTGGATTATATATATACTGTTTTTGCAGGAACTGCTTTAGATTCAATCAATCCAACACAAGCAACCAGGGATTTTTCTTCATCTAATAGGGGGAGATTGTTGAATCAAGTGTGTTCAAGCTTTGAAGAATCAAAACCCTTTGAAGGTTGATGGAAGGCTAGATATGCTTGTTGTTGTTGAGCTGTCTTTAGATAGGATCTGGGGTAGATTATTTGTGTAAATCCACTCTTGATTGAATCCAAAGCTTAAGCATTCTGAAACTTTTTAATTGAAAAGTGTTTTTCAAACTAAGTGAAAAACAACCTGTTGTTTTGTCGAAACAACCGATTGTTTTATACTTAGGTGTTTTTAGAAGGGTTGAAAACTGTTTTTAATGGTTGACTTGCTGTCAAACTAAAACAACCGATTGATTCGAGCATTCAACCATTTGTTTGTTTTGGAACCATAACAGAAAACTGTTTACGCTCCAGTTTTAAATGCTTTGACCAGTCTTTGAATGCAATAAATAGTTTGTTCAGTTTCTGTAACAAACAAGAACTGAGATTTAATAAAAAAAACAGATTTGAGTTTTTCACTGATTTTGCTTTTGAAGAGTTGGAGATTGCTTTGATCAAAGAGAGTGTGATATAGGATTTTCATCTTGCATTGATTTCAGATCTTTTCTGTAACAAGTGTAATCCTTTTGTACTTTGAAGAAACTCTGTGTGTGAAGCTGAGAAGTGTTGTTTGTTCTTGAGGTTGTCAAGATCAGCATTCTTAGTGGTGTTTGTGCTGAGCCAAAGGAAGTGTGAGTCTTGAGGGGATCAAGGTCACTTCTTTTGGTGGTGTTGTAAGTAATCTAGGGTTGATTGCTTAGTGGATTCCGCAGTGGTTTCTGGGAAGACTGGATGTACCTCTTGGTTTAAGAGTGAACCAGTGTAAACCTCTGTGTGCATTCTCTCTATCCTTTGAACTCTTTAATTTCAGTTTATATTTGCGAACTGGTATAAACAACCGATTGTTTATGCGAAACAACCGATTGTTTTTCTGGTGCTGTGTTTATTTGCTTTGTGTTTTTGGCAAACTGATTTTTAAATCAATTTTTCTCGAAGTGATTTCATTCTAGATTTAAAAGTTTGTGAAAACCCTATTTAAACCATTCACCCCCCCCCCCTCTAGTTTAAAGCCATACATTCTAAAAATAGGAAACTGAGAAATTTCCCTGCCTCAACTCCAAACACTCATTTATCAGGATTTAGCTTCAGATTGTACCTTGTTATCGTGGCAAATAGCTCCTCCAGCTCAGTGACATGCTAGTTTTCCCTCCTGAGGTGACGACCATGTCATCCACTTATGCTTGAACGTTGCGCCCGAGCATTGGTGAGATGATCCAATCCACAATGTTTTTCAGGCCAAAAGGCATCACCTTGTAGCAATAACTGACGATTTCGGTCATGAAAGTCGCCTTACTCTCGTCTTTGGGGTGCATACGGATCTGGTTGTACGATGAAAATGCATCTAGAAAGCTCAACAAGCGACACCCTGAGGCATTGTCAACCAAGGAGTCTATGCTCGGTAAAGGGTAGGAGTCCTTGGGACAAGCCTTATTTAAATAAGTGAAGTCAACACGTCCTCCACTTCCCATTCGCCTTTTTCACCATTACAACATTTGTCAACCACTCAGGGTATTGGATTTCCCTTATGTGGCCAGCAACTAGGAGTTTCTGAGTTTCTTCTTGGATGGCGAGACGCTTTTCCTCATTGAACTTTCTTCGTCTTTGAACCACGGGTTTAACCTTTTCATCCATCGTTATCCAGTGGCATTTAAAATCTAGATCTATTCCAGGCATATCCGCGGACGACCACGCAAAAGCGCTCATGTTCTCCGAGATGACGTCGGCTATCTTATCTTCTAGTTCCTTACAAAGTGAGGCATCAAGCTTGAACTTCCTTCCATTTATCTCCCTCTCTCGAACTTCTTCAACGGGCCCAGGTCGCCTCCTCGCTGATGTCAGCCTCTGTTGCCCATCCTGGCTCTTCTGGTTGGATAGTAACTGTGTAAGTTCCCATGCGATTCTTCAAACTACTTTCGTAACACTTTCGAGCCATCTTCTGGTCGGCTTTGATTGTAATTACCCCTCATTTGGAAGAGGGAAACTTCAGCTTCATGTTAGTGGTCGAGGCCACTGCACCCAACCTATTCAAGGAAAGTTGACCCAGAAGTAGGTTGTACGCGGAAGATGCATTGACGACGATGTACTAGATAGTGATCATCATGGCTGCACTTTCATCAAAGAAGGTCGTCCTTAGTTCGACGTACCCTCGTACCTCCACCTGGTCACCTGTGAAACCGACCAAACAACCATCATAAGACCTTAACTAGTTAGGGGATATTTGTACATTTGTAAATGTTCTCCAAAATATCACGTTGGTCGAGCTCCTTTGATCAATCAGGACTCTATGCACTTTTCATCCAACCGTGATAACGGATATTACCACTGGATCATCCTCATGGGGAAACACATCTTCTAGGTTGGAACTTGTGAAACAAAGGGAGGGCTGTGTGGGACGATCATACCTTCTTGTATCTAGGGACATCACTGCTTGGGCATATCATTTGTGTTTAGAGGCTAAGTTTCCACCTCCAGAGAATCCTCCTGAGATAGTGTTCAAGTCCCAATGGATTGGAGTTTCATGTGTCTGCTCCAGAGATGTAGTTTTCCCTTTCGGTTCCTCATGGCTAACCTCGAGATATTCCTTCAAGAAACCCTCTTTGACTAAATTATCCAGTTGATAACTTAGGGAAATGATGTCGTGCCCATAGGCTCTATGAAAGTCGCATCAGGTATCTCTTCCTGATCCCAAGAATCGATCTGTCTTTTGTGAAAACTTTAGCCTATCCGCTACCCCTGCCATGCCTATGAGCTCTTTGCAGGGTCCTTGGAACCTAAGCCTGATCGTTGTCTCATCTCTAACTTTTGTCTTAGGCTCATCCTTTTTGGAAACATACAGGACGTACCTCAGGTTCGTTCTCTTCTCAATGGATGCTTCATTGCTCTTGGCAGAGCGATCTCGGTTGTTTTCCTTGTATCTGGATTGTTTTGATCGTGAGTTGTTGTTTTTCTTGAGCACGGTTCAGCCTCGATATGGGTTGTAGCTCGTTCACGCAACTCGGATAACGTCTCCGCTCGATTCTTGATTAATGAATCATTGAACGAGCTTGTTGTCATCCCTTGCGTTTAGAGTTTGAAGCGACCACCTTTTCCTCGTCCTGAGTTTGGAGTCATACTGAGATTGCATAGAATCTATTCAAGTATTCTTTGAGTGACTCCCCTTCCCTCTTGGGGCGGCACAAGCTCTTTCATGATTTTCTAAGAGAACGACTTGACGTCATCTCTTGATGATAAATCTGGGGAATGCTCTCGAGTAGGACATCGGCCATGGCGGTGCATGCTCCTCCGCAGTTCCTCGTTGGTCCTACGTAGCTCATCGTTGGTTTGCACATGTTCTTCCATAGTTCTTCGAGAGGTTTCAATATCTATCATAAGGCGTGCCTGATTCAGTCGTGTTTCCTCACGAAGGCGTTCTTGGTCAGCCCGAGCATCAGCTCGTAGCCGCTCTTGTTCGGCCATAGCCTCTTCCCGAATTCGCACTGGTTCACGTCGGTATTCCTCATTTGCCTCTTGAAGAGCTCTCATGGTCTCCATAATTTGTTGCAAGGTTGGAGCCTCGCCTCCTTCGGATTCTTGTGTTCCTTATCTGGTATTTCTCATCACGTCAGATTACTCAGCTGCAAACGCAGGTGGGGTCAAATTTTATCGGGGCGCCAAATGTTCTCGCCTGCTGACCTTGGTTGGACTTGAAAATGGACTCTGAGTTGAAACGACTTTGCTTGGTATTGTTGAACGAGATGCTAGCCTTTTGTGACAAAGGAGGCTCCACTTGTTGATCACACGCTGACAATCAAGTCAGTGAAAGCATTCAAACTAGAAAATTTGTATCAGTGTAGAGTTCTCATAAAACTTACCTTTACTCATGTCTTAAACCCTTTTATAGGCATTCCTTCAACAATTTCATCAACAAGAATATAATTTTATCAACAAGAATATAATTTCATCAACAAGAATATTTCGTTAATGCATACCTTTATTTTTTTGGTACAATGCAACATTATTCCTAACAGTTTTTATTTAAATTGAAAATATATATACGTTTAACTACTTCAGTTACTCACCATGTTGTTTCGCTTTTAATTATCCTTTTAATATAGACTGTCAAGTATCTGGACTGACCTCATCACACATCGTTAAACCCATTATTCACCTTAGACCGAGCTAGGTATCCTCCAAATAGACTCATCTAATCGACCTATTACACTCAAGTGCTTGGCTCCCGAGCTCGAGCTAGTCCGTCCAGTACAAATATATTTCACATTCTTATTATAATTTGAGTTGAGTTTTTTCTTTAAATTTAAATTTTATCTTTTTTTCTCATACCGTTTAATTCATTTTGTTTCTATTGATCATTTGTTATTCTCATAACATTAAATTTGACCATTGAACAACTTAATTATTCTTAAATTATCAAACATAATTGAAATTTATATTTTAATTTGTTCTAATTATAATTTTACGTTAAAACACGTATAGAATAATAGATTTAATTCTTTCTTTATAAAGAAGCCCTCAAACTTGTAATCAATGTCTGAATTGGGCATGAAAGCAAAACCATTGACTCAAATGAATTGAAGTAAAATAAAATGACAATAATCAGTGTATTATTGGTCAACTTTGAAAAGTTCATTAAACTAAAATATTAGATATTCACACTCACAAATTTAAGAGTTTATTCAAATAAAAGGTTTTCAGATGGGAGCAATCATAAATGAACAATTTCACAGTTTCAAATATAAAGAATTGAAGGGATAAGATATCATAATGTAAAACCATATATTTACATTACATTTACCATGTGTGCTTTGAAACATCACAAAATCAATTGAGAACATACTTAACAACAAAACAAGAAGGAACTAAATGCCAAATTGAAATCACTGATACAGAATAAGATAAGGCTCTAATAATATAAATTTTGATAGTGAGAGGATATCATCATAAGCAACAATTTCTCGGCCCTTGAAAGGAACTTCTAAAACAGAGCTGCCTAAGTTATTCTCATCACCACGTTTAGTGTTCCCTATAGCGGAACCAAGTCTATTACCTCTTTCATGCTTGCTCAAAGGTGCCTCAGCACGCACAAGCTTTGACATATAACCTTTATCCTTCCTATTACCAACTCCTTCCCTCCACATCGCTAGAGGATTTGTTGCCCACAACACCTGAACCTGTTAAACACAACAACCTCTTTCAAATTGAGCACATCTTAGTTCCTCATAGCCTAATAATTTCTTTCACAACTAAAGGAACACATGCTTCCTTCTCCATTGTCCTTTACAATTTGGGAATGTATATTGTAGATCTCAGAAACCATGTTTTCAACTTTTACCAAACATAAACTGTAATGTTGAGAAATTCTAATATTGATTTCGGGTTCATGATCGATTATGAACTATAGCAGTTTCAAATAGTTGTTGCCTCGGATGAAAAGGGTAAACTGATATGAATGATCGTGTGTGTAAGTGTCTAGGTTCTCTCATAAGATATTTCGAAGAACGATTAGGCTTTGGACAAAGGGAACCTTTAGGTGGCTTCCGATTATACCAAGAACAAGAACAATGATAGAGAATTGAGAAAAGGAAACAAAGTGCATATATTATTCATATCTCAAATAATAGTTCAATACTTTATTTATAGAGTACTAAAGATTACAAATGATATAGATAAGTTATGCTAATTAAATCCCAACTAAAGATAAATGATAAATGATAGAAACTACTAATTAAATCCCAACTAATTAAATCCCAATATCTACTAATTAAATCTTAACAACCCAACAATAATATTAGTCAAATCCCAAAACTTTAGGATATAATAAGGCCCTCCCCACAACAACATTCTTGCCCTCAAGAATGGAACAATGGTACTTCGTCTTCAAATGAAATTATCCTTCTTAAGCATATCAGTTAAGGGTGTAGCAATGACGTCATACCCACGAACAAATCTTCTATAATATCCAACTAAGCCCAAAAACCCTCTTAATTGTTTTAGTGTGTGTTTGCTTCCAAGTGGGAGGAGGGAGGGAGTGATTTTTGTGTTTGTTTACATGGTTTTGAGAGTGGGGGAGAGGGTGGATGATTTTTTTCACTCTTCACAAAATGAAGAGATTTGGGGGATTGATGTGGATTGTTGTATTTTTACCAAAATATCTTTTTGCATTCATTTTATTACAATATATAAAATTAAATATTATATAAATTTATTTATTATTTATAATTTCAAAAATATTTAATTATACTATTAATAACAACATATAATTGTAAATAATAAAAATAAAAAAATAAAAATTATAATATATATCAACAATATATATAGAGTAACAAATGAATATAAATAATAAATATTATTTTCATAAATTTTAATATATTTAATAAATTTATTTCAATTTAACACAAAAATATTTTCATTATATTTTTTAATTTTTTAATAAAAGTATAAAAAATTATGAATATTATATATTAAAAATATTTAATTAATTCAAACCTACAAAAAAATTATAATTTATTATTCAAATATTTTTAATAACGAGGATAAATTTGTAAATTTACAATAAATCATCCTCACAAATCCACTCTATCATCCCTCAATCCAAACAACCTCACATATCCTCTCTAATCCTCACAAATCCACTCCCTCCCCTCCTCACAAATCCTCTCCTCAATCCAAACAGAGCCTTAAGGTTTGTGGTAGAGCCCAGCTTACCATGGCATTCAAAGGGGCAATCGTATCAATTATGCACCCACATTTTTTATCCATTTGGGTATCTAAGAAATTATGAGTGTTGTCACTGTCAATGAGAATATGTAAAGGTCGATTTTGATGATATCCAGCTATTCTCATAGTTCGGAACCCAACCACTATGGTTAATGCGTTGACTGAGATTTGTGGCTCTTTCATTTGCAATAATTCAGTCACATCACTGGGAGGACTATCATGTGAGTCATCTTCCTCCATCTCCATGACGTGAAGTTGTAATTTCGCACAAAAATAACGAAGGTCTTTGGCTCTACTTTCTGCTATGAACTCCGGTGATAAGTGGTGTGTTGGTTTGGGTTTAGGGGCCACATTGATTGAAGCAGACGACGATATAGGCACTGGTGCTGGACCCAAGACTCCCCTGTGGAATTTGGCCATCGAATTGCTTGAATTAGCTCCTTCATACGTCCTGGCCAAGGTAAACGCATGTTGTAGAGACTTAGGTCGGAACATTCATACCATCATCTGGATTTCTTTCTTTAATCCACCAAGGAAGCACCTTAGAATATGATCATCAGATAACTTCAATCTTGTAATGATTGAATTGAACTCTTCATGATAGGCATCAACTAAAGTCTTTTTTCATAGACGCAACAACTCAACCATGGGATCATCACCAATTGCACCAAACCCCATGTTGTCATTGGAGAGGCCATGGGGCCCTTCTCCTCGAGATGGAGTAAGTAATTCCTACATGGTGTCTTTCATAGAAAGAGTCAAGGTTTCCTTCAACGTATTCGCGAGTTCTAGAAACCTATTATCCATCCTTTGGGAGATTTTATCTTCCATCTCCTTAGCAGCTTGAGCGGAGCGTGTTGAATCTGCCATTGAAAGTACTGGAAAGTCTTAGCTGATACCAATTGATATGAATGATCGTGTGTGCAAGCGTCTAAGTCCTCTCATAAGAGATTTCGAAGAACGATTAGGCTTTGGACAAAGGGAACCTTTAGGTGGCTTCCGATTATACCAAGAACAAGAACAATGATAGAGAATATGATAGAGAATTGAGAAAAGGAAACAAAGTGCATATATTATTCATATCTCAAATAATAGTTCAATACTTTATTTATAGAGTACTAAAGATTACAAATGATAGAGATAAATTATGCTAATTAAATCTCAACTAAAGATAAATGATAAATGATAGAAACTACTAATTAAATCTCAACTAATTAAATCCTAACTAATTAAATCCCAATATCTACTAATTAAATCTTAACAACTCAACAATAATATTAATCAAATCCCAAACTTTAGGATATAACATAAACCCACTTCACTACCAAATCAATTTTAATTAAAACACATTGATCTAAACACAGACTTAAAGTTCAAAATTTTACCAAAATTGTAAACAGCTGGATAGAAAATTCGTCAAATTTGTTTCGCGCCTTCTCATTCCCCTCTTCAAATTCAAGGCTCCCATTTTTTTAATTGAGTTACAAACAACTAAGATGAAAATTCCTCAACTGCGTTCACTTTTGTTATACTAAACACTTCAGACAAAACCCTAAACATTCACAAATCATAATAAAAAACAGGAACTTCAAAACCCTAAGTGGCAAAGGTAAAAGGAAGAACCTTTTTTGAGCTAACGGTGATTCCGAATGAGGGGTCAACACCGGCGGCTATGGCGGCGTTGGAAGAGTCCTTTGACCGGTAAGTAATGAAGCCAACGACATCGCGGTCGATGCGGATGCGGGAGATAGCGTCATAGATCCCGAAGCGAGACTTGAGATCGAGGACGGAGCAGTCTTGAGGGAGGCCCATCACCAACACTACGGAAGGCGGCGCAGGCCTCGTTGTCGGTCTCTCCTCCTCCACTGGCTCTAGTAAGGGGTGGCAGCGTCGTGGCGGTAAAAATAGTGCATGTCTCGCTTACGACTCATTGTTTGAGTTGTGTGAATGAGTGAAGGAACATGATAGGATACTTTCTTAATAATTTTTCTTCGACTCTCCTTTTGTCTTGTTTGAATTGGCTTCAAAATTTTATACATAATTGGTGTTGATCTTCTTCTTACTCTTTTTTTTGGATAAAAGTGAATTGTTTTAACATTATAACAAGTTTAATTTCTTTATAATCTTATTCTTGTCAGTTGACTTGCTCGCTTGTTGATTCTGATGACAAATTCTAGTTCCATGTGTCCCTTCTGGAATCAATTATATGTCTTGTTGCACTGGAACGTGACTCCGCTGAAACAGAGGGGATTTTACCTGTTGATTGCACTCTGACGATCAAGTCAGTAAGAGCTTACTAGAATTTTAGAAGTATTCAATTCCAGTCTTAGAAACAACTTACCTTTACCTGGGAACTCAACCTCCTTTTATAGCTTATCTCTGGTAAAGCTTTCTCTCATGAGAATCTAATCTCAACTGAAAGCATACTCAATAGAAAATATTATGGTTTATGGGCGCCTTCCCTCAAGGTGCTACAACAGAAAGAAATCTTGTCTCTAATGAGTGCATAAAATAATAACAGAACAATCACCTGTCAGCAGGGCATCAACTTATGCGTCAACATCAGGGGAACACTCTTTTTCCTTGTTCTGGGCCGACCATCGAGGTCCTCACATGGTTGACCCCTACTATCCCCTTTGTAGTAGTCCTGGACGACTTCAGGGTCTCCTGAATGATTGACCTTTGTCGACCTCCCTTTCCCGAGCTAGCCAGCTTGAACAACAAGTCTGCTCGGGAATTTCGCTATCTTGGGACATGCACCAGCTTGAACATGGAGAAAGTTGCCTTTAGGAACACAACATACTTGAGGTACAAGGCCATCTGCAGATCTTTAGCTTGATACTCACCTGTGACCTGCCTAGTAACCAAGAATGAGTCATTCTTTACCAACAAGCTTCAAGCTCTTAATTCCTTAGCTATTAGAGCTTCATACTCAGCTTGAATGTTGTTGGCTTTGAAGGCAAACCTCAAGGCCTACTCGATCAACAAGCCACTTGGTCCCTCCAGGATGACTCCAACACTACTCCCTTGTTGATTAGAAGATCCATCCAGTAAAAGGACCACTAGAAGTCATTGTCATCTGGCTAGGTAGCCTTAGATGAAAGTTCTACCACAAAATCAGCATATTCTTGACCCTTGATGAGCCCCCTGGGTTCGTACTGTACATCAAACTCAGACAAGTCAACCGCCCATCGAACCATTTAACCTGCCATGTCGGACTTTTGAAGGACCTTGCGGATGGGCATATCAGTCATCACTATTATAGTGAACTCTAAAAATAATGGCGAAGTCGCCAAGCTGCGAATACTACTGCAAGGGCGGCCTTTTCGATAGCTTGATATCGTGTCTATGGCCCTTTTAGTACCTTGCTCATGAAGTAAATGGGCTTTTAAACCCTATCCTACTCTTGCACAATGAACGAGCTGATTGCCCGATTTATGACTGCGAAGTAGAGACGAAAAGGAGTCCCTGGTAGTGGCTTACAAAGGATAGGCAGGCTGGCCAGGTACTCCTTAAACCTGATGAAGGTGTCTTCACACTCGTGAGTCCATACGAAATGGTTATTCTTCTTCAAGCATTGGATGTGAGGGTACCCCTTATCTCCACCAGCTAATAAGAATCTGGACAGGGCGGCCATGCGCCCAGTCAACTGTTGTACTTCCTTCACACTAGCAGAGCTTCTCATTCTTATGATTGTTGTGCACTTGTTTGGGTTTGCTTCTATACCCCGTCCAATGAGTAGAAAACCAAGGAACTTCCCTGCTTCCACCCCAAACACACATTTTGCTAGGTTTAGTTTGAGATTGTACTTGGCTATCGTGTTGAACAACTCTTCCAAATCAACAACGTGTTGATCCTTCTCTTCTGAAACGACCATGTCGCCCACATACACCTATACATTCTGCCCAATCATTGGGGCGGGAATCCTATCCATCAACCTTTGATAGATGGCACCAGCATTCTTGAGGCCAAAAGGCATGAACTTGTAGCAATAACTGGAGAGCTCGATCATGAAGGTGATCTTGCTCTCATCTCGGGGGTGGATGCGGATCTAATTGTACCCAAGAATGCGTCTAGGAAACTCAGCAAACGGCAACTTGAGGCGTTGTCCACCAAGGAGTCTATGTTGGGCAGTGGATAAGAGTCCTTGGAGTCTATTCAGGTCTGTAAAGTCGACGCACATCCTCCACTTTCCGTTAGCCTTTTGCACCAATACCACGTTTGTTAACCACTCAGGGTATTGAATCTCCCTTATGTGGTCATCCTTCAAGAGCTTATGCGTCTCTTCCCTAATGATTAGGTGTCTCTCCTCATTAAATTTCCTTCTTCTCTGCACCACCGGTCTGACCTTCTCATCCATAGTAAGCCTATGGCACAAGAAGTCTGGATCTATCCCAGGCATATCCGCGGATGACAAAGCAAAAGCGTTCATATGCCTTGATATTATCCCAACTATCTTGTCTTGTAACTCTCAGCCTATATGACGTGCTGAGCTTGAACTTTTTTCCTCCTCTCTCTTTCTCCCAAACCTCACCAGCAAGTCCAGGTTGCCTCTCGTTGGCGACTTCAGTTTGCATGATCTCTTCTAATTCTCACGCCTGAACAATGATTGAGTACACTCCCCTCCTGCTTTTCAGGTTGCTCTCGTAACACTTCCTCATAGCCTTCTGATCAGACTTGATGATGATCAACCCTCCTTCAAGGGAGGGCAATTTCATCTTCATGTTCCTCATTGAGGCCACCACACCTAGCCCTTTCAAAGAGGGCCTTCCCAAAAGCAAATTGTAGGTCGAGACAACATTAAATACTATATACCTGATGTTGATCGTGCAAGCTGAGGTGCCATCTGAGAAAGTCGTCCTTAGCTCAACATGCCAACGCACCTCCACCTGATCTCCCGCAAAGCCAAACAGACATCCATCATATGGCCTTAACTGGTCAGGTGACAACCGCAAATTATTAAACGTTACCCAGAACATCACATCAGCTAAGCTCCCCAATCGATGATAACTCGGTGTACTCTTCTTCCCATATTGACAATGGATATCACCACCGAATCATCCTAATGTAGGACCACGTCTTCCAAATCAGAACTCGTAAAGCAGAGATCGGGCTCTGCCGGTTGATCAGATATTCGCGCCTCTACTACCATTACTTCTCTCGTGTATTCCTTATGCTTGGAGGCAGAGCATCCCCCTCCCGAGAATCCTCTCGAGATGGTGTTCAGCTCGCCATGGACTGGTACCTCGTGCACTTGGTTCCCAAGAGCAACTTCTTCCTTTGACCCTTCTTGGTTCCCTTCCAGATATTCCTTCAAGAATTCATCCTTCACCAAGCCGGCCTGCTAACTGATATCCCAAAACTATACAACGCTCCACGTCATGCCTGAATCCCTTGTGGAACTCGCACCGCCCCAAGTTCTTGTTAGACTTCTAGGAAATTTTCAACTTTTCCACCACACTCGACATATTCAACAACTCCTTGGAAGTCATTCATAACCTTCACCTTTAATTGCAAGTCAACATAAAATAAAAAACAAAACAAAAAAAACTAATAATAAAAAAGTAAGTACATAATAATAAAAAAATAAACTATATTTATAAAATTAACAACAGTAACACACATGACCAAATATGTAAATAAATTTATAAAAATTAAATATAAATAATAAAAAAAATAGTAAACACCTAAAAAAATAATATAAATACAATTATTAAAAATAAAAACAATAAACACATAAAAAAATTAAACAAAAAAGCAAAATAATAAAATATATACAAACAGTAAGTACATAATAATAAAAAAATGCAACTATATTTATAAAATTAAAAACAGTAAACACATGACAAAAAAATGTAAATAAATTTATAAAAATTAAATATAAATAATAAACAAAAGAGTAAACACCTAAGAAAAAGAATATAAATACAATTATTAAAATTTAAAAAAATTAAGACATAAAAAATAAACAATAAACACATATTAATAAAATATGTAAAACAGTAAAGATATAATAAACAAATATAAATATGTTTATAAAAATTAAAAAATAGTAAACACATAAAATAAAAAAACTAAACAGTAAATATAATACTTAAATAATAATAACAGAAATGTAGATATATTTATAATATTTAAAAACGTAAACACATGACAAAAAAAAGTGTAAATACATTTATAAAAATTAAAAAATATAAATACATAAAAAAATAAAGAAAACAGTAAATACCTGAAACCAATGTAAATATAGTTATTAAAATTAAGAACAATAAACACATAAAAAAATAAATAGTAAACATATATTAATAAAAAAATGTAAAAACAGTAAATACATAATAATAAAAAATATAATACAATACGTACATAATAATAATAAAAAATGAAAATATATTTATAAAATTAAAACAGTAAACACATGACAAAAATAAAAAGTACAAATACATTTTTATAAATTAAAAACAGTAAACGCAATAAGAAAATACGACAGTAAACACCTAAAAGTAATACATACAATTAGTAAAATTAAAAACAATAAAAAAAATAGTACACAGATATTTATATAAAACGTAAACACAGTAAACACATAATAACAAAAAATAAATATAAATATATTTATAAAAAATAAAAACATTAAACATATAAAATTAAAAAATTAAAAAAAAAACATAATATTAAAATATATAAAAAGAGTAAGTACATAATAATAAAAAAATGCAACTATATTTATAAAATTAAAAACAGTAAACACATGACAAAAAATGTAAATAAATTTATAAAAATTAAATATAAATAATAAACAAAAGAGTAAACACCTAAGAAAAAGAATATAAATACAATTATTAAAATTAAAAACAATAAACACATAATAAAAATTAAAAACAGTAAATACATAAAAAAAACAGTAAATACCTAAAAAAATGTAAATATAATTATTAAAATTAAGAACAATAAACACATAAAAAAATAAACAATAAACATATATTAATAAATAAAGTAAAAACAGTAAATACATAATAACCAAAATCTAAACCATAAATACATAATAATAATAAACATAATACAATACGTACATAATAATAAAAAAATGTAAATATATTCATAAAATTAAAACAGTAAACACATGACAAAAATAAAAAGTATAAATACATTTTTATAAATTAAGAACAGTAAACGCATAAAAAAAATAAGACACTAGACACCTAAAAATAATAAATACAATTAGTAAAATTAAAAACAATAAAAAAAATAGTACGCAGATATTTATATAAAACGTAAAAACAGTAAACATATAATAACAAAAAAAATATAAATATATTTATAAAATTTAAAAACAATAAACACATAAAATAAAAAGTTAAACAAAAAAAACATAATAATAAAATATACAAAAACAGTAAGTACTAATGTATTTATAAAATTAAAAAAACAGTAAACACATGACAAAAAATGTAAATAAATTTATAAAAATTAAATATAAATAATAAACAAAACAGTAAATACCTAAGAAAAAAAATATAAATACAATTATTAAAATTAAAAACAATAAACGCAAAAAATAAACAATAAACACATATTATAAAATATGTAAAACAGTAAAGACATAATAACAAAATATAAATATATTTATAAAAATTAAAAACAGTAAATACATAAAATAAAAAAATAAACAGTAAATATAATATTTAAAAAGTACAAATACAATAACATAAATGTAGATATATCTAAAATAAAATAAAAAACGTAAACACGTGACATAAAAACGTGTAAATACATTTATAAAAATTAAAAACAGTAAATACATAAAAAAAATAAACAAAAAGTAAATACCTAAAAATAATTATTAAAATTAAGAACAATAAACACATAAAAAAATAAATAATAAACATATCACTACAAGAAAATCATGAAATAGAAACTAATTTTCAGAGGCAAAAAATAATTAATTGCGACCAAATTAGAGACTATTTTAAAGATTAAAAAAAAATTAGTTTATAAATTAGTTTCTATTATAGTTAAATGATTTTTAGATTGGTATCTAATTAGCAGTCAAAATTTTGCTACCAAATTTAGAAACTAAATAATTGATAGTTAAAATTTTGGTTGCTAAAAACCATTTAACAATAATATAAACTAATTTTGAAATCAATTTTTTTTTGTTTAAAAAATGTTTCTAATTTAGTTATTATAACTTATAATTATTTTTTATTTTTAAAATTAATTTTTATTTCATGTTTATTTTTAATGTATATTAATAAAAAAATTAAAAACAATAAATACATAAAAGCATAAAACTGAACAATAAACAGTAAATGCATAATAATAACAAATATAAATAATACGTATATAATAATAAAAAAAATGTAAATATATTTATAAAATTAAAACCGTAAACACATGACAAAAATAAAAAATATTAATACATTTATATAAATTAAAAATAGTAAACTAAAAAAAAAAGACAGTAAACACTTAACAAAGTACAATTAGTAAAATTAAAAACAATAAAAAAAATAGTACACAGATATTTATAAAAAAACGTTAAAACAGTAAACAAGTAATAAAAAAATATAAATATATTTATAAAATTAAAAAAATAAAAACAAAAAATAAAAAGTTTAAAAAAACATAATAATAAAATATACAAAAACAGTAAGTACATAATAATAAAAAAATTCTAATGTATTTATAAAATTAAAAACACTGTAAACACATGACAAAAATTGTAAATAAATTTATAAAAATTAAATATAAATAATAAACAAAATAGTAAACACCTAAGAAAAAGAATATAAATACAATTATTAAAATTAAAAACAATAAACACATTAAAAAATAAACAATAAACACATAAAAAAATTAATAAAAAAAACATAATAATAAAATATATAAAAACAGTAAAAACATAATAATAAAAAAATGCAAATATATTTATAAAATTAAAAACAGTAAACACATGACAAAAAATGTAAAAAAAAATATAAAAATTAAATATAAATAATAAAAAAAAACAGTAAACACCTAACAAAAAGATATAAATACAATTTATTAAAATTAAAAACAATAAACAAAAAAAAACAATAAACACATATTAATAAAATATGTAAAACAGTAAAGACATAATAAAAAAATATAAATATATTTATAAAAATTAAAAATAGTAAACAAATAAAATAAAAAACTAAACAGTTAATATAATATTTAAAAAGTGAAAAACAATAAATGCATAATAATAACAAGAATGTAGATATATTTCTAAAATTAAAAAACGTAAACACATGACAAAACAAAGTGTAAATACATTTATAAAAAATAAAATCAGTAAATACATAAAAAAATAAACAAAACAGTAAATACCTAAACACAATGTAAATATAATTATTAAAATTAAGAGCAATAAACATATAAAAAAATAAACAGTAAACATATATTAATAAAAAAATGTCAAAACAGTAAATACATAATAACAAAAAACTAAAGAGTAAAAAGTAAATACATAATAATAAAAAATATAAAACAATACGTAATAAAAAAATGTAAATATATTTATAAAATTAAAACAGTAAATATATGACAAAAATAAAAAGTATAAATACATTTATATAAATTAAAAATAGTAAACACAAAAAAATAAGACAGTAAACACCTAAAAAAATAAATACAATTTAGTAATATTAAAACTAAAAACAAAAAAAAAATAGTACACTGATATTTTTAAAAAACTTTAAAACAAGAAACACAAAAGAACAAAAAAAAAGATTTATAAAAATTAAAAACATTAAACATATAAAATAAAAAATTAAACAAAAAAACATAATAATAAAATATATAAAAATAGTAAGTACATAATAAAAAAAAAATGCAAATATATTTATAAAATTAAAAACAGAAAACACATGAAAAAAAATGTAAATAAATTTATAAAAATTAAATATAAATAATAAAAAAACAGTAAAACCTAACAAAAATAATTTAAATTTAATTATTAAATTTAAAAACAATAAAAATATAAAAAAAAAACAGTGAACACATATTAATAAAAATTGTAAAAACAGAAACACATAGTATAAAAAAATATAAATATATTTATAAAAATTAAAAACATTAAACACATAAAATAAAAACTAAATAGTAAACATATAATAATAAAAAATATAAAAATAGTAAACATATAATAACAAAAAAAATGTAAATATTACAGAAATATAAAAGTAAACACATAAAAAAATGTAAATACATTTATAAAAATTAAAAACATTTAACAAAAAAAATAAACAAAACAATAAACACCTAATAAAAAAATGTAAATACAACTATTAAAATTAACATATAAAATTATACAGTAAACACATAATAATAAAAAAATGTAAAAATAATAAACACAAAAATAAACAAAACAGAAAAAACTAAGAGAATTAAAAAAAAATATTAAAATTAAAAACAATAAACATAATAATAAAAACCGTGAAAACAATAAACATAGTAAACACATGTTAAAAAAACTATATATTGAAATATGAGTTTTCTAAAGGGTGAAATCTCAACCGGTTGAAATGTCGATTAAATCGGTTGTTTGACATTTAGTAGTTTTTAAAATGAATTTGAAAAGCTTGACTTTGTTTTGAGTTTGTTGTCAAACTGATTCAATCGATTGTTTCGATTTTTTCTGAAAACCTTAACAGAATTATGTTAGGTGGATCCAATTTGTTTTAAATGATTCCAACTGCTTTTGGTTTTTTATTTAATTGCTTTGACCATTTGATTCGAGTATTAAAAAGGTTGTTTTACGCTCATATGCATTAACTAAGAAAGAGAGATTAATCAAAAACAATTTTCAAGATTTGAAAGAGTTCTGGATCATCTCAAAAGTGCAATAGGATTGTCTTTTAATTCTAAACTTTAATCTTTAATTTACCCAGGTATATTATATTCCCTTCTTCTTTGAACATTGTACTTTTGTGTGTTCTGGTGTGGTGCAGTTTCAGAAGGTGCTTCTGGAAACTATGTGGTTTGCCAAAAGTGGTGTGTGTTCTTGAGGGGTTCAAGATCATCATGTTTGGTGTGTGTTTTGTAATCTAGGGTTGATTATATAGTGAATTCTTAGTGGTTAGCTGAGGACTGGATGTAGCTCTTGGTTAATAGTGAACCAGTATAAACATCTTGTGTGAATCTCTCTATCCCTACACTCATTAAACTGATCTTTGCTTTTCAAATCTGCCGGTATAAACATCTGGTTGTTTCGAGAAAAAAACTGGTTGGTTTTTTGGAATCAACTTAAAAATAATTTTTTATTTGGCTGAACAAATTTTAAATTGATTAATTCTTAATAGCTTTTCACTCTACCTTCAATACTTGCAAAAATCTTTTAAAAACAATTCACCCCCTCTTGTTTAAGGCCTCTAATTCTAACATGTTTTGTCCTTAGTCATCTGCTTATCGAGGAGGTTTGTATCATGCCCCCAAGTTAGATAGAATTCGACCTCGAATTTAGAACTCCTGTAAATAACATAGTTAGTTTGTTCACTTGATAGATAAAAACATTTCTAGATGCGGGTGGTGAATCAAACTTATGTTCATGAAGCTTTGGGAGTTCGCATGGATGAGTTATAGATACATGCCATGTTTGTAGAGAATGTTTTGGGAGGAAATTATTTGTTTGTGAAAATCCTCTTAGAAGGTGAAAACCCCTAGGAGGTTTTTGAATATCATCCCTAAACTTCTTTATCAAAGATGACAAGTATTTAGAAGGATTTGGTAATGAAAAAGATAAGGAATAAGAAGACCTTTGAGGTAAAGTTTGTATTTTCATACGGGTCAACATTATCATTTTTACTGCATGAGGTGAGGTGATGATACCCATTTTATCTTTTCTTTCTTCATCTTTTTCATTCTCTATGGTGAAAATGGGTTTCTTTTGAGAAATTGGAAGGATAAGTTTTTGTAGAAACTTTGTTTTTATCCTTCCATGAAGATTTGTATAAGTCATCATTATGAGTATTTTTGAAAGTTGTTTTCTTCAAAATTTGTGATTTCACCTTGATGACTAGGTAAACCAATTTCTCTAAAGAACAATACTCATAATTCTACAATATCTTGAATTTCTCTCCTCAGACTACTTACAAACCTAACTATCTTTGACTCTTCACTATCATGCATATTAATCTTAGTCAAAGTAGTTTCCAAGTCTTTAAAGTATTCATCTACTGTTCTAGATCCTTGATGAAGTCGTTGGAGCTTCAACAAGAGTTCATTTCTATAATGAGGAGGAACAAATCGCACGCGCATGCATTCTTTAAAATCATACCAAGAGACCACGACTGACCTCTTATTTAAATCAATGTCCATTACAATTTGATGCCACCACTGCATGGCATAATCTAAAAACTCTAGGGAAGCTAACTTAACCTTTTGGTCCTCTTCGACCTCATACACATTAAAAATTTGTTCTACCTTAGCTTCCCATCCTAAATACAAGTTAGGGTCACTATCCCTCATAAAACTAGGTAACTTAACAAAAGGAAAAGAAGTCTTTGGTGGTTGGTGTTGGTGGTGCCTAGTTTCCACATTTTGCACTCTCCATTCTTCTTCTTCTTCTTCACTCCCATAGTGCATATGATACCTTCTAGTGCGTCTACGTTCCCCCTTCCTTTCTCTAGCTAGTCTCTCTTGAGTATCTTCTAGCCTTTGCATTCTCTCCACTAGTGGCCTCAACTCCTCTTCTTTGTGGGCCAAGGTCATATTGGCATCCGCAAGCTCCCCCAAAAGATGTGTCTTATGAAGAGACTGTGGCTTTGAAGACTCTCCCGAAGACAAATGAGCCATAATTTTGCATAAAAGAAAGCAAACAATTTAATGCCCTACTCACGTGTATCAATCGGCTATTTAGTAAAGGATGGAAAAAAATTAATTCACTCAAGGAAGATTTGAACTCCAAAAGGTCTACACTTGGTAGCAACACTTCAAGTGAAAGAGGTCAAAGCTCTTATCACTCGCTAACCAAAGGAATTCCAACAAAACTAAAGAAAGATTTGAAGACAAGCAAGAAAGATAAAAGAAAGAAAGCTAAACCAAATTAGAATTTAGAGGATGACAAAAATTTTAACAAGACAAACAATAAAAGCACTTATGAAGGACTCAAAGAAACTTACTTAAACTTTTAACTATGAAGCTTTTAATTTTCTTAGAAAGTGTAAAGGTAAGAAAAATTAAGTGAAAACAATTTCTCACATAAAAAGAATCCTCTTAATATTTTAATATTTTCATGTTATAGACAATAAAGAATAATATCGGGATTAACTGACCCTATTATATAATACAACACATGATCAAATGCCAAGACAACAACATGCCTCTTCCTTATCTCATTTCACAGATGATGAATGCGTTTGAAGTCGATTTATCACTAGAATCATGTCTCAAGCTCGGATGGTCCCACTTTTTTAAAAAATAAACAATGAAAAAGTTAAATACCCATCAAGTACATCATGTGTGGCAGCATGGGAGGGATGACCAATATAATGATGGAAATGATGAAGTTGACATCGACCCAACCATTCTGAAGGAGAATGTTCATGGCAGTGCGCCTCAGGCCCCAATCTAGGATCACTCTGAAATGATACCACAATTTTGGAGTGGAATTTAAGAGTTGCAAGAATCGATCAGGACTATGAACCTCAACCTGAACACACGTTTCGACAGGGTTCATAATTGAATTGATGACCTACAACAACTTCTTAACTTCCAAAAATATTTTGAATGATACATATTTCAATGTATCATTGTTATTATTTTTTGAGATATTATTATAATTTCAAGTTCTTTTTACATATATATATATTTGTAATATACTATGTTTAATATTTTATTATGCACACACTTTATCCATGAATTTTGCTTCAACATAAACAAATTTATTGTATTTCCAATTTTTCACATACACTTTTTTTTCCTTTACACAATTATATTTTTTTAATTGAGTCAAATAAAATTTCTAACAATCATAAATATGTTCCAAATATTTAACATAATTTGTATTTTTTTAACTAAATAAAATTTCTGATAATCATAAATATATTATGAATATTTTACATAATTTGTATTTTTTCCAAAATTAGCTTTAACACGAAAATAATGTTTTAATTAACAAAAATAATATTTTAATTATAAATAATTATAATCCACAAATAAATAAATCAAATTCATTTTTAATCAATTTTAAATGCAAATACAAATTTGTAAACTTACATTTTTATTACTTTAAATAAATTATAATTTCAATCACATCAAACATATTATTTACAAACTTTTTCTACACTTTTTACTCTATCTACTTAATACAAATAACCTTACTTCCTCCACATTTTTTTTTCAAATCCACTCTCTCAAATTTATTTAAAATCCAAACAAAGAATTAATCATATTATAATCTTTAAAGCATATAAATATATTATTATTTTTCTTTCCTGTTGCTATTTTTTAAAATAGTTGATCATGCATAATTTTATTTATAGAGTTATAGTAACATAAAAGGATAAAAAAATTACTACGTCCCTATATTCACTCTAAAAGATAAATATTCTTTAAAATGACAAAAAAATCATTTTAAGTGCTCACTCATTATATTCCACTGTAAATAATTATTTTAATATTTTTTTTCTCCAACTACTATATGATTTCTGTCACGAAGCTAGTTAATAAGACAAGTTAACTTCTAACTTAAAAAACTAGCTTATTATTAAATTAGAAGTGTGTAATAAATTTTCTGTTAAATGTAAAATGATATAATTATATAAATTTTAGTATATAAATGAAATTTATATTTTGTTTTGAAAAAAAATATTATTATGTAATTATAATTTAATTTTTTAAAATAACTAAGTTATTAAACCCTTTAATACTTCTATTTATTTTTTAAAATTTGTATTTTTTTTATTTGAAAAATAAGTTTATTCAAATAAGTAGATTTAATGAATATTAATTAAATTAAACTTTTATTTATTTTTATAAATTTTTTATTTCTCAACTTAAATTTTATTTTAACATTGATATTTTTATTGTATGTAATTTTTACATAACATCATATAACTAAACATTAGTTACTTCAATTTTTAATGTTAAATATTTTTAATTTGAACTGCATAAAAAATTAAAACAAATCTGATAAATATTAAAAGTTGTACAATAATTAATTGTTTCTAAAAAATTGAATACATAACAATAAGTAAAAAAATAAGAATAAAAAATGATTGTATTAAATATTAAGTTCAATAAATATAAGTTAAAAATAAGATGAAGTAAGTTACAATTGACTATAAACTAGAAACTCCTAAGATATATTAATTTAAGACAATTTATATATTTATGCTGACAAAACTAACTTGCAAACTAATAAAATAAACTAATAGTTACTTTATTAGTATGACCAAAGATATAAAGTTTTTAATAGTTTTTTAAAGAGAGTATTCCCCCACAAACAAGAGGTTTTAAGACGAATAAGAATTGGATAAATAGAGCAAGAAAAACTGTAAATGCACTGCCCGATTTCAATAACAATGAATGTATATATACATATTAAATAATTATTAATTATTAATAGTAGTATTAATTATTAACATTAATTATTGGTCATTAAAATTAATGAATAATGAATGATGCATGTTTTAATGTGTAGAACGGTCGTGTTGCTTCACAATCGTTAATAAAACAAGCATAAATGAACATTGTTCCTTCATATACCTTAACAAGTGGCTATTTACAAGTTACTACAACCCTAAGATATGTTCGGTTATGGCTTCAAGCAAATAATAGTAACAATTGAGTGAACTATTTAACAACATACACTTTTTCTTGTGTTATGGTCAAAACTAAGTGGGCCTTGACATAGGGGTTAATTGGGTTTGAACTTGGAATGTTTGATACAAATGTGAGAACTTCTTTAACCTACAATAGCCCAATAACCAAAATATATAAACTATTTTAACAACCAAACTAGAACTATAAGAATCCTCATCAATAGTAAATCAATCAAAATATTCAAGCCACACAAAATGTAATATAATGTATTACCATAAGGATAAGGGCAATTAGGAAATGTTGTTTAATAAAATGGGGAATTACCCATTCTCTCACTATCTGTTAGACCTAATTTCATCATCATCATCCATCACTTAGAAGGAGTCTTGTAATACATTCTATTCACCAACAACTACTACTCACAAACTCATACCAAACAAAAAATAGAGGATATATATAAATATATATATATATATATATAATATAAATAATAAATAATATAAAAGAAAAAAAAACTATCAACATTATTACCAAAAAACCCGATAGGCCATTGCATGAATTTCATAATTACTTTTAAATAGTTACACAACAAGACAATCTCGCTATAGAATATCGATTTGCCCTAATTTAATTTCTGAAAACGTGTGTTAGGGAAAAGGATTAACCGCTTATAAGCGGTAAGAACTGCGGTGACCGGGAAATGAAGGTCAAATTTTACTACCGCCACGCCACCCTTATTTTCTCTTGTTCTTATATCACATCGTTAACTCTCTTTGGTTCTCTCTTTTATTTTCTCGTTGTCTCTTCTTTCTCTCGCTCTGTTTGCCCAGAAAATCAGAGAGAAAAAATAATCTTTTTTGAAATTCAAACTGAGAGAGAAAAAAAAGAGAAACTTCTCCTTGAAAAACCATGCTGTTCTCTTCACCACTTCAACGTTGACGCTTTCTGAGGAATCACAGGCTCCAGGAAAAAAGCTTTGTTACAAAGCATTTTCGCTATTTATCTTTTTTTTTTTTCTCTTTCGATTTTCTATCTTTTTTCTCGGGACTTCGCACTTCGGAGACTTGGCGATCACTCTGTAAATTTCGGTTTCCTTCGCTCTAATTCATCATCACGTTGCTTTACATTGAAGTAATGCGAATTTTGCTTGCGATTCTCTTTTTATTTCAGGATTTGGCTCCTCTGAGGTGATCTCTTCGCGAAGGTAGCGGTTAGGATTCTCGCTTCGCGTTGATTCTTCGCGGTTAGATCTGAAGTTTACTAATTACTCTTGTTTGAATGAGAAGCCTGAGGTTCTGGAATTTTGAATTCTTTCGGAGTTTGGAAATATGATTTGAAGTTGAAGAGGGAGAGTGTGCTGTTTCTACGCTTTGTTGTTGAAGATGAAGAGGTCTAGAGATGAAGTTTTCACGAGTTGTTCTCAACTCAAACGGCCTGTGGTGTCTGCTCGAGGAGAAGCGTAAGATTTTTTTTTTTGTCTTCAATTTTTGTTAGACTGTGCTCGTGTTTTGATTTTGTTATTTTTCGTGCTTAATGAAGCGTTTGTATCTTCAATCGAGTGGTGAGGCTTTTCATTTTTCGGTGCGGTGAAATTTTGTGTTTTCGTCTTCTTATGTGAAGTCGAAGGAGTTTCAATAGTTGTTCTGCTTTGTAATCTGTTTTTGCAGGTTTAGGCTTTTGTGAAGCGTGTAGTTTTGTTTTCGTTGGATTGTTTGACGTTGTGAAATGAGATCGGATGTTTCTTGTCTGCGATAATGTTTGAATCGTTCTCATCATTAGTTGATTTTTAGGTTTTATTTGTGGCTTGAGTTACTGTTCTAAAAATTTTATGAAATTTTTTGAATGAAGGTCCGGGCAACCGCAGATGGCAAACGGAGGTGCTCAGAAATTGACAACTAATGATGCCCTAGCATATCTTAAAGCAGTAAAGGATATATTTCAAGATAAGAGGGACAAGTATGATGACTTTTTGGAGGTTATGAAAGATTTCAAGGCTCAAAGGTTTGATCATGTTGTAACATATTCTTTGTCCACCTCGCCTTCTGCTCAATTATTTGTTTTTTGTTTATATTGGGAGAGAGGATCTTGGTTTTGTTAGTGGAAATTGAGTTTTTTTTCCTTTGGATGCATTGTAGAATTGATACCGCAGGTGTCATTGCAAGAGTGAAGGAACTGTTTAAAGGCCATAGAGATCTTATATTAGGATTTAACACCTTCTTGCCTAAGGGGTATGAAATCACGCTTCCATCAGAGGATGAACAACCTGCTCCAAAGAAACCTGTTGAATTTGAAGAAGCTATAAATTTTGTGAACAAGATAAAGGTAAGTGCATGGTTGAGACTAATTAATTTTTCCTCTACTGATTTTATTTTCAACCAATGGATTGTTTTGCTTTTGAGCCTGATGTATTCTTTTCATGCAGACTCGTTTTCAAGGCGATGATCATGTGTACAAATCATTTCTTGACATATTGAATATGTACAGAAAGGAAAACAAGTCTATTACCGAGGTCTACCAGGAGGTATGTGTGTCTGCCTATGTTATGTGTTGTTATGCTATTGTCTGTAAATATGTTATGTTATCCCTTTTCTTTTCTTTATTTCCTCTGGTAATATTAATATTTCCTTTGATTCTCATTTTAATCATTTGTATTTCTTCAGGTTGCTGCTATTTTCCAGGACCACCCTGATCTTCTTGACGAGTTTACTCATTTTCTTCCAGACGCTTCTGCAGCTGCCTCTACTCATTATGCTTCTGCTCGTAATTCTATTCTTCGTGATAGGAGCTCAATGCCAACAGTACGCCCAATGCATGTTGAAAAGGTTTGTCTCGAATTCTTATGCCCCTCTTTGTTGTTGAAGGCATACCTAAGGTGAGGTGCCAGAAGGGGTCAGCAAACCTTTTGCACATTGAAGTGCTGCTCCTTCCGTGAGGTGCTTGCCTCTGGTGCATTTATGGTTCCAGTGAGGCACACACTTAATATATTACTCATAACTGAAAATAAATCTAAAATGCCAGCCATCTATTTTGCTAACTAGGACGTTAAATTGGGTAAAAGAGTTATGATGGAAAAAAAATCAACACTTGTTGATGTTTGGGACTCTTGTCAGCTGACTAGGGCTTGTAAAGTGAACATCTAAATCATTTGTTTTTTACTGAATATGTTATGCCTAATAGTCAGTCTTTGATGATTTGAGAGCCCACCTTTTGTCTTTGATGACCTTTGTGGCTTTGTACCTATGAGTTTTATAGTTGCTCATCAAGATAACATTCTACTCATCTGCATGCCAGCGAGAAAGGACCATGGTTTCACATGGGGATCATGACCCCAGTGGTGATCGTCCTGACCTAGATCACGACAGAGGTTTGTTAAGGATAGAAAAGGAGAGGAGACGTGTGGATAAGGAAAAGGAACGCAGAGAAGATAGAGACAAGAGAGAACGTGAAAAGGATGATAGAGATTATGAGCATGATAGGGAGCGATTTCCTCACAAACGGAATCGTAAGGTTGAAGACTCTGGAGCTGAACCATTGCTTGATGCAGATGAAAATTTTGTTATGCGTCCTATGTCATCCACTTGTGATGATAAAAATTCTCTGAAAAGTGAGTATGTCATTACTTTTGATCTTGAATTTACCAACTTATTTTTGTATATCTTTACCTTTTATGTAAATAATCTATGATTCACTAATTATGGAACGTGCTTTGTTGTTTAATCAGGTAAGAAATAAATCAACGAAAAAAATCCAAAAAACATGCAAACTTAACAGTTAATTAATGGATGCTAAAAGTTGTCATCACTTTTCTGTCTCATACAATGCTAAAATATTAAAATGGAAAAAATATTATTCCTTTTTGGTGATAGAATTATCCGTAATGAAAAAGTGCTTTGAATTTTATATTTATTATCCAGGGTAGTAAGCATTTTCCTTGGTTTATATACAAGGAAAATCCTAATTTATTCCAAATTTGTTTTTGTACTTTAAACTCATCCTTTCCTTTTGTGGTTTGTTATGTATCTTAAATTTTGTCATTTTAGGTATGTACAGTCAAGAGTTAGCTTTCTGCGAAAAAGTCAAAGAAAAATTACGAAATCCTGATGACTACCAGGAATTTTTGAAGTGCTTACATATTTACAGCAGGGAAATAATTACCCGACAAGAGTTGCAGTCATTGGTATGGTTTGCATATTTATTTTTATTAGATACTTGATTTTAATGTTAAGATTCTGTCCAGATGGGTGATTTTAATTTGTCAATCTATGTTGTTTTGGCTGGCAATGAACATTGATTGACCTTAATTCCTTATAAATTTTGGTGTATTGTGAACTATCAATTGGATTATATTATTCTTGCTTAAACTGGAGAGTTTATTTACATGAAAGGAGTGGTGTGTTGTAAACTATGATTTTGGAGAATAAAGTTGGACCAGGCAAAATTTGGTTTGGGCCAGGGGGACAAAAAACTCAAGGGATAATGAAGTCCCGTGACTGATAGAATAAAAAAATTGAAGGAATAATCAAATTCCATGCAATAAATGTAAATACTATTAAGGAAATATGTTGAAGGAAGACCATTTTGAGCAGAATGTTGGAGTAGCTATGAAGGAAAGGACTTCAATGACTTTGAAGAAGTTTACAACGACAGTGAAAAATCTTTATAATTAGTTTCAATTTGCCTTAGTTAGTTTATCTTTATAATTATAACTGAGAGAGATGTTTGGTACCATTGTGCAAGATTGCTTTCTGATTTGGTGAGTGAAGTCAAGTAGCTTCAGAAGGAGCAGCTGGACTGGATAAACACCTTCCTCAAAAGTCCACAAAATTGGGGATTTCTGGATTTGGGATTGAGACTGTAATTGTTTGACACGAATTGGGCCAAAGGCTACTGTTCCTGTCTTGTAATTGTAACTGTAATGTAAATCTTGGGCTGTCAGTCAAATATTCAAATCCTCTGGCCCACAATGCAGTTATTAATCTTTCTTGCTAGATATGGGATGACCCACCTGGCTTGGGGCCAGACCAAATTTATTTTGAGTCTGTAAAATATGGCTGGGCCACACAGCTAATTGCAAGACAACATGAACTGTTAGAGTTAGCTTCCAATCACAATGTTTACATTAGATGCAATTGCTGTAGAATAAATTATGGTCATGTTATTTATGAAGTGAATAGTTGCTTTGGATGTAGTTTTAGTCTTTGGCCATTTATTCTTGACGGAGTTGGCAGACTGTTCCTTCCAAATCCTCTTTTTGTAAACTTGTCTATCTAGAAGTGCATTAAAATGAATTTTGGGCATTAAAGTATATATATTGTCAATGCTGCAGCTTGAACTTCAATAATTTGCTAAACTATGTTAACTGAATTTGTTTATGAAAAACTATAATAGACTAGTTCACTGATATCTTTCTGGAACTTCATTCCTCTCTCCTGAAAACTTGTATGAATAGAATATGATGTTAAAACATGAAGATAAATGGATTTTTCTCTTGGTCAATACGAGAACCAGCTCGACCTGCTTTCACTGTATTTCATACTGTAATATATATATTTCCCTGAATGTGTAGTCCTTATGCAATGCTATATGATTGACTCTTGGTCACTTTATTCTTCCAGGTGGGTGATTTACTGGGAAAGTATCCAGATCTTATGGAGGGCTTTAATGAATTTTTGCTACAATCTGAAAAAAATGGTATCATTCAAACTAATAATTTATTACTTTCCATGAAGTTAAATTTATAATTTATGTCTAATCATATCCTATGGTACAGATGGTGGATTCCTTGCTGGTGTTATGAATAAAAGTAAGATGTTTCAGTTTTCTGATATATGCTGCCCTTTTTAGTTTTATGTGAAATTACATGGGTTCACATGAACATTTGCAGTTTTATTGTCTGATCCCAAAATTTTCTCTTTTGTGTTTGTTAGAGTCCTTATGGAATGATGGACATGGACTGAAACAAATGAAGGGTGAAGACAGGGAAAGAGAACGGGATCGAGATAGAGACCGATATAGGGATGATGGGATGAAAGAAAGGGACCGTGAGTTCCGTGAACGGGATAAATCTACTGTGATTGCCAACAAGGATGTTTTAGGTTCTAAGATGTCTCTATATCCCAGCAAGGATAAGTATTTATCAAAACCTATAAATGAGCTGGACCTTTCTAACTGCGACCAGTGTACTCCTAGTTACCGGCTCTTACCAAAAAATGTATAGTTCTTTTATTTGTCTCTTTGTATGTTATCTTTTCTAATGGATTCTCTGAGATTCTCTTGCTGATTGTTTTGCATGTGTATTGTCTGTCCTTATGCAGTACCCAATACCTATAGCTAGCCAGAAAACAGAACTTGGTGCTGAAGTGTTGAATGATCACTGGGTGTCTGTCACTTCAGGAAGTGAGGATTACTCCTTCAAACATATGCGCAAAAATCAGTATGAAGAGAGCTTGTTTAGATGCGAAGATGACAGGTAAGAGCTTTCCAGTGATGTTTAAGTACATTTTAAAATACCTGTTTCGTTGATTAATCTTCTATGGCTGATCACTGTCACAGATGCCATATTATTGTAGTTTTTGTTTTTGCTATCATTGGGTTAATTAAAACATGATTTTTGTAAGTCGTCTATCACTTGCACTGCTGATATTATGTTAACTGCTATGGCAGGTTTGAACTTGACATGTTGTTAGAGTCTGTGAATGTGACAACCAAACGAGTAGAAGAGCTGTTAGACAAGATCAATAATAATACAATTAAAGGAGATATCCCAATTCGTATTGAGGAGCACTTAACAGGTATGTAGTCTTTTCAATTAATCAGGGGAATTGCTTAAAGCAGATATGCAGTGTGAAGTAATTTCTTGAATGTTTCCATATTTTGATGTAATTTTTCCTGTATGTTGTTTTAGCTATAAATCTTAGGTGTATCGAAAGATTATATGGTGATCATGGGCTTGATGTGATGGAAGTGTTAAGGAAAAATGCACCTCTAGCTTTGCCAGTGATATTAACACGCTTGAAGCAGAAACAGGAAGAATGGGCGAGGTGCCGTGCTGATTTTAGTAAAGTTTGGGCTGAAATATATGCGAAGAACTATCACAAATCTCTTGATCATCGTAGCTTCTACTTTAAGCAGCAAGATACGAAAAGCCTGAGCACCAAAGGTAATAAATAACGTTTCATTTCAATTATGTTGAATTCTCGAATCTCTTAATGTTAGAATATTCTGTTATGTATGCAAATTTTTAATTATGAGATAATAATTTTGTTGATGTCAATCTAACACTATAGTGCTGTTGCACCGTGGGCCTTTCAGCTTTGGGCCACTCTGTTAAAGTCCATCATGTCACTGCTTGCTGTTGTGCCTGTAATGGCACAAATCACAGCCATATTTGGGCTATTTGTTGCATTATCATGCCCAACTTTGATAATGGTTGAAAGCCCTTGTTTAGCCATACAATACAATACTTCGCCATTTAAGGCTTATTTTGGGGGGCAATTTGTGAGTTTTCTTCCTTATTTGGGGTTTTAAATTGAAACCTATTGTATAACATTGAGTGCTCTTGTGTCTGTGAAGCACAGCCTACTATTCTCTGGTGCCATCTCCATCCATTTCTTACATTTTCTGGCACTTTCCTAGTATTTCCCATATAGTGCATTTGGATTGATTTTTTTTACTTCATATTAAGTGATCAAAACAAACCGTTCTTTGTCTGAAGTCTAGACACCATGTAAAACAAAATCAATGGTATGCGATTACTTGAATGCAGTAAAATTTTCAGTACATGTTGGTGGTAATGATACAGCAATTCTTTCCATTTTCTTGACACCTTTCTATTTTCTTGACACATTTCTTTTATCAAACATTTTACAGCCTTGCTGGCAGAAATAAAAGAAATCAGTGAAAAGAAACGCAAAGAAGATGATGTTCTTCTTGCTATTGCTGCTGGAAACAGATGGCCAATTCTACCAAACTTGGAGTTTAAGTATTCTGATCTAGATATTCATGAAGATTTGTATCAACTCATAAAATATTCCTGTGGTGAAATTTGCACAACCGAACACGTGGATAAAGTTATGAAGGTTTGGACAACATTTTTAGAGCCCATGCTTTGTGTTCCTTCTCGGCCCCAGGGTGCAGAGGATACAGAAGATGTTATCAAGACTAAGAATAGTAATGTCAAGAATGGCACTGCAAGTGTTGCTGAAAGTGATGGTAGCCCTATTGTGGGTGCTACCAGCATGAATCCAAAGCATATAAATGTTTCCAGAAATGGGGATGGTTGTATGCCAGAGCCAGTAGACCAATCAACTTCTAGTAAAGCATGGCAATCAAATGGTGATAGTGGGGTTAGAGAGGATAGGTATCTTGATGACCGTGCAATGCGTAAAACTGAAACTTTGGCAAGTAATTCACAGCATGGTAAAATGAATAATATTGCTTTCCCACCTAATGAACTATCAGGATTTAATAATAAGCAAGACCAGTCCAGTGAAAGGTTAGTGAATGCAAATGTCTCACCCGCATCTGGAATGGAGCAAAGCAATGGAAGAACTAACATAGATAATTTGTCAGGTTAGCAACTTCAACAACGATGCTATGTTACCCTTCCATTAATTGAATGTAATCTGTCACTAATTTTTCTCATAAATTACAATCTTCAACTGTTACTTTTTGACAATGTATGGAACTGAGATGCATTTTTTGTACAAGGACTAATTGCCACTCCAACTAGACCTGTTAATGCTTCTGCTGGGGTAGGACCTGATATACCACCTTTAGAGGTACGGATTAACTCGGTACAGCTTATGTCAGTCTCAATTTAAATTTTGCTTGTTCTACACTCATCATCAGGATACATTTTGAGTTTCTATCAATAAACTAACATACCCTGGTGCTAGAGACTTCTTGCTTTGTGAATGTAAGTGTGGGTCACTGTTTGCAGTCTTCCCCTTGCATTTGCAAAGAGTCTGTTTCAGGATTGGTATCCATGACTGACTGGTCACCCTCTTTGTTTTGCTGTTACTATGAAGGAATGTTTTTGCACTGTCTGTAAACCAATTGATGCCATGACACCTTCTGAAAAAAATGGTTAAAATACTTTCTAATGCAAGTGAAACATCTTTACTACTCCAATGATGCGACAACTGTTTCTGATATCATATAATTGTTCTGAGTAAGCATGTCTTCAGATCTAGTTAAAATGGCAGCATTGATATAATAGAAGTTATATTGTGGACTTGAAAGGGTATATGACTGACATTACTCACTGTCATTAGCATCAACGCCAATTGCCTTAGAAATCTTGAACCATTATATTGCAAACCAGATTTGTAGTAGGTGGAATTTTCTCTCCTATACTTTGGTTTGTCCTTTTAAAACTAGTAATTCTGTGACATTGTTGCTCATAATGTTTTAATTTTTATATACCAGGCATCATTCTGAATAATTTGGTGATTTTTTGTTTCTCTTTCATGGCTTAGGGTGGTGATTCTGCAAGACCGGGTACATCCTCAAATGGGGCCATCACTGGAGGCACCAAAGTCCTCCGATATCAAGAGGAATCAGTTCGACCCTTCAAAAGTGAAAGAGAAGAGGGTGAGTTATCTCCTAATGGAGACGTTGAAGAAGATAACTTTGAAGTTTATGGAGGTAATGGTTTGGATGCAGTGCATAAAGAAAAGGATGGTGGTATGAGTCGGCAATATCAAGATAGACATGGGGATGATGTTTGTGGTGAAACAAGAGGAGAAAACGATGTTGATGCTGATGATGAAGGTGAAGAAAGTCCTCACAGGTCATCAGAGGACAGTGAAAATGCATCTGAAAATGTTGATGTTTCTGGAAGCGAGTCTGCTGATGGTGAGGAATGTTCTCGAGAAGAGCATGAGGATGGGGAACATGATCACAAGGCTGAGAGTGAAGGTGAAGCTGAAGGAATAGCTGATGCTCATGACGTTGAAGGAGATGGAATGTCATTGCCATATTCTGAACGCTTTCTCCTAACTGTGAATCCACTAGCAAAGTATGTTCCTCCAATGTTACATGAGAAGGACAGGAATTCAAGAGTTTTCTATGGAAATGATTCCTTTTATGTGCTTTTTAGACTTCATCAGGTACAAAATATCTATTTAAAAATACACCCTCTCATTTTCATTACCTACACTGATGATCTCTTCAGTTTCAGCTGTACAAAACACCAAAGTTAATTTTTCATTTAGCATTATTATTACTCTCTGATATTCTATTATTCACAAGAAATTAAGAATAATTTGTCAGAAATGTACCATCTAAACTCTCTTATAGACTGGTTTTTGCTTCTCTGTTTTTTTTTTGTTTAATTCTTGCTACTATTGGGTATCTGTTACTAGTAGATTCATTTGAAAAAGTTTGAGTGGGGCCAGATGACTCTCTGGAAAGGGGTTGTTTGTACTAATTGAAATTTGAGGCAGTGAGAGGAACCTTTTATGTATGTTATGAAAAGCTGGTTGCGTGTGAATCTTGGGTTCAGTGCATATGGGTATGGTTTTGGACAAAATAGATGTTTTTTAGTTTATTAGATATTCATTTTTTAGTATTTCCTTTTATTAAACTGAAATTGTATGCATATCTTTTCATTTTGTAATATTTCGTCTTATTTGTCTGACAGACATTGTATGAGAGGATACAATCAGCGAAGATTAACTCATCATCTGCTGATAGGAAGTGGAAGGCTTCGAGTGATACAAGCTCCACTGATCAATATGACAGGTGATAGACCTATGAAATGTATTATATTACAAATTACAATTTTTAAATATATGTGTGAATATCTATCTATGCAAAGACTGATGTGTCTCCTTTATGCTATAGATTCATGAATGCCCTTTACAGTTTGCTGGATGGTTCTTCTGATAATACAAAATTTGAGGATGATTGTCGAGCTATAGTTGGAATTCAGTCATATGTCTTATTCACATTAGACAAGCTGATATATAAACTTGTTAAACAGGTCACATACATAATTTCCTCTTTTTGTCGTTTGCACAGCTTACTATCTTTCCTACCATTAAAAGATATCTTATTTTATTTCAGCTTCAAGCTGTTGCTGCTGATGAGATGGATAGTAAGCTTCTACAACTATATGCATATGAGAAATCAAGAAAACCTGAAAAATTTGTCGACATAGTTTATCATGAAAATGCCCGAGTTCTTCTCCATGATGAGAATATATATCGCGTTGAATTTGTAAGCTTTTATTTTGCCTTCTTTTCTACACAAGTCTGCTCCTGAGTGAAGTTTTAAATAGTGTTACTAGTTCTGTAGCGGTAACCTAGTTAATTCCGTTGCAGTCACCTGGACCAACGAAACTGTCTGTTCAACTGATGGACTCTGGACATGATAAACCTGAAGTGACTGCCGTTTCAATGGACCCAAATTTTTCAACCTATCTACTCAATGACTTCCTGTCTGTCGTCCCTGACAAAAAAGAGAAGTCAGGGATTTTCTTGAAGAGGTATTTGATTAGTCAGTAGAATTATTAGTGTAATTGCATACTCGTGTTTACTTTTGTAAATTTATTTTATTTTATTTATATTGTCAGGAACAAACGTAGATATGCTGGCAGTGATGAATTTTCAAGCCAGGCTATGGAAGGACTACAAATTATTAATGGTCTGGAGTGCAAGATAGCTTGCAGTTCATCGAAGGTATTAATATAATAAGATTTCATAGTTGGTTTTACCCATTTTATTATAGAGTATGATACCTATTGGATTGTGTTCCCGAATTTCCAGCCTTACATGTTCTCCTTGGAACCTGTTTGTCAGGTCTCTTACGTTTTAGATACTGAAGATTTTTTGTATCGGGTGAGAAGGAAACGAAGAATCTTGCATCCAAAGAGTTCAGGCACCCATGAACAGGCACAGTCCTCAAACATTCGTTCAAGAAGAGTACAACGATTCCGCAACTTGTTTTCCATTACATGAATTGTCCATTTTGAGCTGGGCATGGTATGCAAAATTCTACATATTGCTACATATATTATATTGCATGTGTCATGCTTTCAAACAGATGCAGAACTAATACTTCCATCCGATATCAATTGTTATGATTAATATCTCTTACTATCAATATAATGAAATGCAGCTAAAAGTTTGTCAGTCTTTTGTTCTTTTCTAGTTAGTGGGAATATGCAATAAACAAAAAATCTGATTGGTAATTGTTGTCTGTTTGTCCTTTTCAGTAAAACTTGTCAAATGTCATTCGCAGAGGCGCATGAAAACGGCACCCTATACAAGAAGTTGCTCTAGGGATGCTTATCAGAAATAATTTTTTCAAATTTTTTCTGAGCAACCTAATAAATCTTACAGAATGGGGGCGCGGCATTGAGAGGAGATTGTTGTATACTGTAATCTGATGGCTAATGATGGCTCACAATAATGTAAATAAAGGTAATTTGTGATGTAACTAGAGGACCTTTTATTTCATTCATCAATATTTTTGTTTATTTAGGTTTTATTTTCCCTTTCACTTTAGCTGCTACAAATATTGAGGTTATTGATCATGGAACATTCGGTGGCTGCAATTGGCCTGCCGTTTCAAATACAAAGTGTAGACTGAGAGTCTGCCCACATCCTTTTTCTTTTTGTTTCTCTTTTGGTATCATTTTAGCATGGAAATGCTATGCGCTCTCAGATGTACATCGGACACTAAAGTAAAATCAGAAGAATGTAGCATACTGAGGGTATTTTTGCTTGTCTTGAAAGCTACTTATAATAGGGAGAGGCCGGTGGAATGATGAATTGAATTGGGCAACTTGACTAAAAGAGTATTCTTTTTGGGGAAAAAAATGGTATATTTGGACTTTTTGGTAGTTAATATGGCTAGAAGGATACAAGATAGACTTTGAGTTGCACTATGAAAGGAGCTCAAAAGGAAATAAATTGTACTGTAGAAGTTTCATCATTTGTTAGAAGCGTGTGTGATGGTGCAATGGAAGAATTGCAATTCATATACTTGTTTTTCTTAACATATTTATATTATTCTTTTTAAACAAACTATTTTGTCTCAGTTATATATTATTTAAGGGATGTTAAATGGATGTTTTATGAACTTGTGTAATGATAATTTCTCTGGTAAAAAAAGCCTTATAAAAAGGGTTATTCTCCTTGCACCATATCAATTTAGATCTGCATCCAACTCACTGACACGAAATGTCCGTTGTTTTTAATGATTTAAAATTTTTGTCTCTCGGATATTTATAATTTTTGTCTCCCGGATATTTAAATTCATAAGTCAAATTAGACTTCCACTAATATGACTTTGGATTTCACGATTTGAAAGTTTACCTGGATTTGAATATTAAGATCGGTAAACAAATATAAATATATCAATTATTCTGGATATGTCATAACTTAGGATATAATCATGGATTTTGAAATCTATGGAGGATAAAAAGGCAATTGAAGCAGTACCATTATGAAATAAGTTATAGGCAATTGAAGCAGTACCATTATGAAATACGTTATGCCTGTCGCTTCTGCTTTTCCACTCAAATCACGGCTTTCTCTCTTTGCTTTTTTTCAATTGAAGGATGAAACACAACAGTAAAATTATATTTTATTTTAAATTATATTTTATATTTTATTTTCTTATGGTGACTATTCAGTCAAGTTACTCAAGAAGTAAACACTTTCACAAAAATTCGTAATAAATATTAGATAGATATCTTTAATAAATATTCATGGAAAAATGTATCATGGTATCTAGCTCGTAGATATCTGCTACTCGTTAGTTAGTGTTAGTAAATTTTTCTATTTGCATATTTTAAAAAATCAAGTTTTTAAAATAAAATTATTGATGAAGAATTTTAATCATTAAAATTTGATTTTATATGTTTATATATTTTTTATTTAGACTCATAAAACTGAAGTTGCTTGTTTAGAAAATTGATTTTTAAAACTTAGTGGAAGAATCTATTTAAATTTATTTTTTAGAAAGATCGAATTTAGTTTGCACTAATATTTTATTATGCAATTTTATTTGAAATATACAATTTTTTTAATTATTTTTAAAAAATTTATTTAAAATAAAAAAAATTATGTGTAGCAGGATAGGTAATAGTGCATATTTTTTTAAATGGGTCAAAAAAATTACTCGTACCCATCCCGCTCCATTTTTATATCTATTTGATATTTTTTGTCACTTTTTGTATGACCATATTTTACACAAGTTAATAAAAACATTAGTTAACTGTGTTATATTTGTCTTTTTTATTTCTTTTAATAGAATAAGTTTAAAATATGACTAAAATTATTAAATAATACTATTATTATTATTGAATTTTATTTCATTATTTTACATCTTAAATGTGTATTTTTGAAATATTAAATAACAGTTTATTTAAATTATTCTAAAAAATATTTTAAAATGATCAATTTTAGTAAAAACAAGATTCAAAAACATGTGACTAGATATATGATAAAATTATAATATAATAACCTCATTTTACTAATCCAATTTTATCGGATTAGATTAAGTTTAAATTATTTTTTTTAAATAATCTTATTCTTAATCAGTATGAAGTCTCGAATGTGTTCGGGCTACCACCAAATCTGTATGATTATGGAAGAACATAAAAAAAAAATTCAAAACCATATATGATCATTGCAAATTCCTAGTTAAACCTTTCGGCCGAATTAATACCTTGGTCCACATTTCAATTTGTTATGAATGATTTAATCATATCCTATTTGCACCCGTTTGTATTTGTTTTTATAATATACTAGTTTATAATTTAGATTTTAAGTGTCATGTTTACCATTTAAATTTGGTTTTAAGACTCTTATCTTCTAACAAGTTTTTTCGCTAAATTTTCTAGGTGTAGTTTTGTTGTATACAATTAATTTGTGGTTGATTCTCCTGCACCATATTATATTATTTATGTTCTCCACCCAACACACTCACGTAAAATGTCCATTTTGTTAAAGTTCTGGATATACAAATTTGGAACTAATATGTCACTATCGAATTTCATCATCCATAAGCTTATTTAGGCAGTATAAATGACCTTTCGGATGTCAAAATTCGTAAACAAACATAAATCAATTTTGGATCTCAATTTTCAACACCATTTATAACACACCATTCCGGATATGAAAATTCAGAACTCATTATTCACTTCTGGATATGACCATCCGGAAGCTTAAATGAAATATGAAAATGATCTTCCAGGTTTCATAATCAAAATCCAGAGTGTATAAAATTAATTTTTGGATATTGAAATCCGTTAACAGCAGACGAGGTTTTAAAAAAAATTTTGGTTTTAAAATTTTTGTTGGATATGATTCAAAATTGATTGTCTTAATTTGTTAGGCCACATTATTTCTGCAATTGGGGTTCTCTTGATGATTATAAAGTTCAAGCTATTTACAATAGTCAAACCATGTACTCCCGTGACTTTGTCAAAGGTGTTACTTAAGAGAATTAATAGGATAAATATGAAACATTTTAAAACATTAAAGGTAGAAAGTAGAATTTTTTTAAAACCACACTCCATTTTTCTTATACATGTTTGGGAACTTGAATTATAAAACACCTACGTTATTCAATTAAGAACATGACAACGATCCTCAGGAATATTTTAATAAAATGTAGGAAATGCGTCAACATTTTTTTAAATTCAAACGTCACTGTTTAATATGACTAAAATAAACTTTAGTTGATCAATGTAAAATAGTGGCAATATTAAAAATCCTTAGCCAAAATGGTATTAGAGTTTGAAAGATGTTGATACATCATCATTCAAATAAAACAAAGAGAAAAGAAAAGAAACTAAACCATGAACATTTTACACATCTATATCAAATAATAGGTATGTTTAAAAAAAATATTAATTTAATGGTTTAAAAAATTAAAAATAAGTTAATTATGAATTGTTGATATGGGTGTAATGATAAAAAATTAAGTAAATAAGTGTATCAGTTTAATAGAAAAGATAGGTATATAAATTGTAATTTTAAAAATGAAATTAAAAAAATATAATAATTAGAATGAAAGTTGTTGCGAATGAAAAATTAGTTAAATATAATGTTACGAAGTGGACTTTAAGCCTAACTCAACCCCATAAAACCGGCTCATAAGGTTGAGGTTTGCACCCACTTATATACAATGAAAGACTCTAATTTCTAGTCGATGTGGGATCTCCAACACACCCCCCTCACGCCGAGACTGCCAACTCGAGCGTGGGACTATATATTATGGATGGTCCGATAGCGGCCCGATAGCAGGTGGCACGATAAGCCCAACAAATACTCGCTAGGATAGGCTCGAAAACATGCTCTGATACCATGTTACGAAGTGGACTTTAAGCCTAACTCAAGCCCATAAAACCGGCTCATAAGGTTGAGGTTTGCACCCACTTATATACAATGAAAGGCTCTAATCTCTAGTCGATGTGGGATCTCCAACATATAATAAAGTATAATAAGATATATTATGTAATAATATTTAGTTATAAATTTATATAAAAAAAAACATAAAAAGAAACAAAATATATGGTGAGGACTAAATAAAATGTAATTTATATATTAGTTAAATGTGGATGAAAGATAATATATAAAATTGAGATAAGATAAATATGATAGCAATGAAAATACTACTAATTTAGAAAAGATTTGATGGTGTTGCCTTCAAGCACCTCAATTTAATTTATAGGAGAGAGGGTTGAACATTTTGTAACCAAAATTTGAAAATTCAAAATAAAACTCTCCAATGAGAAGGTGTCATGTGGAGTCATGCTTTCTATGTTGAGCTCACACTTTCCATGTTAAATCCTCTCCATTCCTAAGTTTTCATGTGGACGTCCATGTGCTCCATGCGGTAATTTTCGTCCTCTAATATACCCTAGACGTTTTAGGATTATATTAGACTCAAAGAAACCTAATTGCTACCTTAATTAGTCACTTTTAAGCCTAACTAGACCTATTTTACTATTGGCAAAAAGACAAGCACAAAAACCTATGCTACTTGGTCCAAATATTTTTTCCAACTATTTTATGCTACTAGGTTCAATACATGGGCCATGAAATCCTAAAAAACTTTATACAATTATTTAAGTTAAAGCTTGTCCCAAAAATAATGTTGACTAGTCAGCAAACACTTAGTCTTCTTGTGTTCTTATGACCAAAGCTCTAGTTTATGTTTTGATGACTTGGAGGTCTTCTTGGATATTTTTGTACATTCCTTCATCCTAGAGTTGTCCTTTTGATTGGGCCTACAAAAATAAACAAAAGCCCAATTAGACTCATGTGCAAATAAATCTATAAATAACCTCTAAGTCTTCATCCTCCTTATTATGTGGATGTGTGTGGTTGAGGGTTCTGCCATCATCCCCTCCTTCTTGAGAGGATCTGTCCTTAGATCTACAGGGTTGATCTCGAAAAACAGTCATATTCCTGCTTTGAAAACTATGCTCGTCCTCCAAGATCAAATGACTATTTGTTGGAGTCATCAAACAAATCAAATGAGTTAGTTTCAGCAGTTGTATAAAATCAGTCTTATTAAGTTGTCATTCCTTTTGTTTTTCTATTGTTTTTGGCAACTTTTCACAATATTTCATTAGAGAGGAGTACATAATTTTCTTTTCCAAGCTTTTCCTCCCTTGTTTTAGATTTTTATTACTAGACTTTTTAGACACTACCTTTTGTTCTAGAAGAGCTAGTGTTTTTCTAGTTTTATTTTCTGTTTTAATCTTATTTCATCATCTAACACCTGAGAAGGTTTTAAAGGATAAAAAGATATTTATTTTTTTTCATGTGTGAAGGTAATCTTGTTGGTACAATCATTATGTGTGGAGTTTTTAGCAAATTGCCATGGTCGTCTCAATAAAACATGACAAGTTTCCATAGGCCTATATCACATAAAATTTTATCATTATAGATGCTTACAGATAACTCAGCCTTCACTTGTTGGTTAACTGTTAATTCCCTTGTTAGCCACTGAAGCTTATAAAGTTGGAAATGGGGAATAATAGGAAGATTAACTTTTCAACCAGTCTAGTACTGCAACAATTATAGCACGACCCACCATCCACAATGAGAGAACAAATATTTTCTAAAATTTTACGTGTGTGAAATACATTCTCTCTTTGTGAATCGGATAGAGGACTAGACTAATTGTCAGGGTTACGCTGAATCATGAGCAATCCACCCTCACAAGGATAGGTTTTTTACTTATTTTATCCTCATTTTCTTTTTTAATTTCATTTGTACTTGGTCCTTTACCACTTGTGAAGGCGTTAAAGGATAAAGTACAAACTTTTTTTCCCTGTGGGTAAAAGTTATCTCGTTGGTAAAACCATCATGGGTACTTTTCTTGTCAAATTACCATGGTTTTCCCAATAATATATGGCAGGCTTCCATGGGTGCTACATCACGTAAAACATCATCTTTGTAATTCCCCACAGAAAGTTTGACTTTTACATGCTTATCTACAGTTAAGTCCCCATTTTCATTAAGCCATTGAAATTTATAAGGTTTTAGGTGAGGTATAACTTGTACATCAAGCTTTTCAACCAACCTAGTGCTACAAAAGTTGCAGCAAGATCCATTATCCACAATGAGAGAACAAGTGTTTTCTAAAATTTAACATCTTGTGTGAAAGATGTTCTCTCTTTGTGTTTCATGTTTCATGCTAGGTTGATTTGTTGAAGGTTCTTTTGATCATCAATAATTCCCTCTCACATGGATATGCTCCCTCACTTTTCTCTTTTTCCTCTTCCCTGCTAGACTTATCCTCTTGGCTACTATATTCATCCTTACCTCTTAAGATCATAGTTCTCCTATTTGGGCATTGGGATGCTACATGGCCTCTACATGCTACATGTTTCTAGTGCGGGTTTGTGGGGTAGACACATCCTTTCCTAGGCTTTTGGGAGTTTCTTTAGATTTATGTTTTGAGAAACTATCCTCCCTTTTCTTTTTATACTCTTTCTTGGGATAAGAGTTAGAGTAAGAACTCTCCTTGCGACTTAACCCTTTTCTCAAAATTTGTTGTTCAATTTTTATGCAAAGTTGGATAAAGTCATTCAAGTCCATATAACGCAAGAGTTTCACTTTATCTCTTATCTCAAGATTGAGTCCACTAAGGAACCTAGCTATGGTGGTGGGTTCTTCCTCCCTAATAGATGTTGAACCAAGTGGTGTTCAAGCTTTGAAGAATCCAAACCCTTTGAAGGATGTTGAAGCCTCTGTTGTGCTTGGTGTTGCTGTGTTGGTTTAGCTTAGTTCTGGGGTAGTTTATATGTTGTAATCCACCCTTTGATTAAATCTAAAGCATTAGCAATCTCAATCTTTGTGAAAGTAAAATGTTTTCAAACTAAGTTAAAACAACCGATTGTTTTGTCGAAACAACCGATTGTTTATACTTAGGTGTTTTGAGAAAAAGATTGAAAACTGATTTTAAAATGGTTGAATTGTTAAGAACCAAAACAACCAATTGATTCGAGGAAACAACCGATTGTTTGTTTTGGGACCATAACAGAAAAACTATTTTATCTTTGACAGAGCTTTAAATGTTTTAACTGCTTACGCTCCAGTCATTAAATGCTTTGACCAATCTTTTAATGCAATTTAAGAGTTTGTTAAGATTTGATAACAAACTACATCTTTGAATAAATTCAGAAAAACAGATTTGACAATTAATCTTTGACAAGTTTTTGCTAAGAGTTTTTGAGTTTTTAAAAGAGCTGAGATTGTAAAGAGTTTGTGATTGATCAAAGTTGTGGATTAGGATTCTGCTTGTATTGATTTCAGATTATCTTCTGTAACAAGTATAATCCTTGTATTCTCTGTGAAACAAGTTTCGTTTCTGTGTTTGCTAAGATTGGCTGTGTGTTCTTGAGGGGATCAAGATCAACAATCTTGGTGTAGGTGTGTTGGCCACGGAGAGTGTGTTTCTTGAGGTGTTCAAGGTCATTCTCTTGGTTGTTGTGTAAGTGATCAAGGTGTGGTTGCTTAGTGGATTTCCTCAGGGTTTCTGAGAAGACTGGATGTAGCTCTGGGTTTGGAGTGAACCAGTATAAACAACTGTGTACAATCTCTCTATCTCTAACTCTTTAAATTCAGTTTTATTTGTTGTTTGCTGGTATAAACAACCGATTGTTTCTGTGAAACAATCGATTGTTTTTTTGGTACTACAACTTTTACTTGCTGTTTTGGCGAACTGGATTTCTGAATCAATTGTTTCCTGAGATAAATTCATTCTTGTTTTAAAAGTTTATGAAAATCCTCTTTAAACAATTCACCCCCCTCTAGTTTAAAGTCATCTATTCTAACAATAGAGGCTCTCATCATGTAAAGCTCCATCTTTTGCCTATACTCCTCTACACTCATGTTCTTTTGTTGGAGTCTTTGGAGCTTGTCCATTAACTCCCTATTGTAGTAAGAAGGAATATAGCGGCGTCTCAAGGCTCCCCTAAGGTCATTCCAATATTCTATGAGAGGGTCTTTGTGGAGGCGCATATCTCTCTCTAGGGTTGTCCACTAATACATAGCATTTCCTTGAAAGCTTAAAGTGGCTAAGGGTACCTTCCTCTCCTCACTAACATGATGGCAAGCAAAAAGTTGTTCTACTTTCATTTCCCAATATAGGTAAGTTTCAACATTTTCCTTTCCATAAAAATGAGGTAAGTCTACCATAGTCTCCTTTTGGCTTTCTCTTCTAGTTCTTCTAGGTGGAGGTTGATAATATTTATTAACTCTAAGGATGTGTTGGATTAAGAAGGAGATTTGTGGGGATTTGAGGGAGTGAATGTGCAAGGATTTGAAAAGATGTGAGGATATATGAGGTTGTTTGGATTGAGGGATGTTAGAGTGAATTTGTGAGGATGATTTATTGAAATTTGTGAGTGATGTGATGGTTGAAAGGGAATTATAATTTTTTTTAAAGGTGTAAAATGTAAATTTACAAATTTACCCTTGTGTTTTAAAATATTTGAATAATGAAATATGAGGTATTTTTTTTAAATTTCAGTTTCAACTAAAAAATAAAATGATAATATTCATAATTGTAATAATTTTTAGATGGAAAATAATGAATATATGTAAAAATTGAAAATTATTACATAGAAATAAATTATTGAAATATTCATAATTTTAAAAAATAAAATATAAAATAATTTTGCATCAAATTTAAATAATAGTAATAATTTTATAATAATGTTTGAAAATAATAATAATTATTCTATACATTTTTTTATTATATATAATGTTTTCTTATTATAATTTTATTTTATTATTATTAGTGTTTAATAATTTTATTTATATTCTTTTAATATTTTTGAAAATTATTTTATTTTATTATATAATGGAATATATTGTGTATATAATAAGAATGGATTCTGCTTCTACATATAGTGCATGAAAATTGATTTCACCACAATTGGAGAATCGATTTTGCCTTGAGAATTGATTATCCATTTCTTATAACAACTATGAGAGTCATCTCTTTTTTTTTTTCTCTCTCTCTCTCTCTCTTATAATAATTACGAAAATCAATTTTGTTCAACAACAAAGCAAAACAAATTTATTTCACTCACCTGTAGTGCTTTTCCTATGCTTTCTTCTTCCTCTTTCTCAACCTCACAACCTTCAACAAATTTAAGAACCTCTCACATGCACACACACTTAAAGAAATAAGGGTGTTACAGTAACTTTGAAGGGTATACATGTATGCACCTTCTCATCCGCGCTCATCCTTGCATATATGAGGGAAGAAAAAAAATAAAGACTCACTCCCTCATCCGTCTGCACATTTTCCTTTACATCAGTTGATCCAAACATTCAAGTCATCCGCTCGCACGTTCGCTTCAAAAGTCGATCAACGAATCCAAACAATGCATAAGACCCCCCTCAGCATGTGAGTCACTCGACCTAGAACTAGATGCATGTGGAGATTTTTTTAATTTTATTAGGTATTCATCTTTCTCTCTTACAATTTTCAAATCTTCTTCCAATATTGCAAGATGGGCATCTCTTTCTTTTTTTTATCTTCCAAAATTTGAGTCTCATGTTGCAATTGTCTAAGTGATAGTGATTGAAAATCTCTAGCCAATTGTTTTAAAAGAGATTTTGTGGATTTTCACTTGCCTGTCTCAATTTGTGAAGCAATGGTTTAGCTCACAACCCAATCTCACAAGTCGCTCTACACTGGAAAAAATGAATGTATATCACAAATATTGATACACAACTATAAAAGTGTTTCGGTACACTTTGAATATTTGTTTGTATTCTTGTTGTTGTGTTTATCACCTTCAAGGTCTTTATACATTCTTCATAAATGTGACCATTAAAGCTTTGCATTCTTCACTCTTTCATATAGCCGTTAGACGCTCAATATAGAAACAATTGATTATGATTGATCTTTGTGTGTCTTGAACATGTAAGACATTTTAAATTCTTTCCTTATACTCCTCAAATATGAACCTTAAGGCTCTAATTCTCTTTACTAGAATATCTGCTTAAACATTTCACGTTGTTCTTCTCCTTGAATATGCTAGATGCTTGAAATAGAAACTTCTGCTTTGATGCAACTTGCGTGTTCTCAGATCAATATAAGCTTTTCAAAATGTTTCTTTAACTGAATGTATTTGAACTTTGAAGCCAGAATCAATTCTGCACTTGAATGTTTCCTTTACTTTATTGTTCATCATCTTCTATGTATTAGACGCTCAATAGATAAATATTGCCTTTGATGAAATATTCATGTCTTTAACCACTTTTTGTTCCTCAAATAGTTTCTTTATCTGAAGAAAATTTGACTTGAGGATTGAATGTTTCTTGACTTTAATATCTTCTCTAGCATTATTCATTTCCTTCTTCATATCATACGCTCATAAAGGAAAGTTCAAATTTGTGTTCAATACGTTGTATCACTTGTTTATGTTTTGAATAATCATTCTCTTTGTATATTTTCGTTCGTATCTCCTTGATAATACTTCACTCTTAATCTACACAAATCTCACTTATCAACTTCATCTCTTTCCTATTGGGCACTCAATAAGGAAACTTTGAAATATAGTGTTGTGATGCCCAATTTGCACGACCAAACACTTGTCTTCCTAAACCACTACATCTACTTAAAATTCCATTTGGTCCTTCTACTCATATCTCCATTCCATTCTACATCCAAAAATCCAATGCAAACTAGAAGGATGAGCTACATCATTTAGTATTATAGTCGAGGTTCACAAGTTAAATTCTCCTACTTCTACCTTGTATTTTATTTAAATCCGTGTTGTTTTCTTGCAATTTGAGTTGTCTTGAACTATATTTGATCTTGTTTCATAGTTTATTTTGTTTTTAATTGAGGTTTAATCAATTCAAATTTTAAATTCTACCTTGAACTTTCCATATCATGAGTTTAGGATTTCAACTATGTATTTCGTGTGTGATTTTGTGTTTTTGAGTTTTATTTCAAATTTTAATTGGTGCATTCAATTTAATTTTGAGTCATTCTGATTTTGAAATTAATTACAAGTTGTCTCAAGTCATGTGAATCCAAATTGTCTTCAATTCCGTGTAGTACATTTCTTCACATTTTATTTCCTTGCTTTATCTGAGTCTCTTAACATACATTTATGTGCTCTAAAATTTGTGTGCATTTGAGTGTTTTTAAATTCTGAATTTGAGTTCTATACTTGTAAATATATCTATAAAAAGTTCTTAGATTTAGATTTTATATTATGTCTTGAGTCATCTTTCATAATTTTGTTGAAATTCCTTAGGATTCTCACTAATCATTTTTCATATTTTGTAATTTGGCTGAAAACAAATTTATTACATGATGAATCTGAAGAATGTTGATAAGCGGTTATGGATCTGAAACAAGTAAGGTGTGAGGAACAATCTTTAGAAAAGGCACATCTAAATTCAAAAAGAAAAAAAAATAACATAAATATGAAAAGCCAGATATTGAAACATCTCAGTGCAATTTCATTATGCCCAGCACATTGAACCTGAAATGTTTCATTGATCATTTTTTTCCGTTACCGTATTGACCTGAAATCAATGGAAAATGATCTTAAATTTTGAGGATTAAAATTTTAAAACCAGATTATTTTTTGATTAAAAAAATATAAATCTGGCAAGTCACATTGCACAATTTCTTAGTTGATTGGTTTTGTTAATCTACTCTAGATCCTCTCTTAGGTTTCAGAATTTTATGTGATTCCTTTTGTTGTGTGCTTTAATTCTAGCTTGTCAATTCCTTCTAAAATCTGTGTTTGTCAAATCTATAATCCATTTGAGAAGTCCAAATTGCAAATTGAGCTTTTGTTAAATTTTAATTTCTTAACCTCTTCTTGAGTGGATGACATCTTTGGTTATTAAGAGTGGTGATTGATTAAGTCATCAACTTGACAAGGTGAAAAATAGATAACAAATGTTGAATTCCCTAAGGAGAGCAAGCAAGTGGACGATTTGGAGAGGAGAGACAAACACTAGGAAGATTAGCATTAGGATATTATAATTGTAAAATTTTGTGATGTATTTTTTTGAGTTGTAATTGTACTAAACCTTTAATTAGTGGATTAATAATTCGATTAGACGGTGAATGTGTCTCAAAATTCCAAAGGTGCCATTGAGTCTCACCTAAGAGTTGTGTAGTTTAAATTTTTTGCAAGCTTAATTTCTAGTGTTTTTTAAGTTTCTTTTATTTTTTAGGAAGCATCTTACTTGTGTTTAAAGCAATTTTTATTTAGAAAGAAATTTGTGAAGTGCACTTGAAAAGGGTATGACTAGGAAAGACTTGGTATTTAAATAATCCATAGTGATCCACTTCCCTTTCCTGTGAACTTACCTTCTGTGTTGAACTAAACTTCTTTCTTAGAAAAATTCTTGTAAAACAACTTCTTAAAGATGTTTAAGCATATTTCGTTAAGTAAAAGGCAAAATGAAGTTTTGAAAGAATGAGATGTCATTCTTGCCGGAGAAATTTAGAATCTTTCATCTTAGAGAAGAAATAAAAGAGCTTATAAAAATAGGAAGAAAATTTATCAAGAGAAAAAGAATTTATAAGAAAAGAGATAGAGTTTAGAGAAAAAGTACAATCTCTTAGAAAGAAAGAAAAAGTTCAATCTAAAAAAGATTAACATGAGGTAATTCAAACTATAGAGAAATAAATAATACAACCTCCTAAGAACCTAGAAAAAGAAAGAAGAGAGAGAAAAGAAAAAGAGAGAAAAGAAATTTTGAACTCCTCTTCTTAAAATAAATCTTGTGTTGGTTTGCCAAGAGAAAATAAACAATTTCTGGAAAATGGCAACCTCATAGGATATAATAAATAAATAAAAATAAAGCTTATTATGAAAACATGTACTTCTATTATAAGTATGTCTTTTAGAAGTCAAAAGTTTCTTAATTATTCCTTGAAGATCTTTGTTCTTCTTGAAAAAAATTGTAAATATACCAGTTGATCTGTTTGGTGTTTGATTTAGATGGGCCTTTGATCCTGGAGGATAAACATAAGTCCCAAGCAATAATAACACTGTTGTCTGGAATCAACCCTGTAGATATGAAGATAGATCCTCTTAAACGAGAAGAGATGATGAAAACCGTCCAGCCACAAACAACCACATAATAGGGAGGATGAAGACCTATAGTTTGTTTATGAACTTACTTGAAAATATGATCCTAATTGGGCTTTTGTTTATCTTTGTAGGCCCAATCAAGAGGATAACTATAAGATGAAGAAATGTACAAAGCATATCCAAGAAGACCTCCAAGTCATTAAAACATTAACTAGAGTTTGGGTCAGAAGAACACAAGAAGACTGAGTTTCAGCTAACTTCATAAGAGACTAGACAACATTATTGTTGGGCCACCAAAGTTTAGCTTAGATAATTGTATAAAGTAGTTTAGGATTTCATAGGTCATGTATTGGGCTTAGTAACAAAAAATAATTGGGCTAAGAAGTGTAGGTTTTGAACCTACATTTGGACCAAGAGTAGAACATGGTTAGAATAGGTAGCATGAGCCATCTAAGGTTACATTTGGGCTTCCTTAAGCCTAATATAAATCATAGACGTTCTAAGGTAGCTACACACATAGGAAGGAACAAATTACCATGTGCTTTACATGGAGAACGCATGAAGAGTGTGACTTATTACATGGAACACTCTCATTGGCTCCTTTATATCTAAGGTTTATTTTGAATTTGACTCTCTTTTGGCTGACCCTAGCACAATAAATAAATGTGCTAGCCTCTTCATAGGATAGACACCTTAATCTCATTTTTGCACCTTTTAAAGTGAGTTGGCCTAACCTCTCAGTCTTCCTAAATCAATACATTTACTTCAAATTCCATTGGGTGTCATATCTCCATTCCATTCTAAATCCAATGCATGCTAGAATGAAGAACTACATCAAAAATCCCCAAAGTAACATTTATGTTATTAAGGAAATAACACCACTTAGATATCAACATTTCTTGATCTCCAGGCCTATTAAGAGAAAATAAGATAATGTTTAAGAGAGAGATATGTTTATTGATTATGCTTTTATTTCTCTCTATATATCTAGTTAACTATGAGGGTCAAAAAATCTTTGCATGTACGTTATTCTCATTTTAGCATAAACAAGGATCAATCTCAAAATTTACTGAAAGAGTGGTCCAAGAATCAAGTCTCGACTCCAAGCATAGAGAAGAAGGAGATAAATTATTCACCATGCACCATAGTATCGAAACAAGTATAATGTGTTTGGGTCGCTTAACTCTTGTAGTCAAGGGTAGTGGCTTCAACAACTTAAGTGTGGAGCTGTGAGAGCCTGAAGTCCAAGCACAAGCAGCAGGGAGAGAATGGAGAAGCATAAGTGAAGGGTGAAGCAAATGGAAGAGAGAAAAATGACATTGTTTGTCAAAAAGACTGTGTTGAAGGGTGAAGTAAAGATGTGATGAATTCAAAGGCTTTAACATTGTGCAACGATTCTTTAGTCAAATACACTATTGTTGTTAGACAAATATTTTTAATGTTTTAGCAGATATGTATGAGAAATGGATAAAATGAGTAGTGAAAGGACAAAAAAGACAATGAAGTAAAATATGAATGAAAACTGGGCCTCATGTGATTTTGGATATTTAGAAATATTGCAGAAGGAGTATCCAAAATCCGTCCTCTCCCGCCATGGCCACCAACACTCATTTCATCCTTTCACTCCCACCACGTTACGCCTTTTCTATTTCCTCTTCTTCTTTCCCGTTTCTTCCAACAAACACCACACTCTCTTTCTCTCTCCTTCGCCTTCGATCCCTTCCTCTTTCCCTCAATTTCCGTGCCTCCTTCTCCTTCAAGTCCCCTACCTCAACCATTCGCGCATTCTCCGACGCCGAGGAGGACGACGAAGAAGAAGATGACGATGAAGAAGAAGACGAAGATGAAGACGATGACGTTGCTGCCGACGAATACGACGACGTATCCGCTGATGCTCCCGACGACGATGCCGGTGTGTTCGCTCGCCACGACGGATTCAAGTGGCAGAGAGTCGAGAAGCTCTGCAACGAAGTCAGGGAGTTCGGCGCGGATATCATCGACGTCGACGAGCTGGTCTCCGTCTACGACTTTCGCATCGACAAGTTTCAGGTTCGTTAAACGTGTGTTCCTCTTCGTTACGAGAAATTTCCTCGGATTGAAACGTGTGTGGATGAGGTTTTTTTGGTTTGCTTGAGTTTCAGCGGCAGGCGATACTGGCGTTTCTGAGAGGCTCGTCGGTGGTGGTTTCCGCTCCGACGAGCAGCGGCAAGACGCTGATTGCGGAAGCCGCGGCGGTGGCCACGGTGGCTCGGGGACGGCGAATATTCTACACGACGCCGCTCAAGGCGTTGTCCAATCAAAAGTTTCGCGAATTTCGGTGTGCAATGATTAAAATCTGCATTTGATGTGTTTTGCTTTGGTCAGTGTGTAAATGTGAGGAAGAGTTACTGCTATACTATTTATTTGGAAGCTGAGTTGTTGCTGGTTTTTGTTGCGGATTTTCAGTGAGACTTTTGGTGACAGTAATGTTGGCCTTCTTACGGGTGATTCTGCCGTGAACAAGGATGCTCAGGTTTTGATTATGACCACGGAGATATTGCGCAACATGTTGTATCAGAGGTACATTGCATTCAAATATGGGGAAATTAGCTATTTGATACTTGAGTCTTTGCTATTGTGCTGTAGAAGTGGTTGGGGATTGTGGTTTTGTAATGTGTAGTTTCCAATTTCATTAATAGCTCTATATCGATGAGGCTGGTGCGAGATACTTAGGAAGTTGAGAAGGTCGTGTTGCACAAGAAGTTAGAAGTAGTTGCTGCATTGTTGTTTTGAGCTAGGAGAAGTTTAGTATACATATCCAGTGATTTTTATCTTCGGTGAGCTTTCTTTTAAGCTATCTTATTACATTTCCAAGTGACACCCCTAGAATACTTTAGTCAGGGATGTGATTGGTGAGTAAATTCTGGAATTTAGTATTCCTAGAAATACTTTTAAAAAAAGTAGAAGTGGGAATGGAATTTAATAGGTAGCATAGAAATGAAATTTACTATATATACCCATGAAATTGCAATGTACCCAGCCCTCCACATTTAAATATAAAGTAAAACAAGATAGTACTACTTTCATTGGAATCAACAATACCCAAGAGTGCTTTTTTAAAGCTTATGAAAAACTTGGGAATGTAACATTTCAAAGTTCACATTCGTATTGAAACAAACAGACTCTAACCTTGTGTTTAACAATTTGATTATGACAATGTCATCGTCACTGTTATTTGTTCCCAGATGAAGTTTTATTATTATTATTATCTGTTCTGGCTCAAAGACTTTTCTGGATTATATTAAGTTTGAAGAGTTTATCTTTCTCCTTGAACTTTGAACCGGTCCAAATAAAATTCGATCCCTTTTTCTTCTAATGTCCTTCCTTTTTATTAGGCCTTGAATAAAAACTGAAAAGTCCCTATAACAGCAAAACAGATTGATTATCTTCTAAGGGTCAATTGTAGGTTTTTTACTAGAATTGTGATTTGAGAGGGTTGTTATTCCATGAATATAGCTGAGATCAAATGAATCACTTCCTGTGATCCCCCTTTCTGGGTATAGGCAAGGTTTTAGGATGATTGCTGCATTTTATTTGGTGGTTTCTTTATCGCCTCAATCCTGTCACGTGATGTTACCTTCAGTCATTATTTGACGTAGGACGTTCCAAATCCGAGATTCATACCCCGTATGGATTTTTTTCCGTATACCCACATAGTTATGAGCCTTCCCAAATTCCGGATAGGCCCAGGATGGCACATTATCAAATTGATTCTTTGATCCTATCTCCTCTACTTTCGGTGTTGATAATTTGTCATTTGTATCAACATTTGCGAACATGAGTAATTATTGACTGCTGCTTTTCTTGCAGTGTTGGTAATGTTTCTTCTGGACATGGACTTGTAAATGTTGATGTGATTGTTTTGGATGAAGTTCATTACCTTAGTGACATATCTCGCGGTACAGTCTGGGAGGAGATTGTAAGCATGAGTTATTCTCTTTTGCATGTTACATAAGTTGCTCAAGTTTTCTTATTTATTCATGCATGTTTGGACTAAATCTGCAGGTTATTTATTGCCCAAAAGTAGTTCAACTAATTTGCCTGTCAGCAACTGTTGCAAATCCTGATGAGTTGGCTGGCTGGATTGGTCAGGTATTCAGATTGTGCTGGTGATGTAAGATAAGAAACGGATCACTAGAGAACCAGTTACCCTGCATAATATATAAATGAAGGACAACGAAATGAAACTTACAATTTAGCTAAAAATATTCATGTCCTACAATCAAGGATAATGACATGTTAATTTTGTTGAAGCATCTAGATTATGGATGGTATTGTATTATTTTTATGTATTTGTACTGTATTTAATAAAATGCCAAGCTTCAAATTGGGACTGAAAACCTGCTTAAATTTGACAAGTGTCAAGCATGTAACATCAGTTTCAGCATAAAGCTTATGTCACCATCGAAGATTTTTTTCTGTTCTTAGGCATGAAAGATTTTTCACAATTTAATTGGAAACATCTGTAAATTTTAATTGTAGATAATTCATTTAAATATTTCCCTGGCCAAATATTGTTTTTAAGGAATTTATAGAGTTGATCATGTTGATGGACTTTTGGACAGTTCGGGATATGTAACATAGATTCAATGCTTGAAATTGCTAATATTCTATCCATTTTTCAAGTACAGGATCCTGAACTCTGCAATTAATGTGATGCTTTGTTATTGAACTTTATTTATTAAATTTGTTTTCATGCTATATTTGGGGAGAAAGGACTAGTTAAATAAATTACGTCATTTTATGTAAAATTAGCTCCCTTTAGAGTGACTTCTATAATTATGGTTTCATGTTGTGTGATGTAAGTTTATCACAGGTATTGTGTTCAGTACAGTTTCATCTTCCCTGACTGATGGAACTGTATCTAGTGAAAGAATTCAAACAGCAAATTAAATATAGTTTTCTTTAATTTTATTTGGTTATCTACCTAGGCTGTAACCTCTGCAAAATGTTTTGGCTTTCAGATTCATGGTGAAACTGAATTGGTAACATCGTCAAAACGCCCAGTTCCATTGACTTGGCATTTCTCTATGAAGAATTCCTTATTACCACTTCTTGACGAGAAAGGAACACATATGAACAGGTGCTATCTAGGATCCTCATTGCATTTATTCAGTTTAGTTGTTATGTGTTACATATATATTCTATATCTGTAAAAGCCTTTTTTATCGGTAAACTTTCCTATTTGTTTTCATTTTACAACATTAGAATTTCATGGTAATTGGAATTGCTAATGGCCTAAGAGTCAAACTTGTTTGAAGTTGGTCTCTGGCAGTTATACTTTCTGTCTTTTGGGTATGTGTAAGTGTTCATATTGGACCTACTATTGGTTAGTTCTAAAACCCAATTTAAGCAGCAAAAAGAATCAATTTTTGTTATTTATGAGCCCCAGGTGCATGTTTGGTTTTGGCGTTTGAAAACCCAGATCTAGTTTTGGATGTGACAAATTAAAGTTACTCAAATTAGATTCCTTCGGATATGGGTAGAGGATTCACGTTTGACTTGATCTGATGTGAAACCAAACAAGCACTAAGTTTGATGACGTCCTTGCCAAGTGAACTTTTTTTTTCTAATTCCACATAATACTCCCCCTAACATATGCATACGATGGAGGATGTCTGGTTATGGGATAGAACTAAATATTCGACACTGAAATTTAGATAATTGAATTGTGGATGCTGATCATATGATATGTTAAAGGCTGCTGTTCAAAGGTGATTATTCCAAGTATTTCCTGGCCCACAGTGACACTTATTGTCAATATGGGGCTGACGAGAATGGTAAGAGGCTTGGATTAGCATGAAATATGGATTTGGCTGCTCTGAAGTGCAGGAGTATAATGCATAGTGTGCTTCAATAACAATAGCTGACAAGGTTAACTGAATGAATTTTTGTCTATTAATAAGGCAAGGGCTGATATCCCTGAGATATTTTGCATAAAAGGCTACCATTGTATCCAATTTAGGTTAGTACTAGTGTTGTTAACTAGTGATTGATCAAGCAATGTTGTGGACTGTGGTAGTGATTGTTGCAGCATCAATGTTCGTATAGAATTGTTTAAGCAAACAATACATCAATGTCAGTGGTGGTGGCGGTCTGCAGCAATAGCTTTGGTGGCATAATTCGTACTATTGATTGTGATAGTTATTTATATATTTGATATGATCAATATGAGAACACTAACATAATGATAACTGCACAGTTCTACGGAATTGATTAATGGTTGTTTTATAGTGAATATACAAGTATCAAGTGTTCTTTCAAAAAGAAAATGTGAAGGATATAACTATTCTGATATAATATAGATAGCAACAAAAGTGAACTGCTATGAATTATTTATTTTTTAGCAACTGTAAACAACTAAATAATGGAGATTGTCATCTTGTTTTATTTACTGAATCGAATAAAAATGGAAACTTAGTTTCTTCTTTTATTTAAAGCAGGAAGCTGTCATTCAATTATTTACAACTTCAAGCTGCAGGGGCTAAAGCTTACAAGGATGATTGGTCTAGAAAAAGGAATTCCCGGAAACGGGGATCACGCTTTAGCTACGATAGTGATGATAGCATGTTTGAACAACGTTCTCTTTCAAAGAATGATATAAATGCCATTCGTCGATCACAAGTAAGGCCTCGGAATCAAATTCTCTTTACACTCCGTACTCTATGATTATATGGGACATCTGTTCCCCGTCTTTCATAACTTACTATCTTCATGTTGAAGTGGTAGCATGGGATTTTTACTCCTTTTTATGTATCCAATAATCATTCATTAATATTGAATGTACAATCTAGGTTGTGATATCCACTTGGGCTAACAGCACTCTTATTTTGTTGAATAAATAAGATTGATGTATTTTGTATTTATAATAATGGGCATACATTCTTATGGAGTATGTTCTTAATCTTTTTCAGGTTCCTCAAGTAATTGATACATTATGGCAACTTCAGTCCAGAGATATGCTGCCAGCTATTTGGTTTATTTTTAGCAGGAAGGGTTGTGATGCAGCTGTGCAATATCTAGAAAATTGCAAACTTTTAGATGAGTGTGAATCAAGTGAGGTTGAACTAGCCTTGAAGAAGTTCCGCAAGCTGTATCCTGATGCTGTCAGAGAATCATCTATAAGAGGACTTTTGCAAGGGGTTGCCGCACATCATGCTGGATGTCTACCTTTGTGGAAGGCATTCATAGAAGAGCTGTTTCAAAGAGGACTTGTTAAGGTTGTTTTTGCTACAGAAACCCTGGCTGCTGGAATCAATATGCCTGCCAGAACAGCTGTTATTTCATCCCTCAGCAAAAGGGGTGATAGTGGGCGTATACCATTAAGCTCAAACGAACTGCTTCAGATGGCTGGGCGTGCAGGACGCAGAGGCATTGATGAAAGTGGTCATGTAGTGCTCATCCAAACTACTAATGAAGGTGCTGAGGAGGGCTGCAAAGTTCTTTTTGCTGGACTAGAGCCTCTAGTGTCACAGTTTACTGCTTCATATGGAATGGTTTTGAATCTTCTTGCTGGTGTGAAAGCCATTCAGTGGTCAAATGAATCAGGTAACATGAAACCTTCCACGGGGAGAACTTTGGAAGAAGCTAGGAAATTAGTTGAGCAGAGTTTTGGGAATTATGTTAGTAGCAATGTAATGCTGGCTGCTAAAGAGGAACTTGATAAAATTGAGAAAGAAATTAAGTTGCTGATGTTAGAAACTACTGATGAAGCTGTAGATAGAAAAACCAGGAAGGCCTTAGCACCACGGCAATACAAGGAAATTGCAGAATTGCTGGAAGATTTAAGATCAGAAAAGCGTGTTCGGTCTAAATTGCGCAAACAGGTGGAAGCAAAGAGAATGTCTGCCCTGAAACCTTTGTTGGAGGAGCCCGAAAGTGGACATTTACCATTTTTGTGCTTGCAGTATAGAGATTCTGAAGGAGTTGAATATTCAATTCCTGCTGTGTTTTTGGGCAAGGTTGACTCCCTCGATGCTTCAAAACTCAAAACTATGATTACTTCTGTTGATTCTTTTGCATTGAATTTAGCAGAAGTAGAGCCAAGTGTTGCAGATTCTGCTGCACGGAATAAAGATCTTAAACCTTCATATCATGTGGCTCTTGGTTCAGATAACACTTGGTATCTATTTACAGAAAAGTGGGTTAAGACGGTATATGGGACAGGCTTTCCTAATGTTCCATTGGCTCAAGGGGATGCTCGACCTCGAGAAATTATGAGCACTCTCCTTGATAACGGTGATATGAATTGGGATAAGCTTTCTCACTCTGAGCATGGTGGTTTATGGTTCATGGAAGGATCTCTTGATACATGGTCTTGGAGCTTAAATGTTCCTGTTTTGAGTAGCTTGTCAGAAAATGACGAGCTACTACTAAAGTCTCAAGATTACAAAGATGCCATTGAATGTTACAAGGATCAGAGAAATAAAGTTGCACGGTTGAAGAAAAAAATATCTCGTAGTGAAGGCTATAAAGAATATTTTAAAATTCTAGACGCAGTCAAGTTTGTTGAGGAGAAAATCAAGCGCCTGAAGAATAGATCTAAACGTTTGATTAATAGGATCGAACAGATTGAACCCTCAGGTTGGAAGGAGTTTATGCAGATTAGCAATGTCATTCATGAAATCAGAGCCTTAGATATTAATACACATGTCATATTTCCACTTGGTGAAACCGCTGGTGCAATTCGAGGAGAAAATGAGCTATGGCTTGCGATGGTTCTTCGCAATAAAATTTTACTAGATCTAAAACCTCCACAACTCGCTGCAGTGTGCGCAAGTTTAGTGTCTGTGGGTATCAAAGTCCGACCCTGGAAAAATAACAGTTACATTTACGAGCCTTCCGCAACTGTAACCAAATTTATAACCTTATTAGATGAACAAAGAAATGCCTTATTGGCATTGCAGGATAAACATGGGGTGACAATCACTTGCTGTTTGGATAGCCAGTTTTGTGGCATGGTTGAGGCCTGGGCTTCTGGGTTGACTTGGAGAGAAATAATGATGGATTGTGCAATGGATGATGGCGATTTAGCTCGTCTCCTTCGCCGGACCATTGATATCTTAGTTCAGATTCCAAAGTTGCCAGATATTGATCCATTGTTGCAGCGCAATGCAAAGGCTGCTTCTGCTGTCATGGATCGGCCTCCGATAAGTGAACTTGTGGGGTAATCTCTCTCTCTAAAACCATTTATTTGTAGATTTTGTATAATTCATTTTTAACAATGCTTTTATGATGTTATTATCATCATTAATATTATTATTAACAAAAATTTATGGGAATGGAAATTGCTCCATTCCAATGTAAATCGAACCAAGCTGGTTTTCACTTGGGCTAATTCTTATTGGCATGATCATATCATTGTTGTTAAAAATACGTCAATTTACAATTTATATTAAATTAAAATTTGTATCCTTTAGGTAGATACGTAGTTTTTATTTGTATATCAATTACAATATTAAGTTATGATGTACTTGTATGGCGTAGGTGTCTTCTTCTGTAATAATGTAAAATATTTAATAAATTAAATCAAATTTATCAACTGTCGCAATAAGATTCATAATAATAATAAGTATTTTAAAATTATGAAATAGCAACAATAGTAAATTGATTGTAGAGAAAATATTAAATAAAAACTTAATTTATTAAATATTTGCTTGACTTCAATTAGTAGATATTTATAGTATCCTTCTCCAATTGCTATAGGTCTTAAGTTCCTCAACTCGGGAAGTGTCATGGTAAAAAATGTACAAATAATGTTTTTTGTTGTCAAAAACTTATTTTATATTTCTAGTTAATATTTATTTTAGTAAAAAGTACCAATTGAGGTAAACAATTATTTCAATTCAGGGCATTCTCAAAATTTAAGATTGTTAGTATAAGAATAAAATTTAACTCATGTTCCAAGATCATTTTATATTGATATCTAATCACTAGAGCGTTTTCAATTAAAGATGTTTATAATATTTATTTATAAACAAAAATGTTATTTTAATGTGGATTCTTTATGTATGAGTTGTTTAAATTTAAAGAGTTTTTAATTTTAAGCAATTTATATATGTGAGACTGGGATTTTTATTTTCAAGCAATTTCATTGAAGATGTAGTTATGAATTTATATGACTTTATGCTTTGTTTAATTTAGTAAAGGAAGTAGAAGACAGAAATCAAAATATAATGATTGATTGAGTTTGATTCCAAGAAATATAATGAAAATAAGGATTTAAATATATTCAAATGAAAGGGAGAATGTGTACCATAAATGGTATAAATATTCCAAATAAAAGTAACCATGATTAAAAAATAAGACTTTATTTTTCCGAAATAAAATGTTTCTTATATTTTTTTTTCTCCAATTTGAGAGAAAATAAATTTGTGCAGATCCCTTAAATTTTTCTTTCGCCTCTTATTTTTACTTGTACCAAATGAGTCAAAATACACTAGTCTTTTCTCCTTTTAAATTGATATGGTGTTTTTTTTTTTTGTTTATTTAGTTTAATCTCTATTTAAAAAAATAATTTAATCATTTATGCTTTTTAAAGTGATTTAATTCAGTTTTCTGTCGTTTTCAATTACACTTTCTTCTCTCTTTTTTCATCACAATTTACTTTTGGTTTCTGATCCGCCGGAGTTGTAACTATATCCAAACCTCCTCTTTCATTGGTGTTTTATAACATGTATTTACTATTAAAATAAAATATAATTAAATATTATAAATAATTAGTTATTTTGTTTCGAAATATTAAAGATATTATATACCATTACTTATTTTGATTTCTTTTATGTTCAATGAATTTTTTTTCCTTGTTATGGTATTAAAAGTGATTTTTTTTCAATCATCTCAATATTTTTTTTGATTTTCTCCCATGAATGTCATGGATGAAAACTTTAATGTCTCATGAGTGTTTTTAGTGGTATGATTATGTCTACTCTAAATGCTAGTCATTTTTATGATAAGTTAGTTTTTCTTACTATTTCTATCAATTCTTCTTTGTTTAAAGGTAGACAAATCATTGATTTAGGTGACAATACTCATATTGCTCATTCCTTGTCATGTTTTCAATCTAATAGATGTTAATTATAAGACTCTTATGTTACATGTTATTTTGTAGTAGTTATTAGTGTTGTTCAACTTTCTTCTACACTAGTGTTTTATAATGTTTTTTATGTACCTCAATTTAATTTTAGTTTGTTATTTGATCTCATGGTTGGTTTCTCATCTGAATCCACCATGCACAACACCTTAATTAGGGGAAGAACACCACTCATGCAATTCAATTTTTTTTTTAAATCCCTTATCCAATGTCAAAATTTTCACAAATTCTCCATCTTTAGTATTTACAAATTAACTAGATTATCACTCATTCGATGTGAACATTCTAATAAGTGATCCTTTATTTTCATTCAAGCATCCCAAAGTCAAATAAGAGGTGGCAAAATGAGATTGATTGATCTTATCAATTTTATTCCTTTAATATATTTGTGCAACAAGGGCATAAGACCAGTTCTTGGATAGATGTAAGTTGTGATTTTCATACCATTGACTATTGTCTCATGATGGAGTGATATTTTCTTCTCAAAATCTTCCAACATTAAATTAATGTAGTGAGTTGCACAAGGTGTCTAATACAACTTTTGTCTTATAATTTATTGCATTATCGATTAGAATTTAGATGACTTTCTCTTCTCTAATCTCCTCAACAACATCATCCATCATCATTAAATTTTTTCAGTTGTCTTCCATATGTCAGAAGCATAAAAAAGACTATCCCCCTTGGACTATTTACTAGAAAATTAAGTATAGTCATTCTTTTCTTGTTAATCCATCCATTTCTTTCCAAAATAATTTATGTTCTTCCATAATCATATTAGTCTTTTCAACCTATTGCTTATTTCACTTTAAGTTCATGATATGATGGTGGCTTAAATCTGACACCATGTTTAGCAACTAACTCAAGCACCCTCTTGAATTCTCCACTATTTGCTACATTCCAATGGAATAATTATTGTAGAAAAATAGAGCATTTTCTTGACATGTGTAACATCCTTTTTTACCAGTCTAACTATTATAACAACATCCAATATCTAATTAAATATTTACATATATATACATCTCAGTTATACACTATTTCAAAATATATTCATCTTCATAGAGATTTTAATATATACATAACTTAAAACAAAATATCAAACAAACATAAGTTGCTCCATCAACTTAGAGTTGACCTATATCACCGGAAAACATCACTTGTTCTTGTGTACATACACGACCATAACAAATACAAAAAATAAACACAACACAAACAAAAGGGTAAACTAACTATTTCTAAAACTTCTAATATAAATGTCATTTTAAATAACAAACACCAGTTTATCAATTCTCATACATTTTTTAAAGCAATCAAGTGTCTATAATGATTCAAAATTCATATTTCTCATGTCAAACTTCACTGGCCAACATATATAGACACTTGACTTTACTTCCGGAAGACTCGTGCATCGACTTAGACTCAGATATATGCACTTGTCATACTACCTCAATGTGAAATCCACACAACTATGCACATAATAATCTCAATATCATATAACCTCATATGACAGGGTTAATTCATATGACGTGTAAAACCAGATTATATTTCAAATCGCAAATAAAATCAAATCAATCTCTTTCAATTCCTCAAGATACCTCTTTCTATACGAATCTCTATTCAATGCACATTCTAAGTATCTCAACCCAATATTTTCTTTTTTGAAAATACTATGTCTTCATCACATTTTTCGTATCTCGTATCTCATAACACACCTAATCAAACCATTAAATCACACCAAAACTCAAAAATTCAATCAAAACAAATTTTATTTAAAAATCACATAAAATAAATAAAATAAAATATTTTCTATTAAATATATAATTGAATTCACATAAAATTTAATTTTAAAAAATAAACAATAATAAAACATAAGCAAATCTTAAAATTTAAGTTTTTTTCATTTTTTTAGCTTAAGCGAAAATGGGTCTCGCTTGAGCGAAAATAGACCCGAGAGCATCATATTTTTTCACTCATTTTTGTTTGAGTGAGAAATTTCTCTCTTGAGCATGATATTCATTAAAAGAGTTTCCTAAAAATTGATTTTTTAACATTTTTCACCAAAAATTTACAATCAAACTTGTATTTCATAAACCTATAATATTAAAATAAAATAAATTTAATAAGAATTATTGAGGTACTCTCAAAGAGCTAATATATCAACCTATATATCTATATATTCATTATCTTTGAATCAAAGTCACTCAAAATCAAACATCTAATACTCATAAATCGTTATACCTCAAAGGATTTATAATGCAATTCAATTCAATTCATACTACTATTCAACAGTTTCAATCTCATATAAAACACATTCAATAACTTATTTAGATCAAAATCAACATATACTATACAAAATTAACAAACTCAACAATTTCACATTAAATTTCAAGCAATACACTATTTTACCAAAAATAAATAAACTCTACAAGAATATTTGAACTTGGTGGCCACGTCGTCCTCCACATTCAGATCTCCTAGTCTAAGGTTCTATTTTGAGCAGGTGTGCTCTCAAATAGGTCCAATTCTACAAAGGCTTAAGGGTAGTTTAACTTGCACCACGAAGTCCATATCAAAGATCTAACTATATCACCAGAACTTTGAACTAACAAGGACTAACCCTGAAGCTAGAAACACCACATGTAAAGCCTATACCAAAGATAATCTAACAAGTTTAAAATTGACTTAAAGGAAGAAGGAGCAAAAATAAATTTACTTTAACTAAAATTTTGATAGAACAGTTATTCGCTGCAAAGAATTCAATAGTGGACTCTGATCGTTAGTATGATGAAAGAGGGGTTCAAAAAGTTAGAGAAAAGGCAGAGGAAAGAAAAAGAGAAAGTTTAGAGAGATGACGATTCTTTTAAAATGAAACTTGAATAACTGATTTTTCTATTTATATACTCTTTTCACTTTAATAATAACATATTCATGTGTCATTTTAAATGTACCACTTTTACTCCAAAGCTATTTTATAGGTCCTTACATTCCTTCCAACAAGAAAAATTTTCGTCCTCAAAAATTGACTTTACAGAAAAGAGATAGGGATAGGTTTCTCTAATGATTTCTTCTATTTCCCAAGTTGCATGAATAGACTTATCATCCCACCCTACTTTCACCATACTAATGGTCTTGCCTTTGAGCTGTTTGCTCTGATGATCTTCAATTCTAACTGGTTTATCCTCAAAATATAAGTATCTCCTTGAGTTGAACATCCTTCATCTCCAACACATTACTAGAATCAGATGTATACTCCCTCCGTTGAGACACATGGAAAATATTATGTAGGAATGTTAACTGGGGAGGTAAAGCAATCTCATAAGCTACTAAACCTAACATTATCAGAATCTGATAAGATCCAATAAAGTTTAGGAGATAACTTCCTTGATTTAATAGTTCGTCCTACACTCTCGGTAGGTGTTACTTTCAACAATACAGTCTCTTCAGTTGCAACCCCAACGGTCTTTTCCTCTAATCCACATAAAATTTTTGTCTACTTTGATAAGATTTTATCCTCTCTTGAATCTGCTTTACCTTTTTACTATTCTACTGAAGTAACTCTAACCCGACCAAAATCGTTTCGTCATTCTGATACCAGTACAAAGGAGTGTTGTTGCACTTCCTTTCATACCAAGCTTTATGTCATCCCAAATACCAAGATGATCAAATACACATTTATTCAACAACTTCTAAAGGTTGGATCGTTCTATCTGACTGTCTATCTTTTAGAGGATGATATGCATTGTTTGCCAAAAATCGGAAGGTAACCTAGAATCTCTATCGGAAACAATGTTGAAAGGCACTCCATGAAGTCTCACAATCTGATGGCAAATTTCATGAAGGTCTTCTTGAATCATGTAAGATATGGTGCGGAAGCTATGTATGAGTGTGTGCAAGATCCTCCTAAGAGTGGTGTTGATCTTGAAGGTGCATGATAGGTATGAATATAGGGAGGTTCGGCCAGCCCAAGGAAAGGTGAAGGATGTGAAGTTTAGAGCCTAGAGTTCTAGGGAGAAGCAAAGCTTGGCACAAAATGGCAGCATAACTTTACTCACAATAAACTTGAAAATACAAGGTGTAGGCTCCTCCTTTTATAGGCTAAGGAGGACCATAATGCAACCCTAATGCTAGCCAAATGAAATGTAAATGTGCACATGGCACATGGGTGCACATGGCACATGGGTGCACATGGCACATGGGTGCACAAATGAGCACATGGGGAGGGGTGTGTCTAGTTTTTATGCTCACCCCCTCCATGGGCTTTCTAGACCGGCCTTGGTAAATTTAGAGGTTTTTTTAGAAACTCTAAGTTTACCTAGGTTGGTCTTTTAAGTGCCAAAATTAATTCTAAGAAAATTACAAATAAAGTTCCTATGCTAATTTTGACAAGAAATTAAAGTCTACTCTACACTAGAGTTTATGGCATTTGAACATGTAAAAGAACGTCTTCTTGGATCCTCTTGGCCATAACTCTATGGTTGGCCCAAATCTACCCTTTGGTGGGCTTGCATGTGGGCTTGTGCTTGGGCCTCTTCCACCACAATCTCTTTGATATACAATTGTGTCAGTTTGGCTATAAATATCCTTAATTAATGTTATCATATGTTCAAAGCAAATACCACAACTGCTAACTCTAAGTCATGACTAACATAATTTCTTTCATGAACTTTGAGCTACCTTGAAGTATAGATCACTACTTTCTCCTCCTGCATCATAACACAACCCAATCTCCGGTGGCAGACATTATAGTCAAACTCAAAAGGTTTTCATGTATAAGTAGATTCAAGATTGGAAAAGTAGTTCAAATTTTTGGACGGAAAAGTAGATTCGTGTTTTTTCTCGGAAAAGTAGTCGAGATAAAAAAAGTATATATGTTTTGTGCTCATAAAAGTAGATCCAATTTTGGGTGAAAAAGTAGATCCATGTTTATGCTCGAAAAAGTATATCCGATTTTGGACGAAAAAGTAGATATGTGTTTGTGCTCGGAAGAGTAGATCCGAGATTGGAAAAGTAGATTTGATATTGGGCAAAAAAGTAGTTGCGTTTGTGCTAAAAAAGGAGAACTGATATAAAAAAGGTATATCATATTTTTGGACGGAAAAGTAGATTCGTGTTTGTCTAAAAAAATAGATCCGAGATTGGAAAAGTATATCCAATTTTGAGTGGAAAAGTAGATCCAAGATAAAAAAAAGTAGATCGATTCTGAAAAAACTATCCATAAAAAGATGTACATGAATATTTAAGTAAACACAATTTATTCATTAAGAACGACCTCATTCAAAACCCTTATATTTCAGGGAAAAGGGTGTCGTTGTATGTTCTAAGACAAGTAAATAAAATTGATCATCAAAGAAATAAAATTCAACTAAAATAAAATTTATGACTGGCTGCATTCCATGTTCTCGGGATTATTCCCCCGTCAAGAGTTTCTAGTTGATATGTTATGTAGTCCAACACTTCTATGATCTTGTATGGTCATGATCATTTAGGAGATAATTTATTTTCTACCTGATATGGATGAGCTCTTTGCAACACCAGGTCAACAACTTTGAACTTTTGGGGATTCACCTTGGTTTTATACCTCTTCTCGATCCTTCTTTTTAGCGCTTTAGAATGTATTTGAGCTTTGTCCCGGACTTCATCAATCAAGTCCAAGTTTACTCGTTGTCTTTCATTGGATGTCTCCGCGAAGAAGTTCTGCACTCTCTAGGAGCATTCCAATATTTCTACTGGATTCATAACATCCATTCCATACACAACACTAAAGTGTGTCTCCCGGGTTTACAAACACACCTACCACCATCTCTTTATTAGGGTTTTGGATGCGTACTAATACCGCACAAAAATGGTTAAGATACTCTTTGAGAAGTTCGCCTTCCCGTTGCCTCACATCGAAAAGGTCAGCCATCCGAGAAGGCTTCACTTTATTGGCTTAGAATTGTTCTTTAAACGCTCTTGCGAATTCCCGAAAGGAGGTGATGGATCTGTATGGAATTCCATTGAATCATTTGATAACGTTCCCGTGAATGCCCACAAACATTTTTCATCAGACTGAAAGGGGTTACTTTCGAAGTCATGAAGAGTGGTGGAATTGGCTCCTCCATTATCGCTTGTGAGAATGGTTGAGGATCTTATCTTGAGGAGGCATCCTGGGAACTAAGCCTCATGCCTCTTCTTGCTTGTCTCTGTTCCATAATTCTTTGTTGGTCCTTTTTAGTTCTTCATTTATTTTGACAGTGTCTTCCATCAATTTTCTAGAAGAAACTGTCTTTCCGCGTAGTCTTTATTGCTCTGCCTAGGCTTCTTCACGTAGACGTTCCCATTCTTGATGAAACCTTTCTTGTTTTGCCTGAGATTCTTTCTGCAGCTTGTCGCTTCTGACAGAACTCTTATGCTTGCTTCTTAGTCTCTTCATTATCTAGTTGAAGGAACTATATTGGTCGTACCGAAACAATTTCCATTATCAGTTTCAGGGAAGGTACATCGTCGCCCTTTTATGCTTAAACTCCTTGCCTAGTATTTCTCATGTTTGTTGATTGGTGTTTAATGTTTAGGGTTTGGGTGTTTGATGGTTGCGAGATCAATTTTCCCTGTCCCACGATGGGCGCCAAATGTTCTCGCCGAGCTGAGGTTGAAAACTTGAAGGTGGTCTCTAAGACGATCTCCTTAAAACTATTCCTGGATGTTTGGAAGTCATAATGAGATGAGGGAGGTTCCACCTGATGACAATACTCTAATGATCAAGTCAATGAGAGGATAAGATTTATCAATATAGTATGTATTGCTTGAATAATATTTATCTTAATATTTGGGGGTCATCATCTATTTATAGAACTTTTTTTGGCTAATCTCCTCCTATATGTCTTTTATCATCATAATAATATCACAACATATTTAAATAATAACAATCATATATTTTATTTTCATGCATCAATTTGTGAGTTTATAAGAAATAAAAACCATTTGAATAAAATATCTTTATCAATCAATATTTCATTAGTTTTTCTCGATTTACATGTAACTGAAAGATAAAGGATCATGATATCTTGAAAAAAATTTAGGAGATAAACAAAGGAACGAAAAATTCACTACCCTGTCAAAAAAATATCAAGTTTAAACATATTTAAACCTATCAACTACTTTCGTAATTATCACATTGGTTTTATATATGATGAAAACATTATAATTTATCCAATCAATGTCATTATCAATTTTGTATCAGATCAAGATCATTTATCGATTTTATATCCAATCAAAAACATATCGACGTTTATATAACCTTAACGATACATTTTTTGTTTTATGTTTAATTTGTTAGTATGTTTATTATTATATACAAAGATTTCAAAAAACATATGCCTTAATTGAATGAATTATTTTATAATTTTCTTGTGTCTCGATACTTACTCATTCTTTCTTCAACAACAACAAATAGTGACATAAAAATACTTTAAGAACATAAACAGAAGAAAAAAAATTAATTTCTCAAACAATATTAGTTCCTCCGTGGAAAAGAGATTAAGTTGCACCCACAGGTGAGGTTTCATATTTAAAGCAAGACTATTACTTTTATTTTCTGAAAATAAAAGAAGGCGAAAAGATAATTGAATGAATGAATACGAAAAAGACGACCAAGTTTAATTGGATGCATTTGGGGGTGGGGATTCATATACCATTTATATAATTAATTTCTCTTTTTTTTCCTTCAATCAAATAATACTTTAAATCAATAAACTTATTAATAGAGTTGTAATTGTTTTTATCCGACATTACAGCAAATGACAAGAATTATATTAAAAAAATTGTAGTTTGGCTGGTCTAACACAGTTCAGTCACCTTCAATACAACTCACTTTTAAAATATTGTTCATTTTTTTTATTTAAAAATACTTTATAATATTTTAAGAATATAGTTTAAGATATTTAACAGCATCCCATGCTCTATCATCGTCATAATTTAGTGTTTTAATAATTTAAAATTAAAGTGAAATAATTTTAATTGTAATACAAAAATTGAGTAAGATTATCAAATGGGAAAAAGGGCGCATAAGTGATATATTAAAGAACTCGAAATGGTTAAAAAGAGCAGCCAGCGTGATTGGTGAAAAGAGGACTTAAGGTTTTCTCTCTCTTTCTGGAATCAATATTTTTTCTAAAGCTCTCAATCTCAACAACTGCATCAACAACCCATGGCTCTCTCAACTCTCTCTCGCCGCGGCCTCGGATCTACTCTCTTCAAGCCCCTATCCGCCGCCGTCTCCTCCCGCTCGATCTCCTCCGATGCCCCCCTCACCATCGAGACCTCTGTTCCCTTCACCGCGCACAATTGCGAGGCTCCCTCACGCGCCGTTACCACCTCCTCCTCCGAGCTCCTTTCCTTCTTCCGTCAGATGGCCCTCATGCGCCGAATGGAGATCGCCGCCGACTCCCTCTACAAGGCCAAACTCATCCGCGGATTCTGCCACCTCTACGACGGCCAGGAAGCCGTCGCCATCGGTATGGAGGCCGGCATCACCAGAAAAGACTGCATCATCACCGCCTACCGCGACCACTGCACCTTCCTCGGCCGCGGCGGCTCGCTGCTCGAGATTTTCGCGGAGCTGATGGGGCGCAAGGAGGGGTGCTCGAAGGGGAAAGGGGGTTCGATGCACTTTTATAGGAAGGAGGGTGGATTCTACGGTGGGCACGGGATCGTGGGGGCGCAGGTTCCGTTAGGGTGTGGTTTAGCTTTTGCTCAGAAGTATAGTAAGGATGAGACTGTGACTTTTGCCTTGTATGGAGATGGGGCTGCCAATCAGGGACAGCTTTTTGAGGCGCTTAACATTGCTGCTCTTTGGGATCTTCCTGCTATCTTGGTCTGCGAGAATAATCACTGTGAGTCACTTTCTTTGTTGCTGCATGTTTATTCAAAGGAAGGGAAAGTTGAGATTAGTTTCTTTAAATTTTTAAATTTATTTCTAATTTGTGCATAACTTAATTTTAGCTTATAGAAAAAAAAACTCCATTTTAATTTTGCTTTTGGGCAATCCTAATTAGAACGTGCTCTTAGAAGTTCTGATCTTTAGAGTTGAGTTTTTTATTTTTTAAGTGTTATAGTTGTCTCCGTTTTATATTTTAATCCTTGGACCAGAAAACTGTAAGATTTAGCATCTACAATTGCATAAAAGTTAAGTTTATGTCTGTGGCGTCGGCACGGGAGAAAAAATTCTGACAGTATAAAACTAGTACACTGATTTTCTGACGGTGATAAGCAGCTAGAAGAAAGTGGTCTAGGGAATAAAGCTTAAAATGCGAGCAAGTATAGGGATTTGGATGAATAGTTAAACTGTGTCGTTTTCTTTTGAACTGTATTTGTGACTCTGTAGTTTGGTTTCGGTGAACACAGATGGGATGGGGACTGCGGAGTGGAGAGCTGCAAAGAGTCCTGCTTATTACAAGCGTGGGGATTATGTGCCTGGCTTGAAGGTGGGTTTCGTTTTGTGTGTTTGGTTGATATGAAATTTTAGGGCGAATTTGATGTGCTTCTCTGTCAAAAGGGTGGGTTCATGTTTTGAATGAGGTGGGGCCTGCATGTAATTAACGCAATAGTTGAGAGTCTGTGTTGTTCTTGTAAGTTGAGGAAAGTAATGTCTCTGTACTTAATGGATTGTCTAATGTCTTGGTTTGAATGGATGGGTGTGTATTAGTTTGTCTGGACTCTTTGACTCATGCACGATTGCGTTCAGTGCTCTGGTTAGTGAACATTTGGTTCAGGTTATTTTGGAGAGACGGTTGCTTATTTTTGCTTGTTTTCTGAGATATTTTTTGGGAATAAGTAATCGTTTCTTCTAAAACAATCCCAACCAAGCATGCACTTATATTTTATTTTGACAGATAATGAATTTTGTTTTGTAAAGCATGGCACTATGAATATCTATTGCATGTACTGTAGTGAAAAAAAACTATGTTCGGATGTGTTGTTAAATTATCATGTTGTATGGTGATGTTATTTATAGATTGTACATATATCTTTATTGCCTATTGATTGATTTAATTTTCCCTGGATATGAGTTCTTTGAAAATGTAGATAGATGATGACTGTTAGTTATATTATTAGGTTCTCTCACTCTCCTTTTTGTTTATTTCAATCATATTCAAGGCCATTGCTTCTTGATGTTGTTTTTGTTTTTAAATAAAGGATCTTTAGGTCTTGTCAGTTCTCTTCAAGGGTCTGAATGAGGTTCTGGTTTTTGCATGTTTCCTGTTCTTGCATTGGATGTTGATACATTGTTGACTTTCCTTTAGCCTAATCTTTGGTCTCTGTTCCTTTTTTCATGTAGTAGGACTATATTGGCTGTATGATGTACTTATTTGTTGGACTTTGCTATCATAGTTTCAAGTCTGTATTTTGTGGATGTTGGTATGCACTTGTATTTAGCATTCCTGTCCGCATATCTGTAAATAGGGTGATTAAGTATACTTAGTGGCCTTTTTAAAACAATCTTTTTATTTTTTTAACAAATATTTTTACTACGCACAGGTAGATGGCATGGACGTTCTTGCTGTTAAGCAAGCTTGCAAATTTGCAAAAGAACATGCCTTGAAGAATGGGCCCCTTGTGAGTTAATTTTTTCACTGTTATGTATGCTTGAATTTCTCTTAAAATTAATTATTCGCTGTTGGATGTTTTGAATTAGCCATTCATACCAAAGGTTGTCATTACACTGTACGTAGGGACAGAACAACTCTTTTTTGTTGTTTATCAGATTGTCTTAGCCTTGCCTTAGTGACAGGGTCATATACTTGTTGATTAATTTTCTAATAATGAAAAGAATTACTTAAAGCTGGTCAAATTAACCATAAAAATGTTTGGTTGAAAGTATAGATCTGTAAATTAATGCATATTGAGCGCATATACAGGACAACATTGTCTGGAACTAGTATTTGAAACCACGAAAAGAAGAGATGAAGAGTGACAGGAAAGAGAAATAAAGTATAGAATAGAGTAAAAGAGAAAGAAATGAGAAAAAAGATGGAAAGACTGAACTGTGATTAAGTTGAAAGGATGGAGGTGGTTGAAAACCTTGCAGTGAGTCATCAAATCCCCCCAACGTATGTGGGTTGTGTAGAGATTTCAGTAGTTTCAACAATTCATAGTTGTATAAACAAATACTCATATGCAAGTTTGTCTTAACTAATAATACATCTAGTAACCATTCCTAATATACCTTCTTATAACCGCTACTGATAGCTTCTAGTGGCCACTGTTGATAATTATCATAATCTTGATTCTTCTTTCTTCCTCGAGTCTTGCCTTTCAATTCTATTCTTCCTGAAGATAAATGTATGCCAACTTGTCAATAATTCTGATAATAAAATGTAGATAATTAAGATCACTTGCCTGATTTGTAGGACCTGACATCAAAGCTGTTTGGTTGAATTTTATCCATGGTCTGTATCTGGATCATTTAATTTATTTTTGAAGTTTAGGGAGTTGATTTTTGATTTACTTGGAATTCATTTTTCTAAACTCCAATAATTCTTATGAAATAGCATCATACTCGGAAGTTTGTATCCTTTGACGAATTATCATCTGATTAAGAAGCCATTGAGGCGCTATGAATTCTGTTTCTGTACTTAGCTAATTAATTGAAGTTTGAACCATGGGAAGAAATTATTTTGCTGAAAAGTAGTTGAATGTTACTGCTGGTACCAGTCATTGATGTGACGAATGTATTGATTCACTTTTTGAAATTTTAAAAACTAGTTTATCATCTTTTGTTGACAGTAGGTTGAGCATATTATTCATTATTTACAAATAAAAAATATGATTTATTGTTTGATTGTTTACATGATTTAAAATACGGTTTGCCTTTTCGCATATACTGCTCATCACCTACTGTATGCAAAAGGAGTTTATCATCATCCTTTTAAAAGGTTGTGACTTGGTCCAATAGTAATGGATCCTTTTTACTAAAGATATAGTCAACGTAGTTAAAATCGCGAATAAAATCGCAAAATCGTACGATGCAGCGAGTTTGGAGGCCAAACCAAGGTGACTTGGCCGGTGGATTGGTGTCAGAGCGGATCGTACCGCATCGCCACGCAGCTTGGTGGATTGCATCGAAGGACGTCGTCAAGCTACCTTGTACCCTAGCGCGGCATTTTTTACCCCAAAATTTTTAACCTAGCGCGAGCATTTTAAGGCCGAATGTGGCCGAGTGCGGCCCAAAATCATATTTTTGAGTGAGTGAAGTGGGAAAGAGTAGAGTGAAGAGTGAAAGTTACTAAATAGTCACAAACCCTAAAGAGAGAAAACAAGCACTGCAGAACTCCACCGGCACCGCTGTTGTGTTCTCCGCCACTGCCTACGCTCGTGGTCACAATATCCACCGTTTGCCATCGCCGCCGCTCGCGAACGCCACTGCCGTTGCTCATGTTCTCTTCTCTCATTCTCCATCACAGTCACGGTGCTCATTGAACTTAGGGATGATTTGGTTGAAGTTGGAGAAGTTGAACCTATGGATGATTTGGAGGTTCCTCCAATTGCTGAGGATGATGAAGGTCATGGCATAGAAAACATTAATGAAAATGAAGATCTTGTAAAAGAGGATGGTGATTATCCTTTAATTAATATGAAGGATTTCCTTTGATAGTTTATTTGTATTAGATATTTGTGAAGTTAGTTATTTTTTTATGAACAAGTTATGATTTATGAAACTGTTTCCAGTTGTGTTATGTATTGAATATTATTTTTCATATATTAGTAATTCTTATGAGTCGAGTTACAATCTTTTAGATCCTTCCCGATCCTTGTACGAGTTACTGAGTTTGACTACATTGCATATAGTACAGCATCATATGAATTGCATGACTTAAAAGAGTTGGTAATATACCTGTCATTTGTGTTGCTCTGATTAAATTATCAAAATTTATTCATTTTTATTTTATTGATTTCTCTTCCTTTCGTCATTATTCTGTCCAGATTCTTGAAATGGATACTTATAGATACCATGGTCACTCTATGTCTGATCCTGGCAGCACATACCGCACACGTGATGAAATATCTGGTGTGAGACAGGTTTGTTACACTACTCCCCATCTTACAATATCTTAGTAGTTAATTATTTTAAGAGGTTTATTTTAATTATTTTTCTTGGCTGCTATGATTGTAGGAGCGGGATCCAATTGAGAGAGTAAGAAAGCTGTTATTGTCTCATGACATTGCTGCTGAAAAGGAGCTAAAGGTGATAACGATATTGGAGTTCACTCTTAATCCCTCGAATTGGGAAACTTGATATTTTCAGAATTAGTTATGCATAACAGGCAATGGTTTTCTTTTTTATATCTATGGCTAAATTCACTCTGGTTGTTTTCCTGAAGACAGTCCATAATAGAAACTTCATTCTTTATAATGTTGAAGGGTATCTAATTTATCTAAAAGATTTTAGGAATCATCTTATACAGGCATGAAATTAGAGTACAAGCGGGGCTGGTAGTCCTTTATGGTACTATTCTATGGAGTTTAATTGTCCCTATAAGTATTTCTGCTGTATGCAAAGATGAATTTATCGATTTTGTGGTTCACAAATAATATTTCAGGGTTAACTTCAAATTTTGTTATATTTAACCATTTTTCTGTGCATGGGTTTTTGTGATTTTAGGTAACATTTGTTTGAAGTTTGAGCAGTTTATGGTTTATTATGCAAATGTCTTCATGTGTATTATGTAACAGTTGAATTGTGATGGAATGCTAGTCAAATATATTAATTTCGTTTCCTTCTTGTAGGACATTGAAAAAGAAGTCAGAAAAGAAGTTGACGAAGCCATTGCTAAAGCAAAGGTGAAAAACATAACTTTTCTATTTATTCTCTTGGCTGATAATTCGTTTCTGTATGCCTTATATTTTCACACCCTGTAATGTCCATATATCGTTTACGATCTGGGTTTTGTGTTCATTTCTATTTCCAGGAGAGTCCAGTGCCAGATCCATCTGAGTTATTTAGCAATGTGTACGTTAAAGGTTTAGGAGTTGAGGTATGAATTTCATCCAAACTGCAATAGCTTAAGAATTTATAGAATGGATATATATATATATATATATATATATAATTGAATAGTTTGGTTCAGTATTTATACAGTTCAAATATCAATTTCGGGGAAGTGACAGGATCATTGGTTTTTAAGATTACATTTAAAAGATGCAACTGCACTCTCACGTTGAAACAATTAATAATTGATTTGTTCATACATACATACACATGTATCCCTCCCTAGGTTTCATTATTTGCATTGGTGAATAACATTAGTTAAGAGATGGTATGCTTAATACTTATGATTGGTGGTGTTATGTATTGCAGGCATTTGGTGTTGATAGGAAAGTACTGAGAGCTACTTTACCATAATGAAGAACTTGGTCCTCTGAATAGCTTACCACCATCTGGTAGCAGAGTCATGGAAATAATGAAGAATAAAAGGTTCTACAGCAGGGTCCTGTCTCCCCCTATTTGTTGAGTTTTTTACCCTCGTATATATTGTGAATCTATGCTTGGGTAGCAACGGGGCGGAATTATTATTTTTTTTGCCATGTAATTTTTTTGGAGGAAACTCACAGCCAAAGCATCATTGTGATTGATGCAACTCAACTGGGGTGTTTTGCGGATTTCAGGAATACATTGTGCACACTATATTTGCAAATATGTAGTTCAGAATCATTTAGACACACATCTCACTCATACACTTCAAAATCACAACTATTTAACTCTAACCCAAACACCCAATTTAATTTCAGCTATATTCAACACAAACATGCAAAATGCAACATTTTACTATTTTGTTGCATACACTAGACAAATAAGTTGTGTTTTTTTTTTAAATAAAAAGGTTACTTGTTAGACATGAATGAGGTTCCCTCTAGATTGGCACCCAGAGTTCAGATAAGTTGTGTTATTTTTACAATATTTTCTTCATTATTTACTTATATTTTTTGAGTAATCTACTCTATCTTATACTTCCTTCTCATTTCATCTTAGTAATAAAATAATATAGTAAAATTATTGTGGAGGCATAGACTTTTTCTCGACTGTTTTGTGCATTATGCATTATGCATTAAACGGCTAATAAAAAAAAGAAATGCATTGAATTAATCATGCATCAATTTGTTTTGTCATACGATGAGAGAACGAAAATATGTTTTAAGTTCATCAATAGTATAAATTTATATTAATTTTTTTTAATATTTACTTTGAATATTCTCATGTATACTCAATAAAAATTAAAACAATAAATATATTAATGATAAAGGAGATTGAGAGAAATAGAACTAAAAGAAATTATTCCCATTAAGATAAAAAAAAATTGTGAATAGTATTATTTTTTGTTTTTTTAAAAGATCAGAAGCATCAAGTTCATCATGGCTCATGCCTCCTCTCACTATTATTAACTATTAGAATTTTTCATTCAGTCCTTTTAGTAGCAAATTTTTTTTTCCTTTTGGTACAGATTTGTTCTAATTCAATACATATATCATTTATGATTTTTTTTTGCTATTTATCGGACAAGTTTTCATATGATAAAAATTGAGTATGTAATTCAATTATATAAATTGTAATGACAAAATATACTACTTGCTGCTTTCTAAATGTCACAATTTTTTTTTAGATTTTTATTTATTTAATTTCAAAATTTACCCTTCATCTTATCTTTCTAAATGTCACGATTGTTCTTTTATTATTTATATCCTTACCCTTCATCTCATCTTTAATTAATTTACATATATGTATTTGTTCTGATATAAATTAAAAAAATAAAATAAATAATTTTAGAAATACTTTATTAAATTAAAAATATATTTATTTTTATTTTTAAAAGAAAAACTTTACGCAATGTTACCAAAGAGCGATGCACTGGATCCATTCATGCATTAATTAAGCCATTAACCCAATACACATTAACTACTCATTATAAGATTATAAGGAGAGAGAAAAAGTGTTGAAGATCACACTAGAGAAAGAATACCAAAGAGGAGTTTTTGTTTAGGAAATAATTTAATATTTACGTGATAGTGTCATACAATATAAAAATTTATCATATGAATTTGAAGAGGCTAAAAGTAGTTCATATATTGTTGTGATATATAGGTATGGGAATATAAGTATATCCTCTGACATGTTAGACCACAATCGTCTAATGTATAAAAATAGATAGTTTAATATCTAAAAATATATATAAGCAAGAGAAAATGAGGGTTATTTAACACATATTAGATCAGAAATGTTTTTTTGTATAGAAGACAAAATCCATCTAGCAGATGAGATTGTTCTTTATCGGTATTAGTTTGTTTTAATTAGAGTTTTCAAAATTTATATAAATAGGTTTTGTGCTATGAATAAGATTAAGTTTTTAGAGTGTGGAGTTTTCAATAATCGAAATAATAGTTTTTCATTTTTCCTTACCTAGATTATGGTGTTTTTTTTCTTCTTCTTCGTCACAACTTCTCCTTCTTCATCACACTCTATGGCTTTTATAGTTTTGCCCTTTAACTATTTTACGTTTTTACCCTTCTTTAATGGGTTATCATCCTCTAAATGATATCAGAGCATGTTATGTTTTGTTGCTATTTGTTGTGTTTTTTATTTTTTCTTGATAATATTTTTTAAAGGTCAATGAAGTAATCATTATAAGAAATTTTTCTTATCATTGATCAATGCCTAAATCTTAGTAGTACCTATTATTTTTATCCTGGAGTAAATCCAAGACTGATTTTTGTTTTGTTATCCTTTAATAAAACTAACTATTACATTTGGAAGAAGAAATATGAAGAAGACTCTTTTATGAAAGAACAAATTGAATTCTTTTGTGCATATCAAATGCTATAAATAATTTTTGGAAACAATGTGAATATCAGAATCAATAATAATCAACAATTAAATACTTAGGTATCACTGAATCATAATCTTTTAAATTTTAGAATAATAAAAACATTATATTCCCAAAATTTCATTTGTATTATATTTCTTAAAAACTTTACAAGTCTCTATAATTTTTAAACGTTGAAATCAACCAGACATTAATGAAGATTTATTTTATCAAAATATACTTTCTAAAAACATTTTAAGACTAATTTTAACACTGTAAATTCAAAAACTTTATAATAATGAGTTCTTTATTATTGTTTTGGTGTATCAGTCCATAAAATAATTTAAAATCATCAAAGAAGTTATTTTTCATTCAAAAATCATTAACACAATCAAGATATATAGTTTTTTAATTGCTTTATTTGAAGTTCAAAATATAGAAACTTTTCAGAATTAATCCTTTAGTTCTTTTAAATGAAAACGTTGATTTGTATGATCAAATGATATTAAAAAATAATCAAACAAGGTCAGAAAGCATTTTAAGAACATTGAGATTGAGTTTAGATATTCTTAATACATTAGTTTGTCTAATGTGTAAAAGATGAAGTGATTTTCTAATAAACAGAAAAGACAAAGTGACTGTCAAATGGGTTCATGATTATTTTTCCGTCTAACTCATCTTGTTTCTTTGAAATCATCTAGCATGTTGCAATGAGATTTTTTTACGCGTTCTTGTACGATGAGACCGTCTAGCAAGTCTTTTCATAGTGAAACTATCTAGCATGTTAAAATTGTATAGTTAAAGTATCTAATGAGCTTAAGCTTTGAGAGATCATCTAACAATTTTAATATTTTAGGACCTTCTAACATGTTTAAACTTAATAGATTGTTTAATGTGTCTTTGTCTAGTTCTACACATACAATAAAATCTTATAGTGTTTGTTATCATCAAAACTCATAGGCTCTCTTATTATGAGATAATATAATAGGTGTTAGACCATCTATCAAGTATTGGACCGTCTAACGTCTTAACAAATTTTTTTGTTAATATCGTTCTTAACTGGAAAGGACACAATATTGATCTTTGGAATTATAGACTAGCACATCCTAATAGCAAAACCATTCAATAAATGTGAAAAAAAAAATCCTTATGTGCATTCTATTTCTAAGATTGCTTGTGATATATGTCACTTTGTCAAACAACATAAACTACCCTTTTAGAAAAGTACGCCATATTTTTTAATGCTTTGTTTGGATGAGAGAGTGGATTTGAGATGATTTGAAGGAAAAGTGTAAAGAAAGTTAAGGTGTTTGGATTAAGGTAAATAGAGTGGAAAATGTAGGGAAAGTTTATGAAAGTTTGTGAGTGATGTGATATATATGATTGAAATTATATTTTTTTTTAATTGATAAGAATGTAAGTTTACAAATTTACCCTTATATCTAAAAATTGTTAAAAAATTAATTTGATTTATTTATTTAAAAATTATAATTATTTTAATTAAAATATTATTTAAATATTTATAATTATAAATATTTGATAAAAACTTATTTTTACATTAAATATATTATTATTTTTATCTTTATTTTTTGTAATTAATATAATTATTATATAAATTTACTATATTATTAAAAAATATTTTTTTATTATTATTTATATTTATAATTTATTATATATAATATGATTAATTATGTTATTTTATAATAAATTTTTTTTATAATTTTTTTATAATTTTATTATATTTTTATATTTAAATTATAAATTTATTTTAAATAAAAATAATAATAATTTAAGTGTAAAATGAGAAGGATAAACAAGTAAATTGTAATTAATTAATTAATTAATTAAATATATATTTATTTAGTAAATTGTAACTTTCTTCGCAAATCAGCAAAGAAAGTTTTGATTGAATTTTTTTTTTCGATTTCCGTATGTTTTTGGCTCTATCTGTATTGGTTTTCACACTTTCTTCACAAACAGTAAATACATTATTTCCATCGCCCTAAAACAAATAGGGCCTAAATTCTTTGAATTGGATTCATATTGATATATAGGATTCTATTAGTATTCTTTCTACTCGTGATCACAAATATTTTTTAATCATTTTTTATAATCATTCTATACACACTTGGATATATTTATGAAATCAAAAGGTGAAACTAGAGTTCTTCTGTACAAATTTGCCATGTATGCTAAAATTCAGTTTCAATATGACATTCAGAATGTTAGGTTTCATAATGGAAATCAGTTTGGTTTTATTGAATTATATAATAAGTTTGATATTTACACCAAAAAATTTGTGTTGAAACTCCTCAATAGAATTCTGTTGTGAAGAGAAAACATAAACACATTCTGAACATAACTTAATATGAGTTACCTAAAGTTTATTTGATAAACAGGTTACCCTTAGTTATTCTGATTTTTTTTTCTCATTATCAATAATTGTATAAACTACCTCCAACTTATCTTGATTTGAAAATCTTTGGATCTTTCTATTTTCCTTCTAGTCTTCAAAATAATTGAACTAATCTTGAACCTGGATATAGGATTTTTTTGTTCCTTGGATATAAATATGGAATAAAAGGGTATGTCTTGTTAGATACTAATAATATGGAGGTTTTTATTAACAAAAATGTTTTTTTATGAAAATATGTTTCCTTAAAAAGTTTTAAATGGGGCATCCTAGATGACATGATTCTATAATATAAAAAAGTTTTGATTTTTTACTCGAACCCTTAAATAACAACAAACCACATTTTACGAACAATGATAGGATCCAATAGTTATGGGATGTAGGAATAATTGACTCCATATGGGGGGTTTGAATGGAGCGTGAACTCAAATTGTGAATCTAAAGACAAAATGAAAATAACGTCTAACAAAGAGGAGAGAGAAGTAGACACTAATTTACACTGGTTCACCCTATCACTTAGGTTACAGCCAGTCCTCTTAAGCAAACCATTTAAGTGATTTTCACTAACCAAACACTTTGGTTACAACAAGTTTCAACACCTCTTCAGGAACAAGTATTCTACACCTCTCCAAGTACATGTATTCTCCACCTTTCTAGGTACAATTATTCTCAACCTTTCCAAGTACAAGTTTTCTCCACCTCTCTAGGTACAAATATTATTCATCTCTCCAAGTATAAGTATTCTCCACCTCTCCAGGTACAATTATTTTTCACATTATCTAGGTACAAGTATTCTACACATCTTCAGGTAAACCAGTCTTAATTTCCCTTTGAGATTAAGACCTCTCAAAATATGGGAAAAACACTCTTAAAAGAGAGAACAATCAAAACTCACTGGGTATATTACACAAACTGAAGAATTTAGCACACCAACCCAACTCACTATACGTTTTATATACAACAAATCTAATTTGTACAAAACATTTTTTTTTTCGTTCTTATAAACTTGTATTTCTTATATCTCTTATTGTTGTTGTTGTTTATCTCTTGTTCATCGAATTCTAGCTCCTTCCATAGCTTTGGAAAGATGACCATTGAAGCTTGAATATGCAGTTCATCATTTTGGTATTAGATGCTCCAAAAGGAAACTCTTCCTCTAAAGATCTCATACCCATATTGACCTTTTAATTTGATACCGTTGGTCTTTGAAAACATTCTTTTCTTGTAAGCATTTAAATGTTGAGACTTAAATCTTCTTAACTTGAGTTAGGATCGAATCCACATTGTAGCATCTTCGTTCTATCATTAGACGTTTTATAAGGTAATTTATGCTTTGATGATATCTTGTTCGTCTTAACCAATTAATATCACGCCGTTGAATTTTGACATCTTTCTTTACTTGTAAATATTTGAACGTTCAAACTTGAATCTTCTGTAATTCAAGTTTGTGCAAATCTCGAACTGTTTTTCATTATTTTCATATTAGACGCTAGAGAAAACTTCTTATTTAAAGATTTCTACATGTCTTTAGTGTTTATCTGTTTATGTTAATCTTCGAAATCATTTCATATTTATATATATTTAGACAATGAAGTTTGCTTCTTTTAATATTGAAGTCTACTTGAATCTTACGTTGTAGCACATTCGTTTTTCGGTTAGAAACTTTGGATTTGATCTTTCTAGTCGTCTTTAGCGCTATAAATATTTTTTGAAAACAATTTAAAATTCATAATCAGATGGATAATATCATATATATTTAACTTTCAAAATATATAACTTTCAAAAACTTTTTAAGTATATGTATAAATTTTAAACGTTGAATTAAATTAAATTTAATTATGAAAACTTAATATTGAAATCCGAGATTAATTATATATACTTTTTAAAAAATTATCGTTAACCACAATGTTTTTGAAAATTTTCCAATATTGATTTAATTTTGATCGGTGAAGCATATCAATATATAAAAATAATTTATTAATAATAATCTCAAAAAATATCTTTCATTCAAATATCATCTTATATGAAGTTTTCAAAATGATCTATATTTTGTTCAAAATCAAAACTTTCCATAAATGATTAATGAGTTCTTTTGAATAATTTTTTTTATTTATATCAGTTACTATTATCAAATGAGGTTAAAAAATATTCAAGAAATATTAAAAATCATTTTTAGAACATTGAGATTGAGTTTTAAAAATCCCTTTATGAATTAAAATGTCCAACGCATAGAAGACAAAGTGTTTGTCTACCCTGTTCATGATGAATGTATTCTCTAACTCCTCTTGTCCTTTGAAATTGTCTAACATGTTGAGCGTCAAGAGACCATCTAGCATGTTGAGCATCAAAATACCGTCTAGCACGTCTTTATACAATTGTCTAGCGTGACAAAGTTGTAGTCTTTGTTTTACTTCTTTTAACACAAGGATCGTCTAACAAGTTTTAAACTATGAGAGACCATCTAACAGTTTTAATACTCCAAGATTGTCTAACATGTTTTAATCTTAATAAACTATCTAATGTGTTTATGTCTAAGTTTGCACATGAAGAAACTTTGTTAAAAACCTTAATGCATCTTATATTTTTTCTTATCATCAAAACTCATAGAATCTTTTATCATAAGATCGTCTAATGGGTATTAGATTGTCTAGTAGACACTAAATTGGCTAGCATATTAACATGGGAATCATAGCTTTTTTGTTAATAAGAATATGAACAACAACATAGAAGGTATTATGATAAACACAAAGGATATCATTCACAATGAAGAAGAGGAGATTCAAGGAGAATTTCATAGCAAAGTCTCAATGACAATGTCAATTTGAGAAGATCAACCTGAGAAAAGATAATTCTTACCTTCTTAAAGGACTATCGTCATCAGGTCAACACTACTATAACCACTAATTCTAATGTCTCAAAGTATTATGTTAAGACTCCTTACCTTATATTATCTATTTTGTCGTATAATTTTTTATTTGCAAAACACCTAAATTACATTCTTGCTATGTCTTCTAACATTAAACCTCAATCTTTTAAACAAGCTTATAAACATCATGAGTGGATTTCTACCAAGAAGAAGGAGATTAAAGCTTTCTAAGATAATCACACATGGTATCTCACTGATTTGCTTGTAGGGAAAACACTCATTGGATGTAAATGGATTTACAAGATAAAACATAGAGCTGGTAGAGCTATTGAAAGACATAAAACTCGACTTGTTTAAAAAAGGTTACACATAATTAGAGGGAATTAACTATTTATACATTTTTCCCCTGTGGGTAAACTTACCACTGTTAGACATTTTTTAGTCATTTCTTCAGTTAAGAATTGACAGTTACATCAATCAGATGTTGATAATGCATTTCTACATGGAAACCTAAATGAAAAAGTGTATATGACACCTCCTTTAGGATTAATTACTGGAAAAAAAAAAGTCAGGTTTATAGACTCATAAAATGTTTATATGGCTAAAACAAGCTAGCAACTAATGGTTTGCTAAGCTCTCCTCCTTTCTTACTAATTTTGGATTTTTTATATCTAAATTTGATTATTCTCTTTCTTTGAAAAACATAAAATTCTCTCACAATTTTACTTGTAAGTAGATGATATAATTCTTGCAAGAGATTCCTTATAAGAAATTTAGAAAATTAAAAAAAAAATAGTCTTTCAAGATCAAAGATCTTGGATAACTCAAACATGTTATGGGGGTTGAGGTGACCAGATTTAAGAAGGGAATTCATATATGTCAAATGAGATATGCCTTTGACATTTTAAAAGAAATTGGGATGATTGCAAGTAAGTCTTGTTTTACCCTTCTTATTTTTAACAATAAAATTGTTTTTTAAGCTACAAATAAGCAACGGGATATAAATCCTTATAGAAAACTGATAACTCTTTTTTTCGGCAAGTGCACCGAGTGAGAAGTAATAATTATTTTATCAATTAAAGTCTATAAATTCCTATCTTTTTTTATGCAATATTACTGAATTATGAAACTTATCAAAATCTCATTGGCAAACTCTTATATCTCATTAATTCTAGGCCATATATAAGTTTTGGTGTACATCTTCTCAGTCAATTTATACAAAAACACACAACTCATCATTAACAAGTTGCTCAACATATTCTTCACTACATCAAGGCCAACTCTGCATATGGATTGTTTTTTATGCTAAATTTGAAGTGTGCATAAGGCCTTAGTGACTTTGACTGAGCATTTTGCCCAAACACAAGATGTTTTACAACTGTCTACTATATTTTTCAAGGGTCATTTCTTATTTTGTAGGAGTCAATGAAACATAGTATTGTTTCTTGTTCTTCTTCTGAAGCGGAATACAAAGTGCTTGGCGCTAGTGCTTGTGAGCTACAATGGCTCAGTTACAACTTTGATTCCTAATGCTCTTTACTTTGACAATCAGTCAACTTGCCATATCGCACATAACCTCAACTTTCATGAACGAATGAAACACATTGACATAGACTATTATATGGTTCGTGGGAAGATTCAAGACAACCTCTTTCATCTACTACCCATCCGATCTTCTGATCAGTTGGCAGATATGTTCACAAAAATCCTAAATCGAGTAGCTTTTTCAAACATTTCTTACCAAATTGGGTATGATGAGTATACATCATCCAACTCGAGGGACACTACAAGAAAAAATATATTTATCTACAAAAAAAGTTCGTAGGTAACAACAAAAATTCGTATGTAATTCGTCATTATACACGGATTACCCATATAAAAAAATAGGTAATATCCACCAACTACAGTCTGTAAGTAAATTCGTATGTAGTCTTGCATATTTTTTATTTTATTTTTATTATTTTTCTTAATTTTTATTATTATTTACTATTATTGTTTAGAATTATTATTTATAATTATTATTAGTAATTTTTACTTATCTTAAGATGATTATTATTAATTATAGTAACAAAGTGATGTTCGAAGGACTTGACAAGTTTTTTGAGTGAATAAATAATCTTTAATCAGTCAAGTTTTATTGTTATATGATTATTTTTATTATGATTATATTTATTATTATGACTATTATAATTAATATTAATAATATAATTAATATTATTTATATTATTTATATTATTCATATTATTCATAATATTAATAATATAAAAATTAATATAATTTATATTATTAATTATATTCATATTATTAATTTTATTAATAATTAATAATAGGAATATTATTATATAATTTTATTTTATCAATTTATTCTACTTTTGCATAGACTATAAATACATACTCTTACGAAATTTTAGTTAAAAAACAATTTTATAAAAAATTCAAAAAAAAACTCTTGGGAATTCATTAGGAAAATTATTTGAGATTAAAAAATGTTCTTAATGTTCTTACTTTAAACGTCACTTAATTTTAACATGTCAAAGAGGAGAAAGTGAAGTATCACACTTTGTATTCTATTACAGCATATAAAAGTTCGTTTGTTTACCAAATTTTCGAAAAATCTGTTCATTCCTATTTTATATAAGCATTCTTTCAAAAAAATTATATTATTTTTATCAAAATATCCTTAATTACTTTAGAAATTTGTTTGTTGTCAGTAAATAATAAACATTGTAAAATAGAGTAAACTTTTTTTTCTAATTTTGTGAGAATTGTAGATGGTAGAAAGAATGAAATGGTGAGTTCTAATAATGTTTAAGAATAATTTAAAAAAAAATGAATCTTTAGCATATTTTTAATGTTTTGATTTAAATAATTTGTCTTAATTCTTGTAAAATAATTAAAGGGTGTTTTTATACAGTTGGTATGTGGTACCCGAACCATTTGTCATTTACCATGAATCATTTACTCTCAAGACACACGTCTTACTAATTCATACACTTATTTTGAAAAGACAAACTATTTTGTATGATAATGATAATATTTACGCAATAAAGTACTTTATGGTTATTTAATTATAAATATTAAAAAGCTGTTTCATTTGTGACTAATAGTTCAGTTAATTAATTTTTAAGAGTTGAATCTTTTATATGAAATAAATAATTCATTCATGAAGATAAGAATCTAGCTAGTTAATTTTAACTCCTCGTGATTTTAAATTTTATTTCAGTATCAATAATGATTAAATAATTTAAGTATTTATTTATTTTAGTGGCATTACTTATACGTAATTTAAGAGATGATTTTGTTGTCAATGTATTTGACTTATATTATTAAAAGAAGAGGAAATAGAATGAAAAGATGAAAATGACTTGATTAAATTATTGACCATAGTCATCCTATTTAATGAATACAATTTAATAATAAATTACAGTAATTATTAAATTAAAATTGTTACTTGTTAGCAACAGTTTGGAATAAAGTGAAATACACAACACAACTACTTATGTTGTTTTCTCCTTTGGTTTTTTCCTCCTTTTTGTAACCTCCATTACACCTTCATCATCACTTTTAAACTATGAAACTCCATTGTTATATCAATGGTTCCACCCACTTCCAATACCCTAAGCAGCCAACATTCTTTATTTATTCACCAATTGTTAACATTAAATCATTGCAATTTGCAACACTTTTTGTACATTTCTTCATACAATCTTTAAAAACAGAACCAAACATTTTATATTGTGATACGTAATTTTGCTTAATTTGCACATGCATGGAGGTGGCAAATGATGAAACCAGTTGTACTCCACGGGTGAGTTGTAGCCGTCGGATGCATTTTTTTTATCAGTGATTGATAATCGCTGTACGTTGCCTACGAATCTTCAGATTATTATATAGGTGGGTCCCACTGGTGCTGTGACATGGCCCACCGCTGAGGAAAAGAAAGACATGTTTATGATTCTTTGGTTAGGTATGCTGCCACGTGGCAGAATCTTATGTGAAACTGGGATGAGGACAAAACCACCGTAGATGAGTCTGGACGCACCATTAACTATGTGTACCAACGCTCAGAGTATCCAATGCACGCTCTAAATTATTTACGCACCTTACCAGTACAAACTACTTTCTCTTCTTTCTTAAATCAATAAAAACAAATAAATGATAAAATAATAACAACATTACTCAGACAATTATTTACATAAAGTTAAATACCTAAACAGAAAAAAAAAATTAACATTTTAAAAAATACGTATCTTTTACTTGACGTGAGAGGGATAATGATAGTGTAAAGACGGTATTGAAAATAATTTATAATCCAAAGTTTAAACTTATGATTTTATATATAAATTTTAATATTTTATTACGTTTTTAGAAAAATTCTCGTAATCTGCCACTTAGAAACGTGAATTATGTTACATTATTACCTGGCATCACAACCCACACCACACGTGCAGATAAATTTGGCCACAGTTTTCAACCCTTTCGTTTTGTGCAACAAAATACTAAAATATAATTTTGTTCTGTTTGGTGATGAGGCAATTGTGGAAGCAAGAGAATCCACCTTTACAAAACATTACCTTATTTTATAAGGTACAGTTCAGTTATTGCCAAACAAGGCATTGAAACAGTGAAGTTATCTTAATCAATAATCATTAGTCGCACTATTTTACTTCAACTTGTTTGGCCCCAGATCTCAAATCCCACCCAATCCCAATTAACAACTTCTCATTAATCACCCCCATCTATATTTTATAAGTTTTCTTTTTCCACTCTCTAACTTAACATTTTCAAAACATAAACTTTCATTAAAAAAAGGTACCATAAATGTACATTCAGTTTTTCCTATCTTTAACAACAATTCTGCGTTCAAACTTCAAACTGCCACCGTCCAGATGAATGTTTGCGACCAGCTTTCGCTTTTATCACAGAATTGTTAAATTCTTTAAACCTTAGAAACACTTGTTTTTTAAAACTAAATCTCTAGTATATTAATAACTAAATTTTTACTCTGATTCCATATTTGTAAAATAAAATTTATATATACTTATATATTATAAACTATTATTAAAATTTTCAACACGTTATTAATATATTTATGAGTGATTCAATAGTCACTATCGAATGATACAATAAATTTAATAAATAAGTGGATTTTAAGTCTTATTTAATCTCTCTGCTCGCTTCTTCTTTTTTTATTGATGTCTTGTTCATTTATCTTATTTGAATTGGATATAAGTTGTTTGTTTCTGTTTAGGTTGACAGATATCTTTATTTTGTTGGATGTTGGTTTTGTGCGATGGTGGGTTGGTTGTTAATATAGGTGGTTAAGGTTTCTTGTTCTGATGTTCTTTGATATGTTTGGAGTATGTTTCTATTGGGTTTGTAGTGTTACATTAGTTTTGATTCCTGTCCTGTGTTGGAGTGGGATGTCTGAGAAGATGTTATATTTTATATGTATGTATAAGGGTTGAATCACTCCTAAAATAGTTTAGTTATTAAATCTTTATTACTTATAAAAAAATATTATGAATTGTTATTATATCTTATTGAAGTGAGATCTCCAATATAGTTTAATCCCTAAAATAATAGTTTAGATATCAAATGAGAAAATTTTCATATTGTTTTAGTTTGTGAAATTGATAATTTTTTTAGTTAGTTCCCTGTATATACATTTTCCTAATAATTGGATGTTAAAAAGGGCATGAAGAGGTTGCAGAAAGAATGAGAAAAGTAGGAAAACGCAAACCCTTACGGGAAAAGCACGTCTATGAATTTTGATTCTCACTCAACTTAAGGCTATGACTTTCATTTGAGTGATCCCTCGAAATTTTAGTGACGTATGAGGTAAGTATAGTGAACAAGAATTTACCATAAAATACTTTGCCATCGTGCTAAAGAGACCTTCATAATTGGTAAACCCTTCACATACGCTTAATTAGATTCTAAAGTTTGGTTATTCTATTTTTTCCATTTTAAATTGAGTTCTCTATTTTTTAGACAAAATAATTTATTAAATCGTTTATAGAAAATATTATATACAATAATAAGCATACTAATAAAAAAAATAGAATATCTAAGTATAATATCCATGATATTTATAATATTTAATTATATTTAATTTTAATAAATATTTAGATACGAAAAAAAGCATTTGAGAAATTGTATAACAGTTTTTTACTTCTTTTATCTTCACTTTCAGAGACCCATTTTAGTTAAAATAAAGATTAACTTAGGAAAAAATATTGTCAGCTTTTTTTAATCTTTAGGACGTCACGGATTTAGTTTTCTACTACATTTTATGCAGTATATATATATGCTCTAAGTTGATAGCTGAAAACATTAGAAAAATTTTAGGTTAACTTAATTATAGCTACTTGATAAAATTATCTATTGGAATAACTTGTAGATATAAAATGATTAAGACAAGCATATTTAAAAACATTCTTGGCTTCAATAGCTTTGTAATTCTTATCAAACAAGTCTATTTTGATTTTAGTTACTGTAACTTTTATTTTATTATTTTAAAATAGAAAATACTTTTTATTTCAGAACTTGCCTTGGATGTAGAATTTTACGATATTTAGATATGTTTTTTTTTAAATAAAAACTTTTATGTTAGACATCATTATGCAACTTGACATCTTAGTTATGCTGACACCTCAAGTAACAATCATCATTTGTCATCGCATGAAAAAAAAATTATTAAAAAAGAAAAAAAGAAAGAAAATACAAAAATATGGGGAGATTAGACCAAAACTCATATGTTAACAAAAATGATACATAGGTAGACTATATATATTCATAAAGAATTCTAAGAACATACTAGATGGTAGTCTATTATACCAATGAAAATATTCTTTATGAATAAATCCTAAATTAGCCAACTTATCAACACACGCATTCCCTTCACGAAAAATATGAGTAACCTTAAACCTGATTTTCCCACAGTAATTAAGACAAATATTTCATCGATTACGAAGCATCCAATGAAACATTTAGATATGTTAAATTTGAATTATTTATATTTTTCTTTTGTTAAAATAGTTTATTTGAACAAGATAATTCATATTTATTAAATTTTTTAATAAAGCATTTTAATTGACATCAAATAAAAAGTCATTTAAATGTTAAATTATATTAAGTAATCAAAAAATAATGATTTTTTTTCAACAATGCCAATTGAAAAATAACTATTGTCAATAATGTTAATAAAAAAAACAGTAATTAACCTGAATAAAAAAAAACTTAGAGACTACTAGTTTGTTTGATATTGATGGGTTTCTCTATCAAGAAAAGATTGCTAAGGAGGAGCTTGATCATGTTATTCACTGTCAATATTTGTTTTGGAAAGAAAGGGCTAAGATATTATGGTTTAAAGATGGGGATCGAAATACTGCTTTTCTCCATGTTGTGGTCAAGAGGATAAATAATTATAGTGAGATTCATCGTCTAAGGATTGATAATGAGGTTATTGAGGATCCTAAATTCATTGAGGATCATACTTTGGACTTTTATAAAAATATTTATGTGAAGTCTATTTCTAATGTTCCGAATACAAGTAATATGGAAAATTTTATTGGTACTTATATTCCTGAGCAAGTTACCTCTTAGGAGAATATGATGTTTATTAAATGTCCTCTGAGGAGGAGCTAGTGCTCCTGGTCCTAATGATTTTAGTGATGTTTTCTATCATTATTGTTGGGAAATTATTAAGACAGATGTTTGCAATGTTGTTCAACAGTTTTTTAAACAAATTGAGTTCTCTCTGGAATGAATAGTAATGCGGTATCTCTTAGTCATAAGATTTAGGGTGCTGACTCCATTAAAGATTACAGGCCAAGTGTTGTTGTTAATTTCAAATTTAAGATTATTTCCAATATAATGGTGGATAGGTTTGCACTTGTGGCTGCTAGAATCATTTCTCCTAATCAATATGGGTCTGTGCAGGGTAGACAGATTCAGGATTGCATTAGTATTGCTTCTGAAGCTATTAACATGCTTTTTAAAAAGGTCAGAGGAGGTAATGTGGCTTACAAAGTAGATATTCATAAATCATTTGACACTCTGAGTTGAAAGTTCTTATTATTAGTTTTGACATGCTTTGGTTTTCACCTCTTGTTTGTTGGTTGGATTAGTACAATTCTCCGTTCAATTATGTTTTCTATCAAAATAAATGGTAGTTTGGTGGGTTTTTTTCCTTGCAGTAGAGGTGTCAGACAAGGTGATCATTTGTCTCCTTTACTTTTTTGTCTTGAAGAGGAAGTTCTTAGTAAAGGTATCTTTAAGTTTGTGAATGATAAGAAAATTCTACATATGGCTAGTCTGCAAGATTATTTCACTCCCTCTCATATTTTATATGTTCATGACATATTTGTTTTCTTTAGGGGGGATAATAAGTCTCTTAGAAATCTGAGTATTTTTCTTATGATGATTTTTCTGGTCAATATGTTAATAATTCTAATAGTAGTTTTTTCACCATGGATAGTTCTGCAAGATTTGTCACCAAAATTCAATGTATTTTTTCTTGTAGTCATGGTTGTTTGTCTTTCAATTATTTAGGAGTTCCTATTTTTGTTGGTTCTCCAAAGTGTCGATTTTTTCAACCTTTGGATGATAAAGTCAAATTGAAGTTAGCATCTTGGAAAGGTAAATCTCTTAGCATGATGGGTCAGATTCAGTTGGTCAAGACGATGATTACTGGATTTCTAGCTTATAGCTTTAATATGTATAAATGTCATGTTTTACTTCTGAATCAAGTTGAACAGTGTGGTGTTGAAACTTTATTTGGACGGGTGATATTCTAAAATAAGGCATAGTTACCGTGAATTGGGATACGATTTGTTCTCCTATTGAGAATGGAGGTTTGAAGATTATTAATCTTCGTCATGAAAATAATGCATATCTTTTTAAGCTTGCTTGGATCTTTGCTTATAGCAACAGGCCTTGATCTTTTCACCTGAAAGCTAGGGTTTTTAAATCAAAATACGAGTTTAGAATGATTTATACATCCTCATCTCTTTGGCCTGGATTTTATTCTACTATACTTGATTATACTTCTTGGACTGTTGGTACAGGTACTTTTATTAATTTCTGGAATGATAAATGGTGTTCTACTACTTCTTTAGCAAATATTGCAGGGTTATCTGATGGTGCTAGCATTCCAGATATAGTCTCTCAGCTTTGGACAGGTTGTGATTGGAATATTCCCTTATTTATACAGCAAATGTCTCATTTTTTTAATCATATCATGGTTAGGGAGGAACAAGATATCCCTAATTGAATTCTAGATGAGTCTAGTTGTTTCACTCTTAAATCGGCTAGGACTTTTTTCTTGGGACCAGGAGTTCTTTGTGGTTGGGGTAAATTCATTTGGTCTTCATCTATTTCGCCTTTCAAAACTCTAGTACTCTGGAAAGTTTTTCATGAGCTGCTTCCTACAGATCAACATATTCAAAATAAAGGTTTGCATTTATGTTCTATGTGTATGCTTTGTGAAAAGTACGAGGAATCTATTCAACATTTATTTTTTGAATGTTCTAATTTCTTTTCATATTTGGAGTTGGGTTCAGTAGATTTTTCTTACTTTTCATTTCTCTAATAATGATGATCTTCTTTCTTTTATTAAGAGTGATGATAGTCCTTTGGTTAAATTGATTAAGCTTGATGTGATAACTTTTTCTATTTGGATGATATGGCGTATGAGGAATTATGCTAAATTTTAGGATAAGATTGATGTTTCTAGGGCTATTTCAGTAATTAAAGATTTAACTTGTCTAGTGGAAAATTCGTCTAAAGCTTCAATGAAGAATGATATATTGGATTTTAACGTGATTAAGTTTTTTGTATTAATACTCATACTGTTAAAGTTCTTTATCCTCCTCCTGTTAGATGGGAATTCCCTTCATCAGACTGGGTTAAAATTAACATTGACGGGGCTGTTAGGGGATTTTTAGTGAAATCTTGTATCCAGTTTTTCTTTCCAAATATTAACCAAGTAATGCGTCCACACTGGTACACACAAAGACTACTACAAAAGCATTGTAACAGGACAAAGCTGAAAAATGTGAAATAATATATATACATATTATATAGGGCAAAAAAAAATCTCTGGTCTTTCTACTTGTGGAGGTATTTTCCGTAGGAGTGTAGGGGAGTTTATTGGTGCTTTCTCTGCGTTTCTTGAAGTTCAGACTGTTATGGTTGTTGAGTTTTATGGAGTTATACATGCTATGAAGGAAACTCAAAAGATGGGGCTTACTGATGTATGACTTTAATGTGATTCTGCCTTGGTTTGTGTTGCGTTTCCTGCTAGGACTAATGTTTCGTTGATGCTTCGTAATCGATGAAATATTTGTCTTAATTACTGTAGGAAAATGAGGTTTAGGGTTACTCATATTTTTCGTGAAGGGAATGTGTGTGCAGATAAGTTGACTAATTTAGGATGTATTCATAGAGAATCATTTCATTGGTACAATATGCTTCCATCTATTTTGTTCTTAGAAGTCTTTATGAATAGATATAGTCTACCTATGTATCGTTTTTGTTAACATATGGTTTTGGTCTAGTCCTCCCATATTTTTTTTGTATTTTCTTTCATTTTTTCTTTTTTTAATAATATTTTTTTATGTGATGACAAATGATTATTGTTAATTGAAGTGTCAGTCTAGCTGAGATGTCAACAGTGATATCTAACATAAAAGCTTTTATAAAAAACATTAATAAAAACTAGTTTTGTCAAGGTTGGATTGAAAAATTCTAACCAAAACCACGACTTATATTGATAAAAAAAAATTAATTAATGTTGATAAAAATAACTTTAATTGATATCAAATGTGAAAACAATATCAATTAATGTCAACCTAAAAAAATCATGTTTAACATTAACTAAAAAAAACACCATTAATAATGTTAATTGTGGAAAGACATTATCATATATCAACAATATCAGTAAAAAAATAATAACAAAAAACTTTAGTGTGTGAGAAATCTTTCTTAATATCAATCATAGAGTTGACAATATTTTAACTTTACTCTATTCAACAATATCTCAATTCTAGTTAAGTCATTAATATTTTAGTTAAAATTGATTAAAAAAATATTCAGTGAAAAATATAAAAAAAAATTAAAAATTTTACTTTTATAACAATCCATCTACGTACTCATTTAATATACCATACAATATTATACATATATATATATATATATAAATAAGCTCAATTGTTTTTTCAGAAGATCAAAATCAAAACATGATCATTTAGAAAGATTCAAAATATAATGAAGCATATAATTTTATATCTAAGTTTAATTTAATTAATAACAAAATTTGATGGAGTATTTACAATTTGTTGTTTTTTAGGTAACTTTACACTGCAAAATAGTTTTATTTATAAACCAATTATTTTAATTATATTACTTAGTTTTAATTAATATTTTTTTATGTCATACCATTCTATTATTAATCAAACAATTTGTAAAATATTTCTAATTAAATTTAAAATAAAAGCAAAATAATCAAATAAACACCATATTTTTATTGTGCTGATTTATGTACCTTGAATTACTATAAAACCTATTATATTTGAAAAAGATAAAATAACTAATAAGACTTATAAAGATATATATATATATATATATAAGTTAAAAAAAAAAGTAGTATTTTAAATAATACTACCTAAAGCATTTTCTATAAATCACTAAATGAAACTTATTTATCAAATGAGATAAAAGGAACTGCCTGAAAAATCTTATCAAATATAATGATAGTATAGTTGTATTCTATATGTGCTGATTAAGTTTTTACGGAACTATATAGGATTAGAAGTAGAATAAGAGAGAGAGAAAATGAAAAGAAAATAATTAATGTTTTATATGTAAAAGAATCCGTATATATAAATGTACGTATATGTTATTGACTTCCATGATTGCTTAATGTTTCGTGTCACTGAACCATAAAAAAGACGTATTTTGCATGTGAAGCACGTATATACAGTACAACACCACTCACCTTTTTCATACTTTTATGTATTCTTATTATTTATCTTGGCGAATAATATAAATTATTAATGCATAAGAAAATTTCAAAGCCTTAGAGATTAAGAAATCTAAAAGAATGACCTTGAAATAAGGCTAATGTAACATGTTGAATTATTGATTAATTATTTCCAAAATAATTGTAGATAATTGATGAAGAATCGTGGTTTTTTTTTTTAATGAGCTACACTAGTTGGTGTTGTTAAACATCAAGAATTCATTTTATAATTCTGAAAGATTTGTTTTGAAAGCAGTAATAGAAAGACCATCCTTTTTGGGTATATTGAAGACGAATTGAGAAAACTCGAAAACCCAGTTTTTGTCTTGAAACTAAATATTTGAAGTTTAGTTAAAATGAAACACGTAACACGTAAACTGAACGGAAAGGGACCGTTAAATAGAATGAAATGAAAACGAAGACAACAACATAAGAAAATGAGTTGTGAATTACCAATACCATATTTCATTGCTAAAATTCAAAATGATTTCTTCTTGTAAAGGTTGAGATTTCTTCAAAGACTTTTATGTGTCAAAACAAAATGTTTTCCCCCGTTCCCACATAGAATATACATAGAAGATACTTTTATACTTGAGTTGATTGGAAATAAATAAGATAATAAATATAAAATAATTGAAATATATATATATATATATATATATATTCTTTTATTTTAAGAAAAAAATTCTTCAAAAGTGTAACTCCATTGATTTTAATTTTTGAATCAATTGACTAATTTGAACTTATTTTGTATTGTAGTATTTTAGGGATGTTCAACCACTACATTCGGAAGTAATGGATTATGTGAGAAATGATTGGACCACATACTTCATTAATTTTTATAATTATAGGATAGTTAATTAATAGAATATAGGTTTTAAGTAATATACCACACTTCTAATGTATAGGAAATTAGACAGATAGGAATATATATTGTTGTTTGTAATTGATTTATCAATATATATATATATATATAATTTTATTTTTTTTAAAGTATATCTATCTAAATTTGTATCTGGCTTGATTTTTAAATGAACAAGTTAATAAGAGGAGAAAACATATATAACAATTTGAATTAAAAAAAAATACCATAATAGACCGCAATTGTGTCCACAATCGCGGTCTATATGATACTATAGACAACTATTGTGTTTATAACTACCTTTTATAGTGTCATTTAGACTATGATTTTGATAACAATCTTAGTTTATACCCTTTCTTGGGATACTTTGACCTTATTTTATGTGAACTATAATTGGCGGTTGATCAAAATAATGTCTTCTATAGTGTCTTATAGACTACGATTGTGAGCCATCGGCAATAAGTCGAAAGTATAGACTACGTGCTGATAGACTATGGTTGAAAATCGTTGTCTAAGAGCTTTAAAAACCACTGTCTAAAAGCTTCTCTGCAAAGTTCCAGATGTGCAATAAACTCCTTTAGCTTCTCACTATACCTGATGTCTTAGTGTACATGACTTGGACTACAGTGAAGTTAGGGATTCCTATTATAACATTTTTTTGCTTAATACATACATTCATCCATGTTTCACAAAGTTTTCCTAGACTTATGACCTTACCTTTCATTCATATATTCGAATATACTCAATATATATATATATATATATATATATATATTTCAACCCGATTCATATTTCAAATTATACATATCATCATCAACTTTTATTCCCACCTAACTATATTTCACAAGTCATTATTCATAACTTATAATTAATACCCACACACATACATAATTAAACATATATCATTTGCAACTATGTTATCCATACATGTACATAACCTTCATAATCATTCAATTAAAGAAATGTACTTTTAAAATTAGTTTCTTTTTCATCATAAGTTAACATATCTTCGCTTGAGCAAAAATAGACGTGACAACAAGGTGGTTTTTGCTTTATTTTCGCTTGAGAGAAAATTCCATCTTAGAGCACAAATTGTGTCATTGGAGTGGAAATTGAATTGATACCAACTCAAACTTCCATTCTTAATTTCACTTCAGAAAAAATAGACCTGATAGCAACTCAACTCTAAATCTTAATTTAACTTGAGCAATAATAATTTCGCTTGAGTAAAAATACCATTCATAATAACACATTTATGTAGTGAAACCTAAAGAATTCCAAAAGGTTACCACTTTCATTTTGATCAATGTAAGTACTACAGAGTCTAATATAATGAGAAAAATATATATGATGCACTTCATATAGAAGGAGAATAAATTAAATATTTATGCTCACAACACCAAGGACTTATCTAAAAAAAGTTCTTATATTCAACCATAAGATAAACCTATACCAAACATTAATTTGTTGCACAACATTTTTGCAATCAAAAGTTAGGACGTTCTATATCCACAAATGAAGAAGTTTGAAAAAAAAAGATATATCAAAGTTGAAACTCCAATTGTCTCTATGTTAATAAAAAAACATAAATGTAAACATATAGGGTTTAACCTCATGGCTACACATGAATAAGCTTAAAGTCTTAACAAAAAGTACACATTTTAAATCAACTCCATAATAATTTACTAATGCAACAATATAACTTGTTTGTAAGACCCAACACATATTCAGTCTAGTTCACAAAGGTTCGGAAACTCAAAACTAAAGTCATCATATTGGTTCCACTAGAAACATAAATTGATAATTAGTAAGATACCATATCATTCAAAAAGAAGAAGAAGGAACTTAGTTTCAATTCTTTCACCAGACACTTAAAAATTATACTCATAGATAAAGTAAGAACCCATTTTTATAATGTATGTTAACACTTTTCATTAACCTCCAAGAATTTGTACAAAATCAACAAATACATAAGGGATTAGAATAGCAAACAACATTAAAATCATTCATGAAAAAATATCAACAACAATGCATATGTATCATGATATCAACATATATGTCATAATAATAGAACTCATAAGATAGCATTTCTTACTCCAATACCTAACATTATCTCTCACAAAATACAATCAATGAATTTATTTTACTTTCAAAACTAATTAAATGGGAGAACTACAATTCAATATGCACCAATTCAATATTTCCAATAATCTCAAAGTGAAAAATCTCAATGATGTATCATAATAACTATTATACCAAAAATTCTTACAACCAAATTAAATCCTACTTCAAATTCATCATCAAAAGATCGTTAATGATAGTTTCCCTTACCTAGACATCCAACTATTCCAAGTCAAATCCCAACAACACATGTGTTTTAACATATGAAGTTCAAATATGTTCATAGAAAAATGCGACTTCCAAACTAAATGTATCATTACAAAATCAACAAATACAGGAGGGATTAGAATTGCAAACAACATTAAAATCATTCATGAAAAAGTATCAACAACAATGCATAAAGTAAAAAAAAAGTATGCATCATGATATTATCATAACAGAACTCATAAGATAGCATTTCTTACTCCAATACCTAACATTATCTCTCACAAAATACAATCAATGGATTTATTTTACTTTCAAAACTAACTAAAAGGGAGAACTACAATTCAATATGCACCAATTCAATATTCCCAATAATCTCAAAGAGAAAATCTCAATGATGTATCATAATAACTATTATACCAAAAATTCTTACAAGCAAATTAAATCCTACTTCAAATTCATCATCAAAAGATCATTAATGACAGCTTCCCTTACCTAGACATCCAACTATGCTAAGTCAAATCCCAACAACTCATGTGTTTTAACATATGAAGTTCAAATATGTTCATAGAAAAATGTGATTTCCAAACTAAATGTATCATTTTGAACCTAAAAATATCAAAGATTCGTGAATTTGTACAAAATCAACAAATACAGAAGGGATTGGAATTGCTAACAACATTAAAATCATTCATGAAAAAATATCAACAACAATGCATATGTATCATGATATCAACATATATGTCATAATAATAGAACTCATAAGATAGCATTTCTTACTCTAATACCTAACATTATCTCTCACAAAATACAATCAATGCATTTATTTTACTTTCAAAACTGATTAAAAGGGAGAACTACAATTCAATATGCACCAATTCAATATATCCAATAATCTCAAAGTGAAAATCTCAATGATGTATCATAATAACTATTATACCAAAAATTCTTACAACCAAATTAAATCCTACTTCAAATTCATCATCAAAAGATCATTAATGATAGCTTCTCTTACCTAGACATCCAACTATTTCAAGTCAAATCCCAACAACTCATGTGTTTTAACATATGAAGTTTAAATATGTTCATAGAAAAATGTGATTTCCAAACTAAATGTATCATTACGAACCTTAAAGTATCAAAATTTCATATTTTCTTATCAAACTTCACATGCAAACACCAAACCTACTTCTTGTCATGCAAACAACATAAGAAAAAATCATCCCAAAAAGAGATATAGAGAAACTAACTATAAATAAAACTTTGATTGGTAGATTATCTTCTTCTCTTTGCTAGTATTCTTAAGACAAATTCAATTTTAAAAATATGAACTATTAGCTTAAAATGTTAAAGAAAGTAGAGAAAGTTTAGTTTTGAAGATATAATAATTTTTACTAAATAAAATTTGAATAGTTAAATTTTTATATTTACAAATTTTTCAACTTAATAAAATATTTATACTTTTATCTCACTTAGATCACATTATTCGATCCTCATAATTAAGACTTTTAACTAGTTACCATGTTGTGTCCCAATATTATACTACATTTTTATCATATAATATATAAATATATAATTAAATTAAGAATTGTAACTTAAATTATTAATTCGCACAAATTAAAATATAAATTCTTAATTTAATTATAATAAAATAATTTAAAATAGATAATAATATATTTAATTTGTCTAATTAAAAATATTTTTAAGAGAGCAAAATTTAAAATTGAAACTCTTCTTATAATAGGATTAGTGAAAGATATCATTTTATGTGAGTACGAGGAAGAGCAAGTCCAACTCACTTTATTTTTCGTCAGCCATTGATGGATGGTTCGAGCATTTTGGCACCCTAATTAAATGTTATAAATAAAAAATATTATTAAAAGTGAAAAGATATTTAATATTTTAAAAAAAATTGAGAAAAAATTTTAGAGACATATATAGCATTGGTGAAAGTGAAAGATAGAAAGTGGGGAAGCACGTGATGACTGAGTTTTAGCCAATTGAATGCATGAGAGGTGTTTGGACAGTGGGGCCTTGCCAGCCAAACAATGTCCCATTTTAACTGTTTTTAACATATCATATCACCTTTTTATATAACAAACATTCTAAATAACCATATTATTTCCAAAATGTATTTTTATGCTTCACCATTTTCACAACTCAAAAATTAACCTGTGTACAAATTTAAAATCAATATTTAATTTTTTATAATAAAAATAATGATAGTTTATAATTGAATTAATTTTTATTTTTTTCAACTAAATATACTCTTGATAACTTTTGTAATGAATTGATTATTGCTCATTTATATGAGATATTATATATCTTGAAAAATGTTGTTATAATTTTTTTAATAATTTTATCTGTTATATTTCACTGGATTAATTTTAAAAAGTTAGATAGAACTGAATATTGAAAATTTTGAAGTTAGGATCACACTCTGAATTTTCAAAATACAAAGTACTAAAAGAAAAAATAAGAAGAAGAAACAGTGGATACATTTATAATGTAGTTTATGTATAATACATTGGATTTTATTAATTAATATGCATGATAAGTTGACTTTCCAATAACTTTTTCAAATCACACCTAAGAACACTTTTGATTAGTTAATAATATGAATTTTTTTCATTGATTTTAAACTCTAAAGGAAATGAATATCTCATTAAAATGTTAACTTATATTACGAATATCAAATAACAATTATTGCTACTGTGATTGGTTACATGAAACATTACTGATATTAATAATTAAAATGCAAGTATTTGTCTTTGTACTGTGTTTGGATTTGAGAAATTATTGTATGAGCTATCTGTCACTGGTAGTGGTTCCTTAGTGGTGGAAGCCACGCCACTGAAAACGCAGTATACAAAAAAAAGTGCTTCTTACCCATCAATCATCATCATGCAAATTCAATAATTTCTACACCTCTCTCTTCTTTAGTGCTCTGTGGTTGTTGGCTTCTTTCTTTTCCTTTTTTCCCCTTTTAATCCTCAATATTACATTATTATGTTTGGTCAGTTGTTTTTTACAAATATTCTTTTAGCTCCATTAAATTTTTACTGTTTTATTAAAAAAATGCAAATGTGGTTAATAGCTTGAAAATATAAGTTACATTATTCAATACTATGTAAAAGTTATTTTAAAGGGTCTACAAACTAAGAAAAGATAAAATTTCAAAAGATTCCTTTCCAAATAATGTCTCGGGAAGATTTACAATAAAAAAAATAAAAAATAATATTATTTACGGATTTTTACCACGAATTTAAATCCGTAGATAAATTCAATACCTACCAACTATTATCACGATCTCTAACACCTACAAACTATTACTTACATATTTTTATTACATACCAACTATTATTCACAGATCTCTGCCGATAAAAAAAAAATATTAACATATCTCTATTACCTACCAACTATTACTCACGAATTTGTATTATCTACCAATTATTACACACAAATCTTTATTATCTACCAACTATTATTATAATAATTATATACATCATATTAAAAATATTATAATAAATAATTATAAAATCATAACTAATATCCATAAATAATAATAATAATAAATAATAATAATCATAACTAATAGGTATACATATTATTAATATTATAAAATTAATAATATTAATATTATATTTATAATATGAATGATAATATTAATAATATTAATGATATTAATGAAATTAATAATATTAACATCATTAATAATATTAATAAAAATATTAATATCATTAATAATATTAATACCAATTGTAAAACGAGTTTTGATTTAAATTTTAAACCAATACAGAGTTTTTGCCAATAAATTTTTTCAAGAAATGTTTTTAATTAAATTTAAAATGCTAATGTAATAAAAAAAATTACTTCATGTTGGCTTTTTTTACTAATCATGTAATAAAAAATAAAATTATTAACGATTTGCTATTATAATAATTTCAATTTTTATAATACTATTTTTTGATTCCCTAGACTTATTCTAATAAATGAAAGGTTACTTCAAAATTCCAATAATGTTAGTTATTCATTTTTAATTATGAATATAGTAACGTTATAATTAAAAAAAAGTTACACTAAGTTTGGCATAAACAACTATATTAAAAAGGAAAATAACTTTGGTTGACACTAATCTCTAAAGAAAAAGGTTACTAGTACTTTTTAATTCCAATCTTATAAATTATTAACTAAAAAATATATATACATCAGAAAAATTATTAACAAATACTAATTTTAAAAATAAAAATAATTAATTATTATATTGAATAAATTAAATATTATTTTCAAATTTTAAAAAAATTATTAATATGAAAAGTAATTTTTATTATTAATAAAAATTATAAACTAGTTTTAAATTTATATTCTTTTATAAGGATGGCAATGCGAGCTGACTCGCCACAGGCTCATTCGGTGTTTAGCATGCAAAATGCGATACGGGTTGAACCGTCCTGTGCAAGGAGTGCAAGTTCATTTCACTGATTCGACCCGCATAAGAGATAACCCGCGGGCCTGCAGGCCAGACCGCATAAGAAAAATATTGTTTTTTTCAAAAAACTAAAATTTCATTAATTATTAAAAAACTTATTCTTACTATACTGAAAAAATAAAATTTTATCCATGTTTCAATTCATTCAATTAAGATAAAAATATAAATTTTATGAGAGTTGTTAGAAGGCTTGATTAAAATTAATTAAAGTTTTGCTTTGCACTTATTTTTCCTATAGATGTATGTAAATGTATGTGAATATAGTTTTGCTACAAAATATTTTAATGAAGATGACTAGTTTTTTAACTATCCTATTGAAATCTCTTCTTTATATTATTTTTTTATTAACAAAGTTTAAATATAAAATTTTACTTAAAACTAAATTCATTGTCACTCTTCATACTAACTCTATGACTCAACTAAAGATTTGACCTTAAGTAACCTCTAAAGTCTCTCTTATTTTTCTTTTTTTGACTGGTGTTTGGATCCCCTAGTTAGTATGTATTATATTAAACATAAGTGATTTATTGAGTGATTTATTTAGGTTTGTCACACTGTATTTGTTCTAGTATGAAGTTAGTGGCAAACTTCTCGGAGGAGGGATTGTTTATTTTTGTTTGATTTTGTACATGGGTTGGATCACCCTTAAAATGGTTCTTTTTTTTTATTATTGATAAAAAGATTAATTTCTTTAAATGATTAAAATAAAACATTCTTTTTTAGTACATTAAATTCAATATTTTTCAAATAAAATAAAATAAATGTCACACTGCAATAATGAGTGAATGAGATATGATTTTTTTTTTTTAAATAATTATATTTTATTTATAAGGGTCAGCAGGACAACTCGCCCCTCTTTTGGCCTGTGCGGACTGCATATTTTGCAGGACGGACCTAAGTAGGTTAGCAAGTTAGATTAGTGAGTCTGTCCAACGCTTTTTGGTAACGGATTATGGGCCGGCCCGCATGGTTCGCCTCGCATTGTCACCCCTATTCTTTTAGTTAACTAGTGATGTAATAAATATAAAATATACTCGTAGTTAATTATTATATAAAATAAAATATTAATAAGAGGACTTAAAAATATTTACATTTTTAATTTGGAATATTTTCATTTAGGGTTAAATCTATATATCATAGTCTCAAATTATGTACGGTTTTAATTTGACCCAAAAATAAGTGATGTTATTATTTTATAATGTACTATTAATTATTATTATCTTGATATGTTTATTTACATAATTAATTTGTTAAATGATCAATCACCACAATTATCTATTTATTGAGATTGTGAAACTATTTCAGTAAAATTGTGCACTATATATATATTCTTAATATAAATTTTAAACGGTAAATAGCATGAGAGAAGGAAATATGAGTTACTTTGATGAAAAATATTTAGACATAAATTCAATATATGTAAAAATAATAAATTGTTACCTAATAATAAATAATTTAAATGTTCATAAATTAAAAAAGTATGATTGACACATAATTTTGTATTAAATGTAAACAATATTATTATATTTATAATAATAATAATTATATAATTTATTTATTAAAAATATCTATATATGTTTGTATTATTAATTATTAATTACTAATTATTAATAATCTAAATACAAACTTATTTTATTATTAATTTTTATTAATTATTAAATTTTGTTTATTAATAATATTATTAAATGTTTGTGTTATTTAAATTTTGTGTAATAATTAATATTTATATTTAGACAATTTTAATATCATTTCATTTTTATTTAGATAATTTTAATATTATTTAATTTTTTATTATATTATGTTATATATATTAACTACATAATGGGAAAAAAAAGTATTGTGCCACTTTTATGTAAAGACAAAAACGAGACTAAATTAGGAAAAATATACCATCATACATGAGTTTCTGTAAGGTTCTTTGCATCTCAGAGGGAGTTTCGAAGATACTATTCACGTTGATCCCTTCTTCTTCTCCCACTCAGATATGTGAATTCAAATGAAGAATATCGATGCACATCTAACCATGTGAATAGTACTTCCCTTAAAGCAAACATATCCTAAAGGAATATATACTAGTAATATGTAACCTATTCACATTTCTTCTCTAAATGAAAAAAATACATTAGAACTCATAATGCATTTATAATTGTATAATAAGAGTAATAAATATTTTACCCGTCTATCCAAAATATATTAGAGATATACATAATAATATACAATTTAATTAAATTAAATGCAGTCTAGTAAAATAAGATATAATTCAATCAAATTAGATGCAACCATATAAATACAATATTTATGTAGTAATAATTGTTTGAATGCCATATTTCATAATTAAATATGTATTTTATATACCTTTTTAACATCACAATCAATGTCCAAAAATATCTGTAAATACAAATCAATTTCATAGAAGATACTCACTCAATTCTCACACTCACTTATATATTTAATATATTTATAATTCTTTATATATGTTTTTATTTACTTAAACGTTGAAAAATGTTCTACATATGAATCTCCTCATATATCTTCGACATACTAGACAAATTCTCTTCTGAAGTCATAACTTACTTACAAAATAGACAATTTTCATCCATTCCAAAAGATTAACTTTGTTTTCTAGTAAGAACAATTATTAACAAATATAAAAAAAAATATCAATACACAAATTGTACTAATATGATAATATATTTTTTAAAATATATGGAAATACACATGATAATATAAAAATTTAATCAAATCAATTAATTCTAGTAAAATCTGACATAATTAAATTAAATTAAATACAACTATATAACTCAAATACTTATATAGTTATAATTGATTGAATGATATATTTGATAATTAAATGTATGTTTTTTACCTTTTCAATCCTACAATTCATATAAAAAAAAGTCTATAAATAAATAAAAATTAATAAAATGTCTATAAATACAAATCAATTATATAGAAATTACTACCCTCATTTACTATAATTCCCTATATTTGTTTTACTTGAAGATAATAATTTTTTTACAGATAAATTTCTCCACATTTCTTCAACATACTCGATAATTTCCCTAAATCATAAGTTGATTTGTAAAACAAACTATTTTCATCCACCTCAGAATATGAACGTTCTACGCTGTTTGACATAAGATAAAAATACTTAAAATGTATTTATATTTAAGAAGAAAAGTGCATTTTTGATTTGAGAGGTGTTGTGAGAGTGTTTTGAGAGTGCATGAATGCATTTTTGATGGTTGATAGAAATAATAATGATGAGATAGTAGAATTGAAGGGAAGAGTTTCCATTATGGTCTGAAAAGACCTCTTAAATATTGTGATGAGTAAGTGAAATGAAACACAGAATTGCATTAGTTTTTCCTTTTTTCTTTTGCATCGAAATGGTCAAACGTCATTTATGTTCATAAATAGGGAAGGCAACCCCTCCAACCACGATATGCAGATTACAATTTTAAATTTCCAACTCTGCATGCTCATAGCTAGCTGTCACAACACTACAGAATGCTCAATGCACTACTAAATGCTGTAATAAATTCAAATCAACAATGGAACAATATTTCTTCAAGAACTATTTCTTTTACAATATAACTGATTTTTTTAGCTATATGTAAAATGGAAGGATAAAAGTGTTTTTTTTTTCCTTAAATTTTAAGGAAGTAGATAATATGAACCCTAACCTAATGAATGTGTCACAAATCATAACAACCATAATTAATATCCTTGAAATTGAAAGCAATGTTTGTTATGAAATCAACATTATAGGAATTTCGTAATGGTGTATAAGCAGTAGAGAGAGCAAGAGCAAAAATAACTTTCTAATTTAAAGAGAAGAATACAAAATTCATTTTCGTGTTTTTCGTTTAACTGCTGAATTTGAAAATCCAGCTTATGACAGCAAAAATTATTTGGCACGTAGCTACTTACTCAATATCCACCTGTTCTTGTGCGTTTATGGTTGTATCTCGTGGATGCACAAATACAGTACAAATACCATACCGCAGTATATTAAATTTTCTCTAATACTATAATTCTTTTTGCAAAATCAAATAATTTACGTTATATATAATTTTTTTTAGAAGTTAACAGGGAGCGCGTAAGAGCGTTTTGGAGGCGTGAATTGTATTTTGTATCTTTAAATAGAAACACGGATTCGAGTAGTATTTTGTAAATTTGTGAAAAAAGGAAATTAAAAAAAATGATGAATAATGACACAGATGGCAAAAGAAAAAGTACAAAAAAAAGAAATAAAAAAAAAACAAAATTCCTTGCTTAACAGCAGCTGCCAATGTGTTAAAACCAGACACGTCCTCTTCCCTTTTTTTTAGAAGATAGAAAAAAGAAGAAAAAAAAAGGAGATAGAGAGAGAGAGAGAGAAATTGAGACAGAGACAGTGATGAATGAATGAAAAATGAATCTGGTATAAGTAAGTCATAGATTTGTTTTTCTCAGAACTCTCTACCTCCCTCTCTTTCTCTCTCTGGAACTTCACTCCATCCTGGTTCCAGAGAAAACCGCGTACTCTTTAAAACGCACCAACACAAGAAAGAAAGAAAAACGCAGAACTCAAGAACATCACAAGAAATTCCAACAATGCCGTTTTTTCTTTAAGACCCTTTCATTTTCTTCCACCAAGAACCCGTTTTGCCACCCACCCATTACTCCAATGCTTCCCCTTCGCCTAGGTGCCGTCGTTTCCTCCCTCATTCTCTGCTTCCTCTTCCCCCCGTTCTTCTGCCTCGGAATCCGCTCTTTTCCGACCACCGAAGACGACGGCGCGTTTTTCAACTATGCGGAGGCACTGGAGTACCGAAATGGGGCGGGCTGCCCCGTTTCCTCGACCCACACCGCTTTCCCCTCGTGCGACCCCTCTCTGGTCCACATCGCCATGACCCTCGACTCCGGCTACCTCCGCGGCTCCATCGCCGCGGTGCACTCCGTTCTCCGCCACTCCTCGTGTCCGGAAAGCGTGTTCTTCCACTTCGTCGCGGCGGAGTTCGACCCGGCAAGCCCTCGGGTCCTGACCCGTCTCGTTCGGTCCATCTTCCCCTCTTTGAACTTCAAAGTTTACATCTTTAGGGAAGACACGGTGATTAATCTAATATCGTCTTCAATCCGACTAGCCTTGGAAAACCCGTTGAACTATGCGCGCAACTACCTCGGTGACATGCTGGACACGTGCGTCGACCGCGTGATCTACCTTGACTCCGACGTGGTGGTGGTCGACGACGTACGGAAGCTGTGGCGCGTGCCACTCACGGACGCGCGCGTGATCGGTGCGCCGGAATATTGCCACGCGAACTTCACGAAGTACTTCACCGACGAGTTCTGGAACGACCCTTTACTCTCTCGCGTGTTCTCTTCTCGAAAGCCTTGTTATTTCAACACTGGAGTGATGGTGATGGATTTGGTGCGGTGGAGGGAGGGGAACTACAGGAAGAGGATCGAGAACTGGATGGAACTGCAGAGGAAGAAGAGGATTTATGAGTTGGGCTCTCTGCCTCCTTTTTTGCTTGTTTTCGCAGGGAATGTTGAAGCCATTGATCATAGATGGAACCAGCATGGGCTTGGTGGGGATAACGTTAATGGTGTGTGTAGGTCCTTGCATCCTGGTCCAGTTAGTTTGTTACATTGGAGTGGAAAGGGGAAGCCTTGGGTGAGGCTTGATGAGAAGAAACCTTGTCCGTTGGATCGTCTTTGGGAGCCTTATGATTTGTATAAACCCAAAGAAGTGAGGGATAGGGTGAGAGATCAGAACTGGGGATTCTCTTCTTCTATTTTGGTTGGCTACGCTCATGATTTGTTGTGACGACAACGACGATGATGATGGTGATGGTGATTCTTTGGTACATTTGTTGTTCAGAGATTCTTTCTTAGCAGTGTACAGAACAGATTGAGTAGAAGGGATTGATTGGGGTTCTTCATTCTTTCTGTAGAATTTCTCTTTTCTTAAGGCGTTTAAAATTCTTGTGCTTTACAAAATATGAAATTTCGATTCTTTTTTCTGCTGGTGGAGGGTTCCATTGGAACGATTTTGGTGGGTGGGTTCAGTTCTTTGTATGGGACCATTGATTGTATGTGCCAAACAAAGTGAAGAAGAATAACAGACAGTTGTTCATTGTTTTATTTGGATTCGGTTTCTATCACCCTTTGTTTCCTTTCCTACCTGTGACTGTTACACTATTGAAGGATGAAGTGAAGTTTTAAACAAATATCGAACACTGCAAAATATGAAAAGTTATTGAATTCTCTTCTGGTGTATAAAGTAAAAATAAAAATTAGGATAAACATAGGGACTGAATAAATGAAAAGGAGAAAGAAAGAGGAAGAGGCACATTGGCACTTGTCATGTTGTGATTGAGAATTGATCACGGAATGAATTAAGAACTAAGGGTAAAGAAAGGGGGAAATAAAGTGTACATGAAAAGGGGTTTGAAGCAGTAGTAGGTTTGGTCACGGTTGTTTCCTTTGCCATGAGGAAACTGAAATTTGATGGCTAACAACAGCGATCGTTGTTTTCACATATCAACAACTTTAGACCCCACAACACAGCTAATGTTATTTGGAAAGTTCTTCGCGTAAGGATAAATCATTGCAATTTCATCTTCACTCGCAATTTTCTTCACAGCCGTCATGTCACCGAGTCTTCTCAACACTTCCATGAGAATCCAAGGAACGGATTCATAGGAATTTGTATAAGAATAACATTGATAATGCTAAATTATTGGTTTATACTTTACAGTATTATGCTACATAATTTTATTTATTTTTTTTTAAATTTCCGTTGTATGTGCCCTTTGTCCAACATGAAGTCATGGCTTGCAGTTCTGGTTTACCAAAGTTGACCACATGAGGTGTACCGTTACAATGTCTGTTTCAAATGAAATTAAGAAATTTCGCGTTTGCTTACTCAATTAAACTATTGGGACATTATTAATATTCTTAGTGCCAATTGCCAATTGCATTATTTGCCACATGTCTACAAAAACAAGTTCTATAAAAAATGATCGAGGAACAAAAAGTTAAACAGTTGAAGTTTACCAGAGCTGTGTATTTACTCAACTAAAATCTTAATGCCAAACTGTGATTTATTTTATTTTATTTTATTCGGGGATAAAAATAAGAAAAATGTCACATTGAAAGTACTATTAGCCTACTGTGCTACAAGAAGAATATCATGTATTGGAGGAATGAACATTAAAAATCCGAGTACAAAACATGTTGGCAATTGGCAATTGCATTGTTTGCGTCATGTCTGCAGAAAAAAATGACATCAAAGGACTATGATTGAGGAACAGAAAAGTAAAGTAGATACTGTAGTAGTATAAACAGAAGTAACTTTTGGTTTGGAAATATTCATAAGGGGTTTGAATTTATACACACTCCATTTTTCATGAACCTTACAAAAAAGGTGCCAGCTATATGAACTGTCTCAACAGATTAAAAACAGGAAAACAATCCAACCAAAGGGAGGAGGAGAAAAAGGACAATCATACATGACTGAGATCAGCCATCTGATTTTAATTTGATTATTAAACATGTAATGTAACATGACTGTGTTCGATGTCTCTTTCTTTTCATTTTAAATACGCAATCTGACATTTTAAATATGACAATCTAACACCATGTTCCCACCTAGAATCCCAAGCAAAATGCAATAAGAAATTAAAGCATATTGGTAACAATAGTTGTATCACCTCCATTACCACCATAATCAAGTAATCATCCTCCAAGGTTTCTACGAATGGTTTCCACTTCTCTGCCGGTAATTTGGAAACCCTTCTTGAGAATTTCATCATTAATAGAAGGCTTGCTAGCAAATGTTGCAAGTGATGCAATTTGTGCACCTGGGTTCTGGCTATTTAGACCAGAAAGAGCTAGTGCTGGTTCCCTTGAGTTACTATTGAACAAGAAATGTACCAGGCCCTTTGGGAACACAAATGACTCACCGGGCTTCAGGTTCTGGGTAAACACACGGTTATTCGTGTCAACAAAGCCCACAAGAAGCTGACCCTTGAGGCAAGTGGTCACTTCGGAGGCCCGTGGATGCGAGTGAGGTGGCACAATCCCATTCCCCGCTATATCAACCCGGACCAATACCAGGCCCAATGTGTTAAGCCCAGGAAGATTAACAGTGTTGGTGGCTGTGACACTGAAGCCGAATGGGTTACTAGTGTTACCATTCTTAGACAAAGCAGATGTCACAAAATGGGATGGTGAAACTTTATCTGGGTTGATACAAGGCACCCCATTAATAAAAAATTCACCTTTGTTATCAGCAACACAATAATCTTGAAGTGGGTCAGGGTCGGGTCTGGATTGGCCCAACAGAAGGGATAGGGTGAAGAAAAGTAAGTGAAAATAGTTTCTCATTTTTGCTACAATTGAGGAAACAAGTGAAAGGAAAATTATATGGTAGTTTGCATAAGCCAAAGCCAAAGTGTATGTATATATATAGTTGTAGAATAGAAAGAGAGAGCAGGTGGTGGATGCTGATATAGGTTTAACTTCCATGTGCATAGTGGGGTGTGGTGATTGAGTAGCTTAAGAGCATAGGATGAGGGAAAGAAAGGAAAAACTTAAAGTAAATGTGATCTAGTCATATTAAGCCACACAAGGTGTGATGTATAGGTTCTATTTCACTGAAAATGATTTTTGATTTTGATTAACCAACATGCTTTGTGCCATGCTTACCATTTCAAGGCCAAGTCCATTGCTTCTAATTTCATTCTTTATTTGGGCTTGGGCCCATTTTGGATCACCCCTCTGCAAATCAAACGCTGTCGTTTGAGGTAGTAGGGACCGATACGGCATCGTTTTTTGTTCTTACTTGAGGCGTAGGGGCTAGCACCTTATATTATACTTTTAGTTCAACCAATTCAATAATGGTCCACATGTAGTCCAAATGCTACATATTATAATAAATTTGGAGAGTCGTCACATGCAAACTTTCCACACGCGGCGCAAGAGTTCAGCTTGTGGCGATGTGGGCCTTTCTTCCTTGCCTTACATTGCATGGTTGATCTCATCCACGTATCTAACCATCACTGCATTGGGGTTAATGGGTCTCTTTCTTTGAACCATCTAGTATGGTGGGAGGAAAACAAAATTTAAGTGTGGTTGTGACTTGACTTGTTATCTCCTTGTTTTATTATTCAGTGCATGGTCACTTGTTTAATTGAAGCTATATAATTTGAGTAATTATTTGCTAAAAAGGGTATGGTATCTTTTTGTTTTTTTTTTACTTTGTACAAGGTTTTCCCTTCATCATTCTGTGTCCTTTCATTGTGTTGTGATCCCTGAAGTCTAATCCAAACTGATTCAACCTTGGCCCTCACTGGAAAGCAGTGGTACTTATTGGTATCAAAAGTTAAATCTTCTTTTAGGAACTGAGTACCAGTTGTGATATAGAAACCTCAAGTTACTTTGCATTTTGCTCTGAGTTTTGCTTTTGAGGCATGTTGGATTTTTTTATGATTGGTTTTTTGGTCTTAGGAGTTTCCTGAAGTACCACAAGCAGACAAAGGGTGTTGTTACTGTAGGAAAGTGAAGTAGAATTTGATGTGAAAGAAAAAAAATAAGAGTATTCTCTCACTCCAAATCCACATGCACATGTCCCTGCTATTCTCCTTTCTCATCATATGCTGCAAATTATTTTAGACTCTTTTTTTTTGTCCCATTGTGAGGACTCTTACTCCTGGTCTTTTCAGTGAGATATCCAGGAATGATTATTCCCCAATTGCTAGTTTACAGGCCATACTGTGCATAGCTTCTGTGTTGAAGTAGTAATTTACTTCCATGGGTGAATTTCTTGTGGATGCAACAGTGTTTGAAGATAAGGTAAACTCATTTGTCATTAAGGTTCTTTCATATTAGAAATTGATTATTTTTTATTATCGTTATTGTAGCAAATCTGTCTTGCTCTCTGCTTGTATCACATCCAAATTTATGATTGTTGAAATCCTGTGCTCTTTTTTGGTGTTGTTTGTGAGTTGTCTCTGTGTTGGTTGTCTGCAATTATGCACAAAAGTTTTTGTTTTTTCCCCTGATGTTGAAGCAGATGGGAGAAAGTGCTGCTTCCAGTCCTCCTCTGCAAGTGTCTGTTTCATTTGGGAGATTTGAGAACGATTCCTTGTCTTGGGAGAGATGGTCCTCTTTCTCTCCTAACAAGTACTTAGAAGAAGTCGAGAAGTGTGCCACACCTGGATCAGTGGCTCAGAAAAAAGCTTACTTTGAAGCCCATTACAAGAAGATTGCTGCCCGGAAAGCCGAATTGCTGGCTCAGGAGAAGCAAAGGGAAAAAGATTCTTTCAGATCAGAAGATCAAGTTGAAGTAGATCTGGGTGGTAATACTGATGCAGAGCTTGATAAATCCGACACTCAAGATTTCAATGAAGGGGTTACGCAAGAAACCAGTTCTGTTGGTGAGATCCATAGGACCCATGATAATGATTCTGAGGAGGAAGTTGCAGTTTCAACAGGTTACCATGGTTCACCAGTTGAGATGGAGAACAAGGAACTGGAAAGTAGATCACATAGTTCGTTCCAGATGGATGAACCTGAAGATGTATGCATGAAACATGAAGAAAGTCCTAACATTGAAGCTGAAGATGTGAAAGAAATTTCCCACGTCGTGTACAAGGAGACAGGAAAGGCTTCAGAAGTCGAAGCAAACGATGTGAAATTGGTTCATCCAAAGGAATCTAAGGTTTGATTTAACTCATATATCCATCAGATTCATGTTCTTTTTAAGGGTTGGCAATCTGGTTAGCCTGATTTTAATTTCTCTCCCTCTTATTTGGACAGGTTACCTCTGTGAACAAGGGCAGCAATGCAGCCAAGACAAAGAAGAAACCAATGCTATCCACTTCTAAGGCATCCCAGATTTCCACACCAAGAAGTTCAAAGCCTGCATCAACTCCTACCAAAACAGTAACACCTGCTTCTTCAACTAAAAAGGGAAGTTCTCCATCTTTGTCAAGGAGGCAAATTACTTCTAGTGGGGAGAGCAGAAAATTTGCTAACAAACCTTTGCACATGTCTCTGAGCTTGGCTCCAAGTAATCCTGATCCAGCTCCTCAAGCTACCATGAGGAGATCTTTAATCATGGAGAAAATGGGGGATAAGGACATAGTCAAACGAGCATTTAAGACATTCCAGAACAGCTTCAACCAGCCAAAAACTCCTGGTGAAGACAAATCTTTGATTAAGAAGCAGGTAATTGAAAAATCTTTATGAACTACTGTTCATCATTGACAAATGTTTTTTTATACAGTGCAAATAGTACTATATAACTGTACAAAATCATATTGATTTAAAAATGTTTTCTTCTTTATTTGCTGGGCAGGTTCCTTCAAGAGGGATCGTGTCAAAGGTTCCAACACCTACGCCTTTGAGGAAAGAAAATGGACGGTAAATTTTTTAATCTGCTCTGATAATGAGTTTTCATTGCACTAGTTTCTTTTCCTTTATGTATATTTCGTAGTCCTTTTCTCTTTGTCGCTTTCATCCTACTGGTGCGCTTAAGATTACCATTTGATGAGGTATTTTTTTGTTGGTAGCTTTCTTTGGGAGAATTTTTAGCAAGAAAACTACGGATATTGTAGAAAAGAGGAGGAAACGTAGAGAGTTATTGTTATGCAAATTGATTCAAATATATTTTATAACTTGTGATTTTGTCTAACACATCTATTGTAGTTTCAATTGAAATTTCTCCTTAAGTTGAAATTTTCTGTATATGACCCTCGCGAAGTTGTTTTTGAATAGGTCAACTAAGGTTGGGAGTGCGGATAAAAGTGGAAATGTTGTACGAACTACTTTTGGCCCAAAAAGTGACATCAGAGCAGAGAGAGGAAAAGAGGTAGGACAAGCTCTTGATATTTGAGTATTACATTTAACAGGGAATATTCATAAGATTATGATATGAGAGTTCAACCAACCAACTTATGCCTTTCGACTTTCTATTTCTTAATCAGTCTTCAAGAAAAATAGAGGAAAAATCTAATGCAAAAGAAGTAGAAAGAATGCGTCTTCAATCAAAAGTAAAGGTAAAAATGCACTCTTTGTATCCTACATTCCATCTTGCCTTTGGTTTCACTTAAGTGTATCTGCATATATCTAGTGTACTAGGAAAAATGCCAGAAACACCCTCTTTTGAATATATTCCCTGCTGTCAACTGATATTTATTGGAAATCACAAAACCTTGTGAGTGCTACTTATTAAAGAAACTTCGCTTATGTTATGAGTTAATAGTTTTTAAGAAAATTTAACCAATAATAAAGTATTTGTTAAACAATGTACTCCAACACTCATGATGCTAAGGTACTAATAAAAAATGGGCATTGCTATTTTGATCCATAAATGGCTTGCCTGAACTCTGTGTGCATCAAACACAGGAGGAAAGAAAAGAGGCAGAGATGACAAGGTCAAAACATAATGTCAAAGGGACATCCACACCAGCTTCTTACCGTGGTCAAAAAGTAGTAAAAAGTCGTTCAGAAAAGGTACAAGTTGTACATTTGATCTGATATATGTACCCTAAATAAATTTGTAGTTTATGTTTGTCTGCAAACTGTTTCTTAAATTCTTACCTTCTTTTTCACTTTGGGGTAATGATTGATTATTTCTTTTCTTTATATTTAATGCTGTAAAGCAATATGTAAAACAGCTACTATTGATTGCATTCTGTTTCTAGAGACACAAATACAACTGTAAATTATTAAAATAATAAAACTTAAATTTTAATTGAAGTAAGCTGAAACTTGTGTTCCTCAACTTGGTCCGGTGATTGTTGACAAGGGAGATCAATGTGACCTAGTTGTTTTGTTTTGCTGTAAGAATGAACCTGTTTCTTGACAAATGAGCAATGTGGTTGATGGTCATACTAGAGATGATAATAAAAGTTCTTGTTTACATCATTTCTAGGATTACAGTATCATTAAGAATGAATGATACCAATGTTCGCTGGTATATTTTGTCAATTAACCTCAACTATTTCCTGTCAAGCCATATAAATAATGTTCTTAGGTTCCTAAACTCAACAACACAGAGACATTCAGACAAAATCTAGGCATTGAAGATGGCTTCTGGTTTTTTCCTCAAATATATTTGTTGACTGCATATTATGTTAAATTAAATGAGTTTTGAGGCATGATTTGTATTTTACTGTAGAATTTTTTTGAAGTGAAGCTATGTAGTAGTGCGCCTTACTTTTGATAACTCTATTAATACTACTAATGTGCTATATCAATTATTTATACACATCAATACGTACCAAAGGAAAAAAAAAAGAGTGGGGGAATGCCAAAGATGCGATTAAAGGAAGGCTTATTCCATTAACTGTTATTTGTCATTTCAGGGTGATGCTAAAAGTAAAAGTTAGAATCCTCGGTGGCCCCACAAGTGAAAAAGGTGAAGAAGGAGAAAAGGTTAAATACCCCATGGTGGTAGACCTGTATGTTCAAAGGAAATGTTTGTGAAAACAGCTCAATGCTGTGATATTCATGTTTGGTAAGCAACAGTGGATCAACCTAAATGGGAGCTTATGAACATTATGAGGAGAAGGAGGAAGGAGTAGGCATCATTTATTGATGATAATTTTCTTCCTTGCAGCCCTCTAGGCACTGTGTTGATTAGGAAATAGTATTGTATAATGTATGTAATGTAAGAAATGCAAATATCTGTTGTCATTGGTTGCATTATTATTCTGCTTCTCTACCCGTCCTATGTGGGTGATTGATATGGTTTTTAACGTGTTGTAGACCATGTATCCCTAAGAAGCTAAGGTGATATAAACGTTGTCTAAAGTTCAACTCGCCCATCTCCCCCATTCACATGCAATGATGCAAGACTTTGTTACATTGGGAAACATGATTGAAGAATTTTCAGAACCAAGGAACAACACTAATTAAGTGGGATACACAAAGCAGATTAATTTCAGTATCAAGTTTGACATATGTTCTCTCCAATATACACTAATTAGAAATAAATATTGCTGGATATGCTCCTATACGAGGAAGAATTCTTATGCTAGCAACTTGAAAATTTGAACTTGTACCATAGGCTCCCTCTCCTACTTTTTGCCTTTTGTTTTTTTATTATCCTTTCTTTTTCTCCCCTTTATTTTAGTTTATAAGAAAAAACCTGTATAACTGCGTACAGTTATGGAGTTGTCGGATAATACTTTTGCATGTACACAAATGCATGCATAAACAGGAAGGTACAATTATCACTGAAAATATAAAACCGCACAACCTTTATAATACAGAGGAAACTTGCTGAAAGAAACTTGCAGATATAATTGTAAGCGGGAATTCAATCTATGAATGTCTTCTGACTATGCAGACAAGATAGTAATGTCAAATTTGTCGTGTATTTTGCGGAGGAAAATCTCATTGTCTTGATGAATAATGTTAAAAAAAAATCATTGAAGACATAAATTCATTTGTCCATCCTATCTACGTTGGTCTATTAGTTCATGCGCATGGTCAGTGACTTTTTGAGCAATGCTAAGTCAGCTTCTCTGGTGTCATATCTCTGATAAATAAAAGAAAATCCATTCGTCGAACTTTCAATTCAAATACAATAGAAAATGAGAAGAAACGGAGCACGTTATGGACTTCTGGTTGATAACAAAAGAATCCAAGATCTATATATACACATGAGACTTAAAATGCTCAAGAACAATAGTTATCTGTACAAGTGACACGTACATTTAGAGGTTAAAATTTGGAAAATTGTTAACACTACAAGAATGGTTTTAGCTTCCGAATTTGACAGAGACAAACTGGCCGTATCAATGCAAAAGCACACACTCCCTCATAGTATTTTCAAACCTCCAATGGTTAGCACTTTGCTGCACAAGATCCTCTCACCACAAACTGGGAGCTATTTCATTCTTATTTTGAATGAAACAAAGCGAGTGATGTTATCATTTCGATGACATGCAATGTTATCCAAAGTCCTCTGTGCTGGTACCTCTGCAGACTATTACAGTGTTAGACTTAATTTACCTTAGGTGTCTTCCTCTTCTGCATGTTACGAGCAATCTCAATGCATGCTTGATCAACCATTCCCAGAAAATCCTTAACTATGACAAATAGATAAAGATTATCTACACTATCATTTGAAGCTCCTCCTTGATAATAATCTGTTGTTTTTTTCACAATTTTCATCACCCTTGTTTGCTCTTCCCTCACTAATCTCAATTCTTCCTCAGCATTTTCAAGAAAACGGTTCATTTCTCTCCCAAAGTTCCCTCCCATATCACTTCCACACTCGGAAACAAGTTCTCGAATTTTAAGAATCCTCGCCGAGAGCGATGAGATTGAACCAACAAAACTTTTGTAATCTGTAACCGCAGCTTTCTTCACGTTGGAAAACTCAGAACTGATCCCTCCCACAACTGGCAATCCTAGTGTTATATATTCCCTTTGTCTTTGTTCATTTGAAGAAGGAGAGTTCTGAGACGCTCCACTGTTGTTACTATTCATGCTGCTACTACGACTCAAACTGCTATTGCGGTTCAGAACAGCACGTTTTCCTTCAGAACGAACAACTTCTTCAACCACAAAGTGAAGCAATGTGGTTTTTCCATCAGTGCTCTTGACATCAGAGAGCTTTCTTAGAGAATCCAAGTTGAAAGCTTGAGCATTACCCCTCTGAGTGCCTGCATTCATGCGATTTCCAGCCTTAAGCACTGCTTCAAGAAGTTTCACAAACATTCCTTGGTTTCGAAGCTCCTTGCACCCCATCTCAAGGGTCTGCAGAAACTCCTTTATTTCTTGAATGTCAGAGTCATAATTCAACCTGAATAGCAAGGCATTCAATCGCTTAAATGCTGAAGGAACAGCTTTGAGAATGTAACGTAAGAAAGATTCGGCTTCAGCAAGTTTTGAAGGGTCTCCTTCATACGCAAGTACAAGTGATTGCTCTTCTTCTGTTGGGGCTACCCTACCAAGCTTTTCAATGGTTTCTATGTTAAGGCCTTGACCATCAATGAGCGCGTCAATAATCTCTTTACGAGAAACTGTCAGAGATTTCAAAACAATAGCAATGTTTTGTGATTTTCTTGGGTCAAGAAGGAAGGCATTTGATGATTGAGCCAAAGCATCCCTGCTAGAACTCGTTGAGTTATTTTCTTTGGGGGCACTATCATTTCGGTTGGTGGCGATTAACCCGAAGAGAGATTCCATAAGATCATCATCAACCCTGTAGTTTAATAAATCATCAACCAATGCTAAAATGGAGGAATCAAAATTTAGATATTTACAAAATCTAGTATACTAGGATTACCTGAAAGAACCACGGTCTATTTTGTCCCACACCATAGAGTGATCAAGGTTGGTATTCACCTTATCCCAATGTAATGGCTTAAGTTTTACCTCAGGTGAAGTGTCTCCTTGCTTACTTGTGGTACCTGCTGTTCTTTCAATAGGATTAGGTGGCGGTTTTGATGACGACTTCAAACCACTTGCCTTTGGCGGAGGAGGTGGTGGTGCAGGACTCTTTCTTGGAGGGATTGGTGGAGGAGGAGGAGGAGGTGGTTGTGGCGAGTTCTTTTTATCTAGGATTGGTGGAGGAGGTGGTGGTGCTGATGCTGGTATTGGAGCTTCATTCTTTTTATCAGGTACTTTTGGAGGGGCTATTGGTGTTGCAGAATTTGTAATGTTCGGAATTGTTGAGAAAAAAGTGGAGAGTGGTTTTGGTGATGAAGGGGTAAAGGAAGGAGAAGATGGTTGTGTAGGAGAGCCTCCAACTGATGATGAAGGAACAGTGGGAGGAGGAGCAGGAGGTGGAATTCTCATGATTGTGTAGGACTCTTCTGGAAGAAATATGTTCATGTGGGAAGTTGAAGATCTCTCTCTAAGAGGAGTTTCTTGAATGGATTCAGTTCTTTTCCCTGGATTTCCCTCATGATCATCTTCTTTATCTTTGGGGCTATCCAAAACCTCCCTTTGGAAACCCTTTTCTGGCATTTTTTTACCTTCAAGTTTTCTCCAATAAATAACATCCAAACCATCCTCATCAAGGATCAGTCCCTTCACGTTTCCTTCCATTCTCTCAAACACCTCTACCTGAGGTGCAACACGCCTATCTACAGCAGAAGCGGCGTTCTTTATTGTCTCCTTTCTCTTCCTTGTTCTGAAGCACCTTCTAACCAAGAAGAAAACCAAACCAGAAACAACAAGAGTGCTTGCTGCAGTTGCAGCTACTGCTGTTCCTACCTTACTGTTCGATGAAGAGGCTTTTGTTGCAGCCACTGGTCCTGATGACGGTGGTGATGCCTGAGGCTCTGACGGTGCATCAGGAGGTTGGATTGGGAGGGGTGGTTCTGAAGTTTGTAATGGATAAAATGTTTCAATATTCTGAGGATTATTGATCTGGCAATAGCAGGTTGGTATTACAAAGCCTTGCAAAACAACAAGGCTCACAAGAAGAAGAAACATCATGTTCAAAGACACGAATACTGGGGAGCAAAGATTACAAATACAATTAGGTTTCCACAAAATTAGATATTGTGCTTGATGATCATTGCAAGTTTTTGTCCTTCATTGTCTTGCGCTATTGGTTTTGGTAGCTGAAAATTTCAAAAGAAGTAATCAAGTTAAATATTATTAGGCTTCCAGGTGCATTCCAATTTGACATGGCAATGACCAACATGACCCTTACCCTGAAGTGAGTAAATGCTGCAGTTTAGGATGGTTTAGTCATTTAGCACTTGCATTAAAGATTTGGTCATGCTTTGAAATGCACAAGTGGAAACAGATTTACAAAGTCAAACATTCTACATTCTTATTAAGGTACAGGTTTGAAGTGGTACAAAGGGTTTTTCAAATGCCATAAATGTGTCAGTACAGCAATTTTAAAAGTCTGACTTAGCTTTTTTATACAAACGTGATTATGAAATACTAGCAGCCTTTCATAAATTATTGATTTAAAAGCTCAAAAATAAGGGTAACTACCAATTCCATTGTAAAGCCTTTAGCTGCAGGATTAGTTGACTCATGAACCTCACCAAATTTGGTTGACTTAATGGTCTTGCTAAGGCCAACCCCATCTTCAATATTCAGTATTCAAGAGAGTGGCCTAACAATAAGGTGCAGTGGTTGAACAATGTAAATAGGGTGGCATACATTAAGACAGTACCTTCTTCATTCATATATATATATGAATATGACATGTAAATATCTAAACAAATAATTGGAAAAAAAAACTTTAACAATATATAGTTTATTATAAATGATTTATAGTTAATTTATGTTTTCTCATTTGTCAAATTAAGAATATGAAGGTCAACTTTTGAGGAAATTGTGATTGAAAAACAAAATATATTAATGCCCTCCAATTTAGCAGGTATTATAGGTAAAATTATTTCCTTCACTTCTTAATCTTAAATAATTCGATTGGACCAGTATACAAAATTTTAAAGTCGTTTTGTCAAATTGTTCTTTCTCCATTTCTAAGTTTATACATTTTTAATAGCTTCACAATATTACCTATGAAATAAAAAGCTTGTAAAGGAAAAAGTTTGTGATAAGAAAAACTCAAATTTTCAGAGTTTTTGTTACGGTTAAATGATCTTCTTAGAATAATTCATCCGATTCAAGGATTAAGTTTAATAAGAGTAACTTAGTATCTCTAAGAGTAACTTGTTCTAACTTATTTTTCTTTAACTTTAAGTAATTCATATACATGAGATCCATTGTAAAATACATGAGATCCTAATCAAACAATTACCATCTATGAAACCTATCAAACAATCACATTATGATGACTTTCATAAGAAGAAGAAAAATATTATGAAACAATAATATAGGTGTGAGAAACTTACATTGAGATTACATTTACCTCTTACAACAATTTTCAAGGATTGATATATATAAATACATTTTGTGTTTCTAATAATCTTTTCCTTTGTTTTATTTATATTTCTGATCGAATGAGAAGTAAGTGTGTGTTTAGTATCTCAAAGTTTAAACTTATTAATTTCATTTTGTTGGATTTTCTTCAAATTAGTCGATGTCTTGTCATTAATGGCAATTTGACAATTTGATAAAGCAATTACATCAATAGATAAATGCATGTAAATTTACAAAAATGGGCATTTCGTGGTCAAAATGGTATGAAGTCTCTAAGGAGATATACAAAATTAGTTAAACCTATTAATCTGCCACTTATTCTTTTCAATTACATCAAAGTCGTTAATCTGCCACTTATTCTTTTCAATTCAAATAAAATGTAAAGAAATCATACACTGGGTTGATAACTTTAGTGTATTTTATTTAAACTAAAATTGCTTTTCAAAAATGATAATTAATACTTTTTATAAATAAGTATACACATATATATAATTTAGAAATTGTTTAAAATTACATGAACCGAATAAGAATGTTGTGAATTTTTTTATTTTATAGATAGATAATATGAAAAAAAAAATTGTCTTATTTAAGAAAATCACATATAAATTGAAGAATTAAAGCTAAATTTTATTTTGAAAAAAATAAACTTACCTTAAATCAAGTTTTGATATATTAAAAAAATATATGAAGTATTTTAAATAAATCTAATTAAAAGTAGGTTATGCAATAAATTTAGTACTTTCTAAATATTGTTAAAGTTAAAAATATTTTTGTTGTTTTAAAAAAAATTGAAATTATGTTTGTGAAGTAACGTTAGGGTTGATATGATTATAAATAAAAGGGGTAGTGTTTAAACAATATCTATAAAATAATAAATAAGTACAAGTTATACATGTTTAGAAAATAGAAATGTAGGAAAAGTTGTCATCTATGAGAAGTTGTGCCACAGGGTGGTCTTCTTTGTTGTCTTCGTGGTCGTCCTTGTGGGTGTTGTTGGATGGAATGGTAGGACGGGCAGGAGGTGGAATGTCATCATGTCTTCGACTTCATTTTCATCATTCTGATTTCTGGACACTTGTGAAGGTATTTTTGGTCTCTAATACTACATGGATAACATTCGATTGTAGACAGATTGGGGGGTCATGGTAGAGGTTGCAAAGGGATTTGATGGACTAATAATAAATTATTGTTGAGATGGAAATGTTGAGTAGTTGAAAGGTGGTTGATGAAATGACGATTGGAATGACATGTGAGGTTGATCCATATATCCGAACAACTGTATCGGGTACCCGGTGGATGAAAAGACTGTTGTTGAAACGATTCAACATGAGAATAAGACCCAACATGATGTTGATAGTGAGGTTATATGTAGTTTCCGGTGGCATATCATATTGTTTTGAAAATATGTGTTAATTTTGGACGAGTCAATAAAGAATAATAAATGATTTTGGATGAAATGACGAGCCAATGTTATCATGATTAAAGTTTATTTCGTGATCGAGCGCATGGTACAAATAAACCAATACAACTGACCCCAACTATAATTTCTAACATTGTTCAAGTCAGGAAACAATATATGTACATTAAATGTACCTTACTACCTAAAGTATCAAGCATCAATAGGCTTCCAATAAGTGTTAATATGTGTGCTTGAGCATGTTAAGCAATAACATCGTCGGTTGCATGATGTGACAGTTCCTTAAGCCAAGACAATGTAATTGCATTTTCTTTCACTGGTGTAGCGGGTCGTATAAAATCCTAGCAACTGCTCACACAAAGACCTTGTTAATGATATTCATAAGACCATAAAAAAATATTCATATGTAATAATATAACATAATATAAAAATAGTCATAAAATTGCAAAACAAAATCTCTTTTAAAGGTTTGATGTATTTCAACATTGTAAATACTATTTCTTATTCACTTTTTAGATGTATAAAACAAACATATAAATTGTCTATTAAAATATTTTGAAGCATAAACACGTTATGATAAATTTTGCTCACTTACTCCATGCAAAAATCATTCACCAATAGCCATTACTTTAAACTTATGCAAAAAAATTAAATGACAATATCATACCAAATACGCAAAGAAAGAAATAACCTATAAAACTGCGTCAAGACAATATCACAACACCACGACTACGAATTTCAACTTCAACCGGATGAGGTATGTTAACTTGGCATAACTAGGAATTGAAAATTGAAGGTAAATTGGAGATGGTACGTTTCTTATAGTTATGAACTTTAAAGAAGATGGAACTTGGCACAACTAAGAAATTCATAATTTTTTGGCACGCCTAATAAGGATTTCAGTGTGGTCACAACGTTGAGGTATGAGCCTATTTAAAGTGAAATTTTTTAACATATTGTAACCACATTTGAATTGTTGGATCCTCATTCTAACCACCCTTAATGCTAAAGTTGCAATCTCCACTTGCACCAGTGAATGTTAAGTTTGAATTCAAACTTAGTGTGTCAGGAAATCTTTGAACACCATTGTTCAATTGTTGTACCCATCTCAGCAAAGTAGGAATTGTTGTAGCCATGTGAGGAAAGAAACGAGGTGGTGCACACAGTCTCACAAAAGTCGCTAACAGTGTGTGAAACTTCTTCATTGCGTGCCCTATGATATGTGGTTCGATGCATACATCATGATGGAGGGTGCAAATTGTGTGTTTGTTTTCAAGTATGAAGAAGGAGGGGGGAGGAGGGAGTGAATGTTTTTTTTATTTGTTTCAATGGTTTTGAGAGTGGGGGAGTGGATGGGGGAGAGGGTGGGGAATTTTTTTTTCATTTTTCACACAAATAAAGAGATTTGTGGGAATTCATGTAGAATTCTTGTATTTTACCCAAATACTCTTGTGCATGCATTTTATACAAAATTAAATATTACATAAATTTATTTATAATTTCAAAAATATTTAATTATACTATTAATAACAACATATAATTATAAATAATGAAAATAAAAAAAAATTATAATATCAATTAAACATATATAATTACATAAAATAACAAATGAATATAATAATAAATATTATTTTTCATAAATTTTAATTTATTTAATAAATTTATTTCAATTTAACACAAAAAATATTTTCTATTATATATATTTTAAAAATATATATAAGTAATTATGGATATTATATATTAGAAAAATTTAATTAATTCAAACCTACACAAAATAATCATAATTCATTATTCAAATATTTTTTAATAACAAAGATAAATTTGTAAACTTACAATAAACCATCCTCACAAATTCACTCCCTCCCCTCCCCACAAATCCTCTCATCAATCCAAACACAGTTAGTAAATTCTGAAGACAATGAGAGATAAAGAAAATTGATGCACAATGTACTTGTTTGTCAAAAAATCTTTCGGAAGACCATTTTAATTTGGACTCAACCGATATTGCGTCCATGATGCTTACTTCAGTAAAAGCAAATGCCTCAATCCCAATTAAAAGCTTAATTGCAAAAATAAAATATTTGCATGGCTTTACTATCACATATAAAAAAGCATGGTTAGGAAAACAAAAAGCTCTTACTATGACGTTTGGCAATTGGGAACAGTCTACAATGATCTTCCTAGATGGTTGGAAGCAATAAAAGAAAGCAATCCACGGATAATTGTGCAATATATTGTTTCTCCTTATATGATTGAAGGTGCTCAAGACAAATCTTATAACACGTTGGATCGCGTGTTTTGGTCTTTCTAAGCCTTGTATTGACGATTTCAAGCCCATTGTACAAGTTGATGAGACATTTCGAATTGGAAGATATTGTGAAAAATTGTTGACCGCAATTGCTCAAGATGGGAATCAGAACATATTTCCATTGGCATTTGCAATTATTGAAAGCGAGACTTAAGAGGCCTTGATCTGGTTCTTACAATTATTACGACAATATGTGACACCTCAACCGAATTTGTGCATGATTACTGATAGAGGAACCAATATAATTTCAACATTACAATTTGAAGAAGTTGGATGGGAAGGAGACAACCTCGTTCCTGTGTATTGCATACGACATATCACAACGAACTTCAACAAAAAATTCAAAAATGTTGAGCTCAAACGACAATTGATTAACATGGGTAATAACATTATTTACCTTCCCTCATACATAATTACAATCGATTACCATTCAACTAATTTTATTTACTTCTTTATGACAACTTATGAGATGAAACAACCCACTGTACAGGCAAAGTTATCTACTATGCGATCTGAATTCAAGCAAATAGTTTCTTGGATAAATGCAGACTATTAGAGAAATGGACTCAGGCATACGATGGGGGAAAGATGTATGGCCACATGACCACAAATCTAGCGGAATATATTAACTTCATGCTTAAGGGAACTCGTTCCTTGCCTATTTTCGCTTTGGTTAAGGCAACTTTTGAAGAAAAAAAACATGGTTTGTGGAACGAGGCTTCAACATAGACATCATGTTACACGCTAGTGATTATTATTTAGAAGATAGCACAACATTACTAAAAAAATCAACAAGATTCAGTTGTGTTTTGTGGAAATGTTTAATGGAGATAATTCTGAATTTGATGTCAAGAATTAGCCACCTCCAATATGGTTGATGACCTCAGTCATATACAGTTAGATTAAATGATTGGTGATGTGATTATGGCCACTTACAAGCTCTTCGACTTCTTTATCGTCACGTTATTGTCATTTGTTTCGCTTGTCATTTACAAATGACGACATTTGTTGATCCAGTTTACAGTCCCCACACGATTAAAAAGGCATATCAAGTTGAATTTCATCTCGTTCGAAACGAGGATTATTGGTATACTTATAGATCAAATTTCATTCTTGACCCCCACATGCGACACAAAGATTCGGGACAACCAAGTACAACTCATTTGCATAATGAAATGGATCAACCAATTTAGAACAAGCCAAAAAATGTTCTTACTATCACAATGAAGGTCACAACAAAGAAAATTATTCATTTAGACAGTAGAATCATCTTTTGTAATGTTGTTTTCATTAAATATTTTAATATCATCTTCTTTTAGTGACTTATATTTAATAATTTAATTTATTTTTAATACATTTATTTTAGCATAAATACATGTATACTATTACTTTTATATATTATACTATCTATATAATATATACTTTCATTAACATTCATATTATATCATCTAAAAAATTATACATAAATCATATCCCATTTATTTATCATTGTATCAATCCTAAAATGTAATTCACAAACATAATTTATTTAAAAAAAATTAAACTTTAATAATATTTAAAAAATAGTCAATATATTTAATTTATCATACAACTTATTTTTAACCCTGTTTATTTAAAATACTTCATATACATTTTTAATATATCAAAACTTGATTTAGGGTAAGTTTATTTTTTTTGAAAAAAAATTGTTTTAATTCTTCAACTTTATATATGATTCTTTTAAATAAAACAATTAATTTTTTATATTATCTATAAAATAAATTATTTCAAAACCTTCTTATTCAAGTCATATAATTTTTTTAAAAAAATATTATTATATATTTTTATTATAAAAATATTAATTATCATCTTTTAAAATAAAATACACTAAAATTTTCAACTCTCATTGTATGATTTCTTTACATTTTATTTGAACTGAAATTGACAATTCAACTGATGACTTTAATTAAAAATAAATAAAGGTAAATAAATAGTAGGTTAATGAATTTAATTAATTTCATATATTTCATTGGTAATTTCATGCCATTTTAACCATAAAATGTCTATTTTTGTAAATTTTACTGCACTTGCCTATTTCTCTAATTGCCTTATCAATTGCACCATTTTTGTCATTGTCCTTCATTAATGGTTCTAACATGTTTTTGTCATCAAAATTAGGTTAGGTCAAATCAATGTTAATGAGTTTAAATTTATTTATCATGCTTAACCTTAAAGAAGGATCAAATACAATAATGAATATGACAATTTAAACAAATACCAATTCATTGTCAACCTTCAATTTCGGAAATTTCTTGATTTTATTTCTTTATATTTTTTATTTTATTTCAGATAACATGGAATATTTAATTTTCATTATTAATTATATACTTTTATTTTTAAATTTATTCAAATCTTAAATTTAAACATGTGATTCGCATAAAAAACGAGAATTTATCATTTCGATGGGTTGAATGAGAATAAAAAAATTAATAGTGCATAATTGTTGGATAAATCAAAAGACAAATGAAGAATAATTTTATTTAATTGCTCATCTGATTGGTAAATAACTTATAACTTTTAATACATACATGTAGGATTAAATAATATAAATTTATCCTCTTTTTATTTCTATCTAGGATTATTAAATAACATTTTAGTAGTTATGTAATTATTAAATATATTTTAATGTTAAAGATTCACAAATTATTATAGTGCATGAATCTATTATTAAATAACTTTTAATTTTAAAGATTCACTAATAATTGTATATACATTAAACATTTTTCACCCTTTGATACACTAGTGTGTACTTGCATTGAACACAGTGATACATTTATTTGAAGTGTAAAGAATAAAAGTTACAAATTATTTCCCAAATTTTTTATATAATTTAATTGAATTTTAATAGTATAATAAATTATTTTAAATGTATTTTATATTATAATAAGAAAAAAAAATTGTAAAAAATTTATGCATATCATTGAAATTATAATTAGTTTATAAATACTTTATAAAAACATATTTTCTTTATCCATCCCAATTTAGTTTTACTTAAGTTTTTCATTCACAAAACATTTACTTATGAATTTGGAAAGAAAAATTAATAAAATAAAAAAATTGATTAAATAAAGACTAACAAATAGTTTTTATAATATATTTTATATTGGAGAATTTAAACAAAAAATAAATAAATTATATGGTTTTAAGTACATTCATAGCATTCAAATTTTAATGAGTCTAGGAACTTAATAGATCCCAACATTGCACTTTATCTCCATATTAATCTTGACATGGAGTGATGATAAAATTATGAACTTGTGAAATATGACTACTTCAAACAAAATAATTCAAAACATTTTAATAATATCTCATTTAAATTAAAGATTTTTAAACATTTCTTGAAATTCAGTATTTTCTGTTAAGTTGCATAGTTTATCATTTCCATCCAGAATAAGGATCTTAAAACTTTTTCTTGATTTTACACTATACAACATTACACACAGTTGATTATGAATAAACACTACTATTCGAAATAATTAAATAAAAACTAATTTTAAAAATTAAAAATATTAATTATTATATTAATTAAATTAGATACTATTTAAAAATTAAAAAAATTATTTTTATTTAAAATAAATTTTATTGTTAATAAATAGTATTTAATTAATTATCAATTTTATAATTTAATTAATTAATAATTAAAAAATTAATAGCTAATTAAATACTTATTTAAAAATTATTTATTAAGAGTAAAAATTATTTTAAACATTAATAATTTTTTAATTTAATTATTGATTTTTTTAGTTATTAGAAGACACTAACATGAGATAATGATGTCCTTAAAATTTAAAGAAATAGAGTATTGTCTTCTTTAAAATTTATAGGACAGCCCTTAATTAGAAGCTAAGAGATTCTTGGAGTTTATTTTTTTTAATAATATGTTTACAACTCAATTTTTTATATAATCACGTTACAATTCTTAATATAGTTATTTTAATATTTCTTTTATCATTTAATTTTAAATTTTTTTTTATTATATATATCTACTTTTAAACTCATTATATACCATTATAAGAGTTATCAAATATCATTTTCCTAATTTTTTTTCTTCGTGTCCAGTAATCATCATGATGTGATTGCATAAACCCCATTTTGATCAATGTTTCTAATAAACATTTATTAAAACCCCAACCTTTTCAAAAGTAGCCTGTAATTTGGAAGATCAAAGCATTTTATGTCTTTTAAAAGTCATTTTCTTTCAATTTCATTGTTCTGATTTAACTGATCTGAAGAATTTGAACTAAAGTATTCTTTTTTTTTCTTTCTTTCTAATGTTGGTATAGTAGACAAAATAAATTTGTTGATTTTTCTTAACTGCTTCCAAAGTTGGTGCAAAAAATAACTCTTTCTTTAAGAAACGTGATATCCGTCAAAATTTGATATAAGTTAAGGTAGGGAAAAGTTGCCCAAATGGAGAATAAAATCCCTTGTATTGACTAAGAGATCTTGAATTTTAACAACATATTTAATGCTTTGACTCTTTCGTTTGGATTGCAAATTCATTATGCATGAAAATTTGGAGTACCTTAGAAAGTTGTTGTCATCATGATATATGCAAATTCATCTATGTCTAATACTCCCACAAACAACCATAATCCTCCTATAAAAGGTTCTTTTAAGCTATTTAGATTTTTGGATCTTATGATATCTTTCAAAACCCACTTAATGCTTCAAAATAATACTTATTTCACTTCTAAAAAAATCATTAAATAAAAATCAATTTTAGATAAAAAAATTATTAGTTGTTATATTAACAAAATTATATATTCTTTTAGAGATTAAAAAAATTATTGATATCTAAATTAGTTTATATTTTTGATAAATAATGTTAAATAGTTTCTAAATTGATATCTAATTAATTACTTAAGTTTGTAGATACCAACTTTAGAATCTAAATAATTGGTAGCTAAAACTATTTATCACTATTTATGAATAATAGAAACTAATTTAGATACCAATAATTTGTTTAGTCTCTAAAATAATATATAATATTTCCAATATTGTAACTAATTATTTTTGGTATCTAAATAATTTTCTTGAAAAAAATAATTAGTTGCTATATTGACATAATTAAATATTATTTTAGAGAATAAAAAATTATTGGTATCTAAATTAGTTTATATTAATAATAAATAGTTTCTAAATTGATATCTAAAATTTAAGTAATTAATTAGATATCAATTTAAAAATTATTTATTAAAAATAAAATTAATTTAGATATCAATAATTTTTTTTATTCTCTAAAATAGTATCTAATTTAGTTAATATAACAACTAATTATATTTTCTCTCTAAAATTAATTTTTATTTAATGATTTTGATGAAAGTATTTACTATCATATTTAAATTTGAAATTAAAATAAATAAAAAATCTTAATAACATACGCGATTTGTTTTAGAAGAATGTTGTTTACATTATTCTGAATGTACATATTTTATATTAAATGGTAATTTATAGTAAAATATTATATTAAAATTATATTTAATTTTTTATTTTAATATATTTATATTTCTTTTATAAAGATAAAATAATATTATATTATAGTTATATTAAATTTTGTGTAGTCTTTTTATATTAAATGATAATTTGATAAAAGAATATTATATTACAATTACAGTTAAATTTTTGCTGATTACAATCTTTATACTAAATGATAACTTAATAGAATACTATAAAAATATTAATTAACATCAGTTTTAATATATTTAAACCTAATTAAATTTAATTATTGAAGGTTATCAAATTATAATGAGAAAATGAAAAAGTATTGTATAGATAGAATATGAAAGCATTTACTATCATGTTATAATTAGAAACTAGAAGAGCAAAAAACCTTAATAAGAGATCCATTCTTTTAAGAATAATTTATTTATACTATTCTTGTATACTTTATATTATAAATGGTAATTTAATAGTAGAATAATAAATTATAATCATGTTCAATCTTTTTTTACTATAAATTATAAAGAATAATTTGGTAACACAATATTACATTACAACCATGTTAATATTTTTTATTAATTTGTTATATAGCAAAATAATTTGATAGTAACTATTATAAGACAGTTAATTTTTTTTATTAAAGATATATATTAACTAATAATTTAATAACCTAATACTATATACTACTTCAAATTTTTGAAACATTTTTAAAAGTTATATTTATTTATTTTTTGATGGAGACCTCCAAACAACCAGAAGAGAAATTAATATATTTTTTCCTCAACCGATCTTTTAGTTTTGCTTTGATTGGTTAGATTTACAAGGAATCATTCATTTGCATATTTTTTCTACAAATTGAATCGTTGGTTGAAAGTGTCATACCATTTCAAATAATGTATGATTGTACTTTTTTTCAAAGGTAATTTTATTCTAGAAGATGAACATGGCTTTAATTTCCCTCAACATGTCACTTTTCCAATTTTTCATTTCTTCATTAATTTAAAATGAATCTTTTACTTTTTTTTTCAAAGTGATTCGTAGGGTGAAAGTGCCACACACTTTCTATATATAAGTATGAATGGGCTTCATTAAATTTACTTGAAAAAGAAAAAGTTCATTAACTTTGCATGTCTATGATTTAAGTTTTTCAACCGTAATTTTTGTTATTAAATATGGGGGAAATGTATTGAAATATAATGAATAAATAATAAATAATTAACATTGGGAGTTGGCCTAAAAGTTTGGCAAAACAATGAAAAGTTTAATTACGCCTAACTAAATGAGTTTGGTACTCTAACACTGAAAGGAGTTATTGTTCAATTGTGCTAGGTTTTAGTTCATAATTCAAAATGAATTAGAGAGTTTAATATAAGTTTATTTAATGAAATTTGCATAAAACATTACAACGACAAAGAAAAATATAAATTATTTTTCACAAAAAAGTGTCAAATATAAAATGAACGTTAATAGCATTCGTGAAAACAATATATAATGAATGTAAAATATTGCCACACAAAATTATAAAAAGTAAAATCCATAACTAATTGTCGGTCTAGTCTATGTTAAGGTTTTTATGAAATTTAAAATTTAAATTATTTTTTTTAAATGTGTTTAGACTTAATCAAGACAAATAAATAATATTTTATTACGTTAAGTTGATGTAAATATTATTGTCACCTTTAGGAACACTAGCTAACAATAAATTATTTAATGAGAAAAATATAAAGATGAAAATACGCATATATAAAATAAGTGATTAAGATATTTTGTTTCGGACTTCTCACTTTCTAATACCCACTTTGGCATGTTTTTTAATTCTTAAATCCCATCGCGCACTTTATTGTATTGAAAACAATTCAACTAGGAATATAATGTTAATGTTAATATTTCCTGCATTCTGAAATTCTAAATGTTATTTTACTAGATTTCTTTATTTAAAATTATTGTCATTTATAGAATTTAATATGTTATAAAGATTCTGATAGGATACCATTCATTTTCATATTTAAGATTAGTTTAGTAATTTGTAGAGTTTCTGTATAAAGATTGGATAGCATAGTGTACTCTCATTTTATTTTATTTATTATTTGTTAAAAAAAATTAATGTGGAATTTTTTTTTTCATTCCTACATATCATCATTTGATTTATAGAGATTGTAATTTAAATTATTTAATTCGTTAAATGATATTAAAATAATAAAACAAAGATGTTTTAATTAAAGTATAATAAAACTATACACTATTAGTAAATAATATATTAATTTATGTACATTAATTTTTTTTTTTTAAAAACAATGGTTTTTAATTGGTAAGACTAATCGAGGATTAACTCATCTAAACTGAAATTAAAGGTGCATTTTAGACACAATCATTACCTAGAATTGAAAATTATAATAAAATCAAATTCCAATAATTGGTTAATAGTTCCAAGTTGGTGAGTGATGACTTAGCTAATTTCAATCACAAATTAAACTTGATTCAAATTTTCCTTCATGATCTCTGCATCCCCACCAAGTTAATACGCTCATCAAAATATTATTAATGGATATCCCCACAAAAGAGAAAGCTATAGATTGACTTGAGGCTAAGGGATTCATTCAACTTTCTTTGAAATTTAATGTTTAATTCAATTTCTAACATATTTAATTGGGTTCTCACTATAAAAGTGTTATAAACTAAACGCTTAGTAGATAATAATGGTTTACATTTGTTACCTACATTAGCTACTTAGTTTTACCTACATTAGGTACTTAGTTTTGTTTTGTATTGCATCTCATGCTAGGGAAGTATCCTAAGCTAACATTATAAAAAAATTATTAAATAAAAATTATAGAGATTACTTTATAAATTAAAAAAATTATTGATATTTAAAGTATTTTTAATTATTAATAAAAATTTATAAAATAATTTTTAAATTAGTATTTAACTAACAACTACCAAGATTTTAACTATTTACTACTTCATATACTAAATTAGTCTTTATTAATCTTTTAGAGACTAATTTAAAATTTAGCTAAAATCTAAGTAACTAATTTAGATACCAATTCATAAATTTTTATTAATAATAAAAATCACTTTAAATATAAATAATTTTTTAGTCTCTAAAATAGTGTCTAATTTAGTTAATAAAATGACTAACTATTTTTTTCTATGAATTTGGTTATTATTTAATGATTTTATTGTAGTTTACTATAATTTATACTAAAATTAAATTGGATTTAGTAAGATTTTAGTATCTTGATATATAAGAAAAAAAGTTACATCTTATATAGTAGTGTCATTTTCCATGGTGTGAGTCTTGCTAATTAAGTACAAAGCTATTACTGTTTTATTATCATTGTTGGGTATTACTTACAGAAATTATTAATTAACCATCTTAATAATATCTTAATAATGCACTTTACATAAAAAGATTTATGTATTTCCAAGTTATAGGATTGAATTTGAATATTTGAAGGAGCATATCTAAACCACTTTAACTATTTCTTGTTTAGAATTTTTAACTTATTTTCTTATTTATCTGTACTTGTTTGTAATTTTTCTGTAATTGACGAATTCAAACAAAAACACATCCCTTCGGTAATGAGAAAGATTTTCTTCCATTATTTACAGGTGAGATCCTTCTTGTTTAGTTGAATTTTTTTTATTTTTTATTTTATGTAGGATGATAAATGAACTTATTCGTCTGAGTATTGTGCGAATTTATCTTATTTTTTTGAAAAATTCCTACATTGACCCAGAATAAGTATGAGTACTAATGATACTTGATTTTTTAAATTAGATATGAAAATGAAGATGAGTATGTCATTTCCATCCCTGTCTCCAATATTTATGTCTCCAATATTTATTTTTGTCCTTATACTCGTTTTTATTTTAAATTACTCAAACACCTTTAATTTATTAGGTAATATAAAATCTTGTATTAATTTTTCTTTATTCCTTAGTTTCGTAACTTATTTCTAGGTCTTACACTTAATCATTTTTTACTTTTTTCTATAATTATTTTACGTTTATCCAATTGTTATTTATTAATTTCATTTGATATTTATACTATTATAATTTCTTTCTTGATATTTGACATTGAAAAAGAAAATGTGTATCCTTTTGACATTGAATACTTCATAATATCTTATTTCTTTTTTTGTGTTTTTTATTTTTTATAAAAAAATATTTAATTAATATTTGAAACAGTAAGGAAGGAGTGAGTATGGGTATACCCATTCCACATTCCATGACCGAGATGGTGATGAGACGTTAGGTATGAGGATGAGATGCTGATGAATCTTCACTTTACTAAAAAATTTACTCTAATATTAAATTTTTTTAAGTGAATGTTTAACTTAATTTGTAAAAGTTTTACCATTAATTTCATATTAGTATTTAAAATATTCTCTCAATTAATCTCTCTCATTTAAAACATATTGTTGCTTACATAGATAATGTTGTGTTGCTTGTTTCAATTATCCTCACAACTGATTTGTAAGGGGAGGATAATCACCACTTATACATGTTTAGATTTTTCTAGGAAGATTAACCACCACTTAGGTTCAAATTGCCTATATAAGATAACATGACACCACTTTCAATCCTAAACTTTAAGATTATTTGTTTGCGGGTCTTTTTTTTCTCCACTTAACTTTTTATTTCTATTCAATATGGGACTTTCAATTCATACTTGGAATCCTAACAATCATTGGGTTTTTACCATTATGGGACATACTTGTCTCTGTCTATGTTGGTCACCATGTCAAACCTACCCCTGATACTTACTGGAATAGACTAGGAAGATTCATCACCATTGAGTTATGAGTTGTCTATATAAGATAACATGACACCACTTTCAACCCAAAAGCTTAAGGTTATGTGCTTGTGGGTCTTTTTTTCTAATGTGCCACTCAAATTTCTGTTTTTTGTTCAATATGGAACTACATATGAGAATTTCAACTCATACTTGGATTCCTAACACAACTCACATCCTTCACGCCGAGACATATACATCTCAAGCGTAGGACTGAATATTTGTGAGTGGTCTGTTAGCGGGTGAAACAATATGGCCAACTAACTTTGTTAGGATAGACTCTGATACTACACTAGAAGGTGAGTTTAAGCTTAATGCCTCCTCTTAAAACTGACATGTAAGGTGAGAAATGTCCCCACTTATATATTATAAATTGACCTTATCTCTGGTCGATGTAGGATCTTCAATACCAATAGTAAATTTTATTAGACAATGTTATTTAATTTAAATAACTCTTGTAAACAACTATGTGAGATTGGATAACAATGAGAATAATTTCTCAAAAAAAAGCTTTAATCATCATATTTAGGGAGTTTTGATCCTTAGTCATAATGACAATTAAATTTTTTAAATAACTTTACTATATTTATTATTGAAAGGATATATATAAAGTTTGTATGACTAAATTTTTTTCTTTATGTATGAAATATGTAGAGGTGTTCCCACATTACTACGTTTAAGCATTTTAAATAAAGATGACTTACTAATCGAAAGTATATGGATAGGTTAGGACGATATCTCATTACTAATTATAAGGTTGAAGTATGGATTAAACCATTTCAAAGGGTCCATACTAGCAAAAGCTCAATCCAAGTAATATATATATCTAAGCTGACTTGGACATTAGATTATCTATGCAGATACATCCCAATGCCTCGGTCACTAGATATGGAATACTAGAAGATAGTGTGCGTTGGATAAAAAAAAAGGAAAATTGGATAAGAAAAAAGGAAAATGTTGAATTTGAACCTAATAGTATTGTGAAAGTCATCTTGTAAGAACAATTTACATAAAAGATAAATGAAAAGAAAAAAAATGAATCTTTTTATTAATTAAAATTAGTTTATATATAAATTGAAAATAAAAATTTAGAAAAAATCATATAAAATCCATTTTACAAACTAATTTATATATAAAGTAATTTTATTATAGAAAAACTACTTTTAATTTTTTTAATTTTTCTTTCCAAAAGCTATAGCTTTATATAAACACCTATATTCTCTTAAATAAATTTAGAATTATATAGTCCAGAACATTGAACTTTTGGATACTCTTTATGAACAAGATATACATTAATCAAGTTCAATAGTTAATTTGGAAAAGCTTTTTTTATAAGGATTTTTAAGATGAAAAAAAAAAATCCTATTAAATTAAAATTTATTTCATGCATAAATTAATTTATAGAAACTAAATGTATTTTTTTTTTGTCATCAAGCTTATTTATCTTTTCATCTCAAATATTAGCTTATGCAACACACTCAAAAATTCTGAAATGAGCTACAATCAAAATCCTTTCACTCCAAGCCTCATTGGATGTCACATTTTGAACAATAAAAGTTGGACTTCTCTTTAACACTGAAGACTCCAATTTACAACTTTTGGCCAAAATGTCTTTGGAACTCACCCTTGTACTAACAAAGTTCTCACAATGTTAAGAATTGTTCTATTGTTGCTCTCTTATACATAATTTTATTGTGGTGTATAACAATCATAAGCTCTTTGATATGTCATGTTCTTTATAAAAAGAATTAAACTCATTTGAGAATTATTCTCTAAACTTCATCCAAATTGTTTCAAACTCACCACGAAGAGCTTGAAGTTGTTGTCTCCTTAATCTTGCAAATCCTTGATAGTTCTTCTTCATTGAATCTCAAATATCCTTATTCTTTGAAGATAATGGTTTACAAAATAGACTGATCAATGGTTTGAAATAATATAGTTTTTTTTTTGTTTTCAAGTGTCATATTGACCATCAAAATGAATGGTTGTTGGCTACACAAAAGATCATTCACTTACCATTTTCTCTGATACCATAGTAAAAAATAATTTTAAGCCTAACTCAACCTCACAAAATTGGCTTGCATGGTGAAAATTGCCCCACTTATATACTTTAAATTTACATTATCTTTAGTCAATGTGGGATCTCCAACACACCCCCTCACACCGAGGCATATACATGTCGAGTGTGGAACTAGATAATTGTAAGTAGTACGGATGATAGCAGGTGACATAATAGGCTTAACAAACCTTGCTAACATAGGCTCTGATACCACTGATAGAAATTTTCTCTCTTTTTCTACATTTTAATCAGAATGATATAGTCTTTTTAAATAGGCATATTACAAAATCGTAAGTATTCTAAGGAACTAATAAGACAACTTGTTATGAATCCAAGTATGAGTTGAAAGTCCCACACTAAATGGAAATACGAAAGTTGAGTGACATATAAGAAAAAAAGACTCACAAACACATCGTCTTCACTTTTTGAGTTGAAAGTGGTGTCATGTTATCTTATATATGCACCTTATACCTCAGTTAGGGGTGGTCATGGATTGAATTTTTCAAAATCCAATCTAGATCCAATCCGAATCTAAATAAATGGATTGGATTTAAAATTCATATCCATTTTAACTAGATCAAATTTAAATGGATCTTTTTTGAATCAATTTAAAGTGGATTAAATCTAGATTTAATCCATTTTGTTAATTAGATTAAATCCACTTTGTCAATTACATTAACCGGGCCTAAGACGACTCAACCCGAACGCGAACCAACTCGGTTCGACATCGGCCAGGGCCCGGATGACTCGACATCAGCCTGAGCCTGGACGACTCAACATCGGCCGGGGCCCGTTCAGCTCGACATCGGCCCGGGTTCGGGAGACTCAACAATGGCTCGGGCCGGCTCGGCCTGACATCGGCCCGGGCCCAATCGACTCGACATCATCTCGGGCTCGGGCGATTCAACATGGGCCCGGGCCCAAATGCCAGGCCCAGACAACTCGACAATCGCTTGGGCCTGAATTATTCGACATTGGCCCGAGCCCATTCGACTCGACATCGGCCCGGGCCCGCTCCACTCGACATCGGCTCGAGCCCAGACGAATCGACATTGGCCCGGACCCGGACGACTCGACATCGGTCCGGGCCCAAACGACTCGACATCGGTCTGGGCCCGAACGACTCGACATTGATCCGGGCCCGAGAAACTCGACATCAGTCCAGACCCACTCGGCTTGAAATCGGCCCGAGCCCGCTCGGATCGACATTGTCCAGGGCCCAATCGAATCGACGTAGACCCAAGCCCGATCCACTCGACATCGGCCCGGACCCATTTGGCTCGACATCGGCCCGGGAGACTTGACATTGGCTCGAGCCGGCTTGGCTCGACATTGGCATGTGCCCAATCGACTCAACATCGACCCTGGCCCGGGAGACTCGACATTGGTTCGGGCCTGTTTAGCTCGACATCGACCAGGGCCCAATCGACTTGACATCGACTCGGGCTCGCTCCACTCGACATCGACCCGGGCCCGTTCGGCTTAACATCACACCGAGCCCAAGAGACTCGACATTGGCTCAAGCCCGGGCCAATCGACTTGACATCTGCCTGGGCCCGTTCGGCTCGACATCAGCCTGGGCTTGCTCAGCTCGACATTGGCCTGGTCCCGGGAAACTCGACATTGGCTCGGGCTCACTCGGCTCGACATTGGCCCGGGCCCAATCGACTCGACATCGACCTGGGCCCGCTCCACTCGACATCGGCCCAGGAGACTCGATATTGGCCCGGGCCCGTTCAGCTCGGCATCGACCCGAGCCCGTTCAGCTTGACATCGGCCTGGGCTTGCTCAGCTCGACATTGGCCTGGCCCGTTCGGCTCAACATCGGCGCGGGCCCGTGCCAACTCGGCTTGACATTAGCCCAGGCCAGCTCGACTCGGGAATGCTCGGCTCGACAACGGCCCGGGCGCGCTCGACTCGAAATCAGCTTGGGCCCGCTCGGCTCGACATCGGCTAGATTGTCTTGGCTTAATTTGGATCGGGCCAAGTCAAAATCTATCCCAAAATGCAATTTGGATAATCTAAAAATTTATCCAATCTATATCTAATCCATATCCAATTAAATGGATTGGATTTAAAATCCAAAAATATGGATTTGGATTTGAAATAAATCTATATAAATGGATTAAAACTAATATGGATATGGATAATTATGGATTGGATTTTGTAATTTGGATTTTTTGCCCACCCTTAACCTCAGTGGTGGTGAATCTCCCCAATCTATCCTAGTAGAAAAATTCTAATAGTCGTATCATAGTCATGTTTGATTTGGTGACCAACTCAAACGGAAACAAGTATGTCCCGTTATGGTAAAAACCCAACAGTAGTTAGGATTAGGAGAAGTGTGTTGAGATAAATGGGTGGTCTAATAGCGGGTGACACAATAAACTAACCAAACTTTGCTAGGATAAGCTCTGATATTATATTAAGAAGTAGGCTTAAGCCTAACTCATCCTCTCAAAACCGGCTATAAAGTGAGGGTTGTCCCCACTTATATATTATAAATTGACGTTATTATTAGTCGATGTGGTATCTCCAACACTAATAGTAAATTTTATTAGACAATTTTATTTAATTTTAAGTAACTCTTATAAACAACTACATGACATTGGATAGGGTCACGATAAGAATAATTTGTTAAAAAAGCTTTAATAGTTATGATTTGGTTACACAATCTAATCATCATACTTACGGAGTTTGTGTTGATCCCTTATCACAATGACAATTAGTTTCCTTATATAACTTTATTATATTGATTATTGAAAGGATATATATAAAGTTTGTATGACTAGACTTTTTTCTTTATGTATGAAATATTTTGAGGTGTTCCTACTTTAATACGTTTAAAGAACTTAAATAAAATTACTTACTAATCAAAAGTACTAGGATAAGTTAGGAGGTATCTAATTGCTAATCATATGGTCGAAGTACGGATTAGACCATTTCAAAAGTCCATATTAGCAAAAGCTTAATTTAAGTAATGATGTTTCTAAGATAAACATTCTTCTTTAGTTGTACAATTACTAATATATATATATATATATATATATATATATAAAAGTTAACTTGGACATAAGATTATATAAGATTATCTTTACAGACACATCCCAACATCTCGATCAGTGGATAAGAGATACTAGAAGATAAAGTTGGATAAGAAAATAAAAATATTGGATTTGAAGCCTACTATTAGTATTGTGAAAATCATCTTGATCTTCTAAGAACAATTTATTACATGAAAGATAAATAAAAATTAAAAAATAATTTTTTATTAATTAAAATTAGTTTAAACTAATTTAGTTTAAACTAAACTGAAAATAAAAATTTAGAAAATTTATATTAAATCAATTTTACAAACTAATTTATGCATAAAATAATTTTATTATAGAAAAAATATTTTTAGTTTTTCTTTCCTAAAAGTATAAGTTTATATAAACACCAATATTCTTCTACTATGAAAGTAAAAAAAAAAACATTAATATTTACAACATATCTAGAGAGAGATCTATTAGACTGAAATTTAGGATTATATAGTCCATAACATTACTCAAGTTCAATAGTTAATTAGGAAAAAAAAAATTATAAGGATTTTTAAGTATAAATAAAATAAAAAATAAATAGTACATAACTTAAAGTTATTTCATGAATAAATTAATTTATAGAAACTATTTTAAATATTTTTTCTAAAATTTTATTTTTTCAAAGCTAATTATAAATTACAGAAAAAATTATATTATTTGTCTTCTTTAAAAAATTGTCCAAGACATAATTTAGATAAGTTTGTTGATGAACTTGGTACCTTAGCTTGTCTAATTTTATTATTTGTTTACTTTTTTATTTGAATCGAAACACACTTTTGATAAATTCTTTAACAATAGGAAAAAGGGACGGTGCAATAAAAGATTAAAATAGTAACTGAAGTGGTTTAATGTTAATGGAGTCTCTCTCTAATAATTAATGAGGTCCAAAACATAATCAACTTAGGTCAGTAACTAACCATGAATATCATGCGTGCTTGCAATCAGAAAACTTCAGATGAAACTTTTTTCGTATATAGATTATTACTAAATTAATTATAAATAATTTTATGTATAATACAGGTTATACCTCAAATAGAAAAGTAATTATTTATATCGGTTAAATAACTGTAGAAGTTTTCTAACTAAACTTTCACTTGTCATTTAAGTCACTTTTCATGATAAATAAATCTTAAATATTTAAGTTTTGTAAAAATTATTATAACTTTGTACACATTTTCATACTTTGAAAATATTGAATCAATTTTGTATTATGAATACCAAAATTAATTTATAGTTGAATATACACGCTGCTTAATTTTCACATTAAAAAAATCAATAAGTCTACTTTATTGGGGGACAATAACTAGTGCTTTTAAGAAGAAAAAGAAAATACCACAGATATTTTAAGTAAAAAATTAAGATGATAGTGGGACAATTGTCCTACATCTTCTAACATAGATTTGTCAATGAAGTTAAGCCTCCCAGAAATATTTTATCACGAATTCAAACCTTTAAATATTAAATAAGTCCTTGAAGGGCTGAAAAGGTTTAAACTTAACTAGTATTTGGAACTATAAACAGTTGTAATTAAGAACTTTAAACATTGGCAAAGGATATTATTGAATTAAATAAATAAAAAACTTGTTTCAGAAAGTGGTTAGACAATTTAAAATTTTGATGATGTTGAAAATATGAAAACTTTTGGTGTGTTTTATCTCTCTGATATAACTCCACCAGAAACATCCATTAGCCATGCAGAATAATGGTTGATTGGTGGGTGCATGTGATGGAGTTTCTTTTTTAGGCAACTGGTTCATGAGGATTCCCCATTAAGCATCTAAATTTAGCCCAATTAGGTAACAAAAAATGCTTTTAGATATGAGTCTGTGTGTCATCTATAATGAACTTTGTCTACAATGGTAACAACAAATATGATAAGGCCCAGATATTAGATATGGCACAGTGACAGAATCAAACAAAAGAAAGGTGATTTTACGTATCAGAATTTTGCCAAACATGAGGGACATAATTAAAACCAAACTTCTCACAATGATCACTTAAAGGGCACTTGGATTATGGGGCCAACCGACAGATACAAAATTGGTGGCCAGTAGAAAGTTTGTCTCCATCTTTCTACTATTATGCCCTGCAATTTGGGTTTTATGGACCCCCAATAAAACCACCCTTCCTCTTAATCATATAGGCCCAACTTCACATCTACCCTCTTTTCTTTTCATCATTTCCATTTTTTCCACTCTTCAAGTATTATTAAACATACATTTCCAGAGAAGAAACTCTTTGAAACTGGCATAGAGTATCTTCTAAAGCATTTCATCCAATTATGGTGAATTTAGTTTCAGCAAAATCTTTGCAACCACATCAAATATGAATTGAAATAGGAGATTAGGAAAACATTGTCTGAGTGGAAGTAGATAGCTTTAGTTATAAGTTGCAATAATCTGTTTTGGCATTGCAGGCACGGCACCCTCACTAAAGGGTTGTTCAGTCAACCCTTGATAATTTTTATCTTTGAAACAAGTGCTTTGGAAAGTGTGATTCTCCTGTTTGCAGGTTAGAGAACTCCTATGACAAATTAACAAGGCTACCAGTAGTTGAAGTTTGCTTCCTGTTATGCTTTACAACACAAAAGGGAAGGTGGTCAAACCAGTCAACTTAACAATTATGCACATGGGGTGCCACATTAGTTCAGTAACTTTTGTTGCAGTTGCTGGAGTTTTATAACTCCCACAATTATCTCATAGCTGGTTTCTAGCCTACACAACTAGGTTAAACATTAAAATAAAATAGTGTTTTGAAGAAAGTATTTGGAGCCTCTAAAGAACACAAAGACAACTCACATTGGAAGAGGAGAAGATGAAGAAGAGCAAGAGGTTGTGATGTGAAATCTGGCATCTCTAGAAATCTGTTCACTAACCAAGTCAATGTGACACATGTTACAAGTAACAGCTGTTTGTTTTGCTTGATTTTTTATAGTTTTGATGATAATGGTTATCTCTTAAACTCTAACCACAAAATCTTAACCCTGTGGTAGTCAATGTCGTGTTGAGGCCTAAAGGGGCGAGCAGTGGAAAAAAGATGAAAAAAAAGGCAATGGTGAAGAGGGCACATGTGGATGAGCATGGTCCAGTATCAACAACCAAATATTCTGGTTCCTCTTCCACATGACACAGGCAATGCTTTCTGATATTGCAGGTTTATTGCAGCCGAACCTCCTCCATCAGAGACAACCAGACAAGTACAGCAGTTCCAAGACCCCACGACACCTTCCCACCCTCTTCCTTAAGGGAACACTTCCAACATCTCCAATTCACATTTCTTTATTCTTTACACCAGACAAGATCTTGCAAACTATTATTCCATCTGTTTCACATCATTTCCAATCCCAAATTCAATGTTCACTCACCCCTTCTACACACCATCCATTATTTTATTTCCTACCTTTCATTGCACGTTCTTGTAAAAGGGCACAATCTTTTTAATCCAACAAAAACGTTGCAAAAGTAATTTATTTCAATCACTTTCTTTTGCCACATAATAATATTATGCTTCCATAACCTTAACCCACCTTCGTACAAACAAATTAGCAAAAGATAAGAGAGGGGCAATGCAACAAAAACCGTTACAGACGACGACAACAACAACAACGGGTAATTGCAATTCAACCCCATAGAGAGCAAAGCAATAAATCTTAAGAGCAAAAAAATAAATACTGCTGTGGATGGCATCGCAGAGAGTCAATCGATGGTGCTCATTTTAAGCCGTCTGATTGGTGAAGCGAGCACGGTTGGTGAAGATGTTGGAGAAGATGATGGTGATGAAAGGAACGGTGATGATGAAAGTGTAGACATGGACGGTGGCGATGATGACATGTCAGAGGTCTCTTCCTCTTCTTCCAGCTTTCTTTTGTTGTTAATCTCAACACCACTTCCTCTGTCATGGCTTCCAACCTTAACCTCTCTCGTTGTCATGTACCCCTTCAACCGTTTCACATCAGATAATTTCACTGGTTTCACTATGAAATCCTCTGCACCTTCCTCCAAGCATCTATATATTTTCAAAAAAAATTCAGTTTGTTTCAATCTTCTAAAATTCATCAAAAAACTTTAATACATGTTCATTGAATTAACTAGTATCAGAAAAAATGTAGCATGAAGGAAATAACTCAATAATGACAATACCTGTCTATGCGAGGCAAAATGTTTTCAGAAGACATAATCACTACTGGAATTTCCCTGAACATGGACGATTCCTGCATCAAATAAAAGTTTTCACTCAGTATGATCGATCACACGGAAAAATCAAGGGTTTATGATTAGAATATTTAATTATTAATTAATGAACCTTTATTTTCTTGAGCAATTCATAACCTGTCATCTCGGGCATGCAGTAGTCTGTGATAATTAGATCCACCTTCAAACTCGGCTAAGGAAAAAAACAAAAACATGGAGCAGAAAATAAGCTATGGAAAATAAAACGGAAGTTCATAAAAATGAAACGAAAAATCTTATGATACATACGACAAAACCATCAGATTCAGAGGTCCTTCTCTGCTCGTCCAACCCCAGAAATTGCAGTGCTCTGATTCCACTATCAACAGCTGTAACTGCCATTTTTCCAACCAAAAAAAACACTCCTTAACAGAACACAGATAAAAGAGTAAAAAAAAAAACAACAGAAAATACCCAACAGTGTGTTTTGTTTTGATATGTTAAAGAACAGTTAATTACCTTTACAAGCTGAGATTTTGAGCAAGCGTTCAATGACCTTTCGATCGACGAGGCTGTCATCAACGGCCAAAACATGAACCTCGTGGGAATCCTCCGGCGAGATATGATCGAAGGAAACTAAGCCGTCTGTGTCCATTGAAAAGTGCAGAGGGAATTGTAAGCAAAGAGAAAGAAAGAAAGAAAAGAACAGAAAGAGGATTCCTTAACATGGGTGAACAAATCTTAAATACAGTGTTATATTAATGAATGTGGCTATGTGACATGTTATGTTGTTGTTCCATAATATCCATCTGTCACAGCTTTTTATTAATAATTATTATTGCTATTATAATTATAATAATGCTATAATAATAATAAAGTCTCTTTTGGAAAAATCAAATCTTAAAATCTTCTCTTTTTATTTATGTTTTTTGGAAGATGGCGCTGAGATTCTGAAATCCACTTTGGTTTGTGATCTCAAACGGAATTTTTTTTTCCTTTTTCTTTTTTCTGATCCATGGCTAAGTAAGGTATTAATGACACGTCCCAAACAAAATCTCGCGTGATTTTGGTCAATCTTGGGAGTTTGTGAACGACGTCGCACAGTGATTGGTGCGGTGTGACAGCGTTGACCGAAGTCAAGGCTGAACCAAACAGCGCCGTCAAATTTCCGACGTCATTTTTTCACCGTTCCTCGTTTAGTAAGTCGTGAAAGAAGAGAACTCCTTAATTAATGCTAAGATGATTTTCTGATTTTGTGTGTGTTTATGTTTCTTCTTTTGTGGGATTGTAATTTAAGTGTGTAGAGTATCTATGCTAATCTTTTTGGAAGCGATATCATGCACGTGCAACCTCGTGAGTTGTTTTATTTTTTTATGTCCATAAATATGTTTTATGGTAAAAGCTTGTTGTTCATTAAGTGAAATTTTATTGGGATTTTTGAATTGATTCTCTGAACTTTAAGTTTAAGCTTGTGTTCATAGAGGTGATATTTACAAGAGATTTGTTTGTTTATTGTGGAGAATAATTGATGAAGATTGGTCAAAGACCGGAAACAATGCCAGCTCAAAATTAAAATGAACACTTATATTTTATGCATGTCAATAATTCAATTCATTTTATTAATCACTTTGAGTATCTCTAATTCATAATCATAACATGCAAAGATCAATGACCTGTACGGCTCAAGGACATGGAATGATTTTAATTTTCATAAAGTTAAGAAAATACCAAAGTTTGAGATAATGCAAATTCCAACCTTTCTAAAATACTAATTTAAATAATCCCTAGTTGCACCTAGTGTATGAAAATCAAATGCTTTTAAGTCTATGATTACCCAAATAATTAGTTGTTTTTATTATAATAATTTTAAAATCATCAAACATCAAATATGTCTCATTAACAAAAATATGTATATACACAAACACACATATAGTTAAAACATGTTATTAAAAAAATATTAAATAAAAATTAATTTTAAAGATAAAAAATTTAGTTATTATATTGACTAAATTAAATATTATTTTAAAAAATACAAAATTATTAATATCTAAATTAATTTTTATTATTAATAAATAATTTTTAAATTAGTATATAATTAATCTATATAATAACAAAAAAAAATTTAAAAAAATTATTTTTATTTAATAATTTTCTAATAATGACATAATACACAGAAAATTAAAACGGAAATTATACATTTATAAATAAATTTAAGAGTATGAAAAATTTTAAATTCCTTCACTTTAAATCTAGTTTAAAATTCTCTAATGTTGCTTAATGAATATGTCTAATAAAAATGTAAAACTCTAATTTCTCATAAGACATTTTGTAAAAAAAATATTTTTTTTACCAAAAACGGGATATCATACTCCGTTCTAATATATTTAAGAAGATAATTAAAAGATCACGAAAACGTAGTCCAACAGAAAAATACAAGCAAATATATTCATTAAGAAAAATTGGAGGTTCACCAAGTCATTTTGATTTGCATCTTCACTTTGTATAGGGTTTAACTAAGTGACAAACACTATTAAACTCCTGATATTTTCTAATAGTCATCTTTAATATTATAGTTAACTATACTTAGTTCAATATTAAAATAAATAATATTAATTAATATAATTAAAATAAAAATATTACTTTAAATTAAGATAAATATGTATTTTTAGTCTCTAATATATTTGTCTTTTTTATATAAATTAGGTAATTATCAATGTTATATTTACATTTTCATTTAATCACTTATTTTTAAGTTGTATTTTTATTAAAAGATTAAAGTATTAATAATTTAAAACTAATAAATATTTCTTTCAAGAAGTAATATCAGTCATATTTAAGATTAAAAATATATTTAAGTATTTTTTTATTTTTTTCAAATTTTATCTTCTAATGTGAGAAAGGTGTTAGGTTAAGCATAATATATTGGAACTCCTTATACAATATCCTGATAAAAAGATGTGATTGAGAAAAGAAACTCTATTAAAAATTACATGTCAAATTTCTTGAAGAAAATTAATGATTTAACTCGATGATGTGCTAAGGTTAAGAATTTTCTTTCACTATTGATACACATATAGGAAGGGTGTGTTAGTATACTTTAGTCTTACGCATCTCAATTCTTAGAGATTAAGTCGAGATATGATAACATGTTTTCTACCATCCAATAGAAATTACTCATAAAATTCAATAATTTATGGCACTTTAGAAACAATAACTATTATACAAAGCATAGTTTTTAACATTAACCAAAGATTGAACATAATCACATATTTCTTCCCAAAAAGTTATTTTCTTTTTCCTACTCCATATGCTAATGCTACAACAGGAAGAGAGGTAGTGATGTAAATAAGGATAAAGAAAGAGTTTGTTGAAGAAAGAAGAGAAAAATTTAAAGGAATAAAGATAAGAAGCATGACAAAGAAGAAAAAATAAAATGACATTTTAAGAAAGACTAACTAGAGGAATTAAAGCTTTGGAAGGTAAGATTAGAGACCTTATACATGGGTAATTTCTTAGTCTTTGGAGAAACTTGAGAGAAGGTATAACTTGATAAGTGGAACTTTAGGGAACCTTGGACGAATTCTAGAGAATTAGAAGTATCTTCTGGAGCTTCTAAACTACCACATCTTACTTTCATGTGTACCTGGGTTAATTTAACTCTTTCACTTGACTCTTCAAGCTTTTAAGAGTCTTCTTGTCACCCTTGTGCATTCTACTCAACTCGTCATTACTTTTCACATGTAATCATTACATCTGTCTATATTTAAAGAACTACCTATGTGTGTTCCCTAATTTCAAGGGATTAAGATATACTAATCATGCTTAGTGTTAATTGCCGATTAACAAAGTTAACTTTATTTACTTATCCATTTCACTTCTTGCACGAGCTTCTCCATTATAAAAGGAGTCTCCTCCATTTGTAAATACACTTTTGAATATTGAATGAAATTCTCTTTTGTGAGTTCACTTTGAAAGTCTTGAGTGTTCTCTACTCTTGCTTTCGTTCTTTATCTTGAGAAATTTTCTCAAGTTCTGAATTTTCTTGCACTTATCCTTTGGTTCTTGAATTAAAGGTGACTTGTTCATATTTATTCTCTTGTCTTAATCCATTTTTGTTTTTATTTCTTTACTTTTTCTTATTTTTACATTGAAACTAATACAAAACAAATGGGTTTCTCCATCAAATTGTGTGTGCTTCTGCCAATATTGTTTCAAAGTCATGGAATTTATCTTCTCTAACACCTCTTAAGTTTATTAAGATCAGTTTTAGAAGGGAATATGCATAAGTGCTACAAGTAAGAAATCAAGACTATACAAGCAGTTTAAAACTCATAGGGCTACAACCAACATAACAAACCCTTTCTTTCAAATTTTATTCTTATTTTTTATTTTTACTGGAAATTGGGAAGCCTGCACAATCACTCAAGTAGAAGAGAAGCTACAAACACAGTCAAAGTGGAAAAAAAGGAAGCAGCCATGACCTATGGTAGGATGATGAACAATAATATCAGTAATCAAATGAGAGACTTCATTGTAATCCTGAATTTGATATGAAGAAAAACAAAATAGCTATGATATTTGGTTCCAATAAGGGTGTAACTAAAACATTTATAACGACTTTAACCTAAAGAAACTGCTGCTATTAATGAAATACTTATTTAAAGAAAACCCTATTTTGTAAACTCTTTTAGCATCTTTGAATTAAAGAACTTGATTATAGTAAAACACTTATTTGAGTGAAGCTTTATCAATTTATTACATATGGTAATTTATAATTTAAAGCAACACATTTTAACTTCACAAAATACTAAAAATATAATTATATATAATCAGTTTGTATATTCAAATAAAATAATTTTCAATCAAGAACAAAATTGTAAAACAGTTTCAAAGAAAACAAGTTGAATAGAGCATCGTCCAACACAATTTTGAATTCATTGTTATCCATATTTAGAATTCAATTATCTTCCAAATGTAAAGTTACGAAATTGAAAGCTGTAAAGAAAAGTAGAAGACACTAAAGTTGAAGAACTTAAATAGACAAAACTGAATTGCATTAAAGGTAAAAACATAAAAACTGAATTGCATTAAACTATAAAAGCATAAAATATACGACATTTATAACTAACATAAATTACACGCTTAAAATTGTCACTTTATACAAGGTATTATATAGCGCATGTTGCGACAGTTCGCAATAGACCGTCACATTATACTTTCTAGCGGTACGCGGGATCACCACACATGTATATTGTGACAATTACAAATGCAACTTTATACAAAAATAACCATCATCATATACACATTTTTTTGTAGTGAAAACGTAAATGTAAGTAAATTAGTGTATCTAAAGTGTATGAGTATGTATTAATTGTGTTTATAGTTTCCTATTTATAAGGTTCTGAAAGCACAAACGAATGGGTTTAAGCAATTGCACCGAAGTGGGTCCAAGAAAAACTACATTATAAAGAAATTTTATACTAAACTATCTTTCATCTTTTAAATCGTTTAATACTTCCTTTATTAAGTAGATTTGTATGATTTGCTCCTTTTAATTCATCACTTCTAATTTTTATAGTCCAATTATCTTCAATGAAGCTCCATGAGTTAGAAATATACTTTAATAAAGATTATATTGAAAGGTTATCTTCATTGAATTAATTTATTAAAGGATTTATACAAAATTTTCAGCTAAAAAATAATTTTTATACAAATTTATTAAAACTCTTTTTTTATAATAAAAAATAAAAAATAACAAAAATAAAAATTCTTAGAGAATACAGTAAATTTATAAAAATATGAATAAATCAAGTCGATAAGTAGCTCAACATGCAAACATGTTAAAAAACATTTGGAAAATTATTTTTCAATGTTAAAAAGACCGGTATCTCATGACTCTCATTAAACAATTATTGTAAAACATAATTTTAATTTCAAAATCTTTTATTAATTTGTTAAGAAATACATACAATTTTGTTTGTGATTTAATTATAATGTCAATAAGAAAAATATCTAGAAGTTCTAGCACGTAAACCTATAACACACTGAATAATATTTTTCTTCACCAAAACAAGTTAGTTTCTATTAAAAAAATATTAGTTTCTTGAAGAGAATACATAGTAAAAATATATAGTATCTCATAAATTTAAGTTCTGAATAATTATTGAAATTATCAATTATACTTATAATAATTTTCTTAGCCATTTTTATTCTTAAAATAACATAATATTAATTATAAAATTTCATAAATTACAGTTTTAACTTTAAAATCAATTTATTCAAGTTTTAGTCCTAAAAAACTACATTAATTTCACTTAGTTTGCATGTTCTCTCTCCATAATTTATTTGAAAACTTCGTTTTGATTTACTTTAGTTAAAAAAATTATTTAATATGATTCATTTAATAAAAAATCAATTTATTCATTAAAAATTATTTTATAAATGGATATATAATCTATCTAAAAAATTAATATTTTAAAATTTTTAAAAAAAAAATATACTTTTTTAATTTATTTCAATTTCTAATATTAGTTATTAGTTTTAAATTTTGCGACTAATAACTTAAATTTTTTAAATATTATGTGATTAAGCAAAAGTCTAACAACACACTACTTCTCTGTAATTTTTTGGCTGTTACATTAAGCAATACTTAAAAATTTGTAAAACAAAAAAAAAAATCATTAATTCAAAGAATGTAACAGCGTGTTTTAAAAAAAAAAAACACCAACAGAAGCTTTGCCCCCCACCACCAGTGCCTTTCATTTTCTTTTTTTTTTCTCTCTCTCTCCAATTCTCTTCTCTCTCTCTCTTAATTTCTCTCCCAATCTTCATTTATTTTAGAATCTGATCATACCACGCTGTAGCAGAGGAGTTAAGGAACATTTCTACCCGATCAGATTTTCAAACAGAATAAGTTCATTTTTACTCTAAATATCCTTTGTTCTCTGTTTTTCCTTACTATTTAGTCATCAATCTTGGTGGGGTCAGTTGAGAAGTTTAATCCTCTCAACTTATTCTATTATATACTTAATTTTTGTTCTGTTTGGATAATTTGCATTAGGCCTATAAATCTTGAAGCTTATCCAAACGGTGGGGAATAAAATTCTAAAAGTTGCTTGGAAAGCAAGCAATTGAGGTAAGGGAAGCTAAATTTAATTTTTAATAGCACCCTAGGATAGAAGATCTGAATGCGGAAGGGACGTGGTCCCAATATTCAATTTCTCTTGCAGGGATGTTGTGTGTTTATTTATATTGGGTTGTTTGTTTATATATTATTTAAATTTGTGGAAATATTGGGTTTTGATGATTTAGTATTAAAGTGTATTTTTTTTATGTCAAATAAAATTTTGAATATTGTGGATAACTTTTTGAATGATATTGTATGACGAAATGGTATGAAAATTGGATTCATACATTTGGGATAATGTATAGACTGATGTTTGTTGTGTATTAAGTATTGATGTCGGGATAATGTATGGACTGATGTTTGCTGTGTATTAAGTATTGATGCCTATGTGGTAACAGAGATCTCCGAGCTTCACTGATGATCTAAGTCACATAGACTAAGATATCAGGTGGTGAGAAGCTGATGGGGGAGTTCATGCACACCGCGACATATGAGATGCACGGCTTGGGTTGTATTGAACTTACCCTGATCCTTTTTGTTGGATTCGCTGATAATCTTTGGATCAGGTGTTAGTCTCTGGTAGGACTTACTTAATACGGGTCTTCCGGAAGACGTTGTTTGTTGAATATCTTGGATGTGTAGATCCATGTGAGATCTATGTGATTGTTTTATTGTTGAGATTTGAAGAAGATTGAATAATTTGAGAAATTGATCATGTAACTTGGTTTTCTCTTTTGATTTAATTGTGTATATTATAAAATTCTATTTTCACTAGCTTACCCTTGCTTTTCTGGTTGTGTTTGAACTGCGATGACTGTACTACGTACACGAGCAGATGATCTTACAGGTGTCTGCGGATCAGAAGAGTTTTAGGGCGTTGATTATGAAACTTATATTGTAAATATTTGTATTTCTATATGTCCTAATCATGTATTAGGAATGTTTTGAAAAACTTTATGCTTGTATAGAAATAAGTAGAACCTGTATTGTAATAATTAGATGTATTTTTCGGAGTGTTACAAAGAAGACTATATATGTCTATACAATTTATCATTTTTAACATATTATACGTATAAAAAGAATAATCAGTCTCAAAAATATAATAATATCACGTTTCCTACTCTATCTCCCTCATAATTTCGACAAAGTGACAAAAATTAAATGAAAATTTGCTTCCTACATTTTACCCATAAAATTAATTTATTTCTATTTTCGTCTCAAAATCTCTTTTCATCTACGTAGCTCAAAATTTTTGCATAACTCATGGGTTTCATAATATAACAGCTCAATTTTCTTATATTTAAGAACTCCATATTTAATGATAATAATAAATATGATATAAATCACATGGGACTATATTTGTCCCACAACCACCTGATCTCATATTCATAATTTAAAAAGCAAAAATAGAAATATTTTTCTCAAATATTAAATGACTAAAATAAGCAAATTTAATTTTAGTTATACAATTTTTGTTATCCTTAAAAATTGAAATATTTGACCTTATGTTATTATGTGACACTTGTTAATTATTATGTTTGTATAGAGTACAAAACTTGTTTCTTTGTGTTTCATTGTGTACAAAACTTGTTGGATGAATGATAGTGGATCACAGACAAGATTAACTTATCATTCAAGTGATAACTTGAAGCTTGAGTGAGAGAGAGACCAAGACAATTTGTTTTCCTCTAGAGAAAGGCTCAAATGATAAAGTGGTCGTTCAAATGTTGAGTATTGACAATGGTGTCTCGGGTTCTGGAATGTGTGAGACCATATAACTAACTATGTGTCAATGCTCATATTACAATATGGTGTCTCAAGTATTGATAATTACACACACATATTGTATGCAATCTTTTTATTATATGTTGTCATTCATGAGTGCGACCATTTATGTCTGTGTTACCCCCTTGTAGATGTGTGATCCTTTATGGGTGTACTGAGGATACCAAGGATGATAATATGGTTCCAAGGATCTAGTATTAAAGAAAGAAAATATTTTATTTTTCACTAGTGATATAATCACGTAGATTAAAATATCATGTTGTTAGAAGTTAAAAAAAGTTTATGAATCAAATTATTATGATGTGTATGGAGTACCTTGGCAAATAAAGTTAATAGATTTTCATAATACTTTTGATAAGTTAGATGTTGGTATATAATAAAAAATGACTATTTCACTTATTACAAGCGAACAACATTAAATATAAATGATTGAGTTATAATATATATATATATATATATATATATATATATAATATACATGTATTTTATAATATATATAATAAATGTTATGTGGCGCAAATAAATTTAAAATGTTAGGTAATCATTGATGTATTTATACGAAGTGATATACTTTATAATGTATTATATTTAGAACTTCACTTTCAAAACATGTAATATATATTATATATTATATATTGGTAAATGTGTTGATGGAAACCGTCTAACTACAAACCCTCACAAAATAAGAAGGATGAAAACCTAGATTTTTTTTCTAAAGCTTTTATTAGCACATATGCCTCTAATTGGACTTTTGTTTATCTTTTGTAGATCAACTAAAGAGGACAACTAGGATGAAAGAAGAAATAAAACATATCCAAGAAGACCTCCAAGTTATCCAAAACATCAAGTAGAGCGATGGTTAGAGAACATAAGAAGATTGAGTCTCAATAGACTTAAGAGGAGATAAGTCAACATCATTTCTGGTCAAACTTTAGTTTTATTAAATCTATAGAGTAGAATATGATTTGTTTGAGTTTGTAATTGTTAAATAAATTGGGTCATGTATTTTAGCCAAGTAAAGTAGAATTTTTTATCTTGTATTATGACCTAAGGTAGATTAGAGTTAGGGTTCTAAAGCTACCTAAGGTTTTATTTGGGCTTCCTTTGGCCCAAAGAAAACCTTAGGTTGGTCATGGTATGCATTTAGCGCACCAAAGGGAGTTGGATAACATGGTATGCATTTAGTTTGAATTTGGCTCCATTTCTTGGCTTACCAATACACTATAAATAAGTAAGCTTAACCCTTGTATTTTTCAACTTATATGTGATTAGTGTTATGCTGAAAAATCAATTCACACACTTGTCTTAAGCTTTCTCTGTCTCTAGGGTAGTCTTCCTTTAAGCCTCCCCTAAAACATTTCCTAGTGAATTGGTCTAACCTTTCTTCCACCTCTCTACTTCAATTATCGGTTCATAGTTTTCTTTCCTCCATGTTTTCACAAGTTCCTTTCATCACCATCCAAATATAATCCACAAAATATGCATGGAGAAAAAAGGCATCACTTAGACTTGTAGCAAAATTGATGAGACGATGCAATGAAAGCAATTAAGAGATTTAAATTTAGTAAACACATTTATTTATTAAAAATGAAATATTTGAATTCAATACATGTAAGGTTTGATACAATAAAAATATAAAGCCATGGAAGTTTTAAAATAAAAATTTACATTATGAGAATTAATCCTAGAATAGTGCAAGAAAGATAAAGGAAGAGTGGTAGAAAAAAAGTGGAATTGATAAAAGTAAAGAAGGGAAAATGTTAAAGAAATAAATTGGAATGGTGTTGGAGCTTTTGTGAATGATAGAAGTGATTCATTCATTGAATGCCCTTAGATTGAGGCAGTGGGAGATCAAATCAATGATATGGATATTTATTATTTTGTGGAGTTGTTTTCCAAGATTGATTTTATTCATAAATCAATATCTGGTGTCAGATCAGTTACATATACAGTTGAATCCGCCATTGAATGCCAAGAGACACTGAGGACCCAATTGTGGTAATTGGAGAATGTCTCACTCACTCACTCTGCCTCCTTCCTTAGGATCAGGTGTCCCTATTTTATATACCCAACAACCCATACTCCAACTTTTTCTTCTTTCTTTTAGTTTTTACTCGCTTGGGTTTTCTTTTATTAATTACTTTCAAAATACGATAAATAATATAATATACTTTTATGGTAAATAAAATTAAAGTTAAACTTTCTTATCTTATTTAATTTTACTTTTAACTTTTTAAATTACAAAAGTGACAATGTGGACCAATCTTGTTTTGATCAGTTTCATATTTGTTCATCAAAAATAGTAGAAATGAGTTCATATATGTAAGATTTGTGTGCTAATACTGGTCCACCTCACATAACTATGGAGTTGTGGGTCTCCTGGTCAATCTATATTAAATATAAAAAAAATCAACAAAAATCTTTATAATTTTTTAATTTAAAATTTAAGTGTTTTATAGCTTGATAATTATAAGATTAAATATTTAAAGTTTAGATTTAAAATTTCTACAAGTAAATAAGAAAACATATGAAAATTTTATATTGAAATAAAGGCAATTTGCACCCAATCAATTGTTTCATGCACCGAACTTTTTAAAACCTCATTTTGTCCTTATCCTTTTTAATATTTGCAGTTGAAGTTTCTGGACGCCCATGTCCATAGAAGGAAAATGGCTTATGGATGGAATATGGATGTATATATCCAGTAGAGTTAAATGTGTTTCGGATATGGGGATGCGGAAGTATACACACAACCTTTCAGACGAAGCCATCCGCAGCACATAAATCACTTCTGGATAAGAAAATCTGGAAGTAAAAAATTATTTCCGCATAAAAGTATCTGGAACGCACAGGGCATGTTAAAACTCACTTTGTCTTCTTCGTGCCTTCATTCTCGGTCGCTGTCGAACTTCCTCATAGATGATGCCTTAGTGACCACAACAATGGACGTCCTTCGCTCCTAGGTTCGTGTTCTTTGAAGGGTTCGTTCAAGTGAAACTTCTGTTGCCTTAGAGGAGAAATGCAAATGGGAGAATGGGAAAACGTCAGTGGCTGCTGGGTTGAGTGCGAAAACGAAAACGAAGCGATGGCGACTGCTGCATTGCCTACGAAATGAAGGGGGTTGGGTGTTGTGATTGGTGTAGATTTCACTTAACCTAATTTCAATTTCATTAAGGGCATTTTAGTATTTTTACATACACAATTGGGTGTGTCTAAATTGATTGGTGCAAGAAGAATCAGCCTGAAATAAATCATAAAATAAAATATAGATTTATATTTTTAAATTTTGAATATATGATATTAATGAAATGATGAATTAAAATTTTATTATATTCAATACACAAACTATACTGTATAATAATAAAATATTAAAAATATAATGTGAGTTGGAGAGTAGAATAATGTGAGTCGGTCCACACTTTGATATAAACAAGCTACAAGATACGCAAGATGAGTCTATACATTAATAAGCTAAAATGTCTAGTTTGTGCTACACTTTTTTTCTAAAAGGTTGTAGGTTGACTCCCATGGTTCACTCTACATTGTTGTATATTTTAAGTTTTAAAAAAATTAATTTAATTTTTTAAAATACTTTTTATAATAAGTTACTTATTTTATAATTGTTCATATTAATTTTTTATTGAAAAAAAATAAATATAACTTAAGCTTTTCTAAATACTCTAGACTGAAACAATTTTATAGTTTGAATGTTCTCACTGACTGGGTCGTCGGAGTGTAATCAATAGGTAGAGTTCTCTTTATTCCAGTGGAACAAAGTTTTGAAGCACCAAGTAGAGACAAATCAAAGCGAAACTCAACTCGAAGACCAATTCAAAATCTAATTCGAATATCTTATAAAACATTTTTTTTAATAAAGCATTTGTTAACCATAAAAAAAATAAAATTTAACAAATTAATATCCCGATTTCCGATGGAATGTTAATTGTAATAAATCCTATTAAATAATATTGATTATATCATTCTTCATATATTTAATCCTAAAAATAAAGGCTTTAAATATCTATATATTACGTCTCATTTTAACCTATATAGTCATTCTTCTCTTTACTATCATATATATCTTTTACCCTTACTGATTTAATAGTAAGATAATTATTTACAAGTAATTGTTCATTAAGGGCTTGAACAACTTTATGTTTGAACCATTTCCTCGTGAAAATCCAAAATTGCTCTTACAAAGTATTATTAATAAATTATTTAAAAATGTTATACTTTCAACTAAAAATAGCTTATTTATAAGTAATTCAAAAATACTTTTATAAACATTTTTTTTAGTGATAAAACCATCTTACTTCTCCCAAACTCAATTAAAATTGTCACAAGTAAATTTATATGTCCTCAAAATCACCAAACTCAACTACAAATTGACTTAAGTTTTAAAAATTATATTAAGAAAAGTAAAATCATATAATACAGGAATCAAGAAAGAAACCAACCACCGAATTTACTAATAAACTAGCACCGACTGAAATCAAGAATCGCGAGTCGGTTTACATGCCATTTTCTAGCATGTTATATTCATGATTTCCCCTTTTTTTAATTATCAAAATCGATTTTAAAAGGGATAAAAATTTGAAGAAACCAATCTATTCTGAACTATTAGTGACTCCAAATCTATAATATGCTTTTCCAGGTTCTTCAAACTTAGAATCTCAACTACCACTACAAAGAAAATATTAAATAAAAAATAATTTTAAAAATTAAAATAATTTATTTATTAACTAAATTAAATAATATTTTAAATACTACAAAAATCATTAATATTAAAATAATTTTCATTATTAATAAAATTTATAAATTAATTTCTCAATTTATATTGAATTACTTATCAAGGTTTCAATCATTAATTTTAAAATTTAATGTCTTATAACTAATTAAATATTAATTTATAAATTTTATTAAAAAGACTAATTTAAATATTCATAATTTTTTTTTTATCTAAAACAATATTTAATTTAATTAATATAGTCATTAAATTATTTTTTTTCTTAAAAAAATTTATTTAATATATATCATACAACTTACACCTTTTATTTATTATTTTATGTTGGAGCAATGCAATGAAATGACTTGTACAGTGGCTTAATGCACTGAAGCAAATAATATATGTAGACATCAGAAATTATAAATAGATACAAATTAGAGCAAGCCTAAGTGTAATTTCTTGGTAATCTCCAAATCCTAGCTACTTTGGTTAACCTTTTCAAACAAGAGTTATAAACAAAGTCCAAAAGAACTAGTTAACATTGGTGCAAATTGATCAAAATTTAATGTTACACTTTGTTATTGGTTAAACACAAACAAAATCTCATACCCCAAAAGTTTACGGCTCCCTCTTTTTATAATTTTATTTTCATCCGTTCTTGTATAGTTGAATAGGTGAAGTTCATCTTCTTTTGTCCCTTGGGAACATAATTTTGTGAAAGAGGTTTGTTGGTGAAAGCAACATTGGGGTCAATTGGCTAACATGTATCATAGCTCATTTGCATATTATATATGTATTGTACAAGTGAAAAATAACTTTACTTTTACTCAATAAAAATTACACAAATTCTTGCTACATGAATATGGATTTGAATATTTGGAAAGATTAGAGAGTTTGATTAAGAGGTGTTTGGAATTTACATAAAATATTATGTTGATTGAGTAATGGAATTAATGCATATTATGCCCGACCAACTGAACAAACTGTTTGGATTAGATGTGATGAATATAATTTGAGGTTGAAATATTCAATAGAATCAAGGACTCTTATATAATAACAAATGGCAGCTACCTTTTGTAAAGGGTTTAGAGGGGAAAAAAAGGAACCCACCGAATAGTTGGTATTTTATTTGATTGATCAAGATTTGGCATCTTTTTTTTTTCAATATTGGGTGTGATTTTGGGGTATCTTTTTTATTTGCTTGTACTATGGCAATATCATAGGAACTTTGGATCTCACTTTACCAAACAGGTAATAAAAGCAGAAAGCATTTTTCTGTCAAGCAGAATAACAAAACAAACAAACAAAGTGGAGTTGAAGGATATGCTATAATATTATAGGAATACCAATGTTTCCTAGGGTTTTCAATTTTAATGGCTCACCTAAATCACCTTTCCAAATTCAATGGTTAAAAGCCTTCTTTGGTGTTTAATAAAGTTATAGTGCCCTCGAACTTGTTCAAACTTTAAATAAAAGCACAAATATATACATACATATATGTAAAATCTTTTTTTTTTTTTCTGTTAAGGAAAAGAGTTGAACCCTTTTTTAGGTGAACTTTAAGGAGAAAATGACATGCTAAAAAAAAAGTTTGATACATTTTTAAAATTAAGATGAATTACTTATTTGGTATATGTAGCTATAAATGTTTTATCTTTTTTTTACCCCTATATTTCAAAATTATCAATTTTAATTCTTAGGGGTGTTATTTTAGTTCGTATAGATATACTTTTGATCCCTTTATGTTCATATATATATATATATATAATATATATATATATATTAATATCTTTTAATTCTACTGTCTATAGTCGTAGAAACTTTATTCTGAATGAGAAAAAAAATCAGAGAAACTAAATTTAAACTTATACGTATAAAGACAAAAAATATTAGTTTTAAAATATAGCGATTAAAAATGTAAAGTCTATTTAAATATGGATATAAAAAAGTGATGTTATCTAAAAACTATTAAGTATAGGAAAGACAACCATGTAAAAAAAGAAAAAAGAAAAAAGAAAAGATGAAAAGTATAATGTAAATGGTTTGAATTGCATCAAATTTTTCTCTATTTTTCATCCAGTCATATTAAACTTAATTAGGTTGGATTTATTTATTTATTTAGCAATTAATACTATTATATTACTCAAACTACATTGTATTCATGTAAGCATTATTTAAAAATATACAATAACATTTTATCAAATAACAAAACACATAATATATTAGTTGAACTAGCAATTTATGTGGTATCTCGTAAACTAATAAATATTAACAAAATGCACATATCTTCATTTTTTTGATATTTTCTATGTTCTCTACAACAGAGTTTCTCTCCCCCTATATGTAAAACGTATAATTATTTTATAATTATATGTACATTTATTATTGATATAAATATTTGACATATTTTGAATGATTATTTTTGACCGAAAAATTAATTAGTCATTTTAATTGAATTTTCTATTTTACGAAAAATTATTTTGGATACAATCTATTGCTCTCCAACATGTTATAGTCACACACATTGAATATACACTCTTTATTATTCACCCAATTTTCTACGACTTGCTTCTTTACATTATAACAATGTATATTGAGCATTAGGAAGAAAGGAGAATACTTGGATCGTCCCATCCCACCAAAGAAAAGCCCAATTGCTGAAGTATTTTGACCCAAATAATCTTCAACCGTTAGCCCAATATCTTTAAAGCTCATTCTCATCAAATATTAGGGTGTTTCTTTTTCAACCCCATAGCTTCAACTTGCATCCTATAAACACTTACCTTTCTTATATTATATGGCAATGGCGTAGGCACATATTGATAGTTGACAGAGAAGGGCCCAACATTATAGGGAGGCCCAATAGACAACAGAAACAACCTTCATGGATGAAGGATTAAACAATGTAATAAGGGCAGTGCAGTTAGTAAATGGGCTTCTATTAGTCCAATGTCTGTTAACCTAAAATATATATATATATATATATATATATATATATATATATATATATATATATATATGAGATATTTTGAAAATACAGGTAGGGAAAATTTTTAAGGTAGTACTTGTTAGTAACGGTAGTTATTGTAGCTTATCCTTCTTCTATTACATACCATTGTTAGGTTTTTGCTAAAGTTGGTGTTGATAGGTAGATCTTTACACAATATTTTAACTAACGTGAAGATCATTAAATCTGAATAAAAGTAGTTATTTAAGTTTTGTTTTTTTATTTAATCGGTGTGTTTTTGTGTTAGAGTTTATTTTGGATTATACAATTGGAAACCAAAAAGTGATTACTTCTTGAATGTAAAAGAAGTCAATTTGATTTTTTTGACCGTGCAATCTATCAATCAATTTTGACTTTCAAAATGTATAATTCAAAAAGAAAAAAATGACTTTTCGATTGCACAATTCAAAACACAATTTTAACTTTTGCATTATAGTTATGGATATCAAGATTGATTTTCAAATGGTACCATCCATAACATAATTTTAACGTTAATTTTGACTTTTGAATTATTCAATCTAAAAGAGACTTGAAAATTAGAAGCAACTTTCAGATTAGACACTCTAAAAATCAACGTTCCAGAAAATCATTTCTAAATTTTGCCATTTGAAAGTCATGCCAAAATTATACAATCCAAAAAATCTCTAGAAAAAAAATTCAAAATATTGCAAAGAAATAAAACGCAAGAAAAAATAATAAAAGAGTGAGTAGAGAAAGATAATACATAAAAGACAAATAATATATTTAGAGACAATTTGATATGACTAAATTTGATATTATTTTAGAGAAAACAAAATTATTGATATCTAAATTAATTTCTATTATTAATAAATAGCTTTTAAATTAGTATCTAATTAGCTACCAGGTTTTAACTATAAGATCCAAAATAGTGTACAGTTTACATTCTTTTAAAGTTTGTTCAATAATAGAGAGAAACACAAAAAAGGAAAAGTAGAAATGTAAGTGAGAAAAGAAAAAAAAATAACTTTAAAAAATACTTTTGAGATTGTTTCATTTTAATAACATAATAAAAGAATCATATTATTATTATTTCTTATTTATTTTTATGTTAATATATATATATATATATATATATATATAAAGCAGATATAGTCATTTCACTAGAGGAGAAGAGAAAGCTAATTAGGAACCAATCTCAACATGAAGTTTGAATTAGTTTTAACATATTATAAAAATGAAACAACCGGTTGAATCTGTTTGACAACAAAGTCTAAAATAAAGCTAAGCTTTTTTCAAGCCATTTTAAAAACACTAACCCCCTGTTTGCTTCTATGAATGTACTGTTCACACAGGCAAAAAAATGAGGGGATATCAACTATTTGGATCTATGATTTTGTGAGGAAGAAAGGGAGAGGATATACCTGTGAAAAGTAAATATCCTCTCCTATCAAAATGAAGAGATGTAGAGGAAAAGTCATGTCAGCATCCCTTATTTTCAAATTTACCCTCATTTAAATGTGTCACAATGCTTCATTTGAATGTATTAGTATTTAAATTTTTTTGTTGTACAATGTTTAAAATATATATATATATATATATATATATATATATATATATATATATGTGTGTGTGTGTAATATTTAAAATAAAAAAACAAATCATCATAAATTTTAAGAAAGTTTTAAGTTTGTTTATTATTTTATAAAATATTAATTATGTAAATAATGATAAACCAGTGTAAAAAAAATATAGTTAAATAAAATCTTCCATTTATATATTAGTTATTAGAGTAAATCAGATTATACCTATTTTTCAAGTTCTAATAAGATATTTTATTAAATGTGGTTGGATTTAGTTTTGTTTAAAGAAATGAATATACTATATCTAATTAACATTGAAAATATTACCTGGGTTGGATCACGGGCATCACCAATACTAAACATTTTTCATTTTATTTTATCCTTATTTTTTATTATAATTTTTTATGAAATTCTTTTCTATGGTTAATTAAGGTATATTTTTGTTTATTGTGAGGTTTTTTAATATTAAAAAATAGTAATTTTCTATTTATATAAAATGTGATTTATTTTCTAATTTTATAGTATATGTTTAATATTTAAAGAAATTATTTGAAGTTATGTTTCTATTTAATTTGTTGTTGTGTTTATATTAATATATTTCTATGTAATGTTATTAGGTTTATAAGTTATAATTTATTTATTATAATTTTTTATAATTGTTTTTCTATTGTTAATTAAGTTATATTTTTTTAGTATTTTTATTTTTCACTACTACAGGGTTTTTAATTTTAAAAAATAATATTTTATTTATTTATAAGATTTGATTTATTTTTCAATTTTACATGTTTAATATTTTAAAGAAATTACTTGAAGTTCTGTTTTTATTTAATTTGTTGAATACATATTTTTTTTATAATTATAATTTTTATATTATACATATTTATATTTAACATATATTTTTTTCTATTTATAATTTTTAAATCTATGAAATATGTGAAAGTTGTTTATTTTTAAACAAAAACAACTCATTTTATTATTAATTGTTTTAATAGACAAGAGTAAATCTGTAAAGTAACATTTCACACCTTTTAAAAAAAAAAATCTCTCACAATCATCACATCACTCACAAACTCCTATAAATTTTCCTCACACATCCACAATAACATACCATAATCCAAATACCATCACTTTCTTCACACATCCACTCCCTCAAATCCTCACACATCCTCCCCCTAATCCAAACAGAGTCTAAGGCTTTGTTTGGATTAGAGGGTGTGGGGGTGGAAAGTTGAGGGTGTGAGAAAGTGGAAGTGTGAAGAAATTTGAGGTTGTTTGGATTAGGGTATGGTAGAGTGGATGTGTTAGGAAAGTTTATTGAAATTGGTGAGTGATGTGATGATTGTAAGAATATTATAAATTATTTTGAATAGTAAAAGTTGTAAGATTACAAATTTACCCTTGTATATAAAAGAAGAATAAATAATGATTAATCTTTTTTTGTGTGCATATTTTAGTTAATTAAAATAATTTTAAGTTTCATTTATAAATAATTATATTTATTTTTATTATTATTAATAACATTAATAATATTTAATATAAATAAAACAAAATAAAAAAAATTAGTAATAATAATAATATTATTATTTATTAAAATTATTTTATTTACATTTATTATCATTATTTTAAAAATTTATTTCAGTTAATATTATTATTTATAATTTTATTATTATTTTATAAATTAATTTTAAATATTATTATTATTTTAATAATTTTATTATTAGTATTAATAATACTTTATATTTAGATTATAATTTGATGATTTTTATTAAAATTTATTGTCATGTATAGAAATAAAAAGGACATAATTGTATTTTGTTAGAAGCTGACGTGGTTCCCTCATTTTTCGTTGCATCTTGCTGAAGATGTGAACAGTACATATTTATGCACCCACTCGCTCTCATTTCTCATCAAATTAATAGATCCAAATGTAATTGTTTCTCACTTTTCGTCGTCGATAAGAGTAAATTGGCTACAAACACACGCTAAGTGTCAAACAACAAGTTGAAATTTCACACTCTTTTAGAAAACTCATCTTTTCAAAAAGATTAAGATTAAGATTCAATTAACCTTAGATTATCTTAAAGAGTGAATTAATAATTCAAAGACTACTAGACAATACACACACAACCAACAACAAGGTTTTCAAGCTTTCTACTTGGATTTGGAGACATCAAAGCACCTTGTTCAACAATCTTTCCCTATTTGATAAAGACTAATCCCTGGTTTGCTTGTGTTGTAGTTTTTGACTTGATATATCCTGCAAAACATAGTTTGTGCACATACAAGGCAAGCATAACAACAGGTTTAAAACAATTTCAGAAGGCACACACACATAATTAGTTTTCTACATAACCCATGAGTAGAAAAAAAACTAGTTTTGACAGCATGTGCAAGTGCAGAATCAGTGTGTAAAACCTGTGGAGTATCAAAGCTTATGGTAGCAATAGTTTAATCAGAGAATTAACACACCATAAAGTATAAAAATTACAACAAAGAAACCACAAATTTCTCCCCCTATTTGTCTTCACAAATAGACTAAGAGAATCAATGACCCACAAGCAACCAACATGATACTCCTTCTCACACTGGTCACGAAAGTAAACTTTGCAAGGTGTGATATGAACCCTGCGAGTATATACCAACCCTGTGTCCAAACATATGACAGAGGACTGCCCAATACAACTATATCCGGGGAGAACCAAGAACTGAACAAGGAGCTAACATGCAGTTTTATTTTGTGGTCGAGCAAACTCAAATATATGAAAGCTCAAATTTATATTGCACATGGTTATACAAAAATATCAAAACAGAAAATCCTTCTTTCGAGGTCTGACAGTCAGAATACACTTTCACACCTTAAATATCGTTTTCCATTCCTATCTGCATCAATATCAATATCGTTTTCCAGTACCCGAGTTTTTAAAAAGGTCATTCCATACCACAATGTTATCAAATTTATTAGCTATCGACATCATAGATGTAGCACACTCTTCTATGATGAATTTGAATAATAGTAAATGCTCTTGGAACTCGACTTTTGCCATGACTTACCTTCATCATTGAAATAGTTCCTTTATCAGTGAAATTCTCTACAAATGCCTTCACATCAAGCGTTGTCACGGAAGTAGGAAATCCATACAACTTAATTGTGTTACCCATCTTAAATGCTAACTCTTTTGCCTTACCCAATATTGAAGACCAAAGGTATTAGTAATGCTAACAACACTAGCACTGTCAGTGAGTGACACTTCTTTTTGACACTTGTAGGGTAGGGTAGCTGTTGGGAACAACTTTCTTGGATATTTTCAATTCCATATTGCGAGCGTACAAGTCCAAACCTCCATCATGAACATGACCCATGTTTTCTACTAACCCACCACAACATAGTATCGTACATGAATGACCCAATAATGACAAGTTGACCTACATTGACACTTCTTTATAAAACCTTAGATCCTGGTCCCTAATATCAGAAGCCTTCTGCTTTGCTGCAATAAGTTCAACTTCAGTGGAGCACACAACATATGCAATACCAGCAAAAGAGCACTTCAAAAAGACCATCTTCAAGTTGGTCTCACCATCTAAATTCATAGTCTCCACACAACATATCCCATCCTCATAACTCGATGACAATAAAAGCAAATCAGCTAGGAAAAAATGTTTTTTTTTTCACTTTTAGCACATTCCCAACCATAAGTACACCAAAATCTTTTGAATCATCAACGTGCCATTCCTTCTAAATTTCTTCTCTTAAAACATCACACATATTCTTTCTCCTTCCTTTGAAACCACACATATATAAGTAGAAAAAGATAAGTTGAGAAACACACATACTCTCTTTATTCTTGAAGTTTCTCTTTTGAGGAGCCATTATGCATGTGCCAAGGATGTCTCTCCTTTCAAAGAACCTTGCAAGACATATATAATTAAAAATTGTAGACACAAGGGACTATCTAATTTTCTCCTTTAACAATTATTTTCAAAAACTTAAATAAAATACGAAAATATCTTCCAAATATTGAAATTTAAAATATATAAAGGGAAAGAAAATGTTGAGTTTTAAATTTTGGGTTGTGGCATCAGTTAAATGATGCCACGGAGAAATTGCCCGCACTTAATTGCTTGCGGTGGTCGGAGAGATGAACGGGATGGAGTGCGCGGCGAAAGGGAGCGGAGCACGGTGCGGCGGTGCCGCCACGCGTCTCTGCGCTCGCTGCGAAGCCGTCGCTTATTGCTCTCTCGCTCACCAGGTTTGCATCAACTTCTTTTGCGTATCTTCTCCATTAGGTTGTAAATTCACACATAGCTTCACTGCTTTCGCATTTGGTCTCTTAGATTGCACACTGGAGTCGTCACAAACACGAGTGTGATAGGTTGCAACAACAGATGAAGAGTGTTGAAGTACTCAACGATTTTCCCTTCACTTTCTCTCGCGAAGCCACGTTTCAGGTCATCACTCATCTTCTTCCTTTTCGATACCGCTTTTTTGAACTATATAATTTCTTATTTATTTTTAAATTTTTGTTGTTTAACGATGTTCATGTAGTTTTAACAGGTTTGTGTGAAGCAGGAAGGTAGGTGTTCATTTTTGAGCCACAGAGGTCTTCATAAAGTGGGAATGTGGATGCATGAATGCGGTTGTGGGGCATCATCTGCTTCATTTGATTGTTTAGGGTTTCCTCTTATTTCCTTCATATCCTGAAACTTCATTTAATTAAATTTCAATTCATATCAAGATGAGTTCCTTTTGGAGTTGAAGAATATTCCAACTTATGATTATAATGTAGTTACAACGTCTGCACTTCAGGTTTTGAATTTTATTTTTTGCAGGTTAAATAATGGTTGGGATCTCCCAAGTGTTTTATGTCCATGTGGTAGGTTTGTTTGTCTAGCTTCATCTTCTTCAACTTCCCTTTCCTCTTTTTTAATTAGATTCAGAATTATATGCAATGTTATAATTGGTCAGGGCCAAACTCTCTGGTATTAGAACAATTGCATAGTTGGAGAGACTACTATAGGTGGAGAAGCATCCCACTAGACTCGCCTGTTGCTTTGGTTCTTCATTGGGTATGGTTGTGTAAATTTTTGTTAAAATTAGCTCTAGGAAATTCCATACTTTTATTCTCGTTTCAATTTTTTGACTGGGAATCTGTTATCTCATTTTGTATGTAATCAGCAGTAATGATATGTGGAGTTGGCTTGGCTCTTATTTTGTTTGCAGTCAAAATACAAGGAGTGGGAAGCTTAGTCCTTCCACTCCCTTCTCAGTACCATAAAAAAGTGTCTGCTTTCACCTGTTAAATCTGTAGGGGAATGTATCTTTGTCCCATTGGTTACTATGATAGAAGAGAACGGCCTACTAAATTTACTGCCTCAATACAATCATAAGCATAGACATGTAGTTACAGATATTTTCATCATTACATTTGTTTTAATTATTCGGCTTTTACAGAATTAAAGGATTGCCTCTTTTTCAGCCGCTTACAATATATCATGCTGCTCATCTTGTTGGAATTACAGCCGTGAAACCTGAAATCAGTGAAAAGTTGTACATACATTACCTTGGTATATCATCACTTATAAATTTTCTCTAAGCATTTTAATTTCAAATTTGGAGTATTTTTCATTAGTTATCTTTTATGCTATATGTTAGGAATGGGACCTGAATTGTGTAAGTTTTCTCTAAAATACTTTGACCATTATATACATATTTAGTATATGAATGTATCTGAGGGCCAAGGGATATTTGTTATTCAGTTAAAATTTTTAAAAAGCTACTTGAAGAAAAAGATTCTACAATGGTGCTTGTTTACTCTCACAGAAGCTACTCAAAGTAAAAGATGCAAACATGGAGTTGATTGGCTCATTTGTAGCTTTTACATTGCTTTTGCTTTAAGACGAAATAATTGCACTTTAACTTGATAAATACCCTTACATACATGATTAAGTTAGAATCATCTTACTTTTTTTTCCTTGTAGACTGTAGGTACAACACTGATACTTTATTGCTGACTTTGGGTTAAAGGCCTTAATATTAGCTACTATAGATTTTCCAAGCTGTCATGTTTTCACTTATATGGGAAATGTCTTTATTTCATATTGTAGTTAGTTCAAATAACCTAGTGTTGTCTGATGAGTAATGACCATATACGCTGCTTCTCCTTCATTAGACATAATGCATGTATGTTCTATATTTCCTCTAAAGATGTAAAAGTAGAAGTAAGGTTTTATAAGCCTTTTTTTTTACTTTTTGTTTAAAAGTAAAATGCAGTTTTCAGGTTTCTTTCTGCTGTTAAAAGTTTGTTTAAACATTCTCACACTACTCAAGATTAGTTATGATTATGAAACTGTTTTTTTACTCATCTTTATCAGTTTTTATCTTTTATTGATCATGAATACAATGTTTACTTTTGAAAAATACAAATGTTTTATTTAAAAAGGCTTGGTTATGCATTTTCTTACTATTGATTTATCGACATATAACTTGGCTTCATGATTATTTATGGAAGGACCCGAGAAAGAGCTGCTACAACTTGTTGTGTTTGGAGAATTACTGGCACTCTTCCCTGGTGTAGATATTCATATAGAACTTGTTGGACCTGCAATTCCTCCTGAAAGGTCTGATCCATTCTCATAAGTGATTGAATTATCATCTGATACTGATCCTATTTTGTCTAACTATCTGTCCTTGTTGCTTCCCAATGAACAGGGATGGCGAGAAAATTCACATTTCCAAGTATGCTTGTTGCAATGAAGATGAGTGTGAGTGCAAAATAGCAATTAAAAATACAGTTTTAGGAACAGAGTCTGGTTCATCAGTGACATTGCAGCTTTGGCCTGGATTCTATCATGACCGATATAGAGATATTGTTAAGGTATGCTGCAACATTTGAAAGGGTTCTCGTATGTTATAGTCATTTAATCTAAGCTTGATTTAATCTTTTTCTGTGCAGTCCCAATCTACAATTTACTTTAAGTAATGTTTCACTTACAGGATTCCTCCCCTCACCTAATAATTGCTCCAAATGGAGGCATTGCTGCCTATTCCAGTTGGTTACCAAGTATTGTATGTCTCCCACCTTGTGCTTATCCTTGACTTAGGCATTATTTTATTTTTTATACTGCCTTTAAAAAGGTAACATTACTAGATGGTTTTTCTTCATTTTCTTTGTTTCTTGCAAAATTTCAGGAGTTAGTTGAAAAGATTGACGTCCCAGCTGTTTTTACTGATTATTGCGAGGAAGCATGTCATCTTGCAGCAAGTTGCATTAAGACTATATCTGACCGTCCTCTTAAATTGCCAGTAAGCTTTTTATTCATACTATGCTTTCTCAGAAAATAATTGTTTAGAAGTTAAATTAATCATTTAATTGACATTCATTTAGGTACCTGTTCTTGTTTATGTACCAATTGGTTTTTGTTGTTACTGTGTTTCTAAGGTTTTAGTTCCTATCCGCTTAGCTGGGACCAATGTGTATTAATAAAGGCCTATAGTGGTTATTTTAACCTTGTTTATCAGCATAATCCTCTAATAATCCATTGCACTATTATGTAGGTTCAGTTAAATCCTTTCAGGCAGCCCATAGCCGTGGAAGACAGCGTGCTATTGCTTCCCTGCTACTCGAATTGCTTTCTTTTTGGGATCTAAAGAGTTACTCAGAATATCTTGATTCTTTAGCCAACAATATTGGCTGGAACAAGAAACCTAATTGCATCAAAAGCAAATACTTGCTTTATCTAGTGCGAATGGAATAAATGGTTGGTAAATAAGAATTAAAAGCTTTGCCAATATGCATCCCTGAACCAACTTAGACTTTTGTGTAGGGTCATTTGCAAGCCACTTCAATCATTCTAAAATTTTCGCTCTGCGTAATATACTTCTAGGTTTGTGACAAGGTCTTGGTTATATATATGGTAGATTTGATTTGAAGTATCTAAAGGTCTTTCTTCTGATGTCTCCCTGTATATACCTTCCACAAAATTCTCAGTCAAATTATAACAGTTGATGTAATCTTCCAAGTGTTTAGAGTATTTAACTTTTGAGAAATGTTACTAATACGCCTCTTTAAACTCTTTCTCAATATACTGAATGAAAGGTTATGAAGACTTCACCTGGAAAAGGCATGCAGTGATCGGAATGAGATTATTTTCTTATGGCCGTGAGTTCAGGTGTGTTTTTGCAGTCCTTCTGGCCTGGTCCGGGATAAGGCATCAAATTATTTGCAAGATTGGGCTAATTTAACTCTAGCTCAACAATTTTAGTTCTGTGAAGTAGTAAATTTGCTCTAAGAACTAAGGGTATTTTTGGTAACCAGGATATGTGAATATAAAGCTTGTAAAGAACTTCACACTAAAAAACCAACATAATAAGCTTAAAAACAATCAACCAAAAAGACTTGCTTAAAACAAAACAACATTTCCATAAAATTAGTATACTAATGATTTAACAAATGGAACAGGGTCCTTTTTCACAGTTCCAAAACATGTGCAAACGTATGCAATGTGCAAACATAATTAGTACATTTCTCCTGCATCCTAACACTTTTAGGAAATAAAAAACTATTTTCTTTAACCCGTCTGTATCAATTCTTGAACCAAGAAACAATTCCTTGTTAACCCCAAGACTATTCGCAACATAAATTAATTTGTCTCAGCTAACATTAAATCACTTTTCAAAAACTTATTTCTAATTTAGATATATTATTAATACTAAGATTTAAGTATTTGGTTACTTTCCTTGATTGGATTTTCACATAATCATCTTTTGATTTAAATTGTGACAAATTAATAGATGTCAATTGGTTCAAATTTACTTCAACAATATCACCACTTGTTCTTTTTTTTTTCTTTAGCTAATAACTCTTCAACAACATCAACATTGTTAGAATAGATGGCTTTAAACTAGAGGGGGGTGAATTGTTTAAAGAGGATTTTCGCAAACTTTTCAAACAAGAATGAAATTATCTCAAGAAACAATTGATTCAGAAATTCAGTTTGCCAAAACAGCAAGCAAAAGCTGCAGTACCAGAAAAACAATCGGTTGTTTCGCAAAAACAATTGATTGTTTATATCAGCAAACAGCAAAATAAAACTTTATTTAAAGAGTTAGAGATAGAGAGATTGTACACAATTGTTTATACTGGTTCACTCCAAACCCAGAGCTACATCCAGTCTTCTTAGAACCCTGAGGAAATCCATTAAGCAATCACACCTTAATCACTTACACAACAACCAAGAGAATGACCTTGAACACCTCAAGAAACACACTCTCCTTGGCCAACACACCAACACTAAGATTGCTGATCTTGATCCCCTCAAGAACACACAGCCAATCTCAGCAAACACATAAACGAAAACTTGTTTAACAGAGTACAAGGATTACACTTGTTACAAAAGATAATCTGAAATCAATACAAGCAGAATCCTATTCCATACACTTTGATCAATCACAAACTCTTAGCAATCTCAGCTCTTTGAAAAACTCAAAAACTCTTAGCAAAAACTTGTCAAAGATTAATTGTCAAATCTGTTTTCTAAATTTATTCAAAGATGTAGTTTGTTATCAAATCTTAACAAACTCTTAAATTGCATTAAAAGATTGGTCAAAACATTTAATGACGGGAGCGTAAGCAGTTAAAACATTTAAAGCTCAGTCAAAGATAAAATAGTTTTTCTGTTATGGTCCCAAAACAAACAATCGGTTGTTTCCTCGAATCAATCGGTTGTTTTGGTACTTAACAGTTCAACCATTTTAAAAACAGTTTTCAATCTTTTTCTCAAAACACCTAAGTATAAACAATCGGTTGTTTCGACAAAACAATCGGTTGTTTTAACTTAGTTTGAAAACATTTTACTTTCACAAAGATTGAGATGCTTATGCTTTAGATTTAATCAAAGGGTGGATTACAACATCCAAACTACCCTAGAACTAAGCTAAACTAGCACAACAACATCAAGCACAATAGAGGCTTCAACATCCTTCAAAGGGTTTGGATTCTTCAAAACTTGAACACCACTTGGTTCAACAATCTCCCCCTATTTGATGAAGACAAATCCCTGATGCTTGTGTTGTACCTGATTGAATCTGAAGCAGTTCCTGCAAAATACAGTTTTGAACAAAGCATAAAACTTCTGATATTTGGTTAGCACAGATAAACAGTAATAAACTTCAGAGTTAAATATCAGAAAATATTACACATCCCAACTTGTTTTAACAAACAAAAACAGAAACTTAAACACAGCATATATCTCCCCTTATTTGTCTTCACAAATAGACAAAGATAAGAGATAAAACAAGATATTGTTTTGATTACATCAGAATTAAAGCAGCAACAACAGAAAGAAAGAAATTTAAAAACTAGATATAACATCAAGAAAACAATCGATTGTTTTGATAACCAATCAGTTGTTTTTCCTTCATTCTTCTTCATCAGCAAACTGAAGATCAAAGATTTGATTCTGGACAGCTTCAATCTGTTCATCCAGTGACATGAACCTTGCATCCATGTTGTTGAATCTGTTATCAATGTTCTGGAAGTTGCTAACACACAGATCATGAAGATTCCTTTGATTCTCCCCAAAAGTATCAAGCCTATTGATCATGTATCTTTCAAAAGAAGACATGGTTGGCATTCCATCTTCCTGATCTCTAGCACCAGCACTAGGTCCAGCATCTTGATAATCTTCAGGTGGATCTTCATGTTGAACATCCATATCAGCAGGTTCATCTTGTTCAAGATTAGCAGCACCACTAGATGAGGCACCATGATCACCATCCTTACTAATCCATTTTCCACCTACTTTGGTAAAACCCATCTTGCTGAGTGATCCATTGTTCAACTCTTGAGTTGACTTGACCAACTCAAAAGTTTCATCTTCAAGGTTAACTTCAAAATAGAGTAGAAATTTAGATATCAAAACAACATATGGATAATGATAATCACCTAACCTCATGGCTTTTTGCATGTGTTCTTTGATGATATGGATCCAATTGATTTTGATTTTCTTGGTGATGCAGAAGATATATACCAAATCTTCTTCAGTTAGCACAAAATGATTACTCCCCCTTGGAGTTAGAATCCAAGTTACAATGAGAGCAAGCAATCTCTCATCAAGCTTTAGACCTCCAACCGAACATGTACTTACTTGAGCATGTTGATTCTTCAAGCAACTCTTGTAGAATTGGATTTTGTTAAAATCCTCCACCACTCTAAGGTTTCCCTTGTTGATTCTAAGACCAGAGAACTTGAGACCAACAACAGCAATCCACACTTCATGAGTTATCTCCATTTCTACACCCTTCACATGAGAAACTAGATTGTTTCCCTCAAACTTTAGGTTTGTGTAGAACACCCTCACCAAATATGGATATATGTTTCCCTTCATCTCCAGGAACTTTCTAAGAGATTGATCCTTGAGCAGTCTTCTCACATTATCAAGCTTTTGACTTTTCAGCCAATCAAAGCATACAACCTTGGGGTTGTTTATCTTCTCGATACTTGTTTCATACCTATACTTCTCAATGAGATCATTGTCTCCAGAAAACCAGCCTTCTAGTCTTCCTCCAGACCTTACAACTCTGGATTTGACTCTCTTTGAAGTGGGAGGAGTTGATTCCATGATGGCAGAGACGAAAACAGAGAAGAACTTACTTCACAGGTTTTTGCAAGAGATGTTGCAATTGGTTGTTCTTGTTGAAGAGATCTGCACCAGATTTTATAGCAGAAAAAGGAATCAATTTGAATTTAATTTCATTAGTGGGTACCTGATTTTCAGAGAGAGAGGACTTGACTCTACTCTGCACAGAAAATGTCAGAAAAAGCTGAGAATCACATGGTCTTCACATGTGATCTTTGACTAGTCATTAAGGCTCTTGAATTTCCAAGATTTTGGAATATTTTCCTTTATGACTGTTGTGACTTCTCTTTGAACATGTTCAACTTTCAACACAGATTCTTTGACCAAGATTCTCTCTTTGAATTGATCTGCAACGGATAGAAATTTAAATTAGCAATTAAAGCAATTTCTTCATAGTGTTGTCAGACACAAAACAATCGGTTGTTTTTCTGCAGCAGTTAAAACTGTTTTTGAATTTTAACTATGAGCAGAAGGAGTTCAAAGCAGATGACATTGATCATAAAAAGATTGTTTAACCATGAGAAAGAACTTTGAAACATAAATTAAGAACAAATAAAGGAATGTCTTATCCTTATTTTGATTCTTCAATGAGCCATGTGCTTTATGATCAAGAAGCCTCTTTTCACTGTTGAGGTCTTTTACACAACATTGATTCAGTTTCAATGACTGTCTTTTTCTTCAAGAACTTGATCAGATGACTCAGTCCCTTCTTTTTCTTTAGTTTTCCTGCATAAAAGATTTCAAGTAGCAAGATTTTGTCCCCTTACAAATTTGGGTCCGTTTGACTTCTCTTTGCAGTTAGAAACTTCATATCCCTTTGGAATCCATTTCATAAAACCTCTTGGAACAGAATATTTCCTTATTTTACAGAACCTAACAGAGTGACCTTTCTTCATGCAGTAAAAGCATGTAACAATCGATTGTTTCGTCTTAACAATCGATTGTTTTTCTGATTTTCTTGAAAAACTTTTTGAAAAATTATCTTGCTTGTTCTATGGATTAAAGCCTAAACCAGCCTTTCCAAAAACATAGCTTTGAGATGCCAAGACATTCTCAAAGTTAGATTTCCCCTTTGAAAGCTTGTCCACAGTTTCAACAAGATAGTGAACCTTTTTCTCAAGATTTTCACAATTTTCACAAATGGGAGTATCACACTTGCAAGAAGCATTTTTGAAATGGTTTTCCAATTTTTCAAAATCACTTTTTGCTTTTTCCAGATCTTCTTCAAGTGATTTAACTCTCTTTTCAAGCCAACTGTTAAGATCTTTCAATCAGTTGTTTGAAAGAACCAATCTATTAGCTTCATCATGTGTTTCTTGAAAAGCTTCAAACAATTCACTGTAGTTTTGTTCATTTAAGGAAGCACATGAACTTACCTCACTTGAGCTGCAAGATTCATCATCATTTTCAGCTACCAAGCATATGTTTGCTTTCTCATCTTCACTTGATGAAGAACTTGATGATGACACCTCATTTTCATCCCAAGCTATGTAGGCTCTTTTTGTCTTGCCCTTCTTCTCTTTGTAGTTAGACTTTTTCTCTTTGCTCTTGTTTGAACAATCTGCCTTTATATGACCTTGCTCACCACAACCAAAACAAGTATAGTTATTTGAATTAAAATCATTGGATTTTTTGTTTCCATATCTATCTTTGTTGTTGTCTTTGTTGCGGTTTCTCTTTAGGAATTTGCTGAACTTTCTTGACAGCAAGCTAAGGTTTTCCTCATCACTATCATCACTGGAATCTTGCTTTCCCTTGTGCTTGGATGCTTTCAAGGCTATGCTCCTTGTGTGCTTATCTGCACTCTCTTGAACATTGAGTTTATTCATCTCTAGCTCATGTTCCCTAAGCTTTCTAAACAAAGAAGCAATACTTAATGATGTTAGATCTTTAGATTCGGAAATAGTAGTTACCTTTGGTTTCCATGCTCTATCAAGACATTTCAAGATCTTGATGTTCAACTCTTCTTTATCAAAGGTCTTGTCAAGGCTCATAAGGTGATTGATGATGTGCGTGAATCTTTTCTGCACCTCAGAGATTGTTTCTCCTTTAAGCATTCTAAACATTTCATACTCTTGGATAAGAGCATGCTTTCTAGCTCTTTTCACCTCATTTGTTCCTTCATGAGTGACTTCCAAAGTGTCCCACATTTCTTTTGATGATTTGCATTGTGAGACCCTGAAAAACTCATCAGAATTTAAAGAAGAGGTTATAATATTTTTGGCAATGCAATCGAATTTGGCCTTTTTGCTTTCTGCATCAGTTCATTGAGACCATGGTTTCTCAATGACAGATCCATCCTTTTCAAACTTTGGGACAAAAGGACCATTTTCAATTGCATCCCAAATTCCTTTGTCAAGAGATTCCATAAATATTTTCATTCTTACTTTCCAAAATTGGTAGTTCAAACCACAAAACAAAGGTGGTCTGTTAATTGAAGCACCTTCCCCAAAAGGTAGTCTATCAGCCATTTAAAAAAGGTTTTTAGGATCAACTTGAATAACTTTCAAGAACTAAGCTCTTGATGCCAATTGTTAGAATAGATGGCTTTAAACTAGAGGGGGGCTGAATTGTTTAAAGAGGATTTTCGCAAACTCTTCAAACAAGAATGAAATTATCTCAAGAAACAATTGATTTAGAAATTCAGTTTGCCAAAACAGCAAGCAAAAGCTGTAGTACCAGAAAAACAATCGTCTGTTTCGCAGAAACAATCGGTTGTTTATACGAGCAAACAACAAAATAAAATTGAATTTAAAGAGTTAGAGATAGAGAGATTGTACACAATTGTTTATACTGGTTCACTCCAAACCCAGAGCTACATCCAGTCTTCTCAGAACCCTGAGGAAATCCACTAAGCAATCACACCTTGATCACTTACACAACAACCAAGAGAATGACCTTGAACACCTCAAGAAACACACTCTCCTTGGCTAACACACCAACACTAAGATTGCTGATCTTGATCCCCTCAAGAACACACAACCAATCTCAGCAAACACATAAACGAAAACTTGTTTATCAGAGTACAAGGATTACACTTGTTACAGAAGATAATATGAAATCAATACAAGCAGAATCCTATTCTATACACTTTGATCAATCACAAACTCTTAGCAATCTCAGCTCTTTGAAAATCTCAAAAAATCTTAGCAAAAACTTGTCAAAGATTAATTGTCAAATTTGTTTTTCTGAATTTATTCAAAGATGTAGTTTGTTATCAAATCTTAACAAACTCTTATATTGCATTAAAAGATTGGTCAAAGCATTTAATGAATGGAGCGTAAACAGTTAAAACATTTAAAGCTCAGTCAAAGATAAAACAGTTTTTCTGTTATGGTCCCAAAACAAACAATCGGTTGTTTCCTCGAATCAATTGGTTGTTTTGGTACTTAACAGTTCAACTATTTTAAAAACAGTTTTCAATCTTTTTCTCAAAACACCTAAGTATAAACAATCGATTTTTTCGACAAAACAATCGGTTGTTTTAACTTAGTTTGAAAACATTTTACTTTCACAAAGATTGAGATGCTTATGCTTTAGATTTAATCAAAGGGTGGATTACAACATCCAAACTATAAAGTTATCATATAAAGTTGCCCAGAAGTGTGATTGACATATAACTATAATAATTTGATCTGGGACAATTCTACATAATAATAAAAAGTGATTTTTTTTTTGAATTTATCATAAATACAAATTAAATAGAGAATTTATTGGATGTGAAAAATATAAATACTAACATTTATGTGTTATTGAAAAAATATTATCATTTTTAAAAATAAAATTATCATGTTAGAATCACTATGAAACTTCACATCTCAGCTAGATTGATATCTCAAGTTTCAACATTATACATATGTCACCACATAAAGAAAGTATTATTAAAAAAAGAATAAAAAAGAAAAGAAAGGAAATACAAGCAAATATTGGGGACTAGGCCAAAACCCATAAAATAAAACCTAATAGAAGTGATACTTAGGTAGTCTATACCTATTAATAAAGAATTCTAAGAATAAACTAGATGAAAGTCTATTATACCAATGAAATTGTTCCCTATGAATAAAACCTAAGGTAGTAAGTTTTTCAACACAAACATTGCCTTCACGAAAAATGTGAGAAATCTTAAATTTGATTTTTCCACAATAATTAAGGCATTTGTTCCACCTATTACGAAGAATCCATGGAACAATAGTCTTAGTAGTAAAATCAGCACAAATCAGCACATTCAAACCATAAAATAGAAAAACCCATTTGTTTAGCTTCTTCAATGGCATGGATATTAACAACCAAAGCATTATGGATATTAAGGAAAGCAGAGAAACCACCAATGAATTCCCCCATACTCCCACAAAAAATACTACCACAAGCAGCAAGGTCAAGACAACCCCTAGGAGCACTATCAATATTAATTTTAACCCAACCAGGGGAAGAAAATTCCCATCTATCAGAAGATGATGAAGAGCTTTGCCACTATGAGTATTAATATAAAAGAACTTAAGCATGAGGAAGTCAAACATATAATTCCTCATGAAGATTTTAGACGAATTATCCACTAGGCAAGTGAAGTCTTTAATCGTGAAAATGACCTTGGAAAGATCAATCTTAACCTAAAATCTAGCATAATTTTTCATACGCCATATCATTCAAATAAAAGAAGGTAATCACATTAAGTTGAATCAAATTAACTAAAGGACTACCATCATACATTAGAGAATGAGCATTAAGAAAAATTTGTTGAATCCATCTCCAAATATACAAAGCATGAGGACATTAAAAAATAAATGCTGAATGGATTCTTCCAACTTTTCACAAAGAGTACATATATAACATATATGCAAACCTATGTGCTGAATGTGTTGGTCAGTAGGAAGCCATCCATGAAAAAGTTTCCAAAGTACCAGAGTTTTGGAAGGAGGAATATATTTAGACCAAATGATCTTACCCCAACCACAAGGAACTTCAGGATCCATGAAAAACTTCATAGTAGATTTTAGAGTGAAATTACCAGAGTCTTTCAGAGTCCAATTGGGAGTATCCTCTTCTTTCCTAATAATAATATCTTCAAAAAAATGATCCACCTGTTGAGAAGTCAAAGGAATAATCCAATCATTACCATTCTAGGCTTGGGAATCTGTATTCATCTGAGAACTTTTAGAACAATTAGGTACCCCTGCAATGGTTGATAAACAACTAAATAACACCATATATCATTCCAGGAATTAATATCATTACCTGTACCAACAGTCCAAGAGGTATGCTCAAGAATAGTGCCATAAAACTGTTTAATCCCAATCTAAATAAAAGAGGATTTATACGCCAAGTTGAGCTGATACTTAGATTTAAGAACTCTGACTCTCAGGAGAAGAGGCCAAGACTTATTACTATAAGCAAAGTTCCAAGTAAGTTTGAGAAGATAAACATTATTCTCATACTGAAGGTTATTAATCTTCAATCCTACATTCTAAAGAGGAGAATAAATCTTAGCCTAGTTAATTGTAGATATGCTTTTCTTCATAATGTCATCAATCCAAATGAAATTTCTGCTGCTCAACTTGCTTAAGAAGAGAAGTAAGCCATTTATACACATTAAAGCTATAATCAAGGAAAACAGTAACCACAATATTAACAAGACAGATCTGACCCATCATGCTAAGAGATTTCCCTTTCCAAGATCCAAGTTTCAATTTGACTTTATCAACCAAAAGTTGAAGAAATATGAGCTTAGGAGTACCAACAATTATAAGCACCCCTAAATAGTTTAAGGGTAAAGAGCCATGAGTGCAAGAGAGATGTCTTTGAACTTTTGTAATGAATCTTGCAGAATTATCCGTGGAGAAAAATCTAATTTTAGAATTATTCACATATTGATAAGAAAAATCACCATATTTTTGAAGAAAAATACTCAAATTTTTAAGAGACTTATTATCCGTCCTACAAAAAACAAATATATCATCAACATATAAAATATGAGAAGAAGTGATATAACCTTTAGGACTAGCCATATGCAAAATCTTCTTATCATTCACAAGCTTAGGAATTCCTTTGCTCAAATCCTCATCCGCAAGACAGAAAAGTAAGGGAGATAAATGATCACCTTGTCTCTCATATCTCTATTACAAGGAAAAAAACCCATAAAACTTCCATTTATCCTAATAAAAAGCATAGCTAATTTAAGAATTGTACTAATCCAACTGACAAATGAATGATGGAATCCAAAGTGCTTCAATACCAGCAATAAGAAATTCCAAATTAGAGTATCAAGGCTTTATGAATATAAACTTTATAAGCCACATTACCACCTTTGACCTTTTTAGAAAGCATGTTAATAGCCTGAGAAAAAAATACCAATACAATCTTGACTTTGTCTGCCCTTCACAAACCCATATTGATTAGAAGAAATGATTTTGGAAGCCACCATAGCAAGTCTATCTTTCAGTATTTTGGAAATGATCTTAAACTTGAAATTAGCCACATCAATGGGTCTAAAATATTTAATGGAAGCAACACCTTGAATTTTAGGAATAAGGGAGACCGTATTACTATTGCTGAACATTTTTAAAAAATCTGTCCTAATAATATCCAAACAAGAATGATAGAAAACACCACCAAAGCCATTATAACCAGGGGCACTATTACCATTAAGATCAAAAACAACATTCTTGATTTCCAAATCATCTCGACATTTGGTCAATATATTATTTTCCACAGAAGAAACCATGGAAGGAACATATGTACCAATAAAATCACTCATATTACCATCAATGTGATCATTAGGATTAAAATCAGCATAGAGGTTTATGTAAAAAGCCAAAATAGGCTCCTCAATGAGCTTAGGATCCTCAATTAACAACTAGAATTATTTTGTTTTTGACCACCACATGGAAAAAAATGGTCAAAAAATAGTGTTTTTTCTCCCCATCTTTAAACCAAAGCCTTCTCTTTCAAGAACAAGTATTGACAATGAAGGGCATGATCAAGCTCCTCTTTAACAGTATTCTCGTGGGAAATAAGAGTTTTAATGACCTGTGTGGTGTTCTATTTAAGAAACATTTCCTTCTAAACATTACCAAAAGAATTTTTATTCTAGCGTATGAGCTCAATTTTTAACTTTTTCAATTTATGTTGCAAAATATACATAAGACAACCAACAACAGTATTTTTCCAAAAATCATGAATAATAAGCTCCACACACATTTTATCCTTTTTTTTATCAGCAATAAATTAATAGAATAAAAAGAGACACTTAAGGGGTGTCCCAACTCTTATACATAAGACCCTCATAGTTTAAACAAACAACAATACAAAGCAGAGTTAAGGGAGAACTTAACACTAGAAAACTTAAACTATAAAGGATTCCCAAACCAAGGAAATTTGGTTAGCACATACACTAGCAGAAAATAGACTGTTTGAATATGAGAAAAGAACTCCCTCCCATCCCTTTACAACATGACTAGGCCATCTGCATCTTGATTATATTCGAAAATGCCCACGGTAACCCCAGTCTCTACTGCAAGCCATTCCCAGGTTTTCTTACTTCATGTCATGATCACTATTTTGTTCCTACATAATTCTTTTACAGCACAGGGGTGATGACCTTCAATTCCATTATAGGTTTTGTCGATTTGCTTTTGTAAATCCTTAAAACATAGCCTTAAGCATGTGAGACATGAGGTTCTTTGGCCAAAGCAAACACGACCCAGAAAATACATTCCTCCTGCATCCTAAGTCTATTTCCAGGAAACCACAACTTCAATTATATCAGCCGAAAAACATGCCTAAAACCAAAAGGCAAGATCAAACCATATACCAGATAATAAAGAATTGTAGAACTTGTTGCACACTCTGATTTGGCCTTGGATAAAAATTTCCTTGGACTGTCGCAACTGCCATCAGAGTCATTTTTAACGACAACAACCACTTAGGTATCTGAGAGCACCAACACTTCAGTTTATAGCACCCTACATTCCAGCATTTGGATTATGTTGTACCTGCATAGACTACAAAACAATGTTAGCTAAAAAAATTCTGGCTACTGATAATTTCTTAGGACTTGCTCCAACACTAGCTTTCCTTCAAGACAACCCCTATATAAGGTATATGTGTCTCATCAACACAACATCCACATAAAGGAGACAATTGCTAGTTCCACTTCATTGGATCACGCTGGGAGCAACATCCTACCACACTTTCCCAACTCAGCTTTAACATCACAAGAAAACACCATCTAGGGATCCTAACACAAACCAGCAGTCCACCATAGGCATAAGAAATCTGCCCTGCATTTTCCTCTCATTAGACGCTCTGATTTGCATCTAACCAGGACCTCCAGCACACAGGGTAACCATCACCCCTAAAACCATCCAGTAACTCCAACATATTCAGCTGACAGAACCAGCCAACCAGTGTTATTAGCTTCAGCAAACCACCATACCAGCCATTAACTCCAGCCAGAATCAACACTACTGGCAGCCAAGTCACTTCCATACCTTTCATCAAGCATTGTTTAAACAGAACAATTGATGGTCTATTTGGACCAAACCCTTAAAGCTGCTTAGTCACAACTGAAACTTCTCCATGTACTTCTTCTGCTACCCCTAATTCTACTAACATCTGCCTTAAAAAATGGGGTTATGACTTCATCATTATTTAATTGCAGACCACCATATAACTACCAACCCCATTGAATCCGCTAAACATACTTGTATCACAGCAGTAGCCACATCTGCAGCAACAATGTGCTCTAACCTCCACAACGTCCAGCTGCTACTCTCAAAGCTTCCTGGTGTGAACACCTCCCACCCATGTCAAGCAAGGCCCCTCCAGGAACAAGTGATGTACTCATCTGGTAGAACTGTGCATCCCATTCGTACCATCTCCTCCAAGGTGCACCCTAGGGGTCTGAAACATCATAGAAAAATCTATACTAAAAACAAGCCCCCACGAGTCCACTAAACTTGCTCTTTATAACTACATCCAAGGACCAGCTGACCTGCAGAAGCTATGGCAGACCTCTTTCCAATTTTCCGAAACCTCTTTGCTCATTCATACTCACCCACACTCAATTACCTCCTCTCCTTTTAGATGTTCCCATACCGCCCTCAGCCTGCAGAGAGGTGCCCCTCTACTTTATGCTTTTTATGCAAACAAACGGCAATCAATCCGCAAACGAATGAGAATGAAAAGCAGCTTTATGCTTCATCCACAACCACGACTTTAGTTGTGCCATCTGCAGAATCTCTTCAGCATCAACTACTTCTTGTTTAAATAGAGTTGAGTTTCTCTGATCCCAAATACACCTCACAATAGCAGCCCAAATTCCTTTCAAGACCAAATTTTGCTTGCTATTGGCTTGAGCTATGTGGAAACTCACAAAGTGGTCCTTAAGGTCGTTGTGTTGGACTAACGTAATACCTAACCATTCAAGCATAAGGACCGCACCTGCTGTGCATATACACATTCTAAGAACAAATGCTTACAGGATTCCTCCTTAACTTCACATAGCACACAAGCTACAGAACTCATCTGAACTCCTCTTCTACTCAACGCCTCCCTAGTTGGGATCCTATTTACAAACACCCTCCAAGTTGTTGACAAGATAGTGGGAAACGCTTTAGCTTTCCAAAGTGACTCAAAAGTTGCATGGTATGTTCCTCCGGTTCCATTAGATAGGTTTTTATAAGCTACATTGATTGAGTACGTCTCCAGTTCCTCTGTCCCCCATACTCGAATATCATTCTTGGTTCTCTTTACATCAGCCCTTACAAGATATTCAAGTAGATTTGCTTCCAACTCCGATTCCCACTCAAATCTATCACGTCTCCATTCTAGCCTCCACTTCCATTCCGAACCTTCCCACACCCCTACATCTTCAACTTTGTACTCCTGATTAACCGACAAGGAATACAGTCTCTGTAACAAGAATTTGAGGCTTGTGTCACCAATCCACACATCCTCCCAAAATCTAACCTTGTCTCCCCTACCTAATTTCCAATGTACGTCCTTCTAGAACTATCCTTCTCCACCTCCCTCCCTACACACCTTTACTAGATCTCTCCACCACCAAGATTGATATTTTACTGGTAGATGGGGACATACTAGTTCCACCCCATACGTTGACTCTACCACCTCCTTCCACTTCCCTTTGTCTTGAGACATAAACCTCCATCTCCACTTTGCTAAGAGGGCAAAGTTGAACTTTCTAATATATTTTAACCCCAACCCTCCCTCCTCTTTCGGTTTACATAGGTCTTCCCAACTTACCCATGCAATAGGTCTATTTTCCTTGCCCCAACCCCACAAAAACCGCCTTTGAATACTTTGAAAACTAAGAGATAGAAAAGAGGTATTGCATTGAGAACAGATTTGATAACACACGTCCTTCCTGCCATTGATAAGAACCGCCCCTTCCACACACTTAGCCTTGCTTTGAGTTTGTTTAGAACAGGTTCCCAAAACAACTTCTTCCTTGGATTCCCTCCCACTTCTAATCCCAGGTATTTGAAAGGTGTTCCCAAATGATTACAATTCAAAAACTTTGAATAACAAAGAAGATTATTAGACTGCACATTTACACCTGCTAGACTTGATTTGTGGAAATTGATCTTCAGACCTGATGCTAACTCAAAACCCCTTAAGATGGACTTCATTACTACCACATTGCTCCATGAATCCTCACAAAAGAAAAGAGTGTCATCTGCAAACTGGAGAAAAGACACCTCTACCTCCTTGTTTCCAACCTTAACTTCGAACAAAAGATTAGCTTTCATTGCTTGTCGAACAAGTCCAACAAGGCCTTTTGCCACCACTATAAAAAGAAAAGGTGCCATGGGATCGCCCTGCCTTAACCCACTAGTAGGTTTAAACTCCTCCATGGGATTCCCGTTGACAAGCACCGATATTGTGGCTGATTCCATGCATCCTCTAATCCATTTTATCCATACATTATGGAAACCCAACCTACTAAGCATGTCATACAGGAAATCCCATCTGACTGAATCATATGCCTTTTCAAAATCTACCTTCAGGCACAAACCCCTCTTCCCCCTCCTTCTAATATCTTTGATCACCTCATTTGTCAAAAGTACACTATCTACCAAACCTCTTCCTTCTATGAAAGCTGATTGACTACCATCTATAAGAGCAGGTAGAACTTTCTTTATTCTCCCAGCTAAAACTTTTGAGATGACTTTGTAAATGACACCCACTAAAGAGATGGGTTTAAACTGGTGGAGGTTACAAGGGTCCCGTAGTTTAGGTACTAATGCTATGAATGAAGCATTGCACCCCTTCGGGATCACACATGTTTCATGAAAGCACTCCAACGCTGCTACAAAATCAGATTTAAGACTATTCCAACTCTTCTTAATGAAGTTGAAATTGAAGCCGTCCGGGCCAAGACTCTTCATACCCTCACATTGCCATACAACTTCCTTAATTTCTTCCTCACTGAAGACCTCAATCATACTCAGGCTTACTTCTGGTAATAAAAATTTAAACTCAACCCCATCAAGTCTCACTCCAAAGTCCTTCGTTGCTTTAAATCTGGATTCAAACAGTTTCTTTGCTTCAAGCCGAACTGTGCATGGTTCCTCACACCACACACCCCTTACATTAACACCCTTTACTTCATTCCTTAGTCTTCTCCATCTTAATGATGAGTGAAAGAACCTTGTGCAGGAGTCACCATATTTGAGCCAATTGGTTCTAGTCGTTTGACGTAGAAGGGATTCAATCTTTGCATCATTCTCCCAAAGCCTCCTTACCAAGTTTGATCTAAGCTTCCTCTGACTCTCATCTAAACATCCTTGACTGTCCTGGCAATCCAGATTCTCAATGTCCTGCAATAAGGACTGCTTTGTAGAATTCAAGTTCCCAAAAACATCCTTATTCCATACTTTTAAATCCACTTTAAGAAGTTTAAACTTCTCCTTGAGCACCTTTATGACATTTCCTTGGCCCTCATAGGACCTCAACTTATCCTCCACCATCCCCAAAAAGCCTCTCTCTAAAAACCAACCATCAATAGATCTAAAAGGTTTGGGACCCCAATCCTTATCTAAACACTTAATCATCAAAGCACAATGATCCAAAACTTCCCTCCGTTGGACATATTGCTTACACATAGGCCATCTCTGCAACCATTCCTCGGAGACTAAGACTCTATCAATCCTACTCTTCACCATACCGTTTGCTTTAAACCACATGTATTTCTTCCCCATAATAGGCACATCTAGTAACAGGTTTGACTCTATAAATTCATTAAAGCCCTTTATCTCACTGGAAAAATCCCCCCGTCCACCCCTTTCCTTTCATTCCTACTTCTAATTGCATTAAAATCTCCACAAAAGCACCGCACTTCGATCTGAGAGGCCATTTTGTAACTTGATAGTTCCTCCCAAAGAAGTTTCTTTTCTCTCAGGTTGCATGCGACATAAACATTTACCACACAACACCTTTGGGCTGATTTCACATGAATACCCATTGTAGCTATGTAGCCCTTACCCAAGGAATGACTCTCATAGACGAAAGCTTCTTTATGCCACATTGAGAGAAGACTTCCACTGCCATTTACCCCTCCATTATGAATCCATCCAATTTTGTTGTCCCCCCACAACGAAAAGCATCTAGCATCCGTGACTTCCACTGTTTTTGTTTCCTGAAGGCACACAAACTCTGCTTCCTCTGAAGATATGCACTGCCTCATATATCTTACTTTTATTCCTCCCCCCAGTCCTCTTATATTCATATTAAAAATCAACATAAAAAACCATTTAGATTACCCCCCGCTATGCTCTTCATTAACTCCAAATCTCTGTCTTCCATGCATTGGTATTCTTGAATCACCTCCTCTTCTTCCCCACGACAGACTAACCCAATCTGTTTTCCTTGATCCCATAACTTAGTCGGTTCCTCCCTAATTTCGTTCTTCCGAAGATGAGAATTGTAGTTTTTGATATCCCCATCAGATATTGGCATAGATAACGAACCTTCTCTGGCGAGCAAACCCTTCCTTACTTGCGATGACTTCTCACTCAGCCTTACGGACCTCCTTAGATGGGTACTTGACTCCACCAAGTCGCGGAGCCCTTTCATCTTTCTCCGACGGAGAGGTGTTTCACATCTGCTTCCCAAGTTCGTATCCTCTACAACCAACGAGCATGGCAAATTCAGAGTCGTTTTCATTCTTATTTCCTCAGTAATCTCAATTACTTGCTCTGCTAACGGTTGGGTTCTTGGAACGCTTCCTTCTAACAGAGTTTGCGACTTGTCCTTTCTCTTTTGCGAATCAGCCATACTAGAAACTTCCCCTGTTCCTTCTTGTTCTTCCTCTTTCCCGTCTTGGTCGAAAGCTTCTTTATTCCCTTTTTGCACTCCCTTACAATCGCCTTCCACCATAGCAATGTTGTTGTCCTCTTTGTTGCTTACAGTCGCAGAGAACGTATACCTCGTATTTTCACGCGCCGTCGGTTGATTACCACTTGCCTCCATATTCCAAACACGTCCCGCAACTGCTCCTACCCCTCACCCGCAATCACCCTTGTTTCCCAAATGGGCTTGTTGGCAGCTTTCCCTGAAGTGGGCCTCTATTAATTTGGACCTGGAATTCAAATTACTTGATATCCCCACCACCTTTACTAAATTAGCCAAGGATTTTTGAATAAGTGCATATGCATCAAATATTTTTTGATTTGCAGACAAAGCTGACCCATCTACAGGTAAATCCGGCTTACACAATTCCTTTCCTATGAAAGGTAAATCCCTCTTTCTCTGACAACCCTCCACACAGTCTGAACATTCATTTTCCTGTGCTTTCTTTGTCCCTGCCGTTGACCCACCGCTTCCTTCTCTGTCGATCTTCTTCGGCCGCCTCCAATTCCCCCTTCATCCCCACCCTCTAGGTTGCTCGAATCAACAGAAAAAATTGTATTTTCAATAAAGGTTTCTGTTGATGAGACACTATCTGATGAGCTATCATGGTTAAGGGCACACTTGCATACAGGTTCGACTCCTCCATAGGACACCACCTCCTCCATGATGTTAATATTATACACAACTCCATTAATCCTAAACCCCTTAGACATCTCTACCTTTGATGACTGTAACACGCGCACCCGAATCCGTGCATACTCTAAGTATTCCCATGCTAGCGTGGCTTCATCAACATCCACCAGAGTTGCGACTTCCCCTACAACTTTCGATAAACACTCCTTGTTCCACAAAAGGCAACCCATAACACCTAACCCACACTATTTTGTAACCTGCTACACATGAAGCTGTCCACGGTTTAATATCTTCGAAAATGCACTCGAACCATTCATTATTTAGCTTGACAATGTCTTCGATTCGTTCTTCTGCTTTAGGGGTCATAAGGACAAGGTTATCCCCCAGATATCTTACCATAAACATGTTCATTCCTCTCTTAAAACACTATTCCTGTAGAAGCTCGAAATTAAGCTCGGCTGTCATACGACCAACCAAACTGTTGGTCATCCATGGCAAAGTTAACACTTTGGTCGTTAGGCTCGGGCCCCTCCACTGGTCTTGTGTTCTCTTTCTAACTACATCTGCATATGATTGGGTAACATTTCCATTCATATGACCTTCCTTCCCACTTTTTTCCCTCCACACCTCTTTTCCCTTCCTCTGCCCATTAGGGTGGACATCCCCACCGCTTCTTAACCCTTTAAACTCTTTAGGCTCAACACGTTTACGTTCATGCCCATCTCTATGATACCTTGGTAGGTTAACATACAACTTCCTATTACCAATGTAACAACGGTCTAGATCCCTCTCCAGGCTCACTGCATTGTCGACATTGAAGAATCTAACAAAACCAAACCTTCTGCCCCACCGATTCAGACGCCTGGATATGAACACTTCTTTGACCCTTGCCCACCTCTGGAACAACTTGAGCATATCATATTCACCATGACTATCCGGAAAGTTTGAAAAAAAAAGAACGTGGTAGAAGAGTTTGATGAAGAATGTTGTTTACGTTCCATCGCCCCTCTCCAGTATTTCTTCCCCACCCTGCCTCTCCCTCCGCGGTTCATTGCATTATCTTGCAACATTCTGTTGATGGCTCTCTTGGCCCATCCTCTCTGAAGGACACTCTACACTGTTAAGTCGAATGACTTATATTCTAATTTGGAAATTGGAGGTTAAATTTGAAAAGTAAACAATGATGATGTTGTTGATGAGAAACTAAGTAGAAACTACAAGAAACTAATGAATGAAACTGATGAATCTGTAAGGAGGTTTCAATGGATTTGTATTTTGATGTAAGGAGGTTTCGGTGGATTTGTCTTTTGATGTACACACATTTTATCCTAAAGCCATATATTAAAGAATCTAAAAGAGCTAGCCTTACGTAAATAATTACTAAGAAAGATTTGCAAGAATAAGGGAGTGATAAGAACAATTTTTAACAAAAACTTGATAAGTACAAGAGGACCATTCATCAAGGCACTCTTCATTACATAAAGCTCTATCAAACTTTTTATCAATTATCTGTAAACCTCTCCTCCCATTACTCCAAGTGTAACAAGGGCCAGAGAAAGGCATATTAGTAAGATTATTACTATTGGTCCAATCAAGGAACTCGTTACAAGAAACTTGATTAGGAGAAACCCCTCCTTTGTAATCATCAACTGAGAGAACAACATTAAAACTCCCCAAGATGCACCAAGGGTCAGTGAAGGAGTCCACATATGTCTTCTAATCGAGTATGTGTTAGCTCCATAAACTCCTGCTATGTTAAAGCATTTATCATGCAAAAGACAATTTACAAAAATGAATTGAGAGTTAACCAAGAAATTTTGGACAAGATTTGGGACAACCAAACACCAAAGCTCAGTAGTTTTATTAGTGATAGAAGAATTAACAACCAAATGCAGATTAAAAGTTTTGAAAAGAGCAACCAAAACATCAATATAAGGCATCATGGGTTCAAGAACGAAAACAAGAAGTGGTTTATGTTGTTTAAGTAAATTAAACAACATTTTCACAATTTTTTGGTTGGCCAGGCCTCTGACATTCCAGAAAAAGCAAGAAACCTTCATTGCAACTTTTTGGATTGAACTTCCTTAGTAGTTTTTTTGACCTTAACAACCCCCTTAGGTGGCCTCCCTGGCTTTCTAGTGCTTTGCACAATATCATCACCATTATCATTGACATTCTCTTCAATCTCAACCTGAACAACCCACAATTTAGCTGGCTTATCACTATTGAGGCCAACTACAACTTCTTCTTTTTGTAAACCCACAAGGGATGCAAAAAGGTTTTGAGATGTAGAATCTGAATTATGGTACCTGCTGGTTTTGGTTTTTCTTTGTTTTTGGCTCTGTAATTGAATGTATAGCTTGCTGCCTTGAGTTTCCTTGAGTTTTAATTCAAGGCAATTCTGGTCTTTCTCAAAGCAAGTACCAAAGATCTAGGCTTTGAGTGTTTGGTTGTAAAAGGGTTGAGACACCCCTGAAATGTCCCCTTAATTTATTTATTCATTGTTGATAAAAAAAACGTATTTAAATTCGTAAGTAATTATATATGAATATAAATCCATAGATAATATCTATAAATAATACTAATAATAATATTAATATATGTAGGTATTTTTTGTAGGAAATTATTTACAAATTTAAATTCGCAAGTAATTATTTATAGATAAATTTGTTGGTAATCTCCATAGATAAAATTCATACGTAAAAATTCGTATGCAATTTTTTGTAAATTTTGAGGGAAAATTATTATTTATGGATACTAAATACGAATATGTCCGCAGGTAATAGTTTTTTATGAATTTTATTTATAAATTTTTTCTGCCAAATTGTTTCACTATTATATAAGATAAAATTCGTAAGTAACTCCATTTTATGCATAATAATTTTTAAGTAAAATTCGTATGTAAGTCTTAATTTATCTATGAATCCAAATATGCAATAAGTAATTATTAGTAGATAATAACAAATTTTTTTTAGTGTTTTTAATATTCTTTTCATTAAATTTTTCGTTAAAAAAATATATTTTTAAAAAATTGATTATATAAGTTGTTTTAATAAAACAAAAATCAAGTTTATTACATTATTGATATAAATTGGTTTAGTTACGAGTAAATGTATATTTAACTAAAAGAAGATTTTGTAAGTAATTAATACTCTTGAAAAATTCCCCATCACCCACTCTAATGTTTTAGAGTGACATCTATATATTTCTCAAAGCAACTAAATATAATACTAATTGTTTCTAACTTGAAATATCAAATTAAACGACGAGACAGAGTGAGTTACATTCGTCTTTAACCTATATGTAATTCTACTGTATGTGTATGAATGGAAAATTGAATTGTGAAATAATTTCGAAATTTTCACTACATCATTCTCCGAACACATTTGCGGTAACAACCATTAACTAATCTCATAACATATTATTATTCCCAATAAGCTCCTAAATCCACAATCAAGCTAGAAGCACCATATAACCAAATCCCAGAGACAAGGTGGTAATTACTAGCACTTCCCAACTTCCACAATAACCAGACTTGGCACCACTATGTTGTTGCAGAATGTTGTTCTTGTCAGAATTGGAGAGTTCTATCTTTCGTTGCTGTGATGACAATACGTAAGGGTACATAACAGACTCATTCATGAAAGAGTGGTCAAGTCCAAGTAAATGTCCTATCTCGTGTATCGCCACACTCTCCAAGTCCAGAATTCCATCCTCCCAAGACAAGCTATCATTTTCACTGGGCAGCGCCCAGTACATGTTCCCGTTCAGACGTATCTCCGCTGTCTTCTTGTTAGACGGAGGTTTCTCCCTTATAAAGCTTAAGCCAAACAAGTCGTCATCAACGCCTTCAGTGAAAGTGTAGAATCCTACCTTAATGTCCGCGTCATCGTAGGTTGTCTCCGTGAGGTTAAAAAACCCTGTGGCATTCACCCACCGCGCGAATGCATCTCTGAAAACTTTCGTGGCGTTGGCTGGGATTTCACTTGCCGGAAGAAAACCGTAGGTGAGGTTTCTCTTTTGGAACCACTGGGGACCGGCTTTGGGCCACGAGACGTTGTCGGTGAAGTTGTAGTTAAAATCCATGTCGGGGACAGCGCATCGTGGTCGCGAGATTAGTTGAATGGTCTGGTTGTTTACGGTGCCGGTAACTTGGAGATGGAAAGAGCGTTGGAAGGTCTTGATGGCTGATACTGTTTGGAGGTCCCAATAATCGTCGAATGGCCCAGAGGATTGAAGGTAGCCAAAGTTAGAAAAGTAGTCTTTGATTCGAGACAAGCCTTTCGTTGGTTGGTTTTGTTGTGGAGGAGAAGACTTTTGTCTGAGAAAGTCATAGATTTCACTATCCCATTCTGGCTTGGGTGGTTTTTTCCCCCTTTTTAGCCACTTCAGCATGGAGTTTTTAAGAGGAGGAAAACCAGCCTTGGCGCAAAGGGATTGGCCGACTAGGAGAAGGAACAACAATAGGAAAGCAGAAAGGTTTGATTTCATCTTCATACATTTAGATTCTCAATAGATGCAGTAGAGCTTGAGTCTGTAAGGGAGAGTTGAGGAATAACATAAAAGAAGTTGAGGTTGCTAATTCGATATTTGAAGTTGAGGTTGCTAATTCTATATTTTTTTATACAGTGTTGGAGATCCATTGATTAGAGATTAGATGAAGAGATTTTCATAGTATATAAGTTAGTGCAAATCTCATTTTATTGAACTGATTTGATAAGGTTGAGTTAGACTTAAAACCCACTTCTTAACTTATAGAGTAATTAAAAATCCTAATTTTTTTATATATTATAATTCTCCATATTATTATTTTAATATCTTTTATATATTTAATTATCAATTTATTTTTTTTATTATAAATTTATTTATTTTTAAACTTATCAATGTATATTTTTCATAACAAAAATGAGATTTGACGTTCTCCAAACAAAACATTCATTTAACAAGTTGTAAAGTTAAAAATGAAATAAAATAAAATTATTAAAATATTAATTTATTAAGATGTGAAGTAGATATATGTATCTAATTTAGGGTTGTATGCTTTATAATATTTTATTCTTTTATTTATTTTACAATTATATAAATTATTATTTTATCTTAATATTAATTTTATGGATAATGATATTCTAACTTTTTTTATACTCTTACTTAAAAACTAATAATATTACAATTTTATTTTAAAAGTTTATTTATATTTATTTTACTAATTGAATAATATTTATTATTAATACTTAGTTTTGTTTAGATTAAGGAGTGTATGTGAAGGAATGAAGAAGAATTAGGTCGATTGGAGTAAAATAAATAGATGGAAAATGAAAAAAAAATTATAAACATCATAATCTTTTAATCATGTGTCCGATTTGATTGGGCGAGATCAAACATCCTCTTGATTTTGGAGCCATACTTTTAAACAAGAAAAAGTAACTAAAATACTAACATACTTACAGAGCACGGATTCCTTGACAGTCATAAAGCAAAATACGACTCCTTTACAATTTTAAATAATATTTTAATTAACTTTTTTTTATTTTTTAATTTAAAATACAAATATTTATTATTATATTATTAAAATAGTTGTCAACATTAGTGTTAACCTATAATTTTTCATATTTACATCAAATTACATGTCTTCAAATGATAAATATCTTTTTACATTTCATAACTTCTATTTTTTTAAAAAGATGTAATTTGAAACAATGAAAAAATGATGTCAAAATAATATATAACTTGTTATTATGTATTTTTAATTAATTTTTTTTCTCACTTATTATCAACTGGTTTCTAGTTGTTAAGTTATAATTTTCTAAACAATTACTGGACATGATGATGACTTTTACCAACCAAACGCATGTGTTGGTTTTAGTAAGGGTACATGGTAGGGTTTTCAAGATTTCTATCCACATTATAATTGTACAATTTTTTGTGCATTATTTCGGTTTGTCTTTTATTCGACAATCTGTAGTGGAACTGCATGTGAATAGTGCGCAAGCTTCCAAGCCAGGTTTTTGGTGATGGTACTTTGAAAGTGAGTTCTATATATAACTGAATGTGTAGAACAAATGAATAATACATTCAATGAAATTATCTTTAATTTTAGTAGGAGAATAAATTAGTTATTTAACTTCATCCACATTTTGACAATTTGATAAATATCAAGATATTTAAGCTGATTGATTTATATAAGAGTGACAAGATGTTCATGAATTTTTAATCATGGTGTTAAATTAATATTATATATGTGATGACAATTTTAATATGATGGTTATTAAAAATTGTCATAATATTTATGAAAGTTGGTGTACTGATAATATCTTTAAGAAACATTGATCAAGCAAATGAACTATGTAATGAAACAAAGTTACAAGTTAATGATCTTGGGAAGTCAATGATCTTGGGAAGAATGTTTATGCTACTCTGATTATAGAAAAAAAAACATTGGTAATAAAAGATTTCGTACCTAGAATGGACTTGGTCCTTCATATTCAAGATTGTCTTTTAAGTTTCAAAAAAGACATTTCCCAATACATTTGCGCTTTGCTATGACGATAAATAAAAGTGTCAAACACTTTCTAAAGTTGGTCTTTATCTTTCACGTCTAGTACACACATAGCCAACTATATGTTGTTGTTTCTAGAGTGAAATCTAAGTGTTGAAAATATTGATTTTGGATGAAGATGGAAATGCAACTACTTCAACTACTAACGTGGTGTACAAGAAAATATTTGATTTTTTTTGAAACATTATGTTACATCATACCTATGAGATATGAACATTATTATAATTTTATCATACCTATGAGATATGAACATTATTATAATTTTATAATGACAAGTTTTCTTTCATTTGTGTTCATTTAATCATTTGATGAAAACAACACTGAAATTTTCACATGTACAAATCTGCACTTTTCGAATTTCACATTTACATTTACAATTTTTGGTTTTTACCAACTGTATTTTTTATTTTATTATAAAAAGCTTTCATGTTAGGCATCACTATGCTACTTGACATCTCAGCTGGGCTGACACCTCAAGTAACAACAATCATTTGCCATCACATGAAAAAAAGTATTATTAAAAAAAAGAAAAAGAAAGAAAATAAAAAAATATGGGAGGACTAGACCAAAACCCCCTATGTTAACAAAAACGATACATAGGTAGACTATACCTATTAATAAAGAATTCTAAGAACAGACTAGAAGGAAGCCTATTATACCAATGAAAGGATTCTCTATGAATAAATCCTAAATTAGCCAACTTATCAGCACACGCATTCCCTTCCCGAAAAATATGAGTAACCCAAAACCAGATTTTTCCACAGTAATTAAGACAAGTATTCCATCGATTACGAAACATCCAATGAACATTTGTCCTAGCAGTAAACGCAGCACAAACCAAGGCAAAGTCACATTCCAACCAGACATTAGTAAGTCCCAACGTTTGTGCTTCCTCCAAAGCATATATAACTCCATAAAATTAAGCAATAAAAGCAGTCTGAATGACAAGAAACGCAGAGAAAGCTCCAATAAACTCCCCCATACTCCCACGGAAAATACCTCCACAAGTGGCAAGACCTGGATAAACCCTAGCAGTCCCAGTAGTGTTAATTTTAACCAACCTGGTGAAGAAAACTCCCATCTAACAGGAAGAGGACGAAGAACTTTACCAGTACGAGTATTAATACCAAAAAACTTAATCACACTGAAATCCATCATATCATTCTTCATTGAAGCTTTAGACGATTTTCCCACTAGACAAGTTAAATCTTTAATAACTGAAATAGCCCTAGAAACCTCAATCTTATCCTGAAAACGAGCATAATTTCTTATACGCCATAACATTCAAATAGAAAAAGTTATCACAACAAGCTTAATCAATTTAACCAAAGGACTACCATCAATCTTAATAAAAGAAAGAAGATCATCCTTATTAGAGAAATGAGAAGTAGGAAAAATCTTTCGAACCCAACTCCAAATATACAAAGCGTTAGGGCATTCAAAAAAAAATGATGAATAGATTCCTCATGCTTTTCACAAAAGCGTACACATAGAACAAATATGGAGACCTTTATTTTGAATATGATGATCTGTAGGAAGACGCCCATGAAAAACTTTCCAAAGGATAAGAGTTTTGGAAGGTGGGATATCTGAAGACCAAATAAATTTACCCCAACCACAGGAAACTCCTGGTTCCAAGAAAAAAGTCCTAGCCGATTTAAGAGTGAACCGACCAGACTTATCTAGAATCCAATTAGGAACATCCTGATCCGCCCTAACCATGATATGACTAAAAAGATGAGGCATCTTTTGTAAAGACAACAAAATATTCCAATCACGACCTGTCCAAAACTAAGAAACTGTATCCGGAATGCTAATACCATTAGATAACCCTGCAATATGTGCTTTTGGAGTAGTAGAACACCATTTATCATTCCAAAAATTAATAAAAGAACATGTACCAACAGTCGAAGAAGTATAATCAAGTATAGTAAAATAAAACTACTTAATTTCAGGCCAAAGACGTAGTGCGAAGGGCGATGACGACGTAGTGCGAAGGGGCGGTGGTTAAGGGTTTAGGTTGCAGTGGTGTGTGATAGGGGTGCGAGGAACGACGAGAAGGTAAGTGTGTTTATTTTGGGTTTTCTGACATTTTAAGGTTCAAAATGGGATGTTTGTGGTTTAGGGTTTTGGTGGTATAGGGTTTATTTAGGGTTTTAATATGTGAGTTTTTTTGTTGTGTGTTGTTCTCTTCTTTGATGATTGATATTATTCTTGGACTGAAACTTGGTCATTGCATATTTGTTTCCATTTGAAAGTTTGTATTATTGAGAAAGTATTAAACTTTTGTCATGAATGATTGGTGTTGTGGTTTTTAGGTTTTTGAAGTTTGAATTAATTTGGATTTCATTGTTTAGTATTTTGTGCTCTGCCATTTTGGGATTGGTTTTGAACTCTTTTTGTGTGTTCTGAGTTACTGGTGATAGAATTTAATGTGATTGTTAATGAATTGAATTAGTCTCAGTGACATGGGCAAGTGATGACCCATTTGTTTTTATTTGGTGACCTGTGAAACACTTTTTGCACTGTGACGTTGTGTTACAGGTGAGTGTTTGCATGTCTTTTTTTGATTTTGTGAGGGTTGAAAAAGGAGTACAGTGAGGTCATTGATCATGTTGAACAAGTGACTATTTTAAAGGTAGCTTGAAATGTGATATGTGTAGCTAAGTGGCGAGCCCTTGATTTTGATGTGATTTAGTGTATGAATAAATTTATGCCATGTCATGTTGTCTTTGAAACAAATGTTTGCATGTCCTTTTTGAGTGATGTGAACTCATTGTAGGTTAGAAAAATTGTAATTCTAAGGACAACTTGAAATGTGCTTTGTGAATACAAGTGGTGACCCATTCGTTTTTATTTGGTGATCTGTGAAGCACTTTTTGCATTGTGATGTTGTGTTATAGGTGAGTGTTTGCATGCCTTTTTTTGCTTTTGTAAGTGTTCCAAAGGGAGTCCACTGAGGTCATTGACTATGTTGAACAAGTGACTATTTTAAAGTTATCTTGAAATGTGATATGTGTAGCTAAGTGGTGAACCCTTTTTTTATGTGGTTTAGGGTATGAATAAATTTATGTCATGTCATGTTGTCTTTGAAACAAATGTTTGCATGTCCTTTTTAGGTGACGTGAACTCATTGTAGGTTAGACAAATTGTAATTCTAAGGACAACTTGAAATGTGTTGTGTGAATGCAAGTGGTGGCCCATTCGTTTTTAATGAATAGTTGGATGCTCTTCAATGCATAATGAATTTATTTGGTTTGAATTTTTTTATCATTCTTGTTAAATTGCATGTTGTAGGTTGATCGATTGCAACACCTATTCGAAATTCTTGACGACTTCTCTAGAAAGAGTGGTCCTCAAATTTCATTGATAAAAGAAAAGGTTCTCCTACAACCAAATAAGTTAGTATTGATAGTAATAGTGTTTTTTTTATTGATTTTACATGTATTTTAATTCATTTGGACTTAATATTTTGATTTGTTGTTTAGTGTTAAAAATTTATTTCTTCTATGCAGTTATGATTGTGGCATTTTAGTTGTGAAATATATCGAGTTGTGGGATGGTTCAGAGCACTCGGATGGGAATATCTTTCTCCATTACACCACGGTAAGAGTTATTTTCATCAGTTAACACATTTAATTTATAGTTTCGTGATTGGAATCTAATTCCATGATTTATTATTTAGAACTTACTTATTTTAATTCTTATTAAACATGTTAATGAAATGAAGTTTGTGTTCTAAACTAGGTTTCTTCATTAACATCACAAGTTAATGAAATGAAGGCAATGATGGTTTTTTGGTGCAAAACTATCAAGGAGAATTGACTTGTAATTTTGCTATGTTTCACACATCACCGGTAATATTTAAATCTTGATTAAATTAATATATTTTATATTATAATTGAAATGCTACTGATTATGACTATTTTTTATATATTAGACATTTGATCAAGAAAATGTTCCTAATGATGAAACAAATGATCAAGATTAAGAACCATTGTGGTGTTTTAAGATTGCAAGTATAATAGTTTATTTTTAAAATAATTTTTGCTGCCGATTTTGTTACTGTGGCAAAGAGTGATGGAAGCCATATAATGATAGGTAAAAAAAATTGTTCTCTAGATCTCCAAGGTAGGAATTTATTACAAATATATTATAGTTTGTTTGACTATTATTATTCTATTTGTTGTCGGAGTTTGTTATGTGTTTTATAACCTCTATATATACATCTATCTTTTGAGTTGTGATACATCTAAATTTTGACTCCTTTGTTTAGCAATTAAAATGCTTAACTTTTGCCTACTACAATATTTTCATTATGATGATGATGATGATGCTCCTCAACAACCCAAGACTAACAAAACTTTCTTTTTTCTTTCCCCTGCAATTTGGAAGGGAGACATGCAAATTGATGTTGCATATAAATTTTGCATCTTTAAGAGTAAACCATCACTACAGTGTGTGTCTAAATGTGTTAAAATTATGATTTTTCCTATAAGAAGCAATTCCTTTCAATTAGATGAGGAATAAATCATAAAGAAAAAAAAAACAATCAGATAAAAAATTGAAAAGATACTTGCCACTAAAGTAGTCAACAACCTTATAGTATCACGTCTAGCCATAGGAGTAAACATATTAAAATACCCTTAAACCCCTGGTAATAACGGGGTTTCAGAAACTCCTAATAGTAACGAGGTTTCACAAACCCCTGATAATAACGAGGTTTCACAAACCCTTGGTAATAACGGGAGTTTACAAAACCGCCGGTAAAATTTGAACTTCCAGGGGTTACTCAAAATCGTCGGTAATCTGTTAACGACACTGCATCTTCCAGAGGAAAAACAAACCGCAGGTAACGACGCACTTAGTGAGGGTTAAAACTGCTGGAAACAATAAAAATAATCCTTGTTAAAAATATTTTTTCTTGTAGTGTCAGTTGGTGGATAATACTTATAGACCGAAGTTTGTGGGTATTACCTACATACTAGAGTTAATGGGTATTATCTACATACTAGAGTTAATGAGTATTACTTACAAACTAAAGTTGGTGAATATGATCTACGGATTGAAATTGGTAGGTATTCATGCTATTAATATTATAAAATTAATAATATTAATATTATAATATTAGTAATATGAATATTATTATTATAATAATTAATAGTATTAGTAATTTAAATAATATTAATAATATGAATAATATTAAAATATGAATGATATTAATAATATTATTATTTATAATTATAATAATCATAATAATAAAAAGTATAATAAAATTGGTTATAATCGTTAAAACTTTTTGGATTACTCACTTTTATCAGGTATTATTAATATTTGGAAAATCACTAAATTTTATATAGAACTATGTAGAATTGTATTATAATAGGGAGTAGTATTTAAGATGTTACAAAAATAATAAAAATTTAAAATAAATATCAGGCCAATGTAGACATGAACGATAATATATTGATAAATTCATTTAAATATACTAAATGACAAATTTATTCTATTTATTGACTATTAATTTATATTATTATAATATATTTACTAATAATTATTTTAGTTGAGAAAATATTATTTTTTATTTGTACATGCAAATATAAATAAACTCTATCTTCTCATTCCAAATTAAAAAAAAAAACAATTATGTTTAGACGATGCATTAGAAAGTGGATGCGACAAGTAACGTATGTCGTGTGAACATTAGCTGAAACAATTTGGCTGAAACTGATAAGGCCATTTGAAAATTTGAAGAAGTATTAGACGATTTAAGTGTTAAGAGGGAAAAGTTTTTCTAAGAATATGTTTAGATATGCTATTTTTAATAATTTAATTTAATTTTTTAAACCAAACAACAATAAAGAATACTTAAAAAACAGAATTTTAAATTAAATAAATATAATTAAATGATACTAACTACTTTTCTTATTCATCATAAACAATTGTTTATTTCATTTTATTTTTTAAGTTCAGAGAAGTATTTAAGGAAGTGAAATTTTAATTATAAAATAAATCATGCTTATTTATATAAGAAACTAAGTTTGGAAGTTGCTATTTGACAATTTGGCGCATCATTATTCTGACTCTTAATTTCTAATTAGGGGACGTAAGACATGATGGTTGGAGCCAAAACTTCTAGAAAACACCTTTGAAATTCTTGGCAACTTAAAAGCACAGCACAGAAAATTCCATCTTCGGTGTAAAATAACAGAAATCACAAGCATATTAAATTATTTGGAGTATAAAATTATTATAAAGTGTACCTGAGTGGAGAGATGGGGCCAGGCACGGTCGGTTGACGTGGTGTAATTGCTGACGTGTTGATCTTCTTCTCCTCTGGTCGATTGTCCTTTCTTGCTGTCTCCTTTGGTCGGTCGTCCCTTCGTGCTATCAACTTCGGTCGGGCGGGGGAGGGTACCTGCGAAGGCACTCCGACGCTCAAGTAAGTATGAGATTCTAAGCGCAGTTTCCTAAGTGAATGAAAACGTACCTTTCTCTGGCTTGAGCACAGTATTTATAGGATTGCCTAATGGGCTTTCTATCCCTTGGGCTCAGGGTGGTTATGGATATGTCTTGTCAGTCGTGCTCCGGAATACCCGGGGAACATATCTTCTCTAAACGCATATTCCTTATTCTTCGGAGGTGTATCTTAACCACCTTAGCTTGTCACATAAATGCCCTTACATTTAGTGTGTATACGGCCGGTCGGCCACGTGCGTTCGTTTCCATTTAGTGTATAAGGCCGGTCGGCCACGTACGTTCGTTTCCATTTAGTGTATAAGGCCGGTCGGCCACGTGCGTTCGTTTCCATTTAGTGTATAAGGCCGGTCGGCCACGTGCGTTCGTTTCCATTTAGTGTATAAGGTCGGTCGGCCACGTGCGTTCGTCCGGTGCCTACCAGTACACTTGCCCCCCAGGCTCGAGGTGAATAAAAGCCGAAGAGTCGTAATAATTGTTGTGCCTTTCGAGTTGTCAGACATTAAATTTAACGGAATGACGGGACGTTCGCATTAGCGAAGAATATTTTCGGTTAGGCATCGGACAAGCGGCCTGCCTGCATGGAGCACCCCTGGAGGACGACCAGTACGACAGAAAAAATAATAGTTGATGGAAAGCTGGTGCCGATCAACCCCGATGATAATTTAAATGAGGAGGCCGAGGGGGAGACCCCTGGCCCACAGCCTGACGCCTCTTTTGAAGAGTTAATGAACAATGTGGCATAGAAAATTGCTGGACCCGACATGTGGGCAATGCACACTTGCATAAATAATTCTGATTACATTAAAGTAATAAGATAATTCTGATGCCGGACGAGGCATAAATAATTCTGATTACATTAGTAATAAGATAATTCTGATGCCGAACGAGGCATAAATAAGTGAATAATTCTGATGCCGAACGTGGCATAAAAAAGTCTGATTACGTTAAGGTAATAATTCAGATGCCGAACGAGGCATAAGATTGAGTAAATAATTCAGATGCCGAACGTGGCATAATAATTATGATTACGTTGAGGTAATAATATAATTCTGATGCCGAACGAGGCATAAATAAGTGAATAATTCTGATGCCGAACGAGGCATAAATAAGTGGATAATTCTGATGCCGAACGTGGCATAAAAAAGTCTGATTACGTTAAGGTAATAATTCAGGTGCCGAACGAGGCATAAGATTGAGTAAATAATTCGGATGCCGAACGTGGCATAATAATTCTGATTACGTTAAGGTAATAATTCAGATGTCGAACGAGGCATAAGATTGAGTAAATAATTCTGATGCCGAACGTGGCATAAATAATTCTGATTACGTTGAGGTAATAATTCAGATGCCGAACGAGGCATCAGATTGAGTAAATAATTCTGATGCCGAACGTGACATAAATAATTCTGATTACGTTGTAATAATTCAGATGCCGAACGAGGCATATATAAATCCGATAAATACTGATGCCGAACGAGGCATAAATAATTATTATTACGTTAAAGTAATAATTCTGATGCCGAACGAGGCATATAAAATTCTGACTACGTAAAAAGTAATAATTCTGATGCCGAACGAGGCATATATAAATCCGATAAATTCGGATGCCGAACGAGGCATAAATAATTATTATTACGTTAAAGTAATAATTCTGATGCCGAACGAGGCATATATAATTCTGACTACGTTAAAAGTAATAATTCTGATGCCGAGCGAGGTATATATAAATCCGATAACGTCTGATGCCGAACGAGATATGAATTGAGTAAAGGACTAGGAGATTTGGATTTTAATTTAGTGCCTCGTTAAAACCTTCCCGGTCGTAAACCCTCCTTAGGGAAAAACCGACTGAGCGAGGAAAGAGTGCACTTTTATTATTAAAGTTCAACTGTAATAAAATTTGAGATGTGTGGCATTCCACGTTCTCGGTATTTCCTTCCCAGATAAATATTCTAAATAATAGGCTCCACCGGCTGCCGTATCAGCTATGCGGAAAGGTCCTTCCCAATTGTTGGAGAACTTGCCTCCTTCCTTCCGTGCGCTGCTCCGCATTCGCCATACTAAGTCGCCTTTGTGGAACAATCTTGGTTTAACTTTGGAGTTGTATCGTCTGGCCGCCCGAGTTTTGCATGCTTCTTCTCTAATTCTACACTTGTCCCGGAGTTCGTTGATGAGATCGAGACCGACCGAGAGGCTTTCCTTGTTTAGATCAAGATCAAGGGTTTGCCGGCGGAGAGAGGGTTCGCCAATCTTGACGGGGATCATAGCTTCGGTGCCATACGTTAGGCTGTACGGCATTTCTTGTGTAGTCGTCTGAGGAGTACAGCGATATGCCCATAATACTTCTAAGAGTTCTTCAGTCCAGTTGCCCTTTGCTGGGCCGAGACGTTTCTTCAGTTCGTTCAAAATAACTTTGTTTCCAGCTTCTGCCTGTCCGTTTGTTTGTGGATGTTCGACTGAACTAGCGATGTGTTTGATGTGGAGCTTCTCGTAAAATTCAGCTAACGTTCGGTCGGTGAATTGCCGACCGTTATCGGTGATGATGATTTTTGGAAGCCCGAAGCGGCAAACGATATTTTTCCATACGAAATTTTGAACATTGCGGGCGGTGATTGCAGTCAGGGGCTCGGCTTCGATCCACTTGGTGAAGTAATCAATGCCGACTAGTAAGAATTTACACTGGCCTTTACCGGGGGCGAAAGGACCAATGATGTCCATACCCCATTGGACGAACGGCCAAGGTGATAATATAAAATGGAGTTCCTCAGGCTTTTGATGGGACAAAGTGCCAAACTCTTGGCATTTAAGACATTTTTGTACGAAATTGGTGCAGTCACCCTGGACGGTCGGCCAGTAGTATCCAGCCCGGAATACTTTGGCAGCCATTGTCCGTGCGCCGGAGTGAGTTCCGCAAATTCCTTCGTGCAACTCTTGGATGACATAGGAAGCTTGGTCTGGTGTCAAACATTTAAGGAGTGGTTGGGTATAACCTCGGCGATAAAGGTCGTCGCCGATTAAGACAAAACGGGCGGCCTGCAGCTTCATGGTTTTTTCGCCGAGAGGACTACATGTGCCGTCGAGTAAATATTGCTTGATTGGGGTAATCCAAGTAGATTCCGTGTCGGTCGTCAGGCATTCCTGTAGGTCGATGCTTGGGCGTGGAAGCGTAACATGGATGACCGACCGATGCATTCCTTTACACTTCGTGGTTGCTAACCGGGACAAGGCGTCCGCGCGGGTATTGTGATCGCGTCGAACGTGCTGCATAGAAATTTCAGAAAAGGTGCTCATCGACTGTTTGACTAAGTGATAGTATCGCTGTAAAAAGCTTTCTCGGACTTCATATTCGTCGTTAAGCTGACCGATGACAAGCCGGGAATCACTTTTGCAAATTAACTTAGTGATTTCTAATTCTTGAGCGAGACGTAGACCGGCTAATATGGCTTCATATTCGGCCTGATTGTTTGAAGCTTTGAAGTCGAATTTGAGGGCTTGCTCGATGACAATCTCGCCGGGGCCTTCCAAAACAACTCCAGCGCCGCACGACCTCTCGTTCGAGGAGCCATCAACATATAAGATCCATGATGAATGTTCGGTCTCGGCTGAAGAAGTAGTGAGTTCAGCTGCGAAGTCGGCGAGAGCTTGCGACTTGATCGCTCCGCGTGGTTGGTACTGAATATGGAATTCGGATAGTTCGATCGTCCAACCGATCATTCGTCCGGCTAAATCTGGCTTAGTGAGGATCTTTACAATAGGGTAATTTGTCCGAACAATAATCCGATGATTCTGAAAATACATACGCATTCGTCGGGCGGTAATGATGAGGGCCATGGCTACCTTTTCGATCGTCTGGTATCGGATTTCGGCGCCATGAAGGGCGCGGCTGACGAAGTAAACCGGCCGTTCTTCAAAATTAATTTCTTGCACTAAGACTGAGCTGACGGCTTCGTGTGAAACGGCGAGGTAGACTATGATGGGTTCTCGTGCGTCCGGTTTCTGGATGACCGGCGGGGTTGATAAAAAAGTTTTCAAATCGAGGAAAATTTCCTCACATTCGGTCGACCACTCGAAGCGGAATGCTTTTTTCAGTAGTCGGACGATTGGCCTCGTTCGTTCGGCGAGTTTAGGAACAAATCTGGATAGTGCGGTGAGTCGGCCGATAAGTCTCTGAATTTCCTGAATGGAGTTGGGACTTCGCATTTCGGAGATAGCTTTGCACTTCTCGGGGTTAGCTTCTATGCCTCTATGAGTTAGCATAAAACCTAAGAACTTCCCCCCTTCGACGCCGAACGCACACTTGTCCGGATTGAGTCGCATCTGGTGTTGGCGGAGGGCCTGAAAAACTTCTTTTAGGTCGGCAATATGTTGTTTGCATGAGTCGGACTTGACGACGATGTCATCGACATAGACTTCAACATTCCTACCAATCATGTCGTGGAATACGTGGTCCATTAGTCTTTGTTAAGTGGCTCCGGCATTTTTGAGTCCGAAGGGCATTACTTCATAGTAGAAATTGCCGGAATCAGTCATGAAGGCCGTCTTCTTCCGGTCGGCCGGGTGCATTTGGATTTGATTATAGCCAGAGTAGGCATCAAGGAAGCTGAGGATGTGATGCCCGGCTGCACCGTCGACGAGACGATCAATGGTAGGCAGAGGATACGAGTCTTTTGGGCTAGCTTTATTGAGGTCTGTGTAGTCAACACACATACGCCATTTTCCGTTCGCTTTCTTCACCATAACCACGTTGGCTAGCCATGTGGTGTAATGGGCCTTCCGAATGAATCCAGCCTGTAACAATTTGTCGGCTTCCTCACGTGCGGCTTGACGTCGTTCCTCGCCTATATGTCTTTTCTTTTGAGCTATTGGTTTAGCTTCTCTATACAGTGATAATCGGTGAGTGATAACCTGTGGGTCTACGCCAGGCATATCAGCGGCCGTCCAGGCGAAAAGATCGGAATTTTTAACAAGTGTCGTCCCGATGGCCATTCGGTCGTCCGGTTTCAGCGAAGTACCGATGTGCGTAGTGTGGCGATCATCGCGAAGCGGGAATGGATGCAAGTCTTCTCCTGCTTCCATACGGGGATCGTCCATGCGAGGGTCGAGGTCAACAAGGGCTATCATTTGACGACGGGACATGTGTCGTCCGGAACGCCGTGTGGGGGAACGTCCTCGTTTTTGCGGGACTCGGTCGTCCGTATTGGTTGTATAGAGTCGTCGAGTTGGCTCACTTTTCAAACTTGCTACATAGCATTCCCTAGCGGTTTTTTGATCGACATGGATGGTTGCAATGTCGTTGTTAGCCGAGGGGAATTTCATGGCTAAGTGTGGAGTGGACACAATGGCTTTTAATCTGTTAATGGACGGACGACCGAGCAGGATGTTGTAGGAAGTTTGTGCGTTAACCAGGAGGTATCGTACGTTTATTGTTTTATGGAGGCCGTCTTCCTCACCAAAGGTTGTGTACAAGTCTATGTACCCCTTAGTATCGACCCGTTCACCTGAGAACCCTACAATTTGTTCGTTATAGGGCTGAATATGTGCTTCTGGGATGCGCATTTTCTTGAAAATGTCCCAATACAGTATGTCGACCGAGCTACCCTGATCTACCAAAGTCTTGGCAATTGCGAACTTGTCAATTTCTACAGTGATGACCATGGGGTCGTCCTGGGTTGGATCTATGGCTGTAAAGTCTTCGTCAGTGAAAGTAATCGGAGGTATATGTGGACGCCTCCTCGTGGTAGCATGAGCGGACTGGATGTCACGAAGATGTTTCTTTCGGGCGGAATTTGAGCACCCGCCACCGGCAAATCCTCCAGCTATATAATTTGTTTCGTGGTTCGGTTCGCCCAAGTTAACGGGTCCAGCAATCATGTTGATGACTTCGCGGACTCGTTGGCGAGGTCGGGCGTTTCGGTCGGGACTTGTGCTACGGGGGCGTGTACGCCGAACGGGGCTTTCGCTGCGTTTTCGCGAAGTCTGGCTACGGTCAGTGTGGCGTTTGTAATCGTTACGGTACGACCGGTCGACACCACGGGAAGGACGGTCAGTATTCCGTGGTGGGGATCTTGAACTCCTTGTCCTCTTGACGAACTGCCGTAAATGGCCAGCTTGGATGAGTTCTTCAATTTTATCCTTCAAAGCTTGACATCCTTCGGTCGTGTGACCGAAATTCTGATGGTATTGACAACGCTTAGCAGTATCTGCATTCGGTGGTGTTTGATACTGCTTCAATGTCGGGATTAGGTCCGTTTGTAGTGCTTCATCTAGGGCTCGTCCCCTCGGCACAGTTAAAGGGGTGTAACTGTTAAACCTGGGGATTCGGCCTCCCCTATTCCGGTCGGACCTCAGAGTGGTTCGGACGGTTCGTTCGGTTTCGACTTCTCTTTCTTTACTTTGGGTTTGGTCTTTAAGGGCTCCGAATCCGACAGCTTTGAACCGTTGATGGTAATCAATGTGTTCTTCGATTTGCATGAATTTGGTTGCTCGAGTTCGAAGGTCCTCCATGTCTTGAGGTGGTTTCTTGATGAGACTTTCAGTGAAACGGCTCGGTCGGATGGCCGAGACCAAATGGTGCAATGCAACCTCTTGTTTGAGCCCTCGGATGTTCATGCATGCTTTGTTGAACCTATCTAGAAAGGTTCTAAGAGATTCACCTTTTTCTTGTTGTACCGCTAGGAGAGACATGGAGGACATGTGATGCGGTCGGCTAGTGGCATATTGAGTGGAGAATTTTGCGGCTAGGGTGTCAAAATCGTTAATGGAGTTTGGAGGCAGCTCTGTGAACCAGGTAAGAGGTTCTCCCTGGAGCGACGTGGGAAATACTTTACACCACACATTGTTATCTGTGGTATACAAAGTCATTTGCGTCTTGTAGACATTTAAGTGTTCGTCCGGGTCGGTCGAGCCGTCATAGAGTTTAATGACGAGGCCTCTCCATTTGTCAGGAAGTGGAGTGGTGATAATTTCGTCTGTAAAAGGATGACCCCTTTTCCTTGACTTTCTTTCGACTGTTTCAGCTCTGGAAGCAGGATTGGTATTGGCAGGTGTAGGTATGCGAGAGGCGGTTCGGTCGGCCATATGGGATTGGCCTTCTCGTTCGGGATTATCGACCTGTTGTTGGAGTCGTGCATTCTGCTCTCTTAATAAGGCGATTTCTTCTTCTTGGCGGCGTCTATCTTCTTCTTGGAGGCGTCTATCTTCTTCATGTTGACGATGGTCTTCCATCCACTGTTCTATCACTCCCACTCTTCTCGTACATTCTTTGCATTTACCTTAGCAAGACTAATATATATATATATATATATATATATATATAAAATGATTATTTGACACCTCCAAACCGTTTGCTTCAATTTACACCTGTGTGACGTGGAGGAATGGATGATGTGGCATGGGCACTTTTGGTATTTTTGGTAAAAGCAACGTGACATGTGATCTGAAAAGGGGGAAGAGTGTATTAGGGTTTGAAATTCAAATTTCCCGCAAGCATAGGAACGTGTAGAGATAGACGAACGGTGACTTCGGTGATTGCGGAGAAGAAGTTGTGTACGGTGACGGCGGAGAGGGCAAAGGTGCGAACTGACGGTGATGGCGGAGTAGTGCGAAGTGACGGTGGTGTGCGAAACGCTGCGAGGTGGTTTGCAAAACGGTACGAGGAAGGAGGAGAAGGTAAGTTTGTTTATTTTGGTGTAGTGATTGACCAAATTTGACTGCTATAGTGGATGTATTTGAGATTGTGCATGCATAACAAGAACCTATTAAAAAAGCATCATCTGTTTATCCAGAAATTTAAAGTTAAAAATTCAATGTGTAGGTAATTTCTTTTTTTTTTCATAGACAAGATGATAGGTAATCCTAGCAACTGAATCTGTATGGGGTGTGTGACTGTGAAGGATTTTGGATTGATGTTCTATTTCGTTGGCTGACGTTCGAAATTGATATACTGAGAAGCAACAAATGTATCTTAGAAATTAACGTGGGTTCATGGCCTAAGTCCTAAAGGGCAGTTAAAGGTTTTTGGTCTCCTAATCCTTCATATGAAATTTCATGAAAATCTTACAAGTCCTAACACATTTGGTAAGTTGGAGAATCATGTGTTCATAAAAGTACTTGTAATTCCAAAAGCCTCCTCTAAGGTTATTCTTTTTTGGGCATTTTGTTAACAACAAATAGGTATCATCATTTGGTGTACATATTATATTTAGTTTTTGGAACCCTTATAGTGTAAGTGGGGACCTATGTGTTAATAAGTGGGGACCCATGAATTACTTTCTGCTTGGTCATTGTCTTAAATTTTGTTTTTGGATTCCAAGAACTGGAAGTGATTGTTGTGTGTAGTTTAGACATAGTTGGATGGTATGAATGTTAATTGGGTGGGTTTTAGCATGAGTTGGTGGTCATTGGAACCCTTATAGTGTAAGTGGGGACCCATGTGTTAATAAGTGGGGACCCATGAATTACTTTCTGCTTGGTCATTGTCTTAAACTTTGTTTTTGGATTCCAAGAACTGGAAGTGATTGTTGTGTGTAGTTTAGACATAGTTGGATGGTATGAATGTTAATTGGGTGGGTTTTAGCATGATTTGGTGGTCATTGGAAACCTTATAGTGTAAGTGTGGACCCATGTGTTAATCAGTGGGGACTCATGAATGACTTTCTGCATGGTTATTGTCTTCAATTTTGTTTTTGCATTCCTGTAAGTGGAACTGATTGTTGTATGTAGTTTAGACATAGTTGGATGGTATCGATGTTAATTAGGTGGGTTTTAGCATGATGTGGAGGTCATTGGAACCCTTATAATGTAAGTGGGGACCCATGAGTTAATAAGTGCATAACTTTGTGCATGGTTATTGTCTTAAATTTTGTTTTTGCATTCTTGTAAGTGACACATAGTTGGACTGTATTAATGTTAATTGAGTGGGTTTTAACATGATGTGGTGGTCATTGGTTTTTTGAAGTTTTAGAGAATGGAAACTTCACGGTCCAAGAATTTTGTCCGTCATGCAAAAGCTGATATGAAGGTACTAATTTTACATTTTGTTCATAATAGTTGAATATTTTGTGAATTGACATGGTTGAATAAATAAAGTTGTTGTTATTGGTTTATGTTCTGATGTTGCAGGTACGAGTTAGGCACAATGTGCTGACTCAATATATTGTTGATATCAACCGTAAACTTAGTAGGTTTCAATAAGAAAGGATTAAACAAACTCCATTTAAGTGGATGCTTGAAATGGACAAAGTGTTGGATATATCTAACAACCTCATGAGAGAACTATTAAGTAGATGGGCAGCCGATAAGGAAGCATTTAGGATTAGAAAAAGTATAGTTACATTTTCAACTCTTGATGTGTGTTTTGCATTAGGATTGCCGGTTGTGGGGGAAGAGGTGAAAATGGAGAATGATGGGGGAGGTGTTGTGAATACATTGTTTGAAGAAGGGGAGGAAATGAATTTATCAACAATTTTGAAAAAGTTGGAGGATAAAAATTTGAACAAAAATGTTGATGATTTTGTTAGGTTATACATATTGCTAGGGTTATATGTATTTTATGTTCCTAGAACTTCTAGAACATTTACTTATTTTGCTTTTAAGTGTTTAGACAATTTAGATGCATTACAATTATATAATTGGGGGGGGGGTGCAGTGTATGATGTCTTAGTTACAAGTTTGACGAGGGCATCAAAAGTTTACTACGAAGACAAGAATGTTAGTGAAATATATTTGGCAGGTTGTGTCGTTGTTTTGCAGGTTAGTTAAAATTTCTAAAATTATGTTGTCTTAAATTATTAGTGATTTTGTTTAATTGTTAATTAGTTACGTACTATATTTTTGGAAATAGGTGTGGGCGGTCCACCATGTGGGTGTTGGCGACCGTGCCCAGTGTATTGGTTTTCCACGATTTTTGCATTGGCCGAGTGTTAATAATCGTGGAAGAAGGTTACATGAAGTTTTTTTATTTGCTGAGGTATATTTGCGAATTGTTTAGTTTTTGGTGCATGTTATTGCAGAAAATTTAGATTAACTCAAAAGTAAGTGTTTTTTCAGATTGTATGCGATTGGCCAGTAAGTGCTGAAGAGGAAGGAATCCAAATTTTGAAAGAAGCCTTAGCAGATTCTGATGAGGGTGTTGGGGAAGGTAGTGGTGGTAAAAGTGAGTGGGACGACTTAGTTTATCAGCACAAACTTTGTGAGAAGAAAGTTGTAGATAACGAATTAAAAATTGATCATTTGGATAGGCAAATTAAAGAGGTCCGACAAATGCTTGTTAAAGAAAACGAGTGGTCAGTTGGATTTGTGCGTGGAGCCAACCCAACCTCTCATGGAGCAAGCTGTGCTGGTCCAAGCTCATGCAGTTTGGATATTTCCAAAATTTATAAAACATTTTTTGCATTCAAGTTTGACATGAAACGGTAAGTACATATAATTGTAGGCATTACTTCATTTGTTGTTATTGCTTGATTATTGAGTTGGTGTTAAATGTTGATGTAGTGTCATTGTGGATATACAAAACAACATGTTGACGAGGCTGGATTTGCAATCATTAAGGCCGCGATCAAGAGTTGACAATATGGTAAAAATGTACATATTGTAGTAGTTGTTCTATTAACTTGTAATATTTACTTAGTTATGTTGAATGTGTTTGTAGGTTATGCTATTTGTAACCGGCTTCTTAAATATGAATCAAATTGTTCATTTTGGAGTGGTGAATCGCTTTTCATTCAATCCGTTTTTTGCGGTTAGTGTTGATTTAAATTCATTTTGATTTCTTTTAAGTTTTTGTTATTACTAATAATAGAGTTTGTTGTTGCAGACTCGTGTAATTGAGGAGATGATCAACAATGGGGTACAAAATTCATGGTCCAGTTTGGATTACATGTCATTTTATGAGAATGCTTTATTCCCATATCAGGGAATATCTTATTGTGATTATGTAAGTTAATATTATTGATGTTTTCTGTAAAAGTTGTTGGTGTTTGTTAGAATGGTGATGTTGAGTGTGACTTTAAACTTTGCAACGTTTTGTAGGTGTTTGTCCCAACCGTGTTCAAGAAACACTGGTGGTTGTACGCACTCAATTGTCGAACTAGGCAATTGCATGTATTGGACTCCATTGGTCATGGAATTCAAGATCGATTCAAGATTGATAAAGCAATGGTAAATACCTGGATGTTGTTGAATACTTATGAATATATTTGGTTTGGATTTCTTTATCATTGTTGTTAAATTGCATGTTGTAGGTTGATCGTCTACAACACCTTTTTGAAATTCTTGACGAATTTTCTGGAAAGAGTGGTGCTCAAATTTCATTTGTAAAAGGAAATGTTCCCCTACAACCGAATAGGTTAGTATTGATAGTAATATTCATATTCATTTTGATTTGATATTTTCTCTAATTTGGTTTGGAGTTAATATTTTGAATTCTTCTTTAGGGTTAAATTTATTTTGGTTGTATGCAGTTATGACTGTGGTATTTTAGTTGTGAAATATATGGAGTTGTGGGATGGTTCACAACACTTGGAAGGGAATACCTTTCCCAATTACACCACGGTAAGAGTTATTTTGATTACTTAATACATTTTATTTATAGTTTGGTGATTGCAAACTGATTCCATGATATATTATTTAGAAGGAGCTCCTACGCTTTCGTCAAGAGATGCTAACTTCGTGGGTGTTGCATGAGTGTAACGTTCAACGAAAAGCCGTATTGACAGATTTGGAAGTAGATTGCCCTTGATTTTTATTGGACACTTTCAATTGTAACAAAAAAAAGTGTTAGTTATAATGAGTTGATGTGAACAATGTAGATACTTTTATTTAATGAATGGAAGCATTCTCAATTTCATTTAAGTTATTTAATTTAAGAATTTTTTTATATCATATTTTGGGCAGAAAGTTGTCACTGGAGCACATGAATGTGAAGGTCTTTGTTAATAAATTAATTGGAACCCTTATAGTGTAATAGGGACCCTTGTGTTAAAAAGTGGGGACCCAAGAATAACTTTGTGCATGATCATTGTTTTCAAATATTTTTTTGGATTCCTGTAAATGGAAGTGAATGTTATGTGTAAGTGAGACATAGTTGCAGTGTATGGATGTTAATTGGGTGGGTTTTACCATGATGTGGTGGTCATAGAAACCCTTATACTGTAAGTGGGGACCCATGAATTACTTTCTGCTTGGTCATTGTTTTCAAATATTTTTTTGGATTCCTGTAAATGGAAGTGAATGTTGTGTGTAAGTGAGACATAGTTGCAGTGTATGAATGTTAATTGGGTGGGTTTTACCGTGATGTGGTGGTCATTGGAACCCTTGTACTGTAAGTGAGGACCCATGTGTTAATAAGTGGGGACCCATGAATTACTTTCTGCTTGGTCATTGTTTTCAAATATTTTTTTGGATTCCTGTAAATGAAAGTGAATGTTGTGTGTAAGTGAGACATAGTTGCAGTGTATGAATGTTAATTGGGTGGGTTTTACCGTGATGTGGTGGTCATTGGAACCCTTGTACTGTAAGTGGGGACCCATGTGTTAATAAGTGGGGACCCATGAATTACTTTCTGCTTGGTCATTGTTTTCAAATATTTTTTTGGATTCCTGTAAATGGAAGTGAATGTTGTGTGTAAGTGAGACATAGTTGCAGTGTATGAATGTTAATTGGGTGGGTTTTACCGTGATGTGGTGGTCATTGGAACCCTTGTACTGTAAGTGGGGACACATGTGTTAATAAGTGGGGACCCATGAATTACTTTCTGCTTGGTCATTGTTTTCAAATATTTTTTTGGATTCCTGTAAATGGAAGTGAATGTTGTGTGTAAGTGAGATATAGTTGCAGTGTATGAATGTTAATTGGGTGGGTTTTACCGTAATGTGGTGGTCATTGGAACCCTTGTACTGTAAGTGGGGACCCATGTGTTAATAAGTGGGGACCCATGAATTACTTTTTGCTTGGTCATTGTTTACAAATATTTTTTTGGATTCCTGTAAATGGAAGTGAATGTTGTGTGTAAGTGAGACATAGTTGCAGTGTATGAATGTTAATTGGGTGGGTTTTACCATGATCTGGTGGTCACAGAAACCCTTATACTGTAAGTGGGGACCCATGTGTTTATAATTGGGGACCCATGAATTACTTTCTGCATGGTTATGGTTTTCATGTTGCTTTTTCTCACTGCAACTGCATGCATGCAGGGGAGGGGATTACAATAATTTTATGACCAACCTAATTGTCATTCCATTCAACGAAATTGAATGCAACAAATTTAAAATGATTGTATTTTGAAGACATCATGGTTATCATTTTGTTCAATACCCAAGGTACAACCAAATGGTGCAAGAATGGTTTTTATATAACCATCTATTGAAACAAAGAAGACATGAAATTGATTTGTAACTTAACATTGCAGTACAACAAATATTATTAATACATATAGGAATTTATCCCATGTACGATGTTCAAATAGTGAGGAGTTGTGATGCACCAAAAATGATAAAGGTTCTCTTCTATGTCATATAAAACACTTCCTTGTGTGCAAAAAGTTTTGTGGATCCTTCATTACAACCTGCAACCAAATAATGAATTTAACTTACATGAATAAATTGATATCTATAGAACATTTGTTGGGTTTAAGGTCACAAACCTAAACAACTCTGATGCATTTGATTCTTGAGATATTGGTAAATTAGTTTGGACTGAGTTCAACAATGAAAGAAAGCCAACAGACCCCGTACTTGACACCTACACTTTATTTCGTAGTAATTAAACAAAACAAGAAGTTCCAAACGTGAAAAATAGTGAAGAAGTACAACAGCAAATACAATAGACACGTACCCCGCAATTGCATTAGTCATCCCATTGAATGAATTCATGTTCCCTTCAGTTTGATCAGGCAGATTTGCTTGAACACCTCCCACATAACTTCCTTCCTCAATTCCCTAAGGCATTTAGTTTTGAATTAGATATAATATTTACATTTGACATATCAAAGTAAACAAAATAATGAAAAGGTAATGAAAAGAAATAGTTTTACTAACTGTAGTTGGCTGACTAGGAAGTTGACGTCTAGTACATGTATTTTTTCTTCTCGGAGCCTTTTCACACCTGGATTTTTGTCGTGTTGATCGCAGCCGACCCTTTCTTTTCACAAGTATAGGGCTATGGATATCACCGTTGATGTTGATTGTTGTGGTAGGAGTACTTGGTGTTGGTTGTTCAGGACCTCCACAAATGTTATGCTTTGTCCTATCTTGATCATGTCTTCGTTGACCATATTCCAACACAAATTTGTCAAGTTGTTTATGCAAGATTTCTGTTGTATTAATTTCCTCGCTGGCATGTTCAGCTATGTCATAAAACTTCTTGCACAATCCATCATACCTTTGAACTTGTGGATCCTTGTCTTTTGTGCCAAAGGATGATCTTATGTACGTGTGCTTTCGCCTTAGATTTTTACTCCACCTTTTCAATACATACTTTTTTGGGACTTTTGTCACTTTTTCTTGAGCAAGGACAACAAGGCAGTGCCGACACAAAATTCCCCTAAATTCAAATAACAAGCAAGTGCAACATACATGTAGTTGTTCACGGTCAAAAAGAACTATTACATTGCGGTGTTCAGGTTTACCATTTTGGAAAGACTCCTCTACAACAGTGAAACGACATGCATGACCCTCAATATAGGCATTAGTAACAGCACAATTCATTTTTCCTCTAAACTCCCCTTGCACCTCATTCAATTTTGCATGTGTGTATTCCGATTGGAACTGTCTTTCAATGCAAAGTCGAGATTCTCGTAACCACCAGCAGCAGACACAAAAGATCTAAAAGTCTTATTTATACGAACCCCAACATCGTCATTAATATCCAACACTCTTTTTGTCTGCAAAGATATTTTCCTATTACCGTGAAACAATCTAGAATTCGTTGGGCTCAATTGATGTGAGTGTTCCTCGTGTACCGACATAATATACCACTTGCCTTCTTTTATTTCAACAGTTATACGAGCCGGACATTCAACCGTCTGAGTAGGGTGAGTGCTTAATTCTGGTGGAATCGCAGACATGTAATTTCCCGCCCTAGCACATACCAAGATGAAGTACCTTAATTCCTTGTCAGGTCCTTTTTTCAAACTTCGAGTTCTAATTGCAAAACCCTTTTTAATGCCATATTGTCAGTAATAACTTTTCACGGCATCTGCAGTGTCAAAACACATTCCAACTGTAGGAGCTGATTCATCAACTACATTTGGAACGGACTCATCAATATTGATCTGGGAATCTGTATCAGAAAGTATATTTGCCACATAATCATTCCCAGCTAAATGATTCGAATGCTGAGATTCTTCAAAGAACGGAATGTCATCAAGTGACAAATCTGCCATTACCTTAAACCTGTTGTGTGTACAATGCTTAGCTTAACTCACATTGACAAAAAACATGAATGCATATGTATACACTTTTCTTTATATAACTTAACTTAAACATTTCAAACAATGAACAAAATAAATCTACTGCATTATTAAACAACTATGACTAGTTTTATGCATTATTTAACAATTTGCACAAAGTTACAAATAAGCTATGTATTGAATGCAAGATTACCTTCACCAACAGAACCTTCAATGGTTATCTGCTAACTTGAATGTGTAGTTAATGCAATGAAGAAGAACTGTTGCTATCAATGAATGCTGACAGTGCTGGATGTTATCTGCTCTTGAATTTGTAGTTAATGCAATGAAGAACAATGAAGAAGAACTGTTGCTATCAATAAATGCTGACAGTGCTGGACGTTATCTGCTCTTGAATTTGTAGTTAATGCAATGAAGAACAATGAAGAAGAACTGTTGTTATCAATGAATGCTGACAGTGCTGGACGGGATGCTGGACGTGGTGCTGGACTTTGAGGAAGGCACGCACTTTCTCTTTAATGTGTGAATGGAAAAATCAGAATTTGTGGCATTGAGGAATGTATCCCACCTGCAAAAAAGTAAAGTTAAAGTTGGAGCAAAACTATCCTTGCACGTAACATTCATGGCAAATTCAGCATTTATTGCCATTTTCAGAAGAATATCGTACTGCACCTCACTTTAAAAGATATTTTAAATAAAATTGTTGCATTTATGCTATGTTATTAATTAGACAAGACATTTTCTTTTACCTTGCTTGAAACGTCAACATGTGCCCAACGTTCATCTTTATATGGCACTCACCTAAACTGCACCTCACCTTAAAAAATATTTAAAAAAACAAATTATTGTTGCATTTATGATATGTTATTAATTAGACAATACATTTGCTTTTTCACAGAAATCCCTTTTCCTTGCTTCAAACGTCAACATGTGCCCAACGTTCATCTTTATATGACACCTCACCTAAATTGCACCACACCTAAACTGCACCTCACCTTAAAAAATATTTAAAAAACAAATTATTCTTCCATTTATGATATGTTATTAATTAGACTATACATTTGCTTTTTCGTCCCTTTTCCTTCCTTCAATAACATGTGCCCAACGTTCATCTATATATGGCATGCGATAGGATGAATTTGTTGAACTATACATTCATTCCAAATGGAGCATGGGAAAGGCTTGATATCGACGACAATGACATTGGTAGTTATGTACGACGTTGCAACTCTACTACCAATGTCATTCCCGGACCAGCTGGTAATGTGCAAGCCATGATTCTTAATCGGAACTCTGAGCCGCCAGTAAACACTCAAGAATTTATAAACCGTATAGGTCAACAAACTTATGATCGTGATTTTACATCCAACCAATGGAAATGGTCAGAAAAATTCCTTCAATTCCAAGGTAATACTCAATCACGTTTTTTAGAATGGAACAACAAAAGTTTATGTCTAATGATGTTTTCATTTTATTGCGAAGGAGAAATTGAAGGACGTGGTTCTGAATAGAGATCATTCCTGGGAAGTTTGAAAGAATTAGATGTTTTCCCACTCTTAAGTTGTCTAATCAAATCATGCAAGCACACTGGTCTAGGAGACATGTTAATAACAATTAAGGTAATATACCTATTATGTAGTCTTTCTTACATTTTGCAGAAGAAGTTGTATATTAAATTTCTTGCTTTACAGGATCCGACGGGGACTGCAAGTGCAAGTGTTCATGGGAAGGTTTTAAAGAATGAAGAATTTGGTTCTCTAATTGAAGTTGGCTCTGTCTTAGTCTTAAAGAATGTATTAACGCACAAAAAACAAACTTTTCTTTTACAATTCCATATGTCATGTCATTCATACAAGTATTTTTGTGTGCTTTTTAGGTGGGCATTTTCACTCCAAATCGAAGGAACTTCTACCTTAATATCACTCTTAACAACATTGTCAAGGTATGTAGTCAAACAACATAAATGTAATACAACTGTGCAGGTTAAAATAATAATCGTCTTCTTTACATTACATTACATGCTTGAAATTAAATTGTCATTCATGTAGGTTTTCAATTCTGACATATGTCCACCCACTGACGACTTAGTTCGTGCTTGTCATCCAGTAGTAAGACTTCCACCCACGACTCTAGGTACAATACAAGAAATGAACAACACTTTAAAAACTATAATGAAAGTTGCTCATGTATATTGTCTAACATTTGACTTCCTCATCAATTTTCAGATGCAGAAAAGATGGAGTTATTATTCAAGGCCATCAAAAAATAAGGAATTAGACAATCTTGAATATTATGTAGCTCGAACTTGTATATAAAGCACCTAAAAACATATCCATTAATGAATCATCAGTTTTTGGGTTTTTCACCATTCAGTACAAAGTTCATTAATAAAAACAATATTACGAAATTAATCAATAACAATACTGTTAATGAATAACAAAATTAATCCACTTACACATTCAGAGTTTCCACAATAATTACTCCTGAACAAAATTATTGGTGCAATACTACAAATTACAATGGTTTCAACAATGTCAGCAAAGCATACATCCACTAACTTAAAAACAAAAAACACCTAAAAACATATCCATTAATGAAGCATCAGTTTTTGGGTTTTTTTGGCTTCCTCCTTGAATATGTGGTCCAAGGTGTTTTCAAAACAGCACTCTTGAAATGTTTCCTCGGTTCACCGTTCATTTTAGGAAACATGTTGACTTCTTCATTTGGTTGGACTTCATCTACATGTAATTGTTTATCTTCATGTACATCTTCATGACTGTTGAATTCTTCATTTGGTTCTACTTCATCTACATGTAATTGTTTATCTTCATCTACATCTTCATGACTGCTTTCTGCCTTTTTCAAGTATGTGCAATCCATTGCAAGAGGTTCAACTTCAACTACTTATGACTGAGTATCACGACGAAGACAATTTCTCCTTGCAATTAACTCAACTATGTCATTAACCTTTTTCTCCATACTTGTGATTAATAATTCCTGCTCCTCAGATTTCCGCATCAGTTGAAGAACTTTCACCCTCATTGCACGGACTTCATCCTTTGTTGGTTTCTTCTTCGTAATTCGACACCCAATTTGGTCAAAAGCTTCTTCAACAAATTTACTGCAAAGTTCTTCATTGGAAGCACATAACTCAACAACAACCTGTTTGTTGACATATATAATTCCAAAAATAATTATCTACATTCAAAACAACATTAAGGTAATACAAATTACAAAAAAAAAACATACCTTATTCTTACGCAGACCACGTTCAAGTTCATGGTCACCAACTCTAACATTCATCCAATGCATGATACGGGGATGTTTATTCCCACTAGTAGGTACTTGACGCTTATAAGAGAACAAATGTTCCATCGCCCATATCTGAACAATGAATACAAAAAAGGCATTTATTAAAAGGTCAACACAGATGCACAATTATTACAAACATTTACCAATAACAAAAATATTTCATTTTACCTACAAGAGGTAAACGCAACCATCCACATGGATATACGACATATTTTCCCGCGTAATCCATTTTGAAGCTGAACACAAACTATCAACCAAAATCTCATACACTAAACCCCCCCAATTATACATATCAAGTTTGTCTAAATCATCAACAAGGTTAAACAACCCATCATGAACTAAACCCAATCTAGTAGGGAGAATAAACTCCGACAAACCTAACAAGACATACAACTTACAAAAGTCCTCTGAGGAAATATCATTCCCAAGTTTCAAAATAACAGAATATATCATTTCCACAGTTACACGACCTTCTTCAAAAAAACTCCTTATGTGAGATATAATACTACTTTTCCTTAAATCAATTTTTCTACCACCTACTCTAAGACTTACACCTAAACACACATCTACCAAACTAAACGACACAAATTGATACTGAATTGAAAAACTTTGCTTCCTCTCCACCCAAGAACTACATAACTTACTTAAAAGTCCACGACTCAATTTGATGTCCTCACGAACAAACAAAAGCCATCCAAATGGGTGGACTGTATAATACTCTTTTGTTGCAAAGTTATAACCATGTTCATAACAACCAAACGCTTTGACCTGCAATTGTGCCTAAACACCTGTATATCAAAATCAAATACAAATACACTATAATAATTAAAATTAAAGATAAATAAATGTAATTGTCATGTATACTTAAAAACAAAAAACATCATTTCAAAGAAACCTTAGCTTGACCCTCAGGATGACGATCAATCGTAAGAACCTCCTCATCTGAACATCCGCTAATTGACATTATATCCTCAAACAATTTTGTGAATGTTTCCTGTTGAGAACGAAACCAACATACACTCTTATAACATCAGTATGCTTATGCTTCAATAATAGAACATTCAGTAAATTTAGAGCAACATGAATGGTTGTGCAGTTCTATTAATACCTCAATTCTTAAATATATGTGCAGTTCTATTAATAAATAAGTTTTTTATTCTACATGCAGATTTGGGTCTATGCAAACAATTTTGAATATTTTTTGGTGGCAGTGGTGGTCCTTCAAAGAAAGGCCCATGAGGATTGGGCAGTGAAGCATAATTACAGTGTCTAATAATACAAGGCTTTTGAAATCATAGGGATTAAATTGCTCAACCTAAATAATCTCAAGGACTACCAACAGCTTACTCGTACTTATTTCAGTTGTGGTCTTATACTATATTTTTATCTTGCTGGATAAATATGACGCTGTTCATATTCTCTCACTTTTGATATTTTTGTCAATAATGTAAAATAGACACAGTTGAAGTCCTAGTGTTAAAAAAATTAAAACAATAATATAAAGCTATATATATATATATATATATATATATATATGAAACCCCAAACCTATTTAATCTTCGTTGATTTAAAATTAACAAAAAATAATTTGTGTGAATGTTTCCTGTTCAGAACCAAACCAACATACACTTCTAATAAAGTTTTCTCCATACAAGGGGAATCATATCTCTATTTGAATCTCACTAGTAAGAAATTATTTGAAAAAGATTGTCTGGAGGACATTACAGAATGCATGTAATCAATTTTAAATATTGGAAGAAGAGTTAAGGATCAGAATTACTATAAACTACAATTTAATTCCAAGCAATTACTAAGCAGTATGATCACAAAAGTGGCATCAATTGGCACTTCTCTTCAGCTCATCAAATAGGGCAACATACACTTACAAATGGGAGCAATCAGATTTTCAATTAACCAAGCCTTTTCCATCACCACGTGGCGGCACATCATTAGCAACTACAAAGGGATTTAGAGAGAACATAAAACAATATTGTCCCACAATTTCATCAATAACTAACATAAAAGAATACTGCCCTATAGTTGTTTGTTACATTAGTGTCTCACACACCCATCCATTGCAAATTTAGGAACCAAATAGCAATTTCAACATAGTTGCAAATTTTAAAACTAAATAACTTGTACCGTCCCGTATCCGGGCGTTGACTAAGTCAAGGTCAAAGTCAACGGCTGGGGAGTCAAAGTCAACACAAGGCGTCGCCTGGGTGTTGAGACGCCAAGCGCCAGCATCGCCGAGAGGAAGCGTCGCCAAGGCAAGGCATCGCTTAGGTGAAGGCGTCGCCCAACCAGGGCGTCGCCAGATCAAACAGTGTAAAAACAAGTCAATCACAGCGTGGTTCCCCGATACCCATGGGTAGGAAAGACCATGGAGGGAGCGACGCCGTGGGAAGGCCTCAGGTCCCAATAGCACGGGGCAGCGATAAAGAGAAGGAAAAGGTGGCTTCAAGGCCATAGTAATAGTATCAGTGAAGGGCAGCCTGACTCGTGAAGTGCTCCTGCCGCCCCAGAGACGCCTGTGGGGCAGATACGACTCAAGAGGAAAGCCACGCCCAGGGCAACCGGGTGCAGAGTACAAAAGGAAGGCAGATACGCTCTCAAAGTAAGTGACTAGATACTTGGGGGCATGAGTTGGCACCCATAAAGTCACCCCTAGCGCAGTAGCACTCCCAGCAGGAGGACTCACACGTAGAAACGTCCCCAGGTGGGCCGAAGCGCCCCCAGATGGGGTCATGACGTCGTGAGGCCCTCCACGTGTACGACAGCCATGCCAGAATAGAAACACCCTTTAGTCAGGTGCCAGGTAATTAAAAGTTATTCAATACAGTTTCCCTTTCGAGCATTCAGGTACTATAATGGCTCCCGAGCGTTTCAACGTCTTAAATGCGCTACGTTTTCCAATTAAGCGCTTTAATGAGTGCGTTACGTTTGTGATTGAAAGCGCTTTAAGGCGCTTTAAATGCTTGGGTAGTTTAAATAGCGCAGAGAATGTTGGAAAAAGGGTTGGAACTTTTGGCAAATTTCCCAGAAACTCTCTAGTTGCTTGCTCGAGCCTTGAGGTTACGCACAAGGGACTAGGGAAAGATTTTTGCTAGAAGGAGAAATATACACTAGACACAGTTTCCTTTTACCACCTTCAGAGTGCCATACGCGGTGCTCCGATACGGAGGTGCACAGTTTTTGGTGTTTCTTGCTGGCTGACTTGAGCGTCGGAGTGCACACGGCCGCTAGGGCGCCTCTTTGTCCTCTTTTTTGCAGGAATCCACAGGCAACCAGTGGGAAGGAGTCCCTAGCTGACGGTTGAGGTCGCGCACGAAGACGTCCCGGTCAACCGGACGGAACATAACTATTTCAACACATTTACAATTTAAGAACCAAAGAACAGAATAATTTAAAACTAATTTAAAAAGGTACATGGTGGAATCTTCACTCTAACAGGAAGGCTTGTAACATCAATGATGTAAGGCTTTTCAAGACACCAATAACTAAATTGGGGCAGCAAAGGTTTAATGATATTTTCAAAAAAATTTCACAACGAATGTAGAATGCAAATGAGTCAAATGTAGACCAAATTTACTCAGCTAACTAAACTCCCAAGAAATTAGATGAAAATAAAATAACATTTTAACCAAAATTGATTCTACTAACCTCTTCTTCATCTTTGGTCGGATCCAATATAATACAATAACTATCTGTTACAGAACGACATATTGGCACCAAACAGACAAGGATGACAATTAATTACTATTAATAGAATTAAAATGTAGAAATAAACCAAGAGACAAACTAACTAGTGTACATTACCAGGAACATGCTTTGAAGAATTCCAGTCTCTATAGGTGCATCACATGCTGCATAAACTATACATGGAAGAAGCTATAAGTTAAGTTAAGTTAAAAAAAAGAAGCAAAAATCCATAAGCATATATTTTAAATATTAAGTTAGGATATGATTAGGTTTTAGAAGCAAGCCTGGTTAGCCAATAAGAACTCATTGGCTTGAGATGCAGCTGCAGCTTCAGACACCAACGCCTTTATGACCAAAGTCTTAACCTCCCAGGGTTTGTAAGGAAAACCCTCTCTCGCATACGAGTTAACCAACACTGCAGTTCCCTCCTTCACCAATTGCTAGGAAACCCTAAAAAGTCATTCAACATATATAAAATCAAAACACCAATAAACCCCAGTGTCCAACACTCCAAAATCCCAACATCCAACAAATAAACGAAATCGAAAAACGCTAAGTCCTAAAAAATCAAAACGAAACCAATGAAAACTTGACGAAAAATTATATGAAAATAGATGCCAAATCAAAGAGCTCACCGGAATCAGAATCGCAGACGTTACCGGAATCAGAATCGCACACGTTACCAGAATCGGAATCGCAATTTCAGAAATATCCAAACAAAAACGAAATCCAATGTAATGCGGTACCGATATCGCACTACAAATCGTGCTGATTGTAGACTTCACTGGAATCGGAATGAGAATCACTACCACTCCAAATCGCACTCCAAATCGCACTGAAAAAATGGAGCTAATCTTTTACTACAGAACCCTAAATTTTAAAATTTTGCCACCTCAACAATACTGACCACATAATACTTTATTATATTTTCATCCAAATCGGCAGGCATAATCTGGCGAACACTTAGGGTGTCAAATTATCGGTTACATATATGTTACATATATATATACTCCCTCCGCTCACTGCAACATACCTAATCCGTCCCTTACTTTTTCTCTAGTGCCCATTCTCTTTCTGGAAATGGAGCAGCAACTTCTTATCAAACTGTTCATTTCTTTTTAAATATATTTATTGATTTGTATTAAAATTATTAAAAAAATAATAATTATTAAATTATACGTATATTTATTTATGTAATTATACATCATTATTTGAAACTTTTGAAAATTCCAATGGTCGTGGAAATTGGAAGCGTTGGGATTGAAAATTGGAGAAATGTCTGAAGCCTTCTTCGCCTTCTTCTTCTTCTTATTCTTCTTCTTGTGCTCGTCTTCCATTGAAGATTCAGGCTCGACCTGATTGGAACTATTGTCATTTGAGGCCTTGCGTTTCTTCGCCTTCTTCTGGAGTTTGGAGGGACTATCCACAATGATTTTTATTTGTTTTTTGGCACTGAACTTCTTCATTTTCTTGACTCTAGGCATGGTGATGGAAGCCGTAAGGAGGAAGAGAAAGGTGGTGTGGCTATGAGGGGTAGACAAAACTGTATATATGAAAAACGCACGGTTAGGGCACGCGACATAGCAAAATATATGAATATTTAATATCTTACGTGCTTTTAATTTATTTTCTTTTAATTCTTTACTTGTGGTTTTTATTTTAGTATTTTTTTTGTTAACTTTTTCTTTGACTTTTCTTTAATAGTTGTAAAATTTATTCTTGTGCAGAGTAGAAAATTTGTTTTTCTTCTATATTAAGTTTGTATTTTATTTTGGTTTATTATTATAGTTGTTATTATAAATTTTTAAGTTGTTAATTTATTTTTATAAAAAATTAAAATAACTATCACAAAATATCTTGTTTGATTTAGGATAATAATTCTTTTAGTACATTAATTTTTTTATTTTTATGAGATTAATTGGATTTTTTTAATTAAATACATTTAAATTTTAATTATAAAGTAAGAACTTGAAATTCTTTATATTTTTAATTGCGGACATTGGTTATAGTGACTACTTTTTTATTTAAAATAATTATCACAAAATATCAGAGTTTGAATATTTCCAGATATTATCTAGAAGAAAATTATCAAATATAAATATATTTTAGAGACAAAAAATAATTATTTGTTATATTGACTAATTTATATATTATTTTAGAGTTTAAAAAAATATTGACATCTAAATTAGTTTTTAATATTTATAAATAGTTTCTAAATTGATATTTAATCCAACTCGTGCTCTTCTCTCAAAATCAATCCTTAATCTTGTTCCTCAAAATCACTTTCCTAAATCCCTCGTTGTTGTTGTGAGGTTGGGAACCTCTTAAGTAATTTGTCATGATCTTCAGTGCTCTTCTCTCAAAATCAATCCTTCATCTTGTTCCTCAAAATCACTTTCCTAAATCCCTCGTTGTTGTTGTGAGGTTGGGAACCTCTTAAGTAATTTGTCATGATCTTCATTTTCTACGTCACAAGTGCATTCTGCTCTAAACAATTATTTAGAATAATTTTATATAATAATTGACTATAATTTAATAATCATTATTTCTTTAATTGGTAGCACATGGATGAAGCTAGTGGCCACAATAACACCCGCAACAAAAAAGCTTTATAATGAAGAAAAGATCATTCTCCACAGATATAAATTTTCCCAGAAGAGGATTACACATCTAAACATCTAATTGTACTTGCAATCAGAATTGATGTCAAAACAACTATTTTGTATCAAAATAAAAGAAGAAAAGAACAATTGATTGTTTCTCTTACATTTGGCCATTATAGATAAATCTTTAAAAAAAAAAGATTGTGTACAATCATTGCATACAGTAATTGCATACAATAATTACGTGTATATTATTTAATCATTATTTTCTTAATAGGTAACACGTAATGAAGCGAGTAGCCACAACTTTCATAGCTATCCGGGAGGCCGCGATTTTTGCCATTAAACATTGTTGCATAAGCTCTTTATCTTTATATTGGTAGTAGTAGTTTTGGAGAGTAACTTTATCTGAACATGGATTAAAATTCATGTTAATTATGTTTTCTATCTTTCTACACGCAAACCTGCATAATATAATAAATTATAGTTAGTTAGTGATTGATTATATGAGATGATTATAAAAAAAATGTAGTATGAGAAGTAATTGAGAAGTAATCCAACTTTGATGTGCTTTGTGGTGACCGATTTGTTGTCCATATGACACAATGTACCGACTTGCTATCCCTCGAGAAAAACATATTTCATCTTGAGTAGGATATTGATAATTATCTTTAAAAATAAACTTGAAATACCTCTCGACACATATATTTCGTATCGATAGTGTAGGGAAGGACTGCAATGCGAGACTTTTGTTCCCAAATATTTAGTACTCACAAAGACACTTGTTTTAGATGGAAACCTGTTGTGATCAAGAGGGTGATCCTTACTATTAACAAATTCAGACAAGTTATAATAATAAGAGTTAGGCGTTTCTCCTTGTGGCCATGCTTTGAAACCATCTCTAAAAATCTTAATGTCTGGTATCGAAACGAAACACCCTCTCAATAATATCACAATTGTTGTAGTTAATTGTCAAGTGATTTCCCTCAATGTTGTCCACAAATTTTGGACTTCAGACGAATTTTCTTCATCTTGAATAATGAAAATTGTGATGAACATCCTCTGAATTGATTATTTTCTAAATGGATTGCCATTTTTTAACCAACCCTATAAAAAATAACTATAAGAAAATTATTAAATAGTTACCAAATTATAAAATTTAGAGACAAAAAATAATTAGTCAACTATATTGATTAAATTAGATATTAAAAAAATACTCATATCTAAAATGGTTTCTATTATTAATAAAAATAAATTATTTGTTTAATTGGTAACACGTGGATGAAGCTAGTGGCCACAATAGCACCTGCAAGAAAAAACTTTATAATGAGGAAAAGATCATTCTCCACCCAGGTATCAATTTTCCAAGAAGAACATTACACATCTAATTGTGCTTGCAATTAGAATCAATGTCAAAGCATCTATTTTCAATCAAAATAAAAGAAGAAAACAACAATTGATTGTAATCTAGCCATTATAGATATATCTTTGAAAAAAGAAGGAATTGCGTACAAAAATTACATATAATTATTTAATCATTATTTTCTTAATAGGTAGCACGTGATGAAGCCAGTAGCCACAATCACACCCGCAAGTACAAAGTTCGTTCCCTGGTGAAATGTCAGTCATTGTTGTAGACTCTTCCGACACTCGTCATTGGTTTTACGCAACTTCTTGTTGGCCCGCGCATATTTCTTTATAGCTATTCGTGAGGCTGAATTTTGCCATTAAGCGTTGTTTCATAAGCTCTTTATCTTTATATTGGTAGTAATAGTTTTGGAAAGTAACTTTATCTAAAAGTGGATTAAAATTCATTATCAGTATGTTTTCTCTCTTTCTACACGTAAACCTGCAAAATATAATAAGTTATCAAAAGCCTTCACATTAAGAAAATATCATTTTCATGGACTCAACACATGTATCACTTTGTCCAGAAGAGGAATACACACCCGCAAGTACAAAGTTCGTTCCCTGGTAGAACGTCGGTTACGTTGCTACATACTGTTTCGTAACTCTTCATTGGTTTTACGCAACTCCTTGTTGGCCCGCGCATGTTCCTTCATAACTATCTGGGAGGTTGCGATTTTTGCCATTAAGAGTTGATGTAGAAGCTTTATATTGGTAGTAGTAGTTTTGGAGACAAACTTTATCTGAAAGTGGATTAAAATTCATTATCAGTATGTTTTCTCTCTTTCTACACACAAACTTGCATAATATAATAAATTATAGTTAATTAGTGATTGATTATATGAGATGATTATAAAAATAATGTAGTATAAGTAATTGAAAAGTAATCCAACTTTGATGTGTTTTGTGGTGACCGATTTGTTGTCCATATGACACCACACTGAATATATCGACTTGCTATCCCTCGAGGAAAACTTATTTAATCTTGAGTAAGATATTGATAATTATCTTTAAAAATAAACCTAACTGAAATACGTCCCGACGCATATATTTTGTATCGGTAGTTTTATATTTGAGACCTATATGGAAGCATTGCAATTGGGACTTTGGTTCCCAAATATTATTGTTACTATTACTCACGAATTAGATGGATACCTGTTGTCGTCAAGAGGGTGACCTTTACTATTAACCAATTTAGACAAGAAAGTTATAAGAGTAAGAGTTGGACATTTCTCCTTGCAGACATGCTTTGAAACCATTTCAAAAAATCTTCCTGTAATGTCTGGTATCGAAACAAAACACTCCAGTAATATCATATTTCCTCTAATGAACTGTCAAGTGTTTTCCCACAGTGTTGACATTGTGGATATTAGTCTATAAATTTTGGACATCAAATCAACCAATTTACTTCATCTATAACTAATGAAAACTGTGATGAACATCCTCTGAATTAATAATTTTTTGAAGGGATTGACATTTTTTAACCAACCTTATAAAAGATCACTACATGAAAATCATTAAACAGTTACCAAATTTTAAATTTACTGACAAAAAATAATTAGTCACTATATTGATTAAATTATATACTAATTTAAATACTAAAAATATATTCATATCTAAATTGTTTTCAATTATTAATAAAAAAAAATTAAAAGGATTTCTAAATTGGTATCCAAATTAGCTACCTTAAGTTTTACCTATTAATATTTTAGGTTCTAAATTGATTGTTTCTTAAAATCACACTCGCATAAAAAAAACCTTTACATTAAGAAAATATGCTTTTCTTGGGTCATGATCTTCATTTTCTACATCAACACGTGCATTCTATTCTAACTAAGGTCGAAAGTAACACCAGAAATATAAAGAATACAATAATTACATACAAAAATTGCGTACAAAAATTGTATACAATAAGTTTACATAATAATTACGTATAATTTCATAATCATTATTTGTTGAATTAGTAGCATGTGGATAAAGTTAGTGGCCACAATAACACCTATTATAAAAAGCTTTATAATCAGGAAAAAATCAATCTCCATGCAGGTATCAATTTTTCCAAAAGAGGATTACATATCTAATTGTACTTGCAATCATAATCGATACCAAAGCATCTATTTTGTATCAAAATAAAAGAAGAAAACAACAACTGATTTTTTTTTTAAATCTAGCCATTATAGATAAATATTTAAAAAAAAAGAATTGCGTACAATAATTACATATAATTATTTAATCATTATTTCCTTAAAAGGTATGTTAGTAGCCACAGTTACACCCGCAAGTACAAAGTTCGCTCCCTAGTGGAACGTCGGTCACATTAGTGCACACTCTTCCGCAACTCTTATTGATTTTACACAACACCTCGTTGGCTCGCACATCTTCCTTCATAGCTATCTGGGAGGCTGTGATTTCTGCCATTAAGTGTTGTTAGAAAAGGTCTTTATCTTTAGATTGGTAGTAGTAGTTTTGTTGAGTAACTTTATATGAAAGTGGATTAAAATTCATTATCAGTATGTTTTTTCTCTTTATACACGCAAACCTGCATAATATAATAAATTATAGGTAATTAGTGATTGATTATATGAGATGATTATAAAAATAATGTAGTATGAGAAGTAATTGAAAAGTAATCCAACTTTGATGTGTTTTGTGGTGACCGATTTGCTGTCCATATGACACCACACTGAATGTATCGACTTGCTATCCCTCGAGGACAACTTATTTAATCTTGAGTAAGATATTGATAATTATCTTTAAAAATAAACCTAACTGAAATACGTCCCGACGCATATATTTTGTATCGGTAGTATTATATTTGAGACCTATATGGAAGCATTGCAATTGGGACTTTGGTTCCCAAATATTATTGTTACTATTACTCACGAATTAGATGGATACCTGTTGTGGTCAAGAGGGTGACCTTTACTATTAACCAATTTAGACAAGAAGTTATAAGAATAAGAGTTGGACGTTTCTCCTTGCAAACATGCTTTGAAACCATTTCAAAAAATCTCTCTGTAATGTCTGGTATCGAAAACAAACACCCTCTCAGTAATATCATATTTCCTGTAGTGAACCGTCAAGTGTTTTCCTACAGTGTTGACATTGTGGATATTAGTCTACAAATTTTGGACTTCAGACCAATTTACTTCATCTAGAACTAATGAACATTGTGATGAACATCCTCTGAATTAATAATTTTTTGAAGGCATTTTCATTTTTTAACCAACCTTATAAAGGATCACTACATGAAAATCATTAAACAGTTACCAAATTTTAAATTTAGAGACAAAAAATAATTAGTCACTATATTGATTAAATTATATACTTATTTAAATACTAACAAAATATTCATATCTAAAGTGGTTTCAATTATTAATAAAAAAATTAAAAGTAAATTGGTATCCAAATTAGCTACTTTAAGTTTTAGCTACTAATATTTTAGATTCTAAATTAATTGTTTCTTAAAATCACACTTGCATCAAAAGCCTTTACATTAAGAAAATATGTTTTTCCTGTATCATGATCTTCGTTTTTTCTACGTCACACGTGCGTTCTGTTCTAACTAAGGTCGGAAGTACAACCAGAAATATAAAGGGTACAATAATTATATACAAAAATTGGTTGATTAAGGGTGCAAATCCATTATCTATACTTATCATGCTTATATGTAAAGTATTACAGTAGTTTGTTTTGGCTTATTATGTTCTCATTTGGTGGAATTCCATATTTTACATCTCTTATACAACTCTTCATTGGTTTTACGCAACTTCTCGTTGACTCGCCCATGTTCCTTCGTAGCTATCTGGGAGGCTGCGATTTCTGCTATTAAGCGTTGTTGCATAAGCTCTTTATCTTTATATTTGTAGTAATAGTTTTGGAAAGTAAATTTATCTGAAAGTGGATTAAAATTCATTATCAGTATGTTTTCTCTTTTTCTACACGCAAACCTGCATAATATAATAAGTCATCAAAAACCTCCACATTAAGAAAATATCATTTTTTGGACTCAACACATGTATCACTTTGCCCAGAAGAGGAATACACACCCCTAATACAATCAGAATCGATATCAAAATAGCTATTTTGTACTCCTTAGCTTTTCCTGTGTCATGATCTTCATCTTCTACGTCACACGTGCATTCTTCTCTAACTATGGTCAGAAGTACAACCAGAAATATAAAGGATACAATAATTGCGTACAATAAGTTTACATAATAATTACGTGTAATTTAATAATTATTATTTCTTTAATTGGTAGCACGTGGGTAAAACTAGTGGCCACAATAACACCCATAACGAAAAGCTTTATAATGAGGAAAAGATATTTCTCCGTGCATATATCAATTTTTCCAGAAGAGGATTACACATCTAATTGTATTTGCTATCAAAATCGATGTCAAAGCAGCTATTTTGTATCAAATAAAAGAAGAAAACAACAATTGATTGTTTCTCTTAAATCTAGCCATTATAGATAAATCTTTAAAAAAGAAGAAAGAATTGCATATCATAAATGCGTACAATAATTGCGTGCAATAATTACGTACATTATGTAATTTTAATTAGTTTCTTCTTATGTTCTTTCTAGGAAAAAATTAAAGCTAATGAATTAACCATATCACCATTCATATAAAAAGAAATATCAAATACTGATTTCTTAGCTTATGTTTTCGGAAGCCAAAAACATTGTGGGCGTGTTAGGGATTTAGGTTTGGGATCTTGCACATGTAAAGTGTTTAGCTGCAATGCATATTCATATAGTGGAGCATCTTCAAGTTTTTCTTCCTATACACATTTACAAAATCAGGTTAATAATCACTTCTTGGTGCAAAACTATCAAGAAAAATTGCCTCGTGTTTGTTATGTTTCACACATCGCCGATAATATTTAAATCTTGATTAAATTAATATATTTTATATTATAATTGAAATACTACTTATTATGACTATTTTTTATATATTAGGCATCTGATCAAGGAAGTGTTCCTAATGATGAAATAAATGATCAAGATTAAGAACCATTTGCTGCCCATTTTGTTTCTATGGCAAAGAATGATTGGAAGCTATATAATTATTACAAATATATTATAGTTTGTTTGACTATTATTATTCTATTTGTTGTCGGAGTTTGTTATGTGTTTTTTAACCTCTATATATACATTTATCTTTTGAATTGTGATACATCTAAATTTTGTCTCCTTTGTTTAGCAATTAAAATGCTTAATATTTGCCTGCTACAATATTTTCATTATGCTCATAAAAACTCAGGACTAACATAACATTTTTTTCTTTTCCCTACAATTTGGAAGGGAGACATGCAAATTAATGTTGCATATAAATTTTGCATCTTTAAGAGTAAACCATCATTGCAGCCTGTGTGTTAAAATTATGATTTTTTTTATAATAAGCATTTGCTTTCACAACAACACCTGTGAGAGAACACATAATTTTAAAGTTCTAAAATGGAAGGGATTATGTGAGTAAAGGCAATATAATATCATTTACATGTTATCAAAAGAGAATGTTTTACAATAAAAAAACAAAATCGAAATGGTTATAAATGATCAAAAGTTGATTCTATAATTGGGTAAAAAGTAATTATTTTAAGTACTCTTATTTACTCAATAGGTAATGTGTTGGTGAAGTAAAGAGTTTCATACCTAACTTATTTTTTTTAGACGAGGAATAAATCATAAAGAAAATACAAACAAATCAGATAATAAATTAAAAAGATATTTGCAACTAAAGTAGTCAAGACCTTATAGTATCACGTTTAGCCATATGAGTAAAAATATTAAAATATCCTTAAATCCCTATTAATAACAGGGTTTCGCAAACCCCTGGTAATAATGGGTTTGACAAACCCTTGATAATAGCAGGGATTTATAACTAAAGTTGATGAATATTATCAAATTGAAACGGGTAGGTATTCATGTTATTAATATTATAAAATTAATATATTAGTAATATGAATAATATTATTATAATAATTAATAGTATTAGTAATTTAAATAATATTAATAATATGGATAATATTAATAATATTATTATTTATAATTATAATAATCATAATAATAAAAAAAATTATAATATAACAATAAAATTTATCTGGGTAGTAATCGTTAAAACTTTCTAGATTACTCACTAATAACAGGGTTTCGCAACCCTGGTATTAATGGGGTTTGACAAACCCTTGGTAATAGCAGGAATTTATAGAACCGTCGATAAAATTTGAACTTTCAGGGTTACTCAAAATCGTCAGTAATCTGTTAACGGCACTGCATCTTGAAAACACTAAATTTACTCAGGTATTATAAATATTTTGAAAACACTAAATTTAAACGATAATATATTGATAAATTCATTTAAATATATAACTAAATGACAAATTTATTCTATTTATCGACTATTAATTTATGTTATTATAATATATTTACTAATAATTATATTAGTTGCGAAAATATTATTTTTATTTGTACATGCACATATAAATAAACTCTATCTTCTCATTCCAAATTAAAAAAAATCAATTATGTTTAGACGATGAATTAAAAAGTGGATGCGACAAGTAACGTATGTAAAGTGGGTATGTCGTGTGAGGATTAGCTGAAACAATTTGGCTGAACCCATTTGAAAATTTGAAGAAGTATTAGACGATTTAAATGTTAAGAGGGAAAAGTTTTTCTAAGAATATGTTTAGAAATGTTATTTTTAATTATTTTATTTTATTTTTTAAACCAAACAACAATAAAGAATACTTAAAAAAATAGAATTTTAAATTAAATAAATAGAATTAAATGATATTAACTAATTTTCTTATATTCATCATAAACAATTGTTTATTTTATTTTATTTTTTAAGTTGAGAGGCATTTAAGTGAAATTTTAATTATAAAATAAATCATGCTTATTTATATGAAAAACTATGTTTGGAAGTTGCTAATTTGACCATTTGGTATAGCCATTGCATCATTATTCTGACTCTTAATTTCTAATTAGGGAACGTAAGACGTGATGGTTGTAGCCAAAACTTCTAGAAACACCATTGAAATTCTTGGCAACTTAAATCGCACCACAGAAAATTCCATCTTTTGTGTAAAATAACAGGAATCACAAGCATATTAAATTATTTGGAGTGTATAATTGTACCGGTCGGGTCCCGAACGATCGACCGACCGAGTCAAGTGACATTTACAATATAACAGATACGAAATAAAGAAGCAGTTGTAATTGGCATTGAATGAGTCAAAGACACACTTCAAGATACGCTCCCATAATATCAGGAAGCCACTACACACGTTCTGAAGACACAAAAATACTAGCACTGACTTGAGCATCGGAGTGCAATCGCAGGTACTCCAACCGACAGAGCATATATAACAAAAGAAAGATCTTCAAAGAACTAAGAGATTATCGACACGTTACCAAAGCGTTCGACCAACACTTCATAACTTAAAAGGTTATTTACCAAAATTCTTGGTCCGAAATCCACTAATAATTTAATATTTATTCACCGAAGCATTCAACCAACATTTAATAACTTCATTCTTATTCACCAAAGCGTTCAGCCAAAACTTGCCATGTTTTTAGTCTAAAAATTCATCAGGACATTAGTTATTATCTACCGGTTGTTCGGACTAATGTATCAAAACTTAATTACATTTATCAAATTTATAATTATAATGTTCGTTCGATCGGATATTAATGATGAAGTTCGTATAAATTACTTAACAGAAAAAAAAAAACACATATATATATATATAAAAGGTGAAGTCATCAAACACAATTGTTCAAGATAGTTGAAAGTAAAGGTGTGGGGGCAACATAAACTGTTTAAAGCCCACAACCCGGGTCCAGGTACTTTCTCGATTTATATACTTCCCTCCACCGATTGATCTTGTTGATTGGCTTCGGACGGTTGAACATTTTCCTGGATATCTTCCATTGTGTGATCGACATTTCCCCTGAGCGGCATTAGTTGGACATTCACCACATCTTTCCCCAAGTCATATCTAGAGTCCTCGGCTGAAATACCATGGAAGAAAGCTGCCTGCCGAATGTCTTGGTTGAAGCTTTCCTAATTAATGTGCATCATAAACTCTTGGCACTTTTCCATCTCAGCAGCAAGAGATTCCCCTTTGGCTTCAACATCAGCTTTTTCCTTTAGAAGCTGATCTCGTTCGGCCATCACTTTGGCAAGGGTTGACTTCAATACTTCTTGGTTCTCCTTGGTCAGCCAGTCCTTCTTTTGCATTTCTTCCCTTCAAGTTTCAGCCGTCTCTATGGCACTTTTTAAAGAGTTGGTCGACTCCTCCAACTTAGCTTTCAGCTTTGGCACCACCATTGTTTGGGTCCTATTTAGTTCATCTCCAAGGGCTTTCCCCACGATAGTAGCCCGACTATGCAACTCAACCAGTTCTTCTATTAAGTCTTTAGTGGGGATAGCTGCCAGGACGCCTTCATCTTCTAGACGCAGCTCAAATTGCATAGTCGAAGCCACCTGCATTGAAGAGCCTAGCATAGTAAGAGGTCTGCCGGACGACAACCCTACTTCAACGCTAGCTTGAACCTTGGGGCGGATGTCCTCTCTTTCGGTTAATAGCTGGAGCGACAACCGCCACGGGCGGTGCTATTTCTTCAACATCAGCTTTTCCTTTCCCCACCCCAACAAGATTGTTAAGTTTTCGTACGGTAGCTTGCCTCTTCAGGTTGCTCTTAAAACTACTCAAAGTGGAATCCATCCTTATGATAATATCTGCAAGGTACTAATACAATTAAACTACATTAACATAGCCTATTATATAGTCGGATGCAAAAAAGTTGACATACCATTAAAATCCGTCCACTTCGTAGTTGACCCATATAAAGCTATCAGCTCTCGGCTTATAAGGCAATTGATCAATAACAACTAAAATCTCTTTATTAAAGGGCGAAATGGATGACCACAACCAATTACCAAGTTGCGTCGGTTTTTCTGTCTAGTGAAACGGAAATTTGGTTGTCCCATTTGTGTTATAAAAGTAGTCTCGACCATCCAGTTCCACAAAAATTTTAAAGTATCTTTCTTTGAAATTTTTATACGAAGTAGTAAAAGTGGCAAAACGAATATTTCCCGGTCGGCTAGACAAGGATAACCAACTCACAGGAGTACTCAGACGCGTGTTATAATAATACAAGAAGGATTCGAGGGTAGGTTCCAATTTAAACAGTCGACACAGTACTCGGAACGCTTGAAGGGCTGCCCACGAGTTGGGATGTAACTGTGTCGGTGCTACGTTGAGGGCTCGAAGGACCCCAATGGTGAAGTTATTGAAAGGTAGGGTTACATGTAAATCAACAAACAAAGTGCTATATACAAAGAAAAAGTCGACTGGTGCGTTCTCCCGGTCATGACACACACGGTCGATCACACCACATATATCAGCCATTATGGCTCCGGGCGGACAATTGAGCGTTAGAAACGATTTTTCAGATAGCAGCTCGTCTAACTTATCATGATCCCTTAACTTGGTGGGAATTTTCAAAACTACGAGATCGACCCAGTCGTAACTCGGGCCGTTCGACAACTGACTTGCACCTCCAGATGCAGTGCGAGTCTCAGATGACTCAATATCTACAACATTATCAGTGGAATCTACAGAAGAAGACATTACTAACCTCAACCTGACAATTCAAAGGAATGAACTCGGCACTCGGAGCAGATGCACAAGACTTAAGGGTAGAAAGAAAGCGTAAACCTCTTAAGTCTTCAATGATGCGTTATTTATAGCCAACATAGTAGGAGAGAGAATTCCCTACCATTCGTCCAACATCGTTGGATCTAAGCCCACTCGGCATACGAAACGACACGAAATCTCCACTGTTGAAGACATCTGATGAAATGGTGCATCATGAAACGGCGGCTCTGCCAAACGTCACATCTCTGCCATGCATTTTAAAGTTGTCAGCTATCGCACACTATCTTGGAATCCCCAACCATCCTATACGACTCTTCGGAGATAAATCTCCTTGAGCCTGGGGGCAAGTGTACCGGTCGGGCCTCGGACGACCAAGCTAAGTGACATTTACAATATAACATATGCGAAATAAAGAAGCAGTTGCAACTGCCATTGAATGAGTCAAAGACACACTTCAAGATACGCTCCCATGATATCAGGAAGCCACTACACACGTTCTGAAAACCACTACACACGTCTTGGCGAACTGATTACCTAGTCCACACAAGTGGGGGCCCAAGTCAACCTATAAATAGGATTTCTAAAGGAGGAAATGTACGTTTTTTCATATCCTAAGAGAACACACAAAAATACTAGCACTGACTTGAGCGTCGGAGTGCAATCGCAGGTACCCCGACTGGCGGAGCACATATAGCGAAAGGAAAATCTTCAAAGAACTAGGAGATTATCGACACGTCAGCAAATTGTGTACCCGTGGACAGATATTACCTTGGCCATCATCCTTACAGGTACAATAATTATTATAAAGTATAATATATATTGATTATTGATAATATATATATATATATATATATTGATTTAAATCAAAATATTTTCGAGGACAAAATAACCCATGGAAGAACAATTTTTAACTATTATTATGTTCCAATTCAATTTATTTGTAGAAAATCGATATAGGTACGATATATACCTACAAAAGGCACTCTGACACTCAAGTTAGCAAAGGGTGTTCGACACTTGGATGTGTACAGTAATTAATAACGTACTTTGTTCTTGAAAAGTACGTTATTTATATTATTTTAATGGGTTTATCTTATTGGATCGAACTTTGGAAGTCGAACCTAGTGCTGACCGCTCGGTGCATACCAGTACAATTTATTTATGTTCCAACTCTATTTATTTATATTTAGTGACAATATATCAATAAAAATAAACTTTTTATTTATAGAAAACCGATATAGGTACGATATATATAGCATATCCGAGGACCATGTATTTTTCCCATTATCTTAACGATCATTACAAATAAGTTAAATATAACATAAGTATTAAATAAATTTATTTGAAGTACGTTATTTCTCATTTTTCATTATTGCTTACTAGTTTAAAGAACGTTAAATGGCCATCCAAATAACATATGCCACACTGTTAGAATGTGATCCTTCATTCTTTACTTCTTCTAAATTTCTTTACATCAAAATTAACTTTAAAAACAATAAACACTAATTTTAGAGTATGTTTGTATAAATGAAAATAAAAATATTTTATATAAAATAAAAATGATATTAATTTATTTTATAATTCATATCTCAAATCGGAGAAATAACATCGTTAGGCTCAATCATAACATTTAAGGTATAAATGATATTGTTCATTTCTTTGTTAATAAAAAAAGAAGATATTGTTCATTTTGGAAGTCAATGTTTTATTTTGTCCTTAAAAGACATCTCAGTGGGTTAAAGGAGAAAAATGTATTTAAATCGTCATTGACACTGACTCTAAACAATGTGAAACTATATTGAAAGTAGCAAGTAAATATTAAAAGGATTAACTTCAAATTTTAAAAGAATAAAAACTAAATAACAAATTTTATTGAAATCAAATCAAAATATACTCATTTCAAACATATTTAACTATAAAAATATAATGATATGGTACACTTCCTTCACCAGTAATACCTCATTTGTTCTTAAACAATAACTTTTTAAATTTTTTACTGACTAAAAAAATATTTAATTAATATACATGAAACATCACATTCTGTGATTAACTTCTGATTTTTCAAAGCACTCCTCAACTACATGGGTCTCTTTGGTATTGTCTTCTAATTTCTTTTCATTATGAAATATTACACTTCTAAAAAAGAATATAATTTATATTGTTAACGCATATTAAAATTAGTGATAATTAGGTGAACATTAATATTAATTTATTTTAATATTTCTATTTATTTAAAGTAGTGTGAGTTTAATTAATGTTAACTTAATATTTATTAAAATTAGTACCAAAATTAATTATATTTACTTTTAATATTTATATTTACTTAAATTAATATTTATTTATATTAATTTAATTTTTTAAATATTTTTTAAATATTTTTAATATTTATTTAAATTAGGTTAAAATTAATTCAATTTATTTTAATATTTTATTTAAGCTTAGATTAATTAAATCAATGTTAAATTTATTTATATTTAATATTTATATATATTGAGGTTAGTATAGTAACATTTTTTTGAAGTTTAGTTTTTATTAAATTTGAAATTTTAAGAATATTTTTAAAGTTATTGATCATTGTAAAAAATTATTGTGATATTTTATGAAAAGGAATATGATAAAAAGAAGAAGAAATGTTGCTGGCTGCGGCAAGAGTAAAGTGGTGAAGAGTTTAAGAAAAAAGAGAGAGAGAAAATATAGTAGAAATGAAGAATATGACTCAAACATCACCAAATTAAAAACAAGAAAAACACGAATGGGATTCGAACCAAGGTAACTTTAGCAATCAAGTAAAATTTAACCACTACACCAAGCAAATTCTTTAGTTTTATTATGATTTTTATTATACTTATTATTATTAATAATACTAACAATATTAATAATACTAACAATATTAACAATATTAACAATACTAACAATACTAACAATACTAACAATACTAACAATACTAACAATACTAACAATATTAACATATGAATCACATTTAATTTATCTATAATCTACTTGAATCTAAACATAATTTATTATATTATCTATTAGTATGAATCAAATTTAATATATGTCATACTCATAGTCATCATATTACCTATTACATTAAAATCAACTATCATATTAATTATTATTTTACGATCATATTGACTTAATTAAGTTCATTATAGGTAGTTGGTTTTACTTGTGTGTTATAGTAAAGAATATTGTCAACAAACAATATTATCTTTTAACATAAAATGATGACTTTTACATTAACTGTTAATTAAATCTCTAATACAGATTACTAGTTAGCATATCATTATAGTTTAAACTATATTAATTATTCCATAAATCTATGTAAAAAGTTGTTACTAAATAACCCTTTCTACTAATATATAAATCATAATGACAAAGTGATTAAATAATTTATAATTTAAAATATTTTAAAAATTATACATTATATCAATTTTAATCTATGTAAGTAAATATTTGAAAATAAGATTTTTTTTATCGACAAAGAATAAAAAAAATTAAACAAAACATTTTAAGGATATTTCAATCCTTATACAAGAATCTCAAATCAGAAAAGAAGTGTAAGATACAAGCACCTATATAGCCATCTAACAAAAACTTCACAACTACCTATAATAACCTATATTTGAAAATAAGATATCAAATAATTTTATATTAATATATATATAATATGAAAGTAAATTTAAATTTAACCATGAGTTTTAAAAAATTAATGATTAAATAAAGAAATATATTAATCAATATATATGTATTTATAGTATTAAAGTTATATTAATATTACATAATTTCTTCATTTTTCTCTCTATTTATCTATATCCGGATAAAAGTAATATTACTCAAGTCAAATAAAACTACTATACACACACAATAAATATCTAAATGTATATTTATATCAAAATTAATATTAATAATATGAATATAATATTGATAATATGAATATAATATTAATATTAATACTAATAATATTAATACTAATAATATTAATAAATATTAATAATAATATGAATATTAATACTAATAATATTAATAATAATGTTAATAATAATATTAATAATAATGTTAATAATAATATTAATAATAATATTAATAAATATTAATAATATGAATATAATGTTAATAATAATATTAATTATAACATTAATAAATATTAATAATATGAATAATATTAATAAATATTAATAATATAAATATAATTTATTTTATTATTATTATTAATAATTATATTAATATGTATAAATTATATTAATATGTATAAGTATAATAAAAATGATAATATGTCTAAAGAACTTGTCTAGTCTAGTGGTCAATGGCTTGGTTTTGTGTCTTATGGGTTTGGATTCGAGTCCTAACCATAATTAGTAATAATGGAAAAATTAATTACATACGGATTTTCTCTTATTTTAATCATTAATTGCATGAGTTGCATTGATTTTTATTTTATAAACTTCAATAAATCTTAACAAGTTGTATTTTGAAATAAATGTATTATAAAATGTGTTATTACCATTTTTAGAGTATGCAATTCTTTATAAAACACTTTTAAGAGAAAAAAATATATTAAAAGTTAACTTTTTCATATGCTAATTGATTTATAAAAACAAGTTAAACATTGCAACTAATTTAGAAAAATATATAATTTTTTATACATGCTTAAATACATTTTTAAAAGCATTTACTAAAAATAGATCTAAAGTAAAAAAAAAAAAAAAAGATGACATTGTATGACTAGGTTCTAGAACTAACATTGTCAATGGACGCCCTCACCAACTGCAGTCAAACATTGGTCTAAGGGGCTGCCTCATGGCTATTCTTTTCTAATTTCTCCTTCGCAAATCTCTCTTTTTCTTCTTTTTCTTCAACAAACAAGATGAGGTATACTCGAGTACTGAAAATTAAATTAAAATATTCACCATGATGGAATATAAACCAATTTTGAAAACTATTACTCTCAAACGAAAAGTATTCACCATATCTTCTAGAGACTCAAACTGAAACCCGAATCATAAACTATAACCTAGGTAGATTACATCTGAAATAAATGATTGCATTCTTTTTTAATCACAAATTATATTTAAGAAGGATAACTTCAACTCTTATACATGCTAATTAGGTTGGGCGAATTTAGGTTTCTATTCAAACTATACATACGTATTAAATTGAATTAAAGTAGCCTAAATCCAAATAAACCATTTCTAAATTCTTCTCTTATCTATAGTATTTGTCTCTCTGTGACCTACTTTTTTCTTTATTTAGAATTATAGAGAGTAATATACATATACCCTTACGCTAACTTTAATAAAATAATGATTATTGACATTTGTAGGCATCTGAGCCGAAGCACATAATTGGAGGGAATCTGTCAAAGTCAAACAAAGCACTCCTTATTTTCGTTATTCAATATAGACATTACAAAGCATGTTGGTTCTTGCAAGTAATAAACTACATATTAATTCTTTTTTTTAAAAATAAAATTTATAATAACTATAGCTTTTAACCAGTAATTTCTTGTCCTCAACGAAAAACCACCATGTTGCGACGACGTTTCCTAGAGTGGCTTCTTCCATGTGCTTACCATCCCGCGGGAATCATTCACACGACTCAGAACTTTTCAACGAATCAGTGTCAGACAACTTCGGTCGGCGAAGACTTCAAAGGTTCACAACTTCACATAGATCATACCATCACCATATATATATATATACATGTATCTGATAAATGTATTCCAAATCTTAAGATAATTTCCATTTTTTCATCAAAACAACAACACACGATGAACACTCACCAACAACAACGTTGTCTCATATTTCCTCTAACAACGTTAATAGTAGTTTTTCTCAGCACCACACTTTCACCGGTCTCAGCTCGTTTATTCCCCAACGTGTCCTCAATCCCAGAGTGGAATTCCTCCCACGTGCCACCAGCCGGCGCGTGGAACGCGTATCTCAACTTCACCGGATGCCGTCACGGGAAAGCCTACGACGGCCTTTCCAATCTCAAAAACTACTTCCACTACTTTGGCTACATCCCCACCGCGCCTCCGTCCAACTTCACCGACGATTTCGACGATGCGCTTGAAGCCGCCGTCAAGGCCTACCAGAAGAATTTCAACCTCAACATCACCGGCGAGCTCGACGACGCTACGATGCAGCAAATCGTTCGTCCGCGCTGCGGCGTGGCCGACGTAATAAACGGCACTACGACAATGAACGGTAAGTCGAACACCACGACCACGCCTAAGTTCCACACGGTGGCGCATTACTCATTCTTTGATGGCATGCCGCGGTGGCCGCAGGGTACAGAAGAACTCACCTACGCGTTTGAGCCTGATAACGGCCTTGACGACACTGTGAAGGGCGTTTTCAGTAACGCGTTTAAGAGATGGGCAGAGGTTACGACAATCTCGTTCAGCGAAGCATCGTCGTATGCGGTTGCGGACATCACGATAGGGTTTTATAGTGGGGATCACGGGGATGGTGAACCGTTCGACGGAGTGTTGGGGACGTTGGCGCACGCGTTTTCGCCGACGAACGGGATGTTCCACCTCGACGAGGCGGAGGACTGGGTTGCCACCGGCGACGTCACCGAGGCCTCCATGTCCAACGCCGTGGACCTGGAATCCGTGGCGGTCCACGAGATTGGCCATTTGCTCGGCCTCGGACACTCCTCCATCGAAGAAGCCATCATGTACCCTACTATCTCGGCGAAAACGAGAAAGGTGGAACTCGCCGAAGACGACATTGAAGGGATTCAAGTTCTCTACGGTTCTAACCCTAACTACACCGGCACACCCTCTACTTCATCACGAGAGAACGATTCCAGCGACGCTGTTCGCCACGTGCGGGCCACGTGCGGCGTGCTTTTCTCCTCTCTCTTCCTCTTCCTTGGATTTGTATTGCTCGTCTGATTTTTCTCTTGTTAGTTTTGTACAGAGGAGTGCGCTTGTTATACGCACGGACATACATACGGATACGTGTATAGTGTTTCGTTGTCGTCCCGAGTACGTATGGTACTTTGTACAATGATTCATTAGTATTCTTCATTCTTTTTTTTTTTTGTGATAGTTTATTAAAGAATAATGATACACATCGAGTGTTAATGATTTTTTTTTGGATTCTATGTGTTTTCGGATTCTAAGAGTTAATGAATCTAACATGCGGCATTGCATTCTATATTCGAAAATCACTTACCTTATTCTCTATCATGAATATGTGTGTTCTCTAAATTAGATTTGAGTGTTTGGATTTTCCACTTTATCTCTTGTTGAAGTTTATTCAATTTTCCTTTTATTTATTGTAATCCTCTGAGTGGAAAATATATTTTTACATAGCTAGTTAAAAATAGTACTTTTTTTAAATAAAGAAAAAATTCTTAAAAATATTCAGTTATTTTCTAAACAAAACAGACGAATATTCATTAAGATTACCTTAAAGTTGATGAAAAAGGAAAAATTCACACTAATTGCAAAATAAGATCGATTTTGCGTTTCAAAAAAGGTTAATTTTGTGTCCCAAAAGATAGGAACACTAACAACATAAACACAAAAGCAATAGTATTAGCTACAATTAATGGATAATAAAAACTCCTGAAGAAGTATGAAGTGGTGTGAAACCAAAACTTTGATTATTTCTGGGTGTTTGGAGGCAAATCAATAACGAGTTCAATTGAATGATAAAAGTAAATAGTCTATTATCCTGGGAGTAAGTGATGAATCCAAAACATATAATTTGTTTGATTCGTTCAACAGGTAAGTGATAAGGTAAGTATTGATAAGCAAGGATGTAATATTTGAAAAACATAGAGGACGGATTTGGGAGCAAAATGAAGAATACCAATTGGATATTCTTTGTTGGGAAGAAGATGAAGAATATGCAAGTGACATCGAAGAACAATATGAGAATGTTGTGGATAGTAAAGATGATAGGGAAACTGAGGAAAAAAATAAAGAGAATGTTGTGGATAGTTCCATCAGCACTAATATTCTTTCTAAAAATTATGAGACTCCAATTGAAGGGAGGATTAGAAGGATAGGAGAGAGTCAGTTTGGATGATTAATTACGAAAGAGGAGAATGTCTATCAGATGATGTGGACCTGAATGTAAGGATGATCAGTGGACATGATCCAGTTTTATTCGAGGAAGTTATTAAGAGCAAGAAGTGGAGATATGCAATGATGAAAGAGATAAAATCTATAAAGAAAAACAAGACTTGGGAGTTGACTGATTTTCCAAGAGGAGTGAAGTTGAATGGAGTAAAATGGGTCTTCAAAACCAAATTTAAAGAGAATGGAGAAATAGTCAAGTTCAAAGCAAGACTAGTGGCAAAAGGGTATGCTCAACAATATGGACTATATGCCAGGTTGGAATGTTATTTTCAGTTAGATGTGAGGAGTGCCTCTCTACATGGTAAACTTAAAGGGGACATTTATGTGTAGGAACCCACCGATTTTGTGAAAAATGGCGAAGAAGGAAAAGTGTACAGATTAAATAAGGCATCATATGGCCTTAAGGAAGCACTGAGAGCTTGGTACAACAAGACAAATGCCTATTTTGATAGATGTCTTTGTGAACACACATTGGTTACAAAATACAAAGGAGGAAGGTAAAATTTTAATTGAGTCTTTATGTAGATGTCTTGATATATACTCGAAATGATTGAAGTATGTGTGATGAGTTTAGAAGATCTATGATGTTAGAATTTGATATGACCGATTTAGGAAGAGTGAGATATTATCTTGGAATTGAAATTATGCATAGTCAAGTAGAATTTTTGTATGTAAGAGGAAATATGCTCATTAAGTGTTATCATGGTTTGGTATGGAGAATTATAATGCAGTTAAAAATTCAATTGTTCCAGGCACAAAATTGTCAAAGGATGATGTAAGAACCAAAGTTGATGCAACTATGTTCAAACAAGTAGTTGGTAATCTTATGTATTTGGTTACTAGTTGGACATATTTAATGTATGGAGTAAGTTTAGTCAACATATTTATATCTAGTCCTACTGAATCTCATTGTTTTCCAACTAAACAAATATTGAGCTACTCGAAAGGAACAACTAAACTAGACATCTACTACAAGAAAAACATAAACACAAATCTTGTAGCATACACTTATAATGACTTTGTTGGGACATTAAATGATCGAAGAAACGCTTATGGTTTTATGTTTTTGCTTGGTTTTGGAGTAGTTTCATGGTCCTTAAAGAAATAAATAGTAGTATCATTGTCCACCAATGAAGTTGAGCATATAGTTGCTGCCTCATGTGCATGTTAGTGTATTGGGATTCAAAGGGTGTTGGAGAAACTAAGTTTTAAAGAATAGAAGAAAACATTGATTCTATGTGTCAACAATTCCACTATACAACTATTTAAGAATCCATTTTTTCATGGGAGGAGCAAACACATTGACATTAAATAAATGTTTTAAAGAAACTTAGTGAAAATGAAATTAGTAAGTTAAATTACTACAGTTCATAGATTCAAGTTACTGATATCATGACCAAGCCCCTCAAAAAAATTGAACAATTCTTAAAACTTTACAAAATGTTGTCCATAACGGAATCATCAGAATTAAACTCAACTTTCTTGCATTTAGTTTAAGGGAGAGAATGTTAACAAATACAAATTTAGTTTATGTTTCGAATTTAATCAAATAAGTAAAGTATGTTTACTATTTCAAATAAGTTGGTCAGTTATTGACCTATTTTCTAGGGATATGGAGCTAAAATTTAGCGTATATTTTTAGGAAACCACCCATTATTCTATGCATGAAATTAGTGGGTGCAGATGATGTTTTTTTTTGTGTGCATACGACTATATATGCTAAATTGCATTTTGAATTCAATAAAACTAAGGTACAAAAGAACAAAAAATCTTACTATCAAGGTTATCAAACCCTAGGGTTAACTCATAAACCCTTATGAGTTAAGAGTCCACTGAAGGGTCACAAGTTGACTCGTGAGTAGACTCGTGTTTGAGTAAACTCACACTAGACTCGGTTAAACTCGGTGCAAACTCGCGAGTTTGAAGCCTAGTCACCGAGTTTTGAAAAAAAAGCCCAAAACGAATCTGAGAGTTGTGTTTCATTAATGTTAGCTTAAGATTTAGGGTTTCTTTACCTGGTTCACACTGTTCACGTTCTCATCTTCATCACCGCGAGTCATCGTTGTCCTATCCTCGTTATGTCGCACACCGCCTCGTCTCGCCGCATGCCTCACAAATTTCATGGGGCTCTTTTTTTAAGGTTGGGAAATTAGGAAAGATTGAGTTTAGGGTTAGAGATTTTTGAATTGGGTTGGGGATTTTTAATTGGGTTGGGGCTTTTTAGCTAATTGGGTTAAGGCTATTTTTATGTTGGTTTTAGGGATTTTTTGGCAGATTGAGTTTTTCTTTTAGATTTTTGGCAAATTGGTTGGGGATCTTTTTTTATTTAGTGGGATTAATTTTTTTTATTAATTTTTTTGTACGAAGTAGACTCTTGCAGACCTCTCACGAGTCTGAGTAGATTCTGGAGTTTGATAACCTTGCTTACTATTGTGTTCAACATAGCACACCTAAAATAAAGACTCAAAATCAATGGTGAAATTTGCAGTATATCAATAGGAGAGAAGCTTTAATGTGGAGAAAATTGCAGGGGTGCCGGTATGGAAAGGTACGTACAAAGAGTCTTCAATCAAAACATTACATGTGGACTATTAAGAATCGATGTCCTTTGGAATCGGTGACGGGGACAGGGAAAAGGGATTAGAAGAAGCAAGCATAGACGAAACATTGGTGAACATGGTCAGAGCATATACAAAAGGTGACAACAATTGCATAAGTTTAAATGGTGGTAAAACGAGAAACGTTGACCCAACAAAATTGGGACTATATATGACACAAGTAGAACCAACCTAATTTTCCAACCATGTTGTTGATGCTTTTGTAACGGGTAGTCTTGGATTAGTGGCCCAACAGAAAATTCAAACAAATAACATCCAATAAAATCAATCGAGCCAATCTAGCGCACAAACAGAGGGATGGGAATCGAGGTGTGAGAGTTGTAGGAGAAGGAACTCAACAAGAAACAATGGAGGAGAGGCTACATAAAGGAAACATTGTCATGGAAGACAATAATACTATCCAGGAAGATAAAGGAATCACGCTAATCGAGAGAATGAGGGTGATTTAAGAAGATTCAAAGAATAGGCTAGAATGTGGAAGGGGAAAACAAGTGTAAAGAAAAAGGAAAAAGGGTCAATAATGTTGGAAGGAGAGGGGTGCATCAGATGCACTTGGGAAAGAAAAGATATTTGAGAGAATTAAATACAAAAAGAAAGAGTTGAAATAATATTCATACAAGAAAAGAAAATGGAGGAAGTTAAGAGTGAAGTGTGTTATAACATGTGGGTTCAAAATGATATAGATGGGTTTTAATCCTGTAGAAGGAGTTGACACTCGTGGTGTAGGAGAGGGAGTTGTCAGTGTCTTGCTTTTTAGTCTTTTAGAAGGACATCGATGAAGAAGTGAAGGATTAGGGTACTATGAGAGACTAAGCAAGACTGGAAAGGATACTCTGTCAGCAAAGGAATCCGTATGCTGATGCAAATTGGCTACTGGTTTTCGATTCCAGCAAGGATCCAAGAGTGGCGGCTCAAAACTGCTTTAATTGCTTAGATAATAGGTAGGAAGTTTTGGAGGAAGGGTTGCCCCGATAGCTCCTGTTGGATGCTTTTGGTCTGGAGAACACATAACCATGCTTTTGTGGTTCTATGGACAATGAGTACATTGATCCTGAAGTGTCTTGAAGCCAGTTGAATGTCTATGACAACATGGAGGGTTCTTTCTTATGGTGGGTTTGGTGTTTTAAAAGCTGCAGATTGCAAATCCTAAAGTAGATAATTAGTGGCAGGGTGGTTGTTGGTGTAGGGTCTCTTTGTTTTTTTGCAGTAAACAACTTTTTTCTACTGCTTATGGAGTGTTTTTGTTGTTTGGTGACCACTTTTCTAGTCTATGTTTTATGTAAAAGGGTTGGGATACCCTTATTGTATCCCTTTTAATTTAATTTCATTCTTTGTTGATAAAAAAAAAGGAGTTGACACTAGTGCAAAAAGAGGGTTTTACGACGTGTATAGACACCAATTTAAGTGAAAGCATCGTCTACAAAAACACGATGACAATTTTGAAAATAAGATCAACATATAGACTATGGTTCTAATTATAATCGTCGTCTATTTGAAAACAGAGCACATAGACTACGATTTGGTGGGCATGGCCAATATGAACTATAGTTTTTTAGGCAATGGGCACCTATACATTTGTTTACCATATAGACTATGGTTATTAGGTCATAATTGTCGTCTATATGCTTTTTTATTTCCCACTCTGAGCATTTTCTTCTTTGCGCTTTCTTCTTCATTGTTTTTATTATTGTTTTCTCTATGACCTCTCCTTGTTGTTATTGCTCTCATTCCTTGTAATGTGCTTTTTTTATGTTGTTCTTCATATTTTTGTGTGCTTTCTTGATGAGACTTTCTCCATTTTTAATGTTGAACGAGTGAGTTTCCAAGTTTGAAATTGTTGCTCGTGTTCTCCTCGTTGTCATTGCTTGTGTTCTCCTCTTCGTCACTGTTGTGCGTCACCGCTGAAACTCTTGAACTCCTCCACAACTTCTGTTCCTTCATCACAACCTCTATCTGCCATCTTAAGTTTCCATAACACGAAGACGTTCTCTCGAGAATTTCTCGATATCAAATTTGGTGGTCATTTCTTTTTCTTCTTGACTTTCTTTTCTTTTCTCCACAAACGATATCAATTGTTGGGTTATCAATAATAAGAAAGCAAGAAAAATAAGAATGAGTTTGAAGAAAACATTTTAGTGTCACCCATGCTATATGATTGGTTTTATACATAATTGTCACCTATAGTGGTCTAATAGACTATGGTTGTGTGGCCGTCGTCTATAATTCAAAATTATAGACAATGAGTGCATAGACTACCACTCTAAACCGTTGTTAAGGCCTTAAACCGTTGTTAAGGCCTTTAAAAGCTATTGTCTAAAGAAATTTTTACAGTAGTGTGGGGGAATGCTTAATATTTGGAATGAAAGTACTTAAGTAGTGTGGGGAATGCTTAATATTTGGAATGAAAGTACTTTTAAGTAAAGAAAATGTTATGAAGGGAAAAGGGTTCTAAATAATTATAAGAAAACATAGAAAAAGCAATGTTCATTTGGCTATATGGAATGTTTACTCACCTTGTAATATAATTGAGAAGGAAATAATGTGGGATGAGATAAATCTTATAAAACAGGGAAGTGGGAAATTAATGTGTCGATTAGTAGGGGACTTTAATGTTGTTAGAAAATCTAATGAGAGGAAATGAATGACTAGGGAAAATACTAATAGTAGGGAGATGTTATGGTTTAATTTATTCATAGAAAGAATGGATCTAGTAGACATTCCTTTAGTAGGAAGAAAATACGCATGCTATAAAAGTGATGGGTTATGCAAAAGTAGAATAGATAGAATCATGTTATCCAAATAATGGTTGGATATGTGGCTTAACCCATTTAGGCTCATAATTTTAATGACTTAGTTTATGGTTGTGGTTTGTAAGCACTAAGGGCAACAGGGATATAAAAAAATGGAAGGAGAAGCCGAAACATGTAAAATGGGGGTTGAAAAAGTGGAATAGAAAGGTTTTTGAGAACATGAAAAGTTGTAAGTAGGAAGTAATCAATAACATGAGGGAGTTAGATGTAAAGGGTGATATTAGTGAACTAGGTAGTGATGAGAAATTTCAGAGAAAAGATCTATTGGCAGGACTTAGGTTATTGAATCAGAATCAAGAAGCCTTGGACAATCAAAAGGCTAAGGTTAAACGGCTGCAGTTAGGACATAAAAATTCAAAGTATTTCCATTCCATAATTAAATGGAGGAGAACTCGTGATGCTATAAATGGGTTAAGAATGAATGAGAATTGGTGCGAGGATCCTGTAATAGTCAAGAATGAAGCCCAAAGGATTAATGTTTCCTTTCTACAATTCACGGATGACAATTTGTTCTTATGTGAAGCGAATCTAAACAAATGTCATAACCATAAAGAGTATTCTCAGGTGTTTTGAGTTGGCTTTTGGACTAAAAGTCAACTTTCATAAGACCAGAATTGGGGGTATTGGGTTACAAGAAGGTGAGTTGGAGAGATTCTCTAGTCAATAATAAGATCACGACTATTCAATTCAAATACTTAGATCTATAGGTAACGGGAAATAAAAAAACAAGTCAGTTTCTGGGAGTCAGTGATTAGTAAGTTCAATACCCCTGTATTGCCTCTTCTTCAAGATACCAACAAAGATGGAAAAGCAAATAAAAAAAATCCAAATAAATTTTCAATGGGAATAGAGGCATGAAACTAGGAAGATATCATGGGTAAATTCTTTAAGATACCAACAAAGGTGGAAAACAGATAAAAAAATATCCAAATAAATTTTCAATGGGAATAGAGGCCCGAAGCTAGGAAGATATCATAGGTAAATTCTTCAAGATACCAACAAAGATGGAAAAACAGATAAAAAAAATCCAAATAAATTTTCAATGGAAATAGAGGCATGAAACTAGGAAAATATCATAGGTAAATTGAGATGACATTTACAAGGAAAAAGACATGGGGGTATGGCAATTAAAAATCTAAAAGTGTTCAATTTAGCTTTGCTTGCTAAGTGCAAATTGAGGATGGGATCGGAGGCAAAGGTCCTGTGGAAAGAAATTATTGAATCCAAATATAGTGGGTGGAGAAACATAAGTAAAGGAATAATAGTAAAATGTCAAGGATATAGACAAAACCAAGAATGGAAATTGGTTTCATGATAATACAGCTCTGGTTATGGGAAATAGGGAAGACATAGGTTTCTGGGAAGATAATTGATTAGGGGAAAAATCGATCAAGGAATTATGGCTTGACAAACTATGAAGGTTTGTGGAGTTGGATTTTGGATAGTCCATTTCAACCAATTTGGAACAGTACTACTTAGTTCCGAAGGGAATATCATATGAAAGGGAGTGTGGGTTGAGGAACTTGCATCCTAAATTGCAATTCTATACTCTGATAAATCCACTGACATGCATAAAAATGCTTGGTTAGGGGGAGACGTATCAGCTAGTAAACTGATTAGGTAGCATTTGAGTAAAACTGAAAACCTGTATGTCATAAATAACTGCTGTGTGTAGATGGCTAGAGAAAGGGTGTGTGCAGGAATACAGGGGAGGGGATGCAGAAAATGGGCCAAAACACTCATGTTGCAGGAACAACAACCATGTAGGAATAAACTCACAACTTGCCATAACTTTACAGAAACTGGTTCCTGAGTACATTATTATGGTGTGCATTGAGTAGGATGCAATATGACAAGTTTGGTTGCGTGGGATCCTAGTTATGTAGATCTATAAGAAAATGATAAAAAATATAAGAAGAAGAGATGTTTTCATGTGTATGGTTACATCATTTCGTGTATAGAAAATATATAGGGAGTTTCTCTCTCCTAATATATAAGGATCTTCATCATTTTCTTATATGGTATCAGAGTCATTTTGAATTTATCTTAACAAATATTTGTTGGGTTTATCATGCCACCATCCATAATATATATCTCCATGCACATGCACGAGTTGGTAGTCTCGGCGTGAGGGTGTGTTGGAGATCCCACATCAACTAGAAATTAAAACATTTCGTAGTATTATAAACTTTATCTCATTAAACCGATTTTATGAAATTGAGTTATACTAAAGTTCGTTTCGTAATATATATGCTCCATATAACGGTTTATTAGTTCAGAGACGCATAATAACCATCTTGGTATGGGAGACATTTTAACAGAACATAGCTGAAGCTGAATACAGGGTTAATCTTAACATAAGCAATGCGATCAGGTAAATTTCATTACTTTGCTCCTGATATTCGGTAACCTGCACATTTCACTCACTACTATAAATAAGTCTACACTTTCATACCAACTAAAAATAAATATTTCGATTAAGCTTTTGAACAGAACATCGATACTATTTTGTAAAAAATACATGAATAAAAGAAATAATAAGTTAAAAAGATAAAAAAAAAAAAATGTTTGACCTGTGGGCGATTGATATGAAATTTCGTATTCGTAATATTTAGAATTTCTAAATTAAAATGGATGAAACTTATGAAGAAGTCAATCCTGATGTTTCCTACTGATTGCATCCTGTTTCCAGGCAAATACATATTTTGGTGTATTTTTTTCAAACAAACTTTATCGTAACATGTCAATCCTTATTTATTTTAAAACTACTCTTCTGATACACCTTCTCAAGTATAAATATTATTTTTTAGAAAAATATTTATTTCACACTCTTTTATAAAATTAGATTTTACTTAATAACTCGCTTTAAAAATATAATAATATATATTAGAATTTTAAATTAAAAATTAAAAATTAAAGTTAATATTATTAGAATTATTCAAATATATTAAGTGATTGTTTTTTTTTAATAAAGTTTTATGTTAGGTACTCTCATTACATGAAAAATATTATTTAAAAACAGAAAAAAATAAACAAATATAAAAAGACTATACCAAAATTGACACATAATATATAAGAAAGAATCACAAATTAAACGGAAATAGATTTTTAACCCCTATTAATAGAACCCCAAAGATAAGAGTGTCTTTTTATCTGGGGTCACGGTCACCCTATTTTTGAAGATAACGATTGAGTATCCCATTTTCATTCTGATAAAAAATCCACACCCTTGTGCTCCGAAAGAAAAATAATATTTTGACATAATAAACAAGTTCTACTTTACGACACTTATTTCTAATAAAATATTACAATAAAATAATAATTCATAGTCAACGTATAATGATTCCACTAGGAAGTTTCCAATTAGCTTCATTGCAAAATATAAGCAATATTTTAGCATCCAGTCAAAACAGGTTCATTCATATTTTCCGAAGCAGATCTTTATCAACTGCCTAAGGTATGCGATTATCACCCATCACAGAGTTCTTATAAATTCTGGTTTGGCTCACATCCTCTCTCAGACCAAGCAGGCATATTAGCTATTTCCTAAGAGAAAACATGAGATTAAGAGTACTAAGAAGCTTTCTGTTCATTTTAACACTCTCTTCTCTATTTGTCGATGTATCTGTCTCAATATCTTTTCCACCAGCCGTTGGATTGCAAATAGCAAGACAATTCCCGTTGTGGCTTAGATTCATCAGATCGAGTAAATTGTTGTCCAGCTTCTGGAACAAACTCAAGTCATTCTTCACGTTCAAGGAGCTAAAACTTGGAGACATAGCTAAGGGTTTGTCTAATGTCAAAGACTATTTAGACCTCTTCGGCTACTTAAACTCCACTTCACACTCAAACTTCAGCGACTACTTCACACTCGATCTCCAATCCGCAATAATCAAGTACCAGAAAAATTTCAATCTCAACGTCACGGGGAAGCTCGACCGAAACACCTATAACGTGATATCACGGCCACGATGCGGTGTTCCCGACGTAGTCAACGGCACCACCACGATGAACTTGGGCGCATCCAACACGACGTCGTTTAAACCATGGTGGAAAGAGGGGAAGAGAGAACTGACCTACGCTTTTCACCCTGAGAACAACGTCACTAACGGCGTTAGGCTTCTGTTCCGAGATGCCTTCGACCGGTGGTCGAATGTCACGTTGTTGAAGTTCACGGAGACGACGAGGTTCAATGGTTCTGATGTGAAGATAGCGTTTGTGGTGTTCGATGGAAAAGGTGGAGCGGTGGGGGTTACGGACACGGACTATAGTGAGCATGTGGGGAACGTGTATTTGGACTCAGAGGAGGAGTGGGTGGTGCTTGGTGAGAACGAAGATGGTGACGTGGACTTGGAATCTGTGGTGATGCACCTGGTGGGTCACGTGCTAGGGTTAGGGCATTCCTCTGTGGAGGAGGCTGTTATGTACCCTATCGTGTCGAAGGAGAAGACTGAGTTTGCGTTGGATGACTTGCAGAGGATTCATCAAATATATGGTGTGAACTCTAAATAAAAGCGTTGCATGAGAACTTTCATGGCTTTAGGTTTTGTGCAGTATCATACTTGTCTAATTGTTGAAATGATTTACATAAAATTGAAAAAAGATAGAAGTCCTTTAAAATACAAACATGCATTCAATATCTATTAAAACAATATTTTTCTTTTAATTAAATATTAAACAATAACATAATATATTACAAGTAGCATTATTAGTGCCAACACAATTTATCAGTATAAAATTATCGAGAGTTTGTGTTTGAAAGAAAAAACGAAAACTTTATGTAGCATAGGATTTGTAATCTGTATCCCTCAAAAAGTTTATTCAATTACAAGCAAGAAGAAGCTATTAAAAAGAAAAAGAAACGGATGTGATAAGTTGTAAGTTAGGTAACCGGCAACCGCTAAAAAAATAAAAATAATTATAAATAATAATTATAATATCCTCTCCTCAAGATGGATAACTCATTATTCCATACTTGGAAATGATGATTTTAAAATTAGTATAATACAAAGGTTTGGTGAAGATATATGTTGGTTGATCACAAGATTGAATGGGAAGAAGATGAAAAAGTTCAACATTTAGCTTCTCTCGGACAACGCGACATCGATGTCAATATGCTTGGTTCTTTTATGAAAAATTGGATTGAAAGTTATGTGATGGGCAGCTTGATTGTCACCGTATAAAACTGTGGTAGCATAAGACCAGTAGATTTTTGACAAACCTGATTGAAAAAGAAGGCTACGTGTGACATTCATGATATGCTGGTGTTTTCTTTCAGCAACAACATTTTATTGGGGAGTTGCAACACAAGTTATTTCATGCAGAATGTCATATTTCTCATACAATTCATTACAATCAAATTCTTTTCCATTATTATTTCTAATAGTTTTGATGTTTCGATTAAACTAGTTTTTAACAAGAATAATAAAATTGTGTAACAAGTTTCTAGTTTCTCCTTTAGTTTTCATAAGAAAAATCCAAGAGTGCCTGGAAAAATCATCAACAATAGTAAGAAAGTATTTATAACCATGAATAGAGCTAACAACAATAGGTCCCCATATATCTATATGTATGAGATCAAAGGTGTTTAAAGAAGCAGTATCACTAATTTGAAAAGGTAGTTTATGTTGTTTAGCAAGGTAACATATATAACACAACTTATCAGAACTGGAATTAACATACGGAAAAGTTTTGCAAACTTGTTCAACAACATGTTTGGAAGGGTGACCTAATCTAAAATGCCATATGTCAACATCATATCCTTTAGAATTAAGAACATTACAATTCATCAAATATTTTCCCTCATGTATGTTAACAAGATCACGAAGACAATATAAACCTCTATGCATATCAACTTGACCAATCGTCTTGAATGTAGTATTGTCCTATATCTGATAGCTCTTATGAGAAAATATTAGTTTACAATTAGAATCACTAATCACCTTAGGCACAAAAATCAATTTAAACACAAAAATTTGGTATGTACAAAACATCATAAATGGTAAGATTATTATCAAATTGTATTGTTCCAGCATATATTCAAAAGTGACAGATGAATTATCAGGCAGTTTTATGAAAACAAGTTTAATTCATGGAAAGGAAAGAACAAACACGAACCCACAAAAAAGAAATAGAAGGATTAAGGGAGATGAACACAACGAAAACATAACAGGGTTCTTCAACCTACTCTGGATACCATGATGAAAACAGAGTTTGTGTTTGAAAGAAAAAAATGAAAACCTTATGTGGCAAAGGATTTGTAATTTGTATCCCTAAAAAAGTTTATTCTCATTGAATGTATTGAATCACCTTACAAGCAAACAGAGGAAGCTATTAAAAGAGAAAGAAACGAATCTGGTAAGTTAGGTAACCAACAACCGCTAAAAGGAATAAAAATAATTAAAAAAAATAATAATTACAATAAGGGATGTGACCTTCGATAATTATCGATATATCTATTTTCATCAACAAGCGTAGCCAACACAAGTACATGAAATGGGTGACAAGTGTGGTTGTTTGTCATTATCGACAAATCTAGTGTGGTAGGTAAATATTTTAATTGGTCGTGAGTTGTGTTGGCTTCGTATTATTATTTGTCGGTACTTTCATGTTATCAAGTTTATATTTTTGTCGATAATTCGTCGGTAACATAATAATTTTTAAATTGTCAATCTGCTTGCTAGATTTTTCACACATTTGGACAAATCAAACAATTTAACCTATGACAATTCCAAAAATCTCAAACAATTTCATATCAAACTTATCAATTTATGAAATGTATAAATGAAAAACATATTATTAATGAAGTTATAAAAGATCAAATAAATGTGCATCACAACCTAAAATGTAAAACTGAAGTAAGAAAATTGTACATATATCATTAAAGTTTTAAATATGAAATTTAGTTATGTGCATAATTAGGAAAGGATTGTGGTTGATATGGATTTTACACTTCTTGATTATTTTGTTGTTGTTGAGGGTCTTGTTGCTGAGGATGCTCCTATTATTGTGGGATTTGTGGATTTTGCTACACTTGACTGGAATGGTGCTATTGTAGAAGACTTTGAACATCAAGAGGGAGGAATTGCATAATTATACCAAATAGTGATTGAGAGGATTGAAAGTAACGGTTTAATCGTTCATTCGCCTGCTTGCTGAAAGTCATTGCCTAAGTTGAGAAATATCTTCAAAACTACGATAAAAAGTGAAGGTTGCTACTTAAAGATTTCATTTCTACCTTTATAATTTGAAGCAAGTTGCCCAACTCTATAAACTCTTCCTTTTCTTTTTCCACCAATTGTCTCAACCCAACACTGAGTCCTAATCATCTCCTCTTGTGTAGGTTCAACATGGTTAACTTCTTCTAATTCATCAGCACAAAACTCAACATTAGTTCTAGCTTGTGAAAGTCTAGTCTCAAAGCCTTCCTGTTAATAACAAATGAAGAATTATTAAATGTATGTACAAGTTTAAGGATAAAAAAATGTTAAGATACATAAAAGGCTTACATGCACATCTTCCTAGTTCTTTCATCGACAAATTGACTAGTATCCTTCTAGATATAGGTTTATTGAAAGATCTCATAAACCAACACAAACTGTCTTAGCTTTTGTGCCTACAAGACATGAACAGTTATAAATGTCAAGATTTTAAAATTTTTGTATAACATATTTCAATCAAACAAGAAAAATTCAGAAACCCTAACATTTGTACAAATAATGTAATAGAATGACACGTACATTTCTTATTGGAGTAGGCGAGGCAACACGACCATAGTTTGGTGGCAGCTGTTTTATGACTTCGTGGTGAGCACAATTTGGTGGTGTGTTGTGCAACAATTTCACTACAACAGGGTGAGTATTTAGGAATGGAGAAGGCGAAGAAGAAGATGTTTTGATGATGGATTGGGTGAGCTAGCGAAGAGAAGATCGAAGAGATGAACGAATAAAAAAAGCATTAGTTTAATTTTACTCATAAGTTATATGAAGTGAAATATAAAAGTCAATGTTAATCTCTGAATTTAGTGAAAAAATTTACAATTTACCAACAACTGAGATTCCATGGGCATAACCGAAAGATAGGCACACTCGAAGAACAAAAACCCAAAGCTTGTGTCTCCCTGCTTGGAGTTGATGAATCTAGCTGACGAATAAGCTCATGCGAAGAACAAAAGAACCCAAAGTTGGTGTATCCCTGTTTGGCACTAAAATTGTGTCTCCCGTATAAACACACCCGAAGAAAAAAAAACAAAAGCTTGTGTCTCCCGTATTTGGCACTGGAATTATTGATGATGAATTTTACCGAAAGATAAACATCCATGGACATTACCAACAAATTTTGACAATAGATAAACTCGCCTGAAGAACAATAAACCCAAAGTTGGTGTGCCTCTCTAGTTGGCGCTAAAATTACCAACGAATAAACGCATAATTGATCAAATCTTCCACTGTTAATATTTGACAAATATCCGTTGATAATTACATTTTACTAATGAATTTGGAACCATGTATTTTTATTCGTCGATAAAATCATATGTTTTATAGTGAACCAACAATGCAAGATTGATTGAATGTTATTGAAAGACTGAAAGTACTTGGATTTAGCATTAGAAAGATCTAAAACATTAAGTGGAAGAAGATCTTAAGCATTAAGCATGTTGAATTATGATATGCACATTATGACAACTAGTGTATGTTAAATGTTGTTATTAATGGTTATTTGAAACTCTAAGCTCATTAATATACATGTTTATGAAATATAGGTTTTCCACTTTATGTGCATGCATGCAAATTATGATGTGGAAAACCAATTAAGTTATTGTTGATGAAAACGACATTATGTTTGAATTCATTATGAACTTCTCATTGTAAAGTCATATTAAGGAGCAAGAATGATATAATAGTACATGGAAGGAAATGTGTTGATTAAATGACATGTAACCATCATGACTTTTATTATTTTTGTATCCTTAGTTTTGATTGATGATAGAACCAAATTATGTAAGGACTTTTAATGAACATTATGATTTATGTAATTATTTAAATCCTAAAGTATTAAAGTTCCACACGAGTCAAGTGGGAGAATGTTAGAAAATTATGTAAATTAACATTATAATATGACTCATGTGAAATATATTTTGGGCCTTGGGCTTGAATGTGATTTAATAATATAAAAGAGCCTATTAGTTAATTTGAGAGGTTATATATATCTTATGATACCTGATGAAAACCTAATATGATGGAGATTGGGAAACATAAAAGGAAATACGGTTTTGTCTCCACAAATGATGTTGTCTCACTATTGGCATCAAGAAAGGGTGTAACAAGAACATAATTGCCAAGAGATAAATTGAGAAGAGGAGATTAAAGAAACTGCTCATATAGATATTCTCGTAAATCAAGGTAAATGTCTATGTATATTATAATTGAATGTATGGAGTGTGAGAATCATATATTATAAAATCCTTATGATGTATATTATTGTTCAATATTATACGCTTTAATTTTACATCTTAAACCTTTGGTGATAAACCAACAAGAGTTCTAAATATTCGTATTCACATTTTATGGATGGGAGATTAACAAAAACAAGGAGGAAAATCATTTGTCATGTCACCATGCATTCACAACTACTGTACTCCCATGTTTTTTTACTAATACTAATATTTTTACCTTTACAAAGGTTAGCTTGCATATAAATGACAAAAAGAAATTCTTCAACGATACATATAAATTCGTTGTCATCATCTAAGTTGACAATATAATAATAAATGAAGAATAAAACAAGAACAATGATGAAAAAAAATTGAGTAGCTATTTCCTAAAGCTCGGTTGATCGATTAAAGAGAACAACTCAATGCTAATGGAGTTTTATTTTGTAGTCTTCGATCCTTGAGCGAAGCACCAAACCCCAATCACACTACATTTCTGAAAATGAGAATTTGGAAAAATGAAAATCAATTTGAAAAATCAAATAGAACAAAACAAAAACCAATATCAAATAAAAAAAAAGCATAGTGAAGAAGAACCTCTATTTAGAGATAGAGATCGAAAAAGTTAAAGATCGTTTATAAGAAAAAGTGTTTATAAGAAAAAGTGTGTCTCCAAAAATGATTTTCTAGGACATGAGCAGGGGATATTATGTAGAAAAAGCTAGAAGTGTTTTGCCACTAAAACCAAAAAAAACAAAGAGGAAGTGAAAAAAATAAGGTGGAAATCCAATATTTAGACGTGGTTTGTTTAAGAACCTTTAGAAACTTATGCAATGTTTTAGGCAAGATTATAATAATCTCTAGTAAAAAAAACCTCTCTTGAAATTAAACTTTTTTTTGTAGTGTAGATAGACTACAAATTTTTTTTTTCTTTAACTAAATAATCATTTTAATTTATTAAAAATACTTAAAACTATGCTTAATTCTATTCTTTAAATTTTAATTTATTGAAAGAATTTTTTAATATATTAAAATCATTTAAACTCAGAATTTGTTTAAAATCCTTCTATTTTAATCAATTAATTTTAGAAGTAAATAAAATTGACATTAAAACTCCTTCATCTAAAAGAAAACTCATTGCTCACAGCCTCTGTTGTGAACGCGTAGTTCACTACCTCACTAGTTCCTTGTTGGGCCACTGTCCCACTTAAATTATATTGGGCCTCAGTCTATGACCGGTGTAGTTGACTAAGGCCCAGTACATTGGTTGACCCTCTACATATGATTCCTCAACATCCCACCCAAACTACGAGAACCAAATTGTCTTAACATTTATGAGCTTTTTTTTACTAAATTAGTGCAATTTAGTTCACAAATTTAAAAGAAATACAACATTAGATATATTATGGTTGAAACCACTATTTCAAATTATAAAAAAATTGCAAGCACGAGAATGGAAAAACTTCTGAAATTGTTTTTATATAAGTTTTTTTTTTAATTTTGCTTTTTTATTGAAATCATGCTTACATGCAAGATTTCAATTTTTTAATGGTTTTAAAAAAATCGTGCATGTAAACACATTTTTTTATTTAAATAATTTTTTTAATTTTTTAGAAAACATAACTTTTTTCTGTGAAATTATGTTAGTAACCACGATTTCCTTGAATTTTGTAATCAAACTCTATTTTTTATTTTTATTTATTTAGGAATTTTTTCTAGTTATTTGGAAAAATTAAAAATTTACATATGGATTTTAATTTTAAATAAATTATACCATTTATTTTAATTTTACAATTTTTGTAATGGTGTGATTGATTAATTAAATTAATGATATTAATTGAATTTAATTTGGAAAATAAAAAGCAATAAGTAAATCAATGGTTTGAATAAAAAATATTAAAAAGATGGATCATATACATAAATATTTGAAATAAAAAATCATTAATTCCCAACTAGAAAATAATTAAATAGAAACCAATTTTAAATATAAAAAATAATTAGTTATTATATTGACTAAATTAGATACTATTTTATAAACCAACAAAATTATTTGTATCTTAATTAGTTTCTATTTTTGATAAATAGTTTTTAGATTGGTATTTAATTAACTATCAATTAGTTAGATTTTAAAGTTGATAACTAATTAGGTACTAATTTAGAAATTATTTATAAATAATAGAAACTAATTTAGATACCAATAATTTGTTTAGTATCTAAAATATTATCTAATTTAGTCAATATAACAAGTAATTATTTTTTGTCTCTAAATTTAGTTTTATTTAATGATTTTCTTGTATAGCGGCTCAAATATCATAAATAACTTCAATGAATCTCGCACTATAACAACTTCATCTTACTCGTTGGACGCTAAATAAGGAAACGTGCCGTTATTCTTCTTTACATCTTGATGATTTCTGGAAACATATTAGGAACCTTTGTGATTAGTAGTGATTTAATATATTCAATTCTCACAGAAAATATATCATTTAATAACAATTTTTAATTTCTTATAATATCAAGTGAATTATGAATACATTTCATTCTTAGATATTAATTCAAAACACATAATCAATATATTTAAGTTTTGAAATAAATCTTTCATAGTTTCTCTTGAATATATTTATCAAAGTATATTTCGAAAACTCTTTTTAAGCACATATTTAAAATTTTAATCAAGTATAGTTGTGTTTTCACAAAATATCTTTTAAAAAGATATATCAATTAAGCTCATAATGTTTTTAGTATATTGGATAAAATGGTCACAAGATATATTCGTTAAAACTCATTAGAAACCATTATAAGGTTTTAATTCAAACAATGCATTTTGATCAAATATGATTGTATAACTTAGCACAATCAAAACATGTTTAAAATAATTAAATAGCACATGTAAAGTGAAATGATTAAGTATGAAAATTTTCCTGTCACATGTTCATCCAGCGCATGATCTTCGTCTGCTACGTTTATTTGATCATCGTCTAGTCTACATAAGGCTCATGCTTTCTTGCATGCAGCGTGGCACGTTAAAAACATCATCTAATGCAATTATCTTTAAGATCTATGGTGCTTAGACTTCGTCTAACATGTTGTATATGACTCTTACTACATTGAGTTCTTTGTAGACTTCTTCTACTTGTCTTGTAAAAACTTCGATTTGCTTCTTTACTTGTTTAGCACTTGTGTTTGAGTACTTCGTGTGCCACTTGTTTTGTTGGTTTTGCTGACCATGAGTAATTTACTTTACACATTTTGTTGGTGAATACTTCATCTATCACTTGGATCATTTGGTGCTCTCAATTGAGCTTATTTTTTAATAAGCACTTTGTTTGTCTGATAACTTCAACTGATGCTGCAATAATTTTTGTTGAAGTCTAGCAAGATCATGCGTTTGTGTTTTGTAATCTGGTTTGATTTGCTTAGTGGATTACCCAGTGGTATTCTGGGGACTGGATGTAGCTCTTGACTTAAGAGTGAACCAGTAAAAGCTGTTTGTGTGATTCTCTCTTACTCCGAACTCCTTTTAATTCTGTTTTATAGTTTATCTGATATAAACAACCGATTGTTTCGAAGAAACAATTGATTGTTTTTCTGTGTATTGTTGCATAAGTGCTTGAGTTCTTTGCTAACTTGATTCATGTTCTGGATTTATACAAAGAATTTCATTGAACCTGAAAAAGTTTTAAAAATTCCCTTTTAAACAATTCACCTCCCTCTTGTTTAAGGCCATATATTCTAACAATATCCTCTTTGTTAAGTTGGTCAAGGTTTAATGGGTCACTTGGAATACTCTGTCGAAATCCAAATTGACGCATAACTCTATCAACCTGATGAAATTCAACCGTTGTGAAACATGAGAGGAACAACCGCCCGTGCAATTAGGGAAACCTCAATAGTGATCAAGCGTCTAACATAATCCACTCGATATGGAGTCCAAAAAAACTGTAAATAAATGTTTGAAACATCAATAATATGAAGTTCAAATGATATATGAAGTTCAAATGATATGTTAGTTTATATATTGGTCACAACCTCTTTAGCTTTAATGTAATCAAACATTGCTCGTATTTGGGGAACAGTGGTTCCTTCTATGCGTGTTCTATGCATCCTCTGAGTCCACCTAACATAAGCAAATGAATATTAAGAACTTTGTTTTCTTGTCTCGAAAATTAATAAAAAAGTTCAACTTCAATGGTTGAAGTTGTGGACCATGTTAGGCGTTCCCATGCCCAACACTGTAAAAGCAGCGTGCAACCTCCAATATTATCTTGATAAAAGTCTATTCCGTGATCGAGCGCACGATACAGAGAAGCCAATACAGCTGACCCCCAACTATAATTCCTGGCGTTGTTCAAGTCAGCCAACAATAATAGATACATTAAATGTACCTTACTACCAGAAGAATCAGACATCAATAGACTCCCAATAAGTGTTAATATGTGGGCTCGAGCATGTTGAGCAATAACATCATCGGTTGCATGATGTGGCAGTTCCTGAAAAGTGTTGTTAAGCCAAGACAAATTAATTGCATTTCCTTTTACCACGGTAGAGGGTGGTATAAATTCGAGCAACTACTCACACAAAGATACTAAATCACCACTAGTAATTTCGGTGACAACCTCTCCATCAATAAGTAAAGCCAATATTAATTCCACATCTTCCAAAGTAACAGTTGTTTCACCGAGAGGAAAGTGAAAGGTATGAGTCTTCGTTCTTCACCTTTCCACTAATGTTGTAAGTAGTACGTGGTTGAAGTCAATGTTTTTAAATTTTAACAAATTTCCAAAACTGGAATGATCAATTAACTGTTTGACTCTTCCAAATATGGCAACAATATGTGACACCTCAGTCGAATTTGTGCATGATTACTGATAGAGGAACCAATATAATTTCTGCATTACAATCTGAAGAAGTTGGATGGGAAGGAGACGACCTCGTTTATGTGTATTGCATATGCCATATCGCATCGAATTTCAACAAAAAAATTCAAAAATATTGAGCTCAAACGACAGTTGATTAACATGGGTAATGACATTCTTTACCTTCTCTCATACATAATTACGACCTTTTATCATTTAACTAATTTCATTTACTTTTTTATGACAACTTATGAGATGAAACAACCCACAATACATGCAAAACTATCAGTTATGCGATCTGAGTTCAAGCATTTTTCTGGATAGATCGCATACTGTTAGAGAAATGGACTCAAGCATACAATGGGGGAAAGAGGTATGGTCATATGACCACAAATCTAGCGGAATGCATTAACATCGTGCTTAAGGGACCTTGTTCCTTGCCAATTTCCGCTTTGATTAAGGCAACTTTCGAAAAAACAAAAACATGGTTTGTTGAACGAGCCTTCAAAATAGACACCATGTTACGCGCAAGTCATTATTATCCAAAATATATCACAACCTTACCTAGAAAAAATCAGCAAGATTCGGCTATGTATTTTGTATAAAGGTTTAATGCAAAAAATTCTGAATTTGATGTCTAAGAATTAACCACCCCCCAACATGGTCGACGACCTCAGTCATATACATTTAGATTAAATGATTTGTGGTGTGATTGTGGTCACTTCCAAGCTCTTCGACTTCCCTGTCGCCACGTTATTGTCGTTTGTTCCTCTTGTCATTTACAAATGATGACATTCATTGATCTAGTTACAACCTCCACACGATTAGAAAGGCATATCAAGTTGAATTTCATCCTGTTCGAAACGAGGATTATTGGTCTACTTATACCAGGCCAAATCATACTTGACCCCGACATTCGGGATGACCAATTACAACTCGTTTTTATAATGAAATGGATCAACCAATTCAGAACAAGCCAAAATGTTCTTACTGTCGCAATGAAGGTCACAACCAAGAAAATTGTCCATTTAGACAGTAGAGTCATCATTTGTAATGTTGTTCTCATCAAATATTTTAATATCATCTTCTTTTAATGACTTATATTAAATAATTTAATTTATTTTTTATATATTTATTTTACATAAATACATGTGTATTATTACTTTTTACATATTATATAATTTATACTTTCATATATTATATAATCTAAAAATGTATACATAAATCATATCACATTTTTTAAGTGTTTTTTTAACTTTAACAATATTTAAAAAATACTAAATATTTTTAATTTATCAAACAAATCATTTTTAACTCAATTTATTTAAAATTATTGTAAAAATTTCATTTTAATTCTTCAACTTTACATATAATTTTCTTAAATAAAATTAAATTAAATTTTAGTATTATTTATAAAATAATTTTTTTAACTATATATTTTTATTTTAAAAAATATTAATTATCATTTGTTTAAAACAAATCAACTAAACTTAACAACTGAATTTACAACTTTAATTAATTGAGATAAAATATATTAAATTGTCAATGCAGATTTTATTTAAAGTGAAGTTTATTTAATTGATATTGTTTACGCAACTTTAATCAAGTATTTTCAATTTTTTCAGAATTTGATCATTTACTTAAATCTCAAACAAAACTGCACTTGGTAAAATTTCCCAAAGAATCGCACAACTTAAACAAAAGACATTTTAGGGTGGCGAACACATTCGTCAATCTTATTTCAAAGAAAATTATTCCCAATAAGCTTATAATGAACAACACAACCAAACGTGGGAGTGCGACACATACGAGGAGACTTAATACATTAGAAGCAGATAAGCAAATCCCAGAGTCAAAGTGGTAATTGAAGGCACTCCCAAACACCCACCATCGCCAGAGCTGATGTTAGCATACTGTTTCTCAATGTTGTTCTTGTCAGAATTGGAAAGTTCTATCTTTCGTTGCTGTGATGGAAATACGTAAGGGTACATAACAGACTCATTCATGAAAGAGTGGTCAAATCCAAGTAAATGCCCTATCTCGTGTATCGCCACACTCTCCAAGTCCAGAATTCCATCCTCCCACGACAAGCTATCCTTTTCACTGGGCAGCGCCCAGTACATGTTCCTGTTCAGACGTATCTCCGCCGTCTTCTTGTTAGACGGAGGTTTCTCCCTTATAAAGCTTAAGCCAAACAAGTCGTCATTAACGCCTTGAGTGAAAGTGTAGAATCCTACCTTAATGTCCGCATCATCGTAGGTTGTCTCCGTGAAGTTAAAAAACCCTGTGGCATTCACCCACCGCGCGAATGCATCTCTGAACACTTTCGTGAAGGTTGCTGGGATTTCACTTGCCGGAAGAAAACCGTAAGTGAGGTTTCTCTTTTGGAACCACTGGTGACCGGCTTTTGGCAACGACACGTTGTTGGTGAAATTATAGCTGAAATCCATGTCGGGGACAGCGCATCGTGGTCGCGAGATTAGTTGAATGGTCTGGTTGTTTACGGTGCCGGTAACTTGGAGATGGAAAGAGCGTTGGAAGGTCTTGATGGCTGATACTGTTTGGAGGTCCCAATAATCGTCGAATGGCCCAGAGGATTGAAGGTAGCCAAAGTTAGAGAAGTAGTCTTTGATTCGGGACAAGCCTTTCATTGGTTGGTTTTGTTGTGGGGGAGAAAACTTTTGGCTGATAAAGTCATAGATTTCATTATCCCATTCTGGCTTGGGTGGTTTTTTTCCATTTATCCACTTCACGAGGGAGTTTTTAAAGGAAGAAAAACTAACCTGGGCGCAAAGGGATTGGTCTAGAAGGAGAAGGAACAACAATAGGAACGCAGAAAGGTTTGGCTTCATCTTCATAGATATAGATTCTCACTCGATTCCCTTCAGCTTCACTCTGTACTGGAGAGTTGAGGAATGACATAAAGACCTTCTCACTTCCACATGTTTTTATAAGCTCATCTTTTGACAACGGAGGATATTATAATTGAAAATAAAAATAATTTTTTGATAAAAATATAGACTTCAAATGAATATATGAAGTAATTTTAAAAGTTACTGATACATTGACACTCTTCACAGTTGATTAAATTTATTTTTAATATAAAGTATTATTAAAAAAAAATAGGGGTTTTCAAATGAAAAAATTTCATTGTTGAGAGTGTGAAAGAAAACTTTTTTCCAATTTTTATATAGAATGATGATACTTTGATATATTTACTTGACACCACTAAAAATTAAAATATTTATTTATTGTTTGATATAAAAACATAATATATATTATTAAAATTACTTATCAGTTGGTAGTATTTTTTTTAAAAAAATATAAAGGTAATTTTTATTTATTTTAAAATTACATTGTAACAAGTGGCAGTTGTAACTCACGCTTTTATATATAATATTTCACGTCCTCCAAAAAAAAGACGATTAAAATATGGATTTATTAAATTGTAAGTTGATATGGGTCTGATTTAGGGTTGTATGCGTTTAATTCGTACAAGGCAACCCGATATATTTGTATTTTTGCAGTGCATTTCAAAACCCGTGACCGCATTTCAAGAGGAGTCTAGTTGACACAGTTGCCTCACTTTAAGCCCACTTGACAACTGCTAAGATCGCCATTTATAATAATATTTTAATATGTTATGGGCTCGCAGCGTCTCTAACGCTGACACTGTATTATTTTTTTCCCATATTCACTTTACAATTATATATATTATTATTTTATTATCATATAATATTTTATAATGGTGTCAAGAAATATTTTTTCTTAAAATATGTTTTCCAGAAATACTAATCCCGTCGGAAAAACTAGTACTCTTTTAGTTTATATTCATTGATTTTAAAAAAAAAAAATAGATTTGTGGAAAAACAATTTATTTCGCTCACTCTAAAATTTGAAGCAAACGTGAAAAAAAATTACATATTTCTAATCTATAAAGAAACAATTTATTTTAAACTTTGAGATTTCTCTCAAGTCCATTGTGATTCAAAAGAGGTAACTTGTGATTCAAAAGAGGTAACTTGTGTGAAATGAAGTACAAACTCATTTTAAAGATCTACCCACAAAGTATATAATGCAAACATTAAGAGTGAGTGAGTTAGTAATTTATTCTTAATATTGTTAGATTACTACAATACTCAAAGCGTTTCAAGCTTCACCATATGTTCTATACTTGCAAATTGAATATATAGCGTAATTATTCTTTAATTATTTGACCTTATTTTCATTCCCTTGTGCAGGAACATGTGACTAATGCAGGAAACCAATGTATTTTACCAGCAACCATGTAGGACATAGCATGCATTAACTGAAAAATTTAATGTAAATATAGTTATAGTAATAAAAGAAATAAATAAATATCTAACTGAGATGTCAAGTTTCATAGTGATTCCTAGCATGATAGCTTTTATAAAAAATAAAAGAAATAAAAAAATATATAAAGAAAATATGAATTCTTATACTCACTGAATTTGATCTCCAAATGAATGTGACCTCATTCAAATGAATCACATAATAATTTAGTAAGCTTTGAGTCACGAAATGACACATGTGTATTATTCCCTGTAAGTGCGTTACTACACTTCCCCAATGCAGTCAAGGATAGATTGATAAATTTAACTTCTTTTAATGTATTGTCTTCACCTCCTCTTAAGTTAACAAAAACCGAAACGATTTCATTAAGCAACATAGATGTTGTACCACGTAAAACAATTAATCTTGATTGCATATTTTATTTTGACTATTAATAAATATTTTATCCTGATTACGTAAAACGAGGCCCTAGTTATTAAATATTCTATTATTTTATTTTGACTACTTAGCATATTTTTTTCTCCAAATTCCAAGAAGAAATAGAACTACATATGTTTTCATCTTGGATAATCAATATTTACCTTGAGTGTGAATTATATCAATCAACACTTAGAAACAATTTCATATCTTTTCAAAGCATTTATATATCACACTCTGAATCAAGTTGTCTTTCCGAGCAAGAATAAATATAACATTGAATGTTGTTATAATTGATAAGGTCATTTTATATATTTTTAAATTTACAGCATCTTAAATGTAAATATTAATAATTTTTGTTCCCAAAATTTTCTCTCACTATTTTCATTTAAGATTTATTTGTAATTATTCTCATTTATTAAATTGTGAAATAAATTATGCTGAATATTTTAATGTTAGTGAGTTTTGTTTTCCAGTTCAATATTTAGTTAATTTTTTATTTATTTTTGTTATATAAATTAAATTATTTTGCTTAAACTTATAGTTGAGTTTATCAAGATTTAAATAAATATTCAAAATATTATGAAAATATGGATTAAATATACAATAAATTTGGTTGATTTATTTAAGTTGAAATAATTTATACAAATATTAATTTAATGTAGTAAAAATATTAAAGTATAATTTATTATATTTATTAGTTCTAATGTAGTAAAATATATATTTAATTATATTTATAATCAAATTTTAAGTTAAGAATTAAAAAAAATACAAATATGTGTTGGCAAGACCGACGCAAAGTGTGTCAGTTGTTGCGTCGACATGAGCTAATGCAAAGTGAGTCAGTGCGTCGTTTTGTGTCAATCTCATTCGATACAAAGTGTGTGTCAGTTGTTGCGTTGGCTTGAACCGACAAAAAGTGTGTGAGTGTGTCATTTTGCATCAGTCTCAGCCGATGCAAAGTGTGTTAGTGTGTCATTTTGCATTGGTCTTAGCCGACGCAAAGCCTATACTATTGGTTGTATCATTTTGTGTTGGCATGAACCGATGCAAAGTTTTTAGTAAATATCGATTTTTCCTCCCTCGCCTTCAGTTTCCCACGATTTCTAAATTTACAAATTTACAAACCCTAATTTTCTATGTTCTTCTCCCTTGTTCACTCACTCCTCCCTCGTTGGTGCCTTCCTCCTCCCGTCGCTGCCATGTTTTATTGAGATCAGTATAATCTACACACATCTGCCACTTACCATTCAATTTTTTGACCATGACCACATTGGCCAACCATATGGTATAGTGATCCCTTCGAATAAAACCTGCTTTCATCAATTTTTCGGTTTTTCTCAAGCGGCCTTGTGCCGTTCCTCTCCCAATTTTTTTTATGGGCTATCGGTCTAGTCTCCTTATAGAAGAAAAGGCGGTGGGTAATGAAGTTGGGACTTACTTCTGGGTGCCTGTATCAAGAGTGTCTTTCTAGTGATTGTCCTTGTCTTCTTGGAGATTTACCGCGTGGTGATGTCATATACAACGGTCTAGTAGGTTCAACATTTAGGCTAGCAACATAACATTCTCTAGCAATTCTTTCGTCCATATGTACTGTCACAATATCCTCGGTTATGGAAGGCAACTTCATTACCAAATGTGGGGTGGAGGCGATAGCTTTCAAGTGGTTGATAGACGAACGTCCGAGTAATATGCTATACAAAGTATTTGCATTAACTACCATATACCTGATGTTTATGGTTTTACTGAGGAATCCTTCTTCTCCAAAGGTGGTGAATAAATCAATGTATCCTTTGGTATTGACTCGCTCACTTGAGAATCCGACAATCTACTCATCATAAGGCTGTATATTTGTTTATGGAATTCTCATCTTCTTGAAGGTCTTCCAAAAAATAATGTCAACCGAACTGCCTTGATCCACCAATACTTTAGTGATTGCAAATTATCTATTTCTATGGTGATTACCATAGGATCGTCTTGTGCTGGATCTATTGCAGTGAAATCATCATGCGTGAATGTTATTGGAGGTATCCTCTGTCACTTTTGATCAAAAGTGGAATGGATCGACTAGATAGCTCTGAGATGCTTTTTCCTGGCGGAATTAGAGCATCCGCCACCTGCAAAACCTCCAGCTATAAATTGACTTTTTCGTCAAGCACACCGATTGATAATGGACCGACAATAGTGTTGATGACCTTTCGGAATCTGCGTCTGGTTTGATTGTCCTTCAACGCTTGGCAGCCTTCGGTCGTGTGTGTTAGAATGGATGGCTTTAAACTAGAGGGGGGTGAATTGTTTAAAGAGGGTTTTCGCAAACTTTTAAGTCAAGAATGAAATTTCGTCAAGAAACAAATGATAAGAAATTCAGTTTGTCAAATCACAAAGCAAAAACAACAGCACCAGAAAAACAATCGGTTGTTTCGCAAAAACAATCGGTTGTTTATACCAATTTGCAAATATTAAAACTGAATTTAAAGAGATTAAGGATAGAGAGAATGAACACAAATGTTTATACTGGTTCACTCTAAACCCAGAGCTACATCCAGTCTTGTCAGAAACCACTGAGGAATTCCACTAAGCAATCAAACCTAGATCACTTACAACACAACCAAGAAAGTGACTTTGATCCCCTCAAGAGACACACTTCTCTTGGCCAACACACCAACACTAAGAATGTTGATCTTGATCCCCTCATGAACACACAACACTTCTCAGCAAACACACAACACTTCTCAGCAAACACACAAAGGTTTTTTTTCAACAGATACAAGGATTACACTTGTTACAGAAGCAAATCTGAAATCAATACAAGAGAAAATCCTATCTCACACTCTTTGATCAAACTCAATCTCTAAGCAATCTCAACTTTTCAAAAACTCAAAATTTGTGAAAAACTCAAATCTGTTTTTCTGTATATATCAAAGTTTGTTGTTTGTTATCAAATCTTAACAAACTATTAATTGGCTTTAAAGATTGGTCAAAGCATTAAAAACTGGAGCGTAAACAGTTAAAAAATCATTTAATGCTTAGTCAAAGCACAAAACAGTTTTTCTGTTATGGTACCAAAACAAACAATCGGTTGTTTCCACGAATCAATCAGTTGTTTTAGTTTTGACAACTCAACCATTTGAAAAACAATTTTCAACCTTTTCTAAAAGCATCTAAGTATAAAACAATCGGTTGTTTCGACAAAACAATCGATTGTTTTTCACTTAGTTTGAAAAACACTTTTCTTTTAAAAGATTGAGAATGCCTATGCTTTGGATTCAATCAAGAGTGGATTACAAAACTCAATCTACCCCAAATCTTATCTAAGACAACTCAGCAACAGCAAGCACAACCTTCAACATCCTTCAAAGGGTTTTGGATTCTTCAAAGCTTGAACGCCACTTGGTTCAACAATCTCCCCCTATTTGATGAAGGCAAATCCCTGATGCTTGTCTTGTACCTGATTGAATCTGAAGCAGTTCCTGCAAAGCACAGTTTTAAGCAAAGCATAAAACTTCTGATATTTGGTTAGCACACAAAAAATATAGAAATTCAGAACATAATATCAGAGTAAACAACAAACAAATATTAGAGCAAAAACCTATGAGGTTTCACTCATACAAACTGTTTTGCAGAAATAAAAACTAAAACCAAACACAACATACATCTCCCCTTATTTGTCTTCTCAAATAGACAAAAATAAGAGATGAAAAAAGATAATTGTTCTTAATACATCAGATTTAAAACAACAAAAGCAGAAAAAATAGAAAAAAACTGATACAACCATAAAAAACAATCGGTTGTTTCAATACATCAACCGATTGTTTTCTCTTCATTCATCATCATCAACATATTGAAGATCAAAGATCTGGTTCTGTACTGCCTCAATCTGTTCTAGGGTCATGAAACGTGCATCCATGCTGTCAAACCTATTATCAATCCTCTGGAAGTTGTTGACACATAGATCATGGAGATTCCTTTGATTCTCCACAAAGCTATCAAGCCTATTAACCATGAGTCTCTCAAAAGGAGACATGGTTTGCATTCTTTCTTCTTGATTTCCAGCACCAACACTAGGTCCAGCATCTTGATGTGCTTAAGGTAGATCTTCATGTTGAAAATCCATATCTGCAGCATGTTCATCTTGTTCATGATCAGCAGCAACACTAGTTGAGGCTCCAAAGTCACCATCTTTGCTAATCCATTTGCCACCTACTTTGGTGAAACCCATTTTACTGAGAGATCCATTGTTCAACTCTTGAGTTGACTTGACCAACTCAGATGTTTCATCCTCTAGGTTCACTTCAAAATAGAGCAGAAATTTAGAAACCAAAGACAACATATGGACAATGATAGTCACTTAACCTCATTGCCTTTTGCATGTGCTCTTTGATGATGTGTATCCAATTAATTTTGATCTTCTTCATAATGCAGAAGATGTAGACCAGATCCTCCTTTGTAAGCACTAAATGATTGCTCCCCCTTGGAGTTAGAATCCAAGTCACAATGAGGGCTAGCAACCTTTCATCATCCGAACAAGTCCTAACTTGTGCATTTTGGTTCTTCAAGTAGCTCTTGTAGTATTGAACTTTGTTGAAGTCCTCCACTACACCAAGGTTCCCCTTGTTAATTCTGAGGCCTGAGTACTTTATACCAGCTACAGCAGCCCACATATCATGTGTAATCACCATATCTACACCTTTTACATGAGAAACAAGGTTGTTTCCCTCAAACTTTAGATTTGTGTAGAAAACTCTCATCAAATCTGGATAGATATTGCCTTTCATCTCTAAGAAATTTCTGAGGGACTGATCTTTGAGGAGCTTTCTGACATTGTCCAGCTTTTGGCTTTTCAACCAATCAAAGCAAACAACTTTAGGGTTGTTTATCACTTTGGTGCTAGTCTCAAATCTATATCTCTCAATAAGATCATTATCATCAGAAAACCATCCTTCAAGCTTTCCTCCATACCTTACTGCTTTGGATTTGACTCTTCTTGAGGTGGGAGGAGTTGAGTCCATGATGGCAGAGAAGAAAACAAAGAAAAGCTCACACAATATTTTGCAAGAGATGTTGCAAGAGAAGTTGCAATTGGTTGTTCTCATGGAAGAGATCAACTACAACAGATTTTATAGCAATAACATAATCATAAAGCATTCAATGACATGAGTGGGTACCAAATTTTCAGAGAGAGAAGACTTGACCATGCCCTGCACAGAAAACGTCAGAAAAAGCAGAAAATTACATGGTCTTCACATGTGATCTTTGACTAGTCATAAAAGCTCTTGAATTTCCAAGATTTTGGAATATATTCCTTTATGACTGTTGTAACTTCTTTCTGAGCATAATCATCTTTCAACACAGGTTCATTGACCAAGGATTCTTTCTTTAAATTGATCTGCAATGGATAGAAATTCAAAAAAGAAATTAAATTGATTTCTTCGCAGTGTTGTCAGACTCAAAACAATCGGTTGTTTCGAGAAAACAATCGGTTGTTTTTCTGCAGTAGTAAAACTCATTTTGAATTTTTGAGCACAAGCAGAAAAAAATCAAAGCAGATGAAATTGAACACTTTAAAGAGGTTATACAAACATGTAAAATAAATTTAAAAACAGGAATTAAGAACAGAGATAAGGAAGGTCTTATCCTTTGTGTTGTTCTTTCAATGAGCCATGTGCTTTGTGATCAAGAAACCTTATTTTGACTGTTGAGGACTTTTGGACAGATGCAGAGCATTGATTCAACTTCAATGTTAGTCTTTTTCTTCCAAGAACTTGATCAGATGACTCAGTCCTTCACACTTCTTTAGATTTCCTACACAAACATGAGTTCAAGCAACAAGATTTGGCCCCTTCACAAATGTGGGTCCAATAGATTTCTTTTTCTCATTTGGAACCTCACATCCTTTAGGAGTCCATTTCATGTAGCCTCTAGGAACAAAAAACTTTCTTAATTTGCAAAATCTAACCGAATGGCCATTTTTTCATGCAATAAAAGCATGTAACAACCGGTTGTTTTACTAGCTTTCTTAAAAAAAAATTGAAAACTTATCTCGTTTGTTTTGTGGATTAAAACTTAAACCAGCCTTTCCAAAAACACAGCTTTGAGATGCCAAGACATTCTCAAAGTTAGATTTCCCTTTTGAAAGTTTGTCCACAGTGTCAACAAGATAATGCACATTTTTCTCAAGATTTTCACAATTTTCGCAAATGAGAGTGTCACACTTGCAAGAAGAATTTTTGAAATGATTTTCCAGATTTTTGAAATCATTTTTAGATTTTTCAATCTCATCTTCAAGTGATTTCACTCTCTTTTCCAGCCAGCTGTTAAGTTCTTTCAATCGGTTGTTTGAAAGCACCAATCGATTAGCTTCATCGTGAGTTTCTTGAAAAGCTTCAAGCAATTCACTATAATTTTGTTCATTTAAAGAAGCACATGAACCTACCTCACTTGAGCTACATGATTCATCATCATCTTCAGCAATCAAACAGATGTTTGCTTTCTCATCTTCACTTGATGAAGAGCTTGATGATGATACCTCATTCTCGCCCCAAGCTATGTAGGCTCTCTTTGTCTTGTCCTTCTTTTCCTTGTTGCTAGTCTTCTTCTCCTTGCTTTTATTTGGACAATTTGCCTTTATATGACCTTGCTCACCACAGCCAAAGCAGGTATAGTTATTGGAATTAAAATCATTGGATTTCTTGTTTCCATACCTATCTTTGTTGTTGTCCTTGTTGCGGTTCCTCTTCAAGAATTTGCTAAATTTTCTTGACAACAAGCTAAGGTTTTCCTCATCACTATCATCGCTGGACTCTTGTTTGCCTTTATGCTTAAAAGCTTTTAAGGCTATGCTTCTTACGTGCTTGTCTTCACTTTCTTGAACATTGTGTCGATTCATCTCTAACTCATGTTCCCTAAGCTTTCCAAACAAAGACGCCATACTCAAGGATGTTAGATCTTTAGATTCGGAAATAGCAGTTACCTTAGGTTGCCATGCTCTATCAAGACATTTCAAGATCTTGATGTTTAGCTCTTCCTTTTCAAAGGTCTTGTCAAAGCTCATGAGATGATTGATGATGTGCGTGAATCTTTTCTGCACTTCAGCAATTGTTTCACCTTTGAGCATTCTGAACATCTCATACTCTTGGATTAGAGTATGCTTCCTAGCTTTCTTCACCTCATTTGTACCTTCATGAGTTACCTCCAAGGTGTCCCACATTTCTTTTGATGATTTGCATTGAGAGACCCTGAAAAACTCATCTGAATTTAAAGCAGAGGTTATTATATTTTTGGCAATGCAATCGAATTTGGCGTTCTTGCTTTCTGAATCAGTCCATTAAGACCAAGGTTTTTCAATGACAGATCCATCTTTTTCAAACTTTGGGATAAAAGGACCATTTTCAATTGCATCCCAAATTCCTTTGTCAAGTGATTCCATAAAGATTTTCATTCTCACTTTCCAAAATTGGTAGTTCAAACCACAAAACAGAGGTGGTCTGTTGATTGAAGCACCTTCCCCAAAAGGTAGTCTATCAGCCATCAAAAACAGTTTTTAGGATCACACTTGAATAAATTTCAAGAACCAAGCTCTTGATGCCAATTGTTAGAATGGATGGCTTTAAACTAGAGGGGATGAATTGTTTAAAGAGGGTTTTCGCAAACTTTTAAGTCAAGAATGAAATTTCTTCAAGAAACAAATGATAAGAAATTCAGTTTGCCAAATCACAAAGCAAAAACAACAGCACCAGAAAAACAATCGGTTGTTTCGCAGAAACAATCGGTTGTTTATACCAGTTTGCAAATATTAAAACTGAATTTAAAGAGATTAAGGATAGAGAAAATGCATACAGATGTTTATATTGGTTCACTCTAAACCCAGAGCTACATCCAGTCTTCTCAGAAACCACTGAGGAATTCCAATAAGCAATCAAACCTAGATCACTTACAACACAACCAAGAAAGTGACCTTGATCCCCTCAAGACACACACTTCTCTTGGCTAACACACCAACACTAAGAATGTTGATCTTGATCCCCTCAAGAACACACATTACTTTTCAGCAAACACACAAAGGTTTTTGTTCAACAGATACAAGGATTACACTTGTTACAGAAGCAAATCTGAAATCAATACAAGAGAAAATCCTATATCACACTCTTTGAACAAACTCAATCTCTAAGCAATCTCAACTTTTCAAAAACTCAAAATCTGTGAAAAACTCAAATCTGTTTTTCTGTATATATCAAAGTTTGTTGTTTGTTATCAAATCTTACAAAACTATTAATTGGCTTTAAAGATTGGCAAAACATTAAAAACTGGAGCGTAAACAGTTTGAAAATCATTTAATGCTTAGTCAAAGCACAAAACAGATTTTTGTTATGGTACCAAAATAAACAATCGGTTATTTCCACGAATCAATCGGTTGTTTTAGTTTTGACAGCTCAACCATTTGAAAAACAGTTTTCAACCTTTTCTAAAAACATCTAAGTATAAAACAATTAGTTGTTTCGACAAAACAATCGGTTGTTTTTCACTTAGTTTGAAAAACACTTTTCTTTTAAAAGATTGAGAATGCCTATTCTTTGGATTCAAACAAGAGTGGATTACAAAACTCAATCTACCCCAGATCCTATCTAAGACAACTCAGCAACAACAAGCACAGCCTTCAACATCCTTCAAAGGGTTTTGGATTCTTCAAAGCTTGAACACCACTTGGTTCAACAGTGTGGCCATAATTGCGATGGTATTGACAACGCTTGGCGGTATCAGCATTTTGTGGGGTTTGTGTTGGCTTAAGGGCTGGAATTAGTTCAGTCTGTAAGGCTTCATATAGGACTCTTCCTCTCGGGACCGTAAGAGGCGTGTAGGGTTGGAACCGAGGGCCTCGGTTCTACCTGTACTAGTCGCTTCCCACAACTGTGGTTCAGTTTTTATTTTTATCCTTCCCTTTCTCCTTTTCAGAGGCTTCAACCTGTGCATTTCTGTGATAGTCAATGTGTTCCTCTATCTGCCTAAATTTAGTGGCCCACGTCCTTAGTTCTTCCAAGTTTTGCGATGGTCTCTCGATAAGGCTTTCAGTGTATCATCCCGGGCGGATGACCGAGACTAAGTGATGCATGGCTATCTCTGGATTTAAGTTTCTGATTCCCATGCAGACCTTGTGAAATCCATCCATGAACGTCCTCAAGGACTCTTCTCTTTCTTGTTTCACGTTGAGGAGGGACATGGATGAAGTGTGGTGAGGTCGACTTGTCGCATACTGTGTGGTAAACTTCGTTGTCAGGACTTTGAAGTTTGTCACATAATTGGGGGAAAGTCCGGTAAACCATCCGAGCAGACTCTCCTGGAGGGAGGTGGGAAAGACCTTTCACCACACTGCTTTGTTAGTTGTATACAGGGTCATTTGTGTCTTGAAAATATTTAGGTGCTCTTCTGGATCAGTAGAACTATCATAGAGTTTGATAGTTAGACCTCTCCATTTATTAGGGAGCAGTGCAACAATTATTTCGTCTGTAAATGGGTGGCCTTTCTGGTCTTTTTCGTCGTTGGGAACAACATCGTTCTTGGAACTTTGGTGAGTTTGATGCGTTTGAAGGGTGTGAGGCGTCTGGTGGGTTTGAGGGGTTGGTGGCACTGCTCTAGATTGGTGAGTTTGTGGTGGTAATGGTGTGTAGGATTGTTCTTCCCGTTCGGGTCCTTCCAGTCATTGTAGCAATTTTCTATTCTGTTCCTTTAGAAGGCATACCTCCTTTCTTGCCGGCACCTCTCTTCTTCTTGCCTACGTCGATCCTCTTCATGACGTAATTGATCTGTGATACCCTTTTGTCGCAATTCCTCCATTTGTGCTTGGAGTGCATGAATTATCGTTGTGTGTTCCTCTGCCATACGGTCGTTGTTCGCATTGTTTCTCGTTGACACCATTGTTGTTGTTAGGCTTCTTGTTGAAAATTAAAGAATACCTCGGCTCCACGGTGTGCGCCAATTGTAGCTATACGAAGTAGAGGAGCCTAGGTAACACCTTTCGTTGGGTACACAATTGCTGACGTGTCGGTAGCCTTTGAGTTTCTTCAAGCTTCCTTCTTCCGTTGTTGATGCTTTGCCGGTCGGGGTACCTGCGGTTGCACTGCGACGCTCAAGTCAGTACTATAATTTAAGTGTGTTCTGGTATAATGTCAAAAACGTACCTTACTTCTGTCTTGAGAGTTGTATTTGTAGGTTGCTTTGTGGACTTTGACCCTTATGGACCGAAAATAAGTTGCTAACTGATGTGAGTGTCAGTTGTTAACTAACATGTATAAAGGTTCCTAAAAATCAGGAAGCTTAATATTATGTTGTGATATTTCTCAGATTTTTAGGAGTGTGCCTTCACTTATTCAACCTTAAATGTAACTTTTTTTTATTATATTTAATATTAAGAGTTATGTCATGTAAAACGGGCAACTGATCGGTGTACACGACCGAGATCGGCTTGTCTAGTACCCTACCACTACATAAAGTGTATAAGATATAAACTTCAGCATGTCTCTCAAAATTTACTCTTCCTTGTTATTCAATTACATGACTTTCGTTTTATTATCAACAAAATAAGTTCAGTAAGAAAAATAAGGATACCCATAATTTCATTGTATTCGTGAATTCGATCATATACAGTTCTAACTTGTTTTCTCAGACTCTTAGAAGTATCTCATCAGTGTTAACCCTATTTGGATTCACTTCTGGTGTTGCAGCAGCTAATTAAACTTCCAAGACATAATTAAATTAAAAAAAAATATGAAAAGCTCTACTCATTTGGCTCTTTAAAAGTCATGGTTAATTAACACAATAAAATTAAGAAAGATTCAAACGATACAAATACACATCATTTAGATATTTGCAACATGCCCTACAAGGTAGAGAAAATAAAATTAAAATAATTGCAAACTCCTCCCCTACCTAATTATTTTGCATCTTTACTAAAACAGACAAACCCTAAATTTAAATACAATAGAGGGAGAGAGAGAGGTTTAAATTAAGGTAATTTCAAATACTCTCTCCCGCTAGATTTATTTTCACCTTTACTAAAACAGACAAACCCTAATTTTAAATCAACATACAAGTAAGGAATATTTAAATTAAAATCATTACAGTACAAATCTACTCTCCTGCCTTAATTATTTTCATCTCTATTAAAACAGCCAAACCCTAAATTCATATATCTCCCATCCCAGCTTCCTTAGAAGAGACAGCTAGTCTCAGTTCTAGATCCACATCATCGTCAAGCCCTACTACCGATACTTGTACGTTATGGTGGCGCGTACCTGGTGGCTCCGCCACAGGTGCTGTCCTGAACCGAGTTGCACCACCGAAAACAGAGGTTGGTGATGCTCCTTGTGAAACCACAAGAGATGTTACGGCTTGGAATATATGGTTTCTTTGATGTTCACGCATGTACTCAAATTGGGCCAACCTAGCCATTTGTCTTTCTCTTCTATGTGCATTCTGGTGGCCCCCCATTGCTTGCAAATTGTGAAATTTGCGATGGCAAAACGGGCACTGGATTTTCTTACCACCTTTGTCATCGTCATCGTTGCTAGCCCTGGAATGAAAACCAAATGGTTTCAACACTGAAGAAGAAGGAGAAGAAGAAGATTTGTTCTCTGAGGACGAACTCATGTCTGCTACAATACTATGTTTATATGAAGGAATATGTGTTAAATTAATTCTCTTTATTGCATACATGATGGCATATAAAGGGAGGAAAAAGCGATGATTGGTACTACATAAAGCATTTGTTGAACAAAAAGAAAAACTTGGAAAATCTGGGACTGTGGAAGTTGCAAGTTGCAATAATATCTTGACGTCTGGCGAGACTCGAAGTGGTTTCATTATTGTCCATTGTTCGAATGTGGGACAGATCGACCTAAAATCCAGGTCACGCAACAATACTTTCCTACAAGTCTATAGCTGTCTTTTTTGCTATCATTATGGTTTGTTGCTACATGCGAATATATAAGCTCGTAGATATGCTATATATATTCGTAGAAAAATAAATTATATATTTATATACTTCATCTATACTCCTAACCTAGGCTCCCAATTACCTTCCCAAATATCGCTTAAGAAGGAAAATGACCTAATTTCAATAACCTTATTATCACTTGGGACATGTAATTGAACGAAGTGGATTCTTTATCTTGTACAAAAAATGAAGATTGCCAAGGAAAAACTAAGCCTTGTCATTGAGAAATGTTAATTATATCATACCTTTAATCAAATTTCACTTATGTTTGAGCTTTCCACATAGCTTCAACAAAAGAGTGATTAATATCTAAAATGTCACGTAGGCTTTCTGATTTGGTGATATGGTTGTCCAAGCTATATATAGCTTAGGGGAAAATTCCTGCAAATTAGTGAAGAAATCAGTCTCAAAATTTTATGTAGAAAGGCCTATAAAAAAATATTGAATGGCATGACTATTTAATGTTATGTTTTAGAAAAGAGTATTGATTATTTGACACCCAATACACTAAATTACATCCATCTAGTGTTTTTTATTTTACAAAATTGTCCATATAACATAAGTAATCCAACACTTAAAAGAAGGTGTAATCTGGAAAAAAAAAGTGGATGTTTTGCGAAAGTGATATAATGTTATTGTTATTTTTACTTTTTTTGGTAACTCGTTATTTATATACTTTACGTGTGAATCTACATTTCTTTTGCATTTTATTAATTATGTTGTTAACCCTCGAGATTTTAAATTACATATATATATATATATATATATATATATTAAATCAATGGCAAAATAAAGTTTTTTAAACATATGCAACTCAATTTATTTTACTGTAAGTTATATATGGTTCCCATCAGTGTTTGCACTATAGATAATGAATCTTCATCTCGTATCTTTCTTGGATTTAATCCAAATCTGGTTCATTACATTCATTGAACTCTCGGGGCCAGTACTTTTAAAGCATTTGGGTTGAATAATAGAGCTATATCGCTAAGGTCAGGCACTACTCATTTATATGGTCCAAAACACAGTATCTTAACAAGGAAATGTGGACAGGCTTCCTAGTAGGGGCCGACAGAGTATGTTTTTGGCAATTTCTGCCCTTCCACAACCAAGTTGATAGCAATTTTTGTCGCCTCGTGCTTATCATATTTGTACACCTTTTAAATTTTGTCACAGGTTAATACGAAATCTCATATGGTAATTAATTTACTTGCTAATGGTGGTAATATTGTTTTCAAACACATAAAAATATATTTATAAAAAAGTACTTAAGGTTTATGTATACACAACAAACTAAAAACTATATAAGATAAAAGGCTAATAATTACATCCAAAAGATTAAGTACATGATATACCTCCCCAATGTATTTAACCTTTATCCCTTCAAACATAGCATCATCCTCCAAGACTAATGGATTTTAAAAGTATTGGTTGCACCTTTGGTATTCTTTTGGTTGACACACTTGCTCCTGTTTATGTTGCATCACTGATACATGCACGTACAAAAGTTCTTAACGATATATAGTAGTGTAGAATTTGTCCATATACAGTTTGTAAACTTGGTCTTCCAGCCAAAAAAGTCCTTCAGTTATATATATGGTAGTCTTTTGTTAGTTACTGATATAGTGATCATGTGTTTAAGTTCCAACCTAATCTTTTTCCTGCTATCACCATTTTCCTCCAGTGTTGCTTATAACTACAACTTGGTACTACATCTGTTGAAATGTTCATATATTTATCCAGGTACTGCATCTACACATATATAATTTGCTCGTTATCTCTGTGCGGGTGTTATTGCCCTGCGATACCTCAAGATACTGATTTAGGATTGTGTCCCTGCATAAATGTTGCTGGCATACACATGCTGAAATTACTTTCCTACACAACTAGTGACCATACTAGAATTGTAGCTTACAATGTTATTGTTTTGTCTACTTTATAGAATCCCAAGCACTATGACTAATCCACCTTATACGTTATATATAACCAACAAGATTCTTTCATATCTATCAACATAACATCCACTTTATACTCTTAAATGTACTTAAAAATCAATTTTGGTTTTTTGTCCCTGCATATGATGAAAACCATCCGGTTTCGAAACTTTCAACTAAGATTGAGTCTTAATGAGAAGATTATAAAGTACTTTTCTTTTTCTTAGCCTTGTAAAAGTTGTATAGAGTAGTTAAGAAATTTGGGCCAACGTAGAGAATGATGTAAATAGAAAAGAAAGTAGAGTGTAAAATAGTAAAAGATGGGTGCAAATAGAAATGCAGGCAAGGAAGACATGAGACTCCACATGTACTCTCCTCAATGGAAAGGATTTTATTAAAATGAAGGCATGTCACTTGTCACTCTACCAATGGAGAGGTTTTGCATCAATAAGGTGGTGACACTTGTCACACTCTCATTTGGGAGGTTTTGAGAGACTTTCTCCTATAAATAGGAGTCTCTTATACATGACTTTTAACTTTGATTTGAGTAATGAAATGTTGTCTGATAGGTGCCTTCTAACCGGTTGCATCTTTTCTTGAGTTTTGGATGAACTTTGATGAAGCTTTGTGGAAGAGATGGATCAAGGAGAGCTCCAATGAAGCTATGGTTTCCTTGTAGGTGCATGAAGAGTAGGGAGAGTGATTGTTTCAACCGCATCACTTTGAGAGGTGAAGAAGAAGACCAAAGATGTCTATCCTAGAGAGGTTTAGACAAGGGATTGCTTAGGCTAGCAATTTGGTAGCATAACACTCATAAATTTGATCTTATAAAACATGAGCCAAGCACCCCAATTTATAGGTTTAAGAGCCGACCAATTACAAGCAAAAAGGGTGGGAAATTTTCAAATGCAAAAGAGTTTGAAAATGGCGGCTAAATGAGGTAAGCATGATCAAATGTGATGTGAGTTGATTTTAGAATTGAACATTTTTATGGTGGCACTTTGTTTATGATTTTTTATTTTAGCAATAATGGTAAGAGACCCAAAGAAGATCCCCACTGAACATGAACTTAACCAAGTGGTTAAGTAAGTGTTAAGGTTCACTTCTAAAGGATAAAAGGAAAACAAAAATATATGGTGATTATGATGATGATTGCAGAATTTAAAGGGCACAAAATGAAGCAAAGAATGAAGAAGATGACCGAATGGAAAAAGTCATAAACAAGAACATAATAAGGAATGTAAATGAAAAAATGGAAAGGAATGAAAAGAGAAGGGGTGAAGGAAGCTTATAGAGAGAAATGTAATGATCACGCCACTTGGAGAATGGGAGGCCCCAAGATAAGTGAGGAAGAGTCGCCACTTGAAATGCTCACACACTCAAGATAAGTCCCCAAATAAATGAGTAATTAGGGTGTGCTTAGCAATTTGAGTAGGGTGTGTTTAGTAATTTGACTATGGTGTGCTTAGTAATTTGAGTAGGGTGTGCTTAGTAATTTGGGTTTGTGCCAAGTCCACCTTTCATGACAAGTTCTTCTAGGTTTTGGAGTTTCTTTGGCCTACCTTTTAGAAAGCTTCTCACAAATGACACCCCTACCCCTCTATCTTGTTCTCCAAGACACTCTCTCCTATAAATAGAGTGTCTTGCCTCATGCATTTCAGACATTGAATTTGATATAGTAAAGAAACTTTGCAGGAGTGATTTTTTGTGAACTCAAATTACTAAGTACACCCTACTCTAGTTTATTTTTCTATTTGGAACCCCCAAAGTGAGCCCAATTTATTTACATAACTTCTCTTGTGGAAAGAAAAGAAGGAATAACTTATGATATTTTGGTTTATATCTGGTTCTTCTTTTGTTGATGCTCTCTTGAGGTTTGGTGGGGCCTGACTTTGTATACTGAGATAACTAATCACGGTGTGAATTGTCTCTTGTATCCTTTTTCATCTGCTTGGCTAATTGGGTTGTATCACCATGTGACCTAGTTAGGTCTAATGTCTAGCCTAGGGTTAATGTGGGTTGCATTTAAGCCCTAATTATACCCCATGTAGGTTTTAAAAGCCTACCCTTAACCTTAATTCACTTAAAGAAAAATTACAAGTAAAATTGTTACTTGAATTTTAAGAAAGAAAATAAATTCTACTCTAGAAAAATTTACCCTAGGTTTTGGCTTTTTTTATGGCATTTTTGAACATATATAAAAGAGTGTCTCTGCCATCAGTAGCAGAGTCTCAATCTTCTTGTAACTTCCTTGCCATAGCTATAGTGATTGGTCCTGAGTTGAGGCCTCTATCATCATTGCCCAATTGAGACACTTTTACTTGTTCAAAGTTCTCTTTAGATTTGTCTTTTTGCTAAACAAATTTCTAGACTCCTCCTAGTAGTGTTGGCCTAACCTCACTTTAGAAACTAAGTGTTGACCTAACCTCACTTAGATTCACCGTCATAATTTTCATCTTTTCCAAATTTCTACAATTATTCATGCTTCTGCAATATTGTTCATCATCCATAGAAGACATTCAAATCAAAACAATGAAGAAGAAGTTCTCAAAATGAAAATGCAAGCTAGGATTGCATCAACATATGTATCTAGCTTACCTATACACCTATTTGTACCTACAAAAATAGCTTTTATACTCATAACTTATATTCAATTATGGTCACAACATTCTGTATTACTATATATTTTATTCCCATATATATCAACATCCTCCTAAGCACTTTGTGTAACCCATCTTATTCTTAAATCACTAATCATCATTTTTTTAATTAGCAAAGAATGAATTAAGTTAAAAAAATTGAGCACTTGAAGGTTGTTCCAACTGATCTTATACTAAAAAGGTAGGGTTGCTAACATAACCTACCAACCAAACCAGTAAACCAAAAAGAGGACACAACCGTACACAACTACACAAACTGTGCAAAAATAGGTAGTCCATAAATGACACCCAATAATATCTTCTAAGTTGTTACCAAAACAGAAACATACCAAAATGAACATGAGAACGGTAGGACCATTCTCATGAATACCCTACTTCCTAACTCTCATAGACAAGCAACCCTATTACGTTGTTGTGTTTTGTGCCCCTTCCTTTGCAGTCACGTTTAGGCCCCAACCTCATCTGCTGTCTATTTAATTCCTCCACAATTAAAGATTGATTCAACTACAACCTACAAAAAACACAGAGAAACAACAAGGGAACACATGATAAAGATAACTAGAATAGGATTTTTGGTCCTTGCATCCTTGCCAAAACTACACCTATAAGAGTGCAGAAAATGACATCGAACCACACATAAGAAAATTTACCAATAGGTTTACCTAAGTTAAGAGATTGATACAAAAAATAGGATTAAAGTACAAGTCTGAATAAGATAAAGATACATAACTTGGTTTACCTAAGACCACACATTTCTCTGGGTTGTACATAATATTTCTTGAGCATCAGGGCAAGCAAAATTATACATAACTTGGTTTCTTTGTTTCCAAATTTACCACACCAACTCCACCCAAACCCCTTTTCAAACAAGATTACCTTTCTTACCCAAAATAGTTAGATCGAACTGACTGAAATTTTGAATGGGATTATTGTGAATAAAATTATATATATAACCTCCGTAAAATGCCATGGGTTTAAGAACCTCAATAAAATATCACGAGTTTCAAAATTTTCATAAAATGACTTGTCATTTGAAATAACCTTCAACCCCATTTTCCACTATCTTTAACGATCCTCCTAACTTCTTTCTTCCATCGTAGACACACTGCTCTCCGAAACAAGCTCAATGGCCGCCGACGACTAACAAGTGATGGATTTGTGTCTTCATCTTTTTGGAATTGTTGATGGAATGCAGAAGCTACACAGATTGGAGATGGAACAAGGTCCTCCTAAGAGTGATGGTGACCTTGAAGATGCATGAGAAGTAGGATTTGAGAGAGGTGAGGCCAACTCTACTTGGAAGGTGACGGTTTAGGAAGATTAAGAGCCTAACCTAGGAGGTTTTGGGCAAAGAGTGATATTGGCACAATTTTGGCAGCAATTCACTCATGTATTAATCTTGAAAAACTAAGAGCCAAGGCACTCCTTATATAGCACTTGGAGGTCGGATTACAAAGTGGAAAAGAGAGGGAAATTCAAAGTGCTTGCACATGTGAAAGTGGCGTCTATTTTCAGCACATGTGAGGTAGGTTCTAAAATGCTTCCATGTTCTAGATGGTCTAGAACTTATGCTCATTTAGGTTTAAATGTGGGCTGGACCTTAGTTTAATTAGAAGTAGGAAATTCTAATTAAACTTAGGTTAGCCTTCTAGGTACCACTTTGCATGCTTTAAGACAAATACAAAAGAATTAAACTATGCTACTTTTGACAAAAAGTAAAAGCTATTCTACGCTTGAATTTGGACATCTTGGAGCATGTAGAGATAAGTCTCTTTGTCATCAGTAGCAGTGTTCCAATCCTCTTCAAACCTTCTAGCCATGGCCCTTGTGATTGGCCCAATATGACATGGTGTTTGACTCTCATTTGTACTGATGCTTGGCCCTCTTCAATCAACAAGGAATCACAATTCAACCACATATATGTCTATTATATCTAAGGAGAAGAAACATTAAATAAGGAATTATCTTCTTTTTACTCCAATATTGTTTCTTCCATCACCTTACTCTCCCAACTTGAGTCACAAGCCTCTGTTACCTAACTCGACAACAACTGGTGTTTATCATTGCTTTATATCCTAAAAAATTGCATTATCTATCAGATGTGGGCTTCAAAGTCATGTGTGTTCTTGACTAAAGATTGAAATAACATATTGTAAGGAGAAATTAACTTTATGTCTTCTCACTTCACAATGAATTATTAGATGCATTTAAAATAAAGACCTTAATTTGAAATATTTTAACATTATGAGAATTAAATATTAAAATTTATAACTTAAACTAAAATTGCACATAAAATATACGTACATCAAAAGGTAAAACAAATTAAGTCAAGTTTTTTGAAGTATGAGTTAGTAACAAAAAAAAACTAAGAATTATATAAACCAACTACCATCAATCATAAAAGATATGCAAATATTGTTGAAATACTTATTATTCAAGATTAGTTGTTGATATATTTATTATCTAAGGTTGTTTAGATGAGTTTTTAAAATAAATTTTTGAAACCTTATAAAGCTTATTTGTAATGTAAAGTTACACTTTCAAAATTTTAGAGAATTTAGTTATAAAATATATTAAAACTATGTAGTTTTTAATTATTTATTTATAAATAGATTTGATTATATTTATTTATTTATTGAAGTTTGAAGAAATCTAGAGTGTTTAATTGAGGTTCTGCAATAAATCTTTGGAATTTAACGAAGGTTAAAAAAAACCTCCATTATTTAGCTAAGGTTTTAAAATAAACTTTTGAAATTTAATGAAGGTTAAAAAAAAACCTCTGTTATTTTGCTAAGTTTTAGAATAAACATTTGGAATTTAACGAAGGTTAAGAAAAATGAACATAGTCGAGTTATTGTATGCCTTACATTTTTTGGTAAGATTCAACGATTAGCCACCAGTAGTATTTGTTGCATTAAAATGTGACAATCATAAGACTTTAAGCCAATTAGTTTCAAATCATACATAGATACAAGATTGTTAACCTTTGAAGAGTAGCCTTGTGGTACCTTAACACTTTTAAGACATTCACAAAAACTTGTTTTCTCCTTCTTTCACAATGTGTAACACGCTGCAAGCAAGTATGTACATTTACCAACTTCTCATGGTGTTAATGTTAGAATGCAAGGCTTTAAACTAGAGGGGGGGGGGGGTGAATGGTTTAAAGAGGGTTTTCGAAAACTTTTTAGGATAGAATGAAATTCTCTGCAAGAAACCAGATTTAGGAATTCAGTTTGCCAAGAACAAAGCTCAAAATAGAAAAGCAACAGAAAAACAATCGGTTGTTTCGTAGAAACAATCGGTTGTTTATACCAGTAATAAAACAACAACTGAAATTAAAGAGTTTAAGGAAGAGAGAATTGCACAAACAGTTTATACTGGTTCACTCTTAACCCAAGAGCTACATCTAGTTTCCCAGAAACCACATGGGAATCCACTAGGTAGTCAAATCCAGATTACATACACACACCACCAAAGAAGTGACCTTGATCCCCTCAAGACACACACTTCCTTTGGCTCAGCACATACACCACCAAGAATGTTGATCTTGACAACCTCAAGAGCACACAACCCTTCTTGGATTTATAACACCAGAATGTACACAAATATCAAAACGAATTACACTGTTACAGAATGAACTCAAATCAATACAGAGTAATCCTATTCCACTTCTTTCTTGAATAACCAAAGCTCAAGTTCAAACTCAATTTTCTTCAAAAACTCTTTTAAAACTCAAATATGTTTTTCTGTCTTCTTGTTTGTTGTAAAACATTAACAAACTATTTATTGTATTCAAATCTTGGTCAAAGCATTTAAAGCAGGAGCGTATCCAGTTATGAAATCAATTAAAGCTCTTCTAACAAACAAAAATATTTTTCTGTTAGGATTCCAAACAAACAATCGGTTGAAGTATTGAATCAATCGGTTGTTTGACTTTGACAGCAAGTCAACCATCCAAAACAGTTTTCAAACTTTTTCAAAAACACCTAAGTATAAAACAATCGGTTGTTTCGACAAAACAACAGGTTGTTTTTCACTTAGTTTGAAAAACACTTTATTGTTAAAAGATTTGAAAACACTTAAGCTTTAGATTCAACAAAGAGTGGATTACAAATATAATCTACCCTAGATCCTATTCTAAAGGACCTCAGCAACAACAAGCACATCCAGCCTTCCATCAAACTCAAAGGATTTGGATTCTTCAAAGCTTGAACACACTTGATTGAACAATCTCCTCCTATTTGATGAAGACAAATCCCTGGTTGCTTGTGTTGGACTTGTTTGAATCTGAAGCAGTTCCTGCAAAACACAGTTTAAGAAAAGCACAATATCTCTAATAGAATGTTAGAGTAGTAAATCAAAAATAGTATATCAGCAGACATGAAATGCCAACATATCAGCAGCAAAGCAGCATAATTAAAGTTCACTTAAACAAAATATAGAGTTGCAGAAAATAAAAGGCAACACAACATAAAATCTCCCCCTATTTGTCTTCACAAATAGACAATAAGAAGAGATAAAGAGGCAATTGTTCCAAATTATACAGAATTTAAAAGAAAAGGCACTTAAACTGATACAGGGAAAAATCAATCGGTTGTTTCGATCATTCAACCGATTGTTTTTCCTTCAATCATCCTTTCCATACTGAAGTTCAAAGATCTGGTGTTGAACAGCTTCAATATGTTCATCCAGGGTCATAAACCAAGTATCCATGCTATTGAATCTGTTGTCAATGCTCTGGAAATTGGTCACACAAAGAACATGGAGATTTCTTTGATTCTTGGCAAAGCCATCAAGCCTATTCACCATGTATCTTTCAAAAGAAGACATAGAAGGCATCTCATCTCCTTGATGTCCTGCACTTGGTCCAGCTTCAAAGGTAGTTGCATGATGATCTTCATTGTGAATATCCATATCAGCAGCTTGATCTTCTTCATCAAAATCAGCAGCTGCAACACTTGATGAACCACCATGATCACCATCTTTGCTTACCCATTTTCCATTTATTTTGGTGAATCCCATCTTGCTTAGGGAGCCATTGTTCATTTCTTGTGTTGACTTAACGAACTCAGAGGTCTCATCTTCAAGATTCACTTCAAAAATAGAGTAAGAATTTAGAGATTAAAATAGCATAGGGATAGTGGTAATCACTTAACCTCATGCATTTTTGCATATGTTCTTTGATGATATGAATCCAGTTGATCTTGATCTTCTTCATGATGTAGTAGATGTATACAAGGTCTTCTTCTGTTAAGAGAGAATGATTGCTCCTCCTTAACCTCATGGATTTTTTCATATGTTCTTTGATGATATGAATCCAATTGATCTTGATCTTCTTCATGATGCAGTAGATGTATACAAGGTCTTCTTCTGTTAAGAGAGAATGATTGCTCCCCCTTGGAGTTAGAATCCAAGTTACAATAAGAGCAAGCACCCTTTCATCCAACTTCAAGCCTCCAACTGAACAAGTTCTCACTTGGGCTTGTTGATTCTTCAAGCAACTCTTGTAGTATTGGACTTTGTTGAAATCCTCCACTACTCCAAGATTTTCCTTGTTGATCCTTAGACCAACATACTTTAAACCTGTTACTGCAGCCCACACATCATGGGTAATCTCCATGTCTACACCTTTCACATGAGAAACTAGGTTGTTTCCTTCAAACTCAAGGTTGGTGTAGAATACCCGAATTAAATCAGGGTATATGTTTCCCTTCATCTCCAAGAATCTTCTCAACAACTTATCTTTCAGAAGCTTTCTCATATTGTCAAGCTTTTGACTTTTCAGCCAATCAAAGGAAACAACTTTGGGGTTGTTGATCACCTTTGTGCTTGTTTCTAAACGATATCTCTCAATGAGCTCATTATCCCCTGAAAACCTGCCCTTAAGTCTCCCTCCAGACCTCACAACTTTTGTTTTGATCCTCTTTGATGTAGGAGGAGTGGACTCCATGATAGCAGGAAAAAAGGCAAAGGGTCTCACACAAAGAGAGCAAGAGATGGCTCAATTGATTGTTCTTGTGAGAGAGAACAGTTGCACCAGAATTTAAAGAGATATTGAACCTTACTGCAATCAATTGATGTGAGTGGGTTTCAGTCTTCAAAGAGAAAAGACTTGACCAGACCTGCACAGAAAAAGCAGAAAACCACATGGTCATCACATGTGATATTTGACTAGTCATAAAGGCTCTTGAATTTTCAAGATTTTGGAATATATTCCTTTATGACATGTTGTAACTTCCTTCAGAACATGATCAGGCTTTCAACACAACTTTATTGACTTAGGATTATTTCATAATTGAGATTTGCAACCAACAGAATTCCAAAAGAAATTAAACCCATTCTTTCACAGTGCTGCCTGAGAGGAAACAATCGGTTGTTTTTTTGCAACATGTTGGCAGATTGTGATTTTCAACTATTTGACTGAGAAGGATTCCAAAACAGATGTAATTATTCAGAGAAAGATTTTTTTTTAAGCATGAAAAGTAATTAACAAATCAAAGGCAAAGTTAAGGAAGGTCTTATCCTTTTATGAGGTCCCTTCAATGAGTCATTTGTTGTGATTAAGAAGCTTCTTTTTACTTTTGAAAAGACTTGGACTGGTACATAACATTGATTCAATTCCAGTGTTAATTTTTTTCTTCCAAGAACCTGATAAGATGACTTAGAGCCTCATTTTCTTCTATATTCCCTACATAAACATGAATTCAAGCAACAAGGTTTGGTCCCCTTACAAATGTGGGTGTCCATTTGATTTATTTTTATCATTTGAAACCTCACAATCTTTGGGAATCCATTTCATAAAACCTCTGGGAACAAAATATTTCCTTATTTTGCAGAATCTGACAGAATGGCCTCTCTTTATGCAGTAAAAGCATGTAACAACCGGTTGTTTCGACTTAACAATCGGTTTTTTTACTAGCAGTTTTGAAAAATTCTTTGAAAAAATATCTTGCTTGTTTTGTGAATTAAAACCTAATCCAGCTCTTCCAAAAACACAATTTTGAGATGCCAAGACATTCTCAAAGTTGGATTTTCCTTTTGAAAGCTTATCCACAGTACTAACAAGATAATGTACTTTCTTTTCAATATTTTCACAATTTTCACAAATGAGAGTGTCACACTTGCAAGAAGAGTTTTTGCAATGATTTTCCAGATTTTCAAAATCACTTTTTGATTTTTCCAGCTCTTCTTCAAGTTCCTTAACTCTCTTTTCAAGCCAGTTCTTAAGCCCTTTCAAACGGTTGTTTGAGAGAACCAATCGGTTAGCTACTTCATGTGTTTCTTGAAAAGCTTCAAGCAATTTACTATAATTTTCAGCATTTAGGGAAGCACATGAACTTACATCACTTGAGCTACATGACTCATCATCTCCTTCTGCAATCAAGCATATGTTTGCTTTTTCTTCTTCACTTGATGATGAGCTTGATGAGGAGACTTCATTATCATCCCAAGCTATGTATGCTCTTCTTGACTTTCCTTTTTTCTCCTTATGGCTTGATTTCTTGTTATTGCTTTCTTTGTTTGGGCAATTTGCTTTAATGTGCCCTTGTTCACCACAACCAAAGCAAGTATAGTTGTTAGAATTGAAATCACTAGTTTTTTTGTTGCCATACCTTTCTTTGTTGGCTTCTTTGTTGCGATTTCTTTTCAAAAATCTACTAAACTTCTTGGACAACAAACTAAGGTTTTCTTCTTCACTTTCACCACTTGATTCTTGCTTGCTTTTGTGCTTGGTAGCTTTCAAGGCAATGCTTCTCACATGTTTGTTTTCACTCTCTTGAAAATTGAGTTTATTCATTTCTAAGTCATGTTCTCTAAGCTTACCAAATAAAGAAGCTGTTGTCAAGGATGTCAAATCTTTTGACTCAGAAATTGTTGTCACCTTTGGTTGCCATGATCTATCAAGAATCTTGAGGATCTTGATGTTTAGCTCTTTTTTATCAAAGGTTTTCCCAAGGCTCATAAGGTGGTTGATGATGTGGCTGAACCTTTTTTGTACTTCAGCGATTGACTCTCCTTTAAGCATTCTAAACATTTCATATTCCTGAATTAGAGTATGTTTTCTAGCTCTCTTCACATCATTGGTTCCTTCATGAGTCACCTCCAAAGTGTCCCCACATCTCCTTGGCCGAAGAGCATTGAGAAATCCTGAAAAATTCATCTGAATTCAAGGCAGATGTTATGATGCTCTTAGCGATACAATCGAATTTGGTCTTCTTGTTTTCAGAATCAGTCCATTGAGACCAAGGTTTTTCAATGGAAGATCCATCTTTTTCAATTTTTGGAATAAAATGACCATTTTCAATTGCATCCCAAATTCCCTTGTCAAGGGATTCAACAAAGATTTTCATCCTAACTTTCCATAATTGGTAATTCAAACCACAGAAAAGAGGTGGTCTGTTGATTTATGCACCCTCTCCAAAAGGTAGTTTTTCAGCCATTGAGAAAAGGTTTTAGGATAAAACTTGAGTATTTTTCAAGTACCAAGCTCTTGATGCCAATTGTTAGAATGTAAGGCTTTAAACTAGAGGGGGGTGAATGGTTTAAAGAGGGTTTTCGCAAACTTTTTAGGATTGAATAAAATTCTCTACAAGAAACCAGATTTAGGAATTTAGTTTGCCAAGAACAAAGCCCAAAACAAAAAAGCAACAGAAAAACAATCAGTTGTTTTGTATAAACAATTGGTTGTTTATACCAGTAATAAAACAACAACTGAAATTAAAGAGTTTAAGGAAGAGAGAATTGCACAAACAGTTTATACTGGTTCACTCTTAACCCAAGAGCTACATCCAGTTTCCCAGAAACCACTTGGGAATCCACTAGGTAATCAAATCCATATTACATACACACACCACCAAAGAAGTGACCTTGATCCCCTCAAGACACACACTTCCTTTGGCTCAACACATACACCACCAAGAATGTTGATCTTGACAACCTCAAGAGCACACAACCCTTCTCGGCTTTACAACACCAGAATGTACACAAATCTCATAACGAATTACACTGTTACAGAATGAACTGAAATCAATACAGAGTAATCCTATTACACTTCTCTCTTGAATAACCAAAGCTCAAGTTCAAACTCAATTTGCTTCAAAAACTCTTTTAAAACTCAAATTTGTTTTTCTGTCTTCTTGTTTGTTGTGAAACATTATCAAACTATTTATTGTATTCAAATCTTTGTCAAAGCATTTAAAGCAGGAGCGTATCCAGTTATGAAATCAATTAAAGCTCTTCTAACAAACAAAACTATTTTTCTGTTAGGATTCCAAACAAACAATCGGTTGAAGTATCGAATCAATCGGTTGTTTGGGTTTGACAGCAAGTCAACCATCCAAAACAGTTTTCAAACTTGTTCAAAAACACCTAAGTATAAAACGATCGTTTGTTTCGACAAAACAACAGGTTGTTTTTCACGGTGTTTGAAAAACACTTTAATCTTAAAAGATTTGAAAACACTTAAGCTTTAGATTCAACAAAGAGTGGATTACAAATATAATCTACCACGGATCCTATTCTAAAGCACCTCAGCAACAACAAGCACATACAGCTTTCCATCAAACTCAAAGGATTTGGATTTTTCAAAGCTTGAACACACTTGATTCAACAGTTAATTCCTCTCATATATTAATCTCAATGAAATCCCAGACGTGCATTCACACTATCCTTCATTTTTCCTTTAATGTTCAAAAGTGTTCCGATTAAGCTGTCATACACATTTTTTTTTTATTACACCTATACAATGTCTCACTTTTACTTTACACCAATACGAAAGATTAAAAAAAGATTGATCTCTTCTTCCATATTTCAGCCACAGTTTGCTTCTTCATTTTTCCAAAAGCCACATTACCATTTTTTACCTTTTCATAAATTTGAAGGTCACATAATGGAGTGAGACAAATGTTTCTTGGTATCCGTTGAAAACTGTTTTGCAATCTATGATACATGTGATATTTTGTTAGAAACCTATGATGTCGAATATACACTATCTTCCTTCCATGTTTCAATTGCTCATATGATGTGTTATCTTCACACATTGGACATGCTCTATGACCTTTCACCCTATAACTTGACAAGTTTCCATATGTAGGGAAGTCATTGATAGTGCAAAATAACATTGCATGCAATTGGAAATATTCATTCTTAAATGCATCAAACACATCAACCCTTTATTCCACAATATATTCAAATCTTCAATCAATGGATTAAGATAAACATTTATATCATTTCCAGGTTGTTTTGGATCAGTGGTCATCATAGATAACATCATGAATTTTCGCTTCATACACAAAGCAAGAGGTAAGTTTAAATCACTAACAAAACAGGCCATAAACTATGATTACTACTTAAAATTTTGAAAGGATTCATTCCAATAGTAGTCAGTCAAAGTCTTAAGTTTCTTGATTCTTTTTCAGATTCGGAAAATTCTTTGTGATCTTCTTTCATGCAGAGAATCAGTTGGATGACGAAGTAGTCCATCACATTTTCTATTATCTGCATGCCACCTAAGGTTTTTAGCGTCATCTATATTATGAAGCTCCATGCACACTTGGCAAGTATAATAATTCACTATGTCACGTCCATGTTATATATTTGTTCAAAAAGCCATCACACAAAAGATGTTCTCTAATTTTCGAAACATTCAATATCCTCGTATTCAAACAACTCACATAAGGACACCTCACTCTTACTCCGTTATGATTACTAACGACATTACGTTGTACAAACTGTATGAATTCATTACAAAAAAAATCCGTATTATCTACGGATTTTTACCCACGGATCTGAGTCCGTAGGTAAATTCAGCATTACCTATGGAGGGCCCATGACTGGCCCTTACTCCTATAAAAGGAGGGCTTAGGTCCTTCTAAAAGGAGAATTGGAATTTGTAGTATCAAAACTCTCCCAAATTGGTGATTGAGTATAGTGAGAACTTGTCTTCTCCTCTTCCTAGTCTCATCTTGAGAACCTTGGTTCCCTCAAGTGGCGGCAATTCACACTTATCTTGGAGCTTTCACACATCAAGTGGCGTGTTCATCAACCAAGAACTACAACCACATAAGTCTTCTTTCTTCTCCATTTATTTCTTCCATTTCCGTGCTCATATGAACTCCTAAACATGTCTTAGGTTCCTTTCTTGCAATTCTATTCGGTGCTTTAGCTTTTAATCATGTTTTGTTCGGTTCATCTTCTCCTTTGCTGGATTTAATCGGTTCTTCTTCATTTTCCATTGATTTGTTCGGTGCATTTCAATTGCTATGCAATTTAATCGGTTCAATTACATTCTTACATCTTTTAATCGGTTCAATTGACAAGAAATGGGACTTCCATGTGAGCTTTGGTGTTTGGCGCAAGTTTTGGTAAGTTCTTGAAACATAGAACATTGATCCATTTCTATAAAAGTGCCTCTTCATTCTCCAACTCAAGTTGATTCCATAAAATGTCAAAGAATCATCTATATCTTGCTATTGGAGTCATATCACTTCTGCAAATTGAGAAAAGTCAACTTCTAACCCCTTGTTACCCACCATAATACCTTCAATGATATTCTTTTCTTGTGCTTATCTAATAGCCCCAGCTAAACCCTCGAACACTATGACAAACAAAAAACAAAGCTAAAGGATCAGCTTGCCTTAAACCTTTTTGTGGAAAAAATTTCTTTGTGGAGCTCTCATTCACTAGAACTGAAAGAGAAGTTGATTATAGACATGTCATAATCCACTTAATCCCAGTACTACAGTACCCTAACCTAAACATCATATACTCCAAAAAAAATACCATATAACCATGTTATAGGCTTTTTCAAAATCAACTTTTACAACGATGCACTTCTTTCTACCTCTTTTTATTAAAATGAGTGGCCTAAAACAAGAGAGGGTGAATTGTTTTCAAAATATTTTCACAAATAATGGAGTCAGGTTGAAAACTTGATAAAATTAACTAATTGATTTCTCCATTCAACCGATTATAAAAAGAACAACACTAATATATTCAAAATATAAACCAGTTGTTACGAGAATTTAACCAATTGATTTAAACACTAAACAGTGTAAAGCAACAAATAAAATAGATATAAGAGAGATTACACAGAAGATTTATATGGTTTACTCTTCCATCAAGAACTACATTCATTACTAAGCAAACCACTGAGAATTCAGTAAACCAAAAATAAAGGTTTACAAAAGAAATAGTCAAGAGTGCTGATCTTGAACCTACAAGAACACACAACACTCTTAACCACACACATAATTCAGAAACCCTATCTGAATCTTCTTACAACAAAATACAGTGAAAGTATAAGGTTTTAATACACCTAGATTGTTATAAATGAAACCCAGTAGAAGTGCAAACCCATAAACCTTCTTTACAGAACAAGAATGATCCAAGAAGCAAACTCAATCTCCAAGAATGATTTTAAACTTTCTATTTTTTCTCTCTTATAAAAATCGTTGTTTGAAATGATCAAATTACATCCTTATATATTGCCGATAAAAAAAAAATACTTATATAAGGTAATAATGATTGTAAAAATAATTTGATCATTCAATGAAAATAATTGTATCAATTAAAATCAGATTGGTTAATATAATAGAATTTTGTTAAAAACATTTAATTGATTTTTGAAATAACTGGTTATTTTTATTTTAATAGAAGAAATCAACAGATTTAAAAATGGTTCTTTTATCAAACTAACTATGTATTTGATTTCATTTAATAGAAAAGACAAAATAGAAAATAAATCACTTTTAAATCCTTAAAATCTTTAAGTGTTTTCAAAAGATTCTGATTGATACGATAGATCAATTTATTAAAAATACTTACTATAGTCAACAAACATGAATAGAAGTAATTTCAACCGATTAAAACATGAATCAACTGAGTAAAAAATACACAGATTTAAAAAACAAAACTTTTCAAGGAGATTACTTTTCAAGTAACTTGGATCATAATATGCAAAATTATATAACAACATCTACCTAACAAAATATATACACACATCTTCAAGTCTTCAAGACGGATTGGATTCATCAGAGCTTCTTGGTGACTTTTAACCTCATCTATTGTCTCATTGGCAACCAATACACTATCAAGTAGGTGTCTATCTTGTACAAAGGCAGATTGACACTTGTCTATAACCTTTGATAAGACTTTCTTCATTATATTTGCTAAAACCGTTAGAAATTATTTTATATAGACAACCAACGAGAAAAATGTGTCTGAAATCATTTAAATCTTGAGGAGTCACTTTGGGAACAAGGGTTATTACAGCCCTTTGAAACACTTTCAAATGTTTGTAATACTTGTATTGCTTTGACTAAGCCATCCTTAATAGTAATACATTGACTTTTTAAGAAGGAGAAATTTGATGGAAGAGGCCCCAGCAACCCAAAAGAGCGTCTAGGACCAACCTTGCATGAAAAGCAACCAAAAGAGCGTCTAGGGCCAACCTTGCATAAAGGGCACCCATAAGAGTGTCTAAGACCAACCACAAGGTCCATGACCAAGAGAGTTGATGTTCCAAGAACGCCCATCAAGCGTTAGCATAGTTTTATTTGTGGTGCAAATAGCATAGCATTGTGAACCTTGTTTACTTTTGCAAATTATGATTAAGTTTGGATTACCTAGATTAGTTACGGTTTCTAGAACCTACCACACTAATCTAGGCCGGCCATGTGAAGGCTAGGTGGCCATGTGCTCCCATGTGCCATGTGCTCCATGTGCTTCCATGTGCTTCCATGTGCTTACATTTGCATGTAATTTAGCTTACATTTGCATGTCATTTGCTTTACCATTTACGGTCCTCCCTAGGCTATTTAAAGAGGATCCTACCTCATGTAACTCTAAGATTAAATTGAGTATTGTTATGCTGCCAAACTTGAGTCATACTTTACTCCCTTGCCTAAGATTTAGGTTTTAATCTTCAATCCTTTCACCTACCAAAAGGGGCTGGACGAACCTCCCTCAATTTCCCTACTCTCATGCACCTCCAAGGCAGCCACACCTCCTAGGAGGGCCTTGATCCATCAACAAACCACTAAGCTTCCGCAAACCATCCAAAAACCACAAAAGAGAAGAGCTCAATGCCATAATTTGGTATCAGAGCCATGGTTTTCAAGAGATAAGTATCTTTTTTCATTTTTCTGCTTGAGTTCTTCTAATCTTCAAGTTGTTCATCTTTTATTCAAGTTGTCTTGCTGTTTTACTTTTTTAATTGTGATTTGGATGCCATTTTAGGCATTTCAATCGGTAGAATTGTTCAAATTGTGCTTGAGCATCTTATTTGCAATTTTTGTGTAGGATTCTTTGGTGAATTGGTTGCTGTTTTTGATTTTTAGGTTGCTTGAGTCTTGATTGAAATTCTATTCGGTTCATATTAATATGTTTGAGTCATTTTATTTTATGAATCTATAAGTTTTTTCAAGTCATGTGATTCCAAAATTTGTCAACAAATCTTAGTAGTACTTTTCTTGATTTATTTGTTTCTTGTTTTGATTTGAGTGCTTAATCTGAATTTTGTTTTGTTTTGATGCTTTGGTGCATTTTTCTTTTTAGTTTGATTTCATATTTGTGTACTAGATCCACACAAATTCCATCACATTAATTCCATTGTGTTTTTGAAGTATATAATTTTGTTTTGATTCCAGATTTCAGAATCCTCTGTTTTCACAAATCTGTTTTGGCTGTTTTGCTTTATGAAAATTAAATACGCCATAAGAAAATTATGAGCCTCTGGATTTCCATAGTTTGAGGTGTTAGCACAAAAAGAAAAAAAGAATCAGTTGAAAAAACGAAAGATAAATCATACAAAAGAAGTGTGCATTCTGACGCTACACGTGGCGATAATTGGACACTGTTTTTGGAAAAATTATCATAATTAATTGGCACATGTGATTGGAGTGAAACCAACACCAAAGGTTTTTTAAGAAACTGAATTGATTTTTTTAAAATTTTTAGAAACAAATACAAAATAGCCAGCTCAACATAAATCATTTAAGTCACGCTTTCTGGACCACAATATTTTCAGTGGTGCTGTTTTGGTTTTTCAAATCAATTCTAGTGTCAATCTTTAGGTTCCTTTTGTGTGTCATCCATTATTTGAGTGACTATTTTTATTTGCTTGTCCAATTCATTCTGAACTCCTTCTAGTTGTGTCACATTATTAAATCCAATAGCAGTGGTGCTGTTTTAAAATTTTAATTGTTTCTTGCTTTCTTTTCTTGACCTCTAAATTTGTTGGTGGATAAATATCAATTGGTGCTTGTTGAGTGGGATTTGACTTGAGGAGAGTCTAACTTTACTTAATAGGTACTGTATTGAAGAATTTAATTACTTAAATCAAAGAGGATCAAGGCAAGGGGCAGCAACAAACACAATACCAAAATACACCATACACCTTGAAGGGCACAACCAAGAAAAGTAACAACAAGTCAAAGGAGTGCCTTGCTGAATTTTAATTTGTGCAATTTAATTTCTTGCATTTCTTGAATTGTAATTACATTTTACTCTTGTTAAGTAGTGGATTAATCATGAATTAGACGGTGAGTATGTCTTCTAAGGCTCAAAGTGTCTAAGAAGCCTCACCTAGGAACGACTAGTTTAAGCTTTATAGGTTAGCCTTTGTTAATTGTTTTAGCTTGTTTTTCCTTATGTCAATATTTGCTTAGTTTTGCTTAATTTTTCTTATGCTTATCTTTCTTTAAAGCTTTGATAAATTGCTTTAGTTGTTAGATAGCTTTGCATTGTTTTCTTGCATAAAATTTGATTTCTCCATCCTCATTGTGTTTTAAGTGATTTACCTAAAGAAAGGATTGTGTGAAGATTTTGAGGGATAGTTTTTGGCTAAGGCAAGACTTGGTATTTAAGTAGTCCATTGTGACTCACCTCTCTTACCTGGAAGACTACCTTCATTAACTTTCCTCTTCTTTCTTAAAGTAAAGCATTTCTATACACAAAGTTTTAGTCATGTCTTCTCACTCCTCTAAATCTATTGAAAGTGATGTGAAGTCCATAAAATCTCTTTTGAAACAACTTGCAAAGGACGTTCAATTGATTTCATATAGACAATTGGAGAATGAGGCTAAAATCAATGAATTGACTAAAACAAAGGATGAGATATCTCAAAATTCAAAAACACATACTCATGCATCTAACTCCAAAGATCATGACTTTCTAGGGGAGGAAATCCTTAGAATTAATGATTACTACCAACCACCCCCTAGAAGAAATAGGCGAAGAGAGCAAGAGAGCCCAAGGGAGGTTAGGGTTGACCTACCCCATTTCTATGGTAAGGAAGATGTAGAAGTATACCTAGATTGGGAGATGAAGGTAGAGCAATTTTTTGCTTGCCATAAGGTAAGTGAAGAGAGAAAAGTGCCCTTAGCCACCCTTAGCTTTCAAGGAAATGCCATGTATTGGTGGACCTCTTTAGAGAGAGATAGACGTCTTCATAGGAAACCTCCCATTAAATATTGGAATGACCTTAGGGGAGCCCTAAGACGTCGCCACATACCTTCCTACTACAATAGGGAGTTGATGAACAAGCTCCAAAGACTCCAACAAAGAAATATGAGTGTGGAAGAGTATAGGCAAAAAATGGAGCTTTACATTATGAGAGCCTCTATTAGAGAGGAAGAAGCCACCACCATAGCAAGGTTCCTAAGTGGGCTCACTCTTGAGATAAGAGATAGGGTTGAACTTCTCCCCTATCAAGACTTGAATGACTTGGTTCAACTTTGCATTAAAGTTGAACAACAAAATTTACGCAAAACTTCAAGTCAAAAGGTAGGTTCATATTCTAACTCCTATCCCAAGAGGGATTTTAAAAGGGAAGGTAGCACATCTAGAGAAGAACCAAAAGAAACTACCAAACCTTTAGTAAAGGATACCTCCACCCCACCCATGCGTGCTAGAGACACCAAGTGTTTTAAGTCTTTTGGAAGAGGACATGTGCAAGCACAATGTCCAAACCAAAGAGCTTTGTTCTTAAAAGGAAAAGATGAATACACTAGTGGTGAGGACGAACCTAGTGTGAAAGAAAAGGAAGGGGGAAAAGACGAGAGGATAAATCCTGTAGATGGGGACTTATTGATGATCCGAAGAACCCTCAACAATCAACCTAGGGAATCCCTAGAAACACAACGAGAGAACATCTTTCATACAAGATGCAATGTTTTAGAAAATATACGCTCTCTCATTGTGGATAGTGGATCATGTTGCAATTGTTGTAGCACTAGGATGGTTGAGAAACTTAATCTACAAGTAGTTCCTAATCCTAAACCTTACAAATTACAATGGATCAATGAGAATGGGGAACTAAGTGTAGATAACCAAGTGGAAGTCAAGTTCTCTATAGGTAACTACAAAGACAAAGTTTTATGTGATGTAGTACCTATGGAAGCTTATCATGTCTTATTAGGTAGACCATGGCAATTTGATAAGAAAACCTTGCATGATGGTCTAACTAACGAGATTTCCTTCATCCATAAGCACAAAAAGTTTGTACTTAGTCTTTTACCACATTCCCAAGTGGTAAAAGACCAAATACAAATGAAACATAAGAGGGATGAAGAGAAAAGAAAAATAGAAAAAGAGAAAACCCTTGGGAAACAAAAGGCGTGGGAGAAGAGTGTTCCTTCCCACAAGGTCATTCAACAAGACAAAAGAATTAAAAATACCTTTGAAAATATCCTTCTTGTTGAACAACCTAGCCTTACCTCTTGTAAAGGAACACTTGCAAGCATAGTCAAAAAAGAAAAATCCTTAAAAGAGGCTTGCATAGATAAAGATGTAGTGGATTATTTCTCATATGTGCTAAGATATCACCAAGTGAAGGTCAAGTTATCTATAGGCATCTACAAAGCCAATTTTTTATGTAAGAGAGTGCCTAAAGAAACTTGTCATGTCTTATTAAGACAGCCATTGCAAAGTGTTCAAATTCTCAATGGTTGTAACAACGAGACTACCTTTGCACATAAGAGAGAAATTCTCTATGAAGGAGAACTCATGGGCCAAGTTAGAGTTGATAAAACTCTAGAGCTTTTAAAAGGAAAACTTTTGTCACCCATGAGAAAGGATGTTCAAAGACATTACCCTAGATACATTTCTTGTTTTAAAACTACACCTAAGGTGATGTCTCATGAACTCTATACTCCTTCACCTTTTGCAAATGATCCTTGGGAAGACATAAGCCTAAATTTCATATTAGAGCTTCCTAGGACAACAAAAGGTTTTGATTCCATTTTCATGGATATGGATAAACTCTTCCTTAGAGAAGTGACAAGTCTTCATGGATTATCTTCAAACATAGTGTTGGATAGAGCTCCAAAATTTCAAGACCATCATTTGAGGAATCTCTTGGAAAAACTTGAAACTAAGTTGTACTCTTCAAGTTCTTATCATCCTCAAAAGAATGGTCAAAATAAAATTGAAAACATAGCTCTTTCTACTCTGCCTAGAGTAATCATGAGAGACAACCACAATTCTTGGGATGAGTATCTTTTTCATATCGAGCATGCATACAATAGAGTAGTCCACAAGACTACTAATATTTCTACATTTGAAGTTGTATGTGCACTTAATCCTCTTTCTCTTTTTGAGTTGTTACCATTTCCTAAAGGAATTGTGCCTAAGGAAAAAGTAACCACTATTGAAAATTTTAAAATGCATAAGAGGATTAGATAACACATACAAAAATCAAAAGAGAAATATTGTGAAAAGTTGCCAAAGACAAAAGAAAAAAAAAAGTGGCAACTTCATACAATTGAGTTTTATCCAATTGCTCACACTAACTCATTTGCTTTGTTTAAAGATTCTCATAGATGGATGTTTGATCCGGGAGGACAAGCCTTGATGAAGCAAGAGGCTGCTATCTGAGATCAAATCTGTAGATTTGAGGATAGATCTTCTCAAGAAGGAGGAGATGATGGACACCATCCCGCCTAGTTGAAGAAGAAGCATTGGATTTGAGGACAAATCCTTTTACAAGAGGGAGGGGATGATGGAAGAGGCCCCAGCAACCCAAAAGAGCGTCTAAGACCAACCTTGCATGAAGGGCAACCACAAGAGCGTCTAGGACCAACCTTGCATGAAAAGCAACCAAAAGAGTGTTTAGGACCAACCTTGCATAAAGGGCACCCACAAGAGCGTCTAGGACCAACCACAAGGTCCATGACCAAGAGAGTTGATGTTCCAAGAAGGCCCATCAAGCGTTAGCATAGTTTTATTTGTGGTGCAAATAGCATAGCATTGTGAACCTTGTTTACTTTTGCAAATTAGGATTAAGTTGGGATTACCTAGATTAGTTACGGTTTCTAAAACCTACCACACTAATCTAGGTCGGCCATGTGAAGGCTAGGTGGCTATGTGCTCCCATGTGCCATGTTCTCCATGTGCTTCCATGTGCTTACATTTGCATGTAATTTAGCTTACATTTGCATGTCATTTGCTTTACCATTTACGGTCCTCCTTAGGCTATTTAAGGAGGAGCCTACCTCATGTAAATCTAAGATTAAATTGAGTATTGTTATGCTGTCAAACTTGAGCCATACTTTACTCCCTTGCCTAAGATTTATGTCTTAATCTTCAATCCTTTCACCTACCAAAGGGGCTGGCCGAACCTCCCTCAATTTCCCTACTCTCATGCATCTCCAAGGCAGCCACACCTCCTAGGAGGGCCATGATCCATCAACAAACCACTAAGCTTCCGCAAACCACCCAAAAACCACAAAAGAGAAGAGCTCAATGCCATCAAAATTGAAACCATCAAACCAAGGATTGTTATTACTCTCACAATTCGAAACTGTTTACCTAATTTCAACTTTTGTTATCAGTTCAATTAGATATCTATTATCTTCTCCAGATAACAATGAAAAAGAGACTCCTCGAACTTGACATTACAATTTACAGATTGAGAGAATCTATCCTTAAGAAGGTTTTTAATCTCATTTTTCATAATCTTTGGTTCCTCATCATGTTTCTCTCATCCTAAGTCCATTTAGAGCATTATGTCTGCCTCTCCATTTGATTGTTGATTGATAGAATTTTGAATTTATCTCTCCCTTCCTAATCCATTTTATCCTGACCTTTTGTCAATATACAACTTCAATTTTACGATTTAGGAGTGCTAATTCAGCCAACAATTCTTGCCTAAGAAATTTTCCTACCATATTGAGTTCATCATTATCACTTTTTGTGTGAACCTTTGTTAATAGGTGAACTCAAGATTTCATTTATTTTCTTTATGTAGCACTGGTTTTCTTTCTTTCTATTGAAATTAATTAAAGTCGACGCACCAACTTTACAAAGGTAAAACTCATAATTAATTAGCAAGTTGGTTAAGCTATTTTTAGTTTTCACAGATATAATAACATTTTTCTTTTATCTTGTTACCATGTGTTAACATATTTAATTTTCCATTTTAAATTATTGGGCTTTGTTTGTTTGGCCCAACCTTCCTTTTCTGTTTCAGCTAGGTCTTAATCTTTCTCTTATATATACACCATGTATTTTACTATATAATATACAAGTGAATAAAAGTTTATTTTATATTTAGTTTTCTCTACAATTAGGGTTTATCAAAACCTTTTTTTTCTCCATTACGACTACGTGCGATTACGTTCGTTACATTAAAGCATCACATCAGGCAAGGAATATTCATCTTCATTTACTGTAATATGGTATCAGAGTCATTTCGAGCCTATCCTAGCGAGTGTTTGTGTTGGGCCTATCGTGCCACCCGCTATCGGACCACCCATAATATATAGTCCCACGCACGAGTTGGCAGTCTCGGCGTGAGGGGGGTGTGTTGGAGATCCCACCTCGACTAGAGATTAGAGCCTTTCATTGTATATAAGTGGGTGCAAACCTCAACCCTATGAGCCGGTTTTATGGGGTTGAGTTAGGCTTAAAGTCCACTTTGGTAGAAGAGCTCTGCTGCGCTTCTCTCTGATTTTTATTTCCCTCTTTGTTGTTCTTGGTTTTTGTTTTTTTTTTGTTTTTTTTTTCTTTCTTTAAAACCTTGTAGACGATGGCTGATGAAATCCCCACACCGGCTTCCTCTTCAAATGGAAACCCCACACCGACTTCCTCTTCAAATGGAAACCCTACACCGATGAACCCTTTTGGAACAGTCGATGAACAACTTTCTATACTTACACCCAAGCGAGAACCCCGCAACCTCGTTGGTGTCACCTGTTCTTGATTCAACAAACTACCATTCGTGGAGTTGGTCCTTCATCACTGCTCTTAGTGCCAAGAACAAAGTGGAATTCATACTTGGCTCACACCCATGCCCACAAAGGAATGATCCCACTTTCTCATCTTGGACACGCTGTAACAACATGGTTGTCTCTTGGTTAGTACACTCTGTTTCAATCCCTATTAGGCAAAGCATTGTTTGGATGGACATAGCCTTTGACATCTGGAATGATTTAAAAGTTAGATATTCACAAGGGGATTTATCTCGCATTTCTGATTTGATATTTGAGGCTATTTCTTTAAACCAGGGGGATATGTCTGTCACAGAGTATTTTACAAAATTGCGTATTATTTGGGACGAATTAGAGAATTTTAGACCTAATCCTATGTGCACATGCCCAGTAAAATGTTCTTGTTCTGTCATTTCTATTATAAATCAAAGAAAGTGTGAGGATCGTGCTATGCAATTTTTAAGAGGATTAAATGATCAGTATAAAAATATTTGTTCTCCTGTTTTGCTCATGGATCCCATTCCTGCCATATCCAAAAAATTTTCCTTAGTTGTTCAACAAGAGAGACAATTATCCACTAATGTTCCTGCCCCTAGTCTTCATAGTCTTAACAGTAGTCGCACTACTACATGCAATTTTTGTGGTAAGTACGGTCATACTGAAGCTGTTTGTTTTCGAAAGGTGGGTTTTCCTTCTGGTGATGTTAAAACCTCAAAGTTTTCTTTTACTAGAAAAATTTGCACTTTTTGTAACCGTCTTGGCCACACTGTCGACACCTGTTATAAAAAACATGGGTTTCCTCCTGGCTACAAATCCATCAATAGGACATCCCAAGCCAACAATATGTTTACTACTAACCCTTCTTTTGAGTCTTTTTCTAAAGAACATGATGTAAAGGGGATTCAACTTACACCACAGCAGTGTCAATTCCTGACCAACATTTTGCGTCAGTAAAACCTTGAGGATCCTGCCCCTCACGCTCAAATTAATCAAGTCGGAACCTTCTCGGCAGATAAAATCACCAATACCGAGCAATCTTCAACGGGTAAGTTTTTCTCTTCATTATCTGCTATAAAAGAATCTTGGATTGTTGATTCTGGTGCCACTGATCATGTTTGCCACAATCTGAGCGCTTTTACTACTTGGACTAAAATCAAACCTGTCTTAATTAGTCTCCCAAATGGTCAAACTGTTTATGCCACATATTCTGGTTTAGTACATTTTTCGGCCAAGTTTTATTTGTCTGATGTGTTATATGTGCCTCATTTTCAATTAAACTTAAAATCTGCTTCTAAACTCACACACCAACTTAAATGCACTTTAACTTTCACTTTAACTCACTGCATTATACAGGACAATCTCACCCAAGAGAGGATTGGTACAGTTGAAGCCACTGGTGGCTTGTACCCTGTCACTACCTTGCCTGCTTCTAATCGCTCTAAACCACATAATTTTGCTCCTCTTATTAATTGTAATATCACGGACAAAACATTGTGGCACTATAGACTGGGGCACCCTTCACATGAAAGATTACATGTCTTACACAAACAATTACCTTTTATTACTATTGATACTCATCATGTATGTGACACTTGTAGTCGTGCAAAACAGAAGAAACTTCCTTTCACTTTAAGTACTACTGCTACCTCTGCTATTTTTGATCTTGTACACTTTGATATTTGGGGTCCCTGTTCCATAACTTCTATGCAAGGTTTTCGTTATTTCTTAACTATTGTTGATGATTACTCGCGCTATACTTGGGTTATTTTGTTGGATAATAAATCTGAAGTGCGTCCGCACATCATTAACTTCACTCTTTTTGTTCAAAATCATTTTCAAACTAATATCAAAACGATTCGTACTGACAATGGTGTTGAGTTTGCTATGTCAAGTTTTTATGCTTCAAAGGGAATTATACATCAAACATCTTGTGTTGAAACACCACAACAAAATGGCATTGTGGAACGTAAACATCAACACATACTAAATGTAACCAGGGCCTTACTTTTTCAAGCAAATCTTCCTTCTATCTTTTGGGAATTTGCTGTAAATCATGTTGTTTTCTTAATAAATTCTATTCCTACTCCATTACTTAATAACATCACTCCTCATGAACAATTGTTTGGAAAACCGTATGACATTTCTTTTTTAAAAGTGTTTGGTTGCCTATGCTATGCTAGTACCATTACTGCACATAGGAAGAAATTAGATGATAGATCTATCAAAGGTATTTTTCTTGGTTTCCCGCAAAATACAAAAGGTTATATTGTCTTAAATTTAAAGTTTCATCGCATAGAGATATCAAGACATGTAATCTTTCATGAAACCCATTTTCCATATAAATTGGATAGTGGCTTGCCTAGGGACCCCAACACTTTATCTCTCCCTATTTCTAACGCATATAATTCTGCTCTTGATTTTTTTTTCTGATACTGCACCTCCTGCCGAGCCGTGTGCCTCTACTCCTGCACCTTCTGCCGAGCCGTGTGCCTCTACTCCTGCACCCAATACTACCCCTCCACCAGCCTTATTATCCTCTGATTTTCCGGCAAATAATGTCTCTGCTCCTGCATCCAACACTGCACCTCCACCAGCATCATCACCTCCTGCACCTCCAGGAAGCACCTCACCCCAATTTCCAAGAAGATCAACTCGTCCTCACCGACAACCTGCCTATCTTGGCGATTTCCACACAGCAACGAACACTGTAAGTAGTAGATATCCTATTCATAATTACTTGTCTTACAATTCCTTATCTTCTAATTTTAGAAATATTATTTCCTCTATCAATTCTCATCCTAAACCTCGCACCTATACTGAAGCCTCCAAACATGCTTCTTGGCAATCTGCCATGCAAGCTGAGCTTCAAGCTCTTGCTGCTAACAATACTTGGCAACTTACCCTTCTCCCTCCAGGAAAGAAAACTATTGGTTGTAAATGGGTATATAAAATTAAATATCATTCTGATGGCACTGTTGAGCGCCACAAAGCTAGAGTTGTTGCCAAAGGGTTCACCCAACATGAAGGACTTGATTTCTTAGACACTTTTGCACCTATTGCTAAACTCACTACCGTCCGCCTTCTCCTTGTTGTTGCCACTACCAAAAATTGGGTTTTAAAACAACTTGATGTCAATAATGCCTTTCTTCACGGTGATCTCCATGAAGAGGTATACATGACCCCCCCACCTGGTCTCTCTCTTCCTTCTCCCCAGCATGTCTGCAAGCTTCAACAGTCTTTGTATGGTCTTCGTCAAGCTGGTCGTCAATGGTACGCAAAACTTTCTACTTTTCTTTTATCAAATAATTACTCTATCTCTGTTGCTGACCACTCTCTTTTTCTTAAATATAATAATGATAAACTCACTGTTATTCTTGTTTATGTTGATGACTTACTCTTAACTGGTGATGACACGGAGGAAATCAATAAAATTACTGCATCCCTTCACCATCACTTCAAGATAAAAAATTTAGGTAATCTCACCTACTTTTTGGGACTGAAAATTGCTCGCAATAGTACTGGTCTTCATTTAAGTCAACGAGTATACTCTGGATCTCCTTCAAGAAACTGGCATGCTTGACTCTGCACCTGTGGCCACTCCTATGACTCACACCTCCCGTCTCTCTCCCGACCAAGGCTCACCTCTCGATGCTGATGCCACTTCCCAATACAGACGACTCCTTGGACATCTCATTTACTTAACCAACACGCGACCAGACATCGCCTTCGCTGTCCACAATTTAAGCCAATTCATATCTGCACCCACAACTCATCATCAGCAAGCTGTCTCCCGTCTTTTGCGTTACCTCAAGGGCACCCCTGGTGAAGGACTATATTTTTCTCACACTAGTTCACTTCACCTTTGTGGTTTTAGTGACTCTGACTGGGCAACATGCCCTACCACACGCAAATCTGTCACTGGATATTCCATCTATTTAGGCGACTCCCTAATATCATGGAAATCAAAAAAGCAGCCAACTATCTCCCGCAGCTCTTCTGAAGTCGAGTATAGAGCACTTGCCACCACCACATGTGAGCTACAATGATTGTCCTACCTCCTTCAGGATTTACATCTTCCTCTCTCCCAGCCTGCAAACCTATATTGTGACAACAAATCTGCCCTTCAAATAGCTTCCAATCAAGTTTTTCATGAACGAACCAAGCACATCGAAATTGATTGTCACCTAGTTCGTGAAAAACTTAACTCTGGTCTCCTCAAATTGCTGCCCATTACTTCTGCAATGCAAGTTGCTGACATATTCACCAAGCCCCTTGCTTCCGCACAGTTCTCTACTCTCAAATCCAAGCTGGGCCTGACAAATATCTACTCCCCAGCTTCAGGGGGTGTTAACATATTTAATTTTCCATTTTAAATTATTGGGCTTTGTTTGTTTGGCCCAACCTTCCTTTTCTGTTTCAGCTAGGTCTTAATCTTTCTCTTATATATACACCATGTATTTTACTCTATAATATACAAGTGAATAAAAGTTTATTTTATATTTAGTTTTCTCTACAATTAGGGTTTATCAAAACCTTTTTTTTCTCCATTACGACTACGTGCGATTACGTTCGTTACATTAAAGCATCACATCAGGCAAGGAATATTCATCTTCATTTACTGTAATACCACGCATAATTTTACCTTTATTAATTACTTATTTTTATTATAGTTTTAATCTTTTTACTACTTTCAAAATTTCTTTTTACGTTAACTTTTCCCCTTCAAATCTTAGTTTTCTAAGATTAACTATACTTCTACAGTTTTTCTTTTCGTATTTATTTTTACAAAACTCAGCTACTACTATTCTCAAATTTCATTCTTTTAAAATGTTTGAATATTGATTGTTTATTTCTAAATCTAAATTTTTCTTTCTTTAAATTAATGGTCTTTGTTTTCTTTAATTTTTTATGTTTTCTAAATATCTCTAAAAATTGGGATTTTTTTAGTACAATTTAAGAAGACATGATGTGGTAGGTTTGTTTTATATGTATCAAGAATATTATAGTCGAGAACTATTGTTTTCGAGATATTTGGAATGGATTCTTTTTCTTTTTCGGTGGCTAGATAATAATCACAGATCATAAGATAAAATGTATCATACAATTTTATTGTATAACAAGACATACAATAAAAAAAGTATATAGAAAACATAGAAAAAGAAAACACTTTTGTGATTATATTGAATTCATGATAGAGGACCAAGTTGAACTGCAAGTAAAAAGTTTAAAAATAGAGAATAATGATGAATAATTATGTCTCATTCGTTGAAGTGTACGATGAAATCTCCAAAGATATTTGATTTAGTATATGTCTGCATTATTCTCACCACTTGCTTATCTACTATATCTCATCACGCAAATCTTCAATCATAGTCTCTCTCTTTGTTGACTTCACAAGTTTCGTGTTGGAACAATAGGGTTTTGCTTTTATTCAAAACAAAAATGGTTTTTTCAATAATAATAAATAAATTTGGAGCATACTGTAACTCTATTACAAAAAAATAATAAACTATATGTCATAGTCCTTAATTACTCTTAAAAAAACATGGCATTACAACCTTATATGATATGTTGAGCAAGATGGGGTTTCATAGCTTGTGGATCTCCTGAATTCGAGGGTGCATGGAATCCGCTATTGTGTCTATGTTGGTCAATGGGAGCCCTACGGAGGAGTTCAAACCATTAAGAGGGCTAAGGCAGGGTGATCCCCTGGCACCGTTTCTTTTTCTAGTAGTTGCAGAAGGCCTTGCGGAGATAGCAAGAGAAGCTTTAAAGGTCAAGTTGTTGACGGGCCTCAAGATTGGACACAAGGAGATAGAGGTATGCATTCTCCAATTTGCGGATGATACTCTATTTCTATGTGAAAACAATCTCAATAATGTGATAACCTTGAAGGCCATCCTAAGGGGTTTCGAGCTAGCCTCAGGCTTGAAGATTAATTTCCACAAGTCTAAGTTGGCAGGCATTAATACACAAATCAACACAGTAGAATGTTTCACTAAGATTTTGAATTGCACTCAGATGGGGATACCGTTTAAGTATTTGGGTATCGAGGTGGGAGGGAACCCAAGGAAGAAACAGTTATGGGAACCTGTTCTTAATAAGCTTAAAGCAAGGCTCAGCGTAAGGAAATGGAGGTTTTTATCTTTAGTTGGGAGAAGCTACCTTATTAATTTTGTTTTAACTGTAGTACCGTTGTACTATCTCTCTTTGTTCAGAGCTCCGGAGTCGGTGTGTACAAGGATCGTCAGAATTCAAAGCAGATTTCTGTGGGGATGGGGGAAGGTGAATAAGCCAATATCCTGGGTGAGTTGGAAAGACGTTTGCAAAGCAAAAGAGGATGGAGGGTTGGGCTGTAGGGACATTCGAAAGTTCAATCATGCCCTGCTTGCCAAATGGAAATGGTGTTGTATATCAGAGGAGAAAGGAAGGTGGAAGGAACTGTTGGGCTCAAAATATGACCTGGACTGTGTAAATGGTTGTATACCTGCCAAAGTCCAATCTTGGTGGTGGAGAGACCTAAACAAAATGTGCAAAGAGGGAGCAGGTAGAGGGTGGTTTCAAGAAGAATTAGGATGGGAACTTGGTTGTGGAGACAAAGCAAAATTCTGGAGGAGGTGTGGGTTGGAAGCGAGGACCTCAAAACCATGTTCCCACGCCTGTATTCACTATCCCTACACCAGGGTCAAACTGTGGGCGAAGTTGGTATATGGTGTAACTCGGAGTGGAGATGGACCTTGAGGTGGAGGCACGCCAGATTCGAATGGGAGTCTCAGTTGGAACCTGACCTTATCACGCTTTTATCTAGGGCCACGGTGAAGAAGAATATTGAGGATATACAGGTGTGGATGTTTTCCGTAAATTCTGCATACGAGTGCCTAGCTAAGTACAGTAGAGGCCCTCAATCCGAAGTGTATAACCTATTATGGAAGGCAAAGGCATTTTCGAATGTGGTAATGACAGCTTGGAGGGTGATGAGGGGTAGAATGCCTACAAGAGTGTGTTTGAGTAGGAGAGGGGTGTTGATGAACTCTATGTTTGTCCGTTGTGTCAGTTGGAGGAGGAATCCTGCCAACACCTCTTTCTAGAGTGCAAACATGCCCAATGGGTATGGTCTGCGTGCTTTAAATGGGTAGGTATATCTTCTGTCCAACATAATGATCTGAAGATGCACTTTCTAAGCTTTTACTTGTTCCAAGCCACCAGTAAACAAAACCAGGTATGGAAAGGTGTTTGGGTAAATGTGATCAGAAGCATTTTGGACCAACGGAATCTAATTGTTTTCCAACAAGGGGTAGTGGACGCAGATGAGATTTTTCAGAAAGCCCAGCTCAAGTCTTGGCTTTGGCTGAAGCACAAGGCGCTTTCTTTTAACTACTCGTTTGTTGATTGGGTCCTTAACCCAACCACATGTATAAAAAGCGTAAAGTAAGAAGCAGGCTACCCTTTCCCTCTCTTGAGATGTGTAGAGGTAGATGTAGGGGAATATAGATTAATAGTCCTCTATTGTGGTGGTAAAGGTTGTTGGTCGCTGGTCTAGTTGCTGTAAAGTGGAACGCTAGAGCTGGATCCTATTGGTGATCTGTAGGGAACGGAGAAGCTGAGCTAAAAGCTGGATCAAATGTGTTGTGCAGCAGTAGTGAAGGTTACACGGCCTATGTACTTTCGGTTATGGGCGTTCTCTGTTGTTGGTTTTGATTTAGTATATAAGTTTGGTTGGGCTGGTAATGCTTGATTGATCAGCTCGTGCCTAGGTATGATGAACCAAGTTCAACAAACTTTTTAAGCTGATATACTTAGAGAGGACTTCTGCCATGATAGACTTTAGTGTGTTGTGGCAGGTTTTAGCTGCCATGAAGTAAGGTTCTCGTATGTAGGAGAGGGAGTTGTCGGTGTTTTTCCTTCTACTCTTTTAGAAGGCCATCGATGAAGAAGGGAAGGATCAGGGTCTTGCGAATCTGAGCAGGTATGGAAAGCATGCTTTGTCAGCAGAGAAATTCTTAAGCCGAAGCATCTCAGCAAGGATCCTTCACTGGAGGCTCAAAACGGCTCTATTTGCTTAGTCAACAGGGAGGGAATCTTCGAACGAACGATTGCCCGTTTCCTTCTGGTGGATGCTTTTGGCCTGAAGAACACATAGCCATGTTGTTGTGGTTCTATGGACAGAGAGTACTTTGCTTCTGAAGTGGTTTTGAAGCCTTTTGAATGTCTATGACAACTTGGAGGATCCTTTCTTTTGGAGGGGTTGGTGTTCAAAACTGCAGATCGTCAATCCTAAAATAGACCATTAGAGGCAGGATGCTCTTTGGTGAAGGGTCTCTTTGTTGCTGCAGTAAACAACTTTTTCTGTAGCCTATGGGGTGTTTTTGTTGTTTGGAGATCCCTTGTCTTGTTTATGCTTGTGTAAATGGGTTGGGATACCCCTTTGTATCTCCCTTAATTAAATTTCATTCTTTGCTGATAAAAAAAAATTGCATTACAACCTTCAAATACTATGTCCCCTTATAGCATTTGTGTAAAAAATGACTTATTGAACAAACTATTAAAGGTTATGCAGTTTCCATATATCCCAATAAGCTCTTAAGTCTCTCTCCCTATTTCCATTACAATTGAATTTCTGAAAGTTATGAAGTTTCACTAACAGAACATAACTGGATTTGTTAAGCATGCTCCAAGTTTGATATGCATCAGGATTTCAACATTGGAGACGTAAGTAATTTGTGACAAACTGACACTGAGAAGCACTAAGTGATACACGTAAAACAACAAATTGTGGCCATAACCAACGTTTTCTTTTTATCGACAAAAAATAAATTAAATAATATGAAGTATTTTAAGGATATCCCAACCCTTATACAGAAAACTGATTAAGATACTCATCTTCAAACAACCTGACAACAATTGGTCATAACCAACGTAAGAGAAACAAGGTTGAACCATAGGACTAACACACATTTTTATGATAGGTAAGGAAGCCATGGTTTTATACTCAGTCGTCAGTAGGACCATACTCTTGAGTGCAGTCCTCCCAAACGTGTTTCGACTACATCCATTCAATACTTTTTCCTACACAGCTTAGGTACATGCTCAGAACAATTTTGACAGTCTGTGTGACATAGGGTTTTACATATTGACCTATTTTCACCTAGGAATGAGAGTTGGATCCCTGCAACACATAATCCATAAGAACACATCATAGAAAAATACACTAAACACTCTGTACACAATAGCCTCTCATAAGAGTTCATCCGCTCTCACGGTTCTTTGGTGCCACCTATTTACATAAACACTTATCTCTATTTTGTAGACACCTCTAACTCTTCACACATGCACTTAAAGAGCAAATCTAATACATAATAATGGATAAAGAACTCGATAAGAGAATGAAAAATTGACCTTTTTAAACTTATATATCTCTCACATGCCCATCCTTTAAGTTACATTGATAGAATAATAAATACAACTGCTACATATACTATGACTAACTATGGTTAAGCTTACAGACTACTAAGTCTACTTAGCTAAGGTTTACTAAATTTCTTCTCCTCCTTCCTTATTTTCCTAATATCTCACTTATATATGTCCTCAAAGTGTAGTTTTAAGTGCAATTGGGTCATTGGTGCTTCTTGGGTTGGGGTTGGACCGTTTGAGCATTTGTTTGGTTATGGGGTAGAGTGTTTTAGTAGTGATGTGGGGGTGTAGCAGGAAATTGGGCCACGAGAGCATTTTGGGTTTGCTAGGGTTGGTTTGGGGCACTGCTTGCTCTTGTGCATTAGGGTTTGGTGCGCCGCTTGCTGTTGTTGCATTTCTTTCTCCTCTTTTTTTTTTTAAATGGCAGAAACAAGTTTTGGGGTTCTAAAGGGAATGAAAGGGGGGATGCGGACGGTGTATTTGCAGGCGACCTTGGAAGGCGCGGCGGCGGATAGGGTGCTGACAATTGAACGGATCTTGATGTCAGTAACGGTATTGTGGAATGGAGCCTAGTGTGCACAAAGGCTAACGGCACTGGGCGACGTGACGGTTGGGGCGCGACGGTGTTGCGGCGTGTGACCTGGTGTGTGTGGAGGCTTGCGGCGTGGGCGGCATGACAAATTGGGGCGCGGGCGGTTTGAGTCTTCAAAAACAGTGAGTTGTAGTTTTGGTGGTCTCATGGTGGGTAATGGTGGGGACTATGTGATGAGAATCAAAAAGATGTTATCAATAGAAGAAATGGACAAGGGCCAAAGCATTTAAAGTTCTTCTTATTAGTCTTTGCAAAAGCTGAGGCCCAAGCCCAAAGCCCAAGCCCAAGCCCAAGAAGGCCCAAACCCAAGAAGCCCAAGTCCAAACCATGAGGGGCAAGGCCAAGCATTAAATAAAAGAGCATCATTTGAATGACTCTTGTAGGAGGTGTGGATACTAAATAAATAGGTGTGAATGTATTAGAGAGAGTCACTTTGTCCATGTGACTTAGTAGGGGGGTGTAGGTGTAGTTTTTAGGAGGTGTCATAGTAGAAAAAGGTCACACCTCCCATGTGACTTGTTTTTGGTGGGAATTTCAAATGAGTTTTATTTGAAAATTCCCACCTATTTTTCAGCACCTCTAGGCTATAAATAAAGGTGCTTAGCTTGTACAATTCAGATTGGAATTTGATAGTAGAGAGACTATACTCAAATTTGGAGAGAAATTGTGAGTTTTGAGTCTTCTTCTTCTTTGCCTTATCTTGTGAGCTATGGTGAGCTTCAAGTGGTGGCACTCCATCACTTATCTTAGTTCAAGGTTTCAAGTGGCGTGAATGGCTTCTTCCAATTCTCAAAATCCAGCAAGCATCTTCCTATAAGTGTTCTTCTTCCTTTTCTTCAATTTTCCTTTCGGTAGTTTTAATTCCTAGTGTTTTCCTTCTTTTTCTACCGTTTACATTTACTTTTCCAGCTTTGTTCTTTGTTTCTTTTCGGTTCAGTAGCTAGCTTTTCAATTCTGTCCAGTTTTTAATTCTTGTTCTTCATTCCTTGTGTTTTGATTCCATATGACAATACATGGACTTCCATATGAGTCTTGGTTGGTGCTAAGTTTTGGTGAGTTCTTGAATTAGAACATTGATCCAATTCTAAAGTAAAGTGCCTTGCAAATCCAGCTCAAGTTGCTCCTAAGAATGTCAAGAATCATGTGTTCTTGTAGTTACATTCACATCACTATGTGTGGGACTGATCCTGTGTACCATTATGTGGGAAAAAATTAGGAGGTGGTAGATAGGAAACGTGGTTTATGAGAGATGTGAGTGACGAATGCAGAAGTTCATTCATGGCTTTGATATTTGTTTGTCTGGTTTTGGTGGCCTCCATTTGAGTTTGTATAACTGAGAGTCGTTCTTGGATGGCTTGGAGATTTCCTCAAGGTCTTTAGATTGAAGTTTGGGAGGCAGGGAGAACGTGAATGAAAGCACCAATGATAGAACAACAAATACAACTGCTACCTATACTATGACTAACTATGGTTAAGCCTATAGACTACTAAGTCTACTAAATTAAGGTTTACTAAATTTCTTCTCCTCCTTCCTTATTTCCCAAATATCTCACTTATATATGTGAGATGTAGGTTAACATAGATTGGGTTTGTATGCTATTGGGTCTATCATAACATACATCAAGTTAAAAATTTCTTTAGCATCCACTCTCCCATGATTAAAGATGAATTTTTCATATTTCATATCCCCAACAATTGCTATCCACAAGCATTTCCAAACTAAATTACCTTTAACATTGAAGTGTAAGGTAGTAAACTAATTAAGAGTAGCCATTTCCTGATTGTGCAACAAAAAAATTATCCCAACCCACCTGTTGCAAATGTTCCACACTTGAGTTAATATCCTACAATTGAATAAGAGATTAATCATTGTTTTAATCACCCTCTCACACATACACGTCTGACTTCCTACCACAATATCCTTATCACTTAAATTCTATTTAGTTGCCAATCAATTTAAAATTACCCTCCAATGTCCTCAAGGGATCATCTTAGTGTTAATCCAACTTTGACCCATTACTTATTTATTTGGTTTTACTACAAAATACTCAAACCATGTGAATTTATATTTTTGCAGAAACATCACATACCTACCATAAACTCATGTAAAAACACTGAAATATAATAAAAGGATAAATAATTTAAGTGAGAAATAAAAATATTATTACTAAATTTAATTCACATAAAAATATTTTAATTATCTTACTAAATGAGACAATACATTATACAAATTTTATATTAATATTTTGACTTGAATAAACTAGAAAGTATATAATTGTATATTAATATAAATTTTCGTATCACTACAAGAAAATGAGATATAAAGTCAATAAAAAATGGACATAAAAACAACGAAGCCAACACTTAAGCGTGAGCTATGTACCAGTCCAACAACAGACACTAAAATCTTGAAAGCTAATTATTTAGCATTGGCTTGGTGAAGGGACACAATTAGTAACATGGCATAAAGAGACGCTAAGAAGACGCAAGCATGTGTGGGTTAAACCGATGTAAAAGAAAATTATGTATGCGAGGACTTGGCGGATACAAAACAAACAAAAAATAATTTATATGTGGGCTAGGCCGACACAAAAGCCCACACTATGTAAATATAAAAAGGAAAAAAAAAAAGCTTCAATATGCATGAAATCAATTTTAAACCTACTGAAAGCATATTGTTTTCAAAACATTCAAAACAAAATTGATAGCATCTCCTTCATCTAAAATGGGTTTTTCTTTTAATTTGGTGAGAGTTGGCATAAACTATTGGAAGTAATGTGTCAAGCAGGGCTCCATTGGAGCTATGGATTCCTTGGAGTTGCCATGAAGAGTGTGGAAGGTGATTGGTTTGGTCATATGATGTGAGTTGATTTTAGGATTACACATTTTGATTGGTTGCTCTTGTTTATGATTTTTTTTTTAGCAATGCAAGGTGAGAACTCAAAGAAGATCCCCATTGGACACGAACTTAACCAAGTGGTTAAGTGTGAAGGTTTACTTCTAGAGGGCAAAAGGAAAACACAAATATATGGTGATTATGATGAATAGAGCGGAAATTAAATAACAAAGGAAGTAAAGGATGAATGAAGATGAACAAATGAAAAAGACATAATTCAAGAACATCAGAAGGAAAGGTAAATGACGTAAGGAAAGGGTGGAAATGAGATAAGGTAAAGGAAGCTTATGGAGAAAGGGAGAGGATGATCACGCCACTTGGAGGGTGGGAAACTCCAAGATAAGTGAAGGAGTCGCCACTTGAGATGCTCACACACTCAAGATAAGACCCAAAACCATTTAGGAGACAAAGCTCACTAATCACTCAAGCTGAGTTTCTTTACTGTATTCAAAATCAAGTGGAAACACATGAGGCAAGGCGCCCTATTTATAGGGAGGGGTGCCTTGGTGGGCAAGATGGGGGAGGATAGAAAAGGAACATGAAGGGGGCGGCCTAGGGATTGACCTAAGTCAATGCCTCCCCTTCTAGAAGCCGGTGCTACCTTTCTAACCTAATGGACTTGGCACAAGCCCAATTTGATAAGTACACCCCTTTTGTATGCTATGTGAACCTACTCTAGCCTATTCTTCTATTTGGACCCTTCAAAGTGAGCCCAAATTTATTTACAAACATTTATGTCTTGTAAGAAGACCAGAAGAAATAACATTTGATGTTTTGGTCTATGCCCAATTCTTCTTCTGCTGAGGTCTTATTGATATTTGGTGGGGCCTTGTCTTGCATACTGAGATGACTGATCATAGTGTGAATTATCTCTTGAGTCATTGGTCATCTGCTTGGCTACTGCGATTGTATCACCATATCACTTTAAAAAGGTGGAAAATGAGACCAAAGATGTCTATCCTAGAGAGGTTTAGACAAGAGAGTGCTTAGGCTTGCAATTTGGAAGCATAACACTCATATATTTAATATATCTTTTCATGAGTCAAACACCTCAATTTATAGGAGAGAGCGCTTAACATTTTGGAGTCAAAATTTGAAAGTTCAAAATAAAACTCTCCAATGAGAAGGTGCAATGTGGACTCATGACTTCCATGTTTAACTCACACCTTCCATGCTAAACCCCTCCACTCCTAGGTTGCCATGTGGATGTCCATGTGCTCCATGCCAAGGTAATTTTTTTCCTATATTATACTCTAGATGTTCTAGGGTTACATTGGGCTCAAAGAAGTCCAATTGTTACCTTAACTAGTCACTTTTAACCCTAACTGGACATATTCTACTATTGGCCCAAATACAAGCCCAAACACCTATGCTACTTGATCAAATATTTGGTCCAATTATTTTATGCTACTAGGCCCAATACATGACCCATGAAATCCTAAAAAACTTTATACAGTTTATTTAAGCTAAAGCTTGGCCCAAAAATAATGTTGACTAGTCAGCTGAAACTCAGTCTTCTTGTGTTCTTCTGACCAAAACTCTAGTTTATGTTTTGATGAGTTTGAGGTCTTCTTGGATATATTTTGTACATTCCTTCATCCTAGAGTTGTCCTCTTGATTGGGCATACAAAAATAAACAAAAGCTCAATTAGACCCATATTTACAAATAAGTTCATAAACAAATTTTAAGTCTTCATCCTCCTTATTATGTGGTTGAGTGTGGCTGGGAGCTTTGCCATAAAAAAAACTATCCAAATTAATTTATATTTCAACTAATCAATTTTCAATTTAAAATAATTATCTAACAATCAATTCAATCCTCCATAAAAAATTAATTTAATTTAAAATGTTAATTGTAATACAAAATCTAATAAGAACTTTCAATTCAAAATAAAAATTTAATAATAAAAGGAATCATATTATATTTATTTAACTCTGTGTTTTTAACTTAATTTGTCATTTACTTTAATTGATTCCTATTATGTTTGTTTTTGTTTAATTCAAGTTCACCTTAAACATAAGTAGGCTAGTCCTAACAGAAAATTCATAATCCAGAAACAAATTCAAAAGTGAAAAAAAAAAGTCATACAACTCACCTTTTCGCAAGTTGAAATTAGCAAGGGCACTCCACCAATTTAAACGAACTCCTTCAATCCCACCACAATCCCAAAATTTGCATTCAACGAAAATCAAATTAAAACAAAAAAACAAAAACAAAAATAGCAACACATGGAGACTCCGGTTTTCTTAACAAATCCAAAATCAAGAGCTCAAAAATATAGAAATGAAGTTGCGGTGGTGTAGTTGGAAAAAGGAAAAAAATGGTAAAATGGTGAGGAGCTGAAAAATATACAATGAATTGGTGTAATTAGGGGAAGAAGGAAATGCAAAAAAATATTTACTGAAAAATTTAAGTTAATTTTCGTACAATTAATTAAATTTAGATAGATTATTAAATTATAATTTAATTACTTTAAAATTATTCTTAAATCACTATGTCTGAATACACATTTCAAGTAATATATATATTTGATAGAATAAAATATATTTTTCCTCGTATGAAAACGGTATCATTATGAACATCTTACTCTTCATCATTTTCTTCTTGCATTTAATTCTAAAAGTTGGGCGAAGAGCAAAACTATAATTTTTAGTAAATTGTTAATCCATGCTAAAATATATTCTAGACAATGCCTTATCATCCTCTCATTATATAAAAACAACACAGTTAAATACATTATTCATATATCTATTGTATTAAAGTTGTGGTGTAATAACAAAATTATTCTAATCAAAATATATACAAAAAACCTTGGGGTTAATTTTTGCACAATTAATTGAATTGAAATAGAGTATTAAATTATAATTTAATTGCTTTAAATTTATTCTTAAATCACTATGCTCGAATACATATTTTAAGTAATAATATATATTTGATAAAATAAAACATATTACATTTTAGTATTATAACATCCACACATATGAAAACTTATCATTATGAATATCTTACTCTTCACTTTCTTCTTTCTTCTTGCATTAAATTCCAAAACGTAGGTGATGAGTAACCTTTAATTAAAATCCATCTGAAAAATATTATCAAAAGAAATCTTTAATGACTATTTAAAACATTAATAAATTTCGGTTCATGTTATTTTTAATTTAATTAGTTTTTTCTTTTTAATTTTGTTAATTTTAATAAATTCTTAATCCATATTAAAATATATATTATACAAATACTTTAGAACCATATACGACATCACAGTGGTTCAACGTCTCCATTAATACTCAAATACTTCGCAATTAAATATAAAACTTATAATTATAACAAAATTTTAAAGAAAAATATTATTTTTTTAAAATATTTATAACAACAACACAATTTATAGTTTCACTATTCAATTTCAATTTATTTACAACCTTAATATTAAACAATATTAAAAAAAAAATATCTTCACTCTATTTTTTCTACATTTGTTTTGAAAAAATAGAACTTTAATTTCAAATTTTAATAGTTCACATTAAACACTAAATATCAAATTAGCTTCTATAAATTCTGTAGAATATTTTATATAAAAAATTTAAATTTATAAATAATTATTTATGTTTTATGCTAAAAATACATGTCTATTTTATTTTTAATATATTACAAATTTTCTCAAAATTACATTCCTCACTGTGATTTTTATTTATTTTTAAATACTCTTTTTACCTTTTATTGTTGTAATTTAATTGTTTTTATGTCTCTTATCATTTTTTTCTTAAGATTTTCTTTTAATAATTTTAAGAATATTACAAAATTAATCAAAAACAATGATAATTCTTTTAATTAATTTAAATATTTATAATTAAATTAGTTACACCATTTAAATACTTATAATATAAAAGCTAAAAATTACAATAATATAATTTAATCACTCCCTTTTCTTTCTATATATATATATATATATATATATATATATATATATATATATATATATATATATATAATAGTGTATTACTTTTATATATTATGAGAAGAAGAGTTGTTAGTGATAATAATTATTTTGAAATAACCTCCTCTATAATTATCGTGAGAACATTATAAGCACTAAAAATTCTATCATTTTCAAAAGTAAAATAGATTATTTTTCCCGTTTTACACAAAATAATATTTTAATTAAAACTAGTAAATCTAAATTTTTTTGATAAAAGTTACGTAGTTATGATTTACCAGTTCACTCATTGAGGTTAAAAAGTTTTGTTGTCAAATTAAAAAAATGATATTTTCGTGTTTTACTCATATTTGGAAAATAATTAATTTTTTAAATAGATTTTGTATGATATATATATATATATAAAGGTATTACAAAATTAAAATAATAAAATTTAAAAATATATATTTCTGAAGTTTTTCTCTGAAAATATATTTTGAAAGAAAAAAGTTATATATATCATAACTTAACTTGAGAAATTGTAAAAAAACAACGTATGTGTAAATAAAGATAAGAATATTTATGACTAATCAAATATATTTTAATTCATGTGTGAGGTTAAAATTCAAGTTGATTATGAGCTGTAAATGATATATTTAAAGTTTCATATTAGATCTTTATTTAAAAAGTTTTTTATATACTACAATAAAATTGTAATAACTATAATTTTAATAAAAATAATTAATATCATAATAATTGAGTTAAATATTATTTTATAAATTTAAAAAATTCATATTTAAAATAATTCATATTTTTATAAATTATCAAGATATTAAATATTAATTATTTTAGATTTTAAATTAGTTACTATAAAGATTAATTTAGAATCTGAAAATTTTGATAACTAATTACCAATTTAAAAATTAATTTATATTTTTAATCTATTTTATATACTAATAATTTTTAATTATATTTATAAAATATTTATTTATTTTTAATTTTAAAATTAGTTGTTATTTAATAATATCAATGATAAATTATTATTAAACTCTTACTTAAATATCTTATATTATAATAAAAAATTATATTACCGGAACTTAATGTAAGCATGTCATAGGTCTATGTGGATAGTGTCTACTTTTATCCTTAACTGGGTTGATATAATTAAAATAATTTAATTACGCATCTCAATTATGTAGAGTGGTTTAAATAAATAAAATTTATTCAACTTTAAAACAAACGAATATTTGAACCATTTTATTTTCTAGAAATGAATAGCATGATGACATTTAATGAGCTCCAAATAAAGATTATCAACTAAACATAATATTATGACAACTCATTAGCAAACTATTCAGAGCACAAAATCAATACAATATTTATCTATTAACTGGAAGTTATAATAATTACTTTAAAAAAATCTGTCTTGATTATTACTATTAATTAAATAAAAATTTAACATAGCATGGAAACATGTCTTGAAGGAGTTTCTAATCCTCCTCTGATCTTCTTTTCTTACAATCTGTAGTTTTTATCCGTACATTTCTAGTTGGGCAGTTACTTCCTGCACCCCTATAATAGCATGCAAAGACTATATTGTCTCTATTATTTTTTTAAAATCTCAAAATGTACTTAAACTGTACTTATATTTTTACTTTTCGGATTATGGAATATGGAAAAATTTGGATTGACACTTCCGGTAAATTTTTTATCCACCAATCCGTAATTCAAAATATACATTCCACATTCAGAAACCCATCACTAAAAAAAAAAAAAGCATTCCAGATTCATCAATCCGTAACAGAAATATGCATTATGGATTCAGAAATCCATAATTCAAAAAAAAGCATTGTGGATTCACCAATACGTAACAGAATTAGGCTTCCCGATTCAGCAATCCAGAAATCAACAATTTATGCAAAATTTGCTTCCAGAACACCCCGTCATCCGAAAAACATAATTTAATCAATTTCAGATTCATGAATCCGTAATACATTACCGGATCCCAATATCCGGTAACCCCAAAATCTTCATAACCACCATGCTCCTAAAAAAAACTTAACTCTTACCTCTCCAACCCAAACAACACTTCGGCAACATAGCGCACTCCTCCACCTTGTCTCGAACAACTACAAAAACCTTCCACCAGTTGTTGATATTCAATGATGAAGATGAACAATGACAAAGAAAGTTCAGCATGTGCCCCTTTTCAAATTATAGGTCAAGGTTAATTTTGAGATATTTAAAATTATGGGGGTGCAAGAAGAAAAACGCGAGGGTGCAAGAAGAAGAAGCCTTCTCGTTGTCATGAGCAGAACCCAATTAAGTTGATCCAATGGGTCCACTTAAAGCCCATATGCTAAATTATTTTCCTACAGATTTTATAAGGCTTTTCTTTCTGCACCTCAATAGCTTTTTGCTACACCTTTATAATTTGTTTAATTCCAAAACTATCTTTTGAATTGTAGAACTCGAAAAGTATTTTCGAATCCATAAATGTCTTTCAAATTTTACAATTTAGAATATAAATTTATATGTCGAATTTTAAAATTGGAAAGAGATTTTCAAATTTAGGAAAGGTCTTCCAAATTCTACAATTTAAAATATAATTTTATATTTTGAATCGTAGAATTTCAAATATATTTTCTGAATTCAAAAATACCTTCTGAAATTTGAAATTCAAAATATAATTTTATATTTCAAATTGTAAAATTTAGAAAGTATTTTCGATCAAAAAAGTGCAACTTTTGATGGTTTTCCCTTTGCAATGGAGGGTCGTGGCAACAATGCCCATGACCCTTGTTCAAACCAACAAGCAAACCCATACTAGGTGGTTTGGGAGACATTTTCCTCTCTTTCTGGATGGAGGCTTCAAAAACTTTAACACTGCGGTGAAAGAGGAAACTTAAGGTTAAGAAAGCTTGGAAGAAGAAGTGTTGCTAACCTCAAAAGGCGACGATGTTTTGCAAGGCATCCTTTTCATTTGTATTCTAAATTGTATAATTTGAAATATAAATTTATTAGGGATAAATTAGACTTGTCATATAAACTATGGAAGTGTAGGAAGAAGTTGTGGAGATGTAAAAAGAAAACGCCATTTTATAATCTTCTGAAAAACCTAATGGGTATTGACCCACTCTGTAAACAATGTAAACAATCTGACACTAAATTTGGTACATTTTAATATGGGTCAATAGAAAGTAGCCACATCCTTGCTTTGCAGGCGTTTTCTTCTTGCACATATATAGTTTCTTCCTACTCCTCCATAACTATTGTAATCCTAAAAGTACCCTTATGAAAATATTTTTAGGTTTGTTGGAGGTGAATGAGGTTGGTAATGAACTGGTGTTTTGCGGTGTTGTTTTACGGTGAAGGTTATAGTAATTGGTGGTTTCATTAAGAGTTGCAGTGGTGGATTGTGGAGGTTGGTGGTGGTTTTTGGTGGCTCGTGGTGGTGATTCGTGGGTGGTAAGCTACTATTTTTCTTTTTATTTCCAAATTGTAGAATTTATAAAGGTTCTGAATTGTAAAATTTGAAATACAAAATGATTTCTTAATTGTAGAATTTAGAAGTCAACTTTGTATTTCAAATTCCACAATTTGGAAGCCATTTTCTGAATTCAGAAATAACTTCCCACTTCTTGAACCTGATCAATCATTTTTTTCCACCGTAAAAATAATTAAGGTTGGACTTTTTAAAAGTAAACAAATGTTATGAGGTATTCTAGATAATGGGTGAGAGATGAACAACTAACTATTAAAATAACTTTCTTATTGAGGTTTAGTGGCAAGATCGTCGTCAATTGAGCTTCACCTTCTTTGTTTCAACTACTTCCCAAGTTGAACTTAGGGCACATCATCGTTTTAGGTTACAACATGCCAAATTGCAATTCAAGTTAGGACAACTTAGTTTTTGGAAAAGACGAATTAGAGTGCTTAGGGCTACCAATGAAGGATGATGACTTAGAGTTGCAGGTTGCAGAAAGAAGACAATGGTTAGCTTAGGGGGGACAATGACTTTCGAGGATACTTTTAGGGGTTCTTACAAATTACATTTGAGAATAAATTTATTTTCTTTGATGAATAATTCATTAAAATTCATATGTAACATTTGTATGTAATGGATGTCTTCTTTTACATATGGATGGAGTTAACATTACCTACGGATTCCATCCTTCCGCAAATTTTCCCGTCCTAACGCGTCAACCTTACATACAAAACCTTTCTATGGATAACTTCTACGAAATTTATCTATTGTTACCTACGAAAAATTGTTAACCAATTTACATATAATTTGAATCCATACATAAAATTTGTATGTATCTCACAATATACCTATGGATATAAATTCATAGGTAATTTTAAGCAAGTAATGAACAAAATTATTGTTGTGGATGACATTATGGACGACACCTTCTTAAGGACCGCGAAGAAGGCTTGGATTAGAATAATTTTTTTTTTCATGTAATTTTTTGTTTTGGACCTTTATTGAACCTTAAATTGCTTCTTATATTTGTTTGTATTAGGTCTTATATGTTTTTATTTTTCTTGTAATTAGAGACCTTCTAGACTCTAGTTTTAAGATGTTTGTTGAATGGGTCCTAGTAGTTCTTGGATCCATTAGTATACAAACCTCTTTGTAGACTTTTGTTGTTGGAATTTGAGCATTTTGAAATTTGAATAATTTTCTGAAGTGAAAATTCTCTCTTAGTTCTTCTTTAGAACTTTTTGTCCTTATCTTTGAATTTCCAATTCAAAGTGGTGGATCTTCTTCTCTTCATCAATTTATCTATACTATTGCATCAATCAAGGTAAATTGTAATTTCTTCATCTTTAATATCTTTCACATTTTCTATTTTGTCAATTCTCTAGTGAAAATTGTCAGAACAATTATACACGAGGTTAGTATTGCATCAAGATGGAACTTGGTTAATTAAATAGATAACATGTTGAACAACATATGATAAAAAATGACTAAAAATATTTTATTAAAAACATGAGTGCTCAAGCTATATAGAATACATCTTCATGCTTACATTCAACTCTCACATTTTGTTTAAGGGATGTGATTTTAATAGAACTTATTTGATGCAAAGTGTTTTTCGATGAAAATAATTATTTTAGAAAAAAACTCAAAACCATTGTCAAATCTCATATGCACTTAACTTTTGTACATGTAATTTCACTTTAATCTTTTATTTCACTAATATAATTTAAGTATAACAACTATAACCATAAAAAATTGTAAAGAAATACTTGTGATCGTGAACTAAAATTTTAGAGAAAGTTCCTAAAAAGTCCATGTCAATTAAAGAAAAAAAATATTGAAACTCTATTATATTTGATGAATAAGACATTTTTCTTTGTTTAACCAAATGGAAAATATTACAATGTACATGAATATACATGAAAATAAAATAAAATAAAAATGATGATGTAAAATATTAAAAATGATTTCCAAACAACTAATTTAGAATTATAGAGACTAGATGTAGTGAAGTGTGTCACAATGAAATTATTGATTAAGGAAGATCATGGTGTGGATTGATCAATAATTAGATGGTAGAGTCTCTTATGCAATTTAGTCAAACCAATCATCTTCGAGAAATTGTGTACTTGAATTTTTCAAAAAATATTGAAGTGTATAATGAGCATTAGAAAGAAGCTTGGAAATAGAAATAAGATTGAAATGAAAATTAGGCTCATGGAGAATTGGCTGAAAAATAAACTATGACAGAGTAAGTTGATGTGACTAAGGTAGTGTTGGATAATTTAATGTGAATACCATGTATTTTGAAATAAACTTGAAAATATTATAAAGATGTTAGTATGGTATTTTGCTCCTAAACTTGTATTATCCATGGAGTATGGATTTGAATAGTTAAAACATAACGATTACTAGGCTTTGGGTTACAAAATCATTTAACCCATTTAATGGAACATGAAAGAGGTTGGCATGGCTAGTTTTGTCATTCGGGTTTGAACCATCAATTCTTTTACCCTTTGTTAGAAAAGAATTAATAAATTTTGATATTAGGTTTCACTGATGTTATCCCTATCCTAGTAAATTCTCCTTCCTCTTTTCCACTATTTTCATGAACAATAGGCATCTCAATAATGTTGGCATAGGAGAAACCAAACACACAATAGCATAATGTGGTTGACCAAGGTAGCTAGGGTGGCCAAGGGATATCCATGATTGTTGTTAACAATGTGACCAAAACACCCACTTTCATTGCACATTTTGTTGGAAACACCCTTTCCATCATCCTAAGGAGCTTTGTGTCCTTTTCCATAGGGTTGATGTTTTTCAAATGCAATAATAAAAGAATTTTGATCATCAAAGATGGTGGATCCTTCTGGTTCTAATCACTCATGTTGAAATAACTATGGAAAATACTTTATTTGTGTTGGGTAAAGGATCCATGAGCAAAACTTGCGATCGTAGTACTAAGAATCGTTTATCAAGGCCTTTTAGATAAAAAAAAATTATAAAATCATGTTGATGATATGTTATTACCACACAAGTGCAAGGACACATGAGACAATAGTTGTCAAGTTCTTCCCATGTAAAAGTCGAGTTAGTGAAGTAATTGATGAATGCTTGTGTGTCTTGCTTGAGGTTAAAAACTTCTTCATAGAGTTGTACAATGTGTAAGAGATATGGAATGAAGGGAACTAGGAATGCAATTTGAATGGACGATGTTTGAATGGGAAAAGTCCATGGTAGACACTCTAATGCAAGAAACGAGGGAGTGTACAATTGAAAAAGATAAGGCAGATGTATAGTTTTAAAGTTTTACCTACAACATTATACCTTGCATGGAGAGTGCTAATAAATAAAGTACCTACTAGATAAAACTTAACCAAAAAGGGTCGATGTTATAAGTCGACAATGTGTCTTGTGCGGGGACGAGGTGGAATCTACACAACACATGTTCTTCTGATGCGGTCTGGCACGTTATGTTTGGAAGAGGTGTGATAAATGGGTTGATATTGTCACATCACATCATAATGTGTCAAAAGATCACTTTTACCAGTTTTCATTAATGGGGTTGAGGAGTAAAAGGGAATAGGCTGTGGAGATGCATATGGGGTACCATAGTGTGTTCCATCTAGCTACATAGGAATAATGTTATGTTTAGGGGCAATGTCAAAGATCTTGAGTAGGTGTTTACTCAAGCATAAGTTAGGGCCTGAACCTAGATCACAAACAAAATTCAAAAAGCAAAATTCTCATATTCAAACTAGTGTCTATGTCCACTCAAATGCATTCAATTAATAAGGATGTAAGGCAAGGGCCCACATTGTAGATAATAGGGTGACTTACATAAAATCATAGCAGAGAAAGAACAAGGTATGAAAAAGTAACTTTCAAAGGAAGACTTTTGTTAATGTTGTTGGTATTGCTACAAATGTTTGTGAATATATCCATAAAGTTTTAAGTATTGTTGTCAAAATTATTATAATACAATTGTTCTTGGTTAGGAAGGGGAAAATAGGTATTGGTTCTAATTGTCACAACAAGCTCCTACCCCATTGTTAGCTTCTACAACATGTTAGTTGGGTAGTTGTTGTGAATCTCTGCAGAATGTCTAATATGTATCAATTGTAATATGATAAGGCTGACACAACACTGACAACAGAGTAAAAATTCAGGGAATTGGACTAGTGTTTGCCATCCAATGAGACATGTAGATATGCTAATGGGTCACTATGGTAGGGAATGGTGGCACAACTGCTAAAGGGAGATGTCAAACAAGGTGGAGGTTACACAACTCAGAGGGGAGCTTTCAGGAGGAATGGTGAAAGAGGTTCTTAAAATTTTCTATGATCAATACTAATGGGGAAGTTTTAGATGAGCTCAACATTCAAAATATAATATCATGAGTCTATATGATCTCTAATAAATTTTGATGAGCTCTTGCCAATTTTCTCCCCTACTGCTATTTTACATTTTGTCACACCACAAGTGGGTGTTCTTACCTAAGCAAACCAAGCCTACAAGCTTGCGCACAATTCAACTAATCTGGTTGATCCAATACAAAGGAGCTGCAACTAGTTTGGTACTGTTTCATCTTTTTTTCTTTTGCACCTATTATGATAGAAGGTAATAATGCAACGGGTGCTTGTGGCTAATTGAAATAGTATCAGACCTAATAGGTTGTTGAAAGAATACAATTCTAGTTTTGATGTATGTTTTTTTTATCTAAATAAGTGTTTTTTATTTTTTGTAGAACTACATGTAAATAGGTTACAATTTATATAGGGGTTGGAGCACCCCAAATATTCCACATAATTTTATTTTTTATTGGTAATAAAAAATTATGTATAAGAGATCGTCTTGGGAGAAATGCTCCTTTGAGTGTTTTCAAAATCAACAACATAATCAAAATATAGAACATTAATAAAAATGATGGTGACCAGGAATTTATCAACCAAGACAACACTAATGTATTCAAGGGTTTCTAGGAGGTATATTTTTAATTTATAAGTGCATGAACAAGAATGATTCCAATGAGCAATCTCATTAAGAGGAGGGTCATTCAAAAGAAATATGACTAAAAAGTTGTTTTTGATCAAGATTGGTAACACAATGACACAAGACCGACTTTCAATAGGACAATATAATAAAAATTTGAAGATTTTGATTAGAGTTTTAAACTAAATTTGATGTAGTGATAAGAAACGAAAAAACATAGCTCCAAAAGGAGGTCTAATACTATAAAAGAATAAACTTAAAAGGATAAAAATCATCAAAGATAAAAGAAAAAGAATTAAAGCAATTTTCTTTAGAGTGAGAGTAGGGGTGGCAATGCAGTCTAGCCCGCCCCGCGTTTGGCCCGCAAAATGCATATTGGGTTGGTCCGCCCCACACAATGAATGCGGGCTCATTACACAAGTTTGTCCCGCATAAGAGGTAAATCATTAAAAAAAAATCAAATTTCATTAATTATAAAAAAATCTATTTCCGCTACTGCAAAATTCCAAGTTTCAATTCATTCAATTAATTTAATGAAGATGACAAATTTTTTAACAAGTTTCTTATTGAAATCTCTTCTTTATATTATTTTTTTATTAACAAATTTTAAATATAAGGCTTTACTTAAAACTAAATTTACTATCACTCTTAATATTAACTTCTTTAGATTATTAAAATAAAACATTCCTTTTTTTAGTACATTATATTCATTTTTTTCTAAAATAAAATAAAGATCACATTGCAATAATGGGTGAGTGAGGTATGATTTTATTTTTGCAAACAAATAAATTAATTATTTTTTATTTATGCAGGCTGCAGGTTATGCGAGGCTAGCCTAAACAGATCAGCGGACTAGATTAGTAAGCTCGTCCCACGCTTTTTGGTAGTGGGTTGCGGGCTGGCCTACATGGCCTACCCCACATTGCCATCCCTAAGTTAGAGGAATTGGTATTCATTTTTTTCTTGATGACCACACCAAGAATAAATGTAGAGGTATTTTTTGCTAGAGTGTTGGTTAATATTGATATGCTTTCTATTTTGCCTAATCAAATTTTGGTGGAAAGACTTGATTTTACTTTTATTGCAGATATTGAATTTGAGAAGTTACCTCTATTTTTTCCCTCATGCAAAATGATAGGGCATGATATTTCAAAATGCAAACAAAAGCTTAATACTCACAATAACATAGTCAAACTGCCTTCTATTTTTCCCTAACCTATTGTTGTGCAGTATAAACATGTGAATGTTCAAACCGCGGAAAATAATGTTGCTCCTCACAAGGAAGTGATTGGTGTCATAAAGCAAAAAAATTTTACGATGGAGATACATAATTATGATGTTCATATTCGTAATGCAGGGATGGAGGGACCTCCTACTGATCAGGATACTTCTGTTGAAGTTGTTGTTAGCCAAGTGGAGGTTGGATCTCTTGTAGGTCCAAAGTTAAATAAATCTACCAAATATTTTTCTGTTGTTGATAATTATGTTGTCACAGTTGATGATATAGAGGTTGGGTTAGTCAGGATTTGTTGATATGCCCTTGTTGGAGAGTGTTCATGAATTGGATTATTTGCTACAAAAAGGACTCCTTCTCTACTGATAATTCGTGACCTTTCAAAGGATCCTCTAAAAAATTTGCATCTAATGCAACGCCTCCTAAATTTGTTGCTTCCAGACAGGTTACTTCTAAAATTGTTTCTCATGAGTTGGTCTTCCAAAAATGTTTTGAATTTCTTTCAAGTGATGATCAAGAGGTTCATGAGTCATGTCCAATGATCTTGGCAACAAATATAGTTGAATCTACCCCGAATGGTATTTTCTTAAAAGAAGTCAATTTGATCACTAAGTTTTGGCTTAAAAAAAAAGAATAAAATAAATCATTAAGTGAAGAAGATGAACTAGTATAAACCTCCAAAAGACCGGGACGTCCTCCTAAAGCTAGAATCAATAAGAAAACCTCCAAAGTAGGTCAACCTAAGAAAAAATAGTGATGTCCATGATTATCAACGGGTTTAATTATGGATGTTGTATGCAAATGGGGGTCAATATGATTGGATTATTGACATTCAATCATTTCTCTTTGTTGTATTTGGGAGCTTCACTTCAGAGAATGTTCTTTTGTTTACCTTGTCTTTATTTCGTTTTTCTTTTATTGGTTTAAACTCTAAATTTTGCATATGTTACTCTTGGGAGTTTTTTTATTTTTTATTTTCTTTGTATGAGTTTGGTACAGTCTCCATGTTTGTTTGTTTTTCCCTTTTTATGCTATTTTTTATGTGACGACACGTGTTTCGTGTTTCCTAACGTGAATCTTATAAAAAAAATTACATTTTTTATATGTTATTTAATATATATATATATATATATATATATATAATAATGACAAAACTTCACACTAGTGTAAGTGTAACAAGTACAATGATTATATAATCTCTGGTTATTAGATCCTACATATAGGGTGCAAGAGAATGTGGTTTTAGGCTGTCTTATGATGATTTGAGCTTTGCACTTGCACAATGTGGACTTCGAATAATATTTTTTATAGCATTTGAAACCAAACCTCCTTACACATTGTTTTCCACAACTATCCAAAGGAAATCATAGATATCTGATCTGAATGCATTGCATAATGATAATAGTCTAGGATTCATGTATACCTATAACAGATCCACATTGGCTAGTGTAGAGTTTGTGCAAGTGGTGGAGCCTCATTCACACGCGTCAAAGAAAAGGTTAAAAAGTTATGGAATACCCTTCTGGCTCTGGGGTCCCTAACCAGATTAATCTAAATAAAAGCATTGGTAATGATCTTGCACCATAAGGCCTCTGTATCCTTATCTGATTGGTTTTTAGCAGCTACCATATCCCATGCCAACCAAAACCACAAATTACCTAAAAAGAAAGTGGGGAAATTTGCCCACTTGCGCCCAACAACCCCTTTCGTGGAAACATCAAGATTGGTCTCACCCAAATTGAACAACCAAGTGCTACCTCTAACCTAGTTCGGACACTTCTTTTAAATGGCGTGTCAATGTCTGATACTCGTATCGGACACTGACACTTGTATGACACCTATAGGACATGTATCCGTGAAGTGTCCAATTTAAAAAATATTTATTAGACTTCTGACAACTCTAGTACAATTTTAAAAAAGGAAAAATACATTAATTTTTTAAAAAAATCAAACTTTATGTATAAATTGTTATTATGATTATAAAAATAAGAAACAAATCCTTGTGAACAAGTCATGAAAAACATTTTTCTACTTCAAAAAATAATATGGAATATACTTGTGTATATAAATCTTTATTGTCAATTTATATAATTCATAATTATTATATATAGATCTGTGTCCACGTGTCCTACATTTTACGTATCTCTGTGTCCGTGTCATATCCGTGTTAGTGTCTATGTTACATAGCCTCTAACCCACATAGTGCCTAGATCACCAATGTAGAAGAGTTTGGTTCTTTGCACCAACACATCACAAATCAAAATTAAAGTTTTGAGACATCAAAGCTTTTATATATTTATTATATGTGTTTATAAAGGGTTAGAGCCCATTTATGAATATAATAAATTTTGATAAAATAAAATAAAATAAAATATTAACATTTTATTTCGTAATTTAAAATTATTTTTATTAAAATTTAACTTTAAATCTAATTAATCTTATAAATCTTATAAATTAAGTATCTCTAATTAATTTGAAATATCCAATAATTTTTATAATAAAATAGTAATAGAATTATCAAACATCAAAACTAATGCTCCTTATTCCTATCTCACATATAACAAAAAGAAATATCATGTATGTCTACTAAATTTAAATGAAAAACAATTTCAACCACGCATTATTTTAAAAATAGTTTTATGTTTAAACTTTATATATATATATATATATATATATATATATATATATATATATATATATATATATATATATATATATATATATATATATGCGCGCGCAATACGACCGAAAATAATTTAGAAGATTGCTTTTTTATTTTATAAAATTAAGAATATTAAATAAGTTTAACAGTACTATATGTTGTCTTTGTTTCTATTAGGTTTTTTTATAAAGAAAAATATTTAATTTTCTACCTTTAATGTAATTTTGAATGAGTTTATGCATTATATCTCTTTTAAAATTCTTATTTCAAAAGTAATATTTTTTCTTTGTTATCATACCTATTTTTTCTCTTTATATTAATTAAACTAAAGATATAATTAAAAATATCTTTAATATTAAAATAATATTTAACCAAAGGAAAATAATAACACTTACAGGTAAAAACTTTTGTTGGTCAACTTCAGAATTACGTGTGAAAAAAAAAACAATAACACTATATCAACACACTTATTATTTCTCCTAAATTTTGGATAAAAGGCACGTAAGGAAAAGGAATAAAATATATCCCTAGTTGTTCATATACAGTCCACTTTTGTCATGGTATTAAATTAACTGTTGACTTAATTAATGTATACTCTATTATTACTAGTTTCTCAATTCATTTGACTTTCTTCACTCTTGGTTGCATGGTCAAGGAATCTAAATTGCAACTTCCACACATGTTTCATACTGAAATTGGTGGGGCTAAAATCAAATAATAATTCACATGAAAGTCTAATTTAAGGGCTACCCTTTGAATTTAATTAAGTATGTCTCTAATTTTTTGGATAAGCAGTGTGTCTCTTTATCTTCTCCTATCCTTCCCATTAAATGTCCTTGGACCAAGTTCTTTGTATGTTGGCTACATATTTTTACTCACACCTTGTGTTATTCTTTAACACATGTAATGTGTTTGGGAAAGGTTTTAGTTGATTATGTAGGGAATAGATGGATGCTCTAGGAGTATTCATATCAATCGCTTAGGTTTTTATTGTTTTGTAATGTTTTTTTAATTATAAGTTAGGTGGTAAAGTTTTTTGACATTTGTATAAAAAAAATTGAGATATTTCTGAAGTATTTTTTTAATTTATTTATTCTTTATTGATAAAAAAAATATAAACAACAAATAACTTTTGTCTTTAGACATCAACGTCGTTCTATCGTGTATAATGATAATTGCCATATAAATGGAATAGGATGTACTAAGAAATGAATTTGTTCTAACTTTAGTTCTCATTTATTACATTTTTATATGCCAATAAAAAAATTCTAAATTTTCAACTTAGTGTAAAGTATATAGGGGAAAAGTGTTATTACCTCAACAACTTTTTATTCCTTGATTAATAATAGGATGAAGATTCTTTGATACTCAGCATTAAACCACATCTAAGAGAAGTGTAAGGGAAGGGTAAAATCATGTGTGAAAAAATCATTTAAAAAATGTTAAAAATTATAACTCTAGTGATATAGTTTGCTTCCAATACGGATTCACATAAAGTAAAGAAAAACACAGAAATTAAAAAAATAAAAAAATAAAAAAATAAATAAAAAACAGAAAACGAGATAATAATAGTTTAGTCATTTTTTTTCACGAATATACGAAGATTAGGAAGGAATTAGTGTTGAAATATATATATTATATTAAATATATATTTTATAATTATTATATAAAATAAATATTTTATTTTATTTTTAATTCATTCATATTTATATTTATAATAAAATAAAATAAATATAATTAATTATATAATATAATATAATATAAATAATATTTAATTTAGGTCACCTTAGAAGAATAATCAACTTTTTTAAAAAAATGTTGTTACTTTTCTCATTAGAATGTGAAGAGGTAGAGTTTCGAAAGTAAAAATTAATTATCATCAAAACTAATAAATACTTCACTATAGAACTATATAAAATGATAAGAAAAGTAAAACTTGAGTGTGTGAAGGGAACAATACAAAGTCCAACTACGACTCCTTGGTCATGCCTAGTTGCAAACTGCTAACATGCACCGTACGTGGGCCAGCTTTAAATTGTTAACATCTCTATAAAACCCAACACTCCTTATATTTTATGAGAAATTTATGGATTCTTATAATAATAATTTAAAAACTATATTAAAAAGTTTAATTGGCTGAAAGTATTAAAATTATATTACAAATTTATGATAATTATTTTTAAAAGAACTAATTAAATAATAAAGAATATTTGTAGTCTTCGTATTTTTGGTAAAACTTGTATTCTTTTATATCAATAAAATTCGTTGTCAAAATCTTGAAAAATATATGGATTTAATTCTTCGCTAAGAATTCACTAGCTTTTTTAATAGTATGGTGAATTATACTCACATATTTTACAGTTAGAGAACGTATGCAATTCATTAATATTATGATGAATTTATTTATATTAATATTATGATGAATTTATTTATATTAATATTATGATGAATTTATTTATATTAATATTAAAAACAAAGAAATTCTAACTACTCTTTCCATAACTAATAATATCACATCTAAAATACCTTCAATTAATAACAGAAAATTTATTAAAAAACTATTAAATATTATTATTAAAAAAAGAATTTTTAAAATATGTATTTTAAAATGTAATTAGTAAATTAAATAATATTAATAATGTTTTAATTAATCTTTGAATCTAAAGCTACGTTTGGCAAGATTTTGGTATAGGTTTTTAGTTTCTTTCTAGCTTTTTTTTTTTTATAGTTAAACCGTTTGTAGTAGCTTCTAAATTTTAACTTCTAGATTTTCATTTTTTTTTCAAATTTTACTCCTTTTTAAATAAGGTAATTCTTATATTTATTTTCTTTCATCGCTCTTTTTTATATTGTAATACTTATTTTATAATATTTATTTTATTAATTATTATAATTTAAAAATTGATAATTATATATTTATTTTATTATTTCCTATCATTTTTAACATTTTATATTTAACTATTTATTTTTAAACAACACACGATATAAAAAAAATATATTACATCTACCTAAGTGTACATTATTTTTACTTAACTTTAAACTTGTTAAAAATATTTTTACATATAATATAAGATTAAAAATATATAAATCACCAAAAAAATATATAATAAATTTAACTAACAATACAAAAAAATGATTAAATAAAAATGAATTTTAGAGAAAAAAATTAATTACTATATTGTCTAAATTATATAATATTTTATAGACTAAAAACATTATTAGCATCTAAAGTATTTTTTATTATTAATAAATTTTATAAACTAGATATCAATATTTTTTTAAGTCTCTAATATAAACATATATCTAATTTAATAACTAATTATTATTTTTATTTTTTTTAATAACTTTTTTAATGTATAGTTATTAACGAAAATTTTAAGAGTTAAAAATAATTTGAAAAAAGTTTAAAATATATCAAAATGTATTTTTACCCGTAAAAAATAAAAGTTATGTAAAAAATAAAAGTTATGTAAAAAATATTATATAAATATATGCATATTCATCATTTATAGTTTTAGCTACTTCATATTATTTTAATAAATATTGCAACTAGTTTTGGCGAAAGTAATCTAAATATAAGAATTTATAGTACATTTTTAATTCAAAAGCAAAACCTAAAGAAAGTTCTTTTCACATAAACAATTACTCATCGGAAAACAAAAGTTGGACCCAACCAAGCATGGGACTCTGAAGGGGGACAAAGGGACAACACATTGGTCCTCAGTTATGCCTAATTCCAAACTGCTAACATGCACCATTACCCTCCCTTAAATTGCTAACAACATGCCTCTATAAAACCCTCAAAACTTTCCACATAACACAAACCAAAATGGGATTTCTTCAACATCCCTTGTGTCGCCACTCACAACAACAACAACAAAAATCCTATGATCACTACCATTCAGAATCATCAACCTCTTCTTCTCTACATTCACAACCAAGTCTTCCTTCAGTCCCTTCACTAAGTTCCCTCACCCCACAACAACCGCACCACCTCCAACAACAACCTCAAACCACCGTCAAAATCCACTCCTCCCCAATCTCCTCCCTCGTCCTTGACGGAAAACTCCTCTACAGCGCCGCCTCCAGCGGGGAGGTCAAAACATGCAGCAGAGATCCTTTCATACTCCAAACCAACACCACAACCAACACCAACGTTGTTGTCGTCGAAACCACCAACGCGCCCATCAAGTCCCTCATTGTATTCCACGACACGCTCTTCACCGCACATCAAGACCACAAAATCCGAGTCTGGAAAACCGACCAACCCACCAAGTGCATCGCCACGCTTCCCACGCTCCACGACCGTTTCTCCAAGCTATTCTCCTCCAAGAACTACGTCGAGGTGCGCCGCCACAAAAAGCGCACGTGGGTGCATCACGTGGACGCCGTTTCCACCCTCGCGCTCTCTCACGACGGCTCCCTCCTCTACTCCGCTTCCTGGGACAGGACGTTTAAAATATGGCGAACCTCGGACTTCAAATGTTTGGAGTCCGTAAAAAACGCGCACGAGGACGCGATTAACTCCTTGGTTTTGTCGAATGACGGCGCTGTCTACACGGGTTCCGCCGACACAAAGATAAAGATGTGGAAGAAGCGCGAGGGTGAGAAAAAGCATTCCCTTGTGGCAACGTTAGAGAAGCATAAATCCGCAGTTAACGCTCTCGCGCTTAGCGCAGATGGGTCGGTGCTGTACTCTGGCGCGTGTGACAGATCAATTTTAGTGTGGGAAAGGGATGAGAATGATGATAATAATATGGTGGTGGTGGGGGCTTTAAGGGGGCATACGAAGGCGATACTGTGTTTGGTGGTGATGGCGGATTTGGTGTGTAGTGGATCTGCTGATAACAGTGTTAGGGTATGGAGGAAAGAGATTGAGAAGGGTTATTCGTGTTTGGCGGTGTTGGAAGGTCATCGACGACCAGTGAAGTGTTTGGCTATGGCTGTTGACTCCAACAGTGGTGGTCCCGATGAGGATGATAGGTCTTATCTTGTTTACAGTGCAGGTTTGGACTGTGACATTAAAGTCTGGCAAATACGCGTTCCTTCGGTCTCATTGTGATTCTTTTTGTTACTACACTACTACTTTTTCTTTTCTTTTTTTATCTTCTTACACTGAATTTTTTGTAAATAGAATGAGATTTTCTTTTAATTCTCGTGTATGAGTGTGTGAGTTGACTTAGTTTCCACCTCCAATTCCAAATGTAGTGTTTTTTTTACTGCTTTGACTCAAAAATTCATAAGCGTATCTGGTTTCTTGTGTACTTGATGTGTGTACTTGGATAATTTGATTTTGTGGGGGCGGTGAAGGTGACTTTAGTTAAAATTTTCTAGAGGGTAACTCTTTTTCATTAAATTTTTTATACATAATATAAAAATCTATATTGCCTATAAGAAAATATAAGACTTTTAATTTAATAAAAAACATAAGAATACGTTTAATACCCACTTTTTTTATTATTATCTTAATTTTATTGAAAATATTAGCTTATAAGTTTTCTACGAAATTCCTTATTTCCTGAGTTATGCTAGCTTCCAATTTTATTTTTCTTTGCCTAAAAAAAGATACAAGAATACGACCTTGGAGGTAGGCAAAAGAGAATAGATACTTGTCCTTTGTTGTTGTACGTGAGACTGCGCAAGTTGCATCATCTAGAAGCTTATGACTAACTTTTCTTTCAAAAATTTTGTGGAATGAAAATTATACACAATAATTTAATACAAAAAGCTAGCTTAAAACGCAAGTAAACCTTAACGTGTAAAATATTTCCTTGGACCACAAATAATGGAATAAAAAAGATTTCTTTTCTTTCATATATACCTAACCTTAGGAAATGGACTTCTCCGACATGTTCCATATCCACTGCCTCGATTTTTTTGTGTAAGCTGGAAACCACTACCAGCTTTCCATTCTCATTCCCAGCTATTTATATCTGCATGATTTGCCCACATGTACATATATTAAGAATAAAAAACCGCATCTCCTACTTTCTTCAAGTTTCATAATTAATATAAAAATAAAATCCAAACTCATCTTTATAATTTGCTTGTTCATTATTCGGTTCGGTACTTGTGGGGTCAATAAATAATTTTATTAGCTTAAGGATAATAGTTTAATATATATATATACTACAATAAAATTATTAATTAATTTTATTATTAATAAAATTTATAAATTATTTTTTAAACTAATATTTGGTTATAACTATTAAGATTTGAATTATCAATTATTTTAGATTATAAAGTTGATAACTAATTATATATCAATTTAGACACTATTTATTAATAATAGAAACTATTTTATATACTAATAATTTTATTAGTTTTTAATGTAATATTTAATTTAATCAATATAAAAATTAATTATTTTTTAAAAAATTAATTTTTATTTAATAATTCTTTTGTAGTAACTTCATTACTCAAAAAATGTTCTACAAAAGTAATCTTTTTAATGAGTTTAATATGGGAAAAATTATTGAAAAGCAAAATAAAATGTAAGATATTATTAAGGATTAAAAGCAAAAATAATAATACATGCAAAAGGTATCCACTTGACAACAAATAATTTTTAATAGAACAAAAATAGAAATAATTTTTTTACTGAGGATCAAAACTACAAATGTTAATATATATATATATATATATATATATATATATGTGTGTGTGTGTATAAATAAGTTTCATATATAATATAATGAATTGGGTAGTTCTAATGTATTTGTTCTGAGGATACCAGTCGATTTATGCTCCCGTATAATCAGGATCTAGCTGGTTAAAGAGGATTCCCTCATCCCCCACCACTTGGAGATCAACCTTGCAAAAATGGCCAAACAATGCTTGAACTCTTGGTTTCAGGGATGAATACAGAAACTATATAAGAGTAAGATATAAGTGAACAAATTTTAACCTACAATTATAATAAAATTAAATACAAAGACTTTAAACTTGTTTGTGTAAAATATTACATACAAACATAAATAACTACATTCAAATACATTTTTGAATAACATCTGCTTATAGTATCTCCAATAATGCAAATTATGGCGGAACTTAACTCACGTTTAGTGGATCTTATACTTTTAGATAAGATTTAAGAATTTTAAGGTAGGAGGGTGGGATAACGAAGAGTGGACGTGGAGGTTGAGTTGGAGGAGAGTCAGGTTCTGATGGGAAGAGGAACAAGTAGACGATCTCATGAGGATGATTTCTAGAGTCAGCTTGAATAAGGAGGTCCAGAACGTCCAGAAGTGGGGAGTTGATGCTTCGGGTAGTTTCTCTGTTAGGTCAGCTTATTGTTGTCTCACAAATCATGGATGCAGTTCTCACGATTCCATTTGTAAACAATTATGTCAATCTAAAGCTTTCCCAAATGTTTTGACAAAACTGCATGGAGGGTCCTTTTGGATAGAGTACTCGCTAGAACTTGCCTGTCCAGAAGAGGGGTGGTCAACCCCTTGTTATGCGTGATGTGTCAGCTTTTGGACGAATCATCACAACATCTGTTTATAGAACGTGTTAGTGCTCAACGAGTGTGGAATCTTTGTTTCAGATGGATCGGGATTAGGTTCGTCCAACATAAAGATGTGAAGCACACTTTGAGAGTTTTGTATTGCAACGTGTATCCGTCAAACAGAATCTGGTTTGGAAAGGTATTTAGGCGTCTGTGGTACAATGTATCTAGGATCAGAGAAATCAGGTTATCTTCAGGCAAGGGGTAGTAGATGTGGAAGAGATCTTCCAAATGGCCCAATTAAAATCTTGGCTTTGGTTGAAACATAGGGCTAGATCCTTCGACTATTCCTTCTTTAACTGGCACTTGAACCCTATTCTCTGCTTAAAAAGTTATGTGTGAGGGGTAGGGATACCTATTGTGTTCTTAGTAGGTGTTTTGACGGTGAAGTTCTCTCCCCTGTTTGTTTGTTGTAGCCGGTGCAATGACCTTTATCAACAAGGAGCGTCGTGCACTTTGTCATGTTTATGGCTATTGGCTAAGGCCTGTTCTTGAGATTGATACCAGGTTTGGCAATGTTATCAGAGGGGTAGTCTACAAGGAAGCGCAGGAGCCTGCCTTTGAGTTGAGTGCAAGCCTTTGTTTGTTGGTTGGTGTTGCGAACCCAAACCCACAAATATTAAGGTATCAACTACAACTCTTCTTCTGTGGGTACTCCTTTTAAGTATTTGGGGTTTCCTATAGGGGATGCCATAAGAGGGGTGAATTTTGGGATGAGGTGGTCAACAGAGTAAAAAGCAGACTAGGTAAATGGATGGGTAGATACATTTCAATGGCAGGGAGAATTTGTTTGATTAAGTCTGTTTTATCGTCTATACCTTTGTTCTACCTTTCCCTTTTCAAGATTTCGTCTAAGGTGTTAATGAAGATTGTGAGTTTACAAAGGAATTTTATGTGGGATTGGGGGGCAGATGGGAGGAAGATTGCTTGGGTTGCTTGGGATAAGGTTTGTAACTCCAAGGATGTAGGTGGGCTAGGCATTATTAACATTAGAAGTTTTATCCTTGCTTTATTGGGAAAATGGATTTAGCGTCTGGACTCGGATAAGGGAGGGTTCTGGAGGGAAGTGATCGAATCCAAGTACGGTGGATGGAGAGGCCTGAAGGAACTTCATAATGATAACAACAAAGTTTCTTTATGGTAGAGAGATCTGATGAAGGTATGGAGTTCAAAGGTATGGGGAAGGAAGTTTGAAGATCGTGTTAATTGGGAGGTTGGAAATGGGAAAGACGTGTTGTTTTGGTCAGATAATTGGGTAACAACTAGAGATTTGAGAAGTAGATTCCCAAGGTTATTCTCTTTATCCGTTCTTAAGGAAACAAACATATGTGAATGTGGATCAAGGATTAACGGAATTTAGGAGTGGAATTTAAGGTGGAGAAGGGGTTTGTTTGCTTGGGAGGAGGATCTAGAAAGACAGATCTTAGAGACGATTTCTAATAGGAGGATAGAGTCGGAGATAGGGGATAAATGGGTTTGGAAGGATAGAGAGACAATAGGATTTTCAGTCAAGTTTGCTTACTGTTTATTAATGGGAGAAGGAGGAGAGAAAAATTCGAGATTTTACAATTCTTTATGGCAGATTAAAGCGTTGCCTTCAGCTCATGTCACAACTTGGAGGGTGATTGAAAACAGGGTAGCCACAAAGGTAAATCTGGAGAGACGAGGGATTCAAATTGAGAATAATATTTGCAACTTATACAGGCTATCAGAGAAGTCAACAAATCATCTTTTCTTCGGGTGTAGGGTTGTTTGGAGAGTTTGGAACCTATGTTATGACTGGTTAGGATTGAATTCAGTTGATCTTCTTGTTCCCGGGTCACATTTTGAACATTTCAAGTTGTTGGATGCACCTAATTCAGTTAATCTTATTATGGGTAATATTTGGATAGCTTTGGTCAGCGAGATTTGGAGACACAAAAATAATTGTTTGTTTAAAGGAGGAGTGGTTGATCATACCGAAGTATTTTCTCTGGCCCAGGTCAAGGTTTGGTCCTGGATCAACTCTAAGATACCATCGGTGAGTTTCTCATTCTCTAAATGGTATCTAGAACCCCTGGTATGTATGTACTCGATTTAATAATGATGCAATATTTTGTCTTTTGTTCAGTTTTAGTGTTGGGAAAGGAAGTAAAGGATTAATTTGTGGGTTTTAGATAAGAAGGGGGAAAGGAAATTTTATCTTTTGTTCTCTGTATGAGGGTTGGACCACCCCTTAAGTGGGCCAATTTATCTTAATTGCTTATTGCCGATAAAAAAAACCTTAGTATGCAGCTAATTGGTGCAGTAGTAGGGAGTAAAATGGCTATGTTTAGTGGAGCATAGTAGGTCTTCTCTACTGTGGCAGCTCCTTATGGGGCACCAGGACTTGTCATGGTTACCCTGATGCGTTTTGTGGTAGCAGGAGTAATTTGTGTGGTGTTTATAGCGTTTGCTTTTGTTGTATTTGTGTTTGGATGCTGGGCTTGTGTGAACATAGTTGTTGATGCAGGTTTTAAATGTTCTCTTTGTTGTAGGAGTGTATAGAGACATAGATGTTGTGTTGCCCTCTTCTGTTGTCTTTAGTTTTTGTATATGGGTTGAGACACCCCTGAAGTGTCCCCTTTATTCAAACAGATTTGTGTGACATTGCTAATGCCCAACCATCTATCACAATTATACCATACTCGACACTCAAAAAACAGATGTGTAATAGTTTCTAACTGAATTTTACACATTGAGCTTAAGATATCAACCTAGTTTATTCCTTCCTACTCAAGTTACCATCTATCAAATTAATAGGCTTTTGGAGAGCTTATTAGTTGATGCAACTTCGGAGCCTAATGGAAGAAAAGGAAATGATGCTCTGTGTTCTTTTAGTGTTATATATTTTTTCTATTTTATATGTGATATTTTTTTCTGGTATGGTTTAAGTAGTTGTTTGAAATACCTGTGGATCTTAATAGGGACTTTCTTTTGTATAAGGGTTATAACACTCCTCAAGTATTATTTTTTAATTTAATTTATTTTTTGTTGATAAAAAAAAATATTTAATAGCAACCTTACCTTTAAGAATTTGCTAAGAAAAATGTTTTGCACTCGACAATATTTTAGTTCTCTACATGTATGAAAAAGTTGCCATCCTTCATCCCAACCCATCCATTTTTGTAGTATCGTATGTTGATTGAACTGAGTATTCCTTGTTTTTACTAAATTTTTCAAACCCTTTTATTTGCTTGGTCCTACATAGTTGAACTTTTTCTAGGTCTTCCATAAGTTTATGAACCAATGATTTTTCTCACTCAAATCATCCTCTTCTCCATACAATTTGCCATCTCCACATATCATTCTCGAGAAATCCATCCCATAGACTTTTATAGCTTTTTGTAAAGTGTTTCCATACCCTTTACGCATACTATCCTTTATTATCATCTCTCATGACCATTTATCTTTCCAAAAATTTATTTCTTCCTCATTTCCTATACCCCCAACCTATGTGCTAACTAAACCAGTCTTCATCGCTATTTTTACCTATTTCTTTAATATCCTTTCACCACTTTTATTCCTTCATTTTATTTCTTTCACCCACATTTCTTCCTATATATTATTTGTTAATAATAGTAAAAAAAATATTCATAATAATATTAATAATAACAATAAAAACATTTTTTTCATTAAATTAATATTATTATTTAATAATAATAATAATAATATTGATATTAATAATATTCACTACAAGAAAACATGATTTTAACGATGGTTTATTTTTTCATTATTTATGGTTAAAATCTTTATTAAGTCATTTATCCAAGGTTGCAGTTTCCCCCGCTAAACCATTCTTGGGAAACGTGTTTCCCAAAGTTTTTTTAAATCTCAAGAAAAGTATTTTAGAACCTCTGTTAAATACCATGGGTTTAAGAACCTCTGTAAAATACCATGAGTTTTAAAACCTCCATTAAATACCATGGTTTCCGTAAAATACCATAATTTTCAAAATTTCCATAAAATGACTTGCTGTCTGAAATAATTTTCAACCCCATTTTTCACCATCTCTAACGATTCTCCTGACTTCTCTCTTCAACCGTAGACACACTACTCTCCAGCATAGGCTCAATGACAATCACAATTCAACCACACTTATGTCTATTATATATAAGGAAAAGAAACACTAAATAAGGCACTATCTTCTTCTTACTCCAATATTGCTTTATCTATAACCTTACTACCCCAACTTTGGTCACAAGCCATCATTACCTAGTTCAGCAACAATTGGTGTTTATCATTGTTTTATATATCCTAAATAATTGCATTATTTGTCAGATGTGGGGTTCAAAGTCATGTGTGTTCTTGACTACGAGGGCTTCAGAGATTGCAAAAACATATTGCGAGGAGAAATAAATTTTATTACTTCTCACTTTCAGAGTGAATTAATCATTGGATGCATTTTAAAATAAAGGCCTTAATTAAAAATATTTCAAAAATATGAGAATTATATATTAATAATTATGACTAAAACTAAAATTGTACATAAAATATACGTATATCAAAAGTTAAAACAAAATAATCAGGTTTTTTTAAGTATGACCTCGTAACAAAGAAACTTATATAAACCAACTACCATCAATGATAAGAAATAAACAAATCCTATTGAAATACTTATTATCCAATGTTATTTTACTGAGTTTTTAGGATAAATTTTGAAACTTTTAGAAAATTTATTTGTAACCTAAAGTTACACTTTCAAAATTTTAGAGAATTTAATTATAAAATATATTAAAATATGTAGTTTTTAATTATTTTTTATAAATAGATTTAATTATATTTATTTATTGAAGTTTGAAAAATCTGGAGTGTTTTATTGAGGTTATACAATAAATCTTTGGAATTTAACGAAGGTTAACAAAACCTGCGTTATTTTGTTGAGGTTTTTAAAATAAACCTTTGAAACTTAACAAAGGTTAAAAAGACTTCCGTTAATTTGCTGAGGTTGTAGAATAAACCTTTGGAACTTACTGAAAGTTAAAAAAACCTCCGTTATTTTGCTGAGGTTTTAGAATAAATCTTTGAAATTTAACGAAGGTTAATAAAACCTCTGTTATTTTGTTGAGATTTTAAAATAAACCTTTGAAATTTAACGAAGGTTAAAAAACCCTCCATTACTTTTATGAGATTTTAAAATAAATCTTTGAAATTTAACGAAAGTTTAAAGAACCTCTCTTATTTTGCTGAGGTTTTAGAATAACCTTTGAAAATTAATGAGATTAAAATAACCTTCGTTACTTAAATCAATTTCTAGGGTTATAATAACATTCACTAAATAACCTCACTAGCACAAAATGTATAAACAACGACTATTTATCTAATGCGGTTTTAGGGTTAGCCGCTGTCATTCAAAACGCGGTGGCATTTTTGAAATTAATTTTATTTACGAATGCGGTTATCTGTAATAGCCGCATTCTTAAATCATTTTTTACCCTAATTTTGAAACTCACCACTTACGCTTTCATACTTTCTTCCTTTTTGGCATTTCACATTTTCTCTTTGTTTTTGCTCTGGTGTTCCTCTCTTCTGTGACTTTCATTGTGTTCTCGTACCAATGTAAGTTTGTTTTGATTCGCTCTCTTTTTTCTTCACCAATGGTTTATAAATTTTCTTTGTTTCATTTATTTGTTTGTTTTCTTGCATTGGCAAATAGTTCTCTGACGCTTCGTTTTCTCTTTTGTTTATGCTCTCGTGCTTCCTCTCGTTTTCTACGAGCCTTCATTGTCTTCTTTGTGTCATTGTAAGTTTTTTTCGAGTTCTCTTTCTTCTTCACCATTGATTTATATTTATTTTTTCGTTTCTCTCATCTATTTGTTTTCTTGTATTGACGAAGGTCACCAGCTTCATTGTCTGCTTCTTGGATTTTTGTTATGTCGTATTTGCTCCGTTGTTGTTGCTGTCACTGCTATTGCTACCTTAGGGTTTAGGGTTTTAATTTTAAAAAAAAAAAAAAATTAAATAAGAATGCGGCTATTTACCATAGCCGCATTTATAAATTGCATTTACGAATGCGGCTAAATAGCCGCACTTGTAAATCTTCGATTTAAGAATGCGTGTTGATCAAGTGCGGCTATATAACCGCCCTTGTAAATGTAAAATAGCCGCACTCGTTTGCCTTGTCTGCACTAGTGCCTCCGTTAAAACACTTTTTCCTTATACTGATTATTATCAATATTTTTTAATAAAAATTAGTAAGAATGGTAATAATAGCAATAATAATATTAGTAATATTATTTTAGTTATGCTATTAGTATTAATAATAATATTGTTAATAATTGTAAAAATATTATTCATAATAATATTAATAATAATAAAAATATTATTATAATTATTAGTTTTTATTATTAATAATATTAATAATACAAATAGTATTAATGATATATAACATTAATAATATCAATATTAATAATTTTAATATTATTATTCTTAATGATGTTATTCTTATTACTATTAATAATAATAAAAATAATATTTGTAATCTTATTAATAATTATAATGATAATAATATTATTATTATTAATATTAATATTTTTATTTTTAATAACATAATTAACATTCATTAACGACCCATACATTCATTAACGCTCAAACCAATGTCAGTGAAGCTAATTTGTCATTAAGGATTAGGTAATACATCCATAAGTGTGATCCATTCCACTAAGCATGCCCAATAAGGTAAGCCCATTAAAATAATATAAATAGCACACATCCCAAGGAGAAAGGTGCGTCATTTATTACTGTGCACCTACCCGAATACCGATCACCCGCTTTACTGACTTGAGCGTTGGAGTGCCTTCCGCAGGTATCCCCCATTCGGTGTTCACCCAAGACCGAGAGCAGAAGGAGAAGCACGAAGAAGAGAAGGACCCCAGTCAAACACCCAGTAACCTGCCCCCCGAAGGAGGAAGACGAAGACTTCAATAGTTCTCTGGGTCCCATCTCCCTAGAAGGAACAATTGGCGCCCACCGTGGGACCGAGAGAAACTAGCTGAAGAAAGAAAGTAGATGGTCTCACCAGAAGTATGGAGAGAATGATTGAAGCCGACTAGACGATGTTGTTGATGTCTCTCTAGAGAGAGATGATCGAGATGAAGAGAAAGACCGAGGAGACTGCTCAGAAGAACGAGCAGGAGTTGTAGGTTCTCCGCAAGGAGAACGAAGACATGAAAAAGAAGCTGGGGGAGGACCTTCTGTTATACCGACCAACGTTGTCGGCAAGTCCTACACCTCCCCCCCCCCCCCACCAACCTAGATACGACCGAGGGGACGAGAGACAGACTCCTTCCCCGGGCGACCGAGATGGGCGACTAGTCATGCCTAGTCAGGTTCACCCGGACGACCGTGACAGCCGACTCGACCCGCCGACATACTTTTACCAACACCATCATTGAAGTTCCATTGTCTGACAAGTGGAAGGGTTTCAACCGAGACCGATATGACGGATCGACCGATCCCGACGAGCATATGGACGCTTACACCACCCATATGAGTCTCTACACCTCAGACGATGTAGTTTTGTTCTGAGTATTTCCCACATCGCTGAAGGGAGCAACCCTTAGCTGGTTTATCAAGCTCCCACCCAACTCCATTGACAACTTTGCCACCCTCGTGACAAAGTTTGAGACCCAGTTTGCCACCAGTAGGCCACATCACTTGACCTCCATCGCCCTGGTAGGCATCCGCCAAGAGAAGGGAGAGTCGCTGAGAACATTTGTTGATAGGTTCAACAAAGTGGCAATGAGCATCCGGAACCTGAGCTCGGACGTTGCCATGCATCACATGCTGACAGCCCTACGTCTAGGGCCATTTGCTGACAACCTGTGCATGCAGTCGGTCGACAACCTGAACGAGCTAAGGAGAAGAGCTGCTAAGTACATGCAGTTGAAAGAACTCAGAGAGTTCCACAACCAGGCCCGTGCAGAGTGGAGAGAAGAACAAGGAGGAGAAAGACCGCCAAGGCTGGCCGAGTCAAAAGAAAGACCGACGCAGAGACAACCGGGATCGACCAATCCGATTTTCGAGATACACATCCCTGACGACCGAGAAGGGAAAGATTCTGGACGAGGCTCTCAACGCTGAGTTGATCCCTCCTCCGAGGAAAGTGGCCATCCCAAACAATGCCGACCGAAGGAAGCAGTGTTGGTACCATATAAACAGTAGGCACTCGACTGAGGAATGTCAGACTCTGAAGGATAAGATCGAGGAACTTATCCAGGCTAGGCACCTCCGCCAATTCGTCAGGAACGGCCGAGACCCACCCCGTCGAGCGAACTCCCTAGGTGAACAAGGTCACCTCAACGCGGTCGAAATGACCGAGATCATAGAGACGACCGAAAGCCTAGGAGGGACGATCCTCCCCACAGGGATGACCCTCCCAGGGAGGTCGATAGAAGAGATAACCGAGAGGTTATCAACACCATAGCTTGTGGCTTTGCCGGGGGAGGAAGCACCAACAACGCCCGAAAAAAACACATGCGGGCGGTGCACCAGGTGAACGTGGTGGCATTCTGACCAAGGATGCCACCCATCACCTTCACGGACGAGGACTTCAAGGGCGTGGATTATCGCCAACAGGACGACCCAATGATAATATCGGTCAATATAGACCGGTTCACCATTTGGAAGACCCTTGTGGACCAAGGAAGTTCAGTAGACATCCTCTACTAGAAAACATTCAAGTCCATGACGATAGTCGAGATCGAGATGATGCCTTACGACGATCATGTAATAGGGTTCTCGGGTGAGAGGGTAGGTAGCAAGGCCTACATTGAGCTCTACACCACCTTCGGCGAGGGGAAGAATACCAAGACTATAAAAATTCGGCATCTCCAATACCTCGTACAACATCCTCCTTGATCGGCCATCCATCAACCGGCTAATGGCCATTGTATCAACCCCTCACTTGGCAATGAAGTTCCCTTAAAAGACGGGAGACATTCTTATGGTCCAAGTAGACCAAAAGGAGGCACGAGAGTGCTATGCCGAAAGCCTCCGGGTGGAGCCCTTAAGGAACAACATCTCCCCCAAGAGAAAGTCCTTCCGAAGGACCGCTCACCCAGGGAGGCCCGACCGATGTCAGTCGAGTCGACCATCGTGTTGATAGACCTAGACCCTCGGGCAACTGAGGACAGACTAGAAGCACGAGAGGAGCTAAGGAGGGTACCCCTCTTGGACGAAGAACACAACATCGTTATAGGGACGACCATGGCAGCTACCGAGGCTGAGATCATGCACGTCGCGCTAAAGAAAAATATGGACATGTTCGCATGGACACCGACCAACATGCTGGGAGTGAGCTCGGACATCATCACCCATCGATTGTCGATATTTAGAGAAGCCTGACCGATCTCCCAGAAGAAGAGGGATCTGGGCGATGAAAACCGCCAAGCAGCAAAGGCGGAGGCCGATAAGCTCTTGACGGTCGGGTTCATACGGGAGGCCCGATACACGACTTGGCTAGCAAACGTCATCATGGTCACCAAGCCGAACAGCAACTGGAGGATGTGCGTTGACTACAAAAACCTCAACAGCGCTTGTTCAAAAGATACCTATCCCCTCCCAAATATCGACCACCTGGTGGATTGGGCGGCCGACCATAAAATTCTGAGCTTCCTGAACGTTTTCTCTAGTTATAACCAGATAAGCATGCACCCCAAGGACAAGAAGAAGACGACCTTCATGACGGTCAATGCCAACTACTACTACGAGGTCATGTCGTTCGGCCTCAAGAACGCGGGGGCGACCTACCAACGCCTCATGGACAAAATCTTCAAAGGCTTAATCAGTCGGCTAGTAGAGGTATATGTGGACGACATAGTCATAAAGTCTGACTCTTTCGAACAACATCTGAAGGACCTCGACGAGGTGTTCAAGGTCCTCAGGGGGGTCAATATGAAGCTCAACCCCAAGAAGTGTACATTCGGGGTTGAGAGAGGGAAGTTTATGGGCTTCATGCTCACCCACTGAGGGATAGAGGAGAACCTCGACAAATGTCAAGCTATACTTGGCATGAGAAGTTCGAAGAACATCAAGGAGATATAACAACTCCTAGGGCGCCTGATCGCCCTCTCCAAGTTTGTCCCCCGTCTAGTCGAGAAGACGAGATCGATGGTCCAGCTGCTTCGGAAGGCCACTGAGTTCAGCTAGGATGACAGATGTAAGGAAATCTTCAAACAGTTCAAAGAGTTCCTGGCATCCCCAGCTGTCATCCAAAAGCCGAGACCCGACCACCCAATCCTAGTGTATCTGGCGGTCTCGGAGGAAGCAGTCAGTGCTGCTTTGGTGTAGGAGACCGAGCGCGAGGAACGACCGGTAAACTTCGTCAACCGAACCCTCCACGCGGCCAAGACAAGATACCAGATGATCGATAAGGTGGCTCTCTCCCTAGTTGTCAATAATTGTAAGGACCGACTATCCCATTTTTAAAATTTTATCTAAGTCGGACCTTGCGGGGAAAATGATAGGCTGGTCGGTCGAATTGTCCGAGTTCGACACACGCTATGAACTGAGGGACGCCATCAAATCTCAATGCCTGGTCGACATCTCGGCTGAGCTGACACCACTGCCCACCCTCTCGGGCGGGTGGACGCTCTATGTGGACGGCTCGTCAAACAAAACGACCTGTGGAGCAGGAGTCGTTTTAGAAGGGTCGGGAGACCTCCTTCTGGACCAAACACTTCGGTTTGGATTCCGGGCGACCAACAACCAGACAGAGTACGAGGCCTTGCTCGCTGGGTTGAACCTAGCCTACGACATGAGAGCACATGAGGTTACATGCAAAAGTGAATTCCACGTGATGGTCGGTCAGGTAAATGGAGAATTCGAGGTGAAGGAACCTCTACTGCAACGATACTACCACGTGACCAAAAACAGTATTGCTCGGTTCAACAAGGCACCCATGGAACACATACCGAGGGAGGAAAACAAAAGGGCCGACATATTGTCTAAGCTGTTGGTCACTAATAAAAAGAGCCACCAGAGATCAATCATACAGATATGGTTGAGGCACCCCAGTGTGACTGAGACCGAATGTCTTGCAATAGACGAGGCCGAGGCCGAGGCCGAGACCGATAACTGGATGACACCCGTCATCCAATACCTGAAGGATGGCACATGCAAGCGAGAGTAAGAAAAAGCAATGAAACAACAATGTGTCCGGTACACCATGATCAACGAAGACTTGTACCGAAGAGGATACTCGACCCCCTACTGAAGTGCATCACCAACAAACGGGTCGAGTACATTCTGGCCGAGATCCACGAGAGAGTCTGTGGAATTCACTCTAGGGCGAGGACGATGGCCGCTAAGGTCCTGCGAGCCGGCTACTACTAGTCGACCGTCCAGGGTGACTGTATCGAGTACGTGAAAAAATGTGCAAAGTGCCAGGAGTTCGGCCCTCTACATTAAACAAGGCCGGAAGAGCTACACAGTATTACCTCCCCATGGTCGTTCGCCATCTGGGAGATGGACATTATCGGCCCCTTTGCGCCAGGAAAAGGGCAGACCAAATTCCTCATGGTGGGAGTCGACTACTTCACTAAATGGATCGAGGCCGAACCCCTTGCATCCATCTCGGCCAAAAATGTGCAAAATCTCGTATGGAAGAGCATTGTTTGCCGATTCGGCGTCCCACACACAATAATAAATGATAATGGCTGACAGTTTATTGACCGAGGCCTGCAGTCCTTTTATGACGATCTGGGCATCAAATCTGTTACAGCCTCGATAGAACACCCAAAAACCAACAGGCAGACCGAGGCCGCCAACAAGGTCATACTCAATGAGTTAAAAAAGCGTCTGGACAAGGAAAAAGGCCGATAGACCGAGGAACTAATAAAAGTACTTTGGACGTACAGATGCACCCCCAGCTTGACATATGGAGTCGAGGCCATGATCCCGATCGAGGTGGCTGAGCCCACCAAACAAAGACAGATGTTCGACCTCATCCTAAACGAGGAAAGTCTAGCGGTCAACCTCGATTTGGTAAGTGAGTTTCGTGATAAAAGCAGAATTTAGGAGGCCGCTTGCCAAATCCGGGCGTCAAGGCGGTATAACACAAAAGTCCGACCGAAGAGCTTCTAGAAGGGCAACCTCATCTGGAGGATGCGCAACGATATGAGGAAAAATGAAGGGAAGTTCTCGTCCAACTGGGAGGGACCCTTCCGAGTCCGAGAAGTCGCAAAGGGGGGAGCTTATCACTTAGAGTGGCTTTCGGGCAAAATTGTACCGAGAACGTGGAATTCCACGCACCTCAAGTTTTATTACAGCTGAACTTTATAAAGTTATGCACTCTTTCCTCACCCTACCAGGGAGGTTTTGACGAGGTGTTTTCATCAAAGTACTAGCACTGTTCTCTTACAACCTCTCGGCTCGGTCTGGATGAAGCCCTAACCGGCATACCCTGCCGAGACCGATCAACCAGGTTTGGTATGTATGAAGCCTTAATCGGCATACCCTGCCAACACCTCACACTCGACTCGGTCTGGATGAAGCCCTAACCGGCATTACCCTGCCAACACCTCTCTCTCGGCTCGGCCTGGTCGAAGCCTCAACCGGCACACCCCTACCGAGACCGATCGATACACACCCAAGTTAACATTGTAACTCAGCACAAACAAACTCACACATTAATGGTTGACCGCCCATTTAACTTGTTCGATTAAGCATTCACAATTAATGGCCGACCGCCCATCTTAACTTGTTCGATCAAGCAATCACAATTAATGACCTACTGCCTATTTAACTTGTTCGATTAAGCATTCACAATTATTGACCGATCGCTCATCTTAACTTGTTCGATCAAGCAATCACAATTAATGGCCGACCGCCCATCTTAACTTGTTCGATCAAGCAATCACAATTAATGGTCGACCGCCCATTTAACTTGTTCGATTAAGCATTCACAATTAATGGTCGACCGCCTATCTTAACTTGTTCGATTAAGCAATCATAATTAATGGTCGACCGCCCATTTTAACTTGTTCGATTAAGCATTCACAATTAATGGTCGACCGCCCAAACAAATAAAGACCGACACTTTTAACTTGCAAATTATTTCCTCAAAAGCAAAAAAGACCGATTGAAAGGAAATTGGGCGATAGATTAAAAACTGCAAAAGGAGGAAGTCCACCCCGCCCTCAGAGGAAACAAAAAGATAACAAGAAAAGGCTACAACCCGACCAAGAGCGAACCTAGTCTTGAACTTTGATGCACTCGCCCTCCTCAGCCTCGGTCGGCCCAACCTCTTGTGCCGCCAAGGCACCCATCTTGGGGCTTGGCACTAGCTAACCCTGCTGAACCTCACAATCCATGTTGAATTCATCAGTGGCCGACGACCCCCCATAAAGTACATGGGCTTGACGCACGGCTCGGTCGAAGCATTGCTTCAGCAAATCCTCCGACTCCTCGTAGTTTTGGTCGAGCTCAGCCTCGACTTGGTCCCTTACAGTTTGGAGGGTGGCTAACTCAGGGGCCGAGGGCAAGAGCTTCTCATCTCTTTCCTCGACCATATTCTTCAGCTCGGCAATCTCAGTTGCCGCCCTCAGTGCCTCGACCTCCCCCGCTGCCAAACGCTGCCTCGTCTCAACAGCGTCCTGCTGAGCCAACTCCCTCTCGGTCCCCTCCCGAGCAATCCTGGCCAATAACTCATTGTTAGTAGCCAAAGACTGCTTCAAGTCTTCATTGGACTTGACCAGCTGATGCTCCAACCGAGACACATCCTCAGCATGACGGTCTCGAACTTGAATTCCGTGCTCGATGAGGACGATCGAGCGACACATCAACTCCAAGCCGCTCATCAACAAGTCTAAGGGGAGACACCTCAGATCGACTCCCGAGTCTCCTTGGGAGGGCCATGCGAACTTGGCACATGAATTGAAGGCCACCCCAGAAGATCGAGGGGCGATGACGAAGCTTTAGCACCGGCCTCAGTAGGCCCGACCACTCGCTTTAAGCACCAGGGAGAGGGAGAGCCCGCCTTAACGACCTCCCGACGAGGCGGCGGTGCTGGCAGAGAGCCAGGGGAACGAGTGGTGGTGACAACGTTATCACCATCCCTCGACCTCTTCTTGGACTTGTTGGAAGGGTCGGCCGAGCCCTTATTAGCACCCGATCCTTTTTTTGGAGGAAGGACGTCGATGCTCCAACGTCCCTTGCTATCGGCCGCCCTTTGTCGATAATTATCCAGCACGCTAACATCGGTCGGCTTGTCTTGAACCATAACAGCTGCAAAAGCAAAAAAAACAAGTGTTAAAAGACGGGAACAAAAATACCGATCGACATAAAAACAAAGACCCATACCCCTAACGGCCACCCATCGTGCCGTCTCGGCATAAGCACCAATCAGCATCCCGGGGAGTGCATCGAAGAGGGAAAAAATCTCCACCTCCTCGACACTCCCCGTAGGCCTCGACCACACCTTAAAATCCTGAGGATTGTCAGTCCAGTACAATGGGAACCGAGATCGACCGGCCTCATAAAAAAAGAAGGTCGTCGCCTCTGCCCGAACGATAACTTTAACGAACCTCTCCTTGAACCTCTTGTATGAGACTGCAAAGGAGTCAAACAAAACACTCCCTGGCCGACCGACCAAGGAGAGCCAAGAGGTAGGTATGGCGGGGTGAGAGGCATAATAAGAAAGAAAAGAGGAGGGAGTGAGACGAAGGCGCAAAACATCGCACAACAAGCGAAAGGCCTGGAGGGACGCCCAAGTATTTGGATGGATCTGGGTGGGAGCCACGTTGAGCACCCGAAGAACGCTCATGGTGAATTTATCAAAAGGAAGGGAGACATGTAGGTCCGAGAAGACACAAATGTACATGTAGAAGAAAGGGGGACCGGTTCCCGATCGCACCAAGCACACACTCTCGGCGGGCTCACAAGGAAAAACACTAAAGTAATGAGAATGCCCGCCCGCCTTTAGAACCGGGTACTTGGCCAAAAACTTGGTCAAAGATACCTCGGTCTTATAGGTGGACAAGATCTCAACCACCTTAGGGTCCACCCAGCTAAGGTCCACGAGAGGAATGGCTGTCGGGGGAGAGTCCGACCGATCAACAGCATTGGCCGGATCATCCCCCCTAACTACCTCTATCAGGGGTGGCGCCTCAGCCACCTCGACCGACAAGGAGTCAGTGGTAGAAGAAGAAGAAGAAGTTGAAGAAGAAGAGGAAGAAGAAGAAGGTCCAAGAGGAAGAGAGGGGCGACCGAGGGGAGAGGAAGGGTTGTGAAAATTGGACAAGACTGAGTCTAATAAAGGAGGGCGAGAAGTCACTCAGATCTCAGAGCTATGGATGAGAGAACGTTCAGCTATCAGACAAACTCACAAATGAAAAGCACAACGTCTCGGCACTATTGAGACTGCTATTTATAGGAGCTAGCGACCTCTGAATTTGAAACGTCGGATCCATCTCAACTGTTAGATCTTCTCGATCCAACGGTCCACAACGCTTCCCACCCGAAAAACCCCTCATTAATGCCAATCACGTTACGTCACCTAAGGTCACGTCACGCCGCTTGAGGTCACATCACACCTCGGGGAACGAGACAACCAAACGACCAGGGAGACCGACCGACACCCACTATTACAGACTCATCGAACATGACCTCCCTCGAGCCTGGGGGGCAAGTGTATTGGTATGAGCGAGACCGACATTCGGTCTCCTTGACCGAGACCCGACCTAACTGACTGAGACTTGGTCTACCTGACCGAGACCAGAGAAACTTGGTCGAGACGAGGGAAATCGCCACGATCGGCATACATCCATTAACGCTCAAACCAAGGTCAGTGAAGCTAATCTGTCATTAAGGATTAGGTAATACATCCATAAGTGTGATTCATCCCACTAAGCAGGATCAATAAGGTAAGCCCATTAAAATAATATAAATAGCACACATCCCAAGGAGAAAAGTACGTCATTTATTATTGTGCACCTACCCGAATACCGATCACCCGCTTTACTGACTTGAGCGTCGGAGTGCCTCCCGCAGGTACCCTCCATTTAGTGTTCACCCAAAACCGAGAACCGAAGGAGAAGCACGAAGACGAGAAGTACCCCAATCAAACACCCAACAACCTGCCCGACCGAAGAAGGTGTTGAACCTTGTGATGTTCAATGTTTTGAAGAATCCAAATCCTTTGAAGGATGTTGAAGCCTCTGCTTTGCTTGTTGTTGTTGTGCTGGTTTAAGCTTTGTTCTGGGGTAGTTTATATGTTGTAATCCACCCTTGTATTAAATCTCAAGCAATTAGCATCTCAATCTTTATGAAAGTAAAATGTTTTCAGCTTTTTCTGACATTTTCTGTGCAGAGCAGAGTCAAGTTCTCTCTCTCTGAAAATCAGGTACCCTTTAATGAAATTAAATTCATATTGATTCTCTTACTGCTACAAAATCCAATGCAGAATTCTTCCACAAGAACAACCAATTGCAACATCTCTTCCACCATCTCTTGCAAAAAAATCTGTGAAGTGTGCTCTCCTTTGTTTTCGTCTCTGCTGTCATGGAATCAACCCCTCCCACCTCCAAGAGAGTCAAAACCAGGGCTGTAAGATCTGGAGGAAGGCTAGAAGGCTGGTTTTCTGGAGACAATGATCTCATTGAGAAGTATAGATATGAGACAAGCATCAAGAAGATAAACAACCCCAAGGTTGTATGCTTTGATTGGCTGAAAAGTCAAAAGCTTGATAATGTGAGAAAACTGCTTAAGGATCAATCTCTAAGAAAGTTCCCAGAGATGAAGGGAAACATTTATCCAGATTTAGTGAGGGTATTCTACACCAACTTGAAGTTTGAGGGAAACAATCTTGTTTCTCATGTCAAAGGTGTGGAAATGGAGATAACTCATGAAGTTTGGGCTGCTGTTGTTGGGCTTAAGTTCTCAGGTCTGAGAATCAACAAGGGAAACCTTGGTGTGGTGCAGGATTTTAACAAAATCCAATTCTACAAAAGTTGCTTGAAGAATAATCAATCTCAAGTTAGTACATGCTCGGTTGGAGGTTTGAAGCTCGATGAGAGGTTGCTTGCTCTCATTGTAACTTGGATTCTAACTCCAAGGGGGAGTAACCACTCTGTGCTAACTGAAGAAGATCTGGTTTATATCTTCTGCATCACCAAGAAAATCAAGATCAATTGGATTCATATAATCAAAGAACACATGCAAAAATCCATGAGGTTAGGTGATTATCATTATCCCTATTCTGTTTTAATATCTAAGTTTCTACACTTTTTTGAAGTTAATCTTGAAGATGAAACTTCTGAGTTGGTCAAATCAACTCAAGAGTTGAACAATGGATCACTCAGCAAGATGGGCTTTACAAAAGTAGGTGGAAAATGGATAAGTAAGGATTGTGATCATGGTGCCTCATCTAGTAGTGCTGCAAATCTTGAACAAGATGAACCTGCTGATATGGATGTTCAACATGAAGATCCAACTGAAGTTTTTCAAGATGCAGGACCTAGTGCTGCTGATGGACATCAAGGAGAAAGAATGCCAACCATGTCGTCTTTTGAAAGAATCATGATGAATAGGCTTGATAGCTTTGCTGAAAATCAAAGGAGCCTCCATGATCTCTGTGTTAGTAATTTCCAAAGGATTGACACCAGGTTTGACAACATGGATGCAAGGTTTATGACTCTGGATGAACAGATTGAAGCTGTCCAGAATCAAATCTTTGATCTTCAGTTTGCTGATGAAGAAGAATGAAGGAAAAACAACCGATTGGTCATCGAAACAATCGATTGTTTTTAGCAATCCTTTTCTGGTTTTAAAATTTCTTTCCTTCTGCTGTTGTTGTTTTATTCTGATGTAATGAAAACAATATCTTGTTTTATCTCTTATCTTTGACTATTTGTGAAGACAAATAGGGGGAGATATATGCTGTGTTTTGAGTTTGTTTTAAGTTTCTGTTTTAAAGTTGATAAAACTGTTTGGAATATGTAATATGTTTCTGATATTAGATGTTTTAATCTTTAAACTGTTTATCTGTATGCTAACAGAATATCAGAAGTTCAATGTATTGCTCAAAGTTTTTCTACAAGAATTGCTTCAGATTTAATCAGGTACAACACAAGCATCAGGGATTTGTCTTCATCAAATAGGGGGAGATTGTTGAACCTTGTGATGTTCAATGTTTTGAAGAAGCCAAATCCTTTGAAGGATGTTGAAGCCTCTGCTTTGCTTGTTGTTGTTGTGCTGATTTAAGCTTTGTTCTGGGGTAGTTTACATGTTGTAATCCACCCTTGTATTAAATCTCAAGCAATTAGCATCTCAATCTTTATGAAAGTAAAATGTTTTTTAAACTAAGTTGAAACAACCGATTGTTTTGTCAAAACAACCGATTGTTTATACTTAGGTGTTTTGAGAAAGATTGAAAACTGTTTTTGAAAGGTTGAAACTGTTAAGTACCAAAACAACCGATTGATTCGAGGAAACAACCGATTGTTTGTTTTGGCACCATAACAGAAAAACTGTTTTATGTTTGACTGAGCTTTAAATGCTTTAACTGAATACGCTTCAGTCATTAAATGCTTCGACCAATCTTTTAATGCAATTTAAGAGTTTGTTAAGATCTGATAACAAACTACATCTTTGAATATATTAAGAAAAACAGATTTGAGAATTAAGAATCAATCTTTTTGACAAAGTTTTTCTAAAGAGTTTTTCAAAGTGCTGAGATTGCTTAAGAGTTTGTGATTGATCAAGGTGCTGGAATAGGATTCTACTTGTATTGATTTCAGATATTCATCTGTAACAAGTGTAATCTTTGTAATATGTTGAACAATTCGTTTCTGTGTTTGCTGAGATTGGCTGTGTGTTCTTGAGGTGTTCAAGATCAGCAATCTTAGTGTTGGCCAAGGAGAGTGTGTTTCTTGAGGTGTTCAAGGTCATTCTCTTGGTTGTTGTGTAAGTGATCAAGTGGTGATTGCTTAGTGGATATCCTCAGGGTTTCTGAGAAGACTGGATGTAGCTCTGGTTTGGAGTGAACCAGTATAAACAACTGTGTACAATCTCTCTATCTCTATCTCTTTAAATTCAATTTATTTGTTGTTTGCTGGTATAAACAACCGATTGTTTCGCTAAAACAACCGATTGTTTTTCTTGTACTACAGCTTTTGCTTGCTGTTTTGGCTAACTGAATTGCTGAATCAATTGGTTTCTGAGATAAATTCATTCTAGTTTTGAAAAGCTTGTGAAAACCCTTTTAAACAATTCACCCCCCTCTAGTTTAAATCCATCTTTTCTAACAGAAGGAAGACGAAGACTTCAATTGTTCTATAGGTCGCATCTCCCTAACACAAACAATTAATATTATTAATATGATTTACAAATACAAATATATGTAAGTAATATTTAGGGATATAATCTATAGATAATATTTTTTTTAATATGATTAATATTATTCACATATATATATAAGTCCTTAGGTAAATTACATACTTATATGAATCCATAAATAACTTTATCTACTATTCTATATCCGAAATTCATATTAATATTAATAATTTAAATAATAATATGAGTAATAATATTAATATGAATAATAATATTAATAATACTACGAATAATAATATTAATATTATTAATGATATGAATAATAATAATAAAATATATTTTAAATTAATTTTTATATTGATTAATTTAAAATATAAAGTAGTTAGTAACTAAAATATTGGTAACTAATATTAAAATTAGGGATGGCAAAGCGGTGCGGGCCGGCCCGCGGCCCGCAGGTAAAAAACGCGGGGCGGGATGACCTTTTCAACCCGCTAACCTGCATTAGCCCGCAACCCACGCGGGCCAGTTGCGAGGCGGGGCGGGCTGGCCCGCAAACCCGCAAGAAAAAAATATTGACACTTAGTAGCAGCAGGGCAACCTAAACTGGGTCATGCCAATTAAATCAATTTCAAACACGATAAAGGAGCAAGACAAGACACCAGTTAGAGAAGGAGAAGTAAGCAGAGGGTATTTTAGAAGTTACCCATGACCAAACCATCAATTGAGCCAAAAGTTATCTTATTTTTATTGTATTATTTTTATGAAAAATTAATTAATTAATTGTCATTGTTTTAATATATGCAGATGACGGGGAAGATTATAATTATGAAAAAATGGATGAAGGTTCTACTAAGGTGGCATCCAATGTTATTGAAATGGAAGAATGTCAATAATGTTTATGTTTAATGTTTTTGAATTAATGTTTATGTTTAATGTTTTGGAATTAGGTATTTTTAATGTTTTGGAAGTGGAAGAATAGTGATATTTGATATTTATCTTAATGTTTTGATGTTTGACTATATTTGAAAAGGAAGGAAAAAAAATTAGGTTTGATAATAACAAATATATAGGTTTAATTTGACAATTTTTTAATAACAAAATGTAAAAAAATAAATATTTAATTTAAAAAAAAAGAACGCGGGCTGGCCCGCAAACCTGCGGACCAGCTCTTATGCGGGGCGGGACGGGAATTCTAGCCCGCAATAACTTTGCGGGGCGGGCCAAGCGCGGGGCGGGTTGGCCCGCTTTGCCATCCCTAATTAAAATATTGCTAACTAATAAATATATATATATATATATAAAATAAATAAAGATACATACTTCTACTTTTATTTATTTTGTACAAATTATTTACTCATGGGATAGTAACTTAAATTTGTATAGGCTCATTGGCTATACATGCTCTTTTGATCACATACATTTTTTGTTTGACTTAAATTTATTGAAAATGAAATATATATTTTGGTGTTATGCATACAAAAATATAATTCTCAACACTTTTCTACTTGAAAACAAGCAAAACTTTGTGTAAATGGTTATAATTCTTGAATTGATGAAGATTCATTGAAATAATTTGAGGAATTAAATAAACTATTTAAGGAAATTTAGACAAATAGTAGAAACTGTATATATACTAGAAAATGTGAAAAATTGTTTTCGTAGCCATTGCACAGTGGTGTTGACGGAAAAACCACTTGCAACTTACTCAAGTTCAATAGCTGTTTCCAGTTTCAAGGGAGCCCAACAATAGAAGCAACTAAGTGATATGTTAAATGCTTGGCTGTTTTCTTCCTGCACCCTAACAAATGTCTACCTCCACCATATCATTTTTGAAGAAGATTATTTTACCTATTTTAAAAATACTTTCAGATTGCTTTTTTCAGAATATTTTTGGAACATATTTTTCAGAACATATTTTATCAATTTCGAATTTACCAATTCAAAAATAAAAAAAAATATGTTTCGAAAAGGATATTTAAGAATTATTTTTTATTTTTCAGATTTTTTATTCTGGAAAAACCCTTTGTTTATGAAACCCCTATTCTGAAAACATTTTTACTTATGAAATTCCTATTCCAGAATCACCGGAAATTGTGAAAAGATAATTTCGATATTCCACAAAATGTAGGGGTGGAGGAAGAAACTCCCAAATGCTTTTGGTCCAACAATAGATTGATTGTGTTAGGTGATAACTAAACTCCTATAATAATGTGTTTTGCAACCATTTTGAAATTTGTATGACTTTCCACATCTATTTCTACATCACAAATTGAAGATCTACAAGAACTAAAAGCTTTAGAACACTCTTGCACACTAAGGACAAAAATAATAATAATAATAATAATAATAATAATAATAATAATATATTAAATGCTTTTAGTATCATGAAAATAAACTATTTCAACCTATAGCTTTAGATTTACTTAAACATAACTTCAGCAGAATTGAGATTATTTAATTTTCATGAAGATGTAAAGGTTGTATGCTTTGTCATAGAATCTAAAAAATATTAGGGTGATTAGAAGATTGCAAATATTTTTTTTATTGATAAAGATATAAATATATTATATGGAGAGTACCTAACTTAATCCAACTTATATAAAAAGTCAATATCAGATGATTACTAATTATATAAATTTTAAAAAAATACACATAGGTTATGAACAGTGACATACGTTTCTATATGAAACCAAAACAGTTTATACCTGAGCAGCAATGTTGCCCTATACAAAATTAGTCTCCTTTCCTAATCACTACAAATTGGTATCCTTGTCATCTACAAAGCTTGTAGTTAATATTTCCTATCAATTATATTTATTCAAATAATAGAAATTATGTTTATATATATATATATATAAAAAGGTAGTTTACTCTTTATGTTATTATCATATTTATATATTTTTATTTTTATTGTACCTTGTATCTTAAGACTCTATTAGAGTTAATATAAAAAAGTTCTATTTATCTTCAGTTTCTTGTGTCTTCGTCCTTTGTTTTTCATTGTCATTATGATGTCTAGAGTTCAATATATTTGATTTTATAGAACAATTTTAAAAGTTTCTTGTTATTAAATTTTACATCACAGAGACAACTAATTTTAGTTTTCTACATGTTGAATATATCAGAAAGTGAAATAAAGGGGTAAATCAGTATCGAACCTGCAGTAACAAATACTCTTGCCCATCAATACTTGGCTATCTGAATTGCAAAATCCCACTAGAACTTCCATGAATCTGAGAGTGAGATATAATAAATTAAAGTTAACATAATAAGTTAGGAAATTAGAGTCATCATACATCCTTTTGGTAAGATTCAGTGAAAATGCTTGCGTGTTAATAATAATAACAATAATAATAACAATAATAATAATAATAATTTAGAATACAGAGTATGATGAAATACCAACAGGTTTTCCCCTTGAGATAAAGGACTCCTCATGAAAACAGTAGACCACACAGTGCATGCGACCACAAGAAAACTACCTGCATCCATGAGGGAAACACCTGGTGGAATTGGAAGCACTTGTGTCTCCGGTACAGGGCAAAGACAATAACACAATCACTATAGTCATACACAATAGATTTCACAAATGAAGAATCACAATAGATTTGAAAAATTAGGAACAATGCAGCACTAGATTTTGAACCTGAACAAACGATGGCAGAGAAGGTGGCGATGGCGAACATTGAAGGTTAGGTTTCCGGTGTACGAGACTGATCAGACGCGTGAAGGCAAGAGTGTAACGCGTGAATTGTAACTGTTACAGTTTGTGTTTTGTGAGGACGAAAGTGAAGAACCTAGCGCGAGAGTGAAGGCAAGAGTGAAGAGAGGCAGGGTTTCGTGAGTGTGTAGTGAAGAGAGGTTTCATGAGTGTTTTGCAAAGAGAGGGGGAAGAGTGGTAGGGCGTCGTGAGAGAGAGGGCAATTGTTTTGCAGAGAGAGGGAGGGAAGAGAGATTTCGTGTGAGTGTTTATGAAAAGTGTTAAGAGTTAAGAGTGTATTCAGTTTCCAAGAGTCAAAGAAAGTTTAAAAAAAAATTGTAAATAAAGAGGAATGGTGTATGGAGGGAAGGGGAATGCGGAGTTTTTATTCTGAAGGAAGGCAGTTCAAAATGAAACATTTTGAAGGATAATTGTGACAGTTAGTAAGACGTCATATTATACGAAAACTTGTGAAAGTTATTAATAACCGCCATATTAAACCACTACTTTATACATGGTTTTTTGTAGTGTGTTTCTATTAAGCTAATGGAAAGAAGCCTGAAATTCGATATCATGGAAACTGAAATAATTTGAATAAAATAGAACAATGATTGAACAAAACTAACAATTTTAAGAACGTGACAAAATATTTGAGGCAATGATGAATTTTTTGTTCAAAATTATCAAGGTCAATTGCCTCTTGAGTTGACAATGTTCAATCCTTCATCTATAATATTTTAAAAAGTTATAAATAACTAGTTTTATTTTCCAAATTTACATTTCTAATTATGATACATGTTTATATTGTAGGTTTCTGATGAAGGAAGTGTGTCAACTAATAGAACAAATTTTGGACATCAAGAGGAGCATATGTGATAGCCGAAGAATATAATGTAATGTGAAAATTATTTGTCCTATTTTGTGCTTTTTGAACAATATGTTAGGTTTTCATTTGTAGTACTTCATACTAGTATTCTTCTTTTACTACTTCCTCCTAGTTTTTAACTCATATTTTGTGTCTGAGTTTGAATTTCAATGTGTATACTTAATATATTTTGGTATAATATATATGTATAACTCATCAATTGATGATTGTCATATCCATTTATTTGTTTTATTTATTGAAAAAATATTTTTATCAAACAATAGATGTAAACAATTGTAGTTGCAAAAACACATGAATGTTTAAATGAGTTAAAAGTAACAAAAGTTCATAATTCTGAAACCTATGTTATTTTACAGAGACTTTGAAACCCATAGTATTTTACAGAGATTTTCAAACTTATAGTATTTTACAGAGACTTTGAAACTCATGTTATTTCAAGGAGGCTCTGAAACATATAGTATTTTACGGATGTTTTGAAACCCATAAAATGTTATGGAGACTTTGAAACTCATGGTAGTTAACGGGATTTTTAAAACCTCCGTTAAATATTGACTTCTCCTGGGATTTGAAAAACCCTAGGAAAGACATTCTCAATGGATGGTTTGAACTAAAAAAATCATAACCTTAACTAAATAACTTAACGAAGATTTTAACCATTGATAATGTAAAAATAAACATCCAGTTTTTTCTTATAGTGTTCAATTTTTTTTATCTACACTGGTGCAGAAAAGCAAAACGAGTGCGACTATTTTACATTTATAAGGGCGGCTATATAACCGCATTTGATGAGCACGCATTTGTAAATGGAAGAGATAAGAAGGCGGCTATATATATAGCCGCATTCGTAAATTTGATTTATAAATGCGGTTATTTACATAACCGCATTTATAAATCACATTTACGAGAGGTGTTTAGGGTTTCTTTTCTTTTTCGCTGTTGATTGGGTTTCTAATCAATGTTCTCAACTTTGATCTTTTCCGAAGAACATGATCATTATTTTAGCATTTCTTTTGATCTCTTCGTGCATCCATATTATACATCTTTGTATTTCATCCCAATGGAAGTCCAAAAACCGCAAATAAAAATTCTCCAATGAAACACAAATATATGACAGAGCAAGGCGGCAACAGCGACGAGGAAGGCACAACAAAAAGCGCAAACAAAAATCTTTCCAAGCATAACCTTAGCAATGACATAAAACAAAACATAAGAGAAACGCAAAACATACAAAAATCAATGGTGAAGAAGAAGAGAGGAAGACAATGCTTACCGATGACACGAAGACAATGCAAAGAAAAGAGGAAGAAAAAAGGAAGCACAGTTAATGGAGGAAACACATAAGAGAAACGAAGCGCGAGAGAAATGAGAGTATCAAAACATAAGTGGCGTGTTTCTGAATTAGGGTTTAAAAGGTTTTAAGAAGGCAGTTTTTTGTAAAGCCGCATTCGTAAATCAAACTTTTTGATTTACAAGAGTGACTATTTGTAAAACTGCATTCGTAAATCAAGCGTTTTGATTTACAAGGGCAACTATACAAATAGCCCGCCCTTGTAAATCAAGAGTTTTGATTTACGAGGGCGGCTATTTATAGTTGCCCTTGTAAATCAAGCGTTTTGATTTACAAGGGCGACTGTACAAATAGCCGTACTTGTAAATGAACTTAATTACAAAAATGTCACCGCATTTTTTACAAAAGCGTTTGAGCACAAAGCCGCACTAAATAAACCTCACTTATTTATACATTTAGCACTATTTATACATTTTGTACTTGTACATTATCTTAAAATTAACAACCAATGACTAATTTATAATCAAAGGACGTCACTTTCACTTGACCAAATATCAACATGTTTGGGTATGGTATATATTCATAGACTACATTAGTGATATTAAAATCTCCACCACAATTTTTTAAGTTGGTTCTTAGAATAAAAAAAATACTTGTTATTTAAATTTTAAATTGGAAAAAATGAGTTGGAGAACTAATTCTTATACCCTAACTCTTAAGAACTTGCTCCTCCTCTTAAAAGTGATGGAAAAAAAGGAGAGAGAAAGACCCAAATTTGAAATATAATATATTACGGTAATATTAAAAAGAAGATAAGAACTCACATTAACTTTTTAGCATTTGAAAAAAAAAATCTAATTTTAAATATCATATGTAACCCTAACAGATCCAACAAAAATTGTGTTAAATTTAACGATTGAAGATGTTTGTGGTAGTGAAGTTTATTTGATTTGGTTATTTTCCTGTTCACAAAAAAAAAATCCAAGCTATAATTTTGATTGGCTGCACATTGGTCGAAGCAGAAAGCAATTAGATAAGAGTGGATATCCTGGTGCAAAAGTAAAACTATTTTGTCTCACGAAATCGACATAACAAGGAAGCATGTGGTGCATAAGTCAACTAATAAAGTGCATTGACTTATGATACTTGCGTTACGTTTTCGTCTTACTAATCTTAACCAACATTCTCATCCATATCAATATTAGGGACCCATGCACCCAGTAACGCAAATGCCTCACATCATTGCACCAATTTCCTTTTTCTTTTCCTACAATCAATCCCAGAAATTATATGGTAGTGATCTGTCATAACACTTTTATCTGCACAAAATCTGTATTAATCTCTAATAACTAATAAGACATCATGTTATTTGATAATCACACTCTTTTCACTGTTTCTGCGTAGAATAAATATATAATAATTAGAGTGGATCCATTTTAGGGTTTAGGGTTTGAAGTTAACTTTTGCTCAAAGTTTATAGAGAAATGTGTTGTTCATAATGATTTTATTCTGGTTAGAACAAAATTGACTTTCATTGAATGTCTCTAAGAAAATACCAAAATTTGGCCTTTTCAATCTTCTAGCTAGAGTATAGCATTAACTTCCATTTCTTTGAAGTTTGAATAATTACTATTTCCAGATTCTCCAATGCGATCCCTTTCAATCTCGGAAGTGGAAAACAACTTTTTACCGTAACATCTTTTTTCAATTTGTTTCTTGGATTGCTGAACAAAACCATTGCATTGCATTAGCACCAAAAGAATCAAAGGGACAATTGGGCAAAACAAAACCTCCACTCAGCTGAAAAGAGGAACCAAGCAAGGCTCATCCTTTTGCTCGCCCTTTTGTGTACTTTTTATTGATTATCAAATGTCAGAAATCCTAAGAGAGAATGATTAATTGATGCAAGTGTTTTTCTTGAAGAAGAATTGAAGTTTCATTCTTGATGGCTATGAAATAAAAATTGGAGGAACCATTTTTTATTTTAAAATGATTGTAAATAGAAATTAGTTGAATGCTAAATAGAATTTTTAAATACTTTAAGTCATTAATGTAGAAAAGGTCAATGACAATGGTTTTTTTAACACGTTATCTATCAGCATGTAGCCTATAATATTAGGGTATAGACAGTGGTTCTTTAATCGCCGTTTATAAGTCACATCTAGACGACGATTCCTTTCACAATCACAATGTATAACGAAAATCAAATATGAGTATATAGAGTATTAGGAAGGGTACAAACGGCGGTTATGATCATAACCGACATTTATACCCTTTCTTGGCACTACTCAAAAAGTGCACATGGTGAAGGTATAAACGATGGTTATGACTATAACCGCGGTTTATACCCCTCCCTCGAGAGGCATAAACGGCGGTTATGGTTATAACCGTCGTCTATTATTGACATTTTTTTAGTTCATTCTGTTTTATGTGTTTTTCTTTCTTAATTAACCTGTTCATTTAAAAAATTAGTCAACCAGATACATAAATTTAGACACATTCATTCAAAGAAGAAAATTATATATATATATATACACATATTAATAAAATGTATTACAAACACTAATCATATTTCTATCTATCTAATTCTTATACTATTCATTAGCTATCCTAGAGTTATAGTAATTAAGGAAATATGTGGCCCAAGCATTTCTCACATAATCTAGGGCATCCAAAGGCAATGGTTGCTCACCCATAAAGAACTGCATTACAAAATAAGGTTCAAATTAGTGTTAAGATACATATACTTTTAAGAATTATAAAGAATGATTTAAATATTATTACCTACTCCCGATCTTTTCGAATGCCTAGTCTTACAATGGTAACCATCCATTGCATAACGTAGTAGTCACACTCATAGCCTCCCGGTTGTTTATTACACTCCAATTCAATATAAATTAAAAATTAGTATTGATATTTTGATAAACAATGAAAAGAGGAAGACAAAAATTACAAACATTTAGGTTCAACCATGTCAGTTTTTGATAATTTGCACTGGGTCAACCTTTGAGTATGTTATATCCACGTTATGTCTTGATTAATACAAAATAACTTGTTAGTAGACATTTAAGTATTATACTCATTTAAGTTTATAATGTAATTACACATTAACTATTTGCTTCAGATGTTAGGTAGAGTATTTTCCTCTAGAAGCATCTCCTTCAAAAACTGAAGCAATTTCGTGAAGTTTTTATCAGTCCATCCATTTATTGCCTTCAAATTCATCAATCTTAACATCACCGACAACTGTGTTAAGTTAGTTGATCCAGGATACAATGGAGTTTACTCATCGCTTGACATACTTCCATATCCATGTTATTTTGCAAAAGACTCAGCTCCAACATCACGAATCATGTCCTCCAATCGATCATCATGTACTGCATCATCCATGGTGGACTGAACATATTATTGGGATACAAAAACACTAGGTAAATTTAATAATTCATCATGTCATGTCCAGGTTGTATAAGATCGTAGAAACCCATTACATGGAATGCGTTCCCTGATTTTGTTAACATCCAAATGCCTCTCGTTCAAACAATTAATGCACGGATACTTAAACTTTACTCCATCATGACCATTATTATTGACGTTATTTTGCGCAAATTGTATAAATTCTTCTACTCCTCTTTCATACTCATCACTTATGCGATTAGAGTTAATCCAATATCGATCAATTATGTTCTGTAATGGTCATTAAGGTGTTCACTAATGCGTGTGAAATTTCTCGTTTTTATTCGAGAAGATTCATTTTTTTTTTATAATTTAATAGTACATAACTTTAATCAACCTTCCTTTTATTTAACGAAATTTTGGCAGCATTTCGCAATGGTCTTCAAGTGGCACAAAATGAAAGCTATAACACGAAATATCCAGAATCAAATATGCACTCGAATAACAACACGAAATGTCTACCAAAATTATGTAAAATATATGATATGTCAATTAAAAGTGATTGTTCTTCTCAAACTATTCACCTAAACAATTCAAGACTCAATACAATTACTGTCACTACAACCTCCTCTACTTTTTAAAAAATGTTTAAAAAAAATTACAATTGGAGGAGTAGTAGACAAATACATGTATTAAATCTCAAATGGTAAACTAAGGGTCTCTCATACGGGAAACAATTGTCGAGGGTCAAATACCCTCGGACTCAATACCAATACGTATCAAAGAATTATAAATATACATGTAATATAAAATTAACAAATTTAATTATACATACAATTGAATAAAAAATATTAATTAAAAATCAATAAATTATTTATAATGTAATTACAAAATCTAATTAAAAATCATTAAATTAATTATAAATACTAAATAATATTACTCTAATCACAATCTAACAAATTAATAATTCTATTTTAACCTAACAATTAACATAATATAAATTAATAATAATACAAATTAACATAAATACTAAAATATATAAATTATAACAAACACTAAATTATACAAATTAATATAAATACCAAAAAAACAAAGAAAAAATATTAAAAAACCAACATGGATGGGCAGTGGCGGCAGCAACAATGAGAGAACAAAGGTAAAACAGTGGTGACAATGTTGTGGTAGCAGTGAGAGAACGAAGGCTCCTGAACGAAATGCAATGAGAACCATCAATGAACCGAATGGAATGAACAATGAGCAATGAGAGAAAAAACAATGGGTTTGAAGGAAGAACTTACAAAGGAAGAGGAAGAATGCAACAGTGAAGAGGAAGAGAAAGCCGCAAAGCAGACAAAATATTAAGAACGAAATGAAAAATGTAAGTAGCGTGCTCTATTTTAGAGTAAAAAATGAAGGTATAAATGGCGGTTCTTCAGTAAAATCATCATTTATACCTAAGCATATGCGAATATACAACGATTTTACGTTGTATAACTCACACGAATAAATAACGGTTGTGGAGTTGAATAGCCGTTTATTCACCTACTTATTGGAATAAATGACGGTTGTGTGAGGAACCATCATTTATTCACACGCTTTAATTTAAAAAATGTTACCTTATTTTAATGAACAATGTGTTTGACAGTAAAATTAATATACATTTAATGTCATAAATGAGTTTTTTTTTAAAAAAACAAAATTGCACATTTAATAATATTAATACCTTAAAAGTCTTTTCCTTTTTTTTAATAATAAATAAATTAAATAATAGGAATATTTTGTGTTACTTCAACCTTTATACAACCTCGTACAAGGTCTTTTTATAATACGATTTTAAAATAATTTACCCTTACCATGTAGTACCTTCATTATTAGGTCTAGAAATGCTAGAAGAATTTTCTTGTTTAAGGTACTTTAACTCCTTTCTTCTATTTGTTATGTATGAGTTCAATCTACATCTGTTTTTTCACTGGTGGATTAATAAAAAAAAATGTTGTTTTTTAGTTTTTGTACTTTTGATGAAATGTGATTAAATTCTTTATGCTTATATTAACGAATTCGTAGATCCAACTTTAAAAATTATCTATACTTTTAAAAAAAAAATAGAAGTTATAAGGCACTAAATTTTCATGTTTTAAAGCTTGCAAACCACATTTATCAGTGTAAAACCATTAAAATCTCTTGTCATGTTTGATCTAAAATATAATAATTAACCATTATTTCTTTTTCTTTTTCTTACTTAACACGATAAAAAGCTTATCTTAGAGCAATCACTTCATCTCTAAATTGTATATATTTATAGATAAAAGGATACGTCGTTTTCGTGTACATATTTTATGTCTTATTTTACTTTATAATTATTATTACTATGTTTGTTTCATAATTTTATTTAAATTTTTAATATCATTCTTATCCTTCAACAACACCATCCATTATTTATTATATAATCATAATAAGATGGAGCTTTGTTATTCTGTATAATTAAAACTTTAATAATAATTAGATACTAATTTAAAAATTATTTATCAATAATAGAAATTAATTTAAATCTTTTTAATTTTTAAAATAATATATAATTTAGTTAATATAAAAATTAATTATTTTTATTTTTAAAATTAATTTTTATTTAATAAGTTTATAGTATTGCAACACATTTTTTACTAGTTTGAAATAGAAGTCCTTTTAATAATTTTTTAAATTAATTGCACTGACAATTAGTAAATTAATAATCGGTATATAATCTAAAAAAATAGTGAAGTAGTAAAAAACCAGTTAAACTGCAAAGAGTGTTGGAAAAGTCATATTGAAATGTTTCTTTCAAAAAAAAATTGATGTCTGAAGACAAAATGCTCTTGGCTGTACGTAAATATTATCAAATTTTGTACACTTGACTAAGAAATATTATCAAGTTGTTGTTTTATTTATTTTATGATTGTTTTTTGTTAAGAACTAGACTTTTTTATATGGATTAAAATACACTAAGTATTTTCATTATATTATTTTTTATTGTTGATTAAAAAAAAATAAAAAATATTTGTACACTTAACATTGAAAACAATGACATAAACAGTAATTAATTGACAAAAAAAGTCATATTCTACTTAATTTTGCAGGAAGCACAGGGCTGGTACACCCACCAGTGAAGAGAAGTCAGGAAGTGATAAGAATGTGACTATAGTATGCATTAATTAATTAACCGTAGTTTAAATTCAACTCATTAATCAAAATGGCAAGGGCTTTATATATTTCTTCAGTGTAATCATATTTGTAAATGAGGTCATTTTCTTAATCATTACAATGGCATTATCTTTACTTCACATCATCTTATCACCATAGTCATAAAACTTTAATCACAGGGGCAACAGTGCATTTCCAAGTAATTTTCTTAGTTTACCTCTTTTAATAATGTGTTTCATAATGTGTGTGAGTTTTAAGGATTTTTTACCATGATGGGGTTATTCTTTTTGGTTTTTATTAAAATGGAGTCTGTTTAAAAAAAATTACAAAATTTGACATGACTCTGTCATGTCATACTGAAGTCGTGCCAAATTGACACGACTTCTGTCATGTCATACTGAAATCGTGCTAACTTGGCACGACTTCTGCCATATCATTTTTTTTTAATTTTATTGTTTATATATTAGGTAGTAAGTTATGTAATGTTAAAAATTAATTTGATACATAATTTTCTAAGAGTGTTAGTTTTAAGGAACAAAAAATTGGATAATTGTGTATGGATCATGTTTGACGGTAATGTAATACAATAACTTGATTATTTGATTAATTAAAAAATGAAGAAAATTGTTATTGAATTTAAAAATAAATAGATAAATGAAAATTTACTGTATTTGAAAAATAAATAGAGAGTTATTGTTGTGAATTAGCAAAATAAATAGCTTGAGAAGTAATTATTATTAGCTGACTTGACCCATGTCGCCACTTATAATAATTACTTCTCAAACTATTTATTTTGTTAATTCACAACAATAATTCTCTACTTATTTTCCAAATACAATAAATTTTCATTTATCTATTTATTTTCAAATTCAATAACAATTTTCTTCATTTTTTAATTAATCAAGTTATTGTATTACATTACCGTCAAACATGATCCATACACGATTATCCAATTTTTTGTTCCTTAAAACTAACACTCTTATAAAATTATGTATCAAATTAATTTTTAACATTACATAACTTACTAATCAATATAAACAATAAAATTGAAAAAAAATTAAAAATTATTACGTGGCAGAAGTCGTGCCAAGTTGACACGACTTCAGTATGACATGACAGAAGTCGTGCCAAGTTGGCACGACTTTCGTATGATAGGCAAGAAGTCGTGCCAAGTTGGCATGACTTCAGTATGACATGGCAGAGTCGTGTTTAATTGGGACGATTTGTGCATATGAAATCGTGCCGAATTGGTACGACTTGCCTAAAATTGTAATTTTTTTAAAACGGACCTCATTTTGATAAAAAAAAAAAATAACCTCATAATGATAAAAAGCCGAGTTTTAATTTCAAGTAAATTTTGTAAGGCATACAATATTCCTTTCACTTTTAATTTCGAAAACAGGTGTCCTTTAATAAAGGGAAAATTTTATGTAACAAAATTATAAATTTTTTTTACAACAAAGAGATGAAAAGAAAAGAAAAATATAATATAAAGATTGATGTGGTAAAAAGGATAAAGTATAATAGAATTGAATGTCAAGGGACACTTTTTAAAGGTTAAATTATAGACAAAAGATTTTTCCAAAAATTATGTTATTATTATTTTATAATTTAATTTAATCATTAAAGATTACAAAATTACTATCTTACTTCTTAAAAATTTATTTCTACTCTAAGTTATTTTCTTCAAAAATTAATCCATCATGGAAATCATACTTTTCTGTCAGTGAATTAATCATTTCGTGCTACTACTATATGGAATACTAAAAAAAATTAGATTTAACAATGAATTATTACCACGAATCTTAATAATACGAATAATATTAATAATATGTGTAATATTAATAATATAAATAATATGAATAATATTATTATAATAATTATAATTAATAATAGTAATTATAAATAATAATTATAATTAATATTTAGAAATGATAATCATAAATAATTATTGTAAATAATAGTAGTAAATATATGTCTCAAGTTAATTATCAAAGTGTTTTTATGATAAAAGCTTTTCTAAGATGCTAAGAGCTAGTTTTGGAATTGAAAATTAACTTTATTAAATCTAAGATTGCAGTATAAATGTAGAGAGAAGTAATTTTAGGACCTTTGCATAAATGTTAAACTGTGAAAAATGACTATATCATTCAAATACTTAGGTTTGATTGTTGGAGCAACCAAAGAGAAAGTTGTTTTTGGGAACCCATCCCAGACAAAGTAAGGGCCAAATTAAATGTGTGGAAAGGAAGACACGTGTCTTTGACTGGGAGAATATATTTGATTAAATTTGTTTTCACTGTTCTACTTCTTTTTTATCTCTTTTTACAAAGCTCCAACAGAAGTATATAAAATGATTACTAGTATCCAGAGGAGATTTTTGTGGGGGTGAAAAAAAAAGAGAACAATTGCTTGGATTAGTTGGGATAAACCATGCAAACCTAAGGAGGAGAGAGACTTAAGTATCAATAATACACATTGGTTCAATTATGTCCTATTGGCTAAGTGGAAGTGGAGGCTAGTCAGTGAAGAAAAAGAAAAATGGAAAGAGGTAGAGTCAGCATATGGAAAACTATGTTTTGTTACATGACAAAAGAGTGACAAAAGAGTGATGTTTTAATAAGTTTGTGGAAGGTAAGAGGGATGCAAAATGTTCTTACCCTTGGTTGGAGGGTGTTACTAGATAGAGTGCCTACTAAAATGAACTTATCTAGAAGAAAAATATATGTGAAATTGGCATAATGCCTTTTGTGTTAGTTAGGGGTAGAAACTACGCAATATTTGTTTGTGGAGTGTAAGATAGCATTCCAGGTATGGAACAAATGCTACAATTGCTTAGGAATAGTGTTCACCCAACATAATGATTTGAAGATCCACTTTGAAATTTTCTATCTCATACAAGCTTTTGCAAAACAAAATCTTATGTGGAAAGATCTATGGGTGGCGGTAGTATGAAGTATTTGGGATCATAAAAATAAAGTTGTCTTTCAATAAGGTAAAGTTGACTTGGAAGAAGTCCTATATTGGCACAACTCAAAGTTTGGTTAAGCTTGAATACAAAATGCATGCTTTTAATTTTTCTTATCCGGACTGGGTATTAAACCCTTTGACGTGTATGTAAAGTTACTTGTAGTTTTGTGTGTGTGAGTGGGTTTTCTATCAATTTGTTGTAAGGTTTGGGAAGTGGTGGGTGTTTAACATGTGCAGGATGAAATAAATGCATTGTGGTGAGGTATTTCAAGTTTAGAAGAAGGCATGGAATGAAGGCAATAGTTGGGGTGGAATATTAGGGTGTAGGAAGCACAATTGGTATGATTAAGCAGGAGTTGTAGGGGTATGTACGACTTTCTATGGAGCATAATTCCATAAGAGGACAATGAGGTTCTGTGGAGGTGGGTGGGAGACACTCAATCCTTATGTTGGAAGTTGTTTGGTTAAACAATAATGATGGTTGTGGATACATAATATGAATGTTGTTCATTTTATTGGTTTTTTAATTTTGGAGGTTTCCTTTGAATTGAACTCTTGTTTTTCTTATACGTCCTAGAGTATTTTGTTTAAAGGAAGATGTTGTAGGATTAGTGTTTTGATAGATATCTTAGAAACTTTATATCTAGATGGATTTTTTAGTTGTAAGTTTGGAAAGCAAGTTTTATTGGGAGTCTTTTGTATAAGGGTTGGGACACCCTGAAGTGCTCCATTTAATTTAATTAATTCTTTGCTAATTAAGAAAAACAAAAGATAAAAAAAATAAATGAAAGAGATTAAAGAAAGGTATGCAAGATTAAGTATAGATTTACTTACGAACTAGAGTTTGTGCATATATACGGACTAAAGTTGGTGAGTGTTACCTACAAACCTCAATTGATGAGTGTTACCTATGAACTTCAGTTGGTGGATAATATATACGAATTAGAGTTGGTGGATATTACCTACGGACTAGCACTAGTGCAAAATGAAGAAAATAATGCTCTTTATTTAGTGCGACTTTGCGCTTAAACACATTCATATAAAACACGGTGGCATTTTTAAAATTAATTTGATTTACAAATGCGGCTATTTGTAAAACTGCATTTGTAAATCAAGCGCTTTGATTTACAAGGCAGACGAGGGAATGTGAGCTACTGGTAGCGGCCGACAAGCTTTCTCAGGTGGTGGCCCTTGGAAAAGTCTATGAAGAGGCCACCACCTTACATAACATTCCTCTCTCCCTTGATATGGCGAAGGTAATAGTTGAAAAAGTACGAGTACCTGATGCTCGTGTTCCACTACCTTCAGATGAGATAACCACTGTGGCCGATGCATTTCAGACATTCGTTGCCTGACCCAGACACCTCATTCGATTTATGCTACAACCTCATGTAATAATTTCATTTCATTATATTAATTTATATTTATATTTATATATTACATATAATTTAATACAAATGTTCTTTATTTTGTAGAAATCTCTTCAGAAACCAAGTCCGGAGAAGAAGCATGAGGTTCCAGTTGACGATCCTATAGTTTCCTTAGGTCTAGTTGCTAGTCAGATTGGTCATCAACCTTTTGAAGTTCTGTGGGATCATACGTTTTTTCAAATAAACACTGAAATGCCATTGTTCATGTACAACATAGATTTATTAGAATTTGTAGCTGGGAATTAGGAGCTTAATATAAATATAATTCATTTTTTTATGATGTAAGTATATTTACCTATATTTCAATTTACTTTATGTTAAATTATTATTGATTATGCTTTAACTAATAACTTGTAGGTTTTTGCATGGAGTCTGTCTCACTGAGGAGAAGGAAAATTTGTATGGATTCTTAGATCCTGCATATACTAATCCCGTTGGACCAAGGTCATATGAGACCCAAGCATACATCATTAAGACCCTAGAAAAACAGGGAAAAGAAATTTATTTACACTAGTGCAGATATGTAAAACAAATGCGGCTATTTTAAATTTACAAATGCGGTCATAGAACCGCATTTGATTAGCACGCATTCGTAAATCTGGCATTTACAAATGCGGTCATAGGACCGCATTCATAAATCACATTTACAAATGCGGTTCCCTAAAATAACCGCATTTGTATATTATTCTGAATGAGGGATGGGTTTAGGGTTTAGGATTTATGAATGCGGTCTTGGTAAAAACCGCATTCATAAATCACTATTTACAAATGCAGTCTTGGTAAATGACCGCATTTGTAAATAGTGTTTTTTTTTAAAGTTCAATTTGTTTTGTGCAGAAACCATATATTTTAATAACCTGCATAATGATCAAACCCAGCCAGACAAATACAGAAATATAGTAATCAATATAAATCATCAAAATGTACATTTACAAGTGATCAAATTACATATAATAAAACCACTATTGTTTACCTATGCTAGAGTTATAAAAATTAATGAAATATGTGGACCAAGAATCTCTAACATATGAAATGCCTTCCTCACTCATTGGTGTTTCTTCTGTGAATAACTGCATTGCAAAGTTGACATAAATTAGTACTTAGATATATATATGTTCAAGAATTATAAAAATGATTTAACATATATAGTACCTCTTTCCAACCAGTTTTAACACCTAGTCTTATAATGGTAATCATCCATTGCATAATGTAATAGCCACACTCATAGCTTCCTGGTTGTTTATTACACTATAATTCAATAAAAAGTAATATGTCAGTATATTGATAAACAATGATAATAGACAAAGAAAAAAATTACAAACATTTACTCTTATGTAGTTCAAATTATTTGAATTGGATCGACCTTTTAGGATGTTATATCCACGCCATGAACTGGTTAATACAAAAAACCTCGTTAGTAGATGGTTAATTAGTAACATATTTAAAGTTAAGTTTATACTATACTTACGTATCAATGATATCCTTAAATTTTGTGGGAATCTTCTTGTGTAGGGAACAGAACCACACAGCAGTCTTATCAACCATTGATAAGACAAGTAACTGCCAATGATGCCTATATCAACCAATGATAAGAGTTAGTAAATATTTAAAACATGAAATAATAATAATTGATGACATATAATTAAACTTAATCATTAATATAAGGGCATAAATAAATTTGTTTTCCCTCTTTTTCAAGGATGTTAGTGATGTATGCTTGAGTCTCAGTTGAGTTTGGTCCAACGGGATTAGTATATGCAGGATCTAAGAATCCATACATATTTTCCTTCCCCTCAGTGATACAGACTCTATGCAAAAACCTACAAGTTTTTAGTTAAAGCATAATCAATAATAATTTAACATAAAGTAAATTGAATAATAGGTAAAGATACTTACATCATAAAAAATTGAATTATACTTATATTGAGCTCCTGTTTCCCAGATATAAATTCTGATAAATCTGTGTTGTAAATCATCAGTGGCAGTTCAGTGTTTATTTGAAAAAATGTATTATCCCACGGAACTGGAAAAGGATCATTGCCAATCTGACTAGCAATGAGACGTAGGGAAGTCATAGGATCGTCAACTGGAACCTCACGCTTCTTTTTCGGACTTGGTGGCTGAAAAGGTTTCTACAAGATAAACAACATTTGTATTAAATTATATGTAATATATAAATATAAATAAAAAATAATATAATGAAACGAAATTATTACATGAGGTTCGGGCATAGATCGAATGAGCTCTCTGGGCCAGGCAACGAATGTCTGAAATGCATCGGCCACAGTGGTTACCTCATCTGAAGGTAGTGGAACACGAGCATCAGGAAATCGTACTTTTTCAACTGTTACCTTCGCCACATCAGGGGAGAGAGGAACGTTATGTAAGGTGGTGGCGTTTTTATAGACTTTTCCAAGTGCCACCACCCGAGGAAGTTTGCCGCCCACTACCAGTAGCTCACAATCCTCTGTTTGCCCATTGATATCATCCCCTGATGTTGGAGGAGCCGCACAACTCCCCTTTGTGCTCTTGGGAGTGGGACTAACAAGGGGTTCAATCGGCTCAACACACACTTGTTGCGATAGAAACTCTTGTCGCATTCGATCATTCTCCTTTTTCATCTCCAGCCACATCAAATTAGTCTCCTTTCTCATCTCCTCCATTATTTCTTCACGTAACTTAGTCTTCATTTGAGTTTCCTTCTTGGAGGAGGAGGATGGCTGTCGTTCTGAAACTCCAAAATAAAGTTTAATTCCGACCCCTTGTCCAGCTGCACGAACACGACCATATTGTTCAGGTCGTCCAATTGCTTCAACCAGGATATCGTGACGACCTTTAGCAACAAATTTACTGTCGGATTCCAAGGAATCCTGCAAGAGTACACAAAAATCATATTTTCAATCATTAATATAATTAATGCTTTAAAAAAATTGAAAATAACAAAAATAACTTACAATTTTTTCGATTATAACCCCGGATTGCTCAGAACTTGGTGCACCCGACTTTTTAATTCGGGCCCTCTTCCATTTTACATGGCGAAAAGGTGGTGATGGAGGAGAAGTGACCCCTGTTTCTACATTCTCAGACAACGTCCCCTGTTGAGATTTCTCCTTTTCCACCATCAGTGTTTGCTCAAGTTTTCGATACCCCGAACGAGACATAACGTACGGGGTAAGATTCTTCAAAGCTATCTCTTGAGCTTTCTTCCGACGATCCTGTCATAATTGAAATAAACAAACTGAAGTAAATAAGATAAAGTTATTAATGTTATATAAACAAAAAAAGTTACTTCACTTACCATCCAAGCCTCATTTTCACGGCTTTCTCTAAAAAGACGCTATGTCTCTTCATCAATATGTTGGTACTTTAAACATGGATTTTCGTCTTTAAGGTCGCCAAAAATGTATCTCGATGTCAGTCTTGACTTAAAGGTACGAAATTTAAGTGCGATATTGGATAATATCTTTGATCGAAGCGGTTCCACATCAGGAATGTCAAAGTTTGCCTGGAAAATAACATCATCAAATTAAAATTAATTAATCAATATTAAAAAGCATTATATGATAACAATAATAATGTAAAGCTTACCAGAACATCCTCCCATAGCATGTTCCGATCAACCTCTGAAACCTCATCCCATGAATTAATCAAAATGGAGAGCCTCTCACGAGAAACAACTCCAAGATAGCTCATAAACTCATCTGCCTTAGGACCAAAAGCCACTCCAGTGTTTACGTCAATGTCAACATGTGTCTTCTCACCAACAGCACGTCTCAATGCAAGACGCTTCAATCTAGTAGGTCCTCTACTGCCTCGTCCAGATCGAGGTCTGTCTGGAGTCTGGTCGTCATCCATGTCTCTGTTAAAAAAATTAGGTAACAAACATTAGTTAATGTGCATCGAATTAAAATCATATAAAAATAATACAAAAAATTCTAAATGTTTATTTACATGTTGCGTGGGTTGAATGTTTATATGTAAATTCCTTCACTGTGGTCTTTACGGGTTGCATGTACATCATCAAGTACATCGTCATCTTTATTAGTTATCATTGGTGTGAATGAACGAGTTTCGCCATTTTCAATATCATCTATGGCTTCCCCTTGTTTTTTCCCGTGTAAAACGACATACCAATGTTCTGACGTAGGATCTTTCACATAGAAAACCTGAGATGCTTGTTGAACCATTATAAATGGCTCATCTCGATACCCTATCTTTTGAAAGTCCACTAGTGTGAATCCTGATTCATCAATTTTAACCCCACTTTTATTGTCAACCCATTTACACTTGAAAACTGGAACGGAAAACTTAGTGTAGTCAATCTCCCATATCTCTTCTATAAACCCATAGTATGCCATTGATCCAAGTACTGGATTTGTATCTTTTGAAGTCGAAAACTGCATTGACTCGGCTTCAAGAGTAACACCAGAATTTTGAACTGTACTCTTTCCATGGACTTCGTGTAAAATATACAATTATTCACTTCGTACGCTGTACATGAGATGACATCAAACTTCAATCCAGCAGCCAACCAAGTCAAGGTCTCTGATGCCGTTGAATCCTTGAACACCTCATCTTTAAACCAAGGCATGAAAGTTCTATTATGTTCCATCAAGACCCATTTCTCTGCTTGTCTTGGGTTATTTGCCTTCACAATGGCTTTATGAGCTTCTATGTAAGGTACAACTTCATCTGTGTTATTCAATATGTACAAATGTGCTTGCAAGACTTCTGATCGAGATTTGCTTACAATATTCACACCACGTAAACATTTAGTTGTAGAACGCCTGTGGTGCCATGAATTAGCTGGAACACCTATTGGATTTGCTTTTGTCATGTACTCTGAACAAAATTCAATACTTTCTTCAGCTATGTACCTTTCAATCATTGAAGCCTCTAGACGATAATGATTTTTCACATAACCTTTCAAAATTTTCATATACCGCTCAACAGGATACATCCATCTTAAGTACACTGGTCCACACAATCTAACCTCTCTTACCAGATGCACCACTAGATGAACCATGATGTCAAAAAAAGACGGAGGAAAAAACATCTCCAATTCACATAAGATAACAACAATTTCATTTTGAAGTTCATCTAGTTTTGAGGGATCAATGACTTTACGACAGATGGAAGAGAAGAATGAGCACAAACGGGTTATGGTATGTCTAACATTTTTTGGTAAGATCCCACGGATAGCTACCGGCAACAACTGTTGCATCAAGATGTGACAATCATGAGACTTCAACCCAATTAACTTCAAATCTTGCATTGACACTAGGCTCTTCACATTTGAGGAATGTCCTTGTGGCACTTTCACACCCTTTAGACATTGACAAAAACTAATTTTTTCATCTTTTGACATTGTGTAACAGGCTGAGGGCAAATATGTACGCTTACCCATTTCTATGGGTGCCAACTCGCCGCGTATGTTCATCTCAATCAAATCTAAACGAGCATTTAGACCATCCTTCGTCTTCCCGTTAATGTTAAGAAGTGTACCAATTAAGCTATCACACACATTCTTCTCAACATGCATTACATCTATACAATGTCTGACTTCTAACCTCGACCAGTAGGGAAGATCAAAGAAGATTGATTTCTTCTTCCAAATATTTGTCATAGATGACTTTTTTTTTGACTTACCGAAGATGTGGTCTATGTTATTTACCTTTTCGTAAACCTCAACACTGGTTAACGGAGTTGGTGGACCACTACCCTCTTGGTGTCCATTAAAGGCTTTTTTCAACCTCCGGTAAGGATGATGACTTCTAAGAAACCTCCGATGCCGAAGATATACTGTTTTCCTTCCATGTTTCAATTGTTGAGAAGCAGTGTCTTCTTCGCATATTGGACACGCTTTATGACCCTTAAAACTATAACCTGATAAGTTACCATATGCCGGAAAGTCATTGATGGTGCAAAATAACATGGCATACAGCCTGAAAGTTTCTTTACCAAATCCGTCAAATACTTCAACACCCTGATCCCACATTAACTTCAAATCTTCGATTAGGGGACTAAGATAAACATCTATGTCATTCCCTGGCTGTTTCGGACCGGATATCATCATAGACAACATCATGTATTTTCGCTTCATGCACAATCCAGGAGGTAAGTTGTAAATAACCATTATAACAGGCCATGAACTGTGATTTGTACTCATATTACCAAACAGATTCATTCCATTTGTAGCTAAACCAAGTCGAATATTTCTTGATTCTTTACCAAACTCTGGAAACTCATCATCAAATTTCTTCCACTGAATAGAATCAGCTGGATGTCGGTACATGCCATCGCATTTCCTCTCATCTGCATGCCATCTAAGATTCTTAGCATCGTCTAGGTTTGCAAACAAACGCTTCATCCTTGGAATGATGGGAAGATACCACATAACCTTCATTGGGGGTTCATGCTTTTCCATCTCATCAATAGAATCATCATCTTTTTGTTTCAACTTATAACGTGATAACCCACACCTCGGACAACTTTTCAACAATTCAAAATCTTTCCGGTATAATATACAATCATTAGGACATGCATGTATCTTTTTATACTCCATACCCATTGGACAAAGAATCTTTTTGGCCTCGTAATTACGATTAGGTAGAGTATTTCCCTCTGGAAGCATATCCTTCAACAGTTGGAGCAATTCCGTGAAGCTTTTATCAGTCCATCCGTTTATTGCCTTCAAATTCATCAATCTTAATACCGTCGACAACCGTGTGAAGTTAGTTGATCCAGGATACAATGGAGTCTCTGCATCGCTTGACATACTTCCATATCCATGCACTTTTGCAAAAGACTCAGCTCTTACATCACGAATCATGTCTTCCAATCGATCATCTTCTACATCATCGTGTACTGCTTCATCCATGGTGGACCCCACATATTCTTCAGTTACGGAAACACGTGGTAAATTTAATAATTCACCATGTCATGTCCAGGTTGTATACGATCGAAGAAACCCATCACATAACAGGTGTTCCCTCATTAAATTAACATCCAATATCCTTCCATTCAAACAATTAACGCACGGACACCTGATCTTTGTTCCATCATGACCACTATTAATCGCGTTACGTTGTGCAAATTGTATAAATTCTTCTACTCCTCTTTCGTACTCATCACTTATACGAACAGAATTTATCCAATTTCGATCCATATTCTGCAATAATCATTGAGAATCAGGGTTCCATCTAACATTTTTTACGAGGGTCAAACACCCTGAACTCAATACCAGCACGTATTATTGCCGAAGGTCGAACACCTTCGGACTCAAAACAACAACGATAATTCTATTCAAAACCTAACAACTAAACTAACATAATATAAATACAAATTATAATAAATATTGAATAATATAAATTCAAAAATACAAATTATAAATTCAACTAAACTAACATAATATTACAAATTATAATAAATACTGAATAATATAAATTCAAAAATACAAATTATAAATACACTAAACTAACATAAAAATTCAAAAATCCATAAAAACTAACATATAAATACAACTAAACTGAATAATTTAAATTCAAAAATACAGATTATAATACATAAAAAAATAAAAATTCAGAACATTAAAAAAAATCAAAAAAATTTAAAAAACCACACCAACCTTGTGTGAGAAGCCTTCGTTGGTGGCAGCTGCAGCAGCAGATAGCGGTGGCGGCAGCAGATAGCGCTCAATGAAGCTACGGGGAGAAAAAAAACAAGAATGAGTGCGTGCAATGTCAATGTAACAGTGAACCAAAACGTGAACCAAAACGAAAACAAAAGCGAAAACGAATCGGTGCAACGAAATCGAAAACGAAAACGAAAGAGTTTTACCAAATGTGAATGAGAAGAACGCCAACGGGAATGAATGCAAGCGCGAACTGGAAGCAGCAGAGCAACAGTGAAAACGAAAACGAAAAGCGGTGAAGAGAAACTGTTGAGGCGCGTTCAAAAATTTTAGGGTAAAAAATGATTTACAAATGCGGTCATTAGGTAAGACCGCATTTGTAAATCACGCGCATTGCTTTACAAATGCGGTCTTACCCAATGACCGCATTTGTAAATCAAAATAATTTCAAAAATGCCACCGCTTTTTTAACGAATGCGTTTAAGCGCTGAGCCGCGTTTAATAATGAGCACTCTTTTCTTATTTTTATACTAGTGTTATGCCCTTATATTAATGAGTAAGTATAATTATATGTCGTCAATTATTATTATTTCATGTTTTAAATATTTACTAACTCTTTTCATGGATGATATACGCATCATTGACAATTACTTGTCTTATCAATGGTTGATAAGACTGTTGTGTGGTTTTGTTCCCTACACAAGAAGATACCCACAAATTTTAAGAATATCATTGATACGTAAGTACACTATAAACTTAACTTTGTATGTTACTAATTAGCCATCTACTAACAAGGTTTTTTGTATTAACTAGTTCATGGCATGGATATAACATCCTAAAAGGTCGATCTAGTTCAAATAATTTGAACTTGATAAGAATAAAGGTTTGTAATTTTTTCTTTCTCTTTTCATTGTTTATCAATATACTAACTTTTACTTTTTATTGAATTATAGTGTAATAAACAACCAGGAAGCTATGAGTGTGGCTATTGCATTATGCAATGGATGATTATCATTATAAGACTAGGTGTTAAAACTGGTTGGAAAGAGGTAACATGATATGTTAAATCATTTTTATAATTCTTGAACATATACGTATCTTAAAACTAATTTATGTCAACTATATTTTGAAATTTAGTTATTCACGGAAGAAATACCAATGAGTTTGGAAGCCATATCATATGTGAGACATTCTTGGTCCACATATTTTATAAACTTTTATAACTCTAGGATAGTTGATCAATAGTGTATGGATTATATGTAATTTGATTAGTGTTTGTAATGTACATTTTGATCAATATATATTTGATTCTCTGAATTTTTCTAGCTGGGTATATATAATTGAACAGCTTAATTTATATGGGATTAGCACTAAACAGATTGCACTAAAAAAACCACTATTTACAAGTGCGACTATTTACCATAGCCGCATTTATAAATCCAGTGCATGATTTACAAATTTGGTATTACCATAGCCGCATTTGTAAATCACATATACGAATGCGACTATGGTAATAACCGCATTTGTAAATGCTAAACCCCTAAACCCTGTCACCTGATTCAAAAGCATATACAAATGCGGCTACCAGAAATATCCGCCCTTATAAATATTATTTACAAATGCGGCTATATAGTCACATTTGTATCTTTTTGATTTACGAATGCGTGCTGATCAAATGCGGCTCTATAGCCACCATTGTAAATGTAAAATAGCCACCCTTGTTTAGCATTTCTGCGCTAGTGTAAAGTTGATGGATATTACCTACGGATTAAAGTTTATGAATATTACCTACGGATTAGAGTTGATGGATATTCATAATATTAATATTATAATATTAACAATATTAATAATATGAATAATAATATTTATAATTTTAATAATATTAATTATATTAATTATGTTAATAGTATTATTAGTACTAATAATGTTAATAGTATTATTAGTATTAATAATATTAATAATAAATTAATATTAATAATTTATAATAATATTAATGATTTATAATGTTATCAATATGAATAATATTATTAATATTAATCATATTATTAATATTAATAATATTAATAATATTAATAATTATTAATATAATAATTATAATGATAAGTATAATTATAATAAATATAATTATAATTATAATATGACAATGGTTTTTTTAATAGACTTTTATTCCATGCATAATATGTATATTTCTACTTATTGTACAAGTTAAAAAAAAATAAACTTGTAATTTTATTTACGAAAATTAATTGTTTTAATTCCACCATTTATTTCTTGAATATGAACCAATTCAGGGTAATATTTTATTTAAATTAGCTTCATCTGTCTTTTACAAACCTAATCTCATCTAATTAATATATAATTATATCATAATCGAAAGTTACAAAAAAAAGGTTTATTTAATAATTAGAATTTAATTTAGATATACTAGCTGCTAACATGAAGCATTTTGCATTATCAATCCATTAATGATATGATTTTAAAATAGTTATTAAAATTTAATTATTTTCATTGAAAAAATAATATACTTTTAGTTGATGGCGTAAAGAATTTTATACTATAGCGAATCTTATTCAAATTCTAATAATAATTCAAATCAATATCAAATCTAATAGTCACAGTTCATCAATCTTAGAATTATTTTATGATCAGTCTTCATTATTGATTTATGTCTGAACTTCAAAACAAAAATATTTTAGTAACTTAGCTAGCCACTAAAACGTATAGCTAAAATTTAAGAAATTCATAATTTATTTTTAAGTATATATAATGTTTTTAGCCCCAGCCATATAATATAGATATGTATTATTTAGTAACTCTTAAAGTCACTTCCAAACACGAAACACTACTACTATAGCTAGTATTAATGCACATTCTTCTAGACAAAAAAAAATATTTCATTTTACATTTATATTTCTTGCTTTTCATCTTATTTTTTCTTGTTTGTTACATTTTGTGTACACAATTTTTTCTTTAAATTAAAGCAAATTTGTGAACAAGTTCAGTGTACAAAACAATTTGTTTTGCCATCTTATCGAAAAATAATGTTAGCCACGTTAAGAACATAATGATTAAATGAAGAAGGAAAATATGTGAGCACTGATTAAATGGAGTAGTTGAAGAAATAAAATAAGAATATTATAGGTTAGGGTTACCCTTGGTGATTATTTCATGTTAACCAGGTTGTTAACAGGTTTGGCTTTCATCATTTCATGTGAAGTGGAGAAATCTATCATCTCTTTTGTCGCCCTTTTTCCATGAGATTCTAGATACAACATCACAGTCATTTTTATTTTACTATTCAAGTACCATGTGCCAACCTCCATCGTAACTTTTCACAGACAAAAGGCATCATAGCTGACCTCCATTACCTCCTTTTTCTCTCTTATAGTCAAACCTTACCCTGCCTCCTTATGAACTGTACAACAAGTGATGTGCTAGCTATAGCCTCAACCCTTCTTTGTTGTCTTAGGAGAGAGAAAAAGACACTGGCTTCAAAAGAATTTTATCACCACATAACAAGAAAAAAGAATATACAAATACACTACATAAATATCATGTAATTTGTAAGTTGATTTTATAACATCAAATCAGACTTAAATTCATTGTTTAAAGGAATTTTCAAAGTTTATCATTCATATAGTTAATGTATTTCTTTTTCTGCTATACCTAATCTAATACTTTTTTTTATCAGAAAAAATAATATATATATATATATATTATCAACAATGAATATAATGAATAAAAGATACACTTTAATAGTATCTCAACCCGTATGTATATAGATATCAAGAGGCCCTCACCCCTATAGGAATAGACTTTTAAATACACCTCTTAAACATTCAAGAATGCTAATTCAGACCAAGAGCACCCACCATTAGTACAAAATATAAAAACAACGACCCTTTATTTAATGCGTTTTTACGATCATATGCGGTCATTCAAAACGCGATGACATTTTTTAAATTTACTTTATTTAAGAATGCAGCTATTTGTTATAGCCGCATTCTTTTGTTTAAGAATGCGGCTATTACAAATAGTTGCATCCTTAAATAAAGCGTTTTATTTAAGAATGTAGCTTTACCTCATAGCCGCTTTCTTAAAATAAAGCGTTTTGTTTAAGAATGCGATTTTACCTCTTAGTTGCATTCTTAAACCATTTATTTTACCCAAAGACAAAGCGCGCCACTTACGCTTTCATACTTCCTTCTTTGGCGCTTTCGTTCTCTTCAACTCTTATGCTCTAGTGCCTCCTCTCGTCTTCCTCAAGCCTGCATTTGTCTTCTTTGTGGCTTTGGCAAGCTGGTTTCGACCTCTCTACTTCTTCTTCACCATTGGTTTTTGTATTTTTTTCGTTTCTCTTATGTGTTTCATTTATGCCATTGCTCGAAGCTCATTGTTTCATTGCCTCGCTGGTGTTTCGATGTTTACTGTGTTGTTGTTGTCGCTTCTGCTGTCGTTGCCGCTACTGCACTCACCAGCAAACCCGCCATGTGGATCAAACATAGTATGGCCCCACTGTGACCCCTTAAGGTCTCCATCTTCACTGTGTCGTTTTCCTTACACCCCCACTCCCACTAGAATATCGTGTCGTAGCAACTTTCAAAAAACAATCCTGCGCCATCACTATCCAACGCAAGCGCATTCACTGTCGACTTTTGCCTCGCAATAGTGCTCACCAACGCATGTTGTTTTCCCTTGTGGTTCCTTCTCCAAACCTTGATGCTACCATCCGTGGATGTCGTGTATACGGTGTCGTCAGCATGAACAACCTAAGTGTTGATGGCGTTCTCATTCAGAAGCATATAAGAATGTGACTATTTACCATGGACGCAATTATAAATCAACATTTAAGAATGCAGCTAAATAGCCATATTCTTCTCTATTAGACATAAGACTACGTGTACATCAAATGCGGCTAGAAAGTCGTCGTTTTAAAATGAAAATAGCCGCCCTCTTTTAACCTTTCTGCACTAGTGCACCCCCTTACCATTGCTACATTTCAAGACCAACTACATTGTCTACAACATTTGTATAGCCAAAGTGATCACCTTCTTCTAAGTTACATCTACATTTAATCTTCCAGGGTTGATCCACTTCACTACCTTGAATCACATCCCCCTTCACTTTCTTATTTCTTCTTACTTCTGCCATGGCAATTTCTGCATAATTGTACAACAACCTAATACGCCTTGGTTGTCCATTTGCTTGGTACTTGTGGATCCTTTTGAATGACAACATCAAAATTTCTATACCCTACAGAATTACACTTCAATTTGAACTACTGCACCTGATTCCTTATACATTCCACTAATTATAAAAATGGACCAGATGTTGATCGGTTTCGACTCACTTTGCTCCCTGCATAACACTTCTTCATTAAAGAAAATATGCATCCTCCAATTCCTTTGTGGAACTTTTGCTTTGTACTTGTTGATCATTGTGAAAGGCAACTTGAGCACCTGATTCATCAAGCCCCTTGGCCAAAAAAATTTGCATAAGCCATGACAAAACTACTCCGCAACCAGTACTTCAAGTGCTTCTTGCATCCCTACCGGAGAAAACCTCATCATTGCTTCTTCTTTTTTATCAGCACCTCATCATTGCTGCTAAAAACAAAGGCACAAAAACACTGAATTGGCACAACTAAGGCATCCATTGTTGGAATTCAAAGAACAATCCAAGAGACATCCACCTTGCCTTTAGTTGACCATGTATAAGGCACTTAACTACCCAAGACACTTTTTATTCCAGTAACAACATTAGCTTTCACCAAATCTGCACCTACATTGTCACTAACCCATGCCTCAGAGAGCCTGCGTGAAATCTTCACCTGTAGAATTGTCCTGGTAACCCCTACATAACAACAAACAAACATCTTTCTATAGTAACTCCACCTTGGCTACTGTATAGATATTAAAAACTCAAAAGACCCTTTTCAAATATATTGGCATTATTAAACCAAAACCATGCCATGGTTTTTTATCCAACCAACTACAACACGTGAATTGATTCTATGACTCATAGCACTATGTAGGCCTTCTTAAAAAACCGAGCTCTTCATTTCCTTAGTAGAACTTCCTATTATCCGAGTACCTCTGCATAAGTGACCTTCAACCATTGGATTTTGGCCGCCTACCCAGACTTTTTCCATGCTTTCCCATTGCACCCACTAAACTCTACTAGCCTTCTCATAACTGTGAACACCTTCCTCTACCCTTTTAAATTACCTATAACTTCTAATGCATAAGAGGGGACTTAGAACCCAATCAACAAAGGTATAGTTGTAAGAGGATTCCCTATGTTTCAACCATAACCAAGATTTGAGTTGTGCCTTCTAAAAGACCTTTTCCATATCAACCACACCTTGCTTGAAAATGACATTGTTTCTTTGATCCCAAATACATCTCACTATCGCTGCCCATATACCTTTCCAAACCAAGTTTTGATTGTTACTCACATGTACAAGATGAAAATTCTTGAAGTGGCATATATGTGGAACACTTAGAGTGTCTCAACACTTTACATAAAGTATAGAACATGGTGTAAGACCCTTAGCTTTATAACAAATAGCAAAAGACAACACAACACTTACATAATTAGGTCTTATCAATGAAAAGATTCACCTGGTGCATTACTAGACTTATTATACAAAGTGGTATGGTTCTTCTTTAGACAGATATGTGTTGTGGTTATGGTTGTATAACATGATTTTTCTGTTTTGTTTTCTCTAATGTTGACAAAGTCTGGTTTGTCAACTACTATTGCAATAATTTATTTCTTGAACTCTTCTTTTATGTTACGATAGCAGGGATTATAGATATAAAGGCATAAATTATAATATTATGCTTTCCTAATTCAATGTACTAGTTATTAGCTTCTATTACTTAGTTTATTTTTAGTTGTGAGGTTGGGAAAGATTGTGTTCACTATTTTTCTAGGGCACATGAAAAAGGAGGGAGGCAGGGATAAGAAGCTAAAAGTAGATGGGAGATAAAAGATAGGCTATGTGTTGCAACAAATTAATAAACAAAGAGCTAATCAATATCAAACATGGTGATTCATCATCAGAGATGTTCATTTATTTTGGCTTAACGGATGCACATTTTTTGTATAGTTTAGGTTGGTATTATGTCTGCTTATGTTAGTTTTATTGAATCTATTTTGTGTTTTGGAATTGTGAAATTTTGGATCATGTAGGTCCATATGGGGGATGTATGTAAGTGAGATGTTTTTTTATGGACTACATTCAATAGATTTTTTGTATAAGGGTTGAAGTATCCCTTAAATACTCCATTTATTCATTTTTTTTGTTGATAAAAAAAGTTATACAAATTTCCCATAATGCAATACAACAAAAGGCTAAAAGACTAATCGTACACGCATTTTTGTCCAGAATGAGAGTGATTGTGTGTCCTTTATCTCTAAAATCACTAGCAAATTTTTTTTATTCCAGGTCAATATATTGAAGCCTTCCACATTTAAGCATATATCCTTTATTATATTTGTTGTAATCCGACTAGAACTTTTCTTTCCTTGCTTTGTTGAGAAAAGATTATTTATACCCATCCTAACTAAGTTTGGTTCCTTTGCATTTTCCTTCTATGTCATTTGCACGTTATGTAATGTTTCTAGACCCAAGTTGTTACATTTCAGATGGTTCTAGTCTACACATAGGTGTTTTTTGATGAGATGTTGGTTATACATACAAAATGAACATAGTTCGTATGTAGTTAACTTTACCCCTTTAGATTTTTATACCCCCTCCCCAATTAGTCTTTGTTTCAAACATTTTTTAAAATTCCTCTTCTTTATATCAAGCTTTGTTCGTGAGAGTTAAAACCTTATCACTTACATGTCTACACTATTATTTTCAATGTCGATCTTATATCAGCATATGATTTGTATTCATTGTCCTCCCTTATTGTTGTACCAAAATGGACCATCTTACCTTAATCTCTCATCATATTCAACTCTCCATGTGGATTAATCTGTATGTAATTACATACGGATCTCGAAATCCGCATGTAACAATTATCTACGACAGTTTTACATACGGATTTTTGCCCTATGTAATTCGTATTAACTATGTTTTACATACAAATTGATTGTGTTACATACGGATTTAGGCTGTATGTAATTCCAGTTTTTCTTGTAGGGCCATTTCTTTACTCTACCTATATTTACCACATTGGTTGTTCTAAAGGTTATTTATCTCAAAGATTCTAGACAATGCAATGGACTTATACATCATTCCAGACATGAAAATTTTGCTCTAACCACTTTGTTAGTTATCCATGACCAAAAATTCATTTGATCTATGCAAAAAATATATTTTGCATTCACCTTATTTTTCTTAAATATAATACAATTTCTTTGCTTCCAAATATTCAAACACATTTCCTAGTCATATTTTCATTGGAATTTATTCCCTATATAGGAAATTGTAAAAAATGTTGTTTAAGATAGCAATGTTGAGTGATTCTACCTCCTACCCAATTATTACACATATCCCACATTTTTTTTGTAACATGCATGTAAAGAAAATGTGGTTTATTGCAGATTCTCATGTTTTGCCACATTATTAGTCAACACTTTCCAAGCAAAGTATTGTGTCAAGGGAAACACATTTAGTTTCCAAATAATATTATATAAATATGCGTCTTTCCCTATAGACCCATTGTACAGTTCCTTATATGCATAATTTTTTTTATCAACAAGAAATAAATAAAATAATTGGAGAATTTAAGATATGTCTCAACCCTTATACAAATAAGCTAATATAGCATGGTACACCAATAACTCAAAGCTCCCCGAATATAATTTTTTTTATCAGTAAGAAATAAATAAAATAATTGGAGCATTTAAGATATGTCTCAATCCTTATACAAATAAGCTAATATAGCAAGGTACACCAATAACTCAAAGCTCCTCGAAAATTCCTTCTACCCCGTAGATAACCACTCCTAACTCTTTAAAGACCTATGTTACAACCTCTAGCTCATGATTAAGCCTTCCTTGTGACCTACAATCGCACCTAAAACATAGCCGATGACAAAACCTCACCCAACACAAATACAAACTCCTATACAAAAAAATAGAATGGAATAGGAGTTCCACATAAGGATGATGTGGTAGCTTAGCACTACATTGGCTTTATCAGTATACAAAGATGCTATTACTTGATGTCCTTCCTTCCCTCCTTAGTTATGTTTGTGATTTGTAACAAGGCTAATTGTTTTCATACTTTAGTTCATGTGCAAATGCCCCTAATATGCAAACTTAGGTGTATATAATTGTGATTCACCCTCTCTCCACACCCATAGAACCTCCCTTTGCCTATTTAATGTGGTATTTGTTACTTCATGTGTTAATGTGACTATTTGTTCTTTCTCTCTTTCCAACCACTCTCTCTTTCATTCTAGCCTTCATTCCCATGTATTGTCTATTCATACTCACATCTCCCCAATTGTGACCTCCTTACTTAAATAATTAGAATATAATATAGGATATTTATCTAAAAAAAACTTTATCTCCTAACTATTTATCTTCCCAAATTTTAACCTTATTTTTTATTCCTATTTTTCAATAGAGATTTCTTTCAAACTAGTTTAACAAGTCTTTTGGGGATATTTCTCCACCACCATGAATCATGTTTTGCTACAGTCTCCGTCTAAGTACATAGAGCTTTCCATGATTCATATTTAGATTAACACATGGTTTAGTCTCCATTTTAATTTACCCAACAAAACAATATTAAAAAAATAAATATGTAGCTAGCAAACCTAGTGTTATAATATTAAACATAGACTTATACATAGAGAGGGTTCAAAATGTTTAATCATGGACATGAAAGAAATAGATCTGAATAACTTGATAGATTATTCTTTGTTTATAAGTCTATATTTCTCTCTCTAATTTGGCTATGTAGTTAGCAAACCCCAACACTTTTGGGAATTTTTTTTTTTTCTCTTCCTTCGACGCAAAAACACACACAACCATTAGCAATCATCATGTTCTCTCCCCTCTTCTCGCCCCCATCATTAGAGCCCGGCTTTCATCATCACCACCGCATCCCTTACCTCCCACCAACCGCACCAAAGCCATCATCCTCCGCCTCTAACATCGCCACAGCGAGAAAGAGAAAAAAGGAGAGAGAGAAGGGTTAGAAGGCGAAGAAGATGGCTTCACTCAAGAAGAAGAAACCCTACCCTCTTCCATTTCCTTGCTACTACTACCCTCTATTCTTCTGATTCAAGGGTCCTCTTCTTCTTCCAAGCTTCTCATGCATGCTACTTTCTTCTCTTCTCCGGGAATTGAAGCGTTGCGGTCCGATTGTTTGCTAGATCAAGCAAATTAACCTACATACTGGTCTATATCATCATCACCTTGCACTCTTCTCTCTCTACATATATGCCTTTAATTTCTTTCTTTCTTTCTTTATCTTTTCATTCTTCTTATCTCTGCTTTGAATTAATTACGTGATTCTAAAAGATTACATATATGGATTTATATATATATATATAGTGTGTGGTACGTGGTTTTCGAGCTTGGTGTTTCTAGATATGTATAACACGATGATGAAAAACAAAGCTACTCTTATTTTCCTTTTTGTTGTGTTGTTGAGCAGTGAGCACTGTCACTTTGTGCCTTCTTGTAAATTTGAGGTGGAGACTTGCTTCAATTTAAGTTTCTGAATACAGTTGGTGGTATAGATCTGGATTTCCATATATGTGTATGATAATAAATGTTATTCTTCATGAGAATAATACAGTGGGATTGTTCCAAACTATGTTACTTTGTGTACCATAAGTTTTAGACTTTAATGTTCATGACCCCAGCCTTCATCTCCCTTCTGTCCTAGGGTTCTCTTTATTTATTTTCTTTTTTTGGGAAGTTCACATGAAATTTATTTTTATAAAATTAATTAATGGTTTTAAGGAATCTGTTTTTCCTTTACTCTCCAGAACAACATGCAAATAGATCCCATTAATCAAGATGTTTTTATTTTGTACATGATTTTTAGCTGCTAATTAAATTTCTTTTGATGAATATATGTTCATTTCACTAAAAGAAGTTTAAAACCTTACAGTGAAGCTACCAAGCTAACAGATAGAAAATACTCAGCAACTTATGTAGTTATGTAAAAAATGCTAAAAATTTTAGAAATTTAATTAATTAAGGATGCTTTTCTTATATGGTATATTTTTTTTTGTTTAATTAACTTGCTAAGACAAAACTCTCCTCCTTGTGCTATTTTTAATAAGCGAGGTTGATGCATGCATAACTTTGTGCTGGATTCAAATCATTGTCAATCATTAATCTAAAGTATGATTCTTATGGATTTCCATACTCTACAGATGGTGCCTCTTTGGCCAGCTTTCAAATATGTATTTAGAAATTCTGCTACCTTGGATTGGATTGCATGCTCGACCCATGTCATAATTTCTTTTGTCAATTATCTATATATAAAAAAAATATAATGCGCAGGATTTGAAATAATTTTGTTATAGTTTTCTAATTCAAAATTGGATTTTTTTTATTGGAGTTGACTTTCTATCATAATAAATTCTAATTTTAATTAAAAAAACTCTTAAGTACATTTGTCCTTGTCTTGTACCCTTTTATTGCATATTCCATCATATGTATAGTTTCATAAAAAAAAATACATAGCTGTTTTCTGATAAGTAAATAAATAAATATGAATCATTTAAGGAATGATCCAACCCGTATATATATATCAACTGCTCTACTTAAAAGAAAGGCTCAATAATCTTACTAAAACCTACTAACTCAAAATCAACAAAGACACCTAAAAAACAACGCCACCAAACCATCATACGCAAACTAAAATCTAACAGAGACTTTGGATCAAAAGCAAACAGGTCAACGGATTAAGATACCAATCGAAAAAAGAAAAACAAGCAGAAACAAAATAATAAGTAATCAAAGACCAAACCTTTAATTGAGAAAAAAAAAGATTTCATAATGATCAATCGTTCCTCCTTTGAAAATGTGTTTATTTTTGTGCTTCCAAATCGCACCAACGATTGCAACCCAAACACTTCTCCAAAAACGACATATACATAGCCTAAAACATTACACAAATTTTAACATTACACAAATTAAAATGTAAAAAAATTGAACTGAATCGAGCCTATTGATTAAGCATAAACTATTTGTGTTGTTTCTACTTTAAACATTAGACACATATTTTAAAAGATTAATTAATAGTATCTATTAATTGTGATATATGTATTTGAAATTTTAATCATTATATTTTCAATAAATCAAGAAAAAAAATTATACATCAAATTACTCATGAAATATTTTCTCCTTTAATATGTAGGTTTTTTTTTATGTGAGTAACACAATTATGGATAATTTTTTTAAAAAAATTACATAATTAATTAAGTTGTTTTTTCAAAATTAATTTTAAAATAAAAAAATCGTCCTTATAAGCATCTCCTCAGTTTAAATCATAAACTTTTTTTTGCCTCATACGATGTCATGCATGCTTGTATAACTTGTGATTTTTTTTCGAATTTTGTTAAATCGTGTCATTAAGCATGTTTTTTAATATTTATTTTAATTTATGTAATTTTTATTTATTTATTTATAATAAAGTTGTGCTTAGTAATAAGATGGAAATGCGGGCTGACCCGTACTGCATTTAGCCCGCAAATGCATATCAGGTTGGCACACCCCGCTTAAGGAGTACGAGCTCATTTTACTAACTCGTCTTGTGTAAGAGGTAGTCTGTGGGCTAGCTCGCATAAGGAAAATATATTTTTAGAATTAAAATTTAATTATAAAAAATTTGTTATTTGATCCATAGAATTTGTGCACAACATCTATAGTGGAGAGAGCCATAAAAGCTTCTTGTTGTGCCAAGATATGAGGCTTGATCCAATAAGATGACATGTTCCACTTGTGTTTTTTCTATCAAGTTTGCATCCTGCAAAATCAGAATAAAAAATATCCAACCAGATTTATAGAAGAGTGAGATGGATACCATAAACCAACATTGGTTGTGCCTTTGAGATATTTCAAGATTCGTTTGGCAGCTTTGAAGTGTGATTTGTTTGGATTTGATTGAAATCTTGCACATAAGCAAACAACAAACATAATATCAGGCCTGTTATCAGTGAGATATAGAAAGGATCCAATCAAGCCTCTGAATTTTGTTTGATCAACAGCTTTTCCAGCCAAGTCTGCATCCATGTAGTAGCTTGTTGGCATTGGTGTGGAGGCCTCTTTGTAGTTTTCCATATCAAACTTCTTGAGGATCTCCCTACAGTATTTTGCTTGACTTAGGAAAATTTCATGCTTTAATTGCTTGACCTACAATCCTAATAAGAATGATAACTCCCCATCATGGACATTTCATATTATCCTTGCATAGCGGTAACAAACTCCTCACATAGACAATCATTAGTAGCCCCAAAGATAATATCATCAACATAAATTTGAACTAAGATGATGGCAGATTTAGACTTTTTAATAAAAAGAGTCTTATCAATTTTTCCTTTCTCATAGCCATGAGACAAGAGAAAATTCTAAGCATCTCATATGAGTATCTTGGGGCCTGCTTCAGTCCATACAATGCCTTTTTTTATTTTGTACTCATGGTCTGGATGTTTATGGTCTTCAAAGTCTGGTGGTTGGGAGACATAAACTTCTTCATTGATGAATCTATTGAAAAATGCACTCTTCATCATTAAATTAGGTGGAGACATTCATGATAGATTTAAGCAAAGTCAGTCCTAACCTAATTGGGAATGATAGGTGGGCGTGAAAAGGAGTTAAATCAGAAGTATACTTTGTTAAATCAGCATATAACATTTTTCATAATAGCCTAAGCAAAGTGGAGGATAAATTTTACACACGTTTATGGGATACATTAGTTATCCCAAATGCAAAAACATTTCATATAGAGGCTTGGAATGAACAGGATTGCCACTAGGGTGAATTTAGAGAAAAAGGATGTTATGGAAAGTTCAATGATATGACATCTATGTCTGGAATAAGAGGTGGCCATACAACATCTGCTTTTGAAAAGTCGAATAACATATAGAGTGTGGAAATGTGTTACAAGAGGATAAGGGTTACAACAACCTTACATAACTCGGTCATAAGGCATTTTCATTAATTTAATTTCCCAGGTTTTAATACAAAGCAAAATATGATATGAAAAAATAATGTGGGTGACAATGATGAAAAAAATTTGCGATCATGGAAATAAGGTTATATTCATAAATGAAATAAGTGATGGGACTGAGATTTTTGGTATGACACAATTGAAAAGACAGACATTGATTACAAACTTAAGTAAAAAAGCTAAGTTCTCATATTCAAAATGGTGTGTGTTAGAAATCAGGTCATTCATGTGTATAAAACTAGATTAGACCATTATACATAATGCTCAAAAAGAATATGTAAGGTTGATTATCTGGTGTTTTTAAGTCTGGTCTAAAATAAAAAAAGGTGTGAGCAAAACACGAAATATCAAGTAAAATTCAAAATTAATTTATATGTTGTGTCTAGGTTAAATGAGCTTTATAGTTTAGGAAATTTTATCTGCATGACTTATATCTTTTTCTAATCTTGTGAAAGTCTAACATCATTTTAGCAGTGTAATCTATATTGTTGCTTTATTTTCTTATGATGTGAAAGAAATAATTATCAATAATATCAAAACTTTGTGGATGTTGAGATTGTGAAAACATATACTACCGAACCCATTATGCCTTATGTCAAATTCATTAAGAGAGGAAAGTTGAATAAGTTCTTAGAGGATTCTGAATGAGAATTTGAAGTTGATGTGGTGTGCATTTTTGTATGGTGGATATGTAGAAATATTAGGTGAAACTCCACATGTATGAATCAATATATAACTTCATATAGTCTCACTACACTAAAGGACAAGGTGGAAGGATTGTGAAACAACCAATTTGACAATTATATAAAATACAAGACAACTGCATTTTTTTTTGGTTCTTACTCAATGCAACTCTTGTATCTTAGGTAAATATGGTTACCTATCACAAGTGGAAGTTAGCATGATGTTGTGTTGGGACAGGGTTGAATGTTGGGGTTGAATGTTGGATATGCTGTAAATTGACTATTTCATAGTTTTGTTTTGATCTTTTAGTTTTTTTTTTTTTTGTCTTTTGATGTGTTGAAACACTTCTAATACCTCTTTATTTTTTTATTTTTTTTTCCGATAAAAAAAATATTCTTATTTTACAACCATGTATTGTTGGCTATGTACTCATTCATATATATATATATATACACACGTATGTGTGTGTTCCATCCATATACAGTGACAGTTTAAATCTACTTAAGTTGCCTATATATCTAACAATTCCGAATCATTTTAATATTCATACATAATCACAAAAGATTAATTATTCCTCCGGTGCATGCATAGAATTATTGAATGTTTTTAATGAAGTATATGCAAGCAGTTTTGGTTTATCTATGTGCTTCTGATCCATATAAACAAGACTTCTAGATTATTTGCAAATTAATTAACCAGAAAGGCAAAGACACAGTACTGTTTACTGCTAATAATTATGAGAGAAGGAACACAAATTCTAATAGCATTTGTGTGCTCCATTTGTTGCAAAGTTCACAATCAGAAACAGTGCTTCAGCGCAAAAGTTTGTGGATGTTGAGGTTCTGAATTATTTCTCTTGATTCAATTTTGGAGGCAAAATTAACCATATGAAACACTGTGAAGTATCATTTTTTACTTGATTTCTGGTGCAACATCATTGAATGGAGGCCCACAAATACATATAATCATATATTGCGTATAACTGAAGGGCCATGCATGTATTGAGTGTAACAACCAGAAAGTGTTGGATGGATTTGAAAGGAATGTGTCCTAGGATTTATTCACCATCAAACTTATATACAAGAGTAAATAGCCAAAGAAAAATAAACTTTTCTCACCACCTTTTGATTTTTACATTCTTTTATAAAAAGAAATTTCTATTTATAAAACTTACATACAATACCTCTTATTTTATAAAATTGATAAATATATCACATTCAAATCATACACCGGACTTTTAATACATAAAATTCATTAAAATAACTATCCATGTTTATTTTATATTTTGTCTTATTATCAAATAATACCTTCAATTTTTTAAGCATTAAACAACTTTTATTTCTTTCATAAAATGCATTACAATTATATTTTAATAAATAAAAAATAGTTTTGTTAGTGTCGGATTAATATTAATTAAACCAATTCTAATAAAATTCACTTAACGTTGAATATTAATAGTGTTGAGCTAGTGGACTATAAGTCAACGTTAATTATTTTTAGTATAGTGTTAACTGAAATAAATATGCCTAATTACGTTAATTTTAATTACTTTTCATATTTATATGTATTTAAGTTAGTATTATTAGACAAACACTAATCTAATTTTATTACTTATTTGATTTAACATAAGATCATGTTAATATATAGAATATCTTTAATGTTTATTTAAGTTATTATTGATTAGATTGATATGTTATTTGAGACAGTTAGGGCTATGGATTATTTGATTTCAAAAATACAAATTTGAAAATAACAAATCTTTTTACTTTTTTTCTCTCATTTTTTATATAAATTTGTACACTTAAATTTTTCATCCACATTCATTTTTTTTATCCATACTCATCTCCTTTATTCATGATCATCTTTTTCATTCACACTCATTTTCTTTATCCACACTCATGTCCTTCATCCACACTCATGTCCTTCATCCACTATAATATTTTTGTTTGTATTTTATTGAAGATGGTGCACTACAAAAAAATCATTAAGTAGAAACAAATTTTAGAGACAAAAGATAATTAATTGGATCTTATTTTAGAGACTAACAAAATTGGTATTTAAATTAGTTTCTATTGTTAATCAAATTTACAAACTAATTTCTAAATTGATTACCTGCCAAAGATACTATCTAATTTAGTCAATGTAGTAACTAATTATTTTTTGTCTCTAAAATTGATTTCTGTTTAATGATTTTCTTATAATGTTTCCTTTTTTCCATAAAACCTAATGTTTACTTCAATGTTCATTTTCCACTCCCTCAAATTCAACCTCTAATATAAATATATCCTAAAGTATATGGTAAGATATATTTTAAGTTAAAAAACAAAGAAATAATCAATATCGTAAAAATGAACTTGTTCTTATAAACTCAAAATTGAAAGACTCTCGTTAATTATTATTTCTTTTCTTCTTAATGGTGCACCAAACAATTTTTTTTGGACATTTCTTATCCTTAATAAATTCAATCTTCATAACTAGAGATTGATGTTATACATACAAACCTACAATCTCAAATAATCGGTAAGATGAAACCAATACACCAATGTTTATAGCGAAAGGTGATTTACAAATATAGTTGGAAAGTGGGATAAAAACGGTGTACTTAGTAATTGATGAGGTTTGTTTAGTGATTGTCATAAGAGACTTCTATAATACGGTGAGTGTCACCAAGACCTATTTATTATGATTTTTACCAATGGTTTTTCTTACTTTAAAAGATGACATATTTATAAAAAGCAATTAAATTAATTAACCCCATTGTATTTATAAAAAGGAAACTTCTTCCTACACCCCCTCATTCTCAGAAATGACTTCCGGATGTTCTTTTCAAAATATTTCTGGAATGTCTTTTCCAAAACATGTTTTATGAATTCCACATTTATAAATCTGGAAATAAAAAAAATGTGTTCTGGATAAGATGTTTCAGAATGATTTTTTTCTTCCAAATTTTCTATTCCAGAAATATCTTTTGCTTATGGAACCACTATTCCAGAAACATCTAAAACTCTAAAGTATAATTTCGATATTTTTGAAGAATGTAGGGGTGCATGAAGAAAAGTGTAGAGGTGCAGAAAGAAACACCCTTACAAAAACAGTTAGATTAACCCTATGGGCCTTCTTTTTTTGTTTTTTGGGGGTGTTTTCTCATACACTCTTTACGCAGTTTCTTCCTGCACCCTCACATTTTTTCTTCCTGCACCCCCACAAGGTTGCGCAAAGACAAAAGTGTCCCTATATAAATTGTACATTTTTTTATTCCGGATTATGAAATCCGGTAAATTTTCGGATTGGTGCTTCTGGTAAATTTTTGGATTGGCGCATCCAGTAATCTCCCGGATTGATGCTTCCGGTAGTACATGAATGATAGTGTTAATCCAAAATAAAAAAATGCAAAACATCCATAATTGAAAAAACTATTCTGGATCCACCAATTCGTAATTCAAAATATGCATTCTGGATTCAGAAATCCATAATTGAAAAAAATCATTTCGGATCCACCAATTCATAATAGAAATTAGACTTCCAGATTCAGCAATCCAGAAATCAATAATTTATGCAAACTTTGCTTCCGAAAAACCCCCTCATCTGGAATGCAACATGATTCACTTCTGGATTGATGAATCCGTTCCCAGATCCCGAAATTGTGGGGGTCAGTTTCGAAATTTACAAAATTGTGGGGTGCAGGAAGAAAAATGTAGGGGTGCAGGAAGAAACTGGCCACTCTTATTTGAGGTATTTCGCACACTGAACACTGAGATCTTTCGGAAACACGCAAAACAATACTTGAAGGAAGCATTTATTAGTAAAAATTGGCCTAGCCCTATTTATTGCCGCGGTCAGTCGATCCAACCGTCCTGGTTCGATCAAGCTGCCACGATATTCCCTGTGCACAGCTCCACTACCCCTCGGTACTCCACCGTTTTCACTTCAACGCAAAATCTTCGCCTCTTTCTCTTCCACCAATAACCCTTCATTCTCCTCTATCTCTCTGGAAGCTGAATCCGAATCTCGAAACTCGTATATGTTATTATCTGTCAAACCGTGGTGTTGACGTTTAGTTCGCTGCCTCTGCTTCGAGTCACATGCAATGGGATTAGGGTTCGGTTTAGGGTTACGCTAACTCTTCGCGATTCTCACGGTAACAATTAGCCGTTGAAGAAGTTTTTGCTCAGTTGATAGTTTAGGGTTTCGGTTGTCGCCATGTCCGATCCTTCGAGGGGTCGCGTTACCATCACTCTAGGGCGCAGTGGTCAGGTAGGTTGCGATTTCGTTTAATTCGGGATCTTATTGCAGTTAATGCTCTATACAAGGAACTTCTTCGTGTGCTTTCCGCTACTTTGATTCTGTTAACCATGTTTGGATTTGACTTGTTTCTGCTTACTTCTTCAAATAGTGTTCTGGGAAGTTATCAATGAATATGATGTTCTTACCTTTTATTGAACTTTTTGGTTGTTTTCCGGTTGAATGTATGAATGATTCATAATGATTTCGTTTGTTGTTTACGTTTAGCTCTACTTTCGGCATGACTTCGTGCTCTATTTTTTGTTCAATTTATTTATCAGGAGTAAAGCAATGCTGTTCAATTTATTTATCAGGAGTAAAGCAATGCAGTTCAATTTGCACTTTTTTGCTACCACTTCTTACCTTTTGAGATAGAGTTTTGCTCTGATATTTCATGATTTGATTGATGTCCGTGACCTTGTATTTTACTTGAGGTTAGGTTGTGAAGAGGGATGTATCTTCTGTAGATGTTTCTTCTTTCTCTTCTCTTCCCTCAGCTGGCACGAAGCGGTCTGTAAGAGACAGGATAGGAAATAATGCAGATGGTTCTGTGTGGCACGGAAATGGACTTGGCGGCAATAAACGGTGTGTCTGTGGTTTGTTTGCCATAGAATGATAAATGAGAGAGAGTAGTCTCCCTTCTGTTTGTATGATTTAATTAAAACCAGCTTTCATGAATTTTGCTGTTCATATTCTCTGCAGACAACGAGGAGATTTAAGCATACAAAATAGACTGGATGGCAGTAAGCTCCCTTAGCAGTGACTTTACACCCTTGCATCTTTATGCTACTCAATGATTTTTATATTTCTAATCTTGTTCCTCTTAATTTCTTATATGGACATATTGGTAAAGATGATCTTCGGTTGAAGCTCATGCAAAAAAGTGCATCTAGGCAAGCTGACAACAATGGTAGTAAGAGGCATATGGATCTCCGTGAAAAACTTTCAAAGACTACTCACCCACTGACAAATAGTTTTAATACAAAGCAGCGCATGCCAGAATCAAGGGAAACAAGTTTGTTGAGGCAAATTCCCTCTGCTAGAAGTTCTGATGATTTAATGCGCATGGAATCCATGAGAAGCTCGTACTCTCCTTGGACATTGGATCATATAAGGAGAAGATCACCAGAAGGGTTTCCAAGTACTTCCAGGGGTATTTCCCCGCAAAGGGATGTCCAAGACCTACAGAGAAGGCCATTAAACAGGACATATGATGGTGTCAGGCCAGGTCCATATGTAAGTAGGGATGCTCTTGATACTTCGAGGCCTCCAGTAAGTACACCTCAATCTTTCATGCCACGCTCCTCAATGTCCACATTGCCTCCAGTAACTGCCAAGCCTGTAGCATCTCATGCTGCTGGCCAACTTCCTCCATCAAGTAGTGTTGCCCAAAGGTCATCGTATGTGGTGAGTATTAATCATCTTCTGATCTGTAGGTATCCATTTTTCCCTTTACCATTGGTGGATATCAGAGTTAATTGTGTTTTTCCCGTTTGGGTATAGCAGCTGAAAGGGGGTTGTTTTTATGTAAGTATAACATATAGGCTTGAGTATTCTATAGGCCATAAGGACAAACAAAGATTAAATAAAAGATTCTTCAAGCAATCCTTTTTGTAGCAATAGTAAGTGGTGAATTATAATTTTATTGGGGGGATTAAATACAATTACAACTTCATGATTTTCCACTATGGGATCTGTATTTGGAGGATTGGTATTTATAAATTTTTGGTCGTTAATCAGATCTGATAATTAAATAGGTATGTGTTAACTTTGCAATCTGCTTTTGGTGATAGTTTAGAATCTCTCTTTCTGGTAATCCTAGTTTCCTATGTAAGACAAGTGCTTGAGTGGCTGGCTTTACCAGATTTGTAGAATTGGGTCATGTTAGTTAACTTGATATAGTGTGCTAAATGTTTTAAACTTTGCACTGTCAGTAATTTGAAAAGTGACTGCCTCCTGGAGTTTTTCTTGTGTTTGTCTCAGAGTGTGGTTATGCTGAATCTGCTACTCGGAACTTTATATTGCAAGGATAAAAGCCAAAATTTTGGTTGAAATGCAGAAGATGCAATATTTATTCTATCAAGTTAAAATCCATGATGTTCCCCTCTGTTCTTAGATAAATAGGCCAGTGTTTTAGTGTTACTTCAATGCTTCCAAATCATTCTGTCCTTCGAAACCATTTTAGGTATAGAAATCCTTAGTTCCCATCTTCCACATTTTTTCTGTGGCTCTTCCCGCCAGCTGCACAATTTAAAATTTTCCAGCCAAGGTCAGCACTTAATAGACCAGTTTCCATACTCGATGCCTTTATATGCCTTCCTCTGCCTCCTGTGCACAGACATTGGGTTTGTGGCATTATTTTTCCAATCAGTGTTGTCTCAGGATTTTTTATGGACGGATTAAATTTAAAAAGTTGATGGCCTATTTCTCACTGCATTAGTTATGTCTTAGTCTAACTACGATTATTTGTTTTAGCTGTGGTTTTTATTATTAATGATGAATACAACTTTATTTTTTGAGTCTTTTCTTTTTTAACTTGAACATCAGTATTTGTCAAGTGTAAATTGTTTGCATTACATTTATTATCTTAAGAGGTGTGGAGCAGCTGCCCCTACTAAAAGATGACACCCACAAAATCAGCTGCAATTAGCAGCTATACAGCCACAACTCAAATTTGCTGTGATAGCAAGCAGTGCCGAGGGTTGGATTGGAACTATAGTGGCATGATTGTCTGCATTTTATAACAGTGATCTCCTATATGCCATCTTACTATAGCATTTCTGGGGTCAAATCAAGGACTAATTTCTCTAATTTGTTCTTGACTTTGGATTGTTCAATGGTGTGAAGTTGTGCTTTTGCTGGTTGCTAGTTCTTTTTGATCATTTGATTTTAGATGTTTTACTTCTAGTTTCTTTCTTTGTCTGCAAACCTTTGGTGCACTGATATGTTCATCAGGCCAATGTGTCTTTGTCAAGGTTGTATCCGTCATGGATACATTTAGAAATGTTTAAAAATAAAAGAGTGCTCAATATAAGTAGAAAGAGTGCTTAGATGTTAGAATTATTGTTTTTCTGTACAACTAATAATCCTGTATTACGAATTCTTGTTGTCCGTTGAGTTAAAACCTTAATTCACTAAAAGACTTGGTTGGTGAGGGTCTGCAACTTATTTATTACTCCAGTTGACAACAACACAAATCCTAAGGATCCCACACCTCAACCCTTTTTCCTAAAGTACCCTCTTATAAGATTCCACTTATATATATATATATATATATATATATATATATATATATATATATATATAACAGTCATAATTTTTTCTTGTAGTATTTTTTTCTTTTTAGTCTTATATTTAACTATCATAATTTTTTTTATATTATTCTAAACATTAGGCATACATAAAATATATAATCTTTGTGATTTATTCCGTGAAATATTTTTAGGAATTGATATTTGAATACCACTTAATTAAGAAACCCAAGAGTTGTGATTACAAATACCGATAGAAGCAACTCTCTCATTCTCACCACTTGTACAGGTAAAACTATAATTTATGTGTACATTGAGTTTTGTATTTTTAATTTGGATAATATTTAAATAATGATTTTCAATTTTAAGTTGGTTTCTTTAAAAAAAATACAGTAATACATATATATATATATATATATATATATATATGTATGTATATGGAGGGCATCCAGTGATTTTTTTCATCTCCCAAGCATGATCCTCGTGATGGGTATCCTTGGTTCCGTTCTAGGAGATAAGATGGCCATATAATTAATTGTATTGTGGTGTATTGTTTTATTGGTAGAATGTTGGTTAGTTATGAATGTCTCTGTAAGTGAGAAGTTGGCTGGCTTGGAGAAGCTAATGGGTTCTATTATTTTCTCGGGTGAGAATGATTTTGTCCTCTGCTGCCCAACCCAGACAGATCATAGTGATTGTTACATTCCTTTCCAGGATATATGTTTGTAAAATAGTTATTGTGTTGTGTGTGATGTTTTATTGCTGGAATGTTGATTTGGTTATGAATGCCTAAGTGACAACCTTTCTGTCTTGGAGAAGCTAATGGGTTCTGTTATTTTTTGGTGCATGGTTTTGCCATTTTGTTGACCCTGATTGGTTGAATTTACTTGTTGTGGTTCAGATCTGACCTGAGTTGACTGTATTACCACAAGAATGTATTTCCAGTTATCCGTTAAATTTATTGAACCAGCAAGTTCATTCCAAGTTTAATAACTGATTGGGAATAGGGATTAGATATTATGGGGTGTCTAACTCCCACATTTTGTGACATAAGATGCTTGATAGAATGCTTGAATGGCTTGGTTTGTGACGGTTTCTAAAGTGTTTGGGTGCTTATAAACTGATATTGGAGCTGGTTGTCTGAGTTTGAAAGGGCTACACATGGAGTGACCGACGTAAAAGGGAGTAAAATGTTGTGCTGTGCAGCTGTTGTTATGTCAACTTTCAAAGGAAATGCTACTGTAGGACTTGGGTTGGGGTGTCCAAATCCCACATTGAGCAGCATGGGATTCTTGATGGAGTACTCAAGTAACTTGGTTCTCCCCTTTGGACATCTAGTTTTTAAGGGAGGGTTACCCAAGCGCTTGGGTGCTTATCAGTTTATTATCAGGATCCAATTTCAGGGTATGAGACGTGAGTCTTGTATTTAAAGTATGAGATTCTAGTGTGGGGTTTAAAATGCTTACAAAAACAATTAGCTTTTAAGGAAGGTTCCTCAAGTGCTTGAATACTTTTTAATTGGTATCAAAGTTGGTCGTTAGAACATCTTAAGTGCAAGATCCTGAGCTGGGATCTTAAATACAAAATCTTGCACTAAAGCCAAAATAAAGATCTCCTGCATGGAGGATGGGCTCTTGAAGATCTACGCATTTTTTGAAAATCTACCACTAGAGCAAAAGTTGAATAAGATATTGAGAAATCTTGTGTCCTATGTGATAACCCACCAAAAAGTAGCGCCAGGTCTCAAAAGTACGATTTTGCACCAAAGATGCTTGTGGAGGGTTATAAGAAAAACTTAGCAAAGCATGTGGAGTGCATCTGTTGGGACATCAGTTTACCTATGGAGGGCTAATTAGAAAAGCTAAGTGAAGCATTGTAGAGTGCAACTGTTGGTATGTCAACTTCTAGTGTAGGTGCTGTGAATGATAAGGATTATGGTTATGGGTATTTTGGGGTGCCCAAATTCCACATGAGTAGTGTGGGATGCTTGGTGGAGTACCTAAGTGGCTAAGTTCCTCCCCTTGACAGCTGGCATTTATAGGAGGTTTCCCCAAGTGCTTAGGTGCCAATCACTAATACTACCACAAGTGACCCTTATTTGATTCATTGACATGAATTAATATCCTAATATTGTCTTGTAAGAGTGGAAAGGTTATACTAAAGAAACACTCATTTAGAAAAAGAATACTCCATCAATAGATGTTGCATTGGGTACATCTTTATATAAACAAAATTACTGTTTGTGTAATGCTTATGCTTATCTGGCTTTTGCTTATGCACATATTTGCTCTATTCTTGTTGTGAAGAAATGTTAGCATCCTATCAAGACAAAATATAATGAATGGAAGTTTATATTAATTGCGTCTGTAGTTTTGAACAATCTTTTTGAATTGATTGTGGATACTTAAGGTGTGTTTAGTTCTTGAAACAGATTAACTGTAAAGTTCATCCTAACGTTTCAATTTGATGGTTATCATATAGGGTGATGAACAAGTACAGCAATCAAACCAGACTGTGGATGGCCTGTTACATGCACTAGGACTTCAAAAATATGCCATTCTCTTCAAGGCTGAGGAAGTATGTAACTCATTTTTTTTCCGTAAATGAAAATCATGTTTCTTTTGTATTTATTTTCAATTGATAATTTGTATTGTCATGTGTTTTGTTAGATGTCAAAATCATCTACTTAATGGTTGGTACTGGAATTCTAACTGACGAAATGACTGTAAAGACTATAAATGTTGGGAACTTTCAACTGATTGTCCTCCATGACATTCTCGAGTAGTATTGTTCCTCTTGAATTAATGTGTTTTTCTCTATCATAGTTTGTTTCATTTTTTGTCATTGATGGTTGAATTCTTGTAAGTTGTGTTCGATTTACATGTTTTGGGAAATATGTTCCATTGAATGACTGAGTCTCTGTTCTCCAACATGGTCACATTGTTGCATATTAGTTTCAGACTAAACTCTTTTCTCTTTAATTAAATTTTATTGTTTTACTCTATCTCTAGTGTACTAGTGTTCATTGGCAAATTGTGTTGGTGGTGTGGTGTGAATGTTTTGTAGTTGCATAAATTGGGTATAAATATTCTTAGAAAGGGAATTAACTAAACTCTACAAAACTGGCTTGAGAAAGAATTTGTACCAACTTATATACTATAATTTAGTCATATCTCTTGTTGATATTAGGTCTTCAACACATCCTTTCACGAGGATTGGACATATTGAGCATAGGAATAAATATTTATGTTGTGATTCGATAGTGGATGACATGATCAGCCCAATCACCTTGCTAGACATAGACTCTTTTAGGAAGTGAATTAGGACTAGCTTAATCTTACAAAACTGGTTCGAGAGGCGAGGTTTGCACTCCACTTATACACTATAATATCTCTAGTCGATGTAAAATTTCCAACAAATGCTAACAATTGATTTTTTTTTTAAAGAATCATGCCTTGTAAATAGTTTTGATATCTTTCTCTCTTTTTGGGGTTGCCATTCAACCTTGCACGAGGGGGGAATATTGTACTGATTAAACTTAACTCTTAAATAACATCTCTTACCATCTTACAGTGATTAATAATCTCTTGGCTTCAATTGTCATTTAGACAATTCTGTACTCTTAATCTTAACTAAGAGATGAACTGAGTTTGTTGTGTAGAGCATTCAAGTGATCATATATTGTCTTGTGTCTCAATTTATCTTAGTATGGATTAACGGAATATGAATTATGGTTTTGGTAAATATGCTTTAGCAATGAATTGTTTTTATTCTAATTTTGCACTGCTGGTTATCTCATGCTCTGATGATATGTTCAATCAGGTGGATATGACTGCATTGAAGCAGATGGGAGAAAATGATCTCAAAGAGTTAGGGATTCCTATGGTAATTAATTATCTTTCTTTTCATATATATTCAGATGTTATTCAATGAGGCTTACTGTTGTGAATGTTACACCTAATATATGGATTTAGGCATTGTTTTATTATATTCAGACAATGTAGCATGTGTTTGGTTAATGGAGTTGTGTTTGGATATATCTTCATGTTAAATGTTGTTAAACACTGTTTTTTGTAATAATACCGTGTGTTTATTTGATCAAAATACTTGTAAAACAAAGTATAATGTCTCAGTTGCCAAATAACCCTTAAAAAAATATAGATTTGACTCCTAAAGTGAGAAGGGGTGTGTTTGCTTTGGGGGATAAACCTCTATTATAAAAATATTAGAAAATCAACTATTGAGATTGTGTTTAACTTTTTATCAATAAATCCTCTTACGCTTGTCTATTTATTGTTATTTGGCTGGAAGACTTGAATTATCCTCCTGCTTGCACATTTAGCCTGTGAATATGCTTTGTATTTCTTTCTTGGTTTGAGAACATCTTCCAGAATGAATGAATGTTTCTGTTTTCGGCCAACTAAATATGAACATGTCCTGTGAATTCTGCTATCTGAACCTAGTGAAAGGGGATAGTCAGGGTATTCGAATTGGACCTTCTACCTGCGATGTGCGTATAAACAGTTGCATTGATGATGGGACAGTGTACGTGCGTGCTCGCTTCTGTTGCACGTTCTAAAAGAATGTTTTTTTATGTGAATATGCTGAGTAGTCAAATCTGATTGTATGCTCTTGTTTGTCTAATGGAGGCTGTTTGGGTTGCAGGGGCCAAGGAAAAAAATTCTTCTCGCTCTCTTGCCCCGTACCAAGCGTCAACAATGATCGACATCTATCCTGCTTGATGCTGAAACTAATACATTGTTGGATCACCACTCTTGCTTTTAATTTTAAATATTATAGTTTGGGTGATGGTAAAGCTCAGATGAGAATTTTTACGAATATAACAACCCTTGTCCCTTGTAGGTAGGGTTCGAGTGCCCTTTGTATCCTTTGTCGCATTTTTTTTAATTCGAAGAAGTCCCGGTCAAAATTTCGTTTATTGGAAATATTGATCTGTAATATATGCTATCCGTACTTTCTCTTTTGTTTCTTTTGGATGAAAGAAAGAGGAAATTAAATCAATTGTGTAAACATTTGCATTGAGCAAGATCAACTGTCAGCAAAATACGTTTAACTTTGTTCATGCACATTTTTCCAACTCGTGCCCGAAGTTTGACAATTTAGAGAAAAGTGCACGTCTTGATGCTTAGAATGCCATGACCTTTTTTAAAAACTTGTCCAACTTTCGGTCCCAATTTTCTTTTGCTATTGGGAGGAAAACTGTGTTGCTATAGAGTTTAATGATAGTAATTTATTGGTTTTTGAAAGAATGTTGGGCTTAGCGAATCACAATGTCTGCATCGAATCTGCGTTTACTTTTCTTCTCTCAAAATTGAAGACATGGTTCATCGCATGTCGGTAAGAATCCAATTCCTGGCCCCATTTACTGAAAAATGAATTTGTGGAGTTAAAGTTAATCACTTTTGAAACTGTTGGTGATGCGTTATTATCAAATTAGATTTCATGCGGTTTCTAGAATGAGAACTGTGCTCATAATTTTTGGTGCGTCACGTGTTGCGGAACTAAATAAATTGTTTTTCGTCATTGATCGTTGAAGTAAATTTTTATAATCGCACATTCTTAAATTCGTCGTTAAGAAATACAGTCTGCAAGATTAGAAAAAAGAGGAAAACATAAAAGCACGTTAGTCGTTAAAAATGCGTGTCATAAGATTGCCCTTTTAAACGAATTACAAGTGCTGGTCATATTGAATAGTTAGGTATTAGGTGCTTAGTCATTAAAAATAACAAGTGTGACGAACATTTTTAATTTTTTAATGACAATTTGTGTTATTTGGGGATATGATACAATTCAATTTATTATCCACGTTGTCTCATTTCTCTGTCTTTGTGTTGAGGACTTCAATTGTCAATTTGGTGAAATGCAATATAAAAAATATAAGAATTAGTTACATATTTTACAACTAAACTTCTCATTTTTACAAATTTTATCCTAAACTTACTAAACTTTCAATTTTTTAAATTGTTATTTAAATTATACACATTTTACCTTATTTTTAACTACTGTTAAATTACTAAGAGTGTGATAAAGAGATAATTAGAATAAGATTACAATTTTATTACTTTATAATTTTTTTATTGATACTGATTATTATTGTTTTAGTTTGTTTACTTATCCTTAAAAATGTGTGAAATTTTATGGTTAATATAAAATAATATTATAGTTGATGAAAAACATTAAATAATTCGTATTGTTTTAATTGAAACATGTTGAATAAAGAGATAAAGAAATCGTCATATTCTTATGAAAGTTCAATGTAAATGGACCGTCTTATAATTATCATTGATATGAGTGATAACAATAATCTCTTGTTATTTAATACGTTTTCAAAAAACAATTTATAGTTTTAGATTAATTCCAATATTATTTTGTATTAATTAAAAAACATTTTTTAAGGTGTTGATATAAGTAAATAAGACGATGAGAAAAAATAATCACATCACTTATTTAATGAAAAAAATTAAATGATAAATATTTTATTTAATAGATATTTAATTTAAAATATCCAAATTTAATTAAGGTTATTTTAAATTATAATTTTGTAAATTTTACAACTGAATTTTCAACATCGGAAATTTTATCATAATATTTAATTTTTTGAATTTTACCAATGCATTTTTAAAGTTATGAATTTTAACATTGAACTTTCAATTTCACTCACTTTACCATTTGAATTTCAAAATTACATTTTACCTTTTCGTTAATTGGATACAAACTTACTAATAGTATGAAGAAAGTTATTTCTTTGGGTAAAATTCAGGAAAAGGAACCAAATATGAAATGCAAATCTATGTTCAAAATTTGTTAAAATAATAATGTGTATTTTACATTAATGTGATAATTTGTGTTATTTGGTTTGTTGACACAAAATATTTTTATTCTATTTTTTATAACTATTAGATGGTAAAATACTTTTAAATGATTAATCATGGGGAAATTAGATTAAATATTTTGATTAATTTTAAACCAAAATAATATAACTAAAAATGTATATATTTTTATGAATCTCAAAATAATATTTTCATAAATTTTACATTTCTATATTATTTGTAGTTAATTACTTAGTTGTTAAATCCATTTTCCCAAAATAAATATAAACTTTGAAATTGTTGAGCTTTAATATTTAATCAACATGTACTGGATTAACATAATTAAGATATAATTTTTCAAAATATCTTTTACTAAAAGATCTTATAATTATTATATATTAATGGTTTATACTGTATTTATTATTTTAAATTTCTTTATATATTTTTCTAATTTTACTGTATTATATAACTTTTGTGAATGTATTAGTTACTGTACTACTATCTGGACATCGGCCCAAATATAATATTAAAAATATAAGCTATATAATTTTAAAACATGAAATAGATAAGCAAATCAATGTCTGAAAATTCTAAACGAGTTATCAAATACAGATAAATTATACAAATATTTAATATTTAAAATAGTAATTATATAATCATTTTTTATCAATGTGTTAGAGATATTGTTGTAACCCACTGCATCTTAGTTATAACTCATTGCATTGGGTCTTTATATATATACGTCTCATTGCTCTGTAATAGATTAATCACATACATCAATAACATTTTCTTGTTTTTCTCTCTCATGGCTCATTGCATACTCTAACATGATATCTGTTAGAATTAGTGATCTAAACAAGAGGGGGTGAATTGTTTTCACAAGATTTTTGCAAAGATTGGAAGTAGAGTGAAAAGTTATGAAAAATCAATCAATTGATTTTCTATTCAACTGAATAAAATTATGTTTTAAGGTTCTTTATAGAAAATCAACCATTTATTTTTTTGAAACAACAGGTTTTTTATACCAGTAGAATATAAAACAATGTTAAAACCAGTGTATAAGAGAAGAAATATAGAGAATTACATAAGAAGTTTATACTGGTTCACTCTTAACCAAGAGCTACATCCAGTCCTCAGCTAACTACTGAGAATTCACACATACCAAGAGTGATGATCTTGAACCTCTCAAGAACACACATCACTATTTGGCAACACCACAATTTTCAAAACACTTGTTTTGAAACTGTCATATACAAGAACACACAGAAATACAATGTTCAAAGAGAAGATAATAGAATACACATGGGCTTTCCAAAGCTATAGTACAGAAGTATACAAAACTCAATCCTATTCCACACACAAGTGATGATCCAAAGCTTTTGATTTCTTGAAAAACGTTTTTAATGATCTCTTTTTCTTAGAATCTTGAAAAAAATATCAAACAACCTTTATATAAACTCAACCAAGTGGTCAAAGTTGTTAGATCAAAAACCAAAAGCAGTTGGAAACATTTAAAACAATTTAAAACTCATAACAAAATTTTGTTAAAAAAATAACAAGTTGTTTTCCAAAACAACATATTGAAATAAATTTTCTGTTATGGTTTTCATAAAAACGTCTAGTTGTTTTATAGAAATAACCTATTTTTTCAATTTGACAGCAAAGACAAAATTAAGCAAAGTTTTTCCAAATAATTTTGAAAACCACTAAATGTCAAACAATAGGTTGATTCGACAATTCAATAGGTTGAAAAACTTGTCTTAGCCTCCTTGAGTAGTATCTTTTTCAACTGGTTGATTTGAAAACAATTGAATAAAAATTTCTCAACTTTTAAGAAAATATTTCTTTCGAAAGAGATAAAGATTCAAATGAGCTTTGATCATTTCAAGGTCAAGGTGTGAATGAACAAGTAAAAAACTACTAGACAACACACACACATAACAGCAGGGTCTTCAAGCTTTCCACACGGATTTGGAGGAATCAAAGCATCTTGTTCAACAGTATCAAGAGCTTTCTTTTTTTCTTCTGTTGCCCTTTTTCTCGTGTCTTCTTCCACCTCTACTGAGGGCATGTCCCATGCATCCATGGGGTATTTTGTTCCAACCCTACATCACTTCACAACCCCTATTTCTCTCAAACTTTCAAATGATAATTTCCTCTTATGGAAACAGCAGATTCTAGCCACAGTGGTCTTCTGCTAACCAAATATCTTGATAATTCTACCATACCCTTACATTTTCTTTCTGATGAGGATGACTTTTCTTCTTCCTCCAATCCTGCTTACTCCTTCTACAAACAGCAAGACAACCTCCTCATTGCTTAGATGTTAGCCTCTATGACCGTTCCTTTCCTGAAAAAAATTGTAGGTCTTCAATCCTCATCTCAAATCTGATCTACTTTACATACATATTTTGCCTCCAACACTCGTGCCCAGATCAAGAAATTCAAATTGCACCTCTAGACTACCAAGAAAGATCAGATTATAGGTGCTTTTCTTTCAGACATAAAAAAATGTTCATTCCCTAGTGCCCATAAGTGCTCCAGTCACAGTTGAAGATCAAGTGGAGGTCATTCTTGATGGTCTTTTTGAAGACTATGATCCTTTCGTGGCCTCCATTATGTCCCAGTTTGAACCATACACTGTTAATGAAATAGAAGCTCTTTTGTTGGTGCAAGAAGAACGTCTTGACGAATAACGTCTTATTGATCATCTCGCCTCTCTAGTAGTTGTTGTTGTTGCCTCATGAACCCAATGCCTTCAAGAACGGATAGATCTAAGACCAAGTTCAGCAATTTTCATGGCAACCGTGGCTAGTCTCGTTCAAGTTCTTTTCATAGGCCTTGTTCTTCTAACTTCAGACCTCCCCACCATGACTCATGGAATTCTTCTTCAACCTCCTCATGACCCACTTTTCAAATCTGCAAGAAACCTGGGCATACTGTTGAGTTCTGCTGGTAACGATATGATCAAAACTCTTCCAATAAGGCTTTCACATATTTCATTCATCTGTCTCTCCAAGACACTGAGTCCAATGCTTCTTCTATGCTGGGTGTTCCTTCTTCTGTTGACGACCCTCTGTGGTACCCAGACAACGGTGCTACACACCATACCACAAACAACTCCTCTGCTTACACTAACAAGAATTCCTATGACGACACTAACACAGTAAAAATGGGTAATGTAACAGGTTTGAAAATCTCTGCTATCGGTTATTCTCGTATTCGTTCTTCTACTTTCAATAAAACTATTGTTTTAAAAGATCTTGTTCATGTTCCTGCAATCACTAAGAGTCTTATAAGTGTTTCAAAATTCTGTCATGATAATAATGTTTTCTTTGAATTTCATTCTAACACATGCTATGTTGTTCATCAAGTTACGAAAAGAGTTCTTCTTCAAGGAATTCTTAAAGATGGCTTGTATATATCTTTCCTGCCTTACAATTTGTTTTTGATTTCTTTGTAAATACTTTATCTTTCACTACTGACAAAATCATTATAAACACTTGGCATGAATGCTTTGGCCACTACAATTTTAAAGTTCTCAAACAAATTTTTTCACAATGTAATATACGTGTCCGTAGTAATGTTTAGTTTTGCTTTCCCTGTTCACATGGAAAATGCCATTAGTTACCTTTCTATCATTATTTACATACTTACAATAAACCTCTTGAATTGATTTACACTGATATATAGGGTCATTTTCCTGTAATGGCTTCCAATGGTGCCTACTATCACGTTTCCTTTTTAAATGCATATACTAAATTTAATTGGATGTATGTCATGCATAAAAAGTCTCAAGTCATCAATATTTTTTAAAACCTTTAAAAATTTGGTTGAAAATCAAATCGGTCACAAGATTTGTGCTCTACAAACTAAAAATGCACGTGAATATGTTTCTCTAACTCTTCTTCTGATAAACATGCGATACACCATCGTCTCACTTGTCCTTATACTCATGAGCAAAACGGTTCCGTTGAGAGCAAGCATCGTCACATCATTGATATGGGGTTGACATTGCTTGATACTACTTCTCTCCCTCTTCGTTTCTGGGCTGAAGCTTTCACAGCCTCAATTCACATTATCAATGTCCTTCCCACAGATATGTTACAAGGTAATAATTCATACAATCTCTTGTTTCAACATCAACCGGATTATAATAAATTCAAGATTTTTGGTTGTGTTTGTTATCTTAGTTTACGACCCTACAATCAATGTAAGTTTGCTTTTCGTTCTTCATGCTGCTTGTTTTTTTATATAGTACTCAACATGCATATTACATTTGTCTCACTCTTAACGGCAAAACCATCATCTTGCATCATGTGATCTTCAATGAAACTAAGTTCCTCTACATTGATCATCCAAACCAGTATAAAATTGCCTCTGCCTCTTCCCAGGTTCAACCTGATATTATTCCTACTATAACTGTTATACAACCTTGCAATTTGTCCTCTCCATCCTCTGTAATTGACATAAGCCCTCTCTCTCACCCTACCTCACCTCATAACCACTCTACTTCTCCCATTCTCTCCTCCCCACCCCATGACCCTCCTGCTAATACTCACCCTATGGTCACCTATGCCAAGGGTGGCATCTTTAAACCAAAAGTCTATCACACTTCTCTGTCTTCTATTCCCTCTACTCCAATCTCTGATCAAGTTGTTGTTGCTTCTCCCATTTGGTTCACGACTATGACTAAAGGATACAATGCCTTACTCTCAAATAACACTTGGACTTTAACCTCTCTTCCTCCAGGAGCACCACTTGTTGGTTGTAAGTGGATATAAAACTAAACTTAATGCATATGTTTATCTACAACGATGCAAAGCAAGACTTGTGGCCAAAGGTTTTCATTAGACTGGAGGAATTGACTTTGCTGAGATGTTCAGTCTTGTTGTTCATCACACAACTATTTGCCTGCTGCTTGCTTATGATATTGCTTCTCGTTGGCCCATACATCAAATTGACATCAATAATATGTTTCTCAACGGTGACCTCACAGAACGCGTATACATGCAACAATCCCCTAGTTTCACTTTCACTGATCCACATCTTGTATGTCATCTTCACAAAGCCATTTATGGCTTGAAGCAAGCACCTCAGTCAAGGTTTCTTAAGCTAAGTACCACCTTAAAAAATCTTGGTTTTCATTCCACTATAAGTGATAATTCTCTCTTTGTTAAGTTTGACTATTCTCATACTCTTTTTTTGCTTGTCTACGTTGATGATATTCTAATTACAGGATCCTATGTGACAGCCTGATACAAAGCAAGTTAACAAGGAGATGACCAAGGATGCATAGTACCATCATACTATGAGAAGTCATCTCAACAATCAAGTGAAGACCTCACCAAGGATCTAACATACCTCACTAGAGGAAGAAATGGACACAAACTAGAACATCTTTTTTTTCCTGCTAGTCTTCTTAAGAATAAAACAAGTTTTAAATAATTTTGGGCTCACTTTAGGGGTTCAAATAGCAAGATAGGCTAGAATAGGTGCCTTTAGCATAATTAGGGGGTGTAGTTATCATTTTAGCTTTTTTTTACCTAGTTTCTAGAAGAACAAACCTAAAGTGTGGTTTTGACTTAGTCAAACCCTAAAGGCAGCCCCATTTTTAGGTTTTCCATCCTACTCTTGCTTCTTGTTTTCCAAGGCACCATCTGCTATAAATAGGGTGTCATACTCCTTGTATGTTAATTTTGAAGATAAAAGTTACTCTGCACAAATTGTGTGAGAAGTGTGTGAGGTTTGAATCCTCTTGGCTAGGTCTTATCTTGAGTGGTGTGAGACTCTCAAGTGGTAGCCCTTCACTCATCTTGGTGGCTACCACACCCCAAGTGGTGTGAACCACTCTCACAACCAATCCATAAGCTACTATTCTTCCACTATTTTCAATTCATTTCCATTTGATATGTCTTTGTTTTGAATTCTCGCTCTTGGTTTTCCTTTTGCTATATGCTTATGGTTCATCATTTGGTTCGGCCATGACCACCATTAATGCTTACATTATTGTCATTTCCATTCCACATTGCATTCCATCTATCACTTTATATTGATTTTTCATCTTTGCCTTTGTGAAGTGCAACTTCACACTTACTTAACCATTTGGTTAAGTTCCTTTCCAGTAGGAATCTTCCTTAGGTTTCACCATAAATTGCTAAAATCCCAAATCTAAGTAAAGTGTCACCATAAAATGGAATCATCTAAAAATCAACTCACATCACAACCTAACGGATCTCATCACTAGTCTCCAATCCTTCCTTTGCTCTAAAGGACTTGGGTCCTCTCCATCATTTCCTTGGGATTCAAGTTTCTCGCACTCCAACTTGAACCATGCACTTATCTAAGACTCAGTATATTCGTGATATTATTTGCAAAACCAACATGTTGACTTCCAATCCGCAACCCACCCCTATGATTTCTTCTCTTGGCCTTCAACAATCCTCTTTCGAAGCGGTTTTTGATCCTATGATGTACAGGTCTGTTGTGGGTGCCTTGTAGTGTCTTTTTGTCACTCGTCCAGAGCTATCCTATTCTTTAAACAAACTTGCTCAGTTCATGCATGTTCCTCATTGGCAAGTTGTCAAACGTATCCTTTGTTATCTTGCGAGTAATATTTATCATGGCATCATGTTTCACCCTCATTCCTCCTCCTCCATCCTTTTTTTTTCAGACGTTGATTGGGTTGTCGACGTCGATGATAGTCCACTACCGGGTATTGTTTCTACCTTGGTTCCAATCTCATTTCCTGGTCCACTCACAAGCAAAAAACTGTCACATAGCAACACAGAGATTGAATATCGCGCCATAATTGTTGTTATGGCTGAAATTCTTTGGCTTAAGTCTCTTCTTCGTGAGTTACACATGCACACTTCTACTCCTCAGGTTTTCTCTGACAACCTTGGTGATGTTCTCCTCAGTGCCAATCCTGTTATGCACTCCAAGTCCATACACTTTGAACTTGACTTGCACTTTGTTGGCGATCACATCCAACAGCACCATGTTAAATTGCTTCATATCCCTACTCACTATCAAGTTGCAAACCTCTCACAAAGCCAATATTTGGCTCCAGTTTTATCCTGCTAAAAAATAAACTCACAGTGACTATCAAACTACCATGAGTTTACGGGAGTGTTAGGGATATATATATATATATATATATATATATATATATATATATATATATATATATATATATATATATATATATATATATATATATACACACACGTCTCATTGCTATGTAAACATGAATCATATACATCAATAATATTCTCTTGTTCTCTTTTTCATGGCTCATTGCATACTCTAACACAATGCTTTATGAAATATTTTTGTCTGACTTATTAATTATATTATTATACCTTCACTTTTTACATTGTTTATTAGTCACATTATCATATTATTAATAAATTGTGACTTAAAAGTAAAACGCGTATGGTAAAATTCAAAAAAAATTGAAAGTTTAATAATAATACTTATGAAAAAAAAAATACTAAAACGTGTAATTTAAAATATAATGTACATTTTACTTTGAAATCAAAGTCGGATTACATTCATCACATTATCATTTTGAGAATAATTTGATAATTAATTGACATAAGGGTAAAAAAAGGCCTAATTTTTAAATTGAGCGAAGTAAAATTCACACACATATATATATATAATTAATTGAAAACATTTTTACTTTTTTATTTTTTTATCATTAAAGAGAAATTAATTTATATATTAATAATTTTTGAATTGATAAAATAATATCTAATTAATGAATATAGTAATTAATTATATTTTATTTCTAAAATTAATTTTTATTTAATATTTTTTAGTGTATATTGTAATTTTCTTTTCATAGTTTAGTTTTTGGAATTGAATAAGTTAAGTTTGTTTTGCTTTGGAAAAGACAGTAAAATCGCTTAAAAGAATCTGTCTTATCTTTAGCTTGTTGACACTCGACATGACTATTTTATCGACCTATACCTCAAGTTCTATTATAATCCAATGGTAGCAGCAAAGCTAAAGAATTTTTGTTTATTTCTTTATTTTTCTCTTTATTCGTTATAGTTTTGACTGGTAAATCTTGTTGTTCCTTTTTATATTTGGGTATTCTTGAAAAATTATTATTTATTATTTTTACTTGTCTATTTAAAATTCATTTATTACTTTTTTTAATCATGTTCTTGTGTTTAGCTAGTTATAACATATAGCATAAATGAGAAAATAAATAACGATATAAGACTGCTAGAAAGCTATAAAATAACTTTAAAATAAAGAAGAATATTGATTATAATTTTTAATTTGTTCAATCTTCTCAAATAAACAAATAAAAATGGAAGTAAACGAAAGTACAATTAATTATTTTACAATGATAAGATTCCTTCAACAGTTTAACAGTTCATGAGATAAGTGAGCAGGTGACAATACTGTACCCAAAAAGATGAACCTAAACCAGTTCTAACAGTTGGATAACTCTAACCAATAGTTTTTCCATACCTAACGACCTTCATAAAGTCATTTCTGACAGTTTCTGACAATGTTACACTTTGCTTCGGATACTGCTTTTTAACCTAAACTAATCTATGGTTAAATCATCAGAGAAAATGGTTGAAAGTTGGAACTTTGTAAATGCCAACAAGCCAGATTACCTTAAAATAAAGGTTAAGGTGTCACCAACACAAGACTTTTAAACAAATTTGGCAACCTATACAACACTTAAAATCTACGCACAAACAAATTTTGGACCCATAAAATAAATAAAAAAGCTACATTATTTGTCCTAGCAATAGTTGTTGCTCTTGTACGTGGCAAAAGTTGAATACTCTCGAATGTGAAAGCAAATCTAAGATGCCCTTATATGCTGCTTTTAGCCCTTACATATTGGTCAGATTAGATTTTATGGAAGTTCTTCACACACACTGCATTCACTCACAATGGTTTCTGATGTCACTTTCACATAATACTGCTATAGGTTTAAGTCCAACAGGAATTACTTGATCTATCGCTAGATAGGTTTGAGGCATAGCCTTGGAGTTACTACCTAAGTCAGCAACCAAACAAGGTTGAATCTTCCTTATAGTGCTCATCCAAGTGCGTTTGATGTACTAGTATATTAAGCATACATTTCAACTTAGCATGTTTCTCCGAAGTAACATATTTTTGTCGTTGATATAACATGACTGTATTATCATATTCCAATGTAGAAAGTTTTTTCCTTAGTCAGTTTTGGCCTTCTATGGTTTGGCATAAAAAAATAGTAATAGCACTTTAGATTTGTCGAAAAGCAAGGACAATAGCCAGTGGCGAGAGAGCAAGGTTTTTTGGGGTAGGGACCACGGTTTGATATACTCAAACCAACGTGTAATGAAATGGAATTAGCTAAAATCAATCAATCACCCAACGTACCCACCCACTTAGCCACCATAACCCAATCTCTTCCCTCATGGCCTCTTTTTATTCCACATGTTAGGAGATACTGAAATGGTAGATGACAGCATGCCTACTTGGAATTCTCCTCCTGAAGCAAGAAAAGAGAGTTTATTAAGCATGAAAATAGAGAAAAAGGAGTGGGAAATTGAAGAGCATGAGAGGCTTATTGGAGGAAGAAGTCAACCAATGGAAGATCGAGTAAGAGACAATGGAATAAAACACAATCTAATGATTTCTAAATTGTCCCAAAAGCAACAAAGTGTGGGGCCAACTATAACAACTGTCCAACGCAAATGCTGCGTTTATTTGTAGAATAATACTATAGTTGATGACTTGATTCACCTGAAAATATAAGTTTATTAAAATATAGGCTTTGCCTGCTCAAAGAAGATATGCCCAGATCTTATGCAAGACTCTTATTAGTATATATGCTGACATCATTGCCCACTTCTTTTATTCTTTTTTTAGCTTCTACTCTTTCTTTTCTATATCACAAGAGCATTCATAAAACATGGTCAAGAAAAAACTGATTAAGGGTATTTTTTAATGTGATTGTGGGTAGAGGGATAATCACAAAGAAGCTTTATGTTTAGTGCTGAATTTATACAGATGTCAGCATTTTATGAACAACATGAATTGAATTAACTCAAGTATATATAGGACTTGGTTATGGCTTAATTAGCATCCAATATTATTACAGTAATATTCATTAGGCAATCTTTATAATATATGATTAGTCTGGGCAGAGGACAATACATGAAGCAATGAAGTTATTGGCTGGTCAGTAAAATAATTAGATATGCATTTTAGTACAGTAGTAGATATGTTACAAAGTTAGTGCCCCTCTTTCTTTGACTATTTGTAGCTACAGTTAGTTTAATAACTTTAATCATGTCCTAAGCATGGAATATGTCTATTTTTAATAAGAGAAAAAGCCAAGTGGAACTATAAATATTATTAAGTGCTTATAGCCCATCTGATTCCACCTTAAATAAATCACAGTGAATCCTCTTTGATTGAGAAGTTTGAGGTGCATCTACTACAGTAACAAAAACAGTTTCTTTAATAGCAAACATTGCATGAGAGACGGCTTTCTCTAATCTGACTTTTCTTTTTAATCTTTTATTCTATTGACTCTGGGGTACCCTTATGCTGTCAATGTACTATAAAACAAGTTTTTTTAATCGATACAATGCATGCTGGAACTTCAAGAGTTTACTATAAAAGGAAGAGAAGCCTAACAACTAACCACTGCATTTCCAACCTCAAAATATTTTTTTTACCAAAGAGAGATGGAAAAGGATATCTGTGATCTTTCTCAAACATGGGATGGTGATAATGGCAACTCTACTGAGAAAAGGCTCAGGTTATTTGGCTTTGAGCTAAACCCTTCTAAAGAGGGCTGTCTCAAAGAGTCTGGTGAAGGAGATGAAAGCGTAAACTCCTCTAACTCAGTCTCATCAGGAGGAGACAAAACTGTGCAAGAAAAGACCTCAGCCAAAGACCCATATGAGAAGAAGTTCGAGTGCCAATACTGTTTCAAAGAATTTGCAAACTCACAAGCATTAGGAGGCCACCAAAATGCTCACAAGAAAGAGAGAATGAAGAAGAAGAGGTTGCAGCTTCAATCTATAAACCGTTACCTCCAACACCCTTTTCAAACCAACCATGGCTTTGCTTACCAAGCCTCTGATAGTCCTTGGTTCTATGACCCCTCTACCTACAATTCTGAGTTCACCCTTTGTGAAGAACCTCAGATTAGCTTCAATTCAAATGTTTTAGATACCAATTTTTCTTGTGACCAGAAATCTAGTTGGTATTCTCTTGCATCACACCCACCTTCACAGCAAGATACCTGCATGTTTACTTTCTCCAATGCAAATAATAACACTCCATTCATCTATAAACCTTGCCACTTCCCTTCTTCAAACCAGAGTCATAGTAAAGCCCTAGATCTTCAACTAGGCCTCAACTTGGAGTCAAATACAAGAAGTTCTCTAAGGAGGATGTAATCTAGTATATACAGGACTTGTAGGTTTGATCAGCAGTTTCCTTGTTTTTCCTTTAATTATTTTAATGCATCAATTCTCAAACATTTGGGATAAGGAAATCAGAAAAAGTAAAAAACAAAGTTACAATTCATTAGAGTCAGCTTACCTTGGTCCCTGCAAAGCCATTCACTGAAGAGTCTGACAATGACCACCTTTAAGAATTCAGACAACATATACAATTCATACGATGTATTTATCATAGTATGTAGCCATTTGATATTACATATACACTTCTCTACATTCTAAGTACATATTAGATAACGTTCTCTTTCATTCTCTATGTTCTTTATCTATTCCTGTGAGATACAAATTTAGCAGTGTCAATTGTAAAAATTTACTAATAAAAATTACTAATATAAATTTGATTATTATCAATATAATCAAACTAATTATGTATAAAAATTTGTGCTTAATGATAATTTAATTTCATGATGTTAGTACATATCCTATTTACTGAATTTTTATTCATAGAATCATATACACTGACAGAAATAATGGATCATGAGACAAGAGAGATTATATAAATTTGTGAGGATAAATTTATCTTGACAAAGGCCTATAGCTGTAATGTTGCATGTTAAAGGAGTGAAACAAACTCCAATGGGGCGTGCAAAGTGAAAATATAAGGCTGTCAAATCAGAAAAGTTTGTAAATTTGAAACTGGAATATGATCATAACAGCTGGGGTAAAATATTTGGTTTCTCCATTACTTTTAGGTAATAAAGACTAATACAAATCTAATAACAATGGCTTTTTATCTGAAAATATTTTTCGATAGTGACAAGTTACTTTCATCATTACCTATTTCCTAATCTCGTCTTATTTAATGTATAATTTTCCCATGTGTAGTTGCTTGTATAACTAAAACAATGTCTCCAATGAATGAATGAAATCAAAATTCCCCAACCAGTGTTTGGACTTTTAACACAAGTGTGAATTTCTATCTCTTAATGCACTATGAATCTCAATCTCTCAATCTCAATCTCTTTAGCCATGTGTCACGCAAAGATTGTAAAAAATTATGCAAAAGTGGCTCTATTATGCAGCAAAATTCGAAGCTGTCTTTTTTTTCTAGCTTTTCTGGTGTATATGGACATAAGATGTAAGGTGGCATAATTAAGGGCCTGATATATTAATACCTTAAACAGTATATACACTTCATACTTTAATATATTAATATTTTATTCATTTTTATTTTATTTTTAATTTAAAGTTAACTGTATGTATTTTCCTTGGTGTGAAAGAAACTTTTCTGCATAATTAAATATGTTGCTACCTATTATATTTTGTTGAACTATGCTACTTCTGGTATTAATTTAATACTATTATTTTTTCTGAAAAAAATGCTCAAAATGATCTAATAATTATTCAGAATATATAACAACGATAAACTTATAAATATGGAAAAAAAATCAAATTAACTAATCTTTTAAAATATTATTCATTTTAAAAGTCGAAATTTTGTTGCAGTTAATTCAAAATAATTAAAGGAAAATATGTATATAAGTTATTATTGGTCCCAACTTCTACATTAGATATATTGGAACATAAAAAAAAAAACAATTTTAACACGGTATAATAGATTACATTGAAAAGTAGACTAAAATATTTCATAGAATCGTGTTATTAAAACAGAGTTTCACAAAAGATATAGCATTTCCGTTGTTACAACAACCCTTTGAAATTTACCCACTCAATTTATAAAAGTCAAATCATTAGGAGGTGTAACTTGGTAACTAGCTAAGATATAATATCAGAGCTAAAATTACTATAAAACACCTCACGATCAGCTTCATTATCATGTCCAAGAACAGACTAATTTCACTCCATTATAATGTACTTCCATTAACTTTTATGCTTTGAAAAATATATGAAATGAAATACTTTAAATCGTTAATTTTAATTTACTGTTAATTTGACTTTACTGTTTTTGATAGGCTATAAATTATAATTTTCTTTTTTCCATTGTGCTTATCCCCATCTAACCTATGTTGGTTTCTCTTTTTTCTTAGCCACATCTTCCTTTTTTCAATCTCATGATATTATAATAAATGCTTGCTCCTCCCCTAATTCATGAACTAACTCTATCACAAACAAACAAATTCTTAGTGTACAATTGAGGCTATTATATCAGTCAGTATATATCAATGAGTATATAGGTGATTAACTATGCTATAAGAAAATAATTAAATAAAAATTAATTTTAAAGATAAAAAATAATTAATTATTATATTAATTAAATTATATATTATTTTAAATATAAAGAAATTATTGATATATAAAGTAGTTTATATTATTAATAACATTTATAAATTAGTTTCTAAATTTGTATTTAATTAATTACAAAAATTTTAACTACCAATTAATTTAGATTCTAAAATTGATAGTTAAAACTTTGTGGTTAATTAGATACTAGTGGTTTTGTATAAGAGTTGAGATACCGCAGAAGTATTCCCTTTTAATTTAATTTATTCATTGCTGATAAAAAAAAAATACTAATTAATTAATTAGAATTTAGAAATTAGTTTATAAATTTAGAAACTACTTTATATATTAATATTTTTTTAGTTTATATAAGATAATATCTAATTTAGTGTAACTATTTAATTTTTCTCTAAAATTAATTTTTAATAATTTTTTAGTAGTGAAATGGTACTTGTTTCGTGGTTCCATGTGACATTAGAACATGAAACCAAGTCTAAGCTTTTACTCTAGAATTTGATTTGATTATTTTGTTTAATGAAATTTGACATAATTTATATATATTTGTTGCAAACCAAACCTAACCTAGTAACCTATTAGATCCTTAATTTAATGAGTCACCCTTTTAATTAAATACTAAGACGCTCTCCTAACTCTTATCTATATAACAAATTGGTGTTTAATTATAAATCAACACATCAAACTTACATACATACATATATATTTTTTTATTGTAAAACACTAGATGACAAACCAAAGCTCCTTTTTAATTATCTTTCTTTAATTAATCCTTTGTGTGACTAGCCGCCGGACACATGCTTGAATGCCATCATTTCTTAATATTTATTAGTTTGTGATTAATTGAAGATAATTTTTAATTAAAGATCTTGGAGATTCGGGAGAAAAACAAAGTCAATAATGTCCGTTCTTTCTTGCAATATTTCAATACTAGATAGTTGAATTTAATTTATATCAGATAATTTTGTTCCTGCTTCATTAAAAAAAATTGCTTTGACTGCACAGCATTTTATTTTATATTTTCCTTTGGTGTAGGGGGTAGGGTACACTGCATACTTCTTAATTAATAAAATGGGAAAGCATAAGTCTTCAACAATTCTATAATATAACTACAACAGTGTTTATCTCCCTTCACTATGTATTTGAATACATATATATATTAAAATAAATGTATATAGAAAAGTATTCGTAAGGTTACAAGTTCTGACCATATAACTTTCAAAAGTATTTTAAAAATACTTTAGATCTTTCTCCTCTTAATTTTCTTCAGTTTTACTAAAATTTCATTCACGTGTATATATACTTCTTCCAGATGAAAACCTAAGGGTATTGCACTACAAGCAACTGTTTGGTTTTAGAGTTAAAATTTGAAAAAGTCTTCAATTAGTCTAATTATACTATTTAAAAAGTATTATTTTGTGATGGAAAATATTCATCATAAAACAAGGAAAGTTTTGTCTTGGTGACAAAAATCTATGAAAGAACACAAATGGTAACAAAATGAGACATCACCAAAATATTTATAACCAAAAATTTCACTTTTATTATTGATAACGGCAAAAATATTACATTAAATAAAAAATATTTTTTGGTCACAAAATTACAAGATCACTTAAAAGAGTATATTGTCCCTTTTAAGTTAGAGTTTGCAACAATATTGCAAATAATGTTGTGGAACCTCAGCAGAGGATGCGAAACTGTTTTGGAGATGCAGATGCAACAATAATTAATCTTCTTTGGACATAGTGTTTTGCATGTTGTCTTCCAATTCAGTAGTTTAGTGATTTGGTGAATTATAATCACTATTCTATGTATACTTTATTACTATCATCACTTAGTATAGGGAGAAGTGATTTTATGTTTTCTTTGGAGTTTTTACTTTTGGGTGTGTTTGAATGAGGGAGGTTTCATTTTAGACAGAATTGAAGGAGAATTAGGAGATCAATTCCCTCTTTTTTCTTATGTGTTTTAAGATTGTTTTTATAATGAGTTAGAGTATCTTTAGTAATTCTATTTTTATTTTATTTTTTTATCGATAAAAAATTGTTTAAAACTAAAAAGATAAATTGGAAAAGAACCTACTAACACTAATAAAAGGTTGATGAAATAGACAAAAAAAAAACTATATTTATAACACTTCGTTTGGTAGAAAAAAAAAGATAAAAATAATGTAAAAAAGAAGAAGTAATAGGTTCAATATTAATAGCAGTTGTTTAATTGAAAAAAAAAATGTGTTAAAAAGAAAGACTATTTTATTTATTATTATTACTATTTTTTTATTACTCATTATTTTTACAGTTATTAAAATAAAGATTTCAAAAAATAGTGTTATATAAATCTATTATGGAGATGATTTCCACTCACTAAAGAAATTCATTAGATATTAATTAGTTTAGAGATAAAAAATAATTAATTATTATATTAATTAAGTTGAATATTATTTTATAAACTACGTTAATAGTATTTAAAATAATTGCTATTTTTAATACAAATTTATAAAATACTTTTTAAATTAATATTTAATATTATTTATTAAAATTTTAGTTATGAATTATTTTATATTTTAAGTTAATTTTTAATTATAAATTAGTGACTCATTTAGAAACTAAAATTATATAATCTATTTTTTAATGATTTTTATTTATGTTTGTTCCAAATTTTATTTAAAAAAAAACCCATAATAGTAGTAGTTTCTTTACTCACGTTTAAGTTTGAAAAAATCATTTTATTGTATTTGCTTTTACTTAAATTGCACTGTTAAATACTTCTTAACTTTTGTTGAAGTAAAGGAAATTTAAGAGGTGATAACTTGATATAAGATAGTAGTTTCATTATTCTCATTGTTTGGAAATTTTATTTTATTGCATTTGCTTTTACTTAAATCGTACAGTTACATATTTCTTAATTTTGGCTGATAAATACACAAGATTGTTCGAAGTAAAGAAAATTTACGAGGTGATAACTTGATTTATCCAATTACTAGCAGCATGTTTGGATAATTTTTTTCATAAGAATTTTAAAGAAAAAAAAATAAAGCAAATTTCTCAAATCTGATTTAAGTTTAGACAATTCATTTTGTTGCATTTGCTTTTACTTAAATTGCACGGTTACTTATTTCTTAACTTTCACAAATAAATGCACAAATGAAGTGATGGAAATTTAAGAGATGATAACTTTTTTATCCAATTATACTACGACTATGTTTGGATAATTTTCTTATAAAAATTTATAAGAAAAAAATTAAATTAAATAAATTTCATCATTTGTTAAAATTAGTTTATATATACAAACTAGTTTATGAAATTTCTTTCATATGATTTATAAAAAAAATATTCTAATACTATTTTTCCCTTTGATTTTTCTCCTCTAGTTTATGAAGAATTTTGTCAAATCCTAAGTCATTTAGAGCTTTGTCAAAATGTTAACACATACTTGTTGGATATAATAACGACAAATACAATATTGGCACTAAGGAATAAAGATTGATGAAAAGAAAATCTAGTATTATAAATCTTCTATGGGACTCTATAATGGATTATGATTTTTTTTTAATTATCAATAATGTAAGATAACATAATGCACAATGAATTAGGTTTTTTTTTATCGACAAGAGAAAATAAATAAATATGAACAACTTCAAGGATAGTCTAACCCTTGTACAAAACAATTCTTTTCAAGAGACCTTACAAACTTACCAAAAGCTGTCAACTCAAAATTAGTAGGGGCAACTAAACAAAACACCACAAAATCCACCTACTCAAAACTATCAAAGGCCCTTGATAAAAAAAACAAACAAGTCTACAGATCAAGACACCAATAAAAAAAAAAAAACAAGTAGAAGCAAATTTATATGTTAACTAGGATCAAACCTTTAGTTGAACCAAGGAAAAAATATCAGAATGGTCAATCAATCCTCTTTTAAAGATGTACTTATTCCTATGCCTCCAAATCTCACCAATAACTGTAATCCAAACACTTTCCCAAGCAACATTTACAAAGCTTGGAACATTGCACAATTTAAAATGCAAAAAATGTGAAATAGAACCATTATAATCAACTAATGCTACCCCAAGCCAAGCATAACACTAGTTTCAAACTAACCAAGCAATTCTACATTCAAAAAATAGAAACCTTGTTGTCTCCTCTTTCTCCCCACACATACAACAGGAAGTACTACCAACTACAACCCCTCGTCTAACCAAGTTAGCCTTAAAGCAGTAAAAAGAGCTTAAGGCAAAGCCTTGATCTTTCAAAAAAAAGCAAACAAAGATGAATACTCCCTTTCACAATAACCCGTTAAAAATATTATATGTCAAACTAACTGAGAACCTAGAGGACACGTCGTCCTTCCAACCCAACAATCTTCCATACCCGAGATGAGTCGCATGCCTTAAAACACCTGAAGAAGCTAACGTTCCTGAACCTTTCCCCAATCAAATAAACCATTCCTCAAACTAGGTCCCACTTCCAAAAATCATTATCCCAATTCCCAAAGATTCTAGATTTGCGTCTTTGCTAGTACTCAAAGAGAACAACCTCAGAAATCTACTCTTCAATTCTTCATTGTCCACCCAAACATCGACCCAGAACAAGACGTTCTTTCCGTTTCCCACATCCCACTCAACACATTCCTCAAAGTTCCTTCCCCACTCCTCCATACTCCAAATCCCCTTCAGATCTCTCCACCAGAGAGAATCCTTGTTGTAAATCCTACTCTCTTTAAAGTTTTTCCACCCTCCGTATTTAGATTCAGGAATCTCTTTCGACAAACCTCCATTATCTGAGCACAAACGCCAAATCCATTTCCCCAACAAAGCCGTATTTATTAACCTTAAATCCAGGATACCAAGACCGCCAACTTCCCGTGGTTCACAAACCTTTTTCCAAGAAACCAAGCAATCTTCCTCCCTTTCATACCCTAACCCCACAGAAAATTCCTCTGTAATTTCACAATTTCCTTCAATACCAAAGAAGGAACCTTATACAAAGATACGTAGAACAATGGTATTGATGAAAGAATAGACTTAATCAAACAAATCCTCCCTGCCAACGACAAAAATCTACCTTTCCATCTACCCAGTCTGCTTTTAATTATATCTAACACTCCGACCCAAAACGCGGTTCTCTTATGACACTCTTCCACATGCATCCTCAGGTACTTAAAAGGACTCTTCATCACATCACAATTGAAGATTGCGGAGAAACCACGAATCAAAGACATGTCAACTTCCACCCCACCAATTATACTCTTAGAGAAGTTAACCTTAAGGCCAGAGCCTAACTCAAAACAGTTCAAAATAACCTTAATAGAGAACACACTTTTATAATTAGCTTTGCAAAACATCATGTTTGCGGTGTATCTATGTGCAAGATATCAAGCAAATCCTAAAGAATCACACTTCAAAGCTGCAAAAAGGATTCTGAAATATCTCAAAGGAACATCATCTGTAGGACTATGGTATCCTTTTCATTCTCCAATACATTTAATTGGTTATTCAGATTCTGACTTTGCATGTTGCAAGCTAGATAGAAAGAGCACAAGTGGCACTTGTCACCTTCTTGGCTCAAGCCTAATCTCATGGCATAGCAAGAAGCAAGCATGTGTTGCTCTCTCTACTGCTGAGGCAGAATATATAGTTGCTGGTAGCTGCTATGCACAGATCCTATAGCTCAAACAACAACTTGCAGATTTTGGTTTACAAATCAGCAAAGTTCCTTTGATGTGTGATAACACAAGTGCAATAAATCTTACCAAAAATCAAATCCAGCACTCAAGGACCAAACATATTGAAATAAGACATCATTTCATCAGAGATCATGTGCAAAATGGGAACTGTGAAGTAAAGTTTGTGGAGACCAAACTGCAACTAGCTGACATCTTCACAAAGCCTTTGCCAAAAGAGAGGTTTTTCTTCTTAAGAAATGAGTTAGGTATTCTTGATCTTAATAATCTCTCTTAAATCTGTCTTTGGTACATGTTAAAGTCTATTTGTGAAGACAAATAGGGGGAGAATTATTGGTTCTTGTATATCTGTGTCTTATATGCATAAAATGTTTAAATCTCTGAGTATAAAAGTGTTTTCTGCTGCTGCTGATAGAAACAACCGATTGTTTCGTGTAAACAACCGATTGTTTATTATGTTTAAAGAGTTATAATCTAACTTGCTTCTGTAAGAAGCTTTGAATAGTGTAAATGCTTTTTCTGCAGGAACTACTTCAGATTTAATCAGTACAACACAAGCACCAGGGATTTGTCTTCATCAAATAGGGGGAGATTGTTGAACCAAGTGGTGTTCAATGTTTTGAAGAATCCAAATCCTTTGAAGGATGTTGAAGCCTCTACTTTGTTGTGTGTTGCTGTGCTGGTTTAAGCTTTGTTCTGGGGTAGTTTAATATTGTAATCCACCCTTAGATTAAATCTCAAGCAATTAGCATCTCAATCTTTATCAAAGTAAAATGTTTTTCAAACTAAGTTGAAACAACCGATTGTTTTGTCGAAACAACCGATTGTTTATACTTAGGTGTTTTGAGAAAGTTTGAAAACTGTTTTTAAATAGTGAAATTTGTTAAGTAACAAAACAACTGATTGATTCGAGGAAACAATCGATTGTTTGTTTTGAAACCATAACAGAAAAACTGTTTTCTTTGACTGAGCTTTAAATGCTTTAACTGAATACGCTCCAGTCATTAAATGCTTTGACCAATCTATTTTAAATGCAATTAAGAGTTTGTTAAGATTTGATAACAAACTATATTCTTGAATATATTATGAAAAACTGTTTTTAAGGATTAAGAATCTTGAGACAAAGTTTTTTAACTAAGAGTTTTTCAAAGAGTTCTGAGATTGCTTAAGAGTTGAGAGATTGATCAAAGGTGCTGGAATAGGATTCTACTTGTATTGATTTCAGATATTCATCTGTAACAAGTGTAATCTTTGTAAACTGTTGAACAATTCGTTTGTATGTTTTGTTGAGATTGGTTGTGTGTTCTTGAGGTGTTCAAGATCAACAATCTTAGTGTTGGCCAAGAAGAGCGTGTTTCTTGAGGTTTTCAAGGTCATTCTCTTGGTTGTGGTGTAAGTGATCAAGTGGTGATTGCTTAGTGGTTATCCTCAGGGTTTCTGAGAAGACTGGATGTAGCTCTTATTTGGAGTGAACCAGTATAAACAACTGTGTACAATTTCTCTATCCCTATCTCTTTAAATTCAGTTTTGTCTTTTTAAGACTGGTATAAACAACCGATTGTTTCGCTAAAACAACCGATTGTTTTTCCAGCTTTGTGCTTTTGCTGTTTGTTTTGAAAAAACTGAATCCTTAATCAAGGTTCTTTCAAAGAATTTTCATTCTAAGTTTAAAAGTTTTCAAAAATCCTCCTTAAACAATTCACCCTCCCTCTCATTTAAGGCCATATATTCTAACAATTGGCATCAAGAGCTTGGTTCTTGAAAGTTATTCAAGTTGATCTAAAAAAAAAATTTCTATGGCTGGAAAACTATCTTTTGAGGAGGGTGCTTCAATCTACAAACCACCTTTATTCTGTGGATTGAATTATAAGTTTTGGGAAGCAAGAATGAAAATCTTTATTGAATATATTAATCAAAGAATTTGGGACTCAATTGAGAATGGTCCTTACATTCCAAAATTCAAAAAGGATAATTCTTTTATTACAAAACCTTTGTCCAAATGGACAAATGATGAATGTAAGATGGCTCAGCTTGATAGGTCTGCTCAAAACATTATAGCTTATGCACTAGATACTAATGAATTTTTCAGGATATCAAAGTGCAAAACTGCTAAGGAAATGTGGGAGACACTCAAGGCTGCTCATGAACCAAAGGAAGCAATTACAAATAGTCAAGCAAGAAGGAAGAAAAGGCAAAATAAGAAAAGCCTCAATCTTTGCTTAATGGCCAGAAGGGAGGATGACTCATGTAGTGTAAGTTCATCAAACTCTTCAAACTCTGAAAATTATGGTCAATTGCTTCAAGCCTTTCAAGAAACGCATGAAGAAGCCAACTGATTGGCTCTCTTGAACAATCGGTTGAAAGAAAAGAATAGCTGGCTTGAAAACAGAGTAAAGGCACTGGAAGAGGATTTAGAAAATTCAAAAATGGATTTTGAAAATCTTGAAATCATTTACAAAAACTCCTCTTGCAAGTGTGATACTCTAGTTTGTGAAAATTGTGAAAATCTTGAAAAGAAGGTCCACTATCTTGTTAAAACAGTGGATAAGCTTTCTAAAGGCCAATCTAACTTTGAGAGTGTGCTAGCATTTCAAAATATTGTTTTTGGAAAATCTGGATTGGGTTTTAATCCACAAAACAAGCAAGATAGATTTTCAAAATCATTTTCGAAAATGCCAGAAAAACAATCGATTGGACCATCGAAACAACCGATTGTTACATGCTTCTATTGCATGAAAAGAGGTCATTCTGTGCGATTCTGTAAAATCAAAAAACATGTTGTTCCTAAAGGGCTTATGAAGTGGATTCCCAAGAAAAATAAAGCTTGTATTGATGAGTATAAACCAAATGGACCCACATTCATAAGGGGACCAAACCTATGTACTTGAAAATCTTTTTGTAGGACATCTTGGAGGAAAGAAAGCAACTTTGGTACTTGGACAGTGGATGCTCCAAGCATATGACAGGGGACAAATCAAAGTTCCTGAGAATATCCTTCAAGCAAGAGGGTCATATCACCTATGGAGACAACAACAAAGGAAGAATTCTTGGAAGAGGATCCATAGGAGATGAGAGCATCTTGGTGATCCATGATGTGCTCTTTGTTGAAGGCCTAAAGCATAATCTTCTGAGCATTAGCCAACTATGTGACAAGGGATATCAAGTGATGTTCAAGACAAACACGTGTGAAATCTGTCTGCCCAACACCAAAGAGGTAATGTTGGTAGGTAAGAGAGTTAATAATGTGTATCTTCTAGATATCTCTTCTCCATGTTCAATTGGATGTCTTCTATCCAAGCAAGATGAATCTTGGCTTTGGCATAGAAGAATTGCTCATATTCACATGAATCATTTGAACAAGCTAATATCAAAAGATCTTCTGATTGGGCTGCCAAAACTCAAGTTTGAGAGGGATCACATTTGTGAAGCTTGCCAAAAAGGGAAACAAGTGAAAAGTTCTTTTAAAACCAAAAATATTGTCTCTTCATTAAGACCTCTTGAACTCCTTCACATGGATCTCTTTGGATCCTCTAGAACTATGAGTCTTGGTGGGAATTATTATGCTCTTGTTATTGTTGATGATTTCTCTAGGTACACTTGGACCTTGTTCTTGGAATCAAAGAGTGATGTCTTTGCTGCATTCAAAAAGCTAGCAAGAAGGCTTCATAACACAAAGAACAACAACATAGGTTCCATAAGGAGTGATCATGGAGGAGAATTTCAAAATGAGAAGTTTGTCAAGTTCTGTGAGAAGTTGGGAATTCTACATAATTTCTCTGCTCCAAGAACACCACAACAAAATGGAGTTGTAGAGAGGAAGAACAGATCTCTTGAAGAGCTTGCAAGGACAATGCTTAGTGAGTCATCACTTCCTAAGTATTTTTGGACAGATGCAGTGAGCACCTCTTGTGATGTGATGAATAGGGTGCTTATAAGGCCCATTTTGAAGAAAACTCCATATGAACTCTTCAATGGAAGGAAGCCTAACATCAGTCACCTCAAAGTCTTTGGTTGTAGCTGTTTCGTTCTCAACAATGGAAAGGAAAAGGCCATGAAGCAGCAATGCGCCCGGTACACCATGATCAACGAAGATTTGTACCGGAGAGGTTACTCGACCCCCCTCCTAAAATGCAACACCAACAAACGGGCCGAGTACATTTTGGTCGAGATCCACGAGGGATCTGCGAAAATCACGTCGGGGCGAAGATGATGGCCGCCAAGGTTCTAAGGGCCGGCTACTATTGGCCGACCATACAGGGCGATTGTGCCGAATACGTGAAGAAATGCGCCAAGTGCCAAGAGTTTGGCCCCCTCCACCATACAAGACCGGAAGAGTTACACAGCATCATCTCCCCATGGTCGTTCGCCATTTGGGGGATGGACATTATCGGTCCTTTCTCCCCGGGGAAAGGGCAGACCAAGTTCCTCCTGGTGGGAGTCGACTACTTCACCAAATGGATCGAGGTCGAACCCCTTGCTTCCATCTCGGCAAAAAATGTGCAAAACTTCGTATGGAGGAGCATTGTTTGCCGATTCGGCGTCCCGCACACGATAATAACAGACAACGACCGACACTTCATTGACCGAGGCCTACAGTCCTTCTACAACGACCTGGGCATCAAGTCCATCACGAACTCGGTAGAACACCCTCAAACCAATGGACAGGCCGAGGCCGCTAACAAGGTCATACTCAACGAGCTGAAAAAACGGTTGGATAAGGCAAAAGGTCGTTGGACCGAGGAGCTGATCGAGGTACTCTGGGCGTAAAGGTGTACCCCCCAGACTACCACGCAGGAGACATCCTACAGCTTGACATACGGGACCGAGGCCATGATCCCGGTGGAGGTGGCCGAGCCCACTATACGACGACAGATGTTCAACCTCAACCTAAACGAGGAAAGCGTAGCGGTCAACTTGGTAAGTGAGTTTCGTGACAAAAGCAGAATACGGGAGGTCGCCTGCAAAATCTGGGCGTCCAGACGGTACAACACAAAGGTCCGGTCGAGGAGTTTTCAGAAGGGCGACCTCGTCTGGAGAATTCGTAGCGGCGCCACAAAAAATGAAGGGAAATTCTCATCCAACTGGGAGGGGCCTTTCCGAGTCCGAGAAGTCGCACAGGGGGGAGCTTATCATTTAGAATGGCTTTCAGGCAAAATTGTACTGAGGATGTGGAATGTCACGCACCTCAAATTCTACTACAGCTAAAATCAATAAAGTCACGCACTCTTTCCTCACCCGACCAGGGAGGTTTTAACGAGGTGTTTTCATCAAAATACTGACAAAGTTCTTCTACAACTTCTCGGCTCGGCATCCCCTGCCGAGACCGACCACCCAAACTTGCTCAATTAACATCACAAGTATTGGTCGATCGCCAAACCAAACTTGCTCGATTAACATCGCAAGTATTGGCCGATCGCCAAACCAAACTTGCTCGACTAACATCGCAAGTATTGGCCGACCGCCCACCAAACTTGCTCGACTAACATCGCAAGTATTGGTGGTGGCCGAGCCCACCATACGACGACAGATGTTCGACCTCAACCTAAACGAGGAAAGCGTAGCGGTCAACTTGGTAAGTGAGTTTCGTGACAAAAGCAGAATCCGGGAGGCCGCCTGCAAAATCCGGGCGTCTAGACGGTACAACACAAAGGTCCGGCCGAGGAGTTTTCAGAAGGGCAACCTCGTCTGGAGAATTCATAGCAACGCCACAAAAAATGAAGGGAAATTCTCATCCAACTGGGAGGGGCCTTTCCGAGTCCGAGAAGTAGCACAGGGGGGAACTTATCATTTAGAATGGCTTTCAGGAAAAATTGTACCGAGGATGTGGAATGTCACGCACCTCAAATTCTACAACAGCTAAAATCAATAAAGTCACGCACTCTTTCCTCACCCGACCAGGGAGGTTTTAACGAGGTGTTTTCATCAACATAATGACAAAGTTCTTTTACAACTTCTCGGCTCGGCATCCCCTGCCGAGACCGACCACCCAAACTTGCTGATTAACATCGCAAGTATTGGCCGATCGCCAAACCAAACTTGCTCGACTAACATCGCAAGTATTGGTGGTGGCCGAGCCCACCATACGACGACAGATGTTCGACCTCAACCTAAACGAGGAAAGCGTAGCGGTCAACTTGGTAAGTGAGTTTCGTGACAAAAGCAGAATTCGGGAGGCCGCCAGCAAAATCCGGGCGTCCAGATGGTACAACACAAAGGTCCGGCCGAGGAGTTTTCAGAAGGGTGACCTCGTCTGGAGAATTCGTAGCGACGCCACAAAAAATGAAGGGAAATTCTCATCCAACTGGGAGGGGCCTTTCAGAGTCCGAGAAGTCGCATAGGGGGGAGCTTATCATTTAGAATGGCTTTCAGGCAAAATTGTACCGAGGATGTGGAATGTCACGCACCTCAAATTCTACTACAGCTAAAATCAATAAAGTCACGCACTCTTTCCTCACCCGACCAGGGAGGTTTTAACGAGGTGTTTTCATCAAAATACTGACAAAGTTCTTCTACAACTTCTCGGCTCGGCATCCCCTGCCGAGACCGACCACCCAAACTTGCTCGATTAACATCGCAAGTATTGGCCGATCGCCAAACCAAACTTACTCGACTAACATCGCAAGTATTGGCAGACCGCCCCCCAAACTTGCTCGACTAACATCGCATGTATTGGTCGACCGCCCACCAAACTTGCTCGACTAACATCGCAAGTATTGGCCGACCGCCCACCAAACTTGCTCGACTAACATCGCAAGTATTGGTCGACCGCCCACCAAACTTGATCGACTAACATCGCAAGTATTGGTCGACTGCCCACTAAACCGACAACCAAGCTTGCTCGATTTAACAATCGCAAATTATGGCCGAACGCCCAAATTATATTTGCTCGATTTAACAATCGCAAATTACGGCCGAACGCCCATGTTTTACTTATTGGATTAACATCACAATACTAACGGTCGAACGTCCATGTTTTACTTATTCGATTAACATCACAATACTAACGGCCGATCGCCCATGTTTAATCAATTTACTTGTTCAAGTCAACGATCGCAATTTACGGCCGATCGCCCATGTTTTACGTGTTCGATTAACATCACAACAATAATGGTTGATTGCCCGATTTAACTAGGCACCGACTCGGTAACTTGTAAAATTGTACAGAACCATGTGAAAAAGAGGACGATATATATTAAAACATTGAAAGGGGCGATACATAAAAAATGCAAAGTAAAAAGGCCACGCCCCGGCCTCGGAGGATGTCAAAAGAAGGAAAAGGCCACAACCCGGCCAAAGGTAAACCTAATCCTGAATTTCAACGCATTCACCCTCCTCGGCCTCGGCCTCTCTACCCTGAACCTCGGCCTCCCCCCCTGGGTCCCGGTCGGTTCAGCCTCTTGAGCAGTTAAGGCCGCCACTTCAGCACTCGCCATTAGCCGACCCTGGTAGACCTCACATTAAAGGTCAAACTCACCAGTGGGCGGCGACCCGCCATATAGCACATGCGCTTGACGCACAACTCGTTCAAAACATTGCTTCAGCAGTTCCTCGGCCTCATCATAGTTCTCGTCGAGCTCAGCCTTGACTTGGACCTTGGCAGCTTGGAGGGCGGCCATCTCAGCGACCGAGGCAGCGAGCTTCTCACCCCTCTCCTCGACCAACTTCTTCAGATGAGCGATCTCAGCAACCGCCCCCTCTTTTCGGCCTCAAGTTGACGTCTCGCCTCGACAACTTCATTTTGTGCCAACTCTCTCGGTCGACTCCTTGGCAATCTCGGTTGTTAAGTCGGCATTAGCAGCCAAAGACTGCTTCAAGGACTGGGTGGCCTCCGAGAGTTGATGCTCCAAATGGGACACGGTCTCCACGTGTCGGTCTCGCCCTTGGAGACCGTGCTGAACGAGCACGACCGAGCGGCACATGAGCTCAAAGCCGCTCCTCAGGAGATCCGAGGGAGAGACGTCCCGGAAAGACTCCCGAGTCTCTTCAAGGAGCGGCACGCGAACTCTTCGCGTGAATTGGTAGCTACTCCCCAAGAGGTCAAAGGGAGTGAGCGTTGGCCTCGCCACGGCATCAGAGGAGCTCGGGCGAGATCTGGGAGAGGGCGGCACCACCTCAGTCCCCTTCGACGCGGAGGAGGGGGTGTCGACATTGAGCCGAGCGAGCGGGTAGTAGTGGCAATGTTGCTACACTCCATCGGCCGTTTCTTGGACTTTTGGGAAGGGTCGGCCGACCTCTTGGACTTGGACGCCACCTCATCAGCCGGCGGCATCACCTCCAAGCTGCGGCGACCCTTGCGCTCAACTACCTTCTAACGATGTTTGTCGAGCACGTCAACAGCACTCGGTCGCTCGTTCACCATGGTTTCTGCAAGAATAAACAAATTAAAACAAGTTAGAAAAAATCGACCGACCGACCGACTAAATACAAAGTAAAAAACCCATACCCCGGACGGATGCCCAGTGCCCAGGCTTAGCATAGGCCCCGATCAGCATCCGGCATGGAAGCCTCTTCGGGAGGGCATCAAAGAGTGAAAAAACTTCCAGCTTATCGGCACCCTCTGTCGGCCTCGGCCATTCTTTGAAGCCATAAGGCTTGCGAGTCCAGTAGAGAGGGAACCTCGACCCACCAGACTCGTCAAAAAAAATGGTCGTCGCATCCGGCCGAATGATGACCTTGACGAACTGTTCCTTAAACCTCTTATAGGAACCGACAAAAAGGTCGAACAACACGCTACCCGACCAACGAATGCCATGAAGCCTTTTTAGCGGGGTAAAAGGCATAGTAAGAAAGAAAACAAGAGGGGGAAGGATGAAGACGCATCACATCACACAACAGGCGGAAGGCCTGAAGGGACGTCCAGGTGTTCGGGTGAACCTGGGTGGGAGCCACGTTGAGCGCCCGAAGGACGCCCATCGTAAACGTGTCGAAAGGCAAAGACACGTGAAGGTCAGAAAAGAAGCAAGTGTACATATAAAAGAAAGGGGGACCGGCATCCGGTCGCCCCATGCACACCTTTTTGGTTGGCCCGCAAGGCACAACATCGAAGTAGTGAGAGTGGCCGCCCGACTTTAAGGCCGGGTGCTTAAGAAAGAACTCAGCCACGCAATCCTCAGTGCTATAGCTGGATGATTTCTCAATCACATTGGAGTCTACCCAACTAAAGTCCATAAGGGGAATGGCCGAGGGAGGAGAGTCTGACCGGTCAGTCGTAACCGCCGGGTCATCCTCTCTCATAACTTCTACCTGGGTCGACCCCTCGGCCAACCCAACCGACTGGGAGTCGGGGGCAGAATAAGAAGAAGAAGAGGAAGAAGACTGTCCGATAGGAGAAATCGGACGACCGAGAGGGCACAAAGGGTGGGCGGAAGGAGAGGACGTTCGACCGAATGAAGAGGACGTAGGCCGAGACCGGCTCAACATAACTAACCTTTTTCTGGGAAAGGAAGTGTAGGCGAGAGGTCACTCGGCTATCAGAGCTAAGGGCGAGAGATCACTCGGCTATTAGTTCGCTCAAACAAAGAAAATGCAAGGGTTCGACACTGTGGTGGACCCCTATTTATAGGGCCCATGGGCCTCGGAATTCGAAACGTCAAACCAATCTCAACTGTTAGATCTCTTAGATCTAACGGTCCACGAGCTTTCCCGCCCAAAAAACCCCTCATCAATGCACATCACATCGCGCCGTCTGAGGTCGTATCACGCCGCCTAGTCACGTCACACCTCGAGAAATGAAACGACCGCACGTTCAAGGGAGGCCGACCGACACCCATCATCAAAAACTCATCGGACACATCCAAAATATCTGCCGTCGAGCCTGGGGGGCAAGTGTACCGGTATGGGCGAGGCCGACCCATGGTCTCCCTGCCCGAGACCAGGTCAACCTGACCAAAACCAAAGTAAAGTCGGCCGAGACCTGAGAGACTTGGCCGAGATGACAAGACCGACGACCTACCTGGCCGAGACCTTAGAAGGCCTAGCTGAGACGGCCAAGACCATAAGAACTTGGCCGAAGGCCGACACACATCAGGTTAACTTGGCCGACGGCCGACCCCTGCCACCTTTAACGCTCAAACCAAGATCAGTAAAGCTAATCCATCATTAAGAATTAGCTAATGCAACCCTAAGCGGTATCCACCTCAATAAACGGGCCCAACAAGGTAGGCCCATTAGAATAATATAAATAACACTCGTCACAAGGAGTAAGGTATGTCATTTATTAATGTTCACCTACCTTAGAGTTGACCACCCGCTTTACTAACTTGAGCGTCGGAGTGCCTTCGCAGGTACCCCCACCATCCGGTGTTCACCCAAGGCCGAGTGCCGAAAGAGAAGCAGGAGGACGACAAGAATCTCAACTCACCACCCAGTCACTTGACCGACCGAAGGAAGGAGAAGAAGACTTTAATAGTTCTCTAGGTCTCATCTCCCTAGTAGGAACATGTGTAAATTTACACCCCGTCACAATCCAATTCATTTTTCCTAAATATATCTTGTGATAAGACCCACCCGTCGAGCAGGGACGAAAGTCGGCCTTAGTGATCCGACGGTGTCGAGTGGAAGGGTCGTCGCTCAACGGATAAAAGTTACTCTAAGGATAACAGGCTGATCTTCCCCAAAAGCTCACATCGACAGGAAGGTTTGGCACCTCGATGTCGGCTCTTCGCCACCTGGGGATGACTTTCATGTGTTTTGATAATTGTAGAAAATGCTTTCAAAGTATATTGTTTCTTTGCGGAAAAAATTCTTTTCTTTTTTAACCATTTTTTATTTTCAAATGTTTAGAGTTTGGAAAAATGGAACGGGTCAAGGTTGTCTTTGTAAATTAAATATTTATGTTGGGTCACAACGGAGTTCGTGATTTTGGTGACCCACTTATCTAAATGGACAAGGTTCCAAGAATTACTATATATTATAGACATATTCATGCATATAATTTTGTTTATCTATTGAAAATAAATTTTATATATTCATTCATTTGAGATTTATACTTAAATTTTCAAGGTAAAGAAATTATAACTAGATCTCTGATATAATTTTTTTTGCAACTTTTTTAATTGAACCTTCACGGTTAATAAAACAAGTATTAGTTTTCTAGCGAGACATTTCAAAGTGTCGTAAACTAACTTTATTAGACTTAATTATAAAAACTATCGAAAGCCAAAGACTAAAAATATATATGAACAATTTTTATTATAGTTTTATTATTTTAATAACTTTCTGTGAGATAACTCTATTCCATACTTTGTTTGAATTATTCTTCTCCTAGCTAGAATAGGTGGCTTTTAAAAAACAAATCCATTAAGTTGCTTTCCAATTTTAGTCACATTTTTTAAGGATTATTGCTCACGTCATCATTCTAGACCCTTTTCAAGATATATCAAAATATATAATTGAATAAAAAAAGAAGTTGATTAGATGTATTATAATCATCCACTAAACTATAATGTAAAATATTTATGCTCCAATTAAGCCCCCGTTATTTGATTGGTCATAATTGGAATGGTGCCCAAATTTTAATATTAGTTTCTTGATGGCTTTACTAATCATTCATATTTGAACCCTAACTTGTAATTAAAATATATGTTATTTGTTTATCTTGTGGCAAGCACTTCCCCCCTTCTATGCCACCACTAAGCAATTATTTTAGTTAGTCTCACGTTTCTTCTAAATACTAATCCAACAACACATGACATATGTATCCTTAAAAAATGGAAAAGAAAATGAAGTTTGGAAATAAAATGTTCTTCTGAATACAGAATACAAACGAGAATCTTTATCTACACACAAAATAATTCAAACGAGATGTAAGACAAAACCAAGTGGCGTGCATGGTTAAGTATAATTTTATAGTTTATTTCATACTTCTCGATATAATATTAATAGTTCTGGATATTATTGCAGAATAAAGCCATTAAATATATTTGTAGACCAATTATATTACCTAGGCTATGCTTTAGAGATGATCATCGTGAATATTGTTTTTAATTTAATTATATATACATATATATACATGAGGCTAATTGATATATTAACGTAATCTTCTTAATTTTTTCCTAGTTGATAGATTAATGTAACCCTTTTAAATTTTCTTTCTAATTTTAACTTATCATATGCTATAAGTATAGTTATTTTATTATGTTTTTTTAATTATAATTTTTTAGTAACCATCTTTAAAAGTGTGGTATCAAGATGATTGTCGTTAAAAAAACAATAATGATATAAAAAAATTATTATCGAAAAAATGCAAAAAAAATTTAGAATTGATTTTGATTTAGAAATATTTAACTTTTTACGAGAATTATAGCTTAATCATTGTTGAAATTGAAAAAACAAAATTGATATAAATCATCATTAAAAATTTAATAATCATCTAAAAAAGATAAAATTAATTTAATTTGAAATGACAAAATTTCAACTATGATTTTAGGTGAACTATCGTTTAAATTTCTATGAAATCTATTTTCTTTTCTTTTCACTAGTTATTTCTCCTATGTAATTTTAAAGTTCTTTATAATTTGATGTAGCGTCACCATTCATTGTCTTCGTTATGTTATCACTATTGTGCATCTACGAGAAAAATAACGATTATGTTGTTATTTATGTTATTGTCGTTACTATTCTCATGTTGGGTTATCATGTTATCATTATTGTACGTTCGTGGAAAGAATAGAAGAACAATTGTGTCTTTACAAGAAGAAGGAGAACAATTATCTTTGCAAGAAGAAAAAGAAATGAATGTCTTTTACAAGAAGAAGAATAAAAACAATAATGTTGTCATTGCTGCGCCTTCACGAGAAGGAGTATTTTGCTAACTTATCGTTATATCTTCTTTTATTATGTCAACAAAATGACAACAATTCTTCTCATCATCCTCATAGTTATATGTTAATAAAATAATAATAGTTAAAATTTGTAATCATATTATTTAATTTTTAATAAATAACGATTTAATAAATATCATTATAAATTTTTTCTGTTGCTAAAAATATTTTTTTAGTGATTCTTATTGATCAATTATGTTAAAAATTAAAAAAAAAATATTGAATGATAATAATAATATATCACTAATATTAATCATGAAATTTTATGTGATGATAATGTAATAAAAAAATATTTTAATTGTAATACTAAAGAGAACAAAAATGAGGTTTATGATTGTATTAGTAGTCTCACCTAAAAAATAGTATTTAGTATGATGTAACCAAAAAAAATATTCCTATTAGTATGCACAAGTTGAATTGACAACTTCAGTCTTAGTTCGGATTCAACCTATATGGAGAATATGATTCGATAATGCAATCTAGAATAGTTTTTTCTCTCGTGTTTAATAAATAAATAACGTACTCTTCTTGATCACAGTTTTTAATCAATTTAAATATAATAATAGGTTAGAATAAAATATAATGAAGTGCATGTACTTTTAGTTTTCTAACGTTATTAAATATTTAAATAAGCTAATTACTTTGGAGTTTTCTAATACTTGTGTGTACTTTTAAGATTTGGAGAGATATGGAAGACTAATGTTTTAAAATTAGTTTGTTCATCCAATATACTTATCTCTTTTTCTTAATCTTACATTTTTTAGAAATTACATACAAATAACCTTAATCAGTACATGTATATACACATATTATATATATATATGTATAATTACACTCTTTTAAATAAGTAAATATTACTGAAAAGTAACCATAGATAAAATAATCAAATATTATAAAATATATATTTTTAATTTAAACATGTCCTAGATCTAAACTTCGGCAAATTTTGCATGTACTTCCGTGTTTTTTTTTCTTACACTTCATACTTAAAAAATGTTAATTTTTTTTTAAAAAAAATAAATTTTAAATTATGTAACCTATAATGTAGAATTTGCATTTCGGATTATGCGATCTAAAATACAACTTAGCATTTCGAATTACACAATACAAAATACAAATTTGACATTCTGGATTGTAAAATGTGGAATACAAAATTTACATTTTGGATTTTAGGATTGCAAAATTTAGAATACAAAATTTGCATTTTGGATTGCAAAATCTATAATACAAATTTTACATTTTAGATTTGTAAAATTTGGATTACAAATTTTATATTTTGAATTATACAATCCAAAATAAAAAAAAAACTCACAAATATTAACTTTTATATTTTGTAACCTAGAAAGCATCTGGATTTCACATTCCAAATTTTTTTTAAAAAATATAAAAAAATATAAGGATAATTTTGATATTTTGAAAAGTATTGGGTGTAAGAATTTGGCTTAAACTTCAACTTCACCCTGGATTTTAAGCCTAAATTGAAAGACAATTTGTAGCATATCAAATTTGAAGTTGCAGTCAATTTCAGTATGAAACGATGAAAATGCCCATAAATAAAAATGGGAATACAATAATCTCTCCCGGATCTGCCTTTTGAGAATGTATTATTTTCTATTCAGAATTTTCATTTCTGAAATGAAAGATATTTTCGAAAATTTAAAAGTGTGTAGGGTACATGTTCAAAAAGGTTGGGTGTAGGAAGAATTTGCCAAACTAAAAACGCTACAGATCCATTGACATTCACATTTGGGCTAGTAAGTTTTAGCCCAGATTCGATTTGGATTTTATTGTATGAGCTTTGGACTTTGGATGTCATCTGCGCTATTTTGGTAGTCACCGATTATTATTATTATTAGTACTTTGTATTTATTTTTTATTATAATAAAAAATTTAAAATAAATTATTTTTTTATCATAACTATTAAAATAAAATAATATTATTAAATTTTTAAAACTTATATTTATAAGAATATTATAAAATATTTTTTTTTAATTTTATTATAAGTATTTTTTAGTATAAATAGTTAATTAAATTTAAAAAGACAGTCATATATAAAAAAAATTATATTGATAAGGATAAATTTATAACCAATGTATATTAGATGAATCTATTTTATTAATAGTTATAGATTATTATTATTATTAAAAAATTATCTAAAACGGTGATTTAGAAAAAATGAAAAATAAATTCAATCAAACTCACCTTTAGTGTTTCTTTAAGTAGCTAGCATGTAACATTCTGAATAAAATCTACACTCATTTCTACACTCAACTCTCCCTTTCATTTAATCATTTTATCATTCATTTTCCATTTCATTCCGTGACATACAGTTTTATTCATTTATTTTACTTGTTTAAATTTATTAGAAAACAGAAACAAAAAATATTCAATATTTTACTTGTTTAAATTTATTAGAAAAACAGCAACAAAAAATATTCAATATTTTACTTAATTAAGACTGCTAAGTTTTCAAAGCTTGAGTCTTGTTTTAAGAAAATGTTTTCAGAACTTTTTTAAATTTTCTAACATTTATTTATTTTAACATATTTTTTAGTATCTAATAACATTTCTGTTTTATAAAAAACTGTTTCTTTAGAACGGGAAGAAAGAACCAACTGAATAAAAAGATAAAATAATGTATCTGTTTGTTTGTGTTAATTTTTCAATAAATGTATACCTTTTTTAATAAACTTATATATATATATATTTCTCTAATATTTTATACTAAAAATGAGCAGTTTTTAATTAATTTTAATAAGCAAATCATATATACTTTTTAAATAAATATTATTTTAAAAATTACTTATTTCAAAAACGATAATTTTAAGGAAACTCACTCGATATCTCTTAGTTCCTTTTGCTTTTTTTTTTTATTATAAAACGATTGTTTCGAAAACAATTTGTAAAACCTAATTGATTTAGCCTGATAAATTGATTGCTGAGTATTAAGACATTGTTTAGAAAACATTTAAAAAAAAATGAGTAAAAAATCAAATCTAAAACTGATGACTTGATTGAAAAACAAATAAGATTTGATTAAGAATAATTTTAATTATGAAATACGTTATGTTAAATTTAATTTAAATTAATTGATAAAAGTTTTTCCATTTTGAGGGTAATGCCGACACTAGGAAGATTGACATTTGAGTTCACATTCGAAGTCCGAAAAAGTTGAGCATTACAATTGTTGTTTCCTTTGTCGTTTTGGGCACGACAATTTGGTCCTACTTCATATCTCGTTTGTTTGTGGAGATAAAGCCACATGTCATATTCTGGTCCACTCATTTAAGGACATGTGGGGGTTTTAACACATGATATTTATCATTTACTGTTTTTTATTTTAATCCATAATTACTTATTTGCTTATAGGATGTGTCAAATTATAAATCACGAGATACACACGTTTAGTGCCTCATTTCTCTGAGATATCTTATAAGTTGTGTTTGATTGGTAAATGGACGTATGAAGATTTGATTTAGTGGATGTGATGTTAGAGTAAATATATAAGATTTTTAAAAAAAATTTGCAAATAACGTGAATTTTTTTTAAAAGTGTAAGTATAAGATTATAAATTTATTTTTGTCTTTAAAAATATTTAAATAATAAAATATGAATTATTTTATGTTAATTTGAAGTAATTAAAATTTTAAAAATTATTTTTGGTATCCTTGAATAATTATTTTCAGATAAAATATGAATTATTTGACTGAAAATATTCAAATGTAAAATTTTCAATATATGTAAAAATAGTAAATTGTTATTTAAAAATAAATAATTTAAATATTCATAAATTTAAAAAAATATAATTAGAAAATAATTTTGTATTAATATAAATAATAATATTATATTTATAATAATAATATTAATTATAATTATATAATTTATTTATTATAAATAACTATATATTTTGTGTTATATTTAAATTTTATTTATTATTAATTTGTATTATTTTTTATTAATAATATCATTAAATACTCGTGTCAATTAAATTTATATAATAATTAATATTTATATTTAAATAATTTTAATATTGTTTTATTTGTATTATATTATACTATCTATATGGACTATACAGTGAAAAATAAAGTATTGTGCCACATTCATTTAAGAGGGTTTTTGAAAACACTTTACACACTGATCCTTCCTTTTTTCCGTACACATTAGTGATTCCAAAAAGAGAAATATTAGTACACTTCCGTGGACGTAAACAGTATTTCTCTTTTAAGTAAACAGGACCATATAGATATACACATATAAGTAATAATTAAAAAAATATTTCACACCGATGCAATGTATATTTCTTTTATAGTGTTAAATATTTCATAACAGTTTGATTATCAAATTTTGTGATCCAAGATACGTAATTTTTTTTTCTCCCTTTTTTTTTTCTCACATATACTTCTTGTCACACTTCTTTCTAGTCTTCTCTCCTTTCTTAAGTTCTTTCTTATTTTGGATTCTATTTCTCATGCCTTTTAAAATATATTTTATCATATAAAAACTAACAAGCTATATGAAAATTTTAACGAATCAGTTTAATTTGAAATAAGTACATTTTATTTTAATATTTCTTAATGGTAACATCCTAATTTTACTATTATATATATATATATATATATATTTTATACATGCAATATCTAATTAACATATAAATATATATTGTTTTCTCATATTTGTATCTCAAAAATATATCCCTCTTCATAGATATTTAATATATACATCAAAAGTTTAAAAACAAAACAAAACAAAGCATTCAATTTAAATCTATCTAATCCTCATGTTGCTCACTGAGGAGTTCTATTACCTACAACTTCTGCTCCCGTGTAATTTAACACGATCATCACAGATTTAAGAAAACAAACACAAAACAAAGCATGGGGTAAGCTAGCTATTTTTAAGAATTCTAATATAAATTTAACTTTAAAGAACAAACATAATCCATCAAATTCTCATAATTTACACAAATTCATCAAATGTCTATCACAACTATCATCCACATTATTCATGTCAGATCTTTATTGACTCACATACTCAAACACTTGACTCTACTTCTGGAAGACTTGTATATTGAAATTAGGATCCTGAGACCTGCACCTGTCATACTACTCGCTGTGAATCCACACAACCATGCGCATAAACATCTCAATATCTCATCATCTAGTATGACAGGGTAAATTCATATGACTTGAAAGACCAAATTATATTTCAAACCATAAACAAAGCCATATGAACCTCCATCGACTCTCACCAACTAAATAATTTCATCTATTTGATTCCATTATATCAGTAGAGTCAGGATGTCTCATTACGGGCATAACATATCAATATACCCTAACAACAATCTCAATGCGATATTTTCTTTCCTGAAAATACTATGTTTGATCTCACTTTCACAACATTCAATATCTCATGTAACACATCAATACACCATACAATCACAACATATAATTTAAACTTTCTAACAATCCAAATATATCCAAGAAGTTATTTAACAATAGTAATCCAAAATAAACTATGCTAAAATAATAATGATAGTAATATCCATAACAGAGAGCACCAAAAATTTTGGGTCGATCGAAAATATTTTAGGTTGATCTAAATGACACCAGAGAGCACTAGGAATTTTGGGTTGATCGAAAATATTTTAGGTTGATCGAAATGACACCAGAGAGCACCAAAAATTTTGGGTCGATCGAAAATATTTTAGATTGATCTAAATGACATCAGAGAGCACCAGGAGTTTTGGGTTGATCGAAAATATTTTAGGTTGATCGAAATGACACCAAAGAGCACTAGAAATTTTGGGTTGATCGAAAATATTTTAGGTTGATCGAAATGACACCAGAGAGCACCATAAATTTTGGGTTGATCGAAAATATTTTAGGTTGATCGAAATGACACCAGAGAGCACCAGAAATTTTGGGTTGATCGAAAATATTTTAGGTTGATTGAAATGACACCAAAGAGCACCAGAAATTTTAGATTGATCGAAAATATTTTTAGGTTGATCGAAATGACACCAGAGAGCACCAAAATTTTTAGATTGATCGAAAATATTTTTAGGTTGATCGAAATGAAACCAGAGAGCACTAGAAATAACAAAGTCCCTACTATAGCTAAAATTTCTCTAAATCAATATCAAACGACATTATAATTGTATAACATCAACCATATATCAAATTTCACCTTCAAATCTTCTAGCCTAGTGTTCTATTGGAAATTAAGGCTAGCTTCCCTTACCTGAAAATTAGTAGATATTCACCAAGAGCTCCAAAATCACCAAGAACTCAAAGGTAACTTAACCTGTATCACAAAGTCCTGATAAAAAATCTAACTATATCACTAAGACCCTGAGCTAACAGAGATTAACCCTAAAGCTAAAAGGGTCACATGCAAAGTAAGGACAAAAACAACCTGACAAGTTCAAAATTTGACTCAAAGAGAAAAGCAAAAATGAATTTACTCTATCAGATATTCTGATCAGACAGTCTTGTAGTACTCACTGCCAAGAGTCTGATGGTGGATTCTGATCGTCAAACTGATGAGCGAGGAAGTCAGAATCTTAGAAAGAAGGGAGAGAAAAGGAAAAGAACTTTCTAGAGAGATGGTGATTCTTTTTAAAATGAAACTTGAATAATTCCTATTTATATGCCCTTTTCATTTTAGATAAAAAAAATATTTAGGAGTCATTTAAAATATACCACTTCTACTCTAAAGTAATTTTCTAGATCCTTACATTAATATTTTCTTTTTTTTTAAACTTATTTTGTAATATTTGCAAATTTAACTATTTCTATCACTTAAAAAAGTATTTTTCCAATTACAGAAAAATCATTAAATAGAAATCAATTTTAGAGATAAAAAATAATTAATTGTTATATTGACTAAATTAGATAATATTTTAGAGACTAAAAGATTATGGATATCTAAGTTAATTTTTATTATTGATAAATAGTTTCTAAATTGATATCTAATTAGCTACCAAAATTTTAGCTACCAACTTTAAAATATAAATAATTGGTGGTTAAACATTGGTAGTTAATTAGATATCAATTTATAAATTATTTATCAATAATAAAAACTAATTTAGATATCAATAATTTTTAATCTCTAAAATAGTATCTAATTTAGTCAATATAACAACTGATTATTTTTTATTTCTAAAAATGATTTTTCTGATAGTGATGGTTTTTATTTTTTTTAATAATATTTCTCTAGGTCTCTAAGAATTTTGGTATAATTATATAATTTTATAGCTATTGTTTACAATACAATTAACTGCTATGTAAGAGAAAAATACGTTAAATTATAATTCCCTTGTTGATTTGTGTTTGATAATGTGTAGCTTAATCAATTGATTTCGGTACTTCATTGGTTTTTGAACTTGATATTTGGTTAGAAAAGTGAAATTGAGGTGGTTATGAAAGAAAAATTGTATATTGAATGATCACAAATGACTTTTTGAATTTGTTGGAATAGGAGAATTTGGATATGGAAATTTGTTTTTTAATTATATAGAAATTGTTGTTTATGTATATCTCGAGCAATGGGCAAATGTCGGCAAACTTGGGTGCAATATACTATCACTCAAGAAAATGATTCTGATACCATATTACGAAGTGAACTTTAAGCCTAACTCAAATCCATAAAACCGGCTCATGAGGTTGAGGTTTGCACCCACTTATATACAATGAAAGGCTCTAATCTCTAGTCGACGTGGGATCTCCAACAATGTATGTGATTATATTATATGCTGACATTATGTAATGGGATGATAAGTTGACCAACTTGAAATTTATAATATTAAGTAGAGGAATTTACAACTAAAAGAAGATATCCTTGTTTTCATTAATTATCTAAATCATATAGATTAGAATATCACGTAGTGAGAAATTAAGGAAAAATTCTTGTGTAGTTGGAACATATTGGTTATGTATAAGTTTTGATGTTGAGTGGGGAGTTGAAAACGGGAATGAAGTTAGTTTTTGGGAAGATAAATTGGTGGGTAATGAAAACTTGAAGAGTACGTTTTTTAGACTCTTTTCCTTGAGCTGAAATAAAGACGCTAAATTAGAGTCTTGTGGGGAGTGGTTATGGAAGTTGCGAGTGGAAGTTAGTTTGGAGAAGGGATCTGTTCGAATGGGTGAAGAATTTGGAATTTTAGTTTTTACAGGTGGTACAAGGAACAAACCCAATCTTGAATAATGAAGATAGATAGGTTTAGAAGGACGGTAAGAATAGTGGATACTAGGTAAAATCAACCTATAATATTTTAAGAGGTTCTTTTGAGGAGGACAGTTCATCTTATTTTGATTTCTTGTGGAAGACTAAAGCATTTCCCTCAGCTCAATTCACTCCCTGGAGGGTGCTGGTTAACTCAATTACTACTAAGGGCAACTTGGAAAGACGAGGGATCGTAGTTGTTAGTAACTTATGTTGTTTTTGCAAGGTGAAAGTGGAGAGAAGACATTTGTTTTTTTAATGTAGAATTGTTTGGCTAGTTTGGAATCAGTGCTACGCTTGGTTAGGGTTGGCGTCAGTGGACCATCATGATTTTGTTTCACACCTCTTGCATTGTAAAATTTTTAATATTCTTGTTCTCAACGTTGTTAGGGGATGTGTTTGGATTGCAGTTGTTGGTGAAATTTGGAAACATAGGAACAAACACATATTTAAAGGCTGAGTGATTAATTATTCTGAAATTTTCACCTTGTTTCGACTAAAGGTATAGTCTTGGGTTACATCTAAAATTGTATTTGCTTGTTTTTCTTATTTTGATTGGTGTCTTCATCCTCTGACTTGTATATTTTTTTATCAAGAGATTTTGAACCTCAAGACCTTTTGTTTGAGTAGGATGGGATTGAGATGTTAGTTTCTTTTTTTAGGGGTCTTTAGGTTGTTTTGGTGACTTGTTTTCCGTTGATTTAGTAGGAAGTTTTTGGCAAACTATTAGGGGAGATGTGACATTTGTTTTGTTTTGTATAAGGGTTAGATCACCCCTAAAATTGTTCGTATTTACTTATTCTTTCTTGCTAATAAAAAAATTGATGTTGTCTTGACCTATAAAGTTGAGATTCAATTAAAAATAATTATCTTAAAGTAAGTCCAATGTTAGTCTTTAGTGGAACATACTTAATACTAGTATTGATGGAGGAGGGCCAAGCACATCCCACCATGAAAGCCAAGACCCAAAGCTAGACCATGATGAGCGTCTAGACTCAAGGAAGGAGCGTCTAGGACGTGAAGAGGGGAGGCTACACATGGAGCGTCTAGGGGGAGGCCTAGACCGTCTAGGCCCAATTACAAGATCAATGACTAAGCACATTCACGCCCAATTGAATGAAGCCACGGATGGAAGAGAGAAAGCCTTGTACATGTTACATGGAGGCCCATTAGGGGTGCTTAGTAATTAGAGTAGTGTAGAAAGCATAATTGAGTGAACATTCTAGAATCTCTTTTGCTTTGGCCGGTCATGAGCACATGGCACATGTGCTTGGTGATTTGCATTTCATTTGGCTTTCATTTCATTAGATAGTAGCTTAGTTTATACGACCATTTAGCTTATAAATAGGAAGGCCTACTGATGTGATTCCAATAGCCACATAGAACAAGATTCTTGACATTCTTAGGAATCACCTTGAGCTGGAAAATATAGAGGCACTTTTCTTAGAGTTGGATCATTGTTCTAGGACAAGAACTCACCAATAACTAGTACCAAATCCCAAACTCATTTGGATGAACCAAATATTGTCAAATTGAATCAACAAAGAGAATGAAAGCTGGAATGACCGAACAGAATTAAACAACTAAACATATGAACCGAACAGAATTAAAAACAAAAACAGAACATAGTGCTGGAAAATAGAAAAACCGAAACTGAAAAACTCAAGAACACAAAACAACATGAACAATTGAAGAAGAAGAAAGGAAGGAGAAGAGAATGCTCATGAAGATGGAAGGAGGATGGATGATCTCGCCACTAGAAGTGTGGAATGCTCCTAGATGAGAGTGATGCCGCCACTTGAGGACTCCATTGATCCATCAAGATAAGACTAGAGAAGAAGGCTCCAAAAGCTCTCCAAAGGTCACTCAAAATTTGAGTAGAGTTTTCTTAGATTAATTCCAATCTCAAATTTACAAAGAGAGCACCTCTATATATAGCCTAAGGTGCTGAAAAACTAAGCTAAAACATTTTAAAATTCCCTCCTAAACTATTCTAGAAACCGGCGCCTAAAACAAACATCCTATGGCACCTCCTATTCTACTCCTACACCTCTCTACTAATACACCCCCCTAAAGCTCCTAATTAAAACCTACAAGATGCTAAAACAAAAGAGGTTTCTAATGTTTTCCTCTAAGCACCTTCAACTAAAGAAATTACAAAAAGAGAAAATAAATGTCCTTTAGCTCCCAAAGCTTTGAACATGTTTCTTGTAATCCTTTGAGGTGGACTTTGACCTCCATGGGCGTCCTCCATTTGTGCCTCCACCTCTTCTTGAGCTTGATGATTGGCCTCCATGTCCTCTTGAGCTTGATCTCCATCATACTCCCCGAGTTGGAGAGAATTCGACCACGAATTCTGGAGACCTACAGAAAAGGGAGTTAGATCGCTGACATTAAAAGTATGACTACCTAAGAAAGTATCAGGCATATCTAACTCATAAGCATTGTCATTAATCCTCTTGAGGACTTGGAAAGGTCCATGCCCTCGAGGCATTAGTTTGGACTTCCTTTGAGTAGGAAAACGATCCTTTCTCAAGTGAAGCCAAACCCAATCGCCCTCATCAAACAACAATGCTTTTCTCCTTTTATTGGCAAGTTCAGCATACTTGCCAACCTTCTTCTCAATTCTCTTCTTGATGTCTTTATGCAAAGTTTTCACAAAAGAAGCCTTTTCATCTCCATCTTTGCACAAGACATCTTCAAGAAGGGGAATAAGAAGAAGATCAAGAGGTGTTAGGGGATTAAACCCATAGACCACCTCAAAAGGAGAATGGGAGGTGGTAGAATTTACTACTCGGTTATATGCAAACTCAACATTTACAAAGAGAGCACCTCTATATATAGCCTAAGGTGCTGAAAAACTAAGCTAAAACATTTTAAAATTCCCTCCTAAACTATTCTAGAAACCGGCGCCTAAAACAAACATCCTATGGCACCTCCTATTCTACTCCTACACCTCTATACTAATACACCCCCCTAAAGCTCCTAATTAAAACCTACAAGATGCTAAAACAAAAGAGGTTTCTAATGTTTTCCTCTAAGCACCTTCAACTAAAGAAATTACAAAAAGAGAAAATAAATGTCCTCTAGCTCCCAAAGCTTTGAACATGCTTCTTGTAATCCTTTGAGGTGGACTTTGACCTCCATGGGTGACCTCCATTTGTGCCTCCACCTCTTCTTGAGCTTGATGATTGGCCTCCATGTCCTCTTGAGCTTGATCTCCATCACCTACACCTTGTATTTTCAAGTTTATTGTGAGTAAAGTTATGCTGTCATTTTGTGCCAAGCTTTGCTTCTTCTCCTTAGAACTCTAGGCTCTAAACTTCACATCCCTCACCTTTCCTTGGGCTGGCCGAACCTCCCTATGTTCATACCTATCATGCACCTTCAAGATCAACATCACTCTTAGGAGGATCTTGCACACACACCTCCATAGCTTCCGCACCATTTTCTTACATGATTCAAGAAGACCTTCATGAAATTTGCCATCATTTGGTATCATGAGCTTGGGTTCTTCAAGATGAGTTGCTTTTGGTCTTTTTATTTCTAGTTCTTCTTTATTTCATGTTGTTCATCTTATTTCCATAATTGTCTTGCTGTTTTTTGTATTTTAATTTGTTTCGGTGTGCTTTTTGGAAGATCCAACCGAAGCACTTTTGTTCAATTGATCTTAAACAATTTCTTGTGCAATTTGTGATAAGATTCCATACACCTTTGAGTTGCTTTTTTCTTTTAGGCTTTTGAGTCTTTATTGCTTTTAATTTGGTTCATATTATGCTTTCTTGTCTTTAATTTCTGAATCCATATATGTTTTGTCAAGTCATGTTCATCCACAATGTCAACAATTCTTAGTAGTCCTTTATTTGGCTTGATTGTTTCTTGATTTTGGGTATCTTTAATTGCTTTGAATCTGTTGTTCTTTGATCTTTTGGTGCCTTTTTAATTTTAGTTTGAGTTCCTATTTGTGTTTAGATCCTACACAAATTCTATTTGTTTAAATTTTGGTATCTTGTTGTTTTTGTTTCTAGTTTCCAGAATCCCCTGTTTCACATTTTCTGTGCTGGCTGTTTTGTTCCAAAAAAATATTTTCACTCATAGGAAAATTTTGATTCTCTGAAATATGCAAGTTTGAAGTGTTATAGAAAGGACAAAAAAAGAATTAGTCCAAAAGAATCAACAGAAAAAAAATGATAAATCTTTTAAAATCAGTGTGCAAATCTGAGGCGCTACAGCTGGCGTAACTGAACAACAAAATTGCAAAATTTATTAAAAAAAATTGGTGCATGCTTTTTGAGTGATTCCAAAGCCAAATTTTAGCCAAGATCTTGAATATCTTGCATATCAAATTTCAGAATCATATCTTAAAAACACAGCTCAGCATAAATTGGGGAAAAACACGTTTCTGGCCCACAACATTTTCCAGTGGTGCTGTTTTTTTTATTTGGTCATCTAATTCTAGTGTCATTCTTAGGATTCTTTTGTGTGCCTACCTTTATTTTGGTACCTTTTATTTGCTTGCTTAATATTTCTTGGACCTCTTTCTAGTTGTCATAATCTAACTCCTTTTGGTGGTACTGTTTTATTCAAATTAAATTGTTTCTTGCTTTTGTTCTTTGACCTCTAATTTGGTGCTGAAATTTATTTCTCCTTTGGTGCTTAATTGAATGGAAACTTGACTTGGGTAAGGTCTAGTCTTTTGATAGGTGCTAGAATTGGAGAATTAAAACCTTCAATCTAAGGGGAAACAAAGCCAAGGCCGAAACAAGCTTTCTTGAAAAACACTACAAACACTTGGAGGGCCAACAAGCAAAGACAACAAGGAAGTGCAATTAGCAAAAAGAGGATCAACAAAGGGAGTTTTCTTAATTTCCTTGCAACTTAATTTGTGTTAATTACCTCTTAATTACGATTTAGACGGTGAGTGTGTCTTCAAGGGCTCAAAGTGTCCAAGAAGCCTCATCTAGGGCCGACTAGTATAGAATTCTTAATTAGCAATTGTTAATTGTTTGTAATTGCCTTTTCTTTTGCTTAGTAGTAACGCTTTGCATGCTTATTTTGTTAAGTTTGTGATAAACCGTCTAGCTTTGTTGATTAGTTAGCCTACATTGTTTTCTTGCATTAAAAAAAAAAGTTTTGATTTCTCAACTTAATTATGTTCTAAGTAGTTTACTAAGAGGAAGTTTTGTGTGAAAACATTGAGGGATAGTTTTTGGCTAAGGCAAAGGCTTGGTACTTAAGTAGTCCTTTGTGACTCACCTCCCTTACCTGGAAAACTACCTTCTTTGACTTTCCTAAATTTCCTCAAGGTAAAACACTTATATACACAAAAACTTTAGCCATGTCTTCTCCTCCTCACTCTCCAAAGTCTAAAGTCTATTGAAAGTGAAGTCAAATCTATAAAATCTCTTTTAAAAGAAGTTTCACAAGCTGTAGAAATGATTTCCTTTAGACAATTGGAGAATGAGAATAAAATCAATGAATTGGCTAAAGCCCAAGAGGAGAAATCCCAAAAATCACAAAAATCAAAGAAAACTCATACTCATGCATCTAGGAGTAATGAGTCTCTAGGGGAGGGAAGCCTTAGAATTAATGACTACTACCAACCACCCCCTAGAAGGAATAGGCAAAGGGAGCAAGAGGTGCCAAGGGAAACTAGAGTAGATCTACCTCATTTTCATGGTAAGGAAAATGTAGAAATCTATCTAGATTGGGAGATGAAGGTAGAACAACTCTTTGCTTGCCATAGGGTAAGTGAGGAACGTAAAGTACCCTTAGCCGCCCTTAGCTTCCAAGGGAACGCCATGTATTGGTGGACCTCTCTCGAAAGAGAAAGGCGTCTTCATAGGGAACCTCCCATTACATATTGGAATGACCTTAGGGGAGCCCTAAGACGCCGACATATACCTTCCTACTACCATAGGGAGTTGATGGACAAGCTCCAAAGACTCCAACAAAAAAACATGAGTGTGGAAGAGTATAGACAAAAAATGGAGCTGTACATGATGAGAGCATCCATTAGAGAAGAGGAGGATACCACAATAGCTAGGTTCCTTAGTGGCCTATCTCTTGAGATAAGAGATAGAGTGGAGCTCTTACCTTACCAAGACTTGAATGACTTGGTTCAACTTTGCATTAAAGTTGAACAACAAATCTTACGCAAAACGTCAAGTCAAAAGGTGAGCCCTTACTCTAACTTTTATCCCAAGAAAGAGTTTAGAAGGGAGGGTAGTACATCCAAAGAAAAACCAAAAGAACCTACCAAACCTTTTACCAAAGAAACCTCCACCCCACCCATCCGAGCTAGAGATGTTAAGTGTTTCAAGTGCTATGGTAGAGGGCATGTGCAAGCACAATGTCCAAACCAAAGGACTTTGTTTCTTAAGGGTGTAGATGAATACACTAGTGGCGAGGATGAGCCTAGTGAGAGAGAGGAGGGGGAAAAGATGAGAGGGTAGCTCCACTAGAGGGAGAATTGCTTATGATTAGGAGAACCCTCAACAATCACCCTAGCACATCCATTGAAACACAAAGAGAGAACATATTTCATACAAGATGCAATGTTTTAGAAAACATATGCTCTCTCATTGTGGATAGTGAGTGGATCTAGTTGCAATTGTTGTAGTGTTAGGATGGTGGAGAAGCTTAAGCTACAAGTAGTTCCTCACCCAAAACCTTATAAACTTCAATGGCTTAATGAAAATGGGGAACTACATGTAGACAAGCAAGTGGAAATCAAGTTTTCCATAGGGAACTACAAAGATAAGGTTTTATGTGATGTAGTACCTATGGAAGCTTGTCATATCTTATTAGGGAGACCATGGCAATTTGATAAGAAAACCTTGCATGATGGTCTCACTAACGAGATTTTCTTTATCCACAAGTATAAAAAGTTTGTACTTAGTCCTTTACCACATTCTCAAGTGGTAAAAGACCAAATACAAATGAAGCAAAAGAGGGATGAGGAAAAAAAAAAAAAGAGCGCTAGAAAAAGAGAAAATCCTTAGGGATAGGAAGGCGTGGGAGAAGAGTGTTCCTTCCCACAAGGTTGGTCAACAAGAAAAGCCTCTTGAAAACGTTTTTGAAAATTTGCTTCTTGTTGAACAACCAAGCCTTATCTTTTGTAAAGGAGCACTTACATGCACTGCCACTAGTAGTGAACTTATGAATTTACCTCCTCAAATAAAAAACCTTTTAAGTGAATTTGAAGATCTATTCTCTAATGAGGGTCCCATTGGGCTTCCTCCCCTTAAAGGTATAGAACATCAAATTGACTTCATTCCGGGGACAAGCCTACCAAATGGGCCTGCTTATAGAACCAACCCCGAGGAAACAAAGGAGATAGAATCACAAGTTCAAGACTTGTTGGAGAAGGGTTGGGTTCAAAAGAGCCTAAGCCCTTGTGTTGTACCTGTCTTGTTGGTGCCCAAAAAGGATGGAAAATGGCGCATGTGTTGTGATTATCGAGCAATCAACAACATCACCATCAAGTATAGGCATCAAATCCCAAGGCTTGACGATATGCTTGATGAATTGCATGGGTCAACTCTATTCTCCAAAATTGACCTTAAAAGTGGATATCACCAAATTTGAATCAAGGAGGGTGATGAGTGGAAAACCGCTTTTAAGACCAAATTTGGATTATATGAGTGGTTGGTGATGCCCTTTGGGCTTACTAATGCCCCAAGTACATTCATGAGGCTTATAAATCACACCTTGAGGGATTGTATAGGTAAATATGTAGTAGTTTATTTTGATGATATCTTAGTATATAGTAAAACCCTAGAAGACCATCTAAGTCACCTTAGGGAAGTTCTTCTAGTGCTTAGGAAAAATAGTCTTTTTGCAAATAGGGATAAGTGTACCTTTTGTGTAGATAGTGTAGTTTTCTTAGGCTTCATAGTAAACAAAAAGGGGGTGCATGTAGATCCCGAGAAAATCAAAGCCATCCGCGAGTGGCCCACTCCACAAAATGTAAGTAATGTAAGAAGTTTTCATGGGTTAGCTAGCTTCTATAGAAGGTTTGTGCCTAATTTTTCTAGTCTAGCTTCTCCTTTGAATGAACTTGTTAAAAAAGATGTTGCATTTTGTTGGAATGAAAAGCATGAGCAAGCCTTCCAAAGGCTAAAAGCTCAACTCACCAATGCACCAATTCTATCTCTCCCAAATTTTTCCAAAACTTTTGAGATAGAGTGTGATGCATCGGGGGTAGGCATAGGTGCGGTTTTGTTGCAAGGTGGACACCCCATTGCTTATTTTAGTGAAAAACTCCATGGTGCCACCCTCAACTACCCCACCTATGACAAAGAGCTCTATGCTCTTGTGCGAGCCCTAAAGACTTGGGAACACTACCTTGTGTCCAAAGAATTTGTCATCCATAGTGATCACGAGTCTTTAAAATATTTAAAGGGCCAACACAAGCTCAACAAGAGACATGCTAAATGGATGGAGTTTCTTGAACAATTTCCTTATGTAATCAAATACAAGAAAGGAAGCACCAATATAGTGGTCGATGCTCTTTCAAGACGGCATACACTCTTTTCAAAATTGGGTGCCCAAATTCTTGGATTTGACCACATAAGAGAGCTTTACCAAGAAGATCAAGAACTCTCATCCATCTATGCCCAATGTCTACATAGAGCGCAAGGAGGTTACTATGTGTTCGAGGGATATCTTTTTAAAGAGGGAAAACTTTGCATTCCCCAAGGAACACATAGGAAACTCCTTGTCAAAGAATCACATGAGGGGGGACTCATGGGCCATTTTGGAGTTGATAAGACTCTAGACCTTTTAAAAGCAAAATTTTGTTGGCCACACATGAGGAAAGATGTCCAAAGATATTGTTCTAGATGCATCTCATGTTTAAAAGCAAAGTCTAGAACAATGCCTCATGGACTCTACACCCCTTTGCCGATTGCAAATGCTCCTTGGGAAGACATTATCATGGATTTTATTTTAGGACTTCCTAGGACTGCAAGAGGCCATGACTCTATCTTTGTGGTAGTGGACCGTTTTAGCAAAATGTCCCATTTTATTCCATGCCACAAGGTAGATGATGCTCAAAATATTTCTATACTCTTCTTTAGAGAAGTGGTGAGACTTCATGGTCTCCCTAGGAGTATAGTATCCGATAGAGATCCCAAGTTTATCAGCCACTTGGAACAAGACTTTATGTTCAATATTTTGCATCTTGGATCCAAATGAACTTGGGTATACATGTTGATCCTAAATGTGTTTTAAATGAATTAGATAAAGTATGTTAATTTTAGTGATATATTTGTATTATGATTTGTTGGTTATTAATTCTGATTTTATTATTATTAATTTTGATTTTATTACTCTTAAACTATTTTACCGTTATTATTGCATTAATGGTCAATTTACAGGTCTGTTAATATTCCTATTTTATAGCTTCCAGTATTTGTAATTTTATTATATATATTATTGAAGTAAATCAATATGAATCAGTTCAACAATTTTTCAATTTTGTGCAATTACGTTCAATTAGTTTCTACAACCTTTTGCTTTCTATTATTTCCTTCAATTAGTTCCTACAACTAGTATCAAGAGCCAGTCTGTTATCTGAACTCTACCCAATTATCAGTCCCTATCTTTGACGGAAAAAATTACAATCGATGGTGTGTGCAGATGAGGGTTTTGTTTGATTATCATGAGTTATGGGATGTCATTGAGAGTGGAGTGTCTAGATTAGCTGATAATGCAACTGAGGCGCAAGGAGTAACACATCGTGACAAGAAGAAGAAGGACAAGAAGACTCTGTATCACATATATCAAGGGATGAATGACGAGACGTTTGAACAGATAGAAAAAGCAACCAATTATAAAGGTGATGACAAGGTCAAGAGGGTGCGTCTTCAAACCCTAAGACACCAATATGAACTGTTGTAAATGGAAACCACAAAGACTATTGATGTTTATATAAATAAAGTTATTGCCTTGACAAATCAGATGAAGACCAATGGTGAAACACATTCGGAGAAGGCAAAGGTGGAGAAGATTTTAAGGTCTTTAACTCCCAGATTTGAACATGTTGTTGCCGCAATTGAAGAGGCCAATGACATTTCAAAAATGACAGCAAGGTTATTGTCTGGTTCCCTACGAGCGCATGAGCAGCGAATGAATGACAATAATATTGAAAAACCAATTTTACAAGTTTTACTAGCACAAGCCTCAATTGGTAGCTCCTATCATAAACACGGTAGTTCACGAGGCAAAGGATGAGGACGTGGTGGTAGTTATTCCAACAAAGGTCGTGGTGGCCAGAATCATGGAGGCGCTGAGCAAAACAACACTGGTTCCAATCACATTCCAAGTTCAAATAACTCTTGGCACGGAGAACGTGGTCACGGAGGACAAGAAGGCATTTATAATAAATCAATTGTGGAGTGTTATAACTGCCATAAACGCGACCATTATGCAAATGAGTGCAAATCAAAAGGTGATAATCATGCTGCCAATTGTGCTCAAGAAGATAGTAATCACGAACAAGATGAAGAGGATCATGCAGTACTAATGACACCCACATCAAATGAAATTCCAAACAATCAGACTTGGTATTTGGATACAGGTTGCACAAATCATATGTGTGGTCAGAAGGAGCTATTTGCATATTTGGATGACTCATTTCACACAAAAGTGAAATTCGGTGATGGCAGGTTCTTTCTGGTGACTGGAAAATGGCGAATTCTTATCACATTGAAGAATGGTGATCACAAGTACATCTATGATGTTTTCTATGTGCCTGATATGAAAAGTAATATGTTGAGTATGGGACAACTGCCCGAAAAGGGTTACGTGATGCACATAGTTGAAAATAAATTCTCATTTTTTGATAAAAAAAAGGTAGTTTGATTCTTAAAACCTTTTCATCAAAAAACCACATGTTTCCAGTAGATTTTCATAAGGGTGATTTCAAGTTCTTGAATAGTGAATAATGAATCGTGATTGTGGCATTTACGCTTTGGGCACTTAAATTTTCAGAGTTTGGAAAATCTCTTCAAACGAAATTTAGTGAATGGTTTACCCCATATTCATCACCCTGATAAATTGTGTAAGGCTTGCATTTTATGAAAGAATCACATGATACCATTTGTTAAGGACCCTTGGCGTGCGAAATTTCCTTTATAGTTTGTTCATACAGATGTTTGTGGCCCGATGAACATATTATCCATTGGAGGTAATAAGTATATTTTAACCTTTATTGATGATTTTTTAAGGAAAACCTGGATTTATCTATTGAAAAGCAAGGATGAGGTATTCCACTGCTTTAAAATATTTAAAGCATTTGTTGAAAGACAGAGTGACAGACTAATTAAGATGGTGCATAGTGATGGAGGGGGTGAGTACAAGTCTAATGAGTTCAAGAGGCACTGTGAAGAACTTGGGTTGCAACATAACTTAACTTGTCCATACAGACCTCAACACAACGGAGTTGTCGTGAGAAAGAATAGAACAATCATGGACATGGCGAGTAACATGCTTAAAGCGAAAGGTATGCCAAATTATTTTTGGGCTGAGGCCGTAACATGTGCGGTATATTTGATAAATAGATCACCAACTCGGAGTGATCCTAACACAACTCCGATTGAGGCATGGAGCGGACCCAATGTGCAACACTTGAAGGTATTTGAGTCAATTACTTATACTCATGTCCCCAATGCAGCAAGATCGAAGTTGGATGATAAGGCAGTGAATACCATTTTCATTGAATATAAGCATGGGGGATACAAACTGTACGATCCAATGACAAAGAAGGTGATTGTTAGTCTTGAAGTAAATAAATATAAATTAGTTCAACAATTTTAGAATTTTGTACAATTACATTCAATTAGTTTCTACAACCTTTTGTCGCCTTCTGTTATTTCCTTCAATTAATTTCTACATGATTCACATGTATAATGATCTTATTCTTATTATCTTACTTTGTTTTGTGTTCTTTATATGACTTTTTATTGTGATTGTATTATTTAAAAAACTACTAAGATATTTTTATTTTTTATGTTGAAAACAATAATAAGATTTTTTATTTTTATATGCTCATGTATACAATGACGTAGATATTTCTTATCACAAAACTTACATTTTATAGATTATCTAGGATTATAAGTTATTTATATATTTTTTATACTGAAATACCTTATGCATGTTTGTAATTCGGTTTTAAGGGATGCTACACAAATGAATATGAAATTGAATAAATCTTTTAAAAATTAAAAACAAATAATATTTTTGTTTTTAACTTTTAAATTACAATATTACAAACGTTTGAACATAAAATCGATGTCAAGTAAATATATGAAAAATTAAATTAATAATTTATCAACAAATAAATTTTTATTTGTATATGTATTATATATTTAAATTAAAAATGGATTACACATATTTTTGTTAGTAGTTAGTTGGTAAAATATTTATGATGAATTAAGTTAATAATTTATAACAAATATAATTTCAATTTATCAATTTATTTTGTATTCATTAGATTTGGTTATATATATATATAAAAGATATTAGGAAAAATAAAAAAGGTCTCTCTAATTGTCTTAAAGGATAGATGTTTGGAAAGAAGAGATTATTTTTATTTTTTAAATTTTTATGTGGAGATAATATTTTTTTATTTGGATATGTTAGGTCTAACAAAATAAGGAAATAAACATTAGAAGACAAAAAATAAGAAGAAAATTAAAGTTCAATAAAGTATTCCAAAGTCTCGACCAAAGAAACATGAACCAAAGAAGGTATGAGAAACATGAAACAAAGAAGGTATGAGAAACATGAAACAAAGGAAACATAAAAAGCATGAACCAAAAATATTCATCTTTCAATTCTCAATCAAAGTTTTCAAATTTTCATCATTGCCTTTTTAATTTTGAAATTCAAACATCCCCTCCAATTTATTTAATAAATTCAACCAAGGATAAATGTAATTAAAATTAGTATTTCATTTCATTTGAATTTAGGATAAAAAGGCTATAAATAACCTACTTTTCTTATGTAAACTAATTTTTGAATATATTGAATGTGAAATATATTTTCTAGAGCATTTATAGAATTCTTTGAAGAAAGATATTTCTCTACTTGAATGAGTCTTATCTTGAATAATGGGATCAAGTGAAAATTTTATTCAATACTTATTTTGAAGTTCTTTCAAGTGACGTGACAACTTCTATGAATATATAAATTTCTTTCTTCCATTTTCTCTATTTTTCCTCATTTGTACCAAATTGATCTTGTTATTCTATTTATTATTTTGTTAATAATTCTAGTTCTATGTGTATCTTCTTCTCCAACTCTTAAAAGTAAGTTATAACACTTGTAAAATCCTTTGGATTAAATTGATGTTGAATGACAAATTTCTTTAGAGTTCTTATTTTATCTTTTTTCTTATGTTGTTTTGTTCTCATTCCTCTTCTTGTGTTCTTTTTTCACTCTTAAATGCAATTTTTCATACTCATATACTATTATGGATTAAATTCGTGTTCAGTGTTGAACACATTTGAGTTCACATTTTTGTGTTCAAAATTTTAAAAAGATAAATAAAATTTAAATTTCTTAATCTTTAATCTACTAATTCACGTTTCCACCACACATACACAATGCTAAGTTTGTATGATAATAATAATAAATTATAATACAAATTCATACATCTTACACATTATAAATATTATATATATATATATAAATACTCAATCAACCAATATTTACATATAGAAGAAAAATCTCACACATTCTCACTCCAAAAAACAAACACAACAATTTATACTTGAATAACTCTTATCCAATAATACAAGACTCATAAAAAAGACTATCGATACAAATCAATCTTATAAGTTTCTTATGTCAACGTGATTCCTTACATTTACTATAAAAAGTTTTAATGCAAGAACTTTCTTTAACATCATATACCTTTATGGTGTACATTTTGAAATATTTGATATACATCTTACCATACATACAATGTTATACCTATCACACAATACATATCAAAACATACAATGTCATATAATGTCATATACATCATACAATACATATCAAAACATACATAAACAAGCATACACTCGTAAACATGCACACACATACATCTCAACTTAAAACATATCAATATCATCACAACTTTGATAATGTTTCATATTTTCAATTTTTTTTATAAATTTTATACCTAAACAACTTATTTTATTGTAAAACCTTTCAAATTTTCTAGAAAAATAAATTATCTTTAAAAATCCAAATTCCAAACACGTATTATCTTGTGTTTAGATAATTTTTTACAAATTTTAGAAAATTTAAATATATTAAATTTGAATGCTTTCATTTGAAATTGTTAATTTTTTAAAATATTTTTATAATATAATTCAAAATTATTAAATTTTAATTTTTTTTATTTAGATGCAGTATTTCAATTATGATCAAATACATAAATTATCACCAAATAACACTATTAAAGTTATCACCAAATAACACTTAGTAAAGATTGAAAAAAAAAATCCTATAAACATTGATGAGCACATGAATGAAAAAGAGAGAAAAAAAACAATAATACTTAAAGAAACATTTCAAGAAGCATGAAAAAATATTCTTGTTCATAATAATAATTTTTTTATGTTCTTAAACTTGAACTTGTAAATTGTAAAATTTATTTTCTTTAATTATTTTTTTACAATTTAGGTATAATTAGTTATTATAGTTTAGGTTGTGACTCAACTTTAATTGAAATTCTATCTAGACCAAATGTTATCTACAAGTTTGGGCCTAAGAAAAGGAGAAAATAGTAAAAGAACAAGAAAATCATGAAAGATGAAAATTGCTAACAAGTCTGGACCACACACATCTAGATCTAAGAAATTTTAATTTTAAAAATTAGAATTTCTTATTCCTTTTCATTGTGGATATTCACTGTATAGCTGGTAGAAGATGCTTATAATTAGTCAACATCTCTATTGTATAATCACTTTTGAAATATATGATATTTGATAGAATTTTGAAACATTTTGTATTTTTTTAAGTTTTATCTTGATTTTTAGGAGTAATATATTCACATTCATATTATGAATTAAAGAAAAGATAGAATAAGTGTGGTCCACTTTATGGGTGGTCCAATCCTCATATAGAACAAAAGAGACATATAATTCAAGAAAACCTAGCTTCCTACCCTGCCAAAACTAGCTAAAATCGACTTAAATTTCAAAGACCAACCCTGTCGTCCTATCAACAACTATTAATTGAGTACATACATATTAGGGGTTCAAGGCGCCAATCAGAGAATGAGAAACTCGCTGATGGTACATTTGACGAGATCCAAGACCAAACCTTAACATGTGTTAAGGAAAAGGCTTTAGAATAGTCTACCACTCCTTCGTTGAATAAACATTTATTCCCATGTCTCCAAATCTCGCTTACCAACACAATTCAAACATTACCCAAAATAAGATTAATAGAAGTGATCGCATCAAGAATTTTAAACTACTCGAAATGTGATCTAGGATAGAGAAGATTTACCGAGATCACTCCTAACCAAGCGTGACATAGATTTCAAGCTAGCCAAGAGATCTGCATCTGAAGAACAAATGACTTGTTGAATCCTCTGACACCCTGCACAAACAACAAAGATTGCTCTCTAGGTTGACCTTAGTAGCAATCTTGTTTTCAATCACCCTCCAAGCAGTGACATGAGCTGAAGGAAGAACCTTAATCCTCCAAAAAAAGTTGTACATCCTCGAATATTTCTCTGCTTCCTCTTCCCTTAATAAACCATAAGCAGACTTGATAGAAAACTCGACGGACTCGCAACCCTTCCAAACCCATTTGTCCTTAGTCTCTAAGGCGAGGCTCTTACTGGATACCACCTCAAACAGCTGGCATACCTGAGACTCCTCTCAAGCAAAAAACTCCCTTCTCCAAGTTAAATTCCACTACCAAACGTCATTGACCCAAAATCTACAATCACTTAACTTCGCCTCCTTATTGTCAAACAGAGAAAACAACCTCGAGAATCTATTTTTCAAGACTCCATAACCTACCCAATCATCTTCCCAAAACAAAATATCTCTCCCTTTTTCCAACCTCCCAATTAAAATAGTCTTCAAACTTCCCTTTTCACTCCTCTGACTTCCAAATGTCCTCCAAATCTCTCCACAACAGAGAGGCTTTCATGTTCCTGTCCCTTTGATCTTTCAGACTTCTCTAACCCCTATACTTAGACTCAATAACCTCCATCCACAACCCATCATTATCCGAATGAAGACGCCAAATCCATTTTCCCAACAAAGCCATATTGAACTGCCTAACATTTATAATGCCAAGACCGTCTACATTCTGGGACGAGAAAACCTTATCCCAAGTAACCCATGCAATCTTCCTTCCTTCAGACCCCCATCCCCACAAAAAATTCCTTTGCAGCTCACTATCTTCTTCAGCATGGTAGATGGCAATCTGAACAAAGAGAGATAAAAATGTGGGATAAACGGCAAGACCTATTTAATCATATAGATCCTCCCAGCCATCGAGATGAATCTACCTTTCTACTTGGCTAATCTGCTCTTTATTCTACTAACCACTTTGTCCCAAAACACTTTCCTCTTGTGACACCCCTTGTAGGCATCCCCAAGTATTTGAAGGGAGTTTTCATCACCTTACAATTTAAAATATTCGCGAAACGGAGAACTGCAATCTGATCTACCCCTATCCCGCCTTTCTACTCTTCAGAAAATTCACCTTAAGATCAGAAGCCAAGTCAAAGCAGTTCAGAATGACCTATATGTGATACATGCTTTTAATACTTGCTTTATCGAAAAACAAGGTATCGTCTAGGTACTGAAGCATGTTTACCTTAATCATCCTTTTGCCAATCTCCAAGCTCTCCATCAAGAGTTTCTCAATCGCAGTCCTAAACATCACAGCTAAACCTTCAGCTGCTATAAGAAACAAGAACAGTGCAAAAGGGTCACCTTGCCTCAAGCCCTTTTTCAGAATAAACTCCTTAGTAGGACTCCCATTTACAAGAACTGACATGGACGTTGATTCCAAGCAAGCTTTAATCTAGGAACTCCACTTTTCGCAGAAACCAAGTCTGTCTAACATATAATTAATGAAATCCCACCTCACGGAGTCATAAGCCTTTCCGAAGTCCACCCTGAAGAAAACATAACTTTTTTCTTCCTCTTTATCTCATCTAAGACTTCATTGGCCACTAAAACACCATTCATAAGCCCCCTTCCTTCAAGAAAAGCAGATTGCCTAGCATCGATGACTTTGTTAAACACCTTTTTCAGCTTGACAAAAAAAATCTTCGAGACGATTTTATACGCGCACCCTACCAGCGAGATGAGTCTGAAATCACTAAGTTGTTGCAAATTATCTGACTTAGGGATTAGGCAAATAAACGAAGCATTTGACCCCCTAGGCCACTTTTTGTTGACCAAAAAATCTTTTACTACTGAAACACATTCATTCTTAAGGCACTCCCAGCAAAATTTAACGAAGCTAAAGTTGAAACCGTCTGGACAAGGGCTATTCGAACTATCACAACTCCAAACTGCATTCTTAACTTCTTCATCAGAAACAACTCTGATCAGCAACGCATTATCTTCATCAGAAATGGAGTTGAAACAAACATTTTCTAAACTAACCTTAGGCTCAGACATCTTATCAAATTTGGCTTTAAATAACTCTCTGACCTTAGCCTTAACCATTTCCTTATCATCGCACCACTGACCGTTTGGTACTACCCTGTTGATCCAATTCCTCATTCTTTTCCATTTCACAAACAAATGGAAGACTTTCGTATTTAAAACTCCTTGTTTCAACCACTTTGTACGTGATTTTTTACTGATAGTCGCTTCCTATTTGAAGAAATTTCGACTTTGTTTGGCTAACAGAAGTCTCCTCTCCTCCCTCTTAGGCTCATCTAAATCGTTTTCATCATCTCTTGCATCTAGCTCTTGTATTTTCTCCTGTAAAATTTCCCTTGCTTGATTAACATTCTCGAAGACCTCTTTATTCCAGATTTTCAGATATAGTTTTAACTTTTTCATTTTTTCTTTTAATATGAAAAACCCTCTACCATACACCTCATAACTCTGTCATTTACTATGAACGAAAGCTAAAAACCTTCTATCTCTTTGCCACACATCCAGACTCCATAAAGGTTTGGCCCCCAATCCACCGACGAAATTCTAAGCACTAAGGCACAATGATCACAGATCAATCTACTGAGAACAAATTGTTTACTGTTCGGCCAAACATCCAACCATTCCCTGGAAACCAAGATTATGTCCATTATGCTTTTAATTGACCCATTCAGCTTGTACCAAGTAAACTTTCTTCCAACAATCGAAATATCTATCAACTCAGACTTTTCGATGAATTCATTAAATCAAGCAATTTCTCTACTATAACCAGATACCAAGATCGCGCTTTTTTTCTCCTCTTTCCGTCTGATAGAGTTAAAATCACCGACGACACACCACACCTTGTTATGTCGACTCTTTCTGATTTCACATCTCTTATCCCTAACATCCATTCTTTCTTTCAATGAACCAGAACTATACATGCTCATTTTCGTAACTTGTACCCCTACTCCTACCTTCCAAACACCTTCGATAACAGAAAAAAAAAACCCTTAAATGAACTTGTCAAATTGAAACAATTTCTTCTCCACATAGTGATAATTCCTCCTGCAGTATTAACGACCCTGATTTCGAGCCAATCAATTTCGTTAGAACCCCACAAATGGTAGCAACTCTCCTTACCAAACTCATATCACTTTGTCTCTTGTAAGCAAACCATTCCAACCTCCTCGCTTTGGATCAAATCACTTAAATATTTTCTTTTAATACTTCCTTCTAACCTCGTTATATTCATATTAATTAGACTCGTCAACAGAAACACAATTCTCCACCTGTCTACTCTTATTGTCCTGGTTTTTCAAATAACGAAGCTTGTTTAAAACGACTTCTTCTTCCCCTAACAGAGTGAAACCCATCTCCTTACCAATATTCCACATTTTCCTGGCTTCTCCGTAATTCTTTTTTCATCCATACCAATTTATTACCGTTTCTATCGGCATTGTCCGAGATGAAGATTTCTGACCTTAACTCTCTTAACGAAGTAGACTTAGATACCCTCTCAACCATTGGTACGCTTCCATCTCTCAAAGGGTAGGTAATTCCCTCCCTTCCACCAATGTTGGCCAATATTCTCCCCATTAGGCAACTGGTAAAGAGGGATTTCGACCCACTGACCTTGACCCCGGGGGAGAAAAAGCTGCAGTAAACCTGCAGAAAACTGCCTTTTCGCCTTTCTGCATGGACCTTCATATGCTTTTATTCTCCGCAGCGGTTGTTGTCTCGCCTTCAACCCCGCACATACCATGGCCAGTACTTGCATCGATAGCCCAACTCACCGCTCCGCCCTCTTCTACGTCGTCCAACACCTCCACTACGAGCACGCCATCGACGAAGTCGCGCCTTGCCACACCATGACCATTGTCGTCAACGAAGCCGCACAATCCCGCGCCTAGGCCATCGCCTATCGTTGCGTCACGCGTCCAAGCACTACCCACCACCCTGCTGCTCTTCATCTTCTTTGTAGCTGCGCAACCATCGGGGCCCGCAACAGCCTTGTTATCGTCGTCGCATCCCTCTGTCAGCGTCGCAGAGAGGCCCGTAGATGAATCGACTCCCAAACCGCCTTCCACGTACTCGTCGCCTTCCCCTCTGGTTGTGCCGCAACCGAGACCCATTGTGCATGTCGTGCCTTTGGAAGTAACATTCCTAGCGTGCAACATCATGTCATCATTTGGGCCAAAACCTAGGGTTTCCCCTACCAAACTTTTTTGTTCTCAATTGGTCCTAAACCGACCCACTACAAATTAGGTCATATGGTCATGCCCTTTCGAAAGTCGTGTCACGATTAATTACTGTCAGGAGACTGTTAAACTTACATGCCCCGTTTCCCGTTATGACTATACCCTCTTTCCTTAGTTCTAAAGCACCGTTCTAACTCTTCGCACTAGAATTAATTCCTCCACCAATGCAAGCGCTGCCTATTGTGATCTCTTCCCCTTCCACCGGGAACTGAACAATTATCTCCTCACCTCTCCTTCTCCAGACCTGTTGCCGTGATCAGATCACTCAAATTCAGAGAAAACTTCGCTAACACTAGCGTCTAAGTGGGCCTTATAATCCTCCTCCAAGGTTGCCACTACTTGTGAAAGAAAGACCCAAACGAAGAAGTAGGGAAAATGTCTTCCTCGGAGGACACCTGACAATTCCTATAGTTTATTCTCACTGATTTTACCGACCTTGGCTCCTCCCCCAATGGGATTTTGGTACGCAACCTCGTGTACTCTAACACCTTTCTTGAAATAGTTCCTTTGACAACCTCTACAAGTGTACATATGAGAGCCTTGATGTTCGAAACATTGATTGCTCCAAAGAGCCAGCGGGATACCTCTATAGCAGAACCAGACAAGCTTTTGTGATACCACAAAAGAGTCATTACAGGGAACAATTGATCCAAAGAGACCATCGAACTACTATTTGTTCTAAAAAATTATCTTCTCCATTAAGTCCTCCTCATCACAACACAAAAGCACGTACATCTATAGATATCTTACCCTCACAAAATTAAAGCCTCCCAAAAGGAAGCTCTCCTTGATGGATTGCACGTCCTCTACCTTCAACAACTTTCTGACAAAGCATCTTTCCAGCCAAAAGGACATCTCTGCATTGACCCTGAAATTTGGCGAGTTGTCTTCTACAGTCTTCTGAATATTGCTCGTGTTTCCGTCCTTGACAGCTTGAGCAAAAGAACGTTATTGAACTCTCTGGTTCCAAACTTTTCGAGTATTAACATGTCGTCGCAATGTGTGATTTGGCTTTTCTTGCCTTCTGTATTTGGGTCTATTTGCCTGCGGCTTCCACTTATCAATTCATATGGAATCAAGTTGTCTTTCCAAGACAAACACGTTCCACACTCCAAGGAATCTGACAAAATCAAAACGTTGTTTTGTGACATTTAGCTTTCTAGAGATGAACACATCTACGACTCTTCCCCAACGCTGGAAACTCGCCATAAATCCTTTGTTTGAAACTCATTAGGGAAATTAATAAAGAAAAACGTAATGTTTGCCATCTACAACAAAACTCTGAGAATGAAGTCTCTCTCTCACTCTATCATAAGTGAAAAGTGAAGGAGGTACAATAACCGTTGGCACGTACATAAACCTGTATACTTAACTCGAAGTTATGACCGAAAAAACAACACCATGGTCAAAAAACCATGACAAACATTAATTGTAAAATAACTCATGTCATTAACTAAAAAAACATCACTAAAAAATCTAACTCACATTGAAAAATAATCTTATAGGCTTTAATAAAAATTCTGACCGACCAAAAAATAGTTATACTAATATTGGTCGAAGAAAATTTTATTAATATGGGTTTATACACAATCTTAACCTATGTTTTAATCAATGTTAGTCTAAAAACAATTCTTACTAACATTAATTGAAAATAATTTTAAGTAACATCATCTAACAAATATCATGTTTGAGATCAATAAGAAAACACTTTTTGATGTTGACAAAAAAAAATGTTAATTAACATTAGTTGAAAAATATGGTTTTACTTCATAAAATATCTTAACAATAATGACCTAAAACTACCCATCTAGGATAACATATGATGGGTGGTTCAATAAGGCCAACAAATACTCATTAGGATAGACTCAAATTTGTTGTGATACTATATTACAAAGTGGACTTTAAGTTTAACTCAATCCCATAAAACCAGCTCCCCACTTATATACAATAAATAATTATTATCTCTAGTCGATGTGGAATCTCCAACAACTAGTTATAATGTGTCTTCTGTTTGTCAATTGATAGAATTAATCTCTCACATAGAGGAAGAAGTTATTATTTAATCTGAATTACAATTTATCTATATTATCTTCTTTACGTGACACGTAAATTATTTATTTATATATAAAATATGAAAAGGCGTGGATGTGTACTCAAGTTCTAGCTTATATTATATTAGAAGATCTTTCTTAAGTTGCTTTTAGGAGTTTCAAGTTGACACAGAGTGGAAAACACAGTGATTGGAACCATATTTAATTAAGGAAAGAAGATCATTGTCACACAAACAAAAGGAATTACTATTTATCTAACACGTAGGAAAATTCCTCAAAGTGACTGGAGTTTAGAAAATTCTTAAAAAGTAAGGGAGGTTTGGGAAAATTCTTGAAAGTGTTTTGAGAGTGGAAGATTTAAAAAAATTGAAAATTATCAAAAAATAATTATCATTTTAGTGGTTAGTAAAAATTGCCAATAAATTCGTTAAGGGAGTTAAAATCATTAAAAATACTAAATACAATCTTAGTTAAAAATAATATTTTTTTAATAATGTAGAAAACTTTTCTGGGAAATATGGAGAGATTGTTAGAAGTTAGAAACCTAAATTCTGAAGAAATGAAAAGAAAAACAAAGTCCTTACTATGCCTTCAATTTGACAGTGTAACGACAAGATTTTTGCACATGTTCTTTCTTTCTCAAAGTGAGATCTAAGGATAACTTGACCAAGGCAAACAAGTTTGTTTTATTCTACAATACATGATTTAGATTAATAAGAAGAAAAAGTATGTATCCTTTTTGGGCTGCCACACATAACCCTTTTGGATAATAGAATCAATCAATATCAGCAGCACAAAGACAAGCTTTTTGGCCACTGATTTTTTTGTTGAAAAACTTCATAAAGATTGAAACCTTTTTAAGAAACTTTAATTCAGATATGTAACAAACAATTGTAAGAGTTTGACTCCATACTTTTAGGTTTAGGATTTAGGATTAGTTATAATTGATTGTAACAAACAAACAAATTCATTAATTTCTTCAGTTTAGTTTTTGTTGAGTAATGAATACGTTAACCAGCATGACCGATGAGTGTAATAGAGATAGTGAATCCACCATTTTCATACAATGCTCCACTTTTGTTGAGTTTATTCTTTTTCTGATGCACTGCAGCAACTTTTGTTAAGTAATTTATTGTTTCATTTTTAGTTTCAGATGTGTTTTAAGAAATTAAGGTTGTGATGTCCATTTTGATGACTAATTAGAGAACCGTGCATGAACATCAAACGAAGAAAGATAGTGTTGACTGTGATAGATGTTTAGTTTCTGTTTGAAGATTCCATGTTTCGTTTAGAACTGACTCAAATGGAGCCTACCTCTACATTATGGGGGCAATTAGCATCCAAAAATATTATTCATTTTAAGCATAATATTTATTCAAATCCACCAAATCTCTTCAGTAATTGTGATCTTTTATATATATTTGTTGAAATATCATTTTCATAGTTTTTCATTCTCACTTTAGACAATTTTATAACATTCATTAGTTAGGTTAACTGATTAACCAGTGGTGTGGTTGAAAATATATTAGAATAATAATTAAGGAAGGACAGAGACAAAGAGACATGATAATAAAGACAAATTCACCACTATTAATTATTATTATTATTATTATTATTATTATTATTTCTAAACACTCAAGTTGCTTGAATGGACAAATTAATACTTCTTTAAATATTGAATTGCGTATTGAAATTTGATTTCAAGTGAATTCATTTCAATACTCTAGGCTGAACTATTCAAAGTACTTTATTTATACTAATTCGTGGATTCGTAATACACAGAAAAATTATAAAGATAATGAATTTTTTGTAAATACGTATAAATTGACACTCTTTAATTTATTTTTTTTCAAAAAGAAGTTGATTTTTATTCAATAAAGAAAGTTAGCTGAAACGGATCTCGTTAGTAATAAGGAAAATGACAAGTTCTAGTCCTTAAAAAGTTTGTTCTTATGCTTAGATAATTTTTTATAAATACTTTTATAAAAAAAGAAAAATTAGTTCAAATCATTGAAAAATTATACAGAAATTAATTTTATATTTTTTGTAATTAAAGATTTTATAATGCTAAAAAGTTTTCTCAAGTTTAATGACACAAACCATAAACTTACCTTTTTATGCATGTCGAACGGAGCATAAATTTCTTGTACAAGGACTATAACCTATAATAAAAAGAACTATGTTGATTAAGTGAATAGTTATTCTACTCGTTTCATTTCAATTTTATTCTCATATAATTGTTGTTTCTGGTCTATTTATTTATTTTGTTAATTTAATAATCTCTTATTAGTTTTAGTTTAATGACACTTAATATTTAATAAAATTGTTGGAGTGACAATATAAGTGTACATAAAGATAACAAAAACAAGTTGGACAAATAAGTTAACTCTTGCAACGACAAAAAATAATAGTGGAAAGTAAATGACTCATGAATAATAGTGGAAAGTAAATGACTCATTATCTTCATGTACAGACTTTCAACAAATTCTTCCCTGAATTGGTTTTGCAAACACATTTATTAAAAGAATAAAAGAATGTTAATTGAATTCATTATTTAATATTTTTTTTCTTTGTAAATTAGGAAGGGAAATTTAATTTAGATTGTACAATGTAAAGAAAAGTAAAATGTAAGATAAAGTATACACTAGACCATTAAAAAACAATAATTTGATAGACCATCTAATGACACTAAGAGTGTAAATTATTTAAAAGTAAATGGTAAATAACGTAAAATACTAAAAAGAAAATCCAAATTTTAAATTGGAGACATAAACGTAACGAAAAAAATTGAAATTGCAGTAAAGAAAATTGTATTACAATATAAAATAGACGTTAAAACGTAAAAAACACTAAAGAGATATAAAACCATGAATGAAATCGAAATTAAATCTACTATAAAATGAAAAATGTAATATAAAAACAAATTTTGTAAAGAAAACAACTAAGTACAACTATTAATAGTCTAGACGACCATCTCTTAGACCATCTAATAGTTATACAATAAAGATATAGGACAAATAGAACATTTGATTTGATGTAAAACAAACTAACTTGCAAAAAGTAAAATGAATTGAAAACAGAATAAGCACAACTATTAAACTCTCTAGTTAACAATCGCTAACTGGATTGTCTGATAATTCTACTTAGGAAGATCGAAAAATAACTTAAACGAGAACATGATGAAAATTACAATAAAATATAAATGACTAAAACTTAAATTGGGAGAATGGTAAATTACTGAAAAGTAAATTGCAAGAAATGTAAAGGGCTGGAAATGTAAAGGAAAGGACAAGAAAGATAAATTGTAAATTGCATAAATATAAAAACTGTAAACGTAAAACAGGGCATGATGAATTGTAAACTAAGAATGATATATAATGTATTAAAATCGAAAAGGAAATGTAAACTTCAAAAGTAAATGACAAAAATGTAAACAAACATGAACTAAACAAAAAAAAGTAAAGCAAAACAAAACTCAATTCAGTCATGAAAAACCGGGACCAAAACCATGGTTTAATGTTCTTCTACATCAAATGCAAGGGACCCTAATTTGGATTCCTTGATAATGAAGAAAAATAAAACCAATTGGTTCGTATGTTCTTAAAAAACCCATTTTCAATTGAAAACATAATTTTATATAGATTTTTAAGAGAAAAATGCTAAAATAGAGCATCATCTCACATGGTGTTCAAATCAGTGAAACCCATTTTCAGAATTAAAATTCGTTTCGAAAGAAGAACAAAGAAATGCGAGAACAAAAGAGAAAAAGAAAATGAACAAATAAGAAGAACTTGAATAAATTACTTTTAAGTTCAAAACGTTATATAACAAAAAAAACTAAAAAGTGTAAACTAAAATTGTCACATTTGTTGAGTTAGTAGATGAATCAATACTCATCAGACGATCTTATGATATGAGTTTCTATATGTTTTGATGATAACAAACACTATAATGTGTATTGTGATATGAAGAAACTCACTCGTGTGCAATAAAGATGAGACAAAAAAAATAGAGCAGACGGACAAGATTAACTAGACGACACAACAAGAGAAAAGGTTATTAGACAAAATAATGATACACACTCATAATGTCAAACGATCCGGTCTTCCTATTCATTCTCTAAATGGATAACATATTCAAAGAGAACATTCAATAGAAAGAACGATGCACAAACAAGACCATCAAATGAGAAAACCTCACATTAGACGAATCTCTCGTCAAACAAAGGACGTAACAGACGAAACTCGTAGAAAGAACTCATTAAAAATCACATCATACGAAATCTCTTGGGCACCACAAGGCAAATGCAAAATTTCACAAACATCAAACACATGATGGAATTTACACATATTAAACGATACAAGCATTGTCAAAGCGACAGACGAACCACTACTTCAAGAAAATGTCCATGCTTAATCTTTACATTATGGGAATGATTTTTGAGACTATGTTTATGTTTTCCTAATATTATTAGGAATTTTTAAATTATAAAAATCATTATTTTCAAATAAGATGATTGGATAAAATATTTTGGAAAGAATTTGACCAAACACGATTCCACTATAGAAGTCTTCGATAAATAGAATTTGAATTATTTTTATATTAAAGGTTTTTCGAAATATGATTAATGGGATAATACCTAGGTTAAAAGTAATTATGATTAACTGTTCTAAAGTAATATTTACTTTGAAATTTTTTATTTTTTTTAAATATGAAATATTTGAAAATAGAAAGCAATGATAATTCACTTATATTCTAAGATATTGTTTTAGTGATACCTATGATTTAATTCGCAAAATATATTGTTCATTGATACTTCTTTTGTTCCCAAAGACTATCAAAGGGACTTAAAGACGATATAAAGTCGAAAGCAAACATTTCCTTTCTCAACGTCTGATAGAAAAATGATGAAGCTAACAAGCGAGATTTGCACCAATCAAGAGTCAAATAACATCAAGTAGGGATGACAAAGTGGAGCGGACTACCTACTCCAACCAATTGGTCCGCTTAGGCCTGCATAACCCACAACACGTGCGGGCCCGCATAACATAAAAACCTAGAAATTTCTTTCTGCACCCCCAAATTTTCTTTATGCAGCCTCATATTTCACATTCGAAAATTTTTACTCACATCTTATTACGCATGTGTCGTGAGAATAATATTGTGAGACCATTTACCTAATGCATATAAATAAAAAATAATAATTAAATTTATTCAAAATTTCTATTTAAAAAATCATTTTTATTAATTTTAAAAAATATTTCTTATGTGGGCTGCCCTGCAGGCCTACGGACCAACCCTTATGCTAATAAAATAAGCCTGCATATTCTATGCTGGGCGGATCAGTCCACATTGTCATCCCTAAGATTAAGAGGACTTAGACAAGGTAATACAATATGTGAAGTACTCTGAAGAAGTCTCAAGAGAAGAAATTGCATTAAAGACGCATAAAAAAATATTCCTATTTCAACGTCTAATACAAAAGAGAAGATGAATAGTGCAAATGTAAAAATATCCAAGTCCAAAGATTATCAAAGGTCAAGAATGTGTAGATTGCATCAGAACAAAAGTTTCCATAACCAACGTCTAGCGCAATGAAGAGAAAGAACAACGTGGCAGATTGAGATGATACTCGAAGTAGTGAAGATTAAAGAGCCAACTTTCATATTTAAGGAAGATAAAGAAAGTTTATGAAAACCCTTACACACAAAGATCAACCAGATTAATAGTTTATGTATCAAGCGTCTAATGACCATTATGAAGAGAAGAAACCCTAAAGCTACCGTGTATACATTTTAGAAGTCTATATAAAGACCTCAAGGGTGAAGAACACAATGACAAAGTGCATAGAAATTATATAAGAAATATTCAAAGGGATTTCATTGTTCTCTCTAAACAAGACTCGAGAGCATATTAGAACATTGTACTTGAAGAGGTTATAATACTTGGTGACCTGCAGAGATGTAAGAATACTAGGAGAACCTGTAATATTAGGAGAACTTGTAGAGGTTGAGAATACCGTGTAAACCTAAAGAGGTTGAAAATACTTGTTACATGAAAAGGTGTAAGAATATTTGTTAGAGAATCTCTCTCTCTCTCTCTACTAACTAAGTATCGTACTTCTACTCTATTTATAGAGTTTAATCTTTACAAATGAATCAACTTTTCAAACAAGCCCAAAATTGTTCTAAAACTAATTAGCTTCAACTTCTTCCAAGTGCAGTGTTGATCGTCTAGTGCAGGTTGACCATGAATTGTTGATCGTTTATTGCATGTTTCTGCATAAGTTATTCTCTTTGAGTGTTGGTTTCTAGTCTTCATTACTTCAATATCTACATTTAAGTTTTCCAAGGTCAAAGTCAGTTCAAAAATTGTCCTTTAAAATGATTAAAGCATGTGTTACACTATTCAAGCAAAATAAAAGATGTAAAATGCTAATTTTTATTATGCTTTTATAAAAAAACTCTATTATTTTGGAGAAAATACAAATCTAATTTAAAAACGAAAATAAAGAACAAAAAAAACTTTAAGGAAATACAACGACACCAAACTCCTTTTCCTTCCCTACTAACATACCAATCCATTTATTACAGGTGTTCCAAACACAACCCACTAACTTGCAATTAAAAAACAAATGACTGTAAATCTTTTTCTTTTCTCCATATATCACACATAACTTAAACTTTATATCAATTGCCTTTTTGTGCAAGTTATCATTCGTAACAACTTTATTTTGTAATACTCTTTGTGTTATATGTTAGGCTAAAGGTAATGATGAAACCATGAATGGCTCACCACCATCTGAGCTAGCCCAACCTAACAGAAGGATGACTAGGTGCAGGAAATAGGATTCAAAGCCAGGTCAAGCATGTCAGAAAACTAATAACTTAGGCTCCACCGTTCCTCAAAGGATCATCAAGAACAGAGCACCAAAGCATGGGCTAAGATACCAAATGTTCTTTCTTTTTAGTCTTTCTGTAAGATGGGATTTAAATGTAATAAATTTGCCTTACATTGACCCAAGAAGAATAACCTAGCATAGGCTTCTAGAAACCCTAGCTAGAGAGCACATCAAGTCACACTTCCCACATTAAGCACAACCTTAAATGTGTAAAGTGTGACCCCTTCTAGATCAATGATTAGTGGCGCCTTTTTAGGGAGTTAATTAGGCTTAATTTGAATTTCAAATTTCTCTCCCTCTGCATGGCACCTATCACTATAAATAGGTGGTCACCCATCTTATATTTCACATATTATTTTGAGTAAAGAAACTCTGCGTGAGTGAATTTATAAGTGCTATAAAATTCTCAGAGTCTTATCTTGAGTGATGATTCGAGTGGCGACTCCCTTCCTCACTTATCTTGGATTTTTCCCCCTTCAAGTGGCGTAAACTCCTCCCCCTCCATGGAAGTCTTCAACCATCTATGTCCTTCTTTCTTCTTCTCTAAATCCATCTCTTATGTTTTCGTCATTCTCTAATTCTAGCTTTTATTGAGTTCTTTAATTTTTGCTTGCGTTCCTCCCAATACTCTATCTTTTTTCTAGATTCTATCTTCCATTCTATATTTCCATCAAACCAATCACCCAATTTTCCTTCCTACATACCTTCCTAATATCTCGCCACCATAATGAATCATGCCTATCATTATTGTTATTATTCAACTTCCTCTATCCCCCATATTTAGAATCCAATATATCTTTCCAAAAACCTTTCATATTTGTTCTCAACCTCCATTTCGCTTTTCCTGGCAATGCCATATTAAGTGACTTTATGTCTTTAATAAGTAAGCCACCTTCTTATTTTGATTTGCATATATTCTCCCACTTAATCCATGATGACTTCCTACCTTCACTCCCATATCTCCACAAGAAGTTTATCTACATTTTCAAGAAATTTATAAAATGACATAAAAAACAAGGTAGTGAACTAATTGTAGATTTTAACAGGCTCACTCTTCCTGCAAATGATAAGTGTTTTTCTTTCCACTTTGCTAATCTACTCTTGACTTTATTAACAATTTCTTGCGGGAAAATGTTTTTCCTATAGTTTTTCCCTACTATCATTCCCAAGTAAGTAAATGGTATGTTCATAACAATGTAATTAAGCAGTGATAAGTGTCAAATTTTAGTAATATTTCATATTAAAATATAGGCACTTATGAGTATTAATTGCTAAAATAAGTATAAAAGAACCCTAATTTATGAATTTATACCTTTTTACATATTTTATGATTTGTAATTGAATAGGAACGATTTATTCCCAAATTTTGTGTTAATTTCATGATTCTAGGGGAGAATGGAGATAATTGGGAAAAAGAAAATATACAAAGCTAAAAAGTGAAAGTTGGACTGCATCAACACTCAGCAAAGTGGCCCAAATGCCCAAAAATCATCAACTACCACCAGGGGAGTATATCTCACTTGAGCGAGATAACACCAGTGAAGTTGGGCTGGACGTCGTTTTGCTCGCTCAAGCAAACCCATTCTCGCTTGAGCGAAAATCCACTTAAACCCATGAAAAATAGGTTAAATAGGGGGCTTGAGGCACAACCTTAGGTGCAAGATTGAGATAAAACACCCTTGAGTGACTTGTAACTCATTTGGGAGAATAGAAGGTGTGGCTAATTTTATCCTTTTGGATTGGGAGTAATTTGTTCAAACTCTTATGTATTAAGGTGATATCTAAGCATAATATTTTGTTCTTGATTGATTATTGGTATTATTGTTTTGCTTCTAATTCTTGATCTAGAATCTTAAATTTGACTGGAAAATATTTTTATGGTTTTGACCTAAGCAATAATACTTAACATATTTGAGTGATAGGAATAGACTTGAAATGTTAATTGCTATCAACGTCTGATCTTGATTCTAAGTTGTTTTTATAAATATGCGAGAAATCGATATTTAGGAAGCATTTTAATAACTTTATATGCGAAGAATCGATATAAATGACTTTTATACGGGATCAATATCAATCACAAGACACCAAATTATCATGATTAATCAAAATACAAAATAGTGAGAAAGATGAAATTCAATCCCTATTTTTCCAATTGAAGCAACAACTTTTTGCCTTATTTTCTTGTTAATCATTGTCATCACAACAAATTCCAACAAACTTTTATTATTTTGTTTTAAATTTAGCGAATCTTTTACTTGAATATTCAATTGTTCCTTGTGGGTTCGATATCCGTCCTTAGGAACACATATTACTTCTGACAACGCGGTGCACTTGTCGTAAAAAGTCATCAAGCAGCATTGCAAATTGTTGTATTGTGTTTGTCTCGACTTCCACCCCTCATATTTTGCTTTTGAGATATTAGCTTTGTAGAAAAATAGGACTTTGTTTGTATATTGTAACATGTCTACTCTCGCCTCTTTATTCCCTACCTTACCCTTTCTATTATGTGTTTTTTTTATGCCTTACTACTCCTGCTAATTCCTTTATCACTATTAAGTACAAATAGTGCCACTACACTTAAAAATATGGTGTATGTGGTGGCAGTTATTTTTGTATACACTAGCGTTTATAAACGCCACAATATATGTGTGTGGCGGTTCCCCAAACCGCCGTAGAATTGGTCGTCACAAAGTTTAATATGGCGGTCTTACGCTACCCGCTGTAACATCCGCCATTTTAACATTTTTTTTAAAGTGCCAATTTTTATATGTAATTAGTGTCAGTCATAATTGGCATAATTTATTCCATTGAAAAGGATTTCAACACAAAATACGACGCATGTAAACGCCATTATATACAATATAATGTGACTTTTTTAATTATCAGTATTGAATTCAAAAATAACTCTTCATAATGTGAATATTCGATTCAATATCAATATAATAGTAAGAAACCTCAAAAATACCAATGTCAACCCTCTATGAATTAAAACTAAGGCCAAAGACATAAAGATTGAATGAAACTCATAGCCAGACACCTACCTACCCAAAGAAGAATTGAATTTTTTTTTTTATTATGCACACAACACATGTAGTGAGTAGCTTCACAACAAATGACAAGATAATAAGAAGCACACAAGTGGAAGGAAAAGTTCATAGAAGTGGAAGCAGCACACTAGAAGGAAAAGGTTAGAAGTGGAAGCAACACACTGGAAAGAAAAGGTCATAGAAGTTGCATGAAAAATTTTGCACATATCAAATTGTTAATTAAAAGAAATACTTAACTAAAAAAATAGTTAATTGAGCTGTTAAAAATAGTTTATTCAAACAGATAAGTAAAAAATAGTTAACTAAAAATCAAACTTACTTGGAATGATGATTGTCAAAATTGAATCAGTTGTTAGATGATTGTCAAGCTGGAAAATGTCCATTAGACACACCAAAAGTTAGAAGTTATCATTATATTACTTCACCAATCAAGAAGAAAAAAAGAAGGAGTTACACTTGTAATTGGACTGATTTACTGAATTGTCCAAACAGAGTTAAGGCTAGCACGACACTTATTTGTTACATGGCAGGAAGTACCAAACCAGATAAATAAAAAAACAATGAACTGTCCATACAACCCTATCTAGACAATGTTGAATTCTACATGGTAGTTAAATTCTTCCAAATAAATTATTCAACCAAATAATCAACAAAACATAAGCTACATATACATATTCATACACATTACAGAGGTAATCAAACAAAGAGCATAAATTGGATATTGCTTAGACCTAGTCAACTCAATTTTACACTACTCTAATTCACCATTTTAATTGCTTCCAAACATAAAACTGTTTTGCAATACATTTTACAAATCCTAATTAGTTCTTCTATTATCCAAATCCTAACAAATATTGTTTATACTAGAAGACACAAACTCACAGTTCACATGGTTCAGAAAATAGTAGCAACACTCAAGTGATAGATCAAAATTTAGCATTAGATAAAAAAAGCTGAGTATTCTTTTAGCAAGTGAAGGATAAAAGATTATTTAACAATCATTCAAATTCCAGTAAGCCAAATTAAGAACCAGTACAGGGAAAAGGCAATCAGTCGTTAACACAACCACAAATTAAGTTTAAAGGACACAAGTCTTCTCTGCAACATAGCCATACACCATATATGTTCACAATAGATTTCACAAATTAAAAACCAGAACAGGGCAAAGGCAATCCAACAATAGATTTCAAATATAAGGTTATAAAGCATAAACCTGAATTGATATCGTGCAAGTCGGCAGCTGTTGTGACGACAAACGTTTGAAATCCTTGCGAGGAGGCGGCGATGGCAGACAAAAGAAACGGTGGCAATGGTTTCGTGAGTGAAGAGTGAAAGGTACGAGAGTGAGGGTTAGGTTTTGCGGTAAGAGGGTTTGCAGAGACTGGGTGTTTGCATGAGAGTGAGAAGGCGTGAGGGTGAGGGTTTCGCGAAAAGAGTGAAGGGCGAGAGTGTTTCGTGAGAAGAGTTTGCAGAGAAGAGGGAAGAGTGATGGTTTTAAGGGTGTCGTGAGTGAAAAGTGAAGGGTTTGAGGATTTTTGAAGAGTGTGAGGTTTTGTGAGTGAAAAAAGTTTCCAATTTCGGTTTCCTAAGAGTCAAAGATGAGGTTTTAAAAAAAATGGGAATGAGAAATGGTATGGAAAGAAGGAAAATGCAGGAGAATGTATATTTCGAAGGAGAATTGGAACCGTTCAAAATGACACATTCTGAACGATAATTGTGACGATTATTAAGATGTCATATTATACAGACAATTGTGACGATTATTATTAACCGCCATATTAAAACTGTCACTTCATACATAATTTTTTATAATACTATCAATATTATTAACCGCCATATTAAAACTGTCACTTCATACATAATTTTTTATAATACTATCAATATAAATAAAGTGCATAAGGATCCTAGTATCTTGTGACATTATTAATAACCACCATATTAAAATTGTCACTTCATACACAATTTTTTATAATGCTATCAATACAAATAGAGTGCATAAGGGTTGTAGTATCTTGTACCTCTCAATGATTTAAATATTTAAATTTATTCGTTGGACTATCGTTCACGATAACATAAAATGTTGATGATTCCAAGCATTCCTTTATCTATTTCACCCATTTTAAACAAAAATCTAGTATTCCTAACCTGTAGTATAAAAGCTCCCAACTTACATGATCATAAATTTTCTCATATTCACGCACATGATGCATAACACACATTATTATGGTTGGTGATCTTTATAAGCTAAAATTCTTTAATACTAAATTGTAAATTTTATATTCAAATTAAATTTAAGACAAATTGTTAATTAATATATTTTAAATCCTTTAACTGTACTTGTTAATTTAGATTACTTTATATAATAGAAATATATATTTTTCTCTTTTTTTTTCAGGTTGGACGTAATTTTCAAACTCACCCCAGTATATATTTTGTGGATTACAGTGGAGCCCGACAAAATAACTTGGAATATCCATTTTCTTCTCTAAATAATGTATAGTGTCAATAAAAATGAACTAAAATGATCAAATATTTTTATTAAATATTAGATATCAAATGAATGCATGGATAAATAAATAGTCAGTCGGATGATTTTTTAAAAATAATATTGATTTAAGAAAATAATCATTTTTAAGCATTACTACATGTGATTTTTGTAGTACATAGATATAGATAGTTTTTTTTATAAAATAATTAGGTTAATTATTCAATTTTTAATATTTTTAATTAATTATATTTTATATGTTTTAATGCAATTAATAATATACAATAGAATAGTAAAACTGAAATGTAATATAATTAAGTAACTTAATTATCATTTAATCAGTACATATGATTATTGTATATATTAAATTACAAACTTGATTGCGAATCAGATTTGAAAAGCTGTTCTACATTATTAATAAAATGCAGAAAATAACGAGAGATCAGATTAACAATAAATTGAGCCTATTGAAACTAAAAAAACACTGAGATCATTATTTAAAATCTTACTACTCTTTCACTAGTTAAATTATATGTATGGTTAATTTTGCTGCACATTCCATTTACATTTGCATATTTTTCATCTCCAACGTTAAATTTTAAAAAATAAAATAAACCTTGATGACAATTTTTGTAATTATATAAAGTTGAAATATTATTAGAAACAAATTATAACTTAATTCACAATGTAATCTTAATGTAAAAAAAGCCATAGTTCATTGGGTCAAATGAAAGGGGATTATGATACCCTTTCAAAATTTAGAACACTACGTAAGAATCATTTAAGAATTTATCTAACAGAGTAATTAGATATAATAATTTGCACAATGGTAGATCAAAATGCCTAGACTTACTTGGCAACACCAACAACAATGCATAAACTTTCAAACATAGCTTTTAAGTTGTCATTTATTGAACCCAAAAAAGTTAACTTTAAAGTTTCACCTTTTCAAAACTATGTTGTCTTCTTTAGCATCATCCCAATCATATTTTCTCATTTTACCTTACCAAAGTGACTTTCCAATAATATGTAACTTATGGTGTCCACCAAGATAAATGTTCTCAGAATTTAAGGTCTTTCAAATCTATCAGATGCTAAAAGTTTCTCATTCATTTCTACCTTGAATGGCCAAGTAAATGAATCAATTAATTAAATAAGAATCGTAGTGAAAATAATATCATTGAGGCAACTACATTGATTGTTATCTCAATTGCTTAGCTTTGTAACATTAATTATGGCTTTTGATAATCATTTTCTCAGCTATAACATTAATTATGCCTCATCTTCCACCACGGGCTTAAAATTGAAAGTTCCATGCTAGAGCAAAATAGTTTTAACAGCACAGAAGCAATCTTTCCATGCACCGGGTGCGCACTACACACCTTCTTTTATGGAGCAAGAAACCTATAATACACCCACCAATTATGAAAGGTGCTTTTGTTGTCAGAACGTCAAGTTACTTTCACAATGTGTATGTTCTCGTAATATGAGAACGAATTTGTCTTGTAACTTAATTGTACATATTTTTAGTTTTGAAAATATTAAAAAAATTTACATGTAGTCTTTCAATTTGTTTTTAAAATAGTACTTTTAGTGTGTTATTTTTAAAATACCATTTCTAAGGAAACTCAACAAAAAATGAAAAAGCATTCTCTCTCATTTCCCACTCACTCTATCTCTCTCACTCCTCCAAACCCTATATATGTTGCTTTTCTCACTTTCCAAAATCCCCCAAACCCTAAGCTTGTGGTTTGACTTCACAAATAAGAAAAAAATTTCTTGATTTAATTACCTTATTTGTCCCTACATTTTGGGTCAATAGTCAATTTATTGTAGTGATTTTTAAAAAAAATCAATTTTGTCCCTATGTTTTTTAAAATGTATCCAAATTGGTCATTTTCGTTAAGTTTCAGCTTACGACGTCAAGTGATGCTTATGTGGCAGAGAGAGATGCTTATGTGGCAGAAAGAGGTGTTTTTGGTCAGAAGCTTCAGCAGTGGGCCCTCTTCGCCCAGCTTCTCGTACCGGTGGCTGCCGCTCGCCAAGGAGACCAACGACACCGCCACGTCTGACCGCACCTCCGGGGACTCAGTGTGGAGAACGACGATCTGCTCCCAGATGAAGCAGGGGATCAACTCGTTTGCGGCCAAAGGAGGGAGTTCGTCGAGGTACTCGCCGTTGGCTTCACCAGTCGAGACGCGGAGGAGCCAGGAGATGTCGCCGACGGAGTTTTCAAGGTGGGAGGAGACCTTGCGAAAGGAGGCGCTCGGGTTGAAGGTGAACATGCGCTTCATTACAACGTTGTCGCGACACTTGAGAACCATGGCCAGAGCCTTCTCGAGGACCTGTTCGGTCTCCTGGATGATGCAGCGAGTGGGACGCTCGTAAAGTTCGAAACTGTAACGCGCCGCCTGACGCAGCAACACCACCAGCTTCTTCGTCTTGGACTTGAGCTCACCACATTCTTGTTTGAAGGAAGTGTCCTTGTCGGCGGCTTTGGTGACTTGGTCTGCCAGCTGGATGGGTTTGGCCAATATTTTCTTTACTAGAACATTACATCTTTTTCTTCCATTTCATTTCCTTTAAGGCAAAACTCATCTTTGTCTACTTAATTACTTCAATTATTGTTATTTGCCTTGGTCTTTACCAAAAATTTGTTGTTGGGTGGGGGAGTTCCCTTGAATCTATTATGGCCTCCTTAAAAAGTTAAAAAAGATAAAGAAACTAAACTTTAATAATTTTTACTTTCTTCTTATTAGTCACATTTTCTTGTAGTCATATGAAACTGAAATTCTATATCCTAATTGTTGAGCAAGTTTCTTCATCGTTGTGTTATATTGAACCATAGCTATGTCATCTGATTATGCATTTCTTTATCCCTGTGTTATATTGAAGCATAACCATTTATTAGTGTCGTTGTCATTATGGAGGGTAGTTTGTCGTTGATTGTGGTTTTCTATTAAGTATTTTTAGGAAAGGGTAAAAAGAAAAAGGGGAGAAAAAATGAAGTAGACATGTTTATTGTCCAATAGTATCTATGTTAGTTCCTATTATGAATAAGATTTGAGTCCACTTATGTGGCATTTCCGCCTGTTCCAGAGGTCATTTTCCCGCTTAACATTTTTTATGTTTTCATAGGCGTCAACTTGAAGAAGAGTTGAAATTAATAGAAGAAGAGACTGCCAAGAGAGTTGAAGAAGCAATTAGAAGGAAAGTGGAAGACCATCCAGCCATGTGTGAGGAAATGAAGGAAAAGTTGAGCCAGCACCACCGTCAATCGGAACACGTCGGTGTAAGGCCCTTTGCAGCGAGCGACAGTCAGTGGTACGGGAAGTTGATAATCGAGGAGGGCGGAGTGGACCCGCTACTGAAGCTTCTGACCAAAAACACCTCTCTCAATCTCATTTCTTCATCTCTCTCTGCCACATAAGCACCACTCTCTCTGCCATATAAACATCACTTGACGCCGTAAGCTGAGACTTAACGGAAAGGACCAATTTGGATACATTTTAAAAAACATAGGGACCAAATTGATTTTTTTTAAAAACCAATACACTAAATTGACTATTGGTCCAAAATGTAGGGATGAATAAGGTAATTATACCAAATTTTCTTCCAAGGTTAGAACATGTACTTACGATAAGGTCTAAACCGTTTAGGAAGCAAATATATAAGATTTGAACCTCACATTCATGCCAATTTAAAATTTGAAATTTAAATTGTGAAATGATATTTTGTCACAATCTGAAGTGGTTTATGGCTATTTTGTTCTTTTTATTATGGTTTTTTTGGCAAAAGTATGAACTTTTACCATATTGGGGTTTACAATTGATCTCTACAAAATACATTACTCAATTGTTAAACTTTCAACATATTACTCTATTGTTTTACCTTTTTACGACTTTAACTTTGTTCAGGTTCTTCTTATTATGTTTTTTTTTAAATGTCTAAACTTTTACCATATTAAGATTTACGATTTCAACTTTATCTTTTTGAAAAAATTATTTATTTTTCTATTTATTTAATTTTTAAATTTATTTAATATTTTACTATTTATATGTCTTCGTGTCTTGACTTATCTCATTCTTATATTCAATTGTTGTGCCACATTTGTGACTTCAATGTGTCTATATTGCAAAAACTAAACCACTTCATAGGAACTCCTAATTTTTTTTTTTATAATGTTTTCTTTCTTTCTACCATGGTTGTATTCTTTAAAAATATCTTGAGGAATTTTTTATACTTTTTATTTGTACATAGAAGTACTTGTGTCTTATGTATCAAAACCTTTTAATTTCTTCTATATATCTCTAATGTCTTATTTTGTTGCATATATTTATATTTTTTTTAATTTCACTTTACAATTTTTTTTTCTTTTTTTTTTACTTGTCCTATTTCTGAAAATAAAGTATTTTGTTTTCTGAAAATGTCAATATAGAAAGTTTTTTTTTATGATATGTCACGTCTTATTTTTTTAAAGTTATATACTATTTTCCTTTTTATGTATTGTGTTGTGAATGTTGTTTTTTGGTTAATAAGATTTGACATTTTACTTTTCTAAAATATTTTTAATACTTTTGGCTATGTCTATTTTTGGTTTGCCACTGCTTCTTGTTTAGAAATTGGACCCTAATAGTATTGGGTTGGTCATAAAGGTAACACTTTTTTTTGTTGCCTACAACATGGACCTAAAGAAGCTAATGGTCGTAGAAGGTTGGTCTCCATTAAGAACCTTCTATAACCTTGAAGAGAATAACGTTTTTTTTATTTTATTTCAATACGTAGGTGATTATTTCTTTCACATTACTATCTTCTGCAAATCATTGTCATTGGACAAGTTTCATAAGCATCTTCAAAGACTTGAACCTTCGATTAGTGCATTGTTTATTATTTTTTAGTAACACTTAAAGAATATTAATGTTAAGCAAGCCATTTCGTGAGATCTTTGAAAGGTTTCGGAAAACATAATATATGATTTATTATGTATTAAAAATATTATTTTAAATTATATTCAAAAGAATATAAACCAAATTAAAACTAATTGTGCTTAAATGTTTTTAATTTTAGTTAATCTGAAAAGTCTTGATAATATAATTTGTGAATTAATATATGAGAATAGAACGACTTGATAATTCAAAGATATTGTTTTTCAGTGATATCAATACTTTATTATATTAATTATAATGATCACTAATATTCACGAAAGGTTTGTAAATGTGTTTTAGGAACAATCAAACACAAAAGATAACAAACACAAAGTTTCCTTTCATAGTGTCTAGCACTAAAACAAAGTTATTGCTGAGCGAGATTTGCGCGAGGAAATTAAAGCTTCACAAAGATATTGCAATCAACAAAAGAGAAAGAACATGGTGAAAGAACAAAGATATTGCAATTTCTCATATTCATTACTATTTTTAAATAGGTATATTATTGATTAGTTGAACTATAATAAGCAAGGCATGGTGAAAGAACATAAATCACTGTTGCAATTGCTCAGGAATGAGTAATTACATATGTTTGAAGACAACATGATAACATTGCTTTCACAAGTAGAACGATTATTTTGTGGAGAACATTGTCAACTGCTATTATATCTACGGGAATGATTGTTTTGAATGTAGTTTCAAATGAAATTGCTTCTTTGTTACTTCTTGGAGGTAAGACAACCTATTCTATATTTTGCATATGATTATTAATAAATGAGGAATCAACTTGTAACATAGCTCAAATAAGTCTTTTTGCTAGGCTTTCATTGAAACAAAATTGATTATATGGGATGAAGCACCAATGATGAATTAATTATGCTTTGAAGCTTTTTATAGAATATTGAGAGATATTATGAAATATGAAAATGAAGTCAATTGTCAAAAACCATGTGGTGGTAAAGTTGTTGCTTTGGTAGGAGATTTCAAACAATTTTTTCTATTGTAAAAAAGGATTCAAATATAATGTTATGAAGTCAACAATAAACTTTTCTTATTTATGGAAAAATTGCAAAGTTTTAAAACTTTCATAGAATGAGATTAAGTATTGTCACATGTAATGAAAGTACAACAAATATCAAAGAATTTACTGATTAAATTCTAAAAGTTGGAGATGGAGAAATGAAGTTAAATGAAAATGATAAGGGCATTATTGATATACCACAAGATCTTTTACTTGAAAAATGAATCACCTTTACTATCATTGCTTGAGTTTGTGTACCCTTAATTTTTACATAATATGATATCTCTTGGATTTTTTTTATTATGGAGCAACACTTTGTATACCAAATTAATTGTTGCATGTTATCTTTAATAAGTGGCCAAGAAAAACTTATTAAAGATCAGACACACCTTGTTAATAGCATGACAACCAAGAAATTCAAGGTAAATGGTTTACATCATAATTCTTGAATGATTAATTGTTCATGTATACCAAATCATCGACTTAAGTTGATAGTTGGTGTACCTATCATGTTTTTAAGAAGTAGTAATCAAGCAAATTGTCTTTGTAATGGAACAATGATGTCAGTTACTAATTTTGGAAAAAATATTATTTCTGCTACTATCATCATAGGAAAAACATTGGTGAGAAGATATTTATCTCAAAAATGGATTTGGTTTCAAAGAAAACAATTTCCAATATCTCTATTTTTTGGAATGAAAATCAATAAGAACAAAGGTCAATCACTTCCGAAAGTTTGGACTTTACTTTAACACATGATCAGTTATATGTTGTTATTTCTAGAGTAAAAATAAAGAAAGGATTAAAAATACTTATTTTGGATGAAGAAGGAAAAGTAATCAGTACAACTAAAAACATGGTGTACAAAGAAGTATTTAGAAATCTTTGAAACCAAAAACATAAAATTATATTATACATGTTAAGTATAAATGTCTTTGTAATTGTAATATGTTTATTTCTTATTTATTTATTTATCATACTTAACTTAGTAATTGGTTATTCAGTGAAATGCATATTGATGAAGTTCATGATGATTTCTACGTTATCCATGATTCCTTTGAATAAAAGTTATACAATGGTAACTTTGTAATCAAAATTTACATGAATATTTGAATAAAAGTCATTTATTAAATTAAATATTTAAATTAGTTACTATTCAACCATGTTAAATTATTGATTACAACTAATATATAATTATTTTCTTACACAAGTACTCTACAAAAAATCGTGTATAAAGTGTCAGTTATTTTCGTATAAATTGGTGTTTATAAACACCACAATATACGCGTGTGGTGGTTTCCCAAACCGCCATACAACTGACCGCCACAAAGTTTAATGTGGCGGTCTTCCGCTACTCGCTGCAACACCCGTCACTTTAATACTTTGTTTAAAGTGACGATTTTTATATGTAAGTAGTGTCAGTCATAACTGATTCATTGAAAAGGATTTTAGCGTCATTATATAGAGTATAATGTGACATTTTTAACTGTTAGTATTGTAATAAAATTGTAAAAATAATACGTCAATTTCAACTGACGTAATTTTAATTCTAAATAAACAAAATTTAGCCACCACTTTTTTTATAATCTGGTTTGCACAATTAAACTTAATATAATATACTTTCATAATAAAAAAATAAAATACTAATAAAATGAAATAATATATAAATTTATTAGCATCCATTCATTGCATTGAAAATCAAAACACACAAAATATTGCTCAGAAGTTGATACATAATTGAAAATTAAAACATAAATAATTGTTAAAAAGTTGATACATCATTTAAAATTAAAACACACATAATTAAACACACATTGTTAATCCCTAATCAGTTTTGCTTTAAGCACTTGATCATATTACTTGATTAGGTGATGGAGCACCACTTCTAGTACTTGATGCTTGAAATAAATAATTTTATGTTAATGATTTTGAATGTTTATAATTATAAAATGAAAGACACCAATAAATATTTAAATATATTAATACTTCATTGATGAATGCATGAACCAAATTCACTGTCATTGCAGCAAAATGTTCTGGAACATCTTTTCTAAAAGCATTATATGCAAGCAAAGTGTTCAGTTGATTTTTCACAGTTGCAAGCTCAGTTTCCATTTTGAATTATCTGTCCTTCACATTTGATGAAGTTGAACTAGATGAAGCATAGTTCATACCACTTAGCCTTGTTAAGAAGATAAAAAAGATATTTAATATTGAGATTAGATAAAAAGAAAAATAAAACAAGTATTCAATTGATTGAGGTGGAAACACATCTTACAAACATAGTGCAAACGATTTTCATCCATGCACTGTGAACTTAAAACAAGTAGTAACGACATTGTCAAACATAGTTTTATAGGAATGGCCTAGGAATATGAAAAGGGGAGTGATAGGTTCAGGTCTAGTAGTTACGATTGGGAGAGAATCACAGTGTTTGCGCACTCCGGTTCTTCATTTTTTGAACTCATTATCTATGGGCCCAAGCCTATAAAAAAACATGATAAGAACAAGAAGGAAGTATTATAGAATTGTGAAAGGAATAGAGGAGAGGAATTGACATGGTAGAAGAGCCATGAACGGAGAGGAAGATTGGGGAAACTGTAAGGCCAAGTTTCACCAATCAATATTCAAATTTGTCTTTATTAAAATTAAAGAGAGAAGGATCCCTACGGTAGCACTTTCATCAGTGCATCCTTGAAGAACTCACAGATAAAGGGAGTGGAAAGGTTCATCATGAAGGTCTGCATACATGAATGGAATACTTATTCTTAAAAACTTCTAGTAAAATGAGAATGCCAAGTTTGAATCATATATAACCTTGCTATTTGCAGTTGCGTGTTCAACAACTAATTAAATGGAATAAGGGGATATAGTGAGGAAAAAACCAGAAATATAAAAGTACTTGGCCTTTTCAACTATTCACAAAACAAAACACATGATAACAAATGTCGGTCATCTGGATTATTCAGGTATATGAGATAGAAAAGGACACTACATCAGTAAGGTACCCAATGCCCGATTTTCTAGTTTGATCGAATGCTCCGACTTATAGCAATTTGCAGCTGATAAGTTAGCAACGAGTGACCTGTATTAGATGCAATCAAATAGGAGGCTTCAAATACTTGTTTTGCGATCAAATATATGTTAAGATGAAGTATACTATTTATAAAAAAACAGAGTGCACGTCAGATCCAACAACGCCTCTGCATCTACAACTTGCTCTCTAGGCTTCTCAACTGCAAAATTCCATCCAACCAGACCAATCACTAGAAAGTTAAATCACATGTCCAACGAAGAACTTAAGATTATAACAATGAGAAAGAGAACAAAAGCAAAGGAACAAGTACAACTACCTACCTTGGTCGTGTAACTTGTCGAACTCGTCCAAAATGGTGTCGAAGTTGTCGAACTCCATGTTCAACAAATCATCTATTTTCTCTGCTAGGTTTATTTAGGGTTAGCTAATTAGGGATACAAATTGAACTTAACACTATAAATAAATTAAAGAGTGAGTGGTAATGTTATGTACTGTTGATGAGAGTCTTCAGTTTGAGGAACTAAGAGCGTATGACCCTGCGAGTGGCGAGGTTCTGCTCGCTCGTCGCTTTATCCTTGGCACCTCCCTTGGATACGACAACGACATTGGCATCGACATCAGCATTGCCTCTACGCAAACGTTTCATTCTACTAAAACCCAAAACCTAATTTGGGACGGAAAGGGTTTTTTCTAAAATTTGAAGCAATTTTAGAAGTGTTTATTGAACCTCTTGCCTTGCCCTTTTAGGATTTGAATTTTAATGAGAGTGGGGAAATTTCAACCGCGGTTTACTTTCGCGCTTGGGTCAAACTTGCTTTCTCTTTTCCTCCTTCCTTTCCTTTCCCACCGTAATTTTTTTTTTATGATTCTATTAAAAAAGATTATGAAATGTAACTATTTTAAAATTCTAATGGTGAAATTACATTTATTTATAAATTGGTGTGTCTTTAAACATGTTATTATTAAAGTGACATTTTCCATATTAAATAACGAGGAATGGTGTATGGAGGGAAGGAAAATGCGGACTATTTATTTTGAAGGATAATTGTGACAGTTCAAAATGACACATTCTGAAGGATAATTGTGGTGATTACTAAGATATCGTATTATAAGAAAACTTGTGATAGTTATTAATAACCGTCATATTAAAACTGTCATTTTATTCACGATTTTTTTAGTGGTAATTTATTTGTTTAAAGCTCAACATATTGCATTATGTCAAATGATTTTAAAAATAAAATTTGAACAGTAATTCATACTATCATATACAATTTTATGGTATGTTTTTAACTATTGATTACTTTAGTTGTTGTTATTAATATTATTGACATTTAGAAATGATACGTAATGTTACTATTTTTTTTTATATAGTATAAAAGTAATTTATTAATAATCACTAAATTTTATTTTAAAAATTCTCGTGATGGTAATATATATATATATATATATATATATCACATTTCTTTTAGAATCTATTTATTATCTTTTTGTTAGCTTGTTCATTTAAAATTTGATCTCTCTTTTATTTGTAAATTAAGTGTAAAATCCTCAATTTTCTTAAATGGTACGAGTTAATTCTTTCATTTCCTCCTTGTTGTCAAAGATAAAAAGGAAATAGTCATGTTAAGATTTTCTTGCAACCTTTAATGATAATGTCATTATTTTTGTTTAGTTGTTTTTAGAAGGAATACATAATACTTAAATAAGTAAAATGATTTGAAGATATTTTACTTGATTTGATTATTATGTACATTGATTAAAACAATATAACTATAAAAAATATATTTAATAAAAATTTATTATGATGATTCTAGTTTAATATAAGGTAAGTAGTTACTATACTGGTTTAATTAACAATTAACAACCGAGTTTTTTGGGTCTATGTTACAATCAAGTTCTATTTCACAAATTACACATGTTTGACATAAGTTTTTTCTTTTTATTTATCTCATGTGAATTTCAACAACTATTTTTTTCAACTCCTTCACTTTACCTTCGAAATCAAGTCACACATAAACAAAATCACTTCACCTCCCCCAATCATCCTCAAAATCACATTCAAATTCATGTTCTCAAAGAGTATTGTATTTAAATGGAGTTTGAAACTTTTGAATCTCTATCTCCTTGAAGTAGTTCAATTTTATCTCCCTCGACTAGCTTTGCAAACAATGATTTTGTCTCTTCTAACTAATTGTGTGAATGGCCACCTTATGGATTTCTTAAAAGGATGAATAAATATTAATCAACTTAAGAGATGTTAAAGAAGACAAATTGTATGGAAGAACAAAACAAAGTTGTGGAAGCATGTCCCATGGTGTTGTTTCAATTCCACAAGCACAAAAAAAAAATATAAATAAGAAAGAGTTGTAAAAGGAAATACAAAATGGATTAAGGAAATGAAGTGATAAAGAACATGTTATCTTTCTGATGAATCTCAAAGGATAAGTGCAACGAGGAGAATTCACCACTTGAAAATGTTTTGTGAGATAAGAATCAAGAAAAAGATTTGACATTCTCAAGGCTCTTAAAGTTTTTTCACAAAGTGTAAGTATATTCAATATTTAAAAGTGGATTCACAAAAGAGTTTGGCCTTGTTTATAGCCATACAATTTCATCCAAGAAGAAACAAAAGATGATTATGAGTTGGTTACAATCAATATGAACACAAGAAAATAAATTTGAAGTGTGAATACAAAATAATGATGACACCTAGAGCAAACAATAGCCTAATCAAGTTAACAATTACACTTGTGTCTCACAAATCCTATATTTAATACATAGTTAATTTATAATCTTGATTATCACATGGTTGTTTCCTTAAATTATGGAGAGACACATATGAAGTTTCTTAATTTAAGAAAAAAACATGTAAAGTAGTTACAACTTTCACTTGCACTTAGAGGTGACATATTGAAGGTAGAAACTCTTCATGTGCTCTTTCCTCTCCTTAATTTGTTTAAGGCACTTGGAAGCACATGTGGAGGGGTTGCAACCATCACATGTCATTAAAAGTAACATGTTAAGTTAGTTACAATCAACATATGTGTTTGAAAATGATTTTTCTTTAGCCTTTTCATGTTTTTAACCATTCACTCTTTTAATTCTATAGTATTATATAATATTCTTTGATACTCTTTAGAATATTTTAAACTCTATACAATTTACTAGCTCTCTTGCTTCTTCTTCAACCTCTTCCTTCTTGAAAATCTCTTTTGAAACTTCTTTTTATTCTTTTATTTGCCATACTTATTGTATTTATTCCTGAAGTTCTTTTTTTTCTTTATCTCCATCTTCAACAAGTTTTTCCTCAATCATATTTCTATCACCACCTTATCTCCCTTGATCAGTTATAAATGATGACCTTGTCGTGCCTCTACATTATTTCAATGACGATTCATTTCCAATAATAGAATAATAGAGGCCTTGGGAGAAAGAGGAAGGTGATTAGCAATGTTGCAATGTGAAGCTCACAATGTTTATTATAGAGTGAGTTTATTGTTCACATGTGAGAAATATTGTTGCAGTTAATTGACGTTAACGAGCATTTGTTAGGAGTCTTATAGGCATTCACAAGACATTATTCTTCACACATTAGAAATTGCATATTGTTTATTTGCATCCTTAGATCCTTACATTGATTCACTATACAATAGTATTGATTCACACAACTTAACTAATAGGCCAAACAAACAACCATGTTGCATCAACAATTTCAACAACTCAAATTGTTTCAATATGCATATAAACATATACTTATAGCATTTTCTTACAAACACTAAACTATTTGCATTTTCCTAGCAATGATCCTCTCTACAAATAACATTAATCTTGACAATAACATGTCCTAGCTCGTTACAAAACTCATCAATTCAACCAAAAACATTATTTACTTTGATAACTATGTTCAAAGAGCAATAATCTTTGTCATTTTTTGTGGTTCTAATACCACTTTCAATTGTTTTCATATAAGAAAAATTATTTAACATACTTGAACCTTAAATGAAGTCTTGGAGAATGCTTTACATACGTTATTTTGGACCACCATCCCATAAGAGTTGTTTATTTCAAAATTGTCCGCAATTAATTAAATGTAAAATTAATCACAATATATTATCCAAATGATCAAATCTTGAACTAAGACAAAATAATTTTTACAATAGTTATGTTTCTTAAAAAATTATGCACTAAAATTGAATTGTTTGTTGAAAAATGTTTAGAAAATGCAACTACACATGTTTTTGTGACTGTTTGAAAAAAAATAAAAATTAATATATAAATGAATTTCATATTTAAAAAAAATATTAAATCATTAATTATTATTTCATTTCACTAATATTGTATTATATTTTAAATTATTTTCCATTTCAGCAATCGTGTTAACATTTTTATATTTATATTATGTCATGCATAATTTATCCATTTATTTAATAGTGAAATATTTTTTTTATTTAAAAGAATTATTTACTTATATTCAATATTTACTACTTTATTACTATAAATTAAATTTCAAAATTTAGCTTTAACTTCAAAATAATTATTTTTCCACTTAATATTGAATTTGAACTAAGTTTAACAAACTATTACTAAAGATTAAAAATCAGTCAACATCAACTAAATTTCAACTTTAAGTTTAAAAAACTATTATCAAAGATTAAATTCAACGTCCATAAACTAAATTTCACCTTCAGAACAATTTTATAACTAAGGTTAATAAATTAAGGACCATAAATTAAATTCGAACTCAATAATAAATTTATAAATGTATTAATAATAATAGGCAATTAAAACTATTAATATACATAATCTAAAGATATGTCTGAAATTAATAATAATAACTTTACTAACTAAACTATTAATATACATGATATATAAATTAATTTGTAAGGAAATAATTATTAATAATAACACTATCATAAATTTACCAAAAATAAATAAATGATAATAGTAATAAATTTAAAATATTAAAAAATTTATTTAATTTGTTTTGACCAATATATTAATTTTAAAACAACTGAAGTTGTTATTATTAATTTATATTATTTCATTAATATTTAAAATTATTAATGTTACTTTATTACTATATATTAATTTTCTTTAGTTATATTAATATATTTTATTATTATTTTAATTTAAAAAAACATATTAGAATTCTGCTGAGTCAATCTAATACCAACCTCCTCCTCTGACCACCATAAAAAAAAAATTGTAAATTCTATTTTCACATAGCATTGACAGAAAGAAAAGGTTGTACTGGGTAAATAAAGTGGGAATGAATTACATTGTCTAATTCAAAAAAAAGTTTATTGAAAAGAAAACAAACCTCAATACTCATTTAATAACTTTTTTATTTTAAATTTGTAATAAATTTCATTAAAAACACAAGAATTCACAATTTATTTATTTATATCTTAATTTAAAATGAATATTCCGCAAGTCTATAACAATATTTAAATATTTTTTATACATAATTGTTTTTCAATTTTATAATTTATAATATTAAAATATAATAAATTTAAAAATTATCAATTTCAAAATAAATTTTGAAATTTATTTTGAAAAAATGGAATTAGAAAAAAATCTAAATTCTTACAATTTTATCCTTTAAATAAGTACTTTTTTTTTTAAAAATTCAAATAATTCTTCCTAATGAAATACTATCTTTTATATTTACTTTTAATTAAAATACTTTTATAACTTAATAATATAATTTTATTTTAATAGATATTATAATAAAATAATTTTTTATCAAAAAAGGAATTTTTTTTACATATTTATAAATTTATGTTATATTATTATATATTACTTTATATAAAACTGAAATTATTATAAAATTATAATATAATATTTATAATAAAAAAACACACAACAAACTTTTAAAAATATTTAAAAGTTAAACATATAGTCGCACGGGAGAGTAGATGAGTTTCCACTATTATATTATAATAAAAATAATTTATGTATAATAAAAAAAAAATTCCAAAATGTTGTTTCCCAATGAATTGTAAAAACAAAAGTAGATTAACAAACAGGTGATTCCAAAATAGAAAGGCACTAATGACGGTATCAATTTTTGTTTTCAGCAATAATTAACTTAACACCATCTTATTAAAACGCATTTACCATAATTTAATGTCACAAATCTCTCTCTCCCTCCAAATGCACAATTACCAAGTATCAGTTGAAACGGAGTTTTCAAACGTCAACTTCCCCATGCGCACTACGCACTGAGCGTAGTTTACCAGTAACGTTACTTGTTTTCAAAATCGCATCCAAATTTAAATGGAATAAAGAAGTATTTTAAAATTTTAAATTAAAAAATAAAATAACCAAATTTCTTAATTCCCCTCCAATTTCTGGTCCTCTTGTTGTCTCTTCCGTATTTTTTTTCTCTCTCTTACGCCGAAGCTCAGCTCCAGCTAGGAGGGTCCATGGTCCACTTTCTGGATCTCACCGTCATCGCCACCGCCACACCTTCCCAATGCTCCTTCAACCTCTCCCCTTCCCCGTGACTCACCCGCGGGGAATATACCACTCCCTCTCCAACCTTCCCGTTTCGATCTCGATTCTACCTGAGATTCTTTTCTCTCTCTCTGGTCCCGAGTTTTAGGGTTTTGCCGAACAGCGGATAACACGCGTGCACAACGTCGTTTCGTTTGAACGCGACGCAGGATGCCGGGGCACCGCTCGAAGTCGGAGAAGCACGACGACGGCGAGAAGCAGCTCCGGCGGGACCCCTACGAGGTCCTTGGAGTCTCGCGCAACTCCATGGATCAGGAAATCAAAACCGCGTACCGCAAAATGGCGCTCAAGTGCGTTTCCAATCCCCCTCTCGCGGTGTTGTACTGTTGTTTTTTTGAATTTGTGGTGTTGTTTCTTTTGAGTGTGCTGAGAACGGAGATAGTAGTGGAGTCGATGCTGTTATTATATATTTGATTATGGTTTTTGGATTGTTATTTAAGTGTTTGAACCGTGTTTGAAGCATTTCTTTGTTAAATCGTTCATCTAGTTGATGCTAAGGTTACTTCCGAAAAGAATACTTCTTATTTTAATTCTCAGAGTCTCTTGATTGAAGACGCCGCTGCAGCCACTTTGGTCTAGACTTTGACAACCCCTTACTAAATCTCGGTCTTCCCTTTTTTAATATCTGTGTATGAGTGTGTATAATCTATTCTTGTCATGGTTTTATGGAAAGATGTGTGATCACCGTTACCGCATCGGTTTCATTTTCTGCAATTTCCTACCATATCAAGGATTGTGATGAAACAGTGACCACCCAGTTTATAACCTTGATTGTAGAGTAGATGATTGGTGAAAGTAGTCTTCTGAGCTTTCTTGTTGTTGTTGATACTGTTTATGCTTAATTGTATGGAAGGTACATAAAAGATCTTTTTATACTTTTATTTGTAGCGGAAATTATTTTGGTGTTAGAATCAATTTTAGATTTTATAGTTTATATTAGTTGTGGAAAGGAAAGAGTAGAACTTTGGAAAATATTCATTTGATTCTAGGCAGAGAACCTGAATGTTTTTGTTTTTCGTTCTTGCTATTGGACTTCTAGAAGAGAAAAATAAGAGAAAAAAATGAAATTTTCTATACATTAAAATTCGCTTATGTATAAAAATTATGAATTTAGAGAAGTCATATGAGAGAACTTCAACAAACTAGCTTATGAAAAAACTAATTTTGACTTTTGGAGAAACTCAACCTCACTTTTTCTTCTTATTTTTCTCTCTTAGAAGTATGGAAAAATTTGTCCAAATAAAGTATTCTTTCTGGTGTACATTGTCAATTGACTGTTCTTCCTTCCTGTCTTCTTTTCATCTAAAGCTCTGAGCAGGGAGGGTTAATATATTAATTAGCTAAATCAATTTCATTTCAGATATCATCCGGACAAGAATGCAAATGATCCTAAAGCAGCTGATATGTTTAAAGAGGTTACCTTTTCTTACAATATCCTCTCAGATCCTGACAAACGGCGTCAATATGACTCGGCTGGTTTTGAGGTCATATAAGATTTCTTACTATTTCGAATCATTAAGACTTTAGGATGGTCATTGTTCCTTCTGATTTGCATTTTATCATTGCTTTTTGAAGATTCCATTTCTGTCCCAAATTTGTCTCCAAACTTCATTGCTGAAAAAATAGTTTTGAACCTCTGATTGTCTGATATGATCTATGTCATGTCCATGTATAGGCCGTTGAATCAGACAACCAAGAATTGGAGTTAGATCTTTCAAGTTTGGGGGCTGTCAATACAATGTTTGCAGCACTTTTTAGGTAGCAAGATTGAATGTGCTTTTCTTCCTCTTCACTCTCAAGTTTTTTTCTTTAATGAATGCTTAGAACATTGCTACATTTTTTGTTTTTTAACTTTTCTCTCCTATTCATGATTTACTTTCTCCATGAATGACAGTAAACTTGGTGTGCCAATTAAGACAACTGTATCCGCATCTGTTTTGGAAGAGGCACTGAATGGTTTAGTGACCATTCGTCCACTTCCGTTAGGACATTATGTATCTAAAAGGGTGAGCTGCCTCTTTTTTTAATTAATTGATCCCTTTTTAGTCATAGTTTTCTTACATTTGTTCTTGTTTTGGTGCCTTCATCTTACAGGTTGAGAAGCAATGTGCACACTTCTACTCAGTTACAATAACAGAAGAGGAAGCACGAGCTGGATTTGTTTGTCGAGTACTATCATCAGACAAAAGCAAGTTCAAGGTTGGAATTTCATCTCTGTCATTCAAGAAAGATTGAGCAAGAGTAATGCTCAACCAGACAATATTAAGATCTTTATTTGTGCCTTATGGAAACTGATTTTTACACAGAATTCTCTATCTCTTTCTTTTAAGATTAGCTTTTGGGATTGGATGTTCTCAATACATCAACAATTTCATGAGAAAATAAAAGAAAAATTGGAAGTTGAATCATAACACTATTCAAGAATTTCAATTTTTTCCCAATGCAACTGCAAGACTAATTGGTTGTTGAAGCTGTTTCTAATTTAGTGCATATTTGGGAGCTTAGGTTTACTTAAGATTCTAAATGCTCTCAATTAGCTAGGTGATTGATTCTATTTCACAGTAATGATTTGTTCTTAGGGAAATTTGAACTTGATCTCTTTGCAAATTTATTCAGTTTCTTCATTGCAAAACATTGAATTATCCCATGGCTGTGTAACTTATTTTTGTGCTCTGTTTTTACAGTTTCAAAAAGTATTCTCTTTTCCTCTTATACTGTAAAACAATTATGTGAGTTTATACTAATGTTCTGGATGATTTTCATATAATTTTAATATTTAAAAACATCAATGTGTTCAATTGATAAATGATCCCTTTTTTTATGGTGTTTGATACTTTGATTTTCTTTCCACAGTTATTATATTTTGATCAGGAAGACAATGGTGGTTTAAGTCTTGCACTCCAGGTATTATACACTTTCTTCTGTATGTTTGTGAAACACAATGCTTGTATTTTTCCTAGAGGAATTAATTATTTCTGATGTAATGGTTAAGTTGAATTTTAATGGCTCTCGGGTAGTTATTTCATAGTCATACTTTTTTTTATCTCTTTCGTATTTTGACTTTTGAGCATTCCGTGACAATAGTACATTACTAATTGTTGTAGGAAGACAGTGCAAAAACAGGGAAGATTACCACTGCTGGGATGTATTTTCTTGGGTTTCCTGTTTATCGATTGGACCAAACAATGAACTCTGTGAGTAGCTACTGTAACAAGATAGTATTTAATTTAAATTTTGTCTATCCATTTTCATTTAAAAAAATTGGCTGTTGAATTATTTCTCTACAGATAGCTGCTAAGGATCCAGATACATCTTTTTTCAGAAAGTTGGATGGGTTTCAGCCTTGTGAATTAAATGAATTAAAGGCTGGTACCCATGTATTTGCTGTCTATGGTAAATGCCTACTTTTATGCCCAGTAAGCCAGTGCTGCTTGTTATGTTGGTTGCTGTAATTTTTGCCACATGAATTGACTGTCAAATTTCTTCTAGGTGACAACTTTTTCAAAAGTGCAAATTATACAATAGAAGCTCTCTGTGCTGCACCTCTTAGTGAAGAAAAAGAAAATTTAAGAAGTATAGAAGCTCAAATCTTGTCTAAAAGGGCCGAAATATCAAAGTTTGAGGCAGAATATCGAGAGGTGGGCACTTGATCTGTATGGCTATAATTACATTACTTTTCGTCAAATCTCATGCTGGGTCTTTGTAGGTTCTGGCTCAATTCTCAGAGATGACAAGTAGATATGCACATGAAATTCAATCAGTGAGTTCTTATTTTACAACGGTTTCTGTGTAGCATCCCCCCCGATACCCTCTCCCTCTTTGGGGGCAAAAATTCATCAAAATGGAAACCACTGAACTTTTGTTATTTATTCCTGTGCAGATTGACGAGCTACTGAAGCATAGAAATGAAATACATGCATCATACACTATTACTCCCTTTAAACGGAGTACAAGTAAGAGCAGAAGTAAAAGTTCTTCCAAGGAGAACAAAGAAGATGGCCAAACAAGAGAGAAGAGGAGTACAAGAGATCGGCCAAAGAAGAAGAAATGGTATAATCTCCACTTAAGAGTCGATAAGAGAAAGGCTTGCTAAGGTGAGAATTGGAAAATTAAGAATTCCACTCTAAAACTATAATCAGTTGATCTGCACCCTTTTGATTGTTTAGCACTCGTGCAAGTTAAGAAGAAGCTCTTGACAAAGCAACAGCAAATGTTGTTGGAAGGTTTTCTGTCGGTCACTCAAAGCTTGTCAGGGATGACAACAACTCATTGTTTATGTATAATCCCTTTCCCCTTTCCTTTTATTTGTCTCTATGTAGCTCATCTTAAGAATTCGTACTTGTAAATTGTTTGATTTATTGATGAAGCATGATTAACTCTCTGCGCGGGTTGTAATTTTTGTTTACAAGTAATGGCAAATCATTGGAGGATAGGGTCAGGTATTTTCTTGTTTAATGGTATTTTTAATTTTGTAATTTTTAATTTCTAGAATTGAGCTGAGTTTAGTTATTTCAGCATACCTTTAGCTTTTTATTTTACTTTATTTTTTGCCCCTGCCCAGTCAATTCGCATAATGATTCATCTCGCATATTTAAGATAGACTTTGGACTCTTTCTTAGAACCTTGATTTTAGTTGGAAATTATTATTACTAGTGCAATAATTGGCAGCAGGGATTGCGTATTTTATTTATTGATGGCCTTTAATTATTTAATGTCCTAATGATGTCTCTAGAAGACAATTTACACGATGTGAATAGCAGCAATGCTTCAGTTGGTAAAATGGCGACAAAAACAAGCAGAGAGATGTTGTCTAACTAAACTTTCTAGTTTAAACTTGGCTTCAGAGGATATTGACAATGGTGCATTATTTAAAAAATCCTATTGCAACCAACTGTTCTTAATAATGACCCAATGAGGTGTAGAATCAACCTAATCGGATGCAATGCAACAACAATTGAAGAGGTGTTCTGTTATTGGACACGTCATTTAATAGATAAATAAAAGTGCATCCAAAGTGGATGCGACAACTATAAGAGTGGTAATACTACTGTCACTGCTACTAAGAGCCAGCTCACTAGCTGGCCAAGCTTTTCTTAATTTTTTCCATCTGTTGTTTCAAATTTAAAAAGGGGCCCGTTAAACGTTTTTTAAGTTGTTTGAATTGTTTTCTTCATTTATAAATAGTGTAACTTATGCATGCTACTATGTATGAATATAATTACAAGTATTAAAAAATTAATGGAATCTATACAAGAACGGGGCATTCCCTTTGTTCTCTCATTCTTTTTAATGTTTTTAAGTACTATCATATTTTTACTTCTTAAGGTTAAATTAACTAAAAAATAGCTACAGAGTAAAGGTATGATTAGTAAAAGAAAAATATTATCTTCAACTTAAAAATTGATAAATAAACAAGTAAAAGAAATTAAGAATGACATTTGAAAAGGAACCCAAACAATATATTTGATTTGATTATTCTTGTTAGTTTTCATTTTGGTAGATATTTTGACTCTGATAGAATAAATAAAATTGTCTCAAATGAATAATACTGTTAAATGCAAGCATTTTTCTAGAAACTGTATTTCTAAAACTGATTTGTATAGTTTTGTACAATGAAAAAAAGAAGATGAAAGGGTGGGGGGAAAAAGATAATGATGCGGTGAAGAGTGGTATAGAAAAGAAAAAATATTATAAAGCTTTGTAGAAAAGTTTGTATATTGAGCAATATAGTTCAACATTCACACATGCAGTTCCTTATCTTCTTATCCACACATGCACCCACAAGACACTGTCTCTGGTTCAGCCTTCTCTCCTTCAAGTTCCAATAATTAATTCATGAAAGTTGAAGTTAATATTGAAGGTTGTGTAAAGAGTTGGAGGGTAAGGGACACTTGTTATTGTGGAATAAGAGTGCATTCACATTTCACACATCGAGGAGACAGTTATTGTTGCAGATAGGACTCATAAAAAATATTTAAAAGAATCAAATTAATAGTGGATAGAGTTGCATAAAAAGAAAAATGTTAGAAAACAAAAACCGCACTTACTTGTTATATTAGTTTAGTTTTAAGAAATTCAATTATTTTTAAACATGATTATTTAAATTTAACTAGATTATAACTTGTAAGATTAGAAAATATACTTTAAAATATTTTTTTGTCAATACTAATTCAAACAATTCCTATACTGTAAACAATTTAGAATAACTTAATTTTATTTATTTTACTTAAACTATGATACAGTTTAATTTAATTCATTTAAATAATTATATAATTCAGTTTAGTCTATCAAATTAATGTTTTAAAATTTAGTTCAATTTACAATACTATAGTTTAATTCATGTATTTTGTCCACCCTAATTATAATGTTATGCTTTTTTTTTGTTGTTGTGCAAAGCATGTGAATATACAAAAATGAAAACGATTACAACTAAATAAACCTCACTATTGTCAACACATGCTATGTGTAGGCTAATAAACAAATAATTGATGTATTGATGAATACAAGAGAGGAATTAAACTGAAATATGCTGAAATTTTAAAGATGCTATGATCTTAATAATTAAAAATTATTGGCTTTTATTTTAAAGCTTTTATAAAGTGAATGGTATTCTTAATTTTTAAGAGATTTTTAAGAAGTTAATAACTTAGCCTAGGTTCTTAAAAGGTGTTTCTAGAAAGATCGATGCATGTTAGAGTTTAGGAATTTAAAGTTCATGTAGAACTATGTACAAAATTCTTGTTAAGCTTTTAGATAAAGAGAAAGATTTTTTATTTACGTTTTTAACGAAATATATATACTACTTGTAATTCAAAATATTTTGGTAAAAAAACTAATTAAGACAAAAAAGAACTTAAAAATGATTTTATAAAGGAGAGACAAACAAATCAATTGACTAAAATGTATGTGTGGGTTATTATGAGCGAATAGCTTAATACTCGTATGAATAAAAAGAACACCCACATTGAGACCTTAATTATAGAACAAAAATGAAAACTATAATTAACCAAATCCATGTTATTTAACGCAGCCAAAGGCTAGCAAAATAAAGATTTGAATTATTACATGAGTTTAGCTTCAAGTCCACAACTTAAACTTCAATGATATTATGACAAATACAACCAACACAGACACAACACGTAACTAAAGGAGGGCATAAAAAATACTAAGCCAAGGAAATCTTCATGAAAAGATGTTTATTAAATTCTCTCCTTAGCTGCAAGAAAGGTAAGCACACAGGGAAGGATAATAGTTAAGATTGCAGGGTAAGTTAGGGTTCTTGGAGAAGCACTGGTTGGTGCAGGACCCATAACCATGTTGGGCATGTCAGAGCCATAGCTGGATCCACCACTATCTCCATATTGAGCTGCAACCACCACACACAAAACCAAAACACAAGCTGAGAACATAGAGAATTTGAGTGATGAAGCCATATCTGAGGTACCCTTTTGCTGATTATTGCACTTGGAGTTGGAGATTTTTTATGCTGTTTTGAATATAAATAGTGAACAAAGTTGAGGTTGCACTGCTTAGGCCAGATGGTTGTGCACAATGGTGTTCTCGGATTTGGCTCCTGAATGTTGTTTGTTGTTTGAATGGAAAAATATATGATCGATGAATAAAATGAATTCAGCAAAAGGGTGCTTTGTTTTAATCGTAATGCACTGCATGCTTGTCATTATATAAACTAAGTATTATATAAATCATATGCATGCATATGTTACCAGAAAGTTTATGTTTGATTTTTACTGTATACGAAATAAACTAATCTTTTAAAAATTAATGAGTTGAAATAAATTCTTAATAGAAAAAAACTAAATACTAAATGTGTCTTAATAACATTTCATGTCCCTTAAAATAGTATATGATCTCAATATCTTTAAGTGATGTTTTTATTTAGTTAAACAAAAATATGACTCTAAGAGAAAAGTCCCCCTAAAGATAGTTAATCATTATCTCAAAAGATTAGTTGCAAGAAAATTATAAACATTCACTCTAATAATATAATTAAAAGAGATGCAACACAAAGGTTATTAATAGAAAGATGCTTAAGAAAGATTTATAACTGATTTCTTTTACACATTTAAAGTCTCAAGTTAGTTTTTTCTTTTTATAACTTTTCCCTTATATATTTAATAATTGCTATAAAAATAATTTATTACTAGTAAAGAATATTAAAATTTTAGTCTAAATAGAATAATTTCTCTTAAATACCCTTCTAATTTATTTTCAATTTCAAAGGTTTTTGGGAACAGTTTTCTATTCACCTTCTTTCATTTGTCACTCATCCTTTGTGGTTTCGTTGCTCACTTCCTTCCTTAGTCACTCGCCCTTTTTCAAAATAGTTATTGCAAAATACTTTAAAATAATTTTTGAACATTCTAGTTAAATTTAATATTTATTCCCGTCAAAAGTTTTGCAACTTTATTTCATATTCAAAAAAATGTAAGAGGAGAATTTGTTGAACTAAGGGATGAGTAGCTAATTAGTGAGAGAAAGAGCCACGCAAGAAGGCCTGAGTGAGAGACGAAAGAGAGAAAGAAGAAATGATTTAAAAATTAGCAAGAATAATTTGAAATTAAAATAAATTAGTAAGATATTTTCAAATAATATTAAAATAAATATATTTGTTTATTTATAATAACTATGCAACTTTTGTTTTTTTATATTGTGGATATTTCAGAAGATGTGACTTAGAGCTTAGCATGTTCTTTTCGCAAAAATAAGAATATTTACCTAATAAATAAATGTAAAAAATATATTAAAAAAATGAATGGAGATGTTAAAAAAAATTATTAAGGTGAAAAAAAAGTCTGAAATTAATCCAACTCAATCTACAAGTATATTAATCTACGAAAGGTGATATAATCAACTCTCACAAGTCTATATAAATTATGTTTTGTCTTTTAAGAGTAAGAAATGCTTTTAACTTATAAATATTGGTAAAAAGTTATGGTTGAACTTTGCCTTGATATTTCAACCGTTTTAGATTGATTATAGAAAAATTGAAGGACGAATATAATATATTTTTTAAGGGGGGTAATCATTAATATAAGTAAATTGAAATTAAGTTATTTTCAAGGAATTGTATGCCCAATATTTTAATCCTTGACTTTATCAAAACCCAATAAATTGTTTATTCATTTTTGTATTTCTCACTATAACTTGGTATACTATTGACACCGTGGCTTTCAAATTGTCCAATTTTACACACAAAAGAAAATGCATCAAAGTTCTAATTTATGTTATTCTTTTCTCCAAAATTAGAACCCACCATTGCAATTGCCCCTTTTGTTCATTAAAAATGTCCAACATGTGGAAAGTTTCTATTTCATCTCATCAACACTAACAATCTCTCTAGAAGAGTGGAAATGTGTTCACATTGACATTAATTGTATTAACCAATTTACTATTTCCATTTCCAACAAATCAAATACTCTTGTATATTTTCATCACTTTATTTTCTTAAGTATTTCTCTTAAATAACTAAACATTTTCCTAAATTTCTATTTTCTTTCTCTTTTTACACATTTCTATTATATATTTTTTTTCATTATTTCTTCTTTAGATTAAAAAAAAGTTATAGATGGGAATCTAAGTTTATAAAAGAGGAATGGTATTTTGATATCTAGGCATATTTTTAATTTTTACCCTCACTTTATACCTATTATTTTACCTTTATTTCTCTTTTTCTTTACTATTATAAAAATTACTTATTTTTAATGGTCACACATTATTTTTAAAATCAAGTTGTCAAGTGATTATTGGATGTTAACAAAAAAGATAATTTTCCTTTAAATAGTCTTAATTGTGCAAAATGGGAGGAAAACTAATATACAAAAACATAAATAGTTCCATCTCTATATATATTAAGCATATTTATTGATACAAAAAAATCATAATCACTATATTCTCATATGAACTATAAAAAACAACGCGTGTGTATTATAAGATCATAACACAGCTTATTGAAATGATGAGCACACAAGAGAAAGAAGCAGAAAATGTGAATATGTCCAAATAAAATCAACAAGGACAAACAAAACAAGGAGCTGTGTCAAGACAAACACTGAAAGCTTTCAAAGCCTCTCTCTGGCAATGAGAAGAGCAAGCAGAAGGGGAAAGATTCCGGCCACCGCTGCATGGTGGTTGTTGAGGCTACTTGCATGACTAGAAGGTGGTTCTGCAGGAGCCATGTGATGATGACCCTCATGAGCAGCTACAACTGCAACCAAAACAATGAAAAGGGCTATGAAGAATGAGAATTTCACTTGTGAAGCCATGCTTGCAATGCCCTCAGATGATTGAATCTGCAGAATTCCTCACTATTTGCTTCACACATTTGGTTTAAGTAGGTTATATATATATAGTAGCATATGAGTTGACTTTTGCAATCCAAGAGGTGCATAGCCGTAATACTCAATATAATAATGAAGAGAATATATAACATATATATATATACTTACATTGAAATTTTTATTTCTTACTTATTAATGTGTACAACTGCAGTTTATTTTGAATATAAAAAGTTTAACACCATATGTGTTGCATACTGTCCAAATCATGAGAATTGGTCTAAACAAATTACGCCTTTAAAGGCCATTAGGCAAATTCAATTCACCTTGATATAGAGATTCATCATATTTCATTCAAATATAAACTAACATGTTACTCCTACATAGCTAAAAACTTCCCAATAAAAACGTTTCATCTTGCATAATCCATCTCAATTCACCTCTGAAAATCTTTAGAAATATGTCAACATTAGCCATATCAGATCAGATTCTGCATAAATATATAATAGTTTTTGTCACCCGATAAAATTCTTATATGTTCACCACAATCCTTTGTATCAAAAAGGAGAATTTAAAAAGGAGAATTTTTATTTTTTATAAAGATTGAAATATTCTTGAAATGTCTGATAATTTATTTCATTTTTTCTGATAAAAAAAATCTGAAAGGAGAATTACCTCCTAAAGAGTATCTCTAAACTCAATCAAAATCATAATCGGATTATCCCATACTAATTTCATGAGATTTTCTATATATGTAATTATCTTTATTTAATTTTTCTTTAATATCTTTAACTCGGGTGTAATCCTATTTTTGTTTTCGACAAAAGTACGTTTCCCATGCCTTTCCCATGCCATTAACAGCTCTTAAATATATTTTATTTATTTCTTTACTATACTTGTAAATAAATTAAGTATTGTTGCTTAAACGGAAGAAGAAACATTGCTTTCCAAATGATAAATGTCAACAAAAAATGTATCCTAAACCAAAGAAAATGTTTGGTCAATTTCTGTGGCTCGATTTGTTGTAATTATATATTTAACAAAAGTTAGGAACCAGTAATTCCACAAATAAAAAAATTGCAAGGTTACTAGTATATTATTGCTGTATGAAGAAAAAAATATAATAAAAAGTATACACTGGCGAAATACGCGAAAGAAGAGATAATGTCAATGACAAGAAGTACTACAAAGTACGAACTAATTTGTGTGAAGTACAATATTTAGAGGAAACAACACTCATAAAATATAATTACGTTAGGAAGCAATTATCTGTAAGTAATTTATCAAGTGACAACAAGAACGCATGGGACATGATTTTTTTGTCCTCTTGTTTTATTTCCTTTTATTGGTTCTTTTTGTTTTCTTTTAAATTAGCTCTTCGATCTATAAACTATTAAGACCTTTAACTGAGTAATTGTTTTTCATGAAATTTTCTTATATGTGAACTATCAAAGTTCAAAATAAATAAACATTGTAATTTTTTAATTTAGGACCAGCAATACTATAATTTTAATTCAAGTGTTATTTTTTTTTCATATTGACTAAAATCACATAAATTAACATACTAGATTATCAACTTAATCATTTTTCAAAACAAAATTGAATTATATTCTATTTTTTATAATTATTGTTCTCGAACGGGATTGAAACCAAAAGAACTATTGGAACTCCTTCTCGGTCGGTCGGTCAACTCTTCCTTCATTGTTCTCCAAACGAACTCCTTCCTCCCCTTTTATTGCTCCACTTCTCGGCTCTACAAAGTCCATGCTCGGATGATACTTGCAAAAGACACTTCGATGCTCAAGTCAGTATTTAGTATTTAGCACTTGGTACCCTGAGCACTGTGTAATGACGTCCTTGATTCTTGGAATCTGTGCTATTTTTATTATTTTTTGGGCCCTTCCTTATTGGGCCGGATTAGGGAGTTGGGTTATGTTCAGAAGTGCATTACCTAGCTCTTGATTGTTGATTAGCCTTACTAATTCTGCTTAGGCGTAATGGTCCTTAAAGTACTGGTCAACTTGCCAAGTCATGGTTTCGGTCGTACGAACTCCACCGGTACACTTGCCCCCCAACTTCGAGGATATTTAATTTGAAGAGTCTTTGTCCGAGACCATTATGATGGTTGGGCTTCCCGAGGTTGGACGTGATGTTGGTGGTGCCAAAAGCGTGACGTGACGCGCATTAATGAATCGCTTTTTAGGTGCGAACTGACGAGGACCATTGGATTGAAGGGGATCCAACGGTTGAGATGAAAGTGATGATTTGTCTCCTGAGCCCCTCAAAGGCTATAAATAGTGATCCCCTACAGTGTCAAGTTTTTGCTTCCTTGCTCCGATACCTGAAGGTGCGTCTATTAATAGACCTCCTATGTTTGGTGGTGTTAACTATGCTTTCTGGAAAATCAGGATGAAGATCTTTATGGAGTCTATTGACATGGGGATCTGGGATGCAGTGGTCAGTGGACCTTTCATACCTATGCAGGTTGTCAAAGAAGAAACAATAAAGAAGCCTTGGTCTGAATGGAGTGAAACAGAGAAGAAGAAGGCCCAATATGACTCCTTAGCCAAGAATATCATCACCTCTTCACTGAATATGGATGAGTTCTTTAGAGTCTCTCAATGCAACTCAGCTAAGGAGATGTGGGAGGTACTAGAGGTAACTCATGAAGGGATTGATGATGTGAAACGGGCAAGGAAGCACTCACTAATTCAGGAATACGAACTGTTCAGAATGCAATCAGAAGAAAGTATTGTAGATGTGCAGAAACGATTTACACATATTGTAAATCACCTCACTGGCCTTGGTAAAGTCTTTGACAAGGAAGAGCTCAACATAAAGGTGCTGAAATGCCTTGATAGGAGCTGGCAGCCTAAGGTAACAACAATCTCAAAATCCAGAGATTTATCCAAGATGTCCACTGCTGCACTTTTTGGAAAGTTGATGGAGCATGAAATAGAGCTGAAAAGATTGAAAGAACAAGAAACTGTGGAGAAGAAAGCCAAAGGAATTGCCTTGAAAACTACCATGGAACATGATACAAGTGAAGAAGAAGGGAATCCTGAACATGATGAGACATTGAGTCAGCTCACTAGAAAATTCAACAGGTTTCTTAGAAAGAAAAACCGTGACAGAACTCTGTTGGGTTTAATAGTGCCAAAGTTCAAGAGGGGGGGGGGGTGTGAATTGACCTTTTAAAACTTTCTCGCAGAAACAGTGTTTAACACAGTTTTACAAAAAATAAATCGATTTATGTGAAAATGAACAGATTTATTTCAGCACTGTTTTTGTTTGAAAAGCTTTTAATTCAGCAAGGTTAATCACAAGATTATGCAGTGAGAATTTCCAGCAGCACACACACAAATATCAGATTTGAAAAACAGTGAAACACAAAACAGCAAGCTTCAATTTCAAGCAAGTGATTAAGGTTCAATTGATAGCATGCTAATTAATTGAGTGACCTTTGCAAACAAGCTGTTCCAGTGGCTTTTAACAGACTATGAGTGTTCTTATTGATGTCAAGCAATTTTCCAGAAATTAAGAACAATGAATCACAGAACAGCAAGCTTCAACTTTAAGCAATTTGTTTAAGGTTCAATTAATAGCATTGAAAGTTTCTTGAGCAGCCTATCACAGTCAATCTGTTCCAATGCTTTTTTAGCAGATTATATATGTTCTTATCAGATTCAAACACCTTTTTCAGAAATCAAGAACAGTATGCACAGTGCCCAGAAAGCACAGATTTATTTTCAATTGAACAGATTTATTTCTTTGCTGTTTTATCAATTATACAGAAACGAAATTGTAGAGAGTGAGAGAGAATGAACACAAGCAATTATACTGGTTCACTCAACTGAGCTACATCCAGTCTTCACCAACAACAGGTGGAAATCACTAACACACAGTACAACCAAGTACAATTCCCACTGTTCTTGAAACCTACAAGAACTTAGGTACTCTTGCTGAAAAAACCTATTTCAGCATACACACACACCCACTCTTCAAGAACACCTATCAAGAAGAGTGTTCAACCAAACTATTACAAGAAAGAGATGTGAAACGACTACACCTGATTGAGGGTACACAGATCTGCCTTAAACCAATAGGCAAGATTGCTAGAACAGTAGTTGCACCTCACACCACGCTTTTGAACCAAACCAAGAACAAACACTTTGTGATTTTCGAAATCTTTGAAGAACAAATGCTAATCCTTTGTAAACATTTAACTCTCTGCTGTCAAAACTTGTTTTTGCAAATGTATGAATTGTTATTAAACCCAGAAATAAGTTTGCATTTTATAGAAAGCCAACTTATAACAGAATTTTGAAAAACAGTTAGAGCTGTTATAAAATGAACAGATTGAAAATAAAATGAACAGATTTATTTTCAAAAGCAGTTAGAGAATTTGTTAAGTGAGGAGACTTAGTCAACCATTCTGGTGCAGAGATAAAACTGAAAAACGTTTAAGCTTGTCATGGCACCAGAGACAAAAAGAATCTATTCATTTACAGATGAACAGATTCATTTTTCAAAACGAAAACAGAGAAAGTTTAACAATTTAAAACTCAGTCGTTTTGAAAAGAAGAAGACTTAGTCAAAATACCTGATGCACAAAAACTAATTTTTACAAGACTTTAGCCAAGGCATCAGTGAAAAAATGAATCTATTTATTTAGAAAAGAACAGATTTATTTTTATGCAGTAAACGTGGTTTTGTGTAAAACATGTGAAAAACAGTTTAAGAAAACTTATGCTTGTTCTTATCACATGGCCAGTGGTTATGAGGTGAGTTACTCAGCAAAAAGCCAACTCTTAGACAACCTCTAAGCACTAATTTAAGACACACTTAAAGCAAAGCAAAAATACATGAAATATACATAAAAGTCTTCATCAAACACAACATATAGGTCTTCATCAAACACAATCTTGAAGGGGCAGCAACCATCTTCAACAATCTCCCCCTGTTTGATGGAGACAAATCCCCATAGCTAACCTTATAGCTTTGTTGCTTTAAGTACCTGCACTGCACCAGATTTTAAACCAGAAAAAAACAACATTGCATAACATGCAAAATTGGTTTAAAAAAGCAGAATTAACTCCCTGTTTCAGCTAGCATCACCTAGCATGGTGAGCTATTTTTCTCCCCCTTTGGATTCATCAAATAGCATATAAGCATAGGGAATAAAGGGATATAAAGCAGAAACCATAATCATAATAGTTCAGAAACAAAAAACCAAATTGTTCAGCATTACAGAAACTTGAAAACTGATAAAGAAAGCATTAAAAGCAGAAAACTACTGATCCTTGTAGTAAAGCTCTGCAAGCTGTGCCTGAACCCCTTCAATCTGATCATCAAGGTGTTGAAACCTTGCTTGAGTAGTCTCAAAGTGTGCCCTTTGTTCTGCAGACATGACATCAAGACGATACAGCACTTGCCTCTCAAACATAGACATTGGTTCTCCACGGTATTATGGACCTTGATAGGCAACTATAGCATTTGCAGCAACTTCCTCATGTTCAGATTGGGCAGCAGGTGAGTCATCATCCATAGGAACTGCTTCATCCTCATGTTCTGCTTGAGGGTCCTTCTCCTTGAGAACCACCCACTTGTTTTCAATTTTGTGAAAACCCATTTTGGTGAGAGTTGAAGTATCAATCTCACTTACAGCTTTGATAGGGTCATTTCTCTCATTTGTAACATCAACACCAAAGTAATCAATTAATTTGGAAACAAGAATAGCATAGGGAAATCTGTAATCAGCCAACCTTTTTTACTTGAGCATGTGTTCATTGACAATGAACACCCAGTTTACCTTAATCTGATTCATGATGCAATATAGGAGAATGAGATCCTCTTCATGTAAGACAGCATGGTTTGTCCCTCTTGGAATCAGTTGCCATGCTATGATGTATGCAACTAGGCGTGGAGTGAGGTTCAAATGCCCTGCATGGAACCTGTTTATACTCTCTGTAGGATTCCTCATGCAACTCTTATAATATTGCAGCTTGTTGAATTCTGAAATTCCACTGGTATTTCCCTTCCCTACTTTCAGTCCAGCATATTTTATTCCAGTCACAGAATTCCACACCTCACTTGTGATCTTCATCTTGGTCCCTTTCACATAAGAGACAACATTCTTCCCATCCAATGTGAGGTTAGTATAAAACACTTTAACCAAGTCAGGATAAACATTACCCGTTAATTCCAGCATCTTTTTCAGTTTCTGGTGCTTCAACACAGCCCTTGTTTCTACCAATTTTTCAGATTTCAGCCAGTTGAAATCCAGCACCTTGGGTATGTTGATCTGCTTCCTGCTTGTCTCGTGAATGTAGGCATTGATGCCTTCTTCATTTCCAGCGAACCAACCTTCTAGTACTCCTTGAGAAGTGGTTTGCTTTCCCTTGCTTTTCTGTTTTTGTCTTGAAGACGAAGCCATGTTTGAACCTGAATTCTTTTCTTGATTTCAAATGGTGAGAATAGAAAGAGAATGGCCAATGTGGGTAGCAAGTATTCACACAGATTTATAGCAGAATAAATGGATTGATATGGCAGTTATGAGTGGATATGCATGAAGATTTTATGCTCTGAATTTGTGCAGAGAATCTTTGAAAATATGCACCAAATATTTAGGGTCACGATGCATACACTCAAACTCTTATTGAGCACCCAAACCATCAAATCGGTTACATAACCATGACCAAAACCGTCAAAGGTACAGAGGTTAATGCCCACTAAGTCAGTCAAGCAGTCAAAGATCAGAATTTCTCTTTCTTAGTCATCAATTCATATCAGTGCAGAAAATAAACACATTCATTTGCGAATAAACAGATTTAATTTTTCACTGCTAGGTACAATTGACATTTATAATACCCAATTCATTAAGCAGAAAATTAAACCTATCTTTAGCTAATGGTTTTGTGAACAAATCAGCAAGTTGTAGATCAGTACCAATGAACTTAATATCACATGTTCCATTAGATATGTGTTCTCTTAGAAAATGATGCCTAATTTCAATGTGTTTGGTTCTTGAATGCATGACAGGATTTTTGGTTAAGTTGATTGCACTTGTATTATCACACAGCAGAGGTATATGGTTAAGTAAGATACCAAAATCATTCAATTGTTGTCTTAGCCATATAGTTTGAGCACAGCAACTCCCTGCTGCAATGTATTCTACTTCAGCAGTGGAAAGAGCTACACAAGCCTGCTTTTTGCATTGCCATGAGATCAAACTTGATCCAAGCAAATGACAGGTTCCACTTGTGCTCTTCCTATCAATTTTGCAAGCTGCAAAATCTGAATCAGAATATCCAGTTAAGCTTAATGAAATATTACCTGGATACCACAAGCCAACTTCTTTAGTTCCTTGCAAATACTTCAAAATCCTTTTGACAGCATTGTAGTGTGATTCTTTAGGAGCAGACTGAAACCTTGCACACATGCACACTGCAAACATTATATCTGGCCTGCTAGCAGTGAGATACAGTAGTGATCCTATGAGTCCTCTGTATTTGGTTTCATCAACAAAAATTCCAGCTTCATCATGATCCAAATGACACCTTGTTGAGAAGGGTGTGCTGATTGGTTTACACTTGTCCATTTCAAATTTCTTCAGCAAATCCTTGCAATACTTAGCTTGACTTAGGAAAATGCCATGCTTGAGTTGTTTGACCTGCAAGCCTAGAAAATAGTTCAACTCACCCATCATTGACATTTCAAACTCACTCTTCATGACTTTCACGAAAGCTTCACACAATTCTCCATTATTTGATCCAAAAATGATGTCATCCACATATACTTGGACTAGAATTGAGTCATCTCCTTTCTTCTTAATGAACAAGGTCTTATCTGATGTGCCTCTGTCATAGCCTTGTGAGGTGATAAAATCACTTAGCCTCTCATACCATTGCCTAGGAGCTTGCTTGAGTCCATAGAGAGCCTTTTGGAGTTTGAACACATATTCTGGATGTTGATGGTCTTCAAAACCTGGTGGTTGTGAGACAAATACCTCTTCATTTATATAGCCATTTAGAAAGGCACTTTTCACATCCATTTGAAATAGCTTGAACCCTTTGATGCAGGAAAAGGCAAGCAGCAGTCTAACAGCTTCTAACCGAGCCACTGGTGCATATGTCTCATCATAGTCTATTCCTTCTTCTTGATTGTACCCTTTAGCTACAAGCCTAGCCTTGTTTCTGGTGATCACTCCATGCTCATCCATCTTGTTTCTGAATACCCATTTTGTTCCAATTACATTCATCTCAGGTATTCTAGGAACAAGAGTCCAGACCTCATTAAGAGCAAACTGATTCAGTTCCTCTTGCATAGCTAAAATCCAGTTGCTGTCCTTGAGAGCTTCATTCAAATTCTTGGGTTCAACTTGAGATACAAAGGCCATTGCTTCACAGAAATTGTTCAAGGATTTTCTAGTTGACACTCATTTCTCAATGTTCCCAATGACATTATCAAGTGTTAAGTCTCTTGGGGTTTTCCACTCTTTTGGCAAACCTGCAGCTGCAGTAGATTCTTGTATAGCATGTGTATCAACAGTATCAAAATGAATCGATTCATTTTGATTTAAAACAGATTTAAATTCATTACTGTCAGGGTCATCAGCAGTTTTAGATAGGCTATGATCAGTTTCATCAAAAACAACATGCATTGATTCTTCTACTATAAGCAGCCTTTTTTTGAAGACTCTATATGCATGACCATTCAAAGCATAACCAATGTGCACACCTTCATCAGATTTAGCATCAAACTTACCAAGATTTTTTTTGCCATTATTCAATACAAAACATTTACACCCAAATACTCTAAGGTGGCTTACACTAGGTTTTCTGCCCTTATACAATTCATATGGGGTTTTCTTAAGAATTGGTCTTATTAAGGTCCTATTTAAGACATAACCTGTAGTATAAACAGCATCAGCCCAAAAATACTTAGGAAGCTTAGATTCATTTAACATAGTTCTAGCTAGTTCCTCTAGTGATCTATTTTTCCTTTCAACTACACCATTTTGTTGAGGTGTCCTAGGGGCTGAAAAGGTATGAGCTATCCCATGCTTCTCACAGAACCTCTCAAACTTAGCATTTTGAAACTCTCCCCCATGATCACTTCGAATAGATTTTATGCAGCAACCATTTTCATTTTGCAGAATTTTTGCTAATCTCTTAAAGGCAGAATAAGCATCATGTTTATGTGCAAGAAATAGAGTCCATGTAAATCTAGAGTAATCATCCACAACAACTAAAGCATACAAATTTCCAGCCAAGCTAGCAACTCTAGATGGACCAAATAAGTCCATATGTAACACATCCAATGGATTTTTTGTAGAGACAATATCCTTTAACTTCAAAGAGGATTTGATTTGTTTACCTTTCACACAAGCATCACAAAGCCTGTTGTCCTGAAATTTAATGTTAGGTAAACCAGAAACTAAATCTTTAGATTTCAATTTATTCAAGTGATTTGTGTGTATGTGAGCCAACCTCCTGTGCCACAACCAAGACTCATCACTTCTGGACAGCAAACACTCATTTGAAGAGTTAGTTTCCATGATATTCAACAGATAAATGTTATTCACTCTCTTACCAGTAAACAGTACCTTACTAGATGAATTACTTGATATTGTGCAGCCTTTTGACTCAAAATTCACTTTGTATCCTTTGTCACAAAGCTGACTTATGCTGAGAAGACTATGCTTGAGTCCTTCTACATACAGCACATTCTCAATGGTTGTTGAGTTCCCTGTTCCAACAGTTCCTCTGCCCAAAATCCTCCCTCGGTTATTATCACCATAGGTTACATGTCCTTCTGCTTTGAGCTTTAAGCTGGTGAACTTTGTAAGATCTCCAGTCATATGCTTGGAACAGCCACTGTCCAAGTACCGCTGGTTTTTCTTGCTTCCAATCTGCAAAACAGAATAAAAAATATACAAATGGTACCCTTTTCAGTATAGGGTCCAGCACAGATTAAAACCTTCTCTTTGGTAGCCATTTTGCTAAGTTCTTAGGAACAAGATGCTTTCTAGCAATGCAAGACCTAGATGTATGACCAGATTTCATGCAGTAAAAACAGGTTACATGAGATGCCTTTTTGCCACTGTTAAAAGCTGAAAAAACTGATTTTGCTGGAACAAAAAAACTTGAAAGCTTTTTGACATTGGTTGTATTTCCAGGGGTATAACCAAGTCCATTCTTACTGAAAACAGCATTCTGTGATCCAAGGAGAGACTCAAGGTTTTCTCTTCCCTTGGTGAAATTGGAAAGGGTTTTCAGCAAATATTCCACTTGTTTTTCCAATCTTTTGTAGTTTTCACAGTTTTTAATAGAGGCATGCAAGCAAGTCAGTTCAAGGCTTACCAAATCTGTTTTGGCCTTATGCAATTCTTCCTCAAGTGTTTTTACTTTAGGTGCAAGCACATTATTTACCTTTTGCAGCTTATTGCATATTACAGCTAGCCTATTGGCTTCATCATGTGTTTCCTTGAAGGCAGCAAGCAAATCATCATAGTTATCAGAATCAGCAGAAAAATTACTTACTGATTCAGAGCTTGACTCCTCATCCTTCATCATGAAGCACAAATTATTCTCCTCATCTTCTGTTGATGAGCTGCTGGTTGAGGATACTTCATTTTCCTCCCATGAGATATAGGCTCTTCTTCCTTTGTTCCTTTCAAATTTCTTGCTGGCAGATTTGTCCCTTGTTTGATTGTCTGGACAATCTGTTTTGATATGCCCTGTTTTGCCACATCCAAAGCAAGTATATTTAAAGGAATTTGAATCATTGGGTTTAGGATACCTTCTTTTCTGTTGGTTCCTATTTTTGCTTTTCTTCCTCAGGAATTTGCTGAATCTTTTTGTAAGAAGGCTGATTGTGTCATCATCTTCAGCATCTTCTTTTTCCTCCTTGATCTCATCCAATTCAGTTGCTTTCAGTGCAAGACCTTTGGGTTTTCTCTCTGTTGTTTCCTGCTCTTTAAGTCTTTTAAGCTCTAGCTCATGCTCCATCAGCTTTCCAAATAGTGCAGCAGTTCCCAACTTTGACAGATCACGGCTTTCAGAGATAGCTGTCACCTTTGGTTGCCAGCTTCTGTCGAGGCACTTCAATATCTTTATGTTGAGTTCCTCTCTGTCAAATTCTTTTCCCAAGCCAGTGAGGTGATTCACAATGTGGGTGAATCTCTTCTACACATCAGCAATGCTCTCCTCGGGTTGCATTCTGAACAGCTCATATTCTTGGATGAGTGCATGTTTCCTTGACCTTTTCACATCTTCAGTACCCTCATGAGTCACTTCTAAGACTTCCCACATCTCCTTAGCTAACTTACATTGGGATATCCTGAAGAACTCATCCATTGTCAATGCAGAGGTTATGATGTTCTTGGCCACAGGATCATGTTGAGCCTTCCTCCTTTCGGTCTCATTCCATTCTGATCTTGGCTTTTCCACTTGTTCATCCTTGACAACCTGCATTGGCACATAAGGTCCATTGACCACAGCTTCCCAAATTAATGCATCAATGGATTCCATGAAAATTCTCATTCTAACTTTCCAAAATGCATAATTCATTCCATTGAACATAGGTGGTCTATTAACAGCAGAACCCTCAGCAAAAAGCACATTAAACTCAGACATTATTACAAACAAACTTGATTAAAATACAAGTCCTAGCTCTTGATACCAATTGTTGGGTTTAATAGTGCCAAAGTTCAAGAGGGGGGGTGAATTGACCTTTTAAAACTTTCTCGCATAAACAGTGTTTAACACAGTTTTACAAAAAATAAATCGATTTATGTGAAAATGAACAGATTTATTTCAGCACTGTTTTTGTTTGAAAAGCTTTTAATTCAGCAAGGTTAATCACAAGATTATGCAGTGAGAATTTCCAGCAGCACACACACAAATATCAGATTTGAAAAACAGTGAAACACAAAACAGCAAGCTTCAATTTCAAGCAAGTGATTAAGATTCAATTGATAGCATGCTAATTAATTGAGTAACCTTTGCAAACAAGCTGTTCCAGTGGCTTTTAACAGACTATGAGTGTTCTTCTTGATGTCAAGCAATTTTCCAGAAATTAAGAACAATGAATCACAGAACAGCAAGCTTCAACTTTAAGCAATTTGTTTAAGGTTCAATTAATAGCATTGACAGTTTCTTGAGCAGCCTATCACAGTCAATCTGTTCCAATGCTTTTTTAGCAGATTATATATGTTCTTATCAGATTCAAACACCTTTTTCAGAAATCAAGAACAGTATGCACAGTGCCCAGAAAGCACAGATTTATTTTCAATTGAACATATTTATTTCTTTGCTGTTTTATCAATTATACAGAAACGAAATTGTAGAGAGTGAGAGAGAATGAACACAAGCAATTATACTGGTTCACTCAACTGAGCTACATCCAGTCTTCACCAACAACAGGTGGAAATCACTAACACACAGTACAACTAAGTACAATTTCCACTGTTCTTGAAACCTACAAGAACTTAGGTACTCTTGCTGAAAAAACCTATTTCAGCATACACACACACCCACTCTTCAAGAACACCTATCAAGAAGAGTGTTCAACCAAACTATTACAAGAAAGAGATGTGAAACGACTACACCTGATTGAGGGTACACAGATCTGCCTTAAACCAATAGGCAAGATTGCTAGAACAGTAGCTGCACCTCACACCAAGCTTTTGAACCAAACCAAGAACAAGCACTTTGTGATTTTCGAAATCTTTGAAGAACAAATGCTAATCCTTTGTAAACACTTAACTCTCTGCTGTCAAAACTTGTTTTTGCAAATGTATGAATTGTTATTAAACCCAGAAATAAGTTTGCATTTTATAGAAAGCCAACTTATAACAGAATTTTGAAAAACAGTTAGAGCTGTTATAAAATGAACACATTGAAAATAAAATGAACAGATTTATTTTCAAAAGCAGTTAGAGAATTTGTTAAGTGAGGAGACTTAGTCAACCATTCTGGTGCAGAGATAAAACTGAAAAACGTTTAAGCTTGTCATGGCACCAGAGACAAAAAGAATGTATTCATTTACAGATGAACAGATTCATTTTTCAAAACGAAAACAGAGAAAGTTTAACAATTTAAAACTCAGTCGTTTTGAAAAGAAAAAGACTTAGTCAAAATACCTGATGCACAAAAACTAATTTTTACAAGACTTTAGCCAAGGCATCAGTGAAAAAATGAATCTGTTTATTTAGAAAAGAACAAATTTATTTTTATGCAGTAAATGTGTTTTTGTGTAAAACATGTGAAAAACAGGTTAAGAAAACTTATGCTTGTTCTTATCACATGGCCAGTGGTTATGAGGTGAGTTACTCAGCAAAAAGCCAACTCTTAGACAACCTCTAAGCACTAACTTAAGACACACTTAAAGCAAAGCAAAAATACATGAAATGTACATAAAAGTCTTCATCAAACACAACATATAGGTCTTCATCAAACACAATCTTGAAGGGGCAGCAACCATCTTCAACAAACTCAACAAAGGAAGAGGTATTCTAAATCCAATGATTCAAATTCTTCAAGTTACACTTGTTTTGGATGTGGTAAACCAGGTCATATAAAGTGATGTGATTCCAATAGCCACATAGAGAAAGGTTCTTGACCTTATTAGGAATCACCTTGAGTTGGACATTATAGAGGCACTTTTCTTAGAGTTGGATCATTGTTCTAAGACAAGAACTCACCAAAAACTAGTACCAAATCCCAAACTCATTAGGATGCTCCAATTATAGTCAAATTGAACCGATTAAAGTGAAAGAAAATGCAATTGCACCGAACATATTACTTAAGGAATGAATTGAACCGAACAAATGAGCTAGAAAAACAAAGGAACAAGATGAATGGACAGAATTATAAAACTGCCGAACCAAAAACTCATAAAAACAGCAAGAACACCAAACCAAAACTCAAGAACACAAGCTAACAAAAACAATTGAAAGAGGAGAAAGGAAGGAGAGAAGAATTGCTCATGAAGATGGAAGGATGATGGATGATCTCGCCACTAGAAGTGTGGAATGCTCCTAGATGAGAGTGTTGCCGCCACTTGAGGACTCCATGGATCCATAAAGATAAGACTAGAGAAGAAGGCTCAAAAGCTCTCCAATGTTCACTCAAAATTTGAGTAGAGTTTTCTTAGATTAATTCCAATCTCCAAAATACAAAGAGAGCACCTCTATTTATAGCCTAAGGTGCTGAAATATAAGCTACACAAATTCAAAAACTCCCTCCCAAAAAGCTTCTAGAATTTGCGCCTAAAACAAAGCATGAGGAAGGTGTGACCTCTTCCTTCACTTTGGCACCTCCTTTTCTACTCCTACACCTATCTACTAACACACCCCCCTAAGACTCCTAACTAAAGACTAAAAGATGCTTTAACAATAGAGGTTTCTAATGTTTCCCTCTAAGCACCTTTCTAAACAATATTTATTTAATACTTGGCCTTGCCCTTCATGGGATGGACTTTGGGCTTTTGTGGGCTTTGGCCTTCTTGGGCTTGGGCTTGGGCTTTATCTTTTGCAAAGATTAACAAGAAAAACTTTAAATGTGAAGGCGAATGATCTTGTTCTTCATTATAAAAAGCCACCTTTAGTTGATTCTCATCATAAAGGCTGATTGTCCAAACAATCAAAACAAAGAAAAATCAGCAAGCAAGAAGAGTGAAAGAAGCAAAGGCAAAAGAGCATACATATCATGGGAAGAAAATGATGTATCCTCATCTAGTGATTCCTCAACCGAAAGTGAGGATGCAAATCTGTGCTTTATGGTGAATGATGAAGAATCTAACTCTGATTCAGTAAGTGATTTTTCTACTGATTCTGAAAATTATGATCAGCTGTTAATTGCATTTAAGGAAACACATGATGAAGCAAACAGATTAGCTGTAACTTGCAATAAATTGAATAGAGTAAATAGGGTACTTGAGCCTAAGGTCAAAGCTCTTGAAGAAGAACTGCACAAAGCTAAAACTGAATTGGTTAGCCTTGAATTAACATGTTTGCATGCATCAATAAAAACCTGTGATAATTGTAAAAAGCTGGAAAAACAGGTTGAGTATTTGTTAAAAACACTTTCAAATTTCACCAAAGGAAGAGAAAATCTTGAAACTTTATTAGGTTCACAGAATGTTGTTTTTAATAAAAATGGTCTAGGATACAATCCTGGAATGAAAAGCAATGTGAAAAAGCTGTCTAGTTTTTTTGTTCCTTCCAAAACAAGTTTTTCCTCTTTTAGTTGTTCTAATACAATGCATTCTGCAACTTGTTTTTATTGTATGAAGTCTGGACATATATCTAGAACATGTAAAGCTAGAAGGTACCTTGTTCCAAAAGGGTTGGCCAAATGGCTTCCCAAGGAAAGATATTAATCATGTTGGACCCTAAACTTGGAAGGGGTACCATATGTGTTAAATCTGTTTTGTTTTGCAGAAAAACAGCAGGAAAAATCAGTGGTACTTGGATAGCGGGTGCTCAAAGCACAAATATGAAACTTAAAGCTGAAGGACACGTCACATATGGAGATAATAATAGAGGAAGAATTCTTGGAAGAGGAGATGTTGGTACTACAGACTCAACCACTATTGAGAATGTATTGTATGTTGAAGGGCTAAAGCATAATATTCTAAGCATTAGCCAACTGTGTGACAAGGGATACAAGGTCAATTTCAAAGCCACACTTGTACAATTTCAAATGAAATCTCTGGTAAGGTGCTTTTCACAGGAAAAAGGGTAAACAACATCTATCTCTTAGATATTATGAAGAGCTGTTCTGAAAATGAGTGTTTGTTATCTAAAAGTGATGAGTCATGGTTGTGGCATAGGAGGCTAGCTCATATTCACACAAATCACTTGAATAAGCGAACTAGTTTCTGGTTTACCAAACATAAAATTTCAGAATAACAGATTGTGTGATGCTTGTGTAAAGGGAAAACAGATAAGAACTTCATTTAAATCTAAAGATGTGGTTTCTACAAATAAAGCCTTGGATGTTTTACATATGGACTTGTTTGGACCATCTAGGACTGCTAGCTTAGCTGGAAATTACTATGCCTTGGTGATTGTTGATGACTTCTCTAGATATACATTGACCTTGTTTCTTGCTTCTAAAAATGATGCATATAAAACCTTTATGAAGCTTGCTAAGATTCTGCATAATGAAAATGAAAATAGGATAAAACAGATTCGTAGTGATCATGGGGGAGAATTTCAAAATGCAAAATTTGATAGATATTGTGAAAAACATGGGATCACACATAGTTATTATGCTCCTAGGACACCCCAACAAAATGGTGTAGTTGAAAGGAAGAATAGATCACTAGAGGAGTTAGCTAGGACCATGTTAAATGAATCTGGTTTACCTAAATATTTTTGGGCAGATGCAGCATACACAGCTTCTTATGTGCTTAACAGAACTTTGATTAGACCAATTCTTAAGAAAACTCCCTATGAATTGTATAAGGTAGGAAGCCTAGCATTAGTCATCTTAGGGTTTTTGGCTGCAAATGTTTTGTTCTAAATAATGGTAAAGACAATCTGGGGAAATTTGATCCTAAATCAGATGAGGGAATACATATTGGATATGCTATAAATGGTCATGCTTATAGAGTGTATAACAAAAGATTGCTTGCAGTAGAAGAATCTATACATGTTGTATTTGATGAAACAGATTTTTCTATGCCCAAATTTGTTCTGGATGAACCTGGTATGGATGATTTAAGAACCATTTTGCAAAAGAATCAATCTAGTGAGCTTGATGCAACTAATCAAAATTTTGTCAAAGAATCTACTGTGAATGCAGGATTGCCTAAGGAATGGAAGACACCCAGGGATCTTACACTAGACAATGTAATTGGTAAAATTGAGAAAGGAGTCTCAACAAGGAATTCACTTAATAATTTCTGCAGAACAGTGGCCTTTGTTTCACAGATTGAGCCTAAAAGTCTGGAAGAAGCACTGCAAGACAGCAATTGGATAACAACAATGCAGGAAGAGCTGAATCAGTTTGAATACAATGAAGTGTGGACTTTGGTTCCAAGAAAGCATGAGATGAATATCATAGGAACCAAGTGGGTGTACAGGAACAAGATGGATGAACATGGGGCTATCACTAGAAATAAAGCAAGGCTGGTTGCTAAGGTTATAACCAAGAAGAGGGAATTGATTTTGGTGAAACCTATGCACCAGTAGCACGTCTTAAAAGCTGTCAGATTACTTCTAGCATTTTCCAGCATACAAGGTTTCAAGCGGTTTCAAATGGATGTCAAGAGTGCATTCTTAAATGGTTACATTAATGAAGAGGTGTTTGTATCTCAGCCTCCAGGGTTCGAAGATCATAAAAATCCAGAGCATGTGTACATGCTTAAGAAGGCGTTATATGGATGAAGCAGACACCTAGGCAATGGTATGAGAGGCTAAGTGAATTTCTGCTCTCTCAAGGATATAACTGTGACAATTCTGATAAAACCCTGTTCATAAAGAAGAAAAGAGAAGACATTATACTTGTGCAAGTCTATGTGGATGATATTATCTTTGGATCCACAAATGAAGAGATGTGTGAAGACTTTGTGAAAACAATGAAGAGTGAGTTTGAGATGTCAATGTTAGGGGAAATGAATTTCTTCCTTGGATTACAAGTGAAACAACTCAAGGATGGAATTTTCATAAGTCAAGAAAAGTACTGCAAGGAGCTGCTTAAGAGGTTTGATATGGATCAATGCAAAGCAATCAACACTCCAATTTCAACAAGCTGCCAGCTGGAACAAGATTGTGCAGGAAAATCAGTGGATCAATCTAAGTACAGGGGTTTAATTGGTTCTTTGTTATACTTAACTGCTAGCAGGCCTGACCTTATGTTTGTTGTGTGCTTATGTGCTAGATATCAATCTGATCCAAAGGAATCACACTACAATGCAGCAAAGAGAATTCTTAAATACTTGCAAGGATCTAAGGATGTTGGATTATGGTATCCTAACAATGTATCTTTAAACTTAACTGGTTTTTCAGACTCTGACTTTGCAGGTTGCAAGGTTGATAGGAAAAGCACAAGTGGGACTTGTCATATGCTTGGATCAAGTCTAATCTCATGGCATTGCAAGAAACAGGCTAGTGTTGCTCTCTCTACAGCAGAGGCAGAATACATAGCTGCTAGAAGTTGTTGTGCTCAAACCTTATGGCTAAGGCAGCAACTAAGTGATTTTGGAATTCTATTAAACAAGATACCTATAAATTGTGATAATACTAGTGCTATAAATCTGTCTAAGAATCCTGTCATGCATTCAAGAACTAAACATATTGAAATTAGACATCACTTTCTAAGAGAACATATAGCTAATGGAACTTGTGATATCAAATTCATTGGCACTGAATTTCAATTGGCTAATCTTTTTACTAAACCTCTTGCTAAAGATAGGTTTTATTTTCTACTAAATGAATTGGGTATCATTAGCTTAAATTGTCCTCTGCAGTAAAAATTTCAATTTGTTACTTTATTTTTTAACATGTTTTGTTCTCTGTTTCAGAATCACAGTTGTGACTAGGAAAGAGAAAGATTTGCTTTTCTCTCTCTCACTTTATATTTGACTGCTTTTACGGTTATTAACTAGTAGGTCTATGTCAATTAGCGTGTGGGTATCCTAACTGATTGGATATTGTGTAGGTGCAACAGATTTGATTTGCCAGAATCTGGTTCCAATATATTCTTACGTAAATCAACACCTGAACCTGCTACACCACAAGAATAAAATCTGAAGCATATCTGTTTGATTTGATTTTTTTTAAACCCATAATTCTTGAAATCTGATTAAATTGATTTCCTTTAAAATTTGTGATTTTCGAAATCTGACTTAAAGCTCTATATAAACCTAGCACTAGTCAATTGTTTGTTCACACCTTCTCATCTATACTATAAACTGTCCAGGTTCAAATCTGATTCCTTACATGTTTCGTTTCTGCTATTATTGATAATATGAATTGCAAAGTTATTTTTTTTTTCTAGCTGGAATTGTCTATTAGTGAATAGGTACAGGCAACAACAGACTAAGCAATGACATCCTCCTCACACAGAAAGAAGAAATCCAAAGAACAATCCAACAGCAGCCAAGGCATTCTGGAAAACTGGTTTGCTGGAGATTCTGAAGCTATGACAAGGTTCATCCATGAAACAAGCAGAAAGCAAGTCAATGTGCCCAAGGTGCTGGAATTTTCTTGGTTGAGGGAAGAAAATCTGACTGAAGCAAAAACTCTGCTCAAGCATCAAAAGCTGAAAAACTTCTTAGAAATGACTGGAAATGTCTATCCAGACTTGGTAAAAGTGTTCTACAGTAAGCTGGTTCAAGATGGCAAAAATCTGGTCTCCCATGTGAAAGGTGTGAAGCTGAAAATTACAAGGGAAATATGGAGCAATGTGGGAGGAATCAAGTATTCAGGAATGAAGGTTAGCAAAGGGAATACTGTTGGAATTCAAGGGTTTAACAAAATGCAGTTTTATAGGAGCTGTGTTAGGAATCCTGCTGAACCAGTAGCTAGATTTCATGCTGGAAATCTGACATTAATTCCAAGACTCCTAGCCTACATAATTGCTTGGCAGCTTACTCCAAGAGGAAGTAATCATGCTACTCTCCATGAAGAGGATTTGATTCTGCTATACTATATAATGAATCAACTCAAGGTAAATTGGGTGAGTACAATGGTAGAGCATATGCTCAAATCCACACGGCTTCCAGATTATCGTTTTCCATATGCTATTTTTGTGTCAAAGCTAATTGATTATTTTGAAGTTGATACTGCAAATGAGAGAAATGACACCATTAAGGCAGCAAGTGAAATAGACAACTCCACTCTCTTGAAGATGGGGTTCCAAAAGGAGGATGACAACTGGATATTTAGAAGGAATGCTGCAAATAGAGCTCTGAATGAAGCAGCTGATCCAGCAAATGAAGAAGAAGAAAATGCTAATGGTGTGCAGCACATGGATGAGTCACCAGTGCACTCTTCTGGAAATGAAGATATTGCTGCTACAAGCCAAAATGCATTGGTAGCATATCAGGAACCTGTGCATAGAGGTGAACCTCTATCCATGTTCGAAAGACAAGTTCTAAACAGGCTAGATACACTCACATACAACCAAAAGGAGTACTATGAAATGACTCAAGCCAGGTTTCAACACTTGGATGACCAAATTGAAGGAGTTCAAAAGCAGCTAGCTGAGCTTTATTACCACAACAAGTGATCCTATTTCATAGTCTTTATCTTTTATATCTTGTTGAACAATTTGGTTTTAGTCTGTTTGTCTTTATTCTGCACTGGTTTTAGTCAGTTTTATTTTGGTTTGTAATAGAATTCTATACTGGTTTTTTATTTGAACTGTTATGAATGTCTATGGTATGTCTTTATCCCATGCTTTATTCTGTTTGATGAATCCAAAGGGGGAGAATAACAGAAGAACAACTCACAAAGGTTGATGTTCTGGTTCAAGCTACAGGGAGGTAGCACAAAACTCACACACTGCTATATTCTGGTTTTATTTCTAAATGTTGTTGTGCAGGTTTTGGCAGTTAGTACAATGCAGGTTTTGATCATCAAGCTATGCAGTGCAAAGGGGATTTGTCTCCATCAAACAGGGGGAGATTGTTGAAGATGGGCTTCTTCTCTACCTAGTTTTAGTGTGTGTTTGATGTAGAAAATAACTAGTTTGCTTTGAAGTTTGTAATAGGTTTAGATGATCTTTGTATTTAGACTTGTGTATGTATAAGGTTGCCTTTTGCTACATGACCTATCCCAGTTACCTAACCAAGCTTAGATCAAGCTCTTGAAGTGGTTAAAAGTTTTTCCAAAAGCTTTTTAGAGTTTTCTCCAAAAATCAGGATACTGCACAAAAAATAAATCTATTTCTCTGTAAAAGAATAGGTTTATTTTTGGTGTGCTGAAAAGATTTTCGAAAGTTGGTTAGGGCACCAAAGGTACAACTTAGTCAGTTATTTCAGTTAGCTGAGTTGGCAGTTTTCCTAAAATAAATTTGTTTAGTTCAAAATTAAATCTGTTGTTTTCATAACAGTTTTTCAACTGTTTTTTGAAAAGAAGTTAGAAACTGTTTTCAATATAAAGAAAAGCCTCTCTCACATGAAAGGATGTTGAACAATTACGTTTTTGACAGAGATTAAACACTTTCTATGTGAGAAGATGGATTGAAAAGAGTTTTTGAAAGATTTTCCAAAGGGATTTTCAAGTGAGCTTGTTCTAGGAAAACTTTGATCTTGGTGAAAGTGCTGGTGCAGTTCTGCAGCAAATTGAACTACTGGTTTTGAGTTCTTGCATCTTCTTTTCAGATGTTATATTTCATTTATTCTGGTTTGTAAAGGTGTAAGTGTTAGTCACTCCTTGATAGGGTTTCTTGGAGTGCAAGTGATGGCATTTCATGAAGGTCTTCTTGAATCATGTAAGAAAAAGTGGTGCGGAAGCTATGAAGGTGTGTGAGCAAGATCCTCCTAAGAGTGGTGTTGATCTTGAAGGTGCATAATGTGTATGAAGCTAGGGAGGTTCAGCCAACCCAAGGAGAGGTGAAGGAGATGAAGTTTAGAGCCTAGAATTCTAGGGAGAAGCAAAGCTTGGCACAAAATGGCAGCATAACTTTACTCACAATAAACTTGAAAATACAAGGTGTAGGCTCCTCCTTTTATAGGCTAAGGAGGACCATAATGCAACCCTAATGCTAGCCAAATGAAATGTAAATGTGAAGCACATGGGTGCACATGGCACATGGGTGCACAAATGAGCACATGGGGAGGGGTGTGTCTAGTTTTTATGCTCACCCCCTCCATGGGCTTTCTAGACCGGCCTTGGTAAATTTAGAGGATTTTTTTAGAAACTCTAAGTTTACCTAGGTTGGTGTTTTAGGTGCCAAAATTAATTCTAAGAAAATTACAAATAAAGTTCCTATGCTAATTTTGACAAGAAATTAAAGTCTACTCTACACTAGAGTTTATGGCATTTGAACATGTAAAAGAACGTCTTCTTGGATCCTCTTGGCCATAACTCTATGGTTGGCCCAAATCTACCCTTTGGTGGGCTTGCATATGGGCTTGTGCTTGGGCCTCTTCCATCAGCAAGGTGTGCTGAAATAGGGTTTTTCAGTATTGGTTTTATTGTTCTTGTAGTGTTCAAGAACTGTTGTGTTTGTAAGTGATTGATACTGTTTATAGTGGATTCCACCTTAGAGTAAGGTGAAACTGGATGTAGCTCTGTATGAGTGAACCAGTATAAAAACTTGCTTGTCTTTTCCTCTCATCCCTGCACTCGTTTCTGGTTTTGCTTAATTCTGTCAAGAACTAAATCTGTTCTTTTGAAATCAAATCTGTTAATTATGCGTTTAATAAAAACTGTTCTTCTTGATTTGTTAAAGTTCTCTAATCACTAACACATATCGGTATATGAGATTTTCATTGGTTTAAGGACAAATAGTCTTATTCATTAAATTCTGATAGAGATTCATTTCATTTGAAGCCTTGTGTTGAATGAACTTGGTTGATTACTTGGCATAGCTGTATTCTTCAAACTCGTAAAATCTAACCAATCTGATTCTGTTATACCTCTCTGTTGATTGCAATTTTAATCTGAACAAATTCAAATTGTGCTAGACTGTTCTGAAGAATCAATCTGTTTCTTTTAAAAACAATCTGTTCATTTGCCTCTGATATACTGAAAACTGTTTGTATTTGCGAAAATTTTATAAGCTCAATTCACCCCTCCCCTCTTGAACTTAGACACTAATAGACCCAACAGTTTTGTATGTTGCGGAAGAATGGACTTGAAAGTGACATTAATGGCTGAAATGAAGTGTGGAGAAGATGAAATGAAGAAGAGAGGTAGAGGCTTAGAAGAGGTGTGACCACCTTCTAAGAAGATTCAAGCAAAACACCAATAGAAGTGCAAACTTGAAAGTGAGAATTTGAAGAAAAATGAGCTAGCAACTTGGACAACATTTCATTATCAATTGAAATCTCATTTACAAGGGGGCTAACACTTGTATTTATAGTGCTATGGGCAGCCAAGGTGAAAGCTTTAACCTTAAAGAGATGGTCTAGAGCTGCATTGGGTCCAAGGAGGCCCAATTGTAACTCTAGCTAGATTTTTTTTTCTATTTACACCCTACTCTAATTGGCCCAATACATGGCCCATGAAAATTGGCCTAAAACATGGCCCTAGAAAATGGCCCAAATACAAGCCCAAAATAAAGCCTATACTACTTTGTATAATGTTTATAAAACTAGATAAAAATGGAAAAGCATACAACATTAATTCTCCCTGAGATGAGAGTGTTTTAAGATCCTTTTCCTTCTTCCAATCTTCTTAGCCAAATGTTTAGAGGCTGGATGGGTTTTCATCATAATGACTATGTGAACAAATAAATGAATGAAAGTTTCAATGGTCATAATCTGGACTATATAAAGACCTTGATGAAGAAGAACAAGATAACAAAACATACAAGCATACAAAGATTACAACAAACAATTTAGCATTCATTATTTTAGTGTGTTGAGAGAATATTTCATATATGTTGTTAAGAGTACTCATAGTTTAGGGAGTAAGCCTTGTATTGTAAATCCTTCACCATGTGAAGATTACCCTGTGATCTTTTACTGTTTGCTCTCCTGTCGAGAGTGTCTTTCTCACTTGTTGAGAGGTCTTAGTCTTAGGGGGAGATTAAAACTTGTTGCCCGGAGAGGTGTTCAATAGTTGTTGCCTACCTGGAGAGGTGGAGAATACTTGTATACCTGAAAAGGTGAAAAATACTTGTGTTGATAAATGGTCTTAAGCGATTTTTTGCGTACTTTTTTCTCAATCCTTTATACTTTAGATATTGCTTTGGCTTGATTTTTTCCAGGTACAAAAAAGAGTTCATACTCTATTCAGTCCCCTTTTAGAGTCAACTGTACCTTCAGTAAATCTAAAATCTTTTTTTCATGCAAAACATGACTTTTGGATTATAAATTCAGAAGTTATAAAAGTTTCTATATTGTACAATTTGAAAGTCATTTTTTTTTTCAAATTGCACAACCCGAAATTCATTTTTTCATATTTTTCGTATTTTTAAAGGTGCATAAGGAAATTATAGGGTGCAGAAAGAATCCTCTTGTTTTATTGACAAATCTGGTCCATTTGTGTGTTAGGATTGATTGGGTAAATCCGTGAGCATTGGGCCGCTTTGGTTAACACTTTGTTTTTTCTGGAACATATTTGGGTGTGTCTTCCTACACCTTACACGGCTGCTTCTTCCTGCACCTCCATACCTTCTTCTCTCACCTCCATATATTTTCGTATTTCCAAAAATGCTCCTCTGTAATATTCCGGATTACATAATCCGGAAGTCATTTTTCAAATTTGTAATTAGCTTCCGGATTCTATAATTCGGAAGTCTTTTTTCATATGCATGATTACTTTCCGGATTACATAATCTGGAAGTCTTTTTTAACTTTCGGATTATGTAATCCGGAAGTCTTTTTTCAAATGCGTTTCCGGATTACATAATCCGGAAGCTATTCTATGAGGGTGACACAAGAAGGATAAAATTGTATTTTCATATTGTGTATGGAGGTGCCAGAAGAAGATATGGAGGTGCAGGAAGAAACAGTCACCTTACACCTTGACAAAGTTCTTTCTAGACCCATCAAATGAGTAAAAAGACAAAAATGGCATATCTATTCTGGTCTCATTTTGGAAAGCTTTTTCCATAATACATTTTAGAAAATTTATTCTGGAAAACACATTCCAAAATGTATTATACGTTTTGGAAATCTTATTGCAGAAATCTTTTACGAAAAATATTTCTGAAAATATTTTCCATAATACTCTTTTAAATTCTAGAAAGGGTATATGAGAATATTCCATAAAAGCTAATCTAGAAGTCATTAAAAAAGGGGTAAAATTTTATTTTTGGATATTGATGGGTGCAGGAAGAACTTTGTCGGAGGACAGGAAGAAACACCCAACATATTTTTACATTCCAAAATTATTTTGCAGAATTCTAAAATTACTTTTCCATGATGAAATTTTGATTTCCGAATTCTATTCTGGAATTTTATTTCAGAACATAATAATATATTTCAGATTTTTTTTTTCTAAATATATTTTTTAAATTCCAGATTTTCATTTTCAAAATGGAAAACATTTTTGGAAAATTAAAAATGTATAGGGTGGAGGTTCAAAAAGTTGGGGCAGTTTCTTGTTGCACCCCTTCATTTTTTCCTGCACCCCCACACTGTTATGCAAAGACCAAACTATCCCTATTATTTTTTAAAAACCCTAAAATGTACTTGAACTATATTTATTCTTTTTGCATTTTAGATTATAAAATCTGGAAAATTTTGGATTGGCACTTCTGGTAAAATTTCAGATCCACCAATCCGTAATTCAAAATATATATTATACATTCAAAATTCATCATTTAAAAAGACATTTCGGATCCACCAATTCATAACAGAAATATGCATTCCAGATTCAGAAATTCATAATTAAAAAAAAAAAATTCCGGATTCACCAATCCGTAACAGAATTAGACTTTTGGATTCAGCAATCCGGAAAACAATAATTTATGCAAAATTTGTTTCTCGAACACTCCCTCATCCGAAAAAATATTCAATTTTAAATTGTTGAATCCGTAGCACACTCCCAGATCCTATTTTCGATAACCACGGTGTCCTTTTTCAAATAAAAGGTTAAGGCTAGTTTCGAGATTTAGAAAATTGTGAGGGTGCAGGAAGAAAAAGATAGGGGTGCAGGAAGAAGAAGCCGAAAGTTGAGTGTTGAAAGCATTTGCCTTATCAGACTGTTTCTTCCTGCACCTTCATATCTTCTTCTGTCACCTCCATACATAACATGAAAATATATTTTTGTCCTTCTTGTGTCACCCCCATAGAGTAGATTCTGGATTATGTAATTCGGAAACTCATTTGAAAAAAGACTTTCGGATTACATAATCCGGAAGTTAGATAAGACTTCCAGATTATGTAATCCGGAAAATAATCATGCATCTGAAAAATGGCTTCCGAATTATGTAATCTAGTAGCTAATTACAAATTTGAAAAATAAATTCCGGATTATGTAATCCAGAATATTATAAAGGAGAATTTTTGGAAATTTAAAAACTTATGGAGGTGAGAGAAGAAGGTATGGAGGTGCAGGAAGAAAGAGTCGCCTTATCGGTGGCTCTTGAATTGGGCCGTGCGAGCCCATTGACTCCCGCAGACAACACACCCAGCTTACCTTTGGTTAATATCGCTGGCAGTAGTTGTAGTAGAGGAGTTGATAGAATAGAAGGCAATAGAACCACCGATACATGCTTCACAGCGACGGACCTTACTCAGCTCCTCCATTCTTCTCTGTTGTATTCAGTCTTCTCACTCTCCGCCAAAATCTCCACAAAATGCCATTTCCTTATTTATATCTCTGATTCCTTCTTTCATCTATCTTCTCTTCTATGCTCCTTCATTCATAACAGGCTATGGCTTTCACTTCCACTCTCTCTCTTTACTCTCACCCGCAGGTAACCAACTCCGTCACTCACACCTAACTAACCGCTCCTCTTTTTCCTTCTTTGTCGTTTAAACCCTAACGCTTTCGCAGGTTCGCCTCCGCAACCAGCGCTTGCAATCTCTAGCCTTCACCGCGGCCGGCGTCGCTCAATTTGCGCCGCTTCCCGCTCTGAACTGTCGGAGAACGCGTTCTCCGAGAGGGCGATTCGGAAGCTTTGTGGTCAGGGCTTCTTCCAGTGTGGAAGGAACTCGCCCGCGCGCCGCCGGTTCTCGCAGAGTCTATCGCCAGTCTCAGGCCAACGCGCCGCTGTCCAGTGCTCCGGTGAAGCAGATTGCCAACGTTGTTGGCCCCTTCGCCGTGTTGGTGGCCCTCACTTTTGGTACCCAGTGCTTAATTTTCCTTTTTTTTGGCTATTTTATTTCGGTACTCTTTTTTAGTCGTTTATACCGTTGCCTGCATTCTGATCTATGATGCATGGAAACTGTGCGTGCCAGTATCGATTTCGAGTAGGCGTATTCCGATTAACTATCACTTTGTTGCTAGACCAACACGTGGTACACTTTCTCTTAACGGTGGTAGGCAATTATGAATTAACATTCCAAAGACGTTTTTTTTTTCTTTCTACGTGACTTTCTGTATCAATGACAGAATTTGGAACCGGATGTTGGTTACTTCTAGCACATTGTCAGTTATAACTTACAAGTACTTTTGGGTGAAAAAAATCAAAGAAGGAAAACTGAGCTGATGTCGTAAGTTAAAATCAAATACACTGAACTTCCATAGAAGCTCTCTCCACTTACTTCTCTAAAAGTTAAGTTTCATGAGTTGATTTTAGTTTATGGAGAAGTAAAATGCATTTTACCCTTATTTTCTTCTGTTACAAGTCATTGGAAGAATTGAAGCAGGCAATATGAGACCTGTAAGAGAAGAAAATAAAGGTAAAACTGACAATTTCGCATAATGCCAATTAGTTTTAAGATGAAAACTGACACATTGGGGGCATATCTCTTCCCATCGGCATAAACATGCTAACATAACAGCAGACTCATGTCATGATTTGGACTAAATTTATGTGAATTTACTGAGTTTAATCCAGTTTGAGTTTGCAAGCTATTTGTCTCATTCTTCTCAATGCAATCATTGAATTTGTTTGCTTCAACTCATTAGCTAAACTAGAATTATAGAAGGCTCAAGTTCTTATAATATATTCACTTGTATTGCAAAGAAGCGAAAACTGCAAAAATTATACATTCCAAGGTCGTATGGTAAGCATTGGTGGTTGAGAAGTATTTGATATGATTTACAGCTGTGGCACCTCTTGTCTCCCTGGAAATTCCTTGTCCCTTTTAATGTTTTGAAGCCCTATTAGTATTAAATACAATTTATTTTAAATTAATATTTTTCCTGTAACCCATTCCCTCTTCCCATGACTCAAGTAAAGAAAATTTTCATGTGTATCTCTCCTACCGAGTATCTAATTCAAGTATCTGACTCTAGTTGGGTATACATTTTGAAATATCCTTGCTTCTCACAATTAATCAGTGTTTTGGTGCTATTAGCATGTTTCTGTTCTTTTTCCTTGTTGTTGCTGCTCTTGTCTTATTTGTTAGATTTCATAATAGTGGTTGTACTAACTTGTTTTCAGCTTACAGTTATCTGGAAATTAGTGGAGAAGCTTCTTGTTCCAGCTCCGAAACAACAATTGAAATCTTCGCCTGTGGAAAGTCAACCCCCTTCACAAGGACTGAAGTGGTCTTTTGCTGCTGGTACAAATTTGTTATCCCAGCTTGGGGCAAAGATTGAGAGACAATCTAAACAGAAGCTCAATGAGTTTGCTCGGGAATTGAGGGCATTTCCTAGTATTGATATGTCAGGTATGCTGGCTGGATTGAAAAATTTATAAATGAGAAAGATATTTATGGTTATCTGGAACACTTTAGATTCAATAATGAAGATTCTTCTTTGATAATTTTTCAAAATAACTTTATTATTTCACCATTTTTAGACTGGATCTGATTCATTTGTTTTCATGAATACCAAAGTTTTTATTGGCTAATCTAATTGATATTGGATTTTCCTCGATCTATAAGACTGTAACATCTTCCAAAGGAAGGTTTGTGTCTCCTTGTTTTTTCTTTCTTTTCAACTTAATTTCCTTTCACACTTTTAGGAATTGATTTGTTAAATAATGTTTTTGGTAATTCAGGAAATACAAAATGATTTGATTTTTGAAATCCTTTTGATTTTTATCAATCTATAAATATACTCATTTTGTGACTGGATTTGATTTCATTTTAGTTTTAATTATTTGATTGACAATTTTGCTGTTATTAGTTTCCCACTTAATCACAATCTTAACAAGGATAATAAAGTAAATTACTTAACTTTTTCTGGGTTACCTGTTATAAAGTAAATTACCTAACTAAATGAATTTCTTTTATTGCTAATATATTTTGTAAAAGAATTTAAACCGTATACATATGATTTGATTTCTAAGTCCAATTAGTTCATTTCAAAACATAAAAAATAATATTTTGATCACTCATAACACACTAGATATTTCTTGCTTCATTGCAGTTGACATGACTATTTTAAAATGTGGGTACCATAGAAATAAATTGACAAATAAAAGCCAAAATAATTTATTTATCGTACTTAAAATTTGGCAGGGCGCAACTTTGGAGATGAAGGATTATTCTTCCTTGCTGAGAGCTTGGCATTTAACCAGGTAACAACTATCCTCCATTTATCATTGCTTTCATATTTTCATTGTATATTTATTGCTTACAGATAAGTTGCCTGTTTTGATACTGTCATTAAACTAATAATGTGTGATGTTACCTACTGTACAGTCATATTGCAGAATTATTTGAGTATTCATTGCTTCAGTTACTAATGAAGAAATCTACTGAACATTGAATCAATTTGAACATCTTTGAAAGCCAAAGATAAGTGTCAATGTAACTATCATATGTCACATGTAATACCTTGCTTAAAAAAGGCACATTTACACAATGGCACGAAGGAAAATCCCAGAATTCGTTTTATTGTTGTGATCCTTTTAACACGTTGAATTATTAAGTGTATATCTTCCCCAAGTATATAACTTAAATCAGAGTGTCATCATGGCTTAGTCAATGTACTTAAGGTTGGAATATTTCAACATTTACTTTAAATAAATCCATCTGTGAGCTTTAGCTAGTTGGTTCGCAGGTTATATGAAGCTGATGTGAGTGTATCTGTAAAGGTCAGTAGAGCTAATACATGTTGAAAGGTGAGATACGAGTCAGTGAATCCATTTAAAAGTATGCAACTTACAGTGGCATGGCATGATGTCTGTTCTTTCTGAGAATGAATCATGCTTCCTAAATCACTTAGTCTTGTAATCTTTCAAGGTCAAGTGTTTTTATGATTGAATGTTTTGGGTTAGATGGTCAGTTAATATCAGTATCTGCAAAGGCACACTTAATGGATTTGGACAGAGGTTCCACTTTTGGTCTGTAAAATATGCTCCAATGAAAGGGTGACAAAAGAGAAATAAATATTTTCTGATTATGCTTGAGTGTATTATCTACCCAGCAGAATGGACTTGTTTTTATTCAAGAGTATTGCAAAGCAATTTACAAGAGAACAATTAAAAGTAATTCCTAAGATTTATTGAACCTAGCTATAATCTCTAGGCTACTTGGAACAAATTAACAAAAGCTCTAATCTCTTGAATATCCTGATTTCCAACACACCCGCTCAAGCTGGAAATTAAATACTTTTCCATTCCCAATTTGCATACCATTCTTTCAAATGTGAACTGCATAATCCTCTGGTAAGAATGTTTGTGAGTTGACTTTGTGAAGGTACATATGGAGTACAAATCAATCTGAATAAAAAATTTCCTTGACAAAATGCTTCTTTAAATCTATGTGCTTTGATCGCTCATCTCAATAGGATTGAGCAATGTTGATAGCTGACTTATCATTTATGTTAGAGTCTTTTAAGTCCATCATGTTTAATCTCCAAGTCTTCTAAAATAACTTTCAACCAAAGTAGGTCATAGTTACCTCATGCCATAGCTTAAAGCTCTGTTCCGGTACAAGATTGAGCCCCAACATTCTGCCTTTTACTCCGCCAAGTAAATAAATTTCCTCCATGAAAGGCACAATATCCAGTGGTGAACCTCCTATTAGTCACAACCTTGCATAGTCAACATCAGTGTAAGAGTCAATAATTGCACAAACTCCCTTTTCTAAGATGTTTGGATGAAAAATTGGTATTGTTCACACAGAATAGTAATCGGCAAAAGAAAAGAACTGAAGCCAAATGAACCTTGAGACAAGTTAGTGATAGCATGGGAAGATCTAATACCAATACAACCACTTGATTATTGCATTCTTTTATTGCTTACTTTTCTCCTTGTAAATTTTTTTGGCTCTCCAACATCTATGCTTCACAAATAATTGCCCATTTAAGAGTGGGATCATCATTAAAAACAAACTCATTTCTCTGTCTACATCATCATCTACTTGCCCCACTAACCTGAGTGCACTCATCAATGTCATTTAGTACCAATGTTGTCAAAATCGTGAGTTTACTCGCATACTCGCACGAGTCAGCAAGTTTGGAGGGCCAACCGATGTGACTCGGCTGATGATCTGGATCGGAGCAGATTGGAGTGCGGCACTGCATGGCTCAGTGGTGGATTGTGATTCGTGCGTGACCATTTTTGATCAAATTAGGTGGAACTTGGATCGCTCCAGTTAAGGCCCAATGTCAGAATTTAAGGCCCAAAAGGTGATATCTCTTCTACAAGAGTGAGAAATCTCCAAAGTGAAAAATCCCCAATCGAAAGAAGAAAGAAAACCAGCTTGTCATCACTCACGCTCGCCACAACGTCGTCGTCTTCATTGTCTTGCTCTCGTCGTTGGTCGCCGTCTCTTGCGCTCACTGCCACTCGTCGATCGCACCACTGTACCCACCTTGGTGTTCTCCTTTTTATAACACGCATGCACCCCTCAAGTCAATTCCCACTCAACAAGTACCAATTGATATTTAATCCACCACAAAGCTTAGAGGTCAAAGAAAGAAAGCAAGAAACAAATTAATTTGAAAACACAGTACCACACAAATGGAATTAAATGTGACACAACTAGAAAGAGTTCAAATGAAATTAGACAAGCAAATAAAAAGGCACTCAAATAATGGATGACACACAAAAGGAACCTAAGGAATAGCACTAGATTTGATTTAAAAACCAAAAACAGCACCACTGAAAAATGTTGTGGTCCAGAATGCGTGACTTTTAAAGATTTATGCTGAGCTGGCTCTTTTGTATTTGCTTTTGAAAATTGATACACAAACAAATCAAGATCTTAACAAACTTTTGGCGTTGGTTTCACAAAAAACGCATGCACCAATTAATTTTAATAATTTTTTTTTAAAATTAGTGCTCAAAACCGCCAGATGTAGCGTCAGGATTGCACACTTTTTTTGTAAGATTTATCTTTTTTTTTCTATTTCTTTTTTTCAACTGATTCTTTTTTTGTTCTTTTGATAACACCTCAATCTAGTGAAATCCAGAGGCTCAGAATTTTCTTATGATGTATTTAATTTTCATAAAACAAAACAGCCAAAACAGATTTGTGAAAACAGGGGATTCTGAAATCTGGAATCAAAAACTGAATGATATACCAACAAAAACACAATGGAATTAGTGTAATGGAATTTGTGTGGATCTAACACACAAATAAGAACTCAAACTAAAATTAAAAAAGCACCAAAGGATCAAAACAAAGCAGATTTCAGATCAAGCATTCAAACAAAAAAAACAAGAAACAAATAAATCAAGAAGAATACTACTAGGATTTGTTGACAAATATGGAAACACATGACTTAAACAAAACTTATGGATTCATAAAATGAAAAGACTCAAGAACATCATATGACCCAAATGAAATTTCGAGCAAGACTCAAATACCTAAAAATAAAAAACAGCAACACAAAGATATCAAGAATCCTACACAAAATTGAAAATAGATTGAAATGAATAAACAAGCATTCAAATCATATTAAAACACAAAAAAAACAAGACAACTTGGAATAAAGATGAACAACTTGGAGAAAGAAGAACTCAAAAAGAAAAATACAAAGAGATACTTATCTCTTGAAGACCATAGCTCATGATACCAAATGATGGCATTGAGCTCTTCTCTTTTGTGGAAATTGGGGTGAATTTGCGGAAGCTTATGGTTGTTGATGGAACAAGGCCTTCCTAGGAAGTATGGGTGCCTTGAAGGTGCATGAGAGTGGGGAATTGGGGAGGTTCGGCCAGCCCCTTTGAAGGGGATGAAGTGAAGATTAAAACCTAGATGCTAGGCAAGGAGTAGTGTATGGCAGCATAACAATACTCTATTCAATCTTACAAAATGAGAGCCAAACACCTCCTTATATAGGATTGGATGGCTGGAATTTGAAGAGCCAAATACAAATGAAATGTAATCTAAATGACATGCAAATGAAGGAGCTCATGGAGGCACATGGAGCACATGGCACATGGGTGCACATGGCACATGGGTGGACATGGCCTTCTAACTTGCACGTGGACGTCATAGATTAGTGGAGAGCTTCTAGAAACCGTAGCTAATCTAGGTTAACTCCTCCTTAATCCTAATTTGCAGAATTTAAACAAAGGTTCATAAGGCTATGCTATTTACACCACAAATAAGACTAAGCTACACTTTGTTGGGCCTTCTTGGACGTCACCCTTCTTGGATGTCAACTCTCTTAGACGCTCCTTGTGTGGCCTAGACGCTTCTTTTGGGTGCCCTTTATGCAAGGTTGGTCCTAAACGCTCTCTTGGTTGCCTTTCATGCAAGGTTGGTCCTAGACGCTCTTTTGGGTGCTTGGTCCTCTTCCATCAGATAAGGTGTTGCACACATTATGTATTGAATATTATTTTTCATATGTTAGTAACTCTTACGAGTCGAGTTACGATCTTTTATCTCCTTTTCGATCCTTTTACGAATTATGAGTTTGACAACATTGTTTAGTACAATATGGTTAATTTCATCCCTAATATTGTATCTTTGAGCAAGTTGTTGGTTATTTTTTATGTTACCAATCATGTCATTTTTTATGGTCAAACCTATTCCTCTTTTTTGAATGACTTTGAATTGTGAATAAGTAAAATGTTAATTAGTTTCTGTTACAGGGTGCATCAATTGTCTAGGTGGCCTAAGTCACAATCGATTTGCAATGCTTGGGTTGCGACACTCTTAACTAGAAAGAGTTGTGCCTTGATATTAGAGCCAATAATTGGTATTAAAGCTAGGGTCATGAGTTCTATTCCTAGTGGGACAATTGTTTAGGAAGATATTGTTGTGGGTTGCACAATTATCCCATGATGTAGACTAGGTGAGTTGAGTTACAATTGAAGAGTTTGATTCCTAGTAGGACAATTGCTAAGAAGGAGATTGTTGCAGGGTGCTTCAATTGTCTTGTGATAGAGGTTAGGTGGGCCAAATCACAATCGAATCGTGACACTTGGGCTACTATTCTCTTAACTAGAAAGAGTTGCACCTTGGTTATAAAATATAAGTTTTGGCCTAATGGTAAGCACTCGATCCAACAATTTCTTCCTACTTTCTGCAAAAATGATGAACCATCAACAATAATTATTACTTGCTCAAATACATTCCAATTGCGCTCACATCCTGATGAGCTACATGTCACCTTAAGATATTTATTCCTAGTGTGTTCAAGTTTGGAGTTGTGTGACCATAATTCTTCCACCATTGAGCTATAAAAACAAAGAAAGTAACTTAATTTAATCTTTATAACTTGGCGCAACTTAGAACACTTAGAATAACTTCTATTAAAGTGTTGAAGTGTCTCATCTAGATCTGTGGCCTTTCTTGATTCTTTGGCAAAATCATCACTAAAGATTTCACTTCCACTTTTATAAAGGGCAACTAAGTTAAAAAAAATTTGTTGCTCATATTTATTTGGCACAAACCACTTGTCTACGCATACAACCCATTGGTAACTTCCAAATCATATTCCATTCTTGGGTTGTTATAATAGAATTATGGTTTCAAAAAGTGACCAACAACATGCAATGGGCGATGAAGTTTATATGTCCATCTATTATCAATAATAGTAAATACATTCTTGTATTTAGTTTCATTGTAATTGAAAGACTTCATTATTGTTTCCTTAGCCTTCTCTATTATGTATCATATATATAACCCATAACTGTGTTTCTTTACACATCCATAAGGCAAAGTACATAAACAAAAGGAGTCATGATTTTGAGAGTAAAAATCACATGATTCCAAAATGAAGGCAAAGATAATTTTTTGTAGCTTCTCTCTCCTTAGCTTCCTTAGGTAACCTGTTCTTGCTCCATTCATCTAAAGTGAACAACTTTCTCAAATTTCCTTTCTTTTTATGCAACCTTTGTGATGATAAATAAGTAGTAGCAAATTGTGTAACCACATGCCTTCTCAATTCCCTCTTATTTGTGAATTGTGTCAACAAACTCAACTACAATGGCTATAGATAAAGCCAACAAGACTAACTCCCCTTTAATTTTCTTTTTTAGTTAAGGAAACTTCCTAATGTCTTCAAACATCAAATCTATGCATGGGTTGCACAAGGAGTCCAATATAGATGGGGTCTTTTCTCCTCCAACACCTTACCAGCTAACACATAATTGCTTTTATTATCTGCTATATCTGGAACAAGATTCTCTTTTTCAATCTACTCCACAAGGGCATCAAGCATCTCAAATAACTTTTCACTTGTCTTCACAAATTTGGTGGCGTCATTATATTTCACATACATTGTTCCTACTCGAGAGTTCACCAAAACATTAATCAAATATTATTGCTTCTGGTCACTCCATGCATCTAACATAATAAAACAATTATATTTTCTCAATTGCATTTTATGATCTTTCAATAATTTCTCAGTGTAATCGATCTCCTTGTTGGGTAGTGGAACTCTAATTTCATAATTTGTAGGAGTTGGCGAATTTGGTCCCATAAGCATTAATAACATCGATCATATCTTGAAAGCCCTTCAATCTTATATGGTTGAGTGACAAGTGTACTTGGTACAAAAAACGGGCAATATATTGATGCATTGATGCCTTTAAATTTTTGTCAGATGCATCTTTGGTACTAGCTTGTGTTAGTTTCTCCTTTTTTCTTTTCTCTATTGCAATAGTTGGATTTCTACAAAAAATATCATTGGCCGCTTTTTTATCACCACTGTTGTCCCCTTATCATTTCTAGATATGGAAATTTCAGCTTCATCGTCACTCATTATTATCATCAGCCGCACTATGTGTAGGATTTATAGAGGAGGTGGGCGCTTTTTATTTATTTATTTTAAATAATTTCCAAAGCTCTTCTCAGACATTCTTTGAAGTCTTGGTGCAAGTTGTAACATTTCCCTTACTTGCCATTTGCTGTTCTTTCGTTCTTGTAATTCTCCCTTTCATAATTTTTCCACAACAATTACAAATTGCATCTAAGATTGATTCATCCATCAGATGACAATGTTTCCAACCCAAGTCATTTTTATTGGATGTTCTTGATCTACCTTGTTCAATTTCCATGGGTTGCTGAAAAATAGGTGATCAAAGGTTTTAGATATTCATAGAATAAGCATTGAGTGGAAAAGAAGAAGAGAAAAAGAAGTTAGGGTGGGTGGGTGGTGCCTGATCAAGAGGAAATATAAAGAAAAAAGAAAGAGGATTTGTGGTGGAACTAAAGGTGGATGTAGCAGCAAGACAATGACAACAAGAGGGAGATGCCAAGATGACAGAGGTGTGAGACAGTGGTGGCAGGACAGCAATGATGCTGAGTGGGACTGTGGTGCCGTTGCACTGGAATCAGAGGAGGCTGCAGCAGCGTGGGGTGAGTGAACTAGAGGAGATTGAGGTGAGGCGCGTCTGGTTATTTTTTGATGTTGTTTGGGTTTGGGTTGGGTTGTATGGCCCAACCTTTTTCAAAAGAACTTATTGGACGGACCCAATATGTATAACCTGGAAATAGAGCATATAAGCCACTACTTCATGATGTCCAATGCGGTTGCCATGAGCCACTATGCAAAACCAATTTGCCACTGCCATGTTGTGGTGCTGCCATGGCCCTTTTTCAATAATGCTGGATACATCTATCATAAATTATCTAGGTTACTTGGAAAAAATAAACATTATAGAAGCTAACATATCTATGAAAATATTCCTATTTCCAACAGAGGATTTGAGAACACATTGGATAGACCAGATTTTCAAATAGAATTATATTGCTTCAGGATCATATATGTTATAATTTATTAATTACCCTTATTTATTTAATTAACTGAGAAATATATAAATTATTAATTTAATACAGTACAAGATTGCACAGAAGCTTGTATATCCTTTATAATCTATATCAGCCAAATCTTGTTTATAGAGAAATTTGCTGTGTGGAAGTTGGGTTTTGGTTCAAAATCTCATTGTGTGATCTATAGTTCATAACAAAGTTTTGGTGCTCTCTCTTTGAACACATGCTAAATATATCTTTTTACAAAAGACTGCAGAGGAAGTTAGTTTTGCTGCAAATGGAATAACTGCAGCTGGGTTGAGGGCTTTCGATGGCGTTCTTCAATCAAACATCACTTTGAAGACTCTTGATCTTTCAGGAAATCTAGTTGAAGATGAAGGTGCCAAGGTCAGTCCCAAGTGTTTCTCTGAATTCAGGATTTGGGTTCATTATTGTTACAGTTCCTTTATTTTATATAATTATTTGAAAGGTCCTCAAAACATATGTTAGGATGATTTTTATGAAAGTTGTGTGTTTATACACTTATGTCAATAACACACTTATGTTCATACACATATGTTTTTGTTAGACAAGAGCCATTTGGGCTTTTAAATGTGGCAGTGTACTTGCCAACATACATGAAGTTCAACCTTTATTTAGTAATTGGGGTGACATCTATTGACCAGTTGGTCACTCAGGCTTTGATACCATGCTCATGATAGATTATAACGATTTAGATAAAGGCTCATGCATTTATTTATATTAGAGGTCCTTATTTTCCTTTATTAATTCATAATCTTCATTATTGTTGTTGTTAATGTTGTTCTTGTTCTTATTATTAAGAGTAAAAAAATTCTTGCTACTTCTTACATGCTTCTGGAAGATGGAGCAATTATGAAAATCCCGATCTTTGTTTTGATCAAGTGCAGTCTTAGTTTATTTTTTTGAACTCTGATATCTCAAAAATGAAAACTTTGTAATGAACTATTCAATTTACATTCTTATTTCTATGTCCGAATAATGTGAAGGAAGGTGGACATCTAGGGGTGGCATGGTAGGCTAACAGCTTGCGATACCTTTGCTTATATAATTCTAGACTACTTTTTCTTTAAACAAGTCATTAAAATTGTTGGCATCGGGCTTTGTTATTGACTGGTCCTGTAATTATCCTTGTTAGCCTTCTAAAATTTCATAATTATTACTGTTGCACAATAAATTGAGTTTGATGTGTATAAATAGCATCTCTGTATTTGCTATTTTTCTTACGTTTATGAGGGTTGTTTTCAATCAAATATAATATTGAATATTATACAAGAAAGAACAAGTCAAATATTTTATTGGAGCCTAGTTAACTGTTTTAGGGTACTATAACTCCTTTGGAATAAGTTCAATCTGTTGCGTATCATTCTTGTGGCTAGTTAGGTATCCATTCAAGTGCAGAGGAGGAGTACAATGGATTATTATAAAACTGACATACATACATAGCCATATTTGTTCACTGTGTGAGCTTGTGTAATCTGCAATCCTATATCAAGCATATGCAGGATGGCATGAATAGCTATGTATGAGCTTGTGTAATCTGCAATCCTATATCAAGCATATGCAGGATGACATGAATAGCTATGGCGCAAAGATCCCCTCTGAAACTGTAATTCCTAGTATATATTCATTTCTCTTTTGCCATAAAGAACCACGGTGTAAAGATTAAGAAGCTTATAGCTTACGTAGCTAACCATGATGATTATTAGAATTGTGTTTGAGATATGTTTATAACCCATCTCTATCCTCTCTCAAACAGATAAAAGACTATAACTTTGTTGACAGTTAGTGCTGATCATTGATTCATTGTCATATACTTATGTATAAATATTGTTTTTAACTGTTGACTCTTAATATCCTTGTTCACTCTTCACAGTGCTTATGTGACATATTGGCGAATAACTCTAGCATTGAGAAGCTCCAGTTAAACAGTGCTAACTTGGGTGATGAGGTTAGCTTGGTGATTCGTATTTGTCATAGAATGGCTACCAAATGGAACTAAGAAATGCTAACTGTATTATGCAGGGTGCAAAAGCTATTGCTGAAATGTTGAAGAAAAATTCAAGTTTGCGGGTTCTTGAACTGAACAATAACATGATTGAATATTCTGTATGGAATTTACCTAAGCTTATTCTAAGAGCGTAGAAGTGAGTGTCCAAATATTATTTTAATTTCTTTCTTGGAAATGGAGGCAGGGATTTTCAAGTCTGGCTGGAGCACTTCTTGAGAATAACAGTATACGAAATATACATCTCAAGTGAGTAAGATTGTCACATTAAGTATTCTCCCCAAAATTTTGAAGAAGTAGCAGTTTAATTTATGATCTTCATGCTTTTGATGTTACAATTCCCTTGGAATTGTTTTTGAGTAGATCTTTATGCTCATTACTTTATTCTTTTCCTCTTTTGTGAATTCTTCCAACATTATCACTATTCAAGTGGCAATTATGGTGGTGCTTTGGGGGCTAATGCATTGGCTAAAGCACTTGAGAGCAACAAGTCGTTAAGGGTACTATTCTTGTTTTCTTTTGGATGAAATGCTCAACATTTCATTCACTCTTTTAAGTTCTTGGTATAGCTTTCAGAATTCCCACCTTTTCCACTAGATCTAGTTATCTTATCCAGTACCAAAACATGTACTGTATAGAACACAATGTTATCATGAATTTTCATACAGAACATCTGAAATTCCAAAACGTATCTTGGAAAAATTGAGAGCTAACGCTTCAACATTTATGATCTTGTCACAATTACAAAATGTTGCTGCATCTTCTAGAAAAATATTTGGCTGCAGCTTAAACAATAACTATTTACCCTGAACTTTAATATATGGACAGGAACTTCATTTGCATGGAAATTCTATTGGAGATGAAGGAATCCGATCTTTGATGGCGGGATTATCTTCACATAAAGGTTAACTTGTACTAATGTCTGATCTTGACTGTCATTTATGCTTCCACAATTCCACTTTAGTGTTATACAATTAACTGACAAGCAGTATTTGTTCTAAAGGGAAACTTACACTTCTAGACATAGGCAACAACTCGTTAACAGCTAAAGGTGCATTCCATGTCTCTGAGTATGTTAGGAAGTGCAGAAGCCTGTTGTGGTTGAACCTTTACATGAATGACATTGGTGATGAGGTATTCTGTCCCCTATTTCACACGAGATTATAAATCTTGATATTGTGTCACAGTGTGAGGTCATACAGTAATTAGGATCCTTAAGATGTTTAAGTATTGTTTTTTCCATAACTTATCAGTATAATTTGCATGCCATTCTGTCAAAATATCACGTATATGATGCATAAACTACCAAGTATATGAATAGTAAATTGATGTGTATAACTCAGAATAATCATGCGTCACCGTGTATGTCCAAATTGCAATACCTGCGAAAACTTATGTTTTGGTTTTCCCGCAGTAACAACTGCTACAACAAAATTAATAGTTCTGCAAAGACAGATTTTTAAGAGGACAGTGAGTTCTGATTATATTCATTAACTGGTTGTGTATAATTTTCAGGGAGCTGAAAAAATTGCAGCTGCTTTAAAGGAAAATCGGTCAATAACAACATTGGATCTGGTAAGAAGAGATCCTATTTTGCTTCCTTAATGTTTTCTCTTTGTACATGGCTTGTTACTCCCCTGCTCTGGTCATTTAACAAAAGAAAAAACAAAAGCATCGAGGCTGTAATGTAATACTATTGCTTGGGACATGACTTGTCTGAGTGCAAATATTGCAGGGTGGAAATAACATTCGTGCTGGTGGTGTTAATGCCGTTGCTCAAGTTTTAAAAGATAATTTAGTTATTACCACTGTAAGCCTCATCAGTTATTTAGTTTCTCATCTTTGTCTAATTGTCTTTTCTATACGCTAATACAGATTTTGTCTCATTCTTAGTTGGAGCTTAGTTATAATCCCATTGGACCAGACGGAGCAAAGGCCTTGGCTGAAGTCCTTAAGTTTCATGGGAACATAAAAACCCTTAAGCTTGGTTGGTGCCAGGTAAACTTTTTTCCATGAACTACCCGACAATTGTTTGTTATAACTTTTATTTGTAACACAGAATAACTTTATAGATAGGAGCAAAAGGGGCAGAGTTCATTGCAGATGCTTTAAAATATAATACCACAATATCAATTTTGGATTTGCGAGCGAACGGACTACGAGATGAAGTTTGTTTTCAGTACCTTGAATCATTTTTCCCTTTAATCTCTTTTTTCCTTCGCCACTCAATCTGAGTATGTTATTATTTTATGAATCAACTACTGCAGGGTGCACAAAGCCTGGCTCGCAGCTTGAAAGTGGTTAATGAAGCTTTAACCTCTCTAGATTTAGGATTTAATGAAATAAGGGTACGGATGTTGTTTTTTTTGGTTCCTAAAGAAATTATATTGTCTCTAATGTTGTCTGATTCACAGGACGATGGAGCTTTTGCTATTGCTCAAGCACTGAAGTCTAATGATGATGTAGCTGTCACATCCCTTAACATTGCAAGTAATTTCCTTACAAAATTTGGGCAGGTGATGTATATTGTGGTATTGCTATTATTTTTGCTCAGTTCTACCGTTCATTTTATTTTATTTTCATGCGTCTGAATATACTTCACATGTAGGGTGCCTTGGCTGATGCAAGAGACCATGTCTTGGAGATGACCGAAAAGGAAATCAACATCTTCCTCTAGAAGACATTATATTCTGCAATAATATTTTTTTAGAAACTAGAGCAATTTTTTAGTTTAATTTTGCATATATGCTGCCGGCAAGTACTGGTAAGAACTCGTCATATCAAAATTTTGAGTTCTAACCATTTCATTGAGGGAAATATAGAAATTTGTGTGCACTGAAGCCTTGAATTGTTGATCTTGAAACCGTTACAACGGTTGGATGATATAGTTGACAACAATAGTGATAGCTTATCATGCAAAGGTACCACGTGTAGGTGTAGTTTACCTTTGCCAGCAGTAGATTTTTCCTCGTACCTTAGTTGGCAAATTATGTAGAGTTGTCAAATGGAAGTTTTAAGATCATTTTTGTATAATTGATTTATTATGTGGCTAATTTTGTTGCATTCCAGCGTGTGGGCGGATGCTCATTCGAGTTAAATTTGTTTCCAGCTCTTCTATGAACCTCGTGTACTTCGGTAATGTGTTGGATCGATGCTCGACTTGCATATTATTAAATTAGTGCCATCAGTTAAGGTTGAAATAAAAATAAAGAACTGCGCTTTCCATCTCTAAAGAGGACTGCACTTTACAACTGACAGCAAAAGGTTAATGAATGATGGATTGGATATTTTGATTCATTCTTAATCTAATTCTTTAATTTTCATGAAATTTGTCTAACTTTCTAAACTAAAAATTATTAATCAAAATTTAATAGTCAAGCAATTTCAACACAGGTGATCTCAAAATATATTAAAATTAGATTTAATTAAGTTTTAAGTATCTTATAATTTTAAATACTTTTAATTAAACTTTTATTAAAATTACTTTTTTATTGAGTAATCAAAATACTTTATTGTTTGATTCTAATATAGTTTAAATATTTTACTGTTCGATTCTCTTTGATAATGGAATGATGTAACTATTATTTTTATGTTCTCATATCTAATTCATTGATCAATTTGTGTTTGTCTACTCGAATCTTTTCTAACTAGTATGTTAACTTGCTCTTTTGTTCTCCAAAAGTGAGTTGAGTGATAAGTTGAAATAAATTGGAGATATGAATAAGTTAATTGCCTAGTTTGAGACAGAAAAATACAACTAAATGAATTGGAGAGATGAATAAGTTAATTGTCTAGTTTGAGAGGAACATAGAAGTAACAACTACGTAGTAAAATCAAATGATAGGTATATTAACACAAAAATAAAAAAATATTTTAGACACTAATTTATAAGATATTTAAAATTTTAAACTTTTAAATGATTAATTTTGGAAATTTTATTTTAACAATGACAAATTACAACTATTAACAATATTCCATAAAATTAAATGCATATAAAAAGTGAACATTTTTATATGCTTCTAGTGAAACTTTAATTTCTTTTTCAGCACTTCTTTCCCAACTATATAAATTTAGAAGAAAAAAAGACCACTTATTAAATTAATATTTAGTAAAACTTAATTCTATTCAATTTAAAAAGTTCCAAAGTGACTCAAGGACACATGCACTTTGTCGAACATATACATTGATGAAGACAAAACAACTTTCATAACTAAGGGATCTAATTCTTGTTATAAAGTTATGGCGTTTGAGTTAAAAAAATGTTGGTGCAGCGCATCAGCATCTCATGGACGAAGTCTTTAAGGAACTGATTGGTGAGATAATGGAGGTATATGTTGATGATATGGTGGTCAAATTGGTAAAGACAGAGGATCACCCTGCCCATTTGGAAAGAGTTTTCAACAAGGTTAGGAAGCATAACATGCGTTTTAACTCAAAAAAAATGTTTTTTTAGAGTTAGCAGAGAAAAACTCCTTGCCTTCATGATCACCTAGTAGGGAATAAGAGTTAATCCTGATAAGTAAGAGACAATCTTAACTATGAGAAGTCCAAGTAATGTAAAGGAGGTCTAATGTCTTAATACGAAACTTGTGGCACTATTATGGTTTCTCCCTAAACTTGCAAAGAAAGCAAAACCCTTCTTTAGTCCCCTCAAAGGAACAAAATAGTTCGAGTGAGATGTTAAATGTGAAAATTGTTTTAGAATATAAAGAGAGATATCTCCTCACTATCGATACTTATAAGTCCATCGCTCCATTAAACTTTTTTACTATACTTGTCAGTCTCCAACTTGGCCATAAGTTCCATACTTGTTCACGAAGAGGGTAGAAAGTGTAGCAATAATTGACTTCAGAAAGTGGTTGAATGGAGCTTGAACTTAAATCGAAAATCTAAAGATAAAGTAAAACAACATCTAAGAAGAGAAGTAAAGAGAAGAGAAAAGTAGACACAAATTTATATTGGTTCACCTTACTACTTGGGCTACGTCCAGTCCCCTTAATAAACCACTTAAGAGCTTTTTACTAACCAAAATCACTTTGGTTACAACGAGTTTCAATACCTCTCCAAGAACAATTATTCTGACATCTCAAGGTATACTGAGTTTCATCACCTCTCCAGGAACAATTATTTTAACCTTTCCAAGTACACCAAGTATTCTACATATTCCTGGTATAAGTACTCTCACCTTTCCAGGTACACCAAGTAGTCTACCTCTCCAAGTACATGTATTTTCACCTATCTAGGTACGTCAAGTATTCTACACCTCTCTAGGTACAAGTATTCTCACCTCTCCAGTCCTAATATCCCCCTGAGACTAAGAGCTCTCAAGATATGAGAAAAACGCTCTAAAAAAAGAGAGCAATCAAAGCTCATTGGGTATACTTCACAAAGTGAAGAATTTATAATGAATAACTCACAACTCGAATGACTAGACGCTCTATATCAAATATAATATTTGTAATCTGTACAAAATGACTTTCTTTTGTGTTCTTGTAAACTTGTATTCCTATTATATATACTTTTGTGTTTTTGTTATTTGACTTCTAGCCCTTTATATAATTTTTGAAAAGATCGCTGGAAGTTGAATTTGCACTTCATCATTTTGGTATTAGACACTCCAAAAAGAAACTCTTATTATGAAGACTTTGAAAACCTTTCTTTTACTTATATATATTTGAACGTAGAAGCTTGAACCTATTATCTAGGTTTGCTTGCTCTCCCTGTACTCATTGTTCTAGCTTTAGATGCACTCCAAGAGAAAACTTTTGATCTGAAGATGTCTACACATTTCGAGTGTTTACGTGTTGATGTTGAATTTCAAAATTCTTCTATATTTTTATATCTAAAAAGTTGAAGCTTAATTATTCCAATCTTTAAGTTTGCTTGAATCTTGTACTGTAGCACCTTAGTTTTATCTCAAACGTTCTATAAGGAAAGTTTTTATTTGATCTAAATTCATGTCTTTAGTGTTGTAAACAATTTCGGAAACAATTTGAATATTATAACCAATAATAATAATCATTAAAATGAATAAGTAATATCATATACATTTAATTTAAGAATTCCAATTTAAAAAACCTTCTATACAAGAAACCTACTGCTAACATAACTTCAAAAAAAGTCTGTATAAACAATAAATGTTGAAGTAAATAAAACTTTAACTAAGATTTAATTCTCAAACTTAATTTCTAAATCAGATTGAATCTATAATCAAACATGTCTTTTTGTTATTAAAAAACTTTTTTGTTTACTACCGTGTTTTTGAAAACTTTTCAATATTAGCTTCGATTGTTGATGGCTCATGAAGAACGACTTGAACGGTATAAAACTCAAAATCAACTTTTGCCTCAAGCTCATCTTACGTCTACTTGATCTTCATCCAACCCTCTGTCTAGGCCCATGAATGGGTTCCAAACTTCTCTGAATTGTGGTTCACGACCCCCTTTCACACACAACAACAATAAACGCTTTAATGGCCCTCGTCCTCCTCCAAAGAATTCTTGGACTGCATCTTCCGTGCCCAATTCGTCTTTCTCCGCTCGCGTTCGGTGTCAACTATGTCAGAAGTTTGGTCATACAGATCTGAAGTGTTGGCATCGATTTGATACTAATCTTTCTTCTCATATTAATGCTAATTCTTCTCAATTTTATTCTTCAGATAATGACTCCGGTGAGCCATCTTTGTTGGACACTCTATCTACTCTTAGTGGCCCTCTTTGGTACCCGGATAGTGGTGCTACTCATCATATAACCAATGACAGTAATGTATTCTCTTCTAAAATTCCCTACACTGGATCTGCAGTGGTTCAACTAGGTAATGGCACAAGTATGCATATATGTCACATTGGCTCTGCTAAGTTTACTAATCCTACCACTATTCTGATTACATAATTTGTTGCATGTACCTTCTATAAATAAGAATCTCATGAGTGTCTCTCAATTTGCAAAAGATAATAATAGTGTCCATCAATAATAGTGTTTATTTTTAGGTTTTTCCTAACCACTGTTTTGTTAAAAACCAGGATACCAAGGAGATAATCCTCCAAGGAAAAGTTAAAGATGGCTTATATGTTTTTCATACAATGCAATGTTCCCTCAAACCTTCTATTTCCAATACCACTTTCAATCCTACATCTTCTACTTTTCAGTTGTGGCACTCTAGGCTAGGACATGCTTCCTCTATAATTGTTCATAATGTGATGAAACTATGTAATGTTATTGGTCACAAATGTGCTATAGCTAAATCTCATCAGCTTCCTTTTAATGATTCTCTTACTGTTTACACTAAACCGCTTCAATTGGTTTTTATTGACATTTGGGGACCTTCTCCTGTTTCCTCTTCTAATGGATCCAAATATTATATTGCCTTTCTTTATGCTTTTTCACGTTATACATGGCTTTATCTTTTGCACTCAAAATCCCAAGTTATGAATGTCTTTATTCAATTTAAGTTGTATGTTGAAACTCAAATTGGTCACATTTTAAAATCAATTCAGATTGATAATGCAAAAGAATTCTTATCTCTTAAACCTTATCTTGCTTCTCATGGTATTCATCACCATCTCATTTGTCCACACACACATGAGCATAATGGCTCAATTGAGCGCAAACACAGGCATATTGTTGACATGGGTCTTTCTTTACTTGTTGATGCATCTTTACCTCTCAAATTTTGGGGTGAATCTTTCTCTTCTACTGTTCATATTATTACCAATTTGCCTACACCTGTTTTACTTAATAAAAGCCCTTATGAAACGTTGTTTTCACATAAACCAAATTATAATTTTTTAAAGGTTTTCGGTTGTGCTTGCTACCCGCTTTTAAGACCATATAATCAACATAAGTTTGATTTTCGTTCTTCTTTGTATTTGTTCTTAGGTTAGAGTACTCGTAACCAAGGTTATATTTGTTTACAACCTTCTGGAAAAATTATTTTATCTCGTCATGTGCTTTTTAATGAGTACATGTTTCCTTATTCTTTATTTGATAATCCTTTTCTTCTAGTTCTTCTCCTCATGTTACTTTCATTAATCCTTTAATTGTCATTTCCCTTTCTCCTTTTGTAATTGACATTCCATATGTTGCTCATGATAATGTTACTAATACTACTTTTGATAATTTATCTACTAGCCATTGACCTGTTTCTGCTAGTACCTCACCTTTTTTTGCAGGCACCATACCTTCTTCTTCTGAACCACATCCTAATAGTACTAATATTCACCTGATGATAACTCGTGCTAAGGCTGGCATCTACAAACCCAAAGTTCTTTACACCTCCACTACTCAATAGGATTTAGAGCCAACTACATACAGACAAGCCATGCAACAACCTCCCTGGTTACATGCCATGAAAGCAGAGTAAGCAGCCCTGCTAGACAACAAAACCTGGACGCTTACTCCCTTACCTCCTGGTGTAAATCTTATTGGTTGTAAGTGGGTTTTTAAATGTAAGTTTAATGATGACGGTACTCTACAACAACATAAAGCAAGAATGGTGCCAAGGGGTTTCATCAATGTGATTTCACTGACACATTCAACCCTGTTGTCAAGCCAACTACTATAAGAGTTGTTCTCACTATGGCATTGTCTGCACGCTGGCCTATACATCAACTTGACATAAACAATGCTTTCTTGAATGGACATCTTGCTGAAGATGTCTACATGCAACAACCTTCTGGTTTCTCATCCACTGACTCCACTCTTGTTTGCAAGCTTCATAAGGCGATTTATGGCTTAAAACAAGCCCCACGGTCTTGGTTTCCTAAACTCTCAAACATTCTTATTAGTTTGGGTTTTCATTCCTCTAAAAGTGATTCATCTCTTTTTCTACGTTTTACACCTAATGACACTCTCATTATTCTTATTTATGTTGATGATATCATAGTAACCGGAATCTAATTTAATTAAATGTTTTATTGCACAGTTAAGTGACAACTTTCCTTTGAAAGATCTAGGCAAACTACACTATTTTCTGGGTATTCAGGTAGCTTGGCTTGTTGATGGATATCTTCATTTGTCTTAAACAAAATACATCAGATATCTTCTCCAATGTGCTGCAATGTTGGACGCCAAGCCACAACCTATACCAATGGTGTCAACTTCACGATTAACCATTGATGGCTCTACAGCTATTGAAAATCCAACTATGTATCATTCCATTGTCGGAGCTCTTCAGTATATCACTCTCTCGCCCTGAACTTCTCTTTTTAGTTAACAAAGTCTGCCAATTTATGCACTCCCCTCGCCTACATCATTGGAAAGCAGTCAAACAGATTATTCGCTATCTTGCGGGTTCCTTATATCATGGTCTTCTCCTTCGTCCCATCATTGACTTCTCCATCATTTCCTTCAATGACTTTGATTAGGGCTATGATCTCGATGACTGGAAGTCAACAACAGGTTACTGTATATATATTGGTCGCAATCTGGTTTCATGGTTGTCTCATAAACAAAAGGTTGTCTCTAGGAGTAGCACTGAAGCAGAATACAGAAGTGTTGCGGCTGCTCTTGCTGATATCACTTGGCTTCAGTCCTTATTCACTGAGCTTCGTTTTCCAGGTTCTATACCAAAGATATATTGTGACAATTCTGGAGTTATTCTTCTTGCCTCTAATCCAGTTCTCCACTCTAAAACAAAGAACTTTGAGCTTGATCACTTCTTTGTGCGTGATCGTGTTCAACAACAACGCCTCTCTGTTGTTCATCTTCCTTCTCAAGATCAGATTGTTGATTTGCTGACAAAACCAATATTTGGTGCTATGTTTCTTAAGTTTAGAAGTAAACTCATGGTTGAACCTATTTCCACAATAAGTTTAAGGGGAGATATTAAGAAATAGATTTGTTAGTTTATTTTGGTGGATCTTTCTCTCTCTGTTATATATATTGTTTTATCTCTTCTTTGTAAATATATATTTTCTTCAATAATAATCAGTTTCTTCTATGTGCACTCAATCTCACATCGTTACATTGAATTGAATTATTTAATTCTAATTAATGGTTTCCAATTTCTAATTAACCATATTTACATACCACTTAAATCATCGTGAACATTAGCAAGTCAAAGTTTTGCTACACATGATTAAGATATAGTGTGAATAAAGTGGAATTAATTTGAACTTAAAATGAATAGAATGAATTGATTTTATAGGTTGATGTTAAATTAATAATATAGCTTACGAAGCAAGAAGATTTATAATTTGTAGCATGTGATGTAATATAGCAAAAGGGACATGTCTTTGCATTCACACTTAAAAGGGACACTAAAAAACCATAGCAAACATTCTGTCATATGAAAATACATTAGTCGTCAATTTGGTCCTCTGATAATAAATACACACAAAAAAACTCCTTAATTTCACTTATTTAAAGTTAAATGGATATTTCAATATTAATCATATTCAATTTAGTCTCCAACACATCTTCCATACACATAACTTTAATATTTAAAATACTTTTAAGCTAAATAAAACAAACTTGTTACACTTCAACTAATTTGTATGCATAAAATTTCAAGGAAGTATGAACCAAAAAGAAAGTTGAACAGCTTGCATCAACTAGAGCAACTTTTGCTACCGCAACTACACTTTCTGTTATGCAAAGACCATGACAACCATAACCCTGAGAATCAGACATAGCTAGCTAAGAACACATTTTTCTATTGCTTTACATTTAACTTAGAGAGTCTAAGAAGAAATATGAGAGAAATACAATAGATATAGAACCTTAATTGTTCCATTAGTAACATGCAGGTCTGCAAACTTTAAAATAACATGAAATAAGAATTCAACATTTTTCCTATACTAACAAAAAAGTATGAGATTGAGAGTCATGATAATTAAAATAAAATAATAACATCATTGTAGAATATTTTCATATTATATTCAATCCCCTCCACTCCTCACCCTAAAAAACCAGAGCAATCATTCGATCATATGAAAATACATTAGTCATCATTTTAGTTCACTATTATGTATTAGTTATTCGTTTATACAAATTTATTATGTATTATGCATTGTTGTGCAGATCATAAAATCAAACCAAAAGGAAAATAGGAAATGAAAAGACCTCGATTAGAGCGAGTCATGATGAAAGCGAAACTGCCCAAACTGAAATGAAGATGTTTGGGTGAAAAAGTTTTATGTAGAAACATAACAACATTTAATGGACATACTACTAAGTTTACAAAGATTGAGGAATCTTTCTATTATATGGTATAAAGTACATTCACTTTCACTTTTACAATTTATTATTATGTTAAACTTGTATATACTTTGAGTATTCAGTGAAATCAAGAAATACATAATGCACAATAACTATATATAATCATGTCATGTTGGTTGGAGACCTATGTTTCCTCTTTTCTTATCTTAGTACATTGCCAAGTTTGGAAAATAGTCGTTGATTTACAAAATTAATCGCAATCATACCATGATTCATCAAAGGCTATTAAGCATTATGTAAAGAGGAGCAAAGTAGTGAATCGCACTCATAGTATGTATTAGTGAATAGATACTATTATACATACTATGAGTGCGATTCACTAATACATACTATTAAGAATTATGATGAGTAAGTCTCACCGTGAAGCCACCATACTTCATATGAAGTTCAACATTGCATTAAGGTGGAAGGGGACTACCAGGAAGAATTTCCTCTAAAGAGAATGTAGACTTAGTACATATAGAAATAACTTTCTGCATGGAGAAAAATGTACACCCTTCCAGATTCTAACAAAGTGCACACATGATAAGTTGTTAACATAATCTAGTTAAACCACTTTATGTGATGAATTACAAATGTTTAAGAATTACTGGGAGACTGAAAAATTACAAAAGATGGGGGGAGATTTTTTTACCAAACTATTACCTAACTCTCACTTTGTTCCTAAGGGTTTGTTCCTCCGAGTTTAGCAAGTCATCATAATGAAAATAATTTGAAGCCGAAGTCATAGCAATATTCATCATACTCAAATAATATCTAGTTAAACATAATAAATAAAAAATAGCAACATTTACAATGGACATACTACCAAGATTACCGAGATTGGCAAATCTATTATATGGTGTAAAGTACATTCACTTTTACTTTTACAGTCTATTATTTTGTTAAATTTTTATATATTTTGAATATTGAGTCAAATAAATAAATAGATAATGCACACTAACTATATATAATCATGTCATGTTGTTGTCTGGTACTGTTGAAGACCAATGTTTTCTCTTTTTCTTATCTTAGTACATTTCCAAGTTTGGGAAATAGTCACTGATTTTTTTTTTCATTAGTTTCTTGAAAGAGTTCTTTATTTTATTTTCTTTTGTTAATTCTACAATGTCACCGAACTTCAAATTTTCATAAAATTATATTTACAAAATAATAACAAACTTAAAAAAATTGGTTAGTACTGTAACGGAGACAAGATGGTTTGACAGGAAAGTAGTTCGTTCTAATAGTAAAGTTCATACATTTTAGAAAACAACTAACCTTACTAGCTTTTGAGAGGAACTCATATACATCTCTCAATGTTGCTTTCATTGGCATCTGAAATCACCAGAGCAAATATACAATCATCGAAAAAATGCCAAATATCAAAATAAGTAAAAATTAAAAAATAGGGTCACCCAACCAACCTGGTAGGAAAAATCAACACTTTAGTTCCTTTCTGAATCTACCTCGGTTGAACAGCCTTTTGTAACACACACAAAAATTTAGTATTAGAATAAATAAATAGAAACTTGGAAAAAAAATACTACATTGACATTTATAAAATTTAAATGACACATAAAAGAAAGCACTGAAGGATAACAAATGAATTTTCAGTGAGTGATGCCTTGAGAGAAGAAGTCACCGGATATTCCTCGATTGGCCAAAAAAATGAATGAATCCTCCTTTTTTTCTTTGTTCCTAGAAACCACAATGTCACACAAGAAACTCACAACTAAATCACAAAATAGGGGAACAAATATAATTAACTCTAACATTAAAGAGAAAAAAAAAAGAAAGGAATAGGGGAACGAAATGCAGAGGTCGAAGAAACAAACGTCGTCGTGAATAGGGTTTCGAGGTCGACCTAATTTGTCGAGGAAGGAAAGAGGCCAAAAATTGAAGATGGTTGAAAATTTAAGTAAACCCTTATCTCACAATCTGTTTCAATTAAGAGAAAAATGAGAGAAACGAAACCCCAAAAAAATCAAAAGTATATACTTTGCTAAATTTTAGGAATTTTCAAAACTGCTCACGTTTGGCAACTGTTCCGTGATAAATTAAAATGACGGGATAACCAACCTAAAATAATAAAGTAAAATAAGTTTTTATCTAGTCTGTTTTTAGAATTCTTTATGAATAGGTATAGTCTACCTATGTATCGATTTTGTTAACATATGGGTTTTGGTCTAGTCCCCCTATATTTTTTTTTATATTTTCTTTCTTTTTTTCTTTCTTTTTACTAATACTTTTTTCATGTGATGGCAGATGATTGTTGTTACTTGAGGTATCAGCCTAGTTGAGATGTCAAGTTGCATAGTGATGCCTAACATAAAAGTTTTTGTAAAAATAAAAAATAAATATTAATATATAAAGATAAAATGAGAAAAAAAATATGTACACCAAAAACAGTTACAAAGAGAGGAATCCTCTTTATAGGTATAGATAAAGTAATGTTATATATATATATATATATATATATATATATATATATTGTTAAGACATTAGACGATTCAGTGGTTACTAGACGGTCCAGTAGCTACTAGACGATCTAATACCTATTAGATAGTCTCATGATAAGAGAGTTTGTAAATTTTGATGATAACAAACAATATAAGGTTTGTTAAGATTTTTAGCAAAACTAATGTATGTGTAGGCTTAGACAAAGACACATTAAATGATCTATTAAGATTGAACCTATTAGACATTTCTGCATTATTAAAATGTTAGACGATCTCTGTGTTCAAATGAGTAAACTTAAACTTCACCGCTTTAACACATTTGATAGTCTCACTGACCAAAGACATGTTAGACAGTCCCACAGTACAAAGATACCTTAGACAATCTCGTTAGATGGTCTCTGAATGATCAACCTATTAGACGATTCCACACAAAGCAAGATAAACAAATCAATTACCATGAACTCATTAAATGGTCACTTCATTTTTTACATGTTAGACAACCACTTTATCTTCTACACGTTAAACGGTCTAATGTATCAAGGGATGTTTAAACTCAGTATTTATGTTTAAAGAATGTTTTTTTAATATTGTTCACATATTTTTGAATATTTGATAATATTAACTTGTACAAATAAAAGTTTTCATTCAAATAAACTAATTAATCATTTCAAAAAAGTTTTCATACTATACTATAGATGTAAAACACAACATTTCAAGAACTACATATTGTTTGTCGAAAAGTTTTCATACTATAGACGTAAAACACAACATTTCAAGAACTGTTTGTCTTAATGTGATTCTCACTTCTTTTGTAATTGTAAGTGAGACCCTATTCATTTTGAAAAACAATCTTCACAATTTTTAATGCGTATAAATTAAATTTATCATTTTAAATTTAACAAAATTTCGGTAGTATTTGATATTGTTCTCCAATTTCTACGTAAAACGAATACAAAGCATCAATTACACATAATTATATTATGAAACAATCAAGTCAAACAAGAAAACGGTTGGCATTCGATTAAGATTACCCAGCTGTGAGTGTGGAGGTAAAATAATTTACTTTCAACACATCTTAGAGATTTTAAACATTTAATTATACGGACTAAAATAATTTAATCCTTACAATTTTAAAATTTAATTTTTATATTACCTTGAGTTATTTTTAAACATTTAATCACAGGGACTGAAATAATTTAGTCCTTACAATTTAGAATCAAAATTTAATTTTATATTACCTTGAGTTACGTACAACAGCAAGAAAATGTGGTAATAATGTAACATCCTAGACTTTATTATATGTGAGATATGAAAATACTTGTGCAGCATAACCTCTTAAGATTATAATTTATGAATCATTTTATTTATATACTGTAAATCTTATTCATCTCTTAGGAGTTTGGAAGTTTCATTTCCTTAAATTCCTTTAAAAAATTCTAAAAAGACATTTCTTAGTGGTTAGTTGTTGACCTTTTGCAAAAGAGTCTCACCTGGTTGTTAATCTTATCATTAGACTGTCATCTCTATTGACTTTCTCCATGAACAGTCCAGAGACTCAAGGAAGAAGAAGATGTGGCAGAGAGATATGTTGTGAGTGTGAAAGAGGGACACGTAGAAAGAGAAAATAATTTGTGTATTATTGATTATTGTAAACCTAGCATAATAGCCTTATAAGGATACATGATGTGTGGAAAGAAAATAACTATTGGGTTGAACTAAACTTAACCAAATAAACTCAAGCCCAATCAGCCCAAAACATCAAAAAAACCCCTCAAGTTGGTGGATGTATATTCAGAACACCAAGCTTGGTAACAAGTTTATGAAAAACTGCATAGTTGAGGGACTTTGTAAGAATGTCTGCTGGTTGTTCTTGAGAGCTTATAGGAAGAAGATGAAAGAGTCCATGTTGCAATTTCTCTCTTACAACATGGCAGTCAATGTCAAGGTGTTTGGTTCTCTCATGAAATTCGTTGTTGTGAGCTATATGTCTTGCTGATTGACTATCACAAAAGAGGCTTGCAGCATTGCTGACTTTGATGCAGAGGTCTTCGAGTAGATATGAAAGCCATTGTATTTCACAGCATGTAGTGGCTAGAGCACGATATTCAGCTTCGGATGATGATCTAGAAATGGTGCTTTGCTTCTTGGTTTTCCATGACATCAAAGAGTCTCCAAGGGAGATGCAAAAACCAGTGGTTGAGGGAAGTGTGGTGATACAAGAAGCCCAGTCAGAGTGACTAAAAGCTTTAAGTTGAATATCAGTATTTTTAGGAAAGAATATACCTTGAGCTGGAGAAGATTTGATGTATCTTAAAATTCTTTGAATGGCTTGGTGATGAACCTTTGATGGGGCTTGGACAAACTGGTTGAGGAATTGAACAAAAAAGCTAATATCTGGTATGGTGTTCACAAGATATAGTAATCTTCCAATGATTCTTCAATATAGAGTTATGTTGTGCACTGGCAAACTTTGATCAAAAAGCTTGTCATTCTTTTGTGCCATAGGAGTGTTTGCAGGTTTAGCACCAAGCATACCTGCATCAGTCAAAATATCGAGAGCATATTTCCTTTGGCATATATGTATACCCTTATGTGTTCTAGAGATTTCCAGACCCAGGAAAAACTTGAGATGTCCCAAATCTTTTATTTTGAAAACAGAATTTAAAGAATTTTTGACAATATTTATATCTTTTATATCATTTCCAGCAATCAATATATCATCCACATATATAAGTAATGCAATAAAGGAAGTCTCAGATTTTCTGATGAAAAGAGCATTATCAGCTTTGGATTGAACAAAATTAATGTTGTAAAGAAAAGAACTTAACTTATCATACCATTATTTGCTGGCCTGTTTCAGACCATACAAAGCTTTGGTTAATTTGCAAACCTTATTACTTCTCACTGTGGCGATACCAGGAGGCAAGCTCATATAAACTTCTTCTTGTAGGCCTCCATGCAAAAAAGCATTGTTCACATCTAGCTGTTCCAAGTGCCAATCCATAACAGCAGCTACAGCCAAGATGGTGCGTATAGTTGTGAGTCTTGCTACGGGTGAGTAGGTGTCCATGTAGTCAATGCCTTCACGTTGTGTGTAGCCTTTTGCTACAAGTCTTGCTTTGTACCGTTCAATTTGACCATTTGGCTTGTGTTTGATCTTATACACCCATTTGCAGCCAATGGGAATCTTGTTGTGAGGAAGGTCTACAATATCCCAGGTTTTATTTGCTTCAAGTGCTTCTATTTCAGCTCTCATAGCCTCCATCCATTCAGGGTAGCATTTTGCCTCCTCATAACATTTTGGCTCAATTTTGGAGGAGATAGACAAAGTATACTTTAGCTATTTTTCAGATAATCTTTTATAGGACATAACTGAATCAAGAGGATAACGTACCTTGTCTTTCGATTTTTCTTCACATGGTGATATCATGAGCTGATGATGATAGTCTTCAAGAAATGTTGGAGTTCTCCTAGTTCTGGTGGACTGCCTCAGTTGTTCTTGTTCTGTGAAATTTCCAGCTTCATCTTGTATAGAGAGATCATCATGTATCATGGTTTCCCTTTGTTCAGTCCGGTTTTCTGTCTTCCTTTGTATATGAGTATCATCATATGCAATTCCTGTGAGGTCATCATCTTCTTGTATGACAGCTTTATCAATTTCATTATGAGGCTTGCAAAAAGAAGATTCATAGAAAATAACATTTCTAGATATAAAAACTTCTCTAGTTTGAATATCCATAACAACATAACCCTTTGTACCTTGTTTAAAACCAAGAAAAATACACTTGTGTGCCCTAAGATCAAGCTTATGTCTATTTTGTTCAATAGTGGATGCAGTTGAAAGGAATAGAAAGAAATAGATGGAATGTATTTCTGATGTGTATTACAAATGTGATTACAGTCTCTATTTATAGATTGTTTTACAATCTAATTAAGGAAGGAAATAATAGGTAATAAAAGACAATTATAATGGTTGTTTAAAGTTGTACAAATCAAATAAAATCAAATCACTAACAAATCTGTCCTAATAAATATAAAATGGAATCTGCACTTAATTACAACATAATTCTCCTGATTATGCAACACTCCCCCTCAAGTTGGTGAATGTATATGATGTGATTCCACTAACCATATAGAGAATGATTCTTGACATTCTTAGGAATCACCTTGAGCTGGACATTATTGAGGCACTTTTCTTAGAGTTGGATCATTGTTCTAAGACAAGAACTCACCAAAAACTAGTACCAAATCCCAAACTCATTTGGATGTTCCACATATTGTCAAATTGAACCAACAAAAAGAGGTAAAACTAAAAAGCACCGAATAGAATTGAATAAGAACACATTTGAACCGAACAAAGTGAAATTAAAAAGGCAAGAACAACAAATAGGTGCTGGAAAAACAGAATAGCCGAACCAAACAACAAGACAACAAACTAGAACAAGGAATTAACAAAGAAGAAAAGAAGGAGAGAAGAATTGCTCATGAAGATGGAAGGATGATGGATGATCTCGCCACTAGAAGTGTGGAATGCTCCTAGATGAGAGTGTTGCCGCCACTTGAGGACTCCATAGATCCATCAAGATAAGACTAGAGAAGAAGGCTCAAAAGCTCTCCAATGATCACTCAAAATTTGAGTAGAGTTTTCTTAGATTAATTCCAATCTGAAATTTACAAAGAGAGCACCTCTATTTATAGCCTAAGGTGCTGAAATGTAAGCTACACAAATTCAAAAACTCCCTCCCAAAAAGCTTCTAGAATTGGCACCTAAAACAAAGCATGAGGAAGGTGTGACCTCTTCCTTCACTTTGGCACCTCCTTTTCTACTCCTACACCTATCTACTAACACCCCCCCCCCTAAGACTCCTAACTAATGATTAAAAGATGCTTTAACAATAGAGGTTTCTAATGTTTCCCTCTAAGCACCTTTAAATAATATTCTTTATTATTTAAAACTTGGCCTTGCCCTTCATAGGATGGACTTGGGCTTGGGCCTCTCTTTATTTTATGTCTTCTTTTAATTTTGAGAAGACTAGAAGGAAGAACTTCAAGTGTGATGGTGAATTGCCTCTTTCTTCATTAATAAAAACCTCCTTTACTTGACTCTCATCATACTCCCCGAGTTGGAGAGAATTCGTCCACGAATTCTGAATCCCTGCATATAACAAAGTCAGTTTACTTTTACAATCAAAAGTGTAAGAAAAAGGAAGACATGACTTAGTAGATGGAACCAAAGGGATTGCAGAAAAGGATGTCCTATAAATCGACCAAGTTGGAAAAATTTGTTTGGGAATGATGATGTTTTTTGGAAAAAGACCTCTTAAATGGTGAAACCCATTAGGAGGTATGAAGAAATCATCCCTAACATATTTTAACCAAGGTGGTGTTGAAATAGGAACCTTGGGTAATGAAAAAGATAAAGAAGAAGAAGACCTTGGAGGGTCCATTTGAGGTATAGCACGAGTCAACATGATGGATTTAGAGGAGAAAATGGTGTGACTCGGTGTAGTACTTACTTCTTTTTCTTTCTCATTTTCTCTTTTAGTTTTCATTTTTATTTGGTCCTCATGAACCTCTTTGGGAGAGAGGGGTTTTAATATAACCTTGCGCCCTAGGAAGGAAAAAGACATTGTATTGGATAGGCCATCATGTAAAACATGTCTATCATATTGCCAAGGCCTTCCTAAAAGAAGATGAGATGCTTCCATGGGCACAACATCACATAAAACCTCATCTTTATACTTTCCTATTGCAAAGTTAATGAGGACTTGTTTATTCACCATGATTTCACCTACTTCACTAAGCCATTGTAATTTGTAGGGCTTGGTATGAGAGATAGTGGGTAAGGCTAACTTCTCCACAACTCTTGTACTAGCCACATTAGTGCAACTTCCCCCATCAATAATCAAGGAACATAACTTGTTGTTGATAAGACATCGGGTGTGAAAAATATTTTCTCTTTGAGTATCATTCAAAGATTTTGGAATTGTGCCCAACATACGTCTTACCATCAATAAGTCACCTTCACAAGGACTTTCACTCTCATTTTCACTTGATGGTCTAGAAGGTGAAGAATGCCTAGGTGAATTGGAATTATGCTCACTAACTACAATGCCTTCATGCATGTACATACTTCGTTTAGAAGGGCAATTAGCAGCAATGTGACCGTATCCCAAACATTTAAAACACTTTTGACTAGACGATTTAATTGGGGATTTAGGCTTAGAAGTAGATGGCGTAGGATCCTTGGGTTTGAAAGAAGAATCTTTAGAAGGATGTTTAGAAAAAGAATTTTTGTTTCTCCAAGACTTGGAGTAGTATCCATCATTGGAAGCATTTTTGAAAGAGTTTTTCTTAGCAAGTTGGGCTTCCACCTTCATTGCAAGATGAACTAAAGAGCCCAATGATGAATACTCTTGTAACTCAACAATGTCTTGAATATCCTTCCTAAGATCACTCACAAACCTAGCAATCATAGCTTCCTCACTTTCTTCTAATTCAATTTTAAGCACAAACGTCTCTAGCTCCTTGTAATATTCATCCACATTTAGCGTGCCTTGTTGAAACCGTTGGAGTCTCAACATGAGGTCTTTCCTAAAATGTGGGGGCACAAACCTAGCGCGCATATGATCCTTTAAAGAGTTCCAAGAGTCCACGGGAGGACCCTTGTGATAGATAATGTCCTTTACAATTCCATGCCACCATTTCATGGCATAATCACTAAACTCTAGGGTAGCTAGCTTAAGCTTATGCTCATCTTGGATCTCATAGATCTCAAATATTTGTTCACACTTAGCCTCCCAATCTAAATATACATTAGGATCACTAGAGCCATTAAAACAAGGAAGCTTGACAGAAGGAAGCCTAGACTTTGCATCTTGATAGAAGCCATTGTCGTAGTGATGTCTTTCTCCTTGATGATGAGGTCTTTGTCCATGAAATTGTGGTGGATTCCTCCTTCTCCTATGCTCTTCTTCACGGCCAAAATCATTTGAAGAGGCTCTTGAAGATGGTCTATGAGAATGATGCCCATCATGGATAGAAGGAGATGGTCTAGCTTGTTGGACCTCCATCTTTTGCATTTTCTCTTCCAAGCGTCTAATAGTTCTTTGTGCTTCATGTAATTCACCATGGATTGAAGCTTTGGAAGGAGAATTCTGCTTGTATGATGCATCACTTGAAAATCCAGCCATTTTGGAAATAAAAAACAGCAAACACACAAAAACAACAAACAAGTTAAGAAACAAAAATTAGTAAAATCAGTGAGTGTTTTAAGCAAAAATGCCGAAGTGAATTGAGGCAAAAAAAATAGGTCACTCTCAAAGAAATAATGTCCTTGCACCAATCTGATCTCGAGGCCTTGGAATCCTCAAATGAAAGATGTCAAAGCAAGCACACCAATCTCAAAAGCAACCACCACAAAACCAAAGAAACAATAAAGACAAACAAGAAAAGGTATAAGCAAAGAAAGGTAATTGCAAAAGGAAAAATATATGTAAGACAAACTCAAAGAGTAAGGAATGAAAGACAATCAAGAAAAATAAAGAACTCAATGAGAAAGTAGGCACACAAAAGAATACTTAAGGAAAAACACTAGAGCAGATGAAGAAAACAAAAATTTAGCTACTGAAAATTTTTTTTTAATGCAAACTGTGCTTGATATTCACTTATTTAACTGGAATGATGTAGAACGAACTGGATTATGAAATTTAAACCACAGAAACTTCAAGATGTTAACTCAATAATGCCACTGGAATCAATTAAAAACAGTAAGCCAATTAATTGAGATAATTTTTTTAAAATCGCTGCCAGATTACCATATTCTTTTCGGCAGAATTGTACACTTTTTTTATTTTATTTATCATTTTTTGTGTACTTTGAATTTTTGAATGATTCTTTTTTCTACTCTTTTCTAACACTTTGAATATCACAAATCCAGAATTTCAGAATTTTCCAGTGAGTAAATCAATTGAAATAAGGAAAAACAGTAAGCACTTTTTTTTTCAGAAACAGAGGAATCCTAATAGGAATAAAAAAAACAGAATTATGAACTAGCAAAAACATAATGGAAAATGATGTATTGGAACTTGTATAGGTCCAGAATACAAGTATGAGTGAGTAAATCAATTGCAATAAGGAAAAACAGTAAGCACTTTTTTTTCAGAAACAGAGGAATCCTAATAGGAATAAAAAAAACAGAATTATGAACTAGCAAAAACATAATGGAAAATGATGTATTGGAACTTGTATAGGTCTAGAATACAAGTATGAACTCAATTCTAAAAAGAAAAATGCAAAAAGGATCAATATCAATTCAGAAAATTATATGACACCAAAGCAAGAAACAATCAAAGCAATAAAAGTACTACTAGAAGTAATGACAATTATGGAATAACATGACTAAGACAAAACTTGACATGATTACAAAATTAAAAGACACATCACAAATTTTAACAACAAGTGAAATGAAGCTTAAGGTAAACTCTAGGAAGGATAATGCCATTCCAAAAGAGCAACCATACTCATAAGAAGAATGAGTGCCATAAACCTTTTCACAAACACTTGGTATAAAAGAAAAACAGCAAGAATACTCAAATAACAACTAAAACAGAAACTTAAATTGCAAGAAAATTAAAGAGCTCTTGAAATTAAAGTGCACACAACTCAACAATTAAACAAGAAGAACCTAAGACTCATGATACCACATGATGTGATTCCACTAACCATATAGAGAATGATTCTTGACATTCTTAGGAATCACCTTGAGCTGGACATTATTGAGGCACTTTTCTTAGAGTTGGATCATTGTTCTAAGACAAGAACTCACCAAAAACTAGTACCAAATCCCAAACTCATTTGGATGTTCCACATATTGTCAAATTGAACCAACAAAAAGAGGTAAAACTAAAAAGCACCGAATAGAATTGAATAAGAACACATTTGAACCGAACAAAGTGAAATTAAAAAGGCAAGAACAACAAATAGGTGCTGGAAAAACAGAATAGTCGAACCAAACAACAAGACAACAAACTAGAACAAGGAATTAACAAAGAAGAAAGGAAGGAGAGAAGAATTGCTCATGAAGATGGAAGGATGATGGATGATCTCGCCACTAGAAGTGTGGAATGCTCCTAGATGAGAGTGTTGCCGCCACTTGAGGACTCCATGGATCCATCAAGATAAGACTAGAGAAGAAGGCTCAAAAGCTCTCCAATGATCACTCAAAATTTGAGTAGAGTTTTCTTAGATTAATTCCAATATGAAATTTACAAAGAGAGCACCTCTATTTATAGCCTAAGATGCTGAAATGTAAGCTACACAAATTCAAAAACTCCCTCCCAAAAAGCTTCTAGAATTGGGGCCTAAAACAAAGCATGAGGAAGGTGTGACCTCTTCCTTCACTTTGGCACCTCCTTTTCTACTCCTACACCTATCTACTAACCCCCCCCCCCCAAGACTCCTAACTAAAGATTAAAAGATGCTTTAACAATAGAGGTTTATAATGTTTCCCTCTAAGCACCTTTAAACAATATTCTTTATTATTTAAAACTTGGTCTTGCCCTTCATAGGATGGACTTGGGCTTGGGCTTGGGCTTGGGCTTGGGCTTTGGGCTTGGGCCTCTCTTTATTTTATGTCTTCTTTTAATTTTGAAAAGACTAGAAGGAAGAACTTCAAGTGTGATGGTGAATTGCCTCTTCCTTCATTAATAAAAACCTCCTTTACTTGACTCTCATCAGTATATCTATCATTCCCAACTTGCAAGTAAGATCTTCGAATTGTTTTGTGGGAAGTCCTTTAGTAAACATATATGCCAAACTCAGTGGCTATAAGACCATCATCCAACTTCTCCTTAATAAAGTGTCGGTCTATCTCTACGTGCTTTGTTCGATCATGTTGAACCGGATTGTGTGCAATACTGATAGCAGACTTATTATCACACGCCAAGCCCATAGGAGCTTCATATTTTATTTTAAGGTCATCGAGTATGATCTTCACCCATAATAGTTCACACACCCCTTGAGCCATGGCTCTAAATTCTGCCTCTGCACTTGATCTTGCAACTACATTTTGCTTCTTACTCCTCCATGTCACCAGATTTCCACCCAAGAACATGCAGTAGCCTGTGGTGGATCTCCTATCAACAATCGATCCTGCATAGTCAGCATCAGTATATACTTTCATGGATAAGTTTTCCCCTTTTTTGAATAACAATCCTTTTCCTGAAGAGGCTTTTAAGTACTGAAGAATTCTATCTACTGCCTGTGAGTGTCTTTCCCTTGGATCATGCATAAATTGGCTAACCACACTAACTGCATAGACTATGTCTGGCCTAGTGTGTGATAGATAAATGAGTTTCCCCACAAGTCTTTGATATTGTGTCTTCTCCACTTTTGGGTTTTCCTCATCATTCCCAATCCTATGATTTTTCTCTATTGGCACTCCAGTGGGCTTACAACCCAACTTACCAGTCTCTTTGAGAAGATCAAGGATGTATTTCCTTTGACAAATAAAGATGCCCTGTCTTGAGTAAGCAACTTCTATCCCAAGAAAGTACTTCAGCTTCCCAAGATCCTTCATCTCAAATTGAGCAGCTAGTCTCTCCTTCAAATTTTGTTTTTCAATCTCATCATCACCTGTAATAATCATATCATCTACATAGATCAAAAGTAGAGTGAGTTTACCATTCTGAGAATGTTTTATAAACAGAGTATGGTCACCTTGGCTTTGTCGATACCCCAAAGATACCATAGCTTGAGTAAACCTTCCAAACCAAGCATGAGGTGATTGTTTAAGACCATACAAGGCCTTCTTAAGTCTGCACACCTTATTTTCTTTATTAACATTACCATAACCCGGTGGAATCTCCATGTATACTTCTTCCTCCAAGCTTCCATGCAAGAAGGCATTCTTAACATCAAACTGATGCATCTCCCAATCAAAGTGCGCTGCCAAGGAGAGAATAATTCTAATTGTATTCATTTTTTCTACTGGAGCAAAAGTTTCCTCATAATCGATCCCATAGGTTTGAGTGTACCCTTTTGCAACTAACCTTGCTTTATATCGATCCAACGTGCCATTAGACCGATACTTCACTGTGTATATCCACCGACAACCCACTGCCTTCTTATCCTTTGGTCTCTCTACAATCTCCTAAGTCTCATTCTTTTCTAATGCCTTCATTTCTTCATTCATGGCTCGAACCCATTTCTCATCCTTTAAGGCTTCTTGTACTGATGTAGGGATTCTAATAGAATCAATAGCTGAAAGAAAACTCTGGTGCTGCATAGAAAGTTTTTCTGTAGACACAAATTGAGATATAAGATATTTGGCACAAGATCTTTTTTCTTTTCTCAAGGCAATAGGTAAATCATCTAGGTTAGTTTTATTTAAAGTGTCCTCAAGAGTCTCATAGGTATGAGTTCTTACCTCCAGTTCGGACAATTGAAGTTGTTGTTCGATCAGGACGGGTTCTTGTTGCCTTCATTGGTATTGTTTCCCAAAGTATCTGTCCTCATTATTCTTCTCTGGTAATGATGTTGGCATAGGGTCTTTGTCATTCTCCCTAAGAACGAAATTCTGCAACAAAGGAAAAGGTGGCAACTCAAGGTCCTCAGCTTCTTGAATACACTCCCCCTGAAGCTGAGAACTAGGAAAGAAAGACTCTGTTTCATGGAAGGTGACATCTTTGGAAATATAAACTTTACGACTTTGAGGATGATAACATTTGTACCCCTTTTTGTTGGGGGCATAACCAATGAAGACACATTTGATGGAACGAGGATCTAACTTACCTCGATACGGGCTATGAACATGGACAAAAGCTGGACAACCAAAGACACGACTCTGAAGACTAGTTAACATGGGAATAAAAGGATAGAATGTGGTCGTAAGCTGAATAGGAGTAACACCCTCTAGAACCCGAGAAGGTAATCTATTAATCAAATAAGTGGCAGTCAGGACGGCTTCCCCCCAGTAAGATTTTGGAACAGACATTTGGAAAAGTAAAGCTCTAGTTACCTCAAGAAGATGACGATTTTTTCTTTCAGCAGCCCCATTTTGTTGAGGAGTGTCCACACAAGTTAATTCATGAACAACTCCATTTTCCTGAAGAAACTTTGAAAGGTTCTAGTTGACATATTCTCGTCCATTATCATAACGTAATCTCTTAATTGGACTTTCAAATTGTGTTTGAACCATTTTGTAAAAATTTACAAACAAGTGAAAAACTTCAGACTTATCTTTCATGAGGAATATCCAGGTAACACGAGTACAATCATCAATAAATGAAACAAACCATTTTGAACCCGAGATATTAGGAATAGATGAAGGTCCCCATACATCAGAATGAATAAGATCAAAAGCTTTTGAACTTCTATTATTATTCGAAGGAAAAGTTGTTCTATGGTGTTTAGCAAACTGACAAACATCACAATGAAAAGACTCAACCGATAACTTTGTAAATAAAACAGGAAATAAGGATTTTAGGGTACTAAAAGGAGGATGTCCAAGACGTCTGTGTTGAAGCCATATCTGAGAAGATGACCAAGATTCAGTGCCTTGCTGAAGACTAGAAGTGTGTGCCTGTAGTTTAGCACATTTTTTAGTTTCTTCCTATTGTAAGTAATATAACCTGTCCTGCTCTTTAGCAAGTCCAATTGTCTTCCCCGTGGAAAGATCCTGAAAAACACAATGGAAAGGAAAAAATGTCACTGCACAATTTAAATCTTGGGTAATCTTATGAATTGACAAGAGGTTATTAGATAGGTTGGGAACATGAAGCACATTTTTTAAAGGGAAGGAAGGTTGAAGGTGGATATTACCACGACCAGTAATGGGGGTATTGGAACCATTAGCTACAGTAATATGTTGGTTATAAGATAAGGCATTGTAGGATGAAAAATAAGAGGAATGAGGTGTCATATGATCAGTAGCACCAGAGTCTATAATCCAGATATTCTCAGTACCAGAAGCATTAAAGGATAAGAAACTAGAACTCTTACCACTCATGGTTAAAGAACAAGAGCTAGTCTTACTAAGAGAGTTCGTGAGAGCTCGTAAACGTTCCAACTCTTCTTTGCTGAGTGAGGGGACCTCCTCTGCTATTTGAGGGAAAGGTAAGGTCGTACTTTCAGAGTCAGATGATGCTTGATTAGCATGTCTTTGTATGGTACCTTTGAATCCTCCAATACGTTCCAAGACCTTAGTATGACCTGTCTTTTTACAATAACTGCACCAACGATCTTCAGGATTAGCCTTTGTGGGAGGCTTTCCAAATGAAGGAAATGAACCTTTTATAGGGCCCTTGCCAGTCGCCATAGCTGAACTATCACCAGAGTTGTTAGTACTTAGAGCTGAACTATCAACGGAGTTGCCCCCATCCAACATTACTAGCCTATGAGTTTCTTCCCCTCGTACAATGTGAAAAACCTCTGAGAGAGAAGGGAAATTTTCCTTTCCCAAAATCTAAATCCTAATTGGATCAAATTCAGGGTTTAATCCAGAAAGAAATTTAAATATGCGTACCCTTTCAAGAAATTGTGTTAGTGCAATAGAGTCATCTGTGCACTTCATCTTCAAATTTTGATATTGATCTAATTCGATCCATAAACCATTGAACATAGTAGTTTGTTACTGAAAGGCTCCCTTGGCTGGTATGAAAGATCTTGTTTTCTATCTCGTACCATGCTGCAGTATCTTTTTGTTGAACCAAGTGGTGTTCATGTTTTGAAGAATTCAAATCCTTTGAAGGATGTTGAAGCCTCTGCTATGCTTGATGTTGTTGTGCTGGTTTAAGCTTTGTTCTGTGGTAGTTTATATGTTGTAATCCATCCTGTGATTAAATCTAAAGCATTAGCATTCTCAATCTTTGTGAAAGTAAAATGTTTTCAAACTAAGTTAAAACAACTGATTGTTTTTTCGAAACAACCGATTGTTTATACTTAGGTGTTTTGAGAAAAAGATTGAAAACTGTTTTGAATGGTTGAACTGTTAAAGTACCAAAACAACCGATTGATTCGAGGAAACAACCGATTGTTTGTTTTGGGACCATAACAAAAAACTGTTTTCTCGTTGACTGAGCTTTAAATGTTTTAACTGCTTACGCTCCAGTCATTAAATGCTTTGACCAATCTTTTAATGCAATTTAAGAGTTTGTTAAGATTTGATAACAAACTACATCTTTGAATAAATTCAGAGAAAAACAGATTTGACAATTAAGAATTTTTTGACAAAGTTTTTCCAAAGAGTTTTTCAAAGTGTTGAGATTGCTAAGAGTTTGTGATTGATCAAAGTGTTGGAATAGGATTCTGCTTGTATTGATTTCAGATTATCTTCTGTAACAAGTGTAATCCTTGTACTCTGTTGAACAATTCGTTTCTGTGTTTGCTGAGATTGGTTGTGTTCTTGAGGTGTTCAAGATCAGCAATCTTAGTGTTGGCCAAGGAGAGTGTGTTTCTTGAGGTGTTCAAGGTCATTCTCTTTGTTGTTGTGTAAGTGATCAAGTGGTGATTGCTTAGTGGATTTCCTCAGGGTTTCTGAGAAGACTGGATGTAGCTCTGGTTTGGAGTGAACCAGTATAAACAACTGTGTACAATCTCTCTATCTCTAACTCTTTAAATTCAGTTTATTTGTTATTTGCTGGTATAAACAACCGATTGTTTCTACGAAACAACCGATTGTTTTTCTGGTACTACAGCTTTTGCTTGCTGTTTTGGCTAACTGAATTGCTAAATCAATTGGTTCTTGAGATAAATTCATTCTATTTTTGAAAAGTTTGCGAAAACCCTCTTTAAACAATTCACCCCCCCCCCTCTAGTTTAAAGCCATATTTTCTAACAATTGGCATCAAGAGCTTGGTTCTTGAAAGTTATTCAAGTTGATCCTAAAAATCTTTTAAATGGCTGATAGACTACCTTTTGGGGAAGGTGCTTCAATTAACAGACCACCTTTGTTTTGTGGTTTGAACTACCAGTTTTGGAAAGTAAGAATGAAAATATTTATGGAATCTCTTGACAAAGGAATTTGGGATGCAATTGAAAATGGTCCTTTTATCCCAAAGTTTGAAAAGGATGGATCTGTCATTGAGAAGCCACGGTCTCAATGGACTGATGCAGAAAGCAAAAAGGCTAAATTTGATTGCATTGCCAAAAATATTATAACCTCTGCTTTAAATTATGATGAGTTTTTCAGGGTCTCGCAATGCAAATCATCAAAAGAAATGTGGGACACTTTGGAAGTCACTCATGAAGGAACAAATGAGGTGAAAAGAGCTAGAAAGCATGCTTTCATCCAAGAGTATGAGATGTTTAGAATGCTTAAAGGAGAAACAATTGTTGAGGTGCAAAAAAGGTTTACGCACATCATCAATCACCTTGCAAGTGTGATACTCTCATTTGCACAAATTGTGAAAATCTTGAGAAAAAGGTTCACTATCTTGTTGAGAATGTCTTGGCATCTCAAAGCTGTGTTTTTGGAAAGGCTGGTTTAGGCTTTAATCCACAGAACAAGCAAGATAGGTTTTCAAAAAGTTTTTCAAGAAAATCAGAAAAACAACCGATTGTTAAGACGAAACAACCAGTTGTTACATGCTTTTACTGCATGAAGAAAGGCCACTCTGTTAGGTTCTGTAAAATTAGAAAATATTCTGTTCCAAGAGGTTTTATGAAATGGATTCCTAAGGGATGTGATGTTTCTAACTGCAAAGAAAAGTCAAACGGACCCAAATTTGTAAGGGAACCAAATCTTGCTACTTGAAATTGTTTATGCAGGAAAAATAAAGAGAAAAAGAATAATTGAGTCATCTGATCAAGCTGTTGAAGAAAAAGGCAGTCATTGAAGCTGAATCAATACTATGCAAAAGACCTCAATAGTGAAGAGAAGCTTCTTGATCAAAAAGCACATGGCTCATTGAAGAATCAACATAAGGATAAGACTTTCCTTTATTTGTTCTCAATTTCTGTTTCAAAGTTCTTTCTTATGGTTAAACAATTTGTTTTAATCAATGTCATCTGCTTTAAACTGCTTCTACTCATGGTTAAAATTCAAAATCAAGTTTTTAACTGCTGTAGAAAAACAATCGATTGTTTCTTCGAAACAACCGATTGTTTTGAGTCTGACAGCACTATGAAGAAATTGTTTTAATTGCTATTTTCAATTTCTATCCGTTGCAGATCAATTTAAAAGAGAGAATTTTGGTCAAAGGATCTGTGTTGAAAGTTGATTATGTTCATAAAGAAGTTACAACAGTTATAAAGGAATATATTCCAAAATCTTGGAAATTCAAGAGCCTTAATGACTAGTCAAAGATCACATGTGAAGACCATGTGATTTTCAGCTTTTTCTGACATTTTCTGTGCAGAGCAAAGTCAAGTCCTCACTCTCTGAAAACCAGGTACCCATTAATGAAATTAAATTCATATTGATTCTCTTACTGCTATAAAATCTGGTGCATATTTCTTCCACAAGAACAACCAGTTGCAACATCTCTTGCAATATCTCTTGCAACATCTCTTGCAAAAATCTGTGAAGTGTGCTCTCCTCTATTTTTGTCTCTGCTGTCATGGAATCAACTCCTCCCACCTCAAAGAGAGTCAAAACCAGGGTTGTAAGGTCTGGAGGAAGGCTAGAAGGCTGGTTTTCTGGAGACAATGATCTCATTGAGAAGTATAGGTATGAAACAAGTATCAAGAAGATAAACAACCCCAAGGTTGTATGCTTTGATTGGCTGAAAAGTCAAAAGCTTGATAATGTGAGAAGGCTGCTCAAGGATCAATCTCTCATAAAGTTCTTGGAGATGAAGGCAAACTTTTATCCAGATTTGGTGAGGGTGTTCTACACAAACTTGAAGTTTGAGGGAAATAATCTAGTTTCTCATGTGAAAGGTGTAGAAATGGAGATAACTCATGAAGTATGGACTGCTGTTGCTGGACTTAAGTTCTCTGGTCTTAGAATCAACAAGGGAAACCTTGGTGTGGTGGAGGATTTTAACAAAATCCAATTCTACAAAAGTTGCTTGAAGAATAATCATGCTCAAGTTAGTACATGCTCGGTTGGAGGTTTGAAACTTGATGAAAGATTGCTTGCTCTCATTATAACTTGGATTCTAACTCCAAGGGGGAGTAATCATTATGTGCTAACTGAAGAAGATCCGGTTTATATCTTCTGCATCACCAAGAAAGTCAAGATCAATTAGATTCATATAATCAAAGAACACATGCAAAAAGCCATAAGGTTAGGTGATTATCATTATCCATATGTTGTTTTGATATCTAAATTTCTACTCTATTTTGAAGTTAATCTTGAAGATGAAACTTCTGAGCTGGTCAAGTCAACTCAAGAGTTGAACAATGGATCACTCAGCAAGATGGGTTTTATAAAAGTAGGTGGAAAATGGATAAGCAAGGATGGTGATCATGGTGCCTCATCTAGTGGTGCTGCTAATCTTGAACAAGATGAACCTGCTGATATGGATGTTCAACATGAAGATCCACCTGAAGATTTTCAAGATGCTGGACCAAGTGCTGATGATGGACATCAAGGAGAAAGGATGCAAACCATGTCGTCTTTTGAAAGAATCATGGTGAATAGGCTTGATAGCTTTGCTGAAAATCAAAGAAGCCTCCATGATCTCTGTGTTAGTAATTTCCAAAGGATTGACACCAGGTTTGACAACATGGATGCAAGGTTTATGACTCTGGATGAGTAGATTGAAGCTGTTCAGAATCAAATCTTTGATCTTCAGTTTGTTGATGAAGAACAATGAAGGAAAAACAACTGATTGTTTCGATAACCAATCGATTGTTTTTTGCTGATATTTCTGGTTTTTTTAAAATTTCCTTCCTTCTGTTGTTGCTGCTTTAATTCTGATGTGATAAAAACAATATCTTGTTTTATCTCTTATCTTTGTCTATTTGTGAAGACAAATAGGGGGAGATATATGTTGTGTTTTAAGTTTCTGTTTTCAGTTGATAAAACAGTTTGGGTTATGTAATATGTTTCTGATATTAGGTGTTTTGAACTTTAACTGTTTATTTGTATGCTAACAAAATATCAGAAGTTCAATGTTTTGCTCAAAGTTCTATTGCAGGAACTGCTTCAGATTTAATCAGGTACAACACAAGCATCAGGGATTTGTCTTCATCAAATAGGGGGAGATTGTTGAACCAAGTGGTGTTCATGTTTTGAAGAATTCAAATCCTTTGAAGGATGTTGAAGCCTCTGCTATGCTTGATGTTGTTGTGCTGGTTTAAGCTTTGTTCTGGGGTAGTTTATATGTTGTAATCCATCATGTGATTAAATCTAAAGCATTAGCATTCTCAATCTTTGTGAAAGTAAAATGTTTTCAAACTAAGTTAAAACAACCGATTGTTTTGAAGAAACAACCGATTGTTTATACTTAGGTGTTTTGAGAAAAAGATTGAAAACTGTTTTGAATGGTTGAACTGTTAAAGTACCAAAACAACCGATTGATTCGAGGAAACAACCGATTGTTTGTTTTGGGACCATAACAGAAAAATTGTTTTCTCGTTGACTGAGCTTTAAATGTTTTAACTGCTTACGCTCCAGTCATTAAATGCTTTGACCAATCTTTTAATGCAATTTAAGAGTTTGTTAAGATTTGATAACAAACTACCTCTTTGAATAAATTCAGAGAAAAACAGATTTGACAATTAAGAATTTTTTGACAAAGTTTTTCCAAAGAGTTTTTCAAAGTGCTGAGATTGTTAAGAGTTTGTGATTGATCAAAGTGTTGGAATAGGATTCTGCTTGTATTGATTTCAGATTATCTTCTGTAACAAGTGTAATCCTTGTACTCTGTTGAACAATTTGTTTTTGTGTTTGCTAAGATTGGTTGTGTGTTCTTGAGGTGTTCAAGATCAGCAATCTTAGTGTTGGCCAAGGAGAGTGTGTTTCTTGAGGTGTTCAAGGTCATTCTCTTGGTTGTTGTGTAAGTGATCAAGTGGTGATTGCTTAGTGGATTTCCTCGGGGTTTCTGAGAATACTGGATGTAGCTCTGGTTTGGAGTGAACCAGTATAAACAACTGTGTACAATCTCTCTATCTCTAACTCTTTAAATTCAGTTTATTTGTTGTTTGCTGGTATAAACAACCGATTGTTTCTACGAAACAACCGATTGTTTTTCTGGTACTACAACTTTTGCTTGCTGTTTTGGCTAACTGAATTGCTGAATCAATTGGTTCCTGAGATAAATTCATTCTATTTTTGAAAAGTTTGCGAAAACCCTCTTTAAACAATTCACCCCCCCCCCTCTAGTTTAAAGCCATCTTTTCTAACACTTTTTTCATAGAGTATGTTTGACAAAGGTTTTCCCAAATCTCCTTAGCAGTGGAGAAGAACATACAATTTCGGCTAATCTCTGGCGTCATAGAATTCCATAACCAGGTCATGATAAGAGAGTCTTCATCGTCCCAGTCTTTATATTTCGAATCAGTTTTGGCTGGAGAGTTCCCTTCTAGGTGACTCAATTTCTTCCTTCCTTTGAGAGTAGCACGAACCAACTGGGCCATTGCAGGTAGTTGTTTCCATCGAGACGATAACTGCTTTGCAACATCGGCAAATCATTGGAGCTAAGAGAGGTTGTGTTGTTAGTCGCCATTGGTAAGAGTTGACCGAAATACGACAAAACTGGTGGTGATTCTGTTTGGAAAAAAATGTTGGAAAAAAAAATATTCCAGCAGCAACAGTCAACGGCGGAGGTCGGCACGTCTGTGAACGTCGGTCGGCAGCACAGCTCGGCACGTCGGTCGGCAGCGAAGGTCGGCTAGGTCGGTCGGCAGCGGAGGTAGAGGTCGGCGTCGGAGGTCGGCAACGGCAGAGGTCGACAGCAATGGTCGTCGTCGAAGTCGGCTACGGAGGTCGACGGCGAAGGTCGGCAGCGAAGGTCGGCAGCAGAGGTCGGCAGCGGAGGTCGACAGCGGTAGTATTTGCAGCAATGAAGGCTGCCTAGAAAAGTAATTGCAGCAATGAAGGCTGCCAAAAAATTGCAGAAACAGAGTCTCCCAGATCAGGAGCTCTGATACCAAGTTGAAAGGAATAAAAAGAAATAGATGGAATGTATTTCTGATGTATATTACAAATGTGATTACAGTCTCTATTTATAGACTGTTTTACAATCTAATTAAGGAAGGAAATAATAGGTAATAAAAGACAATTATAATGGTTGTTTAAAGCTGTACAAATCAAATCAAATCAAATCACTAACAAATTTGTCCTAATAAATATAAAATGGAATCTGCACTTAATTACAGCATAATTCTCCTGATTATGCAACAGATGCAAAGCAAAGACAACCAAAAACTTTAATATTAGAAAGACAAGGTGCAGTATTATATAAGAGTTCATAAGGAGATTTGTTATGAATAACAGGGGAAGGAAGGCGATTAATCAGAAAAACAGAATGCAAAACAGCATAACACCAAAAAGCTTTGGGCAATCTGGACTGAAATATAAGGCACCGAGTAATATTAAGAATATGTTGATGTTTCCTCTCATCAATGGAGTTTTGTTGAGGGGTTTCATTACAAAAGGTTTGATGAATTATGCCATGATTTTCATAAAAATCTTTCCAATAGAACTCTTTACCATTGCCAGTTCTAATAATTTTCACATTCTTGCAAAACTAATTTTTTACATGAACAATAAAACTTTGTAAAAGGTCTTTAGTTTCACTTTTATTTTTCATCATATGAACCCAAGTATGTCTGCTAAAATCATCCACAATAGTTAAAAAATATTTATGATCGTGCAAAGAAGGAATACCTAGAGGTCCCCATATGTCTATATGAATAAGATCAAAAACGTTTTGACTATTTGTTTTGCTAAGAGGGAAAGGCAATTTATGTTGTTTTGCAAGATGACAAGGAGCACAAATATTCATATCATTGTAATGTATATCATAATATTGTTCAGCTAAACAATCTAATATTCTATTTGAAGGATGACCCATTCTACAATGCCAAACATCCAGATTGTGTACAATATCAAAAGAGTCAACATGTAAAGTGTAAACAGAATTATGTCCTTCATCAGCATACAAATGATAGAGCCCATTTTGAATTTCAGCTTGACCAATCATCCTCAAGGAATTCTTCTCCTGAATTTGACAAGTATTGTGAGTAAAGACAAGTTGACATTTTAAAGAAGATATAAGGCGTTAAACAGATATGATATTTAGAGTAAAATCTAGAATATACATGACATTATGCAGAGTAATGTTTTTGGAAAGGAAAACAGTTCCAGCATGAGTAGCACACATATTGGTTGTTAGGTAGCTTAACCCTTACTGGTTTTATTTTGTGATAGCTTATGAAGAAAGAAATAGAACAAGCTACGTGATCAGTGGCACCCGTGTCAAGAATCCAAAAGCACTTACCCTATTTACCTGGATCTCGTTTTGAAGTTCCACCCATGGTATTGTTTACTGCCCTTTCTTTGACTTTTGAATTTTGGATCATGTCAACGAGCTGCTGCAGTTGCTCAGGGTCGAGGGCTTCAAAGATTTTCTCATTGTGGGTCTTACCCTGTGAAGGCTCTTCATTCTCACCATCACAATCCTTGTTTCTCTCAATGGCATTCACAGTGTAGTTGGTTTTCTGCTTCATCCATGGTGGAAAACCGTGTTTCGAATAGCATTCATCAGCGGTGTGGTTCATCTTGTTACAAAAAGAGCATTGCTTCCCATAGTTCCTTCCTCTTCCTCTTCCTTGGTTCCGCCATCCATGGTTAACCTTGTTGTTTGTTCTTTGGCTCTGATGGTTGACGCTATTGGGCAAGATCTTTGTATCCATGCCTATATTCTCATTCAAATGCCTTTCTTGTTGCAGAACAAGAGAAAAAACGCAATTGATATTTGGTAGGGGTTCCATGAGTAGGACTTGTGTTTTGACCGTGTTATAATTTTCTCCCAATCCTTTTAAGAAACACATAACCCACTCGGAGTCTCTGTAACTTGCCATCGTCTTCATCACGTCGCAGCTACATTTAACTTTGCAAGTGCAGGCAGGTAATGGTCGCAAAGAATCCAATTCTTCCCATAAAATCTTCGAGTTTGTGAAGTAATCTGTGATGTTCCTCTCTCCCTGCTTGACAGAATTGATTTCTTGTAAGAGATCAGAGGCGCAAAAATGATTGCTTTTTGAGAATCGTTCTTTAAGATCTCCCCACAACTCCTTTGCATTGTCAATATACACGGTGCTTTGCGTTATTTGCGTAGTCAGTGTGCGTGTGATCCATGAAACCACCATGACGTTGCATCTTTCCCAGGCTTCGTAATTTTCATCATCACGGGTTGGTTTCGAGATATCACCATTGACGAACTTGTACTTGTTCTTTGAAAGCAAGGCTCGTTTCATAGACCGGCTCCAAGAGTGATAATTGGATCCGTCAAGCTGTGGCGCAACAAGAACCACACCTGGGTTTTCTCCTGGATGAAGGTAGTAGGCACTAAGATAACCGGTGGCAGCGGAGCAGAGCAGGTTAGATCCGCTATGATACCATATTGACTTTCTCCATGAACAGTCCAGAGACTCAAGGAAGAAGATGTGGCAGAGAGATATATTGTGAGTGTAAAAGAGGGACACGTAGATAAAGAAAATAATTTGTGTATTATTGATTATTGTAAACCTAGCATAATAGCCTTATAAGGATACATGTATGGAAAGAAAATAACTATTGACCTAAACTAAACTTAACCAAATAAATTCAAGCCCAATCAGCCCAAAACATCAAAAATATGTGAAGCACACAATCTCTTGCAGTTTCATTCATCCTGTGACTCAGAACCTGCAAGATGGCTGAGGCTGTACTCGAAGGTGTGCTTGGAAGTTTGACCTCTCTCGCTGGAGCAGAGCTGGGATCATTTCTGGGTTTTAGTGGAGAAAAGGAAAAGCTTGAGAGCATGTTCACTGCAATCAAGGCTGCTCTTGAAGATGCTGAAGAGAAGCAATTCTCAGACAAAGCTACAAAGGATTGGGTGGGAAAGCTGAAAGATGCAGCTTACGAGCTTGATGACATCTTAGACGAGTGTGTCTATGAACAATTGCGGATCGAACAAGAAGAAGAAGGAGGAGTCAGGTGTTGTGTATCAGAAATGGTACTAAGCTCTTACTTATCCTCTTTTCATCCCATCAATATCTATTTCCGTTACAATATTGCCAAAAGAATGAAGATTGTAAGTGAGAGATTAGATCGAATTGCTAGTGAAAAGGACCAGCTTCGTTTGACTTCGACGGTTCAAGAGGAAACCCGTGGAGTCCCTGAGTGGCGCCAAACCTTCTCACTAGTCACTGAACCAAAAGTGTACGGAAGAGAGAAAGATATAAAAAAAGTTGTAGACTTTTTGGCAGGTGCTGCTTCTCGTGATGAGAATTTACCAGTATATCCGATCGTGGGTCAAGGCGGGCTTGGAAAAACAACGCTGGCAAAACTCATCTTCAATCACAAGGATCTCAAAGATTTTGAGTTAAGAATTTGGGTGTGTGTTTCTGAGGATTTCGGTTTGGAGAGAATGTTAAAAGCTATCATCCAAGCCGCAACTAACAAGGAGGTCTGCAAGGATTTGGGTCCGGAGCCAATGCAAAGAATACTTAGAAATCTGCTTGCAGGAAAAAGATACTTGCTTGTTTTGGATGACGTGTGGGATGTTACGAGACAGAATTGGGAGAAGAATTGGCAGATGTTGAGATCTGTACTGGACTGTGGGGAAAAGGGTGCTTCTGTTTTGGTCACCACTCGCTTTTCAAATGTTGCAGATATCATGGGAACAGTAAAACATCTTCATAGATTATCAGAGCTATCCGTATATTATTGCTGGGAATTGTTTAAAGACCAAGCTTTTGGAGCAGATGAGGTAGAACCAGAAGAGCTTGTGGTGATAGGAAGGGAGATAGTAAAGAAGTGTGGAGGAGTGCCTCTCGCAGCAAATGCAATAGGAGGTTTTCTACGCTTTCACAGAAATAAGGATAAGTGGCTCAATATTATGAAAAGTAACCTTTTGACGTTATCACCGAACGAGAAGTCCATAATGCCTGTCCTTAGACTAAGTTACCTGAACTTACCAATTGAACTCAGACAATGCTTTGCTTACTGTGCAATATTTCCCAAAGATGAACGCATAGAGAAGCAATATTTAATTGAACTTTGGATGGCTAATGGATTCATTTCATCTTATGGAAGGTTAGATGCTGAGGATGTTGGTGATGAGGTATGGAAGGAATTGTATAGGAGATCATTTTTTCAAGATATAGAGACAGATGAATTTGGAAAAGTTAAGAGTTTCAAGATGCATGATCTTGTTCACGATCTTGCAAAATTTGTTGCTGAAGAGGTTGGTTGCATTACCGACGATGATGATGCACCTGCTTTATTTGAAAGAAAAAGAATCCACCATCTCTCAGATTATCGGTGGTGGCTCCATTCAACCCCATTGCATCAAGTGAAATCTTTAAGGACTTATGTAGATAGGAGAACAACTGACGAACTTTCTTCTGACGTGTTGAAATGCTATTCTTTACGACTACTTCACTTAAGTCGTTGGAAAGAATTGTCATCATCTATTGGTGATTTGAAACATCTAAGATACTTGAATCTTTCTTATGGTGATTTCAAAACTCTTCCAGAATCCATATGTAAATTACTGTATTTGAAGATGTTGAAATTAGATTATTGTTTCAGTTTGAAAAAACTGCCGGACAGTTTGGTACGCTTAAAAGCTCTGCAAGAGTTGTCTCTTAAACACTGCAGGTCTCTATCAAGATTGCCACCTTATATAGGGAAGTTAAATTCTCTAAGGAGTTTATCCATGTACTTAGTTGGCGAGGAAAGAGGGTTCCTTTTAGCAGAACTGGGACCACTGAAGCTTAAAAGAGATCTTGACATTAAACATTTAGAGAGAGTGAAAAGTATAAACGATGCTAAAGAAGCCAATATGTCAAGTAAGCAACTGAATAGGTTGACGCTGAGATGGAAGGGATTCAGAAAGGGGGAAGTAGAAGGAAATGATGAGAAGGTTCTTGAAGCCCTTGAACCTTGTAGGGAGACACTGGAGAGTTTGAGAGTGGAAGGGTACCGAGGTGCCCGTTTCCCAGAATGGATGTCTAGTCCTTCTTTCAGATATTTAAGTTTTCTAGTGTTGTGGGGTTGTAGAAATTGTGTACAACTTCCAGTGTTGGGAAAACTACCTTCCCTAAAGAGGCTAAACATAGTATGGGCAGAATATGCAAAATACGTCCACGAGGAGAGCTGCGATGAAGATGTAATTTTCATGGCTCTAGAATATCTATCACTCAGCAGGCTGCCAAGCCTAATAAAGTTATCACGTGAGGATGGGAAAAATCTGTTTCCGTGCCTTTCCACACTTGAAATTGATAATTGTTCTAACTTTTTGGCAGAGGAAGGGTGGCTGCAAGGGTTGCAGTCTCTGAAGAAATTAAAAATGAAGATGTGTCCTAAGTTGAATGTGTGGGCAGGCTTGCAATGTGGAACTTGTCTTGAAGATTTGACGATTGAGAGATGCGAAGAGGTGGAAGGTTTACAGCATATGACTTCCTTGAAGAAGTTAACATTAAGGAATGTTCCAAATATAGAATTCTTGCTTCAAGAATTACCCTTTGGAGACCTTCCCTGGCTTCGTGAATTAGGCATTGTTGAGTGTTACAAATTGATGCGTCTTCCAACAAGCCTAAGCCTCAGCAGTCTAGAAAAATTGAGTATTATTGGCTGCAATCATGAGTTAGAGAAGCGATGTGAGAAAGAAAATGGAGAGGACTGGCCAATAATAGCTCACATTCCCCATCTCTATACACTGTGAATATTATGATTGGTGTGGCTGGGCATGCAGATATATATTGTCGATTTGCCGTGGAGAAGCAAACTTCCGATAGCCCATTTTGTTCATTTAGCTTACGGCAAATGCTTCCTCCACCCATATTACTGCACCCATTCCAGCTGAAAAGACAAAAATTTCCTTAAAAAAATAGGTCTATATAAAAATACCTTTCAGGCTCCCTTTTCCGAAATATGTGTTCTGCATTTTTTTATCTAGAACGAATTTTTTATAGTACGGATTTTCTTATCCCGGCTTTTCATTTGTTTCTGGATCATTTTCGGAACTTAATAATTTTTTATTTATTTTGGTAAGTATTATTTTTAATTTTGTATTTTTTTGGGCTTTTCATTTGTTTCTAGATTTTCATTTCCGGAACTTAATAATTTTTATTTTTATTTTGGAATGTATTATTTTCAATTTTGTATTTTTTTGGAATAGAATTTTTATTTTTATTTTTATTTTTAAAACTCAATAACCACTTCTGGATTTATTTTTTCGAAATATATTATTTTCAATTTTAGATTTTTATTTCTGGAATAAAGGGCATTTTTGGAAATTAAAAAAATATGTTGGGTGCAGGTTAAAAATGATTGGGTTGGGTGTAGGAAGCATTTGCCTTAGGACTGTTTCTTCATGCACTCCATATCTTCTTCTATCACCTCCATACACAACATGAAAATACATTTTTATCCTTCTTGTGTCACTCCATAGAATAACTTTCGGATTATGTAATCCGGAAAGTAATCATGCATCTGAAAAAAGGCTTTCGGATTATATAATCCGGAAGCTAATTACAAATTTGAAAAATGACTTCCGGATTATGTAATCCAGAATATTAGAGAGGGGCATTTTAGAAATATGAAAATCTATGGAGGTGAGAGAAGAAGGTATGGAGGTGCAGGAAGAAGCGGCCTTGCCTTAGCTTATTTGTTTTTTGTTTAACTTTTTTGGGCTAAAATAGCCAAAAATCCGACATTGTCTTTCGGGCCAGTAGAGTCGTAAAGCTGAAAGGTTAACAAGTTGATGCTTAAACAAACTACAGTGTTTTTTACTATTTTGATAATGTTGCTTATACTTATTACCTAGTTATTACTAAGTTGTCGCACACTTAATAACTAAGGTTTGAAGTTTTCAGTAAATTTTATAAAAGTTCTCACCAAACTGGAGGTTGGGAGCTTGGAGGTGATCTCCTAGATGATTCCCTTATAACCGCATCTTTTGAATGCTTAGAGGTCACAATGAGATGAGGGGAACTCCACTTGTTGAAAATACTTTGACGATAAAGTTAGTAGGAGCATAAAACATCAGTATAGTATGTATTGCATAGAATAATACTTCTCCTCTGCATTTTGGGGGTCATCCTAATATCAAACATATTTAAATAATAAAAATCATATATTTTATCGTCCGAATAATATCACTTCTTTTATCTTCAGAATAATATTACAATAGATTTAAATAATAACAATCATATTTTTTTTCTTCAGAATAATATCACAACAGATTAAATAATAGCAATCATATATTTTATCTTCAGAATAATATCACAACAGATTTAAATAATAACAATTATATATTTTATCTTCAGAACAATATCACAACATATTTAAATAATAACAATAATATATTTTATTTTCATAATAATATCACAACAAATTTAAATAATAACAATCATATATTTTATCTTCAAAATAATATCACAATAGATTTAAATAATAACAAATATATTTGTTTATCTTCATGTATCAATTTATAAGTTTATAAAAAATAAAAATCATTTAAATAAAAAATCTTTATCAATTAATATTTTTTTAACTTTTTCTTATCTTCGTATAACTAAAAGATAAAGAATATTTGATATATTGTTAAAATGTAACAACCATTTTTTCTATTACCTCACATGGGGTTTATATAACCTGAATAACACAATACTAACATTTGACGTAAGTTACGTTTTATCGGTTGCATTCGACGTATTAAGAAACATGTTTACTGTGTGGCCAAGAGGAAGTGACCAAGAGGAAGTGATCGAGAGACTTTGTAAAAGTATCTTTAACTAAGAAAACATCTTTACCGACAGGTTATTTGTTGGTTATAAGGGAGGGATTCTATTATAATAAAAGTATCCTTTCCTTGTAGAATTCTTAGAGGGATTCACAAGTGTGAAAAATTCCAAAACCCGAAGTAGTATAATAAAGCAAGTTGTCAAAATAAGTGTATTTATATTTCACTTAAACAAGAGTTACATATAATTTAGCTAAACTAACATTTCAAATCAATAGCATTTAATGTTCGGGGTATATCCCTTCCATTCGGTTGCTGGAGGCAATAAGCTCCATTTCCAAAGTTTTCAGATATTCGAAATGAGCCTTCTCAATTGGATGTTGGTTTCCCATGTGATGAATCTCTTTTAGTGCACCTAATTCTTTCTTTAACTTTGCTAACATAACAATAATTGAGTCTTCATAACTATGCCTTTTGAAATTACCATCTTGATTTAATTAATTTTCATTCTCTTCATGATGGGCATTAAAATATTCTTACATAAAGTAGGGAAGAGTGAATTCAACAAACGTTTACTCAGATCTTACTCCTTAATACTCCTTCTCAGTTTCTTAATTCAAGTTTATAATTTCTCGATATGGTGATTAGTAGGTGAGGGTATCGATAGGAACTCTTCGAATCTTAAGTCAGTTTAAAGTGTAGAATCTCATTAATTATCTTTAATTACTAAATTAAATGAACTATTATTTCTACTAATAGAATTTGGGTTTATTAGGTCAAACATCCCTTCTTTATTTATGCTTAGGCCCAATAAATTTACCTCTTAATCTTATTTTCTATATTTAAATAATTTAATTAACATTATTTAAATATTTAATGTTAACTTTTCATGAATGCACCTACAATTAAAACAATCTTATGTTATAGTATATGCTCAAAGGACTACTAATTTATTATTTATTATGAAATTTTAAAAATCCACAACAAAAGTTTCAAAATATTTAGTAATAGTATATAAAATTAAAGAAGTAATTTTATTATCATTGATTTTGTAACAAACAAAATAGATATATTTAAAAAACAATCAATGTTTCAGTATATTTTAAAATTTAATGTGGTTAAGAGTTAATTCTAACCGTGATTATTGTGGGTGATTTACTATTAACACGAAAACAAAATAAAAATATAAAAAATATTGAATAATAAAACTTTCATATTATCTAGACAGCCAGAATTTGCAAAATAAAAATACATACATAATTCTCAAATATAATCAATTATAGATATACACATAATAATAAAATATTTATGTTTAAAAATATCTTATTATTATTTATGTTTATATAGAAGAATTTTTTATAATAATTATATTATTAATATATTACAATATTATATATTAAATATAGAAGCACTAAAATAGTAAATAAAATTGTTTAATTTAAACTTAAATATTTTATAAAGTAATTTATTTTAATATATTATTATTATTATTTCGATATATAAGTTCTTTATTAATATTTCATGATTTTTTTTTATTTTAAATCTAATTTTAATTTTAATTTTAATTTTAGCTCTAATTTTAATTTTAAAAACTATTTATATATAAAATTATTTTTTAAATATGTAAAAAGATTAATATATTAAATCAATCAAATCAATTATAATTTTTTCTCTTGTTTTTCTTTTTTTTTCTACTTCCTGTCTAATCAATGGAAAAAAAAGCATAATATTTGATTTGTATATATATCATTCATTAATCTATTAAATTTTACTAAAACAAAATCGAATAAATTCTAACGCGAAAATCAAATTTTTAAGGAGTAAAAGGTTATACCCTAATAAGAGATAAAGAACTAAGATTTATAAAACTATTGACATGAAATAAGCTGTGACGATATATACACACCTCACTGTTATGTCGTCAGCTCCGTTACCTCATCTTATACGTCGTCAGCTCCGTTACCTCATCTTATACGTCGTCAGCTCCGTTACCTCATCTTATACGTCGTCAACTCTGTCTTCACAATTTCCATTATCATTTCCCATTTATATTTTTATAATATATGTAATTGATTATATTTTATTTTCCTACAAATTTTATTTTTATGTAAACAAAATCAATTATTTTTAATTTAAATGTATTAAATTAAATTCACATATAAAAAATAATCATATTTACGATACACATAAATTCTACTGATGACATTTATATCAATAAACTTATAAAAGTTTGATTTTTTATATTTATAATAACATAAATTTCATTTATCGTAACTTGAAGCATTTTAGAAAAGTATTCTGTTTTCAATATAAAAAAAGTTATAATTTACAGAAATTTGAATTATTCTTGGTAAAAGACTAAAAGAATGAACAATTTTATATATTAAGAAAGCATTGTAAAGTTTGAGAAACAATATCTAACTAGAAAATTCTCGAGAAAATTATATGGAATATGGAAGTAAGTTTTTTTTTTAAAAAAAAAACATGTTAAAGATCAAGAAATGTAAATGCAAATAAAATAATTACAGATAGAACAAGAATTTGCAAAAGAAAATTATAAAAATTGGTGATCAAATATAAATATTGATTTTCGAATTTTTTTTATTCTTCAAGTATAATTTTATATTTTAATTATCAAAATATATAAAATTATCAAAAATCTGTAAATAAGGTAAATAGGACACGTTACAAACAAATTATCATAATTTTAATTATTTAAACTGAAATCGTATTAAAATTATATGGTTTTAAAATATAATTGATTTATTTTAACTAAAATATATTATCTTAATATAATTGATTTATTTTTAATAATTTTTTAAAATTTTATCTATTTTAATGATTAATCTCTAAAATTATACTAGATAAAAAATTTATTTTTGACTCGGCCTCCTGGATTTATATAAAAATTCATTATACACCTTTTGATTTTGATTGCTTAAGGTTTCTTCATCCATCACGCATTAAAAATTCCACCAATTTAATTTTTTTAAAAACAACTTGTTTGACTTTTAAAAAGAAATTATTAATATTATCCCTATATTTTAGTCACATTTATTCAACATCCAAATCATAATTTTAATCGATTTTCTTACTTGTATTCTAGTCAACTGTTACTTTCTTCAATAATTAATAAACACAAATATTAAAAATCAATATGAAGAAGAAAAATCTAGAATTGTATATAAATATAACGAAAATAAATAAAGAGTTTAATAATTACATCTAACTTCTGTTAAATAACATAAAATTTATTGTTATGTGTCTAAAAATCTTGTGTGGATTAGGCTTAATTCTCGCTAAGCATGATTAAAAAAAATCATCTCTGGTTTATATTCTCACCGGATGGTTGAGCAATCTCTAGTTCATATATCTTACATATTATTATAAATTTCTTTTTTCCTGATAAAAAAAATTAAAAAATTATTTTAGGAAATCAGGGTAATACTTCAAAGTCCATGTTCTTTATAAGTTAAAACTAATGACACTTTATATTTAATTTTGAAATGAAACAACAACGAAATGAATCCAAAGCCCAAAATAACTTAAACTTTTAAGTCGAAAAAGACCATAACCTAATAAAAAAAATAGAGAACTAAGATTTATATAATAATTGACGTGATATAAAGAGTGACTAATGAAAAGGTGATTACGTTCTTCTCTTTTTCTTTCTATTTTTTTATTTTTTAATTCTTTATATCTCTTTTATTTCATCTGATTATGATTTACCAGAAACTAATAATTATTTCTATTTTATCAGATTTTTAAAGTAAATTCTTAATATTTTTTAAGATGTTTTTATCATTGTAAAAAAATCATTAAATAAAAATTAATTAATTGTTATATTAACTAAATTAGATATTATTTTATAAATTAAAAATATTATTGGTATTTAAATTAATTTTTATTATTAATAAAAATTTATAAACTAGTTTCTAAATTAATGTCTAATTAATTATTAAAAAATTTACCAATCAACTACTATATATTCTAAAATTGGTAATTGTTCTAGCTAAAAATGATGAAAGTAGTTTACAATCGAATTGTTTTTTTTTAATCATTTGGATCCTTTTTCCAATTTGTAATTCACTAGAAACATATCACAATAAATCTTAAAGGATAGCCTAATTAACATTTGCTTTAATTCTAAAACATTTTGTTTACACTTCTTTATCCAAATAAATGGTGGACTATTGAGAGACTATTATCTTAGAGAATCTCTCTATAAATCTCATATAATTTTTAATTAATCCTACAAAAACTCTCGATATATAAAGTTATCTTGATATTTTTTCAGAAAAGAATAACCTCAACTTTATAAAGATACAAAAAAAAATTCTCATACCTAAGATAATATGTCCAAAAGTTAAACTTTTAACATTTCAAAATTCATACTTCAACAATTTAGCATACAAATATTGTTTTCTCAAAATACCTAAAAATGTCTTAAAATATGATTGATGTTATTATAAGCAATAAACACCAAGAAACTAACCTAAGTATATGATATAGAAATCATATTAACATAATTGATGAATAAAGCTTTGATGATATTACTCTCTCCACTCATTATTAAACTTTTAATCATACCATATCTAATAAAAAAATAAAGAAATAGAATTTATAAAATAATTGATGTGATGTAAGCAGTGACGACATGAAAGGTTGATATCATTGTAATATACACCCTCACTGCTATGTCGTCAGCTGTGTTACCTCATCACATACGTCCAATCTTTTTTCATTTTACGTGTTTTTCTTTTTCTTTTTCTGTATGTCTAACTAGTAGATTACGATATCTTCTACTATGATAAAAGGTTTAGAAATTATAAAAAAAAATCATCTTATATAAATGACAATAAATATTAACTTTTAGGATTAATTAATAAATATAGATGCATCATAATTACTTGAAAATTGCTAATTCTATGTCATAAAGCATTATTTATTTCACATTTTAATTTACTTCAAATAATTTGTCATCTTAAAATTTATATCACATATGAATGGGATTATATGGTGTATAATTCTAATCATTCTACATTTTAAAAACATGACATTTGATGTTTTCGTTGAATTTCCCTCTGTTATGTTATGGACCATTAGATGTTCTGGTAATTATCTAGTATTTGGCTGTATTTTTTAAAATACATTATAATTTAATTTAATTTCAAAATGATTTCTCTAATTAAAATAGTTATTTTTTAATGTGAATAAAATAATTTTTTTAAATAAAATAATAAATAATGCAGTAAATTCATAAAAGAAGAATTGCAATAAAATAGTAAAAATAAACATGAGAAAAAACAATAAGTTTAACATTTTAAAGAATTGTAGAAGTCGATAAAAATTATCTATTTTGGATAAGCAAAAGCTTCGAGTTTAACTTATATTTCTCGTCAAACATATTGAAACTACATGTTAAATATAAATTAGTAAAACAATAGGTTTATTTATCAAACAGTTTTATTAGATTGAACAACCTTAAGAACAACAATCAATTAAATGAATGTAAACACAAGCTATTTAATAAAATGCACAGTTTATACTTAAAAGAAATACTAAAAATGTTTATTAAATTATAAAAAAAAGTAGCTTAAGATGATAGAAAGAGAATTATTTTTGTTAATTCGAAAATTATTGTGTAAAATGCATGTGTGGTCTAATATATTCAATAACAACTAACTTTAGAAATTAAAAATAATTAATTATTATATTAATTAAATTATATATTATTTTATAAATTAAACAGTTATTGATGTTTAAAATTATTTTTATTATTAATAAAAATTTAAAAATATTTTTTAAATTAATATTTATTTTTTTATGATGAAGGAAGACGGTTGGAATATTATTTTCTTTCTTCTTATTGTAAATGAGATTATGTTTATTTATTTCTATCACTTTTCCCACTAATTTTTAATTAAATTTTGTTATTATCATTGGTATTATTAGGATTATTATTATTATTATTATTTATTAGATGTGTCAAACAACTTCCACCTACTGAACTTTATCTAACTTTTACGGAAAATAATTGCTTTTATAAAGTAGGAATATAAATATCACATTTTTAATGTGAGAATATAACTTTTGTAATTGTAAGATCTGACCTTTCTAAGTTTGAAAGTAAAATTTATATTAAATAGAAAATAAATATGTCTGTTAAAAAATTATAAATAAATTTAAAGTATTTTATTTATATTGTAAAACTTTATCTTCATAAAATTTTAAACATTTTTTATTTTCTTAAAGTTTCTAGAATGATAGTTTATCTTTTTTTTTCGCAATTTAGATCTTCTACTTGAGATAATAATGCAAGATAAATTAAGATAAAGTTATCAAAATTGTAATATAAATAAGTTTTTTATTTTCTTTATATTTTTTTCTTTTTTATATATGATAGTTTTGTATATTCTGTATATGTGAATTATGTGAGAAATATAAATCTCCTAGTAATCTGTAGGTAGATGTGTTGATTTTGTATGTTGAAATTTTAGAAATGTATAGAATTATTTGGAAATTTATTTGGAGTTGTTTTTTCTTACAAAACTTGTTACATTCGGGAAAAAGAAGCTAACCTGAGTTCTTACTTAGAATTGCGAAATTAATGAAAATAAGTATATTTGTGCTTATAGTAAATTTGTGTTATTAATTGTGTTAGTGATAATTTATCATTAGAATTGTTTATTTGTGTTGAAAATGTGTTATTGAAACTCGTTTAGTACTGTGAGATTAAAATTGACAATGATAAGTAGTTGGCTATGTATATAATACAATAATACGTTTACATGTTTAAAATTGTTTAGAAATATTCTTACCGATATTTGGGTTGGACAATTTTTGAGGTGGTGGTCAGTTGGTTCTTATGAGATTCCACACGCAGAAGATTTTCCTACGCTAAAATCACTAACAACATAAAAATATTTGTGTAGAAAGTATAGAATCAGTGTCAGTATGTGTAAGTTGAGATACTTCTCAAGAATCATTGTCCATTTATAGGCATTTGTCCATCCATACCATTTAAGAATGCATTAAATAGTTTTTATAAGTCATAAATAAATTTTATAATAATATCATGTAATTGGATTAAGTGTTTAAAAATTATATTAAATGAGCACTTACTGGCTTGGATGCATCTACTTTAATTGTGGGTATGTACAAATAAAATCACGATAATTCTGTAGAAACAAACTTGTTTAAGGAAATTAATGAAAATCTCCAAAAAAATATTAATAAGTTCACAAAAATCTCACTAGTAATGAATATGGACCTTTAGGAATCATTGTCAACCGAGCCTTACTTACATACCGTCATGGGCCATGTCTTAACTCCAACTTGGGTCAGGACAGTACATAGCCCCCAGCCTCGAGTATGGAAGGTGAAGAGGTTTACAAGTGGCACCAATAAGCTTTTATAAAGATGTGACTCTAACAATTATTAATTTGTCTTTTTACGTGTCTTTAAATATTATATTAATTAAGCAATTATTTGTTATGAATGTATCTAACTATAATTGTGGTTATGTACACAAGTCCCCCACGCATGCGGTCTTACGATTTGCAGTCACCACACAAGTGGTCTGATGCTTTCACGATCACTATGTAGGCAATCTTACAGTTCACGACTCCCGTAAGTTATGAAGCTCAGACACTCCTCTTAAATGGCGTGTCGGTGTCCGATACTCGTATCGGACACTGACACTCGTATGACACCTATAGGACACATATCCGTGAAGTGTCCAATTCAAAAAGATTTTATTAGATTTCTGACAATTCTAACACAAGTTTAAAAAAGAAAAATACATTAATTTTCTCAAAATTCAAACTTTTTTTGTATAAATTGTTATTATGATTATAAAAATAAGAAACAAATCCTTGTGAACCAGTCATGGAAAACATCTTTCTGCTCCAAAAAATAATCTGGAACATACTTGTGCACATAAATCTTTATTGTCAATTCATATAATTCATAATTATATAATATATAGATTTGTGTCCCCGTGTCCTACATTTTAGAGATTTTACGTATCTCTGTATCCGTGTCAGTGTCGTATCAGTGTCCGTGTCAGTGTCTGTGCTACACCGTAAGTAGTCTTACGGTTCACGGCTCCCATAAAGTTGTCTTACCATTCGCAGCCACCACGCAAGCGATCTTATGCTTTCGTGTCCACCACCTTGAGGTTCACGACTGCCATACAGGCGATCTTACGATTCACAGTCGCCACGCATGCGGTCTTACGGTTTCCAACCGTCATGCAAGTAGTCTTATGCTTTCGTGACCATCATGCAAGCGGTCTTACAGTTCGCACGTGCTCTGCAGGCGGTCTTATGCTTTCATGCCCACCACATAGATGATCTTGAGGTTCACAGCAGCCATGTTGGCAATTTTATGCTTTCGCACCCGCCACATAGGTGGTTTTGAGGTTCTTGACTGCCACACAGGCGGTCTTATGCTTTCGCGCCCGCCATAGAACCGATCTTCAGGTTTGTGGCTGCCACGTGGGTGGTCTTATGCTCTCTTTTTTCCAGTGCTAGGATTAAGGCCTATGGTCGACTGACGAAGCCATAAATTTAGGCAGAACAATCATGCCTTTTTTATGGTCGACTGACAAAGTTAGGAATTTAGGTAGACCAGTTTTGCCTTTTTTAGGTCGACTGACAGTGTCAGAAATTTAGGCAGAGTGATTAATCTCTTCTTAGGTCGACTAGTAATGCTAGGAATAAGGCTAAACAAATGAGCCTTTTTTTTTATCAAATGGTCTTTCATTATCAACTGGAAAAATCAAAGATAAGAGTTGAACAATCAAGCTCTTCTAAGATCGACTGGCGAAGCCAAAAATTTATCTGCATGTTGTTAACATAGCAAAAATAGTTTTGATCATAGAAAATATAATTTGAACATTATTTTTATCAGAAATGATGTAATGAGAACTTAAATTAGGGTTGATGATATTTTAAGATCAAAGTCTGGTCGACTGGGGAAGCTAGGAATTTACCTCCATATTTTTAATCATAACATAAATAGTTTTAAACATAACGAATATAATTCAAACATTATTTTTATTAGAAATGATGTTGTGAAAGGTTAAATTAGAGTTATTCATATTTTGATCAAAGTCCTTTAAATTCTAAAATCGAATTAAATTCAAATTCTTATTCATAGTAATACTATTTGAAAACACAATGAGTGAATTGCATTTCATTTAAGTGAGTATAAACAAAACAATATACTTGTCCATAGATCCAATGTAGGGAGACACATATATATTAGGTTAAACTTTTATTTGAAGAACCTTTAAATAGTCAAGAGAAAAAATGATAAAAAAATAGTTGTAGTTAATATTAAAGAATATAAAATTACTCATTGTAAAATTGGTGTGGTAGAGCAATAGTGAAAGTGTTTGTTTGAAATTGTTACCTAGTCCCACAATGAATGAACGCCAATGTTCTTATTAGATTTCACGTGTTTAAGATTTTGAATTTAAAAAATGTTTATTGGTTTCTTGTATATATTTTTGAAGTTTTGAGTTGTTTATTTGAATAATAATCAAGTGATGGTATTAAATGCATGTTCCAAACATTATTGTTTAAGCATAAACTCATCACTCAATTGGAGTTTTCTTTGTTCAAAATGTAACTTAAAATTTGAGTGAGAGATAGTTTCTTATCTTGAATTTTTATTGTTCAAACAAGATGTGATTGAAATCATGAATAATAAGTAATAACATGATGTTTCTACAACCAAATTTGATGTTTGTAATATTTCCCTACACACAACAATAAATAATTTATAACCTTTGCATTTATATCAATGGTTTTTTTAAGAATGATAAAAAAATTCATATGAAAAGATATTCGTATGTAAGATCTATCGAATACTAGATAAATATTCTTAATAGATATGGTGGAAAATTAACACAAAATGGGTATCGTTTATAAACGCAAATATTTTAATTACTCGCTTGTTGATGAGGCTGATATGAATATCACGATATCTAACCCAAATCGTATTGTACATATGAATTGTGTTGGAAATATAATTTCAGGAAAGCATTTGTGTAGGAATGACAATGTGGGGCAGACCATGCGGACCGACCCGCAACCCGCTACCAAAAAGTACATGACAAGCTCACTAATCTAGTCTGTTGACCCACATAAATAAAAAAATAATTATTTTATTTTTTGGAAAAAAAATATACCCCACTCACCCATTATTACACTGTGACATTTATTTTATTTTATTTTAAAAAAATTAAATTTAATATATTAAAAACGGGATGTTTTATTTTAATTATCTAAAGGAGTTAATATTAAGAATGATAATGGATTTAGTTTTAAGTAAAATTTTATATTTAAAATTTATTAATAAAAAAATAATATAAAGAATTTTTTTTAATAAGATAGTTAAAAAGTTATTCATCTTCGTTAAAATATTTTGTAACAAAATTTTGATAAAATACTCTTATACATTTATATACATATGTAGAAAAAATAGATGCAAAACAAAACTTCAATTATTTTTAATCAAGTATTCTAACTGCCCTCATACTTGAATTCATATTTTTATCTTAATTGAATGAATTAAAACATAGATAAAATTTTAATTTTTCAACATTAGGAATAAGATTTTTTTATAATTAATGAAATTTTAATTTGTAAAAGAAAATATTTTTTTCATGCAAACTAATCCGCAAACTTTCGAACTACCTCTTATACGATATGGAATAGTGAAATGAATCAACACTATTTATACAAGATAAACCAACTCAACCCATATTTTATGGACCAAACACAAAATAAATCTATACGAGACGATGGATCAATCGACATTACTAAAATCTTGAATTATTTACACTTTTATTACGAATTTTATTGTGAAGCCTATTCATATCACAACAATTAGCTAGCCATACCAGAAAAGTATAGAGTAGACTATAACAAGCACGTCATGTATAAAATTTTGACTTTGCTATGTAAGTCCTAATCATTGACCTTTTTCGATGAAAAAATTCATGAATTTAGAAAAAAAAAGTTAAAATCATAATAATACTTCGAAAATTAAAGCACAGGATACTTTAGAGTCATGATTGACTTTAGCTTGTTGTATTTGAAGTTAAAAAAACACACCTTTACTCGTATACATATTTTTTTAAGTCTTTAATAATTAATTAATATCTCAAATTAAATAAATAAATAAATTATTATCTTTATATATTAATTTCTTTATTATAATTAAAAATTAAAATTTAATTAATTTATAAGTGTTAATTATTTAATTTATAATAATACTATCACTTATTTGCTTCTTTCAAATAAAACAATATAAAAAATTAATCATTAAATTATTTTTATTTATTTTACATGGACTTAATACATTTACGATTAATTTTTTCTATATCTCCTCTACAACCAACAATACTATTATTTTAATATTTTTTATATTATTTAATTATAAATTTACCTTTTATTATTATTATTATTATTATAATATATATATATATATATATATATATATATTTTAAAACCATCACATCAAAATATATTTTTTCTGAAAATATCAACTCGCTTGCCTAATTAGTGATGAGTTGGCAGTGTAACTTACCAAACTTGCCCCGTTTTTCAATTCCTAACTATTTTAATAGAACAAATAGAGTAAATCTTTTCCTATTGAAGATGGTGGGCCTAGTAAGTATAGACATATTAAAACAATTTTTTTAAAATAATTAAATTAATTTTTTATAAGTAATAAAAAATTATAATGAAAGATCGAGATAAACGAGTTTTATTATAATAAAACTATAACAAAATTATACTAAATTGTTTTATATTTTGTAAAAGAAATAAGCAATTTTTTTTCTCCCCTCAAAATTAGCCTCAATAGAAACATGGAAAGCAGCAATAGAAACAGATAGAAAGAAGAAAAAGTAAAGTAAAGTTAGGTTATAATGGTGAAGTTGACATCTTTGAGTGATTTAACAACATAAAGAAACAGACTCACATTCAAGGATTTGCAAGTGTGGCCATTGGCTATCACCGTCACACCTAATTTCTCTTTCTTTTAGTCACATACATGTATATGATTCATATGAAATAGAACCAATTATTCATCACATAAAAATTGGAACCCCCACATTTTCCTATCTTTTCATTGCCACAATTTATGCAGAATATTTTTTTTTTCACGAAAATGGTGTCTTGGTAGGTATGTGTCACTAAATATTAAGACAACAAAATATAAAAAATAAATAAATCATGTGATGTGGTCAAATAAAAAGTAATAATTAAATGTAGAGTGCATAGATATTTTATTATATGAATCTTTAATGAGTTATGTTTAAAAATTTGACAAGCTCACAACTAGTCTCTAGCTTGAGAAATGCGTATGAGAAATCAGGTGCCTTGTATGAGAAATGATGGTCCATTGATAAAATGTGTTATCTAATCATCGAATAGCTTAACAAAGTGTTATACCTATGAAAGATCATATCAAAGCAAGATGTGAAAGATCATCAAGTTCATATATAACAATCATAATCAGAAGAAACTATTTTTATATTAATTTTAAAGAAGACTTTGTTGGGAAAAACGGGTAATTTTTCCACTAAAACAGAACACTAACAAAGCTACCCGACAAATAATATTGAATAAACAGAGCGAAATAATAAAAGAGATAAAGAAGAAAAAACACACCAGAAAATTGTTAACGGAGTTCGGCCTGTTTAGCCTAATCTCCGAGCACAGCTGAAATAACCCACTTTCATTATTATGGGAGAAGATATTACAAATTGGAATATTTAACAGTGAAGGAGGAGATGTTAATTTATAACCCTCAAACCTTCTTCCCAAACAATGAACCCACCGATGTGGGACTTGGGATTAAGCCAAAATCAACAAATCTCCACCTTGGCTTATTTTCAAGTCCCACCTAATACAAATATTCTCAAAACATAACAAAAACAAACTTTGCAGTGTTTCAAATTTGCGCCTCCGGAAGCCAACTTCAAATGTGCAAGATATTAACCAAGTCTAAATAATATTCAAACTTGGCCCTTGTAACCACCTTGGTGAGCATATCTGCAGGATTCTCCGTAGTGTTAATCTTTTGGAGAACAATCTGCTCTTCTTCGAGAATCTCACGCACAAAGTGATAGCGAACATCAATGTGCTTCGTCCGTGCATGAAAGACTTGATTCTTTGCTAAATGAATAGCACTTTGACTGTCAGAATATAACTCAAGTTGTTTCTGACCAACTCCTAAGTCTTTAAGCAACCCATAAAGCCAAATTGCTTCCTTCACAGCCTTTGTAATCGCCATATACTCTGCCTCTGTCGTAGACAAAGCCACCGTAGACTGCAAGGTAGACTTCCAACTAACTGGCGCTTTTGCTAAAGTGAACAAATAGCCAGTTGTAGACCGTCACTTATCCAAATTACCTGCATAATCAGAATCACAATATCCAACTATGCATTGACCAAGTGATTCATCTTGCTCAAATGCCAATCCAACATCTAAGGTATTTTGGAGGTACCGTAGAATCCATCTCACAGCTTGCCAATGACCTTTGCCCGGATCATGCATGTACCTGCTAACAACACTCACAGCCTGAGAAATATCTGGTCTCGTACCCACCATTGCATACATCAAGCTTCCAACTGCATTTGCATATGGGACTTTCGCCATGTATTCTCGTTCTTCATCAGTCGTCGGAGATAAACAGCTACTCAATTTCAAATGAGGAGCAAGTGGGGTACTTACAGGTTTTGTATCTTCGTGTATACCAAAACGTTGTAGTACCATCTTCAAGTTTGCACAAATACACACAATGATCATATTTGCTTCTTTTGTACTTTTGATCCTTCATGAACTTATCAAATCGTTTGTACCACTGTCTCGGAGATTGTTTCAGTCCGTACAACGATTTGCTAAGTTTACAAACCCAATCTTCTTTACCAGCAACCTTGTATCCTTCTGGTTGAGTCATATAGATTTCCTCCTTCAAATCACCGTGTAGGAACGCGATCTTTACATCAAGTTGAGCTAGCTCCAAATTCAACTGTGCTACCAAGGCCAACAAAATTCGAATGGAGGAATGTTTAACAACTAGAGAAAATACCTCATTATAATCAATTCCCTCCCTCTGAGCAAAGGCTTTAGCAACCAACCTTGCCTTGTAACGAACATCTTCTTTATTAGAAAATCCTTCTTTCTTTGCAAATATCCATTTGCACCCAATTGCCTTCTTACCTTTTGGTAATTGTGCCATCTTCCACGTCTTGTTCTTCTTCAAAGACTGCATCTCCTATTCCATCGCACCTGCCCAATTACCACTCTCTGAACTCAGAATGGCTTCTGGGTAAGTGGATGGAATGTCATCAACAACTGGAAGTGCATAGGCAACAATATCCATGAAACGAGCAGGCTTCTGAATATCTCGTCTCTGTCTTCTAACTGCAATTGGCATTGATTGTTGTTGAGATTCTTGGGTAGGAACCTCTTCCTCATTTGACTCTTCTTCTGCCATAGGAGAGTCACTTGTGGTATTTCGTATTGGGATCACCATTGTCTGCTCAAACTCCACCTGCTTCCGGGCACACTCCACCTGTTGTGGAGTACTGTCAACTCCTTCTGGATTTACCTTCTTTAACATGGCAGATTCATCAAAGGTAACATCCCTGCTGATAATCATCTTCTTTGCCTCTAGACACCACAAACGATATCCCTTCACTCCAGGACTAAAGCCCTTGAAAAGAGCCTTCTTTGCCCGTGGATCCAACTTTGATTCAATCACATGATAATATGCAATAGAACCAAAAACATGCAAGTTTTCCAGACCATACCTCTAACGGGGTTTTGCCATCTATAGTAGATGATGGCAAACGATTGACGAGATGTTGAGCATATGTCACAGCCTCAGTCCAAAATTCTCTGCCTAACTCAGCATTAGACAGCATACAACGAACTTTCTCCACAAGTGTCTTGTTCATACACTCCGACACCCTATTCTGCTGTGGTGTTTTTCTAACAGTGAAGTGTCGAACTATGCCACAATCTTGGCATACCTTCAGGAACGAATCACTCTTGTATTCTCCTCCATTGTCTGCTCGGAGAACCTTAATCTTCCTTCCTGTCTGGTTTTCAACTTGAGCTTTCCACTTAAGGAAAATTTCAAGCACATCATTTTTGTTCTTCATAGTAAACACCCAAACTCTCCTGGAAAAATTATCCACAAAAGTGAAAAAATAATGCCTACCTCCGATTGACGGAGTCTTGGCAGGTCTCCACACATCTGAATGCACATAATCCAGAATACCCTTGGTATTGTGAATTGCAGTGCCAAACTTCACTCTACGTTGTTTTCCCATAACACAATGCTCACAAAATTCAAGTTTGCAAGCCTTCGTACCTTTCAACAATCCCTGCTTGGTAAGAATTTGTAAGGATTTCTCTCGAGCATGTCCCAACTTCATATGTCACAACTTCGTTGCCTCGTCATCCTTCTTAGTGCTAGAAGTTGATGCCACTACTATCTCCACCACTGTACTACCTTGATAGTAATACAGATTGTTCTTCCTCACGCCTTTCAACATCACCAGTGCTCCTGAAGTTGCTTTAAGAATTCTATCTCGCATCGTCACAACTAGGCCTTTAGATTCTAAAGCCCCTAATGAGATGAGATTCTTCTTCAACTTTGGCATGTACCGTACATCCCGCAAAATTTTGGTGGATCCATCATGATTCCGCAGCTTGATTGAACCAATCCCAGCTGTTTTACATGGATTATCATTACCCATGTAAACAACCCCGCCATCAAGTTCTTGAAATTCAAAGAACCAATCCCGAATGGGACACATATGATAGGTACAACCTGAATCCAATATCCACTCATTTAGATACGATGATGCTGAAAGCGAGACAATTAAAGAGATATATGATTCCACATCACTTTTGCATTCTGCAACATTTGCATCTTGTGGAGCCTTCCCTTTCTTTTGCAGTTTTGGACAGTCTTTCTTCCAGTGTCCTTTCTCATGACAGAAAGCACACTCATCTTTGGCAACGACTCGACCTTTAGACTTAGACCTCCTTCTTCTCCCATTTGTCTGGCTTTGCTGACGACCTCTTGCCACCAATGCTTCTTTTGATGTCGTTGATTTGGTTTTCATCTTATCTTGCTTTCTCAATTCATGACTATATAAAGCAGAACAAACAGTATCTAACGACACATTCTCCTTCCCGTGAAGGAGCGTAGTCTCCAAATGTTCAAATTCATCAGGAAGAGATGATAACAACATCAAAGCTAAATCCTCATCCTCAAACTTCACATCTAAATTCAACAGGTCTGCTACTAATTGATTAAATATAGTGATGTGTGCATTCATAGTAGTACCTTGTTGGTAGTCAAATCGGAACAACCTTTTCTTCATCAAGAGCTTGTTCTGACCACTCTTCTTCAGAAACTTGTCCTCCAATGCCTTCCACAATTTGTGTGCAGAAGTCTCGTTTTTTACAGCATACTTCTATTCTCTGGACAGGCAGGATCGAATAGTTCTGCATGTCAACCGGTTGATGATGCTGCAGTCTTTCTCCTTTACCTCTTCTGGTTTCTCTTCTTCAATAGCAATATCAAGACCCTACTGAAAAAGAAAGTCCAAGACCTACCGACAAATAATATTGAATAAACAGAGCGGAATAATAAAAGAGATAAAGAGGAAAAAACACACCAGAAAATTGTTAACAGAGTTCAGCCTGTTTAGCCTAATCTCCGAGCACAGCTGAAATAACTCACTTTTATTATTATGGAAGAACATATTACAAATTGGGATATTTAACAGTGAAGGAGAAAATGTTAATTTATAACCCTCAAGCCTTCTTCCCAAACAATGAACCCACCGATGTGGGAATTGAGATTAAGCCAAAATCAACCGACTTTATTTTCAGGATTTAACATACTTAAATTTTCTTAGATTTTGTTGTTATAGTTTCGAAATACCTATTGAAAATCATACAAATTAAATCTTAAGAAATTTTTAAAGTGATTACCTTTTTCAAGTTAAGAATTCTGATTGCATGAAAAATTTCATAAGAAAAGAACTTTGCTGAAAATATAAATTCGAACTTGAACTTGAATTTCGATAAAAAAATATTAAAGAAAGATTCAAAGTCATAAATAAAAAGGACACAAAGGATTAAATTATTATATAGCTTAAATTGAAGAAATTGAAAGTAGAATGAATGAACATGGTGAACAAATTTACAAAATTCAAATGTTTATATTTAATTTTTCACTATTAATAAGACATCTAGAACCCCTTACTTATTGACTTTGTCCACGGTTATTACCACTACACCTTTATACATTATACTATACCAACGTGTCCCATTTATTCTTTTTACATAAAAAAAAACGTGTCCCATTTATTCTTTACATAAAAAAAACGTGTCCATAAAGAAGTTTTTTCTCAGTTAGTCTATAGTCCATTTTGTTTTATAAATCGATTATACTCTCATGTCAATTATATATTATAGAACGTGGCTAATTGGAAACTTTTCTAAAATCTAATCTTTAGAGAAAAAAAAAACTTATTAGTAAAAAAATAATAATATACTCTTAACATGCCATCATACATTGTTTTGATTTGAAAACTTTCCCCAACCGCATGAAACTAAAATAAAAATACATAAAAGAATATATATACACAATTCAATAAGTGGGATTAAAACACCTTTCATATATCTCAGAAAATAACTTGTTATCATCTATATAAATGTTAAGAATCTCCGTTAGTTTTTTATACTCTTATACCTTCATTTTCATGATACATGATATATATTATTAATGAAAGTCTTAATATCCTAATATTTTATAACTGAATATACATATTACAATATTTATTAGATTACCTCCCTCATGGATCCATGTATAGTCTATATGAATAATATGTAATTAATATTTGAATTTTATATGACATTTGAAATAATTCTTATGAATGATTAATCTAAATGAATTTTGTTGTCAGTATTAAGTATGCACTACAAAAAATTATTAAATAAAAATTAATTTTAGATAAAAAAATAATTAGTTGTTATATTGACTAATTTAGAGACTAAAATTTTTTTAGCTTCTAAATTAGTTTATATTATTCTTAAATAGTTTCTAAATATGTATGTAATTAGTTACGAAAGTTTTTGTTACCAAATTTAGAAACTAGATAAGTCGTAGTTAAAACTTTACTAGCTAATTAGATACCAATTTAGAAATTATTTAACAATAATATAAACTAATTTAAAAACCAAAAAAATTATTTAGTCTCTAAAATTGATTTTTATTTAATGATTTTCTTGTAGTAATTTTATGAATTTTTTTTCGTCAGCTTACTCTTTTTTTTTGTTATATTGTGAACTACAATGAATATATTTTAAAATTTAATTAAATTTATCTTTTCCAGATACTCGTTTGAATAAATATATCTTACTTTTGTTACATTTTCTATGAATGCAATTAAGAATTATATATTTATAACTAATAATTTGAAAAGGTTAATAATTTCCCTACTTTGTTTTTCATTCACATACTACTCAATGGTATAATATAAGAATGCCTTACCCTTACTAAAATGAATCTTGCACAAACCATCACAAACTAAACACTAACACACTACAAGAAAATAATCAAATAAAAACCAATTTTTAAAAATCAAAATAATTAGTTGCAATAATAACTAAATTAGAAACAATTTTAAAAACTAAAAAAAAAATTGGTTTCTAAATTAGTTTATATTATTGTTAAATAGTTTCTAAATTTGTATCTAATTAGCTATCAAGGTTTTAACTACTAATTATTTAGATCCTAAATTTGGTAACAAAAACTTTAGTTGCTAAAATAATATAAACTAATTTAGAAACCATCTAGCAATAATATATACTAATTTAGAAACCATCTAACAATAATATAAACTAATTTAGAAACCAAAAATTTATTTAGTCCCTAAAATAATCTTTAATTTAGTTATTATATCAACTAATTATTTTTTTCTTTAAAATTAATTTCTATTTTATGATTTTGTTAACAAATTAAAGATAATAAAATTAACTTTGAATCCATTTCCAAATATTCACTAGTTATAGACTATTACATTCGAACCCAAGATAAAACAAATGATGTCCTTTTTTTCTACAGTGTTACAAATTAGCGAAATTTACGAGAAGAATATTGTATTCACTATTTTGTCGCTAAATATTGACGATCAAATCAAAATGCCTATGAATCTCTTGCAAAAGTAAATCTATCTTTAGCTAAGAAATTTAGTTGTTTATCAAATCAACTTAATTATATGATTTATAAAATTAAAACTTTTGTACAGTAAAAAACTTATCCTTTTTTAATTCGTTGCAATGCAATTCATTTACCAATTATTAGCAGCTGAAGAGTCCTTGAAGTTCCATCACAAATAGTTGTAATGATTTGGAAAGATGAATTGTGTGAAGTGACCAAAATATGGCTCCATAAATCTCTTGTAAATTTTTCACAATCATGTAATTTATTGTTATATATATTTTTGTTATGACTTTTGAATTATATATATATATATATATAATTTTGATTCTTTTTTCTTTTCATTTTTATTATCACAATACATACTAGCTCATAATATTAAAAATTATAATATAATTATAATTCTAAAAATAAGATTAAAAAAATGAAAAAATTTATTAGACAAATAAATACATTACATAATAAATAGTAAGTAATAAATATTTAATTTGCTCATTAAATATTTTATTTATTATTTTCATTAAAGAAATGTATTGTTTATAAGTTCTTTAAAGGAAATAAATATTTTAAAAAAGAATTAAATCATGAAATAATATATAATATAGTGTTAATCATATAACTCAAGTATATGGAACAGAAAAAGATAATAATTCAAACTTTTTGGAGTGCTGTGGAACAGAAAATAAAATTAAAATATTTGTTGTACATTATTATTTTCCTTTGTAGGCATAGGAAAAAATAGAATAATATTTCATTCAGGGGAAGTATCTTTAATATGAATTTATACAGTTCTTTAATAGGAACTAAATCAAATTATTTTTAAAAATTGACAATACTTTATACATTAAAGAATTAAATTGATTAATTATATTTTATTATATTAAAATTAAAATATTTAATAAAATAATTTTTTCTCCATAAAAAAAGTGTTGTCCAGATAATTTTTCTAAAAGGATATGGAAGGTTCTAAATAAAAAAGAGAAAAATAATAAATCGATATAAATTTTACTAAACACAGATAGTGACAAAAGAGTAAGTAAGTTGGCAATTCTATTAAGATAAACTATTCTTTGGTGCATAAATAGAGAAATATCTTTGTAATAATGTTAACAATAAAAACTTTTCATTTTAAAATGTGAAAATGCATATAAGACAATAATAATGAGTAGAAACTTAAATATTTTAAACAAATACAATGAATATTTTTTATATTCTTGTAATATTTTTAATAAAAGTACTATAAACTATTTTTCTCTCATATCAAATAATAAAAGTTAATATAGGAAAATGATTAAAAGTTAATTTAGGCGTAAATCTATTTTAATATACGAGAAAATAAATATTTAGTGAAGTTTTAATTATCTATAATTTTTGGTTTTAAGGAGTATTTAAAATATCTTTTATTTTCAAATAAATATTTTATTATTTAATTTTTGTTGTAAACATGTAGATTTGTGTCCTTTTATTTTCAACTCGTGAATCAATTTATTTTATCTTCTTGAACTCTCTTTAACTTGCTTATTAATTAGTTTATTCTGTTTCCAATAATGAGTTTGAGGAGATTGAGAAAGTAATAAATATATTAGTTTATTAATTTAAGATTAAATGACTTAAACAAAAGTTAAAAATATTTTAACACTGGATTAAATAATTTTTTAAAATTAAATGAAAACTTAATCAAGAAAATTAAACATGCAAAGGCAAGACGTGTAAGTTGTTCTTTTGTACTTGTTGTCGGCCGTCACTATTGTTTGGTCGACTAGCCACACATCATAGACTTGTGTCGGAATTTCTTTAATTTCTATTTTACTTTTATTAAAATTTTATTTTAGATATTTCAGTTGGTATACATAAATTTATTCTTATTTAATTTTTATTAATATTTAATTTTAAATATTTATATTTTTTAAGTATTTATTAAATAATTAATTATTTTTATAACTAAATGATTTTTTTTCTAAACTAATATATTGTTATTTAGTAAAAAGTTATTAATTTTAAAATTTTAAATATAAAGTAGTTATCGTATGTGAAATAAAATGGTTTATTAAACGTGAGCTGTAAGTTAGACATGAAACACTTAATTATAGTTTTTTATTATTTGATTTAATTATTGTTCCTTCTTATTATTTATTTATTTAAAAAAAAAAATATATATATATGACAACATCCTTTTTCATAATGACTTAATCTGTGATTACAATCTTCATCAACCACATTTGACAAATGATATTTTTTAATATCTCGTGGTAGATAAAAATAAAAAATATAAATACATAAATATAATATAAAAAAATACGGACATAGAAATCTAATATTTTTGAAACTATATGATTAAACTGTAATAATAAGAAAATTATATGAAATTTTAAAAAATAAAACAGTTAATGGTATGATTGAAAGAGGAGCCAGCGGATTTAGAAATCCGTGTGGCACTGCGTGCCTATAAATACCGGTATTGAAGAAAACAGAAGCATAGCATTCCATTCCATCCAAAAACAACGACAAAGAGAAAAGATGGTTCAGCAAAATCAGAGCAACGTGCACGTTCTTCTTCTGCCATACCCAGCCCAAGGTCACATCAACCCTATCCTCCAGTTCGCAAAGCGATTAGCCTCAAAGGGCGTAAAAGCCACCGTTGCCACCACCCACTACACCGCCAACTCCATCGCCGCCCCAAACATCACCGTCGAGCCCATCTCCGACGGCTTCGACCGAGCCGGCTTCGCGGAGGCCAAGGACGACGTTCAACTCTTCCTCTCCTCTTTCAGAACCAACGGTTCCAGGACCTTGTCTCAGCTCATACACAAGCACCACCAAACTCCCTCCCCCGTCACATGCATTGTGTATGACTCGTTTTTCCCGTGGGCTCTGGACGTGGCCAAGGAGCATGGCGTTTATGGGGCGGCGTTTTTCACGAACTCTGCGGCGGTGTGCAGTATTTTCTGTCGCATACACCGTGGCTTAATTGAGCTTCCTGTTGGCGCGGAAGACCTTCCTCTGCGTGTTCCTGGGCTTCCTCCCTTGGAATCCCGTGCTCTCCCCAGTTTCGTGAGGTTCCCGCAGAGCTACCCCGCTTACATGGCCATGAAGTTGAGCCAGTTCTCTAACTTGGACGAAGCGGATTGGATGTTTGTCAACACCTTTGAAGCATTGGAAAGCCAGGTACAGCTTCAATTCATGTAGTTTTGGTTTGGTTTGCTAACCTAAATGTTTACGTGCCTAAACTTGTTTTTTTTTTACCAGTTTATTAGGCTATTCTGGTACACCTAAAAATCGTGAAATTTGTCACTTTAGGTGAATATTTGACACTGGGTCATCATACTTTTACTCAATGATTGATTTGGTCTAAAAGAACCAAGATGAAAACTTTTTAAATTTGGGTAAATACTGATAATTTAGTCCGTAAGCATTACAGGGCAGACATAATTATTGCACTCTTTATATATCTTTAGAGATTGAATCAGAATTTTTATTCTTTCGCAACAAAATTTTTACATCAAAATAATTATTTATTCTTTAAAATTTAGACGAGGACTCTATAATCTAAAAATAAAATGGACATAAAGTGGAACAGAACCAAACTTCAAGTAAAAAATTAAGATGGAAGACAAAAAGAAGTGGAAAAGGACCTAAATATTAAGATGGGTTCCAAAAATTAAGAGCATTTTACTTGTGTCGTATTTTATGATTCTGCATAGATAACTGTCTTAAATGTCTTTTTGTTTGTTGTTGACATGGCTTAATGGTTTATCAAATTTTAGTGGTTAGCTATCTTGAGTTCTTGACTTGTTAGTGTATTTTGCTCTGTCTGATTCATTTTGAATTGACATTGTTGGTGATGGTTTCCTTCTGAAAGGTGGTGGAGGGCTTGACGGAGCTCTTTCCGGCGAAGATGATAGGGCCGATGGTCCCTTCTGCATACTTGGACGGGAGGATTAAAGGGGACAAAGGGTATGGAGCAAGTCTATGGAAGCCACTAAATGAAGAGTGCAGTACTTGGCTCGAAGAAAAGGCTCCTCAGTCTGTGGTGTACATCTCCTTTGGAAGCATGGTGTCATTGAAAGCAGAACAGGTGGAAGAGGTGGCGTGGGGTTTGAAGGAAAGTGGTGTGAGTTTCTTGTGGGTTTTAAGAGAATCTGAGCAGGGTAAATTGCCTTGTGGATACAGAGATTTGGTAAAAGATAAGGGTCTGATTGTGACATGGTGTAACCAACTTGAATTGCTGGCCCACCAAGCCACTGGTTGCTTTGTGACTCATTGTGGTTGGAATTCCACCCTTGAAAGCCTTAGCCTTGGTGTTCCTGTAGTGTGTTTGCCACAGTGGGCTGATCAGTTGCCTGATGCTAAATTTTTGGATGAAATCTGGGAGGTGGGATTGTGGCCCAAGGAGGATGAGAATGGAATTGTTAAGAAGCAAGAATTTGTCAGTAGTTTGAAGGTTGTGATGGAGGGTGAAAGAAGTGAAGAGATAAGAAGGAATGCCAGCAAATGGAAGAAGTTGGCTAGGGAAGTAGTTGGTGAAGGAGGCAGCTCTGATAAGCATATTAATCAATTTGTTAATTATTTGATGAATGCAGATAAAAATGGAAGTTTGAATGTACATTAATTGAGTGACTATCCTGATCAATAGTTATTTGTTAGTGGATGCATATGTTTTAGGCTCATCTGTCTTCATTTCTTCAATGTGAAAAATGAGGCAAATGTATGGCATCTTTGGTCAATTAATTTCCTTCTTTTTCGGCAGTAATACCTTTCTTTTCTAGTTTATCATGTATCTGTTTCAAATTCTTGATTATAAAGATGCATCAGTTCTCGTATAGGCGTCCAGAATAAACGAATATGCTAATTCGTTTAACTTATTACAGCCTTGTAGAAAAAGTAACAATGAATCTTACAGTAACCCACATAACACAAAAAATTAATAGAAAAATGACAAGAAACAACTGATTAAATGATAATTAAAAAAACAGTGAAAATAAAATGAAATCAATCCTGTAATTCTTCTACACTTTACTCAAACTCTATTCACAGTTTTGATGAATCTGGGTCACACAAAGAGGGTTATGTGTTCCATTATTCATACTCGTACACACGATTGTGATAATCAATCATTTCTGTTTATTTCTCTCGAGATGTGTTCCTTCTTGTTGAAAGATGAAATGCTGAATACATATATCTGGGAAACTGCTGAACATACGTACATATTAAAATCCTTTTATTGACATAATGCTGCCTTAAATCATAGGGTGATGATCTGAAGTTCTCTAATTACAAGTGTTGCATAATCAGGAGACTCTGCTTCTTGCAATTTTTTTTAGCCTTCATTGTTGTAATCATTTTTCTTGACAGCCTTCATTGCTATAATCATTTTCCTTGGCAGCCTTCATTGCTGCAATTTTTTTTTTACAGCCTTCATTGCTGCAACTTTCTATTTTCCTTATCCTTTCTCCATTGACCACCACCACCACCTTGCACCATTGATCGTTACTGCCACCGCTATTGACCACTACCGACCACCACCACCGCCGTCGCTCGCCGGAAACTGCACCGCTCGCCGGAACTGCCACTGCTCGTCGGAAACCGCCGCCGGCCGCCGGAAACTGCTACCAGAAAATTTTTTCGGCGGATTTTTTTTTTGTGTGTGAACAGGATCAAATTTTGCCAATCTGAAAAACTCAGTTGGTTTTGAACTCTCATGGACTCCATTAGTAAGCCATCTAGCTATTGTTCCTTTACTATGAGTGGTAAGAGTTCTAGTTTTTTATCCTTTAATGCTTCTAGTACTGAAAATATCTGGATTATAGACTCTGGTGCTACTGATCATATGACACCTCATTCCTCTTCTTTTTCATCCTACACTACTTTATCGGGTAAGCCATATATTACTGTTGCTAATGGTTCCACTACCCCCATTAATGGTCGTGGTAACATTCACCTTCAACCTTCATTTCCTTTAAAAAATGTGCTTCATGTTCCCAAACTATCCAATAACCTCTTGTCTATTCAAAAGATTACCCAAGATTTAAATTGTGCAGTGGTATTTTTCCCTTCCCATTGTGTTTTTCAGGATCTTGCCACGGGGAAGACTATTGAAATTGCTAAAGAGCAGGGCGGGTTATATTATTTACAGCATGAAGAAAGTAAAAAGTGTGCTAGACTATAGGCACACACTTCTAATCTTCAGCAAGGTCGTGAATCTTGGTCATCCTCCATTTAGTACCCTAAAGTCCTTATTTCCTATTTTATTTACAAAAGTGTCTGCTGAGTCATTTCATTGTGATGTTTGTCAGTTTGCTAAACACCATCGGACAACTTTTCCTCCCAATGGTAATAAAAGTTCTAAACCTTTTGATCTTATTCATTCAGATGTATGGAGACCTTCACCTATTCCTAATATCTCGGGTGCAAAATGGTTTGTTTCATTTATTGATGATTGTACTCGGGTTACTTGGATATTCCTCATGAAAGATAAGTCTGAAGTTTTCACTTGTTTGTAAAGTTTTACAGAATGATTCAAACACAATTTGAAAGTCCAATTAAGAGATTGCGTTCTGATAATGGAAGAGAATATGTGAACCAAAACCTTTCCAAGTTCCTTGAGGAAAATGAAGTTGTTCATGAATTAACCTGTGTGGACACTCCTCAACAAAATGGGTTGCTGAAAGGAAAAATCGTCATCTCCTTGAGGTTACTCGAGCTTTACTTTTCCAAACATCTGTTCCTAGATCTTACTGGGGGGAAGCAATCCTGACTGCCACTTATTTGATTAATAGATTACCCTTTCGGGTTCTAGAGGGTGTTACTCTTATTCAGGTTATGACCACATTCTATCCTTCTATTCCCATGTTGAATAGTCTTCAGAATCGTGTCTTTGGTTGTCCTGCTTTTGTCCATGTTCATAGTCCTTATCGGGGTAAGTTAGATCCTCGCGCCATCAAATGTGTCTTCATCGGTTATGCCCCCAACAAAAAGGAGTACAAATGTTATCATCCTCAAAGTCGTAAAGTTTATATTTCCAAAGATGTCACCTTCCATGAAACAGAGTCTTTCTTTCCTAGTTCTCAGCTTCAGGGGGAGAGTATTCAAGAAGCTGAGGACCTTGAGCTGCCACCTTTTCCTTTGTTGCAGGATTTCGTTCTTAGGGAGGATGACAAAGACCCTGCACCAACATCATTACCAGAGAAGAATAATGAAGACAAATATTTTGGAAAACAATATCAGCGAAGGCAACAAGAACCCGTCCTGGTCGAACAACAACTTCAATTGTCTGAACCGGAGGTAAGAACTCATACCAGTGAGACTCTTGAGGACACCTTAAATACTGCTTTTGAACCTAACCTAAATGATTTACCTATTGCCTTGAGAAAAGAAAAAAGATCTTGTGCCAAATATCCTATATCCCAATTTGTGTCTACAGAAAAACTTTCTATGCAACACCAAAGTTTTCTTTCAGCTATTGATTCTATCAAAATCCCTACATCGGTACAAGAAGCCTTAAAAGATGAGAACTGGATTCGAGCCATGAATGAAGAAATGAGCGCGTTAGAAAGGAATGAGACTTGGGAGATTGTAGAGAGACCAAAAGATAAGAAAACAGTGGGTTGTAGGTGGATATACACAATTAAGTATAAGTCTGATAGCACACTGGATCAATATAAAGCAAGGTTGGTTGCAAAAGGGTACACTCAAACCTATGGGATCGATTATGAGGAGACTTTTGCTCCAGTGGCAAAAATGAATACCGTCTGGATTATTCTCTCCCTGGCAGCACACTTTGGTTGGGCAATGCATCAATTTGATGTTAAAAATGCCTTCTTGCATGGAAGCTTGGAGGAAGAAGTATACATGGAGATTCCACCTGGTTATGGTATTGTTAATGAAGGGAATAAGGCGTGCAGACTTAAGAAGGCCCTATATGGTCTTAAACAATCACCTCGTGCTTGGTTTGGAAGGTTTACTCAAGCTATGGTATCTTTGGGGTACCGACAAAGCCAAGGTGACCATACTCTGTTTATAAAACATTCTCAGAATGGTAAACTCACTCTACTTTTGGTCTATGTAGATGATATGATTATTACAGGTGATGATGAGATTGAAAAACAAAATTTGAGGGAGAGACTAGCTGCTCAATTTGAAATGAAGGATCTTGGGAAGCTGAAGTACTTCCTTGGGATAAAGGTTGCTTACTCGAGACAGGGCATCTTTATTTCTCAAAGGAAATACATCCTTGATCTTCTCAAAGAGATTGGTAAGTTGGGTTGTAAGCCCACTGGAGTGCCAATAGAACAAAATCATAGGATTGTGAATGATGAGGAAAACCCAAAAGTGGAGAAGACACAATATCAAAAACTTGTGGGAAAACTCATTTATCTTTCACACACTAGGCCAGATATAGCCTATGCAGTTAATGTGGTTAGTCAATTTATGCATGATCCAAGAGAAAGACACTTGCAGGCAGTAGATAAAATTATTCAGTACTTAAAAGCCTCTCCAGGAAAAGGATTGCTATTCAAAAAGGGGGAAAACTTATCCATGAAAGTATATACTAATGCTGACTATGCAGGATTGATTGTTGATAGGAGATCCACCACAGGCTACTGCATGTTCTTGGGTGGAAATTTGGTAACATGGAGGAGCAAGAAGCAAAATGTAGTTGCAAGATCAACTGCAGAGGCAGAATTTAGAGCCATGGCTCAAGGGGTGTGTGAACTCTTATGGATGAAGATCATACTTGATGACCTAAAAATAAAATATGAAGCTCCTATGGGTTTGGCGTGTGATAATAAGCCCGCTATCAGTATTGCACACAATCCGGTTCAACATGATCAAACAAAGCACATAGAGATAGACCGACACTTTATTAAAGAGAAGTTGGATGATGGTCTTATAGCCACTGAGTACATCCCTTCAAGACTCCAATTGGCAAATATGTTTACTAAGGGACTTCCCACAAAACAATTCGAAGATCTTACTTGTAAGTTGGGAATGATACATATACATTCACCAACTTGACGGGGAGTGTTGCATAATCAGGAGAATTATGTTATAATTAAGTGCATATTCCATTTTATATTTATTAGGATAAATTTGTTAGTGATTTGATTTGTACAACTTTAAACACCCATTATTTCTTGCTTTCATTACCTATTATTTCTTTCCTTAATTAGGTTGTAAAATAGTCTATAAATAGAGACTGTAATCACATTTGTAAGATATCTCAGAAATATATTTCATCTATTTCTTTCCACTACAAGGATATTGTAGTGATTGAGAATTTGCCATTTAAAAATTAGAAGTGCTGACCAGATAAGCAACACTTTCATCTGTGGTTAAATCTATGAAAGATCATGTGACTAAACATAAGCTTCTATTCCTGAACTACTACTACAATGTTTCATATTTTATGATACTTTTCTTTAAATATTTCGTGAAACTTTCAAAATAAAGGTGCATGTTGTTCTGTATGCCTTGAAGTTATTTTTTATTACTGTTAAAATAAAGGTGCATATTGATGTCTAGTTGGCATCCATTCAAGTGGATGGTTTAGTTTAGCGATAGTTTCTGTGATATGTGATATAGTTCTTTTAGGAAGTTTGTTATTAGTCCATCAAGTTATGATTCTTTAAGCATCTTCAGTAAAGTTTTTTTATAAGACCTTTCCATAAAATTTGATTCTATTCATTTTAACATTGTTGTTGAAGTTTGTTGTTGGTTCATCAAGCTGTGATCCTTATTATTATTGTTTACTTATTTCCTGGCATTAGAGTCTGTAATCATGTTTGGTTGTAATTTCTTGCACTACAAAAAAAATCACTTTTAGCGACCACCAAATTCGGTTGCTAAAAGCCTTATAATCGGTCGCTAAACATATTTGCGACCGAAATCGTCACCGAATAAAGATGGAAGCGAAAACCCTAGTCGCAAAACGTTTAGCGACCGAATTATAAATTGGTCGCAAATTGGCGACCGAAATTTCAGTTGCTAAATCGGTTGCAAAATATTTGGTCACCAAAATTCAACAACCAAATTAGCAACCAAAGTTTTATAAAAAAAATGGTGGCTAAATCAGTCGCAGAAAATTTGGTCACCAGAATTCAAGAACCAATTAGCGACCAAATTATTATAAAAAAATCGGTGAGTAAATCGGTGGCTGAAATAAAAAGTGATAGCGACTACCATTTTCGGTCGCTAATGGATTAAAATAATTAATTAAAAAAAAAGTTGTGGTCACTAATTCGGTGACCAAAAGAAAATCCCTATAACAACAAAATTAATTTCGGTGACTAAATATTTTTTTTTTAATTATAACGACAAATTTATTCACATTAGTTAAAGAAAATTAATTAGATTAATAGAAATAATAAATTTATCAGTTTCCATTATTAATTTATAGTTATTTATGTATATATACATGATTAAAATATTTGTGAGAGACATTAATATTCATAAATTTTTATATTCTAAAATTATAAGAGAAATCTTTTATAATTTATTTCAAATATTCAACTAAAGATATTTTTTAAAAAAATAATCAATACTCCATTTAATTATAAAATAATCTTATATAGAAATACAAACATTTTTCCAATGTCTTAGAAATATAAATAGGATAGAGGTAGTATAATTTGTTTTAGTGATTATCTATAGTATCACAATCATCATCAGAAGAATCGTTTGGATTAATTATCAAACACGCAATCACTAAATAACATCGAAACCTTGAGATCGCAACGAGTATTGAATAATCCGGTCAATTCCCGAAAGATCTAAACTCTACAACACATAACACATTAATCAAACAAAATAAAAAATAGAATCCTCTAGAAACAAGAAATGCGTTGAAGTCGAGTCGGGAATCTGAAGCTCAGAATTGTAATCGGAAGTGAAGAGATGGAATTGGATCGGCAGGAAAGTAAATTACCTCAATGTCCTTGACGAGAAAATCGCGTTCCTCAGGGGAGAGCTCATACTAGAGGGCGAAAGCTTCTTCCTGACCGAAGTCTTTGAGTCTCTCGAGGAGAGCTTGCGACGGCGGAGAAACAACGATATTACCTTCGAATCTCTCTGAGTATGCTTCCTTCATTTCTCAATCTCTCCCACATTCTATATCTCTCTCTCATGGATTTCGATTCAGATCTCGAATTGTGAATAGAATGAGTGAGTGAGGTGGAGTGCTGGTGTTATGTATAGTTGGTTTGTTATGGAGACAGGGGAATAGTGGCGAGGAAGAGAAGAATCACACCACACCTCCTGGAAATGATCGTCGTTGCATGCGGCGTAGGAACGGATCGAGACGCAGTTGTAGCCGTCGCGAGCACGACGCCCGACTTCGCATTGGACCGCATGCCTTGTAATAGAGAAGAGAACGTGCGTGAGACGCGTGTGTGGTCAGAGAATTCGGTTAGTTTAAACCGAGAAATTGAATCGAGTGCGGGTTGGAATGGTTTTGGTTGAAGAGTGGGGTTTTGTGGATGGGAATTGGTGAGTGAAAAGAGGGAGTCAGACGGATAGGAGGGTGGAGAGGTTAAGGAAGATGAACTGTCACAGTCATTGAAAATATAATCGATGGTACGGTGGGGAGCGTCGTCGTCGATGTTGAAGGCGGAATCAGAAGTGGCGGAGTTGAGGAGTGAACAAATGTCAAGCTCCATGATGTGTGCCCAACGATACGCACAAGTCTTATGCTCCTTTATTATTTTAACTCAATATACAATTAGAGAAGAAAAATAAACTTCCGAAAAAAAATTGGTGGTTAAAAACTAAACCTATTTGGTGACTGATTTGGTTACAGAAACAAACAATTACATTTAACGACCGAAAGAAAATCGGTGGCTAAAAAATAAATATATTTGGTGGCTAATTCGGTGACAGAAATAAACAATTACATTTAGCGACCGAAATAAAATTAGTGACTAAAAAATAAACATATTTGGTGACTGATTCGGTGACTGAAATAAGCAATTACATTTAGCGACTGAAAGAAAATCGGTGGCTAAAAAATAAACATTTTCGGTCGCTAATTTGGTCGCAAATATATTTTTTTCAATTTATTCAAAACAGCCACCACTTTAGCGACCAATGGTTTTGTCACTTTCATGATCAGTCGCTAAACTAACCAGCATCATTAACAATTCATTCGGTCGCTATTTCGGTCGCAGATTTGAGACTAAGGGTGTTTAGTGGTTATTTCGGTCACAAATTGCGACCATTTATTTTCGGTCACTGAATTCAGTGACTAAATTGTTATTTTCTTGTAGTGTTGGTATTGATGTTTGAACTCAATTTTGATGACAAGAAATGGTTTATCATAAACTCTATTGATATCATGAATAGTTTGTGGTTGGTCCAGTACTTATACGTGAAAATTGCCTTTAAATTTTGTATATGCTCAAATTGTGCTCTGAGATATTAACAAAAAATAAAGATTTGCTTTTAGATCTTGTTCTTTTTCTTTTTCATTGATGATGAGACACTGGCAAATTCTCCATTATAAATGGCAGCAGTAGAAGTTCGATCATCAAGGTGAATGAAAAGACTTGAATGTGTTACCTGAAAAACTTAAGCATATTCGGCCATGCTTAGCTGTTGCGTAATATAAAAAGACGAAATTGCTTTTTGAAACTATGAAATTATAAATGTTGAAAGCAATAAAGGTAGAAGAGAAAATACTCTAATTTCAATAACGTCCGTCAGTTCCAGTGAACTTGACAAAAGAGATTTGACGTATTGATAAATAAGATGGAAATATTGAGTTCACAACAATAAGAGAAAAAAAAAAAAAGCAAGAGAGAAGAAAGAAATACTATTTTATTGAGTAGTAAAATCAAAGGTAATAATGTTATGTACATCATGCACAAAGTTTAAACATATAAATTTTTAGTGTAATAAAATATCAATTAAGAAATTATATATTATTTAAGAGTTTATAAGAATAGACGCTTCCATGTTATCCTTCTATATTTGATGCATTTTCATATCACTAAACTCATTTATGTTTATATATATTCAACTACTTAGATGACAATTTATTCCTAACACTACTAAACAATTATCTTGTCTTAACAACACTAAATACATAATAGTCTTCCCTACTCTTCTCTTTTTTATACAACATGATTTAGAGGCAAACTTTAAGTCATGAAAAAACTCATTTTGTGATGGATCTTTATCTTCAATTGAAAACTTAATAAACTCTAAGCAATATTTGAACTTAAATTTTGATAGAAACTTACAAAAACACATTTACAAGATTATCCTTTGAAGTTATTTTCATAATTCTAACATTATTAGACTCAACAACATCTCTAATAAAATGCAGTTTAACAACAATGTATTTTGTTTTCTTATGGTATATATGATGATCAACTTAATGTATGACACTTTAATAATCAATCACAATGAATAATCATTTAATCATGCACAATACCCAACTATAGTTTATGATGATGCATTTTAAACCTTTCAACAACCTTTTTCAAATAGTCTCGTTGAGATAAACACAACATTCCCATAATTTGATCTCTTTGTATATGTATCCAATGTATTTGTCTTCTAGGACTGAGATCTTTCATCTTAAACTCTAAGTTTAACTTTTCTTTTAGTCTTCTTATCTCATCTTTATATTGGTTGAGTATAAGAATATCTTTTACATATAAGAGCTAGCAAAAGACTCTTTTCTTTTCTCTTTCAAAATGTAGACACAATTATCATAAATGCTCCTATGTAACCCCATCTTCCTCGAGAAATTATAACTTCTTTAACACTATCATGGAATTTTTTTCAAGTTATACCATGATTTTTCCAAGAGTCAAATCTTTCCTTGATCTTCAATAAACCCCTCAGGTTCCTACATTAGACTGTCTTCTCCAGATTTACATGCAACAATGTTATTTTTGTCCAATATTTCCAATGAGAGTTTATCTTGATTAATAATTGACTTTAAAATTCTTATCAAACAATGTTTTACCATAAGTGAAAAGAATCTCATTATAATAAACTCCCTCTACTTGTGTAGAATATTTTTCCACAAGTCTCTCTTTAAATCTTTCTTTCTCTATACATGATACCCTTTCCTTCTATTTGAATTTCCATTTGCATCAAATCACTTTTTGATTTTTGAGTAGATCCATAAGTGTGCATGTGTGATTCTTCTTTAAAGATTCAAGCTCCTCTTTCATGGAACACTACATTGCTGACCTTTTACACCTTCCTTTGTCTCCTCGAAGTTTCTTGGTTTTGCACCATCTATCTCTTCAACCACACTAAAAGAATAATAAATAAAATTAGTATATCCAAACCTTTATGGAGGTTTGACCATCCTCCTCTCCCTATCATATATAAGCTAATGACCTGAGTCCAAGTTGATATGTTCAGACCTTCTCGAGTAAGAATTTGAGGGTTAATTTTTATCGTCTAATGCCTCGCCCATCTCCTATTGACATTGTAATCCAAATTCGGAGACTCCATCTCAATATGAGCTTTTTATTTGCAGTTCTTTAGATTCTTATGTTGAATCAAGTGTGTTCAAGCTTTGAAGAATCCAAACCCTTTGAAGTTTGATGGAAGGCTAGCTGTGTTTGTTGTTGCAAAGGTGTTTTAGAATAGGATCTGGGGTAGATTTTCTGTGTAAATCCACTCTTGATTGAATCCAAAGCTTAAGCATTTTTAAACCTTTTAATTGAAAGTGTTTTTCAAACTAAGTGAAAAACAACCGATTGTTTTATACTTAGGTGTTTTTAGAAAGGTTGAAAACTGTTTTTGATGGTTGACTTGCCGTCAAACCAAAACAACCGATTGATTCGAGTATTCAATCGATTGTTTGTTTTGGGACCATAACAAAAAACTATTTTGTGCTTTGACTGAGCATTAAATGATTTTATAATTGATTACGCTCCAATTTTAAATGCTTTAACCCATCTTTGAAAGCAATAAATAGTTTGTTATGTTTATGTAACAAACGAGAACTGAGTTTTATTCAAAGAAAAATAAATTTGAGTTTTTCACTGATTTTGCTTTTGAAGAGTTGAAGTTTGCTTTGAGATTGCTTGGATCAAGAGAGTGTGGAATAAGATTTTCATCTTGTATTGATTTCAGATCTTTTTGTAACAAGTGTAATCCTTTTGTACTTTGAAGAAACTCTGTGTGTGAAGCTGAGAAGTGTTGTGTGTTCTTGAGGTTGTCAAGATCAGCATTCTTAGTGGTGTTTGTGCTGAGCCAAAGGAAGTGTGTGTCTTGAGGGGATCAAGGTCACTTCTTTGGTGGTGGTGTTGTAAGTAATCTAGGGTTGCTTGCTTAGTGGATTCCCCAGTGGTTTCTGGGAAGACTGGATGTAGCTCTTGGTTAAGAGTGAACCAGTATAAACCTGTGTGTTCAATCTCTCTATCTCTTGAACTCTTTAATTTCATTTTACATTGTGAACTGGTATAAACAACCAATTGTTTTTGCGAAACAACCGATTGTTTTTACGAAACAACCGATTGTTTTTCTGGTGTTGTGCTAAATTGCTTTGTGTTTTTTGGCAAACTGAATTTTTAATCAAGTTTTCTCAAAGTAATTTCATTTTAGACTTAAAAGTTTGCGAAAACCCTCTTTAAACCATTCACCCCCTCTAGTTTAAAGCTATACATTCTTACATCTTATATATCATTGTCATTCAAATTTCATCAAATGTGACATCTATGCTTGTGAAGCATGGAGTTTTCCCAAGTTCCAAGCTTAACAACTTATGCCCCTACACTCATTACATATGCAAATGTCAAACACCCTCATATTAACATAATCTACTATGACTTTCCACTTTCATGGGATTCTTACAATTCAGAGCAAATAATGGTTAGATAAACAAAATTAATGTAAAATTAGTATTGATTATGCTTTAACTAATAACTTGTAAAATTTGGTCACTAATTTGGTCTTTGAATTCTGGTGACCAAGCTTTCTGCGACGGAATAACGACCGAAATTTTGGTCGCAAATTTGTGACCAATTTATAGTTTGGTCGCTAAATGCTTTGCTACTAGGATTTTCGCTTCTATCTTTATTTGATGACGATTTCGGTTACGAATAAGTTTAACGACTAGTACTTTTAGCGACCGAATTTGGTAGAAGTTAAAAGTGATTATTTTTAGTGATATTTTTAAGAAGTTATCTACCAACATGATTAAAGATTACTTAATTTTGATTTATACAATTTCAAAAAAATTATCTTTAGATATAACTGTTTCCATCTTATCCGTACAAAATTGTCCAAGTTTTTGTATTCAAAAGAAAAAAAAATTCAATATTTCTGCTGCTATCTATAAAAGAAATGTCTCTCATACATATGTCAATTCCATTTTGATTAGTAAATCCGATATATAATTGGTAACAAAAGAGAGGAGAAATCCTAGTTTAGTAAATCTGAAGTATATAGCAAATAATACAAATCCTCTAAATATAGGAAGTAAATCTCTGTGTGATCACAGGCTCACCAATCATGTTATTCAGAATGGATAGACACGGAGATAGGGAATGTGAGCTATTATTGGCCAGTCCTCTCCACTTTCTTTCTCACATCGCTTCTGAAACTCAGCATTGCCACCAATGATAACCATTCCTTTCAGCCTGCTGAGGCTTAGGCTTGTAGGAAGACTCATCAATTTGTTACAGTGAACAATGAATAATCCATGAAGCAAGGGAAGGTCTCCAAAGCACTCTTCCAAGGATTCTATTGGAAGATTCCTTAATGTTAAGTTCTTCAAGGCACTCATATGTTCTAAACCTTCCACCACGTCGCATCTCTCAATCGTCAGATCCTCAAGACTGGTTAGGCATTGCAAACCCGCCCACACTTTCAACTTAGGACACATCGTCATTTCTAATTTCTTCAGAAACTGCAACCCTTGCAGCGAAAACTTAGGACAATCCTCAATTTCAAGTGTTGAAAGGCACGGAAACTGCTTTTCTCCATCCTTATTTGATAACCTTATTAGGTTTGGAAGACTTCGGAGTGATAGATATTCTAGAGCCACGAAAGCTACATCATCATCGTACCACTCCTCCTGCACGTATTTTACATATTTTGCCTCAATTATCTCTACCCTCTTTAGCCAAGGTAGTTTTCCCAACACCGGAAGTTCTACACAATTTATGCAATTCCACAGCACTACATTCTTTAAATTTCTGAAAGAAGGACTAGACATCCATTCTGGGAAACGGGCACCTTGGTACCCTTCCACTCTCAAACTCTCCAGTGTCTTCCTACAAGGTTCAAGGACTTCAAGAACCTTCTCATCATTTCCTTCTACTTCCCTCTCTCTGAATCCCTCCCATCTCAGCGTCAACCTATTCAGTTGCTTACTTGACATATTGGCTTCTTTGGCATCATTTATACTTTTCACTCTCTCCAGATGTTTAATGTCAAGATCTCTTTTAAGCTTCAGTGGTCCCAGTTCAGCCAAATGGAACCCTCTTTCCTCCCCAACTATGTACATGGATAAACTCCTTAAGGAACTTAACTTCCCTACACGAGGTGGCAATCTCGATAGCGACCAGCACATTTTAAGAGACAACTCTTGTAGGGCTTTTAAGCGTACCAAACTGTCAGGCAACTTTTGGAGACTAAGACAGTAATCTAATTTCAATATCTGTAAATTCAGTAATTTACATAGGGATTCTGGAAGAGTTTTGAAATCACCGTAAGAAAGATTCAAGTATCTTAGATGTATCAAATCACCAATTGCAGATGACAATTCTTTCTGTAGACTCACGTGAAGCAGCCGTAAAGAATAACATTTCAACACGCCAGGAGAAAGTTGGATATTTGTTCCTATGCAAGTCCTTAAAGACTTCACCTGATGCAACTGAACTGGATGAAGCTTCCCCCAATAGTCTGAGAGATGGTGGATTCCTTTTCTTTCAAATAAAGCACGTGTGTCATAGTCGTTTGTAATGCAACAAACCTCCTCTGCAACAAACTGTGCAAGGTCATGAACAAGATCATGCATCTTGAAATTCTTAACTTTGCCAAATTCATCTTTCTCAATGTCTTGAAAAAATGATCTCCAGTATAATTCATTCCACACGCCATCACCAACATCTTCAGCATCTAACTTTCCATCAGATGAAATGAATCCATTAGCCATCCAAAGTTCAATTAAACGTTGCTTTTCTATTTTTTCTTCTTTAGGAAATATTGCGCAATAAGCAAAACATTGTCTGAGATATATGGGTAAGTTCAAGTAACTTAATCTCAAGGCAGGCATAATATCGTGTGTTAAACCCCAGATGTTGTTTTCCTTAACTTTGAGCCACTCTCTTACCTCTCTTTTGAATCGTAGAAGACCTCCTAGCACTTTTGCTGCCAGAGGCACTCCCCCACACTTCTTTACTATCTCCTTCCCTACCACTACTAGCTCCTCCTGTTCTACTTCATTCGCTACAAAAGCTCTGTGTCTAAACAATCTCCAACAATCATTGTCAGATAGTTTTGATAATTCATAAGGTGCCATTGTTCCCATGATTGCAGCAACCTTTGTGACCAAAATGGAGGCACCCAACGCCCCACAAGCCAAAACTGATTTCAACCTCTCCCAACTCTCTTGCTTGTCGTCCCATACGTCATCCAAAACAAGCAAGTACCTCTTATTTTGGAGCAGATATTGAAGTTTTCTTTGCAGTGGATCTAGATCTAAATCTTCACAGCCATGCCCAGTCACACCTTCGATGATAGCTTTAATTATTCTCTTCAAACCAAAATCTTCCGAAACACATATCCAAACTCTTGGTTCAAAGTGTTTTATTACCCTCTCATGATTGAAGATGAGTTGGGAAAGTGTTGTTTTTCCAAGTCCACCTAAACCTGTGATTGGATAGACTGATAAATCCTCATCTTGAGAAGCATCATGAACCAATAAATCTATAATTCTATCCCGATCTTCTTCTCTTCCATACACTTGTGGCTCGGCAATGAATGAGCTAGTTTGGCGCCACTCAGTTTCTCTACTTCTTCCCTCAGGAACAATCTCAGCCAAATGAAACTTATTCCTTTCATTAGCAATTTCTTCCAATCTCTCGCTTATCATTTTCATTTTCTTAGCAATTTTATAACGGAAAACAGCATGCTTGGGATGAAAAGTGGACAAGCAAGAGCATTGTACCTTGTTTGATGGACAAAGCTTAACTCCTTGGTACTCCAACATCAATGCTTCATAGGCACACTCGTCCAAAATGTCATCTAGAATGTAAGTGGCTTCTTTTAGCTTTTGTAACCAATCCTTTATAGATCTGTTGGAGAATTGTCTTTCCTCAGCATCTGCAAGGGTAGCTTTGATTGTGGTGAACAAGCTTGCAAGCCTTTCCAAGTCTTGATCAAAACCCAAAAACAGTCCCAACTCTTTCTGAACAAGTGAGTTCAAATTCCCTAGCACAACTTCAAGTACTGCTTCAGCCATCTACCAAATTCTTACTTCACAAAATGAAAATGCAAGAGAGATTGTATGCTTCAGAAATGGAAATACAATGATATCTATGGTATTTTGAAGTGACAAAACTAAAAGGAAAAGAGGAACCTAGATCTGTTTTTAACACCTATTATTGAAAATTTGCAGATGTTTTGTAAGTCTTGCAGAGAATTGACTTGTGAAATTTTATGGGCAATCCCTTATGAGAAGAATAATCATTAATACTTTATTGATGTCGTACTGTCACCTTAAATGTTTATTAACTGCATTTTTTTATTTTAAACTAAATATCAACTCATTCATTCTAACAACGTTGTAAATTTATTAAAGACAAATGCATTGAAATTTCCTTTATTCATATTTTATTAAAAATAAAACAATAAGGAGAAAGATGTAGAAAACACACAAAGAAAAGTTACAACTCTTAATAGTTATGAATTATTATTAGTTTTGAATAAAACAATGTTGTACTTTCACCTCTTTTTTCTGCTGAATATTGTGCTTCGTGTTTTTTTTTTCTTTTTTATATTCATTATTATGTTTAACTATGATCTAAAGACTCACACTTGATCAATATATAATAGGATGACTATCAAACTAGCCCTAAGATTAAAAGTGTATAAAAAAATATATTATATATGAAATTTAGAAAGAAAAAATACAAATAAAAATACACCAAAATTGTTTGGACATTTTGAAGTAAGAATCATAATCCAGATCACAAGTTTAAGACTTCAACCTTTCAAAAATCTATATGATAAAACATGAAATTTAAAAGTCTTATATATAGGAATAAAAACTTGAAATAGAAATAAAAAATCATTAAAATTTTAGTGTTGCATTAAAAAATTTTACGGGGGTTTTGAAACCTATTGTATTTTACGGAGGTTTTAAAACCCATGGTATTTTACGGAGGTTTTGAAACCCGTGGTATTTTACGGAGGTTTTGAAACCCGTGGTATTTTGAAAGGCTTTTTTCCTGAGGTTTAAAAAAACCCTGGGGAACACATTCCCCAGAGATGGTTTAGCGGGGGAAACTACAACCCTGAGTAAATGACTTAATGGAGGTTTTAACCCTAGATAATGTAAAAATAAACCCTCGTTAAAACCATTTTTTCTTGTAGTGAAAAACTTGAAATAGAAATAAAAAATCATTAAAATTTTAGTGTTGCATTAAAAAATCTTTAAAATCATGTAGTAAAGTGAGATTCATATATTAAAATAAAACTCTCAAATTCAAGATTGTCTTATAAATTCATAAAATGAAATGAAAAAATTAACAAGAATTTTTGTAATCTTTAAAAAAGACAAAATAATAAGATTGATATTTTCTTTTGTCAACTTATCATAAATTATTAGATTTTGTACTTGAATAGGATCTAGAAAATTGAATCTTCTCCCTCGATCGTGTTATCCTCTCTTACTTTTACGTGTTTGGTCTTCAAGTCTTGATCGAGAGTGGCTCACTAGTGGAAAAAGGTCCATTTACGATACCAAATATACATTGATTTTACTACCAAAAGTTGTCCATCAAAATGCGGTGACATTTTTATAATTAAAAGGGTCTAAGATGAAGATTTCTAGGTATAACTGTTGTTTGAGAGTACTGCGCTTGGGTCTAAAGCGACGATTTTACCTTAGAACCGCCTTTAGACCCTTTTATTTACCCTTAGCCCGCCATTTACGCTTTCGTTTTCGTTTTGTCTTCTTTGCAAACGTCTCTCTAGTCTTAATCTCAACAGACCTTTGTAAGTTCACATTCCCACTTATTGCTTATTGCATTTTTCTCTCATTGGTCATTGCTCATTCCACTCATTTGGTTCATTGCTCAAGGATTATTGTCTTCGTTTTGCTTCTTCACTCTGTTGCCACCATTATCGCGTCGTTACCACCAACGTTCCCCATTCATTGTTTCGTTGCCGCTGTCATCGTTGTTGCCCTCTGCCTTCACCACTGTTGTTGCCCTTCATTGTAGGTTGGTGACTTCCTTTAATTTTTTTTAGTATTTTTAGTATTTCTTAAAATTTATATTTATATTATGTTAATTTTTAGGTTTAGAATAGAATTATTAATTTGTTAGATTGTAAATAGATTTATATTATTTAGTATTTATAATTAATTTAATGATTTTTAATTAGATTTTGTAATTAGATTCACTAGTACAAAAAACTTCATTAACGACACCCTTTAAAGACGATTAGAAAAGAACCATCGTAATAAGCGAGGCGGTGACAATTCCGTAAATATTTTCATTTTTTTTGGCTTTTCAACGACGGTTCCTTCCTGAACCGTCTTTAAAAGTGGATGAGGGAGGTTTTAACGACGGTTCCACACAGAACCGTCATTAAAAGTGACATTTTCGCGACGGTTCCCCTGATCCGTCGTTAAAAGTAGGTTTTTTTATTTATTTTTTCACCTCCAGCGCATTCCCTCTTCTCTCACATTCAGTTTTTCCTCTTCTCTCACTTCTCACCCGCATCGCCTAAATCCTTGTTCACGCCACTGCCCGTGCCGTTGCACCCACCGAGCTCGCCCCGCGCCACCCTGCGCTCCCGCCGCGTTGCCTTGCTCGCATTGCCTCGCGCTCCAACCGCGACGCCTTTGCTTGCGCTCCAGCCGCGCCGCCGCGCGAAACTACCGTCCCCCTGCACCTGCAAAAAAACCGTCTCGCGGCTCGCCTTCACCTACGCGAAATCGCCGTGTCGCGCCCCTGCACCTTCGTGAAACCGCCGCGCCGCGCCCCTACACCTCCGCGAAACCTCTATGTGCCCTTTCCCTGCTTTGCCAGCTCTCCCACGCCAGCACCGCCTCCTTCCTAAATCGTTCGTTAACAAAGTTCCCGCGCGAGTTTCTTTTCATCTTCGTTTCACTTTTGAGGTTAGTATATTTTTATTTATTATTTAATTATATATTAAATATTATTAACTATATTTTGAAAGTGTTCTTTTTGAGTTAGATATTGATTTTATATATTGAACGTACTGAGTCTGAGTCCGAAGGTGTCCGACCTTCGGCAATCTGAATTTAGTTTTTAATGATTAGGTTTTGTTTTTATATATTGAACGAGTCGATTTATATATTAAAATCTTTATACTTTTGATTTATTAAATATATTAGTACTAACTTATTGAAATTTAGGTATCTTTTTGGATTATGCTTTGATGAGGGGAAACACAATATATATGGGTTTTTAGACCCTCAAATCATTCAATTAATTGGAAACAAGAAGTCGGAAACACAAACATACATCACCATTACCTTAAAGAATGGTGGAAAACAAATTTATTTTGCTCCGTACATCCATGAGTAAGTTCTTATTTATTAAATAAGTTTTAATAAATTATTGAAATAAGAGAAACTAATTAACAGATTTGTTATACAGGCGTCATTGACAACTATTGATCATATATGTTCAAGATCATACCGCTGCATGGTTTTGCTCCTTGCATAAAAAAACCCCTACCTATTTTAAAAACATTATAGATAGGTACGATAGTTTCATTTAACATTGATTATTACTTATACATTATATAATGTTATATATTCTAACATGAAATCTTATTATTTTAGTGCTTACTCTGGATATAATATGTTGTGTGGGAGGAGAACTTCAAACGCACAAAAACTCACTTGGATGTACCTTAAGGTATTAAAAGTATATTTGTTCACTCAATTTAATGTGTTTCACTCATTCATTTAATACATTTATTTTCACATGCAGTCCAACAGGCAATCTGGAAATTCTGAGTGCGGTTATTATGTTATGCAGTGGATGTTGACTATTTTGCAAGCTGAAATTAAGAAAGGTTGGGATCAGGTAATACTTCAATACAATAAACACTTTAAAATTTAGGATTTATTATTCATGCACTAATTCAAAAAATTTCAAACGTCACAGTTGTTCAACGACCAACACCCGTTAGATTCGGAAGCATTGGAGTATGTGAGAACAACATGATCAAAGTATATTTGTAACCATGTATAACACCTTAGGATAGATAAATCATTAGAATGACATACTTTTTCATATATTAGCAAAACTTTTTGTATAATGTTATAATTTGTTGTATGTACTTTTCATATTTAAATTATAATTTTAAATATTTTGATTTGCTGAAGTTTGAAATTTTATGCAGGTTTGTGATTTATTAAAAAACAAAAAATATTTTTTTAAAAAAAAACGTAGATATAATGACGGTTCCAGAAGGAACCGTCTTTAAAAGTCATTTATTTTAATTAAATTTTTTTAAAATAACAGCCACTTATAATGACGGTTCATGAACCGTCGTTAAAACCTGCCTTTTAACGACAGTTTCAGAACCGTCGTTAAAAGTCATCACTTTTTAACGACGCCCGCAATAACGACGCTTTTGGAACCGTCTTTATATGTCGTTTTTAACCGTCGTTAAATTACCTTTTTGTACTAGTGATTATAAATAGTTTATTGATTTTTAATTGATATTCTTTATTATGTATAATTGTATGTATCATTCAATTTGTTAATTTTATATTGCATGTATTTTTATAATTCTTTTATATGTGTTGGTATTGAGTTCAGGGTGTTCGACCGTCAACAATTGATTCTTCTATGAAAGACCTTTTCCCGTTTGAGATTTAATACATGTATTTTTATACCACTCCTCCAATTGTTTTTTTTAATATTTTATAAAAAGCAGAGGAGGATGTAGGGACAATAATTGTATTGAATTTGAATTATCCAGGTGGGCAGTTTGAGAAGAACAATAATTTATACAATTTGCGCAATGTAATGCCAAATGTAGTGGTCATGATGGAGTAAAGTTTAGGTGTCCGTGCATTAATTGTTTGAACGGAAGGAGATTGAATGTTAACAAAATCAGGGAGCACATTTTATGCGATGAGTTTCTACGATCTTATACAACATGGACATGGCATGGTGAACCTTATTTTGTAATGTAGTTCTTTACAGATGAGCAACCACTATCTTTGGCCGCCATAAATTATGTGAGACATGCTTGGGCCACATATTTCCTTAATTTCTATAACTCTAGGATAGTTAATCAATAGTATATGAATTAGATAGATAGATAGACAGGAATATGTATTAGTGTTTGTAATACATTTTTATCAATATATATAATTTGCTTCTTTGAATGAATGTCTGGATTTATGTATCTGGTTGGTTGGGTTTAAATGAACATGTTAATGTAGATGGGAAAACACATAACACAAAATGAACTAAAAATAAAATCCTATAATACACAGTTGTTATGACCATAACCACCGTCTATACCTCGAGTAGGAAGCGTATACCCGACGTTTATTGTCATATCCGTCGTTTACAATTCGAGCATTTTCACTGCATTGTTGTTCCAAGAAAGGGTCTAAAACGGCAATTATTACTATAACCGTCGTTTATACCTCGAGCATGTACAATGTTTGGTAGTGCTAGGGAAGAGTCTAAAACGACGATTATTACTATAATCACAATTTATGTGTGACTTATATACAACGGTTCAAGAGCCGCCATCTATGCCTCAATAGAATAGACTACGTGTTCATAGACAGTAGTTTCAAAATCGTTGTCTAATTGCTAAAGAACTGTTGTCGTTGACCTTTTTTGCACTAGTGGCCCTAAAAAACACTATTAGAAAATTGTTGCATAGTGAACGAAAAATATGGTCACTATTAGTGACCAAATTAGTGACGAAAAATTGTTGTCACTATTAATTGATCCAATTAGTGACCAAAGTTATTTTTATGATTTAATGACCTAAATAGTGACTACAATTTTAGTCACAAAATAGGTCACCAAATCCGTCATAAAATTGGTCATAGTAAATTGGCCACTAAAATCGATCACAAAATCGGTCACATAAAATCAGTCACAAAAGTGGTCATAAAAACGGTCACAGAAAATTACCCACAAAATCGATCACCAAATTAGTCACAAACTTGGTTACCAAATTAGTCACAAATCGGTCACCAAATCAGTCACAGAAAATTGGTAACTATATCACTCCCCCAAATTAATTTTAACAATAATTACGATAATAACAATAATATTAATAACTTTAATAATAATAATAATAATAATATTAATAAATTAATAATACTAACAATAATAATAAATAGAATAAAATTAATAATAATAATAATGTTAATGTTATTAATATTAAAAATAATTTGAATAATAATAATATTAATATCAACAACAATAATAATAAAAATAATAATAATAGTGCTAATAATAATAGTAATAATAATAATAATTGTAGGAATAATCTTGATCACTAAAAATTTATGATCTAGTGGTTACAAGTTCTGGTAGTCAATGAACCTTTTAATATGATGATTAGAGTAAATCGTTCACTATTTTTTTTTATCACTGAGGGATGATATTTATTTCAGGTAATGTTCGGGAAGGGTTGGTTGATCCAAATGGGGCGACTAATCTACAATTATGCATTGGTCCTATTTTATTTATCTCCAGTTACACATTAGTTTATTTATTTATTTTATATCTCTTCAATCATGCACGAATCCTATTTATTATTTTATATTTTTGTTATTTTATTATAATATATTGATTTATATCTAATTATTTAAAGTTCTTGCTTTAATTCTTATTTTATTTTATTTGAAATGTAATTTTTTGATAGTTCAAAAAAATATATGAAGTAATAATAAAAAAAAAGTTACTATTTTTATTTAATGAGTTTGGATAATAGAAAGTTATCTATATGTTTTATTATTATTTTATACTTTTTGTATAAGTCTCAATGGTGTGTATAAATTAATAGTCATCATGTTATGTGATTCTTGAAAGGGTTAAAGAATATGTCAATTGAGAAAAAATCATAAAATTTGTTACATTGAGTTAAGATCATGTTAATGTATGAGTCTTTGTATTTAGAAAGTCATAGTTTGGTACACTGTAGGATGAAAGACATGGAGCAAGTGGTGTTTAAGGAAGTTACCAAGTAGGTGAATATCTAGACAGTTCAAAATAGCGCCCCAAACTAGGATATTCATAAGCCAAACTTGGGATTGTTTGATATCTGCTCAACATCACCAATGTTAGGTTGTCAATATATATCTCTTTTTATTAGTCAATAGCCAAATTTTTCAAGAAAAATAATTGTGATTGTATCAATATTTTTTATGAGAAATACTCAACTACCTAATCACTTTCCAAGTAAATTTTGATGTTCAAAATGGATCATCAGAAATGATATATGGATCCATATGTGATATAAAGTAATATTAAGTCTTGTGGTTGTGATTCAAGTGATAGGCCCCTGCTATTATGGTCATAGGTCAAGTCATAAGCCTACATTATTTGTATTGTATGTTAAGTTTATCAAGATTGACATTTAAGGCTTATAAAGATCTCACATATTTTCGTGTTTTACTTTTATATGTACATGTTGTATTAGTGGAAGCAAAACCTGATCAGTAAGAGATGTTTAAGAAGATTTTGAAAGATCTTTGATTCATGGAGAACATATTTTAATGTCTCTAGAATGTATAAAATATATAGATAATTCTATATCCTGATGTAGAGCTCTTATTATTGTAAAACTTAAATATTTTTGGAATATATGGTGAATAATTACCAAAAAGGTAAAACATTGACATATATCGATGAAATTAGATTATAATTAATGTTCTTTCTAAGAAAATCATATTAAAAAAAATCTCAATTTATAATAATTATTTATATAATAGTTGGGGTGTTAGATTTAGTAACATCAGAGCAATTCCTTCTATCATTGACAAGCAATTCAGTCTTTTACGTGTTGTGTGTTGTCTTTACTAAAAGTAGAAATTGTTTGTGTTGTATTTACTAAAAGTAGAAATTGTTTGTTCTTACATTTTTTTTTAAATTAGAAAAGTGTAAAACAAGTAGATTAAGAATAAGTCATAACTTATTAAAGAGAATTTTTTTAGCAATGATTGAAACTTAAAAAACATTAAACATTGAGAAAACTAAGGTTATTATTCATTATTTTAGGAAAATATGGACAACAGACCAAACATTACACAAGAATTGTTGGAAATAATGACAATTTTCTTGGAAAGTATGAACTGAAAACAAAATGTTCAACCCATAGAAAATCAAGAATTAGAACGTAGGAACAATCCACAAAAATTTAAGGGGGTTTTATCCTGATGGTGCTCAATCATGAATAGCATAAATTGAGAAAATTTTCCCTACAATGAAATGTGATGATGCAAATAGAGTCACATTTGTTGCCTTTATGCTCACTGAAGAAGTTGAAAATTGTTGGAGATTTACCAAGCAACAATTGGAAGATGAAGGAAGACAAATTACCTGAGATATTTAAATAAAAATTTCTTGGGAAATATTACCCAAAGAATCTTTGAAGGAGGGAAGTTGAATTCCTTAATCTTCATCAAAGGACCATATTTGTATAAGAATATGCAGCAAAATTTTATGTGTTATCAAAATATTGTCCTTGCTTTCACGAGAGAGTTGATGAATCTTCCCATTATTCAAAGTTCGAAAGTGGACTAAGATCTTTATTAAACATGCAATTGGTTATTTGGAGATTGCCTCATTTTCTACTCTTATAAATTTTTGCAGGATTTACGAAGACGATACTAAGGCAAGACAAGCCCAATGGAGGCAAGGAGGACCACTAAGACACAAGAAAAATAAGTTCAACAATAAGAAACATTACCAATTCCCATTCCATACTTCTTGGAATTCTTTAGGGAAAAAACACTCATCTCCTGTGAATACTTCAGGTATAACCAGACCTATCAGGTGCTTCCACTGTGGAGGACCTCATCTAACAGGGAATTGTCCCACAAAGATTGTGACTTGTTTTAATTGTGGAAAGTTGGGTCATTATCGGAATGAATGCAGAAAGCTAAAGAAGGAGCAAGGTAATGGAGGAAGTAGCAATAGACAAAAGAATAAGGTTGGAACACCAACGACAACTGGATTAGTCTTCATTATGAATGATACCAATGTTGTTCAATCTGAAAACCTAATCCAAGGTAAATGCATCATAAATGGTCACCTCATTAATGTATTATATGATTCAGGTGCTACTCACTCTTTCATATCACATGATTGTGTGAAACATATAAAATTACCTATCTTTTTATTACCATATGATTTAATTGTGTCTACTCTTACCAATGTCCTCACTAATTGTCGCATTTTTATAATTAATAGGTCTTTTTATGTAAATCTCATATGTCTACCCTTATCCCATTTGGACATTGATCTATTAATGGACTGGTTATATTTCAACCATGTTCTCCTAAGCTGTCATGATAAGACCTTAATTTTCAAATCAAACAGTGGTGAAATTTCTAACTCAAAAGAATTAGAAGAGGTTGTTGAAGAAGGGTGTTGCCCCTTCAAGACATGTGTTTGATGAAGCCATTTGTGTAAATTTCATGTATATTTACTTTTGATTTAAGAATGTCTTAGGTATAGGTTAGAGGTTGTTTAGAGTAGGCTTTTTGCTAGGTAACTCGCCTCTTAACCCCTGACCATGTGATAAGAGCAAGCACAAGTTTTCTGAATTTGTTTTTCACATGTTTTGCAAAAACACCCTTACTGCATAAAAAATAAATTTGTTCTTTTCTAAATGAATAGATTCTTTTTTAAACTGATGCATTGACTAAGGCCTTTGAAAATCAGGGTTTGTGCATCAAGTATTTTTGACTAAGTCTCAACACGACTGTGTTTCAATAGTTAAGTTTTTTCTGTTATCGTTTTGAAAAATAAATCTGTTCATCTGTAAATGAATAGATTCTTTTTTGTTTGGTGTCATGTTTATCTTAAAAGGTTTTTTTTTCGTTTTGTCCTTGCACCAGAGTGGTTGACTGAGTCTCCTTCACATAACAGATTCTCTAACTGCTTTTGAAAATAAATTTGTTCATTTTATTTTCAATCTGTTCTTTTTATAACAGCTTTAATTGTTTTTTGAAAATTTGTTATAAGTTGTTTTTCTATAAAAAGAAAATTTGTACCTATGTTTAAAGGTGAATCATACAATTGAGAAAACAAGTTTTACAACAGAGAATTAAGGATTTACAGAGAATTAGCATGTGTTCTTGAAAGATTTTACAAATCAAAAGTGTGCTTGTTCTTGGTTGGCTCTAAGGCTTGGTTAGATGTGCTGCTACTGTTTGAGCAATCTGTTTTACGATCTAAGGCAGATTTCTGCATCCTCTATTAGGTGTATTCGTTTCATATTTCATTTCTTGTAAAAGTGTGATTGTAAACCCTTCTTGAAAGGGTTTCTTAAAGAGTGTGTGTGCTGAAATAGTGTTTTTCAGCAAGTGTGCCAAGGTTCTTGTAGGGTTCAAGAACAGTGGTTGTGTAAGTGTGTTTGGTATGTTTTGTTTAGTGGATTTCACCTTGGTTTAGGTGAGACTGGATGTAGCTCAATTGAGTGAACCAGTATAACTGTTGTGTGTTCATTTCTCTTCATCCCTGCACTCGTTTTCTTGCTTATCTGTTAATCTGTCTAAAATTGAATCTGTTCAATTAAAAATAAATCTGTTTTTTCTGGGCTTGTTCATACTGTTCTTATTTTCTGGAAAATCAGTTTGGTTTTGTTAAGAAGATATATGAACTGTTAATTACAACTGGAATAGTTTGATTGTGATAGGTTACCCAATTGATTGTCAAGCTAATAATTGAACCTCTATCACTCACTTAAAAATTGAAGGCCACTGTTTTTGCTATTCATAGTTTTCCCTTTAAAATTAATGTGTGTGTGGCTTGCAAATTAATCTGCATAACCTCAAGAATTACTTCGCTGGTATAAACGTTTTTAAAACACAAACAGTGTCAAAATAAATCTGTTCATTGCCAAATAAATCGATTTATTTTCTGTGTACTGTGGTAAAATCTGATTCTGTGCGAAACTTTTAAAAGGTCAATTCACCACCCTCTTGAACTTTGACACTATTGAACCCAACAATTGGTATCAAGAGCTAGGACTTGTATTTTAATCAAGTTTGTTTGCAATAATGTCTGAGTTTAAAGTGCTTTTTGCTGAGGAATATTTTGTTAATAGACCACCTATGTTTAATGGAACGAATTATGCTTTTTGGAAAATTAGAATGAAAATTTTCATGGAATCTATTGATGCGTTAATTTGGGAGGCCGTGGTCCATGGACCCTATCTGCCAATGCAGGTTGTCAAGGATGAAGAAGTGGTAAAGCCAATATCTAAATGGAATGAGATTGAAAGGAAGAAGGCTCAATATGATCTTGTGGCCAAGAACATCATAACCTCCTCATTAACAATGGATGAGTTCTTCAGGATATCCCAATGCAATTCAGCTAAGGAGATGTGGGAGGTCTTGGAAGTCACTCATGAGGGTACTGAAGATGTGAAGAGATCAAGAAAACATTCTCTCATCCAAGAATATGAATTGTTTAGAATGCAACCCGAGAAGAGCATTGTTGATGTGCAGAAAAGGTTCACTCATATTTTGAATCACCTTACTGGTTTGGGAAAGGAATTTGACATAGAGGAACTCAACATAAAAGTGCTGAAGTGCCTCGACAAAAGCTGACAACCCAAGGTGATGTGATTCCAATAGCCACATAGAACAAGATTCTTGACACTTTGAGGAATCACCTTGAGCTGGAAAATGTAGAGGCACTTTCTTAGAAGTTGGATCATAGTTCTAAGATCAAGAACTCACCAAAACAAGTACCAAATCCCAAACTCATTTGGATGAACCAAATATTGTCAAATTGAATCAACAAAGGAGAAGGAAAAGAACAAACCGAACATAATTGAACTTCAAAACAAAAGAACCGAACAGAATTTAAAAACTAAACAGAAAATAGGTGCTGGAAAATTAAAGGAACCGAAACAAAAACAACTCAAAACTCAAGGCAATAAGAACAAATTGAAGAAGAAGAAAGGAAGGAGAAGAGAATGCTCATGAAGATGGAGGAATGGTTGGATGATCACGCCACTAGAAGAATGGATGCTCCTAGATGAGTGTGGAAGCCGCCACTTGAGGAAACCATGGTCCTTCAAGATAAGACTAGAGAAGAAGCTCAAAGCTCTCCAAATGCTCACTCCAATTTTGAGTATAGTTTCTTTAGATAAAATTCAAATCTGAATTTTACAAAGGAAGCACCTCTATTTATAGCCTAAGGTGCTGAAAAATAGGTGGGAAATTTCAAATAAACTCATTTGAAATTCCCACCAAAAACAAGTCACATGGGAGGTGTGACCTTTTTCTACTATGACACCTCCCAAAAACTACACCTACACCTATCTACTAATACACCCCCCTAAAGGTCCTATTTAAAACCTAAAAGATGCTATAACAAAAGAGGTTTCTAAGGTTTCCCTCTAAGCACCTTCAACTAAAGACACTACAAAAAGAGAAAATAAATGTCCTCTTGCTCCCAAGGCTTTGAACATGCTTCTTGTAATCCTTTGAGGTGGACTTTGACCTCCATGGGCATCCTCCATTTGTGCCTCCACCTCTTCTTGAGCTTGATGAGTGGCCTCCATGTTCTCTTGGGCTTGATCTCCATCATACTCCCCGAGTTGGAGAGAATTCGACCACGAATTCTGGAGACCTACAGAAAAAGGAGTTAGATCGCTGACATTAAAAGTATGACTACCTAAGAATGTATCAGGCATATCTAACTCATAAGCATTGTCATTAATCCTCTTGAGGACTTGGAAAGGTCCATCCCCTCGAGGCATTAGTTTGGACTTCCTTTGAGTAGGAAAACGATCCTTCCTCAAGTGAAGCCAAACCCAATCGCCCTCATCAAACAACAATGCTTTTCTCCTCTTATTGGCAAGTTCAGCATACTTGCCAACCTTCTTCTCAATTCTCTTCTTGATGTCTTTATGCAAAGTTTTCACAAAAGAAGCCTTTTCATCCCCATCTTTGCACAAGACATCGTCAAGAAGGGAATAGGAAGAAGATCAAGAGGTGTTAGGGGATTAAACCCATAGACCACCTCAAAAGGAGAATGGGAGGTGGTAGAATTTACTACTCGGTTATATGCAAACTCAACATGGGGTAGTAAATTCTCCCACACTCTAGGATTCCCCGAAATAAAGCATCTCAATAGTTGTCCCAAAGTTCTATTTACCACCTCGGTTTGACCATCGGTTTGTGGGTGGCAAGTGGTAGAAAATAAAAGCTTAGTTCCAAGCTTGCCCCACAAGGTCTTCCAAAAGTGACTCAAGAACTTAGGATCTCTATCGGACACTATAGACCTAGGAATCCCATGCAAGCGAACCACTTCTTGGAAGAAGAGGTTTGCAATGTGGCATGCATCATCCACTTTGTGGCAAGGAATAAAGTGAGCCATTTTTGAAAAACGATCCACTACCACAAAAATGGAGTCCTTTCCCTTTGATGTCTTGGGTAAGCCTAAGATGAAATCCATAGATATATCTACCCAAGGCATTGAAGGGATAGGAAGAGGAGTATAAAGACCATGGGGATGCATTTTAGATTTAGCTTTGCGGCAAGCTATGCATTTATCACACAAACTATGAACATGTTTATGCATATGAGGCCAAAAGAAATGTTCATGCAACACATCCAAAGTTTTAGCAACCCCAAAATGTCCCATTAAGCCCCCCTCATGAGCTTCTCTAACAAGAGATAATCTAATAGAGCATTGGGGAACACAAAGACGTTTTCCTTTAAAAAGAAAGCCATCTTGAATAAAAAAATCTTTGTGTCCTCCCTTAAGACACTCTTGATAGAGGAGAGAAAAATCAAGGTCATCATGATAAAGTTCCTTAATGTGATCAAAACCAAGATATTGAGAGGTTAAAAGATTTAGCAAGGTGTATCTTCTAGAAAGAGCATCCGCCACAATATTTATTTTGCCTTGCTTGTGTTTGAACACATAAGGAAATTGCTCAATGAATTCCACCCACTTAGCATGCCTCTTGTTAAGTTTGTTTTGGCTTTTCAAATATTTAAGAGATTCATGATCACTATGTATCACAAACTCTTTGGGAAAAAGATAGTGTTGCCAAGTAAACAAAGCCCTAACAAGTGCATATAATTCCTTATCATAGGTGGAATAGTTGAGATGACTTCCCTTCAATTTCTCACTAAAATAGGCTATGGGGTGGCCCTCTTGAAGGAGAACAGCCCCACTACCTATGCTTGAAGCATCACACTCAATCTCAAATGTCTTAGTGAAATTAGGAAGGGCCAAGATGGGAGCATTAGTCAATTTTTCTTTCAAAGTATCAAAAGCATTTTGTTGTGCTTCTCCCCAATGAAAGACCACATCCTTTTTCACTATGTCATTGAGTGGTGCGGCAATGGTACCAAAGTTTGGGACAAATCTTCTATAGAAAGAAGCAAGCCCATGAAAACTTCGGACCTCATTCAAAGATTTCGGTGTAGGCCACTTTTGAATGGCCACCACCTTGGTTTTGTCCACATGGACCCCTTTACAACTCACAACAAACCCTAGGAATTCTATATGATCAAGAGCAAACATACATTTAGCAAGGTTAGCATACAAATGTTCCTTCCTAAGGGTTTCCAAAACTTGCCTAACATGCAACCTATGGTCATTCAAAGATAAGCTATAAATGAGAATGTCATCAAAGTAAACCACAACAAACTTACCAATGAAAGGTCTAAGAACATGATGCATGAGGCGCATGAAGGTACTTGGTGCATTAGTTAAACCAAAAGGCATAACTAACCACTCATATAAACCAAAGTTGGTCTTAAAAGCCGTCTTCCATTCATCACCCGGTTTGATACGGATTTGATTGTAGCCGCTTTTAAGATCAATCTTTGAAAAGATTTTTGAACCATGTAATTCATCCAACAAATCATCTAATCTAGGTATGGGATGCCTATACTTAATGGTTATGTTATTTATGGCCCTACAATCCGAACACATTCGCCATGTGCCATCCTTTTTTGGCACTAAGATGATAGGCATAGCACAAGGACTCATGCTATCTTGCACCCACCCTTTTTCAATCAAAGCCTCAACTTGTTGGCGAATTTCCTTGGTTTCACTTGGATTGGTCCTATATGCGGGACGATTTGGTAAAGAAGAGCCCGGTATCAAATCAATTTGGTGCTCAATCCCTCTCAAAGGTGGAAGGCCATTTGGAGGATCTTGAAACACATCTTTGAACTCTTCTACCAAATTTTCCAAGCAATGAGGACTATCAACAAGTGTTTCTATGCTAAGAGTTCTAGGGATGGCTAAAAAAAGAGGATGATGAGCCACTATTTCCCTTTCAATGTCACGCCTAGACACAAGGAGTGTAGGCTTAGAACTCTTATCTTTTTTATCTTTTTTATCTTTTTCACTCTCCCTCTTTTTCTTCATGATAACTTGGTCCTCATGGACTTCTCTTGGAGAGAGAGATTTTAAAGTAACCTTGTGACCATGGAATTCAAAAGATAATTTGTTGGTAAAGCCATCATGTAAAACTTTTCTATCAAATTGCCAAGGCCTTCCCAAAAGAACATGAGTGGCTTCCATGGGCACAACATCACATAATACCTCATCTTTGTATTTTCCAATGGAGAAATGGATGAGGACTTGTTTATTAACAATTATTTCTCCTACTTCACTAAGCCATTGTAATTTGTAGGGCTTTGTATGAGAGATAGTAGGCAATCCAAGCTTATCTACTACTCTTGTACTAGCCACATTTGCACAACTACCCCCATCCACTATCAAGGAACAAATGTTGTTTTGAATAAGACATCTTGTATGGAAAATATTTTCCCTTTGACTTTCATCAAAAGGTTGTGAAACTTGTCCAAGAAGTCTTCTCACAACTAACAAGTCCCCTTCAAGTGGACATTCACTCTCTTCCTCACTAGATGCATGAGAATGCAATGAATGCTTTGAAGAATCCGAATCATGCTCACTAACTACAATGCCCTCATGCATGTACATACTTCGTTTTGAAGGACAATTTGCAGCAATATGACCATAACCCATACATTTAAAGCATTTAGTGTTAGATGTTCTAGTGGGAGACTTAGGTCTAGATGTTGATGGCTTAGATTCCTTGGGTTTGAAAGAAGAATCTTTGGAAGGATGTTTTGAAAAAGAAGTTTTGTTTCTCCAAGACTTGGAGTAGTATCCATTATTGGAAGCATTTTTAAAAGAGTTTTTCTTAGCAAGTTGGGCTTCCACCTTCATTGCAAGATGAACTAAAGAGCCCAATGATGAATACTCTTGTAACTCAACAATGTCTTGGATATCCTTCCTAAGACCACTCACAAACCTAGCAACCATGGCTTCTTCACTTTCTTCTAATTCAATTTTAAGCACAAGCGTCTCAAGCTCCTTATAATATTCATCCACATTTAGCGTGCCTTGTTGAAACCGTTGGAGTCTCAACATGAGGTCTTTCCTAAAATGTGGGGGCACAAACCTAGCGCGCATATGATCCTTTAAAGAGTTCCAAGAGTCCACGGGAGGACCCTTGTGATAGATAATGTCCTTTACAATCCCATGCCACCATTTCATGGCATAATCACTAAACTCTAGGGTGGCTAGCTTGAGCTTATGCTCATCTTGGATCTCATGGATCTCAAAAATTTGTTCACACTTAGCCTCCCAATCTAAATACACATTTGGATCACTAGAACCATTAAAACAAGGTAGTTTGACCGAAGGAAGCTTGGACTTTGCATCATGGTAGAAGCCATTGCCGTAGTGAATTCTTTCCCCTTGGTGATGATGTCTTTGTCCATGGACTTGGGGTGGAGGTCTCCTTCTCCTATGCTCATCTTCACGGCCAACATCATTTGAAGAAGCTCTTGAAGATGGTCTATGAGAATGATGTCCATCATGGATAGAAGGAGATGGTCTAGTTTGTTTGACCTCCATCTTTTGCAATTTCTCTTCCAACCTTCTAATTGTTCTTTGAGCTTCATGTAATTCACCAAGAATTGAAGCTTTGGAAGGAGAATTCTGCTTGGAGGATGCATCACTTGAAGATCCAGCCATTTGTAATTAAAAAACAGCAAACACACAAAACAGCAAACAAGTTAAAAATTAGCAAAAACAGTGAGCTTTCCAATTGAAACTGCCGAAGTGAATTTAAGGCTGAAAAGATATCACTCTCAAAGAAATAATGTTCTTGCACCAATCTGATCTTGAGGCCTTGGAATCCTCAAATGAAATATGTCAAAGCAAGCACACCAATCTTAAGAGCAAACCACCACAAAACCAATGAAACAATAAAGACAAACAAGAAAAGGTATAAGCAAGGAAAGGTAATTGCAAAAGGAAAACTATGTGTAAGACAAACTCAAAGAGTAAGAATGAAAGACAATCAAGAAAATAAAGAACTCAATGAGAAAAGTAGGCACACAAAAGAATACCTAAGGAAAAGCACTAGAGTAGATGAAGAAAACAAAAATAATTTAGCTACTGGAAATTTTTTTTTAATGCAAACTGTGTTTGATATTCACTGATTTAACTGGAACGTTGTAGAGCGAACTGGATTATGAAATTTATACCACAGAAACTTCAAGATGTTAACTCAAAAATGGCACTGGAATCAATTAAAAACAGTAAGCCAATTGAGAGAAATAAATTTTTTAAAATCACTGCCAGATTACCGTATTTTTTTCGGCAGGAATGTACACTTTTTTTATTTTATTTATCATTTTTTGTGTACTTCATATTTTTGAATGATTCTTTTTTCTATTCTTTTCTAACACTTTCAATATCTCAAATCCAGAATTTCAGAATTTTACAGTACGTAAATCAATTGCAATAAGGAAAAACAGTAAGCACTTTTTTCAGAAACAGAGGAATCCTAATAGGAATAAAAAAACAGGATGATGAACTAGCAAAGACATAATAGAAAATGATGTATTGGAACTTGTATAGGTCTAGAATACAAGTATGAACTCAATGCTAAAAAGAAAATGCTCAAAGGATCAACATCAATTCAGAAAAAAAATATATGACACCAAAGCAAGAAACAATCAAAACAATAAAAGTACTACTAGAAGTAATGACATATATGGAATAACATGACTAAGACAAAACTTAACAAGATTCAAAAATTAAAAGACACAACACAAATTGTAACAAGTGGAAGGAAGCTTAAGGTAAACTCTAGGAAGGATAATGCCATTCCAAAAGAGCAACCATACTCATAAGAATTATGAGTGCCATAAACCTTTCCACAAACACTTGGAGCAAAAGAAAAACAGCAAGAATACTCAATTAAAATTCTAAAACAGAAACTTAAATTGCAAGAAAAATTAAAGAGCTCTTGAAATAAAGTGCACACAACTCAACAATTAAACAAGAATGAACCTAAGACTCATGATACCACATGATGTGATTCCAATAGCCACATAGAACAAGATTCTTGACACTTTGAGGAATCACCTTGAGCTGGAAAATGTAGAGGCACTTTCTTAGAAGTTGGATCATAGTTCTAAGATCAAGAACTCACCAAAACAAGTACCAAATCCCAAACTCATTTGGATGAACCAAATATTGTCAAATTGAATCAACAAAGGAGAAGGAAAAGAACAAACCGAACAGAATTGAACTTCAAAACAAAAGAACCGAACAGAATTTAAAAACTAAACAAAAAATAGGTGCTGGAAAATTAAAGGAACCGAAACAAAAACAACTCAAAACTCAAGGCAATAAGAACAAATTGAAGAAGAAGAAAGGAAGGAGAAGAGAATGCTCATGAAGATGGAGGAATGGTTGGATGATCACGCCACTAGAAGAATGGATGCTCCTAGATGAGTGTGGAAGCCGCCACTTGAGGAAACCATGGTCCTTCAAGATAAGACTAGAGAAGAAGCTCAAAGCTCTCCAAATGCTCACTCCAATTTTGAGTATAGTTTCTTTAGATAAAATTCAAATCTGAATTTTACAAAGGAAGCACCTCTATTTATAGCCTAAGGTGCTGAAAAATAGGTGGGAAATTTCAAATAAACTCATTTGAAATTCCCACCAAAAACAAGTCACATGGGAGGTGTGACCTTTTTCTACTATGACACCTCCCAAAAACTACACCTACACCTATCTACTAATACACCCCCCTAAAGGTCCTATTTAAAACCTAAAAGATGCTATAACAAAAGAGGTTTCTAAGGTTTCCCTCTAAGCACCTTCAACTAAAGACACTACAAAAAGAGAAAATAAATGTCCTCTTGCTCCCAAGGCTTTGAACATGCTTCTTGTAATCCTTTGAGGTGGACTTTGACCTCCATGGGCATCCTCCATTTGTGCCTCCACCTCTTCTTGAGCTTGATGAGTGGCCTCCATGTTCTCTTGGGCTTGATCTCCATCACAAGGTGACTGCCATATCAGAAAGCCGTGATCTGTCAAAGCTGTCAACTGCTGCACTCTTTGAGAAATTAATGGAGCATGAGCTGGAGCTCAAGAGACTCAAAGAACAGGAAACAGTGGAAAGAAAACCCAAAGGACTTGCACTGAAAGCAAGTGAACAGAATGAGATCAATGAGGAAAAAGAAGATGTTGAACATGATGATACAATCAACCTGCTTACAAAAAGGTTTAACAGATTCCTGAAGAAGAAAAGCAGAGACATGTTTGGTTCTTGAATGCATGACATGTTTTTTGGTTAAGTTGATTGCACTTGTGTTATCACACAGCAAAGGTATATGGTTAAGTAAGATATCAAAGTCATTCAATTGTTGTCTTAGCCATATGGTTTGAGCACAACAACTCCCTGCTGCAATGTACTCTGCTTCAGCAGTGGAGAGAGCAACACATGCCTATTTTTTGCATTGCCATGAGATCAAGCTTGATCCAAGCAAGTGATAGGTACCACTGGTGCTCTTCCTATCAATTTTGCAACCTGCAAAGTTTGAATCAGAATATCCAGTCAAACTTAATGAAATGTTACCTGGATACCACAAGCCAACTTCTTTAGTTCCTTGCAAATATTTTAGAATCCTTTTGGCAGCATTGAAGTGTGATTCTTTAGGAGCAAATTGAAAACAAGCACACATGCAAACTGCAAACATTATGTCAGGCCTGCTAGCAGTGAGATACAGTAGGGATCCTATGAGTCCTCTGTATTTAGTTTCATCAACAGGAATTCCAGCTTCATCATGATCCAAGTGACAACTAGTTGAGAAGGGTGTGCTGATTGGTTTGCACTTGTCCATTTCAAATTTTCTCAGTAGATCCTTGCAATACTTGGCTTGATTCAAGAAAATATCATCCTTGAGTTGTTTGACTTGCAAGCCTAGAAAATAGTTCAACTCACCCATCATTGACATTTCAAACTCACTCTTCATGATTTCCACAAAAGTTTCACATAATTCCCCATTGTTAGATCAAAAAATGATGTCATCCACATATACTTGTACTAGAATTGTGTCATCCCCTTTCTTCTTAATGAACAAGGTCTTATCTAATGTGCCTCTGTCATAGCCTTGTGAGGTGAGGAAATCACTTAGCCTCTCATACCATTGCCTAGGAGCTTGCTTGAGCCCATAGAGAGCCTTTTTGAGTTTGAACACGTGTCCTGGATGTTGATGGTCTTCAAAACCTGGTGGTTATGAAACAAATACCTCTTCATTTATATAACCATTCAAGAAGACACTTTTCACATCCATTTGGAATAGCTTGAACCCTTTGATGCAAGAGAAGGCAAGTAGCAATCTAACAGCTTCTAGTTGAGCCACTGATGCATATGTCTCATCATAGTATATTCCTTTTTCTTGATTATACCCTTTAGCCACTAGCCTAGCCTTATTTCTGGTTATCACCCCATGCTCATCCATCTTGTTTATGAATACCCATTTTGTTCCAATGATATTCATCTCAGGTATTCTAGGAACAAGAGTCCATACCTCATTCAGAGAAAATTGATTTAGTTCCTCTTACATGGCCAGAATCCAGTTATTGTCCTTGAGGGCTTCATTCAGATTTTTGGGTTCCACTTGAGATACAAAGGTCATTGTTTCACAGAAGTTATTCAAGGATTTCCTAGTTGATACTCCCTTCTCAATGTTCCCAATGACATTATCAAGGGTTAGGTCTCTTGGTGTTTTCCATTCTTTTGGAAAACCTGCAGAAACAGTAGGTTCTTGACAACATGTGAGTCAACAGTATCAATATGAATCTATTCATTTTGATTTAAAACAGATTTAAATTCATCACAGTCAAGGTCATCAACAACAGTTTTAGATATGCTATGATCAGCTTCATCAAATACAACATGCATTGATTCTTCTACTATGAGCAATCTTTTATTAAAGACTCTATATGCATGACCATTCAAAGCATAACCAATGTGCACACCTTCATCAGATTTAGCATCAAACTTACCTAAATTCTCTTTGCCATTATTCAATACAAAGCATTTACACCCAAATACTCTAAGGTGACTCACACTAGGTTTCCTGCCCTTATACAATTCATATGGAGTTTTCTTAAGAATGGGTCTAATTAAGGTTATGTTTAACACATAAGCTGCAGTATATACTACATCTGCCCAAAAATACTTAGGAAGCTTAGATTCATTTAACATAGTTCTAGCTAGTTCCTCCAATGATCTGTTTTTCCTTTCAACTACACCGTTTTTTTGGGGAGTCCTAGGGGTTGAATAGTTATGTGATATCCCATGTTTCTCACAGAACCTCTCAAATCTAGCATTCTCAAACTCTCATGATCACTTCGAATTGATTTTATGCAGCAACCATTTTCATTCTGTAAAACCTTTGCTAATTTCTTAAAGGCATTGTAAGCATCATTTTTATGTGCAAGAAACAAAGTCCATGTAAATCTAGAGTAGTCATCCACAACAACTAAAGCATACAAATTTCCAGCCAAGCTAGCAACTCTAGAGGGTCCAAATAAGTCCATATGCAATACATCCAATGGATTTTTTTGTAGAAACAATGTCTTTTCAATTGAAAGAGGATCTGATTTGTTTACCTTTCACACAAGCATCACAAAGCCTGTTATCCTGAAACTTAATGTTAGGTAAACCAGAAATAAGATCTTTACATTTCAATTTATTTAAGTGATTAGTGTGTATGTGAGCTAACCTCCTGTGCCACAATCAAGACTCATCACTTATAGACAATAAACACTCATTTGAAGAGTTAGTTTCCATGATATCCAAGAGATATATGTTATTCACTCTCTTACCAGTAAACAACACCTTACCAGAGGAGTCACAGAGTTGACTGATACTGAGAAGGCTATGCTTGAGTCCTTCTACATAAAGCACATTCTCAATAGTGGTTGAATTCCTTGTTCCAACAGTGCCTCTGCCCAGAATTCTTCCTCGGTTATTATTGTTAGAATGGATGGCTTTAAACTAGAGGGGGGGTGAATTGTTTAAAGAGGGTTGTCGCAAACTTTTAAGTCAAGAATGAAATTATCTCAAGAAACAATTGATAAGAAATCCAATTTGCCAAATCAATAAGTAAAAACAGCAGCACCAGAAAAACAATCGGTTTTTTCGCAAAAACAATCGGTTGTTTATACCAGTAAACAAATATTAAAACTGAATTTAAAGAGATTAAGGATAGAGAGATTGCACACAGATGTTGATACTGGTTCACTCTAAACCCAGAGCTACATCCAGTCTTCTCAAAAACCACTGAGGAAATCCACTAAGCAATCACACCTAGATCACTTACACCACAACCAAGAAAGTGACCTTGATCCCCTCAAGACACACACTTCTCTTGGCCAACACACCAACACTAAGAATGTTGATCTTAATCCCCTCAAGAACACACATCAATCTTCAGTAAACACACAGAAGCAGATGTTTTACAGAATTCAAGAATTACACTTGTTACAGAAGTAAATCTGAAATCAATACAAGCAGAATTCCTATCTCACACACTATGATCAAACTCAATCTCTAAGCAATCTCAATTCTTTGAAAAACTCAAAAACTTGTGTTCAAAAACTTATTACTCAAATCTGTTTTTCTGAATATATTCAAAGATGTTTGTAATCAAATCTTAACAAACTATTAATTGCATTTAAAGATTGGTCAAAGCATTTAAGACTGGAGCGTAATCAATTAAAAACATTTAAAGCTCAGTCAAAGCTAAAACAGTTTTTCTGTTATGGTACCAAAACAAACAATCGGTTGTTTCCTCGAATCAATCGGTTGTTTCCTCGAATCAATCGGTTGTTTTTGGTTTTAACAGCTCAACCATTTGAAAACAGTTTTCAATCTTTTTTAAAAACATCTAAGCATAAAACAATCGGTTGTTTCGACAAAAAAATCGGTTGTTTTTCACTTAGTTTGAAAAACACTTTTCTTTTAAAAAGATTGAGAATGCCTATACTTTGGATTCAATCACAGAGTGGATTACAACATTCAAACTACTTAAGATCCTAACTAAGACAGCTCAGCAACAGCAAGCACAGCCAAGCCTTCAACATCCTTCAAAGGGTTTGGATTCTTCAAAGCTTGAACACCACTTGATTCAACAATCCCCCCATATTTGATGAAGACAAATCCCTAGTGCTTGTGTTTGATCTGATTGAATCTGAAGCAGTACCTGCAAAAGTAGCATTTATACTATCCAATGCTTCTTATAGCAGCATGTCAGATTTTTATACATTCAAAGCATAAAACATGATAAACAATCGGTTGTTTACACGAAACAATCGGTTGTTTCTATCAGCAGCAGCAGAAAACAACTTTAAATTAGAGATTTTAACAGATTATGCAGTTTCAGATAAAGATATACAAGAACCAATTAATTCTCCCCCTATTTGTCTTCACAAATAGACTTTTAGCATGTATTAAAAAAGATTTAGGAGAGATTATTAAGATCAAGAATACCTAACTCATTTCTTAGGAAGAAAAACCTCTCTTTTGGTAATGGTTTCGTGAAGATGTCAGCTAACTGCAGTTTGGTCTCCACAAACTTTACTTCACAGTTCCCATTGTTTACATGATCCCTGATGAAATGATGTCTTATCTCAATATATTTGGTCCTTGAGTGCTGAATCTGATTTTTGGTAAGATTGATGGCACTTGTGTTATCACACATCAAAGGAACCTTGCTGATTTGTAATCCAAAGTCTGCAAGTTGTTGTTTGAGCCACAGAATCTGTGCACAACAGCTTCCAGCAGCAATATACTCAACCTCAGCAGTAGACAGAGCAACACATGCTTGCTTTTTGCTATGCCATGAGATTAGGCTTGAGTCAAGAAGGTGGCAAGTACCACTTTGCTCTTTCTATCTAGCTTGCAACCTGCAAAGTCAGAATCTGAATAACCAATTAAATGAATTGGAGAGTGAGAAGGATACCATAACCCAACAGATGATGTTCCTTTGAGATATTTCAGAATTCTTTTTGCAGCTTTGAAGTGTGACTCTTTAGGATTTGCTTGATATCTTGCACATAGACACACCGTAAACATGATGTCCAGCCTACAAGCTGTTAGATAAAGCAAAGAGCCAATCAATCCTCTATATTTTGTTTGATCTACACTCTTTCCAACAACATCAACATCCATGTAACAGCTTGATGACATTGGAGTGCTTGCTTCTTTGCAACTCTCCATTTCAAATTTCTTGAGAATCTCCTTGCAATACTTTGATTGACATAGAAAGATCCCATCCTTTGTTTGCTTAACCTGCAATCCAAGAAAGAAAGACAGTTCTCCCATCATAGACATTTCAAACTCACCTTTCATTGCAGCCACAAATTCTTCACACAAACTATCTTGTGTAGCACCAAAGATGAGGTCATCTACATAGATTTGCACAAGAATTATTTCTGCATTTGACTTTTTGATGAAGAGAGTCTTTTCTACCATTCCCCTTTCATAACCATGAGATAGCAGAAAATTGCTACGCCTCTCATACACTGCCTTGGAGCTTGCTTCAGTCCATACAAAGCTTTCTTCAACTTGAAGACATGGGTGGGATATTTATGATCTTCAAAGCCTGGTGGTTGATCTACAAAAACTTCTTCATTGATGTAGCCATTCAAGAAGGCACTCTTGACATCCATTTGGAAGAGTTTGAAACCACTCATACAAGCAAACGCCAGCAGCAGCCTCACAGCTTCCAATCTAGCAACAGGAGCAAAGGTTTCACCATAATTTATGCCCTCCTCTTGATTGTAGCCCTTGGCAACTAGCCTTGCTTTGTTCCTTGTGATCATACCATCTTCATCTAGCTTGTTCCTAAAAACCCATTTCGAACCAATAATATTCATTTCATCAGTTCTAGGGACAAGAAACCATACCTCATTCCTTGCAAACTGATTCAACTCTTCAGGCATAGCTTCAACCCACTTCTCATCCTTGAGAGCTTCCTCAATTGACTTTGGTTCAATTTGAGAGACAAAAGTTGTGTGCCTGCAAAAGTTAGAGATGGAGTTAACTGTGGAGACACCTTCTTTTATCTGCCCTATGATATTTTCCACTGACAGATCTCTTGGAATCCTCCATTCTTTGGGCAGCTCACTCTGTTGCAGAATTTCAATCGGTTGTTTCTAGGAATCAACCGGTTGTTTTTCTGCACAGATTTCCAACTTCTCCAAACTGATGCTCTGTTCATCCTCTTCAGCTCTGGTCTTCGGGATTTGATTGTTTCTGCGATCTACCTCATCAAAGACAACGTGAACTGATTCTTCTACAGTCATCAACCTCTTGTTGTAGACTCTATATGCATGACTTGTGAGTGAATATCCTATGAAGATGCCAAGATTTTCCTTTCCATTATTGAGAACGAAACAACTGCAGCCAAAAACTCTGAGATGACTGACGTTAGGCTTCCTTCCATTGAAGAGTTCGTAAGGAGTCTTCTTCACAATAGGTCTTATAAGCACTCTATTCATCACATAACTAGAAGTGCTCACTGCATCCGCCCAAAAGTACTTAGGAAGGGATGATTCACTAAGCATTGTTCTTGCTAGCTCTTCAAGAGACCTGTTCTTCCTCTCTACCATACCATTCTGTTATGGAGTTCTTGGAGCAGAGAAGTTATGCAGAATCCCCATCTTCTCACAGAATTTGCTGAACTTCTCATTTTGAAATTCTCCTTCATGATCACTTCTAATAGAACCTATGTTGTTGTTCTTTGTATTCTGCAACCTTCTTGTTAAATTCTTGAATGCAACAAAGGCATCACTCTTTGATTCCAAGAAAAGAGTTCAAGTGTACCTAGAAAAGTCATCAACAATAACAAGCGCATAATAATTTCCACCAAGACTCATAGTTCTTGAGGGTCCAAAGAGATCCATGTGAAGAAGTTCAAGAGGTTTCAAAGAAGAAACAACATTTTTTATTTTGAAAGAACTTTTCACTTGTTTCCCTTTTTGGCATGCTTCACAAATGTGATCCCTCTCAAACTTGAGTTTTGGTAGCCCAATCACAAGATCCCTTGAAATTAACTTGTTCAAGTGATTCATGTGAATATGAGCAATTCTTCTATGCCAAAGCCAAGATTCATCTTGCTTGGATAGAAGACATCCAATTGAACATGGTGAAGAGATATCTAGAAGATACACATTATTAACTCTCTTACCTACCAACATTACCTCTTTGGTGTTGGGTAGACATATTTCACATGTGTTTGACTTGAACATCACTTGATATCCCTTGTCACATAGTTGGCTAATGCTCAGCAGATTATGCTTTAGGCCTTCTACATAAAGCACATCATGGATGACCAAGATGTCTTTGTCTCCTATGGATCCTCTCCCAAGAATCCTTCCTTTGTTGTTGTCCCCATAGGTGACATATCCTTCTTGCTTAAAGGAGATGCTCAGGAACTTTGATTTATCTCCTGTCATGTGCTTGGAACATCCGCTGTCCAAGTACCATTGTTGCTTGCTTTCCTCCAAGATTTCCTACAAAAAAGATTTTCAAGTACAAAGATTTGGTCCCCTTATGAATGTGGGTCCATTTGGTTTACAGTCATCAATTAAAGCTTTATTACCCTTAGGAATCCACTTCATAAGACCTTTAGGAACAGCATATTTTCTTATTCTACAGAACCTCACATAATGGCCTCTTTTCATGCAGTAAAAGCATGTAACAATCGGTTGTTTCGATGGTCCAATCGATTGTTTTTCTGGCATTTTTGAAGATGATTTTGAAAATCTATCTTGCTTGTTTTGTGGATTAAAACCCAATCCAGCTTTTCCAAAAACACAGTTTTGAGACGCCAAGACATTCTCAAAGTTGGATTGGCCTTTAGAAAATTTATCCACAGTTTTAACAAGATAGTGGACCTTAATTTCAAGATTTTCGCAATTTTCACAAACTAGAGCATCACACTTGCAATAGGAGTTTTTGTAGATGATTTCAAGATTTTCAAAATCTGTTTTTGAATTTTCTAATTCCTCTTCTTCAAGCCAGTTGTTCTTTTCCTTTAACCGATTGTTCAAAAGAGCCAATCGGTTGGCTTCTTCATGCGTTTCTTGAAAGGCTTGAAGTAATTGACCATAATTTTCAGAGTTTGAGGAGTTTGATGAACTTACACTACTTGAGTCATCCTTCTTTCTGGCCATGAAGCAAAGGTTGAGGCTCTTCTTATTTTGCCTTCTTTTTCTTCTTGCTTGACACTTTGACATTGCCTCCTTTGGTTCATTGTTTCCATGAGCAGCCTTGAGTGTGTCCCACATATCTTTAGCAGTTTTGCATTTTGATATCCTGAAAAACTCATTAGTATCTAGTGCAGAAGCTATTATGTGTTGAGCAGTACAATCAAGCTTGGCCATCTTACATTCATCATTGGTTCATTGAGACCAAGGTTTTGCAAAGAAAGAACCATTCTTTTTAAACTTTGGAATGTAAGAACCATTCTCAATTGAATCCCAAATTCCTTGATCAATAGATTCCACAAAGATTTTCATTCTGGCTTCCCAGTACTTGTAATTCAATCCACAGAATAAAGGTGGTTTGTAGATTGAAGCACCTTCCTCAAAAGATTGTTTTCCAGCCATAGAAAAAAAAAATTGGATCAACTTGAATAACTTTCAAGAACCAAGCTCTTGATGCCAATTGTTAGAATATATGGCTTTAAACTAGAGGGGGGTGAATTGTTTAAAGAGGGTTTTTGCAAACTTTTAAACCTTGAATGAAATTACTTTGTGAAAACCTTGATTGAGAAATCAGTTTTTCAAAACACAAAGCTAAATGCACAACACTTAGTAAAAACAATCGGTTGTTTCGCAGAAACAATCGTTTGTTTATACCAGTAAACAAATATCAAAACAGAATTTAAAGAGTTAGGGATAGAGAAAATGTACACAGATGTTTATACTGGTTCACTCTTAACCCAAGCTACATTCAATCTTCTCAGAAACTACTGAGGAATTCCACTAAGCAATCACACCTAGATCACTTACACCACAACCAAGAAAGTGACCTTGATCCCCTCAAGACACACACTTCTCTTGGCCAACACACCAACACTAAGAATGTTGATCTTCATCCCCTCAAGAACACACAGCAATCCTCAACAAACACACAAAAGCAAATGTTTTACAGAATACAAGAATTACACTTGTTACAGAAGTAAATCTGAAATCAATACAAGAAGAATTCCTATCTCACACACTATGATCAAACTCAATCTCTAAGCAATCTCAATTCTTTGAAAAACTCAAAAACTTGTGTTCAAAATCTTATTACTCAAATCTGTTTTTCTGAATATATTCAAAGATGTTTGTTATCAAATCTTAACAAACTATTAATTGCATTTAAAGATTGGTCAAAACATTTAAGACTGGAGCGTAATCAATTAAAAACATTTAAAGCTCAGTCAAAGCTAAAACAGTTTTTCTGTTATGGTACCAAAACAAATAATTGGTTGTTTCCTCAAATCAATCGGTTGTTTTGGTTTTAATAGTTCAACCATTTGAAAAACAATTTTCAATCTTTTCTAAAAATCTAAGCATAAAACAATCGGTTGTTTCGACAAAACAATCGGTTGTTTTTCACTTAGTTTGAAAAACACTTTTCTTTTAAAAAGATTGAGAATGCCTATGCTTTGGATTCAATCACATAGTGGATTACAACATTCAAACTACCCCTGATCCTAACTAAGACAACTCAGCAACAGCAAGCACAACCAAGCCTTCAACATCCTTCAAAGGATTTGGATTCTTCAAAGCTTGAACACCACTTGATTCAACATAACCTTGGATGGAAAGAACATTGTATCCTATGTGAAGGGATCAAAATGAAGGTCACCAGTGAAGTCTGGAATTTAGTGGCTGGAATCAAATACTCTGGTCTAAAGGTTGGAAAAGGAAACACAAGTGGGATTCATGAGTTCAACAAACTTCAGTATTACAGAAGCTGTATGAGGAACCCTGCCCAGAGCATAAGCAGATTCCATGCAGGTAATCTGAACCTAACACCACGACTTGTTGCCTATATCATAGCATGGCAGCTCATCCCTAGAGGTACAAATCATGTTGTTTTACATGAAGAGGATTTAATCCTTTTATACTGCATCATGAATCTGATCAAGGTTAACTGGGTGTATATCATCAATGAGCATATGCTGAAATCCAAAAAGATTAACTGATTATCGCTTTCCTTATGCTATACTTGTTTCAAAATTGATTGACTACTTTGGCATTGACACTTCTAATGAGCAAAATGAAACCATCAAAGTTGTAAGTGAGATTGATAACTCAACTCTCATAAAAATGGGGTTTCATAAAGTGGAGGACAGCTGGGTGATTCTCAAAGGCAAGGATCCTCAAGAAGAACATGGAGCCTCAAATCTCAACAATGCAGATGAAAATGAGGTTGTTCTAATGGAAGATGACACGGTTCAAGCTGCAGAACACTCATGTTATGTTATCCATCACTTCTACGGGCAAGAGTCATATGCTGATCACGCTGGAAGTCAAAGGATAAGCTCTCCATCTATAGAAATCAGAGGAGATTCACCAGCTCCCCAATCAGTGCATGAAGAAGTTGCTGCAACTCATCAGAATGCTATTGTTGCCTATCAAACCCCAGAGTACAGAGGTGAACCATTATCCATGTTTGAAAGGCAAGTTCTGTATCGCCTTGATGCCATGACAGCAGAACAGAGAGCATATTTTGAGACAACTCAAGCAAGGTTTCAGCATCTTGATGATCAATTTGAAGGAATTCAGTTGCAGCTTGCAGAGTTATATTACAAAGATTAGATGTATCTTGCTTTCCATGCTTTCCATGTTTTCCATTTATCAGTTTATATTTTTGTAATGTTGAACAATTTGTCTTTGTTTTGAAAATCTGTTATAAGTTGTTTTTCTATAAAAAGAAAACTTGTACCTACCTTTAAAGGTGAATCATACAATTGAGAAAACAAGTTTTACAACAGAGAATTAAGGATTTACAGAGAATTAGCATGTGTTATTGAAAGATTTTACAAATCAAAAGTGTGTTTGTTCTTGGTTGGCTCTAAGGCTTGGTTAGAGGTGTTGCTACTGTGTGAGCAATCTGTTCTACTGGTCTAAGGCAGATTTCTGTATCCTCTATCAGGTGTATTCGTTTCATATTTCATTTCTTGTAAAAGTGCGATTGTAAACTCTTCTTGATAGGGTTTCTTAAAGAGTGTGTGTGCTGAAATAGTGTTTTTCAGCAAGTGTGTCAAGGTTCTTGTAGGGTTCAAGAACAGTGGTTGTGTAAGTGTGTTTTGTACGTTTTGTTTAGTGGATTTCACCTTGGTTTAGGTGAGACTGGATGTATCTCATTTGAGTGAACCAGTATAACTGTTGTGTGTTCATTTCTCTTCATCCCTGCACTCGTTTTCTTGCTTATTTGTTAATCTGTCTAAAATTGAATCTGTTCAATTAAAAATAAATCTGTTTTTTTTTTTTGCTTGTTCATACTGTTCTTATTTTCTGGAAAATCGGTTTGGTTCTGTTAAGAAGATATATGAACTGTTAATTACAACTGGAACAATTTGATTATGATAGGTTACCCAATTGATTGTCAAGCTAATAATTGAACCTCTATCACTCACTTAAAAATTGAAGGTCACTGTTTTTGTTGTTCATAGTTTTCCCTTTAAAATCAGTGTGTGTGGCTTACAAATTAATCTGCATAACCTCAAGAATTACTTGGTTGGTATAAACGTTTTTAAAACATAAACAGTGTCAAAATAAATATGTTCATTGCAAAATAAATTGATTTATTTTCTGTGTACTATGGTAAAATCTGATTATGTGCGAAACTTTTAAAAGGTCAATTCACCCCCCCCCCCTCTTGAACTTTGACACTATTGAACCCAACAGAGGCTACTACAACCACAATGAAGTTCCAAGAGTATCTTCCTTAAAAGTCAAGAAAATTCCAGACATTAGTAAGTATCATGTTGTTTGTGAGTACCTTGATGTTTTCCCTAAATATGTTCTTGGGTTACCTTAGGAAAGAGGGATAGAATTCACCATAGACTTGGTACTAGGATCAAGACCTATGATTATAGCCCTCTATAGGATGTCACCTCTAGAATTAACAGAGTTGAAAAAACAAATAGAGGAACTACTGGACAAACAATTCATCAGACCTACTATTTCTCCTTGGGGAGCTCTAGTTTTGTTAGTCAAGAAAAAGGATGACAATATGGGGTTGCATATGGATTATCGTCAACTTAAATAAATCACTATCAAGAACAAATACCCTCTCCCAAGGATTGATCATTTTATGGATCAATTGAGAGGTGTTGTGGTATATTCCAAAATTGAGTTGAAATCTAGGTATCTTCATATTCGAGTTAAGGCGGAAGATATTCAAAAGAAAACATTCAGGACAAGATACGATCATTGTGAGTACTTTGTAATGCCTTTTGGCAAATGCTCTTTCCATTTTCATGGACTATATGAACTGCATTTTTCATTAATTCTATGATAAATTTGTGGTAGTTTTATTGATAACATTTTCATTTATTCCAAAAATCATGAAGAGCATGAGAAACATTTGAGGATTGTGTTACAAAGCTTTAGATAAAGACAATTGTATGGGAAATGGTCAAAGTGTGATTTCTAGTTAGAACAAGTTCAATTTTTAGGACATGTGATATCTCAAGGTGGCATTACAGTTGACCCCTCAAAGGTTCAAATTGTATTGCTTTGGCAACAACCAAAGAATATCACATAAATACAAAGTTTCTTAGGATTAGCAGGCTATTATAGAAATTTCTTTGAAAGATTTTCTAAATTAGTATTGTCTTTGAGTAAGCTAACACATAAGGGTCAAACTTTTGAATGGAACGAAGCATGTGAGTTCAGTTTTCAAGAGGTAAAGAAAAAATTAATATTTGTACCTATTTTAATCTTATCCAATCAAAAAATTTAATCTCTATTGTGATGCCTCTGGACAAGGATTAAGATGTTTACTTATTCAAGAAGGAAAACTGGCAACTTATGCTTCACGACAATTAAAACAACATGAAGTTAATTATCCTACACATAATTCATAATTATTTACAGTAGGTTTTGCATTAAAAGTATAGAGGTATTACTTGTACAGGGCAAGGTTTCAAGTTTGCAGTGCCATAAAATCTTGATATCAGAAAAAACTAAACATGAGACAACATAGATAAATGAAATTTCTTAAGGATTACGACTTTAAGTTGCAGTTTCATCTTGGGAAAGCAAATGTTGTGACATATGCTTTGAGTCGAAAATATATACATGATGATGGTGAAGGAATTAGATTTAATCGAATCATTCAGAGACATGAAATTATCTTTAGAAGTAAGATCCGATAGTTTATGCTAAGGAATGCTAAAAATCTCAAGCTCAAGAAAGGGACCAACTTTTTCAAGAAAAGTTGACAACATGAATAAAAGGAAAAGCTGAATTCCACAAGAATTCTAGTGGAATCATTAAGTATTCATCCAGGTGCCACAAAGATGTATCAGACTTGAAGAAAGTGTTTTGGCGGTCTGGGATGAAGAAGGAAGTAGTAGAGCTTGTTGCACTTTGTTTAGTGTGCTAGAAAGCAAAAGTGGAACATAGAAAGCCTTATGGAGAACTACAATCCTTATATGTTCCAGAATGAAAATGGGAAAGCATATCCATGGATTTGTGACAGGTTTACCAAGGATTGTGTCTAATCATGATGTAATTTGGGTAATTGTGGATAGGATAACAAAATTTTCTCACTTTCTACCTATCTACATTAGATTTTCCTTTGAAAAATTAGCTCATTCATACATGAAAGAAATTATTAAGCTACATGGTGTACCTTCTAGTATAATTTCATATAGAGACCTTTGTTTCACCATTAGATTTTGGGATAGTTTAGAAATACCCTTAGGAACAAAAGTAAGACTTAGTTCAGCTTATCACCCTCAGGTTAAATGATAGTCTAAAAGAACTATCAAATCTTTAGAGGACTTGTTGAGAGTTTGTGTCTTAGAACAAACTAGAAGCTAGGATTAATTTATACCACTAATAGAGTTTACTTATATCAACAGTTTCAAGTCAAGCATAAGAATAGCTCCATATGAGGCTCTGTATGGGAGAAGATGTAGGACCCCATTGTGTTGGTATAAGAATGGAAATTCTTTAATTTTGGGTCCTGAGCTAATTCAACAAACAACTGGTAAGATTAAAATGATAAGGAAAATCATGAAAATTTATCAAGATAGGCAGAAAGTTATCATGACAAACGCAGAAAACCCATTGAGTTTTAAAAAGGGGTTCATGTTTTCTTGAAAGTTACACATGTAACTAGAGTTGGTAGAGCTCTTAAATCTAGAAAACTTTCACCCAAATTTATTGGTCCTTATCAAATTCTTGAATGGATTTGTTCTGTTGCATACCAAGTTGCTTTAGCTCCAAACGTTTCAAAACATCATAATTTATTTAATGTGTCCCAGCTTCGTAAATATATTCATGACTATCTTCATGTGATAGAACATGATATAGTAATTCAAGAAAACCTTACGTATGTGTTTTTTTGTGAGGATCGAAGATATAGGATTAAACAACTTTGAAAAAAAGGACATGTCTCTCGTAAAAGTATTGTGTAGTCAATAAGAAAAAGTTTATGCAACTTGAAAATTAGAAAGTAATATACAAGAAATGTATCTCTTTACAACCAAGTGAATTTTGTGGACGAAATTCAAAAAAAAAAAAGGAAAGAAGTAATGTAACATCCCTATTTTTAAATAACTATATTAATTATTTTATTCTTGTTTTAAAATAAGAGTTAGAAAATTTTATGTTTTAACTATTGTGATTAAATTCATATAATATATATATATATATATATTCTATTTAGATAGTAGATAAAGTATAAATATTAAAAAATAAATCAAATAGTTTTTAATAAATATTGTGACTAAAAACATAATAATAAAAGTATATAATAATAAAAAGGCTTAAAAGGTGCTTCTAGTTTATCAGGTTTAATGTTATGAATTTCACCCTTCAACCAGACGCAAATAATGAAAAATTCCATCCCTTTTCATCATTAAAATTCCCTTTGTTTCTAGGCACGAATTTTCGACGTAAAGCAGAATGATAAAAAAAACATCTTTTGATAATCAGATACTGGGTTAATCAATTTCCATAAATTTTGCGAGAATACAAGTCAATTATAACGAGGCTGTTTCTTCCTGTAACTCTACATATTCTTCTCTCATCTCCATAACATATTTTAGAAAATTACATAATTTAAAAGTTTTTTTTCAAATTCGTAATTAGCTTCCGAATTACATAATTTAGAAAAAAATTTCATATACATGATTAGTTTTCAAATTATGTAATTCGGAAGTCTTTTTTAACTTCCAGATTACATAATTTAAAAGCCTTTTTTCAAATACATGTTCGGATTACATAATCTAAAAACTATTCTATGAGAGTGACAAAAAAAAGTAAAAATGTATTTCCACGTTGCGTATGGAAGTGGCAGAAAATCCTGATGTTGGAAGAAATGGTCTTATAAAATGGCAAAAATGCTCTTCAAGGAGGCGACCTCCCCAAGTCCAACTTGAAGTAGTGGCAGAAAATTTCCATGACTGAAATTGGATTAGTCGGTAAATCGTCTTTCGATAACAGCACACTTGTCATTAATGAAACTTATTCCGTCACGTACCTCATGGCCTCAATTTCTACACAGTCCATTTCTTCCTCGTATTTATGTCATTAATTTTATGGAAACACATTTTCACTGCATGCACGTTTCCTTGTTTCTAAAATTTAAAACAAAGTAAAAGTGAAAAAAATCATATAATTATTTCCATTTTTAAGTTTAAATTTTTTTAATTAAAATTTGTTTTAAAAAAAAGCCTTTAGAAATAAACTACTCAAACACGTTTGTTTTTCATTTTAAAAGCAAAAAGAAATTATGAAACAGAAGCTAAGCTCGTAGTTGTTACTTTATAACGATACTTATGGCTAATTACAAAAATCAAAAACTCATGCATTAATATAAGAGGAATTAGAAAATAAAAATGTTCAACAAATATATATATATATATATATATATATATATATATGTGTGTGTGTGTGTGTGTAAATAAAACTACCATAAGTGGAATTAGAAAGACAATGTTGGGAATGATATTAGATTGAAGGACAGGAGTGATACAAAAGTGATAGATATTTAGTCCAACTGGAATATTTTACTTATACTTCCCCCTTGCGTGGAACTATACACTAAAACCCCTCAAATCCCACCAATGCATTGAAATGCCAACAAAAGAATGCTTTGATATTCATAAAAACAATAATATAGGATCACCAAATTTTTCGACAATACTCCTATGCTACAATTTGATTCCGCACTAAATCTAAAACTGATATCCATGGTCAACTATAAAGTCCCATTGCATGAATACGACTTTAGTTTTTGGACCGTACTTGTGTGTTAAGATTTAGACTATGCCAATCTCAGCTCATTAGCAAATACTAACTATCTTTTGAAGCAAGTGTAGCTTTTAATCCGTACTTGGAGAAAACACTACTTAATACAGCCTTCTCCCTTATCTTTAACCTGCACCAGAATCAAACAAGAACACATGAGAAAACAACACAAAAGCATGAAAGTCGTGCTAAGGCTACATTAAAATGCACAGGGAAATCACCTTCTTGAGGATCCAGGAACATTCAAATCTTTTTTGGCTTTCTCTTTGGAAGTTGGTTTTTTCTTTCGCGCATTTTCTTGTTTAACCTTGGCTTCCGCTGTGGAGTTTCTGTCAACCTGCTCTGAGGGAGGTGAATTAGTTTCAGGACTGATCCTCAATTCCGCACTATCATCATCATCCACTCTCAAAGCAGTGACTGACTCTTGAATACCCCCATCGTCTTCCTGTTCTTCTCCATCCATCAGATTGTCCAGGTCATCCAAATCATCTGAATTGGTTTCATCCCATGAACTGAGGGCAGAATCATCATCGCTGTTGGAATCCTCGTTTGAATCTTCTTCAAAGGTGGTGACCATGTTTTCTGGAGCAGCACTTAGGTTTTCACTTATTTTCAGAGGTGGAGATGAAGAATGGGCATTTAGAAGCTCGCATTTAATCTGCTTCTGAATTTTCCCAAATGTTATAGTTTGTCCTGTGTATAACTCCACAAACCTGAGGGACAGAACAATGGAATTAGTAAGATACTAGCACAGTAAAAACAACTTCAACATGTGTCCCAGCAGGAAATTCTTTCAATAACAAAAACACAACAATTAAAAATTGCATAGATCCTTATGTCACACATATTCGCCAATTTCATTTTAGCCAGTTAAAGTAACAAGAAGAAGCTTCAATGAAAAAAATAACCACTCTCTTAATTTTCTTATTACAGAACATCTTGCACTTCATGAAATAGACTAAACTTACTCTTCCCTTATTCTCCATTATTATTTTCTTGGGGTTGGGGGTTGGAAGCAGACACAATATTGAGGTTATAATATAACTCACCTAACTGCATCGTCTTTACGCTTGAAATCAACAAAAGCAAAACCTTTGCAGATTGGATCCCTTGTCTTTTTGTTTCCAATAACAGCTGGGACAATATTAATTATGCCCGGAATCCCTTGCAAAGCTGATTTCAGATCTCTAAGGATGTTTTTTTTCTTTGGTAGGTTCACCAATTGCACTCGACTTCCAATTGGAACCACTTTGGCATCTGCAAAGTTCCATGTAAATAGATCGCCAGATTTCAAATCTTAGGCTCAGTGTAATAAATTAAAAGCAAACACTTTGCAACTCAATACTTCGGGCATTGATTTGTCTTTTATCCAAAAGCCAACAGACAACAACACAGAATATATGATACTTGACCCCAGCATTTATTCTCACAAGTCTTTAAATTTGTCTCAGTCACCGTAAAACAATGTAGTTAGTGCATTCCACGATGAACAGAATCACTGTTTAAAACACAGCAATATCAGGTGAATTCCACCTTATTCACACAACATTTGATCTTGTTTGAAATAAACTTCTCCATGAGCACTTACGAGAAAAGAATATAAGAATGTAAAATGAAATGAACTTTTCATAAAAAAAATATCGTGTGCATAAATTACAATAAATATTGAAAAGTCTAAGTTAATTTGAACTTGTGAAAAAGTCCCCTTTATTTTACCTCTTTCTTTTCTTTCTTATTAGTAATTTAATGAAGTTTATTCAAATAAAACAAAAGCCAAAATCCTATGGGACTAACAACAAAATTCAGTTTCCAGAAGAGAGTGCCGATACCATTCTTCAATGCATATACATTTACTCATGTAACCAAACACATGGAAAAAAAGGCTTATCTAGCCATGGACAAAATGTAGATATAGTTTCTTGTTTTTGGTATTATTCTCCCATTAGAGTTAGATTTGTCGCGTGCATAGCACAATTTTTGTATTAAAGGACAACATAAATTATCCAAAATTAAACTTCAAGTCTAATTAAAAAAACAGTACCAAAAACACCTAAGCAATTGCCTTTTGTAGTAGCCAGTCACACAACAAAACTCAAACAGCAATATCTACACAGGTTGACATGCACGAACGAAAAGAAAAAACAAAACGCTTTACACAAACACTGGCAAGAAACACAACACATGACTAAAGGCATGAACATAACCCCAAAGCAAATAACCGAATAATTTCACCAAACCAATCAACTATGAACTAATTTGAACAAAACAACCCAAAAAACGGATTATCAGTGGCTAACCTTTCTTCTTTTCATCTTTTTCATTGGAAGCATGCTTCACAGGGTTGCTCTTAAGCCTCTTCAAGTTCTCAGCCTGAGCTACTCTACTCTGCTGAATTTCCTCGAGCAGCTTATCCTCAACTGAAGTGTCGTACACTTTCCCTTCACCAAAGCCCTTTGGTCTCTTCTCGAACCATTTATCCATCTTCTCCAACGGAAGCATCCCCTCATCATCGTCATCATAATCAAATTCTTCTTCTTCGCCCAATTCATCACTTAAATCATCGTCGTACTCCTCCTCGTCTAAACCATCATCTGCCACGGTGATTTCAGAGCCTCCAGTAAGTTTCTTTTTCGCGGCGACCGCGACAAACGCGCTGCCGGAACGCTTCGCGCAGGGTTGCCGGAATTGTCGGAACACGAACTTCGAAACGAAAGAGAAATGAGAACTAACGGCACGTGAGGGAGCCAGAGAGTGACACATGTGAGCTCGAGAGAGAATAGGTACCGAATTGTACGGTGCCGGAAATGTAGTTGAACGGAGCATTGTTCTTCTTCTACTTCGTCTTTTCGATACGTTACCCTCACAAGAATAACTTGAGATACGGGGTATATAACTTTTATGTTATATTTGTGATATATACAAAATAGAAAACAAACAACAAAACGGTGTCGTGGTGTAGTTGGTTATCACGTCAGTCTAACACACTGAAGGTCTCCGGTTCGAATCTGGGCGACGCCACATTTTTCTCTTTAATATTTTGAAATTCTTTTTAATCCATTATAATTTTTATTATAACCTATAATAATTAATAAAGAGATATATTTTAAACTCTAAACCCTTTTTCATTTGAAATTAAATCTTTTAAATAAAAATTAATGTATAGATATGAAAATGAAGGGAAACTTTTATACTTTATAATTACGAATAAAAGAAAATTCATTTTCACGTATCTTAAATAATAAAAAACAGCATGAATAATTTGTTAGTAATTTTATTATAAATTTAAATTTTATTTTTAAAACAAAATGGTCGAGTAGAAGTAAGAAAGTAAAGGGTAGACTTTTCTACTTAATAGTTATCAATGAAAATCACAATCTAAGGAAAGAAAGAGAATATGAAAATAGTAAATTCTATTCTATAAAAAAATCTCTAAAATGTTCACTTAAATTTATATAAAATACTTATTGTAGATGGGCTCTGGTTTTTATTTTATTTTCAAGTGTTTCTTACTAGGCAGTTTCTTCCTGCACCCCCACATTTTTCTTCCTGCACCCACGCTCTTATGAAAAGACTAAATCACCCTTATTAGTTTTTAAAATTCCAAAAATATTCTTAATCTAAAAAAACCCTAAAGAGGTGCAGACAAGGATGCTCTCTTGCGCAGCCGTGTCTTTCATGTTCCAGTAGTAGCACGCTTTCATGTTCTAGCAGTAGTGTGACACCTCCAAATCCTTCTCTTTCAATCACACATTTTTTGTTTGTGATTTACAGTGCTTTTGACAAAGGTAAGTAAATTTCTTTGCTTTTGGATCTGCACATTCGTTTTTTTTATGGATTTTTGTTTCGTAAGTGTTTTCTTCCATTCCAGATTATAGAATCCGATAGAATTTCGGATCACAAAATATGGTAAAATCTTGAATTTTTGCTTCTGGTAAAATCCTGGATTTGTGGTTCCAGGAAGATTACAAATTTGTGGTTCTGGGAAGATTACGAATTTGTAGATCCAGAAAGGTTCCGAATTTGTGGATCCGGGAAGGTTCTGAATTTGTGAATTTGTTTTTATGGTCATCCTTTCTTCAACATATAAAACTTCATCAAAAGATTTTTTCTATCTTCAAATATGATTTGCAATGAGCTTCTTTTTTTCTTCTTTTAATATTTTTTTTTGGTCTATAGTTTATTTATATTTGTTTAGTAGAAATGATACAATGCTTTTTATTTCTCTCTCTTTTGGTTTCAATAGAATTTTATATTTGTTGCTTTTTGTTTGTATTGGTTCAACATCTTATTCATTAGTTTGTAATTTGGTTTAACTTGAATGGTGTAATTGAACAGTAATGGTGAAGACTAAGGGAGGAGGTTCACAAGGTAATCGTCTACATCCCACAACCTTTGTTAGAAGAAGACATGTTAATGAAGATGAAAAACATGAAGAACATGGATAATGACTTCTCAATATTATCATCATCCCACAAATCAACCCCATCATATAATTCTTGTTCAAATTAATCACTACTAACCATGCTTCTACAAATAAAATAAAAAATGAAACAAAATCATTGCATTTCGGATCCATGAATCCATAAGTCAAAAACATTATTCCGGATCCAACAATCCATAATTCAAAAAGACCATTCCGGATTCAGAAATCCATAACACAAAAAAACAATTCCGGATCCACCAACCTGTAATGCAATTTACACTTCCGGATTCAACACTCCGGAAAACAACAATTTATGATCTTTTACCTTCCAAAACATCCCCTCATCCGGAAAACACAATTTAATCAATTCCAGATTCATGAATCCAGAATATATTACCGGATCCCGATATCCGGTAGCCCCTTTTGAAATTATAGGTCAAGGTTAATGTTGGAATATTTAAAATTGTGGGGGTGCAGGAAGAAAAACGTGGGGGTGCAGGAAGAAGAAGCCTTCTTACTATTCTAGAAAGCGCATTAAATTCAACGAAAAATGTAATGGGCTTTTGTTTCCTGCATCCCCATAATTAGTAACTGCACCCTATATTAAGAAAAAAAATTAAAATATTCTTTCTTATGAATTGTGCCAGTGCTCCTATCACTTTCTTCTCCATCATGATGCACTCTTACATCCGTTTTGTTTTCAATTGTGATATTTTTTAAGCATATGGAAGAGTAAGTGTCAACCGTGTTTGAATTTAGGTGAGTATACTGATTTAAGGAAAGAGAAAAGTGAGAGTGAATTGTTTTTTTTTCTTTTCTCACATAAGTGTGAAGAAAGACAAGGTAAAATATTTTATCATAGTGTCATTTGTATTTGTATATAGAGTTTGTTTTCATATGGAGTACTTGTTTCTTCTGCTTTCTTTGTTTGGACATGTACTATAATCTTCTTCTTCTTTTTTTATTTATGAAAAGTGGTAGATAATTGATTAATGTTACTTTTCCGTGTATAACTAATTGATTCATATAAAAAATATAGATAATAATCGATTATCTTATACATTAATTAGTTTACAAGTGGTATAAATATTTTTAAATATGTCATATTTCTTTTTTCAAATATTTTTAAAGAAAAGGGTAAAATTTTAAACTTAATCGCATCACTCGCAAATTTCAATAAAAAAATTTCTCAAATTCACTTTAGATACTTTAATTCAAACAACTTCACTTTCTTCGTACTTTTCTCTCAAATCACTTCTAATTCACTCCCTCAAATCTTCAGACATTCAGTCTCTAATCCAAACAAAGCATTGGAAAGGAAGTGTGATAAAGATAAGAGAGAAGAGAAAAGGTTTTCATAGAAAACTGATATTATTGCATACTTCTAACATAATACTATACTCACCTATATATACACAGAGTACTAGAAAGAATATATACAAGGTTACATATGGGTACCTTAACACCACCTCCCCCTCCCCCTAAACTCATGGTTGGATTAACCATAATCATGAGTTTATCCTGTACATGAAGAAACAATAGGCCAGAAACAAGCTTGGTAACATGATCAGCAACTTGAAACCGTGCAGGAAGATGAAGAACTTGGATTTTCTCATTACGAACGTAATCACAAACAAAGTGCAAGTCTAGTTCAAAGTGTTTTGTTTTAGAGTGCATAACAGGATTCATACTTAGAAGAACAACGCTAAGATTATCATAACAAAGCTTTGGTTTTTGGATTTTGAATGCACAACTCAGAGAGAAGAGACTGAATCCACACAATTTCAACAAGGAGAGCTGCAACCGCGCGATATTCTACTTCCGTACTACTTCTGGAAACCGTGTTCTGCTTGTAGGGTGTCCAAGAAACAACGTTAGAGCCCATGTAAATGCAATAGCCAGTAGTGATTTGCAGTCATCAACATTGACACCCCAATCTATATCTTCAAAGCCAATGAGAGAGGACATGGAGTTGCGACAAAGGAACAATACATGTGTAATAGTGCCACCAAGATAACGTAGAATTCGCTTCACAACTTGCCAGTGGTGGAGCTTAGGATCATGCATAAAGTGAAAAACATGATTAACAGAGTAAGAGAGCTCTGACCTAGTTATAAGAAGATATTTAAGTGCACCGACAACTAACAGATATAGAGAAGGATCATGGAAAGTTTCAGAAGAATTTTGTTGGAGTTGAGAATAGGATGTCATAGGAGCGGGTTGCGGTTTAGCATGTAGCATAGTTGTTTTCTGTAATAACTCACGTATGTATTGTTCTGGAGAGAGGTGCATGTCACCAACAAATGTTCGAGAAATTCCTAGAAAGTGGTGAAGATTACCCAAATCCTTTAACGCGAAAGAAGAACTCAAAGTGGTAATTAGATTGGTAACTTCTATTGATGAAGATGTAGTGATGATTATATCATCAGCATAAACTAGAACAAACATAGTGTAAGATGATGTAAATTTAATCAACACAGAGGTGTCACTTATAGTAGAACAAAAACCAAGATCATGTAAAGTTGTGCTGAGTTTAGAAAACCAAGACCTGGGTGCTTGGTTGAGGCTATATATAGCCTTGTGTAACTGACATAAGTGAGTTGGATAATGTGAGATGAACCCTGGTGGTTGTTGCATATAAATGTGTTCAGTGAGATCACCATGGAGTAAAGCATTATTAATGTCCATTTGACGAATGGTCCAATTATTTGCAACAGCGTGCGAAAGAACTATGCGAATCGTGGTATGTTTGACTACAGGACAAAATGTTTCAATGTAGTCAAGTCCCTCAGTATGATTTAAGCCTTTGGCAACTAAGTGTGCTTTGCAACATTGAAAAGATCCATCTGCATGTAACTTGGTTTTAAATATCCATTTGCAACCAACAAGAGAAGCATTGGAAAGGGAAGTGAGTTTCCACATCTTGTTTTTTAGAAGGGCTTGATACTCATCAGTTATTGCTTGGGACCACACAGAAGAAGCAATGACTTGTTTGATAGAAAAAGGAGCAGAAGGAATAGTAGAAACAATAGTATAAATTTTTAGGTTTAATGGTGCCTACCTTGGCACGAGTGATAATGGGATGAGAATTAGTAGGAGCAATAATGATGTTAGTTGATTTCAAGATTGCACATTTTATAGGTTGCACTTTGTTTATGGTTTTTTATTTTTAAGTAGAATATGGTGAGAAACCCAAAGAAGATTCTCACTAGACACAAACTTAACCAAGTGGTTAAGTAAGTGTGTAGATTCACTTCTAGAGGGCAAAGAGAAAACACAATTACATGGTGATGATGATGAAGATGTGCGAAATTAAAGCATATAATGGAAAGCAAGAAGATGGAAAAACCAAAAAGGAAAAAAAGAACACAAAAATATAAAAGGGATGAAAATTATGTAAGGAAGGAAGAGATGAAGAGATCGAGGAAGCTTATGGATGATGATGGTGGTCACGCCACTTGGAGTGGTGGGAGACTCCAAAATGAGTGATGAAGAGCTGCCAATTGAAGTGGACAAACACCCAAGATAAGACACACAAAAAGAGAGCACTCAAGACTCACTCAACACTCTTACACAGTTTCTTTTCTATTCAAAATTCAATGTGTGAAATACATGAGGCAAAACACTTTATTTATAGGAAAGAGTGTCTTGGAGAACAAGATAGAGGCGTAGGAGTGTCATTTGTGAGAAACTTTCTAGAAGGTAGGTCAAAGAAACCCTAAACCTAGAAGCACTTGTCATGAAGGGTGGGCTTGGCATAAGCCTAAATTACTAATCACACCTTACTCTAGTTTATTCTTCTATTTGGACTCCCAAAGTAAGCCCAATTTATTTACAAACATTTTTTTCTTGTAAGAAGACCAAAAGAAAGAACATCTGATGCTCTGGTCTATGCCCAGTCTTTCTTTTGTTCAGGTCCTTTCGACATTTGGTGGGACCTTGTCTTGGATGCTGAGATGACTGATCAAAGTGTAAAGTGTCTCTTGTTTTCTTGGTCATCTTCTTGGCTAATGGGATTGTATCAAATAATAGGTGCAAGACATTCAGTATTATCAATTGCAAAAGCAATTATGTCAGTAGAAGAATTGATATGAGAAACAACATGCTCATTCACATTGTTAGTATTATTATGAACAACAGTCAAAGTTGGTGAAATATCAGGTGTGTGCTTACAAGGAACAGTAGACATAGTAAAGCTATTGGAGTTCTCATTATATGGAAAAGCAGTTTCATCAAAGTGAACATGACGAGAAACAATAGCCTTACTAGTGGGCATGGGACCGATATAACCTTTGTTGGTTGGACTATATCCTAGAAAGAGACAACACTGTCATCTAAAATCAAACTTATGACTATTATAGGGACATAAGTTTGGATAACATGCACAACCAAACACTTTAAAAACATTATAATCATGTTTGTGTTTAAACAACATAGTGTAGGGCTTATCACCATTCAACACAAGGGTGGGAAGTGCATTAATGATGTGTTTGGAAGTGATGAACGCTTCTGCCCAAAAACGACGAGGCAAAGAATCAGTTGCGAGAAGCGTTAGACTCATATCAACAATATGTTTGTGCTTTCGTTCAACATAGCCATTTTGCTCATGGGTGTAAGGATAAGTAATTCTATGTGACTGCCATAATGTTCAAGAAAAGGTTTAAGGCAAATAAATTCTTTGGCGTTATCCGTTTATATAGAGCAATGTTTATAATTTGTTTGGTTTTCAACAAAGATTTTGAATTTTTTAAACACAGAAGAAACCTGAGATTTAGTATGAAGAATGTATATCTATGTACATCAAGAAAAGATATGGGGTACCTTGAACCATTTGAAGCAGATATAGAAGCAGGTCCTCATACATCAGCAAATACAAGCTCCAACGAATGAGAGTAAATGGTAACAAAAGAACTAAAAGGGAGTTGTTGATTTTTACCAAGCATACAAGTAGAGCAAAAAATTTTATCGGTAGAACAACGTACATTACAATTTTGTAAAATTAGTTTTAAAGTGCCAAAATCACAGTGATTAGTGCTGTCATGCCAAACATTGTCTATGGGCTTATTAGTTACAAAAGAAGCATGAAAAATAGAGGATGTATGAGGATTTTGCATGGTTAGAAAAGTGTATAGACCATCCTTAAGAATTTTGTGAAGAAGAACTTTGTTCGTAGATTGATTAACAATACAACAATGGTTAGCATGAAATTGGAAATACACTCAAGCAAACATAAAAAAAAAACTGAGTAAGCTTTTTATTATCAAAGGGACATGTAAAAGATTGCAAAAAAAATAATGGTTTATCAGTGAGAAAAGAATGAAAAATTGCATATTCAATATTAGCAATAGACAAACCTGAACCATTACCCATTTTAACAGTTTTAGTGCCTTGATATGGTTGCTTGGTTGAGTAGACGGTGGGATCTTTCGCTACATGATGCGTAGCACCGTTGTCTGGATACCAAAGCAGATCCTCAGTAGTGGATTGAATTCCCAGAAGAGAAGCATCGTTGGTTTTTGTATCTAAGATTGAAAGCTGGGAAAGATTAGCACGAGAAGGTGGACTGGGTTGATGTTCATACCATTTCAACACTGAAGAACATCATGACCATATTTGTCGCAAACTTGACACACTGATCTAGAAGAATTCCAAGAACCACGAGCTTAGGAACGAGAACCATGAGAGAAATTTTGTGAGCGGGAAAACCCACAACCACCACGAGTACCATGAAACCTGGATTGACCTTTTCATGAGTGGAATGCGAAGGCGTCTAAGATGTGAAGGGTACAATTGCAGGAAAACTGAAAGGATCGAGTTGATGATGACGTTTAAGAAGTTCTTCTTGCACAAGAAGAATAGCTTTTATCTCTCCAACCTTATAAGGACCAGTTCTAGGAAAAATGGATGCAACAAAAGAATCAAAATCGACTAGAAGACCATCAAGGATGGTTTCGATATGATCCTCCACAAATATAGGAGTGTCTACAACAACAAGCGCATCCACAATGAGTTTGATATCCAAAACATATTTGGAGATAGAACGATCTTTCTTTGGATTCTTTAAAAGAAGTTTTAATTTATTTATCTACGCACGAGTATCAGATGAAAAATGAGTGTAATGTATTCTGGATCTGAGCTACAGAACTAAGACCCACCATTTTGGTTAAAAGAGGAATGGTCATGGGTGCCAGAGGTCATGCAACCACCAAATTATTTTGTTGCTTGTAAGAGATGAAGGAAAGATTGTCACTTATAGTAGGCAACATAAAGACAGTGTGGAGGAACATGAGTCCCATCAAGAAACAAAGAAAGCATCAAACCATTAATAGTGGAAAGAACCTGATGTTTCCACAACAACAAAATTTCGTCATCCAATTTTAGCGAAATAGAAGTAGTAAAATGATGCAAAGAGGATCTCTTGGTGGAGAGGTCCTGGGTGGAAGAAGATGATTGTGGAGAGGAAGCAAAGGAAGCCATGAAAGAAATGAAAAAGAAAAAAAAAACTTTCTAGCTCATGATACCATGTGATAAAGATGAGAGAGAAGAGAAAAGGTTTTCATAGAAAACTGATATTATTGCATACTTCTAAGAGAGTACTCTACTCACCTATATATACACAAAGTACCATAAATAATATATACATGACTACATATGGATACCCTTAACAAGAAGAAGATGAGAGAGTTGTTTTAGAAATCTTATTTTAGAAGTTATCATTTACTTTATAAAAAGTTTATTCTATAATTTTTTTTTTAAAAAAAACCGTTTTAAAACATACTTCATGTATTCTGAAAAAAATTGTTCTAAAAAAGTCATTTTAAAAAACTCTTTCTAAAATGTATATATGTTTTAGAAAACTTGTTATAAAAATTCTCTTTTAAAAAAATCGTTCTAAAATGCATTTCACGAATTTTGTTCTAAAAAATTCCATAACAGATAATCCAAAAGTGAATCGTATGGAAAGTGAAATGGTTGTTTTTAGAAATTATGGGGTGAAGTTATAAAATATGGGGGTGGAGGAAGAAAAAGGCGTTATAACATTGAATGTGGACTGGGTCATATTTTCATGAAATTGGTAGGGGTGGGCTTGCGATGAGATCTAGATGAATCTCACACAAACATAAACATTTGAGCAGAAAGCAGGGTTTTGGTTTAGGGTCGTTTGAGTGATAGCAGCAGAAATGATTTGAACCAACACACACACACACACCCTTCATTCGATCAACTTGGAAATGATAAGGTCGTTGATGATTTCACCCCATGTCTTTCTGAGTGCTCCCAATAACCCCCATCTTGACTTTTCCCAACATCATAGCCTACCCCTTTTGGTCACATGCTCATTACCACACTCTCTCTTCATGTGTGTGTCCATTTGCACATGTCTGCATTTCACCATTTTCTGATTATACCCTCTCAGAACATTTCATCACTACTTAACAGCCATGCATCTGTGTCGGCTGATACCATACGATTTCACTAACATTTTTCTGCTCCCTACCAAACACTATGCATCCTGCTCCATGTCTCATCTCTTGCTTCAACTATTAATAATGAACCCTCCCTTATCTTCCTTTCATTCATCAAACACTGCCCAAGTAATAATTCTTCACGCCTGTCATCATCTTAGGAAACCTAAACACATAACTCAAAATCAATAACAACTTTCACTCCTAACCTTTCCTCACGTTAAACAGCGACAACCATACGTGACACCATATATACACTCAAACTCTGCACGTTTGTGGGGGCGTTCCAACTATTATTATTCATCTATTCTATTACACTTCACTTAGGTGGAGTTTTCCATCAACTGTTTGATAAAATGAAAATATGTGTTGCATAATATGGATCAATGGTAGATATGTAAAGAACACTAGTAGACAAATCCATGAACCTTCCTGCAAAACCCCAACCCTTTACTCAAATTCTTGATCATGCAACCTTTGAATTTATTACCTTAGTTACCTTATCCATCCACCTTGTTTAATTATGCTTCATGTGTGTCATATATGATATTATTGTTTTTCTAATAAATCAATCATGATTCCATATCTTCAAAATTCACACATCACTTATATATATTGACAAAACTCTCAAAAAACACTATATGTAGAAAGAAAAAATATAAAAATAACACTCAAACCACATTTATTTATTTATTTAACTTACACTACAAGAAAATCATGAAATAGAAACCAATTTTTGGAGACCAAAATAATTAGTTGCAATAGTAATTAAATTAGAGACCATTTTAGAAACTAAAATAAAATTTGATTTTTAAATTAGTTTTTATTATTGTTAAATAGTTTCTAAATTGGTATCTAATTAACCACCAATGTTTTTGTTACCAAATTTAGAAACTAAATAATTGGTAGTTAAAACTTTGGTTGTTAATTAGATACCAATTTAAATAATAGAAACTAATTTAAAAACCAATTTTTTTTAGTTTATAAAATAATGGTATCTAATTTAGTTATCATTACAACTAATTATTTTGGTCTCTAAAAATTGGTTTCTATTTCATGATTTTTTTGTAGTGCGTAAAATTTGTTAAAATATATCTATAGGAAAAGTGTAAAATTACTTGAGTTTTATTTTAAACAAAATCTAAACAATTGTATATATACTTCTTGATAAAGTATGGTGTAGGATATTCATTTCAGAGTAATTAGTAATTATAATTTTTATCAATTATGTTTATGGTTTTTAACACACTTATAAATAAACTATAACATTTTATGTACTTTTGTAGACAGATTATTTGCGCATACTAAATATCTTTTATCTTATGTTTCATTAGCTTTTTATGATAATATCTTCGCATCTAAATTAAAAAATAGCTTTATATTTTTTATATTTTTCAATTTAATTTTACATACAACATGAAAATAATATTACTTATATCACCCTTTTAAGTGGTTTAATATGGAGAATAAAAATTGTTCTTGGATTGCCTTATACATGTTTTATTAAGAAGTCATGTAAAAAAAAATTATATTTAATTATTTAAAATTAAGTTTACTCTATTTCAAAACAAAATAGATACTAGGATTGTTGATTCATGCCAGTTGTAACTATATATGGGAGGATCAGAAAGGTACAAACAAATATGATGACCAAATCATAATCTATCATTCGTGTCTTCCATATATAAAAGAAACTTATTCGAGTTAAATAGATCTAAAACAAGTGATAATAATATTTCAAAATTATTTAATACATTTAAATATTTAAGATTTAAATTAAAAATCATTAATTAAACTAAAATAATTACTAACTCAATGCTATACAATAATATTAGACTTTGGGAGCTATAGGAGAAGCACCAAACTCGGACACTTATCTTAAATGACATGTCCGTGTCGTACACACGTATCGGTGTCAACACTCGTATGACACTTATAGGTAAAGTGTTCAATTCAAAATATATTTGTTGGATTTCTGACAATTCTAGCATGGTTCTAACACAATTTTAAAAAGGATAAATACAATAATTTTCTAAAAACTCAAATTTATTGTATAAAATTTTATTATGATTATAAAAATAAGAAACAATTTTTTTGAACAAGTCATAAAAAAACATCTTTTTCTCCAAAAAAAATCTGAAACATACTTGTGAACATAAATATTTATTGTCAATTTATAAAATTTATAATTATATAATATATAGATTCATGTTCACGTGTCCTACATTTTAGAGATTATACGTGTTTCCGTATTCATATCCGTATCATGTCAATGTCCATATTTGTGTTTGTCGTAAATAGATCTAAAGCCTAAATCAAACCTTAAATTGGAATTCATGTATCTGGCCTCATTGAAATGTGTATATGTAGTGACAAAATAGAACATTATTTATTGAAACTTCCATAATTTCATATGACCAAACCTTAAATGGTGCTAGAGAAAATCATAACATTCATTAGCCTAGTAATGCCTAAATTACTCTTAGCCTTAGATTTATAATTATATATACACAATTAATTAAACCCCACAAACTCATTATCTAGCATATAGATTATTAGAATTAACTATGAGAGATGGCTGAAAAAGAGTATTGTCTCTATCCTAAGTCGCCCCCTCACTTTAAAGCACACAATGGGACCTATATTGATATTTTTTTTCAAGCTTCTTAGCTAGAAACTAGTATCATAATCCTTAGCACTTATTTTGAGACTCAATTGCACTCCTCTTAATTTGTTATAAAATAATTGCACTCACCTTAAGCTGATTTTTTTATTGTCAGCAATCAAAAGGTATATAATCGATTCAGTCGAAGAATGGAAAAAAGGAAAGATATAGAAGTAATTATCCTTCAGTAAAACAAAATATAAAAGGAGTACACTACCAACCCACATGACCCACTAGCTTAAAAACACAGCTGGTAGGAAAAACACATCATTCATAAAACCTGTTATTTCTAAAATCAACTTTTAGGATTACTATCTCAAATTGCCATTCTTACGGCTTTCAAGAATTATTTTAATCCCATGAAGCTTATTATCTATGAACCATTTTTTTATTCTATCTTAGAATAATTTTATAAAATTAAATTAGACTTAAATCCCAAGTCTCGATATCTTAGAAATCTCACGTTAATTATAAATAAAAGTATTTTATAATTAAGTAAGTAAATTTACACTTTTTAATATATTCTTATTATTCCAAATACTTTTAATAATATTATTTTTTATTCTACAAACTTAATTCCTCCATTCCCGGGATTATTATGTCTTCGATGAAAATTTTGTATGACATTACAAATGAAAAACAATACTTATTTCCACTCATTTGTAGCAAAAAATCAAACACCATAAGATTTTTTACATATAAAAAACTATGTTCATTTTATTTCCAAAGGCTTAACATGATAAAGGAGATCGGTTTCAATTTTAAAACTTCTAAATTCATCTGCTTAGACAAGGAAAGAAAAGGAAAAAAAGAAAGAATAATAAAGGTATAAATAATAGAGCGTTGCTGCCTGGGATATCCATATGTGTGACGTGAAAGTGTGCAATAAAAATAAAACAGAAAAGAAGAAAACCGTGTTGAAAATGATGTTCCCACTTAGTAAATTTAGGCCCCAAAGAAAAGCAAATCTTCATGTTTGCAAGGAAAATGTGAAAACCAATACAATAAATTTTAAAAAACATGGAAATTAAAAAAAAATTGCATTCAGAACTTTCTTTAAATTTTTTAAAGAAAGTTTACACACATATATATATATATATTTATGTAATTAATTAGTTATAATTTACTTTCTTACTCTTTTATTTTAAACTAAAATTCTTATAATTTTTTATTTAAAATAGAATTTCAATTTTAATATAAAAATATAATCAAAATTATAAAAAAATAATAATTATAAAATAACATAATTAATCATATTATATATAATAAATTATAAATAAAATTAAAATTAAAAATATTTTAATAATAAAGAAATAAATTTATATAATAATTATATTAATTAAAAAAGTAAAAATAAAAATAATATTATTATTTAATATAAAAATAAGTTTTTATCAAATATTTTAATAATATTAAAAATAGTTATAATTTATAAATAAATCAATCAAATTAATTTTTTAACAAATTTTAAACATAAAAATAAATTTATAAACTTATATTTTTATCAATAAAAAATATAATTTTAATTACTTAATCTAATCTATATCTTGAGTACTTATTTCAAACAAAGCTTATTACTGAGATTACTATGAGAAAGATAGAAACAGTGTAAAGTGCAAAGAAATTAGCATCCATGTGAGAGTTGTTGGATTGGAACATATCCCAATTCTCAACCCGAATAATAGGCTTGTGTTATTAGGGGAGCATTCACACTGTACATTTATTAAATGCTTCATCAAAATTTATTAAAACATTTTCAAAACCCACAAATTAATAAATCACAAAAGAAAAGGAGAGAAAAAAAAAAACCATGACATCACCTTCACGCATTTATTATATATACAAGAAAGCCTATGGTTTTCTATTTATTTTATTATTATTTTTCCCAGTAAAATTGGTCTGACATCTCATGATGAGATTTGAGAATTTTGTAGTTAAAATCATGACAATGTTTATATTTAATGTTATAGGTTAAATAATAGCTAGTAGATTGCATAGTGTCACCTATGAAGTATTAATAACACATTTAATTTCCATATTATTTAATCATATGAAACTTTTTTTCTTCTTATCTTTGTTTAATTACTAGATGCTCTAGTGAATCACAAAAGAAAAGGAATCCGTTATTAATAAAATAAATACGTGATAAAATTGATGATATGTAATGACATTATAAAATAATCTGACTTTACATTGTTGTACAATTATAAGTATGTATAATAAATTTGTTAATTTTTATACTGGTTTATTCTTAAATAATAATATAAAACGATTTTATTATGTTTTACAATCTAAATGTAAATGTTTTTAGATTGTGGTTTATAAATTATTAAACGTACCTTCTTTTTCAATGTGATGGTACGGAGGTAATAATTCAAATAAATATTTATTCACTTTTAGAAGATATAAAATAGTAATAGTACATAAATTAACCATACATAGTTATATTTTGAAATCTTAATATTTTTATATACATTATACTTTTTTAAAATTGATTTCTTATATTGATATATAAGTATTTTAATTTTTTTAACTATTTCTTAGAGTATAAGGGTGGGAAAAAATCTAATTTTCTACTGCTCAACTTTTTCACTGCTTTGATCAATTGAAAATCTATTTATTTAAATATAATTTTGTTTATATAAATTTTAAAAATTGAATAATCCAAATTTTAGAAGTAATTTCTATTTCCAGTGTCTCTACCGAAATCACTTTTTTATACTCTTTTATTTGTCGTCCCCTCTTTCTCTCTCGTGCACCTCTCTCCAACAACTCTTACTCACTTTTTGAAATTTTATTTGTTCTCTCACACATGAAGCAATCAAGTTTTATACATTTTCTTTAGAATTTTATTTGCTCTAATATTTTATTTATTCTAATACTTTATACATAATAAATGGATATAATATTTTAAAAGTTTAATTTTTTTATTAAATTATAATTTTATTATATTTTCTTAATATTTATATAATATTCAACTTTTTTTTACATATTATTATATTAATATTATGTTTAGAAAACATGGATTTTGATTTAAAATACAATTCACTTTTTTTTTCTAAAAATATGGATTTTGATTTAAAATTTAATCCAAACATCTGGATTTAGATTTTTAAATTGGTTTTATAAAAAATAAGGATTTGAATTATAAATTTGATCCAAATATTTGGATTTGGATTATCCAAAATCCAATCCATAAACACCCTTAATATTTAGTATAACATCTTATTTTGAAATCATGGGTCTCTCAATAATACATAAAATATAAGATAGTCATTATTTTTTTTTCTCTTAGTATCTAAATAACTTTTAGTAGATTCTATTAGAGACTTCACAAATTAATTTTCATTTAAAACTTAATTTTAAAATTTTAATTAATTAATTAAATTTTAACAACTAAAATATAAAAATATCAAACTAGAAATATTAGTAATGGATGTTTTAATCTATAATAACAATGATTATGAAAATAGAAACATTAGTCTTTACCAACTTAAAATATAATAGCTCGCAACTAAACTTTTTTGTTATACATATGAAGGGCTTTGGTTAGATGTCATTATGACGTTTAACATCTTAGTTATATTGTACCTCAGTTAGACTCACATCTCAGTTAGACTAACATCCCAAAGTTTACCAATCATATGACTTGCAATTAAACTTCTTTGTAATACAATTATATATTAAACACGTGTATAATTTACATTAATTTACAAGTGTACTGGCAGCAAAAGAGGGTTTCATGACGTGTATAGGCATTGATTTAAGCATGAATGTCATTTACAAAAATGCGGTTGCAATTTTGAAAATAAGATCAACATATAGAATACGATTTTAATTATAACCTTCGTATATTTGAAAACAACGCATATAGACTACGATTTGGTGGGCAACCGTTGCCTATAATGACCACTATAGACTATGGTTTTTTAGGCAACTGTCACCTATACCTGTGTCTACCATATAAAATATGATTATTAGGTCATAATCGTCATCTATATGTTTTTTAATTTTCCATTCCGAGCCTTTTCATCTTCATGCTTTTTTCTTTGTTACTCTCACTATTGTCTTCTCTGCAACCTTTCCTTATTGTTATTTCTCTCATTCCTTGTAATGTGTCTTCCTTATTGTTTTTTATGTTGTTTTTCATACTTTTTGTGCTTTCTTGATGGATTTTTCTCCATTTTTAGTGTTGAATTGGTGGGTTCCCAAGTTCGAAACTACTACTTGTGTTCTCCTCATCATTGTTGTTATGCGTCACCATTGAAACTCTTGAGCTCCTTTACAACCTTTGTTCCTTTACCACAACCTCTTTCCACCATCTTGAGTTTCCACAACCCAAAGTCGTTCACTCTCGAAAATTTCTTGACATCAAACTTGGTGGCCATTTCTTTATCTTCTTGACTTTCTTTTCTTGTCCCCACAAATGGTACCAATTGTTGGGTTATCAACAATAACAAAGTAAGAAAATATTTTTGAAGAAAACATTTTAGGGTCTCCTATGCTATAGGCAACGATTATGTACATGATTTTTGCCTATAATGGTCTAATAGTCTACGATTGTGTGTTAATATATTTAATTTTCTAATTTAAATTATTGGGCTTTGTTTGTTTGCCCAACTTTCCTTTTCTGTTTCAGCTAGGTCTTAAGCTTTTTCTTATATATACACCATGTATTTTACTCTCTAATATACAAGTGAATAAAAGTTTCTTTTATATTTATTTTTCTCTACAATTAGGGTTAATCAAAACCTCTCTTTCTTCATTACGATTACGTGCGATTACGTACGCTACATTAAAGCATCACATCAGACAAGGAATATTCATCTTCATTTACTGTAATATGGTATCAGAGCTCTTCGAATGAAGAGTTCTGCTGCGCTTCTCTCTGATTTTTATTTCCCTCTTTTCTGTTCTTGGTTATTTTTTTCTGTTTTCTTTCAAAATCTTGATTGGTTTTAAAAATCTTTTAGGCAATGTTTAATGAAAACCTTAGTCTTCATAGTCTTAATAGTAGTCACACTATTACATGCAATTTTTGTGGTAAATATGGTCATACTGAGGCTGTTTGTTTTCGCAAAGTGGGTTTTCCTTCTGGTAATGTTAAAACCTCAAAGTTTTCTTTTACTAGAAAAGTCTGCACTTTTTGTAATCGTCTTGGCCACACTATCGACACATGTTATAAAAAGCATGGGTTCCCTCCTGGCTACAAATTCACCAATTGGACATCCCAAGCCAATAATATGATTACTACTGACACTTTTTCTGAGCTTTTTCCTAAAGAACAGGATGTAAAGGGGATTCAACTTACATCACAACAGTGTCAATTCCTTACCAACATTTTGCGTCAGCAAAACCTTGAGGATCTTGCCCCTCACACTCAAATTAATCAAGTCGGCACCATCTCTACGGATGAAATCCCCAATACTGAGCATTCTTCAACAGGTAAGTTTCTCTCTTCACTATCTTCTATAAAAGAATCTTGGATTATTGATTCTGGTGCCACTGATCATGTTTATCACAATTTGAACGTTTTTACTACTTATACTAAAATTAAACCTGTCTTAATTAGTCTTCCAAATGGCCAAACTGTTTATGCCACATATTATGGTTTAGTACGTTTTTTTGATAAGTTTTATTTGTCTGATGTGTTATACGTGCCTCATTTTCAATTAAACTTAATATCTGTTTCTAAACTCACACACCAACTTAAATGCACTTTAACTTTCACTTCAACCCACTGCATTATACAAGACAATCTCACCCAAGAGAGGATTGGTACAGTTAAAGTCACTGTTGGCTTGTACCTTGTCACTACCTTGCCTACTTCTAGTCGTTCTAAACCGCATTGTTTTGCTCCTTTTATTAATTGTAATATCACAGACAAAACACTATGGCATTATAGACTAGGACACCCTTCACTTGAAAGATTACATGTCTTAAGCAAACAATACTCTTTTATTACTGTTGATACTCATCATGTATGTGACACTTGTAGTCGTGCAAAACAGAGAAAACTTCCTTTCACTTTAAGTAATACTGTTACCTCTGCTATTTTTGTTGTACACTTTGATATTTGGGGACCATGTTCCATAATTTCTATGCAAGATTTTCGTTATTTCTTGACTATTGTTGATGATTACTCGCGTTATACTTGGGTTATTCTGTTGCATAACAAATCTAAAGTGCGTCAGCACATCATTAACTTCACTGTTTTCGTTTAAAATCATTTCAAAACTAATATCAAAACGATTCGTACTGACTATGGTGTTGAGTTTGCTATGTCAAATTTTTATGCTTCAAAGGGAATTATACATAAAAAATCTTGTGTTGAAACACCACAACAAAATGGCATTGTAGAACGTAAACATCAACACATACTAAATGTAACCCCGACTTTACTTTTTCAAGCAAATCTTCCTCCTATTTTTTGGGAATTTGCTGTAAATCATGTTGTTTTCTTAATAAATGCTATTCCTACTCCATTACTTAATAACATCACTCCTCATGAAAAGTTGTTTGGAAAACCATATGACATTTCCTTTCTAAAAGTGTTTGGTTGTCTCTGTTATGCTAGTAGCATTGCTGCACATCGGAAAAAAATTAGATGATAGATCTATCAAAGGTATTTTTCTTGGCTTCTCGCAAAATACAAAAGGTTATATTATCTTAAATTTAAAGTTTCATAGCATAGAGATATCAATACATGTAATCTTTCATGAAAACCACTTTCCATATAAATTGGACAGTGACTTGCCTAAGGACCCTAACACTTTATCTCTCCCTATTTCTAATGCATATAATTCTTCTTTTGATTTTTTTTTTTTGATACTGTACCTCCTGTCGAACCATGTGCCTCTACTCCTGCACCCAATACTGTCCCTCCACCAGCCTCATTATCCTATGATCTTCCAACAAATAGTGTCTCTGCTCCTGCATCCAACATTGCACCTCCATCAGAATTATCACCGTCTACATCTCCAGGAAGCATCTCACCCCAATTTCCAAGAAGATCAGCTCGTCCTCATCGACAACCTGCCTATCTTGCAAATTTCCACACTGCAACCAACACTGTAAGTAGTAGATATCCTATTCATAATTACTTGTCTTACAATTCCTTATCTTCCAATTTTAGAAATGTTATTTCCTCTATCAATTCCCATCCTGAACCTCGGACATATAACGAAGCCTCCAAACATGCTTCTTGGCAATCTGCCATGCAAGATGAGCTTCAAGCTCTTGCTGCTAACAATACTTGGTAACTTACTCCTCTCCCTCCAGGAAAGAAAACTATTGGTTGTAAATGGGTATATAAAATCAAATACCATTCTGATGGCACTGTTGAGCGCCACAAGGCTAGAGTTGTTGCCAAAGGGTTCACCCAACTTGAAGGACTTGATTTCTTAGACACTTTTGCACCTGTTGCTAAACTCACTACCCTCCGCCTTCTCCTTGCTATTGCCACTACCAAAAATTGGATTTTAAAATAACTTGATGTCAATAATGCATTTTTTCATGGTGATCTCCATGAAGAAGTATACATGACCCCCCACCTGGCCTCTCTCTTCATTCTCCCCAGCATGTTTGCAAGCTTCAACAGTCTTTATATGGCCTTCGTCAAGCTGGTCGCCAATGGTACGCCAAACTTTCTACTTTTCTTTTATCAAATAATTACTCTATTTCTGTTGCTGATCACTCTCTTTTTCTTAAATATAATAATGATAAACGCACTGTTATTCTTGTTTATGTTGATGACTTGGTCTTAACTGGTGATGACACGGAGGAAATCAATACAATTACTGCATCCCTTCACCATCACTTCAAGATAAAAAATTTAGGTAATCTCACTTACTTTTTGGGACTGGAAATTGCTCGCAACAGTACTGGTCTTCATTTAAGTCAACGCAAGTATATGATTGATCTCCTTCAAGAAACTGACATGCTTGACTCTGCACCTGTGGCCACTCCTATGACTCACACCTCCCGTCTCTCTCCCGACCAAGGCTCACCTCTCGATGCAGATGCCACTTCCCAATACAGAAGACTCCTTGGACGTCTAATTTACTTAACCAACACGCGACCAGACATCGCCTTCGCTGTCCATAATTTAAGCCAATTCATATCTACACCCACAACTCATCATCAGCAAGCTGTCTCACGTCTTTTGCGTTACCTCAAGGGCACCCCTGATGAAGGACTATATTTTTCTCACACTAGTTCACTTCACCTCTGTGGTTTTAGTGACTCTGACTGGGCAAAATGTCCTACCACACGCAAATCTATCACTGGATATTCCATCTACTTAGGAGACTCCCTAATATCATGAAAATCAAAGAAGCAGCCAACTATCTCCCGCAGCTCCTCTGAAGCCGAGTATAGAGCCCTTGCCACCACCACATGTGAGTTACAATCGTTATCTTACCTCCTTCAGGATTTACATCTTCCTCTCTCCCAGCCTGCAACCCTGTACCGTGACAACAAATCTGCCCTTCAAATAGCTTCCAATCAAGTTTTTCATGAACGAACCAAGCACATCGAAATTGATTGTCACCTAGTTCGTGAAAAACTTAACTCTGGTCTCCTCAAACTACTGCCCATTACTTCTGCAATGCAAGTTGCTGACATATTCACCAAGCCCCTTGCTTCCGCGCAATTCTCTACTCTAAAATCCAAGCTGGGCCTGACAAATATCTACTCCCCAGCTTGAGGGGGGGTGTTAATATATTTAATTTTCTATTTTAAATTATTGGGCTTTGTTTGTTTGACCCAACTTTCCTTTTCTGTTTCAGCTAGGTCTTAATATTTTTCTTATATATACACCATGTATTTTACTCTCTTATTAAGAAGTGGACTTTAAGCCTAACTCAACCCCATAAAACCGGCTCATAGGGTTGAGGTTTGCACCCACTTATATACAATGAAAGGCTCTAATCTCTAGTCGATGTGGGAACACCCCCCTCACGCCGAGACTGCCAACTCGTGCGTGAGACTATATATTTTGGGTGGTCCGATAGCGGCCCGATAGCGGGTGGCACGATAGGCTCAACACAAACACTCGCTAGGATAGGCTCGAAAATGGCTCTGATACCATATTAAGAAGTGGACTTTAAGCCTAACTCAACCCCATAAAACCGACTCATAGGGTTGAGGTTTGCACCCACTTATATACAATGAAAGGCTCTAATCTCTAGTCGATGTGGGATCTCCAACATTGTGTGATAATCATTTATAATTCAAAACTATCATGCATAGATTATGACTTTAAAACCATCGCCTAAGGCCTAATCGTTGTATAAAGATATTTTTACAGTAGTGGTAGTTTCATGTTTCTTGTATTAATATTTATTCATCTCTAATGTAACATTCATTATAATTTTGTATAATGTCATTATGTTATTCTTCTTTTTTTGTATTTTTCTAATTCTTTTTGTTAATAATATTTGGTATTTAAGATCCAGTTTAAGATGTTAAGAATATGTTCTTAATTATGATGTTTCTTGTTTTGAAAATTCATATCCAAAAACTTCTCATAGTGTACTTATTTAGAAGGTCAATATTTTATGACAGTTTATCTAGAATGTTATGTTGGTATAGAAGTTTGAAGTTTAAAGATTTGATTATTGTAGGCTTGAATATTTTATGCTTCTAACTACAACATGCAATGTTGATGATGATGCAAGTGTTAAAGATGTTGATTTGTGTATGATCTTGTGTGAGTTGTAATTTGTTGTTTTACTAATGTCGTAAGTGTTTTTTCAACTTTGATTTAATTATTTGCTAAGTTGGAAAATTCTTAGAAGTGTTATGAAATCCTTGTAGATTTTACTTATATGTGAAGAATTCATGGGAAAGAAATGGAGAGAGGAATGTTATATATAAGAATGGAACACCATGTAGCATAACACACTGCAAGGAAGTGCAAAATTGCGATCATGTCATTCTACTTAAGGCATAGTAACATAATTCTCTCAAACCTGCATGATCTCTAACTCACCGTGTTCACTTCAAAGGAAATCTTGTAAGTACAATGTTACCAAATGTCCAAGACATGACTTCTAATCAAGGATTATTTCCAATTCAAGCATTTGATTTTCACTTCTCATAAAGGCACCATTAGGTATGGACCAACAACAGGAACCTAATATTTGCTAAAGGATTCTCACACGAAACATATTATGCATAAATAGACATCTATAAGAAACCTCCTCACCATTTCCTTCTAACCACCCCTTCTCGACATCTCCCCCTATCAAACTCCATGCATCCATCCTACCATCAAAACATAATAGTTCACACCACACCACCCAACCCTAAACCCTATATTATTTAAGACAATTTCATAAACACTTACAAATTGTTATCTATTGTAGAGTCAAATGCAGTCATCACGTCACCTTAGGACCACCCAACCTAGGGCTTTGAAAATTGGGGGTTTTTAAACCTTCCAATGCAAACTCCAAAAAAACAATTACGAGAGGATTTAGAATGTGACACAATGAATTTCATGAACAAGAACATATTGTGTAAACAAAAACCAAGATAAAGAAATAGAGCAAACTGACCTAACTATGCAACCACATCCCTCTAAACAAGCATTCACATTAGGATTCACTGTTTAGGTCATCGGTCGAGCTTCATTGTCTTTGTCTCAACTCACTTAATGATTGAGCTTAGGACACACTACTGTTTCAAGTTATGCCACGCCACACTGCACTTCACGCTAAGGTGACCAAGATTTTGGGGAAAGTAAGATTAGAGGGCAATGACTTACATTTACAGCTTGGAGATAATGGTTAGTCTTTGAAAGTAGATAAGGGTTTAGGGGCTTTTCTGAAAGTAGATAATGGCTTATCTGGGTGATTTGCAAAATCTTTGGACAATGCGTTGGGATTTTACCAAACAAATGGCAGAGCTTTGCAAATTTGTTTTATTAATAAATAATTTATAAAAATTTGTATGTAACATCGTATGTAATGGATGTTTTTTTTTCTACACACAGATGAAGTTAATATTACATACGGATTTCAACCTTAAAAAATTTTGTTGTCTCAACGCGCCAACCTTACATACAGATTTTTTATATGGATAACTTGCACAACATTTATTTACTTTTACCTACGAAAAATCGATATACGTATAAACAATTTTAGGGTTTAGAGTTTAGGGTTTATAGGAATCTAAATTCGTATGTAAGATCCGTATGTAGCTCAATACTTACCTACGAATATAAATTCGTACGTAATTATCAATAGATAATGAGAAAATTTCTTGTAGTATTATGTTTTAATGAAAATATATTTTAATACGTTAATATTCTTAAATTTGCTGGAAAAGCAAAGGACATTTTAATTGATAAAACCAAATGATTAAATAATGGTTTAATTCATTACAATCACTTAAAATTCAAAACTATCAATATGGCTCTGTTTTAATAAACTAAAATAAGTTTTTAATAGATTAAAATTAGTTAAATGTCAAGTCTTTTTTTTCTATTTTAATTGATTAACATGATTTTTTATTCAATTAAAACCCTAAAAGCTTAATTTTAAGTTTTATTTTAATGGATTAAAACTTTCTATATATCTTTCTTATTTCAAAAGAAAATTACACAAAATTAGTTTCATTCATTTAGAGAAAAAATTACTTTGACTTGAGATTATCAACACTTCTTAGAGTTTTTTTTTTAATCAAATCCTTGATTCAGGAAGTTCATTTTTTAATCATCTTTGTGTAATTTCTTCTATTGTGCTCAATTTTTTTCAATTGATCTTGTTTTTATTCACTAATGTTTCTAGAGTATTTGATCTTGAGTTGTCAAGAGCCTTGCTTGTGAGAAGGTTTCACAAGTGGTTGTAGAAAATTTCACTTGTAGAAAATTTGTTAGGATTCAAGATCTTGTTGAATATGTTATATTTTGTTGTTTTCTTAAGAAATTCTTGTAAAACGTAGAATAATATAATAAATTAGTTTAATTAGGATAATTAGACAACTCCATGTAAGTTTTATAATAAAGTGAAACAATATAAATATTATATCTGTCTACATCAATCTATTTTCTTTGAAAAAAAAAGTGCTTATTATTTTACTATATTATTTGCTTATTAAATAATATCATTCAATTTAAATCTTTATCCGTTCTAAAATGGATTTATTACATTTTTATCAAGCAATTATTTAAGAATGGTTCATCTCTTGTAAAAAAAAATCATATTTCAATTCCCAAGGTTGAATTTACCTATTAATCTAACATATTACAAATAATAAATATTATACCCAAAAAAATTATAATGATACATATTTAAAGTAGATATACTTTCTAAGGTTATTTATACCCAATAATAAATTTTATACCCATTTTTTTAATGTTACTTATTTAAAAGACTAGTAATCTTTGATATCTATTTTCTATGTTACATATGATGAATTTATCAACTTTTACCTACATTAATTTAAGATTTATTTTATCTTATTTTTTTATTAGTTAAATGTATAATTTTGAATGTATAGAAAATAGTTTTTAATGCATATGAAGAAAAAGATAATTACATACTCTTCTTAATGTGAAGTGTATTACCTAATATAATCTTATAATATTTGTATTAAGCGAAAAATGCATTTCCATCCCCTAAAATTGTAACATTTCAAGAATTTGAAACTAATACAAATACTATAAAGTTATGTACAAAGTTTAGAGTTCTTCTCAAAATATTATTAATACATGGTTAAAATTTATATAATTACAATCTTATACATAATAAGAAAAGACCTCAACATAATATCTATGACCTTCTAGATACTCATGCACCTATATCAACATTTGTTTGTGCACGTAGTACAATCATCATAGTTCACAACACAACAAGAAAAGTAAGAGTAAGCTAATGAAAAGAAATTTCATAACTTTCTTAATAGATGCAAAAAAAATCAATCAAATTAGTCATTCATAAGAATTTGTTAAGCGTCTGCCTTAAACGAGTAGTCATTCGGTCGGTAAGGGCTTCTAGTTGTTAAGCGGCTACCTTAACCGAGTAGTTGTACATTTAGTAAGGGCTGCTAGTTGTGATATGATTCCAATAGCAAAGTATAGATGATTCTTTGACATTTTATGGAATAAACTTGAGTTGGAGATAGAATAGTCACTTTTAATAGAATTGGATCAATGTTTTATGTTTCAAGAACTCACCAAAACTTGCACCAAACACCAAACTCACATGGAAGATCCATTTCTTGCCAATTGAACCGATTAAAAGAGATAAGAATACAAAAGCACCGATTAAAAAGCTTGAAAACTGAATTGCACCGAACAAATTAAGAGGAAATGAAGAAGAAACACTTGAATCCAGCAAAAGAGAGCAAGAACCGAACACTATATGAATTTGAACTCAAAAACACCGAATAGAAGGAACCTAGACATGTTTTTGAATTTGTATGAAAATGGAAATGAAATGAAAAGATGAAGAAGAGAGGAAGTTATGAGAATGAAGAGCTTGGTTGATGGTTACGCCACTTGAAGTGTTAAGGCTCCAAGATAAGTGAGCAATGCCGCCACTTGAGAGAACCAAGGCACTCAAAATGAGACAAGGAAGAGGAGAAGACAAGTTCTCACACACTCTATCACCAATTTGGGAGAGTTTTGCTATAACAATTTCTCAAATCTCCATTATGAAGGACCTAAGCCCTCCTTTTATAGGAGCAAGGGCCGGTCATTTACAACGCTTATTCTAGAAGCTACCCAAAAGACTCCTACCTCACGCCCCCTACTAAGCTCACTCCCCAAACTAAAGCCTAAAGATGCTTTTACAAAAGAGGTGTCTAATGTTTCCCTTTAAGCACCTTTTGAAACAAAAGATATTATAAAAAGAGAAAACAACCTTCCACTATTTCCTAATTCATTGAACTTGCTCCTTGTATGCCTATGAGGTGGGCTAATGACTCTTTGAGCGTCTACAACTTGGGCCTCTACCTCTTCTTGTCCTTGAATATTGGCTTCTATTTCTTCTCTATCTTGATCTCCATCAAGTTGTTAAGTGGTTGCCTCAACCGAGTAGTCATTCGGTTGGTAAGGGTTGCTAGTTGTTAAGCAGTTGCCTCAACTGAGTAGTCATTATATCGATAAGAGCTGCTAGTTGTTAAGCGGCTGCCTTAATCGAGTAGGTATATGGTTAATAAGGGCAACAAGTTGTTAAGTGGATGCCTTAACGAACCGGACCTCCACTTGTGGTGGAAGAATCAAAGTGGTGTATGTCAATAAAAAATAATAACAAATGAACTTTAAAGTGTCTCGTTAAAATCTTCTCTGTCGAAAACCATGCTTAGGGATAAAATAATCGAGCGAGGAAAGAGTACATTATACTCAACAAGCCATCTGTCGATGAATTGTCGACCGTTATTAGCGATGATGACGTGAGGTATCCCGAAACGACAAATGATATTTCTCCATACGAAATTTTGAACATTCTGTGTTGTTATGACCGCTAATGGTTCGACTTCTATCCACTTAGTGAAGTAATCAATTCCAACCATTAGAAACTTACACTGTCCTTTGCCTGGGTTGAAGGGTCCAAAGATATCCATTCCCCATTTTGCAAAGGGCCATGGAGAAAGAATATAGTGTAGACTCTTGGGCTTCTAGTGGGATAAGGTGTTTTATTCTTGAGTTTTTAAGCATTTTTTAACAAATTTTGTACAATCACCTTGTATGATCGGCCAATTATCTTGCCCTTAACACCTTAGCAACCATTATTCTTGCTCCTAAGTGAGTTCCACATACCCCCTCGTGTATTTCTCGCATGACATAGTCGACATGGTCTTGTGAAATACATTTTAGTAATGGTCGAGTGTATCCTTGGTGGCAGAGGTCGGGACCAATGAGGATAAACCGAGCGACTTGTTGCCTCATTGTTTTTTCCTCCAGAATCACTACTTTCTAGAAATTGTTTGGTAGGTGTCATCCACTTCATTGTTTCCTTAGTCTTCATGCATTTATTTGTGCTAACAATGGGATTCTTGAGGTTGACGTGGATGACCGACCTTTGAAGCCCTTTCTTTTTAATTGTGGCTAGTAGCGAAAGCATGTCGACTCGGGTGTTATGTTCTCGGGGGGATATGTTCAATTTGAACATTTTTAAATTTAGATATCAAATTCTGAACGAGATGCTAATACCATTGTAACAGAGACTTTTTGACTTCAAACTCTCCCTTAAGTTGTCCAATGACAAGCTAAGTGTCACTTTTACAAATAAGCTATTGAGCCTTCATGCCATGTGCTAGATTATAGATATTATGGCCTCCTATTCGGCTTGATTGTTTGATGTTTTAAAATCGAACTTTAATGTTTGCTCAAGGAAAATATAGCCCAGGCCCTCAAGCACTACTCCTATCTCACATGACTTACTGTTGGAAGACCCATCTACAAGTAAGGTCGACTAGGGTGTATCAGCCTCGGTTGGACAAGGGTTAAGTTATGTTGTAAAATCAACCAAACCAAAGCTTTGGACTTAATTGCCCTCATTGATTGATATTGGATATGATATTTGGACAATTTTACAGCTCATTCAATCATTTGGTCGGTCAAATCCGGCTATGCCAAAATTTCATGATCAGGTAGTCACTCTTGACTGTTATGCGATGATTTTGAAAATACATTTGCATTCTTCGTGTGGTGACCACCAGCACCAGGGCTACTTTTTCAATCATCTGGTAACGTACCCCAGCGCCATGTAGTACTCTGCTGACAAAATAGATTGGTCGTTCTTCTTTTTCAACTTCTTGTACTAAAGTTGCAATGATTGCCTCCTCCGATACCACGAGGTACATTATTATTGGTCCTTGAGTATCCAGCTTTTGAATGATCAGGGGGGATGCCAAGAAAACTTTTAGGTGAAGAAATATTTCTTCGCACTCGTTTGTCTATTTGAACTTGGTTGCCTTGCGCAGAATCTGGACTATGGGTTTAGTTTTTTTTGCTAACTTTAGCACAAATCGGGAGACAAATGTAGTCGGTCGATCAATTTCTTTCACATATTCGAGGCTTCACATTTCAGTGATGGCCCTACATTTTTTATGGATTTGCTTTTTATGGCACGATGAGTGAACATAAAATCCAAAAAAAAATCATTTTCTACCTTGAACGCACACTTGTCAGGGTTAAGCCGCATGCCATAGTCTCGAAGAGCTTTAAAGACCTCTTTGAGATCTAGGACATGTTGTAGACATGAGTTAGATTTAACCACGATGCTGTTTACATAAACCTCGATGTTTCGACTTGTTGAACCAAGTGGTGTTCAATGTTTTGAAGAATCCAAATCCTTTGAAGGATGATGTAACTATGCTTTGCTTGATGCTGCTGTGTTGGTTTAAGCTTTGTTTTGGGGTAGTTTAATGTTGTAATCAACCCTTGGATTAAATCTCAAAGCAATTAGCATCTCATTTTTAACAAAGTAAAATGTTTTTCAAACTAAGTTGAAACAACCGATTGTTTTGTTGAAACAACCGATTGTTTACACTTAGGTGTTTTGAGAAAGTTTGAAAACTGTTTTTGAATGGTGAATTTTGTTAAGTAACAAAACAACCGATTGATTCGAGGAAACAATCGATTGTTTGTTTTGAAACCATAACAGAAAAACTGTTTTCTTTGACTGAGCTTTAAATGCTTTAACTGAATACGCTCCAGTCATTAAATGCTTTGACCAATCTGTTTTAATGCAATTAAGAGTTTGTTAAGATTTAATAACAAACTATATTCTTAGATATATTCTGAAAAACTGTTTTATGTTTTAAAAATCTTGAAACAAAGTTTTGATCTAAGAGTTTTTAAAAAGAGTTCTGAGATTGCTTAAGAGTTGAGAGATTGATCAAGGTGCTGAATAGGATTCTACTTGTATTGATTTCAGAGTTTCATCTGTAACAAGTGTAATCTTTGTAAACTGCTAACAATTTGATTGTGTGTTTTTGCTGAGATTGGTTGTGTGTTCTTGAGGTTTTCAAGATCAACAATCTTAGTGTTGGCCAATGAGAGTGTGTTTCTTGAGGTGTTCAAGGTCATTCTATTGGTTGTGGTGTAAGTGATCAAGTGGTGATTGCTTAGTGGATATCCTCAGGGTTTCTGAGAAGACTGGATGTAGCTCTAGTTTGGAGTGAACCAGTATAAACAACTGTGTACAATCTCTCTATCCCTAACTCTTTAATTTCAGTTTGTTTGTTGTTTGCTGGTATAAACAACCGATTGTTTTTTCTAGTATTACAGTTTTGCTTGCTGTTTTGGCTAACTGAATTGCTGAATCAATTGGTTTCTGAAATAAGTTCATTCTAGATTTGAAAAGTTTGCGAAAACCCCTTTAAACAATTCACCCCCCCCCCTCTAGTTTAAAGCCATCTTTTCTAACAATTGGCATCAAGAGCTTGGTTCTTGAAAGTCATTCAAGTTGATCCTAAAATCTTTCAAAATGGCTGATAGACTACCGTTTGGGGAAGGTGCCTCAATAAACAGACCACCCCTGTTTTGTGGTTTGAATTACCAGTTTTGGAAAGTTAGAATGAAAATATTTATGGAATCTCTTGACAAAGGAATTTGGGATGCAATTGAAAATGGCCCTTTTATCCCAAAGTTTGAAAAAGATGGTTCTGTCATTGAGAAGCCATGGTCTAAATGGACTGATGCAGAAAGTAAAAAGGCCAAATTCGATTGCATTGCCAAAAATATTATAACCTCTGCTTTAAATTCTGATGAGTTTTTCAGGGTGTCACAATGCAAATCATCAAAAGAAATGTGGGATACTTTGGAAGTCACTCATGAAGGAACAAATGAGGTGAAAAGAGCTAGAAAGCATGCTCTCATCCAAGAATATGAGATGTTTAGAATGCTTAAAGGTGAAACCATAGCTGAAGTGCAGAAAAGGTTTACACACATCATCAATCACCTTATGAGCCTAGACAAGACGTTTGATAAAGAAGAGCTGAACATCAAGATCTTGAAATGTCTTGATAGAGCATGGCAACCAAAGGTAACTGCTATTTCCGAATCTAAAGATCTAACATCATTAAGTGTTGCCTCTTTTTTTGGAAAGCTTAGGGAACATGAGCTAGAGATGAATAGACTCAATGTTCAAGAGAGTGAAGATAAGCACACAAGGAGCATAGCCTTGAAAGCATCCAAACATAAGGGAAAGCAAGATTCAAGTGATGATAGTGATGAGGAAAATCTTAGTTTGCTGTCAAGAAAATTCATCAAATTCCTAAAAAGAAACCGCAACAAAGACAACAAAAGGATAGGTATGGAAACAAGAAACCCAATGAATTTAATTCAAATAACTATACTTGTTTTGGTTGTGGTGAGCAAGGTCACATAAAGGCAGATTGTCCCAACAAGAGCAAAGAGAAAAAGACAAGCTACAAGGAGAAGAAAGGCAAGACAAAAAGAGCCTACATAGCTTGAGATGAAAATGAGGTGTCATCATCAAGTTCTTCATCAAGTGAAGATGAAAAGGCCAACATATGCTTAGTTGCTGAGGATGATGATGATGATTCTTGCAGTTCAAGTGAGGTAAGTTCATGTACTTCGTTAAATGAACAAAACTATAGTGAATTGCTTGAAGCTTTTCAAGAAACACATGATGAAGCTAATAGATTGGTTCTTTCAAACAACCGATTGAAAGATCTTAACAATGGGCTTGAAAAGAAAGTTAAATCACTTGAAGAGGAACTGAGAAAAGCAAAAAGTGATTTTGAAAAATTGGAAAATCATTTCAAAAATGCCTCTTGCAAGTGTGATACTCTCAATTGCACAAATTGTGAAAAACTTGAGAAAAAGGTTCACTATCTTGTTGAAACTGTGGACAAGCTTTCAAAAGGGAAGTCAAACTTTGAGAATGTCCTAGCATCTCAAAGCTGTGTTTTTGGAAAGGCTGGTTTAGGCTCCAATCCATAGAACAAGCAAGATAGGTTTTCAAAAAGCTTTTTAAGAAAATCTGAAAAACAACCGATTGTTAAGACGAAACAACTGGTTGTTACATGCTTTAACTACATGAAGAAAGGCCACTCTGTTAGATTCTGCAAAATTAGAAAATATTATGTTCCTAAAGGTTTTATGAAATGGATTCCTAAGGGATGGGATGTTTCTAACAGCAAAGAAAAGCCAAATGGACCCAAATTTGTAAGGGGACCAAATCTTGCAACTTGAATTTGTTTATGCAAGAAAAATGAAGAGAAAAGGAAGAATTGAGCCTTCTGATCAAGCTGTTGAAGAAAAAGACAGTCATTGAAGCTGAATCAATGCTATGCAAAAGGTCAAATCAGTGAAAAGAAGTTTTCTTGATCAACAAGCAATTGGCTCATTGAAGAAACAACACAAGGATAAGACCTTCATTTTATTTGTTCTCAATTTCTGTTTCAAAGTTCTTTCTTATGATTAATTGTCTTTTAATCAATGTCATGTACTTTAATCTGTTTCTGTTTATGGTTAAAAATTACAAAATCAAGTTTTTAACTGCTGCAAAAAAACAACCGATTGTTTCTTCGAAACAACCGATTGTTTTGAGTCTGACAGCACTGTGAAGAAATTGATTTAACTGCTTTTTGAATTTCTAGCCGTTGCAGATATTTTTCAAAGGGAGAATCTTGGTCAAAGGATCTGTGTTGAAAGTTGAGCATGATCAGAAAGAATTTACAACAGTCATAAAGGAATATATTCCAAAATCTTGGAGATTCAAGAGCCTTAATGACTAGTCAAAGATCACATGTGAAGACCATGTGATTTTCAGCTTTTTCTGACTTTTTCAGTGCAGAACAGAGTCAAGTCCTCTCTCTGAAAAATCAGGTACCCATTGAATGAAATTAAATTCAAATTGATTCTCTTTCTACTATAAAATCAGGTGCATATTTCTTCCATCAAGAACAACCAATTGCAACATCTCTTGCAATATCTCTTGCTCCAACTCTTGCAAAATTTCTGTGAAGTGAGTTTTCGTCTCTGCTGTCATGGAATCAACCCCTCCCACCTCTAAAAGAGTCAAAACCAGAGCTGTAAGGTCTGGAGAAAGACTTGAAAGCTGGTTTTCTGGTGACACCGATCTCATTGAGAAGTATAGGTATGAAACAAGTGTCAAGAAGATAAACAACCCCAAGGTTGTGTGCTTTGATTGGCTGAAAAGTCAAAAGCTTGACAAAGTGAGGAGGCTTCTCAAGGACCAATCACTCAGAAAATTTTTGGAGCTAAAAGGGAACATATATCCAGATTTGGTGAGGGTATTCTACACCAACTTGAAGTTTGAGGGAAACAACTTAGTCTCTCATGTGAAAGGTGTGGAGATGGAGATAACCCATGAGGTTTGGGCAGTTGTTGCTGGGCTTAAGTTCTCTGGATTAAGAATCAATAAAGGAAACCTTGGTGTGGTGGAAGATTTCAACAAAATCCAGTTCTACAAAAGTTGCTTGAAGAACAATCAATCTCAAGTTAGCACATGCTCGGTTGGAGGTTTGAAGCTTGATGAGAGGTTGCTTGCTCTCATTGTAACTTGGATTCTAACTCCAAGGGGGAGTAACCACTCTGTGTTGACTGAAGAAGATCTGGTTTACATCTTCTGCATCACCAAGAAAGTGAAGATCAATTGGATTCACATAATCAAAGAACATATACAAAAAGCCATGAGGTTAGGCGATTACCACTATCCCTATGCTGTTTTAATATCTAAGTTTCTACTCTATTTTGAAGTTAATCTTGAAGATGAAACTTCTGAGCTGGTCAAGTCAACTCAAGAGTTGAACAATGGATCACTAAGTAAGATGGGCTTTACAAAAGTAGGTGGAAAGTGGATAAGCAAGGATGGTAATCATGGTGCCTCATCTAGTGGTGCTGCTCATCTTGAACAAGATGAACCTGCTGACATGGATGTTCAACATGAAGATCCAGCTGAAGATTTTCAAGATGCAGGTCCTAGTGCTGATGTTGAACATCAAGGAGAAAGAACGCAAACCATGTCTCCTTTTGAAAGACTCATGGTGAATAGGCTAGATATCTTTGCTGAAAATCAAAGGAGCCTTCATGATCTGTGTGTTAGTAACTTTCAGAGGATTGACACCAGGTTTGACAACATGGATGCAAGGTTTATGACTCTGGACGAACAGATTGAAGTTGTCCAGAATCAAATCTTTGATCTTCAGTTTGCTGATGAAGAAGATTGAAAGAAAAACAACCGATTGGTCATCAAAACAATCGATTGTTTTTGGCTGTTCTCTTTTCTGGTTTTAAAATTTCTTTCCTTCTGCTGTTGCTGGTTTATTCTGATGTAATGGGAACAATGGTTTTTTTTTATCTCTTATCTTTGTCTATTTGTGAAGACAAATAGGGGGAGATATATGTTGTGTTTCCAATTTGTTTTAAGTTTCTGTTTTTCAAGTTGTTAAAAACAGTTTGGGTGATATTATTTGGTTCTGATATTAGATGTTTTAAGCTTTAATTGTTTATCTGTATACTAACAGAATATCAGAAGTTCAATGTATTGCTCAAAGTTCTATTGCGGGAATTGCTTCAGATTTAATCAAAAACAACACAAGCATCAGGGATTTGTCTTCATCAAATATGGGAAGATTGTTGAACCAAGTGGTCTTCAATGTTTTGAAGAATCCAAATCCTTTGAAGGATGATGTAGCTCTGCTTTGCTTGATGCTGTTGTGCTGGTTTAAGCTTTGTTCTGAGGTAGTTTAATGTTGTAATCAACCCTTGGATTAAATCTCAAAGCAATTAGCATCTCATTTTTAACAAAGTAAAATGTTTTTCAAACTAAGTTGAAACAACCGATTGTTTTGTCGAAACAACCGATTGTTTACACTTAGGTGTTTTGAGAAAGTTTGAAAACTGTTTTTGAATGGTGAATTTTGTTAAGTAACAAAACAACCGATTGATTCGAGGAAACAATCGATTGTTTGTTTTGAAACCATAACAGAAAAACTGTTTTCTTTGACTGAGCTTTAAATGCTTTAACTGAATGCACTCCAGTTATTAAATGCTTTGACCAATCTGTTTTAAATTCAATTAAGAGTTTGTTAAGATTTAATAACAAACTATATTCTTAGATATATTCTAAAAAACTGTTTTATGTTTTAAGAATCTTGAAACAAAGTTTTGATCTAAGAGTTTTTAAAAAGAGTTCTGAGAAGACTGGATGTAGCTCTAGTTTGGAGTGAACCAGTATAAACAACTGTGTACAATCTCTCTATCCCTAACTCTTTAATTTCAGTTTGTTTGTTGTTTGCTGGTATAAACAACCGATTGTTTCGAAGAAACAACCGATTGTTTTTTCTAGTATTACAGTTTTGCTTGCTGTTTTGGCTAACTGAATTGCTGAATCAATTGGTTTCTGAAATAAGTTCATTCTAGCTTTGAAAAGTTTGCGAAAACCTCTTGAAACAATTCACCCCCCCTCTAGTTTAAAGCCATTTTTTTTAACACGACTGAGGATCTCTTTGAAGACGTAATCCATCAACCTCTGGTAAGTCGCACCAACATTTTTTAGGTCGAACGACATGGCCCCATAATAGAAGTTTACACAGTCGGTCATGAACGCTATTTTTTCCTTGTCTGTTGGGTGTATCTGGATTTGATTATATCCTGAGTATGCATCCAGAAAACCCAAAGTATGGTGACCGGCTGCCCCATCCACTAAGCGATCAATGCTTGGTAAAGAATAAGAATCCTTCGGACAAGCTTTATTGAGTTTAGTGTAGTCAGTACACATTCTCCACTTTCCATTTGATTTCTTAATCATGACTACATTGGATAACCAGGTGTAGTGCCCTCTCTTGATAAAACCGGCTTTGACTAATTTTCCAGCTTCTTTACATGCAACATCATGTTTTTCTTTACCCATTTTTCGTTTCTTCTTGGTGAACAATTTTGCTTCTTTGTACACCGAAAGACGATGTGTAATGATGTCCGGGCTCCCTCCGGACATATATGAAGTTGTCCAAGCAAACAAATTAACATTGTCAATTAATGTTTGACTCACCAATTTGTCGTTGATTGGTTTTAAAGAAGTCCCTATATGTGTTGCATGTTCTTCATCATGTAGGGGTAACGGGTAAACATCTTTGCTTGGTTCAATGCGATCCTCATTTAGTCGAGGGTCGAGGTCGACTAAAACAATCATATGCTCTCTTCTTTGGGACTTTATCTCTTGGGACTGATCTCTAGTCGGCCCTCTAGATCCTAGTGAACATCCTTTTCTCTCAGTTGACCTTCCGCTTGGTGATGCTCTGTAAATTCGATTGGTTCGTTCGACTTTCAAGCCTGCAACATAGCATTCGCGAGCTATCTTTTGATCAACATGATTGGTAACTATATCACCTACCGCTGAGGGAAACTACATGGCAACGTGTGGTGTAGACATTATTGTTATAAGGCGATTAATGGATGACCGACTGAGCAATATATTATAGGCGGTATTTGCATTAATCTCCGAATGTTGTGTACAAATCGATGTACCCTCGCATGTCCACTCGTTCTATCGAAAAACCTACAATTCGATCATCATAAGGTTGGATTTCTAACTCTAGAATCCTCATTTTTTGAACGTTTTCCAGTATAAAATGTTGATCGAGTTGTCTTGATCTACTGAAACCTTGGTGATGGAAAATTTATCAATTTCTACAGTGATGCCATAGGATTGTTTTGAGTCAGATCAATAGTAGTAAAATCATCATTTATAAAAATAATTGGAGGGATCCTCTATTGATCCCTAATAGTAGCTTAGTGTACTGATTGAATAGCTCGAATGTGTTTCTTGCGAGCGAAACTAGAACATCCTCTGAATGCAAATCCTCCCGCTATGGTATTTATTTCTCCACCGATATGTTGTCCCGAATGGTATCTGAGACTTTTACTTCGTCGTGATCGCCCTTCCTTTTGGTTGTAACCATCTAACGGGAATCCTCCGACGATTGTGTTTATGACTTCACGTACATCGTGTCTTGAATGGTCATCCCATCGGGGACTTTAACTTTGAGGTCGACCACCTTGTTTAAGGCTTTCTTTGTTGTTTCGTTGGACGTCAATCGTTCTCAGAACATCGTGATCTGTCTTGACCATGCTGAGGGTATTTTTCTTTAGATGGATACCTTTCTCTTAGTGGAGATCGATACGAGCTTTTCTTTGTTGTTTGAACAAACCTATACAGGTTACCAATTTGAACAAGTTCTTTTATCTTATCCTTTAACGCCTGACACTCTTCGGTGGTCTGTTCGAAATTGCGATGATATTGGCATTGTTTGGACATGTCTGCATCTCTCGAGCTCTATAATTTCTTCAGTGCACGGATTAGGTCGGCATGCAAAGCTTCATCCATGATTTTACCCCTACCAGAATTTAATGGGGGTATAAGTTTGAAACCGAGGGCCTTGGATTTCTCTAAATTTTTCCACCCGATTGGGTATGTTTCGGACTCCTCGGTCCTTTATTTTTCCTTGTCTCCTCCATTATTGGCTCAGGAATTCTTATGAAAACCACGTAGCTTTTCAATTTGCATGAATTTAGTCGCTCGATTCCGCAATTCATCCATATTTTTGGCTCGTTTCTTTATCAAGCTATAAGTAAATTGGCTAGGTCAGAGAGCCGAGATCAAATGATGCATGGCTATCTCCAGCATGAGGTTTCTGACGCTTAGAGATATTTTGCTAAACCTCTCCATGTATACTCGTAGGGGATCCCCCCTTCTCTTTTCTGATATTGATAAGAGTTATGGATGAAACATGGTGTGATCGGCTCGTTGCATACTGAGTGTTGAACTTTGTCGAGAGATCTTTGAAACTATCCACCGAGTTAGGAGGGAGTTGAGTAAACCAACTGAGCGCCCCCTCTTTGAGAGAAGTGGGGAAGACCTTGCACCATACCGCCTTATTCGTGGTGTGGAAATTCATCTATGTTTTGTAGAGGTTCATGTGCTCGTCCAAATCTGTAGAACCATCATAAAGTTTGATACTGAGTCTCTTCCATTTGGAAGAAAGTTATTCCTCCATGATCTCATTAGTGAAAGGGTGTCCTTTTGGATCATCATCATCATCCTCGACTATGTGAGTCCGTTCGAATTGTTGTCAGGACGCTTGTTGATTGGGTGCCTGACCGGTTGCTGATTTCTCCTGGTTGTGGGTATGATTATTTGAAGGAGGTTGCTCTCCTCATTCAGATTCGTCCAGTTTTCGCTTTAACTCCTCATTTTGTTGTTTGAGGATGCGCACTTTTTCTTCATTCCTTTTCTGATCCTCGATGCCTTTCTGACGCATCTCCTCCATTTTCTTTTGGATTGTTTGAAACATGGCAATCTGCTCTTCATTGGTTGTATTTCTTGTTGAAACCATTGTTGCTTGGTGAATTCTATCTCAGCCCCACGGTGGACGCAATTGTACTTGTATAAACAATGTGGGCCTAGATAATACCTGAAGCTAGTTGTACAATTGTTGATGTGTCGATTGCCGCCTCGCCCTTTGCTCCAAGTCCTCTTCTTAAATTGTTGGTGCTCAGTCGGGGTTGATATGAAAAAAGGTACTCCGACGATAGTACTTTGCGTTAAAAGTATATATAGTGAAAATTGATTAAAGCGTACCTTACACCTCTGTAGAATGTTTATTTATAATGTTTAGTCATGGGTCTCTGTTTTAATGGACTGAATCTGTCAAATATCAGTGTTAATTGATTCCTAGTAATATTCTCAAATTTATAGAAAGGTATATTTGGAAAACATCTTAATAAATCAATATTTTTCACTAAACCAGTGTTAATTGATTTTTTGAAAGTGTCACCTAGATTTGAAGGAACATGGTCATAAGTGTCATTGTTGACATTTATTGAACTCCTTAAATACATTTTGATGCGGTCGGTCACCGAAACCAAGTGAGAGACTCATTTGATACCAATCGGAAGAAAACTATTTTTTACACTTCTATAATAATCAAATTTTAAAAGAGATAAAGTATAAGAGAAAGAAAATAGAGAGCATAACAAAAGAAATGGGAGGAAGAAAAAGGAGAGAGAGAAAAGAATTGAAGAAAAAAAAAAGAAAGAAATGAAAGAGGTGCGGGATTTACAAATAAAATTATTTATAAAAACTCATTTTCTTTTTTACTCTCTTCTAATTTTTAGTAATATATATTTTATTATATATATATATATATATGTGTGTGTGCGATTTTGATTTACAATAAATTTTTGGTCCCTGAAATGACAGCTGTTGAACGACAGAACGATACCCACGATTTTTATATTACAATTAGATTAACTTGCTTACGCGTAATAATTAAATTCAGCCCTTCAAAATAAATTCTATAAAAAAATACTTTTACCTAAATATATTCAAAAGGTTCGAAATAGATTTACTGTAAATTCAATTGCTTACTTACTAGTCAAGGTTGGTGGCTTAACCACGAATTCAATTTATACTTCACTTACTCACGTTTAATCCTTGTGAGAACATATTATAAATCTACGAAAATTAATTACTCCAACATTTTATTTGTGCAAAAATTAATAATATAGATCAATTTTTATCGATAAATCTCATTTATTAGTAATATGTTTGAGTAACATCTTAAATTTGTGACATTATTTATTCATCTTCTTTTCAGCTACTAGCATGAATTTTTTTATTATTATTATTATGAATTGTGTTGTGTGGCCACACATTCATTATCTTAGAGAAATCAAACACGGTTCTTGGCCTACCCATATGCCAATTTGCACCATGTTTCATAGTTAATTGTGTGAAAAATTCATTGCATAAATCAAGGTGGTGCTTAATATAATTTATCTATGTTAAGTTTTTTTAAGTGAGACATTGACAAAATTTGACGAAAATAAATTATAACGAAATTTATTAAAAAAATTAAAATATCACTTTCAAACTAAAAATTACAAGATAATAAGATTCTGAGTATTTTTACTTTTAGAAAACAATACATCATTTTCAACTACAAATTATATCATAATAAAATTTTAACTATTTTAATTTATATATAGTTTGTTTTACTGAATTAGTCAACATGAAAATTTCCTCTCATATTAATATCCTAACAATCTACTTATCAATTGTGATATTTTTTTATGTGCTTGGTAGGTGTGGAATAAATAATTAGTCACTAACTTGAATAAAAGAAAGGTAGTTTATTATATTGTTAATTTTGTTAGGTTGTTAAACAAGATCACAACTCTATGAAATAGCATGTATCTCTCCTATGAGATCCTATAATTATCCTTCACCATTATCAATTGATAGTGCAATTCTACTTAATGTTTTCTTACATTATTATTTACAATTATTATATTTGTTGTCATAATTATAATTAACCTTAGAAGCACCATCAAAAGCTTTATCAAACACTGCATTTCTGGACATATGTTCCATTATTGAATCAATTATTTCCATAAAAAACTAATGAGATGTTTTCATTTTAGTGGATTTCCAAAGATGTTATTAAGCAGTTAAAGTTTTAGGAAAGGGTTTACCAACCCATCAAACAAACAAACAAAAAGGACAACCAGATTCTAGTAATATAAACGCTATAAGACGAGCAACATAAATTAGGGAAAAGGCAGAACAACGCGTAATGGATCACTAACATTTTGACAAAATTGGGACGAGAAGTTAGTGATGCTCAGACCCATGCTTCACACTCACCAATCTTTCTCCACTCATCAATGCCAAAGATCACCAATTAGCATCAACTATAAAGTGTATAAAGCAAATACGAATTTAACCACTTTTTATTTTTTATCTAATTTCTCCAAAACTTTAATTTAATGTAAAGGTTTTGAATATCAAACAAACAATAAATAAAATTAATATTATCTTATCTTATAAATTAATTTTTTAAAATTTACTTATAGTATAATAGTAAATCAATCAATTTAATCTTGTGTACTAATTCACGGTTTTTCAAAACTTTAGGAGAATTTCTGGTCGCACTACAAGAAAATCATGAAATAGAAACCAATTTTTAGAGACTAAAAATAATTAGTTACTATAATGACTAAATTAGATATCATTTTATAGATTAAAAAATTTTTGATTTTTAAATTAGTTTCTATTATTATTAAATGGTTTCTAAATTGGTATCTAATTAGCAACCAAGATTTTTGCTACTAAAATTAAAAACTAAAAAATTGGTAGCTAATTAGATACCAATTTAAAAATTATTTAATAATAATAAAAAATAATTTAAAAATATTTTTTTAGTTTTTAAAATATCTCTAATTTAATTATTATATCAACTAATTATTTTTTTATTTAAAATTGATTTCTATTTTATATTGTTTCAGTGTTGTCATCTTCAAATAAGTATTTATGCTATAAGTGACTCGCAAATAAATAAGCAACTACCAGTCAACATAAAAAGAGACAAAACAATAAATACTTCTAGCCAATTGGGCGGGTATGAGTAGCAATCTACTTCTGTTTGTGCAAAGAAAATAATGATAAAGTAAAATTATATTAAAAGTAAGTCATTTTAGAACATACCACCATTTTACTAAATACAGTTCACATTTTTCTGTCATCAAATAATTTAAATAACTTACTTTAGGGGTTGTTGTGACAAAACAAAAAAAATAAATTAGCTGTTAGTTGATAAAATATTTCTTATAAATTAGTTGTTAAGGGATAAATTCTGAGTTGATAAGATCATACTATAAGAGTTTCAAGTTCATAAATTAGTTTGTTAAATTAGAACTATTTAATGAAGTTATTGATAAAATAGTAAAACGGTATAAAAAGATGTAACTATAATTATGCAATTTTTATTATATAAATGAAATTTGTGTTTAGTTATAATTTTAGAACATTTAAATAATTAAATTATTGTAAAAAAGATAATTAAATATAAATTAATTTTAGAAAAAAAATAAATTAGTAACTATACTAACTAAATTAGATATTATTTTATAAATTAAAAAAATATTAGTATTTAAAATAGTTTTTATTATTATTAGAAAATTATGACCTAGTTTCTAAATTATATCTAACCTTAACTATAAATTTCAGTTATTAATTATTTTATATTCTAACTTAATTATTAAATTTATAGTTAAATATTAATTTAGAATATAAAGTAATTAATAATTTAAATTTTGATAGTTAATATTAAATATAATATAAAAACTATTTTAAAAATTTGTATTAATAATAAAAATTATTTTAGATATCAAATAATATTTTATAATTTATAAGATAATATCTAATTTAGTTTTTTTCACTAAATTAGTTGTTATTTAATTTGTTTTTGAAATTTTATTAAATTTTTGTATTTCTATTTTTCTTAAAACTGTATAGTTGTTTATTTGGACATGTCATTTTATTTAAATAAATGTTTATCCAAAAAATCAAATTTAATTTTTATTCAATTTAAATAAATTTTTATCTAAAAATATTTATTTTTGGTTTCTCGATTTAGTTCTATATATTATTGTATGTAATTTTTATAGAAATATTATTTATTTCAATTTATTATGTTAATTTTTTTCAATTTAAACTACATAAAAAAAAGTTAAAATATAACCCAACTAACTTTAAAAGTAGTACAATAATTAACTATTTTTTTTTAAATTGAAATAAATAATAATAACTAAAAATATATTAAAATAAAAAATAAAAAATAAAAAAATTAAATAAGTTAAAATATAATCTACAAACTATAAACTAACTCGAATAATTCGTAACTTACAAACTAAAATTTCCTAAAATAACTAATTTAAAATGTTTTTCTTTATATTAATTAAATTACTTTATAAACTACTACATAACTAAGTTATTAAATTATTGGAAACATTTAAAGTTATGTATATTTGAAATCTGACTCTTTTTTTTACCATGATATGTAGGTACTGATTTGAATATTCATCCTCTTAAATAATATCGACTAAAACATTATCTTTTGTCATTACTTTCGTCCTGCTAATAAATATATATTATAAAAAGAAAAGTCATTTGTTGTAATTCTTTCTATTTCTACTCCTAATTTTATGAATAGACTCTCCTTTCCATTTTTTATCCTCGTAAATATCTTTATACCAAATATATTATCTATATAAATACAAACTTTATTTTATACACCGTGTTATTTTCTAAACCATTCTTGTATATTTTATTTCCCTTCTTTGTTTTCTCAATATTCCTCGAATTTTATTTTAATCTTGTTTCGTTCAACTCTTTATCATACCAAATTGGTTTTTATTTATAATTTACATTTTAAATATTTTAAATATTTGTAATAAGAAAATTATTGGAATTGATCTTTATTAGTGTGTGTTTTACTTAATCAATGAATTTCCAATGTAGTTTGTATTATAATATTATAACATTCACGTCACAAGAAATATTTTAATATCCTAATCCACATTATAAATTCTTTTGTCGTGTAAAAAAAACTAGCAATGAGTCACTCTAATAGTTTTCTTACTACAAGTATTCAGGAGGTTTAAAATTTGAACTAGAAACGAAAATCAATTTTACGTGAAAGTATAGGGACGGAAAACAGGTTTAGTCCTTATTTTCATGTTCTGAAAATAGTTGATATTATGGTAACTTCTTTTTTTTTCAACTTTAATAATTGTTTTTCATAATAATTTTTCTCGAACGAGGTTGGAACCAAGAGAACTATTGGAACTCCTTCTTGGTCGATCCGTCAAGTCTTCACTCCTCCCTCTCAAAATGGGCTCCTCCCTCTCCTTTTGTTGCTCTAACTCTAGGTCTCCACAAAATCCAAGCTCGGATGACACCTGCAAAAGACACTTCGACGCTTAAGTCAAAATTAAGTATTCCACACTCGGTACTCTGAGCACTGTATAATGACGTACCTGATTCTTGGATTTTGAGCCTATTTATATAGTTATTATGGGCATTTTCTTATTGTGCCAGATTATGGAGTTGGGTCATGTTTAGAAGTGCATTACATAACTCTTGATCGCTGATTAGCCTCGCTAACCCTGCTTAGGCATAATGGTCTTTGTGACAATGGGTCGAACCCCTGACACTCAGTGCATTTCTTCACATACTCTGCACAATGGTTTTGAACGGTTGGCCAATAGTAGCCAGCCTTGAGGACTTTGGCGGCCATCGTTCTTCCGCTCGAATGATTCTGACATTCTCCCTTATAGATTTCTCGGAGGACATATTGTGTCTTCTCCTTAGTGATAAACTTTGCACATTGCATATTGTTGAACATGGTGAACCTTGCACATTGTTGTCTCGTCGCCTTCTCTTTTCTGGTTTGCATGTGCGAGCTTCAGGTATTGAATGATTAGGGTCATCCAAGTATTGGCTTCGGTTATGGCCTGACATTCGGCTTCTCCCACGTTGGGTCTTTTCAAGTGGATCTACACCACAAATTTGTGGTGACTCTTCTTTTTGGTTGTGGCAAGCCGAGACAATGCGTCGACCCTGATGACTTTTTACGACAAGTGCACCGCGTTTTTCAGAAGTAATAATTGTCCCTAAGGACGGATATAGATCCCACAAGGAACAATGAATTATCGAGTACAATATTCGGTAAATATAACAACAAAACAATAAAAAGAGTTGAAGTGATTATGTTGGCACTGATCAATAAGAAAACAAACAGAGAATTAGTTGCTTCAATTGGAAAAATAGGGATTAGGTTTCATCTCTCTCACTCTCATGTATTTTGATTAGCATGTCAATATTAAGTTATTTGATTGAAATTGATGCCTGTAGAAAATTCATTTATATCGATCTCTCACATACTTATAAAAACAACTTAGAAATCACAATCAGACGTTAATGGCAATTAACATTTCAAGTCTGTCTCTAGCACTCAAATATGCTAAGTATTGATGTTTAGGTCTGAACCCTAAAAATACCTCTCGGTCATATTTAATATTCTCAATTTGTCACGGAAAGTTAAAAGTAAAACAACAATACCAATAATCAATCAAGAACTGAATATAAATATATAAAATATCATCTCAATACATAAGAGTTTGAGCATATTACTCCCAATCCCAAAGGGTAGAATTAGCCACGCATACGTCTAGCACCTTCCATCCTCCCAATTGAGTTACAATTCACTCTATGGTGTTTTCCTCTCAATCTGGCACACTAGGGTTGTGCCTCTAGCCCTCTATTTATCCTAGTTTTCTAGGGTTAGGTTGCTTCCTGTGTCGCGCTAATGGGTTAAATGATAAAACATAAAAAGGCCCAATCTTTCTTTACATATTTTTCCATTCTGGGACCTTCCAGGTTTCTCTTTTTAGCTCAAATTATTCTCCTTTACTCCAAATCTTCAATCCTCCCTAGAAATCTGCAATTAACACCAAATTTGGGAATAAAATGCTCTTATTCAAATAAAGCTCATAAAAAATGTAAAAATATATAAATTCATAAATTAAGGATTATTTTATATGTAAATTAGCAATAAATCCTCATAAGTGCCTATATTTTAATATGAAATATTACGAAAATTAGACACTTATCAGACCCTCGTGTTGTTCTCTCAACGGATGTGCTCCACCGTTACCCTCTTGACCCGGGCGATGAGGTTGGAGATCGTGTGGTAGTACCTTTGCAGGAAAGGCTCCTTCACCTTGAACTCTCCTTTTATCTGACCGACCACCAACTGGAGTCACTTTGGCATGTTACTTCGCAAGTTCCCATGTCGTAAGCTAAGTGTAGGCCGATCAGGATGGTCTCGTACTCGGCTTGGTTGTTTGTGGGCTTGAAAGTGCTTGGTTCAAGAGGAGGTCACCTGGTCCTTCGAGAACAACTCCAGCTCCACATGTCGCCTTGTTGGACGACCCATCATCATATACTGCCCATCTGGTCGAGAGGTCCTGTTAGCTCAATCGAGAAGTCAGCTAAGCATTGGGATTTGATTACACCTCTCGGTTCATAGCGGATGTCGAACTCTGAGAGCTCCACCGACCATCCTATCATGTGTCCTGCAAGATCTGGATTAGATAAAATTTTGAAGATTGGGTAGTCAATTCTTACCATGATGGTGTGGTTTTGAAAGTAAGGTCCCATACACTTGGCGGTTAGGACAAGGACGAACACAACCTTTTCTATCGTTCGGTACCTCATCTTGGCCGCATGGAGTGTCCGACTAACGAAGTACACGGGGCGCTCTTCCTTCTCCACCTCCTGCACGAGTACTGCACTCGGTGCCTCCTCCGAGACCGACAAATAGACAATTATTGGTTGGTCGGGTCTCGACTTCTGAATCACTGCCAGTGAGGATAAAAACTCTTTCAACTACTGGAAGATTTTTTCGCATTTCACATCCCAGCTGAACTTTGCTACTTTTCGGAGCAGTTACACCATAGGTCTTGTGTGGTCGGCCAGGCGTTGGACAAACCTAGAAAGGGCAGTAAGACGTCCGATGAGTTGCTACACCTCCTTCACGTTTTGAGGGCTTCTCATCTCGATTATCGTCCGACACTTATTTGAATTTGGTCGTGCAGACCCTACCAGTACAATAATATTATCACTATTTTGAAGAAAAAAATAGATTGTTTGTTTCTATTAACATTTTCTAAAACTGTTTTTTAGGTTGAAAAAAATATAAGGTATTGGATTAAGTTGCATCCATCTCATCCCAGACCATAATCACAAAGATGAAAACTACTAGACATTAAAGTCTCTTCTCACACTTCTTTAGCTCTACCAAACCAAACAAATTTAGGTTCATATTGATGTAACCATTGCACACTTGTCATTATCATGCTTAATCGTAGTAAACTAATACCCTAGTGGCACTACCCAACCAACCCTTTTGAAAGTTGAATCATCTTCCCATTTTCTTTTCATTTTACCTTAATTTTTTGGTTTCATAATTCAATTAACTTTTGGGCTAATCTAATTAAATATTGAACCTACATAATTTTCAAGGTCTTGGACTACTAAGGCTTCCAAAAAATAGTTTGAAAAATAGTGATAAATTTTATGCTTTTTCTTCTCGAGTTGTTGGGCTGCATATAACTCTCAGGTCCACTTTTTTTCTTTTTACACCTCTGCTATATATTCTCTTTCTTATACTCAATTTTAGAATAAGATGAATAAAATTTTCCTCTCTCTTCGTTCAACTTTGTTTTTCCTCTGCTTCAGTTCTCTTACGTTCATTCTTTTTCTTGGGTTTCTATTCATTTTTTTTTTACTATTTCTTCTGCAATTGTGCTTTATTTTTCAACTGCATTGGGCTAATTTCTAAGCTGCAGGAAGAATCCTTGCACCACATCATCATCGACGCATCTCACAGGAAGTGTTTCTCTTTTCCGCTCTGTTGTTTTTTATCTCTTCCAATATGGTATCAGAGCTCTTCGTTTGAAGAGATCTGTTGTGCTCTCTGATATCTCCTTTATTCTTATTCATTTTTTTTCTTGATTCTGATTTTTCGTTTTTCGTGTCATCTTGTTCAAATTTTCTTTCCCAACAGGCATGGCAAAAGCGACAAAAGAAACGTCTGATCAATCCACATCTGATCATACTTATTTGTCTCTGCATCTTAACGAGAATCCTGGAATCTGTTTGGTATCACCAGTTCTTGAGTCGACGAATTACCATTCCCGGAGTAGATCAGTCATGACAACTTTGAGTGCGAAAAATAAACTTGAATTTGTCCTTGGCACACATCCCTGCCCAACGAAGGATCATCCTACTTATGCCGCATGGAATCGCTGTAACAACATGGTGGTGTCGTGGTTAGTGCATTCAGTCTCTGTTCCGATAAGGAAGAGCATCATTTGGATGGATTTGGTTGTTGATGTGTGGAACGACCTCAAAACTAGATATTTCCAAGGTAATCTTTCTAGAATTTCTGATCTGCAAATGGAAGTTGCTACCCTATGTCAGGGAGATCAATCTGTTACCGATTATTTTACTAAGCTCCGTATTATTTAGGATGAAATTGAAAATTTTAGACCTAACCCGACTTGTGCCTGTAAGACAAATTGCTCTTGTTATTGTGCTGTTATGACTCTTCTCAATCATAGAAAGTTTGAAGATCAGGCAACGCAGTTTCTTCGTGGGCTAAATGAAAAATATCATAACATCAAGTCTCATGTTCTTTTGATGGAACCTATTCCTCCCATATCGAAGATCTTTTCTTTGGTGGTACAACAAGAACATCAGTCGGTTAGTAATACCTTGGTCACCAATATTAACAATGTTGTTAGTAATATTAGTGTTAATCGCCACCCTAGTTCTGTTTCTATTACTTGTAACTTTTGTGGTAAGATTGGTCACACAGAAAAAGTTTGTTTTCGAAAAAATGGCTTTCCCAATAAGGACAATAAGACATACAAAAATAACAATAATAAAAAAATCTGCACTCATTGTGGTATAAATGGTCATACGATTGAGAATTGTTACTAGAAGCATGGTTACCCACCTAGATATAAATTTTTCAATGGTGGAAAACCCAGTCAGATCAATAGTATTGTGTCTATTGATGATGTTTCTTTTGAAAAATGTCAAAAAGGTCAAGAAGAGGGCAACATTACCCTCACTCCTTTGCAGTACCAGATTCTTTCAGACATTTTCAAGCAAAGTAGAAGTAGTACTGATGACAGCAACGTGGTTAATCCAACACAAGTGAATCAGGTGGGATCTTTCTCCACACATTCAACTCACCAACTAAATGATCAACCTTCAACAGGTAATCTTTCTATCAAAACTAATTCTTGTTGGGTTATGGATTTAGGAGCCATGATCATGTATGAGTTTCTTTATAAAATTTTATCTCATATAAACCTATTAAACTTGTTCATATAAATCTGCCGAATGGTCATCATGTTCTATATGAATATTCTAGCACTGTTGTCTTAATTTTTTTTTATTATCTTAGCAATGTTCTGTATGTACCAAACTTTGCCTTTAATTTGATATCTATCTCGAAAATTACTACAGATTTTGATTACAAATTAATTTTCTCTTCAAACAAATGTGATATACAGGACAACGTTACCAACGAGAGGATTGGTACAGTTAAGACCACAGACGACTTGTATATTCTTGATTCTACTATTTTTTGTAATTCTAGTTTCAATACTGTTGCTTCTTCTTACAGTACTACTGATAAGAACCATAATCTGTGGCACAATAGAATAGGTCATATTTCTGATGAAAGATTATCTGTTTTGAGAACTCAATTTCCTTTTATTACTACAAATAAAACTCATGTGTGTGATACTTGCCATAGAGCCAAGCAAAAGAAATTTCCTTTTAATTTGAGTAGTTCTCATACCAATTGCTATTTTGAATTACTTCATACTAATATTTGGGGTCCTTGTTCAGTCTCTTCGATGTATGGTCATAAGTATTTTTTAACTATTGTTGATGACTTTTCACGTTTTACTTGGCTTATACCCATGGTCACTAAATCTGAAACAAGAATTCATATTGAGAATTTTATTGCATATGTTAAAAATCAGTTTGAAAAAAGTGTTAAAATCATTCGTACGGGGCAGAATTTGCCATGAAAACCTTTTTCTCTTCTAAAGGAATTATTCATCAAACTACTTGTGTTGAGACGCCTGAACAAAATGGTATTGCTGAAAGAAAACATCAACATATCTCAAATGTCTCGTGCTCTCATTTTTCAAGCAAACTTACCTCCTTTATTTTGGAACTTTGTTGTTTTACATGTTGCTGTTTTTTTGATAAACTGCACCCCAACTCCTTTATTAGACAATAACTCTCCCTATGAAAAACTGCACACTAAATCTTATGATCTAACCATTCTTCGTGTTTTTGGATGCCTATGTTATTCTAGCACTATCACAGCTAATAGAAAAAAGTTTGATGCTCGTGCTGTATTTGGTGTTTTCTTGGATTTTCAACCTCACACCAAAGGCTATATTTTCTTAAATCTCAAAAATCACAAAGTTGAGGTCTCAAGGCATGTAATTTTTCATGAACACCAATTTTCTTATATTGAATGTTGATAATAATGAAAGACCCAACAATTTATCTCTTCCTATTCCCCAAAATTATGCCTTTACTAATGACTTTATTCATGATAATACTCCTGGTAGCATTCTTCATAATGCTGAAAAGAATCTTGTGACTGGTAATACTGATTTTACTGGCAATAATGATGTTATATTCAATCTGGTGAACTTAGTGAATCTGGTGTACTTGATGATCATGCTAATGAGGCACAATCTACTGTTCCTAAAGAACAACCTAACACCATTCTCAGGAGATCAACTCGTCACAGGAAAATGCCCATATATCTACATGATTTCCATACTTCATCCATACACACAAATCATGTAAGTACAAAATATCCTATATCTAACTTTGTCTCTTATAAATCCCTATCCACAGACTTTAAAAAGTTTGTTTTTTCTATCTCATCACATATGGATTTGCAATCTTATGAGGAAGCATCAAAGTATCCATGCTGGCAGCAAGCTATGAAGGAAGAACTAGATGCTTTGGAAGCCAATCACACATGGGTAACTACTTTTCTCCATCCAGGTAAAACTTCTATTGGCTGCAGATGGATATACAAAATAAAAAGAAAATCTGATGGCACCATAGAGAGATACAAAGCCCATTGTTGCTAAGGGCTACACACAGCTGGAAGGACTCGACTTCCTGGATACCTTTGCGCCTGTTGTAAAGCTCATCACACTTCGCTTATTACTTGCTCTTGCTGCGACACAAAACTGAGTCTTAAAGCAACTTGTCCTACTACAAAAAAATCCATTACTGGGTTTTCAATCTTTCTAGGCAATTCACTCATCACGTGGAAATCCAAAAAGTAGCAAACAATCTCAAAAAGCTCCTCAGAAGCAGAGTATAGAGCCATGGCAGCTACTACATGTGAAATCCAGTGGTTAATATATCTTCTCCAAGACTTTCGGGTTCCCTATGTTCAGCCTGCCATCCTTTATTGCGACAATCAATCTACTATTCAAATAGCCAACAATCATGTCTTCCATGAACGTACCAAGCATATAGAAATTGACTGTCACATTGTTCGTGAAAAGGTTGCTGCTGGGCTTCTCAAAGTTCTCCCTATTTCCTCCTCCATGCAAGTTGCTGACATTTTCACCAAACCCCTTCCTCCCAACACTTTCACCTTAATACATTCCAAGCTGGGAATGAAAAACATTTATTCCCAGCTTGAGGGGGCTGATAAATTTTATGCTTTTTCTTCTTGAGCTGTTGGGCTGCATGTAGCTCTCAGGCCCACTTTTTTCTTTTTACACCTTTGATATATATTCTCTTTCTTGTACTCAATTTCAGAATAAGATGAATAAATTTTTTCTCTCTCTTCGTTCAACTTTGTTTTTCCTCTGCTTCAATTCTCTTACGTTCATTCTTTTTCTAGGGTTTCTATTCCCTTTTTTGTTTACTATTTCTTCTGCAATTGTGCTTTATTTTTCAATTGCATTGGGCTGATTTCTGAGCTGCAGGAAGAATCCTTGCACCACATCATCATCGAGGACGCATCTCACAGGAAACGCTTCTCTTTTCTGCTCTGAGGTTTTTTATCTCTTCCAATAAATAGCGAGAAGAGAAACAAGACGGGTAGTGCATTGAAATGTGATGACAGGAATGATTTTCGGAGTGATTATTTTAGATTAAAAACGAGAGTGAGAAAAAGTATAATATAAATTGGAAAATAGATAGATGCAAATACAAGAAACCCTTTATCATTAGTTACTCAGATATACTACCTTTATCATATGCATGATCACATACAAATTGTTAACTCTTCATCATCAAAATATTCACATAAAGAATCTTTGATCAACACAGTCTATTAAAAATATAGTATATTTTTATTATTTCAAAATACACATTTAGTTAATAGATGATGAAGTAAATTAAATAATATGTATATTACTATTATTATTTTTAATATTATTTAATAATTTTGATCATATTGAGTTGAGTCTTAAATTTAACATACAAAACCTATCACGTTAAAAAAATTCAATCTAATTTTGTTTGAGCTAAATTAAATTGAATTTGGTTATTCGGTCGAATAAATACACCTAAATAACGATGGAAGGCAAACAATAAATAAATATATATATATATATATAAAGTTTTTATGTTTGATATTATTATGTAACTGACACCTCAAGTAACAACAATCATCTGCCCTCACATAAAAAAAAATATTATTAAAAGTAAAAGAAAAAAGAAAGAAAATATAAAAAATGGGGGGATTAGACCAAAACTTATATGTTAACAAAAACGGGACATAGGTAGATTATACTTATTCATAAAGAATTCTAAAAACAAATTAAAATGAACCTATTATACAAATAAAATGATTCTCTATAAATAATATAAGATTCTTAAATATGATTATATAAAGATTTAATGATATGTTATAACATCCAAATATTTCCTACACATTATACTATAAATTCATTAAAGGGTACGTACAAATGTTATTATAATCCAAAATATAAACTTAAACACTCACATCATATATGTATAAATACGAATATTTAGAAAAGGAAGATCAAAAATAAAAATTTCTACTTTTTTCATATGTCAACTTCTACACATGTACATATATATACTCGTGTACATAGTATAATCATTGTAGTTCATAATACAAACAAACACATACAAGATTAAATTATTAAAATAAATTTCTAACATACAAAAATATATATATAAATAAAAGCAATTAGAATAATAATTCATAAATAATCAAGTTTCTTTTTCAATCAAACATTAGCATATAAAACTTATGTATCAACCACAATAATCCAATTTCATTCTAATATCAATATACAAAAACCATATAGACCACACATGGGTCTATACACCAAGGATATTCAACATGCGGAATATCAAACGACACCTTCTGAAAGACCCATATTAAGTATGTCGTCTCAGAGACTAACATCATATCCAATGCAGTACTTAAATTTACAAGTGAATCCAAAAAATCATGATATCAGGGTAAGTTCAATACAATCCAGGTTGTGTGACTTAAATCATCAGTGAAGCTCGGAGATCTCTGTTACCACATAGGCATCAATACTTAATACACATCAAACATCAGTCCATACATTATCCCAAATGTATGAATTCAATTCCACACCATTTCATCATACAATATCATTCAAAAATTGATCCACAATATTCAAAAGTCTATTTGACATGAAAAAAATAACACTTTAATACTAAATCATCAAAATATAATATTTTTACAAATTTAAATAATATACAAACAAACAACCCAATATATAAACACACAACATTCCTCCAAGAGAAATTGAATATTGGGACCACGTCCCTTCCGCATTCAGATCTTCTATCCTAGGGTGCTATTAAAAAATAATTTTAGCTTCCCTTATCTCAATTGCTTGCTTTCCAAGCAACTTTTAGAATTTTATTCCCCACCGTTTGGATAAGCTTCAAGATTTACGGGCCTAATGCAAATTATCCAAACAGAACAAAATTTCAGTATATAATAGAATAAGTTGAGAGGATTAAACTTCTCAACTGACCCCACCAAGATTGATGACTAAATCCTAAGGAAAAACAGAGAACAAAGGATATTTAGAGTAAAAATGAACTTACTCTGTTTGAAAATCTGATCGGGTAGAAATGTTCCTTAACTCCTCTGCTACAGCGTGGTATGATCAGATTCTAAAATAGATGAGGTATGAAGTGAGAAATTAAGAGAGAAGGGAGAGGAGAGAAGTTGGTAGAGAGAGAAAGTGATTTGGAAGAATGAAGAAGAAAGTGATAGTGTGGGCACGCTGTTTCTGCTTTTTTTTTAAAAAAAAAGTGTCGTTACATTATCTCCAACTACAAAAATTTTCGTCCTCGAATATGAACTTACCAAGAAAGAGATTAGGGTATGATGCTCGTCTCACCTCTTCAATTTCCCAAGTGGAATCTCCAGAGGTGAGATCCCACAATACTTTCACCATGGGAATACTTCTTCCACGAAGTTGTTTCACTAGTGAATCTAAAATTCTGATTGGCTTCACTTCAAACGACAAATTTTCTTTGACCTGGATGGAATCAGACTCTAGAATGTGGCTAGGATCAGGTACATACTTTCTTAGCTGGGATACATGGAAAATATTGTGAATGTTAGCTAAAGAAGGACGCAAAGCAATTTCATAAGCCACAAGGCCTATTCTCCTGAGAATTTGATAAGGTCCTATGAACTTAGGAGTCAATTTCTTGGATTTTAGTGCTCTTCCTACACCAGTGAATGGTGTAACTCTTAAAAAGACATGTTCACCCGCAGAGAATTCTAAAGGTCTTCTTCTTTGATCTGCATAAGATTTTTGCCTGCTGAGAGATGTTTTCAATCTTTCTTGAATCATTTTGACTTTCTCATTGGTTTGTTGTATTAATTCTGGTCCAATTAACACAATTTCACCATCCTGAAACCAGCACAGAGGTGTCCTGCACTTTCTTCCATACAATGCCTCGAAAGGAGCCATTCCTATGCTAGCTTGGTAACTGTTATTGTAAGTGAACTCTACCAAAGGTAGAATTTCATCCCAACTGCCCAAATGATCTAACATACAAGTCCTAAGAAAATCCTCTAACGACTGGATAGTTCTCTCTGATTGTCCATCAGTCTGAGGATGATATGCTGAACTAAGTCTGAGTTTAGTCCCCAAAACTTCTTGAAGCGTTTGCCAGAATCTGGAGGTGAATCTGGGATCTCTATCTGAAACTATGCTAGAGGGTACACCATGAAATCTGACTATTTCATCTATGTAAATCTGGGCCAACTTCCGCATAGAGATTCTCAAGTCTATAGGTAGGAAGTGTGTCGTCTTTGTCAACCTGTCCACTATGACCCAAACAGAGTCATGCTTCCTCAAAGTACGTGGTAAGTGGGTAACAAAATCCATTGAGATACTATCCCACTTCCACACTGGAATGTCTAACTGAGTTAACATGCCTCCAGGTCGTTGATGTTCAATCTTTGATTTCTGTCAAGTCAAGCAAGCAGCTACAAACTTAGCTACATCATTCTTCAGGCCATGCCACCAATAAGACTTCTTGAGATCTTGATACATCTTGGTAATTCCTGGATGTAAACTGAGTTTGTTTTTATGACCTTCGGATAACACTGTTTGCTTTAGTTCATTATCCTCTGGTATGCATATTCTATTTTTGAATCTCAAAATACCATCCACTCCTAAAGAGAAGTCTTTAGCTTTGTTAGTATTTAATAAGCCCATGAAGTTCTTCAATTTTGAATCTTCCAACTGCTTCTCCTTCACCTTCTCCAGAAATTCATTAGTTATAACAAGGGTATTACAACTAATGCAATTTGAAGACATGGAAACCTCCAAATTCATACCCCTGAAATCTTCAATCAATGCTAACTCTCTAATCATAAGCGAAGACATTTGTATCTTTTTACGACTCAACGCATCTGCAACAACATTTGCCTTCCCAATATGATATATTAGCTGGAAATCATAGTCTTTTAAAAATTCAATTCATCTCCTCTGCCTCATATTTAACTCCTTCTGATCAAACAAATACTTCAAGCTTTTATGATCACTAAACACATTAAAACTAACTCCGTAAAGAAAATGTCTCCATATTTTTAAAGCAAAGACAACTGCGGTCAATTCTAGATCATGAGTTGGATAATTTCTTTCATGCACCTTTAACTGACGAGAAGCGTAGGCAACAACTTTCTTATTCTGCATCAGAACACAACCTAATCCCTGATAGGAAGCATCACAAAAAACTTCAAAAGACTAATTGGTATTAGGGATTGTCAATACAGGAGCATTAGTCAACCTTCTTTTCAACTCTTTAAAGCTTTTCTCACATTGTTCAGTCCATGCAAAAGGATGATCCTTTCTAGTCAATTGGGTCAAAAGAGCCACTATTTTAGAAAAACCTTCTATAAATCTCCTGTAATATCCTGCTAACCCGACAAAGCTTCTAATTTCTGTAACTGTTTTAGGACGTTCCCACTGAAGTACAACCTCCACTTTAGAAGGATCTACTGATATTCCCTGTGCAGAGATGACATGTCCTAAAAATTGTATTTCTGACATCCAAAAGTCACATTTTGAAAGTTTAGCATATAACTGTTTTTCTCTCAAAATGTTCAGGACGGTTCTAAGATGTTCTGCATGTTCTTCCCTTGTACGAGAATAGATCAAGATATCATCTATGAACACTACCACAAACTTATCAAGAAAATGTCTGAATATCCGATTCATATAATCCATGAAAATAGCTGGAGCATTAGTCACCCCAAATGGCATAACCAGAAATTCATAGTGACCATACCTTGATCTAAAAGCAGTCTTCTGAACATCTTCCGCTTTCACTGAAATTTGGTGATAACCTGAGCGCAAATCTATCTTAGAAAAGACAATTGCCCCATGCAACTGATCCATCAAGTCATCAATTCTAGGAAGAGGATATTTATTCTTTATTGTCAACTTGTTTAATTGTCTGTAATCTATGCATAGACGTGACGAACCATCTTTCTTCTTCACTAATAGCACTGGAGCTCCCAATGGAGAAACACTAGGTCGAATGAATTGCTTTTCCAATAAGTCTTCTAGTTGTTTCTTCAATTCAGCTAACTCCGCTGGTGCCATCCGATATGGAGAAATTGACACAGGGCCTGCTCTGGGAATCAAGTCTATTGCAAACTCTATCTCTCTTTTAAGTGGAAGTCCAGGAATCTCATCAGGAAATACATCCATAAACTCCTGAACTACAAATATATCTTTTTGTACTTTATCAGTAAATATAGAACAAGTCAAGAGCATAAAACATTATGCACCTTCTTGTATCTCTCTCTCAAACTGATGAGCTGAGATAACCTGTATTCCTTCTAATTTAGGGAAAATTAACTTCTTCCGACCACAATCTATAAGGATATGATTAGTAGACAACCAATTCATTCCCAATATAACCTCCAAATCTTTTAGAGGTATACAAATCATGTTGATCTTGTATCTCTGCCCATCTATAATTACTGGACATTCAGCACACATGGAAGAAGTTACTATAATACCTTCTGTTGGTGTAGATACCACCAACTCAAATTCTAATTCTCGGACTGGCAACTTAAGTTTCTTAGAACAATCAAAAGATATAAAAGAATGGGTTGCCCCAGAATCAAACAATACAGATAACTGTGTTCCAAGGATAGAACAAATACCTCTAACAAGGCTATCAGACTGTGAAGCTTCAGCTCCACTAATAGCAAAAACTCTGCCAGCAGCTTTGAGTTTTTTATTACTATTTTGTTGTACTTGTTGCACTCCGCCAGAATTTGGAGCTCCCAATTTGACACGACAGTCTTTTGTTGCATGACCATACTTGTGACATCTATCACATGTCACATTTGACACTGGATGAGGGAAAAATCTAACAACATGTGGCCCACCGCATCGAAAACATCTGAAACTAGGTGGTGATTGAGAACTGGGTCTTCCACTGCTATAAGATTGAGGTCTGAAATAAGGTTTCTTTCTATCTTCATATTTAGGCATGCTTTTAGAAGGTCCTCCCACTTGAGGCTTAGCAAGTCTGCTACCACTTTTCAAACTCTCCACTACTTTTGCTTTCTCCACTAGAGCAGGGAAATCTCTAATGGACATAGGAATCACCACTACTTTAAGTTCTTGCTTCAACCCAAACTCAAATTTTCTACATCTCCAAGCCTCAGTCATGGTCTGGGTGTAGAATCTAGCTAGGTGTTTGAACCTAGTAGCATATTCAGTGACTGAAAGATTTCCTTGTTCCAACTGCATGAATTCAATTTCTTTTGCATACCTGACACTATCAGGAAAATACTCCTCCAGGAATCTTACTTTGAAGTTCTCCCAAGTGGCATCTTCTCCTTTGTCTTCCATCATTTGCTTCATGCCTATCCACCAAAACTCAGCTTCTTCAATAAGCATATAGATGGCATAAGATAATTTTCTCTCTTCAGGGCATTGAGTAGCTTCAAAGATTCTTTCTATGTCTCTCACCAACTGGTCTGCTCCATCTGGATTTACCTTGCCATTAAATCTGGGTGGATTATGTCTTAGAAAATCCTCCAGACTAAAAGTATGGAGTTGTTGATGAAGTTGAGATGCTTCTGCTGCTAATCTAGTTGTTTCTAATTGATGAAGGGCAGCCTGATGCTGTTGTGCCATAGTAGCACTCTATTGTTGCAAGGCTGTTGCCATCATCTCTATTGCCCGAGCTAAGTTGGGCATATCTACTGGTGGAGGAGGAGTAGGTGGTCTACGTGCCATCTACTAAGCACATAAAGAATTGGGTTAGAAATTACTAAAATTTCCAACTACATCTTTAAGACAAATTAACTTCAAAGAAATAATCATACGAAACAGGTAAAAACCAATCAAAACTTATCTCTAAAATGTACTCTAGCTACTTAGAATTAAGATAGAAAACAATCTCGATCTAGTCATGAGTGTGTGCACCCTCACCACTCTATCAAGATTCTTTTCATTCTTAATACTTTCATCTTTATTCATAACAATTAACTTGACTCGAACACAAACAAGATTTCAAGAAAAACAACTTTGTCAAACATCTTATTAGAAACTTTTAACTAAGTCTTGAGGCTAGACTTAGACAAAAATCTACACGCAAGAGAAACAAAATAAACCCACTACCCTCAGGTTATCCTAAGGATGAACCGCTCTGATACCATTAAATGTAACACCCCATAATTTACATATAACTATTACAATACCGATTCTACATATTTCTATACAAGCTTACAGTTTTTCAAAACATTCTTAATACGTGATTTGGACATATAGAAATACAAATATTTACAATATAAGTTTCAAAATCAACGCCTTAAAACTCTTATGATCCTCAGACACCTGTAAGATCATCTGCTCGTGTACGTAGTACAGTCATCGCAGTTCAAACACAACGAGAAAAGCAAGGGTAAGCTAATGAAAATAGAATTTTATAATATAAGCAATTAAATCAAAAGAGAAAACCAAGTTACATGATCAATTTCTCAAATTATACAATCTTCTTCAAATCCCAACATTAAAACAATCACATAGATCTCACATGGATCTACACATCCAAGATATTCAACAAACAACGTCTTCCGGAAGACCCGTATTAAGTAAGTCCTACCAGAGACTAACACCTAATCCAAAGATTACTAGTGAATCCAACAGAAAGGATCAGGGTAAGTTCAATACAACCCAAGCCGTGCATCTCATATGTCACGGTGTGCATGAACTCCCCCATCAGCTTCTCACCACCTGATATCTTAGTCTATGTGACTTAGATCATTAGTGAAGCTCAGAGATCTCTGTTACCACATAGGCATCAATACTTAATACACATCAAACATCAGTCCATACATTATCCCAAATGTATGAATTCAATTCCACACCATTTCATCATACAATATCATTCAAAAATTGATCCACAATATTCAAAAGTCTATTTGACATGAAAAAAATAACACTTTAATACTAAATCATCAAAATATAATATTTTTACAAATTTAAATAATATACAAACAAACAACCCAATATATAAACACACAACATTCCTGCAAGAGAAATTGAATATTGGGACCACGTCCCTTCCGCATTCAAATCTTCTATCATAGGGTGTTATTAAAAATTAAATTTAGCTTCCCTTACCTCAATTGCTTGCTTTTCAAGCAACTTTTAGAATTTTATTCCCCACCGTTTGGATAAGCTTCAAGATTTACGGGCCTAATGCAAATTATCCAAACAGAACAAAATTTCAGTATATAATAGAATAAGTTGAGAGGATTAAACTTCTCAACTGACCCCACCAAGATTGATGACTAAATCCTAAGGAAAAACAGAGAACAAAGGATATTTAGAGTAAAAATGAACTTACTCTGTTTGAAAATCTGATCGGGTAGAAATGTTCCTTAACTCCTCTGCTACAGCGTGGTATGATCAGATTCTAAAATAGATGAGGTATGAAGTGAGAAATTAAGAGAGAAGGGAGAGGAGAGAAGTTGGTAGAGAGAGAAAGTGATTTGGAAGAATGAAGAAGAAAGTGATAGTGTGGGCACGCTGTTTCTGCTTTTTTTTTTTTAAAAAAAGTGTCGTTACAACCTCACATAGAACATCAAGAAATGTAACCACATCATTCTCTAATCTATATTATTTGTGCTAAGGTTTTACCAAAAACATAATTAGCTCCCTTTACCTAAAATTCCTTCTTCCAAAGAAAAATTCAGCTTAAATAAGAGAATCACTCAAAATCTAGAAACATAGAACAAAGTATATAAACATGATCAAATGTTAGTATGAGGTTAACCAAGATGAGATGATCAATTTCTCAATTGTACCATGATTGATAAAATCATAAAAAATAAAGATAATAGAAAATATTTGGAGTAAAAATAATTCCTAACTTCACAGTTATGTAATTGTGTGATTAGATTCTAAAATATGAAGAAAGAAAAATAGATAGAAGTGAGATTGTGTGATTAGATTCTAAAATATGAAGAAAGAAAAATAGATAGAAGTGAGATAAGAGAGTAGAGAAAGAAAAAAAAAATGAGAAAAGAATGGGGGTGTGAAAGGTTAAACATATTTTATATATATAATTATTTTAATAATTACGGTGGAGTCTTTATTTAAAAATATATCATCTTTATAAATTAAATTTAATTGTTGATTTAGTAATGAGAATGGAGTGTTGTAAATGTTATTAAGTTATCCAAAATAAGTTCTTTGAACTTTATCTTTGGATACCAGAAAGTGTAAACTTAAATAATTTTTAAAAAAATAGCTTAAAAATAAATATATTTTATTTTACTAATATATATCTAAAACAATTTACATATTATCATTAAGTTAAGGTATTATTTGGATTTTAAAATGTGAAAACTTTGGGATAAGAAACTATATGGGACAAAAGGTATTTTTTTTTGTACCAAACTCTTATTCTAATTAAAAAATAACATGATATTTACAGAATTGTATTTATTTTTTTCAAATAAAAGATATTGTGAGCATTGCTTTCAGTTTCACGATCCCAAGATGGCTTGGATGCATTGAGACTTGGTACGATTGGGAAAGATTCACGCATGTGACTCCACATAGATAATTGTGCTACAAACCCCCAAAACGATTTTGTCCACCATTTTCTTATCAAATGCCTCTTCCACATTTTTAAGAAGCACCGTCAAACCTTTTTAAATATAAGTTATTATGATTTTTTTAAAAATAAATTGTTAATAAAGTAATATTTAAGTAAATATAAATTGCAGATAGCAGCATAATAATTTTTTTTCAAAAACAACTATGGTCCAATATCAACCAAATTTCATAATCTACATGTATTAATCTGTAATCTAAATAATTTATATCTTATTAACCGAATAAATCAAAAAAATAAATAAGGTTATTAAAATATTAAATTTAGGTTAAACTTGATAAGTCAGATTGGGTTTTAATTTAATCCAACTTGGTTGTTACTCAGGCCTACATGTAATATACAATCTTGTTCAATATCAAAGAAAATTTTGTTTAAATTATCCACCAATACTTATTTATGTATTTGTTTTCTATCTAGGAGTGAAATGTAGATATTTAAATCTAATATTTTTATTCCAAATTTTACTTCCTTTGTCTCAAATAGTTAATATGTGTGTGAGAGATATATAGAAAGAAGGTGTTAATTATAGTTTTTTTATTAAATGGTCTCATGATGTATGTGGATGTTGATATTTCCATGTTTACTCTAAATTTTTTATTTTATTTTAAATAAAAATATAATTTTTAAAATAAAAATTATAATAAAAAATATCTTTTCTCACGGTCACAATGTGAATACTTCAGCTTTAGAAAACGTTTGGTGAAAGGAAATTTTTTTAATTTTTTTTGTGAATTTAAGTTAGAATAATATATTTCTCATAGTTTCCCCTATTTTTAAAAATTCCTAAGATTGTATGTTTCTTATAAGAATATTATGGAGGAAGGTAACAATCTAACTCTCCATGGTTAAAAACAATTTACTGAAAAAGATGCTATTTTTATTAAATTATTTGATTTTTAGTAATTTTCTTCTCAATTAAAAAAATTAATTAGTTTTTAAAAATTATGATTTCCGTTATGACTCCGCATATTAACATTTAAAAAAATGATTGATTACTCTATACTCAATATTTGGAGGCAAACTTTGTAACAAAAATGTTTTTGTATGCAAAGAATAATGTAAAGTATATGCTTAGCCATACCAGCAAGAAATAAGAGAAAAACTATTGAAGTAAAAAATGTAAGAAAATTCATATAACGAATTTCTAAGTTTAAGTATTCATGATATAATATTAAAAAAGTGAAAAAATAATGAATTTCTCACTCGTAAGGCATAAACTAAATGGTTAAAATAGAAAAATATGAGTAAATCGTAATCACAAAGAACTTATTTCTACTAAATGATTAAAATGGAGAAATATATTAAAAAGTTGATGATATAGGTAAAAATGTTAATATTATCAATAAATTAAATATTAGTTAAACATTCAAGCTAACTCTTTCATGCATTTTTATATTCAGGTTTATTTAACTGAAACAATTAAAGGAATGTACAGACTAAATCGAGAGGTTGAAAGAAATAATAAAATAGTTAATACGGTATCAAGTCTAAAATATTAAAAATATATTTAGTAAGTATAAGGTGTGAAAAGTAAAAGCTCAAATAAATTAATAAATCTTAATAATTCTAATTTTATCATCGGAGTATCTTGTAGGTACATCCATCCAATCGGTAGTGAGTCCAAATTCAGTAGCCGAGAGTAAGCATATGTCCAGCAGTTGAGAGTGAACCCAAGCCCATATAACCGAAAGATAATCCAAGTCAACCAATCCAATAATTAGAAGCCTAAGTTATTAGCTAAAGACCGAAAGGCCGTGAAGAGGAAAAAAAGAAAATTTATTTACTTCAAAGTCCTGTAAGAACAATACATACTTCAATATTAAAAAATTATTCTTTAAAAAAAAATACATATGGATAAAAATGGTGTTTAATTGATGGAGGTTATGGTTAGATTTAAAATAAAAAAATCATTTTAAGATTTTGATTGGTGTAAACAATAACTAATTTTAAACTGAATTATGAAAGACATACATATGTAAGCATTTATATTATTCGTTAGGATTTTCTTATTTAAGAGACATCTACTTGTTTAATTGCATGTTGCATATAATAACTATTACAAGTTATCAAATCAAATATTTGTTGTGTGAATTGTTGTACTTGCAATGTTGCATGATTTGTTGTAGTTGCAATTGCATTTATTTTAAAAAATGATGGAAATAAATCTATCTGTTTTGTTCTTTATGTAAATGTCTTAAAAAAGATAAGAAAATGTTTTTCGCACCAAAACCTTAAAGTTCCAATTTTATTAAATTCAAAACATACCAACAAGCATGCTCTATAGAAAAAATGCCTAATGTTGTATTTTATTAAAATCAACATTTTGATGTGTAGTAAAGTGCTAATACATGAAACACCTTTCATCCAAAAACTTCTCATCATCTTTTGGATACATTGTCTCCTTTTTCTTTTTGATCTCCTTCGTCAAACCTTCTCAACATCTTTTGGTTATTCTCTCTCTTGATCTCCATCTCTAACCTTCTCCCCTACGGACATATTTTTCATTTTAAATTCACTATCAATTTCTAATGTTAGCTTACTAATCTTTATCTCATCTTAAGATGTTATAAACATGTAGTGTAGTTACAACAATAGATAGATGAACTCAACATTCTCTACCCTATTATGATATACACATGGATCGTAATAAAAGTTTTATAGTACTCTTGAGAGACAATGAACAAGCTATATTGTTTAGACTCATACAAAATCAAGCAATATCTTGATAGACATGTCTTGACTACCACAGAGAATATCTCATTATAATCCAGTCTTTCTTTTAACTATAGCTCTTGGCTACTAATTGAATCTTGAACATCATAGAATCTAATGTCGAGGCTTCATCACACATTCAACCTCAAACATTCGAGAAGTAATATTCTTGTTAAAGATTCACTTGCAACCAACAATATTCCTGCCTCTAAGTGATTTAACCTATTCCTAAGTCTCATCCATTTTTCGAGACTTCATCTCTTCATGCATGACAATTATCCACTTGTTGCACTCAACATAACCAATTCACTACAAGAAAATCATTAAATAGAAACTAGTTTTAGAGATAAAAAAAATAGTTACCATAAAGACTAATTTAAAATCTAAAATAGTTAGTAACTAAAACCTTGGTAGCTAATGTTAGATATCAATTTAGAAACTCGTTTATTATTTTTTATTAATAATAGAAACTACTTTAGATATAAATAGTTTTTTGTTTAAAAAATAGTATATAACTTAGTCAATATAACAACTAATTATTTTTTGTCTCTAAAATTTGTTGCTATTTAATGATTTTCTTGTAGTGATTACATCAACCTTTATTGGTGTACCCCCTTTCATATGTAGTTTGAAGAATCTATCTTTAACAACTTGTTATTGTAACTTTTTCATGAAGAAATTCTCCAATTTTAGTTACAATATTGCTAAGTACTTTCTACATGCAACCTCATAAAGAATCTCATCTGATAGAGAAAGAAGAATCATGAAATGAACATTTTCTTCTGGCATGTTTAGAATATTTTTATATGTATGTGATATATTCCTCGAGAGTGGTGTCTACGTGCCTTACTCCTTGAGCAACTTTGCCTTGATTCTCCATAGGTTGAAATTGTTCTTCCCATTAAACTTCTCGATCTTGGAATTGATACCCTTCTTCTTGTCAGAGTTTATCACCAAGAAATGCATTAAGAGATTGAGTTGACTCTAATACTAGTTGATTATGTACCTAGTGTAGAATTGAACCCTTATAATGAAAGAATTATGCAAATAATTTTGAATCACAACAAATGAAGACCAAGAAAAAATATGAATTACAAAGCTAGAAATGAATACAAGCTCCTTACACTAACATAATACAATTATCAACATTGTGTTACATGGAAAAAAATAAAACTAACCCTTATAAGGGGGAACTCATTGTTGAGGTAAAAGTTTAAAACCCTGCAATTTTGAATAAGTGCCTAAATCAACAAAGCATGAAGTCGCGTCTGATAAGAAGAAGATTAGATCATACTAGCACATAGTTTGTTAGACAATAGAAAATTGTTTATCAACAAATTCGTTAGGATTTTTTTGTTAAAGACGTCTTTTGAAATAATGCTTGGAAAAGGTGAATGTGGCTATGAAGAAGTTCTCAAAACCAATATCATCAAGTGGTCTAACAAATACTCAATCTACACTAACATCTAAACAAACACAGTATGTACATCAACTCACAAACAACCTAAACTCTTTTGAGCATCAACCACAACCCAATAAACCCCACAAATACCACCCACCAAACCAGTTAGAACTTTTGGGCCAAAAGGTATCTAACAAAAAGTACAAATCTCATGTAGATGCACCACTTACCAAAGGTCTACCACATCATCCATGCACTTGTATCGTTTGAAGGTGAAACCATTCAGATAGAAGAGAAAACTCTCCTCTCTAATCTTGAAGCTTAACAAGCTCAACGAAGAAAAGAAACAAATGAAGCATAGTTGTTGCTTCTAAGAGAAGTGTCAATGAGGCCAAGCTTGAACAAAGGATTACAAATGCCACTAACCAAACAAAACAAATACAACTTCAAGAAGTGGTAGTTTATAATAGGGAGGAGAAATACATTTCCATTGAGGAATTTTTCACTTGGGATATATGTGAGGGTCTTAATGAAAAATCAAGAGTAGATACACCAATTACCAAAAGGTCTACCATATCATCCATGTACTTGTATTGTTTGAGGGTGAAGCCATTCAGATAAAAGAAGAAACTTGTCTCTCTAATCTTGAAGCTTAGAAAACTCAACAAAGAAAAGAAACAAGTGAAGCATAATTGTTGCTTCTAAGAGAAGTGTCGATGAGGCAAAGCTTGAACAAAGGATGGCAAATGCCACTAATGAAACAACACAAATACAACTTCAAGAAGTGGTAGTTTCAAATGAGGAGGAGAAAGACATTTCCGCCGAGGAATTTGCCACTTGGGACATATGTGAGGCTCTTAAAGAAAAATCAAGAATAGAAGTGAAAGGTAGTTTTTTTTAGATCGAAGAAACACCTATTCCACAACTAGGATTATGAATGTGACTCATGCCCAATTATCACAATATATAAACAACAACTACTAGAAAATTATTAAATAGAAACCAATTTTAGAGATCATATAAAATTAGTTGTTATATTGACCAAATTAAATATTGTTTTAGAAACTAAAAATATTATTGGTATCTAAATTAGTTTCTATTATTGATAAATAGTTTATAAATTGGTATCTAATTAGCTAGCTATCAAGGTTTTAGCTACTAATTACTTAGATTTTAAAGTTGATAACCCATTTGAGAAATACCTAGCTCGGCCTGGGATGAATATGAGCCCAATGACATGTCATGAGGTCAACCCAGATAATTGGCGGTCTATATTGAAAAGATAATTAAAAGCAAAACCACACAGTGAATAACTGAAGTAGTTAAGCGTATATATATTTTTAATGTAAATGAAAGTTGTTAGGAATAATGTTGCATTGTACCCGAAAAATAAAGATACACATTAGCGAAATATTCTTGCCATTGAGATTATATTCTTGTTGTTGAAATTATATTCTTGTTGATAAACTTGTTGAAGGAATGTCTATAAAAGGGTTTAAAACCGTGAGTAAGATAAGTTTTTGGTTTAAAACCCTGAGTAAAGATAAGTTTTTTTGAGAATTCTACACTGATACAAATTTTATAGTTTGAATACTCTCACTGACTTGATTGTCGAAGTGTGATAATAGGTGGAGCCCCCTTCGTCACAAAGCGCCTTCATCTCAGTTCTATAACACCAAGCAAAGTCGCTTCAACTTGAAGTCCACTTCCAAGTCCACAGGCGAGAACAATAATAATTAATATAAACATAACAACAAATTAAATAAAAACAGAAATTCAAGTAATTTCTTAAAATATTAAACATATATTATGTGTTGAACCAAGTGGTGTTCAATGTTTTGAAGAATCCAAATCCTTTGAAGGATGTTGAAGCCTCTGCTTTGCTTGATGTTGTTGTGCTGGTTTAAGCTTTGTTCTGGGGTAGTTTATATGTTGTAATCCACCCTTTGATTAAATCTCAAACAATTAGCATCTCAATCCTTATCAAAGTAAAATGTTTTTCAAACTAAGTTGAAACAACCGATTGTTTTGTCGAAACAACCGATTGTTTATACTTAGGTGTTTTGAGAAAGATTGAAAACTGTTTTTGAATGGTTGAAACTGTTAAGTACCAAAACAACCGATTGATTCGAGGAAACAACCGATTGTTTGTTTTGGGACCATAACAGAAAAACTGTTTTCTTTGACTGAGCTTTAAATGCTTTAACTGTATACACTCCAGTCATTAAATGCTTTGACCAATCTTTTAAAGCAATTTAAGAGTTTGTTAAGATTTGATAACAAACTATATCTTTGTATAAATTCAGAAAAACAGATTTGAAAAAAAAAGAATCTTTTTTTAAAGTTTTTCTAAGAGTTTTTCAAAGAGCTGAGATTGCTAAGAGTTTTGTGATTAATCAAGGTGCTGGAATAGGATTCTACTTGTATTGATTTCAGATATGCATCTGTAACAAGAGTAATCTTTGTAATCTGTTGAACAATTTGTTTCTGTGTTTTGCTGAGATTGGTTGTGTGTTCTTGAGGTGTTCAAGATCAGCAATCTTAGTGTTGGCCAAGGAGAGTGTGTTTCTTGAGGTGTTCAAGGTCATTCTCTTGGTTGTTGTGTAAGTGATCAAGGTGTGGTTGCTTAGTGGATATCCTCAGGGTTTCTGAGAAGACTGGATGTAGCCCTGGTTTGGAGTGAACCAGTATAAACAATTGTGTACAATCTCTCTATCTCTAACTCTTTAAATTCAGTTTATTTGTTGTTTGCTAGTATAAACAACCGATTGTTTTTTCTGGTACTACAGCTTTTGCTTGCTGTTTTGGCTAACTGAATTGCTGAATCAATTGGTTTCTGAGATAAATTCATTCTAGTTTTGAAAAGTTTGCGAAAACCCTTTTAAACAATTCAACCCCCCCCCCCCCCCCCCCCCCACTCTAGTTTAAAGTCATCTTTTCTAACATTATGAATTAGAAAATAAACCACATCTTATATAAATAAATATAATACTTTTTCATATAAAATACCTTACAGTAAAGGTAAATAAAAAATACTATAATAATAGAATAAATGAGGATAAATTCGGAAATAATACATGCTAAGGTGATTTTCCTTCTACATCTCTTGATTTTGGATGGAGATGATATTTACTGTTCACATGTATATCTATCTTCTGATTATCTTTCGCACAAAATCCTGAATCCAAATAGTTAATATCCCCTCATTTATTATTTACCTGTGTGAACATTACATTTAAAAAAAAAAAAAAACAGATGCTTAGTCTAACAGAACACATGCTAAATAACTTTTCTTTTGAGAATTTAGTTTTTAACCAATATAAAAAATAATGTTGGTGGGTAATGACACCAATTGGATAAGACTTTTCTTATTGCTCTATTATTATTTGAAACTTGTCTAACTTTTACTTTTGGTAAAATTTTATATTGAGATTTTAATGCTTAAAAAATTATTGAGAATTAAAATTTACAGATGATATAAATGAAATAGATTTATTTTAAAATAAAAAACAAAAATAAACTATTTTATCTAAATAGGATATTTAAGAAAGAAACGGCAATGCATTTCAAATTTCTTACAATTTGGAAATTTTAACCGAGTTCTTCTATACATAAAAATAATAATTAAAGAGAACTACACATGTTTGTCCATATGCTATTATTTAATTTAAAAAAGAATAATTTAAAAACATAACACAAAAAATCTCAAAAGTTTTATCTTATAAAAGAAACTGCAATTGAGAAAAAAAAAAAATTGACCCAGGCATCGCATATTTATACTTAAACAAACAAACATATGAAGAGCGTGCCTGTATCTTTCATCAACAGATACACTCTCTCCCTAAACTCTCCACCACAACTTCCACTTCCGGCGACTTCTCCGATCGTTTGCCGGCGACACCTCATCGGAAGCCATGGCCACGGAATGAGTATCCGCCGATCGCCATGTCGGTCTCCTGCTCCAACTGCCTCCCAGATTCCTTACTTCTCTGCGGCGAGGACTCCTCCGGAGTCTTGTCAGGAGAATCGCCGGGATGTTCATCCGACCTCGATTCCTCGCCGCCGTCGGAGGAGGATTCCATCGCCGGATTCATCGAAGACGAACGACACTTCGTTCCCGGATTCGAATACCTCAACAGGTTCCAATCTCGCTCTCTCGACGCCTCCGCCAGAGAAGAATCCGTTGCATGGATTCTCAAGGTAACTAACTCTCCGGCCTGACACGCTGTTGCGTTCTTATACCAAACCAATGCGCCGCACGCAACTGTCTTTGGAAAATGGCGGTTTGAGTTAAAGATCTATTTTTTTATCGGTTTTAATATGGTGTATGCAGGTCCAGGCTTGTTACGCTTTTCAACCGCTCACGGCTTATCTTTCCGTTAATTACATGGATCGATTCTTGAATTCTAGAACGTTGCCGGTGAGTTAGATACTTGAAGTTCATTTCAGAGAATTTAAAGATTAATAAAAATTGGAAATGAAGATTTATTGGAAGCTAAATGATGAATCTGTGAATTTGGGTGATAGTTATTAGTTTCACTCATGTGCATGAAAAGAAAATAATTCTACGCTAAGTATTGACTTTTCAAAGCGAGAGTGTCACGGGGCATTATCACAAGAAAAAACTTTTTTAAAAAGAGTAAAAAGGTTGGTTACTGTGTAAATAATTATAGACTTTCGTTCAATCACAAACTTTTATGAATAATGTGTAATAGTAAATCAACATTCTACTTTTAATTTAAATATGTATATTCGGACAGTGTTATACGAACTACATATATGGTACAGTACTTTTATTAATTTAGTTATGTTGTTGGTTTTTATGTGCCTATATATTACTATGTCCAACAATTTTAATTCATTTAGGATTATTGGATCATAGTAATTTTCTTGTGCAAATAAAAATAAATATTAACGACATAACTTTTATGCCTTTTAATATAGTTTTGTTATTGAGCAAAGTTCCATGATATCACGTAAATCTTACTTCCGGTGAATTTTGTAAATCTTATTAATAATTAATAACAAATATTTAAAAATATGTTGTTAATATTGTTTTTTTATTATAGCTTGCTAAAGCTTCTTGTAATCTAAAACTCTTTCTATCTACGTGCATTGAACTTGGTAGTATGTGAAAAAAGTTTGATTATTAGTGTACTCGCAATGATAAACTGATAATTATGATTAGCTTTTTTTTAATTTACTGTTTGATATTTATAAATATGTTTACAGCAAACCAATGGGTGGCCATTCCAACTTCTATCAGTTGCGTGCTTGTCTTTGGCGGCAAAGATGGAGGAACCTCTAGTTCCGTCACTGTTGGACCTTCAGGTATGTGTCACAACCATGATTCAGTGTGAGAAAACGATATCAAAGACGCATTCGTGAATAAAAAATGTGGATACATTGATTAAAATATTAACTCATGTACTTAACTCTGTGGTCGTCTCAATTATCGCGAGTTATGTACATCATAGTACATGACAAATACATCATTCCTAATTTAATGTATGCAGGCAGAAGGTGCCAAATACCTATTTGAGCCCAGAACAATTAGAAGAATGGAGCTGCTTGTTCTGAGCGTTTTGGATTGGAGGCTAAGATCGGTTACTCCATTTAGCTTCCTCGATTTCTTTGCGTGCAAGTTAGATTCAACTGGAACTTTTACCGGGTTCCTCATTTCACGTGCTACGCAAATTATCTTATCCAATATCCAAGGTATGCATTCATCTTGTAGACATGTGTAGAAGCAAAAATGTATTTTGGTATATTTGTGAAAAAACAACTGCTTTACAATTTCATTTTAATAATATAATAATATACATTATTTTACTTTTTAATTTTAAATAAGTTAAAATATTAATATAATAAGTTGTTAAATAATTATTTTATTTTTTATGACACATATCAAGTATCAATGAGAAATTTAAGTTTCATTAAAAAGTATCGGAAAATGATTAAGGCATGCTTTCTGTAGTAACTTTATTCTGTTTTTCCAGAGGCTAGTTTTCTTGCCTATTGGCCATCATGCATTGCTGTAGCGGCCATTCTCCATGCAGCTAACGAAATTCCTAATTGGTCTCTCGTTAGACCCGAGGATGCCGAGTCGTGGTGCGAGGGGCTAATAAAGGTAAGCAAGTTCAAAGAGTTGGTTGAGAGTTTTTAAGTGAAAAATATGGATCAGGTTGCCAAAATACGTTTATCTGATTGTTGCAGGAGAAAATTATAGGATGCTACCAATTAATGCAAGAACTTGTGATTGACAATAACCGGAGGAAACCACCTAAAGTGTTACCGCAGCTGCGAGTGACATCTCAGCCCCTTCTAAGATCTAGTGTGTCGTCATTCTCAGCATCATCCTCTTCTCCTTCATCCTCATTGTCTTGTAAAAGGAGGAAATTAAATAACTGTTTATGGGTAGATGATGACAAAGGAAACTCCCAGTGAAGAGAAAAGAGCAGTAATAAAGGAGGAGAAAAAAAGAATGAAATAAGGTGGTGGTCCAAGTTGTCCAGAGGGTATTTTTGAGTTTAAAATTGACCAGAGTCACGGTGTACATTATAATAGTATAGACTATTTTATGAGAGTTGTGAAACTTTATTATTGTTATTATTGTTTTGTTGGTGGGTGTTGCATTCATCAATGGCTTTGCAGATTCCCTAGGAAAGGGGATTTTGCAACATAAATATATTGTTGTGGAAAAGTGTGTGTGTATGTGAGAGAGGGAAAATATAGAAAGATGCATTTAATGTTTTGGTCGATCAAAGTGTGGAAGAAAGAAGTGGGGAGTTTGGAATTCAAAGATGCGCTGGTTATTGGTGAAAGAGGTGGGACAATGGTTCAGAGCTGGTATGAAAAAAGCAGAGTCGCAGAGCAGAGAAATAAATTGGGTCGGCAAATCTTAGGGTATTGAAACTTTGAAGTTATGGCTGTTTCTTATAATGGGATCTCTAAGTCAAGCTTCTCATCTTGACCAGCATCTTCGCTTCTTCAGTTTACACGTTACTTTTGAAACTGTCACTAGAGTACAAAAACCTAATAGCAATAAGTTGAAGCTTGCCACATTTTGTGGACTTTTTTCTTCTGATACGCGTGAGACTCCTCTGGTGCGTGTCTCGCACGTGTGTATGTGTGATTTTATTTTTTTTATGTTTTAGTTATGGCGGGAATTGTTTTTTATTTCCTTTTCTTTTCGGCTTGAGCTTTGGCCTAACTATACAGGATCCATTGCCTGGTGTCAACGCGTGATGGAAACACGTGTCTACAGTTTTACCTTCGTCTTGGATTTTTTCATTTGTTTTCCAGAGAGGAGAACCCTCTTCTTTTCTAGTGCCTAAATGGCTTTGCAAGAAATGGGAGTAAAGGTCTCTGGGGCCTTCTCCTGCGTGCTTTGTATTGAATTCATTAATATTAACATGTTCTTTTCACTCATTCTTCCATTCTAATGACCTTGAATCATGCATTGTTCAGCTGACTTTTATCTAATGACCTTGATCCATCCAAGAACGTGACAAATGATTCGCAATTAGATACCATGTAGATTTGCCATTTGTTCTTATTACTGCATGAAAAGAAAGTTTAAGGCCCTCTGTGGAATCTAGTGAGGCATAACTCTGAATACACGGCCCCCCTAGCAATAAAGAGGGTTTAATCAGTGACTATGACTACTCAATTAACCAGTGTCTGCTCGTGACCATTTCCAGACTGTTCTATATCATTGTATTATTAACCATACATACATACAACCAACCACTAACCCACTGAAATTTCAGACAGTCCTTGCCTTACACTCATGTGTTCATTCACTCAGACATAGATCTTCATATCAGAATAATTTATTTTAGGAACCTAAAGGTCTCAAAATTTACATCACACACTTTTTGGCTACGAAGTGGAGGATGGGTAGCTAGCAACTACCTAAGCGAGCTAGCTTTTGAACACATATTTTGATGAAATTCATAAATTGAAAGCATATAACAATAAAAATAAATAAACAAATAAAAGCAACAGATGTTTAAAAAGCTACTTTAGTATAATTTGTTCTGTAGAAATACTAAATTAAAAGGCCCGAGTCGCAGTGAAGTTGTCATTTAGCCCCATATACCCGACACAAGGTATATTATTTTTGCATGCAGTAACATACACCACAATGGCTTTATTCCCATGTCTTGGCAGAAAAAGTAAGTATGCATGTTAGGCATTTGTCTCGCAATCTTATCAACACTTCCTTTGCATGACACCCATATGGCCACTTATTGAATCAACATCCTATTCTCTCCATCTCATCCATGCATTTCTGTTTAAACCCATGTTCATCAAACTATGCCACTTCATAGATGGACCATAGTGAAGAAAAATATGGCAACGTAGTGACAATCCAAGCTCAGTACCTGTTTCTCTCATTGCTCTTGGATCCTTGCTCTCTGTAATTGATCATGCCATGGAGCAAGGACTACTCATTGGACCACCTAATTTATTTATTATATATTGCATACACACCAGGAATTTTCTTTAATATTCCACCTGAATTATTTTTTATCTTTTATCAAGCGCATAGCAATTCATACTTTGAACTAAAATATCAGGGGCCATCCTCATTGATAACAGGCATCATCTCTTTCCTATATAGTACATACTATACTATCCCTGCTTTATGAATTGCTTCAGGATAGTGCCACCATTGTGGATCCCCCAATCAACTCTATCTTCTATATTTCACTTGTCAATTTATTAAGACCTGCATTTCATTAAAGGTAAATGGCAGTTTGCTTAACTAATTAATGCAATGTTGCAATAGGTCAACTTGGTGGGAGCCATACAAATTTGTATTAAGTACTAATTAATCAGATCAAACAATTGCAGGGCAGCTGGTAGATTGTGACGAAAATGGATCCGCTCCTATTCCATTTTAACAAGATAAGTCATGGTAAAATTCATACCTATTTCTCTCTTGATAGATTGATTTAATTCATATCCTATTCAGTAGAAACTAATTAAAAGAAATAATAAAATTATTTAATTGATATCTTTATTTTGATCTACTTTAATAATATATATATAATAAAATAAAATTATAATTACTGAAAACTATAAAATAAAAATACTAACAACAACTCATTAAAATTATCATTAATGTAATATTAACGGTAGATAATTTAACACTAATAAAAACTAATTAATGTGAAAGAGATAGAGAAAGGATTTTAATATAATCACCTATATGAAGTAATCATATCTTTGCCCCCGTAATCAACACAATGATAAATCTAGAGAGCCTTTGTGCAATAAAATCCAAACATTAATCAAAAGCCTGCTTCTTAATAGTATTAATGGTAGGACAAGCCATGGACAAAAAGACAATATTAGCATTAAAACTTTGATTACTTGGTCCCTTCCAAATTCTTCTATCAATTAAAACAATGCACGTGTGAAAGAGAATTAATTTATTTAATTATTTAACCCAAATGCAAAATCTAATTTATAAACCAACCCCGAGACTGTTGAAGTAAGAAGAGAACATGCATATATAGCTTGTGTCAAAAAAAGGTCACTAAGTATTACTAATAGCCAATCAAAGTGGAGTAATTATTAAATTCTTTAAACATCTTTACTGATTTCTCTTCACTTAAAAAAAGATTAATCTTTAATTGTCCCTAGTGCAAGAAAAAGGATTTGATATATTAGTATATATTACAATATCTAAATCTATGAGAACGAACACAATGAGTAAACTTTGCGGAGAAAGAAATAAGATTTATAATCTATATTTTTTCACATCCTTAATTAACGAATGAGATTTATGTTAGGTGCATGTGCGTGGGGTTGTTTTTATTACTACCAAACATATGAAGTTTTATTTTGTAATTTTCTTTATCATAAACAATGGGTGCTAATAATTCTTTAAAAGTGAGAGCTATTTTCTCAATTAAATATATTTTTGTATATTGATGTGAAGTATTATCCCTTTCTCTCAGTTATATTTTTTGTCCATAAAATTGAAATCTAAAACACTGAGATTTAAATTCAGTCTCAACACCAACCACATGCTAATTCTCAATTAAATATATGAAGAATGATAAATTATTATTAGCGAATTATATTTGGCCCTTATGATTTCAAAGGAATATATTGATTGGTCAGTGAGATTTTCAACGTCCTTTGTGGGATCTATTAGCATATATACTAAGTGGACTTTCCTCTCCCAACAAGATTTTCTCCATATACACCAATCAGATTCAAATTTCTATCCTCATTACATTATCACAACTGGTACCTCCGATTTCTTTTATCACATTTATAATTTTTTATAAATAAAAAATAATATATGTGTTTTTGTTTTTCTTACATATAAAAATAAATAAATTAAATTTATTATTTATTATACATTATATTAGAGTTATGTTATAAAAAAACACTTCCCACTTTTTTAATTTATGTGTAAGAGTCATTTTTCGTTATTTGTTAGTGTATTTTCTACTTTTTATTTTTATTTTTGTAAGCATGTTTTAATTTTTTATTTCTATTTTACATAAATGTCTTTTATTTTGAATTTTATATAGTGACTTCAGGAATTATTTATTTCTATGATTAATCTAGTTCATTTAGTGATTTAAGAAAAAACAAATCCTTAGATACTTAGATAGATTGAATAGATTACGTCATTATGGATGAATAACAATCAATCTTATCTAATTAATATATTATGCATGAAAATCAGTCTAGTTTTTTTTTTATATTCGATTTTTGTAAAGTTATTTAATTTTTTTCCCTTTATATACTAATTTTACGACTTGTACACACTAATTTAATTTAATAAAAGTAAAAATTTATATCAAGTGAAATTATCTATTATTTTTAGATAAATGAGAGAGTATTTTCAAATAATCTTTAAAATTTTAACAATAATTTTATTAATGGACTGGAAAACCATAAAAAAAGTGTTATATATATACTAGATGAAACTATATTAGTAGGGTTTGCACAGTCGAGACCATGACTCGGCATCCGATCCAAACCGACCGACACCACAAAGACTATTACGCCTAAACAGGATTAATGAGGCTAATCAACGATCAAACACTAGGTAATGCATTCCTAAGCATGATCCAACTTCCTAATCCGGCTCAATAACAAAGGGCTTGTGATAATAATATAAATAGACACAAATTTCAAGAATCAGGTACGTCAGTACACAGTATTAATAGCGTCGAGTACCGAATACTGAATTCTTACTTGAGCGTTGGAGTGCCTTTTGCAGGTACCATCCGAGCTGGACTTTGGGAGGACGAGAAGTAGAATAGTGAAAGAAGAGTGAGGGACCCGCTTTAAGAAGAAGGAAGAAAGAGTTGATCAACCGACCTATGAGTGTTTGAATCGTTCTCTTGGTTCCAACCCTGTACGAGAACAATTGGCGCCCACCGTGGGGCCAAGAGAATTAGCGTGAAGAGGAAAGTATATAGTATCAACCAGAAGCATGGTGAACAAGAAGATGTTTGATGCTGAGCATATGAAGCTTTTGATGTCTCTACAGAAAGAGATGACCAAGATGAAGAGAAGGAACGAGGAGACTAAGTGGGAGAATGATGATGAGATAATGAAGAGATGAAAAGGAAGTTCGTGGAGTGGGGTCCATCTGTCGGACCGACCAACCTTGTCGGGAGGTCCTTCACCACCCCTACCGACCCTAGGATTGTTGAGGAGCCAAAGGATAAGATCCACACCTAGGAGGTTGACGAACTATCCGAATAGGTTGGTCCCTATGACCGACACTCTGGACTCGACCCGTCGACATCCGTTCACCCACTCCATAATCAGAGTGTCGCTGCTAGATAAGGGGAAGGGCTTTAACATGGATCGTTACGACAGCACGAACGACTCTGACGAGCACATGTATTTGTACACCACACACATGAGCTTGTACACTTTGAACAACGCAGTTCTATGCCAAGTGTATCCTACATCGCTGAAAGGAGTAGCTTTGAGCTGGTTTACGAAGCTCTCTCCAAACTCTGTCGACAGCTTTGAGACATAGTTTGCCACTAGCCGACAACATCATCTGACCTTCAATGCCCTGGTCAGCATTTGCCAGGAGAAGGGAGAATCACTGAGGAATTTTGTTGATAGGTTTGGAAAAGTAGCCATGAGCATATGGAATTTGAGTCCGGACGTGGCCATGCATCACATGCCCACGGCCTTGCGATGGGGACCTTTTGCTGACAGCTTTTGCATGCATCCAACTGCAAACTTGGACGAGCTTAGACAGAGGCCGGTGGAAGAGCTGAGAGAGTTCAGGAATCAAGCCCGGGTCGAAGCAAGTGGAGACAAGGGAAAGGAGGAGCGTGAGAACCGACCAACCGCCAATCGAGGAGATAGGCGCAGAGACAACTAGGGACACTGGTTCACAAGATATACCCCCTTAAGTGCCGACAGGGGAAAGATCTTTGATGAAGCTTTGAGTGCCGAGTTGATTCCACCACCGAGGAGGGTTGCAAGTCCTGAGAACACCGACAATACTCGTAGATGTCGGTACCATAGAAACAGTGGACACACCATTGAGGAGTGGCAGGCACTGACGAATAAGATCGAGAAACTTATCCAAGTTGGACATCTCCACCGGTTTGTACAAGGGGGCCGAGGTGTGAAATGGTCTCCACAGAGGGAAGAGCCGACAAAACAAAGAGACCACACTCCTCCGGGAGCACAAGAAGATGACCGTCAACCCGAACATCGGTCGAGAAGGGAGGACCCTTCAAGAAGGGATGGAAGAAGGGGAGACCGAGAGGTCATTAACACGATTGTTGGGGATTCGATGGGGAGGTAGCTCCAACAACGTCAGGAAGAAACACCTGAGGGCAGTGCATCAAGTGAACATCATTTTGTTCCGACCGAGGATGTCACCCATCACCTTCACTGACGAAGATTTTAAGGGTGTCGACCCTTCACAGGACGACCTTATGGTGATATCAATCGACATTGACAAATTCACCATTATGAAGACGCTGGTGGATCAGGGGAGTTCAATAAACATTCTCTTCTGGAAGACGTTCAAACAAATAAGGATAGCTGAGCAAGAGATAAAGTCGTATGACGATCATGTGATCGGCTTCTCAGGTGAAAGAGTGGGCACCTGAGGGTATATCAAACTTTATACCACCTTCGACGAGGGAGAAGCGAGCAAGAATATCAAAATCCGATACTTAGTAATTGGTGCCAACACCTTTTACAACATTTTGTTGGGACGACCGTCCATCAATAGGTTGAGGGCGATCGTTTCCACACCTCATCTGGCCATGAAGTTTGCGTCGACGTTGAGAGGACATTCTCATGGTGCACGTAGATCAGAAAGTAGCATGAGAATGTTACGTAGAGAGCCCAAGGGTAGACCCTACACGTCAGGACGCATATGACAACCGATCCCCTAGGCGTAAATCCTCCTGAGGACGAAGGTCCCCTCGAGGAGAAGCTCAGTCAGTGCGCAAAGAGCACATGGTCACTTTAGTCGACCTTGATCCTTGAACGGTGGAGCCGAGACTTGAGGCTAAGGAAGAATTACGCCAAGTTCCTCTCCTTGATGAGGAACACACCACCTACGTAGGCACAACCATAACAGCAGCCGAGGCTGAGTTGATACATCAAGCATTGAAGAGAAACGTTGACCACTTCGCTTGGTTAACATTAGATATGTCGGGAGTGAGTTCGGATATCATTACCCACAAGCTCTCGGTCTATAGGGAGGTGTGTCCAATAGCCCAGAAGAAGTGTAAGCTTGGTAAGGAGAAAAGATTGGTAGCAAAGGAAGAGGCTAAGAAGCTCTTATCGGTCGGGTTCATATGTGAAGCTTGATACACTACATGATTGACTAACATAGTCATGGTTACCAAGGCTAATGGCAAATGGAGGATATGTGTGTTGATTATACGAATCTCAACAAGGCATGCCCAAAGGATTCGTACCCGCTTCCTAACATCAATCGGTTGGTAGATGGCGTGGTTGACCATAAAAATTTGAGTTTCTTGAATGCATATTCTAGCTATAACTAGATAAAAATGCATCCGAGGGATAATGAGAAGACTGCCTTCATGATGGACGGTGCAAACTATTACTACAAAGTAATGCCGTTTGGCCTGAAGAACGCTGAAGCGACCTATCAGAGACTCATGGATGAGAAATGTGAAGAAATTTTCCAGCAGCTGAAGAAGTTCTTATCCTCACCAATAGTGATTCTGAAGCCGAGATCCGACCAATCGATAATTGTCTATCTATTGGTCTCGGAGGAGGTGGTAAGTGTAGTGCTGGTACAAGAGGTAGAGAAGGAAGAACGCCCTGTGTACTTTTTTAACCAAACGCTCCACACGACCGAAACAAGGTACCAGATGATAGAGAAGGTTGCACTCACCCTCGTTTTAACTGCCAGACGGATGAGGCTGTACTTCCAGAATCACACCATAACGGTAAGAACCGACTACCCAATTTTTAAGATTTTATATAAGCCAGATCTTGCAGGGCGCATGATAGGGTGGTTGGTAGAGCTCTCGAAGTTCGACATCCGTTACGAGCCAAGAGGTGCAATCAAATCCTAGTGCTTAGCTGATTTCTCCGCCGAGCTAACTCCCCAGCAAGATCTTTCGGTTATTTGGGCGATATATGCGGATGGTTCATCCAATAAGGTTGCGTGTGGTGCAGGGGTCGTTCTAGAAGGTCCGGGCAACCTCACTCTGGAGTAAATGCTTACATTCGGGTTCAAGACCATCAATAATTAGGTTGAGTACGAGGTCATCCTAGCCGGACTAAACCTGGCCTACAACATGGGAGCTTGCGAGATAATATGCAAAAGTGACTCCCAGTTGGTGGTTGGTCAGATAAAGGGGGAGTTCAAAGTGAACAAGTCGTTGCTGCAAAGATACTACCACACAGTCTCCAACCTCATTGTCAGGTTCAAGAAGGTGACGGTAGAGCACATCCAGAGAGAAGACAATACGAGGGCTAACGCGCTATCTCGGCTTGCTACAACTAAGAAGAAGATCCACCACAAGTCTGTGGTGCAAATCCACTTGAAAAATCCCAGCGTAGGAGAGGCCGAATGCCTAGCCGTAACCGAGACCGACACTTGGATGGATCCAATCATTCAATACTTAAAGCTCAATATATGGAAGTTGGAGGAGAAGGAAATGAGACAAAAGTGTGCAAGGTACACCATGATCGGCCAGGACCTCTACGAAAGAGGATACTTCAGGCCGCTATTAAAGTGTGTCACTAAGGAGCAGGTACATCCTCCAGGAAATCCACGAAGGAGCTTGTGGAAACCACTCGAGCAAAAGAACGATGACTACTAAGGTCCTCAGAGCCGGATACTATTGACCGACCGTCCAAAGCGAATGCGCAGACTATGTGAAGAAATGTACTAAGTGTCAGGAGTTTGGCCCCTTTTCCCATGTCACTGTATGGTATCACCATGGTCGTTCACCATCTGGGGAATGGACATTAGCGGTCCCTTCAGCACAGGAAAAGAGCAGACAAAGTTTCTCTTGGTCGGAATCGACTATTTCACCAAATGGATCGAAGTCGAGCCCCTCGCTTCCATCTCGTCCAAGAATGACCAAATTTCGTGTGGAGAAGCATTGTGTGTCGGTTCGGAGTCCCCCATACCATCATAATCGATATGGGCGACAGTTCATCGACCGAGGACCTCGACATAAAATCAGTAACAAGCTCAACATAATGATGGTAGGGTCTGCATGACTGAGACCATGACTCGGCACCCGGTCCAAGGCGACAGACACCACAAAGACCATTATGCCTAAGCATGATTAATGAGGCTAATCAACGATCAAACACTAGGTAATGCATTCCTAAGCATGACCCAACTCCTTAATTCGTCTAAATAACAAAGAGCCCATGATAATAATATAAATAGGCACAAATTCTAAGAATCAGATATGTCATCACACAGTATTAATAGCGCCGCGTACCGAATACCGAATTCTTACTTGAGCGTCGGAGTGCCTTCTACAAGTACCATCCGAGTCTGGGCTTTGGGAGGACGAGAAGTAGAACATCGACAGGAGAGTGAGGAACCCCCTTTAAGAAGAAGGAAGAAAGAGTTGACCAACCGACCGAAGAGTATTCAAATCGTTCTCTTGATTTCAACTCAGAAACTAATGATTTTTTTTAAATGAATCATATAAGAATTGAATTTTTTAATGATGACAAATGATTTTTTAATAAAAATTTGTTGTCTATGCGCTAATAGAATAATTTGTTTACACCTTATCCGATCACAAATTAAAATATGATAAATTGATTGGTTTTCGATGCATTGATTATATATATATATATATATATATATATACACCAAAACATATCAGATGTAACATTATAAAGGTTTTTATAACAATATATAAAAATTAAACCAAAATTTTAATCTATACACAAATGAAACTTTTCAAATCCAACTATTTGATATAAGTTTTAGAGGATATACATATGAAAACATAATTAACTGGTTGTATACCATAGAGATGTATATGATGAGGAGGGTTGTCAGCCTGTCATACCGCAGATTGGGGTAAGAGAAGAGATGTGAAACCATCTCAAAAGTTGGATAACAATATGAGAATTTTTTGATTTTCTCATGGCATTAGTTCCATCATTATATCATCCATCATGATCTAGGGACAAATAATAGTATATATAAATGGGAATTTGGGTATTCATCATCACTTTCTATAGCTTATAATTTACCCATCATCATTATATAAAAACAAATGATTTTAAAGTCTCTATTATTAAGTCGTTTATCCAGGATTGCAGTCTCTCCTGTTAAATATTTTTGGGAAATCCACAGGGTTATTTTAAACCTCAGGAAAAGTCTTTCAAATTCCCTATTAAATATAGTGGGTTTAAGAACCTCTGTAAAATACCATAGGTTTCAAAACCTCCATAAAATACCATGGGTTTAAAAACCTCCGTTACATACCACGAGTTTCAAAATTTTCATAAAATGACTTACCGTTTGAAATAACCTTCAACCCCATTTTTCACCATCTCTAATGGTTCTCTTGACTTCTCTCTTTCACCGTAGACACACTGTTCTCCGACACAGGCTCAATGGCCGCCAATGACAATCCTAGCAAGGAATCATAATTCAGCTACACTTATGTCTATTATATCTAAGGAGAAGAAACACTAGATAAGGCACTAACTTCTTCTTACTCCAATATTACTTCTTCCATCACCTTACTACCCGAACTTTATATATCCTAAATGATTGTATTATCTGTCAGATGTGGGCTTCAAAGTCATGTGTATTCTTGGATACGAGGGCTTCAAAGATCGCAAGAACATATTGCGAGGAGAAAATGACTTTATTATTTCTCATTTTCATAATGAATTAATTATTGGATACATTTTAAAATAAATGCCTTAATTTAAAATATTTCAAAATTATGAGAATTAAATTTTAACAGTTATAACTAAAACTAAAATTACACATAAAATATACATATATCAAAAGCTAAAACAACATAAGTCAAGTTTTTTTGAAGTATGAGCTTGTAACAAAAAAAAAACTAGCAATTATATAAATCAACTACCATCAATCATAAGAAATATGCAAATACTATTGAAATACTTATTATCCAAGATTAATTATTGAAATACTTATTATCCAAGGTTATTTTGCTTTTAAAATATTTTTTTGAAACTTTAGAAAACTTATTTGTAATGTAAAGTTACACTTTCAAAATTTTAGAGAACTCAGTTATAAAATATATCAAAACTATATAATTTTTTTAATTATTGATTTATAAATAAATTTAATTTTCTTTATTTATCGAAGTTTGAAAACACTGAAGTGTTTTATTGAGGTTCTACACTAAACCTTTGAAATTTAATAAAGGTTAAAAAAACCTTTATTATTTTCTTGAGGTTTTAGAATAAATCTTTGGAATTAACGAAGGTAAAAAAAAACCTCCATTATTTTGCTAAGGTTTTAGAATAAACCTTTAAAATTTAACAAAGGTTAAAAAACCTTCATTATTTTGCTGAGATTTTAAAATAAACATTTAAGGTTAAAAAAACCTTCTTTATTTTGTCGAGATTATAAAATAAATATTTGAAATTCAACAAAAGTTAAAAAAATCTCTTTTATTTTTTTAAGGTTTTAGAATAACATTTGGAATTTAACAAAAGTTAAAAAAATATCCGTTAATTAAATCAATTCCTAGAGTTATATTAACCTTTGAAAAATAACCTCCGTTAAATTTTTTTTTTATTGTAGTGTATTATAACATGCATGGAAATGAATGACCAGAGTAATTATGTTCACTAAATCTGAAATTTGAACAGTAATTAACATTGTTAACACCCATGAGAGGATTACATGTACATGTCCACCTTATAACAAGGAAACCAACTCAACCAGAAATGATTACACAGTCACATATTATTACTACGTATTTATAGTTTTGAGCAATTGTGAAAGACATGAAAATTTGATTAGAAGTATATCTTAACTAAGTAATAATTTTTGTAAGTGGACACAGAAATGCTTTTATCTTCTTATTTTTATCTTGAATGTGTATGGTAAACTATGCAGGGCACTTTACATGTCTTGCTTCCTTATCTCGCAAAAAAGAAATAACCTCCCCCACGCAGTTCCTTTACATGTAAACAGAATGAGCATTAAAGCGAGAGGAATCAGGAATCCTAAGTATATAATCCAAAAGCCAAAAAAATCTTTTCCCCCTCAGTGAATGGTAGGGCTTGGGGGTTGTGCATGTAGCATGTAGAATCCACCTATTTACCAACTCTTTTTGTTGAGGAATTTTCCACTTTAGGTGGCCATATGAAAAGGATACATAGAGTACAACTATTGAAACTTTTTATATATTTTTTGGTTGTAAATTTAGTAATATGGTTGTGGGGTAACTGCAAAAAGGTCTATTAATATAGGTCCCTGAAGGGATAAAAGGTTCAAAAGCTGGAATGATTCTGAGTTCCCAGATATGGTTGCTGAGATTTTGATGCTGAATACAAGACACAGCACTAAGCTCAAGTCCTTGAAGCACTCATTGTCCCCATTCTACAGTGACTTTTCCTAAAAGACTACAAGACAGATAATAAAAAGAAAAGTAGCAAGGAAGAAAAGCAACAAAAAGAGAAGCTTATACAACAAAAATGATGGCTCCAGAACTCAGAATCAATACGTACACTACTAAACTCTGTATGTGTCTCTTCTCAGTAACAAATATCATGCTCACAAGTCCCATCCGTATCATCATTTTGCTTTCTGGCTAACAAATTCATAATTAACAATCACTTCGCCATTAATCTAAATTTTATTCTTTCTCACACACATACTATGTGTTTACCTTGTGTAGACAAATTAGCATATATATTGTGTTCATTACTTAGGTTAAAATTTGGAAGGTTCAGTTCAGATATTAGAACTTGTATAGTGTAGGTTTAAAATAATGGTGCTTTTCGTCCCGTACAAGAATTTTCCCTCTTTGGATGCCATAAAAAGGTGGAGAAAGAGGTAGCTAGAGTTTGGAGGAGGAGCGTCAAGCGTGGGTGTCGTGGAGTTCTTTATTCATGCTTTGTGATAGTGCCTGCCATGGACCTCTCGGTAGTGACAGAGTGGAGACAAAAGAGTCACCTGCTTAATCATCAAGACTCTATAGAGCCACCATCTCCATCTATTATATCACCCACTTCATTACCACTTCTTCAAAATCAATTTTTATTTCTCACCCCATGATATATATGTTATATATATATTACGAAAACAAACTTAATCACAAAAAAATTACAAAAGCCTCTAATCATGTTTCCTCACTTTAACAATAACTACATCTTAAAAGTCATACAATTAATTAGTACTTATATTAATATGGTACAATTCTACTGAGTTTTGTAATTATATCCTACTTTACTTTCGTGACTGTCACTAAGTCGATGAGATATGATATAATGTGAGAAAATGAATGCAAGTTTTTCACTAATACTGTATATGGTTACTAAACTCATATATTACCTGTCATGAACACTTTCCTATCTTCTCCTAGTCAATGTCATGAAGTATCCAACAAAAACTTTAAGTGAAAGCAGATGACATGTCTGAAATTCATTAGTTCGTTTATGTAATGAAAAAGGGAAAATGGAAGGGGAAGTGGTTTGGCATGGCATCAAAATATGACCAAATTCGATGTGTGAGTGTAATATTATAATGACAATATACTATATGGTCTTTAGGGTGTGAAAAAGGTGGTGAGTTTTGGTGGCGCTCTTGCTTGCATGTATAGTGTAGTGCAATGAAAACCTAAAGAAAGACGGAATAGACAATAGAAAGAGGAGAGGCCGAAAGATTTTATCAGATTGCATAATTGGAAAGGAATAAAGAGGAAGTAAAAGAGAGGAGTTGAGAAAGTTCTACGAAAATGCATAGATAGATAGATAGATGGAAAGAGGGTGTAATTTTTATGAACATGGTGAATGGAAAGGAAGATATGATTCATCACTCAGTTATTCCAATTCTTCCTTTTAGTCATTAATGATCATAGTGTTTATTATACCATTCCTTTTACTTTGTTAAAAGCGTAAAAGATGATGTGTAAAATGCCTAGCTAGGCTACACTTTCTATAGTTTCTTCCTCACACTATCTTTATCATCACTGCTGCACTGCTCAGGTTAATGAAGTTAAGGCTTAAAGAGATGTAATAGTTTTTTTTTAAGGGTTCATCAAAGAGAGGACAAATAGTTATTTCTCATAAATAATGGTTAGGATGTGTAAGTTTAATGTCTTTTTAAATCTATCACTTCAATTTGATTTTTATCTACTAAGATATAGTTTCATATATTTAAATTTTTCATCTGACTCTGAAAGGTTATTTAAAAATAAATTGATTACTAACTATGAGCTTATGAAATTAGTCTTTCACAAAAATTAATTATTAAATAAGTCATTTTTTCGAAATGTCAATAGTCTTTTAAAGTTCCCATTATTAAATATCTAAACAAATTAAAATGTCATATATTCGTTTGTAAAGATCATTAAAGTGATGATTTTTTTAAGGACTACTTTGGTGAAGAAACGTTTTTAGAATACTTTCAACTAATATTTTAGATATTTGAGAGACTAGTTTGAAAAAAAAAAACTTTTAAAAACGAATATAATGGTTTTCAAGTTTTGAATGATGAATTAGTCATGGAAAATGAAAAATGAAAATAAATCAAGAGATTAAAACTGTGAGTTATAGTTTTAGAGTGGAGAAACACGAGGTATACTCAAAAGATTAAAAAATAATGATACCAACCTTTGAAAGAATACCTCCAAAACTTTTATTTTGTCATGTGTGGGTAGGGAAAGTGATTCTTTAAGCTTGAGAATAAATAGGAAAAATCCTATTCATACTTTTAATAAATCTTTATAAGATGGTGGTAGAAAAAGTTGAGTTGGGGTTTGCGTCAGACAATTTTCTTGGATCAATTGAAATGGTTCACCAATCCTCACTTTTGCATTGCTATAGATTAGATAGTTAACAAGAGAAGTTTGGTTTAAATTCGAAACTTAGAACACACCACTTAGTCAAAAGCTTTTGTTTTCTCAGTTTTTAATCATTGCTTTACACTGTTCACATTACTTTTGTAACTTGGGAAAGTAGTATAAAAGGTGCTAGTACCTATCTTCGTTGGTTTCTTATGAATTGATTAGTTGATTTACAAATAATTGTTAATTAATACAATCATATCCCTGTCGTTTTCAACTACAAGTGACAAAAAGATTAGTGTTGCCTTCATTTATATAGGCCTTTAACTTGGTAATTTTTGTGAAAGCTATGCCTAAAGTTTTTCCTTTATTTGTTTACTTTATAAATTGCACAGGCTTAGCACTTCTATTTCCTTGAGTGCAAAGGAATCCTTAGTACAAAGATTTAATTATGGGTTTAGTTCAACAATAACTTCCTTCATTAATAAAAAATTGTTTAATTTGTAAGGATATGACTCATATCCTATAGTGATGTGGATTCAAATCATGCCCCCAATAACCTTCTTAGTAAATAATTTTAAGTATCATAATAAATGTTCTTAAGTCTCAAACATATTCTCATAAGATTTTTAGAACTTCATACAAGGAAAAACATGAAATAGAAACCAATTTTAGAAACAAAAAATAATTAGTTACTATAGTAGCTAAATTAGAGACTATTTTATAAACTAAAAAAAAAGTTAATATCTAAATTAGTTTATATTATTGTTAAATGGTTTCTAAATTGATATTTAATTAACTACCAAGGTTTTAACTACCAATTATTTAGTTTCTAAATTTGGTAGCAAAAACCTTGGTTGCTAATTAGATACCAATTTAGAAACCATTTAACGATAATATAAACTAATTTATAAATCAATTTTTTTTTCTCTAAAATGATCTCTAATTTAGTCACTATAATAACTAATTATGTTGTCTCTAAAACTGGTTTCTATTTCATGATTTTGTTGTAGTGTTGTTATATATGAAACAAAGAATGTGACTATGGTGTTCACACTTAATTAGTATGCAATTGTATTTTGAGTAAACTTATCTCCTTAGAACAATACACATCGGAAAATAACAAAATTTAACAGAAAATATGAGATGCATATTTTTATTGGTGTCAAGAAGTATAAAAGATTAAAGATGGCTGTGGGCTAGTTGAAGATTTTTTGTTTGGGCTTCTATCCAATGTCATTTGGAAAAACAGCTATTGCAAACATAATTTGGACTAATAAATGAGCCTTTTTATTATTCACACTCCCATTTTTTATCTTTCAACATTAATTTTTTCGTATAAAACTTACTTTTTGATGGAAGGAAAATTCTTCTGCATCTTATAAATTTTGACCTGCCCTGGATTCACTAAGAAAATTTTCAAAATTGTCTTTCATTCCCGAATTGAAAATTCATAATTAAAAAAATATATTTTAAAAAATAAATCTGAAATAGATTTGTGTGTTCAGAAATTCTGTAATAGAATTCGAAAAACAAAATTCCATTATGAAAAAATAATTCTGAAATTCAAAAAGGTACGTTCCAACAAAAATAATTAAAAAATACGTCTAAAAATCTAAAAATGTATTTTAAAAAAAAATCCAAAAATCTAAATCTGAAAACATATTCTAAAAAAATTACATAATGTATTTTGATCGATACTCCTTTTATTTAATGATATTTTTGTTATTTTAGATACGTGTAAGTTGAAATTTCATCCGTTATAGAAAGTAATTACATATGTTATTATGTAGTGAATAACACAATAAAAACAAGTTTACATTACTTAAGTAGGGAGTTTAAGTTTACAAATACGCAATAAAAATAGATTTTCTTTAGTGTATTATAATATATTACACAACATAATGTGTGTGGAAAATTTACAATTTGATTAATATTAGTCACATCTAATTCTTTCTCACTTTTTATTTTATTTTCTATATTCTTTACCAACAATAAACAAACAAGTTGAGTTTGGGTCATTTCAAGATTTGAGTCCATTACAAGATGTACTGAAAAAAATATTTTGGACAGTCCGCAATTACCCAACTCAAGTATTACATCTTATACTGTAAATATTGCATTTGACAGATTAATAATGTGTAAATAATTAATAATAAAAATGTAGTTACTAAATTCTAAATGTTCACAATTTATTAATTTTGTTTATTACCATGAAAGAATGATGGAAGTAGCTGGACTTCCCTGTCTCATTCGGATAATTGGTAGAGTGCAAGTGCTTTTGTTAATTGCAGACACTGCTACTTTCAACTTTGTTACAGTAATTCCTTAAAGCAAATCCAACTGAAGCTTTATTAAATAAGGCTGAAGCAGAGAGATAGGATTGAAATTTCACATTCCCTGCATAGGGACAACATTTCAGATGAACTAAAAGTTTGCAAATTTTAGGGTGGTAAAATGGCCAGCCTCACTCAGTTTGACTTCATATATTGTCGGTTAAATGAGGAGTGAATTCATCTGTCTAGGTTATATAAATTTATATAAATTGAAATTGATAATTCATATTATTATATTATTATAGATGAGTTGGTAGGCTAGCTGATTCATTACTTTTTCAATTTTTTTTTAATTATTTTTACTTTTAACCTTTTTATTTGGTTGAAGTTATTAATATCACTTCTTTTATAATAAAATGAAAGAAAACAATAAAATTGAATAAAACTTTAATATTTTAATTAAAAAAAATTAATGACTAACAAAATAAAATAAATATAAATAATACTTCAATAAATCAAATAATGTATAAAAAAATTAATGTAAATAAATTTTTATATAAAATATTTATAATCACCAAATTTGATTAAAAAACCATGATATTTATGTTTAAAAATTTCAAAAGTAGAGGAGGGCGAGCTGACAGACTAATCTACCCCATCTTGCTTATGTCTCAACAGGTTGATGGATTAAGCGAATCAAACTAACACAGGCAGATGGGTTGGCAGACTAGTCCGCGGGACCCAACCTATTTTGCCCCCAATAGCAAATTTACTACCTTAGCCAAAGTTGTATGTGTCTATTGAACTTGATGCTCCACAATCATGCATCCCATCTCTTGTTTTATTGAATCTCTCTCTCCAACATAAAGTTTGTGAGAAGAGTAAGGATATAGAATCTCATCCAAGCAAATTTTGTTTTAATTGGATGCTACTGATTTAATCTTGTGAACCTTATGGTTGTGAAAAATCTTGTTCAAGCTATCACTTTTTATATCCATTGTCTGCCTTTTTCTGATATACTTGTCCTTGTGATTAAACTTATTTGATGTTGGAGTTATAACCTATCAAATTCAACTTTTTGTTATTAATAAATAAAATTAAACCAATGAAATAAAAGTAAAGACTAAAAAGAGTTATTTAGCCTGTTATGTATGTACAGCTATATCAACAAATTGTTCTAAATCGAATTAGGATTTTCTACCAGAGTAACAAAACCTGAATCAACCCAACCTTAATTGGTTTTGATTACTAGCCTTTCTTAACTCTAAACCCAACCTCAATTCTCAATTGATTAGACCCTTACTTCTAAACCACAAAAAAGGTCAAACAAAAAACATCTTGTATTCATATAAGGTTATATTTGAGATTAGAAAATATTTTCTTATTGAAAACTGAAAAGCATAATAAAAAGGATAAAAAGGGATAAACCAAATTGTTATTTCTTAATAAGATAATTGTTATAGAAAAGCTATTTATAAAAGAGTTGGTTCTAATGACCTAGGAGGTTGTAGGAGATTGAATCTTTGTTTTTAAAAGAAAAATTGAAAAATCTGAAAGCTGAGTTAAAGATATGGAATAAGAAAGTATTCGGTGATGTGAATCAGGCTAGTAAGGAGGTACAAAAAAGGATCGAAGTTTTGGACGAACGCAACGACGTGTGTGGGTTAGCTGAGTCTGAACGAGAGGAAAGAAAGACTCTTCTTGCTGAACTTAATAAAGTTAAGTTTAAACAGGAGGCAGTCGTGTTTCAGAAAGCAAGGCAAAAGTGGCTAAAGCAAGGGGATCTTAATACAAAGTTTTTCCACTCGTCTGTTAAGTGGAGAAGGGCAAGGAATCAGTTGCATGGGGTTTATGTTAACGACATTTGGTGTGAGGAGAAGGAAATGGTCAAGGACAAGGTTCGAGAGTATTTTGCAGACAGGTTTGTTAAGAACGATGTATGTCAGGTGCGACTGGATAATGTTAGGTTTTGTTCCATATCGGCCCTGACAACGATATGCTGATTGGTGACTTCTCTGAAGAAGAGATTAGGGCAGCGATGTGGAGTTGCGACAGTTCTAAAAGTCCTGGCCCTGATGGTTTCAATTTCGGTTTTATAAAATTATGCTGGGAAATCATTAAAAAGGATGTGATGGCGGCAGTGAAGGATTTCTCGGTTAACGGTCATTGGCCAAGAGGTACAAACGCTTCATTTCTTTGTTTAATACCAAAAGTTGAAAATCCTCAACAACTTGGTGAATTTCGACCTATCTCCTTAGTCGGATGTATGTACAAAATAATTTCTAAGGCGTTATCACTACGATTGAAAAAGGTGATTAGTAAAGTTATTAACATCAGATAGTCAACTTTTCTTGAAGGAAGGGGGTTGTTGGATAGTGTGTTGGTAGCAAATGAGGTCATAAAAGAGTATAAAAGAAAGAGGAAAAGTTGTGTCTTCTTCAAAGTCGATTATGAGAAGGCGTACGACTCTTTTAGCTGGGAGTTTATTTATTATATGCTGAGGAGGCTGGGCTTTTGCGAGTTATGGATTCGATGGATAAAGGGTTGTTTAGAATCAACGACGGTTTCTGTTCTTGTGAACGGTAGTCCAACTAAGGATTTTTGCCTTAAAAAGGTCTCTGTCAAGGTGATCCACTAGCCCCGTTTCTCTTTTTATCGTGGCAAAAGGGCTGGCCGGGGTGTCAAGGATGGCTGAAGAAAAGAAATTGATTGATAGTGTGGCGATTTGTAGGGATAAAGTGAAGGTTAATATGTTATAATATGCAGATGATACCTTGTTCTTTTGTGAAGCTAACACAAAAAGAATTTTTAACATTAAGGCAATCTTGCAATGCTTTGAACTTTCCTCTAGGCTTAGGGTTAACTTTTTGAAAAGCAGGATTGGCGGAACGGGAGTGAGTCATTTTCTGCTTCGGAGTTTTGCAGCCATTCTTAATTGAGATATGATGGTTTCCCCTTTTGTTTACCTGGGTTTGCCTGTTGGTGGGAGTCATAAGCAGGGGACGTTTTGGAATGGGGTAGTTGAGAAAGTTCAGGCTAGGCTAAGCAAGTGGAAGGGAAAGTGCTTGTCGATGGCAGGGAGGATCTGTTTGATCAAGTCTGTTCTATCTTTTATCCCGCTATTTTTTATGTCGTTATTTAATGCGTTTTGGGGTGGTTGATAAGTTGGTGAGGATTCAAAGGAACTTTCTCTGGGGTTGGGGCGCTGAAGGGAGGAAGATTGCTTGGGCTTCTTGGAAAAAGGTATGTATGCCTCGCGAATTCGGGGGACTTGGCATCGCTGACTTAAAGCTTTTAAACTAGGCTTTGTTAGGAAAGTGGATTTGGAGGTTGGGGTCGAATAAGGGAGGTATTTGGAAGGAAATTTTCGTTTCTAAATATGGTGGGTGGAGAAGTTTGAGAAAGGATGGGAAAAGCAACAGATGCTCTCTTTGGTGGAAAAACCTGAAGGAGGTTTGGGCTTCGGAGGAGTGGGGTAGCAGTTTTGAAGATGGGGTCAAGTGGAAAGTCGGCGATGGAAAGGATATTTCTTTTTGGGAGGACAATTGGCTTGGTTGTGGTGCACTAAAGAGAGTATTCCCGAGATTGTTTTCTATTTCTTCGACCAAAACTGCTAGGGTGGCTGAGAGGGGGTTTGGTCTGATGGCGTGTGGTGTGGCATCTCGCCTGGCGTAGACCTTTCTTTGACTGGGAGAAGCCTTTGGCAGACGAGTTGAGCCAGGCTTTACTTGAGGTGAGGCTGGGTTCGGGAGAGGCGGATAGGTGGGTGTGGAAGAGAGGGGGTGATAAAGAGTTTTCAGTTAACTCTGCTTACTCTCTGGTCAAGAGGGATTGCGAGACAGGTTTCTCTCCGGTTTTCAGTAAGTTATGGAGTTGTAAAGCAGTACCTTCACCTTTATTTACCACTTGGAGGGTGTTGGAGAATAAGATTGCTACTAGGGTCAATTTGGAAAGGCGTGGGGTGCTGGTTGAAAGTTCTTTATGTTGTCTGTGTGGGAGGGAGGAAGAGACTTACCGTCACTTGTTTTTCGACTGTAGTTTTGTTTGGGAGGTTTGAAGTTTCTACTTTAGATGGTTGGGAGTGTCGTTCGTGTCTCACAACGATCCGTTGTCAAACTTTGCTCAATTCAGGATGAATACGTGCTCTGAATCGATTAATGACTTGTGGAGCACAATTTGGGTTGGAGTGGTGGGGGAAATTTGGCTTCACAAAAACTCTATTATTTTCAAAAGGAGTGTGGTCGGCGTGTCTGAAGTATGTACATTGATGCAAGTTAAGGTTTGATCTTGGATTTCTGTAAAACTTGGCTCTGCTTCGGTTCCCTTTTCATGTTGGTGTTTGGAACCGTTGGAATGTATGCGTTTGGTTACTTGATGTATTTTAGGGTATTTAGGGGCAGCGATTTTCGCCTGTTGGTTTGGCAGGCATTGCTAGATGGTTCTGTATGTATAAGGGTTGATCCACCCCTAAAGTGGTTCGCATTTATATATTTGTTATTACTGATAAAAAAAATAAAAATGACCACTGTACACAATCTAACTAACTTATAGCAAACTACTAAAAATGAAAGTTAAGAATGATTTTGTTTACAACATATTCATACATGATACACCTCATCCCACAAGTAAAGGTAGGTTAAAATAAGAATTTATTTAAGCTACTTTGAGTTTGTTTCTAAAGTTTATAAATTTATCGGATGAAAGAGACTTGATCAAGCTGATAAAAAAAAAAGACTTGATCAAAGCATCTATCTTCTCTAAGAAAGAATATATCAATTTCCATGTGACTTTTGCATGAAGAACAATGGAATTCTAAGTTTGTAGAGAAGAATTTGAATTCATTGAATTTCTGTAGTGATGTAAACTAAATTGCGATCTTCTACCTCTACCTTTGTGCTTGATCAAGCATCCACTTGTTGTTTTCTAGACCACCATGAGATGAGATTAGGATGAAAATGGACTCATGCATAGGTTAACCTTTTGACATTTGAGGCTCAATCAACGTCACATAGGCCTTATAGAGTGGAAGGACAATATGAAACAAGAGAATGTAGTTGTAATCCATGATGAACTATTACCTTAAAAGGATAGGCTTGTATCATGTTAATTAGAACCAGTCTTATATTGTTTCTAGGAGGAAGTCATAGGAGATGGCGAAAAATTGGCTTCTGTTAAACTAGTTTTCTGCAATAAATCTCTTATATATTTTCTCTTTGTGAGCATCAGGGAATTAACCTTAAGATAATATACATCAATTCCATGAAAGTAATCCAACTGTGGAAGTTGTTTGATAGAGAAAATAGAGTTTAGCTTTGTAATGAAGTGCTGAATGAGAGTATCATAAAATATCATCTACATATATACACTACATCACTAGAAGAGTGATAAACAACTAAGGACGATCCATTTGCTAGCTTTGAAACCAAGTATCCAAGAGTTGAATTTGTTGATTCGTTTGGTTTTATGGTTTTGTTGAAAAATAGAGTACGAGTGGTATAGTCTTGGATTGAAATTTCTTCAAATGGTGTATTGGAGACATTGGTGACGAAAGGGTGGAAAACTGTTGTTGTTAACCTTTGTATGATATAAGTCCTCATATGTTCGAACTATTGATGATAGGTTTAGCACGTGCATCAACAATTACACTATTAAATACCTTTCTAATATTGTTGACAAGTGTGTCACATATGCCTCACATGTTAAACCTAAATGAAATACATTGACACATAAGTTAGACTTGGAATAAATACAAAAATAAGTTGTGTTATGAATCCTTGCCTTAGGGGTATTGCAATGATATGCTTGAAAACCTCAACATTAGCTTCCTTTATAGCCCTCAAAAGCTCACGGTCATAATCATAAATCCTATTATATTGCTCCTCGAATAAACCTTGCACATTCTTTGATGATGTTGACATTTCCCTCTGCACCTTTGACTGAGATATACTTTTGTTCCATTTTTTGACGACTTTATTTTGTACGTCAATGCTTTTCGGCTTTAAATTTTGTCTTATTGAATATTCCAATCTATTACTTAACCATTTCGTACTCGATAAATCTACCTTGAATTGTCTACTACAACTATAAATGTCATTGATTTTCCTTAATTGCTAAGAAATGGTTGATGGTAAGTGGCCACAATATGCAAACCACTTACTTTTTTTGGCCTCCAATACACTTAACCTTAACTCTCCTATTATCATTCTTGATGTTTTCCAAATTTCTCCCAATATGGACAACATATGTTCTAATTGCATCTTTGAAAGCTTCCTTATCTGTGAAATAGGTCCCTAAATCCCAAGGGAAATCATCATCACCCAATGATTGCAAATCATCTGCAAAATTGGGTTCATAACCTTCCATGGTATTGTTTTTGCATCCCCTCTACTTCTCTTCATCTTTATTTTTGAACTATCCCTCACCCCATCACAATTCTTTATTGCAGATGATTGCAAATCATCTGCAGAATTGAGTTCATAACCTTCCATGGTATTGTTTTTGCATCCCCTCTACTTCTCTTCATCTTTATTTTTGAACTATCCCTCACCTCATCCACATCTTCAACCTCAACAAACCCATCAACTAATCCCTCACCCATTGCATTATGAGCCTCACTCTGAACTTCAACTTCCACAAATTCATCACCGGGTTCAACGACGAAGATTCGTGTGACACGACCAATATCATAATTCTCCACATAATTTATGACACATTCACTCTCAAGAACAATATAAGCCTCAGACTCCTCAATAAATTCCTATAAATTACAAATGGAAGAAAATATGATAAAATAAATTATAATATAAAGTACACACAACTAATAAGGATCATTCTTATTTATATACTTATAAGTTGGATGTAGTTCTATACTGCGCAAGAGGGCTCGTGACTTCGGCCCTGGTATTTGGGAGAGGTCCGCTTGGCGTTTGGGCCCTAGAGGTGGGTCGGGAGCTCGACCCTGGTAGGCGTCGATCTAAAAAAGATAAAAGATAAAGAGATATTTATTTTTGTTATAATGTGCATGTTAGTTATATATTAATACGTGTTAGTTACATATTAATTAAAAAGCTCTTGAGAATAAAAGAGTAAGCACCCGAGAATAATGGTGCGCACGTAAACAAAATGTTTTCCTGTTGTTAATGCTTGAAGATAAGTGGTATCCATTAGCAGGTGGTTTTCTGTTATGATTAAATGCTTTTCTGTTGAGATTACATTATTGATAGAAAAAGTTATTGGCAGGATATCTATAAAAGGGGCTTGAGACCTCCGGTAAAGGTACAATGTTTCTGAATACTAAGACTGAAACTGATTTGATATCTCTAGTGCTCTCACTTCATCAGAGTGTAATAAACAAGTAGAGCCCCCTATGTCCAATGGAGCCAAGTGCTAGACTTGCCAGAGAAGACAGATCATAAGCGGAGCCCACCATCCAGTCCACCCGAGGTCAACCGACAAGAACATTTGGTGCCCACCATGGGGCCCGTTAAAACCTGATCCTATTCACATTCGTGTTCAAGCTTTTAAACGAGATGAGAAACACCAGACAGTGACCGTTGGGATTCGATGGAAGTGATGCCCTCGCCTTACAACAACTCATGAAAACCGTGAGAGCCCTTCAGGAAGCAAACGAATAAGCCAAAGCTAAGCAGTAGAGCCTGCAAGCGGAAGCTAAAGGTGAGCAAGTGCTTCTGCAGCAACGCTTGATGGCAGAAATCACGGCCTCCCACATGGCTATAGAGGAGCATGCGTGGGCCAACGAGGAGTTGCATAAAACCAATAAGGAGTTGTGGAGGAGTCTGCAGCAACGTGACCAGCATTCCACCAGGGAACGAACTTCGAACTTACCAGTAAGGGACACTCCCAAGCCATTCTAACTGGCGATCATGGATGAGACCATGCCACCTCACTATATAACACCGAAGATGGCCTTTTTTCACGGGGATAGAGGACCCTAAAAGCCATCTCGCGACGTTCAATGCTTAAATGATCATCTTAGGACGACCGAATGTCATTCGGTGCAAGATGTTCATGGGCACTTTTACAGGTACAACGCTCCAATGGTTCAGTGAGATCCCCGACAACCACATTACCACTTTCTCCAGTTCGCCTGGTGGTTTATAGAACAATTCTCCGCCAACAAGGTCAAATCTCCAAGGTTGTATGACCTCTTTGGCGTGAGGCATAGGGAGGGAGAGAGGTTGAAGGAGTATCTGAACAGGTTCAACGCGCTAACAATAAGATTTCAAACGCACGATGAAGAGATGATGATCGTCGCTTTTGAGCAGGGAATGGCAGCAGGGTCATTCAATGATTCGTTGATCAGGAATCCAGCGAAGACGTTTTCTAAGGTGCGTGAGCAGGCTGTCGCACATATTGAGGCGGAAGAAGCCTCAGAGTCACGAAAAGATGCATGGTACGAGTTCCACAGGGCATTCGGGCATAACGTGGAGCGATGCATAGCCTTGGGTCACCAACTGGCTGAATTAGTCCAGGATTGGTTCTTAAAGAAGTATCTTGAGGACAGTCAGGAAGGACCACAAGGTGAAGTTGTCCTCAAGGAGCCGGAACATGAGACATCGATCCACAGGGAGTTAAATACCATCTCTTGAGGATTTTTTGGAGGAGGAAGCTCAGATAACAAACGTAAGCAGTATGCCCGGGCAGTGATATCTTTGAAGACGAGGAGACCTGATCGTGCTCAGGAGCCCACCCTATGCTTCACAAGGGCTATTATAGAGGACGTGGTTTCTCATGAGAATGATTCAGTGGTAATATTAGTTGTCATAGCGGGGCGAAAGGTGCACAGAGTTTTAATCGACCAGGGGAGCTTGGCTAACGTGATGTTTTGGAAGACCTTCATTAATTTTCAGTTATCCCCTGACCAGTTGAGGCCATACGATGGGTGTTTGGTCGGCTTCCCGGGGGATCAGGTAGAGGTACAAGGGTATGTTGCGTTGAGGACAACCTTCTTAGATGAAAACACGGCCAGGATCATCACCATCAGGTATATTGTTGTTAAGATGCCTTTTGCTTATAACTTGCTTCTAGGTCGACCCTCCCTAAACAGGTTGGGAGCAGTAGCCTCGACAACTGACATGAGGATGAGGCTTCCTTCAAAGGAGGGAGGAGTAATCATCGTAAAGGCCGATTAGAAGGCGGCCAGAAAGTGCTACGAGAGTAGTATGAAGAATCGAATGAAGACTTACGCAATCGCGTAGTCGAGGTGCTCAGGAATGGAGCGTATAGACTATAGACCCTGGAAGGAGAAGCCATTCCTCGAGCGTGAAACGTGGCAAACCTCAAGTTGTATTTCAGCTAAGATATTCTTGCTTAATGCTTTCTTTTTTAATAATGTGATGGTTAAGGTGATGCTCTTTTTCCCTTGAAGGGGTTTTTTTTAATGACGTTACCTAATGATAAATTTATTCTTGGAAGATGATGCATTTAGTTTTGTTGATCTACTTGAATTAGCACACGATAAGTCGACCGAGCTGGGCATAAGTATGTATGCCCGAGCCTAGGTCCCCTGTGGGATTAATTTGTTTGTTGATTTACTTAAGCTTGTGTAAGTCGACCTACCAAGTGTGTATACCCGAGTATAGGCGCCATGGGGAATTGATTTGTTTTACTTAAGCATAGATAAGTCTACTTACCTCGGTATAAGTACGTATACCCGAGTATAGGCGCTCTGTGGGGTTAATTTGCTTGTTGAGTTAATTGAGTATGGGCAGGTAAGACAACCTAGCTTGGTGTTAGTATGACCACCTAAGTATGGCGCCCTGTGTATAAAATGATTACCTAGTGGCAGGTAAGACGACCTACCTCAGTGTCAGTATGACCACTCGAGAATATTTATTTTTTGTTATAATGTGCATGTTAGTTATATATTAATACATGTTAGTTACATATTAGTTAAAAAGTTGTTGAGAATAAAAGAGTAAGCACCCGAGAATAATGGTGCACACGTAAACAAAATGTTTGCCTGTGGTTAGTGCCTAAAGATAAGTGGTTCCTGTTAGCAGGTGGTTTTTCTGTTATGATTAAATGCTCTTCTGTTGAGATTACATTATTGATAGAAAAGTTGTTGGCGGGATATCTATGAAAGGGGCTTGAGACCCTCGGTGAAAGTACGTTGTTTCTGAATACTAAGATTGAAACTAATTTGATATCTCTAGTGCTCTCACTGACTTGATCTTCAGAGTGTAATCAACAGGTATAGCTCCCTCTGTCCAACAAAGCCGAGTTCTAGACTTGCCAGAGAAGATAGATTAGAAGCAAAGCCCACCATCTATTCCACCCGAGGTCAACCGGCGAGAACAAGTTCTATCCCAACAATTTTATTTATTTTTTACCATTGTTGTTAGTAGTTTAAATTGGACATTTTTTATTGCAACAAAAATAATTTGAAATCAAAATGACTCCTCGTGCATATATCTGAATAAATTTTCATTGCTTGAAAGTAAATATATTTATAAAGCAACCTAGTATTATACAAGTACACGTGGAATAGATAGGTTTACACAAATAAACAATTTTAAAATAATGAATGAAACAATTTACGAGTTTATATATTCTTACTAAATGTTAACCCCATTCTACTAAATAAATATTGAATTTAGAAGAAAAAAACTAGTACATGATCATGATCTATTAATAAAAGAATTCAATAATTAAAGATTAATGAAAAAAGCAATTAGAATGAAAATTAGGAATTATACTGTATTATTAGATTCATAATCCTATATTTTCTTATTTATTATATTCTGAAATTGTTATTCTTTTATCTTGAATCATGTTTTCTAACAAACAACGAACAACCATTTCTAAATAAATTACTCAAACTTTATGGTTTATTCACAAATAAACGTGTTTTTGTAACTGTTATTAGTTCTAAGCCTACCATATACCGAGGATTAGATTAGTGATAATTATGTTTTCCTTTATGAAACATATTTGTACTCATCAATGTAGATGGTGTAAAAGAAATTTGGTCTTCTTTTCTGCTTCTTGTATTATCATTTGTTCTTTTATATATAGTTTTATTATATTTATATAGCACAACATATATTATTTTATAAAATAGTAAAGAAAAGATAGAAATCAATGAGTAGGATATATAATGGAACAAAATTACCATTTTAAATTCGATTCTTTCGTATTTATGTTGTAAAGACACGTCTAATGATGTGATTTTTTTACCCATTTTATTTTCCAGTTTTATAATTGGGAGATTTATTTATTTTTATTTTTTTGTAAAATATAGAAAGTTTGTAACAATAATTGTTTTTGTTGATGATGATGCATGAGTATGAAAAAAAGTAGTTGGCAAAATTATAAAAAATAAAACTACGATGGGAAGGTCTTCAAGAATAAATGGAATATTAAGAAAAAAAAGAGTATGTTGTGCAACATATAATATTTTATGGAACACACTCACTTATTTAACTATATAGAAATTGATGGAAAAACGTTCTCATTTTTGTAATTTCTTCTTTGAATGAATGATTTCTTCTTTGAATGAATGATGAAGGAGATCTGAGGAGCGAAAACATTAAAGAAACTTAAAAGGAGTTTCTATGGATTGAAGTGGAGTTAGAAATTCGTGAGAGTGAGAGATGAAGTCAACTCTTTAGGAAAGAGTTTAGGCTAAGTCTTGAAAGAAACTAACCTAGAGAGAACTTAAGAACAAGTAGAATGACCAAAAATAGGTAGCATTTCATTACTAATTCCAAGTTAAAAATACATGTATAAGAGACTCCTATTTATAGGAGAAAGTCTCTCAGAATCTCTCAAACGAAAGTGTGACAAGTGTCACCTCCTTATTGGTGCAAACCCTCTCCATTGAGGAGAGGACATGTGGACCCTCATGCCTTCCTTGCCTACATTTCTTTTTGCACTCCTCTTTTACTATTTTAGACTCTACTTTGGTCCAAAATACAAGGCTCAATACTTCTTAACTACTTTATACAATTTTTACAAGGCTAAGAAGAAGAACAAAACTCTACAAACTCTTTATTAAAGCTTGATTTTCGTCTATCTTCTTGGCCAAAACTTTCGAGACTGGACGGTTGTCATTAGAAATACACTCGTAAAGTAAATATATATATATATATATATATATAATTCTCATCTAATTATCAACTTTATTCCATAAAAAATCATGAAAAAGTATTTTACATATTATCAATAAATAAGAATTGCATCACACACATTAACAAATAAGTTTTCGACATAACTAATAGCTAATGTGAAGAGTCCAAATGTTGAACACATAACATAAAAATAAAATCACTAATACGTTGGTGTGAAGTTCTTTTCCACGATAACTGTGGTTTATCAGAATTTTCTTCGTTCACTCTTAGTTTCATCATTATAGTTTTTATTTCTTTTTATTGTGCATGGAGATAAACACAATCAGAGTATATAACTTTTGTTTTTTACTTTCCTTATCATAAAGCACTAACATTTAACATCAAAAAGAATTATAAGGATCAACAAAATTTGGTAAACCTCATATAACATGTAACATGTGGTAAGAGAAAGTAATAAGTTTACCTTTTATAATAAGAAAACCATCCACTCTAATTTCGCAAGGTAAAATAAAATATTATTGACCAACCACATAGATGTTTCTCTAAGGTAGGACAAGCGTAAACATCCAATTTTTCCAGCATGTACGAAAATCTCGTTAGCTTGCAATAGAAACCAATAGCTAATTGGCGAAGAGAGCAAATGTATTCAAAGAAATCAAGCAAGTATTATATATTGAAAGATCATATAATCTCAAGGTGGTCGCGTCGGTAGTCGTTGAAGTTATGCAAAGGTCAACATGATTGTCGGTCGATGAAGCGGCGATCTCCATGCATGCATAGTCGGTGGTCGCTGAAGTTGTGCATCATTGCCGTATCCGAAGAACAGAAGATCAGATAACTGGAAATCGCTGAGGTAGACACATCGCCGGGTTCTCCAGAAAGCTTATTTGAAGCTGTTGGAGATTTAGGTGTGTAAGTCCAGATGTGTTGGTTCGATAAAGATGTCTGTTAAACCTCAACATGAGCAATGAGATGAAAGGAACAGCTCGCCCGTCGACGAGGGGATTTCCCGAGTGGATCCTCGTCGAGAGCGGGGTTTCCTTAGGTCAGAGCATACATGGCGAGTAGCATTGGCGGCAGGCGATTTTGCAGAGATTGTGCTCCTCGTGGCACTTAGTGCTCACCAGAGTAAGCTACATGGCGAGTTATTCCCTGCATGGGTAACTTGTCGCATGGCGAGGTGAATGTAGGTGGCCTCGGTTCTGGGCGTTTCGGTAAAGTTGAATGTTGCTTTGAGGTAACTTGTTGGTTATATTTTTGGGTATGTTTTTCTCACTTTATGGTTATTCTGCTCCAACCATAAAGGAGAGTTTCTTTTGTGGATGATATAGGAAGTCCACTTGTGGTTACTGTATATGGGTTGGGATACCCCTGAAGTATCCCCTTTAATTTTATTTATTCATTGCTGATTAAAAAAAAAAATCTCGAGCAGGGGAAAGCAATCATGGAATCTAATGCATCATTCAAACCTTTCAATTCTTTGCATCTTTCAATGACCAATTTCTTCAAAGACAGACCAAACACCCAAATTGGAAAACACCCACATGTGTATTGTTATTGTCAAACTCACAAGCTGTTGGCTATTAGGTAGTAGCTTTTCAAGAATTTTCTCATCATTTCTTCCTAATTTGGTCTCTTCATTTCTGTCTCATGACAACCTCAACTCATTCATTCTCTTACGTGACATATTTGCTTCCACGACATTCATTACACTTTTCACTATTTTGAGATGTTTCATGTCAAGATCTTCTTTCAGCTTCATTCCTCCTAATTCTGCCAAAAGGAACCTTCTTTCAATAACAACAAAGTACGACGTTAAACTCCTTGATGATTATTTTACGCCAAGTGTACCATGTCAGAAGTAATAAATTTATCCATAAGGACAGACATCTGACCCACAAGGAACAATTGAATTATTAAGTATAAGATTCACTAAATAGAAAACAATAAGTAAAAGTTTGTTGGATGTTTGTTGTGTATGAGATTGCAGGAATGTAAGTAAAGCAAAGTAAAAAGTTGTTTGATTCAATTGGGAAAATTGGGATTGGGGTTCATCTTTCTCACTCTTTTGTATTTTGAAAAGCATAATAATATTCTATCTTTGATTGATATTGATGCTCATATAAAATTCATTTATATCGATTTCTCGCATATAAAATTATTAAGATAGTCTCCTAAATGTTGATTCCTCGCATATTTATTTAAACTTCTTATCATTACAAACATATATTAATACCAATTAACATTTCAAATCTATTCATAGCGTTCAAATATGTTAAGTGTTATCAGTTAGGTCAGATGCTTAAAAGTACTTTTCAGTCAAACCTAAAGATCCAAATCATGATAAAACAATCGTTAAGAATTAAATGACAATACCAATAATTAATAAAGAACAAAATATTATGTTGAAATATCACCTCAATACATAAGAGTTTAAAAAAATTACTCTCAATCCCAAAAAGTAGAATTAGCCACTCATGTTGGCCATTACAAGAAAAAAAGATGTAGGATGTTTCTCCCTGACGAATGCCTCCTCTAGGATTTTCTATCACCTTCTATTCTCCCAATGATGATTTCTAGGGTTATGTCTCACGCCTCATATTTAACATAGTTGGGCTTGAACTAAGTGACATTTTGCTTGGACAAGTTTCTTAGCGTTCCAACTTTCCTTTTTCATCTTGTCTATTTTTCTTTAGCCCTTTCATCTTCATTTTCTTCTACACGAATTTGGAAATAGTTTTCATTCATATTATAGCCACAAATTATGTAGAAGTGTTTAAATTCATAAATTAGGGGTTAAATTATAGTTATTTTATCAATAAATATTTATAAATGTCTATTTTTTAATATGAAATATTACTGAAATATGACATTTATCATTCCTCAAGGAAGTCAACTTCCACATATGAGGAGGCAAACCTGATAGTTTGTGTCAACCCTTAAAAGATAGATTTTCAAGTGATTTTATGTTTATCAAACTTTGGAAAATACAATTTAACTCCCCCCTCCCCTTCTTGTGTTTTACTTGTTTTTCACAACGGAAACTTAAAAAAAAAATGAAATCTTCTCTTATTCTCTTAAACTAAATTTGGAAAGATGCATGCTTTCTTGCACATGATTTTCTTGCTTTTACTATACCATATTTTTCATGCCTTTCCTTTGCTCCTTATTTGGTCAAATTATACGCATTACTATTTGCACCCTATTTTATAAGACAAATTCTTATAAATTACAGAAATGAAGCATTTTAAAAAATGACAAAACATTTTAAGAGTTCATATTTTTCTCACATGTGAACCCTATTCGACTAAAGAAGGATTAAATTTAGAAAAAAAATTGAGTGCTACATCATGATCTATTAATAAGGGAATCAATAATTAAAGATGAATGAAAATGCAATTATAATAAAACTTAGAAATTATATTCCATGATTAGACTCGTAATCTTTTATTTTCTTATTTCTTATATTCTAAATATTTTATTCTTTTATTTTTTAATAATGTTTTCTAACAAACAACCGAACAGCCATTTCTAAACAAATTACTCAAAAAAATTTATTGTTTATTTCACAAATCAACGTTTTTTTTAAATTATTACTAATTCTATCACTAAAATAATTATTAAATAGAAATTAATTTTAAAAATAAAATTAATTAATTATTTTATTAATTAAATTAAATATTATTTTAAAGATTAAACAAATTTAATTTAATAACTAGTTATATATTAATTTAGTAACTATTTATTAATAATAAAAATTATTTAATAAAAAGAATAAATTATAAAGAGTGAAATTAGGAAGGGCAGGGTCTTCAAGAATAAATGGAATACTAAGAATAAAAGAATGTTATGCAACCTATTATCATACACTTGACTCTATGAAAAACATATTCAGATTGGCATTGCTTAATATTATGATGATAATGATTTAGAAGAGTCAGAAAGGGAGGAGAGAAGGTCACTCTTGGCTGATCTGAACAAAGCTATGTTTAAATAAGAGGCGGTTGCATTTCAAAAAGCAAGATAGAAATGGTTGAAACAGGGGGATCTTAACACAAAGTTTTTTCACTCATCTGTGAAATGAAGAAGGTCGATGAATGAATTGCACGGGTTGTTTGTTGAGGGTAGGTGGTGTGAGGATAAGGGGGTAATTATGGACAAGGTCCGTGACTTCTTCAAGGATAGATTCGTCAGGAACGATGTTCGTCAGGTTAGGTTAGATAACGTAAGGTTCAATTCTATATCGGAAGCAGACAACGAGTTGTTGGTAGGGGAGTTCTTTGAAGAAGAGATTAGGACTGCGGTTTGGAATTGTGAAAGTTCTAAGAGCCCTGGTCCTGATGGTGTTAATTTTGGTTTCATAAAGTTTTGTTGGGAAATTTTAAGGATGGATGTGATGTCAGCGGTGAAGGATTTTGTGACAAAGAGCCATTGGCCTAGAGGTTCAAACGCTTTTTTCCTTTGTCTTGTTCCAAAAGCTGAAAATCCTTTGCAGCTTGGTGAGTTTAGGCCTATTTCTTTGGTAGGATGTTTGTATAAAATTATCTCAAAAGCATTGTCTCTACACTTGAAAAAGGTGATTAGCAAAGTGATTGATGTTAGACAGTCTGCATTTCTTGAAGGTAGGGGTTTGTTGGACAGTGTGCTGGTAGCGAATGAGGTGTTGGAAGAATATAGAAGGAAAAAGAAGAGTTGTGTGTTCTTTAAAGTTGATTATGAAAAAGCATATGACTCGGTTAGCTGGGAGTTCCTATATTATATGTTGGGAAGGTTGGGTTTTTGTGCTCAATGGATTTGATGGATAAAGTGTTGTTTAGAATCTGCTTCAGTCTTTGTATTAGTGAATGGCAGCCCAACTGAGGAATTTACTCCTCGGATGGGACTTCGTCAAGGTGACTCGCTTGCTCCGTTCCTCTTCCTTATAGTTGCAAAAGGGTTGGCTGGGGTGTCTAGGATGGCTGAAGAGAAAAATTTGATTGACAGTCTGGAGGTTGGAAGAGATAAGGTGAAGGTTAGTATGTTACAATATGCTGAAGATACCTTATTCCTTTGCGAAGCGAATACCAAAAGTGTTTTTAATATTAAGGCTATCTTGCTTTGCTTTGAGCTCGCTTCTGGACTTAAGGTGAATTTTTAAAAAAGCAGTATTGGCGGGATGGGGTTGGATCAATGTTCGCTTCAGCGTTTTACAGCTACTCTTAACTGTAAGGTGATGGTAACTCCTTTTGTCTATTTAGGGTTACCGGTAGGAGGGTGCCATAAGCGTAGTGTTTTTTGGAATGTGGTGATAGAGAGAGTTCAGGGCAAGTTGTCGAGGTGGAATGGTAGGTGTTTGTCGATGGCTGGGAGGATCTGTTTGATTAAGTCAGTCCTCTCCTCAGTTCCGTTATTCTTTATGTCCCTGTTCAAACTGCCATCTGGGGTGGCTGACAAGTTAGTTCGGATCCAAAGGAATTTCCTTTGGGGGTGGGGTTCTGACAGAAGGAAGATTGCTTGGGCCTCTTAGAATAAGGTTTGCGAGCCTCGGGACTACGGGGGTCTTGGAATCATTGACTTAAGGACTTTTAACCTGGCCCTGCTAGGCAAGTGGATTTGGAGGTGGGGTTTGGCCAATGGAGGTTTGTGGAAAGAGATTCTTGACTCTAAATAAGGTGGATGGAGGAATTTGAGAGCGGAAGGTAAACCCTACAGGGGTTCCCTTTGGTGGAGAGACTTGAAGGAGGTTTGGGCTTCAGAAGGCTGGGAGAAAAGTTTTGAAGATGGGGTTGAGTGGAAAGTTGGTGATGGAGGAAATATTTCATTCTGGGAGGACAACTGGTTGAATTGTGGTGCTCTGAAGGGAATGTTTCCGAGATTATATTCGCTTAGCACGGCTAAAGCTGCTAAGATGGCCGAGTTCGGGAACTGGTATAATGGTGTTTGGATTTGGCATCTGTGCTAGCGTAAATCCCTCTTTGACTGGGAGAAGTCGTTGGAGGAGCAGTTGAGTCAGCTGTTGCAAGGGGGTGAAGATGGATGTGGGAGGGGTGGATAGCTGGGTCTGGAAGGCTGAGGGGTCTCAAAGTTTTACTATTAACTCAGCTTATAGCAAGGTAAGGAGGGTTAGTGATGGGGAGTCCTCTCCGATTTATTGTAGGTTGTGGAGGTGTAAAGCCTTGCCTTCTGCTGTATTCCTGGCCTGGAGGGTAATGGAAAATAGGATTGCAACTAGGGTTAATTTGGTAAGGCGTGGGGTGGTGGTTGAAAACCCTGTGTGCTGCTTGTGTGGGAAGGTCGACGAGTCGTCTAGTCACTTGTTCGCCGTTTGTGACTTTGCTTGGAGGGTTTGGAGTCTTTGCTTTGAGTGGCTTGGAGTGTCGTTCGTAATCCATTTGGATCCTATGCAAAATTTTATCCAATTCAGGTTGAGTCAGGCATCTGTTTCGGTTAATGATGTTTGGGGGGCAATTTGGGTTGGAATTGTGAGTGAAATTTGGAAGCATAGGAACTCGGTCGTTTTTAATGGAGGAGTGGTAGATGTGTTAGAAGTTTTTGCCTCGGCGGAAGTAAAGGTGTGGTCTTGGATTGCTGCAAAGTACCGCAAAGTTTATTTTTCCTACCTCTGTTGGGTTCTGGATCCTTTGGCCTGTATACGGCTGATTCGGTAAAGCTAGTTAGCGCTTGGTTTGGTTGGTCATTTGTCCGGCAGTTTTGGGTGTCGAGTTAGGAGTTAAATTTTATGGGAACTTGTAAAATGGTTGGATCACCCCTGAAGTAGTTCCCATTTATTGATTTTTTATTACTTTATAAAAAAAACTGCATAGAAATACACTCACAATGTATAGAAGATAATACTCATATAATTATCAACTTTATTTCATAAAGAATGCATGAAGATTATTACATATATAATGTATATAAAGAATAATTGTATCATACACCTTAACAGATACGTTTTAGACATAACCACTTAGAAGAGTCCAAATGTTCAACACATAACACAAAAATAAAAATCATAGATATGAAAAAATAAGTTGGTATAAAGAAGTTCTTTTGCACGCTAATTGTGGCTTGTCTGCATCTTCTTCATTCACTCTTAGTTTCACCATTATTTTGTGTTTCTTCTTACTCTGCATGCAGGCAAACATAATCAGATTAGATAATCACATCAGAAAACACTAACAATTAAGAAAACACTAACATTTAACATCAAAAGAAATTAATATGGCAATTTTTATTAATACATATTGCATTCAAAATTTGCATTCAAGAGCGGGAAAGTCTTGTCTTAATTTCACTTACCTTCATTCATTCCCCTCAAACATTCTTTCTCCTAGCCTCCACATGCCAACCTACACCAAAATTTTCAAATTTAATTATATTTTAAAAATATAACATTTCAAACTTCTTAATAGAAATAAACTACTTCTCTACTCAAAATAGTTACATTTATGATTTATCAAAGGAGAATAATACTTTGAAACTCTATTTTTTTTCATACTTCCACTAGACAATTAATATTATTATTATTTTATTTTAAAATTTTATTTATTTATGTTTTATTAGTGGAATATAATATTTTATTATTAAAAGGAGTTGCAAAGTAGAATTGAGAGAAAAAAACAAACAATATTCTTTATCAAATTAAGTCCTTTTTTCCAGTTGAGTATTTAATATTATTTATTTGATGTTAAATTTTGTAAAATCCTAGTTATAAGCTTAAGAAATTCAAAGACCAACAAAACTCTATAAACGTCATATAACATGTGATAATAGAAAGTGATAAGTTTACCTGTTGTAATAAGACAACCGTCCACTCTAATTTAGCAAAATAGAAGATTTTTTGACCAATAAGATAGTTGTTTCTCTAAGGTAGGACAACCGTAAATATCCAATCTTTCTAGCATGCTTTCTCTTAGGTTGTTTGGAAAATCTGTCAACTTGCAACAAAAACCAATAGCTAATTGGTGAAGAGAGCGAAGACGTTGAAAGCAATTAGGCAAGGATTCTAGATTTGGAAGATCATATAATCTCAAGGAGTGTAGGGCAATCATTGCATGTAAAGCCTCAGGCAAAGCTTTCAATTCTCTGCATCTTTCTATTTGCAATTTCTTCAGAGAATGACCAAACACCCATCTTGGAAGACCACTACCTGTGTATCCTGTTAGTGTCAAACTCACAAGTTGTTCGGTATCAGGTTCAAGCACTTCAAGAATCTTCTCAGCATTTTCTCCTAGTTTGGTCTCTTCATTTCTGTCCCATGACAACTTCAACTCCTTCAATCTCTTACTTGACATATTCGCTTCCATGGCATCATCTACACTTTTCACTCTTTCGAGATGTTTCATGTTAAGATATTCTTTTAGCTTCATTCCTCCCAATTCTTCCAAAAGGAATCCTCTTTCATTGCCAACAACGTACGAGGTTAAACTCTTTAGGGAAGTCAACTTCCCCATATGAGGAGGCAAGCTTGATAGTTTGGGAGAACCTTTAAAAGACAGTTTTTCAAGAGATTTTAAGTCAATCAAACTGTTGGGCAACTTTTGTAGATGTTTACAGTAGTCTAGTTTCAAGATTTGCAAATTCCACAATTTACACAGGAATTCTGGAAGAGTTTTAAAGTCACTCTTGGAAAGATTCATGTACCTTAGATGCTTTAAATCTCCAATTGAAGGTGACAATTCTCCCCTTAGTCGAAACTCAAGTACCCGTAAAGAATGACATTTCAATACCTTAGAAAAAAGTTGATCACTACATTGATTTGGTATTAGGCAAGTTCTTAAAGATTTTACTAGCTGCAAATAAATTGAATCCAATTCAATTCTCCGTCTATAATCTGAAAGATGGTTGATTATATTAGATGAATAAATTAGTCTATTGTCACCTATTAAGCATTTTACATCTTTTGCAACTAAGATTGCAAGATCAGTAACAAGATCATGCATCCTGAAACTTGTAAGGTTGCCAAATTCATCTGTCTCAATATCTTGAAAAAATGATCTCCTATATAATTCATTCCACACATCATCACCCACATCTTCAACATCTAGCCTTCCATTAGATGAAATAAAAGCATTAGCCATCCAAAGTTCAATTAAATATGCTTTTCTTATTGTTTTACCTTTGGGAAGTATTGCACAATAAGCAAAACATTTTTTTGAGTCTAATTGGTAAGTTCAAGTAACTTAATATGAGGGCACTTCTCATAGGGTGTGGTTTTTCAATCAAATCTTCCTTGTATAGTAAACTCCAAATGTTACTTTTGATGACATCAAGCCAGTGTTCTCTCTCTACTGCTGAAGTGTAAAAGACCACCTAGTACTTTTGCCGCAAAAGGCTCTCCCCCACACTTTTGTATTATCTCCATTCCTATTGTCTCAAGCTCAAATGGTATTTTCTCATATGGTTCAAAGACTTGCTCTAGAAATAATTCCCAACAATCATTGTCAAATAGCTTTGATAATACAAAACGAGTCCTTGTTTCCATGATTTCTGCAACTCTCAAGCGACTAGGAGCGGTGACCAAAATAGAAGCACCGGCTTTTCCACAAGCCAATACTGATTTCAAACTCTCCCAGTCATCAGGAAAGGTATGCCAACTCTGATGCTCAAATTTGAAATCCAACACAATCAAATATCTTTTTCTTTGGAGAATATATTGAAGTCTTTTTTGAAGAAGTTCTAGATCCAAGTCCTCACAATCACACCCAATAGCTGCTTTGATGATAGCTTCTATCATTCCCTTTAAACTGAAATCCAAAAAACTACATACCCAAATTCTTAACTCAGTGGTTGACTACTCTCCGATGATTGAAGATGAGTTTGGCAAATGTTGTTTTTCCAATTCCTTCTGCACCTTCAATTGGATACACCCCTAAATCATCCCCAAAATTATAAGGACCGCTAGTCAAATAGTGTAAAAGTGTATTTATGTCCTCTATTCTTTCATATAAAGGAGTTCGGCGTTCCTCAATTACTTCATTTCTTCTCCCAGCAATCATTACAGTCTCAGTCCAAGTGTCAGTCAAATGAAACTTTTTATTTTCTTCGACAATTTCTATTAATCTCTTACTAATCCTTTTCATTTTTTTAGCCACTTTGTAACCGAAAACAACATGATTGAGATGAAAAGAGGATAAGCAAGAGTGTTGTACCTTGTTTGATAGATCACCTTTGATCTCTTGGTACTCCAACCCCAATGCTTCCTAGACACACTCATCAATGATGTCATCCACCATGTGAGCAACATTATTTATCTTTAGCAGCCAATCGTTAATATTCGTGTCTGAGAATTGTTTCTCCTCAGCATATTCAAGCGAAGCCTTGATAGTAGTGAACAAGCCGGCAAGCTTCCTCAGGTCTTGGTGAAAACTCAGAAATGGTGTGAACTCCTTTTGGATGAGTGAGTTCAAATTATGAAGCATAGATTCAACCACAAATTGTGTCATATTGTATCTCTGCAAGATGGAAATGGAAGAGGGATTGTATGAAGCAACAAGGAAGAAGATTAACAAGGAGAAATATTGTGTAGGCTTAAGATGTTAAAAGTTGTCTGTCATATAAGACAAGGAATAACTTGTGATGAAGGAAAGGTTTCTTAAGCAGTAAGGCAGGAGTGTTCATAGGCTGAATGTTGCATGCTGAAGGCAGCAAGGTTTCCCTCAAGCACTGATGTACTTTTCATATGATTTGGAGTACTGTTCTTATATATGACCGTCTAATCTTCATGTTGCTCATCATGGTTTTGTTTAACCTGTTGCCCCAATAAAAAAAATTGATCAATTTAATTTTTATATAAACAATTTACAGAAACAAAAATAAATAAACTACCAAAGTTTTTCGTGTTCTTCCTTAAGTAAAATAAATTACAAGAAAAATCAGTGGTTTAAAATAAGCTTTGCAAATTGGTAAGTACATATAATTTTTGGTCTATTGTACATATTATCTATTTTAAAAATAGGTTGGAGAGGGTTACAATTTATCCTACCTTTGTAAATTGTAACAGTGATTGCTTGAAACAAAACCCAACACCCAACAGATGTTTTACTAAATAAGTCCCAACAATAAATAATTGAAAATGTCATATTTTCCTCTATGTAGTATAAAAACTTGTAACTGCTTAATCAAGAAGAATGTGGAAAAATTCAGTTAAGATTAATTGGATATAGATTCTGTTAAATTTAACTACTGTAAAAAATTGTATGTCTGCTTCTTTTTTATCGCAATCATATTATTTTCTCAGTCTTATTATAACCAATTGTTAGTGTGTTAGTTTTACTCTCTTCAATAACAGTTTTAAGAAAATAAAATAAAAAGTCCTTTTTCTTTACCCAATTCACCTTCTTTTAGTTGTGTTGTTTTATATGAGTCAAAGTTAGAATTGTAGAAGAAAGAAAAAATTCTTAATAAAGTGCACTTCAAATTATTGATTAAAGGAATTAATGGTGACAATTATGATTAAGTTTGTATTTTGTTAAATATATGATTCAGTTTATCATATTTTTAATAGATAATTTTAAATCACTCATTCAAGATGTACTTTCACTACAAGAAAAAACTGTATTACCCATGGATAATTACCTACGAACTTTTTTTGGTATGTAAATAGGTTTTTACCTACCAAAGATTTCGTAGGTAAAATGTTATTCTACATAAAAAGGGGAAAAAGGACTTTACGTACGAAAGTTAAGGTGGTGGAAAGTTTTAATGTATTTTAAAGTAATTTTTTTTAAAAAAAAAATATGTTGGTTTCCTTCTGAGGAACATTCCTCTCCACTCACCTCTCAAACACTCTCACACTCTTGCTCCCTTGACTGAAACAGGTTTCTTAAACTGAAACACTGGAGTTTTTGTTTGAAAACGTCAATGGAGGTTCTGAAATCCTAAACCAAACCGTGAGAATGTGAGAAACAGAAACTGTAACACCTTCAAAGCTCTAAAACATCCAAAGAATGAAACTTTGAAGTTCCCGTTTTTTCCCTCCCAGTCTCTGTTTCGTTCCAAGATTTCAACCCAAATTCGTGTCTTCCCAAATCTACACTGAAATCCCCAATTTTTGGTTTCAATTTGTGAAACCAAAACCCTAATCTGGTGTTCCTGATTGTAAACCTAAATCCTGAATGGTGACTTCGAAAATGTTGTGAAAACCCAATGGAAAGCGTCGTCGTGGTCGTGGTGGTGGCCTGAAGCGCAGACGATTCAAGGGCGATTTACGAACTTATTCATCCAGAGAAAGGTATTGATTTTTTTTTCTTTGATTTAGTGTACGATAATGTTCAGTTGGATTACTTGACATTTAAAGTGAGTTTAGAGAGGTGAGCGGTGCGGTGTTGTGGCTCACCGCTTCCACCGTTTAGCACCTATAAATAATACCTAATGTATAATTAGATGTATCTAGGACCAAATGAACTTGATTGTGTTCAAACAAAGGGTAGTAGACGCGGATGAGGTGTTCCAAAAGGCCCAACTCAAATCCTGGCTATGGTTGAAGCATAATGTGCACTCTCTTGTCTATTCCTTTGTTGATTGGGTCCTTAACCCGATGTTGTGCATAAATAGCTACAAATAGGACCCCAGGTGATAAGATGAGTTAAGCTTAAGGTACACTAGTTGGAGTAGTTGTTGGTCTGGGTGACGGACTGCTGTATGAATTTTGCTCTCTAAGAGGTTGATGCAGGGGATCTAGAGTCTTCCAGTTTGGCCTATGCTGACTTGTGTATATAGGCGGAGTTTCTAGAGCTGAGGCAAGAAGTTTAGCAGGTCCTAGTTTGTGTTGCTTTTTTACCCAGCAGGGTCACATGAACCAAGAATATGTGCTCAAGTTTTGTAGAACCTGTTATACAAGGTCACGTGAGGGTTTATGCTCCATACTCACTGTGAGACTTGGAGGACTCCCAGGATGTCAGCACAAACTTGAGCTGGTTGTACTGGAAGGAGGTGGTATGGAGGAGGAAACTGAGTTAGTTGAACTTCGAAATCTCTAGGAGCTGTGTGGATTCTGAGGTAGTATATAAGGATCTCGGCCTGCCTGATAAAGGAGGGGTTGGATGGAGAAGCTTTGCTGGACAACGAGCAGATGGTGTAATAAGTGCTTGAATAAAAGCAAGTTGCACCAGCAATATGGGTTGGAAGTAAATTGAAGAAGTGTAGGACTTCTTGTTATCTGTAATAGCAATCTCCTGGTAGAGGATCATCAACACTGGAATTAAGTGGGCTCCAAGTTCTTTTAAACAACCAACCTCTCTGAGATCATGTTTGGTTGATGACCTGGCTGTAGATAACGTTGTATGGCATTAAGCCTTGTTGTTTTCCACGAGTAGATGGTTGTCTAGAGAGTCTTTTGCTAGGAACAAGGAATTTATTCTGTTCAGCCTGGTGTTTTATGATATAATGGGGAATTGCACGGGTATATGGTCCAGGTATGGGGCAATCTTTGAGGTTGAACTGATGTGGACTTGCTAAGTGCTCTACTGGTGTTACTGGAAGACGGATGGATTTAGTGACTGCAGTAGGTGAAGTTCTAGGCTGCTAAATAAGGAGAGTTGGGCAGATGTCTGTCGCCAGCTGTGGAATGCTGCCTTGGCTGGTACAACTATGTAAAGATGACTAAGCTGGGTTGGGAGTGGGATGTTGGACGCTTATGTAAGAATGTAGGATTTAATACGTATAGCCAGCTCTCTTCCAATACTCACCAAGAAAATCAGGATGCAACTTAGGGCCTTTCTATGCATTCAAAGCTTATGGTGATGCCTAGGCACATACTGATGAGAATAAAAAAGATGTTGTTAATAGGAAGAATGGACAAGGGCCAAATCATTTAAAGTTCTTCTTATTAGTCTTTTCAAAAGATGAGGCCCAAGCCCAAAGCCCAAGCCCAAAACCCAAGCCCAAGTCCATCCCATGAGGAGCAAGGCCAAGCATTAAATAAAAGAGCATCTTTTGAATTACTCTTGTATAGTTGTAGGAGGTGTGGATATTAAATAAAGGTGTAGGTGTAGTTTTTAGGAGGTGTCATAGTAGAAAAAGGTCACACCTCCCATGTGACTTGTTTTTTGTGGGAATTTCAAATGAGTTTCATTTGAATTTTCCCACCTATTTCTCAGCACTCTCACACTATAAATAGAGGTGTGGGCTCTTGTAAAATGCATATTGGAAATTTGATATAGAGAAACTCTACTCAAATTGAGAGAGAATTGTGTGAGAACTTTGTCTTCTCCTCTACCTTGTCTTATCTTAAGTGTCTTGGTTCTCTCAAGTGGCGGCATTTGCTCACTTATCTTAGAGCCTTCACACTTCAAGTGGCGTGACCATCAACCAAGCTCTCCATTCTCATAAGTTCCTCTCTTCTCCATCTTTCCTTTCATTTCCATGTTTATACGAACTACTAAACATGTCTTAGCTTCTTTCTATTCGGTGCTTTGCTTCCTTTTCACTTTATGTTCGGTTCATCTCTTTTCTAGCTTGATTTAATCGGTTCATTTGTATTCTTACCTCTTTTAATCGGTTCAATTGGCAAGAAATGGGTCTTCCATGTGAGTTTGGTGTTTGGTGCAAGTTTTGGTGAGTTCGTGAAACATAGAACATTGATCCAATTCTATTAAAAGTGCCTATTCATTCTCCAACTCAAGTTGATTCCATAAAATGTCAAAGAATCATTTGCATCTTGCTAGTGGAATCATATCACATAATCTGTAGGCAGGGGCTGTAAAGATTCTGGCGTAAGCATAGAGACGACAAATCACAGCTGACAGACTTGGTTCTACCTAAAGTGGGTGTAGTTCTGCAGGTATATCTTTGTACATTGAAGTGTTGGTGCCTCCAGTCGTATTGGAGTAAGAAGGATGGAGCAAGAGGTGAATCCGAAGCCCAAAAAGTTAGTCACGGGGAGAAAGTTACTCTACGTTGCTGCTTCAGCCGTTCTCTTTTTCTAGTTCATGCTTAACCAGAGTGCAGCAACATTGGGCGTGGTTGGGTGAAGTCTGGGAGTTGTCCTGCTCCTTACAATATTGGCTGCAATCAAAGGATTGGCTCTCATGTTATGTGGTTTTCTCTCGTTTAGTTGGAGGCACTGGAATTCGATTTCTGGTTGTTGCCACAACGTTTAGCTTTAGGCTTGTGCTGGTATCTCTGTTGTTGTTTATAGTAGTTATTAGACTGTTGTTATTCCTTGCAAGAAGAGTAGTTGCTTATTGTGGAGGACTACCTCTTGCTCTTGAAGTCATTAGAACTTATTTATATGGAAGGACGAAAAAAGAATGGAACAGAGTATTGTCAATATTAGACAATAATCCCCGGTTAGACAATAATCCCTTGTATGAATGTACACAGATATTGAAAATAAGCTTCGACGGTTTAGATAGTCCAATGGAAAAATATTTATTCCTTGATGTATGTTGTTTCTTTGTTGGGAAAGGCAGAGCCTATGTTACCAAGATCCTAAATGGTTGTGGGGTAGACGCTGATAGTGGAATAAGAGTCCTCATAGAGTGTAGCCTCATAAAAGTGAAAAAGAACAACAAAATTGGAATGCATCCTTTGATACAAGAAATGGGAAGAGAAATTATTCGTGACATTTCAGAGATGGAGAGGCAACTGCGGTTTGTGGATGGAGAATATGTATTGACAGATAATTGAGTAAGATTATTCTTTATATATGGTCTTCATTTTTTGTCATGATTTGGTGGTTAAGAACACAATTGTCTATCTTATATGTAGTGAATAAATTAACTTAGAAAAGGAGCATGTGCCAAAGAAAAAATCTCTCCTTAAATTTATAAAGAAAACTCTAATGTGAGTTCTAGTAAGTAATTTATCTTTGAGAACTTTTAGTTATGGAATTAATCCTTGTGTCCTTCATTGCAATTTATTTTTTCTGATCCTTTCCTTGTTTTTCTTTTAGTATAGCTGATAGTTACGAGATTCATACTTATTTTACCCTATTTCTCACTCCTCACATTGTGCTTCCTTGGCTTTACTTGAACTGTTTATTGTATTTGCTTTGTCGTTGTTACTTTTGTCATTCAGAAAACCAACAAGACTCAAACAGAACATAATTAACAGATACATCTAATAAACCATTCTTTCTACCAAAAGTTTTTCAAATAACGAAAACAACTTGTGCCAAATAGTGAGCCAGATTTGATCCTGTTGCACAAGTTCCTCACCAGAAAAAACCATTGAAACATATGATCCTCGATGCCCTTTCTTTTCTCAAATCGCCACCATGTTGATAGCCCTTGATCCACCAGCACCAATCCTGCTACTTAGAGATCTCCAACAGACTCCCACTCCCTCTCAGCTCCCTCTTTGGCGAGCAGAATCTTCTTCGACACCAATCTGATTTGCTTTCTCTGCATCTTCCAAATCTTGAATATCACTCGTCCTTTGCCTTACCAGCTCCATCTTTATTGCCTCCTTTAACCCGTCTTAGTGTTGTACTACTAGGCACGTACCTGCATCAAACCACCTTTCTCAACCATAAACTGCACAAATAATGTATAACTTAGCATAATTCTTGTTTCCTTCATAATCCAATAAACCATTGCCCATTATATTCACACTTCTCCTTTCTTAAAATATTGTAATTGTTAGAGTAGAAATGAAAATATTAGTCTCAATTAATTATCTCTTAGGTTGTTGATTGTTGGGATATCATTTATCTATTTTTCTTTCTCAACTTCTCTTAGTAGATATTATCTTGAGCAAATATTTTTAAAACAAACTAATATTTTTGTATTATAATTTTGACTGTACTTTTAAAATTGCAGGATGTTGCTTTGAAGGTTTTAAACAGTTTAGGATTTTTATCATATCAGTTAAAAGGATTTGTAAGAGGTAAGTCTTTCTGAAATAGATTTAAGTATACTCATATGCCCATTGCAATTTATTAGGATCTACATTATTTTCACTAATTGGTGGCATATTGAACCTCTTTTACTAGAATAAGTGGGTCTAAAATTTGCTTTATTTTTTGTTGTTTTGTGAATGGTATTAACTGAAGTTACATACTATATAGACCTGTAGTTTATGATAATTGTTTGTTTATATCATAATGGAGAAAAGTAGATAAGGAAGTGATTGATGTCCTGCATAGAACTTATATAAGTAATTGATGTTGTCATATAATGCAATAATTTATGAAACTCATTCTTATTAAGAGATATCTTTATATTGGTTTAAGAGATGCTTTGTTCATAGATATCATTTTTTAACACAATTGATTGTTACATTACTTGCTAGTTCAGGGTGAAGTAACTTATAATACTCTTTTTTAATACATTAAAGGGCTAAAGGCATCTTTGTGGCAACTTCAATCTTTAGTTGTCGTTGGTTCAGAACATGGAATGGTTTCATGTAAATCGTAGTTGGATGTACGATAGATGCTATATTGGCAGAGGGGGTTTAAACGAAAGTTTTGTGAATGGGGTTGAAGATTTTGTCATTAAAGCTTGTCAACAACAGTCTTATTTGAATGAAAGGAAGCTTAGATGTCCATGCGATAAATCTCAATGTACAAAGATTTTCTAATTGAAATGGTCAAGCTCCACCTCTATAAAAACGATTTCATGTATGATTATCATGTTTGGATTCATCATGGTGAACAAGTGCCACATGTTAATGACAATGACGATCACGTTCGTGTTTCAAGTAGTGATGTACATGTGGATGAAAGTGAACAATTTGTAGCAATGCAAGACATTGTGTACGATGCTTTTGGGCAACATGAGACATTTGAACCATCTAATTTTAATAACAGAGAGGAGCCTCCCAATGAAGAAGCTCAGAGATTTTATGATCTGTTGTTAGAGGCTAATGAGCCATTGTTTGAAGGGGCTATAGATTCTAAATTATCAATGTGTATGAAATTGTTAGCTTGCAAGTCTAATTGGAATGTTCCTAACCAATGCTTAGATTTTATCACAACAATGTTGTCGGATGCTACACCAATAAAAGAGGGTTTGCCAAAAAGTTATTATGATGCTAAGAGGTTAGTGTCAATGTTGGGGTTGAAGGCTAAGAGGATAGATTGTTGTGTAAAAGGTTGTATGCTTTTTTATGACAATGAATATGGGAAAAATGATGGATGACTACTACAGTGTAAATTTTGTCATCATGCACGATATCATGACCCAAAAGTTGGAACAAGTAAAAGAAAACCAATTCCTCTGAAAAGAATGTTCTATTTTCCTATAATTCCAAGATTACAAAGATTGTTTGCATCTATGCAAACTTCAGGACAAATGACATGGCACTATGATAATAGAAGACCTTCGAGTGTGCTACGACATCCCTCAGATGGTGAAACTTGGAAACATTTTGATCAATTACATCCTGAATTTGCCGCTGAGCCACGTAATATACGACTTGGTTTATGCTCTGATGGATTTAATCCATATATTCAAGCATCAGCAAAACCTTACTCTTGTTGGCCAGTAATTGTCACCCCATATAATCTTCCTCCTGAAATGTGCATGTCTAGACCCTATATGATGGCAAATTTCATGAAGGTCTTCTTGAATCATGTAAGAAAATGGTGCGGAAGCTATGGAGGTGTGTGTGCAAGATCCTCCTAAGAGTGATGTTGATCTTGAAGGTGCATGATAGGTATGAACATAGGGAGGTTCGGCCAGCCTAAGGAAAGGTGAAGGATGTGAAGTTTAGAGCCTAGAGTTCTAGGGAGAAGCAAAGCTTGGCACAAAATGGCAGCATAACTTTACTCACAATAAACTTGCAAATACAAGGTGTAGGCCTTCCTACTTATAAGCTAAATGGCCGTATAAACTAAGCTAATATCTAATGAAATGAAAGCCAAATGAAATGCAAATCACCAAGCACATGTGCCATGTGCTCATGACCGGCCAAAATAAAAGAGATTCTAGAATGTTCACTCAATTATGCTTTCTACACTACTCTAATTACTAAGCACCCCTAATGGGCCTCCATGTAACATGTACAAGGCTTTCTCTCTTCCATCCGTGGCTTCATTCAATTGGGCGTGAATGTGCTTATCCATTGATCTTGTAATTGGGCCTAAACGGTCTAGGCCTCCCCCTAGACGCTCCATGTGTAGCCTCCCCTCTTCACGTCCTAGACGCTCCTTCCTTGAGTCTAGACGCTCATCATGGTCTAGCTTTGGATCTTGGCTTTCATGGTGGGATGTGCTTGGCCCTCCTCCATCATCCCCTCCCCCTTGGAAAGGATTTGTCCTCAAATCCAGCTCGTCATCGTCATTGGTACCTACAAATGGAGAAAGATCAATTACATTAAAAGTGTCATGAACTCCATATTCAAGAGGTAGGTCCAATTTATATGCATTGTTATTGACTCGCTTGAGGACTTGAAAGGGTCCATCACCTCGGGGACTTAGTTTGGACTTCCTTTGAGTTGGAAATCTATCTTTGCGAAGGTGAAGCCAAACTAAGTCTCCTTCCTCAAAAATTATTTCTTTCTTCCCTTTATTGTTGTATTTTGTGTACTTCTCATTTTGTTGTTGTATTTGGAGTTTAATCTTCTCATGCATTTTCTTTACAAAGTCGGCTTTGATTACTCCTTCCTTATGCACAATATCTTGTGGATTAGGAAGAGGTATCAAATCCATGGGTGTGAGAGGATTAAAACCATATACTACTTCAAAAGGAGAAGCATTAGTAGTCTTGTGAACTACTCTATTGTAAGCAAATTCAATGTGGGGAAGATACTCATCCCAAGATTTATGGTTGCCCTTCATGATAGCCCTAAGCATAGTCCAAGAGATCTATTGACTACTTCGGTTTGACCATCCGTTTGAGGATGACAAGAAGTTGAAAATTGTAGTCTTGTTCCAAGTTTGCCCCAAAGAGTTTTCCAAAAGTGGCTGATAAACTTGGGATCTCTATCGAATATTATACTCCTAGGGAGACCATGAAGTCTCACCACTTCTCTAAAGAAGAGTCTAGAAATATTTTGAGCATCATCTACCTTGTGGTATGGAATAAAATGGGACATTTTGCTAAAACGGTCCACTACCACAAAGATAGAGTCATGGCCTCTTGCAGTCCTAGGAAGTCCTAAAATGAAATCCATGCTAATGTCTTCCCAAGGAGCATTTGCAATCGGCAAAGGGGTGTAGAGTCCATGAGGCATTGTTCTAGACTTTGCATTTAAACATGAGATGGATCTAGAACAATGTCTTTGGACATCTTTCCTCATGTGTGGCCAACAAAATTTTGCTTTTAAAAGGTCTAGAGTCTTATCAACTCCAAAATGGCCCATGAGTCCCCCCTCATGTGATTCTTTGACAAGGAGTTTCCTATGTGTTCCTTGGGGAATGCAAAGTGTTCCCTCTTTAAAAAGATAACCCTCGGACACATAGTAACCTCCTTGCGCTCTATGTAGACATTGGGCATAGATGGATGAGAGTTCTTGATCTTCTTGGTAAAGCTCTCTTATGTGGTCAAATCCAAGAATTTGGGCACCCAATTTTGAAAAGAGTGTATGCCGTCTTGAAAGAGCATCGGCCACTATATTGGTGCTTCCTTTCTTGTATTTGATTACATAAGGAAATTGTTCAAGAAATTCCATCCATTTAGCATGTCTCTTGTTGAGCTTGTGTTGGCCCTTCAAATATTTTAAAGACTCGTGATCACTATGGATGACAAATTCTTTGGACACAAGGTAGTGTTCCTAAGTCTTTAGGGCTCGCACAAGAGCATAGAGCTCTTTGTCATAGGTGGGGTAGTTGAGGGTGGCACCATGGAGTTTTTCACTAAAATAAGCAATGGGGTGTCCACCTTGCAACAAAACCGCACCTATGCCTAGCCCCGATGCATCACAGTCTATCTCAAAAGTTTTGGAAAAATTTGGGAGAGATAGAATTGGTGCATTGGTGAATTGAGCTTTTAGCCTTTGGAAGGCTTGCTCATGCTTTTCATTCCAACAAAATGCAACATCTTTTTTAACAAGTTCATTCAAAGGAGAAGCTAGACTAGAAAAATTAGGCACAAACCTTCTATAGAAGCTAGCTAACCCATGAAAACTTCTTACATCACTTACATTTTGTGGAGGGGGCCACTCGCGGATGGCTTTGATTTTCTCGGGATCTACATGCACCCCCTTTTTGTTTACTATGAAGCCTAAGAAAACTACACTATCTACACAAAAGGTACACTTATCCCTATTTGCAAAAAGACTATTTTTCCTAAGCACTAGAAGAACTTCCCTAAGGTGACTTAGATGGTCTTCTAGGGATTTACTATACACTAAGATATCATCAAAATAAACTACTACATATTTACCTATACAATGTCTCAAGGTGTGATTCATAAGCCTCATGAATGTACTTGGGGCATTAGTAAGCCCAAAGGGCATCACCAACCACTCATATAATCCAAATTTGGTCTTAAAAGCGGTTTTCCACTCATCACCCTCCTTGATTCGAATTTGGTGATATCCACTTTTAAGGTCAATTTTGGAGAATAGAGTTGACCCATATAATTCATCAAGCATATTGTCAAGCCTTGGGATTGGATGCCTATACTTGATGGTGATGTTGTTGATTACTCGACAATCACAACACATGCGCCATTTTCCATCCTTTTTGGGCACCAACTAGACAGGTACAGCACAAGGGCTTAGGTCTTTTGAACCCAACCCTTCTCCAACAAGTCTTGAACTTGTGATTCTATCTCCTTTGTTTCCTCGGGGTTGGTTCTATAAGCAGGCCTATTTGGTAGGCTTGCCCCCGGAATGAAGTCAATTTGATGTTCTATACCTCTAAGGGGAGGAAGCCCAATGGGACCCTCATTAGAGAATAGATCTTCAAATTCACTTAAAAGGTTTTCTATTTGAGGAGGTAAATTCATAAGTTCACTACTTGTGGCAGTGCATGTAAGTGCTCCTTTACAAAAGATAAGGCTTGGTTGTTCAACAAGAAGCAAATTTTCAAAAACGTTTTCAAGAGGCTTTTCTTGTTGACCAACCTTGTGGGAAGGAACACTCTTCTCCCACGCCTTCCTATCCCTAAGGATTTTCTCTTTTTCTAGCGCTCTTTTTTTTTTTGTTTTCCTCATCCCTCTTTTGCTTTATTTGTATTTGGTCTTTTACCACTTGAGAATGTGGTAAAGGACTAAGTACAAACTTTTTATACTTGTGGGTGAAGGAAATCTCGTTAGTGAGACCATCATGCAAGGTTTTCTTATCAAATTGCCATGGTCTCCCTAATAAGATATGACAAGCTTCCATAGGTACTACATCACATAAAACCTTATCTTTGTAGTTCCCTATGGAAAACTTGATTTCCACTTGCTTGTCTACATGTAGTTCCCCATTTTCATTAAGCCATTGAAGTTTATAAGGTTTTGGGTGAGGAACTACTTGTAGCTTAAGCTTCTCCACCATCCTAGCACTACAACAATTGCAACTAGATCCACTATCCACAATGAGAGAGCATATGTTTTCTAAAACATTGCATCTTGTATGAAATATGTTCTCTCTTTGTGTTTCAATGGATGTGCTAGGGTGATTGTTGAGGGTTCTCCTAATCATAAGCAATTCTCCCTCTAGTGGAGCTATCCTCTCATCCTCTCCCCCCTCCTCTCTCTCACTAGGCTCATCCTCGCCACTAGTGTATTCATCTACACCCTTAAGAAACAAAGTCCTTTGGTTTGGACATTGTGATTGCACATGCCCTCTTCCGTAGCACTTGAAACACTTGACATCTCTAGCTCGGATGGGTGGGGTGGAGGTTTCTTTGGTGAAAAGTTTGGTAGGTTCTTTTGGTTTTTCTTTTGATGTACTACCCTCCCTTCTAAACTCTTTCTTGGGATAAAAGTTAGAGTAAGGACTCACCTTTTGACTTGACGTTTTGCGTAAGATTTGTTGCTCAACTTTAATGCAAAGTTGAACCAAGTCATTCAAGTCTTGGTAAGGTAAGAGCTCCACTTTATCTCTTATCTCAAGTGATAGGCCACTAAGGAACCTAGCTATTGTGGTATCCTCCTCTTCTCTAATGGATGCTCTCATCATGTAGAGCTCCATATTTTGTCTATACTCTTCCACACTCATGTTTTTTTGTTGGAGTCTTTGGAGCTTGTCCATCAACTCCCTATGGTAGTAGAGAGGTATGTGTCGGCGTCTTAGGGCTCCCCTAAGGTCATTCCAATATGTAATGGGAGGTTCCCTATGAAGACGCCTTTCTCTTTCGAGAGAGGTCCACCAATACATGGCGTTCCCTTGGAAGCTAAGGGCGGCTAAGGGTACCTTACGTTCCTCACTTACCCTATGGCAAGCAAAGAGTTGTTCTACCTTCATCTCCCAATCTAGATAGATTTCTACATTTTCCTTACCATGAAAATGAGGTAGGTCTACTCTAGTTTCCCTTAGCACCTCTTGCTCCCTTTGCCTATTCCTTCTAGGGGGTGGTTGGTAATAGTCATTAATTCTAAGGCTTCCCTCCCCTAGAGACTCATTACTCCTAGATGCATGAGTATGAGTTTTCTTTGATTTTTGTGATTTTTGGGATTTCTCCTCTTGGGCTTTAGCCAATTCATTGATTTTATTCTCATTCTCCAATTGTCTAAAGGAAATCATTTGTACAGCTTGTGAAACTTCTTTTAAAAGAGATTTTATAGATTTGACTTCACTTTCAATAGACTTTGGAGAGTGAGGAGGAGAAGACATGATGTGATTCCACTAGCCATATAGAGAATGATTCTTGACATTCTTAGGAATCACCTTGAGCTGGACATTATAGAGGCACTTTTCTTAGAGTTGGATCATTGTTCTAAGACAAGAACTCACCAAAAACTAGTACCAAATCCCAAACTCATTTGGATGCTCCACATATTGTCAAATTGAATCAACAAAGAGAGGTAAAATTGAAAGGACCAAACAGAATTGAATTAGCAAACATATGAACCGAACAAAAGTGTAATTAAAAGACAAGAACAGAACATAGGTGTTGGAAAAAAAAATAGAAAAGTCGAACCAAACAACTCAAGAACACAAGACAACATGAACAATTGAAAGAGAAGGAAGGAAGGAGAAGAGAGTGCTCATGAAGATGGAAGAATGTTGGATGATCTCGCCACTAGAAGTGTGGAATGCTCCTAGATGAGAGTGATGCCACCACTTGAGGACTCCAATGATCCATCAAGATAAGACTAGAGAAGAAGGCTCCAAAAGCTCTCCAAAGTTCACTCAAAATTTGAGTAGAGTTTTCTTAGATTAATTCCAATCTGAAAAATACAAAGAGAGCACCTCTATTTATAGCCTAAGGTGCTGAAATATAAGCTACACAAATTCAAAAACTCCCTCCCAAAAAGCTTCTAGAATTTGCGCCTAAAACAAAGCATGAGGAAGGTGTGACCTCTTCCTTCACTTTGGCACCTCCTTTTCTACTCCTACACCTATCTACTAACACACCCCCCCCTAAGACTCCTAACTAAAGACTAAAAGATGCTAAAACAAAAGAGGTTTCTAATGTTTCCCTCTAAGCACCTTCTACTAAAGAAAATACAAAAAGAGAAAATAAATGTCCTCTAGCTCCCAAAGCTTTGAACATGCTTCTTGTAATCCTTTGAGGTGGACTTTGACCTCCATGGGCGTCTTCTATTTGTGCCTCCACCTCCTCTTGATCTTGTTGATTGGCCTCCATGTCCTCTTGGGCTTGATCTCCATCATACTCCCCGAGTTGGAGAGAATTCGACCACGAATTCTGGAGACCTACAGAAAAAGGAGTTAGATCGCTGACATTAAAAGTATGACTACCTAAGAATGTATCAGGCATATCTAACTCATAAGCATTGTCATTAATCCTCTTGAGGACTTGGAAAGGTCCATCCCCTCGAGGCATTAGTTTGGACTTCCTTGAGTAGGAAAACGATCATTCCTCAAGTGAAGCCAAACCCAATCGCCCTCATCAAACAACAATGCTTTTCTCCTTTTATTGGCAAGTTCAGCATACTTGCCAACCTTCTTCTCAATTCTCTTCTTGATGTCTTTATGCAAAGTTTTCACAAAAGAAGCTTTTTCATCTCCATCTTTGCACAAGACATCTCCAAGAAGGGGAATAGGAAGAAGATCAAGAGGTGTTAGGGGATTAAACCCATAGACCACCTCAAAAGGAGAATGGGAGGTGGTAGAATTTACTACACGATTATATGCAAACTCAACATGGGGTAGTAAATTCTCCCACACTCTAGGATTCCCCGAAATAAAACATCTCAATAGTTGTCCTAAAGTTCTATTCACCACCTCGGTTTGACCATCAGTTTGTGGGTGGCAAGTGGTAGAAAATAAAAGCTTAGTCCCAAGCTTGCCCCACAAGGTCTTCCAAAAGTGACTCAAGAATTTAGGATCTCTATCGGACACTATAGACCTAGGAATCCCATGTAAGCGAACCACTTCTTGGAAGAAGAGGTTTGCAATGTGGCATGCATCATCCACTTTGTGGCAAGGAAAAAGTGAGCCATCTTTGAAAAACGATCCACTACCACAAAAATGGAGTCCTTTCCCTTTGATGTCTTGGGTAAGCCTAAGATGAAATCCATAGATATATCTACCCAAGGCATTGAAGGGATAGGAAGAGGAGTATATAGACCATGAGGATGCATCTTAGACTTAGCTTTGCGGCAAGCTATGCATTTATCACACAAACTATGAACATGAGGCCAAAAGAAATGTTCATGCAACACATCCAAAGTTTTAGCAACCCCAAAATGTCCCATTAAACCCCCCTCATGAGCTTCTCTAACAAGAGATAATCTAATAGAGCATTGGGGAATACAAAGACGTTTTCCCTTAAAAAGAAAGCCATCTTGAATAAAAAAGTCTTTGTGTCCTCCCTTAAGACACTCTTGATAGAGGAGAGAAAAATCAAGGTCATCATGATAAAGTTCCTTAATGTGATCAAAACCAAGATATTGAGAGGTTAAAAGATTTAGCAAGGTGTATCTTCTAGAAAGAGCATCCGCCACAATATTTATTTTGCCTTGCTTGTGTTTGATCACATAAGGAAATTGCTCAATGAATTCCACCCACTTAGCATGCCTCTTGTTAAGTTTGTTTTGACTTTTCAAATATTTAAGAGATTCATGATCACTATGTATCACAAACTCTTTGGGAAAAAGATAGTGTTGCCAAGTAAACAAAGCCCTAACAAGTGCATATAATTCCTTATCATAGGTGGAATAGTTGAGATTACTTCCCTTCAATTTCTCACTAAAATAGGCTATGGGGTGGCCCTCTTGAAGGAGAACAGCCCCAATACCTATGCTTGAAGCATCACACTCAATCTCAAATGTCTTAGTGAAATTAGGAAGGGCCAAGATGGGAGCATTAGTCAATTTTTCTTTCAAAGTGTCAAAAGCATTTTGTTGTGCTTCTCCCCAATGAAAGACCACATCCTTTTTCACTATGTCATTGAGTGGTGCGGCAATGGTACCAAAGTTTGGGACAAATCTTCTATAGAAAGAAGCAAGTCCATGAAAACTTCGGACCTCATTCAAAGATTTCGGTGTAGGCCAATTTTGAATGGCCACTACCTTTGTTTTGTCCACATGGACCCCTTTACAACTCACCACAAACCCTAGGAATTCTATATGATCAAGAGCAAACATACATTTAGCAAGGTTAGCATACAAATGTTCCTTCCTAAGGGTTTCTAAAACTTGCCTAACATGCAACCTATGGTCATTCAAAGATAAGCTATAAATGAGAATGTCATCAAAGTAAACCACAACAAACTTACCAATGAAAGGTCTAAGAACATGATGCATGAGGCGCATGAAGGTACTTGGTGCATTAGTTAAACCAAAAGGCATAACTAACCACTCCTATAAACCAAAGTTGGTCTTAAAAGCCGTCTTCCATTCATCACCCGGTTTGATACGGATTTGATTGTAGCCGCTTTTAAGATCAATCTTTGAAAAAAATTTAGAACCATGTAATTCATCCAACAAATCATCTAGTCTAGGTATGGGATGCCTATACTTAATGGTTATGTTATTTATGGCCCTACAATCCGAACACATTCGCCATGTGCCATCCTTTTTTGGCACTAAGATGATAGGCATAGCACAAGGACTCATGCTATCTTGCACCCACCCTTTCTCAATCAAAGCCTCAACTTGTTGGCGAATTTCCTTGGTTTCACTTGGATTGGTCCTATATGCTGGACGGTTTGGTAAAGAAGAGCCCGATATCAAATCAATTTGGTGCTCAATCCCTCTCAAAGGTGGAAGTCCATTTGGAGGATCTTGAAACACATCTTGGAACTCTTCTACCAAATTTTCCAAGCAATGAGGACTATCAACAAGTGATTCTACTCTAAGAGTTCTAGGGATGGCTAAGAAAAGAGGATGATGAGCCACTATTTCCCTTTCAATGTCACGCCTAGACACAAGGAGTGTAGGCTTAGAACTCTTATCTTTTTTATCTTTTTCACTCTCCCTCTTTTTCTTCATAATAACTTGGTCCTCATGAACTTCTCTTGGAGAGAGAGATTTTAAAGTAACCTTGTGACCATGGAATTCAAAAGATAGTTTGTTGGTAAAGCCATCATGTAAAACTTTTCTATCAAATTGCCAAGGCCTTCCCAAAAGAACATGAGTGGCTTCCATGGGCACAACATCACATAATACCTCATCTTTGTATTTTCCAATGGAGAAATGGATGAGGACTTGTTTATTAACAATTATTTCTCCTACTTCGCTAAGCCATTGTAATTTGTAGGGCTTTGTATGAGAGATAGTAGGCAATCCAAGCTTATCTACTACTCTTGTACTAGCCACATTTGCACAACTACCCCCATCCACTATCAAGGAACAAATGTTGTTTTGAATAAGACATCTTGTATGGAAAATATTTTCCCTTTGACTTTCATCAAAAGGTTGTGAAACTTGTCCAAGAAGTCTTCTCACAACTAACAAGTCCCCTTCAAGTGGACATTCGCTCTCTTCCTCACTAGATGCATGAGAATGCAATGAATGCTTAGGAGAATCCGAATCATGCTCACTAACTACAATGCCCTCATGCATGTACATACTTCGTTTGGAAGGACAATTTGCAGCAATATGACCATAACCCATACATTTAAAGCATTTAGTATTAGACGTTCTAGTGGGAGATTTAGGCCTAGAAGTAGATGGCTTAGATTCCTTGGGTTTGAAAGAAGAATCTTTGGAAGGATGTATAGAAAAAGAAGTTTTGTTTCTCCAAGACTTGGAGTAGTATCCATCATTGGAAGCATTTTTAAAAGAGTTTTTCTTAGCAAGTTGGGCTTCCACCTTCATTGCAAGATGAACTAAAGAGCCCAATGATGTATACTCTTGTAACTGAACAATGTCTTGAATATCCTTCCTAAGACCACTTACAAACCTAGCAACCATGGCTTCTTCACTTTCTTCTAATTCAATTTTAAGCACAAGCGTCTCAAGCTCCTTATAATATTCATCCACATTTAGCGTGCCTTGTTGAAACCGTTGGAGTCTCAACATGAGGTCTTTCCTAAAATGTGGGGGCACAAACCTAGCGCGCATATGATCCTTTAAAGAGTTCCAAGAGTCCACGGGAGGACCCTTGTGATAGATAATGTCCTTTACAATTCCATGCCACCATTTCATGGCATAATCACTAAACTCTAGGGTGGCTAGCTTGAGCTTATGCTCATCTTGGATCTCATGGATCTCAAAAATTTGTTCACACTTAGCCTCCCAATCTAAATATACATTTGGATCACTAGAACCATTAAAACAAGGTAGCTTGACCGAAGGAAGCTTGGACTTTGCATCATGATAGAAGCCATTGCCGTAGTGAATTCTTTCCCCTTGGTGATGATGTCTTTGTCCATGGACTTGGGGTGGAGGTCTCCTTCTCCTATGCTCATCTTCACGGCCAACATCATTTGAAGAAGCTCTTGAAGATGGTCTATGAGAATGATGTCCATCATGGATAGAAGGAGATGATCTAGCTTGTTGGACCTCCATTTTTTGCATTTTCTCCTCCAACCGTCTAATTGTTCTTTGAGCTTCATGTAATTCACCAAGAATTGAAGCTTTGGAAGGAGAATTCTGCTTGTAGGATGCATCACTTGAAAATCCAGCCATTTGGAATTAAAAACAGCAAACACACAAAACAGCAAACAAGTTAAAAAATTAGCAAAAACAGTGAGCTTGGCAATTGAAACTGCCGAAGTGAAATGAGGTAGAAAAAGAGATCACTCTCAAAGAAATAATGTTCTTGCACCAATCTGATCTTGAGGCCTTGGAATCCTCAAATGAAAGATGTCAAAGCAAGCACACCAATCTCAAAAGCAACCACCACAAAACCAATGAAACAATAAAGACAAACAAGAAAAGGTATAAGCAAGGAAAGGTAATTGCAAAAGAAATACTATATGTAAGACAAACTCAAAGAGTAAGAATGAAAGACAATCAAGAAAATAAAGAACTCGATGAGAAAAGTAGGCACACAAAAGAATACTTAAGGAAAAGCTCTAGAGTAGATGAAGACAACAAAAAATTAGCTACTGGAAATTTTTTTTTTTTAAAAGCAAACTGTGCTTGATATTCACTGATTTAACTGGAATGATGTAGAGCGAACTGGATTATGAAATTTAAACCACAGAAACTTCAAGATATTGACTCAATAATGGCACTGGAATCAATTAAAAACAGTAAGCCAATTGAGAGAAATAAATTTTTCAAAATCGCTGCCAGATTACCGTATTCTTTTCGGCAGAATTGTACACTTTTTTTATTTTATTTATCATTTTTTGTGTACTTTGAATTTTTGAATGATTCTTTTTTCTATTCTTTTCTAACACTTTGAATATCGCAAATCCAGAATTTCAGAATTTTCCAGTGAGTAAATCAATTGCAATAAGGAAAAACAGTAAGCACTTTTTTTCAGAAACAGAGAAATCCTAACAGGAATAAAAAACAGGATTATGAACTAGCAAAGACATAATAGAAAATGATGTATTGGAACTTGTATAGGTCTAGAATACAAGTATGAACTCAATTCTAAAAAGAAAATGCACAAAGGATCAACATCAATTCAGAAAATTATATGACACCAAAGCAAGAAACAATCAAAGCAATAAAAGTACTACTAGAAGTAATGACAATTATGGAATAACATGACTAAGACAAAACTTGACATGATTACAAAATTAAAAGACACATCACAAATTTTAACAAGTGAAAGGAAGCTTAAGGTAAACTCTAGGAAGGATAATGCCATTCCAAAAGAGCAACCATACTCATAAGAATTATGAGTGCCATAAACCTTTTCACAAGCACTTGGTGTAAAAGAAAAACAGCAAGAATACTCAATTAAAATTCTAAAACAGAAACTTAAATTGCAAGAAATTAAAGAGCTCTTGAAATTAAAGTGCACACAACTCAACAATTAAACAAGAAGAACCTAAGACTCAAGATACCACATGATGTGATTCCACTAGCCATATAGAGAATGATTCTTGACATTCTTAGGAATCACCTTGAGCTGGACATTATAGAGGCACTTTTCTTAGAGTTGGATCATTGTTCTAAAACAAGAACTCACCAAAAACTAGTACCAAATCTCAAACTCATTTGGATGCTCCACATATTGTCAAATTGAATCAACAAAGAGAGGTAAAATTGAAAGGACCAAACAGAATTGAATTAGCAAACATATGAACCGAACAAAAGTGTAATTAAAAGACAAGAACAGAACATAGGTGCTGGAAAAAAAATAGAAAAGCCGAACCAAACAACTCAAGAACACAAGACAACATGAACAATTGAAAGAGAAGGAAGGAAGGAGAAGAGAGTGCTCATGAAGATGGAAGAATGTTGGATGATCTCGCCACTAGAAGTGTGGAATGCTCCTAGATGAGAGTGATGCCGCCACTTGAGGACTCCAATGATCCATCAAGATAATAAGACTAGCGAAGAAGGCTCCAAAAGCTCTCCAAAGTTCACTCAAAATTTGAGTAGAGTTTTCTTAGATTAATTCCAATCTGAAAAATACAAAGAGAGCACCTCTATTTATAGCCTAAGGTGCTGAAATATAAGCTACACAAATTCAAAAACTCCCTCCCAAAAAGCTTCTAGAATTTGTGCCTAAAACAAAGCATGAGGAAGGTGTGACCTGTTCCTTCACTTTGGCACCTCCTTTTCTACTCCTACACCTATCTACTAACACACCCCCTCTAAGACTCCTAACTAAAGACTAAAAGATGCTAAAACAAAAGAGGTTTCTAATGTTTCCCTCTAAGCACCTTCAACTAAAGAAATTACAAAAAGAGAAAATAAATGTCCTCTAGCTCCCAAAGCTTTGAACATGCTTCTATCCTTTGAGGTGGACTTTGACCTCCATGGGCGTCTTCTATTTGTGCCTCCACCTCCTCTTGATCTTGTTGATTGGCCTCCATGTCCTCTTGGGCTTGATCTCCATCAAGACATGGCTAAAGTTTTTGTGTATATAAGTGTTTTACCTTAAGGAAATTTAGGAAAGTCAAAGAAGGTAGTTTTCCAGGTAAGGGAGGTGAGTCACAAAGGACTACTTAAGTACCAAGCCTTTGCCTTAGCCAAAAACTATCCCTCAATGTCTTCACACAAAAATTCCTCTTAGTAAACTACTTAGAACACAATTAAGTTGAGAAATCAAAACTTTTTTTTTCAATGCAAGAAAACAATGTATGCTAATTAATCAACAAAGCTAGACGGTTTATCACAAACTTAACAAAATAATCATGCAAAGCGTCACTAACTATGCAAAAGAAAAGGCAATTAAAAACAATTAACAATTGCTAATTAAGAATTCTATACTAGTCGGCCCTAGGTGAGGCTTCTTGGACACTTTGAGCCCTTGAAGACACACTCACCGTCTAAATCGTAATTAAGAGGTAATTAACACAATTAAGTTGCAAGGAAATTAAGAAAAAAAACTCCCTTTGTTGATCCTCTTTTTGCTGAATGCACTTCCTTGTTGTCTTTGCTTGTTGGTCCTCCAAGTGTTTGTAGTGTTTTTCAAGAAAGCTTGATTCGGCCTTGGCTTTGTTTCCCCTTAGAATGAAGGTTTTAATTCTCCAATTCCAGCACCTATCAAAAGACTAGACCTTACCCAAGTCAAGTTTCCATTCAATTAAGCACCAAAGGAGAAATAAATTCCAGCACCAAATTAGAGGTCAAAGAACAAAAGCAAGAAACAATTTAATTGAATAAAACAGTGCCACCAAAAGGAGTTAGATTATGACAACTAGAAAGAGGTCCAAGAAATATTAAGCAAGCAAATAAAAGGTACCAAAATAAAGGTAGGCACACAAAAGAATCCTAAGAATGGCACTAGAATTAGATGACCAAATAAAAAAACAGCACCACTGGAAAATGTTGTGGGCCAGAAACGTGTTTTTCCCCAATTTATGCTGAGCTGTGTTTTTAAGATATGATTCTGAAATTTGATATTCAAGATATTCAAGATCTTAGCTAAAATATGGCTTTGGAATCACTCAAAACGCATGCACCAATTGTTTTTAATAAATTTTTCAATTTTGGTGTTCAGTTACGCCAGCTGTAGCGCCTCAGATTTGCACACTGATTTTAAAAGATTTATCATTTTTTTCTGTTGATTCTTTTGGACTAATTCTTTTTTTGTACTTTCTATAACACTTCAAACTTGCATATTCCAGAGAATCAAAATTTTCCTATGAGTGAAAATATTTTTCTGGAACAAAACAGCCAGCACAGAAAATTTGAAACAGGGGATTCTGGAAACTGGAAACAAAAACAGCAAGATACCAAAATTTAAACACAATAGAATTTGTGAAATAGAATTTGTGTAGGATCTAAACACAAATGGAACTCAAACTAAAATTAAAAAGGCACCAAAAGATCAAAGAACAGCAGATTCAAAACAATTAAAGATACCCAAAATCAAGAAACAATCAAGCCAAATAAAGGACTACTAAGAATTGTTGACATTGTAGATGAACATGACTTGACAAAACATATATGGATTCAGAAATTAAAGACTCAAAAGCATAATATGAACCAAATAAGAAAGCAATAAAGACTCAAAAGCCTAAAAGAAAACAACAACTCAAAGGTGTATGGAATCCTATCACAAATTGCACAAGAAATTGTTCAAGATCAATTGAACAAAAGTACTTCGGTTGGATCTTCCAAAAAGCACACCAAAACAAATTAAAATGCAAAAAACAGCAAGACAATTATGGAAATAAGATAAACAACATGAAATAAAGAAGAACTAGAAATGAAAAGACCAAAAGCAACTCATCTTGAAGAACCCAAGCTCATGATACCAAATGATGGCAAATTTCATGAAGGTCTTCTTGAATCATGTAAGAAAATGGTGCGGAAGCTATGGAGGTGTGTGTGCAAGATCCTCCTAAGAGTGATGTTGATCTTGAAGGTGCATGATAGGTATGAACATAGGGAGGTTCGGCCAGCCCAAGGAAAGGTGAAGGATGTGAAGTTTAGAGCCTAAAGTTCTAGGGAGAAGCAAAGCTTGGCACAAAATGGCAGCATAACTTTACTCACAATAAACCTGCAAATACAAGGTGTAGGCCTTCTTATTTATAAGCTAAATGGCTGTATAAAATAAGCTAATATCTAATGAAATGAAAGCCAAATGAAATGCAAATCACCAAGCACATGTGCCATGTGCCATGACCGGCCAAAATAAGAGATTCTAAAATGTTCACTCAATTATGCTTTCTACACTACTCTAATTACTAAGCACCCCTAATGGGCCTCCATGTAACATGTACAAGGCTTTCTCTCTTCCATCCGTGGCTTCATTCAATTGGGCGTGAATGTGCTTAGCCATTGATCTTGTAATTGGGCCTAGACGGTCTAGGCCTCCCCCTAGACGCTCCATGTGTAGCCTCCCCTCTTCACGTCCTAGACGCTCCTTCCTTGAGTCTAGACGCTCATCATGGTCTAGCTTTGGGTCTTGGCTTTCATGGTGGGATGTGCTTGGCCCTCCTCCATCACTATATGTTTTTGAGTTGTCTCATTCCCGGTCCACATAATCTGAAGGCTCGTATCGATGTTTATTTGCAACCACTTATCGATGATCTTAAAAAGTTGTGGAGTGGTGTTCAAACATACGATATTTCAAGGAAGCAAAACTTTATGATGCGAGCAAGTCTAATGTGGACAATTAATGACTTCCCTACATATGGCATGTTGTCTGGTTGGGGGACTCAGAGTAAATTGGCTTGCCCGTATTGCTTGGAACACACAAAGGCCTTTAGATTAGAATATGGAAAAAAAAATAGTTGGTTTGACTCACACCGTAGGTTCCTGCCTAATGATCATACATTTAGGAGGAATAAAAAGGCTTTCAAAAAGGACAAAGTTGAAATGGGTGGACCACCACCTATGTTGACATCTGAAGAGGTTTGGAATATAGTTAGGAATCTACCAACAGTCATAGATGAGCCTCACATGTCCAAATTACCAGGTTATGGAGAGTGGCATAATTGGACAAAAAGAAGTATCTTTTGGGATCTTCCATATTGGAAAGATAATTTATTGAGGCACAATCTTGATGTTATGCATATAGAGAAAATTTTCTTTGACAATATATTTAACACCGTCATGGATGTAAAAGGTAAAACAAAGGACAATGATAAGGCAAGAAAAGACCTAACATTGCATTGTAGGAGACCTGATTTGGAGTTAAAGTTGCAAGCTAATGGGAAGATTCTAAAACCAAAAGCAAATTACACTTTAACTACAGGGGAATCAAAATTAGTTTATCAATGGATAAAAGAACTTCGTATGCCTGATGGTTATTCTTCAAATTTGGCAAGATGTGTGGATGTAGACAAGGGGAAGATGCTTGGGATGAAAAGTCATGATTGCCATATATTCATAGAGTGTTTACTTCCTATTGCATTTCATTCATTACCAGTGCATGTTTTGAATCCACTTATCGAAGTCAGCCATTTCTTCAAAGATTTGTGCTCAGCAACAATAAAGGATCATGACTTGGTTAGAATGGAAGAAAATATTTCAATCATTATTTGCAACTTGGAGAGAGTATTCCCCCCTGCATTCTTTGATTCAATGGAACACTTTCCAATTCATCTTGCAAATGAAGCAAGAATTGGTGGACCAGTTCAATATAGATGGATGTATACATTTGAAAGGTATGAAAAATATTATTGTTATTATGTCAAAATAGTTCATTTATTTGTCTAAATCCATATCTAATTTACTTAATTATAGGTTTATGGGTGATTCTAAACGCTCAGTGAAAAATAAGGCTCAAGTTGAAGGATCAATTTCTGCATCTTACTTGCACCGAGAAACAATTCACTTTTGTTCCCACTATTTCAAGAACTTCATGTTGTCACCACGAAATCGTAGAAATTAAATACCTCGTGGAATTGAAAGTTTTCCATCAATCTCCCACCACATCTTCCCCAACCCCAGTTGTGGCATCAGCGCCTTCTCCATCAGGTACAGGACCCTCAACATCATCAGTACCATCACCATTGCCAAGGGTTACACCATTATCAACACCCTCACCGCTATCAGTGCCTTCTAGAATCAATGATTGTGCTATTGGGGAAGGTGCACAGATTTATCCTGATAGGGGTGATGCAGAATCAAACAATGAGGATGACACTCTCTTAGTTGGTCATGCTTTTCCTATGATTTCACCTTATGGTAATGGGTAAGTAAAGACCATAAATAAAATCTTTCACATTATTTCTTTTATCAATTTATTATCTAATAATTTCTTTATTACTTGTTTTTTTAAGGTTTCATCCATGTAGGGTTGCATCACAGGCAATCACATTCATTATTAAACAACAATATAGTCAGCCATGGCTTACATGGGGTTCAATGACTGATGAAGACAGAGAAATCTTCTTCAAACGTTTTAAAGTATTTCTTCTTATACGTTTTAAAGTATTTCTTCTTATACGTTTTAAAGTATTTCTTCTTATATTTAATATTAACAATACTTGTTATATTATACTTGTTGCATTTAATTAAAATGTCCATTTGTTTTGGTATTTGGCATCTTCCATAATTGAATTCTCAGTTATTATTTCTTTAAAGTGTTGTATTAAAAAATTCTTCACTTTTTTAACTATAAATTTTGTGTTTACATAGAAAAAGTTTGTTGGAAACCTGAACATGAGGAAAGGATTAAAAAAAACTTCCACTCAAAAGCTGCACATAGGTTATCTGAAATGTTCATGGAAGCTAGAAAAAAAGGGAAAAAGCCTATTTGGATGTTTGATGATGTCTGGACTTCTTTGCTATCTCAGTGGAATTCACCTGACTTTCGTTCCAAGTGTATTCAAAACCAAAAAAACCGAACATCTGATACAGGTGGTTCTTTACACACAGGTGGCTCCATTAGTACACATGAGCATGCCATTCGCATGGTATGTATTCACGAAACATATAAGTTGCATTGGACTTTGTTTGTAATTGGTTTTGAATTATGTTTTATGATTAGATATTATTCTATTATACAATGTTTGAAGGTTAGATATTTGATAATACTACATTGGATTATATCAAGTTTAAGAAGTTGGATGATATTGTTTTGCATAAAAATAATATTATTTTTGTTTGTTGTTTATAGGCAAAAGAGTTGGGTCGTCCTGCATATATTGATGAGGTATTTATGTAGACTCATATACGAAAAAGTAGTGGTGAATTTGTTGATGAAAGATCGAGACGTACACACGTGAGTTACATTTTGTTGTTATTTGTCTTTATTTTAGTTATATATTGTACATATGACATTATTTTTGTGTATCAATAATAGGAAGAATTTCATAGTAGACTTTCCCAAGTCAGATCAAAGGTTGCATCTGGATCATCCCCTATAGATTCTGCAGAGGAAGACAGAATTAGACTTGAAAGTTGGCTTCTTGCAGCAGGTGGCAAGAAGAAAGGTCGAATCTACGGGGTTGGAGACTTGGCTCATAACTTTAAACGTGGTAATACTCTCACCTATAATCAACCTTCGAGTTCCTCTGAGGATTCACCAAGGGTTTTGTTGCTAAAGGAAGAAGTTTGAAATTATAAGGAACACAATGATAAACTCACCGAGCATGTGAAATCATTGGTTAGTATCATTCTTCCTTTCCTTCCTCCCGAAGCACGAAGTTCTGTTGCACAACAATCTCAACAAGTATTGTCACCACAAGAACCACCAAGGCAAAAGGAACCACCCATGGAACAACAAGATGACGATAATCATTATGCAGACTATTAGGATTATGTTTGTAGTTTTTTTTAACAACAAAATACATTACAAGTTCACTTTATTTTTGAATTAGGATCTTTAGTTATGTTTCAAGTTTGTTTTGATTTTTAGATGTTTAAGGTGGACTTGACTTTATATTATGTTATCTTTTATATGATTAGATTTTAATTATGTTATATTTGAATTTGAAATTAAATGTGTGTTGGATATGTTAAATTATGCAGGTTTTAAAAAAGGCATTCATTTAAATGTATGAATTGATATTTTGATGGATGTATGATTACATACGGAATTACCTACGAACTGCTGTTCGTGGGAATTACCTACGGACTGTTGTTCGTGGGTATTACCTACGGACTGCTGTTCGTGGGTATTACCTACGGACAGATGTGCGTGGGTATTACCCACAGACTGCTGTTACCCACGGGTTCATATTTCGTAGGTAAATTACCGACACCAACATTACATATGAATTTTTTTCCGTGGAAAATCCGTAGGTAATGCTGATTTACCTACGAATTTCTGCTGTTACATACGGATTTTGTCCGTATGTAAATCGTTTTTTTTTTTTTAGTGTTTATTTTCTAAAGATAATTTTTTAGAAGAAAAGACAAATTTTATTTCATGGCTCTTATTTTTTTTATCTTTAAATATATTTTTAATTCCTTGAGATATGATATTGTTTGATTTTAGTTGTTATAAATTTCTTTTTTAGTCTTAGATTTTAGTCTTAGATTATTGACATTTTCTTAATTTCCTTTTTAGTCTTACCATACATCAGAGTTATTTTAAGTTTTAAAAAAATATTAATTAAGAAAATAAAGACAGTAATGAGTTTTAAATTAATGCTATGATTTTATTTGGGTAACTCAACTAGAATATGTGATATAATTTTAAATTTTTAATACAATTGTTACTTTATATACAATAATACACACATATGTAGGTGTAGATATACACACTCACGTACATACACACATGCATATATACACACAAACACATTCACACCCACACACGCATGAATGCATCCACCCACACACGCAATCATGCACATACTCATACACGGACACACATATGCACACCCCCTCCTCCCATTCCCACATACATAGACCCATCGCACACAAACATACCACCACATACATTTTTTTTTATCAGTAAAGAATAAATAAAATAAAAAGAGACATTTAAGGGGTGTCTCAACCCTTATACAAAATCCCAAATTACATGATCCTAGAACCCTACCAACTAAGGATCCGATAAACATTGTACTACATATCAAGGTAAAAAACCAAACCAAGATATAGAAACTAACCAGATACAGTTGTCTCACCCCGCCAAAGCGGTCACACCCTCAAATAAAGGCATGCATCCAACAACAAAACAAGATCATTGTCATCAAGCTGAAGGACCTTACCCAAGAGACAAACTCAAAAATACAAGACACATCATCCAACAATTAAGCCATAACTTTGTAATAGACTGAGTTATACCAAAGACCCAAGTACTAACAACGACAAACCGACCCTTATTAGAAGAGAACGTAAGCCAATTTTACCCTACAGTGTACACAAAACAACCTCCCAAACTAGCCACAAAAGTAACCAGAAAACACCTCAAATCCTTTTGCCACAGTTCAAACACCATTAAGATACAACACCAAACCGATAAGCATACAACATAAACACTTCCTTTACCGCAGTACAGAACAGAATCATCAGTCTAAACCTGCCAGATAGGAATTACCAAGACAACCTGCACAACCACTCAACACTTTCCAAGCCTCAGTCTAGCCTTGCATATAGGAATTACCGAAGGAACCTGCGCAAACCACGCCACAACTACCAAAACTAGGAAAGAACGTTAGTTAAAAAACACAATTAATCAGACTTTCAAATACCTCATACAACAAATAGGATCCAAACACCAGTCTAAGTAAGAGAAAGCAGCCGATTTTTCTTTTACTGTGACCCAAGACCAAGTCTTCCTTTGTGCCACGGTAAATTCCTCCACCAGATCCACCCGCCCATTCTCAAACACAACCCTATTCCTGTGATTCCAAATTTCACTAACAAAACCTACCCAAATACCCCCCAACACCTGGTAAATGCGTGGTTCAGACCAAGAGGTTTGAACATCCTAAAGTGCATTTGTGCATCACAATGTAGCACCAAAGGGAAACCCAGCCACGTGAGACACATACCCCAAATTCTCCAAGAAATCTTACATTCAAAAAATAAATATCTTACCGACTCTTCTTCCACACCACACAGAGGGCACCGATCGCATATCAAAGGTATACCGCATCTCGAAAGATTGTCCTTAGTAGGAATAGCATTACGTAACACCCTCCAAGCCAAAAAATGTGCCGAAGGTAAGGTCTTTAAAGTCCAAAAATTCGCGAACAAATCCTCCCCCACTACAGACTCCTCCCCCATGAGGCATTTATATGCTACCTTCACAGAGAAATCTGTATAATCCACATCCCTCCAGAGCCATTTATCAGGTTTAACTCCACCCTCTCTTGTTAACCTTTTGGTATCCAACTTCTGCATTAGAAGATCAAGCAGACTGGATTCCCACACAAAAAGATTTCTTCTCCACCGTAGTTTCCACGACCAATCATTATTACTCCAACTCCCAACTTGTGAAAGAGTACAGCCAGTATCCAAGGAGATTGAATATAATCTAGGGAATTTATGCATTAGAGGGATGTTTTCCAACCACTTATCCTCCCATAATCTGATTTCTTTCCCATCTCCTACTTCCCATTGACCTCTATCTTCAAAATCAATTCCCCACCCCTCTAACTGCCAAACTTTCCTGAGGTCCCTCCACCACATCGACTCCTTACAAGACTGATCTTGAGATCTTAAACCCCTCCACCCACCATACTTAGACTCTATAATATCCTTCCATAAACCGCTCTCTTCAGACTTAAGTCTCCAAATCCATTTCCCTAGAAGAGCCAAGTTAAACTTTTCTATGTCAATGACCCCTAATCCGCCATTATCTTTCGATTGACAAATCTTATCCCACGCCACCCAAGCAATTTTCCGGTTCTCTGACCCCCACTCCCACAAAAAGATTTTTGTAACCTTTTCACTTCCCTCAACACAATTATCAGCATACAAAAAATGGAGACATAGAAAAGTGGTAGGGACGTAAGCACCGATTTGATAAGACATACTCTGCCTGCCAAAGAGAGGGTTTTCCCTTTCCATGTGCTCAGCCTATTCCGTAACTTAGTGATCACACCTTCCCAAAAGACACACCTCTTATGATTCCCACCTACCAACACCCCCAAGTAACTGAAAGGTGTCTTCATAATGTCACAGTTAAGGATTGAGGCGAAAGTCATCGTCTGATTTATATTCACACCCACTCCACCAACCTTACTCTTGGAGTAGTTAACCTTAAGACCAAAAGCAAGTTCAAAGCATTTCAGAATAGCCTTTAGAGTCAAAACACTTTGGGTTGAGGCTTTACAGAAGAAAAGAGTGTCGTCTGCATATTGCAACATGCACACCTTTACTCGCTTTTCCCCGACTTCAATACTTTCTACTAGCTTCTTTTCTTCCGCTTGCCTAACTACCCCTGCAAGACCTTCAACCGCAATTAGAAAAAGGAACGGTGCTAAAGGATCCCCTTGTCTTAGGCCCTCAGAGGTTTAAACTCAGTTGTAGGGCTTCCATTTACTAACACATATATTGAGGATGATTCTAAACAATTTTTTATCCAATCAATCCACTTACCACAAAAATCCAATCTTCCCATCATGTAGTAAATAAACTCCCAGCTAACTGAGTCGTATGCCTTTTCATAGTCCATCTTAAACACCACACATTCTTTCTTTTTCCTTTTTACCTCCTCCAGTATCTCGTTAGCCACTAACACACTGTCCAACAAACCTCTTCCTTCCAAGAAAGCAGACTGTCTGGGATCAATAACTTTGTTTAGTACCCTTTTTAACCTTGAAGAAAGGATTTTAGAGATAATTTTATACACACAACCCACCAAAGAGATCGGTTTAAACTCATTCAGTTGTTATGGATTTGCAACCTTTGGAACAAGGGTAATAAATGAGGCATTAGAACCTTTCGGCCAACTTCCACCCTCTGCAAATCTTTGTACCGCACTTACAACATCTCCTTTTAAAAAATCCCAACCGAATTTTATAAAGCCAAAATTAAATCCATCCGGTCCAGGACTTTTGGAACTGTCACAATTCTACACTGCCTCCTTAACTTCCTCTTCAGAAATACTTCCAACCAACATTACATTGTCCTCCCTAGATATACCCTTAAACCGAACATTATCCAATCTAACCAGAGGATTCCCCCCCCCCCCCCCCCACTAAATCTGCCCTAAAAAAATGCCTTCACTCTATCCTTTACTTTGGTTGGGTCTTCGCACCATTGATCTCTGACCTTGAGGCCATTAATCCCGTTAAACATCCTCCTCCACTTAATGCTTGAATGATAAAATTTTGTATTCAAATCCCCCTGACTTAACCAACTGAATCTTGCTTTTTGCTGTAAAATCGCCTCTTGTTTCGCTCGGACTTGCCCCAGGTCAGCTAACAGTTGTCTCCTCTCTTCTCTATCTTCCACACTCAACTCCCCCTCGTCATCTTTTCCATCCAGATCTTGGATTCTCTTTTCCAATTCCACTCTTTGTTTATTAACATCTCCAAAGACGTGTTTGTTCCAGTTCCTTATATCAAACTTTAACCTTTTCAATTTCTCTTTTAAAACGTACAAACTGTTTCCCCTTATATCATAGCTTGCTCACTTATTCCTTACAAATTCCTTAAACCGACCGTCTTTTTGCCACACATTAAGACATCTAAACGGTTTTGGACCCCAGTCGATATTTATCTCTTTTAACACTAAAGCACAATGGTCTAAAACCGATCTCCCTTCCGCATACAATTTACTTCCCGGCCACTTCTCTAACCATTCAAGGGAGACTAGAACTCTATCTATTCTGCTCTTCACTGTCCCATTAGGTTTGTACCAAGTAAACTTTCTACCCACCAAAGGAATATCAACCAGACTAGACTCCTCAATAAACTTATTAAAGCTTTGTATTTCACTTCCATAATTTGCATTATAATTTTGACCTCTTCTCTCCCCATACATACTGATAGCTATCGTTTTGCTGTCAAATTAAAATGATTTCAGCGTAAACTTGTCTAACGTTAAAGAGATGATAGTATAATTGTGGTTAGATGACCCCAAGTTGTCTCCCAACAAATCCAATACTAAAATCAGTGTTCAAAATCTATCTAGAAGCAAGAAAAGTTAGCAATAACAATAAAGATAAAAAGGGTTAAGATTGTTTAACTTAAAATATAAAAGAGATTAAAATAGTAGATAAAAATTGGTTGATCCTCATGTTCTTCCACAATTAAACTCTTCATAGGTTCTCTAAATATTAGTCATTTATCAATCATCAAACATAGCTAAACCAAATTGACCATGCATCAATCTGATTCAATAAAGCCCAACAATAAATCATGCGTCTACTGGTTTAATCAGTACCCACTTTGTTCCATGCGTATACTCCATGTGAATGTTTATCTCCTCTCTCTTAAATCATGCACCCAAGAAATTAATTAAAACAATGTGAACTAACTAAGAAACCAAAGTTTAAGATAAGAAAGACTCTCAATCATGCATTCAAGTATAATCTCTCCCAAAACCCAATTTTCTAAGAGAATAAAATATTAAAACAATTGTTATAAAAAATTGAAAGATGAAACTTTGATTGATCAAAACCTTAGAAGTCAATGGGAAGTTACAAAGGAATCAACAAAAGAGGTTTATCCTTCCATACGAATGCAAAATACAAAGATAAAAAATGTAGAAAAATAAACAAAGGAAGCAACATTGCACTCAGAGATATTGGTGTCTTGTGTGTGTTTCCATGACTCTCCTTAAATAGGCATGCTCCATGAATTCTCCTCCACATTCCATATAATTTTGTGTGACTTGGTGTTGTGCATTTTTAGAGGATGTTATGAAAACTGTGTGTTGTTTGCTAAAGGTGGTGTGTGTTCTTGAAGGGTTCAAGATCACCACTTTGGTATGTTGTTTGTATTCAAGGTTTGATTACTTAGTGAAATCTCAGTTGTTTCTGAGGGCTGGATGTAACTCTTGGTAAATAGTGAACTATTATAAACATTTCGTGTTAATCTCTCTATCCTTACTCTTTTTAAAATTGCTTAGTTGTTTCGCAAAAACAACAGGTTGATTTTCTACAATCAAACTAAAATCTGTTTTCTAATTGGCTGAACTGATTTCTAATTAATTGATTCTTCATGGTCTTTCAATCTACCTTCAATATTTGAGAAAATCTTTCATAAACAATTCACCCCCTCTTGTTTAAGGCCTATATTTCTAACAATTGGCATCAGGAGTTGAGTTCTTGAAAGTCATTCAAGTTTTCGATCCTTAAAACCTTTTTCATGGCTGAAAAACTATCCTTTGGGGAGAGTGCTTCAATAAACAGGCTAGCTCTATTTTGTGGACTGAATTATCAGTTTTGGAAGGTCAAAATGAAAATCTTTGTGGAATCAATTGATAGAGGAATCTGGGATGCCATTGTAAATTTCCCTTTTGTTCCAAAATTTGAAAAAAGATTATGTTTTCAGAAAAAAAAAACCTTGGTCCCAATGGACTGAGTCTGAAAGCAAAAGAACTCAATTTGATTATATTGATAAAAATATCATCACATTTGTTCTAAATTCTGATGAGTTTTTCAGGGTCTCACAATATGCTTCAGAAAAATAGATGTGGGATATTCTTGAAGTTACACATGAAGGAACCAGTGATGTGAAGAGAGCAAGAAAGCATGCTTTAATTCAGGAGTATTAGATGTTCAGAATGCTCAAAGGGGAGACCATTGTTGATGTATAAAAGAGATTCACCCACATTGTAAATCATCTCATCAGCCTTGGCAAGATCTTTGAAAGGGAGGAACTTAACATCATGATCCTCAAATGCTTGGACAGATCTTGGCAGCCTAAAGTCACTATTATCTCTGAATTCAAGGATTTGACTACCTTGACTACAACCTCCTTGTTGGTAAGCTTAGGGAACACGAACTTGAGATGAACAGGCTGAATGATCATGATCATGAAAAGAAGCATGTGAGGAGCATTGCTTTGAAAGTTGTTGGTCATAGAGATGGTCAAGAATCAAGTGAGGACAGTGATGAAGAAACTCTTAACTTGCTTACCAGAAAATTTAGCAAGTTCTTGAATAAAAACAACAAAAAAAACCAATCTTCAAATGATTTTAATTCTAACAATTATACCTATTTTGGATGTGGTAAACAGGATCATCTCAAAGTTGATTGTCCCAACAATGAAACCAAAGAGAGATAAGCAAGTAAGAAATTTGAGAAGAAGGGCAAAGCTAAAAGAGCCTACATTGCTTGGCAAGATAATGATGTATCTTCCTCTAACTAATCATCAAATAGAGATGAAGAGGCAAATTTGTGCTTGATGGCAAAGGGTTATAACTAGTTGAAAACAATTTTAATCAATTGAAAAACTACAACTTTCCAGAAAACAAAATTTTAACTAATTGAAAACATTTTTAATCAGTTGAAAATCTTTTTAACCAATTAAAAACCAATTTAAACCAATTGAAAATGATTTTGTTCTTGGACCCTTCATCATTACTAAAGGAAAAAGATAACTCAAGACAACCAAAACAAAGTCTATGCTACTTAAACACATAAGGCAACAAGTCTTCACTCAAGACTTCAATTCATGGCTTTTATCAAACACTTTTAGTTGGGATCTTTGAGATGTCCGGCTAGTCTAACAATCGAAAGGACTATCCTTTATAGAACCTATTCCAAGAAAGAGCTTAAGAGGGAAGGTTACGCCTCCACGTATAAAGATGAAAGGTTGCATAATAAAGAGAGGGGTAGGGAAAGGGAAAAGGAAAAAGAAAAATATAATTATAAGGAACCTTCTACAAAAACTAGAACATGAAATATTCAATGCTTCAAGTGTCTTGAAAGAGGACACTACTCTTCTAAGTGTTCTTAAAAGATAAAGACATAAGAAGCTAGGACATTTAGTCTTCTTCACCTGGTGAAGAAAAAGTTGTAGTTTCCGAAGAGGAAGTACTTCGTTATGAAGGAGAATTATTGTTGGTAAGAACGGTTCTTTAAAATTAACTAGTTGAATTAACACAATCACAACGGAAGAACCTAATCCACACATGTTGTAAGTACATATAATTTTTGGTCAGTGTATAAATTTTATCTATTTTTAAATTAAATTGGCCACGACTTCAGAAATAATTTTTTTTTCTTTTTTATTTTTAGAAGTAACTAGGGTTATTTTTGTGATTTCTTTTTTGTATTTAATGTTTTATGTATTTTTATTCAGTAAATTGCATTGTATTTATTTCATGTAGATTTTCAAGTTAAGAATTTGTGTGACAAATTTTTAAATAAATATTTAGACTTTAATTTTGAAATTAAAATGTTTATTTAATTTAGTTTGGGTTGTAAAAAATAAATAGAAATTGGTGTTACAAGTTGGTCTTCAAGTTTGTCTTATAGGTTGTATACTAGTATATCGATTTCAACTCGATCATTGTTATCATCATTATTATTATCTTGTTGTTTGGCATTGTCACTTGAGCTCCATAATGGGAAGACATTATATGTGTGACAATCATATTTTATGTGCTTGGAAAAAGATGTGGTTGCGATGGAGAAATATTATATGTGTATGCAACATATTGATATAAAGATTGTGGTGGTGTGTGATGATGATGATCAACATATGGAAGCACTAAAGATGGCTGAAAAATAGTTTGACCAATATGTGATTGTGGACGCTCGTGAATGTTGGCGAAAGATCCAACATCCTGATAAGATGTCTATGGTTGAGGTGTATGTGTCTCTTATGGCGTATTATATTGTTGGAAAAATTAAATGGTAAGTGAGTTGATGCACAAAGAAATAAATAAAATGTATTTGAGTTTGAGCTTACATCCCCATTGGATCTTGATTATTGATGTGATATGTATCGAATAGTGCATGCAATGTATCGTTGTCTGTATGAGGTGATATCACACAAATGACCATTTTTGTGAAATTAATTGTATTCAATTAAATGGTTATGTCAATCATTCCATAATGTTATCCACTTTTGATGATATTGTGGCAAATATCGATCAATTCGTCTTCGCATGTCTAAGGCAGTTTAGACAGTGTAAACTAAATCAAATTACAGAGAACATGCAATTTTGAAAGAAATGAATATAGTGATTTGATTGGACAACTTAACACCCAAGTTAGATTATTTAATTTGTGTTAGTCCATAACCCTAATTTGACATTCTAACCTGGTTAATTCAGAACTATAATAGACAGTTTAGACTATTTAAGCAAGGTTAGATTGTCTAAGACATGTTAAACGTGCTAAACTAAAGCAAATTATATTATTAAACATATGCTTCACACCTAAACCACATTATTCTTGTAATGAGTGAAAGAAAAACTGAGTGCCTCAAGAAATTGGCTGTCGTGTATGGTGATGCCCTTGGTATATACTATAGTTAAGACTTCGATTGTCGTAATATCTTATTTTGGTGATGTCGAATTTTTTAATTTCTCTACATTTTAGGAAATAAAAATTTAAATAATTGTAATTTAAGTAAATTATTTTAAAAATAAATATTAAATAAAAATAACAATAAAGTTAACTACAACAAAAAAATAATTGTGATATCATTTAGTTACTAAACAAAAGATTTTTTTTAGAGACAACTAGATAATGGTAATCTCAAAATAGTTCAAACCAACTGCAAATGCTATAGGACAACTTCTTCCTGCACCTCCATGATTTCTTCTCCCACCCCATACTAAAAGCACATTTACTAATATACCCTTTAGTAAAAATATTAAAAAATTTAAATAATATTTTAATATACTTTTAACCTTTAACCTAACCTTCACTTTCACCTTCGTGCCTCTTCTTTTTGTTCCCTTCCAGCGGCGCCGCACCACACCCCCATTCCAAGGTTTCTTTCTCTTCATCTCTCAAATTTCTCTAAACCCCACATTCTCTATCACTCACACATCCAAAGTGCCCTCTTCACAGGTTAGTAAGTTGAATTTTCCTGATTTTGCATTGCTTTTGAAACCTGTTGTTGTGTAATCCGGTATTGTAATCCGTTTGTTGTGTAATATGATACTCACTATATAATTCGGTACTCACTGTGTAATCCGTTTGAAACCTGCATTTTTTCGTAATAGGCACCCGATTATGTAATCCGGTACAGTTGAGAATGTAAAGTAATACCGGATTACTTAATCTAGTTTAGGTTATTTAAGTAATTCTGAATTAGGTAATCCGGTTTAGGTATTTTAGTAATTCCGGATTACGTAATCCGGTTAAGGTTTACATTGTGTGTGTGTTTCGGATTATGTAATCCGGTAGTGTTCTTACAAAGTTTGCATTTTTGTGATTTTGCGTTTTTGTTATGTATTTAGTTTCCAACCCACTTGTTAAAAACTTTTTTAAATTTTATATTATGTACACAAATTCATGATTATATTATTCATTATTTGTAAATAATTGAAATTCAAATTGTGTTGTTGATAGATATGGCTAAAACTAAAGGTGGTGAATCTTAGGATCATGATCGCAGAAGACCGACGACATCCATCCGTAGAAGAGACCGAGGTGGTGTCGAGGAAAGGATTGATGATGATGTTCATATTGATAATGTCAATGAACAAGGATTACAAAATGATGACCAAGTAGACCAGGGAGAAGGGTTTCCTGGAGGACCTTCTGATATGTCTTTACTGGTAAATTTTGTTGAGCATGTTGTTGTTAAGCTTTGGGAGGGTGAGGTAAGAACGAAAAAACCTTCAATTAAATTATCTTTATTAATTATTATTTAAATTTATTTAATTATATTTAATATATAAAAAAATTATATTAGGATCGGGGAGAACTTAAATTGGTATCTCATGGTAGGAAATTACGTAAATTTGGGATGCCTCATGCTAATATTGAGCTACTTGTACAAAATTCTGGATTGTTTAGTTTGTGCAATATAAGTTATGAAGTGGGTGACAATGGATTGATTTCAGCCTTTGTCGAAAGGTGGCATCAGGAGACAAACTCTTTCCACCTTCCCGTAGGTGAGATGACCATCACACTTGATGATGTGTCATCTCTTTTACACCACCCCATTTTGGGTTAATTCCCAACATATGTGCCCTTAGAGTACAACGAAGTTGTAACAATTTTAGTTGAGTTACTAGGGGTGGATGAGACTTGGGGGAAGGCAAAGATGAGGCAGTGTCGAGGTGTCCACGTACGATTGAGTTGGCTTCGAGATATATATGAGGAATGTTGCGCTCAGGAGGCTTGGGAGTGTGTTGCCAATGCTTACTTGTTGCATCTTCTTGGATACACTATTTTTGCAGATAAAAGTGTCACCTTTGTATTTACATCGTACTTATTATTATTCAACAATCTACATATGTGTCATGGATATGCATGGGGAGCAGCAACACTTACATATCTATATGAGAAGTTGGGGGATGCATCTTATTTTAACACGAAGCAGTTGGCCAGTTATGTGACATTGGTTCAAGTATGAAACCATACAAATAATTAGCAATCACATGTTACATTCCATAATGTTTTGTATTAAATATTTTATAATTAGTATGCTGAATTACGTAGGCATGGATTTATGAGCACTTCTCGAGCATGGGAAGAAAGGATATTAATCCCTCATATGACGAGGTACACCCACGAGCAACATGGTATATTGTTGCCCATCAAATTTGCGCAGTTGGTGATGTGCGGGTGCAGTTGGATGGGGTCACACACGATGACATCATCTGAACTCCGTATGAGGACCATAGATTGAGCAAACCATTTGAGACCATTTATTTATTCTCGGGTCACTTGCGATTGGGCAGCTTATCACAAAGACATATGCCTGAGCGTGTATTGCGCCAATTTGGGTACGAGCAGAGCATTCCACCATCACCGATGGCGGCTGAGGCTCATGGTGCACATGTCATTGATCAAAGGTGGTTGCAATTTGATCACCACGTGGTGACAGGTTTAAGAGTTGCTTCTAGTCCATCTGCATGTGTTCCTGAGTACATGTCTTAGTTTAGGACGGTATCACACCCATACATTCGCAGGGATGAACTTGGAAATCGACCCAGTGTTGTACCACGTCATCTCCTTCATAGTCCAAATGCTGAGCAGACAGGTCATTCGTCTCAAGATGAGCGTGCACAAGCGGTAAGTTTTTTTATTATGTGATTAAACAATATATTTGACAAGTTTAAATTATTTTGAAATTGGTGCAAGGTATATTTAGGTGCATTGTCAGTATCCTTCAGCGCATGATAGATTGTCGTCAGATCACTTAAGGCACTGACGCATATGAGAGTACGGAGGCAAAGTTGCAGTTAGCCCGGAGTGTGACAGATGATGGGGCAGTCTACACGAGACGATCACGTAATGTTCGTGGACATCGTTGATATTTTTTTTATTACATGATTGTAATGATAGTAACTTTGTATGTGTACAATATGGTTTAATTAATTTATGTTATAGTGTTTGTTATTTTATTTTTATCTGACATAAATGCGAATAAATTATGAATTGGAATTGAAGTAATAAATTATGAATCAGAACTTAAGTAATAAATTATGCATCAGAAACCGACATAATAAATTATGTTTACATCAATCGTCTCCAAGGTTCACATATGTCGGGCTAATACTGATTAATTGGGTAAAAGATTGCATCCGAGCAATGTAATATGATGACCATAACCTTGTCTCTGGGTAACAATGTGTACACCATAAAATTTCAGCGGTAGGTATGGGACAATCATCAAGCAATTTTACCTGCACTACAAATGGAAATTACCAAACAAAGGAATATAAATAATGTGTTGAGTAATAACCTTACCTGCACAAAGTGTGAATCATACACATGACCAATACATAGTAATCGGTGTAGACTAGCATCGGTAGGGGGTGCAGTACGCAATGGAAAAATAGTAATATTTTGTTTCAATGACAAACAAACTAAGATAATATTGTATCTGCTTGCTATTAAGTATTCCATATTGTTAGAATGGATAACTTTAAACTAGAGGGGGGGTGAATTGTTTAAAGAGGGTTTTCGCAAACTTTTAAAACAAGAATGAAATTATCTCAAGAAGCAATTGATAAGAAATTCAGTTTGCCAAAACAGCAATCAAAAACAGCAGTACCAGAAAAACAATCGGTTGTTTCACAGAAACAATCGGTTGTTTATACCAGCAAACAACAAACAAAACTGAATTTAAAGAGTTAGGGATAGAGAGATTGCACACAGATGTTTATACTGGTTCACTCCAAATCCAGAGCTACATCTAGTCTTCTCAGAAAACCTCTGAGGAAATTCACTAAGCAATCACACCTTGATCACTTACACCACAACCAAGAAAGTGACCTTGAACACCTCAAGACACACACTGTTCTTGGCCAACACACCAACACTAAGATTGTTGATCTTGATCCCCTCAAGAACAGTCAATCTCAACAAACACAAAAATGAAACTTGTTCAGCAGAGTACAAGGATTACACTTGTTACAGAAGATAATCTGAAATCAATACAAGCATAATCTTATTCCACACACTTTGATCAATCACAAACTCTTAGCAATCTCAACTCTTTGAAAAACCCTTATTCAAAAACTTATTTTCACAAATATGTTTTTTCTGAATATATTCAAAGATGTTGTTTGTTATCAAATCTTAACAAACTCTTAAATTGCATTTAAAGATTGGTCAAAGCATTTAATGACTGGAGTGTAAGCAGTTAAATCATTTAAACCTCAGTCAAAGATAAAACAGTTTTTCTGTTATAGTTCTAAAACAAACAATCGGTTGTTTTGGTTCTAATAGTTCAACCATTTAAAAAAACAATTTTCAATCTTTTCTCAAAACATCTAAGTATAAACAATCGGTTGTTTCGACAAAACAATCGGTTGTTTTAACTTAGTTGAAAAACATTTTTCTTTCAAAAAGATTGAGAATGCCTATGCTTTAGATTTAATCAAGAGGTGGATTACAACCCTCAAACTACCCCAGAACTAAACTAAAACAGCACAGCAACAACAAGCACAACCAAGGCTTCAACATCCTTCAAAGGGTTTGGATTCTTCAAAGCTTGAACACCACTTGGTTCAACACATATCTGGTATTGTCATCCATTTTTCAACACTAGCCTGCAAAATGCAATAATGAAATTAGATTGCATACAAGTTCAATTAATCAATGCACATGAGTCTTATGAATATGCACTTACCATTGACAACTCATCCACTAGTAAGGACCTCTTGATATCTTCTACTCGTTGATGACCACCTAACAATGTTGCGTATTCTTCACGCCAATGAGATATTTCTTTGAATAAATACATTCTGATGAGTGGCCATGACTCTTCACTCATCCCCAACAATGAGGCAATAGCACAAATGTCCATCATCTTTAACATCTATTACATCCAAAATATAAGGGTGACATTTCGGATGAAATTGATCAAGCATGGGAATTGCATTGGTGTTGGTCATCACCTTAACCTTTCCCTTACGAGTCTTCAAAGATGATGAACTATCATAAAATGGATGCGATCTACATGCTCAAAATATGAAGGGGTGCATTTTGTAGATCTCTGAAATTTATTTGCATGACTCTTTTGAGATCCTTTTGTCTTAACTACATTAAGTGATGCACATAATGTTGTCATGTCCGGATAGGCAATTTCACGCAACTTGTTTTTAATTGTCACTTTGCCACAAATATCAACCTCGTCGAACCGGGATAGAATCACAGCCCATTCTTGTTGAATTGACAACCGAGATGATGAATCACATTCAGATAAACCTGAAAAACTCAGTCTCGTCCACATAACATGAACTTCATTAAGAGGAATGACACCCATAGCATACCTGGCTAACTGACAAGCACATGGTAATCTGTGAGTCTGTCTAAGTACACATCCACATCGTTCACTATCAAACCTCACATCATTGACCCGATCAAACTCTTCAGCAATGAGAATCAAAGCATGTTTAGATATAGAGCCAACCAACATTTTATACAATTGCACATTGAATGTGTGTCCTATCACATGTAGACTCATTTGAAATGATGCCTTGATCTCGTTATGTTGAAGTATAATAACATGTTTGATAGCATCCCAACACGAGCATAGGTCTCCCATGCTATTTTGTAATATTCGTTTCAAAGACCAATGAGCTAATTCAACCCTGTATAAGTATAAAATATAATAAAACAATTACACGTTATACACTTTCTAAATAAAGTAAAGGCATTCATATACATGTTTGATGTTGTATTTCCCAAATGCATTATCAAATTTGTCCAACACTTGACAAACTTTTCTTTGTGCGGAATAATCCAGGTGTTCTTCACATATTCAAAAAGTAATGACCACGGTGAACAAATAGTTTAAAAAATTTTCACAAACTCATCAAATTTAGCTATCTCTATACAGTCAATGATAGTCTTTCATGAATCCATCACAACTTCCCAAGCCTCGACAGAATCTACCAAAATTTTACACTTTGCTTTAACATTCTTATTGATGTGAAACCGACAAAGAAGATTTCTTGTTTTAGGAAACACAATATTGATGACATTCATCAAAGCAAGATCTTTATCACAAACAATGACTTCAGGTCCCACATGCGATGTCAAAAGTGACCCTCTAAATTTTTGTAGTGCCCATATGAAGTTCTTTTCTTTCTCGCTAGATAAGAATGCAAAACCAGCAGAAAAGGACAAACCTGTACAAGTTACACCAACAATCTCAAGCAAAGGCAGCCAATATTTGTTTGTTTTGTAAGTTGTATCCATTAAGAATACAATGTTAAATGCATTCAAGAGTTTCACAACATCAGGATGAGTCCAAAAAATATCACTAACAATATTTGAAGACTCGTGACACGTACTCCAGTGAAGGTTTACCTCACAGAATAGTCAAAGTACGTAGAATGTTACCTGGCTTAACCATGCTTTTAGTCATATCAACAAGCATTGAATGTTCATTCGTTTTTAATATGCCTGCATATGGATGACCAACTAAGGTATCATACAAATCATGATTATGAGTACCACATATTACCTTAAGTACCCAACCTTGACCCTTTCCAACAGGTTTACCTCGCCATTTAAAGGGACATTCACATTTTCGAGTACCAGTTACACTAACCTCCAAACCATCCTTGTACTTTCTGTAACTACCCTCTCTTTCATAGCCTAACAAGACATATGTCTTTCTCCCTTGCTTACCATTTGCTATGTCAGACCTAATAATGACAATAACAAAACCAAGTCCATAACCAACCCTACAGACCCATTCAAGTAAGTCTTCTCGCGAAGGAACACCTACACAAAGTTATTCTAACAATAATACAAAATCACTTCTTCAAATTATAATGCAATAAACATAAATGAAATGAAATTTTATTCACCTCATCTATTGTAAAATGGATACCATAGTCTCCTTCAAACAATCCATGTTGATGCACATAATTCATTAATTCTTCCCTACTTACACCTTCATCCATAAAACATAAATTTTCATTTTATTATAATTTCCATAAATTCACATAAGTATGCAAAACAAAAATAGCATAATATTTTGTAATTGACAACTTAAACATGACTTCCGGATTGTATAATCCATAAGTCAAATTTTAACAACATAATGAATTTTGGATTACGTAATCCATAAGTCATTTTAAGTAACTTCCAGATTGTGTAATCCATAAGTCAAAATTTTCACAGCAAAATGACTCTCGGATTATGTAATCCGTAAGTCATGTTTGATGTTCCAAATGTCTTCCAAATTGTGTAATGCGTAATTGAAATTCATATAGCAAAATGAGTACTGAATTACGTAATATGTAAGACATATTGAAAGTTCTAAAATCACTTCCAGATTGCGTAATCTATAGTTCATTTGGTACCGGATTACACAATCTGGAAGTATGACTTTGGCAGGTTCCAGATCCGGTATGCATAGGAGTTATCTAATCCGAAACGCTTTACTTAAGCACCGGATTGTGTGATCCGTAGATCCACCGGATTAACTAATGCGAAAATATTTATTTAAGGCAGAAGAATGAGAATGAGAATGAAAATGTACCTCACCAACGGTGACAATGCCAACACCACCTACCACCGCTGCTACCTACCACCGTTGCTACCTACCACCGTGCACCACTTCAACCACCTTCTCAAGCACCACCTCCAGCACCACTTTAAGGACCACCACCACTCAAGCTCGAGCGATGCACCCCACCACACGAAGTAACTTCTTTTTTTTTAACTAGCAGAGAAACAATATTTTCATTTTTATCTTTTTACTGAAGGATAATTTTGGTATTTTAAAACTTTATGGAGGTGCCCGAAGAAATCATGGAGGTGCATGAAGAAGCTGTCATGCTATAGGCAGGTTACAAATTAAAAAAAATGTTATACTTGAAGCCCATTGGGCCTATCCAAACACGAGCCGTCGGACAAATGTTTCTAAAACCCTAACTACATATAAATACTCCAGTCCGCTTCTCTTCTCGTAAGTCTTCTGCAGCACACCCCAAGGAAGAAGAGGTTAAAGAGACGGCACCGTTTTGCTGTCCGCCTTGACCGAGCCAGAGCTTTGTCTTGGCCCTCGATTTTGCCGCGCAAACCTTACGGTCACAGACAACACCATCATCATAATCAATGGCACCGAAGCAAACCAAGGCGGAGAAGAAGATCAGTTATGATGGGAAGCTGTGCCAGCTTCTCGATGATTACGGTCAAATCCTCGTGGTCAACGCCGACAACGTTGGATCCAAACAGCTCCAGAACATTCGCAAGGGTCTCCGTGGAGACTCCGTCGTCCTTATGGGGAAGAACACCATGATGAAGCGCTCCGTCAGGATACATGCTGAGAAAACCGGCAACAATGTGTATCTCAGCCTCATCCCTCTCCTTGTCGTGAGTTTCCTCTTCTCCTAACTTTATTTAAGCTTTCACTGCTTTGTATATGCTTGTTCTGTTCAATTAATCGTAAAGAGTTTTGGTGTTTTAATTGCTTGGTTGACATAGCTTGTTTTGCGTTTAATTAGGGCAATGTGGGTTTGATTTTCACTAAGGGTGACTTGAAGGAGGTCAGTGAGGAGGTTGCTAAGTACAAGGTAAAGGGATATTTTTCATCCTTTTTTACTTTATTTTTATTTATTTATTCATTCTTGATATTGGATAATGATACTTCTTTACCCTTTCTGCTTGTATTTGTGCTACTCAACAAATTCGTGAACTGATGTTAGTAAATGTATCTCTTAAGTATATTAGTTATTCTATATTTTATTGTTATATTATCATGCTCTGGATTACTTCGTCATTGGAAGTGCCAATAGTGTCTTTTGATTTTTGACCAATTCGTTGCATGTTATGACTTGCGAAGTTTTGTTTTAAAATGTTTGTCCGAGCTGTTAAACTGGGGGAGCTATATTCATTACGTTTTCCTGGGTTTGTTGTTTTACAAGTAATTAGTTTAATTTTTCTTTTTTGCAACTGGGGTCTAGTGTTTGTATTTTCCTTTATTTGAATGTTCGTTGTTCAAACATTGTTGCATTTGATCTATCTCAACAGGTTGGAGCGCCTGCTCGTGTAGGTTTGGTTGCTCCAATTGATGTCGTTGTTCCTCCTGGCAACACTGGTCTCGATCCATCTCAGACTTCTTTCTTCCAGGTTAGTGTTTTTTTTTAAAACTAATGTCTAGATGCGAATATTTGGGACCAAATTGTAAGAAATCATCAGAAGTGGTAAACCAAAACTTTTAGGATGATCTTTATTCAGAAACTAAGAAATAATATTACTTTTAATCAATTTTCACAAACTGCTCTAATCAATTATAATTCCCATTTTCTGCAACAGAATAAGTAGTTCTTAACATATTATTATTTTGATTATTGATTTGGATTATACGTTTATGTTTATTTTCTTTATTCTAGGTCCTTAACATTCCGACCAAGATTAACAAGGGTACTGTGGAAATCATTACCCCCGTGGAACTCATTAGGAAGGGAGAAAAGGTTGGATCTTCCGAAGCTGCATTGCTTGCCAAGCTTGGCATAAGGCCCTTCTCATATGGGCTTGTGGTCCTTTCTGTTTATGATAATGGCTCTGTATTTAGCCCTGAGGTCCTTGATCTTACTGAGGATGACCTCATTGAGAAGTTTGTTTCTGGTGTTTCAATTGTTACTTCTCTATCATTGGCTATCTCATTCCCAACCCTTGCAGCTGCACCACATATGTTTGTGAATGCCTACAAGAATGTTCTATCTGTTGCAGTTGAGACAGATTATTCTTACCCTGAGGCTGACAAGGTCAAGGAGTATCTCAAGGTAATATTTTGATATTTTGATTTTGTATAGTTCTTTTATCCAAATCTTTCTTATTCACAAAATTTTATTTTAAATGCAGGACCCAAGCAAGTTTGCCGTTGCTGCTACTGTGGCTCCTGCTGCTGCCTCTGGTGCTCCAGCTGCTGCAGCAGCCAAGGAAGAGGAAAAGAAGGAAGAGCCAGCTGAAGAATCTGATGATGACATGGGTTTCAGTCTGTTTGACTAAACTGTGAATGCGTATTGAGGTTGCTTTTCAGGTTTTTTCTTTTTTGATGTTAGAATTGATGAACTCATCCCTCTTGTTTTAGGTGTTATTGTTTTGCTGTTTTTCCTAAGTGGAATTTTGGTTCTTTAGTTCAAGCGCAGTGGTCGATGGCCATATTCTAATCTAACATTTAATATGTCGTCGATTGAACTTTGAAATGTATTTTAAAGATTTCAAATCAATGTATGCAGAATTTTTTGTAATTAAATCGTTTTGTTAGAAGGTCGAGTGGGTTCTTCGATGTGGGATTCCAAATATTATGGGGTTTGGTTGCCATGGTTGGTTTGAGATAAATATTTTCAATATATTTGAAAGGAGAATTACCAATCCAAAATAGTAACAACCATTTCATATTTATTTGATATATCAAGGAAAAGTGAAAATGGTGAATGTGAATTGTATATTATTTACGCAATTACACTGCACTCTACAAATTCTACTTATGCTAAAATAGTATATGAACGCATAAAGAATTAAGATAAAGAAACCCTTCACCATTGTCTGTTTTACCTATTCTCCTGTTCCGTTAAACACTTTTTGGGTGTGCATCTATGTAGTTATATGTATGTGGCTAACTTTGAGAATAAAATAGGATTTTCTAGGTAGGGTTAGCGGAATTCAATTTGCAACCATACAGTTCACTGCAGATTTGTGAATCAAAATTCTACAATTAACTAGTATCACATAATTTGATAGATATTGAGATTCCGGTTAATTTTTTTCCTATTAAACTAGAACCTTCATCTCAAGTGTAGATGAATTGCATAAGGAATTATAATTCCGACAGCAGATTTTGCTACCAATGCCATGGGTAATCGATGAATCTGCATTCAAGTTCAAATCGATGAATTTGCAAACGCCACTTTGTCAACAATAAGGTGAATTAATATTTGGCTTTGATAATTAAAAGTCGGTTTAAATTACTTTGGTTTAATTAGGCAGTTTAATGCTTACCATCAGGATTTTTTCGACTAAATTGATCGATTGCATCGTGTTAGCGAACAAATTCCTTGATTGTATCAATTTTAAGGATTGAATTAAAATACAATAACATTGTGAAAATCCTTTACATATTAATTCAATTCATAAATTGAATTAAAATACAATAACATTGTGAAAATCCTTTGCATATTAATTCAATTCATAAACAAGTATTCCTCATGCACTTGTTATTTCAACCGAAAACACGTTGATTTTTTAAAATCCTTAACAAAATTCAGTTGGACTGATTTAATCTATTATGTTATCTTTGTTTTAAAATTGATTTGGCTTTTGCATTAAATACTTTTTACCAACTGATTGGAGTATATATAATCTGTTTTACATTCCTAATTCTTATTGATTCATGGAATAAGATTGCATTGTACTTTTTTTATTCAATTTGTGATTGTACCAGGTGGGTGTTATCACTCATTTTTGCGCTTGACTATTGTATTTCTATAAGAATTGGTGGTGTCCAAATCCAGATATTGTTCTAAGATCTGGGGTATGTTTGCCAAAGGTGGTGTGTGTTTTTGAAGGATTCAAGATCACTACTTTGGTGTGTTATGTAATCAAGGTGTTTGATTGCTTAGTGGAATACTTAGAGGTTTTTTGGGGACTGGATGTAGCCCATGGATAAGAGTGAACTAGTATAAATTTCCCGTGTGAATCTTTCTATCCCTTATCTCTTTAAATATGTTTTGGCTTGAATTTTATAACTGCTGATATAAACAACCGATTGTTTCGCAAAAACAACTGGTTGATTTTCTGCTGTTAAGTGAAAAACTATTTTTTAAATCAGCTGAACAAATTTTTAATTGATTGATTCTCATTTTCTTTCATTCACCTTCAATATTTGCGAAATCTTTCATAAACAATTCACCCCCCTCTTAACCCTAAACCCTAAACCCTTGTTTAAGGCCTCTAATTCTAACAATTGGCATCATGAGCTGAGTTCTTGAAAGTCATTCAATTTTTCGATCCTATTTTTTTTTAAATAACAGGAAAGTTACCATTTGAGGAGGGTGCTTCAATTAACAAACTACCTCCTATATGTCACTTGAATTATCAGTTTTGGAAGGTAAGAATGACGATCTTTGTAGAATCAATTGATAAAGGAATTTGGGATGTAATTGAATATGATCCTTTTGTTCCTATGCTTGAAAAAGATAAAGTGTTTTCTGAAAAGCCTTGGTCCCAATGAACTGAGCATGAAAGCAAAAACGTTCAATATGATTGTATTGAAAAGAAGTTAGCATCTGAAGATAAGTGGTGCCCGTTAGCTAGTTTTTTTGTTATGATTAAATGCTCTTTTATTGAGATTACATTATTGATAGAAAAAGTTGTTGGCGGGATATCTATAAAAGGGGCTTGAGACCCCGGTGAAGGTACGATGTTTCTGAATACTAAGATTGAAACTGATTTGATATCTCTAGTGCTCTCACTCTATTGATCGTCAGAGTGTAATCAACAGGTAGAACCCCTCTGTCCAACGGAGCCGAGTGCCAAACTTAGCAGAGAAGAAAAATCAGAAATGAAGTCCACCATCTAGTCCACCGATGTCAACCGGCAAAAACAATTAGTATTGTTATTATTGTATGGTAGTAGCAAAATCAAGGTACAATTACCTCAAATTTGACATGCATTTGAAATACAAAGTAGGAAAATTCCATGGAATAGTAAAGTCATAATACAGCAAAGTTGAGTGTGAATTGCCACTTAAAATCCCACCACAATCAACCGTTTCACACTTCTAGTCCATGCATGCTTCCTCTGTATTGCAATCTCTATGAATTATGCCAACTTTTTTCCTACTTCGGGCACAATAATATGTGAGGGGTTGGCCTTTCATTTTAATTCATATTCTCGTGTGTTTTCTACTCTGCTTTATAGTGGGGATCTTAGAAGCATCACTTTCAAGCACTGCCCAAGGAGGGCCTAACTACGCCTTTGTTTTCACCCGGAAATTCGATCATACACTGCACTTTTTTTCCACCTGGAAATTGCACCATACACTAAAGCACACACCTGTTGACTATTCAGAGGTGTACCACAAGTTAGAAGAAGCATAAGGGACGAGAAAAGAAACAGAGAAAGCGAAGAAGAATATGAACATTTTACTTTGCACGTCAGATATCACTCACATTACCAAAGCCTTAATATATCAATGTAAAGGAAATGATGCTGAAATACTGCACTAGGTAAAGGAAATGTTGTAAGAATATTCATTTTACCAAATTGATATTATAATCACAATATTAAGAATGTTTTAAAACCGCTATTCTTCTATACTTCACCCTCAAGAAATGAATACCTTTGTGAAATAAAGGATAGAAACACTACTGCGTAATTCGTCTTGGGAAGAAAAGAATGATGTCAAACTTCTTATTCGGTTCTCTTAATTGTCTATTGGGATAATTTCTTACCAAAGTAAACCAAGGAAAGATAACAAATCATGTAGTTATAAAATATAATAGTTCATTAAGAGTTTTAATATTGAAACCATACCATACAAGCAACATATATTAAAATAACTTCAACTCCAAATATAAACATTTAGAGCGAATACAAGTTAAACTCCATATTGAGAAAAGGATGACTTTTGTCATTCTCATTCCATGTTATGATATTGATGTCATAATTTATACTTTACTAAATCTATATATATTGTGGCTCTTTCATCAATTTTTCATAAACTCAAACACGGTTTCTTTCATAATTTTGATGAACTTGAAAAACCTTTCACCACTTTCCCATCATCTTTTTGTAGAAGTATATTTTTGTTCCATCAATTTTTCATAAAGTCACAAAATCTACACAACTCAATTCCTTATTCTCTTTGCATAAAGTCACAAAATCACCCATTTTTTCTCTTGAAGTCCTAAAATCTCCTACCACTGTGTCCTTCAATCTTATTGCAATTGCAAAAAAAATACTATTTCCTTCATTAGTTTTTCATAGTCACAAAATCTCCCACCACGTTGCCCCTTAATCTTGTTTGCAGAAAAAGAATGTCCATTCGAACAAATCCCAAGAAAGCAGTCCCTTTATTGTTGAAGCGTCTGAGGACAGTTGAACCACAGGAAAATTTGGAGGATTTGAAGTCTGTGTTGATTAACATTAAGGATATCTTTTCCTTGGTGAAGAAAAATGAAGAAGAACTCCTTGACACATTATCAGTAGTGGATGGCTATATTCGCAAGTCCAACATAGATACGTTGATGAAAGAGAAGAAAGACATTTGCACGAGAATAATGGATTCTGCTCAAAAGTTACTCCCAGGTGATGCTATTCAAAGCAGTAATACAGAAGCTACAAAGTCATCAAGCAAATCATTACGAGATCTGAATATAGCACTCCCTTCAAGCCAACTTCAGGACTTTGAAAAGTATGAGGTAAATTATCTGAACCTTGGTCATCTTTGTCATAAACGTGGCTTCTTGTCTCTATTATCTTTCCCTAAAAATGCCATTACAAGTAAAAGGAATATTATAGCATGGTGGATGGGGATGGGTGACATCCATGGAGAGGAAGATGGTGAGGATGTGTTTGTTGAGCTTTTGCATTGCAATCTAATTGTACCACATCGTCAAGGAAAATGTCCCCATGTGAATAAATTTAAAGTTAATCCTTGGGTTCATAATAACATACTGTCACAAAATCATAAGAACCAACCTTCTGGATTTTATTCACGAATAATCTCATCTCATGGTAATGATCCTTCGTATCATAGTTTAATTCTTGACCAACGAGAAGCTAAACTAAGTGATGATGAACTTGGTTTTGAATCTAATCATTGGACATCCATTTTTAATGTCAATACAAGTTATGTTAAATTTGGATTCCAATGGATGGCCAAATTGAAGGATTTGGAGGTGCTTCATCTCGGTCGTTGGCTGCAACATTCTGCTTCACATCATATTGAAGTGGAGAGTGAAGAATTCTTAAAGGAGTTGACGGATCACAAGTACTTGAAGTATCTTAGCCTTCGGGGGATATCAAGAATATCTGAGATTCCAACCTGCATTTTTCAACTTGAGGGCCTAGAAACTCTAGATCTCAAAGCCTGTCACAATCTAGAAACCTTACCTAACGATATTGCATCATTGAAAAAGCTAAAACATTTGGATCTGTCTGAGTGTTACTTGTTAGGGCGAATGCCAAAGGGTATTGAGAAGTTGACTGAGCTTCGAGTGTTGAAGGGATTTGTAATAGATAGTTCTAGCAAGACTCCTTACAAAATATCAGATCTTGAAAATTTGAAAAAACTAGAGAAACTCAGCATACATATTGGAAGTGAGGCTGTTATCCAAGATGGAGATTTTGAGAGGTTAAAAGATTTATCAACTCTTCATTATCTCAAAATATCATGGGGTGTGTCTACTGCAACGCACACTGATGTCAAGGTAATTTTGCCTTCAAATTTGGAAAAGTTGCATCTTGAAGGTTTTCCTGGACAAAATTTTCCAAAGTGGTTGAAGCCTGGGAGTCTACCCTTCTCATTGAAAGAGCTAAATATATCGGGAGGGAAACTAAACAATATGGAACATGGAGAAATTTATGACAAGCTCCCCTGGTTGAACATCTTACGTCTCAAGTACTTAAACCATTTGAATGTTAACCTAAAAACTTTGCACATGTTGTTTCCTTCATTATGGTTTGTAGAAATAAAACATGTTCTAAACTATGCACACTTTGAATGGGGCATTGAATGGGGAGATTCTGAAAGGAGCTGAAAATACCTCATGTGATAATGCTATTTGCTGATCAATTGTATATAATTGTTTGTATCAAAATTTAGAGTGTGTCTAGGTTTTAGAGTGAAAACAAATTCAACCTATGTTTTCAATGTATGATACTAACTACACTTTTGTTTCATGTAAATTCTTATAGTACATATAATCAACGTATATGTATCAACTGTTATTATTAAATGACCTTAATCATTAATTCTGTTCTTAGCCGATGGGGGCAAACTCTTCTATAGAAAATGTTCTACTATTTGTTTGAGTTTGAGTTGGAATAATGATCTCGTAATGAGAATTGAGTTAAACATCACATAAATGTCATAAATGTCTCTCCACTTACAAATGACGCTCTTACATAAGTCTTTTCGTCATCACAAGAAAAATTGATTTTGAAAACTAATTTTTTTTCTCTAAAAATGATAAAATTAGTTACTTAATTAGAGACTAATTTAAAATTTAATAATAATAATAATCAACCATACATTTCATCATCGAATACAATCAAATCATACAACGAAAAACAAAAGATAACAACATTTGTGACACAAAATCATTTAAAACATTATTTTAAAACTTTAATAAACATGCTTTATTGCCCAACAAATAGATCGGTTGGGAGTCTTAGTTAAACCGTTAGAAGTCTTAATTAAAAAGTTTGCCTAACAAGAATTGCTCACCCACTGAACTATATGGATAACAAATGAACTCGTCCTAGGAGTATTGTCCAAACTAGTCTCGATGTTGATGGAGAATCTCCGCATTGGCTTGGTACAAGTATAGGCATTGAATTGATATCTAAAGTAGTTTTTATTATTAATAAAAATTTATAAGAGAATTTCTAAATTCATATCTAAATTAGCTAACAAGGTTTTAATTACTAATATTTTATATTGTAAATTAGTCTTTAAAAGACTAATAGTGACTAATTTAGAATATAAAGTAGTTAGTAACTAAAACTTTATTAATAGTTAGATACCAATTTATAAACTAATTTATAAATTTTTATTAATAATAGAATCTGCTTTATATACCAACATTTTTTATAATTTATAAAATAGTCTCTAATTTAGTTAATATAGTAACTAATTATTTTGGTTTCTAAAATTGTAGTGATATATATATATATATATATATATATATATCAAATTCTCCATCCACCTTCATACCTTCCCTCTACACCTTTGTATTAATTGTGAAAAGTCAGTTTTAACCTTTTAAAAAAATTTAAATAATCCTAAATGAAAACATAACCTCACATTTTCAAATAATCTCAGTTGTACACTGCACCTCCATTCCTATTGCAACCTTCCATTCTTCTCCAACCACAACATTTGAGAGAACAGTTTTATCATTTGAGTATGTTTTAAAGAATTGACGAGAATATTTTTTGTTTTAGTTTTCTACTTCATTTTTTGCACTTTGTTGAGTTTTTTATTCTGGGTTTTGTGGGTTCCAAAAGAATGAAAAGAAAAAGCAAACGAAAACACAACCACCATCAGTAAAAACACTACAAAACTTATCTCAACCATCAATGTTTATCACCAATCACCACAAAAAATTACCTCCACTTGAAAATGAAGAAGAAGACACCATATTCTCCACCTTACTCAAAATGATATTGTTAAAATTAAAAATATATATATAAAGATGCAAGATATGGAGGTGTTGGAAAAATTTGCCTATATTATATCACTTATCTATTTGGATGCTGACGCATTTGTTGCCAACTTCCCATGCTTTTGGTCCAATAAATCTTTTCACTAAAGTTGTCCATGAATTGAAATTTGTGCCCAAATAAATAAGGACTAAACAATTACTTTCTACACTCCCTCAATTTGAATCTTCACCCATTTTTTTTATGTGAATTATAAAAGAGCCCTTAAATAAAAGGGTGTGAATAAAAATATACTTCTAGAAATCCTTTTTCAGAACACACGGTTTTGGATTTAGATTTTTAGAATATTTTTCTAAATTATGAAAATCCTTTTTTGAACTACCTATCAGCTTTTCTTTTTTGTGATTTTTGTTCCATAACGTATTTTTTTATTTTGGAATTGTTTTTCCATAAATTTCAGATGAGATTTTGATTTTCAAATTCTATTATAAAATTTTATTTCCAAAATACAATAATCTATTCTAAATTTATTTTTCCAAAATGTATATTTTTAATTCGAGAATGAAAGGTAATTTTGAAAATTTTATAAGAAGTCTAGGTATAGCTCATAATTGGCCAGGTGTAGGGAGAATTTGACTAAGGACTCTTTCGGCCATGATAATCCATGTTAACATTTTTACCCTATCCCAAACTTTGTTACCCTAAAATTACTAATTGTACTCTGAGCCAAAAATAAGAGAAAATCTGTTAAATTGATTTTTAAAGGTTTATTACATATTTTATCTAAAATAAATGATTAAATATAAACTAACAACCTATTATCCTACTAAATTACACACTTTTGTCATTATTTTTTATGTTTTAACTGTAAGATTTAATAATAAATACAAAAAACAATTTGAACTAAACAAAATTCTCCAAGTTTCTTGTGAACAAAGAGAATACATATATTAAATGATAACTTGGAGACGCTAAATTTTACCAAAAAAATTGACTGAATAAAAAACAGTTCGATGTAAATTGAACAAGGATATTAAGGTTTTGTTAACTACATTTTATTTGGTAACTGAATTCACATTCTATTTTATGTTTTTGGTAACATGTGTGTTCGTGTTGTTGGTATAATCGTGTTTGTGTTTGCTGGGTTTTATTTGAAACTTTAATTAGTTTTCATTAAACATTATGCTGATATATTTGAAAACTTTATTTTTTTTAATTTATTCAAAAACAAAGTACACCAAAATTTTCAGTTACTTGAAAAGCTATAATAATGTAAAATGTAATTTTTTTCAATCTAAGTAAGTCTAACCTAACATTGCTTAATTTCCTAACTATAATCCAAACAAACAAACTCTTTGTCATTATCTTATTGTTTTCAATGTTCTGTTATAGTTTACCTTGCTGTGAAGGAACATATAACAGACCAAAATTTCTCAGAATGACTTCCACCATGGGATGCATATATAAGCTCTCAAGCAAGGTAATTTCAAAAATTACAGAATATATATATATATATATATATATATAAGGATTTTTTTATCTGGTTTTAATCATAAAAACATTTTATTTGATAAAAGATAATTATAATTACAGCTTTTTCTTTCCAGAAACTACTCAAAATAATCTATTATAATAATAGAATATTGTTCTGTAAAGAAGTCATAAAAAAAGTGAAAGTATTTTCCATGTGAAAAAACTGAATCAAGCAGCTTATTAATCGATATTTCAATCTTTTAATTCTTTCTTTGATTATCTTTAATGTTAATGTTATCCTATCCCAGAACTTGTAGTTTAGAGATGAAAACAGCTTTTGCTTGCACGATAATAACTCATCCTTTCATCCATCAACAGCAGAGAAGGAGAACGTGACTGTTTCTGTTGTTAAACAGTTCTTTGTTCTTATACATCTTTATGCTACTTTAGTTTTGATACTGGTGTTTAAAAATTCTACTTCTCATAGTTTAAGTACTAGAACAAGGGCTATGCTGGTAAGAGGTGTTTATGCAGTTAGTGAACTTCATTGATTGCATATAAAGAGGAAAATCTGCTTTTGACTAGTTTCCCTGTGAATTATGATCTGATCTCCAACATCTTTCTTGAAAGAACAAAGGTCAATTATCATATGCTACTCTGTGTTAATCTTTTCAAGCAATGTGTTTAGAAAAAGAATGCTGATCATAAAGGGTTTTGTTCATCTCTTCTTGTTTCTTCTAAATCATAATATTCTATTCATAAACTTGAGTTTCAGTTTGGAACCGTCAAAGAAGGCTGGAAATGGGGACAGAGAATTCAATCACTATAATTATCATGAGCAATCCTAAATTGAATTTGAAAGACCAGTGTTTAATTCACTGATAATAAGCTTATTGATTACCATGCCCACATTAAGGACATTCTCATTTCATGATTCTGTGGCCAATATTGGTACAACTAAAGGAATTTGTTCATTAATGTTTGTGGCCAACATTCTTTTCCTAGAAGAAACAGTGTAACATTAATAAGAATATCGCAATTGTTTACTGATGAGTCACAACACAGGCCCCATTTGCATGTGCCTTTATTTTATATGACCCATTTCTTTTGCCTTTCAGAGTAATTGAAAATTTATTGCAGATTTGATTTGTGGTCCTTGGTGGACAGTATGTTATAATTACTTAATTTTCCTTAATGATGGCCAAAAAAATCCCAAGGTAGGTTTACCTGGTTGTCTATTTCTGGTCTCAATCAGTAGAGATAGACTGTCTGATTTGGGTCTAATCATGACACATGAAGTTATATGCAATTCTTTGGATGGTTGAAATGATGGAAATAGTAGCCGAATATTAGACTTTCTGATCTATGGAAATCTAGTAAATGAGTTATATGGCCTTATTTAAAGACAAAAACATCACAAATACAGTAGGTACATTATAAAAGAATATTACAATGGTAATAACTATTACTGTTATCATGAATCTCATAGGAGTTCATCTTGCATGTTGGTTCATAATAAGAAGTGCTTCTTTGTTGGTTCTTGATATAGCAGGTCCATACTAGTAATTAGTTGCTACATATATGCAGTTATGATTATGGACCCATCCTAACTTGATGGATAGATTTTTGGCTTCTTCCCTACATGCTAATGTACTAATAGCTTAAGGGTCAAGAATTTCTTATAATTAATTTGAATTGATATTATATTAGAGACTTTCTTGATGTAGTTACAGTATATTAGAGACTGAGTTGTTGATTAAAACATTGCTTGTTTCAAATTCCTATTGCACAAACAATAAAAGGCTGGTGGTTTTGTGACTTCTGCTGTTATATTTTGCACACATAGTGAAAAGTTAAATTCTCTTGTATATGTGATTGATTTCTTTTAACAAAACGGAGAATCTGAGCCAAGCCATGGTCAGGATTCCGTGGTTCATAACACTTCAGAGTTAGAGCAAACCTTTCCTTAAATTCAGATGTCTGTAATAATATGTTACTGTATTTATTTTCTTTTGCAATAAAGAATTTTCATTTACATTTCAATTAGAAAGCGGGAGCTGATATGAATGTTACAATTATTGAACCCCAACAAAAAAAATACTTGAAAGACAGCATAAAATTTTGGAAAACCTCTATTAAAGTATTTCAAATTTTCTGTCATGTTTAGTCCAAAGCTGACAATGTTTTGACGTGCTACTTGTCCTTTATGCTTGTGCCTAGAAACAAATGATGGAATAGCTAAATTCCAAGATAAATTTTAACCGGTCTTAATTGGAAAACAGATATTTGAGGATTATGGAGAGATCCTGGCACATTACTGGTGAAACATTTCACGGATATGCTGGTTACCAAGAGCGTCATAAAGACTTGAATGTTGGAAGTTGGGAACTCCACTGATATAATTTCCACCTCATGGTTTTTTTTTCTTGTTATAAATAAGATCCCTTCAAGTTGTACGTAAGAATTGCTTATTTGCTAAATATATAATTACTAAAAGGAAGATGTGGATGCTGTAACTATATCAATCAGAAAACTCACTTCTAAAATTTTTTTACATTCATTACTCTTCTATTCTTTTTCTTCTTGTTGGTGGGGGGGCTATACAAACATGCTACCACTGGAGCATGGTTCTGCAGTTAAGGGTATGATTGGCGATGAAAGAGAAATCTTGGTTGAAACGTCTGATGAATTTCCATGCCCATGTAATGAATCCTCCAGTAGGAACATCTGAACATTCTAGTGGCTATCATATAATACTCTATGAGCCACTGTACATGTCACAACTTTGCAGTTTGCACCAATCAACTTGCGGATTCTGAAATACTCTGCAATGAAGGGCGCCAGGATTTTGACCTCACAACAGCAGGATTTGCTGAATTCGCCCTTGGCCTGTGTCTCTCTGCCCTCGTTCCCTGGAATTCATTAGACTTTTTAGCATCGATACTAATCAATGATGAGGATAAAAACTTCAAAAATTGAAAGATAAAAGTTGTCTGAAACTTAATTTCTAGCAAAATTATGGCTGTCAAATTATTGGATTATATTTCATTTGGCTTTGATCACTCATTTGCATTGTTTCAAAAGAAACATAACGGCTAGAGTTTCACACTTTCATAGTTATAACATCCAGGGCATGTTTTGTTAAGGATTGCATGAAATAATGGTATAAATATATGTATATCTTGTTTAATATATATATATATATATATATATATATATATATATATATATATATATATATATATACTATAGATATACAGTAGAGAGATTCAGCATCTATAGAACATGTGCCATGGTATATAGATCAAAGTCTTGAGTGGATTCACTATTGGGGTGTACTAAAAACACAACCTACTAGAATATTATTCATAGAATAATAGTTAAATTTAAAGGGAAAAGTGGAAAAGGAGTGTTGACATGAGACATACCTGGTGTGTAGACTCCCCTCCTGTGTGTGGCTCACTGGCTGAACTCTGCTTCTCCGGTTGTATTGTGTGTGCCTTCTCAACTGTCTCAGCCTGTGGCTTCCTTGTCTTTGCATGCTTCTTTGCTTTCAAAACCTTCATAACCTCTAAAACCAGAAACAGAAGAAGTTCTTAGAATCACATGAAATGATGAAACCAAACAAACACAGACCCTTCGAAAACAGCAATTGACCCTTGAACACAAAAAGTAGAATTTATTCATGACAGAGATCTGATAGCACCATACCTTGAGTGGTGATGAGCCTGTAGGCATGGCCAAGGTTGAGAGTCTCATTAGGCCGGAGGAGCTTAACGCGGGTGAAACGCACCGTTTTCTGGTCTTGATTCTGGTCCTGTGGTGGCACAGGCAATGGTATTATCAAAGACACATAGTGACCTGGGTTGGTTCTCATAACCTCACTTGCTGTGACTGGCCAATACAACCTCTCTATCTTCCCACAAGGGTGTTGGATCACAAGCACAGCAGCATCCACAGCTTGGCAATTCCCCATGTCTCAGATTAGCTTGTGGCAAGAGAGATTGAAGAAAATGGTAGAGATAAGGAAGAATGGATGAATGAATGAATGAATGAATGAAGAGAAGGAAGTGAAGTAAGCAAAGGTCTCTATCTATACAGCTCCTTCTAGCACCCCACAAATATAGTAAAAACAGGTTCTAAGACTCTTAGCTCTTTAACCAGCCTCTTCCCAACTAACATGTTTTATTATTATTATTATTATTATGATAGGGTGGTCAATTTAAGCCCAAGATATTTGGCCTTAAATTGCATAGGGGGGCATGACAAAAATATTGTGAACGTTTTCGTTAATAATTGTGAATCTAGTAAGATAATGTTTCGACATAGTGGTTAATTATTTTAGTATTGGGCAACAAGTGATTGGCACCGGCACTAGCCTCTAGAAATGGTGCAAATGCCACGTGGAGAGATGAGAAAGATGAAGAAATTTGGACGGATATGTTCGGCGATGTCGACGCGGTCAAGCATTTAGATTTAAGGTAAGACAAATGCTTCATACGTATTATCTATGCTACTACTATATAACCAAAAATCAGAAAATACCAATAATTATAACAATAAGGACAATAAAATAAGAATTCGGACTCAAAGCGTGCCTTTGAACAAGATTCTTTTGAGTGGACGTTGGATAAAGGACACACCACCATCTTATCCGGGTTACACAAACTCGCATACCTTGTTTGTTTGGTTTCCTTGAAAATGTGAGACAAAGAAGTGAAGGTAGAAACTTCTAGGAATTAACATGTTGCCAAATTTTCACTCACTTGCTACTGTCATTGCAAACATAACATGGCACCTTCATATTAGATGGATATTGTCACATTGCACAACTTTTCTCGAATGCTTCGGAGTCCAATGCAAAGTGTAGCTTCAAAGTGACCTATTCCGTGGCAAATAATTGATATTAGTTGATTCATGATTGCATAAAAAATATTTGTGTTCAAGCGAACTTGCAGCTTTATCCTTGAGTGCTGTTGAAAGTGGGTTGGACCAAATCATTGTAAACCATTTTGTAATTTTGAAAGTTTTAGATTGAGATATAATATTTCTTTTCAGACGGCTGCAAGAGTCTTCCATCTTCAATGTGGAGAAACTTTAATTCAAGATTTGAAACACGACTCGCCCAAACTATTTTATGAACCATAAATGATAGATTTGAGAATCCTCTTTGATTCATGGAGCAAAATTTGTGCGGATCTTTGAGTGCTTTTACAACAAGACACCAAAGATGCTTTACAATCATAATTTCTCCGCATGATCCCAGTAGCTACATGGCGATGAATAATACTCATTGATTTTTAGCTAATAAACAAAACTCATTAATTTTGAAATTACTAGAAGTCATATTTGCTTCATACTGATTTAATATTTAAATATATTCTTGAACTTTTACGACACATTAACCTTGCTTTGCCAACTTAAGCAAGCAAGTAAGTATGACCTATGGGACCACGCCTAGGAAGGGCCTCCATAGGTTGTCTGCTTCTATATATCTCCATATCATATACGGGGAAAAATGTTGACATGTTTTTCTCAATAAACAGTCCATATCTTGGGATGAACAATCCCTTGTTGAGTTAAGACAAGAGTGGTAATATTGGTGTAGATCCTTGACTCTTGTGAATCTGATATTGCTTAAACTATGATTGCCCCAAGGTGTTTGAAATTTTCTTCTTCTGATTCACATGTGTAAACATCTCTGCATAATGTCAGTCTATGTAAGCCATGTGAGGTGCTGGGTGATTTTTGCTCAAATATTAAATGAGGAAAGGACTGTTTCTTGTTCAAACATGAGTCTTGTAGGGGACTACACCTTTGCTATTATATATATATATAGTAAGAGTCTTAGACCTATGCGGCCACCATTAATGTGGCCGCCATCAATTGTTATTTATTGGGGTCCGAATGCTCTTAATATTCTAATGTTAGGACATGTTTTAAATATAGTAGTTGATGGAATTCAATCTCAATAATGGTTCATATTTGCAACTTGTGGGGGGTACCATATTCAGGTTTGTATGGCTTGTACAGTGCCTTTTGAACATTCTCTCTTTTGTTTAAAACTTCCTACCAAACATTGGACCTCTGAAAGGCTCTTATTTGTGGGGCTATTCGTTCTTTTGTTGCTGTGAAGGACATAAGCCAAGGGTTGCTTTCTCCACATTCTTCCCCCCATGATAAAAACAAAACCAACCATCCAAAAAGAACTTACTAATGAATTTATTATCTACAAGAAAAGTTCAGTGAATCAAAATAGACCCCCATGAAATTGATGACTGAGGGAGGAACTTAAGGGCAAAAGCATATGCCACCATCTTGTTTTAGGGACAGTCAAGTACCCAACATTGTGCAGGGTTTTTACAGTGCTTTGTCTGATACAAGTTCAGTATATTCTCATACAGAAAATCTGCATGTGTTGTTGCATATAAGCTTTGGGGACACATTATAAAGGTTGTGAAATGAAATCTGATATATTAATTATATAGTTTTGGTGTCTACAAATCATGTTTGGCTTTCCTTTCTCCTCTATAATTTTTTATTGATTCCAAAAAATCAAGGTGCAAGATACTGTCCTCTGTGCAAGGCTTCCTAAACATTGTTCACATTCGTCTCACCATATCTGTTTCACACATTTCATCTGCTAATTGTTTGTTATTTTATTCACAAAATGCATGTGGTTAGGCCATTAGTATTTTTGCCTTCACCAACAAATATCGAAAGGGTATATGCTTCAAGGCATTAAAGTGACACTCAATTACCCTTAAATTAATGGGGGCTTACACAAATGATAAGTATTACTAATAGAATTGAGCTTCTCTTTCATGATATATATGACACTGTTATGTTGTTCCTCATAAAATAGGATCCAAATCCTTAGTGAAAAGACCTGAAGAAGAGAATCGGTTTTAACCTCAACGGAGATTTATGATTCAAAGGGGACCTAAATTTTAGTGAGAAAAAATTTAAAATATGGCAAACTTATCTTAGAATATGAATACTTTTGTGGATTCATGCATAAATGTTTCATTATCATAAAGGGGTCAAACCTTAGGTTATCAGCTCGAGAAAAAAACTTTAAAACAAGCCTTTGTAATGATGAATAGGTTTTCTAAAGTTATGAACAGACCCAAATGGTGGTCTTCCATCATGAATTCACAAACGTATCAAAGTACGGAATAATCATGCTTAATTAATGCTTCTAACCATTAAAAGGCACCAATAATCAAAAACAAATTCTTCACTTTCAATTTTGAAGGAGATTTTCAGGTGGAATTCAGAACCTAAGGTGATCGATGTAAAGTTATATTTAATTGTATAGTTTATTTTAATCACAATTTGTTTACATATGATGAACTTATTGATGTTTGTTAATAAAATTGAAGCAATTTAAAAGTCATAAATAACTTTTTTTCGTAAGTTGTTTTATAAAATTTCATGTATAGAAATGAGAAATGAAAAGACTTCTCCCCAGGATTCCTGCACTTGCATGTGGTTATGGTTTAATATCAGTGGACGATTACCTTTAGATGGCTACGCAACACATAGGTCAAACACTACTACCTATATGATTAGAGTATGTCATGTATATAAATATAACCAAATTTTAACATTTAAGAACCAATACTATTTTCTAACTCTACTTCTTGTTTTCATTAATAAATAATAATAATAACAATAATTTTTTTTAAAAATATTTCCATAAGAAACTGTAAAAATGGTTTACTTTTTAATGTTTTTCTATTAAATTAAAGAACGGAACAATCTGATTTCTTATTTTGTTCTCACTATTTGTTTTCTTTCTCAATATATTTCTAACATTTCACCTTTCATTTTAGTATTCAAAATTAATAAATTCACTTTGAATTGGTTCTTTGTGTTATGCATTATTTGTTCTCTTAATAAAAGTTATAATATATGTGAAGTGACGTGTACAGGGAAAGTAACAGCAAACCAGAAAAGCATATATTCTTCTTGTAGGACTACTCTAATGAATTGTACAGCACAAAAAATAAAGAATAAAGTAGCATTTTCATAAGTTAAATTAATTCATAGATATGCAAATTCATTTATAAAATTTTTCTTATATAATTTATTTACATTTATTTTTTTCAATGACATACATTTATTTTCATTCTATTTTTAACATGTTATTTTCTAATTCTTTCTTTTATTTTATTTTTTTATGTATTTCTTCTCTTTATATCAAACAAAACGATAATAAGACTGTTTTTAGTTAGTTTTTATACTACTAATGTTACTATATTTTGAAAAAGGTTTTACATTGATTTCAATCCATGTGGAAATAGTTATAGTTAATGATGAATTATGAGGAATGTAATTACATTGTTTACAATTATCACGAACTTAAAAATACATATACTTTTAATATAAATTTATCTTCTCTTTTTGTGATAAAGTATGATATACTAATAATAAATATGTTTTCTTAGATTTAGTCCGTTAATATAAGTGTGGATTTATTATCGTTTTCATAATGTTTTATAAAACTTTTGTTGCTAAAGAACTTATTAGGAAAAAAAGAATTATAAATTGCAAAATTTTGTGGACTTTTTTCATGAATTTTCTCTATTTTTGGTATTTTAAAGGAAAAACTAATTTCAGACCTGTAAATTATTAATTAACAATTTTTTATACATATTTATAAAGTAATTTTTGTATTTTTTAATCAATAATAATAAAATATAAAAAAATAATTACTTATGAAGGATAGTGTTAGTCATATTTTTTTTAATTGGATAGTCAATAAAGAGATCACTTTCGATTTCATTTAAAAAAAAATACAAGAATAGAATTTAAAAAAAATACTAGAATAGAATGAGGTCAATTAGAAATATTTTACAATTTTTTAATCAGGAAAAGAATAAATAAATGTGGAGCATTTCAGTGATACTTGAACTTTATTACACCTAAAAGGTTATGAATATGCAAAACAAAAATCAACAACCCATATATATATATATATATATATATATATATATATATATATATATATATATATTCCAAGCATTAATCAACACAGTGTGATCTGAATAAAAAAAAAAAAAAAAAAAAAAAACTCTTTTCCTTTTATCCAGCAGTTCAAGTGTTCACCACATAAATTCGCAAAAAATAGTGAACCATCTTTACTATAAAGAACCTCCCAATTAGATCCTCCCTGACTCACTCCTCTTGTTAGAATTAGGGACCAAACAAGAGGGAGGTGATTTGTTTTCACAAGATTTTCGTAAAGTTTGAAGGTAAAGTGAAAAGTTCTAAAAAATCAAACAATTAGTTTTCTGTTCAACTCAATAAAAAAAAATTTAAGGTTATTTTCATAAAATCAACCTGTTATTTTCACGAAACAACCAGTATATGAACGAGGACAAAGAAGTCAGTCAGTAAAAGAGTAACTAAAATTGGGGAGTTTCTTTTTCATCCACATCCAGGATTTCAATCGATGCATATAGAAAATCTCCTCTACATCTACCCGCTCATCCTTAAAAACTACATTGTTCCTATGATTCCAAATGCTCCAAATTATTGCAATCCAGAGGCTTTTCCATACAAGATTTTGTTTTTGATTTAAATTTAAAAGATGAAACTGCATAAAATATGTCATTAAATTACCATGATAAACAAATTGGACACCTATCCATTTACCACAATCAGCCCCAAACTTTAAATACTGTGTCACAAGATAGGAATAAGTGTTGAACGGTTTCTCATGTTCTAGACATAAGGGACAAATTTCAATGTTTAGTTGTACTCCTCTTCTAACTAAGTTTGTTCTTGTTGGAAACTTTCGAGTGATAACCTGCCACACCAATATTTGGGCATTGGGTAGTACTTTAACCGACCAAAATAAGTCGAAATCAAAATAAGAGAAGCTTTCCATTGTATTACAATTTTGCAGACATGCACATGCAAATTTCACAATACAAATTCGTTGCTTTTCTCCCAACCATATTCGTTTATCCTGGCTATCTAAACTCAGATTTACCCCATTCATCAAGTCCAACAATTGCATTTCTTGTGACATCTCCCATATGAATTTGTTCTCTTTCCAAATTAGCAATCATTTCGAACTTGTTTCCCTCCTAACAACTATCTCTGTAGTTGTTTTATATTGACAATTAGAAATAGAATACACCCTAGGAAACCTATGCATTAAGGTCGAGCCACCCAACCAATTATCCTCCCAAAAAAAGCTTTGTTTCCATCCCCCACTTTCCACCTAATATTCTTTTCAAACCAATTATCTTGTTCAATTATTATTTTTTAAATCTCACCACCACCAAGACATATTGTTGAGAGGTAAATTCTTTCTATGTCTATCTTCCATCTAATATTTTGAGATTAAGTCTTCTCTCTGTTTGTCCTCACACTACAAGAAAATCATTAAATAGAAATTAATTTTAGAGACCAAAATAATTAGTTACTATTTGACTAAATTAAAGACCATTTTATAAACTAAAAAAAATTATTGGTATCTAAAGTAATTTTTATTATTAATAAAAATTTATAAAATGGTTTCTAAATTGGTATCTAACCATTAGCTACCAAGGTTTTAGCTACTTACTACTTTATATTCTAAATTAGTCTCTAATAGTCTTTTAAAACCTAATTTGGAATCTAAAATATTAGTAGCTAAAACCTAAGTACCTAATTTAGATACCAATTTAGAATTCATTTTATAAATTCTTAGTAATAATAGAAATCACTTTAGATACTAATATTTTTTTAGTCTCTAAATTAGTGTCTAATTTAGTCAATGTAGTAACTAATTATTTTTTGTCTCTAAATTTGGTTGCTATTTAATAATTTTCTTGTAGTGTCATTTTTGTCCATAATCTCCATTTCCATTTTTCTGGTAGAGCCTTATTAAACCTTCTTATTTCCTTAACTCCTAACCTCCCCTCCTCATTTTCCTTACATATTTTCTCCCAACTAACCCATGCAATTTTCCTACCATCACTCCCCCAGTCCCACGGGAAATTTCTTTGAATATTAGTTAGCATGTGGCACACAAACATTGAGACTTTTAAAAAGATAGGTAATAGAGAGGCAACACGTTAATAACGGATTTAATTAGACCAATTCTACCAGTAAATGTTAGAAATCTTCCTTTCCATTTAGATAGTTAGTGACTATTTTAAGGCAAGTGTATCGAGTCAGAAGTAATAATTTGTTCTTAAGGATGAATATCAAACTCATAAGGAATAATTAAATTCTCAATCTGTAAAAATATGTAAAAGGGTTAGAATTCCTAAATTAGAGGTTGACTTATAATTATTTTATCAATTAAAGTTCATAAGTGCCTATCTTTTAATGAAATATTACTAAATTATGGCACTTATCAATAGTCTAGCCTTGATCTTGGAAATAAATGGTTCTCGTAATTGCTTTCTCCTTGGATTCCCTCCAATCGAGAGACCAAGATATGTGAAGGGTATGTTCATTTTACTACAATTTAAGGCATTAACAAAACAAATCAATTCACACATTTCAACTCCAATTGCCCAAATGCTTGTTTTGTGGAAATTTACCCTCAAACCTGATGCTAACTCAAAGCATCGCAAAATGGCCTTTATAGTACTCACATTTTGAAATTTTGCCTCTCCTACAAATCAAGTATCATCTGCATACTACAATACTTCTACCAGTACAGAGTTTGTACCTATTTTAACTCCCAAAAGTAGGTTTTTCTTTACTCTTTGTCACACAAGACCTGTCAAACCTTCAGCTACTGTTAAAAACAAGAAAGTGTTGAACATAGGCTTTGATGTCTCCAAATCCTAGAAGATTGCTGGAAGACTTTGTTGTAGCTTGTGTGGGTGGGTTTTGTGTAGTTTGAATTTGTAAATCCACTCATAGATTTGATCCAAGGTTGCTTGATTCAAGTTCTTTTGGAAAAAGGTGTTTTCGAAAGAAAGTGGAAAATCAACCTGTTGAATTGTCGTTTCAACAGGTTATTTTACACTTAGTGTTTTTGAAAAGAATTTGAAAAAGCTTGAAATTGGTTGACTTTGCTGTCAAGCCAATTCAACCGATTGTTTCGTGTTTTCAATCAGTTGATTTTTGAAAATTCTTAACAGACTTCAGTTGGACTGATTTAATCTGTTTTGTTTGTTTTAAAACTGATTTGACTTTAGCATTAAATGTTTTTAACATCTGATTGGAGTATATATAATTTGTTTTACGCTCCTGGTTGTTATTGATTTATGAGATTACTTTCAAACCAAGTTTTTCCAAGATTTCTTCAAGCTTTGGATTCTTTCTAAGAGTGGAGTAAAATTGCACTGTACTTCTTCTATTCAATTTGTGATTGTATCAGGTGTTATCATTCCTTTTCTCTCTTAACAATTGTATTTCTGTAAGAACTGTTGGTGTGCAGATTCAGGGTGTTCTCAATTTTGTGGTGTGATTGCCAAAGGTGGTGTATGTTCTTGAAGGGTTCAAGATCACCACTTTGGTGTGTGTCTTGTAAACAAAGTGTTTGATTGCTTAGTGGAATACTCAAAAGTTCTTTGTGGATTGGATGTAGCTCTTGGCTAAAAGTGAACCAGTATGAAAATTTTTGTGTTGATCTTTCTATCCCTTATCTCATTTAAATTTGTTCTGCTTTGGTTTTTAATTATTGCTGATAAAAACAACCGATTGTTTCACAAAAACAACTAGTTGATTTTCTCGAAACATATTAAAAACAATTTTGTTTTTGGCTGAACTGATTTCTACTTCTTTGATTCCTCATTTGATTTTACTATACCTTCAAAACTTGCGAAAATCTTTCATAAACAACTCACACCCCCTCTTGTTTAAGGCCTACATTTCTAATAGAAAGGAGATAGTGAATCCCTTTGTCTTAGGCTCCTACACGATCTAAATTCCTTACTTGGGCTTCCATTGACCATAGATGATGATTTCATACATCATTTTACCCATCTAACCTATCTCTCGTCAAAGTCTTATATGTACATCATGAAGTCCCATCACACTAAATCATAGGCTTTCTCATAGTGGACCTTAATTATAAAACCACTTTTCTTCCTCCTTAATATCCTCTACCACCTCATTTTCCACTACTACGCTATCCAGGATACCCTTACCTTTTATAAAAGCAGATTGTGATTAATATATAATGTATGGTATAACATGTGATAGTTGTCGATTTGTTGTCAAATTAAAATGATTCTAGCGTAGACTTATCTAACGCTAGAGAGATGATAGTATAATTGTGGTCAAATGACCCCAAGTCCTCTTCCAACGAATCCAATAGTCAGTCTAGTGAACAAAATTCAAAACTTATCTACAAGCAATGAGAATTAGCAATAACAATAATGATAAAAAGGGGGTTGAGATTGTTTAGCATAAAATATAAAAGAGATTAAAATGGCAATTAAAAAGCGGCTGATCCCCAAGTTCCTCCATCAATGAATTCTTCATAGGTCATCTAAAGATTATCATCATTCAATTCTTACACAGAGCTAAACCAGATTGAACATGCGTCAATCTAAGTCAACTGGAAACTCACCAGTAAAGCATGCGTCAACTAGTTTAATCAGTACCCACTTTGTTCCATGTGTGTACTTCATGGGAATGCTCATCTCCACCCAAGAAATTAATTAGAACAATGTGAACTAACTAAGAAACCAAAGTTTAAGATAAGGAAGACTCTCAATCAAGTATAACCTTTCACAAAAAATAGTTTTCCAAGAGATTAGAATATTAAAACAACTACTATAGAGAGTTAAAAAAAATGAAACTTGTATTAATCAAAACCTCAGAGCTCAATGGGGAATTACAAAGGAATCAACCAAAAAGGTTTAGCCTTCCATGCGAAAGCAAAACAAGAATAATACATAAAGGAAAATAAAATTAGGTTTAGAATGTGTTTGCTCCTCTCAAACGCGGTCCAAAAAGCCCCATCTTTCTTCCTTTGAAGTCTCTTTTATATAATCTTCTTTTCCTTGCACAAAATCGGATTAAAAATCTACCTTATGATATTGTTTTACAATTATCATATGCTTTCTTTTTTGTTTTAAATTATTAAACATATATCTTCATTCCCAAACAATGTCAGGTTTTATTCTTGCTTCTCTTCCATATATTATTTCCAATTTTCTTCAAATTTAAGCATTGATTGTAATTTATTCCAGCACTGTTGTGAGAGATATTGCAAAATAATTTCTTGAATAATATCTTCAAAGTATATTTGTTCTATATTTACCCTATATGAAGGGTGTTTTCCTCCATGTATTGACACATTGAAATTGAATAGTAAAGAAACTCTGCAGGAGTGTTTTTGTGAGACTTGTGAGCTCTCATTTGTGGGTCTTATCTTAGATGGGTAACATCTCAAGTGGCAGCTCTTTGCACCACTCATCTTGGAGTTCTATCTTCTCCAACTGGTGTGACATCTTTCTTTCTTCCATAAGCTCTCTTCATCTCTTCCTCTTTTCATCTTTCTTTGTGCCCTTCACTCCATTCATCTTTATACTTTCATGTTTGTCTCTTAAATTGTTTCTTATCTTTGCCTTATTCTCTTCAATTTCGCACCATTGCATCATTGTCACCATATAATTGTGTTTTTCTCTTTGCCCTCTAGAAGTGAACCTTCACACTTACTTAACTACTTGATTAAGTTCATGTCAACTGGGGTCTTCTTTAGGTTCTCACCGTACATTGCTAAAAATAAAAAAAATCATAAACAAAGAGCAACCAATAAAATATGAAATTCCTAAAATCAACTCACATCAACAACTAAACAAACTACTTCAATAAAACAATTGATAATAAAATAAATAAGAAGTAAAAAAAATCTGAAAAGAAATAACCATATTCGTCGTCCCTTAGAAAGTCATCCAGCTCTGTGTTAAATTTATCATCTACACCAGCTGCAGATGGTCCTGCTTCATTTGTTGGATCTGCCCCCCAAGAATAATAGTACATGTCCCTAGGACAAGCAACATAAGCAACAATCAAGAGGCATGTAGGGATTATGTTGCCCTTGAGGAAAGTTTTGATGTATATCTTGTTGAAGCCTCATTATCCCTCTATAATTGGCATTTTCCAACATTTGTATATGTTCCATGTAGCTCTTTGTTCCAACTGCATTTGCTGCAACTGTTCCATTAACCTGTCTTCCCTAAATGGTACAAATGAATCTGGTTGGTGAACCACTGACTGATATATAGGAACCTCACCAACTTGTGGTGCTTGTTCTTCTGCAACAGTATAGTTGCTAATAATAAATTTCAAATCAATTGGAGGTCTAATCTTGACAGATGGATTAACCTCCACACCATATTCTGCACAGAGGGCATTAATAAGAGCAAGGAACCCTAAAGTACCCTTTGCCTTCTGATTGTTTGGGCCAATTTTAAATCTAGCAAATTTATAAATTTCATGACAAATAAGTTTGGCCACATCAACAGAATAATCATCTTTTAAAATGCAATAGAGAAGATGACACTTGAGAATATTCAAGCCAAATACATGGCCATTAGGTACCACATTGGCCGGCATGAAGACCATCCAAGCTTGAGATAACGTCTTCATATGCTTCATTAATATCCTTCATGGTTTACTAGTTGCACTTATTTGATAAGTGTGATTGGCTAGACAAATTTCCCTAACCACTATGTCATCATTAAACCCACAAATTTGATCATTCAACCAGTGATATGTGCAATCCACATCTCCTCTTAACTGCAAAGGGTCACCCAAAATTGCACGAATGGAGTCCCTGTGAAAAGGCACCCATCGTCCTTGTACTCTTGATCGCAACTTTTGTGTTCCATCTTATTAATGAAGCATATGAAGACGTGTTATCTCAAGCTTGGATGGTCTTCATGCCGGCCAATGTGATTGGCTAGACAAATTTCCCTAACCACTATGTCATCATTAAACCCACAAATTTGATCATTCAACCGGTGATATGTGCAATCCACATCTCCTCTTAACTGCAAAGGGTCACCCAAAATTGCACGAATGGAGTCCCTGTGAAAAGGCACCCATCGTCCTTGTACTCTTGATCACAACTTTTGTGTTCCATCTTCTCCTGCCCTAGCATTTGTATAAAATTCATGAACTACATCAGGATCATACATTTGAAGGGGCTCAGCTAGCCTCATCCAACTTCTTCTTTGTAGGCCCCTTAAAAGTGGGTCATTTTGTTCAGAAACAACTGTACTCTTCTCTTTGGAATAAAAGTCCAATTCTTTATTTCTTCATACCTCATTTGCTTTTCTTTACTTCCAAACCTTTTTCGTGTTGGAGGCTATGGACACTCCATCCTCACTCTCTTTCCTTTGGCCATTTGAGTTGCAGTACTCATGGTCTGCCCCATTGCTGCAAAATTTAAACGAGGCACAACCTATTTCTCATACATTATTATCAATCCAAATCTCAATTCAAAATTTAACCAATCTCATGTAATCCCCACAAAAGCATTTTTCCAATCCCCTTTTGTAAATTGTCAACTAGCCATCCATATGCCCAAAAACAAAAATCCCATGTAATTTTCATAACGCATTTTGACAAATACCTTCCATGCATGCTTAAGTTTTGGTGCAAAAAAGTAAGATTTATAAAACTAACCATCCAAAATGTAAGAATCAAAACTTACTTCATTTACCATAATCTTCTCGAAACTTAAAAACTCAAAAACCCCCAAATCTTAACCCTCAAAAACATAAATTCATGGCTTAACAAAAAATTAGGGCAATATATAGAGGTAAAAATGCTTACTTGGCACACAATGATCAAGATTTCAAGTTTGAAAGAGGAACAATTAAATATTATAGCAGAAATAAGCTATCACAAATAAAAAACGAGAGCCTCTCACCAAGGATTTTGAACAGAATGACACCACTGGACCCAATTTTGCGTTTTTAAAAACATTGTCAAGGTCGTCTCACTTTAGCGAGTAAAATCTCGCTTGAGCGAGAATGCACCCGAGAACTCACAAATTTGTATGTCGTTCTCACTTGAGCGAGTAAATTCTCACTTGAGCGAGATGGCTCCAGAGGCACCACCATTTTTCATACTTTCTCGCTTGCCAGAGTGAGATTGCTCCAATTCTTCTGTTTGCGGGACAATAATTAATATCAAACACAAAAAAAAAAACTATTCTAACACAAAATTAACCAATCAAAATTACTGGGTTACCTCCCAGCAAACGCTTTATTTAATGTCAAATAGCTCGACGAAAGTTTTTATCAAGAGGGATAATTATCTTGTTTGACTAGTGCTCTTGTTACCACTTTTGTTTTCCTTGAATATGGTCTTTCCACTTCAATTGTTCCATCCATCTTTAACTCCTTGATAACCCATAATGTTTTTGTCTTTTTCATTCCTTTTCCCCTACTTGCTCTGAGCATGATAGGTTGTCCTAGACGATATTCATCTTCTTCTACTGACTTTCCTTGGTTGTCCTGGTCTTCTTTCATCTTTAAATTTTTATGAGGCGTAACTTTCTCTTTTATCTTCAATTATTTACATCATCAAAAAGATGAAATATCACTAACATTTTTGCTGATAAAAAAAAAAGTGACGCCTTCACATTTTTTTTACAGTAATGTGGTTAAGAGATTCAGCAGCAGGCTTGCGTAAATCTTCCCATTTATGTTATGGCAGTGAATAACTTTTCACAAGATGAAAATATAAATCCTAAAACCAATACCTTCTGAAAAAAAACACTTTGTTGTTGGATTGCTTGATTTTTTCGAATCTACACAGTTCTGTGACTATGTGCAAAGAACCATTGTTTGGTGTCTCGAACAAACATCAAAGATTCCATTAACCAACCACACGATTGATGTGATGCACTTGGTTGGTACATAGTGTCATGGTTTTTTAACAAGATTTTGAATAATAATAATAATATTTTTATAGAACACAAATGCGAGCACTGTTCCAATAATTAATGGATGAGAGCAAAGCAACGTTTAACAAGACAAAAACTCGAAGCACTTTAGCGTAAAGTTATGTTTCCCATTTGATGTTTTATTCGACAAATTCATGCACGAATGGCAAAGATTCATCACTTTTCTTTTTCTTCACTTTTGCCAGTGATGATGATTTTAACTGTCTATTTGGTTGCTCACTGAGAAAGAGATAGGCACGAGGGAGTAAAAGCATGTTAGAATTATTGGTGTGGCAGGAATATATAAAGTGATGCTAAGAAAGATGTTGAAGAGGTCAGAAATGGACACCACGGTTTGTGGTGGTCACCCTGTCACCCACACCATTTGCTTAAATCAAATCCAAAATGGGTTTGTCACAGTTTGTGGGAACATTTTTAGGCTCGTAATGGGATAATTATATGCATTTACACAAACATTTCTTGTTCCAGGGTCAATTTTTACGTCCAACTGGGTGGCAAACTTTTGTCTTTTCCTTACCCTCTCCTTTTCTAATCAAATACATTTCAGGAATCATATTACAAATCCTTCAACAAAACTGCTTTTGCTAATTACTCACATCATCATCTACCACCTTCCCAATTTATGTTTTGTTTTGATAAGCCACCACCTTGCCATTTCAACCATATATCATAAATATTATTTCATTAAAAAGATTTAAAGAACCAGCCAAAGTAAAATATTCCCCTTCCTTTCAACCAAATACACCTTTGTTTGAGATTGTAGGTTCATGTTGGATCTTTTAAAGAGATATAAATCACTTTCAATGGAAAACCTTAAGATAATTAAATTATGAAAAAACTATATATTATTTAACTTTGTTATTTTTATTTAATTGTACATTTCTAAAAATTTCTTACTACTCTTTGTTAAGCATGACCATGATATTAGAATTTGTGTGAGTTATTAGAAGATGGGAAAAACTTGTGAGCATACTCTTATATGGGATCTTTGAAGGCATAAATGTGTCTCATATATGATGTTTTGGTTATTCCATAGATGGTTCCGTACAAAAACATGTTGCAAATATGAAACATGGGTGATAGGATATTCCATACAAACACATGCAGACATATCAAATAGTGACATACAGATGAAACACACAACATTGATATAATCCATATATTTTAATTTAAAATGCAAGAGTAAAAATATGTGACCAAAACTTTATCAGAAAAGTATTCTAATTTTGTTCGTAAATAAATTTGACTGATCATCTCTGATAATACAAAGTTTCTTTTATCTTTATGAATATAATTCCAGACTTTATTTAGCTCATTTAAACTGACGGGGTTAGTAAAAAGAGAGATAGCGTATCACTTATATGGATAACATGAAACATTTCAATACCATTAATATAAATTTATTAATGTATGTTATTATATAACTTGTGTATAACTTTACATAATACTTTTTAAGTAAATATAGAGAGTCTTAGTTAAAGGTGACAAAAGAGGTCTCTCTGACTCCATCCTTGTCTGAAATTAGACTTGAAAAGCTAAAAATCTTGAGCTGTTAAAGGACAAGTGAACAAGTTGATGGCTATTCATTAGTTTTTTTTTCTAAATTTTGTGCTCTTTCTGGTATTTTTAAAATTTTATTTATATATACATATATTTTTAAATAATTATTACTTTTATTAGATAATTTTTAATTAATTAATGTCTGATAAATTAAAATAATTATTACTTTATTGATTAAATTGTTTTATTATAATTAATAATTGAAATTTAATTTATAAGTGTTAATTATTTAATTTATAACATTATTACGTATTTACTTTCTTTAAATTATATATTATAAAAAAAATTAATTTTAAAACAGTCTGCTCCACCTACTTCAGCCTGCTAACTTGGTGGATTAGATTAAACCGAACAAAGTTGAGGTAGCTTCTTCATGTACTTCTATGACATTTTCAGCCACCCCATAAATTTTTAAATTCCTAAATTATCCTTCAATAAAAAATAAAAATAAAAAGCACCATATTTTACGTTTGTTCGTGTTCGTGAGTGAAGAAGGTGTGACTGTGTGCAGTATGTTCTGGATTATGTAACACAGAACTCTTGAATTTAAAATAACATTTTGACTTTGTCAATACCTAATTTTAAAACTTACTAATTACGTAATTCGATAATATTCTAAATTCGGAAATGAAGCAAAACTCGCACATATATTTTCAAAGTGTGTGTAATCTTGAAGTTATTTTTTTAGTTATAAAATAATTTATAGATTATCAAATTCGAAAGATATTTTTTAATTATAATATTACTATGAATTATCCTATTCAAAAATTATTTTTGAATTATTAAGTAAATTATTAGTTAAATTATAAGGGTTGAATGATTTCTAGTCGATGTGGGATTTTCAACACACCCCTCACGTCGAGGCTACCTACTAATTCGTGCGTTGAGATATATGTTATGGGTGGTCTGATAACGGCCCGATGGCGGGTGGCCTGATAAATCCAACAAATACTTGTTAGGATAGACTCTGATACTATGTTAAGAAGTGAGCTTTAAGTCTAACTCAACCTCATAAAACCGGCTCAATGAGGTGAGGTTTGCATCCACTTATATACTATGAAAGGCTCTAATAGCTAGTCGACGTGGGATTTTCAACTTACTGAATTCGAAAATTATTTTTTAATTATAAAAAAATACGTATTACCCTGTCTGGAAGGGAACAGTTCTACAACCAGAAAATCTGAAGTGGGAGAGCAGAAAACTGCGAAGAACCACCGGAGGTGTACTGGAATAAAGGGGGCACCTTGGAGGTGCGTCGGAATGAAGAAGGTGTTGGAGGTGCGGTGGAATGGGAGGGAGAAGAGTGAAAACGAAGTGAGTGAAAGGTGAAAGGTGAAAGTGGTTAAGTTGATCCACGGATTGAAAAGTAGCGGAGGTTGGGAGTCCAGACCGATAGTGGTTGTTATGTAGCCATAATAACCAAACCTGACCTGATAATATAATGGTCCTCAGCACCAAGCAAAATCAAAAGATGCAGCTATTATCATACTCTAAATTTTAAAATATTTTTTTTTTATACAAAATAACGTTAAATTATTGTTGTTTGACCAATGGGCTACTGATTGAAATTAGTAAAACAAGGGTGTTCATAGAGAAGCAAAGTTAAATTCTTCCTACACCCAATATTTTTTAACAATTTTTAAAATTTCAAAAATACCCTTTATTTCGAAAATGAAAATCTGGAATTAAAAATAATACATTCTAGAAAAGTAGATCTGGAAGAGTTTTTTGTGTTCTGGAAAAAAAAATCAAAAGTCCATTCTGGATAAGAAAATCCGCAATATAAAAAATTCGTTTAAAAAAAAATCCATAAACATATTCTTGAAAAGGTGGTCCATAATGTATTTTTATATGTATCCATTTTTAAGGGCATTTTCGTCTTTTCTCCTGAAATTGGGTGCAGTGGTATGGTGAAGGAAGTAATTGTCTGGTTGTTATTATGTTGTAGAAAAAAGGCTTTACATGCCCGAGTATTTTCTCTTTGAATTATACCCATTTGGACTGGGCTTTCTAATTTACACCCAAATTTTCCAACAATCACTCCCAAAAATTCCCAATTTATGACCGAGTGTATTAAGGAGTGTAAGTTCACAATACAAGTATTTTGTTGTGCTATGTTCATAAAGATTTAAAGGGGCATATTATCTGTTAGACTCCAGTTTTTCTAGTCTTTTTTTTATTTAACTTTTTGGATGAGATTGAGAGAAATATGGTTGCACAAGCATTAACACTTCGTGATTTTAGAGGAATTTGTGAGAGTGAGAGGTGAGACCAACTCACTAGAAAATAGTCTAGGTTAAGTCTTGAAGAAGACTAACTTTGAGAAAGCTTAGGAACAAGTAGAATGGTCAAAATTGAACAGCATTTTATTACTAATTTCAAGTTAAAAATACAATAGATGAGTACTTCTATTTATAGGAGGCTTGGAAGTATAAAAAAAAGAAGACTTTGGGGGAAGATTCAAGTTGAAATTTGGAGTCTGAGTCTAGTCATGTCAGAAGCTACAAAATCCTAGCTTAGAGCACAAGTTAGAGTGCACCTTCCCTTTGTACGACTAGCTTAAGGTTTCTCTTAGGTCATTAGAAGCCCAATTGAAACTCTAACTATATTTAGAAAAGGCAATTGCTTCCTACACCATATCACTACACCCAATTACAGGAGAAAAGACGTAAATACCCTTAAAAAAATGGAATACATATAAAATTATATTCCAAATTTCCTTTTCCAAAACACAATAATCTCTTATGAATAAATATTTTTGGAATATATTATTTTTAATTCCGGATTTTTTTATTCCAAATGGGATTTTGATTTTTTTTTCTTTTCAGATTTTTATATCCGGAACACAATAATATCTTCCGAATCTCCTTCTCTGGAATGTATTATTTTCAATTCTGGATTTTTATTTCCAGAATTAAAGGTATTTTCGGATTTTTTAAAATTGTGTTGGGTGCAGGTTCAAAAGTGTTGGATTGAGGAAGCAATTGCCTTTAGAAAATCATAATCTAACATAGGTCCAAATACAAGTCCAAAATCCTACTCTGCTTGGCCCAAATTCATGGTCTAATTATCCTACGACAGATTCTCCCTACACAATATCATTTTGGACTGCACCCAATATACACACAAAAAAAGACCAAAATATCCTTAATGAAATGAAAATTAGGGTTTAGATAAAATGTGCTCCCAACCCCAACCCACCCGCAGCCTTGCACCCTTAATTTTTCGGTGGTCAATGTGAGGCAGCGCACAAAAGCTTGGAAACTTAAAAACAGAGCAACCCAAGCACCTCCATTCTTGTTCTTGTCGTGACTGTTGCATTAACGGAACTAGAAAACTGCAGAGGCACCGCGACGACATCAATTGAAGTCACCGAAGAAGGATTGAAACCACCGGAGAAGGAGACGAAGCCACCGGAGAATATTGAAGCCACCGGCGAAGACACCAGAGAAGGAAACAAATCGCAGAAGGTGAGTTTTGAGATTGTTAGTGCGTTCCGCATTTTTTGATTTTGAAAGTGTAAAAAGAGACGAATGCTAGGACGATAATCTTTACTAATTTAATTTTATGTATAATGAAACATCAAACACTATTCTAGGGTATGCATAATGGAATTTCTTAGTTGTTTGTATTCAGTGAGTTTGGTACTATTTTTATTTGGCATATAATCTAATCTTAGCAGCTCTGTTTCCCCAATATAACTATATGTAAAATGAAATCTGGAACTTGTTCTTCCTCTTTTACTCTCTGGCTCTTTCTCTCCATTATGTTGAATGTATAGTGAGTATTCTATTTTAGAATGACAACTGTTTTGTCTTTTTTCTGCAGTTATCTTATTTTAATAAATCGGACTACCTTTGAACTTGCAAGGAGAAGACGAATTCACTATCTAAGGTTAGATAAGTTAGTTTTTTTATGTTTTTGTATGATTTCATATTTTTACCTTAAATCAATAAATAAAACATTTTGCTAGAATGTGATTCTTTTGTTGGGTTCAATTTATCAGCAGCAACATGTATATGTTGGTGTTAAATGGTTGAACTGTTATTTTCGGAATCTTTTTCACTTGCCAACCATGTTTTGGGGATATCTATGATAAACACATCCAATTAATCGTCAAGGGAATTCGGGAAAGAGTGCATCCATTCAATGGAGGAGTTCGAAGAAATTTATACTACTTTTGTTATGCAAGGAACAAGGAGTGACGTATACAGATTTGAACCATTGCCTACCCCTCAAGAGATAGAGGAAAGACCAAGGCCGTACACATGCTCGGATGGTTTAACATGTTAATGTTGTTGATGGTTTTTGTGTAAGTAAAAGTCTTTTAGTCCTACAGTTTAATTGGGAAAACTTGGAAGTATGTCGATGTGCGCCTGATTGGCTCTTTCTACGGCTACACTAAGATAATTGAAACTAGGGTAACATCAAAATTCTCCTCCTTTCATTACTGTTAAAAACTGACCTAAATAGAAGTTGTATGGGCCCAACTGGCCTTACATTGTTCCCTAAACTTTCTAATAACACCTAATTAATTACATAATGTAGTCTTCCATCCATTTGGGCTTAACAATCTGACGTTTGGGCCTATTATTGTTGGGCCCTGTTGTATAGCGCCCGTATGCTTAGACAAATGTGTTATCTTTAGGCAGTTTGGTTTATCATTTATCATCTGATATTCATTCTTTGCCTAATTTTTGGAGGTAGAGTTCCAATTTTGATGTACAATGACAGTGGTAGTGTGTTGTTTTGTCTTTACTTGTTAGTTTGTAGACCTGGATACCTAGTTATTATCAAACTCACTATTGTTGTTGTCGTGGAACACCAGAGAAAATACGGTATTCATCTTATTGCATGCACAGGGGGTGCGGCATCCTTGATCTCATGCTAGGCGTTGGCTTCTCTCCACCTCAACACATGTTTAATACTCTTTAGACTTTCCTTATTTTAACTCCCAAATACCTAGTTTCAACCTTATCTAGCTCACCCATGGTTGCTAGAAGTCGCAGCATGTTGCACAATAGCTTGCTTTCATTATATTAGGAGCTATAAAATACTCATCAGATTCTCATGGCCTATGACAAAACAAAGTCTTTAACACTTTTGAGGAGCATGTCATGAAATATATCGGTTACTATTTCCATTTCCACTTCCAAATTAAATTGAACTGAATTGTTTCATAACTAAATTATAAAACAAATTCAATTAAAAAGTTTTAAATTAAACTATTTATTAGCTTCATGAATTGTTTCGTCAAATTCAAAATGAACTGTGTCTTGAGCTGAGTTACACTATTCTGAATTCAATCAATATTTTTTTATTAATATTGGAAGGAAGAGAATCTTTTTACCTCTCTTAAAAAAAAATATTTTATAGTTTGGTTCATATCAGTTGTTAAACAGTTTAGTTAATTATATTTTTTATATAGAAACATTTATGTTTGATTTAGTTTTTTTTAACAACCCTATTTGAGAAATGCTGATAATATTGTGTACGACTCACTACAATAGTTAATATTATATTATAGTTTAATTCAGTTTAGATTTTTCTGGTATAGAACATAATTTGTAATATGTTAATATTGCCTTCATAAAAAATTGAAAAGGTCAAGTAGAGAAAATAGTTACCTACCTGGTCTTGTTGTGTTATATTGTCTTTGGTCTATTTACCTAAGTAAACATAGCTACACGATAACTAAAGTTTCACTTAATGAAAGTATTTCTTTTTAATTTTACTTATATTTTATTATATTCATTTATTGTTTTCTTAGAAAAAAAAAGTTTGATAAATTAATAAACTTATAATTTTCACGCTAAAAATACAAGGTTTTGTACGTAAAAGCAATGTAGCCTGGTGTTTCAGCTATCCATATTGGAGGCATAGTTCCCAAGCATAGTGAGAAAAACAAAGAACACAATGTTGATGAATGCACCAGTAGATGTTGAACACATCATATCATATATGAAGATGGATGTTTATTTAAGTATGCATATCACAATCACATTTTTAAGATCAAAGCTTCTTGTAAATTGACAAGGGTTATGCAATCTTCATTCTTTATTGTTAATTTTATTTCTTTTTTTGTGTGGCCTTTTTTCTATATTTTTCTTCCCAAAAAAAAAAAAAAGAAATGCACATGATCATGAAAGGCAAAGGGTGCAAAGCTACATGCTTTTCCGGGTTTTTCGATGTGTTTGGTTTGGATGTGTGATATTAGATCAAGGTGAGTTTATACAATCAATCATAGTTCTGATTTTAAATTTATGTGATTTAATATTTGGATAAAAAAATATTAAAAATTTTATTTTTTAAGAAAATAATTTGTTTTGAATTTCTTTTTTAAATTAAAATAGTGAATTTTAATGTTTATGAATAATTTTTATTACATATATATATATATATATATAAACAGATGTCCGTAAGTCAAATATGAGTTTCGGATAAACTTATCCAGAAGTGTATTTTGAATTCTATATTTGAATATTCATAATGGTTTTATGTGTTCCGAATTTCAAAATGTGGAAGGATATTGTGAAACTTATGGATTTGTATATTCGGAAGCTAACTTATATGTTTTTTTTTTCAGCATTGCCAATGGATACAACAGACTCATACATGGGAATTTCAGGGAAGATTGATGCGTGGGATGGATTAGATGATGTTGATTTGGAGCAATCAATAACGTATAACGCGTTGGATAATGATCACAGAGCACATGAGTGTACTGAGACGTTTACTACAAATAAGGTAAGGTAAATGTTAGGCGTGCGAACCTTATTGTTTATGAATGATTTTAAATTTTGGCATCTATTATTGTAGGTATTTCGTAATCGAGATAAGCTGTTAGAATGGGCGAGAAGTGTTGGCTATTGTTATGGGTTTTTTATTGTTATATTATATTGACATACGTATTATTATATTGTGAGAGAGGAGGTAAATACAGAAAGTATAAAAAAGACGTAGATATCATGTCGAACGGGAAGTAGGAAGTGTGATTGTCCTTTCAGATTGCGAGGCAAACCAGTCAAAGGTGGTCAAGGGTGGATGGTTGAATTAATTTGTGGTTCTCACAATCATGATTTGGCAGAGACATTGGTGGGTCATCCGTATGCTAGAAGGTTAAGTGTCGAGGAAAATGCTATGGTTGAGGATATGACTAAAACTTCTGTGAAGCCAAGAAATATTTTACTAACCATGAAAGAGAGAAATGAGAAGAATGTCACGACGATAAAGCAAGTTTATAATGCAATGGGTGTGCACTAAAGATCACAACGAGGTCACAGAACATAAATGCAACAATTCATGTTGTTACTGGAGCGAGACATGTATGTGCATTGGTGTAGGTGTGAAAAGGTGTCGAATGTCGTGCAAGATATATTTTGGACACATCCAGATTCAGTAAAGCTAGTGAACTTATTTAACATTATCATATTGATGGATAGTACGTACAAAACGAACAAGTATAGGATGTCGTTACTTGAGGTTGTTGGGATTACATCAACTGGTTTGACTTTTTCCTTTGCATTTTGTTTACTAGCAGTAGAAAAGGAAAATAATTTTTTGTGGGCCCTTTACAGACTTAGAGGGTTGTTTTTTAGAGATGATTCATACCCTAGGGTGGTGGTATGTGATAGAGATATTGCCTTAATGAATGCAATCAGAATCATTTTTCCTAAAGCTTATAATTTGCTCTGTCGATTTCACATTGATAAAAATGTGAAAGCAAAATGTAAAATGTTGGTGCATCCAAGAGAGGCATGGGATCAAGTAATGCAGTCTTGGGGATCTGTTGTGGATTGTGATATTGTTGAGGCCTTTGAAGATCGTGTCAATGCATTTCAAGTTGTGTGTTCTCCATGTCATATATTTGTTGATTATGTGATGGCTACATGGTTACGTCCACATAAAGTAAAATTTGTCAAGGCATGGACAGATAAGGTGATGCACTTAGGAAACACAACAAGTAATAGGGTTGAGGCGGCATATTGGAGCCTGAAGAGAATTCTTCAAAATTCCATGGGGGATTTATGTTTTTGTTGGGATTCGATCAACAAGATGATTATTTTACAACATAATGCAATCAAAGCTTCATTCCAAAAGAGTTTGCATGTGGTTGGACATCGGTTTAAGGTTACAACTTACAAAAAAATTGTTAGGTTTTGTGTCTAAATATGCTTTGAACCTGATTGCCGAAGAACTTGATAGGGTTAAATATGTGGGGTTTGATAAAAATAGATGTGGTGGATGTACTCTTACATGTACTCATGGTCTTCCTTGTGCGTGTCAATTGGCTTCGTTTGGTGCGAGTAGCATACCACTTAAATCAGTAAATGTCATGTGGACTCGATTAAGCTTTGAAGATATTGCAACTGAACAATGTTCATCTGAGTTGTCAATTGACAAAGAGTTTGAGGTGATCGCAAAGCGGTTCAAAGAGTTGGACATTGCAGGTAAGGTTAACATCAAAACTAAATTGCAAGAGATTGTCTTTCCAGAGAAGACATCTATTTACGCACCACATGATAAGGTCAAAACAAAAGGTGTTGTGAAGATGGCTCGTCCTACCAAATTCATGAGATCAACTAAGCGATTCCCTTCTTATTTTGAACATGTGGATTTCTTACACTCACAACATGATAGTTGTTCGAGTAAAAAATCTATTGAAGACACTTACCACAAATTCTACCATCGCAATCCATTCCTTTGCTTGATCAGTTCCCTGTAGGTTATCATCCATTCATTGTTGATGTTGTCGACGTTAAGGTTGATGGTCATTGTAGGTACCGTGCTATTGTTGTTGAATTGGGCATGAGAGAGGAGTCATGGGCTGTTGTTCGAATGAATTTGTTAAAAGAACTAAGTGAATGGAGACAAGAATATGTTGAACTGTTTGGTGATGATGAACGATATGAATACTTGAAGAAGTCACTTCTAGTTGACCACATGTCTATGGTATCAACCACTAACACCATTTCATTTGTTCTTTGCATTTCTTCATTTAACTTTGTTCGCCATTTGTACTTGCAGGCAGGAGCAAATAAGTGGATGACAATTCCAGACATGGGATATGTTATTGCTAATCGGTATAATGTCATTTTTGTTTCATTGTCCATGACATAATCATTGAGTATTTTTCCTTTAAGAACCCAAGCACCAAGTAACTTCACTCATCATCGAATAGTTGCAATTGGGCACGTCCACGAAAATCATTTTGTCCAGGTATACCCTAAACGAATAAGAAAAGTAAGTCATAGTGCTAACTTAAAAGTTATGTAACTTATATTTATAACTTTTATAGGTGAAGCTGAAATATGGTTGTCCAATTCCACCGACAGATATATTGTGGGCATCACATCGTTATCCTATGACCCAATCTTGGTCAACATACTACACTAGTCGATACAAGTTTATACACAAATAATGTTCATTAGACGATATTTCTAATCTTAACATTTGTAATAGATATTTAATGTTTATGTTTTAAGATGTTTAGACTCTTTTAATATATGTATTCATTACATTTCTATTGCATATACACACTTACAGAACTATCGTATACAATTATGGATGACACAATCCATCACACACAATGGTGTCTACAAAAATAAAATTATTTATAATAAAAATAAATAGAATTATTTATATAAAATAATTTTTTATAATAATATTATTATTAATTATAAAAAATAGAAAATAAATTGATTAATTTTTTAAAATATAAGAATGAATGTGAAAATAATAAGAAACTTGTATTTTTTTTCTTTTCTAAAATAATTATTCAAAGAGAATAATATATAACATTTTAATACAGTACCCTATTTTTCTAAATTTCCTAATGAACCGTTCGTCGCCTTTGACACTGTCACTGGCTGCTTCACATGACGTAAGGTTGTATACCACTTCATATTAAGCCCCTATATTATGACTCGGAATCAAAACCAATACTATATGATTCTATTGTAATTTTAGCGTGAAAATTATAAGTTTATTAATTTATCAAACTTTTTTTTGTCAAGCAATAAATGAATATAATAAAATATAAGTAAAATTAAAAAAATACTTTCATTAAGCTTTAGTTATCGTAGCTATGTTTACTTAGATAAATAGATCAAAGACAATATAACAAAACAACACTAGGTAGGTAACTATTTTCTCTACTTTGACCTTTTCAATTTTCTTTTGAAGGCAATATTAACATATTATAAACTATGTTCTAGGAGAGAAAAATCTAAACTGAATTAAGCTATCATATAATATTAACTATTGTAGTGAGTCGTACACAATATTATCAGATTTTTTAAATAAGGTTATTAAAAAAACTAAATCAAACATAACTGTTTTTATATAAAAAATAATAATTAACTAAACTGTTTAATAATTGATATAAATCAAATTATAAAATATTTTTTCTTTAAGAGAGTAAAAAGATTCTCTTTCTTCCAATATTAACACAAATTGATTGAATTTAGAATAGTGTAACTCAACCTCAAGACACAGTTCAGTTTGAATTTGACAAAACAATTCATGAAGCTTGATTTAAAACTTTTTAATTCAATTTTTTTTGTAATTTAGTTCTAAAACAATTCAGTTCAATTTAATTTGGAAATGGAAATAGTAAGTCCATATATTTTAAAACAGCACACTACCACTGCAACTGTACATCAAACTTGAAACTCTATCTCCAAAAATTAGGCAAAGAATGAATACCAGATGATAAATTATAAACCAAACTGCCTAAAGATAACACATATGTCTAAGCATACCGGCGTGCATCGACATACTTCCGAGTTTTCACAATTAAACTGTTGGACTAAAAGACTTTTTACATACACAAAAACCATCAACAACATTAACATGTTAAAGCATCCAAGCATGTGTACGGCCTTGATCTTTCCTCTATCTCTTGAGGGGTAGGCAATGGTTCAAATCTGTATACGACACTCCTTGTTCCTTGCACAACAAAAGTAGTATAAATTTCTTCGAACTCCTCCATTGAATGGATGCACTCTTTCCAAAATTCCCTTGACGATTAATTGGATGTGTTTATCATAGATATTCCCAAAACATGGTTGGCAAGTGAAAAAGATTCCCAAAATAATAGTTCAACCATTTAACACCAACATTCCCAAAGATTATCGTTGTGACATTCTTCTCTTTTTACACTTTCAAGATAAAAGTGCGGAACTCACTGACAACCTCAAAACTCACCTTCTGTGATTTGTCTCCTTCTCTGGTGGCTTCAATCCTTTTCGGTGACTTCATCTCCTTTTCCGGTGACTTCATCTGCTGTCTGAATGCTGCTTCGAGTTCCGGCAGCCACAGTGACGGCAAGAATAAGAATGAAGGGTGCAAGGCTGCTGGGTGAGTTGGGTGTGGGTTGGGTGCACATATTATTTAAACCCTAATTTTCATTTCATTAAGTATATTTTAGTCTTTTTTGTGTATATTGAGTGCAGTCCAAAATGATATGGTGCAGGGAGAATCTGCCTTATCCTACACTACTTGATCCAAATTCATGATCCAATTATCCTACACTACTCTATCCAATAAAAGCCTAATTTGGTCCATTTCTGCAAATATTTTATTGAACAAAGCTCCACGTCTTCCATCTCATTATTTTGTGGATGCTGTGGCTAAATGATTTTCCATCATTATCCTCTCATGTCGAAGGGTGTTTACATCATTGTCTAATGCAAATTGAAAAAAATTGTGAATTCTAACAAAAAATTGGTCGTTAATATTTCTATTCGAATTTAGTCTATTATTCATCCACCTTCAATGTTCAGGAACATTTATGTTTGTTACATTTTTATATAATAATCCTTACAAGGAAACTATTTAATACAATTTAAATTTGAAACTAATTAGTATCATTTTAAGCAAAATTAACTTAACATTTTAAAAAAACAAGCTATAAACGAACATCAGTGTCGCTTAAGTAGATGTTAAGCAACATAGGCTTAAGTTTGCAAACTTCACATCAGTACATATTGCTTACGTGTGGCCTATAGAATGCTTAAGTAAAGCTTGGGCAAGTACCATTATAAAGGAAACAATATCACCTCAAACAACTAAATATCCAAAACCTAATGAAACAAATGAAAGCCAATATTAATGCATACATAGAGTATTATTGGTTTTAGACGTTACCTCAATCTTAATCCAAATTATCTCTATTAGCTCAAAAAAAAAAACTCTAAAAGAACCCACAACAAAATCTATAGAAATGTTCATTTCCAAAATGAATCCAACTCTTGTAATATTGCCTTCACCATGTTGTTTAAGCAAAAAAGTATTCTGCTTAAGCGATAATGTAATTCATGTGTATACATCACTTAAGTGGTGTATCTCTCACGTTTAAGTAGGATAATTATTTGTGTGAGCTCCTCGTACACTTTCTCACATAAGTGTGAGTATAATAATACTTAAGTTAGGTGGTGATTAATGCGAACATTCACACAACTACTTGCTTAAATGTGTTACAAAGATCGCTTAAGCTACCTAACATACATTAGAGTTTTTAATACATTAATTTTTTTTTTTACCATTACGCACTTTAATGTAATTAAAATTTACCAACTACCCTCGCTTAGTTCTACTATTATCCCACTTAATCAACCTCACATAATTGTTGGGGTTTAAAATTTTTAGCAACTAGCTCGTGATCCCTCCAATGTCTATAAATGGTTTTCCACCCATTTTTTATTTCACCACTCTTCTCCTTGGGTGAAACTTTCTCACCAATCTTTTGTTCTAATAAAATTTTCTTACTTTTTTTTTCAAGTCATCTTCGTATTATCTTTATTTTACTACTATATTGAATAATGTTATATGTTGTTTTCTTTATTTCTTACTCTCTTTTTTCTTGTTTGGTATTATTCCTTTTTGACAATGGGTGTGATTTTCATCTTTTTCTCCAACTGCTTTTTTTTTTTAAGAAAGATGGTTCGTCCAACTGTAAAATATTATCTGCTTCAAATGTTCATTGTTAGATCAGTAAGATTCACTCAAACGCTTAAGTGTACTACAACTCTCAATTAAACGATTTTCGTCACTAACACAATTTTATGATAGCTTCGTATATAAAGATATAATATTCTCATCACAAAATTCGTTACATATATTTATAAAACAAAATTTGTCACAAAAATTAACTTCTCGTGACAAAATTTATTATTTTTTTAATATAATATTCACACGTCTCCAATCACTAATCATTATTAATTTATCACATATAACATAAATTTATCAAGTAAATAAGATAACTAACTATTTTTGTCAATTGTTCATATAAACAATAACTAAAAATATATCAAATAATTTATATAATAATATTTATATTTTTTTTTATGAGTCATTTAAAATACATAATAATTGGCTGATAAAGTCAAATTAAAGTTAGCATCTTGGAAAGGTAAATCTCTTAGCATAATGGGTCGGATTCAGTTGATCAATACGGTGATTACGGGAATTCTAGCATATAACTTTAATTTGTATAAATGACCTTGTTTCTCTTCTTATGCAAGTTGAGCAGTGGTGTCGAAATTTTATATGGACTGGAGATATTCTAAATAAAGGCATAACTATTGTTAATTGGACTACAATTTGTTCTCCCCTTGAGAATGGAGGTTTGAGGATTTTAACCTTCACCATGAAAATAATGCATATCTTCTTAAGCTTGCTTGGAACTTTGCTTATAGCAACAGGTCTTGGTCTTTGGTTTTGAAAGCCAGGGTTTTTAAATCAAAATACGAGTTTAAAATGGTTTATAGATCCTCATCTCTTTGGCCTGGAATTAAGTAGTTTTATTCTACTATACTTGATTATACTTCTTGGATTGTTGGTACAAGTTCTTTTATTAATTTCTAGAATGATAAATGATGTTCTACTATTCCTTTAGCACATATTGCAGGGTTATCTGATGGTATTAGCATTCCGGATACAGTTTTTCAGTTTTGGACATGTCGTGATTGGAATATTCCGTTGTCTTTACAACAGATGCCTCATCTTTTTAGTCATATCATGGTTAGGAAAGATTAGGTTGTTCCTAATTGGATTCTAGATGAGTCTAGTCGGTTCACTCTTAAATCGGCTAGGACATTTTTCTTGGAACTAGGAGTTCCTTGTAGTTGGGGTAAATTTATTTGGTCTTCAGATATTCCACCTTCCAAAACTCTTGTCCTTTGGAAAGATTTTCATGGGTGGCTTCCTACAGATCAACATATTTAAAATAAAGGTCTCCATATTTGTTTTATGTGTACGCTTTGTGAAAAGCATGAGGAATCTATTCATCATTTATTTTTTGAATGCCCTGATGTTTTGTATATTTGGAGTTGGGTTCGGCAGATTTTTCCTACTTCTCATTTCTCTAATAAAGATGATCTTCTTTCTTTTATTAAGAGTGATGGTAGTCCTTTGGTTAAATTGATTAAACTTGTTGTGATAACTTTTTCTATTTGGATGTTATGGTGTATGAGGAATTATGCTCGTTTTCAGGATAAGATTGAGGTTTCTAGGGCTATTCCTGTTATTAAACATTTAACTTGTCTAGTGGGAAAGTCGTCTAAAACTTCAATGAAGAATGATATGCTAGATTTCAGTGTGATTAAGTTTTTTGGTATTAATACTCATACTGATAAAGTTCTTCGTCCTCTTCTTGTTAGATGGGAGTTTCCTTCACCAAGCTGGGTTAAAATTAACATTGAAGGGGCTGCTAGGGGTTATCCAGGTCTTGTCGCTTATGGAGGTATTTTCCGTGTGAGTATGGGGGAGTTTATTGGAGCTTTCTCTGCGTTTCTTGACGTTCAGACTGCTTTGGTTGCTGAATTTTATGGAGTTATATATGCTTTGGAGGAAGCTCAAAAGTTGGGACTTACTGATGTTTGGCTGGAATGTGACTCTGCCTTGGTTTGTGATGCGTTTACTACTAAAACAAATGTTCCTTGGATGCTTCGTAATTGATGGAATACTTGTCTTAATTACTGTGAAAAAATCAGGTTTAGGGTTACTCATATTTTTCGTGAAGGGAATGTGTGTGCAAATAAGTTGGCTAATTTAGGATTTATTCATAGAGAATCCTTTCATTGGTATAATAGGTTTCTATCTAGTTTGTTCTTAGAATTCTTTATTAATAGGTATAGTCTACTTTATGTATCGTTTTTGTTAACATATGAGTTTTGGTCTAGTCCCCCCATATTTTTGTATTTTCTTTCTTTTTGTTTTATTAATAATACTTTTTTCATGTGATGGCAAATGATTGTTGTTACTTGAGGTGTCACCCTAGCTGAGATGTCAAATAGCATAGTGGTGCCTAACATGAAAGTTTTTTATAAAAAAAAATCATTAACTAAAAATCAATTTTAGACACAAAAAATAATTAGTTATTATATCAAATAAATTAGATATTATTTTAAAAACTAAAATATTGGTATCTAAAATAGTTTATATTATTAATAAAATTTATAAATTATTTTTTAAATAATATTTTATTTAAAATCTTAGTAGCTAATTAAATATAAATTTATAAATTTTATGAATAATAAAAATTATTTAAGATACCAATTGTTAGTCTTTAGAATAATATATAATTTAGTTTAATAATTAATTATTAATTTTCCTAAAATTATTTTATTTAATGATTTTTTAAAAATAAATTTTATATTAATATTTAAATATATTATACTTGGTGAACCAAATTCTAATTAGTTATTATTAAAACTTAATGACGGACACCCCACACTTATAATATGTTAGCTCAAAATGTCTATTTTATTTATTTATAGCAATAGAAAATTTATAGGAAGTAAATAGCATGAAAAATAAGTAATGTGACATAAATTAATAGAGAACTCATAAGTAATTAATGTGACATAAATTAATAGAGAAGACAAAGAAAAAGTGATTCAGAATGTAAAAATAGTTACCCAACTGATACATATGAAATAAAGCTTTTGAATAAATATTAATTAGCTTTGCATTTGCATTAAATTTAATTTATTTATCAACAAAATTATTTGAATGGTTATTTTTACATCTATAAAAATTAATTTAAAACATTTACAATGTCTAATTTCCTACCTTAAATAATTTTTTAGGAGCTATAAAAAATAAATTTAATATGAAAAAAAAATAAAGTGTTTAACTAAATATTTCCATATTAAAAAACTTAGCTTTTCTGTTATTTTCTCTAATTCAAAATTAAAAGACAAATCATCATGTTTATGACTTAAAGTTTATTTTTAAGTATCAGTTGGATTAAATGAAGTAATTTAATGAAAGGAGTTTCATATATTCAACAGACTAAAAACTGTTCAAGATCAATATATATATTTACTCTTTCATAAAGACAACATCATTTTTTTTAAAAGATAAGAGTATAAATGTGTTTAAAATTATAAAAAAATCTTTTAAACAATAAAGAAACAAATCGAATTTTAGTAAAATAAAGGTATATTTTAACATTGATATTAGAATGAAGTAATTTATTTTTAAATGTTTTTATTTTAAAAACAAATTAATACTAAAAGTCATTATAAATTTTTTATGAAACTTACCAGATTCCTAAAATATTTAAACTTGAAATCGATTTCTCCACATATAAAAAAATACATGTAATCATTCACTAAAAAATGACATGGTATTTTTTATCATTTAAGATCATCAAATGTTTATCTAAACACGCTTCCCTAATCATCACACTCAATCAAGATGTTTCCTTACCAAATATCTCAGCATCCATATGCTGAGTGTCTCAGTGCTATGTTCATTCAATGTGCTGCTTACAAATAAACACAACTCAACAGCAATTTGTCATTCTCATGACAAATACTTGTTAATTCTGATTAGGATGTTCATAGTTGGCTACCCAACATACCAAATATTTAAGATCAACTACAGAGTCTTATGGTGCTTGCTTTGAACTTTGATGCATAACCACCAAATACCAAATTGCAAATTAATTGAAAGTTTAAGTCTAACACATAAGAAATGAACCATTGAAGACAATAACTTCCTTATTTTTGTCTGAAAAACAAAACATATATGTCCTTAAAGCAAGTGCAGTATGACAATGATCTTATGTCCTTGAGTTGAATATCAACACTGATCTTTATGTACTCCCAAAAACCTTTGTACCTCAATGTTGTTTCTTTTGCTCACTACTGATCTCAGCTTCTGCTTTCTTGGATGCCTTCAAGTTTGTGTACCCTGTGTCAGTTCCGAAAATCCTATACACAAGAAACAACAGAAAAAATTGCATACCACCATCAGCCTTACTAGTGAAACATCTTAAAAGAAAAGCTTGTTTTATATCTTGTATAGTTTTATCTCTATTTTTATAACACCAACAAGACTAATGCTTTTATAAAAAAATATGTGGAACACATACCTGTCCATGTATGTGAAGGTTGAGGAGTAGTTTCTTGACTTGGTGTACAGCAACCGGTGATGATAGTCATGGAAATCAGCTCTGAAAATGAGGATGCAAAGTTTAACAATAAGAACTATAGTGGAATAAATCCAGTGAATGATGCCAAGGAAAGGAACATCACACTCACCCCCCATACAATGGAATGAAATTTGAAAGACTCCATGGAAAATGGTAACCGCAATGCACCTCAACTGTCTCCAGGACTCTCAAAATCATCCATAGCCACAGAGTCATCAAGTGAGGACCAGTAAGAACAGGACCAATAATGGTAGCAAATCCAAGGAAAAGTATCTCAGCAGGATGAGCATATTCAGAGGTAAGTCCAAAAGGTGTAGCATACCTTCACAAGATAGGAAAAACCTTTTGTAGCTGTGAGCAAAACCTTCAAAGGCACAAATGAAAATCAACCCCAGAATATGCATAAAACTTACTCATGGTGAACACTGTGCACAGTGGTGTACAACCATTTTGTGTGTAATATCCTGTGTCCCCAGTAGAATATAAAATCCTCCAATATGAAGTAGAAGACTATTTGGATAAAAATGATTTTCCTGCAAAACCAAAAATAAGATATTTTCATGATTACTTAAAGAAAATAAATGTTAGAAATGTTCATATCGTAATAGCTTTTTATCATGTAACTAAAAAATGTCTACATACAATTATTACTATTATTATAACTACTAAAAGAATGCTTGAAGTACCAGGATGGCAATGGAAGACTGATCTGCATGCCCATGCGCTTAAGCAAAGGATAGGAAATTATCACAACAGGTAGATTGACACCAAAATGGTACAGTATCAAACGACTGATACATTTTTCTTGAGCTGCAGGGCTATTATTTTTTCCCTGCATAAAAGAAGCATTAGAAGTTATATATATTTAACAAACTGATAGCATGTGTGGAAGTGAATCAGAATATTCACATCAAAATGGACACTACTAGTTCTAGCTTTTACTTTTTTCACATCAAAATGACCACTATTAGTTCTAGTTTTTACATTAAGGATGTGATTTATGCCTGTAGAACCATTTTCAAATACACTATATACACTATGAGACGGTCAGGCTTCAAAATGGTGGAAATACAAAAAAAAAAAAAAAAAAGATGATTAATAAGCAGCAAATTAGTGGTCACACAGAAAAGATTGATTATTGTAAAACAGGAAAGAACAAAAGGACCACATATTTGAGGGAAATGTTTTTTTTTGTTTTCATTCTCTCTTTTCGTCCTTAATTATACAACTACCATCTTATTTTCAATTTGTTTTCAGTATTTATTTTATTACAGAAAACAGCTTGACTGTTTCATGTACAATAATTTTGATTTCTGTATTTTTAGTACAATATTTTTAAAACAAGTGAAAACAAAAAATGAAAAGAGAAGTGAAGAAACTCTAACTTTCTCCAAAGTAGATAATTATATATATATATGAAAGGAAAAATTGAGAAATTTTCTATATGTACTCATTGGGAGATTGCAGTCCATGAAATAATTCAACCATAGCAGAAATTAGACATGCATGTGCTGCAAGAGATTCTTTGAACCATTTCTCGTTCAGGGCATAAAGACAAGTAAGAAAACATAAATATGGATGATCAGCCAGAGGGCATTTGGATCCTTTCCTGTTCTTGAACAACATATGATCCTGGTGAAGAGAAAATAAAAATTCATCTTTATCAAATAAGGTCCATCTGGTAGGATCCGAAGTTAAAATTGTATTTTTCTCTCAAACAAAGTCACATCATGGTCAGGATCCAAAACCTTTGAAATCCTCATCATGCAGAACATAGAGAAAAAGAAGATGGAGAGACATTGGAAAATCTGTTACAACTCTCAAACAAAACCACATCAAGTGAATACAAAATTGATTTTCCGACCAAGAAAAACAACAAAGAAGGACAAAATTTCATCCTGTGAAACATGTCCTCAATTTCAATTGTCAAAGACAGAAGAAGAATAAGGTGAAACCTGAATCTTATACTTGCTGAGCCACCTTGACCTCTCCAGCATCATATAAGGAAGTCCAGACAAAAAGAAAACACTTTCATGTAGAAAGAAAGTTCCCAGACAAGCCAATTGAAATTCGCTGAAATGTGTGATCAAAAACTGCAATCACAAGAACATGCAAAATGCCCAATCATCAAACACTAGTTCAAAATTTGGTTGACAAACAAGATTGACATGCAACCAACTTTTGAAGATAACTTTAAAATGAGACATTGTAAAAGAAATTAGAGATGAAGCTGAGTGAAGGGTGAGATAGGACCTGCCAAGAAGATTGAACTAAGGAAGCCATGGCTCATTGGAGGTGGAAAGAACTTATGTGAAAGAGAGAGTGTTTAGTGTGAAGAGTTAGACACATAAATACTAATATACACCTCCAGTATGACCAACCAAGTGTCAACTCTTCCAGGGGAGGGCCCTTCTTACACATCACTCTTGTCATAATGGTTCATGCATAAATTTTGTCCCACTTTTGATTAAGTGTGGGTAAAGATATTTGTTCACAACTCACATTTTTCCTAAAATTATATTACAGCTTCTAATATTATTATTTTAATAACTTTTCATATCATTTAATTTTAAACTTACCTTATATTATATCATTTTCCTTTTAATATTTATATTTAGTTCTCAGCTTTTAAGTTTTAACAAATTGTCATACAATAATTTTATATAATAAAAATATATAATCATTTACTTATATTATGTAAACTTCTTTATTATATATTTATTGAATTAAATTAATGTCAAATATAAAATAACATTTAACTTTAATTACATTAAAATTTATTTTTATAATTATAATAATAGTATTTACTAAATAATATTATTTAATTTAAATAAAAGATAATAAAACGCCTGTACTATTACTGATGGTATAATAATTAATATTTCATTTAAATTAAAATAACTATAACTTTCTATACTTTAAATGAAATGTGATATATTAATAATTAAATTTATTATAATAAAATACTTTTGTAATAAATAATAATGTTAGTGCGAGTTTTGAAAATAATCAATTCTAAAAAGATAATAAAAAACTTATTTAAAGGATAAAACCAAATACACTTTTTTTCTCTCAATTCATCTGTTTGATTCAAATTGAAAATAAATAAAATTAAAAACTAAATTATTTATTATATTCAAATATAATATTATACCTTTAGAATTAATTAAAAATTAATAAATGTCTATTAATTATTTTAAGATTTTATTTATTATAATTATGATGTATTTATAGTTATCAAGCATAATAATTAATTTACCTTTTTTAAATGTAAGATTATATAATTTATTTATAAATATATAAAAAAAATAAAGTATACATTTGATAATAATTATAAAAAATATAACATAATTTTATTTAAAACAATTATTATTTTTTAAATTAAAAAATTGATTTCAATTTCACATTAATTTAAAATTGAACTCAATCAAATTATATTTAAATTTTATATTTAGTTTATATAAATTTATAATAAAAGTTAAAGTCCAACCAAATTGATACTTAAAACTCTAAATTGTTAATATATTTAATTTAATGTATATATCATTAAAAGTAATACTATAAATTGTTAAATATTTAATGACATTATGGTTAAATATTTAATGACATTATGGTTGAAATAAATTAAGTAGTCTACATGTTTTTTCCCTTTTATTCGATAATTAAAACTTTTAATTTTCTTATTAATGATAATGAAATATAAAATTATAAATTATTTATGAGAAAATATAAATAAACATTAATAATTGATTTTTAATATAACCTAATATTTTATATTTTTTTTATATAGATTGATTTTATTATTAATGTTATATATTAAAGAGTGAATATTTTAAAAAAAAGTACACTTGATTAAATTTTAATGTCATAAATTTAGATATTTTTAATTAAATTATTATTAAAAAAATTGATTCAACTAAAATTAAATTAAAAATACTCATATTTATAAAATGTTTAAAAGTTAATTAAACATGGAAGATAATACAAAATACATGGTTTTCCTTGTAAAACATAAAAATGTTCTAAAATATGCACCACCGTGCTAAAAAATTTATATATACAAAACATGTTTTCAAAATCCTCTTCTACATTCATGCTCTGTGTTTATTTTTAAGAGGTTACACTATAAGTATTGTTTATGTGAAATTTTTCCTAATAGTGTAGTTTAATTAAAGTTGCATATCTAACAGAGTAATTTAATTCCAATTGCATTTAGATCAATATGACAAACGTTTTATTTAGAAAATCATTTTAAGTAAAATGTATTTGAGTTTAAATACAAAATTTTCCAAATTATTAAATCATTAATCTTATTTAAAATTGATGTTTTCTTTTGTGATTTAGAGATATTAAATAATATTTGAAAACATAAGAGTAGTGATGTCATATAGTATTTTAAGAATGTAAAGATTAAGTATTGATATTTACGTGACCTAGTGATTCGTCAGACTAGTAGAAGATACTTGTATTGTCTAATAAGTGCAATCTTTAGTGTTCATCTGATAACTTGTAAGCGAGAGTTTTGATATTGTTGTCTTGTGACATCCAATGAAAATCGTCTGACAATATCTTCTCATGAGTCCATGAGCACTAAGATTGCCTCTTAAGAAGTTTGTCTGATCCATGATCCATTTCAATAAAATCATCTAACACGAGCTTATAATATATATGGTTTGATATGTTCCTCTACTCAAACACTAAAAATACTACAAGACTTTATTCAATCAAAATAATTTTAAAATACTATAAAATATAATTGGTAGATTTAATATATTAAAATTGATTTTAATATTTTAAAACATTCTTCACAATTGAGAAGAGCATTTAATAAATCAATTTAATTTTTAACCCCTTAGAATCACCAAAAGAGGTGTCTTTAAGTGATTTTATTCCACTAAAACTCATCTTAATCAATTACCAATTAACATTTAACAAGAAAATTTTAAAATTGTTTTTTTACTCAATCTATCAATGAATAATTAGACAAAAGAAATATTTACACAAAAATTAAACATAAAAATTATAACTCCAAACACAAAATCAAACAATCAAATCAAGTTAGGTCAACACTAATTTGCAATGTAATTGAAAACATCAAATCTTCAAATTTTCAAGTTTTTGTATCTATACAAGTCACCAAGAATTTAGTATATCATTGTTGCAGGTCATTTAATTGATATAGGGTGAAATTTTAAAAAAATAGTTTTGAGTTTTGTGAAGATTCATCCTCTTTCAAGAAATTTATGTAGTTGATGTCATTTTCAAGCGCTTACAAAATATGATTTTAAAAATGTTAATATTAAAATAATAAAGTTAAATAGTTTATTCATTCAAACTTAATATAATTTATACTTTTATACAACTTTAATTTATTTTTATAATATTTATTATAAAAAAACAAAATAAAAATCACTAATATCAAATTAATATTCAATTAAAATTAACTTTGTTTTAACTTAAATATAAAAAAAATCTGGTATAATTAAATTTTTTAATATCAGTTTAAATAAAAATAAATAAAAATATTAATTATACTGATATATATATATATATATATATATATATATATATATATATATATCAATTATTGGTATCAATATTTTTAACGTATCAAATTTAATTTTACATCAAGATAAAGATAAATAACACTGATCTTGCAGACATATACATATTCCATCATGTCTTAATTATCACATCCTTTCACAAAACTAAATTAAATTAAATTTTCAATTGGAAAGACACTCACATTCTAGTTGCAAAATTAAATTGCTGATCACACCAATTTAAAAACAGTAAGGTCAAATTGTGTAAAGACTGAAATGCATAGTACTTGAAACCACATCAATATTCATTGAATTAAATTTTGTCACTATTTATATTTAATAAATAGTTATAAAGTTTTTTTATATTAACTATTCTCATTTTTACATAAAAAGAAAATCATATATAAATTAGTTAAAAGTCAAGTAGAAATAATTAAAAAAACAGAAATCATTTTATAATCTTACATTAATTTTCTCTTTTCTATTTTCTTTTTTTTGAAACTAAGTTCGATTTTACTATTAAAAAAGAATTTCAAATTAAATACAGCAAAACCAATCGAGAAAAAAAGTGAAACAAATCTTAAAAACTAATATTTTCTACCCCATAACCACAAATGCACTATAAAAATCACATTCTAGTGGTGTCTTTGGATGTTGGGAGTGCAGGGTGCGCCGTGAAAGAAATCAAAAGAAGAGATAGGGTGAAAAACCTAGGTGAGGATTTAGGGATTATTTAATTATGAACTAAAAGGAAAAAAATGTAATTCCACAAATATTATGGGATGCCACAAGAACCTAGGGTGCACAAAGAAATAGCCCTATCACTCTCATAAACCTTTACTGCATTGGGTCATGTATCTTCTCGGCCCATGTTCTTGTCTCACTTGTAGGCCCAAAATCTATTCATATTAGAAGGTCAAAATTATTTCCTGAAAAAGATACTAATTTCTGCCCCTTAAAATTATAAAGGCAAATCATTTCAATATTTGAGATGTTTTTATTATGTTTTTCCGTACATAATTAGTTTCATGCAAAAATTACATTATTAACTTAATAAAGGTGTATGACTTTGGATCTCCAGTAAAACAGTAGACAGCATTAAGAACTCAAAGATGTTAATTTGGTATTATTGAGAATAAAGTGAAAGAAGAGAGTGAAAACACGAGGGTAACTAAATTAATTGTGTAATTTAAATAAATAAATTTAAGTTAAACTGAAATAATTTTTATGATTCATTTATAATTATTTTTTTAACTTATATAATTATATTTTATATATTTAATAATAACTCTTTTAAATTTTTATTCAGATAGTTTAATATTCTCATAACACAAGTTTTTTTTTTATATCTGAAACTTAATTTCAGTTCATCGGATATTCTTCTTTAAAAACGAAATAAGAGTTAAAATTTTATTTATCATTCACGTTAGAAGTTGGAAGAAAATCATTAGATATAAACTAATTTTAAAAATAAAAAATAATTAGTCACTATATTATTAAAATAGATATTATTTTAGAGATTAAAAAATTATTGATATCTAAAGTAATTCTTATTATTAATAAATAGTTCCTCAATTGATGCATAATTAATTACCAAAATTTTAGCTACCAATTTAATAGTTGGTAACAAATTAAAATCAATTTAGAAATTATTTATTAATAATAGAAATTAATTTATATACTGATAATTTTTTAATCTTTAAAATAATATATAATTTAGTTAACATAGTAATTAGTTAGTTTTTATTTCTAAAATTAGTTTCTATTTAATGATTTTTTATACTGTCACAATCTTTTTAAATTATTTTTCTTTAAATTTTTTATGATTTTTCTTGAATGTTCTAGAGTTGATTATCATTGTTTTTACTATCAAAGAGTCTTATTGAAATGATAACTATTTGAGAATCAATTTTGATCAATCAAAATCTCAATTAAAGTAAATTTTTCTTTTTCTTAATATTTCAAGTTTCCTTTTCTTGTTTTAGTTGTATGCGGAGAGTTACGTTATTGCATGTAAAATCATAGTCTAATATGAATCTCTAGGTTAGGTTCATAAAAATATGTTTGGCATGTGAATCATGCATAATGTGAGCAAGTTATGACTTTTCTAAAAGTTTTAAGAGCAATTACTTTAAAAAAATTTGGAAATTAAGGTAAGGAGAGTTGATAATTTCATTTGTTTTTAATTGATTTTGGATTTTATATGAAGTTTGATTCTCAGCTAAAATTGATGTTTTATCTAATTTATGTTGAAAATTGATGGAATGATTTGATTTTGTTTTGATATTGGATTTTCTAATTAAAGTGTAAAGTGTATTGATGGTGTTGAGATGTTGGAATGAAAACTATATGTATTTAGATGATTTGATATTATAATTGAGGAAACACAAAGTGATTAGATTTTGGATTATTATAATATTAATTGTTCATCCTATAATTTTTATTAATCAATTATGTTTGAAGTAGTTGCATTTAGATCTTGTAAATAGATTACGATGGATGCTTTAGTTAAATTGCTTTGAAATTGTATAAATACGATCAATGATTATGAGTTGCTTGAATTATTATTAAGCTATGTTGTTTTGTATTTGAGATATTGATTTTGAGCAAGATAAATGTTATATGAGTTTTAAATCATTAGTGTTATCTTAGATGTTGTTTTAAACTCTCTTTTTTAAATGTTAGAATTTTTTTAGTTTAGAATTTGAAGTTTCACTCCAAGAAAAAAAAAGAGGATTTTAATGAAGGTTATTTAGCAAATGTTAATATAACTCAGAAATGGATTTAATTAATGGATGTTTTTTTAATCTTTGTTAAGTTTCAAAGATTTATTCTAAAATCTCAGCAATTCAGTGGTCTGAAAAGCAATTTCCAAGTGTTCACATATGTAAGAATCTGGAGATTCAAATATCAATCTGAAACGTTTTTCAGATTTTCTTGAGTTGTGTGTTTTTCAGTCATGTTCATTCAGTGCTTCATTGTTATTGGCGCGATTTTTGTTTTAGATCTCACGAAAAAAATCAAAATCTTTCGATTTCGTTGGAATTGGTTCATGTAAGTTCTTCTTCCACTTTCACTTTTGATCTGGAAATTTTTTGGTTTTGTGCTTTGCGTTCACTCTTCTTCGTTTTTTGGAGCGATTTTGGAGAATTTTAATCGGTGAAAGGAGATTTGCCTTTTCTGACGACCTAAATCGGTGAAATGGTGATGATACGAATCAAAGTGGTTCAGTGTTGTTTGTTAAAGCAAAATTTGCTTTTAACGATGTCGTTTGCGATTGTTTGTGGTGGTCATCATCTTTAAAAGGAAACAAAATCGCATTGCATGGTGATCAGAGGTGTATGTGTTGGTGGAACAATCGTGTTGTGTCTTTGACTTTGAGTGCGTGTATTTTCTTGTGTCGTTTGAAATTTACAAGCAGTATCCAATTTGGTGATTTAGAAAGAAATTGTTGGTGAACTTTTCTTTTTTGGTGCAGAATTTTCGTAATTAACACTTGTTATTCTGGTATTGGTGGAATTGTTAGATTTAATTTGGTGCATTTTTTTTTTCAATTTGAATAGGGTGATTAGATTTTTTTATGAAAAAGAACGTGAAGTTGAATTTGATTTTGATTGAAAACATTATTAAAAAAAAATAGTAGCTTGGTGATTTGGTGTTTTCATTGCTCGTAGTGAAAGTAGTACATTTCACACGATTAATTGCTCTCCCCGTCTTCTTTTACAAAGAGAAGTTTATGCTAGTCAACTTATTGAACTCTTAGACGAAAGGATCTTTACATTTTGTCCATTTCACAATGCGTGTCTTTTGGTTATGGAGTTTTAGCTGATGCTTGGCTTTGCAGAAATGTGGATGAAGTGCCTAACACCAAGTGTAAACGACTGATGCATGGAAAAGTTTCTCCATTATGACAGGTGTCGAAGCAGATATTGAGGTCTCCTTATGTGGATTATATGGTTCTTGCAACGATTGTGAGTAGACCTCAAGTGCATGACAAGAAAAGAATAGAATGCATGAGGGCTTCTAGGAGGCTTTCAACGTAGGTTCTTCAATATGCTAGCACCCTAGTCAAGGTGAACACCTATCATTCTTTTGTTCAATGATTGCACATTTGTTCTATAATTGCACATTTTTTAATTGTATACATCCTATATAAAAAAATCGGTTGTTTATGAGTAGTATAATATAAATCTATGAAATCCTCATAATTTTGTCTAATAATGTCGACTTTATGTTTTTATCCAAAAAAAGTTGAAATTGACAACCAGGCATAACAACAGATGAAATTGACTAAGTAGTTCATCAAATGATAGTTGACAATGGTGCATAACTATATCCTTTTAGCTATGATGGTTTTCCAAAGAGTCTATAAATGAATGCATCTACCTGGAATACCAAATTCCTATGCACTTGAGGTGCTTTTGGTCAATTTCTTTCCAAGTTAAACATTCCATGTTAAAAAAAATTGTTAGACGCATTCTTTATTTACAGGATGGTGATATAATCAACAATGATGTTACGGTTTATCTAAATGTAAGTTTGTTTCTTTTCCAAGGGGTGGGTTATGGGGCTGATTTTGCTTTTATGAGATGGTGATAATGGAATGGCCATAAAATTTCATTTTCCATTTGGCTTGTTCCCATTACATTTTTCTTTTTGTTAAGCCATCCTGATGATATCATCAACATCTCTGCTTATTATGTTGATACCCTCTTGTGTATTGCATGGGAGAAGTGATAGGTAGGAGTTTAATGAGACCAACATTGAGCTTTTCATGAACAAGGTGGTAGTCTATTTCAATGTGCTTTGTTCGTTCGTGGAAGATTTGATTGGAGACAATATGGATAGCAGACTGGTTGCCACAGTATAAGGTTGTTGGTTGTATGAATTGAATGCATAGTTCAATGAATAGGTAAGTGACCCACTGTAATTCACATGTGTTAGTGGCGAGAGCTCTGTATTCGACTTCAGAGGAGCTGCAAGAGATGATCTGTTGTTTCTTGGACTTCCAAGAGATGAGAGAGTCGCCAAGGAAGATAAAGTATCCTGTGATGGATTTGTGTGTCTCATGAAATGTGGCCCAGTCAAAATCACTAACACCCCGAAGTTGAATGGTACTTGTTCGAGGTAAAAAGATGTCGTCACATGAATTGGTCTTTAAGTAACAAAGAAGGTGTGAGACAAGTTGTTGGTGGAGTGTTGTAGGTGCAAATATAAATTGACTGAGAGTGTTTACAGTAAAAGCAATTTCGGGGCGAGTATTGGTTAAGTAAATAAGTCTCCCAATGAGTCTCTTGAAGGTAAAGGTTGCTTTAAGGGTGAGGAGGATGCCATAAGAAGACGAAATCTTTGAAGAATGTGACATGCGAATGGTTACTAGAGCTGAATCTAACATCTTGGTTTCATACAAAAGATCAAGGGTATATTTGCGTTGGCTGAGATGCAGACTTGTACTATTGCAGGCTACCTCAAAGCCTAGGAAATAAGTAAGGTTGCCCAAGATTTTGATTTTGAAATGGTGATCCAAAGAGGTAGTAATAGATGTAATTTCCTCAATGTCATCACCCGTAAGTATCAAGTCATCAACATAAATAAGAATGGTAGCTAGTTTGAGGCCATTATATTTAAGAAATAAAGAGTGATCAGCAGCAGATAAAGTGTAATTGTTAGTTAAGAGAAAGTGGGAAAGTTTGGCATACCATTGTCGTCCTGCTTGACAAAGGCCATAAAGGGAACGTTGTAATTTACATACATGATTTGAAAATGGTAGAGAAAGGCCAAGGGGAGGAGTCATGTAGACTTCCTCATGAAGATCACCATGAAGGAATGCATTGTTGACATCTAGTTGTTTCAAAATCCAATTTTGTGAAGTGGCAATAACAAGCAATAGAAGTAAAGTAGTTAATTTAGCAATAGAAGCAAAAGTGTTTGGCAACTAACTGTGCCTTGTGACGGTCAATAGTGTCATCAGATTTGTGTTTTACTTTATAAACCTGCTTACAACTAATCGACTTCTTCCCCGGAGGAAGAAGAGTGAACTGCCAAGTGTTGTTAGAAGCAAGGGCAGAAAGTTTAGCTTGCATGGTCGTTTGCCAGCAAGAATGTTTGGAAGCCTAAATGTAAGAATGAGGTTATGTGTTAGAATTAATTGAAGAGACAACATGCTTAAAAGAAGAAGATAAAGTTGTATAAGAGATGTATTTATGTATGGGGTACCTGGTACTGATGGAGTTGGATGTGGTGCGAAGGTCCGCAAGGTAGTGGGAATAGGAAGAGATAAAGTGTTGGGACCCCTGTCAAGGTCATTATCCAACTTGTATGGAAAATGAGATTCATAAAAGATAACATGTTTTGAGGTTTCAATGTGATGATCATTCATATTTAAAAAGATATAACCCTTTGTATTATGGAAAAACCAAGAAAAACAACTTTGACAGATCGAGCATCCAATTTTTTTCTATTTGTAGTTGTGGTGCTTGAAAAGCAGAGATAACCAAAAAAATTTAGAAAAGAGAGATCACATGGTTTTCCAAGAAGTTTTTCATAAGGAGTAATATTAGAGAGTAGGGGAATGGAGTAGAATTAATTAGAAAAGTGGCATGATGAACAGAAAATTCCCAAAATAAAGGGGGGGAGATTAGCTTGAAAAATTAAAGCACGAGTAATATTTAAAATGTGTTGATGTTTGTGTTCAACAATACCATTTTGTTGTGGTGTTTCTACACAAGAAGTTTGGTGTGTTTTACCTTTAGAAGCAAAAAGATCATGCATACTAAATTCAGATCCATTATCAGTGCGAATTACTTTTATTTTAGTATGAAATTGAGTTTCCACAAAAGTTATAAAGTTAATTATGTGAGTACGAACTTCTGATTTATTATGCAGCATAATAGTCCATGTATAGTGAGAGTAATAATCCACAACAGTAAAAAAATAATTAAAACCTCGCATAGATGTAATGGGATAGGGTCCCCATATATCAAAAAGTAGAATATCAAAGACAATAAGTTTTCATTTCTTTCATCTCCAATTTCAATTTCAATCGGTAGTTTAGTTTTCCTTTAGTGTTCTTCATCTTTCCCCCGATTGATTTTGTGTTCTTAGCTTGTTCTTCAATTTTCTGTTCGGTTCCTTGTGTTATTATTTCATTTGTGTTTAGTAATCTTGTTCCATGGATGTTTACAAGGAGATAACACTCTTATTGAGTTTGGATCATCATTTTGGAAGGCTATGTCTCCATTGATGACTCTTAAGCTTCCTTGATTCCATTTCTGTTTTTCAGCTTGTTGTTTTGTTGATATAATTTCGTTTTCATTGTTTAAGCACTCTTTGATCCTTGAATTGTTGTTTTCATTCTCATATAATGTTGTGTTCAAGAGTTTAAAAGTGTCTATGTTCAATCCAACTCATATCATGTGGTATCTAGAGCTATGGTTATGTGCAAAAAAAATTTTGAGTTGCTGGACACTTTGATTCTGTTTTGTGATTAGTAATTCTGTTTTTCTGTTTTTGAGTATTTCTTGCTGTTTTAATTGTTGTTAATGCTTTGTGCTTGAGTCATTTTAATTTTTGAATCCATACATGTTTTGTCTAGTCATGTTTTTTCCTATAATGTCATCAATTCCTTGTAGTCCTTTTCTTGCTATCTTTGGTTGATTGCTTTTATTTGAGTTTAAATTTTTTGGTTTTTTTTTTCTTGATCCTTTGGTGCATTTTATTTTTAGGTTTGAGTTCATGCTTGTGTATTAGATCTATACAAGTTTTTATTCATCATTTCTATTGTGTCTTTGTAGTTTCTTTAATTCTGTTTTTCATTCCAGTATAGGTTCCTCTGTTTTTCATAAAAACGTGTTGATTGTTTGGTTTATCAAATTTTCTGTGTTTACTGGAAAATTCTGAAATTCTGGAATTAAGTAGTTTGAGGTGTTACAAAAGAGTGAAAAAAATAAGTACATCAAAATTAAATTTACAAAAAATATTATAAATGAAATACGAACAGTGTGTAATTCTGCCGAAAAAAATACGGTAATCTAGCAGTGATTTTGAAAATTTTATTACAATTAATTGGCGTACTGTTTTTGAGTGATTCCAGTGCCAATTTTTAGATAACATCTTGAATTTCCAGTGGTTAAAATTTCACATTCCAGTTCGCTTTCTACAGTTCCAGTTAAATTTTTTAAGTCACGCACGGTTTTTAACAAAAAAAAATTCCAGTAGCATTGTTTTTGTTTTTCTTCATCTATTCTAGTACTATTCTTTAGGACTCCTTTGTGTGCTATCCTTTCTTTGTGTGCCTTAATTTTCTTGCTTGTCTTTTAGTTCATATTCTTTTCTAGTTTTGTCATATCTTGCATTCTATTTTGGTTTAGCTTTTCTTGCTTATACCTTTTCTTGCTTGTCTTCTTTGTTTCTCTAGTTTTTGTGGTGATTTATTCCTTGATTAGTGTGGTTTGCTTTGACATTTTTCATTTGAATTTCATCAAATCCACAAGAGAGGCTTGGTTAAGGAAATAACACTTTCTTGGAGTGGTTTGAGTACATTCTTTTGGCCTTTTCCAGCAAGCTACATCTTACTTTCTTTTGCTAACAAGTTTCCTTAATTGTTTGTTGTTGTTTTTGTGTCTTTTATGATCATGGATAATTTTTCTAGTGGAGAATCCTCCAAACCTTGCTCACCTCAAAAGGCAGCTCTCTTTGAAGATTTGAAGAATGCTAGACAATCAAATGCACAATATCTTGACATGATAAGACAAAAGGATAGTGAGCACTCAAGATAGTTAATCTTTCATGAGAAGGGTATCCCATTCTATAATGTCAGAGGTGTTGGTTCTTCATATTGCAATTAATATAAGGAACAAAATTATGTGGTGTAGTGTGTGAAAGAACAAAAAAAAGAATTGAAGAGATACAAGGCAATAGTAGCTTTAACTATACCAATCTTCTCGTGAGATAAATTGTCCTATATTATGCATTAAGTATAAGTGAAAGTTAAAGTGCGGGTAAGTTGCAAAGATAATTTGGAAGTGGAAATAAGGTTTAATTTGAATTGAGGCACGTATAACAAATACTACAAGATATGATAGCAAATATTACTATACTGATAATTCAAACCCCTAAGAAACTGCATAGCACGATCTTCACACTTTCTTTGATTTATAACAATTTCAATTGAACAAAAGCATTTAACAGAGCAAGTGCAGATATGATTAGGTTTGAAATTTTCCAATTCATCCCAAATCATGCGCAATTTAGTAAAGTAATCAATCACATAAAGATCGCCTTGTTTAAAGAAGCAACCTCTAATTGTAAATCGAAAATGCGAGATAAATCACCCTGAGAATATCTGGTTTTCAAATCATTCCAGATATCAAGAGCAACATTCATCCAAGTTATACTTTGTCTAATGGGAAGAAAAACAAAATGAATTAACCAAGAAACCACCATGTTATTGCAACGCAACCAAGCCGAAAAGGTAGGGTTATTCTTTGGTGGACAAGGATGAGTGCCAAGAATGAATTCGACTTTGTTCTTGGCACTGATAGCAGTTATGATTGAACGACTCCATGAATGGTAGTTGGTCAAATCAAGAACTAGGGAAACCTGAGATGCAACGAGATTCTCACTGGGGTGCAAATACAAGTAGTTTCTTAGAGGTTGTTCCGATTGTATGGACAAAGTAGCGTTTTTGTCAACCATTATCTACGACAACAACAAAAAATGGTCAAGATGCACGAAGAAGAAAGAAAAAAAAAAGCAAAGAAAGAAGAATTGAAAGAGAGATAAAGAAGAAATCAGAGGGACACAATAGAGCTTTTCATCCAAAGAGCTTTGATACCATATTAAAGTTCAAGAGTGCAAGAATCAAGCTAATGAAGCCATTGTGAGTGCGTGAGGCAGAGAGAGCAGCAAACCCTATTAACAGAGAATGAACATAATGAAGAGGAAAGAAAACGAGCAAGAGAGTGAAAAAAACTCTGAAAAAGTAAATTGTATTCTATGTATCAAAGAGTAAACATGAGGGTGTATATATAGAAAAAGCAATGCCTAACAGTTGACACAAAATAACAAAAAGAATTAAAGGACCGTGGCGGTCCAACCCAACTAAAAGAGTTGCCTTTATCAATAAGAATTATCAGTTAATCCTTAAATTCAAATGAAATGTTAAGATTAAAAAAATACTTTTTTCAGGGTGACTCTAGATGAATAAATAAAATTTTTATTAGTGACAACTTGTAAGTTGTTTTTATTCGTCTTAGCAACTACTTTTTCCAACTTAAAAAAGTCTTAATTAATTACAATTTGATATTAATAAGTGCTTTTATAGCCATACAAATATTTATAGGATATTTATAACGTTGAATTCCAATTGCAATATTAATTTTGTTTCTTTTAATAAGTGTCCATGTAAAACACGTATTATGAGATTCGATATGAAGTTACGTGCATAAAACGCAATCGAAGAAATTGCTAACAAATATCAAATAAAAGGAGGGAGGTGTAAAAAGAAAGAGGTATAGGCATAAGTTATCAATAGAAAGAGTAATTATAACAAGTCATCAACATGAGAAAGAGTAATAAAAAAAATGGTGTGAAACTTTGGATGCTAATACATTCCTTTTTCTTTATTCTCTTCTCTCTCAATCACTGGTTTTATAAATATTAGAGGTTGCATGCATGTTATCTATTTTCTTCTCTTTATAATTTTGACTTCAATCCTTATTTTCTTCATGATCAAATCCTATTTTATAAACGGTAATAAGTTAAGAAGTACATCCATCCGATTAAATTTTTAAATAGAATAAGTTTATCTAATTAAATTTTAAATAGAATAAATTTATTTTTATTGTGAGATCTCTTTAATATTTATAATCTTTGTTTATCTTAGACAGTTTGGATTAATGGAAAGCTGAAAAATTAACATGAATTTAAAGTAGTGATTGAATTGGTTTGGTTTGGTTACATTAAGTGAACACAAACCAAAGATATACTAGATTTTAATTTATTTTATATTTGTAAACATATATTTTTAATTAAGAAAATATAAACGGTTACATAAAATTTTCCACCAAATTGTTTTTTCCATCCCTAAGGAAAACTCTGTAACACTAAAATTTTACTATATAATAATTTATTTTAAATTATATATAAATATATTTTTTAAATAAAAATCATAAGCACATGTGCTATGATAAGCAACGGGTGCTAGATAAAATAAAATAAAATATTTGACACCTTTTTAGAAGAAAGACACCAGTTAATAATTTCATTTTAATAATATAATAGTATATATTGTTACTTTAAATATAAAAATATAATTATAATATTAATAGAATTAGTTGTCTGAGTAGTAGTTGTTTTTTTAATGAATGGATGAGATATCAAATTTAGGGTTAAAAAAAGGTCATATCAGGTGGTAATGGATCTTACAGGAAGCACCCCAATTTTCTAACAGTTATTCCAAACATCATTCACGTCTGGAGCAAGCTAGCCTCACAGTACTTATATACCTTTGACCAGCCTGCCTTCCATTTCTCAAAACTCACCATAACGTCAACCCACAAAATTTAAATTACACCAACACTTGCATAATAATTATTTTTAAGAGTATACTATAATTGTTTTTAAATGTTTGACAATACAAGGATTTTTACTCTTCTATATATAAAAAATAATATACTTTGTTTCTTAACAGTATATGGCAAATGATTCAAATTGAAGGCTTGTCATGAGTAAACATAGCAAATATGTTGCGGGAGTGATCTTAACTAAATCCCTAGAAACAAAGCCAATTAATTCTGCTCATTTGTTAAAAATAACAAAATTATGTTCATTTTTTTCCGACTTGCTTTCACTCTTGCGGAAAATACCTAAGCAGGCGAAAGCAGCCACTAGTGTTGTTTCATAGTATTTTTATGTGAGAAAAAACTTTAGAATTTGAATTCTTCAAAATATACTGATTTTAATCTTTTAAAATATATTAAATTCCTTTTTAATATATTAAAATTATATTTTAAAGATACAGAAAAACCAAAACTTTATCAGGCACAAGGTATCACCTATTTCAAATGTGGGATAAGACATTGAAGACTAAAAGAATGTCAACAAATCTTTGTAGACAGGGCATATATGTAGGATCAATTTATCCAGGATCGTCAGTGGATACTTGGTTATCTTCTCTGTCTCCATTGTCACTTAACTCCATTCAATTCAAATGACTTTTATATCAAACAAATAACATTCATCTGCGTAAGGAAAAACTTGGCCATTATCAAGAATATTGGATCACCAATGGGAAACATCCCAAAATTGAAATCACCGTCACTAAAGAAGTTTTATATAACAGCATGAATGTCCAGAAAAACCCACCAGCACTTTGTAGACAAGACCAGCTAATACAATAACACGAACACATAAGGAATTGACAGGGCATTTTTCAAATATGCCCTTAAGTTGCAAATCAACTTTCTAATGGTCGGCAGATATTCCCAAAATTTTATTCTAGTTGTTCTTTAGCTCGCTACTGTCTTCAATTTCTGTGCTCTTCAATGCTTTCAACTTTCTGTAGCCTGTATCAGTTCCAAATATCCTAATACGACAGCAAAAATGTCGTGTACCATTGTCAGTAAGTCAGTCACCAAAATTTTAGGGCATTAAGGCATCACAATATGTCAGTTAAGCCACTTTACATTCTAACCATCATGAAACAACAATAATTCTTTAAGAACTATATGCTCAATACTTACCGGTCCATGTAAGTGAAAGTCGAAGAATAATTGCCAGACTTGGTGTACAGTAAACGGTGATGATAGTCATGGAAATCAGCTCTGAAAGTGATGATACAAAGTTTAACAAGAGGCACAATAGCAGAATAAACCAAGTGGCTGGTGTCTAGTGAAGGAGAAGGAAATTCAGACTCACCCCCCATACAATGGAAGGAAGTTCGAAAGACTCCATGGAAAATGGTATCCACAATGAGCCTCAACTGTCTCTAGGACTCTCAGAACCATCCATAACCAGAGAGTTATCAAGTGGGGCCCAGTGATGGCAGGACCAAAAATGGTAGCAAACCCAAGGAAAAGTATCTCAGCAGGATGAGCATATTCAGAAGTAAGACCAAACGGTGTAGCATACCTTCACAATGGCAAAAAACCCTTTAGTAGTCTATGGATAAGAAGTATAATAAAAGCTAAAATTCCAAACACAAAAATTAACGTACTCGTGATGAACACTGTGCACATGCTTGTATAGCCATTTTGTGTGCAATATTCTATGTCCCCAGTAGAATATAAAGTCCTCCAAAATGAAGTAAAAGATTATTTGAGTTAGAACTATATTCCTGCAAAATCAAAATCCAATCTTGCTAAATAAGCTTAATAGAGCACATTCCAGACATATTAGCTTTAAAAGCAACAAGCATGGGACTCCAATGTTTAGAATAATGACAGTGCTCAAAAGAACCTGAATGTACCAGGACGGTAGGGGAAGACTACTCCGCATGCCCATGTATGTGAAGACTGGATATGAAAAAATCATAACAGGTAGATTGACACCAAAATGGTAAAGCAACAGGCGAACAATGCATTTCTCCTGAGCTGCAGGACTATTATTTTTTGCCTGCAAGAAAGGAAGATTAGCAAGAAGAGTAAATCTTAGACTGTAGTCGGACGAGGATTCAGTCAGGTACAGAAAAAAGGACCAAGAGAAAGAGGACGAATGAGTAGCATACTAATACTAAGTGACATACAATAGAAACAAGAAAATTGATGGCGTGTCAAGACCAGACAAAATTTAACTTCTGGTTTCATTTTTCTAAAGTATGTAGCAACATATTTACGGCTGAAATAAAAATGTATCTACATATTTACAAGTGAAAATGGAAACAAATTTATCATTTATACCATTATCAAGGGGGTTCAATCAATACATCATTCAAATATGGCATGACAAGTCTAAGAAAATTATGTTACATATTTTGAATGTTTTGTTTGAATCAGCCAATCCAGAGGTTGGGAATCAACACCAAAAAGCATTGTTAGAACATCAACGCATGTAAGACATACAAATTAGGAAAAAGATAGTGAAAACGGAAATCTCTAAGGACTTCTTCACTTGTAAAGACCTGGACAGCATTGTTCTTAGCACCAAGGAAACAATGTAAAGGAACACGTATATCAAGTCAAAGCAAACAATATTGAAGCAGTTTACCTTGGTCATAACTAATGCTCATTCTAAATAGAAAAGCAACAAAAGATAAGGCACTAGATTTCCATCTTGGAGAACAAAATGAGGAATCATCCAACATTGAGATAACAACAAACATCAACAAGAGCAGACCTGAATTTTGTAATGGCTCATCCACCCTGCCCTCTCTAGCCATATAAAGGGAAGTCCAGACAAGAAGAAAACGCCCTCGTGTAGAAAGAAACTTCCCAAACACGCCAGTTGAAAGTCACTGAAATGTGTGATCAAGTACTGCAGCACAAATAGAGCAAGTAAGAGAGAGAATAGCATTTCCCAAAAAAAGCGAAAAGGACCAGACATCAATTCTACTTTTGGTAAACAGTACAAAATATGTAACCATGCAATCTACAGGACCTGAAAGAGTCCGAAGCCAAAATGCCAAAAAACCAAAAATGCAATAGAAATCACCTCCGTGAACATGCTAAATTATGTGTTCCAACAAGGAAAGGTTTGAACCTAGCTCCGTTCACAAACATTTCCTTTACACTAAATACTGAACAGTGAAAAATGCATTTTATATTCCAAACCTAATATTCCAAGCAAAGGAATATTTTATAATTATAAGCGGGTTACAAACTCTTTCAATAATTTACACATACGCATCTGAAAATCAAACAGCACTGTCAACACAGTCCGCACAAACTCCAGCAATCTATTTCACGCGCCAATAACGACGAGGCAACACAAATCAGGAGAGGAAAGTGAAAAGCATAATCTAAAAAATCAAAGACACTAGAATGATCTAGAGCAACAATTGAAGTTCCAAATAGAGAGCAATGAGGCATCATTAGGCACAGTATCATGAACACAATCACTAAATAAATCAATCAATCAAGCAAGCACCGTTTATGATTCCTAAACAAAGCCAATAATGTACACGCTCTCTTCAACTACATCAAGAAACAGAGAAGAAGCAAGGATTAAATCAAAGGGCGAATCATTCGGTGGAATTGGAAAAGCTAACGGAAGCACAAAAAGCGGCGACAATTGAAGAAAATGAAAAGAGAAGAACCTGCCAGCCAGATTCGAGAAGCGAAGCCATGGACGAGGGGCGAGGAGAGAGATTTGTGAGAAGACAATGTGCGTGTGAGAAAGAGAGAGAGAGAGAGAGTGGGAGGGAGTGGATGCAGAGTTGCTTTGTGGTACGCCAGATTGTGGTGCGTGTATAAATGAGAAGAGAGGAAAAGGCCACAGAACCAAACAAGTGAAGACAGACTGTAATAACCAATAATCATCCCACCTTTAAAGTTACATTTTTAATTTTCTTTACACTTGCACACTATTTCTAAATTAGTTAATGTAAAAATTAATTTTATCTTATTAAAAATTATTTCATTCAACTATTTTAAAAAATGGTATGAAAGCTTTATGAGATCATATTTTTTATAAATATGTTATATTTTAAATTCATAGAAGTTGAAATAATCAAATATGTGAAGTTGAAATAATCAAATATGAGGACAAAAATTAAAAACGATGCTGGTTTAAACGGGCTGAGAGAGGCGTTCTTTATAGCCAATAACCAAGATAGTATATGAAAAACATATCTAAGAATAGAAATATCATTATAGGTATGGAAAGTGAAAGTTTGACTTTTCAACTTGAGTATTTAAATTTAGTTATAATATAGTAGGAAAAAAATACAACTTTTTTAATAATAAATAAATAAATAATTCTTTCTAGTAAAATTTAGATTAATGCTAACATTTAGATATGTTTTCAAAATTAAACTTTATAGATAAAAATGTGAGTTTAAACCTATTTAAATATGACTATGTTTATCTTTTTTGTTTATTTTTTGTGTGTGTTTTTGTATAAAATTGTACTTAGATAAAGGGACCTAGATAATACGGGAGAGACGATAACAATTGTTTTTTTATCTTTTGGTCGCTCCTTTTTCACCCTTCTTATATTTGTTCTCTTGACTCGGTCGTTCCTCTTTTGCTCTCCTTATGCTCTTTAGCACTTCAACTCTTTAGCTTTTCAATACTTTGGTGCTCAGTCAAGAGTTAACCCACAAAATGTTCTTCGACGATCAAGTAAGTATTTTGTATTAAGAGTGTATGTAATTGATAAAAGGGTATCTTACACTTGTGTAGAAGGCTTATTTATAGTGTTTCATAGTGGGTTATTTCATTCATGGGTCGTATCTGACGTGTATCTTTAATAAAACAGTATTAGCTTATTTATTTCATAATTCACGGATTTATCAGGGTGTTGCCCAGATTTATAAGGGTATTACCCTTATTTGTAGGATGTTACCATAATCGTCATGTATCATTTATTTGCTCTTTAATGTACTTAATCACCTGGTTTATCGGTCGGTCACCGATGTTGAGTGACGTGGCTCGTTTGGACCTAACTAGTATACTTGCCCACGAGGCTTGATGAAGCATTATTCAGAAGAGTTTAGATGTGACTATTGGGTACTTTGAGGTATGAAGTGACTGTTACACATTAAATTCAATGTGTCAGAGATGAAACATATGTCTTTCAATGCGTCATTTTTAGTTTTGCTTTATTTGATCCAAGAGATATAATGGTCCATCTAACCGTGTCGATTCAAGTGCAAGCGTTATGATCCATTGGATTGAAACGATTCTAACGGTTTGAAATGAGACAATATTTCGCTCTCTCGTCCTTAGAAATCTATTAATAGGAGCTCATTTCGAACTTTCTTGTGTTTTTACTTACTTGCTCCGAGTGTGAGTGCTAAGGGAATTTTCGAGTGTCGAGCTGCTTGTTAAGTCTTCAATCTTGTCTTCAAGAGGTTAGTGATGGTTTCTTTTGAGCCACTAGGCATTCCTTCACGTTCTACGTCTTATGAACAAACACAATCCAACCCTAATGAGGTTAGAGATGTGGCTTGTTCGAGTTAGGCGGTCGACCTTGCGCCTTGTTGATAAGTGTCATATTTCAGTAATATTTTATATTAAAATACAAGCACTTATTGATATTAATTAATAAAATAACTATAATATAACCCCTAGATTATGAATTTAAACATTTTTACATATTTTGTGATTATAATTTGAATAAGAACAATTTATTCCCAAATTTGTGTTAATCTCAGGATTTTAGAAAAAAAATGGAGATGAAAGGGCAGAAGGAGAATAGACAAAGATAAAAAGGGAAAATTGGAATGCTCCAGCACTCGCTCAAGCTCGCCTAAGCTAGAAGCTCTCAGAGGATCTTGCCTAAGCGAACCCAATCTTGCCCAGGCGAGATCACTCCAGAGACGTCGGGCTTGTTTTCGTCCAACTCGCCCAGGCGAGCAATCACTTAGCCCAATTCCAAGTAGGTTAAATATGAGGCGTGAGGCACAACCCTAGATATCAATGGGGAGAATAGAAGGTGTTAGAAACCCTAGAGGAGGCAATTGTCTAGGAGAAACATCTTGGATCTTCTTTTCTTGCTTTCCATGCTTGTAATGGTCAACATGAGTGGCTAATTCCAACATCTAGGATTGGGAATAATTTGTTCCAACTCTTATGTATTGAGGTTATATTTAAATATAATATTTTGTTCTTAAATATAATATTAAAACAACTGCACACTATTACATACAGATAAATCCGTATGTAAGTATGTACAGAGTTACATATGGAATCTGTATGTACTGGTGGACATACTTACATACGAATTTATCCGTATGTAATAGTGTGCAGTTGTTTTAATATTTGGTGACCCGAGACATTCTACACCTGCATATATTCATCAACATTCCACTTATGAGAATTCATTCAAAGACAATATTCATTAACATTCAGACCTGCCCATAAATAAGAATTCATTCAAAGACAATATTCATCAACATTCAAACTTGCTAATAAATACAAAACTAAAATTTCCAAATGTATGTCATTAAACAAAAATAGAAACTAATAAAAGGAAATTCAAGTCATAACTAAGTTTTAAAGAAGCTAATAATTATTATAATCTTGACCAAGTGAATTTTGTTGTTCATCGTGATTACTATCATTTTGCACTTTATTATTATCTTGCATTTGATTTTGTTGAGTTGGTTGCAGGGTATTTGGCTGCTGAGAAATATGTTGTGCAGTTTTTGTTGCTTTAGGTGGTAGATATTGCATCATAAAATCTTGAAAGGATTGAAATCAATCATTCATGTGTTGAATCTGCTGCCTAAGTTCAACAATTTCTTCTGAATCAGTTTTCTTATTACTAAATGATGCTTGAGTTTGTTGTAGGTAGCAATCAACACATTCGTCCTGACGATCGACACGCCCAACCCCATACTCGTCCTTTATACCTTCCACCTATAGCTTCTAACCAACAACGATTTCTCAATCTTTCCTTCTCAGCAGCATCTAATGGAGTAGATATTGAGGTAGACATAAATTGTGACTCAGATAATGCTTGAGAGAATTTACTTTCAAAATCTTCCTACTAAAATGAAAAATATTTGTTATCAAAGTAATTAATGTACATAAAAAAAATTTAAGAAAAAGTTGAAAAAAACTAACATGTGTCTGCCTCGATCTATCATCTACAAAATCCCTAGTGCTCTTCCGTATATGTGTTTGTTGAAACACTTCATCAACATGGACCGAGCAGTCAAGCTCCTCTATCTATAAAGAAAACAATTTATAAATTAAAAGGAGGTAATAATTAATCATAGATTAATACAAAATTTTATATGGAAGTCATACCAAACGAATAACGTGTTCATGCACTCTAATGGATCCTCTAGTGTGCAAACATCCACTTTTTTCGGACAAACGATTCTTTTTAGCTGTATGACATTTGGATCGATACAAAGGCATGTTGCATTGTTCCAGGAGGTTGTTCCAAACATTATTGCCAATCCATTCCGGTCGTTTACCTTCTTGGCGAGCATCTTTAAACATTTGTGAAAGGGTGTGAGAAGCCTTTGTATGGAAATTTTTCTTAATTTTGTCCTCATCCTCAACCCTCCATGTGACCTTCCTCTACAAAACAACAAGAATCATCAATCCAAATTGTAAAATATAAATTTTTTAAAGAAAATAAAAAACAAGTACCTTAAAACGTTGAAAAAATAGATCCCGGTTAGCCTGTGGAATTGCCCCCCATGTTGGCCATGGCTCACCAAATTGTTGCTTAATGGTGGCAGTGATGGCCTTTGATGCATTTTTTTATGGATAAAACCTAAATACCAAAACAAAGTTAGTCAAAATTATAAGACAATAATAGTAAATTATATAAATTGAATTTTATTATATTCTTACCCTCCCCCAATGGCCTGAATCAGAGGGCGATCACCAGCTGAATGCGTCCCTCCAACATTTGTATATGGGGATGGTGTAATATCTGGTGGGGTTGATGCATTTGAACCAACATGTGGAGATGGTGTTGATGCAATAGCATCTGCTACTGATGGGGTACATCCATGAGTTGAAGAAGGAATATGTGAATTGGGTTGACTAGATGATGGATTTTGGTTGTTAAATCGTGATAACAATTTTATCACATAATTTTTTTCCCTTTTTTTTGTTGTTACTTGGTGATGGTTGATCAGAACCTTCTGATGACATCTATATATATGGCATGAAATGATAATGAAGGTAATATAAGTTTATCAATGGAGAAAAATATATTGAATGTAGTTGAATAAAAAAAATTCCAATAATCATGCAAAAATTTCATCAGCAAACATAAACCAACAATATGACATCAAATTAACTGGAGTAATAAATAGTCTGTTAACAACAACAATACAATACTTCATCAGCAAACATAAACCAACAATATGACATCAGATTAACTGGAGTAATAAACAGTATGTTAACAACAACAATACAAGTATGTTAAAATAGCTTATGAATGTTTGTCTAATTATGTCACAGGTAATGTTAAAGATGTATTTAAATACCTGTGGTTGTCTAAGGCGATGCCAAAAGTACTAACCACGACATGGAGGGCCCTTTTGGGAAGATTACCGACTAAAGTAAATTTGTCAGGGAGAGGGGTCGTAGTTAGTGATAACATTTGTGTTCTATGCCTTGATAGTGAAGAATCAAACCAACATCTGTTTCTGGAGTGTAAAATAGCTTACCAGGTTTGGAACAATTGCTTCAGGTGGTTTGGCGTGTTGGGTGCTTAACATTACGATTTGAAATATCATTTTGAGAATTTTCATCTGGTACATATGAACACTAGACAAAATATGGTTTAGAAAGGTGTATGGGCAGTAGTTGTGGGGAGTATTTGGGAACACAGGAATAAAGTTATCTTCAATCAAGGGAAAGTTGATGTGGAAGAAATTTTTCAGATGGCACAACTCAAAACCTGGTCTTGCTTGAAATATATGACAAAATATTTTAACTACGCCTTCTCAGATTGGGTACTGAATCCTAGCCTATGTCTAAATAGTAATCACTAAGGAAAGGAAGAGAATAGGTAAGGGGGCTATAAGTAAAAAAGGGGGGAGAAAGGTGAAAAGAAGGTAGAGAAATGTAACTAGCTAGTACATGGATTTAGGTTTAGTTGTAAAGATATCTAATTGAAAGGTCCTTTATTTTGATCTAGCAGGGAAAGGTTGTCGTTTTTATTTGTGTAGGTTCAGGAAGAAGGACAAGAGTTGGGTGCAAATGGAAGGTATGCGCGGGAGCCAATCAAAGGATGCATGCTGGATGTGAATGAAGGTAATGGAAGACGCTGGAGGTGCTCTAAGAACAGACGGGTCATGGCATGAAGCAAACTATTTTTTAGATGGACATGTAGTAGCTGGAGCTAAAGGCATAAGTCACTAATGGGTCATGTGATGAAAAATCTGAATTATGCAGCTGCAATTGCAGTTTGTAGTTGCTTGTACATGCTGTTTTTGGTCCCTTTGGTTTCTCTGGCTTTTGGCTCAGTTATTGTAGGAATAGCTTACTGCAAGCTCAAAGCAATGTTGGTTTATCTCATACAAGCTGTGTTAGATGATGTTAAAAGGCCAAATCAAGGTTGTTGCTCTACAAGGCCGATTCAAAGCTGTTGCCACATTGGATTTAGGTATGCTTGGCAGCGATGGAGGAATGTCATAAATTGCTGATGGTGGGGTCTTTGCTCTAAAAGAAGTACTTACTTTGAATCATCTAGGATATGGTCCCTGTTTTAGGTGTTAGCTATTTTATGATCCATGGACGGTAGTTTTTTGTTAGGAAGGGAAGAGGTGTCATATAGATAGATATCATCCTATTTATCTGTAAACTTTATTTGTAAACGGGCCCTAAACCCTAAACCCCTAAAGTATCCCATTTTAATTAATTTAATTCTTTGCTGATAAAAAAAACAACAACAATACAATACTAATTCCTACAATAGATATTATTTGTTAACATTCGCTTCCTAAGTCTATTCAGAGCTAGAGATGTCAAAGTCATCTTCATATTCATCTTCACTTTCTCCCTCTTCATTGTCTTCTTCCCATTCATTTGTTTCTTCATATATCTGATCTTCAAATGATGATACATTGTTTATGTCCACTTCTTCAAGCTCAACCTCTAAATCTTGTAATCTCGAAACCCTTTCAACTTCAGTGACTTCATTAACATGTGACATTTCATCAACTTGATATGACACTTCAATTTCTACATCTTCAGAATTTATACTACCTCTGGGCTTCGTTTTGATTGCAACACACCAGCCACATTTGTCTCTGCGTGATGTTGGATATGGTACATAATAAACTTGTTGAACATTATGTGCAATGATAATCCGTATGTAATAATTTTTATTATTTTTTATTTAATTTTGAAATAAGTTATATACGGATAAAATCCATATGTAACAGTTTTGTTTTTAATTAAATAAGTTACATACGGATTGCATCCGTATGTAATTTTCCCGCTTCTTGGCGTCAAAGTTACATACGGATTATATCCGTATGTAACCACCTTTTGTTTACATACGAAAAAATCAGTATGTAATGTTTATTTACATACTGAATTCAATCTATGTAAATATTTGTATGTAATGCTCACTTTATATATGAATAAAAATATGTATATAATAATCGTTATGTAATTCCAATTTTTCTTGTGGTGTTTATAGTGTGATGTTCATTAGCTTACATAAATCTATTTAAATTAAGCATGTACACTTAACATAAAACACTTATAAATTGTTTAGTTTGGTGTATCCTCATTTACAACGTCCTTAGCATTGTTTAAAGCAACAAGCATAATGCTTAAGCTTGAACACACTTAGAACATCAAATATTTCATCTTAAGTGATGTCCCTACAACATTTAATAAGACTATGTTTAACTTGTTTCAAATAAGACTTCACTAGTTTAACATATCAAAACTTTTTCATTAAGGGATCGTTTGTTTCTAGGCGAAGAATAGCAAAGAAAGAGAGAGGGCAGAGAAAATTGGAAAAACAAAAAAAAAACAAAAAAAAAAAGAGTAAAAACATAAAAAACAATACAACTTTTTTGTTTAAAACTTTCTCTTCCTCCATGAGAAGATTTGTAGAGAAAGATGATTTTGCATTATTTAAAAAAAAAATTATATATGATTATGTATGCAAATTATATATTAATATATATAACACTTATAATTTCTTTATTAATTATTAATATTAATTTTTATATTATAATAAAATAAATAATAAATAAAATATTATTTTTAATTATTAATACATATTTTTATTAAATTTAATATATATATTTTTAATTCTAATATATATTTCTAAATTCTTTTATAATTTTTTTAAAAAAACTTACATTTTATATATTTTAAAAAATTAAAAAAATCTTTCACAATATTTCATCAATTACAAACTTCAATAAACTTTCCTCACAAATATATTCTAATATATCTCAATTTAAACAACCTCACTTTCCTCTCATATCATTCCAAATTTTCTCCCTCAGATCATCTTCCCAATCCGAACACACCATAAAGATTTTGACAATTACATCATTCGGTTATATTAGGCGTATTTATAAAATAAATAAAAAATTTTGCCCAATGTTTTATAAATACAAGTAAAATTTTTGTAATAAAGTTATGGTTGAACAATTTTATATAACAATAAATAGTTCTGTTTAACGATAATATATTTATAAAATAGAAGGGATTTCTCCTAGAAGTTAGATATAATAAAGTGTATAAAATACATTGAAAAAAGGTTTGAATAATTTATTCTCATTACTTCGCGTGTTATTACTTCGCTTGTTAGTATATATTATGACAAAACACATTTTTATGAATATAAACTCTTGTATTAGAAAAATCGCATGTCTTCTTGTCAAAGTGTGTTTATCTAAGTTAGAAGGAGGTAATGAGCAAATACTCAATTAAGCTTATGAAATTGTAGATTAACGTGGAGTTCATTCTTAATATAGTTAATTATCAAAATAGGATTTGAAAGTGTGCAACGTTAACTAAAATAGCTAACTTTTTTTAAGAAATAATATTTATATAAAGTAATATTATATTTTTACTTATATTAATATTATTTATTTTAAAATATATGTCAATTATAGTTGTATCAATTTTTAATCATATTATTTAACTTTATCTCATGTTAAAACTTATGTCATATTAGTTAATAGAATCAAATTTAAATAAATATTTTATTAAAAAATCAATAAGATAGAGATATAAGTAATTTATCAACATGAAGCACCTTAAATTCAATGACATTTACATTGATTTGGATTTGTTTTACTTTTTTTTAATGTTTTTTAGATGATGCTTGAACCCTTTCTCCCTCACATATTCTTCATGCACAAAATTGAATATAAAAATGAGATTTTTTATGTCTTGAGAGTATAAATTGTTTTGTTTATATGCATATAATATATACCAGTGATAGTTGTTGCTGATCAATGTTAATAATTTTGAAGAATATATATATATATATAAAAAAAACTTTTAAAGTTTATCTATACGTTTCTTAGTTAAATTTTCTTTTAAGAGTTGATTCTTGACTAATTATTTGAGTTCTTAGTTCAAAGTCACCTTTAATTCTAGGGTTAATCCATCTTCACACATGAATTAACTAAAAAAATAATATTTTACTAAGTTAATATAGAATATCTTGCTTATACAAATATTTGTTTGATTTATAATTTAAAATTTTGATTTAATTAGTTTTTAAGGATTTTATAAATTTATTTAATTTTAATTAATTATTTTATTTTATTTTATTGAGTGTTCAGAATATTTTTTGTTTTTATTGATTAAACTGTCATTTGATTTTATTGTTGATGAGATAATGTAAGTTGATTAACATGTGTCCTTTCTCTCTGGTTTTTTCCCACTTATTGATCAATTGGTTCATATGGAAAAATACAACACCGACAAATTTTGAAGAGATTAAAAAAGAAATAAACAAATTAATGAATAAACTAAAGATGAGAAAGACAAAAATTATTAGTCATATCATATTATTGATAACAAAAATCAAATAATAAATTACTTAAATAAAAATAAAAAATATTTTAAATATTTCATAAGATAGAATGTTTTTAATAAAATTTAATTAAAAATATATAAATTTAAGATATACTAAAAACATAACTAATTCAAATGTTAGTAAATTATTCTATTTTTAAAAAGGAGTAGCAATTAACAATTAATAGTAAATAAACATATAAAAAAATATTTTTATAAGATACTTGCCTTTATGAAATTTAACTCATGATAACTTCATATTAGTCTTAATTAAAAATATCATTAGATGATTTTTAAAGTAAAAAAATATATTGATGAAAATATTAAAGTAGTCTGTTATCTCAACAGATAAGGAATGAAGTTTTATTTTATTTTCATTAAGTGAGTGTTTGAAGATTGAAGATTCACTGTAATAAGAAACAATTGGTGAAGATTGAAATTGTTTATATTTATTCATTTGAATGAATTGTTGAGCACGAAAAGATGAGTTGTTTTACTCTTTTAAGACGAACATTGATATTCCCCATTAGTCATAATCCTTTTTTTTTAATTTTTTTAAATCAATGTTTTGTGTGTTAAAGTTGATGTTGAGTCATTTTTACTTTGAAGAATTAATCTTTGAAGTATAAAGATCAATTTTAAATTGTTTTTTTTATAATGGATGTTTAAACTTCCAACATCAATATTGAAGTATTTTATATTGATAATCAATTATAATTCTAACACAAATTATAACTCTAACACTGAAAATAATTTTTGAAATATAAATAGTTATAATTCATAAATAAATAATTTATAGTTAATTTTTTAAATAAAGTTTCCGAGAATTAGAAACATCTTCTTTCGACAATTTTACGAACAATCTTACATAATTCATATTTTTTTTAAATTAGCTCATACTTCAATCATAATAAATAAGATTTTGATTAAAAATAATTATAAGAAATGAATTATTTTAATTTTAAAATAAATTTAAAATAAAAAAATAAATTTATAAACTTTATTTTTATGAATAAAAAATATAATTTTAACCACGGTCTTTACATCAATCACTAATTTTTATAATTTTCATAAATTTTCTATAATTTTTTACTCTATTTATCTTAATTCAAATAATCTTAAATCTTCTTCTAATAAAAAAAAATAAAAATTAAATGAGTATATATATATTCTTTGCCACGTATAAATATTCTTGGTAGTTTGGATTGAGAATAAAATGATTTGAAATTTTGTGACACATAACCTCAGAGTGACAGTGCATGCAGTATGACAGTGAGTCACGGATGTACAGAGAAAATCTTAAAAGTAGGAATGAGGAATCTTTTTACAAAGTTAATCAATAAAACCACTTCTCATTTATCAATGTTAAAACAGGAGCGGATTTCATTCCCTTTCATCTGTGCTCTCTAACTTTAACTAACCCAATTCATTAATTTAATGGCCTTTCAATAATTAATTAATTACTATATATATATATATAACATATGTTATGTTGAATTAGCATAAATTTAGTAAAAAGTAGTTCTAAAATGGTTTATTTTGTTAGCAAGAAATAAAAATCATCTTTTGCATAATAGTGAGTATAAATCTGAAAAAAAAAATATTCGAAACTAATATAAATTATAAATTTTTAGATTCACAAAAAACAATTTATTTTATTAAAAGAATTTTACAATTTTGAAATATTTTCTCAAACAAATAAATAAAATTGTAATTTTTTATCTAAAAAAATGAAATAAAAAAAATATTTTTATATATTCTCTAATGCAAAATAAAAATATTTTTTTTATATCAAATGATGCATAATTAAAAAATAATTTAGATTTAAGAGACTAAAATACTTCTATGCAAAAAAAAGTACTCAAAATTTAAGTGACTAAGTACATAATTAAACTCTTTTATTTTATTATAATAATAATAATACAAATATTAATGAGAAGCAGTATACAACTATTGAAATAAAGACTGTTTATTTTCTACATGGTTATGGTATTTAATTTTTTTAATAACATATTCAAAGGTTAAATTGTGCATATATTTTATAATATAAAATATTTTTATATCCTCCTTTAATGAATTTTTTATGTATTATAATTTTGTTGATTTTTTATAAATACTTTAAATGTCATATAAATAATTTCTAATTAGTTGGTATTGTAAAAAAAATTACATGTAAAAATAAAATTTTAATCTTACAACAAACTAGCTACAAAATTTCCTCAACAATAATAACTAAATAGTATTCGAACTTATTGTAAAAAAGTAAATTAATTTAAATTTACGTGACTAATGTTGGGTAAATTTCCTATCTAGCACCATTTATATTTTATTTTCCTAACTAGCACCCTTTTGTTTTTATTTCCCTATCTAGCACCCTTTTGTTTTCATTTCCCTATCTAACACCTTTTTATTTTTTATTTCCCTATCTAACACCATTTCAAAAATAAACAAATAAATAATAATTTATTTATTTTTTGATAATTTTAATTTTGAATGCATTAAAAAATAAATATTTTTAATGTTTAAAATAGTTAGAAATATAATTAATGAATAAAGAAATGAGTTTTTATAAAATAAAAAAAATTAAAATGTTTAGTTTAAAATTATTTTTTTTTAAAATGAAGAAAATAAAAAATTAAACTCTACAACAACATAAAAGTTGAATCTATAAACATAAATTAGTATTTATTTTTATTATTATAGATGATGTAATCATGTTAATTTCAAGTAAAAAATACATGACATAATTACAAAAAAAACAAAGTCAATTAGTATTAATTAATAGTGGATACACAAGTAATATGGAAGTGTCTATCCTAAATGCAAAATCCTAAAAAAAAAAAACTAATGCAAATGTTACACTTAATGCTTAAAAATGAGAAGCAAAAAATGAAAAAAAAAAAAGAGTCTAGAAAATAAAAACAGCAACAATAAAAAAAATAATAACTAAAAACATAAAACATATAAAATAAAGGCAAAACAAATTAAGATAAAGATAAAAGATATAAAAATAAATCCAAATAAGATAAATATAAGAGATATAAGGCGATACTAAATAAGTATATGTTGATCATAAAAATGAAAATAAATGAAAGATGATCATTCATTTAATATTTTCTTCAATGGTACATTAAATAGTTTGTGCGAAATGAAACATAATTAATGACGAGAAGTGCACAATCCAGTAATGTTGGGACATATTCTTTATGTGTCCTGGTGTTTGACAATATGAACATTTTTTTCCGATCATATTGTTCTTTTATGTCCATATCAGTCTTTATTTAACTTGTTTTTTTTTATAATTATGTCATCAATAATAATAAAAATAAATACTAATTTATGTTTCTATATTCAACTTTTATGTTGTTGTAGAGTTTAATTTTTTATTTTATTCATTCTTAAAAAAAATAATTTTTAAACTAAACATTTTAAATTTATTACTTTTTTATTTTTATTTTGTAAAAACTCATTTCTTTATTCATTAATTATATTTCTAACTTTTTTAAACATTAAAAATATTTATTTTTTAATGCATTCAAAATTAAAATTATATAAAAATAATAATTTATTATTTTTTAATTTATTTTTGAAATGGTGCTAGATAGGGAAATAAAAAAATAAAAGAGTGCTAAATAGAGAAATAAAAACAAAAGGGTGCTAGATAGAGAAATAAAAACAAAAGGGTGCTAGTTAGGAAAATAAAAGTGTAAATGGTGTTAGATAGGAAATTTACCCACTAATATTATATATATTAAATTTTTAGATTAGTCATCAAAGTATCTTTGTTTCTCTAGTCAATCCTTTTAACTATGGAAAAAAGTTCCTATTTGAAACTTACTAAATGCAAAAGTCACCAAAGGTTGGCTTTGTAATATTATTGATACATACATTATCTTTTCCAATATTACTACAATCCTTCAATTTCAATACAAATGACTTCTTGATGAACTACATATAACTTTATGCAGCTAAAAGTTTTACATGAGAATCATGTGCAAATTTTGAATTAGGAAATTAAAAGTGTCTGTAGTTATGTTTTTTAACATGTTAACCAAACATTTAATGAATTTTTAAATTATTTAATTTTAAAATTATAAGAATGTATGCTTTATTTAGAGGTCTTGAGTTGTTTTCTTCTTTTCATTATCATTTGGATGGAACAAAAATTTGTTAACTATTGTAAATTTGATTTGTATTCCTATAAAGGTAGAATATTTAAATATTAGATGGTGATATTTTTTTAAAAATTATTTTTCACCGCTTAAGAATTACTTTGTCATAACTAATTTAAATTAGTATACTACTAATTTACTAATTTGAGTACACAACAATTTTTATTCAGTATTTTAAATATTTTAAAATTATAAAAGATAGATTTTTAGTTGTGTATTGAATTGGAAATTACGAATACTATTGTCATTGATAATTTAAATTTTATATATTAAGATGTTAAGTAATGATAAGAAGTTGGATAAAATTCTGATCATACTTTGTATAATATGTATAAGGAACCACTCTAATATTAATTGAGGTTAGATTAATAACAGTGTTTTATGATAAGTTAAATGTTAGTTAATAATAAAACATATTTAGTATAAGTCATTTAGAAAATATTAAGCTGTAACAAATTATCCTAAATTCATAATTGTTGTAAGTTCTTAATATTAAGAACGTATACTGATGTGAATATATTATATGAGAAATAATGAAATAATTTATTTATATATTAGTTTATATTTATGTTTTATGATATGTTTTTGTTATGATCCTAGCTAGTATCAGAACAAATAATATTACAGATAGAAACATTTTCCAATAAGATTAAAGATTTAATTTGATGACACTTTTATTTTGAGATTATATATATATATATATATATATATATATATAATATCAAAATATAAAAAATTAAAAGTAACATTTACTTAAAAAATTAAATATTTTACATCGTTTGTAAATATTAATACACTGACATTAACCATATTTTCATGTTGATTAAAAAAAATCATATTTCCGATTTTGATTATTTAAATATTTAATAATTTAATAATATAATAATAAATTATTTTGTAAAACATTTTTAGGTGAGAATGCTGAAGGTATAAGTTTAATGTCGTTTTTTTTTATATCATAATACTTTCTTTCATTCATAAATTTTGAAAAAGTTCATTGAAAACTATACTGTTATGTGTCTAACGTTGTGTGTTGGTCGACCGATACCTGCGATCCAACAATTACGCTCAATTAAGGTGAGTAAAGCTAAATCATCATTAGGAATTAGGTAATACACCTCTAAACATGATCTATTTTACTAATGTGGCCCAACAAAATAGGTCTATTAAAATAATATAAATAACGCACATTTCAAGAAGCAGATACGTCATTATTCACTGTCTAACAACCGAGTGTTGAAGCTCCTTTGCTGACTTGAGTCAGAGTGCCTTCTGCAGGTACCCCCATTCGACATTCGTTAGGAGACGGAATGATCGAATAGCTGGGAGTAGTGAAAGGTTTGGAAGAGGAAGCTAAAACATTGACCGATTGTCCGATAGAAAGGAAAAAGACAGTCTTTCAATAGTTCTCTAAGTCTCATATCCCAAACAAGAAAAAAAAAAACATTTTTTTTAATGTATTTTTATTTAAATTTTATTCTGAATTAGGTGATTTAAAATAAATTATGAAGATGACGAAAAAGGATATGAAGATACAAAAGCAGGTCAAATCTATGCTACTTTATTAATAAGTCTTTTGCGTTTTATTTTTTCCAACTACCATTTCTGAAAATTTAATAAGTTTTTATTTTATTTTCTAGAAAAAATTAACTCTCATGTTACGAAAAGCTCAAATTTATTCTTACTTTCTACTATTATATGATATTATTTAACAACCTATATATTCAGTGAAAAATAAAATAATAATCTCAAATAACATTTAATGTGAGTGTGTCTATTATCAGTATCTATTATCTAATACTTTGGAAAACAAATTCTAGATCCTTAAATTAAATACCATTATCTACTTTAACATGAATTTAGAGAAAAAATAATAAATTAAAATATTAGAAATATTATACATAAACTTTTATACTTTATAGTTATCAAAATTAAAATTTACTCATTTATAAGATTGAAAATTACTAATTTTAATGTTTAAAAACATAAATGATTTCAAATTCTTATATTTTTGTATAAAACATTTAAAATTCTACAATTTAAAAGAAAAATTCATATAAAGTTTACATTTCCATCCAATGATCCAAACAAAATATGTTCATTCAGTCTCCTCCCACTCCATCATCAACTAATTTTATTTTCACAACTATTTTAATTCATGTAATTCAGTCTTATTCAGTCTTTATGCTCTTTAGTTACAGTTAATTCAGTTCAATTGTTTTTGTAGTTAAAATTTATTTAGTGTTATAAATACATTTCTGCGGTGCGGTTGATAAAAAAAACTAAATTTGTTCCCGCGTATGAGTAACTAGGAAAAATTTATTCTTACCTACAATGAAAAGTGTCAGCGAAAAAACTTTTTATCACGGGTTAAGTGGATTCATCTGTCAAAACTAGTGTTCTATTGTTTGTAAGTATTCCGTAATTTTCTTTTGTTTTTCTTAGATTTTTAAATCTTTCTTTCTTTTTTCTTGTGTTTTTTTGAAATTTAAGTCGTATTTTCTTTAATCAATATTTGTCAGGAGATGTTGTTGGTTTTGAAATTTCAGTAGAAACCACAACAAATTTTATTTGGAGATAAATGACAACTTTGAAAGTCAATCAGAGGAAAGCATGGGTCTAGTGGAGACCCCTGATGAAAATCGATTAACAATTATATTTTTTTATCTCATTTATATTGGCTTGTTCTTTAGTCTTTCTTCCCCTTTCCTGCCTCACCATTGTCGCTCCTCCACCTCCGCTTCTTCTTTCTTGAGGTTCTTTTAGTTAATCTTTATTTTCTATAAGATTTAATTGTGTTTTAGGTTATTTTTCAGTTTTGGACATAAAAAATGGTGATGTTGGAATGAACATGATGAAAGGCACGACAGAGATGGAGGTGACGTAATGAAAGATAAGTCAGAGATGGAGGAGAAGTTATGCAAGACACTATTAAGGAAATAGTAATTATCAAATTATAGACAATTATTGTATGCAATATTGTACGATATTGTACCAATTATATGGAATTAATTTATTCTTAACTATGATGGAAAGGATCAGCGGAAAAAAAACTTAGTATCACGTTTTAAGTGGATTCATTCGTAAAAACTATGATGTTCTGTCGCTTGTAAGTATTCCGTAAACTTTTCTTTGTTTTTCTTAGATTTTTAAACCTTTCTTTCTTCTTGTTTTTTTTTTTAAATTTAAGTCGTATTTTTTTTTAATCAATATTTGTGAGGAGATGTTGTTGTACTTGAAAGAAACCATGGGGATTCTACTAATTTCAGTAGAAACCCACAACAGATTTTATTTGAAGATAAATGACTTATTTGAAAGTCAATCAGAGGAGAGCACGGGTCGAGTGGAGACCCGATGGAAATTGATTAACAATTTGACGATTATATTTTTTTATCTCATTTATATTGGCTTGTTCTTTAGTCTTTCTTCCCCTTTTCTACTCGTCATTGTCGCTCCTCCACCTCTGCTTTGCTTCTTCTTGAGGTTCTTTATTGTGTTTTAGGTTAATTTTCCCCTGTTTTGGACAGAAACAATGGTGATGTTTGAATGGACATGATGAAAGGCATGACAGAGATGGAGGTTTACGTAATGAAAGACAAGCAGGAGATGGAGGTCACATTATGCAAGACACTATTAAGAAAATAATAATTATCCAATTATATGCAATTAATTTATTCTTAAGTTTCAGCGAAAAACTTATTATCACGTGTTAAGTGGATTCTTTCGTGAAAACTATGGTGTTGTGTCGCTTGTAAGTATTCCGTAAACTTTTCTTTGATTTTCTTAGATTTTTAAACCTTTCTTTCTTTCTTCTTGTTTTTTTTTTAAATTTAAGTCGTATTTTCTTTAATCAATATTTGTCAGGAGATGCTCATGGGATTCTACTAATTTCAGTAGAAACCCACAATAGATTTTAGTTGGAGATAAATGACTACTTTGAAAGTCAATCAGAGGAGAAAACGGGGGTCGAGTGGAGACCCGATGGAAATTGATTAACAATTTGAGTTTGACGATTATATTTTTTTATCTCATTTATATTGGCCTGTTCTTTAGTTTTTCTTCCCCTTCCATGTCTCGCCATTGTCGCTCCTCCACCTCCGCTTTTTCTTGAGGTTCTTTAACCCTTATGTTTCGAATTAATCTTTATTTTCTATAAGATTTAATTGTGCTTTAGGTTTATTTTCCTTTGTTTTGGACAGAAATAATGGCGATTTTTTAATGGACATGATGAAACACGTGTTAAGTGGATTCATCTGTGAAAACTATGGTGTTCTGTCGCTTGTAAGTATTCCGTAAAATTTTCTTTTTTTTTCATAGATTTTTAAACCTTTCTTTCTTTTTTTCTTGTTTTTTTTTTTTTTAAATTTAAGTCGTATTTTCTTTAATCAATATTTTTCCGGAGATGTTGTTGGTCTTGAAAGAAATCATGGGGATTCTTCTAATTTCAGTAGAAAGCCATGGCAGATTTTATTTGGAGATAAATGACTACTTTGAAAGTCAATCAGAGGAGAGCACGAGGTCAAGTGGAAACCCGATGGAAATTGATTAACAATTTGAGTTTGACGATTATATTTTTTATCTCTCATTTATATTGGCTTGTTCTTTAGTCTTTCTTCCCCTTCCCTGGCACGCCATTGTCGCTCCTCCACATCTGCTTCTTCTTGAGGTTCTTTAACCCTTATGTTTTGAATTAATATTGATTTTCTATAAGATTTAATTATGTTTTAGGTTAATTTTCTTCTGTTTTGGACAAAAATAATGGTGATGTTGGAATGGACATGATGAAAGGCACGATAGAGATGGAGGTGACGTAATGAAAGACACGACAAAGATGGAGGTTACGTTATGCAAGGCACTATTAATGAAATAATAATTATCAAATTATACACAATTATTGTATGCATTAGTAACGAGTTCGATAGAAAACTCGTACAAGCTTCACCACCGAGCAAATTCGGCAATTGGCAAAGGCTATTTACTCGTTAGTGTTGCAGGTCTGTTTGTCCATATCTCGTCTATTAATTCTGCTTTTACGAAACCATGGATTTTGGATAGCGGAACAACCAATCATTTTGCATCTGATTCACAATTTGTCACACACACTTCATCATCATTTATTCCAAATGTTAATCTGCCTACAGGTTTAACTGCGTCAATCTCATCTTCGGGCACAATTAAATTCAATGACAATATCACTCTCAAAGATGTTCTTTGCGTTCCTTCTTTTAATTTAAATTTTATGTTCGTTAGTAAGATAACCAATTCACTAAATTGTTGTGTCGTTTTTATTCCACATGGTTGCGTTTTGCAGGACTTGGCTACGAGAAGGATGATTGACTTGGGTAAACAACATAGGCTTATACTACATGTCCCCTCTACAACTTGCATCTTCCTTACTACCTATCAGTAAAAATATCATTCCCATATTTAATCTATTGCATTGTGACATTTGGGGTCCTCATAAAACCCCAACTCATTTTAGATAACGTTTTTTTTCTCACTATAGTCGATGACTATACTAGATGTACTTGGTTATTTCTTATGAATTACAAGTCTGAAACTCAACATCTCTTAGAATCATTCATTACTTTTGAATCAATTTCAGGCATTTATAAAACTATCCACGTTGACAACAAATTGGAATTTATTTCTATGCGTAATTTTTTTCTCAAAAAAGTTATTGAATGTCAACGCACTTGTGTTTACACTCCTCAACAAAATGGAGTAGTAGAACACAAACATAGACACATTTTAAACACAACACGAGCCCTCCTATTTCAGTCCCATTTACCATTAGAATTTTGGGGGAATGTGTTTTAACCGGCACATATATCATTAATCGTTTGCCAACACTTTTACTCAAAAATAAATCACATTTTGAGATACTATATAATCACCCACCTTCACTTTCTCACTTAAAAACTTTTGGTTGCCTCTGTTATGCAACTGTTTTTTCACCTAAGCAAAAATTTGATCCGCGCGCTCAACAGTGCATTTTCATTTGTTATCCTCTCAATCAAAAAGTATATAAATTATTTGATATAGATACAGACACTTTTTTTACAAGTCGGGATGTCATGTTCCATGAAAGTGTTTTTCCATTCTGCCAACAGTTCCAAACGCAATCCTCACCTCCATTACAAGGTATTTTGCGCAATATTGACATTGACTTACTCACTAATGTCCAAAATTCACTTGATCAACCTTCTTCTCCTACAAATCACAATGCACCTGAACCTCCATCAAACCAACCTTCTTCTCCTACTCGTCACAATGCACCTGAACCTCCATTAAACCAATATTCATCTACTCGTCATAATGCACCTGAACCTCCAGCAGACCAACCTTCTTCTCCCACGTCAAGAAGTTTAGCACCCATTACCAAAGTCTCTCCAACCGACCTTCCTGTTCGACGATCCAGTCGCACATCAACCCCACCTTCTTGGCTTCAAGACTACGTAACAGGATTCCAAGCCAATCATTCGACCATTGCCCAAGACCGACCGAATGGAACCAGGTATCCTAGGCATCATTTTCTTTCTAATTCACGATTTTCTTCTAGACATAGTACATATCTTGCTAACATCATAACCACCAAAGAACCTCACACTTATGCTCAAGCTATCCTTGATCCAAATTGGCAAAAAGCAATTGACGAATAGCTTTCCGCCTTGTAGCTAAATCAAACGTGGACCTTGACACCGGTACCCGCTGGGCAGAAACCCATTGGATGCAAACGGGTCTAGAAAATAAAGTACAACTCAGATGGCAGCATCGACAGATATAAGGCGTGCCTTGTCGCAAAGGGGTACACCTCAGATTGAAGGTGTCGACTATTCTAAAACTTTTTCACCAACATCAAAATTAACAACTTTGAGGTGTCTCTGTTAACATATTTAGTTTTTATGTTTTAAGTTATTGGGCTTTGTTTGTTTGGCCCAACTTTCCTTTTCTGTTTCAGCTAGGTCTTAATTTTTTTCTTATATATACACCATGTATTTTACTCTCTAATATACAAGTAAATAAGAATTTCTTTTGTATTTTCTTTTCTTTGGTTTTCCCTCTTTTATGCTTAAGTCATTGTCCCTTTTTCATTTGCAATTAGGGTTCATCAGAACCTCCCTTTCTCCATTGCGATTTCGTGCGCTCCATTTGATGCACCACATCAGACAAGGAATATTCATTTTCATTAACGGTATGAAGAGCTCTGTTGCGCTTCTCTCTGATCTTTATTCTCCCTTTGTTGTTCTCTTTCAAAATCTTGATTGGGTTTAAAAATCTCTTAGACAATGTTTAATAAAAACCTCAGTCTTCATAGTCTTAATAGTAGTCACACTAGTATTACATGCAATTTTTGTGGTAAATATGGTCATACTGAGGCTGTTTGTTTTCGCAAAGTGGGTTTTCCTTCTGGTAATGTTAAAACCTCAAAGTTTTCTTCTACTAGAAAAGTCTACACTTTTTGTAATCGTCTTGGCCACATTGTCGACACCTGTTATAAAAAGCATGGGTTCCCTCCTGGCTACAATTTCACCAATTGGACATCCCAAGCCAATAATATGATTACTACTGACACTCTTTTTCTGAGCTTTTTCCTAAAGAATAAGATGCAAAAGGATTCAACTTACATCACAGCAGTGTCAATTCTTTACCAACATTTTGTGTCAGCAAAACCTTGAGGATCTTGCCTCTCACACTCAAATTAATCAAGTCGGCACCTTCTATGCGGATGAAATCCCCAATACTGAGCATTCTTCAACATGTAAGTTTCCCTCTTCACTATCTGCTATAAAAGAATCTTGGATTATTGATTCTGGTGCCATGGATCATGTTTGTCACAATTTGAACGTTTTTACTACTTATACTAAAATTAAACCTGTCTTAATTAGTCTTCCAAATGGCCAAACTGTTTATGCCACATACTCTGGTTTAGTACGTTTTTCTGATAAGTTTTATTTGTCTAATGTGTTATATACCTAATTTTCAATTAAACTTAATATCTGTTTCTAAACTTACACACCAACTTAAATGCACTTTAACTTTCACTTCAACCCACTGCATTATACAGGACAATCTCACCCAAGAGAGGATTGGTACAGTTAAAACCACCGCTGACTTGTACCTTGTCTCTACCTTGCCTGCTTCTAGTCGTTCTAAACCGCATTGTTTTGCTCCTTTTATTAATTGTAATATCACGGACAGAACACTGTGGCATTATAAACTAGGACACCTTTCACTTGAAAGATTACATGTCTTAAGCAAACAATACTCTTTTATTACTGTTGATACTCATCATGTATGTGATACTTGTAGTCGTGCAAAACAAAGAAAACTTCCTTTCACTTTAAGTAATACTGTTACCTCTGCTATTTTTGATCTTGTACACTTTGATATTTAGGACCATGTTCCATAATTTCTATGCAAGGTTTTCGTTATTTCTTGACTATTGTTGATGATTACTCACGTTATACTTGGGTTATTCTGCTGCATAACAAATCTGAAGTGTTTTCGTTCAAAATCATTTCAAAACTAATATCAAAACGATTCGTACTGACAATGGTGTTGAGTTTGCTATGTCAAATTTTTATGTTTCAAAGGGAATTATACATCAAAAATCTTGTGTTGAAACACCACAACAAAATGACATTGTAGAATGTAAACATCAACACATACTAAATGTAACCTGTGCTTTACTTTTTCAAGCAAATCTTCCTCCTATTTTTTGGGAATTTGCTGTAAATCATGTTGTTTTCTTAATAAATGTTATTCCTACTCCATTACTTAATAACATCACTCCTCATGAAAAGTTGTTTGGAAAACCATATGACATTTCCTTTCTAAAAATGTTTGGTTGTCTCTGTTATGTTAGTACCATTACTGCACATAGGAAAAAAAATTAGATGATAGATCTATCAAAGGTATTTTTCTTGGCTTCCCACAAAATAAAAAAGGTTATATTATCTTAAATTTAAAGTTTCATAGCATAGAGATATCAAGACATGTAATCTTTCATGAAAACCACTTTCCATATAAATTGGACTGTGGCTTGCCTAAGGACCCTAACACTTTATCTCTCCCTATTTCTAACGCCTATAATTCTGCTTTTGATTTTTTTCTGATACTGCACCTCCTGCCGAGCCATGTGCTTCTACTCCTGCACCCAATATTGTCCCTCCACCAGCCTCATTATCCTCTGATCTTCCAACAAATAGTGCCTCTGCTCCTGCATCCAACATTGCACCTCCACCAGAATTATCACCGCCTGCATCTCCAGGAAGCACCTCACCCCAATTTCCAAGAAGATCAGCTCGTCCTCACCGACAACTTGCCTATCTTGTGGATTTCCACACTGCAACCAACACTGTAAGTAGTAGATATCCTATTCATAATTACTTGTCTTACAATTCCTTATCTTCCAATTTTAAAAATGTTATTTCCTCTATCAATTCTCATCCGTAACCTCGGACATATAACGAAGCCTCCAAACATGCTTCTTGGCAATCTGCCATGCAAGATGAGCTTCAAGCTCTTGCTGCTAACAATACTTGGCAACTTACCCCTCTCCCTCCAAGAAACAAAACTATTGGTTGTAAATGGGTATATAAAATCAAATACCATTCTGATGGCACTGTTGAGCGCCACAAAGCTAGAGTTGTTGCCAAAGGGTTCACCCAACTTGAAGGACTTGATTTCTTAGACACTTTTGCACCTGTTGCTAAACTCACTACCCTCTGCCTTCTTCTTGCTATTGCCACTACCAAAAATTGGATTTTAAAACAACTTGATGTCAATAATGCCTTTCTTCATGGTGATCTCCATGAAGAGGTATACATGACCCCCCCACATGGTCTCTCTCTTCCTTCTCCCCAGCATGTTTGCAAGCTTCAACGGTCTTTGTATGGCCTTCGTCAAGCTGGTCGCCAATGGTACGCCAAACTTTCTACTTTTCTTTAATCAAATAATTACTCTATTTCTATTAGTGATCATTCTCTTTTTCTTAAATATAATAACGATAAACTCACTGTTATTCTTGTTTATGTTGATGATTTGCTCTTAACTGGCGATGACACGGAGGAAATCAATACAATTACTGCATCCCTTCACCTTCACTTCAAGATAAAAAATTTAGGTCATCTTCACTTCAAGACGATTACAAAAAGTGCAGACTTTTCTAGTAGAAGAAAACTTTGAGGTCTTAACATTACCATAAGGAAAACCCACTTTGCGAAAACAAACAGCCTCAGTATGACCATATTTACCACAAAAATTGCATGAAATAGTGTCGACTAGAAAAGTCTGCAAAATATCCTGCAAAACACTCAGATTGAAGGTGTCGACTATTATGAAACTTTTTCACCAACATCAAAATTAACAACTTTGAGGTGTCTCCTCACCATTGCAGCAGCCAAAAATTGGTTTACTCATAAGTTAGATGTGCAAAATGCCTTCTTACATGGCACATTGCATGAAATTATTTACATGGACTTGCCACCCGGGCATCATCGACAGGGGAGAACATTGTATGTCGACTCAACAAATCCTTTTATGGTAGACTACTCTCTATTCATAAGACAGAATAACTCATCATTTATTGCCCTTTCGATTTATGTGGATGATATTCTTTTGATAGGAAATGATTTGACAGAAATTCAACGTGTTAAAAACTGTCTATTACAACAATTTCGCATTAAAGATCTTGGAGACTTAAAATATTTTCTAGGGATTGAATTTTCCCGTTCCAAAGCTGGTATTTACATGTCACAAAGGATACGGGACTCACAGGTGCTCGTCTAGAAAAATTTTCAATGGAGCAATACCTAAAACTCACACAGGCGATGGAGAGTTATTAAAGGATTCAGTCAAATACAGGTGTCTCATGGGACGACTGATATACCTCACGGTTACTCGGCCTGACATAGCATTTTTGGTTCGGACCTCATTGACCCTAAGTCAATATATACAAGATCCACGGAAACCTCATTGGGATGCCACAATTCGAGTCCTAAAGTACATCAAAGGATCACCGGGACAAGGATTGCTATTGCCATCCGAGAACAATCTGACATTGACAACTTATTGCGACTCAAACTGAGGAGGTTGTCAGACAACTCAGAGATCAGTATCTGGGTATTGCATTTTTCTTTGTTCTTCTATTATCTCATGGAAGTCAAAAAAATAGACAAACGTATCAAGATCATCAGCGGAAGTAGAATACCGCACGATGGCCAATACTTGTTTAAAGATAGTTTGGTTGTGATATCTGTTGCAGGATTTAAAGGTGTCATGTAACTTGCCAGCTCAACTTTTCTATGAAAATAAAGCGGCATTACATATAGCAGCAAACACAGTATTTCATAAACGCACAAAACACATTGAGATAGACTGCCACATTGTGCGAGAAAAATTACAAGTCGGGATAATCAGTCCTTCATATGTACCGGACACAGTATCAGCTCGCAGATATTTTTATGATCTTCTCCTACCAACTTGAGGGGAGTGGGGAGTATTAAGGAAATAATAATTATCAAATTATACGTAATTATTGTATGCAATATTGTACGATATTGTACCCAATTATATGCAATTAATTTAATAATTATAGAATCCCATTATTAGTGAATCCCTAACTAATTATATTAGATTGTAAGTTAGAGAGAGAAAGTCTCCCAACACTAGTATATAATTTTGATGCATGAAGTGATGTAAATATACCCATAAGAGAATAAAACTTCTTTCTTCTTACCTACAATTTTCTTATAGGCACGGGAATTAAACAAAACAAAAATTGTGTATGCATTTACTAATGTTAATGTGAGACAGGTCAAATAATTGATTTTGATTGGAATGAAATGGAATACTATTTCTTCCTTCCAAGCTTCAAATTTGTTGTTCCTCTTAACTTCTTCACTTTCTTTTCCTCTTTCCCTAATCACCGTTGACTCATACATTTTCTCTAAAACTTAAATAATCAACATTGCTAACCACTTCAACATACCTAAACCTAATATATCTATTACATTTATTTTGCTTTAAATATCAGTTTTTTAAACATCTCATTCATATGTTTATTCTGTCTTTTTTAGTTTATCTCAATCTTATGATACGTAAATAATCTCAAAAAGTATAATTTCTTTTTTTATCTTCAATTTTGGGTACATCATTTTTATCTTTCAAGCCTACTTGTTTAAATGTTTGAGAATGCTTCAATTCAAGATTCTTGAGCCCAAACAATAATAACAATAATTTATCAATAAATTATTCCTTTTAGTATATTTATTATAACCCTTCCGGAGTCTCTCCTATTTGTCAATTTGATACATGACATTATTTATAGTCATGCTATTTCCTTGGTGTCTTTTTTGAGAATTTCTTATTTCTTCGTAATTAAACTGTGATCGCAACAGAAAAGGAACAATGAAGATAACCTGTGGTTTAATATTAGTAATTTTGGTCCAACTTTAACCGAAATAAAAATTAGAAATAATGTTAAAATTTAAGTTATATAAATAAAGTTTAATTTAATTTAATTTAATTTTTAGATATAGTAATTTAACACGTATATATTTTATAAAGCAAGGTTCTATATGAATATAAGTTTTTCTTTGATCTTTTCAGTTTCCTTAATTAAAAGATTAAAAAATAGAATATGCATACTTTATGTCATGATATATTAAAATATTGTCATTAGGGCACATTGACTCCCACTAATCTCTAATAGCCAAAACACGTATAAAAGTATATGTGGAATATATAACTAATTAATATTATTTGACGAGAACACAAAGTTAATTTGTAATTTGTTTTCTTTTGTTAGGTTGGCCAATTGGAGGGCATAGGTATTTTTTTTGTTTTGTGATTTGTTGGAATGGTGTTGTGCTTCTTACTAGTGTTTATTATTTTTAGTTTGTTTTAAATATTTTTTTTTTATTAAAACTTTGTGAAATGACTCTTTCGTATATTTGTTCTTACTATGCCACTATTTTTACCTTGTTTTATATATTTATTTTCTTTGTTAAAACTTTGTTAAATGGCTCTTTCATATATCTGCATTCACATGTCCATTTCACTAAATAGGGAATGAAAAAATAAATAAATATTTTTCTAGGACCATTTTTCCTTTTTTTTTATAAATTGTAAAATATAAATTATGATATTTATCCATTTCCCCATCCACCTCCATATGCATCATAACAAGGTACTAAATATGCTTACCCTGGACCTTCAACGACACCTCAACCAAGTATTGAACGTGCTCCCCTTCTACCTCCAACTGCATCTCAACTAAGTAATTTGAGTTCACTTATTTTTCAAATTTATTAATTCTCACATCATTAGCCACAATTGTTTTTTTTTTTCATTATGCTGATTTATTTTTAGGAACCTTGAAAGTGAGGATATATTCAACTAGACAGACCAAACTCTACTGCTACATTCATTGTTCAACCCCCAATTGCACCTCAATATAATTCTCAGTCACCACATCAATTTGTACATGTACCTGGACCAACAATACCTGGTACATCGTGTGTATATTCAAAAAATGAAGAGGAAGAAAATGAAGAAACTGAGTTCCAAACATATCAACAAATGCCTACAACCTGCAAAAGAGCATGACTTGCTGATGTCATTGGTAAGCCACTATATATCAAGTTCAAAATGGAAATTTGTATAAAGCCACTATAAATTTGTTAAAAGCATGCAATGTTATATATAGTTATATATTTAATATTAGTTTTTGGTTTAGTCCTATATCCCTTAAGACAAATGTTTTAAATATTTCACAGATGAGGAAGGAAGAGAAACACAAAACAACTAAGAACAAATGATGTTTGACATCTACCTCCAAATGAAAGGATTGTTGTGCAATGGAATAATGAGGGTCAACCATTTGCAGATGGTGGAGCATTATTGAATAGGTTCTTAGGTAGTATTACAAGAAACTGTAATGCATTTCCTATCAGTTATTCTAGTTGGAGGAAAATTCCTAAAGTTTATAAAAAAGATATACTTAAACACATTATTCAGGTTATCATATATAAAATTATACTATAATTTAATTTATAATTTAAATATATTATAATTATTGTTAATTTTAATTGTTGACTGTTTTGAAGGCTAAATTTGATGTTCGTTCTGATGTTCATATAAATCATGTCCTTTAATCACTTAACATAATAAAATAACTTTTACTGTCCATTTTGTTACTATGACAAAGAATGATTGGAAGCCATATAATGATACGTAAAAAAATTGCTCTCTAAATCTATAAGGTAGAAACAGTGATGATGCTCCTCAACAACCCAAGACTAACAAAAATTAGGATCAACCTCAGGATTTGGTAGAGTTACTAATTCAAATGATAGGGAATATCAAATATCAATAGGATGGGAAACATTAATTAAGTTCATGCTACAAAAAAATCCTAATACTTTCTCCCATTCATAAATTTCGAAAAAGTTTATTGAAAACTATAATGTTATGTGCTCAACGGTGCGTGTTGGCCGACCGACACCTGCTGTTCAATTACGCTCAATTAAGGTGATTAAAGCTAAATCATCATTAGGAATTAGGTAATACACTTCTAAGCACGATCTACCTCACTAATGTGATCCAACAAGATAGGTCCATTAAAATAATATAAATAACGCACATTTCAAGAAGCAGGTACGTCATTATTTACTGTGTCTAACAACCGAGTGTCGAAGTCCCCTTGCTGACTTGAGTTGGAGTGCCTTCTGCAGGTATCCCATTCGACATTCGCTAGGAGACCGAGTGATCGAACAGCTGGGTGTAGTAAGAGGTTTGGAAGAGGAAGGTAAAACATTGAGGCTCTGTTTGGATTAGGGAGAGGATGTGTGAGGATTTGAGGGAGTTGATGTATGAGGATGTGTGAGGATTTGAGGGAGTTGATGTATGAGGATGTGTGAGGAAAGTGTGAAGAAAGTGAGGGTGTTTGGATTGGAGTATGTTAGGGTGGATGTATGAGGAAAGTTTATAGGAGTTTGTGAGTGATGTGATGGTTGTGAGAGAATTTTAAATTTTTTTTAAGGTGTGAAATGTTACTTTACATATTTACCCTTGTCAATTAAAAAAAAAAAATAATAAAATGAGTTGTTTTTGTTTAAAAATAACAACTTTCACATATTTCGTAGATTTAAAAATTATAAATAGAAAAAAAATATATGTTAAATGTAAATATGTATAATATAAAAATTATAATTAGAAAAAAAAAAATGTATTCAACAAATTAAATAAAAACATAACTTCTTTAAAATATTAAACATGTGCTATAAAATTGAAAAATAAATCAAATCTTATATAAATAAAAAATATTATTTTTTAAAATTATAAACCCTGTAGTAATGAAAAATAAAAAATACTAAAAAAAAATATAACGTAATTAACAATAGAAAAAAAAATCATAATAAATAAATTATAACTCATAAACATAATAACTATACATAGAAATATATTAATATAAATACAACAAATTAAATAAAAATATAACTTCAAATAATTTCTTTAAATATTAAACATATACTATAAAATTAGAAAATAAATCACATTTTATATAAAATCCATTGAAGCAAACAGGTCGTGACTGATTGCGCGATAAAAAGGAGAAAAACGAAGCCTTTAAATAGAAAAAAAAACATATTTTTTTAATGTATTTTTATTTAAATTTTATTCTGAATTAGGTGATTTAAAATAAATTATGAAAATGCCAAAAAAGATATGAAGATACAAAAGCAGGCCAAATCTATGCTACTTTATTAATAAGTCTTTTGCGTTTTATTTTTTCTAACTACCATTTCTGAAAATTTAATAAGTTTTTATTTTATTTTCTAGAAAAAATAAATTTCATGTTACGAAAAGCTTAAATTTATTCTTACTTTCTACTATTATATGATATTATTTAACAACCTATATATTCAGTGAAAAATAAAATAATCATCTCGAATAACCTTTAATGTGAGTGTGTACGGTATGCCGTATATTATCAGTATCTAATACTTTGGAAAACAAATTCTAGATCCTTAAATTAAATATCATTATCTACTTTAACATGAATTTAGAGAAAAATAATAAATTAAAATATTAGAAATATTATACATAAACTTTTAGAAAGATTAAAACTAAAAAAATACTTTATAGTTATCAAAATTAAAATTTACTCATTTATAAGATTGAAAATTACTAATTTTAATGTTTAAAAACATTAATGATTTCAAATTCTTATATTTTGTATATAACATTTAAAATTCTACAATTTAAAAGAAAAATTCACCTAACTCACTCTCTTGTTTACATTTTCATCCAATGATCCAAACAAAAGATCTTCATTCACTCTCCCACTCCATCATAAAAGGATCCAAACAGAGCATAAAAGTTTTTCTTCCAAAACATAACAAAACTCCTACTAAAGCTAATTTTATTTTCACAACTATTTTAATATTTATAATTTTTCAACACAACTTTTAATATTTTTATTACGAAAAGTTTGTGAGATTATATATATATATATATATATATATATTATAAAAAGTGAGTTTTTGCGTAACAAATTGACACTTCAGATCAATCGAACATTTTATGTTAGAATTAAAATTTTACAAACTTTTTTTTTGAAAATTATTTCAGAAAATAATGAAAATTATTCCCCTTATTTTTTTAAGAATATAAAATTTACGTAACACCACTAATGACACAACGAAAGAAAAAACCCTGTAGTGATAGAATTAAGTATTAGCTTCGCAAGAAAGAAGCCTGGGTTAAAAAGATGTTCATGTTGCCGCTACATTGCTTATAGTTAAGAATGAAGAAATTGATGATTTCTAAATTAGTCTTAGTTACCATGTAGTACCTACAGTGAGTTATTGAAGGGTGCACAATTTTTTACTTCACCATATAACTTTCCAGCAGCATGGTCCAATCCAATCACACAGAGGGGAAGAACTTGTTTAGATTGAAAGGAAGTGAATAAAATTCCTCACTCCTTGTATCTGTCTTGAATGAGCTGAATCTGTCCCACCAATGCATGCCTCTGTCTTTACGAGTTTGATTGTCTTTGTTGTGCAATGTGGCATCCAAGAACAGTGCCAATGAACCAGCAACAAATGCTTTTGATGAGAATGGGACATTGATCATGTCGTTGAACTGCCAAAAGGAGATACTTTTAAGTTGGCAAGTACTATGAAGTTTAAATAACAATGCACACTCAACAATGAAAAATGAGAGAAGCTGAATACCCATCTAGCATGGGTATGCACTGGACCATAGTTCTTGAATGCTGTGTACTCGTTGAAGTATTGTGGTATAGAGAGGCCCATGTAAATAGAGAATCCTAAGATGAATTTAGTTCTGAAGCTGTTTAAATTGCAAAACTGAAGGAAACTGAGGCCTGAAGAACCTGTGCAGCAGGACATAATTTTGATGATAATAATAACAAGGACTTAATGAAAGTATGCAGAAAAACCAGATTCTTGAGTTGATCATACATACCCACATAGGCAAAGAAAAGGCAATATAAAGCTGCAACTATTGGAGCTGGGATTGAAGCAAACACAGCTCCAAATTTTCCTGTACACCCACATACACATATAGTAACTACATTGGTTGGTTTATCAGGGAGAAAAAACATCAAAATTACAAGCCTAACTAACCAAGTATGGAGAAAAAGATCATGAATCCTGCTGATATTTGAACAACCCTTCGGCTACCAACTCTTGTCAAAGCCAAGAGTCCAGCATTTTCTCTGGAAAAAGCCAAGAATTCTTCTTATAACGATTTAGGTATAATATATATTCCTACTGTGAAAATGATACCTCCAGCACATGTAAGTTTGAATAAGAATCTTACACGGAAACTGATGATCCATTCCCGGTTCCAAAGATCCCAGATAACAAAATTCCTACCCCCTAATTCATGAGAAGTAGCAACTAGTGATGATGGAGAAACAATAAGAAAAAAGCCACAGGAAAAATCTAGAGCCAACAGAAAACCAACAAGGCATGATCAAGATACATGCTGACAGTCATTTTTAAAACAATTTTTATAATTTATATATTACTTAATAGAAACAAACAAATTAGGTGGGGGGAAATTTGCAATTCATAAACCGTGTTTACCTGCCAACCAACACCACGGCTAAGAACTGAAGGTGGCAATGGAGTTGCACTTGCATACCTTGAAACAGCAATAAAAGCACCGGTTGACTGTACAAAATTGAAATGCATGAGAAACCAACAATCATTATATAAGTATGCAACAAACTGCATAGGTATGAGAAAGAATGAAAGGACGGAAATCATGCACTCACATGATTACATTACTTTTGTTTATATTTTTGTTTATGTCAATTTGGACGAAGTAATAACAAATTTCTTGAAGTGAAGCTCCTAATATCTTTGAATAACTACTTATGTTTTTAAAATGTTAGACTGAGGATAGGAGAGAGTCTAGAAGTCATTCATTTTTTAATAACAATAAGAAAAAATATAATTAGATTACTGAGAAAATGTAAAGGCATTCCTCTCTCAACTTAAGTGCTCTGAATATTATCAGACTAATGAGTCAAGTGCAACAGATTGCATTCAAAATAATTGCAGGAAGAAGGCTAATCGCATCACAACTACAGGCTTCTACAGAAGGGACAAAGTTTAAGAATTCCACTGCACTTGTTCAACAGCAACAAATGTATTCACATGCATAAAAATAAACGAACCTCTACTAGTGCAACAAATGAAGCAGCCATCGTAGCAAAAGCTTCCCCAGCATCAAATGTAGGAGCTCCCCATTGGAATGGATATGGGATTCTAATCCTGAATTTAAGATTTTATCAGCAACAAAACTTATGAGTTAACCAAATTAAATCCATTTTTCCTTGTCATTTACCCAAATAACAAAACATTAAAACGAGTTTCAAGCATTATCAAGTTAGTCCTCCAAAATATACAGCCACATGAAGAAGAAACTGTTTCTATAATTAAAAATCACACCCTTACCAATGTGCACCACTTATAATGCCAGCACGATCAGTTCTGCACGTTTCCTGAGTTGTCTGTGGTACATGTTTATATGCTCCACCCACAGTGAGAAGATGAGCATAAATCCACACAATTGTTACTGAGAATATAACTGCAAACCGATCACAGATAGACTTTTGTCCTTTCATCACATGAGGAATGTACTAGACAAAGGAATACCACTACTTTAGAATATAACATTTAAATTAGAGAAAATAAAGTAAAACAAGTAACATAATTTCATCTTTGGTGCGTGTTAGGTACTCAGGGTTATTTTTAAACCTGTTCCAAATGATGAAAGGAAAGGTAATTTAACATCATGACAATTATAGATCACCTGTGAAAATACTAGTAAGATTACAATTTCTGGCAGCCCAATCTCCACACACTTTGCAAGCTAGATTTCAAAAAGACATAATCAAGAAAGTGTGAATCATAACCAATTATATAATTCATACATGTGGGAAAGAAATAAGAAATAGTTCTTGTTGCAAATATCAGTACCACAGGAAAGCCCAACTCATAAAGTCCAAAGCCTGACAGAGCAACCAGGGGAACAGCTGAGAGAGGGCTTAAGAACCTATAAAAGTACAGCAAATTACTCACCAAAATTATTTCAGAAAATAACATGCATAATGGTAAAAATCCTATCTATCAGTGTAATTGAAATTAATTATGATCACTAAGTGGGAGTTATCAAATGAAGGAAGGATTAGTACACTTATAAAAGAATTAGAGCCAGCCCTGGTTCCAAACAAGTAAAATAGAAACATGTTTTAAGTTTTAACACCTGAAAGTATAAGTATTGCGTGGATAATCTCAAAAAGTTCAATGTAACTACAAGATGGAGGGAAAAACAATTCACGGATCTAGACAGGAACCAACCTGACTACATTGCGCCAGAGTCCACTGAATCCAACAACAATTTGGAGTGTCGAAGCAACAATAAGCGCACCCTGCGTCCCACGCATTATCCTCTCAAATCTCTGCATATTTATCACTAATCAGATAAACAAGGATGATGACACAACAAAAATGCATAACAGTGTAATGAACCAACCTCCTGAGGATTCACAATGTCACTGTAGCGACTAGCCATAATTATTGAAATGGTAGTAGGCACAAAGGTGAAGGATCCTCCAATAACTACAGGTAGACGAGTCCCAAATAGTGTTTGGAACAATGTGTTCACGCCAGCTACAAACAACATGGTCTGGATCATTTTTGCTTTGTCTTCCTGTTGAAGAACAATTGAGAACTTAGTTGGACCTAGGAACCACAAAACATCATTGAAAACCATTTACTTTTTCTTTTTCTTTCTTTCTTTCTGGTCAAGACTTACGTTTCCTCCTCCCATCTGAGTAACTAGAGAGGTTGGTATTAGCACAGTTGTGCCAAGCATCACCAGGTAATGTTGGAAACCAAGTAGAATCGCCTCCGCTTCATTAACATCAAAATTCTAGACTCAATAATCACAATGACAATGAATGCACACTATTTAAATAATCAATAATAAGAGAAAAAAAAAACAAACTAGTTGGTTTCTACTTCTCCATACCATACCCCAGGAAACAAAAAAGGTTTTAAAAAGTGTTTTTCCAAAATAATAAAATAAAAAGCATCCCCATCAAGCACATTACCAATAACCACCCATAAAAAAATAAAGAAAAAAAGGAAGATCAAGTTTTAACAAAATAAAACAAAAGGGGTCAAAGAAGCAGTGAACTTACGCCAAGGAGGAGGACTAGTGATGCAGTAGGAAACATTTGGAAGTTGATCTTTCACAGGGTGCGGCTGAAGCTCTTCTGGTTTGGGTGGTGGTGCAGCTCCTGCCATGTTACTACCTCCCTGACCCCAATGAACTTAGTCAATTCCAATGCTCTCAAAACTCAACAACCAAAAAGAAAAAAAAAAAGGATCTAAAGTAACAAACAATACCACTTAGCAGAAAACCAGAACTTTGTCTTCCCACAGACAAATATAGCAGGAAAATAAATGGCAATGGTGTGGAAAACAAGAGAAGAAACGAGATGAACACTTTCCTAGCGTTCTCTCTAGGGAATGGAGGGGGATGCAGTAAAGGACAATGAGCAAGTTCAGGGGTGACAGACACACCTTGTCAGTAACGTTATGCAATGCAGCAAATGCAGGGAGATTTCTTGGCCCAACAAATACAGAATGTGGAAAAAAGCAAAAGGAGTCAGACACCTCCTTCACCCCTCCTAAAGCAACAAACAAACCAAATTGCTCTCTCACCAAGTGACCATTGCTTTTATATTTGCAATAATACTCCAATATTCCAATCTCAGTTTTAAAATATTATTTTACTATTGCTAGTGTTTGCATTTAACAAGAAGTACCACCTTAACCTTTCATAACCTCTGATTTAATTTTTTATATTTGTTCTTTGACCACAGCTATTAATATTTTTCAAAACTTTAACTAATTAATCAGAAACTCCTAAAAACAGAGTCTCTCTTACGCGCTTCAGCATATAATATAACCTTTTTAAAATGTTACTAGTATACCAAAACACAGCAAAACATGGTGAAAATATATAATTTTGTATAGATAATTAAAATGTGTTGAATTAAATAATCACCTTTTCTTTGTTTTATCACATAAGAAAGTTTCACATTTGACCATACTTTTGCTTCTCTCACCCATTTGTACCATAGTTCTGACTAGTGACGCAAATGATCAAAAGCATGGTCTTTTACCTTGACCCAGAATTTGAAACTTTAAACTACAACTACCCTTTTGAACAGAGTCATAACAATTTTGAATTTTTATGAAAAGTAGAAATAATTTAAGCTTGATTTTAAGTTCTAAATGTAGATAAAGAAAGGGTGAAATGTTTTGTTTAAAAATGAATTGGAAGGTGCAGAGTGAGTGTAAATTGTGAGTTTTGCAGGTTTTGTGCAAGCGTTTATTATTTTTTAGCAAAATTGTGAAATATTGGTACAGAACTCTCCGTCATGTCTCCCTCGCTCTTTTGCTGGTTCATCCATGGTTTTTCATGTCACTTGCCTCTGAGTTGTCATTATTGGATGCTTTCCCTTCCTCTGCTCAATTAGGAAATGCTTTCTAATGTGACAGTGATCACACACAAACTGCGTCTTTACAAAAGAAAATTATAAAAAAAAATATTTTTAAAAAGTAAAATTATAAAAAATTACATAAAAAATAGTTATAAAATATTTTAAATAATGAAATCACTATTATTATTTTTATTTAATATATAAAAATATAAAGTCACCTATTTTTTGCCTATATTAAAGTTTAACAGTTCTTTGTTTAATTAGAAGATAATGTTTTAATGTAGTTTTCTGTTAAACTGATGATAACATTATTATAATAAAATCTGGTGAAAATAACAATGAGACTTCATTATTAAATTTAATTAAGTTATTTGACCGAGACCACACAAGATAAAAATAATAAATAACATAATGTATTGTATAGTAAATTAAACAGTGTCCCAAATAAGAGTTTGGGTATGAGAGTAGTTTTATTAAGATGATATTTTTAGATAACGTTATTTTGATGCATATGTATTGGTGAAGAAGGTTGGAATGAATATGGGGATTTGGTTTTTATTTTTGCATGATCACGGGAACAGGCATATATCCCAACTTACGAGGATCACTGAATCAACAAGGTTAATGGTACAGAGTTTTAGTGAGGAATCAATTCTGGTATCCTTTTATGTTATTCGCAATGCTTGCCTTTCATTTATTTCCAATTTCTCTTCTTAAACAATATTCATTCATCAAAGTTAATATGTCATTTTCCTTTACTGGACTATTTTTTTTTTTATTTTTATCCTTTAAAATATATAAAATACACTTTGCATCAATTATTTTATTTTATTTTTATAAACAGTTTGCATTAATGGAGTGTTGAATGTAACTCTTCATTTCTATATTTTCAGTAACTTTGAAACTTGCAGTGTTAATTTATATATTGAGAAAACTAAATTAACTAGGGACTTCAAATTTGTAGAGAATATTCTCGTCTTGAACAAAAAAAACAGTGATTTGATTTGGAACGTATATTGTAAAGCTATTTTTTTTTTAAATATTTTACAAGTTATTAACAGTTTATTTTATGGCAAGGGTGATAAAAATATTTAACTTTGGAACTAGTCTGGTCAATTTGCCAAACTTTTGTTAGTTAATTAGTGTTTTCAACTCACTAATTTGACTAATTCGGAAATTAGTCTGGTCAATTTGTCAAACTTTTGCTAGTTAATTAGTGTTTTCAACTTACTGATTTGTTTTATCAGTCGTTTATCTTATTAAAGTGGCAAATCAAATACCAAATAGTTTAAAATTAAAATATTTAAAAGATCATTTTTTTTATTATAATATTTTAAATGATACAAATATTAAATATTATTATAACTTAAATCATTAATACTTATAAACTAAATTTTATTTATTAATTATTATAAAATAATTTAATATTAAAGTAACTATTATTTTAATTTATCTAATTAGGTACATTAATTAATCAATTAAAATTTTGGAAAATATTTATATAAAATGTTTTAATATATATATATATAAATTTAAATATACAAAATTTAAAAAATAAAATTTAAGAAAACAATATTTAAAAACAAAGTTGGTTAACTAATTTGTTACTCCAACCTAACTTTTGGTAAGACGAATCAAAAAATTTAACCCACTTTATTACGATGGATCAATTCGTCCTATCTCATTTTTAACAAGTTAATAATGGAATGACTGAAATAGGTCAGGTTGTCTGTTTTACTACCCTTATTTTATTTAGAAATTCATATGTTCTATGGTATTAAAGTCAAATATATGCCAATTTTACTAATGGGTTGACACAATTTCTTCTAGTATTCATAAATGAAGACTAACAAATTTCTTTTCAAATGAATGTGTTAAGGAGATTAAAAGAAACCACAAGTACAAATTATACATTTTACATAAATTATATGTGAGTTTTTACTTCGATTCTACCACTAATATATATACCAACGAAGTAGAAAGTGGAACACATTTTACATCAGTTGCAAAATCGATAAAAAGTACATAAATATTACATCAAGTTTAAACACTGGTCGATATAAAAGTGCGATTAAAAGAGTCAACTTAAGAGAAAAATAAGGTACATATTACATCATTTGTGGCTTAGTAATACATTGGTCTGACCACAATTGATGTAATATGTGACATTTTTTAATAATTTTGTTAATTTTATTATTTTCTCCCCGGTAGTTTATAAATAGATATATCAGACTGCAATATACAACACAATATATTATCGAGAGTCAAACAGCCTTAGACCCACTAATACGTTAATTATATAACAATCAAAAACATAAAATCACAATTAAGAAACATCAATAACAGTATATCCATATGCTTACAATCCTTCAAATTCCAAAATAATTTTACATATTAATTAATTAAAAATAAAAAACAAAAAATTCAAATAATCTTAACTTCACTTTTAATATTAATTTTTAATTTTAATTTTCTAAATAAATTACAAAATTTTATTTCTAATATTAATATTAGAGTGAAATAAAAAATTATTTTTTATTTTAAAATCTAATCTTAATATTAATACTAATTGTAAAAATATATAAAATTGAAAAAAAATACTAACCTATGTTGCGTGGTTATGGAGAAGGTAGTTAAACCAACGACTAAAACGGGTGGTAAGATGGAGGAGCACAGGGGTGGCGGAAGTGGAACAACTAGCAATTTTATTTCTAATATTAAAAAGTAATTTTCAAAAGAATATATCTATAATTAAAAACAACTTTATATCATATACCAATTTTATTTCTATAACTGATTTGGGTCATTCTATGTTTAAAAGGTTGGATTTGGTCCTTAACTTTGTAAAACAATCAATGTTATACTTTTCGTCTAAATCAAACTGATGACAAAAAGAATATGCTGAAATTATGTTGGAATCAAACGTACATTTTTATGCTCGAATATCAACTGGATTTGGACAGAAGAAAGTAACATTGATTTTTTAAGACATTAGGCACTGAACTAAATCTTTTTAAAAGTGAAGAGACAAAAATATTTAATTCAATAAGATATGATTTCCTAAGCTTTCCCTTGAACATAGGCACACCAATATAATTGAAGGGTAAAGAACCTTACTGAAAACCAAGCAAATTCTGCTTCTGTTGAATTTTGTACTATCCAAAAAATTGATTACAAATACTACCATAGTTATGTAGCACCTGCATAATCAACACGGAAAGTTTTGCAGTTTTCAATATTATATACGTGCAATTGCAGAATTTATCATTGAAACCAAAAACTTTTAAAACATTCAGTAACAAAATTCCAATTGAGAGTATCAAAGGCCTCTCTAATATCAATTTTTAAAGCAACATTAGTTTGAAGAGAATGACAAAAGCTATCATCATTAAAGCAGTCACTACAAAGAAGACTTCAAAATTTGGTTCAGAGTAAAAGATATTTACATGTTTTAGACGATTTATGGGATGAAGATCAAGAAAACTAGCAGAGGTTGAAATCCATACTGGCTTGTGGGGCGAAAGGTGCTTCCATTTTGGTCACTACTCGTCTTTCAAAGTTGTGGAAATCATGGGATCAGTGTCCCCTCATGAATTATCAATGTTATCAGACAATGATTGTTAGGAGGAATTGTTTAGATACCGTGGCTTTGGACCAGATTGAGTTAGGAAAGGACTTAGTCAAGAAGTGTGGTGGAGTACCTCTTGCAGCCAAGGCACTGGGAGGTCTTTTACGATTTAGAAAGAGAGGAAAAAGAGTGGTTCTAAAGCAACCTGTGTGCTTGAACTTATCACTAAAACTCAGACAATGTTTTGCTTATTGTGCAATATTTCCCAAAGATAAAAAAAATAGAGAAGCAATATATAATTGAGCTTTGGATGGCTAATGCATTCATTTCACCACCCAATAGAATATCAGAAGCTGAAGATGTTGGTGATGGTGTGTAGAATGAATTATATAAAATATCATTTTTTGGCAAAGTTAGAAGTTTCAAAAAGCATGATTATCTTGTCCTTGATCTTGCAGAGTCTGTTGCAGAAGATGTTTGTTGCGTTACAAAAGACAACGGTGTGACTACTGTCTGAAAGCATCCACCATGTCTCAAACCATCTGTGGATGACTAATGGGGTTGCATCAAGTAACTTGAGTACATATGTACACCGTGTTGATATTTGGTATAGTTACCATTATTCACCTCATGCCTTCAAAAAGTCATTCTTTTTGTGTGCTTCATTAACAACCAAGAGAAGAATTGCCATCTTCAATTGATCATTTAAAACATCCAAGTACTTGAATCTTTCTTGGAATGAGTTCAAAGTTCTTCCAGAATCCTGATGTAAATTGTGGAATTTGCAGATATTCAAATTAGACCAATGTTTCATCTCCAGAAGTAGCCTAACAACAGCTATCTTTGAATAACTGCAGCTCACTATGAAGCTTGGCTTCTCTGATAAGGGAAAGTAAAGGGTTCCATTTGGCAGATTGGGAGCATTGAAGTTTAAAGGATATCTTGAAATCATCATTGGTCTAAGTATACATGGGAAATGTAACCAAGATTTTCTATGTTCGATTCATAAACTCAGTAGTCTTAAATCCCCGTGGTTTGAAAATGAAGAGTTTACATGGTTTCCAGATGAGCTGCTACAAAGTCTATTGGCTATTGTCAAATGTTTCAAGTTGAGCGGTCTTTCACAGGCCTAAAACATTAAGGCCCCTTTAAACATTAAGGCCCCTTTGAAATAGAGAAAAGCCTACAAGGTTCTGAGATTTCATCTTAAAAAAAAATGGGTTGTCATAATTTTGTTATGTTTTCTATTAAAAGCTAAAGTTGTCTCATAGTTATTAGCTGACAAGGCTATTATAAAATGTATATGTGTATTTAAAGGAGACAGAGAATAATATTGTTAGAATTTTCATATCTTAGTTAGCTCTTTTTCCCAATGATTTTCCTTACCTGCATCTATTACTACCTTTCACCCATCAACGTAACATTTTGGTGCTTTCATTGACCCACCTCCATGCCTCCCAAACCAACCAAAGATATGGAGGATACCCTCCAATCCATCCTTGACAAATTAGCCACCCTCCAAACCCAACTTTACACGGTCCATTATCAAGTTCTCCAAGAAACTTTAGAAGCATGCCAAGATGCTTTGGAATCAAAACAAGATACAATCACTCATACCCTCACTGGCCTTTTCACCACCTTGTCATCTCAAACCACCTCTATTTCCCTTAGTGTTGATTTTTCTTATCATTTTACCAACTTTTCCCTTGATGTCACATCCTCCATCCCACCCCCTGTTATCAATAACTCCCATGCTACTTTCACTACCTCAACAACCACAACTATACCTCCCCATTCATCTTTTCCCCTTCCTTCTACCACAATACGACCACCAAAAATTCAACTCTCCTTCTTTGATGGTTTAGACTTGTTATTCCAAGCTGATCAATTTTTTCAATTTTACAATATTCCCTGGGACTCTCATTTAAATATGGTTGCTTTTTGTATGCGAGATGATGCACTAAGTTGGTTTAAATGGATGTATCAAAACCACCAACTTAGTGATTGAATTTCTTTTAATAGAGCCTTGAAACTACGTTTTGGACCCTCAACATACGCTAATCACTAGGCAGAGTTATTTAAACTGCGCCAACACAACACAGTTACAGATTATCATAAGGCATTTGAAAAACTCTACAATCAGGTTATGGGGTTAACTCTTGAGATGATACTTAATTATTTCATCTCTGGCCTTGTCCCTAAGATTCGACAGGAACTTGATGTCTTACAACTCACCTCCATGACACAGGCCATTGAACTAGCCAAGCTTATGGAATCTAAAATTACTGATTCCAAACGTCCATTACAGTTTTCACCCACTTTACCCCAACCATCCACTCATTTGTTACCTCCACCACGCCTTTCTACTTCCACTTCTACACTTCCCCTTGCACTCCTTCCATTCCTATAAAAAAGCTTACATCAGCCCAAGATCACGAACGTAGGGTTGTTGGTTTTTGTTACAATTGTGATGAAAGGTTTTTCTCAGTCACAAGTGTGCAACCCATAACTTCCTTCTTTTATTGAGTGAGGAATCTTCGTTAGTAAACCATATAGAAATTGACACCAACACCCTCTCAAACCTTGAAACTTGACGTGAGTTGATTTTTAGGATTGCACATTTTAATTGGTTGCTCTTGTTTATGATTTTTGAATTAGCAATTTAAGGTGAGAACCCTAAGAAGATTTCCACTGGACACGAACTTAACCAAGTGATTAAGTAAGTGTGAAGGTTCACTTCAGAAGGGCAAAGAGAAAAAAGAAAATAATATGGCGTGGATGATGCAAGGGCGAAAATTAAAGAGCATAAAATTAAGCAAGGAATGAAGAAGATGACTGAATGGAAAAAGACACAAACAAGAACATAATGAAGAAAGTAAAAGGCGAAATGGAAAGGAATGGAAAAGATGAGATTAAGAAAGCTTATGGAGATTGGGAAAGATGAACACGCCACTTGGAGGGTGAGAAACTCCAAGATAAGTGAGGAAGAGCCATCACTTGAAATGCTCACACACTCAAGATAAGACCCCAATTCATTTAGGAGACAAAGCTCACTAATCACTCAAGCAGAGTTTTTTTACTATATTCAAAATCAAGTGAAAATACATGAGGCAAGGCACCCTATTTATAGGAATGAGTGCCTTGGTGGGCAAGGTGGGGGAGGGGTAGAAAAAGGGATATGAGAGGGGCGACCTAGGGGTTTGACCTAGGTCAATGCTGACCCTTAGTCCTAGCTTCAAGAAGTTAGGGCTACCTTCTAACCCTAGTGGACTAGGCACAAGCTAACATGATAAATACACCCCCTATTATGCTAAATGGACCATGCTCTACTAAAATTACAAACAAAGAGACTAGCTGGTGCTCAACTCCCATGGCTTGGGCTCTACTCCTGGTGATCCTCTAAGGAATGATGGGCTTTGAAGCACTGGCTAGTGGTGGGTCATGACCTAGCCTTGGATCCTGTTTCAATCTCCGGGTCATCCTTCTAGAGGGTTGGGCTTGGTCAGGGGATGCTCTATCTCGCAGGTCTTCATCATGCTCTTCAAGTGAGAGAGAATTCGTCCATGAATTTGCAACACCTGCAGAGAAAGGAGTTAGATCAGTAACATTAAAAGAATGACTCCCTAGATACGTGTAAGGTAAATCTAACTCATAAGCATAGTCATTGATCCTTTTGATGATTTGGAAAGGACCATCACCACATGGTAGGAGTTTGGATTTCCTTTGGGCCAAATTTCTATTGACCACTTCTGTCTGACCATCATTTTGGGGATGACAAGTAGTAGAAAACAAGAGTTTAGTGCCAAGTTTTCCTCATAATGTCTTCCAGAAGTGACTTAAGAACTTAGAGTCTCTGTCAGATACTATACTTCTAGGAAGCCCATGCAATCTAACAACTTCCTTAAAGAAGAGATTTTTAATATAACAAGCATCATCTACTTTGTGGCATGGAATAAAATGGGTCATTTTAGAAAAGCGATCCACTACCATAAAGATAGAATCCATACCTTTAAATGTCTTGTGAAGACCTAAAACGAAATTCATAGAGATGTCTATCCAAGGCATGTTCGGGATGAGAAGAGGGGTATATAAACCATGGGGTTGCACCTTAGACATAGCCTTCCTACATGCTATGCACTTATCACAGAAGTTATGTACGAATTTGTGCATGTGGGGCCTAAAGAAATGCTCATGCAATGTATCTAAGGTTTTCGCTACCTCAAAATGTCCCATTAAACCAACCTCATATGCCTCTCTAGCAAGAGATTGTCTCAAAGACCCTTAGGGCACACAAGGTCTTTTCCCTTTAAAGAGAAAACCATCATGTATGAAAAAGTCTTTGAGCACTCTTAAAAGATGAGAGAAAAATCAAGGTCATCTTTATAAATTTCCTTGATGTGATCAAACCCCAAGTATTGAGTGTCCAAAACATTAAGCAAGGCGTGTCTTCTAGAAAGAGCATATGCCACCACATTAGACTTACCTTGCTTATGTTTGATCACATAAGGAAATTGCTCAATAAACTCTACCCATTTGGCATGTCTCTTGTTAAGCTTGTTTTGGCCTTTCAAATATTTAAGAGATTCATGATCACTATGTATCACAAACTCTTTAGGAAAAAGTTAGTGTTGCCAATTTTGCAAGGCCCTAACAAGAGCATAAAGCTCTTTGTCATAGGTGGAGTAATTGAGGTGACTTTCCTTGAGTTTCTCACTAAAATAAGCTATGGGATGACCCTCTTGAAGGAGGATAGCCACAATGCCTATGTTAGAGGCATCACACTCAATCTCAAATATCTTAGTAAAGTTGGGAAGTGTTAAAATGGGTGCCTTGGTTCATTTGTCTTTCAAGGTTTCAAAAGCATTTGCTTGTTCTTGGCCCCATTTGAACACTACATCCTTCTTTACTATCTCATTGAGAGGTGCAACAGTAGTACTAAAGTCTTTCACAAATCTTCTATATAAACTAGCTAATCCATGAAAGCTTCGTACTTCACTAATATTGGTGGGTGTAGGCCAATTTCTAATTGTTTCCACCTTTGGCTCATCAACATGCACCCCTTTGGAACTCACAACAAACCCTAAGAACTCTATATGGTCTATGGCAAAGACACATTTTTCCGAATTGGCATTCAACTTCTCCTTCCTAAAGGTTTCTAGGACTTGTCTAACATGCTCTTTATGGTCTTCTTTGGCCAAGCTATAGATAAGGATGTCATCAAAGTAGACTAATACAAACTTGCCTATAAAAGGTCTTAAACATGATGCATAAGTTACATGAAGGTGCTTGGAGCATTGGTTAAGCCAAAGAGCGTGACTAACCACTCATACAACCCAAACTTGGTCTTAAAAGCAGTTTTCCATTCATCTCCCGGTTTAATCCAGATTTGATTATACCCACTTTCAAGATCAATTTTGATGAAGATTTGAGACCCATGTAACTCATCCAACAAGTCATCTAATCTAGGAATGAGATGCCTATACTTGATGGTTATGTTATTTATTGCGCGACAATCCATACACATCCTCCAATTCCCATCCTTCTTAGGGAAGGGAATCACATGCATAGCACAAGAAGTCATGGTATCTTGGACCCATCCCTTAGCTATTAACTCCTCAACTTGTTGTTGAATTTGTGTTTGCCTCGGTTGGATTGGTTCTATATGCTGGTCTATTTGGTAAAGAAGCCCTGAATATGAAACCAATTTGTTGTTCAATGCCCCTTATAGGAGGTAATCCTTTGGGAGGCTCTTGGATACATCTTGATACTCCTTTACCAAAGGATCCAAACATTTAGAACTATCTACCGCTGACTCATTCTATAGGTTTTTCCTAGGATAGGCTATAAAGAGAGCCTTGTGAGCTACCTTTTTTTACCTCTTTGGAGGAGATGAAAAGACTTTTCTTAACACTTTTTTTTCATTTCGCTCATTTTTTCATTTTCTCTCTTCTCTTTCATTTTAACTTGGTCTTCATGTACTTCTTTTGGAGAGAGAGATTTCAATATGATCTTATGCCCTTGGAAGGTAAAGAAATTTTATTAGTAAGACCATCATGTAAATTTTTTCTATCAAATTGCCATGGCCTTCCTAATAGAATGTGGGTGGCTTCCATTGACACAACATCACACAAGACCTCATCTTTATATTTTCCAATTGAGAAGGCTATGAGCACTTGTTTATTAACAACTATTTCTCCTTCTTCACTAAGCCATAAGAGCTTGTAGGGTTTTACATCGGTTCGGTCTGGATGAAGCCTTAACAGGAATACCCTGCCCATACCCCCACAAACTTGTTTCAGTCTGGATGAAGCCTTAACAGTCATACCCTGCTGACACCTCACAGTTTGGTTCAGTCTGGATGAAGCCTTAATAGGCATACCTTGCCGATACCTCACAAACTTGGTTCAGTCTAGATGAAACCTCAATAGGCATACCCTGTCGACGACCTATACATTCAGTTCGGTTTGGATGAAGCCTTAGTAGGCATACCCTACTGGCACCTTACAACTGGTTACATCAAAACCAAGCCTAAACCTTAAAAGAATTACGAGCGAAGTCTGACTGCTTATTTAACTAGTCCAATTTTTTATTGTTCAGATAAGTCACCGACCGTTAGCTTGACTTGTTCAATTTTCTTTAATCAATTAATTACCCGACCGACCATTAACAATATTGAAAGAAACGACCGATTCATTAATAAGAGATGTGGGGAAGGCCACACCCCAGCCTTGGAGGAAGAAGTACATAAAGGCCACACCCTACCCGAAGGGAACAAAAACTGAAAACCTAGTCCTACTGGTCTTCACCTTCAGCTCCCCCGGTCAGTGCAGCTGCTCCTTTACCGCGACCGTCAATGCTCTCACCTTCACCCTTGGCAGGATCTGACCCTCGAACACTTTGTTCTCAGGATCGAAGCTCATGTTGCATCCGGAATATCTCCTCGGCATGGTTGTCTCGGTCCTAAGACCCTAGCTGGACCATGATAAAGGCGTGACACAACATCTCGACGCTACCCTTCAGCAACATCTCGACGCTACCCCTCGTGAAAATTGCATGTCACCCCACAACACCGCCAAGGGTGACATGGTGACCTCCATGGCGCGTTCGGCTCGAGAGGGGCGATCGGTTGGTTGAACTCGTTCGTCAGAGGCGAGTCAACATCAATTGGGGTTCAATGAGGAGGAGGAGGCGTTAGCAGGGAGCTGGGGGAGAGAGTGGTTGTAGCTATGTTACTCGGCTCCCTCGGCCTCTTCTTTGAATTTTAAGAAAAGCCAGCATGACCGATCGACCCCTTCCCGACATCTAGGGTTTCGATGCTAGGCCGACCCTTTCGTTGGGCGACCCTATTCCTGAAAGCATCGAGCATACCGCTCGCCTAGGGAACATCATGATCCATGAGTTCTGCAAAGAAAAGCAAAGTGTTAGTCAGAAACAAAAAATATCGACCGACGTTAAATGAAACTAGCATAACCTTAATGGCCGCCCAACACGATGCCTTTGCATACATGCCATCCAACTTCCGCGTAGGAAGCTTCCTTGGGAGCATATTGAAGAGCAAGAGAATCTCTAGCTCCTCGGCACCCATGGTCGACCGATGCCACTCTTTGAAGTCACGAGGCTTCTTGGTCCAATACAAGGGAAACCTCGACCGACCGGTTTCATCAATGAAATACGACGTCGCCTCCGGCCGAATACAAACTTTGAAAAATCTTTCTTTGAATTTTTTATTAGAGGTAGCGAAAAAATTAAAAATGACATTACTCGATCGTCTGATCAGTGAGTGCCATAGAACAGGGTTGGCCGGGTGAGAAGTATAATAACTGAGGAAACAAGAAGGACTAGGGTGCAAACGTAGGATGTCACATATCAGGCGAAAGGCCTGAATGGACGCCTAGATATTCGGGTGAAGTTGGGAAGGGGCCACGTTTAGGGTTTAGGGTTTAGAGTTGAGCATCCGAAGGACACCCATCATGAAACTATCAAAAGGAAGAGAAACGTTTGAAAAAAGACACGAGTACATATTGAAGAAAGACGGACCGGTGGCAGACCGACTCATACTCTCGTTCTTGGTCGGCAGATAGGGTTCAACACTTAAGAAACTCGAGCGAGCATTCGCCTTCAGAACCGGATACCTCCCTAAAAACTTGGCGATAGAGTCCTCGATTAAGTAGACGGAGGCGATCCCAGTTACCTTGGGATCTGCCCAGTCAAACTCCGCCTGAGAGATGACTTGCTCAAGGAAGCCAAACCGATCGACAGCATTGACCAGATCGTCTCCCCTAACCACCTCTACAGGGTGCAATACCTCAACCCCATTGACCGATAAGGAATCGGTCCTAGAAGAACCAGAAGACGAAGACGAAGATGAAGAAGAAGAGGGACGCACGGGAAGAGGAGAAGGGGGAGCCGAAGAAGAAGAAGTAAGTCGAGACAAGGAAAACATAACTAACCTTATGTAAAACCGAAACACCGAAACACAGTAAGAAGACGAGAGAACGCTCGGGTCTCAGAGCAAATATTAGAGAGATAACACAGTATCTCGGCACTTTTGGGTCCGCTATTTATAACCTCCAATGGTCTTGAAAGACGAAGCGTCACAACGATCTCAACCATTACATCCTTCAGATCCAACGACTCCCAACGCTTCACGCTCAAAAGCCCATCATCAATGCGGGTCATATCACGCGCGTAGGTACTGCGTGAAGTCACGTCAGGCATCGGGAACTCCAACAGTCACAATAAACTCAAAAGCCCGATAGACACCTGACATCCAAGACTCTTCGAATGAAGTTATCCTCGAGCATGGGGGACAAGTGTACTGGTATGGACCGAACGATCAATACCATATCTCGGCTCCCACAACCTAGCCGACCGAATGTCCCACGCCCGTGTGGACTGACCGACACCTTCGGTCCAATTATGCTCAATCAAGGTCAATGAAACTAAGCCATCATTAAGAACTAGGTAATACACCTCTAAGCACAATCCACCTCACTAATCTGACCCAACAAGGTAGGCCCATTAAAATAATATAAATAGCACACATTCCAAGAAGCAGGTACGTCATTTATTACTGTGTTATGACAACCGAGTACTGAATTGTCTTTGATGACTTGAACGTCGGAGTGCCTTCTGCAGGTACCCCCATTTGGTATTCTCTAAAAGACCGAGTGGTCGAGCAATTGAGATTGGAAGGAGTAAAAAGAAGTTTGGAAGAGGAAGCATAGACTCACCGCCTAACAAGAAGAAGGAAGACGAAACTTTTCAATAGTTATATAGGTCTCATCTTCTTAGCAGGAACAAAAAAAACATACATCCCTCGTCATTAAACTCAAATATAAGATTAAGATTTAGATTAATCCCTCGTCATTATTATGAAAAAGCAATTGTCAAATTAATTTACATAATAAAAGGTAGTGAAAAAGAAAAAAAATCCTATCCTGATTCAAGACGCCACCTATACCCAAAAACATAGAACTGTGGAAAGAAATAATATGATATTTTTACTCCTTTTTGATGCACTTGTTATTTAAAAAAATTTATACTTTCCGTTGATATTGACCTATTTCAGCGGGGGTTTAAAAACTTATCAGAAAAATAATACTTGGACACTCCTAAAAATATTAAATCCACTGAATAATATAATAAGATATATTAAAAAATTAAATTAAAAAATAAAGTAAATATTATTATTTTAAGTATGAAATGTGTACTTTTTTATGGATGTAAAAATATCAGTAACCTTCTCAGTAAATATACAGATAAGACCAGAGAAAACCGTTAAAAACAGTAAAATTGAAAAGAAAAAAGTGCTTTTGAAATTAAACAATGAAACAAAAAAGTGATTTTGAAATTGAAGAAAGGAGTTATGAATTTGTCCTTTACAACCTGTTTTCAAACAGGAAACCGTGATCCAAGTTCATGTCCTATTTATCAACTATGGATCTCTCTTTAGTTTGAGCAATAGAAAGATTAATAAGTCACAGTAGTTCAGGTTTTCCAAAACCGACAGAATAAAGTACCAGTTCCACAAAAGTTTACAAAAGTAAAAAAACAGAGTAGGGACCAAACAATGAAGAGAAAAATAACAACAACGTTCGTTCACAATAATGTTAATTTATTTTCCAACGTTTATTGCATGTTCTCTCACCTTATCATCTATCATCTCTGCATTAAATAAGGCCGGACAATGATTGAATAGCCATCTGATGTGTGTAAAAAGCCAAAAGAAATTTGAAGACAGAGGAAACTACAAAATCATGGATCCCTTTTCTTTCTTTGATGACTTTCACAGTGTGAAGTTGTTTTTTCTCTTCATTCTTCTCAACCGACAACACCAGAAAACAGTCATCAGGAGCTGAAGGAAGGGAAGAAACAAAGAAAGAAAAGAAGGCTATGAAAAATGGGAACCACACTGTTGCTTAAAGATAGATTGGTTTTTTTCACAAACAGATTTGTTTTCTCCACTTTCTATGTTCTGGTTCCTGCAACTCTGCTTTGCACATACCTCTACCTTCTTTCCCTTACTCAACATTCCACCACCACCACCTACCATTCTTCTTTTTCTTCTCCTCCTCCTCCTCTGCCTTCATCATCTCCTTTTTCTACAGGTATGTGCATGAACTGCATTCTCTTAAAACTATAGAATTGCTTGTGGTTTTGTTTTGGATTGTCTTGCATCCTGTAAGTTGCACCAACATTATGGTTTATTTTATTGTACTCTAAGAAACAACCTAATACAGTTTTTTAGGAGTTTTGAATATTATTCTTTTAGGGTTAGTTGGGTTAAATTTAGAATTAAGTGCTTATGATATAATTGTTTTCTTAAAAATCGCTTATTTATGAAATGGGTAGATTTAAAAAAAAAAACAAAAAATAACAAGCACATAAAAAAACATACTTTTTTCATTTTTTTTAAAATAAAAGGTACCAACAAACTCTTCTCTAATCAGAATTAAATTTTAATTGAAAAATTACAAAAAAATAATATTTAAAATATTTTTGGAGTAACAGAGAGAAAGGTTAGTTGGATTGGGGAGGATTGTGATTTTAACTTGCTCATAATTGTCATTAGTTAGTTGGATTAGTGAGATGGTAGTTGACTAGACTTGATTTTGTTTCATCTTTGGTTTTGGCAGAAAAGGACAAAGTTTACCATCACTCATGTGACTACTCTAATGGTGATTGGGTTCATGACAAAAGTGGTCCTTTATACAATGCAACTACATGTGGTACAATAAAAGAGAGTGAGAAATGCATCTCTAATGGAAGGCCTGACATGGGCTATCTCTATTGGAGATGGAAGCCCAATGAATGCAATCTTCCAAGGTTTGAACCTCTCACTTTTCTCCAACTAGTTCAGAACAAACACATAGCATTTGTTGGGGACTCTTTGGCTAGGAACCAACTTGAGTCTCTTCTTTGCATGTTAGCCACTGTTTCAACCCCAAACCTTGTCTACAAAAGTGCCAACGACAACAAATTTCGTCGTTGGCACTTCCCTTCTCACAATGCAAACTTGTCCTTGTATTGGTCGCCTTTTCTTGTGCAAGGGGTTGAAAGATCAAATGAAGGGCCTTATTACAACACCATGTATTTGGATCATGTTAATGAGAGGTGGGCAAGGGATATAGAGTGGTTTGACATGATTGTAGTGTCATATGGGCATTGGTTTTTGCTTCCTTCTGTTTACTACGAGGATGGTTTGGTTATAGGAAGCCTAAATTGTCCTGATCTTAATCACACCCAGATGGATTTTTATGTTCCATTAAGGAAGGTTTTGAGGACTACTCTGAGTAGCATAATTGAGAGAAAGAGGAGTAAAGGAAAGAGTGAAGTTGATGTGATTGTGAAGACATTTTCACCTGCTCATTTTGAGGGTGATTGGAATAAGGCTGGAACTTGTTTGAAGACTAAGCCTTATAAGAAGGAGGAGAAGGAAGTTGAAGGTATGGATGGTGAGATCAGAAAGATTGAGATAGAAGAAGTGGAGAATGCAAAGGCAAAAGCCAGTGAATTTGGAGGGTTTAGATTAGATATACTTGATGTGACAAAGTTGGCATTGTTGAGACCAGATGGTCACCCTGGTCCTTATATGAATCCCTTCCCATTTGCTAATGGGGTCCCAGAACATGTGCAAAATGATTGTGTTCATTGGTGCTTGCCAGGGCCTATAGATACATGGAATGAGATTTTTCTACAGATCATTAAAAAGTGATTTTTGATTCATTATACTTCTAATCATTTCACCATGCACCTGTCTATTCCTGTTGTATCACAACATGTTATATTATTTATAACCAAGTTGCACTTAAACCATAAATCTCTTCAACCCAGTTAATTACATTTGGTAGTTACCTTAAGTTATATTAGGTATAAGCAAGTTAAACCATGAATCTGTTCAACCTTGCGTTTGGGATTTTTGTTATTCATCAATTTGAAACCAATAAATCCAATGCAACCCAATTACATGAATAAATACAGACAAAATGTTAATATTTAATAGTTGTATCATGAAAAATAATTTTGTGTTGGTGAATATTATTTTTTTAAGCAATTATATTAATATACTTTATACATGTGATAACTACTGTAATTAACTTATAAAAAAGATGATTGCGTTACTAAATAAATGATAATAATCCAACCTCATTAAATTTAATTTAATTATTTGAAAGAAATTAATCTAACTTTAATTAAACTTGAATAATCTAAAATTTATAATTGAACATGATAAGAGTGTAAAAAAGCAATCAAGTTGGTAAAAGTTAACACGCACGCTCTATCTTTTTCGTTGTGTCTCTTACCATTTAGAAAACAACCTATTTATAGATAATAACAAGCTTTTCTAAAACAGAAAATAATAAAACCTTCTTATGGAAATAAAACTCCACTAACAACTCTTGGTCTTTCATCTATCAAAATTCTCATTCTTTTATTTTCCACTAACTTCTAAATTTAAAACCAACAAAATAGCATTTAAAGTTTATTCAACAAAACTCTCCCATAAACTTAAATGTTTATACCATCCATCATGTCAATAATCTTCTTGTATTTGTCGAAAAGTACTTTCGGTAGCGGTTTTGTGAAGATATTTGCAACTAAATCCTGACTTGCCACATGCACCAATTTCGCACTTCCTTTCTTCACATGATCACGGATAAAGTGAAAATGAACATCAATGTGTTTTCTTCTTTCATGGTTCACTCGGTTCTTTTCTAACTTAATTGTTGATTTGTTGTCAACTTGAATTAGGTTGCACCTATTTGCTTTAGCTCTATCTTGCTCAACAAGTTTCTAAACCACATCGCATGACATACACCCAAGATGTTGCCACATATCAAGTTTCACACATCAATAGCATAACGATCGGTGCTTCTTTGAAAGCCAAGAAAATGTTGTGTTGCCCATAAAGAATTCATATCTCGATGTAGTTTTTTGATTGTCTATGTCTCCACATCAATCGTTGTTAGAGTATCCAACCAACTTGTAATCTTCTTCTTTTGAGTACAACAACCCGAGTGAAATAGTACCTTGGGTGTACCGTAGGACTCGCTTCAATGCTTTCCAATGTTAGTAATCCTACTTCTCCATGAACCGACTTATAATGCCGACACTTAATGAAAGATCCAACCTTGTGCATGTGAGATAGCAAAGGCTTCCTACCAAACTCCAATACTACTCGCATCGACACATTCTCCTCCATCGAACTTCGAGAGTTTTGCACCTGGTTCCATTGGTATTGATACCGGGTTGCAATTTTCCATCTTGTACTTCTTCAAAATCTCTTTTGCATATGTCTCCCGTGATAAAAAAATACTCGTCTCTTCTAATCTAACCTCCAAATCAAGGAAAAACTTCATCAATCCCAAATTTGTCATCTCAAATTTTTGTATCATTGTGCCCTTAAACTCTTCTATCATCTCATCTTTTTTACCCATAAAAATGAGATCATCGACAAGAGCAACAAATATTATGTTATTTTCACTCTTCTTTGTGTAAATGACATACTCGTAAGGACATTGCTTGAACTCGTTCTCCTTAAAATATGTATCGATACGAGTATTCCATGCCCGTGGTGCTTACTTCAACTCGTAAAGTGCCTTCTTTCAATTTTAGCACCTTCTTCTCTTCTCCGATTTTCATGTACCTGGGTGGTTGTTCGATGTAGAGTTCTTCTTCAAGCACACCATTCAAGAATGCCAACTTGACATCCATTTGAAATATCGGCCATTTAAATTGAGCCATTTGAGAAATGAGCAATTAAATTGTCTTAATTCTTAAAATGGGAGCACACACCTCATCATAGTTGATTCCCTCCTTTTGTTTGTATCCCTTTGCAACAAGTCGCGCCTTGTACTGCTCTATCTCGCCTTAAGCATTCATCTTTTTCTTGAATACCCACTCACATGAATGGGTTGGCCCTCTGGCAATTCTGTTATAGCTCTCATGTCTTGTTGCGGTCAATTGTTTTAATCTCCTCATCCATGGCAATTTGCCACTTCTTGTCTCGCATCGCGTCTTCAAAGCATATATTTTCAGCATCTGCCAAAAGACATACAAGGTGTACCTCATTTGTCGAATCATACAAATTTTGCAAACTTCACATTTTGGGTTGTCATGGTTCATCATCATCATCGATAGTTTCATAATTTTTTTGTATACTTATCAGTTCAACGACTGATGATTCTCTAACTTCAATGATAACCTCAAAAGAATTGTTCTAATCCTACTCACTTGCTTCATTTATTCACACATCACGGCTCACCTGTTGAAGAAGAGGTTTGATGACTCCAAATCTCCATGGATTGCTTGAAGGTTAATTGTAGCTTAATTGTGTGTGTTCTGAGGTAGTTTGAATTTGTTAATTTACTCTTAGTTTGAATCCAAAGCTGGTTTAATTCAAATCCTTTTGAAAAGAGTGTTTAATGTAGAAGCAGAAAACAACCAGTTGTTTTATCATTTCAATCGGTTGTTTCATACTTAGGATTTTTTAAACTGGTTTTAGCAGGTTTGAATTTGGTTGACTTTGTTGTCAAACCAATTCAATCGGTTATTTCGAAAAAACAACCGATTTTTTTTTTTAATTGTCTTAACAAAATTTTGTTAAGTTAGTTAAATCTGCTTTAAATGATTTGAAACTGATTTGGCTTTTATAATAAATGTTTTCAACTGCTAATTGGAGTATAAATGTTCTGTTTTACGCTCCTAGCATTAACTTTATGAGTGAATGGTATTTTGAGATTCAAAAATAAAATATACATACCAGAGGATAATTAACTAAAGAAAACATTGTTATCTGATGGTCATAAAAGCAAATTTAGTTTACATCCAGGAATGACCAAGATGTATCAAGATCTCAACAAGTCTTATTGGTGGCCTGGCATGAAGAATGATGTAGCCAAGTTTGTGTTGAATCAAGTGTGTTCAAGCTTTGAAGAATCCAAATCCTTTGAGTTTGATGGAAGGCTGGATGTGCTTGTTGTTGTTGAGGTGCTTTAGAATAGGATCTGGGGTAGATTATATTGTGTAAATCCACCCTTGATTGAATCTTAAAGCTAAATTATTTTCAAACCTTTTGGATTAAAATTGTTTTTCAAACTAAGTGAAAAACAACCTGTTGTTTTGTCGAAACAACCGATTGTTTTACTCTTAGGTGTTTTGAAAAAGGCTGAAAACTGTTTTTGGTGGTTGACTTGCTGTCAAACCAAAACAACCGATTAATTCGCACATTCAACCGGTTGTTTATTTTCAAATCATAACAGAAAACTGTTTTGTGTGTTGACTAAGCTTTAAATGTTTTTGTAACTGAATGTGCTCCTGTTTTTAATGTTTTGATCATTCTTTGAAAGCAATAAATAGTTTGTTCATCTTTTTGTAACAAATAAGAACTGAGATTTAATCATAGAAAAACAAATTTGAGTTTTTCACTGATTTTGCTTTCAAGAGTTAAAAGATTGCTTTAAGCTTGCTTTGATCAAGAGAGAGTGAAATAGGATTTCATTTTTATTGATTTCAGTTCATTCTGTAACAAGTGTAATCCTTCTGTACTTTGTGTAAACTCTGGTGTAATAGGCCAAGAAGTGTTGTGTGCTCTTGAGGTTGTCAATATCAACATTCTTGGTGGTGTATGTGCTGAGCCAAAGGAAGTGTGTTTCTTGAGGGGATCAAGGTCACTTCTTTGGTGGTGTTTGTAAGTAATCTAGGTTTGGTTACTTAGTGGATTCCCAGTGGTTTCTGGGAAACTGGATGTAGCTCTTGGTTTAAGAGTGAACCAGTATAAACTGTGTACAATCTCTCTCTCCCTTAAACTCTTTAATTTCAGTTTGTATATTTGTCAACTGGTATAAACAATCGATTGTTTCTGCGAAACAACTGATTGTTTTTCTGGTGTTGTATTAAATTGCTTTGTGTTTTTGGCTAACTGGATTATGAATCAAGTTTTCTCAAAGGAATTTCATTCTAGACTAAAAAGTTTGTGAAAACCCCCTTTAAACCATTCACCCCCCCCCCCCCTCTAGTTTAAAGCCATACATTCTAATTGTTTGTAGTTGCATGCTTGACTTGTCAGAAATCAAAGATTGAACATCAACAACCTAGAGGCATGTTAACTTAGTTAGACATTTCGGTGTGGAAGTGGGACAGTATCTCAATGGATTTTATTACCCACTTACCACGTACTTTGAGGAAGCATGACTCTGTTTCGGTCATAGTGAACAGGTTGACAAAGACGACACACTTCTTACCTATAAATTTGAGAATTTCTATGCAAAAGTTGGCCCAAATTTACATAGATGAAATAGTCAGATTGCATGGTGTACCCTCCAGCATAGTTTCAGATAGAGATCCCAGATTCACATCTAGATTTTGGCAAACACTTCAAGAAGCTTTAGGGACTAAACTCAGATTTATTTCATCATATCATCCCCAGACTGATGAACAATCAAAGAGAACTATCCAGTCCTTAGAGGATTTTCTCAAGATTTCTGTGTTAGATCATTTTGGTAGTTGGGATGAAATTCTACCTTTTGTAGAGTTCATTTACAATAATAGTTACCAAGCTAGCATAGGAACGACTCCTTTTGAGGCGTTGTATGGAAGAAAGTGCAGGATACCTTTGTGATGGTTTCAAGATGGTGAAAATGTGTTAATTGGACCAGAATTAATACAACGAACCAATGAGAAGGTCAAAACGATTCATGAAAGAATGAAAGCATCTCAGTAGGCAAAAATCTTATGCAGATCAAAGAAGAAAACCTTTAAAATTCTCTGCATGTGAGCATGTCTTTTTTAGAGTTACATCGTTCATTGGTGTAAGAAGAGCACTCAAGTCCAAGAAATTTACTCCTAAGTTCATAGGACCTTATCAAATTCTCAGGAGAATAGGTTTCGTGGCTTATGAAATTGCTTTGCCTCCTCCCTTAGCTAACATTCACAATATTTTCCACGTATCCTAGCTAAGAAAGTACGTACCTGATCCTAGCCACATTGTAGAGTTTGATTCAATCTAGGTGAAACAAAATTTGTCATTTGAATTGAAGCCAATCAGAATTTTAGATTCACGAGTGAAACAACTCCGTGGAACAAGTATGTGAAAGTATTGTGGGATCTCATATCTAGAGATTCTACTTGGGAAATTGAAAAGGAGATACGAGCTTCATACCCTAATCATTTTCGAGGACGAAAATTTTTGTAGTTGGAGATAATATAACGACGTAAAAAAAACAATAGAACCCCCCCCCCCCCCCCCCCCCCCCCCACCACCATCACACACACACACAATTCTTCTTCCTTGTTTCTTTCTCTCTCCATCTCTCCCAAGTTCTTTACTCTTCCTTCTCTCTTAACTTTGTCTCCCAATCTTCATCTATTTTAGAATTTAATCCCACCACGATGTAGCTGAGGAGTTAAGGAACATTTCTACCCGATCAGATTTTCAAATATAGTAAGTTCATTTATGCTCTAAATATCCTTTATTCTCTATTTTTTCCTTAGGATTTAGTCATCAATCTTGGTGGGGTCAGTTGAGAAAAGTAATCATCTCAACGTATTCTACTATATACCGAATTTTTGTTCTATTTGGATAACTTGCATTAGGCCCTTAAATCTTGAAGATTATCCAGATTGGGAGGATAAAGTTCTAGAAGTTGCTTGGAAAGCAAGCAATTAAGGTAAGAGAAGCTAACTTTAACTTTCAATAGTACCATAGGCTAGAAGATCTAAATGTGGAGGGGATGTGGTCCCAAGTTTCAATTTCTCTTGCAGGGATGTTATTTGATAAAATTGTTTGATTTTATGTTGTGTGTATAAATATTATATTTTGATAGTTTGAAGTTAAATATTGTTTTTTATGTTCGAAAAGTTCTTGAATGTTATGAATTTTTAAATGTTATGTGATTGAATGATATGTATTATATATGAATGATGAAAATTGTATGAAATTGATGTCATATATTTGGAATAATGTATGACTTATTGTTTGATGGTACCTTAAGTATGAAAAGCCTATGTTTAATAGAGATCTTTTAGCTTCACTACGATCTAAGTCATATAGACTAAGATATCAGGTGGTGAAAAGCTGGTGAGGAAGTTCATATACACATTGTCCCATTGTAAACACTCGGTATTAGATGTTTGAACTTACTCAAATCCTTTCTCTTGGATTCGCTGGTAATCTTTGGATCAGGTGTTAGTCTCTGGTAGGGGCATACTTAATGAGTCTTCCGGAAGTCGATGAATTCCTGTGTAGTTAGTGAGATTGAAATGAAATTCAATGATTGTGAGAGAAAATACATCCATGTGTGGTCTATATGAATGGTGAAATTGATATTGAAATTTTATATGACAACATTTTAAAGAAATGTTTTTAAATGATTAATTTGATTGGTTCTTTTTGCATGAAATATATATGTTATGTAATTTCTTTTTATTAGTTTACTCTTACTTTTCTTGTTGTGTTTGAACTACTATGATTGTACTATGTATACTAGTAGCTGATCATACAGGTGTTCAAGAGTTTAGAGAGTTTTAGGGTGTTGTTTTAAAATTTATATTGTAAATATTTGTATTTTTAAAAACTATAATCATATATTAAAAATATTTTAAAAAAATTTAAATTTATAAAGAAATATATAAATTTTTTATTGTAATAGTCAGTTGTATTTTAGATATAGACCTACATGTTCGTATGAAAATTCAAACTTTCTCTAATACCAGAGTAATGCGACAAAACATAGGCAAAACATAATGAAAAACATAATTGATAAAAATATTAGTATAAAGAGATAAATATATATAGAATGAACAATTTTATCTAAATTTATGGATATCGATTCAGATTTGTTATCCTAAATTAACAACATACAAAAATATCTTATAAAACATAAACTTTTTATGTGTTTTAGTTTTAATGAATTTAATTACTTTTATTTGAAGTTGACTTAGTGTACTTTAAGATTTTTTTAAGATTTTTTTTTTTTTTTTTTATAAGATGCCAACAACACTGATTAAGAAAAATAGAAAAAACAATATAACAATATTTTAACAGACCATAGTAATCATATGCATAATATATATATTTACCCGACACAATAAGATATAAATGAAATCACTTTTCTTCTGGCACTATAAATAAAACCAAAGGTTGTCCCTTGTTTCCGGTGCTAGAGCATATCTTGAAATTTTTTAAATAATATCAACAATATATATTAAAATGATGTCAGGAAATGTTCGCATGCATGCCAAACTTAAATTCCACTGTTTTTATGATTTAGAGGTATGTTAAAAATATTTCATACGAATTTGTATATATTTAATTTATGAACTGATAAGAGTAAAACATAACACCATGTTAAACAGTCACAAGTTTGTATAATAATAATATAATAATATATATTTCTCTTTACAGAATAATTACAACTATTTTTTTTCTATCATAATTTTTCTTGAACCAATTAAAATTATGTGTTTCTAGCGGTTTTTTTTTTATATTTTTTTTCATATAGTAATATTTCCACTTTTAAATATTTATAAAATTGTAGTGAATTTATATATTTATAAAATTAAAATAGAAAAAAATTAAAAAATTAAAAATTAAAAATTAAATATATAAAAATTTATGAAGAAATATCAATACAAAGAGAATGAAATAAAATATTTTATAGATATTTTAATATAAGTAAATATTATGGGTAAAATAAATGTAAATCCTAATCTCTAAACCCTAAAACATTATAAAAATATTATATAATCATATTTGTTATTATAATTTACATATATTTATATATAACTCATTATTTACATAATTTTTTAGTTTAGATATAATTTTTTTTCTTAATTTTTATTTTAAAATTATAATTTATATTTTTTTATTAAACCTAATAATAAATTTGTTCACTTAATTTATTATTATCTACATATCATAATGAATAACTTATTTTTTATTTATAATTTTGTTAATATTTTTTATAAAAAATATTCTGTTATTGCACCCTTCCCCTATCTTCAGGAAAAAAAATGTTAAAAATTCTATTTTAATTATATATATAAATACATAAATATATATGATTAAATTATAATATATAAAAGGAGTAAAAAATTATATATTTTTTTAATTTTAGTTAGTAAAAGTCTGTCCTCTCTTCCTTCATAAAAGTCCCTTAATGAATTCTTTCTTTGACCAACTCAGACTCTGCTAATGTCTTGGTTCCTTTCCTTTTACAATTATTGTGGCTAAGAACCCATAACTGTCCAACAAGAATTTGATGACACAATAAATGCATGCCAAACAATTCACTGTAGATATTGTTTGACCTAAAGGTGAGACACTTCATTTAAGGGCAGCATGGAGCAGTAGGAGGAAAAGAAAAGAGAGAAAATTATTTTAAAATAACAAAGATATATATTTATTAAAATGAATGAAAATATAAATATTAGATTTATGCAAATTTCTTTTTTAATGAGTTATCAAATAAAGGATATATGTTAAAAGAAAACTCCTTATTTTGTCTTCGTCTCCAAAATTCAAGAATGTTTGAAAAGTAGACAAATATATTTAAATTGGGTTAGTATAAAATATATTTAAATTGGGTTGACATTATCATCTATGGCAATTTCAATAAAATAATATATATATATGTATTTTTGTAGGTCAAGACTTTGAGTTTATTATTTTATGATAATCATATTTATTAAAATCACATAAAATAAACTAATAAAAAATAAACAAAAGGTAAAAGTCTCACAAATAAATAGATAAACTATCAAACAAAATTAGAAATTAATAAATTTAACACATTTTCTCAGCTCCCTAAAAATAGTAATAGTAACATATCTAAAACTTGTCTACTTATGGATAATATTGAATTAAAATATCTGGAACTAGACATCTGTCATAAAATATTCGATTGTCTAATTGTTCATAATATCACACATCAAGCATCTTCAAATGTAAAGATAAATTCCTTGTACATATGGTGTTCTAATTAAAGAAAAAATAGATATGAAATCTTAAAAGTGATGTGTCAAAAACTGAACAACCGATTTTTTTATTTATATATATTTTTTCTTTTTAATAATAAAGTATTCAAGTATCATCTTAATTATACCACTTCTACTCTAAAATTATTTTCTAGATTCTTAGAATTTAAATTATACTTTAAAATTAATTTTGAAAAATTAAAAATAAATCAAGTCATTACCAAATTTTAAATCCCAAATTTATGTATCACATAAAAATAAAATAAAGATTTAGTGCAACTATAACACTTAAAGAAAAAATATTAAAAATGATTTCGAGCTACAATTTTAACTAAACAAATAAATTTTAATTATTTCAAATAATCATAATTTTCAAAAAATTACGATATCTTGATATTAAAAACATTCTATAAACCCATATTTCCTACTAAAGTAATTCTGAAACAGTTATTTTTCCTTTAAGAAAGATAAATGACCCAGATAAAAATAATTCCCTTCCTTTTATAGTTCACATTAATTAATAGGATAGCATATTTGATTCACGTCTTGGGTTCTTAAACACTGGTTTTACACTCAAATCAATTAAAAGAAAATTATTCAATCATAAATACAATATTAAATTAAAATTTTTAATTTTCCATACATTGTGCTAAATTTTGGAATTGAGGATAAAAGTAATATTAAATTTTGAAAAACTTTAAAAAATTTTAATTTACGAGGATTATTGAAAAATGAATAAATATTATATTTATTATTCATTATGTATTATATTAAAATTTTAATTCTTACTGATAGTATTTTAGTTTTTCATTATTATATTTTATTAAATCTATAAAAGAATTAAAAATATTTTTTTAAATATCTATTTAAATATTTTAGCAATATAACCTGTAGACTACAGGCTGTAGTGGACCAAATGGGAAGAGGAATCGACATGGACTAGAGTAAAATCCTAGAAAGTTGTGTTAAAAGCCAAATCCTAGGACGTGTTTTACGTGAAGACAAAAGTGTGAAAGAATAGATTTAGCAATGAAGCTTCTTCTTTCTGTTTCCTATGCTTTACCACTCATTGCGTTGCTTTGCTTTTGTGTTTACTTCTACTCTCTCACTTTCACTTCTTCTCAACCCTCTCACCTTCCGGAATTCGTTTCCACCACCAATCACTCTTCTCTCTCTGCTTCTACACCTCCAGGTATATATCTGTATATATTCATTGCTGCATAATTTTGCCTCGTTAAAACTATATACTGTTTTATCATTTTAATAAAACATTTAATTAGTAGTTTTGATTTAAGTTAGCATCAAGTTTCTGAGGTTTCTGCAATCATAAGACAACTGTAATTACAGTCACATCGGTTATATTTATCTATAATTTCTTGTTTTGTCAAAAACTGAAGACTGTACGGTTGCATCAGTTGTATTTGCAGTGATTTATATCAAAGATTGTGATAAAATTACAATTTCAGCTTAACTTTTATGATTTATGATGATATGTAAGTAGTGATAGAGGTTGTGGAGAATTGTGGTGAAAAGAAGAGAGGAATAGGCAGAGAGAAGAGCTAGAAAGTGAAATGATAAAGGCTTTTATAAGCAAACTTCATTGTAAGAACAATGACTTGAGACACAAGGCGTGCTCAAGCCTAGTGTAGTAAAAAAGAGAGAAAGGTGGAACAGAAAAGGAGGTAAAAAGTGACATTGTGACACATTACAGAAAATGAAAGTATGTTAAATATTTTATATTATTTATATACTTGCTTGCTTGTGAATTTTGCCCCAAATCGTCTTCTGCTTACACAATTTAAGTAGTTACATTTTATTTTTCTATTGGCAGTATATGAGAAGCTATGTGATTACTCCGATGGCAAATGGGTTCCTACCAAAAGAGGCCCTTTGTATAATAGTAGCACCTGTGCTAAAATTTATAAAAACCAGAACTGTGTATCCAATGGAAGGCCTGATACGGGGTTCCTTTACTGGAGATGGAAGCCAAGTGAGTGCCATCTTCCGAGGTTTGATCCTAACACTTTTCTCCAACTCATAAGCAACAAGCATGTGGCTTTTGTTGGGGATTCTGTGTCCAGGAACCACCTAGAGTCCCTTCTTTGCATGTTATCTACTGTTTCAAAACCAAAACGTGTTCGCCACCAAGGTTCTCGTTGGTGGCTATTTCGTTCTCACAACGCAATCCTGTCCTACTATTGGTCCCCATTTCTTGTAGAAGGTGTTCAAAGAAAAACCCGGGGACCACCTTATAACACTGTGCATTTGGATCGTGTTAATATGAGGTGGGCAAGGGATATGGATCAAATGGACATGATTGTGTTGTCCTTTGGGCATTGGTTTTTGGTTCCTTCGGTTTTCTACGAGGGTGGTAAAGTTTTAGGGTGCATGAGCCATCCTGTTTCTAATTGCACCGTTGAGATTGGTTTTGATAATCCAATAAGAAGGGCTTTGAGGACTGCTCTTAATAGCATAATTGAAAGGAAGGTCGGTAAGGGAAATGGTGTCCATGTGATTGTAAGAACATATTCACCTTCTCATTTTGAAGGTTCTTGGGATAAGGGAGGTACTTGTTCAAAGACCAAGCCTTATGGAATTGGAGAGAGGCAACTTGAAGGGGAGGATGCTCAGATAAGAAGGATTGAGATGGAAGAAGTGGAAAACGCTAAGGCAAGAGGCAAACAATCAAGAGGGTTTATGTTGGAGGTACTTGATGTAACCAAATTAGCATTGTTGAGACCAGATGGCCACCCTGGTGCCTATATGAATCCTTTCCCATTTGCTAATGGGGTTCCAAAGGTTGTGCAGAATGATTGTGTACATTGGTGTTTGCCAGGGCCTGTGGACACATGGAGTGAGGTTTTAGTGCAGATGATGAAAACCATGGCAGAGTAGCGAAGGAGTGAAAGATATAAAAAGGTAGAGATTAAGAAATTTTTGTCTGTATAGATAGAAATGATGATATATTGAGAACGGAAAAAGAAACAATTTTATATTGAAATGGAACAATTTTAAAATTGTATATCAAATCACAGCATTTTAATTTGTAGTTGTGTGAAAAGTAACAATAAAATATCTGTCATACATTACCTTTCACAATAAAAAGGAATTGATAAGACCACTATACTGTTGCTAAAAAATCAGGGGTTACATATTATAAAAAGGAAAAGAAGTAAAATGCATTTAAGAGTCAAATCACCAGGTTGCATATTTGCAGGTGCCAATGGCATAACTTTATTTGATATTGTCATTCCTTAACTCCACACTCAAACGTGAGGGTGCATCGACCACCCCACGTTTGCTTCGAAAATGACTGAACCGAGATTGAGTCGGGGGCTTAGTTAGGTAATCTGCAATCTGGTCACCGAGGGAACATAGGCAACAATAACTTGATTTGTAAAACTTGATCTTTGATATAATGAACATCTAACTCAATGTGCGATCTAGCATGTATAACTGGATTTGAAACTAAAGCCTGTGCACCAGTTTTCACACCAAAGAATAGAAACCTTCGGAAAAGATAGCCTAATTCCATTAAAATAGACATTGTCCAAGCAACATCAGCAGCTAAATCAGCCAGATCCCTATATTCAGACTCTACTTGATCGAGACACCATCCTTTGCTTCCTGGAGGACTGTGAAATGACAGTTTCTCCAAGGAAGATACAATTTGCTGCTACTGATCTACCATAATCAACATAAGAAAAACCATTTAAATTAAGGTCTGAAAAAGGTTTAATGTGTAGACACAATAATTTTTAGTTCCTTGCAAGTACCTTAGAATCCTTTTTATTCCTTGCCAATCGTGAACGGTAGGAAAGCCCATATATTGACACAATTTTGGTCACATAGTAGGCAATGTCAGGTCCGGTGTTTACTATGTATTGTAGTCCTCCAACTTCTTGCCGGAAGAAGGATGGATTTTTCAAGGGTTCTCCTTCAGCTGTGACTTGTTTTCCTGTTACCATAGGTGTTGGGCATACAGAGGCATTTTCCATATTAAACTTTCTCACTAAATCTGATATGTACTTGCTCTGCCTTGAATACATTCCACTTTCATACCGAGAAAATGATGTAGGCTTCAAGATCTTTTAGGGAAAAAGGCACGTTCAGCTGTTTGATGAACTTGTTTGGAAATTCACAATTGCTGCCTGTTACTAGTACATCATCAACATAGATAAGAATGAAGGTGACATGATGCTTCTCCCTAAGACAGAAAAGAGAGGAATCACTTCCAGTGTTCTGAAATCTCCAAGTTAACAGCGCATTCTTGAGTCTTTCAAATCATGCCCTTCGAGCCTGCTTCAACGCCTTTGTTAATTTGCAAAAAGTGGGGTTGTTGACTAGGATAAATGAAACCTTCTGGTTGGTAAATGAACGCAGTTTCTTTGAGATAAACATTTAAGAAAGCATTATTTATATCCATTTGTCTAACCTCCCAGTTGAAGTATACGGTCATTGATAGTGTGATCCTCACTGTCCTTGCCTTCACTACTGGGCTAAAAGTTTCTTCGTAGTCCAATCCTGCTGCTTTTTGAAATCCCCTTGCAACCAGTCTAGCCTTCCTACTTTCTATTGTTCCATCTGCCTTGAACTTAGTTTTGAACACCCATTTAGAATCTATGATGTTTTTCTTTCCTTCATATGGAACTAGTGTCCATGTGTTATTTGAGTGTAGAGCCTTGAATTAATTTCCATAGCTTGTTTTCATTCTGGTTTCCGCATTGCTTCAGCTGCTAGCTTAGGCTCTTCGTCATTGATCTCCTTCTCGACTGCTCCCTCTGTTTTGGCTTGAAGATTTCATCTTTGCTTCTAGTATACATTCTATGAGTATTTATTGGATGTGTTGGTTCTGTATCAGCTTCTGCGTCAGTATGATCAGTAGTTTGATTCTGCATTGACTGTCTCTCTTGAGTGATACTTGTTCTAAATCTGTCAATTGATCACGCACTGAGGTGTCAACTGGAGAAAAATTTACTGTGTTTAGGACTGCTATCCGGAGGAGTTACCTGTCGCTGCATCAATTTGAGGAACTTTCGCATTTTGAGAACTGTTGGATCATTTAGAGACAAAAGGATAAGAGAAGTCAGCAGGCTCTCTTACTACTTCAACAACTTTCTTAGTGTTCAGAAACCATCATGGAATGGAAAATCAGTTTCATTGAACACAACATTTCGCGATATGATAATCCTTCCACTTGAGTTCATGCATTCATAGCCCTTGTGATGACTGCTCTAAGCAAGAAACACACATTTGGCAGAGTGATATTGGAACTTATGTTAGTTGTAATACTTAAGACAAGAGGATAACATGCACACCCAAAAGGCCTTATAAATTATACTCTGGCTCCTTATGAAAAAATAAATTACAATAGGTTTGGTTTTCAACTACTGAAGTAAGTAGTCTATTTATCTAGAAACAGCAGTTGTAAATGTCTCCGACCAATAATGTAATGGCTTTTTAGCTTGTGCTAGCATTGTTAATCCCAATTCCACTTTGTATTTGTGTTTTCTCCCAGTCCTTATATTTTGTGCAGATGTGAATGGACAAGACATTTCCTGAATCTTTTGCTAAATTTTGAAAATATTTGTATTCTCCTCCACCTTCACATTGTAGAATTTTGATCATTTTTCTCAAGTTTAGAAGGAATAATATTTTCTTCTATTTAAATTATGAGGTCATTAGACCTATATATACATGAGTTTGCTAGTTATTTTAGGAAATATGGACAACTAATTCTAGAGAAACAAATCCCTATGATTGTGGGATTGTTTCTAAATACATAATCCTAATATTAATAGTAAGATACAGCTGTGATACAAAATAAAAATATAATAAGGATAAAATATAAAACTTCCTAAACAGTTTTGACACTCCCCCTCAAGCTGGTGAATAGATGTTCTCCATTCCCAGCTTGGATATAATTCTTTCAAAGTTACTGCAGTTCAGTCCTTTGGTTAGTATGTCTGCAAGTTGACTCTGAGTGGACACATATGGGGTGCAAATCAAGCCACTGTCTAACTTTTCCTTGATAAAATGTCTGTCCACCTCGATATGTTTAGTTCTATCATGCTGTACTGGGTTGTGGGCTATGCTAATTGCAGATTTATTGTCACAATATAACCTCATAGGTTCATCCCACCTTATCTTCAAGTCTTCCAATATAATCTTCAGCCATAGAAGTTCACATATTCCTTGTGCCATTGCTCGAAATTCTGCTTCAGCACTTGATCTAACTACTACACTTTGTTTTTTACTCTTCCAAGTCACTAGATTTCCACCAAGGAAGGTGCAGTATCCAGTAGTTGATCTCCTATCCACAACTGACTCTGCATAATCTGCATCCGTGTATGCTTCAAGACGAACACTTTTGTTTCGTTTGAACAAAATCCCTCTTCCTAGAGTCCCTTTTAAATACTGCACAATTCTAAGGGCAGCTTGCAAATGTGCCTCCTTTGGTTGGTGCATAAATTGGCTGACTAGACTCACAGCAAAAGCAATGTTTGGCCTAGTGTGAGATAAGTAAATAAGCCTGCCCACGAGTCTTTGGTACATTTCCTTGTCCACGGCATTATCCTCCTCCGCACTTCCCAACTTTATATTTGGATCAACTGGAGTACTTGTTGGTTTGCAGGTTGTCTTTCCTGTTTCTCTAAGCAAGTCAGTAATATATTTTTGTTGAGATATGAAGATTCCTTTCTTGGAATGGACCACTTCAATTCCCAAAAAATATTTAAGTCTCCCTAATGTCTTAATTTCAAATTCCGTGGCAAGACATTGACTTAACGTTTGCTGCTCCTCTTTGTCATCTCCAGTTATTATAATATCATCTACATACACCAATAATATTGTTACTCCTCCTGAAACTGAATGTTTGATAAATAAAGTGTGATCTCCTTGGCTCTGTTTGTAGCCCAAACTTGTCAAAACTTTGGTGAATCTTCCAAACCATGCTCTTGGGGATTGTTTCAGCCCATATAGAGCCTTTTTTAGCTTACAAACGGTTCCAGCAGCAACCTGTCCATCATAGCCAGGGGGCAACTCCATGTATATTTCTTCTTCAAGGTCTCCATGTAGGAATGCATTCTTCACATCGAACTGCTGCATATCCCAATCATGATTTGCTGCTAATGACAATATTACTCTGACCGTGTTCATCTTAGCAACCGGAGCAAATGTCTCCAAGTAATCCACTCCATAGGTTTGAGTGAATCCTTTGGCTACTAACCTTGCCTTGTAACGCTCAATAGTCCCATCAGCCCGATACTTTACAGCGTATACCCACTTACACCCTACTGGTTTTTTTCCAGTTGGTAAGGTGACAAGCTCCCAGGTCCTGTTCTTGTTTAGTGCCTCCATTTCCACATCCATGGCTTGTTTCCATTTCCTGTCAGATAATGCTTCAGATACAGAGGAAGGTGTGGGTGTAGAGTTTAAGTTTGTGAGAAAGGTTTTATGGGTAGGAGAGAATTTTTCAAAGGATAGGAAATTTGATAGACGGTAAAGTGGCTGTTGGGTGCAGGTTCTGGTTCCCTTTCTAAGGGCAATAGGAAGATCCAGGTTTTGATCCTCCTGTGCTTCTGAATTTTCCAAAATAAACTCATTAGAATTATTGGAATTTCTAGGATTAGAAACTGTTACCTCATGTAAAGATGGTAGGTTGGATTCTTGGACATGGATAGATTCTGGAACGACCTTTCCTCTTCTTGAATATACCAGATTTTTTCCGAATTTCCCACCACCATTAGGTGCAGATTCAACTGCTGATTCAGGTGCTTGTTCAGGAGCTGATTCAGGTCTTGCTGCTGGTTCAGGTGCTTGTTTTGTTCTTGTCTTAGTTTCAGGGACAGCAATGCTATTTGTCCCAATTTCAGGTCCAAATGCCATATTTGGAAGCATGAGAGGCTCATCTTCCTCTCTTACATTCTCCCCCTGAAGATGAGACTGGAAGTAGCTCTCTTGTTCGTTGAATGTGACATCCCTTGACACAAAGAATCTCTTTGACGGGGGTGAAAACACTTGTATCCTTTTTGTGTGGTTGAGTACCCTAAAAATACACATTTGACAGCCCTAGGGTCCAACTTTCCCCTTTCATTACTATGAACATGCACAAAGGATACACACCCAAATATTCTAGGTTGGAGTTTATTTGTAGGGTTTAGGTGTGGGTAGAAGGAGGATAGGACTTCCATGGGGCTTTTTGATGCTAAGATTTTAGAGGGTAACCTATTGATTAGGTAGGTGGCAATAAGAAGGGCTTCCCCCCAAAATTTCTTAGGGACATGATTTTGAAAAAGTAGAGCTCTAGTTTGGTCTAATAAGTGCCCATTTTTTCTTTCTGCAGTCCCATTCTGTTGGGGTGTGTTAACACATGAAGACTCATGAATTATCCCTTCCTTTTGGCAAAAAGAGTTTAGCACTAGGTTAAAGTAGTCCTTGGCATTATCAGACCTAATTCTCTTGATATTAACTCCAAATTGATTTTTAATCATAGACACAAACTGAACAAAAATGGAGCTAACCTCAGATTTATGTTTCAATAGGAAAACCCAAGTCACCCGTGTACAATCATCTATGAAGGTTAAAAACCACTTAGCACTTGAGATATTAGGAATATTAGCAGGACCCCAGACATCAGTATGGATAAGGAAAAAAGGGAAATGACTCATTTTATTACTAATGGGAAAAGGTACACGCTTATGTTTCGCAAGCTCACACACCTCACAATGGAGACTCTCCACATTTAAATTCTGAAACAAGGAAGGGAAGAGTACTTTTACAACTTGAAATGAAGGGTGTCCTAGCCGACAATGATATAGTTGAGCTTTCTCTTTATTGGTCATGGTGGATTCAGATATGAGAGAGTGACTATTGATACCAAGATTAGGATCCTCCATGTAGTATAGGCCATTCCATTCTCTAGCATGTCCAATCGTCCTCCCTGAGTTCTTGTCCTGAAATACACAATAGTTGTTATGAAAAACAACGTTACAAGAGAGATCTTTTGTGAGTTTCTGTACAGAAATCAGATTGGTGGACAATTTAGGGACATCAAGGACATGTTTTAATGTTATAGATGGGCTTATTTGGACTTCTCCTTGACCTGCAGCAGTTATACATGTTCCATCTACTGTGGAAATTTTCTTATTGCTAGGACATGGGATATATGTGGAGAAGTATTTAGGTAGAGGGGTCATATGGTCAGTAGCACCTGAATCTAGTATCCAGAAATGGGTAAAGGGTGTATCTGAAGCAGTAAGTCCAAAAGAAAATGGAAACTTACCAGAATATGTTAAGGAGCACATACCTGAGGGCTTCTCCAATTTACTAAGGAAGGACCTTACCCTTTCTATCTCTTCATGATTCAGCTGGACAGATTCTTCTCCTTGTCCATTAAGGATGTGTGCTTGTCTTTGTCCTTCCCTTTTTGGAGGGCCTCCTTTTTTGCCCCATTCTCTGCTTGGGGGTTCTCCATGTAATTTCCAGCACTTTTCCCTTGTGTGGCGCGGCTTGTTGCAGTAGGTACACCAGACTTCCTCCTTTTTCTCTATATTGGAAAACCCGCTTTTCTTCTGGTTAGTTATCATGGCTGTTCCTCCTTCAGCTTTCATTGCTGAGCTTTCAGTAGTTGGGGTCTCCAACATCAGTCCTCTCCTGCTTTCTTCACTTTGAATAATGGCTACCACTTCATTAAGCCCTGGGACTTTCTCTTTTCCCAAGATTTGGATTCGAACCTGATCATATTCAGGATTCAGGCCTACCAAGAAATCATAGACTCTATCTTGTTCAATATACTCCTTAAGGATTGCTGAGTCTTCTGAACATTTTGCTTTTATAACTCGATAGTGATCCAATTCCATCCATAGGGACTTGAGTTGATTGGCATATTCTGTAACAGATTTGTTTCCCTGCTTGGCAGCCACAGTTTTCACTTTTACATCATATATTTGAGCAGCATCCTTGGCCTTAGAATAGGTTTGTTCTACTGCCTCCCAAATTTCCTTTGCTGATTTAAGGAACATGCAGGTATCACTGATTTCTGGGACCATTGAATTCCACAGCCATGCCATGATCATGGAGTCTTCTTCATCCCATGATTTGAACTTGGCATCCTGTTCATCAGGGGCAATATCAGTCAGGTGACTGACCTTTCCTTTTCCTTTCAAGATGGTTCTAATGAGTTGAGACCATTTGAGATAATTTTTTTCATTTAATCTATAAGCAGAATGAACATTCTGCAATTCTCCAGCAGTTTGGGATCTGTCCCCAATAGGATTCACGATCTCAGTGATCTCAGCCATCACAGTGATGAACAGTAGCGGCGGTGAACAGTAACCGTGATGAACAATGGCGTGGTGAACAATAACTGCGGTGAACAGTAGCCGCGGTGAAGGCTACACAGCAATGAAGGCTGCGATTAGGCCAAGGTTGTGCAGCAATGAAGGCTGCAGCAAGGCTCAATGTTGTGCAGCAATGATGGCTGCAACTTAGGGTTTTCAGGCACGGTCAGAGACTCCTAAAGATCAGGAGCTCTGATACCATCTCAAGTTTAGAAGGAATAATATTTTCTTCTATTTAAATTATGAGGTCATTAGACCTATATATACATGAGTTTGCTAGTTATTTTAGGAAATATGGACAACTAATTCTAGAGAAACAAATCCCTATGATTGTGGGATTGTTTCTAAATACATAATCTGATGGAGGAGGGCCCAAGCTCCCCACACGATGAAAGCCAAGCCTCCAAGACTAGACGGTCTAGCCTATGATGAGGAGCGTCTAGACTCAAAAAGGAGCGTCTAGGCCATGATGAGGAGCGGCTACATAAGGAGCGTCTAGGCCATGATGAGGATTCCTTCTAGACCGTCTAGCTTCACATACACATGGGTCAAAGCTACGGTTTTGGGAAGAGAAGACCTTTGTAATTGTTACATAAAGGCCCATTAGGGGTGCTTAGTAATTAGAGTAGTGTAGAAAGCATATTTGTGTGAACATTCTAGAAAGACCATGGAGGGGGGTGAGCATAAAAACTAGACACACCCCTCCCCATGTGCTCATTTGTGCACCCATGTGCCATGTGCACCCATGTGCTTCACATTTACATTTCATTTGGCTAGCATTAGGGTTGCATTATGGTCCTCCTTAGCCTATAAAAGGAGGAGCCTACACCTTGTATTTTCAAGTTTATTGTGAGTAAAGTTATGCTGCCATTTTGTGCCAAGCTTTGCTTCTCCTAGAATTCTAGGCTCTAAACTTCACTTCCTTCACATCTCCTTGGGCTGGCCGAACCTCCCTATAACCATACCTATCATGCACCTTCAAGATCAACACCACTCTTAGGAGGATCTTGCTCACCTTCATTCATTGCTTCCGCCCCATTACTCTACATTGATTCAAGAAGAACTTCATGAAAATGCCATCATTTGGTATCAGAGCTTTGGTTCTTCAAGATGAGTAGCTCCTTGTCTTTTCAATTTTAGTTCTTCTTTATTTGATATTGTCATTTACTTTCCTTACTTGTCTTGCTGTTTTTTATATTTTAATTTGTTCTTGGTGTGCTTTGTGGAAGATCCAACCGAAGCACTCTTGTTCAATTGATCTTGAACAAGTTCTTGTGCAATTTGTGATAGGATTCCATACACCTTTGTGTTGCTATTTTTCTTTTAGGCTTTTGAGTCTTTATTGCTTTCCTTATTTGGTTCATATTATGCTTTGAGTCTTTCATTTTCTGAATCTATACATGTTTTGTCAAGTCATGTTCATCCATATTGTCAATAATTCATAGTAGTCCTTTTATTTGGCTTAATTGTTTCTTGATTTTGGGTCTCTTTATTTGCTTGAATCTGCTGTTCTTTGCTCCTTTGGTGCCTTTTTAATTTTTAGTTTAAGTTCATATTGTGTTTAGATCCTACACAATTCTATTTCACAAATTTCCATTGTGTCTAAACTTTGGTATCTTGCTGTTTTTGTTTCCAGTTTTCAGATTCCCCTGTTTTCACCTTCTCTGTTTTGGCTGTTTTAACCCAGAAAAATATTTCCACTCATAGGAAAATTTTGATTCTCTGGAAAATGCAAGTTTAAAGTGTTATAGAAAGGACAAAAAAAGAATTAGGTCAAAAGAAGCAACAGAAAAAAAATGATAAATCTTTTAAAATCAGAGTGCAAATCTAAAGCGCTCTAGCTGGCCTAACCGAACACCAAAATTGCAAAATTTATTAAAAAAAATGGTGCATGCGTTTTGAGTGATTCCAAAGCCAGATTTTAGATAAGATCCTGAATCTCTTGCATATCAAATTTCAGAGTCAAATTTTAAATATACAGCTCAGCATAAATCGGGGAACAAACACGTTTTCTGGCCCACAACATTTTCCAGTGGTGCTGTTTTTTTATTTGGTCATCTAATCTAGTGTTTTTCTTTAGGAATTCTTTTGTGTGCCAACCTTTAATTGAGTACCTTTATTTGTTTGCTTTAATTTCTTGAATCTCTTTCTAGTTGTCATAATCTAAATCCTTTTGGTGGTACTGTTTTTATTCAATTAAATTTGTTTCTTGCTTTTGTTCTTTGACCTCTAAATTTGGGTGCTGGAATTTAATTCTTCTTTGGTGCTTATGTGAATGGGAACTTGATTTGGTTACGGTTTAGCCCTTTGCTAGGTGCTGGAAATTGGAGGATTAAAGGCCATTATTCTAATGAGAAGACAAGGCCAAAGCCGAAAACAAGCATTCTTGAAATAAACACTACAAACACTTGGAAGATCAACAAGCAAAGACAACAAGGAAGTGCACTAACCAAAAGAGGATCAACAAAGGGAGTTCTCTTATTTCCTTTGCAACTTGGCTTATTGTTAATTACCTTGTTAATTACGTTTTAGACGGTGAGTGTGTCTTCAAGGGCTCAAAATGTCCAAGAAGCCTCACCTAGGGCCGAATAGTATAGCAATTCTTGATTAGTAATTGTTACTTGTTTGTAATTGTTTTTCTTGCTTTCATAGCTACGCTTTGCATGGTTAGTTTTGTTTAAATTTGTGTTAAACCGACTAGTTTTGTTGAATAGATAGCTTACATTGTTTTCTTGCATTTATTTCTCAACTTATTTGTGTTCTAAGTGTTTCACTAAGAGAAAGTCTTGTGTGAAGATATTGGAGGATAATTTTTGGCAAGGAAAAGGCTTGGTATTTAAGTAGTCCTTTGTGACTCACCTCCCTTACCTGGAAAACTACCTTCTTTAACTTTCCTAAACTTTCTTAAAGTAAAACACCTATATACACAAAGCTTTAGCCATGTCTTCTTCTCATTCTACAAAGTCTATTGGAAGTGAATTAAAATCTTTAAAAACTCTTTTGAAAGAAGTTTCACAAACTGTGCAATCAATTGCATATAGACAATTGGAGAGTGAGACTAAACTTAATGTTTTGACTAAAGCAAAGGATGAGAAGTCTCACATTCTAAAAAAATTACCTTCTCATGCATATATCTCTAAAGATCATGATTCTTTTGGGGAGGGAAGCATTAGAGTAAATGATTATTATCAAGCACCCCCTAGAAGACATAGAGGAGATAGAAAAGAACAAGAAAACCCAAGAGAGGTTAGGGTAGACCAACCCCATTTCCATGGAAAAGAAAATATAGAAGCTTGCCTAGATTGGGAAATGAGGGTAGAAAAATTGTTTGCTTCCCATAAAGAAAGAAAGGAAAGAAAAATACAAAAGAAGAGAGGGGAAGTCGAAAGGGAAGCTAAAGAAAAAGAAGAAAAAGAAAAGCATGAGAAGACCCTTGAAGAACAAAAGGCGTGGGAGAAGAGTGTTCCTTCCCACAAGGTCATTCAACAAGACCAAAGATTTAAAAATACCTTTGAAAATATGTGTCTTGTTGAACAACCTCAAAGCCTTACCTTTTGTAAAGGAACACTTGCAAGCCTAAGTGAAAAAGAAGAGTCTTTAAAAGAAGCTTGCATAGATAAAAATGAAATAGATTATTTCTCATATGTGCTAGGATATCACCAAGTGAATGTCAAGTTTTTTATAAGCATCTACAAAAACAAATTTTTATGTGAAGTAGGGCCTAAAGAAACTTGTCATGTCTTATTGAGAGAACCATTGCAAAGTGTACAAATCCTTATAAACAATGGTTGTCACAATGAGACTATCCTTACACATAAGAGAAAGAGTCTTCATGAAGGAGAACTCATGGGACAAATTAGAGTTGATAAAACTCTAGAGCTTTTAAAAGGAAAACTTTTGTCCCCCATGAGAAAAGAAGTTCAAAGACATTACCTTAGGTACAATTCTTGTTTTCAAACTACACCCAAGGCAATGTCTCATGAACTTTATACTCCTTCACCTTTTGCAAATGATCCTTGGGAAGATATAAATTTCATATTAAAACTCCCTAGGACAACAAAAGGTTGTGATTCAGTCTTCATGGAAGTGGATAAACTCTTCTTAAGAAAAGTGACAAGCCTCCATGATTTATTTTCAAAAATAAGGGATAGAGCTCCAAAATTTGAAAACATAGCTCTCCCTTCTATGCTTCACGAAATCATGAGGGACACCCACAATTCTTGGGATAAGAATCCTTTTCCTTTTATGCATGCATACAATGGAGTAGTCCACAAGATTACTCATATCTCTCCATTTGAAGTTGTATGTGAACATAGTCCTCTTGCCTTTTTAAAGTTGTCACCATTTCCTAAAGGGATTATGCCTAAGGAAAAAGTAACTACTTTTGGAAATTTTAGAAAACATAAGAGGATTAGAGGGCACCTACAACCATCAAAAGGGAAGCATTGTGAGAAGTTGACCAAAACAAGAGAAAAACAAAGATGGCAACTTCACACAATTAATTGTTCTCCAAATACTCACTCTAACTCCTTTGCTTTGTTTCAAGATTCTCATAGGTTGATATTTGATCCGGGAGGACACACCTTGACGAAGCAATATTAATAGTAAGATACAGCTGTGATACAAAATAAAAATATAATAAGGATAAAATATAAAACTTCCTAAACAGTTTTGACAATTTTATTAAATGGATTTTCAGCCATACTTTTCAATTGAATGAAAACTAGTAGAGTTTCAAATTTCTGTTTCAGAGGATAAATCGAAGTATGTCTACTAAAATCATCAAGTAAATGACATAGTATCTAAAACCAGAGGAGGAATTTCTTGGTTCTGAATCCCACACATCTGTATAGACTAAATCTAGAGGTTCCAAGGCACAAGTGGAAGAATTTTTAAAAGATATTACTATTCACTTGGCAAAACTACTTATTCTTGATGTTGTAATTTGATGTCATTCACCTTCATTCCTCAAAGATGAAATTCATAAGATAATTTTTCAAACACTGATTCCTAAGATATCTAACAAATCATCCAACAATAAGCATGAAACGAAAATATCAAGAACAAGTACAAAAGAGAATTATATATATATATATATATATATATATATATATATATCACCAAGAATACATTTGATCAGAGTAGATTACATTCAATCCCAATTTGAAAGCAATTATTCATTCATGATAGCTTCTCCAATCTTCATTCCTTATTTGAATTGCATAAGAAGGGCAAATTCTTCTCGTAAGAACAAAGTTTTCTTGTTTTTTCCCAGTAACCTTCGTAATCCCCCTAATTTTGTCCAACTTCTTATGTTTTAACTCTGTTCCAAAATTGATTTAATGAAATCCAACTCAAGCGAGCCAATCTAGCTTAGGCAAGATATATCAGTACTATTTTAGCTTGGGCGAGCCATTCTAGCCTGAGTGAGTTTAGTACTGCATCATTAACTTAATCTGGAAAATTTTCGCCTGAGCTGAATCTTCTAGCTTGAGCGAAATGTTTCCTTTAAATTTCCCTTCTTTACTTCTTCTTATGATCCAATCTATAAGTCTTTCCTTTCTTTTTTTCTAATGCTTCACATTCATATGAAATTTACACAAAAAATGGAATTAAATTTCTTCATTTGTTTCCTGGTTCAAAGTATTGGATTGAATAATTCTCCTATTAGGATAATTTTCTAATATTAAGCAACAATTAAGTTCTAAAGTGTTCAATTTTCTCAATTATAAATACTACACATTGTCACTTATCAAACTTGTTCATAAAACAAAATAATACGAATGAAGTAAAGAGAGAAAATAGGAAAACCATAAAAAGAAAAAGGATACATGAAAATAGCATAACTAAATAATAAGAAGTGAATAGTGTGAAGGATAATTTCTTCCTTCTCATATAAATGCAAAATATTAGCTTCTTTATAGTATAATTCCAACAATGAGAAAATGATGTGAAAGAGAATTCTTGGTAAGAAAAATGTTATTTATAATTTCTAATTATAACGGGTTGTGAGTTGAGTGTTGTGTAAATATCGAGTTTATTTGTGATTATCCCATTCTAAACTTGATTATAGGAAATTTGTGTTAATTCCCAAAAACTTATAGGTTTCTGATTAGTTTCAATCTTAGTGAAAGCCAAGGCTGAGATTTGAAGTGTGTTACCATTGCTAAGAGCTAAATTGGTCTTGCATCATGATCAGAGAATTCTTGGAGGTGGTTGGAGTCATGAGTGACATGATTGCTAGTGCCACTATCAAAATACCAGTCAGGATCTCTGACTGAATTTGGGCTAGCAACAAAAGTATTATAATTCTGTCCTCCATGCTTCTGCATTTCCTCTAGAAATTGTCTCATATATGCACCTGACATTTTGGCTTGTCTCGATAGGAACGACCTCTACCTCCTCCTCCTCCTCTCCACTCTCCATTATCAAAAGATTGATTCCCCTTTTTGTCAAATCTGGTAGCAATATTTGTAAAAATTGTTAGATTTGAGAAATTGCTCAGAAGGTCTATTCTGTTCTCAAAAGCAAGTACTTGTGTCTGCATGTGAAACCCATGCTAGATCAGGCTTATCAAAGAGTTGCACAACAATAGCATTATTTTCACTATCTAATCAAGAAAGTGTTTGAATTATGATATCATTGGTTGTGAAAGAATTCCGTTGTGAGTGCTGTGAAATTCTGATTTAAGAAGTGTAACTCTTGTCCTACTAAGTGTTGAGCATCTTCTCAACTGAGTTGTAATATCATGTGTCAGAGTTAAAGCCAAGAAATTGTTTATCTTTGCAAGAAAAAACTGGTGAGAATATTTTTCTGTTTTGTGGTTGAAACTTGTCAGATCTTGATAGCTCTAGTTACCAAGATAGGAAAAGGCAAAGATGGAGAAATTTATATATATATATATATATATATATATAAATTTATATATGTATTGCACTAATTTTTCCGCCATACAGTGATGATGCGTTGAGTTAGAGTCGAAAGAGTATTTTGTTTTGTCTTTGGTAAGAAAGTAGTTACCAGTGATTTTAATTGAGGACTGATTGTTTATAATAATAGATAGAAAAGATTTCCATACCGATATATATATAAAAAGGAATTCTTTATTATAATCCCTTTTGAGTGTATATAAATTTTTTTCCATTCTATCCTTATTTAATATATTTTATTTATTAGTACCATAAATTATTTTGTCATTTCAAATAAATTGTATTAAAAAATAAAATTATTTTTTAATTTTTTAAATTAATATTAATATACAATTTTTATACGCAAATGAACTTTTCACTCTTTCCTTGTTATCTTATTTTAAGACAACACCAGAAAGAAAGAACATATCTTCACATCAAATCTCACGTATCAAATAAAATAATTTTCATTTTCAATCACTCTCTTCACTCCATTTCAATCAATTCATTATTTTTCTTTCCTATGTTAGTTTTTGTTTTTCAATTTCAACTCATTCAAAATTATTTATTTATGTATTTTAAATTTCTATCATCCTAAAAATGAAGTAAAAGAAAAAAATGTGGGTTGCGCTTTGTTTCCGTTGGTACATTATATATGGAATACATATTTATGACAATAAGTTTGGAGAGCCAAAATAATATATTTAAATTAATTTTAGAAAATTAATTTAAACTTACCATAATTAAACTTGCAAAATTAAAGCGAAATAATTGAAAAACGGTTAGATTGAAATTTTATCATATAATTTTTTTAAAAATAATAGTAAAAAAATAATATGGATTTTAATTTTTATGCTAATATATTACTATGAATAAAATAATTAAAATAATAATTTTTAATATGTAATTAAATAAATAAATCATAATAATTTATTTAAAGTATTAATTATCACATCGTCAATAAATAAACTATTTAACATAGTAAATGTAATATATATATATATGCAAATATTATTATTAATATAAATTTGAAATTTCCTATTTTAAATATATTTGGTGAATAATTTTATACCGAAAAAAATAGTATTAATTTATATGAAATTAGATAATAGGTTTTTAATTTAATAGAATCTAATAAATACAATATATTGTCGATATAGAATTTAATTACACCATTTAAGCTGATTGTATACTATATTTATATTAAAATTATATATTTAGCAATTCGTATTCTGAAATCCGGAATATATTTAATTCATACTATTATTGTTTGTTTCCATTATATAATATATATTTTTACCTCTCCTTCGTTATATTATTCTATTTATACTTCTCTCTCCTTTTTTTTTCTCTTTTTTAATTGTTAAAAAAATATAAAAATATTGTAGAAATAGAATTTCTCGTTAGTAAATTATTTTTTAATCATAAAAAAGGTTGACCTTTAGTTAACCATGGTTCAGATCAGAAAAATATAGACATTGGTTTTATTTTAGGGAAGTTCTTTAGTGTTTTTAAATATTGAAGGATTTCTTACACTATTACAGAGGAAATCTCTGTCCTTTAATATGTCCCAACTCATTCAATTATTTGCGCACAAAACAACTTAATAAAAAATCTTAAACTTTCATACTCTTTTTAAAACAACCTTTTCAATTATTGGAGAGGTCGCAAATGATGTTTATCATTGTTGGTTTTTCAATATTTAAAGTGCAAAGTCTTCAAAGTAGGTGAACAACTAAAGTATCCAACATCTTTCTACAATCATCCAACAAGTTAAACCTAACAAGGCTTATGTCCCTTACAACAACACTGCTTCGGCCTTTCAATTTTTGTAGCATAGAGAATAATCAATTAGTACAATGTCTAAGTTAAAACAAAACTAACAAATTTAAAATATTGTATAAAAAAACTTTAACAAATTAACAATTTTTTTCCAAAATAACTCCATTTTAAAAAAAATACCCAAATAAATTCATTCCACTTTCATTTTCAAAGTATACATGTTTATATGTGAAATAAACCTTGGTCCAAAAATCGATTTCCATGAAGTCGAATCACTGCCTATTTTTTCAAATTATTTTGAAAAATGAAAAAAAAAAAAGAGAGGAAGATTCTGTAGTATTGTTCTTTATTGAGTATTTAGCTTCCCGAATACTGAATTTTAAATCTGTGAATAGTGAATAGATCTAATTACATAAATAATATTGGGAGGATTTATTTGAGTAATTTTACTTTTAAAAAGGTTTAAGCTAAAAAAATCACAAATTAACTTGTATAAACTAGTTGATAAATTTGTTTTATTTTTACTTTTAAAAGATTTTGTGGAAAACTTTCCACATATTTCCATTACCATTCTAAAAGCCTGATTCTATTACAATTTCAAAACATTAGAAAGACAGAGAAATCATAGAGATATCTCTACGTGTTCTTATAACCAAATACCCCAAGAAACCTGCTTCTCTCAGTCTCTATCCTCCTTTTGACTTTCACTTCACATGATCAATGCAACAAACAAAAAAATACAGTGTTTTTCTTCATTCTTCTCATTTGGAAACACCAGAAGGAACGCAAAAAAAAAGGGAGAATCATAAGCAAGAAGGAAGGCTTTTAACATGGGAACTATTGACTTTTTCAACAGAGACAAATTCCTCTCCCTCATGAAGAGACTTCTTCCATGGACTCTTTGTGTCCTCCTTCCCATTTCATTCTTTTACCCTCTACCCTTTTCTCCATCTCTTAATCCTGATCTTCCCCTTTCCACCACCAACAACATCACGTACCATTCTTCTCTTTCTGCTTCTACTTCTGCTACTCCACCTTCTCATGCAGGTATGCACACTCTCTTCTTAATCAATAAGGTTCTCATTTTTTGTTTCTCTTGACTTGTAAAGTTCTCACTTTTTCTTCTTGTAAATATTTATTCAAATTTTCGTCTTTTGGTCTAACTATTTATATGTATCTATAGCAAGTGACAACTAAAATTGTTAACTGGGACCAAATTTTTCAGGACATGTTTGTTTCTGTTTTTAATTTCTGGTTTTACTTTTAATTCACAAAACTGTTATCCTGTTTTGAATTTGTTTTTCTGTTTTCATAGGTTTGCATAGAAACAATCAATGTACTTCTTTTAGTTTTCTGTACTGATCTTTGAAAATGGAAAATAAATAGACTATTTTATTAATTCAAATTGAAAAGAATGAAACCAAGAAATCAATATCTATAACAAGACTTAAGTATTTAGAAAAAGCAAGAATAACAAGTGGAAGTTAAAAAACTTTAGGGATAAAACTCAATGGATGATTTCATGCAAAAGAAAAAAACACCATATAACTTAACTGTAATTCAAATTATGCTTTTTGTGCCTTGAATTGTAATATGATTAGCAACTTGGGATGTGTTACAAGACTTAATTGTTCTTCCTTGCAGAAAAGGAGAAAAGTAATGAAACTAGATGTGACTATTTCAATGGTGAATGGGTGAGTGACAGCAGGGGTCCTTTGTACAATGATACAACATGTGGTACTATCAAAGAAGGAAGGAACTGCATGACACATGGAAGGACTGATTTGGGTTATCTACAGTGGAGATGGAAACCCACTGAGTGCAATCTTCCAAGGTTTGAGCCTAAAATTTTTCTCCAACTCATTAAGAACAAGCATGTAGCTTTTGTGGGGGACTCTATGGCCAGGAACCAATTAGAGTCCCTTCTTTGCATGTTAGCAACTGCTTCTACTCCTAAACTTGTCTACAACAACAAAACAGGGAAGGAAAACCAGTTCAGCCACTGGCACTTTCCCTCATTCAATGCAACCATTTCCTTGTATTGGTCCCCTTTTCTTGTGCATGGTATTGAAAAATCAAGCACTGACCCTAATAACAATTTGTACTTGGATCATGTGGATGAGAGGTGGGCAAGGGACATGGACCAAATGGACTTGATTGTGCTGTCCTTTGGGCATTGGTTTTTGATTCCATCAATTTACCATGAAGGAGATTCAGTTTTAGGTTGCCATTACTGTCCTGGTCTTAATCATACTGAGATTGGTTTTTATGATGTGTTGAGAAAAGCCCTAAGGACCACCTTTAATAGCATAGTTGAGAGGAGAGGAGGCAGAGGCAATGGAATTGATGTGATTCTGACAACATTTACACCACATCATTTTGAAGGAGAGTGGGACAAGGCTGGTGCTTGTCCAAAGACTAAGCCCTATAGAAATGAGGAGAAGCAACTTGAAGGAATGGATGCTGAGATGAGAAAGATTGAGATTGAAGAAGTGGAAGAAGCCAAGGCAAAAGCCAGAAGAAGATTAAGGTTGGAGGCATTGGATGTGACCAAATTAGCATTTCTGAGACCAGATGGCCATCCAGGTCCTTATATGAACCCTTCTCCATTTGTTAATGGGAATGCAAGGCATGTGCAGAATGATTGTGTTCATTGGTGCTTGCCTGGACCTATAGACACATGGAATGAGATTCTTTTGGAGATTATGAAGAACTGGGAAAACCAACCAAGGACTGAAGACTGAGATATTTCTCATATCTTGTTGGTTGATTGTATTGGATAAGAGCAAGGAATGGTTTTGTTTATTCTTTTCTTTCACAGTGGATAGGGAAATGTCACAAACATTATATAACAATCTTCTTTAAATTCTAAACAACTTAACACTCTGATTTCTAATGCAGAAAATTTGATGGATCCTCTCTGTCTCTCCCTATCAGTTTGAGTAACTACCAATAAATATTGCTTTCTCATGTTTTCAAGACTTCAGGTTATACAGTAACATGCATTGTATTAAAGAATTTAACTTAAATTATGGTCAAACTTCAAGAAGAGGTTAAACTGTATCAATACACATTCGAATTTGGGACAGCATGTTTTTCATCTAAATATTTGATTACCTAACCAATTTAATACTCTTCTTCTCACCACTTATTGGCATTTTAACATTATCGTTTAAATTTGAAGATCCAGCAGAGAATAAATCTTCAAAGTATATCAAATATTTGGCATTTGCATACAGATAAGGTGTATTTTCTTGGAAGAAAGTTAAATTGAAAGGTTCCTCATAATACACATTGAAATCAACTCAACATAATTTGAATTGCTGTGTCCAAAGCAAAGAAATATCCCTACTCAAAGTTCATAGAAATTCTACATTACTAGTGTCTCAATCATTACATGTTACAAGGTTCTAAAGCTAAGAATCCAAACTGGAAAAAAAAAAAAAGCAATACTTTAATTTATTTTTATTCGTTACAAGAAAATACTTAGACTTTGTTAGAGTTTTTAAGATCCAATTTATATTACATATAGGTACTAATTAATATTTTGGGCTGAGTTTAAGTAACTTTACAGAAGTCGACATTAATTCGTTACTATGTTTAAATTGATTTTTAATTAGTAATTTAAAAGTCCGTTTTAAGTTATCATTGGGCCTAGTCATTTTTTCTTTGGCAATTACTTCCTGCACCCGATCATTTGCTTCCTGCACATGACGAAAATTTCAAAATCCAACTATGCCCTTGTCTTCTTTAGTTTGAAAAGCTGTGAAGGTTTCTTTGGAAAAGCTGTGACGGTGGTGCTTTGAGTTGGTTTTCTTCTTTGGTGGTGCTTTGAGTTGCGTAGGAGGTGGATTTATAGTGGTGGTGGACGGGGTCGTTTGCACTTTGACATTGTTGTGAGGTAAAAACCGATTTAAGCTTCTTTATCACATTTTGTTCGAGCTCAGGTAGTGACGGATACCGATATCTGGAAGTCTTCTTTTATCGTTACGGATGTAAGCGTCCGTAAGTCAGTAACATTTTCTGCACCATATCACTGCATTACGGATATAATTACCCGTAATTGTATTTTGAATTATGGATATCCATATCCAGAATAGTTGACTATTTTCCGCAAGCTAAGTAAAATTTTTTTTTCAGCATTGTGAATGGATACACAAGACTCATACATGGGAATTTCAGGAGAGATTGATTTGTGTGATGGATTAGATGATGTTGATATGGAACAGTCTATAACTTACAATGCGTTAGATAATGAAGATATGACACATAAGTGTAGTGAGGCATTTGCTAATCGGTACAATGCTAGTTTGGTTTCATTGTCCATGATACAATCATTGACTATTTTTTCGTTAAGAATCCAACCACCAAGTAACTTCACTCAACACCGAATCATTGCAATTGGGCACGTCCATGGAAATCATTTTGTCCAAGTATACCCAAAACGTCCATGTAAAAGTGCTAACTTAAAACTTGTATTATGTAACTTATATTTATTACTTTTATAGGTGAAGTTGAAAGTTGGTTGTCCTATTCCACCTACAGATATATTGTGGGCATCACATTGTTATCCTACAGCCCAATCTTGGTCAACATACTACACTAGCCGGATGCAAATTTACACACAAATAATGTCCATTAGACGATATTTCTAATCTTAAACATTTGTAATAGATACGTAATGTTTTTGTTTTGGGATATTTTAATAAATGTATTGACTACATTTGTGATGCATTTATGCATTAATATATGTGATGTATTGACTACACAATGGTGCCTACGAATGGATTTATCCGTAACCCAATATTTGTGCCTATAGATGGATTTATCCGTAACCCAATATTTGTGCCTATGGATGGATATATCCATAACCTAATATTTGTGCCTATGGATAAAAAAATCCATAACCCAATATTGATGCTTATGGATAAAAAAATCCGTAAGTCATACAACTATTTATGGATGGAAAAATCTGTAAGTCATTAACATGTCTATGGATGAGGGTTGGGTGCAGGTCTCTAATTAACATTCATCACTTGACCATGATAAGGGCACTTTGGTCTTTTCACGTCTATGATCAGGTGCAGGGAGAATGTGCCTTTTTCTTTTCTGTTATTCATGTCAACTGTTTTAGGTATTATGTTTTCTATATATGTACCTCTACTTTTACTATTTGAAACTTTTTGCTCATCTCTCTCTCTCTCTCTCTCTCTCTCCTCTCTCTCTCTCTCTCTCTCTCTCTCTCTCTCTCTCTCTCTCTCTCTCTTCTCTCTCTCTCTCTCTCTCTCTCTCTCTCTCTCTCTCTCTTCTCTCTCTCTCTCTTTTTTTTTTTCTCTCTCTCTCTCTCTCTCTCTTCTCTCTTCTCTCTCTCTCTCTCTCTCTCTCTCTCTCTCTCTCTCTCTCTCTCTCTCTCTCTCTCTCTCCTCTCTCTCTCTCTCTCTCTCTCTCCTCTCTCCTCTCTCTCTCTCTCTCTCTCTCTTCTCTCTCTCTCTCTCTCTCTCTCTCTCTCTCTCTCTCTCTCTCTCTCTCTCTCTCTCTCTCTCTCTCTCTCTCTCTCTCTCTCTCTCTCTCTCTCTCTCTCTCTCTCTCTCTCTCTCTCTCTCTCTCTCTCTCTCTCTCTCTCTCTCTCTCTCTCTCTCTTCTCTCTCTCCTCTCTCTCTCTCTCTCTCTCTCTCTCTCTCTCTCTCTCTCTCTCTCTCTCTCTCTCTCTCTCTCTCTCTCTCTCTCTCTCTCTCTCTCTCTCTCTCTCTCTCTCTCTCTCTCTCTCTCTCTCTCTCTCTCTCTTCTCTCTCTCCTCTCTCTCTCTCTCTCTCTCTTCTCTCTCTCTCTCTCTCTCTCTCTCTCTCTCTCTCTCTCTCTCTCTCTCTCTCTCTCTTCTCTCTCTCTCTCTCTCTCTCTCTCTCTCTCTCTCTCTCCTCTCTCTCTCTCTCTCTCTCTCTCTCTCTCTCTCTCTCTCTCTCTCTCTCAACCCTAAACTACCATTCAATCATCACAACCCTCAGTCTTAAGAACAAAGTTGAATTCATCATTGGTAATCATCCTTGCCCTTTGAAAGATATCCCTATTTTTGCAATAACATGGTGGCTTCCTTGTTAGTTCATTTTGTTTCTCTCCCAATTAGGCAAAGTATAATATGGATGAATGTTGCTATTGATATCTGGAATTATCGGAAAACCCAATATTCTCAGGGTGATTTATCTCGCATTTCTGATTTACAATTAGAAATTTCATTTTTAAATCAAAGCAATCACTCTGTTAGTGATTATTTTACAAAAATTACGCATAATTTGGGATGAATTGGAGAATTTTCGACCTAATCCTATTTGCACTTGTTCTATTAAGTGTTCTTGTTCTATTGAAACTTTCATAACCTAATAAAATGTGAGAATCGTGCTATGCAGTTCCTTAGGAGTTTAAATTATCAATATAGTAATATTCGATCACGTGTTTTGCTTATGGAACCCATACCTCTCATCCCAAAGATTTTCTCTCTAGTTGTTCAACTAGAGCGTTAGCTATCTAGTGTTTTGCCTCTTCCTAATATTCATAGTACCAATGGCAGTTGTATTGCTCCATCAAATACTTTGTTGTGTGGTTTTTGGGGTAAACATGGCCATAATCAGACCGTATGTTTTAGAAAAGTTCGTTTTCCTATTGCTGACACTCGAAACACTAGAATCCAATCTAGTAGGAAACTCTACACTTACTATAACAAAACTGGCCACACCATTGACACCTATTACAAGAAACATGGTTTTCCTCCTGGATACAAAACCCATAATCCCACTCAAACCACCCAGATTCATAACCTAATTACTGATGATCTTTCTATTGACAATGTTTCTAAAGAATAGGATGTTAAAGACATTCAACTCACTTCTCAACAATGCTAATTCTTAACTAACATTTTGTGCTAAAACACTTTGTTGCTCAAGCACAAATCAACCAAGTTGGCACATTCTCGGTCGATGCCATCAAGCAAAATCACCAGCCTCCAAAAGGTAATTCTTTTTCCTTTATACCTAATATTTACAATTCTTGGATATTGGATTCAGGTTTCACTGACCATGTTCGCACTGACCTCTTCGTTTTCACACATTACACAAAAATTGCCCTTGTTTTGATTAATCTTCCTACTGGCCAAATTGTTTTTGCAAACTATTATGGTTTAGTCAAATTTTCTGATAAATCTTATGTTCTTAATGTGTTATACATCCCTAAATTCAAATCAAACCTTATTTCCACTTCTAAATTATCTTTAAAACTTAAATGCACTTTAACTTTCACTTCTACTCAATGCATAATACAAGACAATCTATCACACGAGAAGATTGATATAGTTAAGGCTATTGTTGGACTGTACCTCTTTAATTATTTTTATGTTGTATCATACACTACACCACAAATTTCTATTCCTTATATTACTTGCAACATTAAGGATAAACATTTGTGCCATTATAGAATGGTTCACCCTTCTCATGAAAGATTAACTGTCTTGAGTGTTTTATAATTGTTGACAAACTACAGTTGTGTGATACATGTAATCGTGCCAAACAAAAGAAATTGTCTTTTTCTTTAAATATAACTGCTACTACTGCTATCTTTGACATTCTACATTTTGATATATGGGGACCTTGTTTTGTTACGTCTATGCAAGATTTTAAATATTTCTTGACTGTTGTTGCTCATTATGTGGAACCTCAATTTCATACAAAAATAAAAATTATGAGAACCGATAATGGACCAGAATTTAGTATGCATGTTTTTTTCGCTTCTAAAAGCATCACACACCAAACTTCTTGTGTTGAAACATCCAACAAAATGGATATCGTTGAACACAAACACCAACACATTTTAAATGTTACTCGTGCTTTGCTTTTTCAAGCTAACATATCCTCTTTATTTTGGAAATTTGTTATTAGTCATATTGTTTTTTTTAATTAATTCTACTCTTACTCCTCTTCTTTCTAATCTTTCATCCTATAAAAAAAACTTTATGACAAACCATGTGATCTCTCCTTTCTCAAAAAATTTGGCTGCCTTTGATTCATTTTAGTATTTCATTCAATTTTAAATTTTAATAAGAGTGATGTAGCATTATAATTTAACCGAAAGCTACTAATTTTTATTTTAATATTAATTTAAGTTACTATCGATTTAGTTAATACTAATGACGATAATATTTTAAAATAAGATTAATTTTGACTTAACTATACTAATTTTAATAAATATTAAAATTGAATTAAATTAAATTAGTATATACTTATAAGTTAATATATTTATTTATAATATTCTTGTAAATGACGTCTTGTTTTTTATTGGAGAGGAATAATGTCTCTGAACCATGAGGGCGTTAATGGATAATATTTACATATACTTTTTAGTAATATAATAAAATTTTAAAGTTATATAAAATATATAAAAATAATGATAATAATAATAATAGTTTATCACTGACTGTCGTATTTTTATTTTTGTAACTAGATATGTAGCCTATTGATTAAAAATACATTTGGTTGAATAAAAGTTGCAGAAAACGAAAAGTGAATTTACTGATTCATATTCATTTCCAATTTTCCTTTAACTTCGGGCCTCATCATTCCACACCCGCATTTGCACCCTACGCGATTTGTGAAATGGCAAAAATACTCGCGATTCAATTTATAAACATCTCTATCTTTCATTTTTCTTCACTTATGTTCTTCCTCGGTACATCCCACATGCTTCCTATGCTAACATAGCCTATTGATGACACTTAATTTTGTTTTATTGCATTTACTTTATATTTTCATTCTATACGCCAACTTATTATTATTTTAATATTTTTTAGTGAGTTAAACGTCTTTATGATCAACGCAATAGTTGACATATATTGTAGTGTCCAACGGGAAGGGGCTTCTTTTATATGGCTATCGCTTTTTGTTGACAGATAAAGTGGATTTTTCTTATAATGTTGTGACATACCTGAAATTAACCCAAACAAAAAAGAAAACTGAAAAGTTGATAATAGTTAAATTTATGGGAGATTTACAACTTCATGAAAATTTTCTCTCTTGTTTATTTGAGTAGACATAAGTGAACAATTGTAACCTAATTTTCATTAAAGAAATAAGCACAAGTTGAAGTTGAAGGAGAAATGTAATACCCTATTGCAGGAAACAACATTAACAATAGTGAACATTTAAAGATGATTTTAAAATCGTCGTTAATTTGAATGTAGTTATAAATCAAGAATTTATAACGATGGTTCTAGAACCATCATTAATTCATCAAATAAAAAAAAAGTTTGCGCAAAAATGGAGGGATGAACTCTAATTTGGAGCGGTTGGGCGCGGAGGTCATGGTTGGGACGATGTCATATAGAGCTGGACAAGGGAGCTGGCGCATTTTCGGTGTTGTGCGTCTAGGACTGAGGGTGAAGGTTGCGATGTCGCGCGAGCTGGCATTTTTCTAGTGCGGTGCGGCAAGGGCCGAGTCGCACAACTGGTGTGAGGTTGAAGAATCCGGTTGTTGAAGATGGTTGTTGCCCCTTCAAGACATGTGTTTGATGAAGCCATTTGTGTAAATTTCATTTGTATTTACATTTGCTTTAAGAATGTCTTAGGTATAGTTTAGAGGTTGTTTAGAGTAGGTTTTTTGCTAGGTAACTCACTTCTTAACCCCTGACCATGTGATAAGAGCAAACACAAGTTTTCTGAAACTGTTTTTCACATGTTTTGCAAAAATATCCTTACTGCATAAAAAATTAATATGTTCTTTTCTAAATGAATAGATTTTTTTCTTGAGTTGATGCTTTGATTAAGTGTTTTTGAAAATCATAGTTTGTGCATCAAGTATTTTAACTAAATCTTCAATCCATCAAAACGACTGTGTTTTAACTGTTAGGAAGTTTTTGTTATCGTTTTGAAAATAAATTTGTTCATCTGTAAATGAATAGATTCTTTTTTTGTCTGGTGCCATGTTTACCTTAAAAGGTTTTTTTTTCGTTTTATCCTTGCACCAGTATGTTTGACTAAGTCTCCTTCACATAACAGATTCTCCAACTGCTTTTGAAAATAAATCTGTTCATTTTATTTTCAATCTGTTCTTTTTATAACAGTTTTAACTGTTTTTTAAAAATTTGTTATAAGTTGTTTCTCTATAAAAGGAGAGCTTGTTTCTGCGTTTAAAGTAAAATCATACAATTGAGAAAACAAGTTTTACAACAGAGAATTAAGGATTTACAGAGAATTAGCAAGTGTTCTTGAAAGACTTTACAAATCAAAAGTGTGCTTGTTCTTGGTTGGCTCTAAGGCTTGGTTAAAGGTGTTGCTACTGTGTGAGCAATCTATTCTACTGGTCTAAGACAGATTTATGCATTCTCTATCAGGTGTATTCGTTTCATATTTCGAATTCTTGTATAGTGTGATTGTAAGTTCTTCTTGATAGGGTTTCTTGAAGAGTGTGTGTGCTGAAATAGTGTTTTTCAGCAAGCGTGTCAAGGTTCTTGTAGGGTTCAAGAACAGTGACTGTGTAAGTGTGTTTGGCACGTTTGTTTAGTGGATTTCACCTTGGATTAGGTGAGACTAGATGTAGCTCATTTGAGTGAACCAATATAACTGTTGTGTGTTCATTTCTCTTCATCCCTGCACTCGGTTCACTTATCTGTTAATCTGTCTAAAATTGAATATGTTCAATTAAAAATAAATTTGTTCTTTCTGGGCTTGTTCATTCTGTTCTTATTTTCTAGAAAATCAGTTTGCTTCTCTTAAGAAGATATATGAAATGTTAATTACAACTGGAACTGTTTGATTGTGATAGGTTACCCAATTGATTGTCAAGCTAATAATTGAACCTTTATCACTTGCTTAAAAAATTGAAGGTCACTGATTCTGTTTTACATAATATCCTCTTAAAATCAATGTGTATATAGCTTGCAAATCAATCTGCATAATTTCAAGAATTACTTGACTGGTATAAACGCTTTAATACATAAACAGTGTAAAAATAACTCTGTTCATTGCTAAATAAATCGATTTATTTTCTGTGTACTATGATAAAACTTGAATCTGCGCGAAAGTTTTAAAAGGTCAATTCACCCCCCCCCCCCCCTCCTTGAGCTTTGGCATTATTGAACCCAACACCGGTGTCGTGTGACTAGAGTGAGGGTGAAGGTTGCGGTGTCACACGGTTGGAGTGATGGAGGTTGCACGATAGTCAGTTGCACGGTAGTGGTTGTTGATTTATCCCGACAAGTATACCAAATCAGCTGTAATATAATACTATTTAAAGTACGAATGTCGAACCCATAAAGAACAATTCTAATTAAGAAGTTCTGTTATAAAACTCGTCAAGTATAAAAAATAAATGTAGAAACTTGTTCATAACCAAATTAACACTTTTACCAAAAATAACTCAAAATTTAAGATGTGATTCAACAAGTAACAAAACTAACTTATCAAATATAGATAAAAATACTTGGGATTGAATTGCGTCTATCTTAATCATCTGTATTTTGGAATAATACAATATATAATACTCAAAACTACTTATTCTTGATGCTTAATTTAAAGATATTCACCTTGATTACTCACAGATGAAATTCATATGATGATTTCTCAAACATTGATTTCTCAGACAAATCCTCCAGCTTTATGAACAAAATTATGATGCAATTAATAACTTGAAATCCATTCCTAGCATTACAAGTTATCAAGTATATATATATATATATATATATATATATATATATCACCAAGAATACATTTGATCAAAATAGATTACATTCAATCTCAAGTTTGAAAGCACTTAGCAACTCATGATAGCTCCTCCAATCTTCATTCTTGATCTGAATTACATAAGAAGAGCTGATTTGAGAACATTCTTCTCTTGAGAACAGAGTTTTCTTCTTCTTCTCTCACTAAATTCTCTCTAAAATCCTCACTTATTTTCCACCGCTCCTATTTTAACTCTATTCCAGAGTTTATTTAATGAAATTTAGTTCAAGCAAGCCAATCTAGCTTAGGCTAGATCATTCGATGTTGTTTTACCTTGGGCGAGCAATTCTAGCCTGAGCTATATTAGTACTGCACCATTAATTTAATTTAGATAATTTTAGCCTGAGCTAAATATTTTAGCTTGAACGAGATGCTTCCTTTATATTTTCCTTCTTTACTCCTTCTTGTGATCCAATTAAGTCTTTGCTTTCTTTCTTTTAATGCTTCGTATTCATCTGAAATTTACACAAAAATTGGGATTAAATTTCTTCATTTGTTTCCTGGTTCAAAATATATAATCAGATTCAATAATTCTCAAATTAGGGTAATTTTCTTACATTAAGCAACAATTAAGTTCCAAAGTGTTCAATTTTCTCAATTATAAAAATTACACATTGGCATTTATCAGTGGTTTTGTGGTGTGGTGAAGGTCGCGGTTGGAGTGTGGTGGTAGAGAGACGAGTGTGTGAGAGAAGTAATACTGAGAAGAATGAGCGCGAGACAAAATAAGAGAGGGAGACACGCACAACACAATATTTTTTCAAAAATTTTACACTTTTTAACAACAGTTCCTCCCAAAACCGTCTTTATATGTCTCCCATAACCATTTTTAACGATAATTCCTCTTAGAATCATCGTTAAAAACACATTATAATTACGAAATTGCAACCGTTTTTATATGGATTCGTTGTTTTGATATTTTGTCCTAGTGATACTTTTTTTTCTCACACATTCTCTTTTCTTAATTTCATCATATTACTCAAATTGTGCATTCAACAAGAGTGTGTTAAAAAGGTTGTAGTTTGTGTTGCTACTTACTGCTGCTACTGTGATCATAACATAACCTATTCGGTAGAAAAATATGAAGAGTGTGATAAATTAACAAGTGGGATTCTGCACTCTCGGCTTCATCATCTCCACCAAGATCTCATTCCAGGAGTCTATAGGTCCTGGCAAGCACCAATGAACACAATCATTCTGCACACGCTTTGAAATTCCATTAGCAAATGGGAAATGATTCATATAAGCTCCTGGATGGCCATCTGGTCTCAACCATGACAATTTTGTTACATCAAGTGCCTCCAAACTAAACCCTCCTAACTGTTTGGCTTTTGCCTTAGCATTTTCCACTTCTTCCATCTCAATCCTTCTCATCTCTTCATCCACTTCTCCAAGTTTCATCTCCCCCTTTCTATAAGGTCTACTCTTTGAACAAGTACCCTCCTTATCCCAATCACCTTCAAAATGGGAAGGTGAGAATGTTCTCACAATTACACCAATTCCATTTCCCTTACCAACTTTCTTCTCTATTATGCTATTAAGAGTAGTCCTCAGAGCCTTTCTCAGTGGACCATAAAAACCAATATCAGTGTACTCAAAACCGTGACAGTTTAAGCAACCTAAAACCTTACCACCCTCGTAGTAAACTGAAGGAACCAAAAACCAATTTCCAACTGATAGCACAATCAAGTCCATTTGATCCACATCCCTTGCCCACTTCTCATTGACACGATCCAAATGCAATATGTTATGAAGTGGCCCTGTGCTTGATCTTTGAACCCCTTGCACAAGAAATGGGGACCAGTAGAGGGACAAGCTTGCATTGTGAGAAGCAAAGTGCCATCTACGAGAGCCTTTGTGGTGGACACGTTTAGGTGCTGAAGCAGTGGCTAACAAGCAAAGAAGGGACTCTATTTGGTTCCTAGCCAGAGAATCTCCAACAAAAGCAACATGCTTGTTGTTAATGAGTTGAAGAAAAGTGTTTGGGTCAAACCTCGGAAGATGGCACTGACTTGGTTTCCATCTCCAGTAAAGGTAGCTGGTGTCATGCCTCCCATTGATGATACAATTCTGACTTTCTTTGATTGTGGAACAGGTTGTACCATTGTACAAAGGACCTCTCTTATCAAGGACCCATCTGCCATTAAAGTAGTCACATGGAGTATCACAAACATAGTCCTTGTCTGCCAATATTACAAAAACAAGAATGAACTCAATAAACTCCCTTAAAGACGTAAACCACTATATATATGTACCACACCACTTGTTGCTAATTTAGAAGACAAAATTCACTTGCAATAATATAGTTTAACAAAACAAAATCATGCATGCATACATACATATTTACCTGCAGAAGGAGAAAGCTTAGTTGGTGGAGATGGAGCAAGAGAAAGAGAGTAAAAGTAAAACGAGAGAAGAACTATGGGTAGCAGAGGTAGGAGGAGTAAAATATGGAGTGTACATGGAAGAAGTTTCTTGGTGATGGATTGATCTTTCATTGAGTTTGCACCTCTCATGTTGAAACCATTCCTTCTTGCTTATCCTTTTCTGCTTCATTTTATGCTCATAGTTTGGTGTGGATTATCTAAACTTCAGCCTCGTGAATGAATGCACATGAATAATTTGTGCACCCTCAAATTGAACATTGAAGTGTGGACCATAGGTTCTATTTTGTTTTAAAATTCTTGTATTGAAAAGAACGAGGATAACAATAAATCTGGGGGGTCCTGATAGAGAAAGACTAGAACTTCCTCTGATAATATATTTAGTTTAATATTATGAATTGCCACAGAAATATTGATACAGTAAATAAAAAGACATACATATATAACTTTTATGCTCATAATTTAATTTCTGTTGGGTCCACCAAGAAATAATTATTTGATATGATTTTTAATATGATAGTTCTTTTCACAACAAAAAAAATATTAAACTGATACCTAACTTGTACATTTTTTTCAGTGTCTTTTTGGGTATAGCTGCATTGTGATGGAAAATATATGGAAGCCCCAACACAGTTAGTTGGCATTAAGACGATCCACACATTAAATTATTAAAATTATCAAAGAACGTGGTTGATACGATGATGCGTTTCATGTTATTTTATAAAATAAAATATGGTAGGTGTAATTAATTAGAGATATATCTTACTCAGGTTGAAGCAATAAAGGTGAGGCTTGTTAGAAAAGTCTGTAATTAATTCGAGTGTGGGGAATGGAGTTTAATTGTATAGTGATAGTGGACCTCGTGGCCCAAATTTAGCATCAAATAAACGGCCCTACAGGGCCCAAGAAGATTGCACGCCCGAAGAACTTCATTAATTAGAGTGTAAGCCTCCCATGACTATAAATGTGTTCAATGACCAGAAAAAAATATATTTCATTTTCTTTTTTACTATAAAAATGTGGAAGAAAAATCTATAAAATTGGGTATAAAAGAAATTGTTGTTATAATTTTTTTTCAAATTTAATTTCTTTCTCTGTTTTGTTTGAATGTATGTTTCTTTTAGCTGAAAAAGAAACAACTAAACATAAATTGACCTGTAGAAAAGGACGAAAAGAGAAGAAAAGAAATATCTATCAGTAAATTTACGAACCATTTATAATGTTCCTATAAATATACTTTTTATTATTGAAAATGATTATATGTATTAATAATTTTAGATTTTTTTTCTCACTTTGGTACAAAATATTAAACTAAACTAAATTATTTTTATTTTTTAACGAGTTGAATTATTTGAAATATTATTAATAAATATTTTCTTTAAAAAAAATATTTTTTAATCTTACAAATCATAATTAAGTCGAATTTAAGTAGTTAAATTTATAAACAATTTAATTTTAAAAATATATATTAAAAGAGAAGTTCACTTTAATGTTTTTTAAATAATACTTTTTTAAGAGAATGCACTTCAAATAAAATTATTTTCAAAAGTTTAGATTACACCCAGATTAAAAAGTATTAATTAGCCTCTCTCCTTAAAAACATGAGTCCATGACCATGTATAATTTAACTTTTCAAAAAAAAAAAAAGTATGTGTCCTTTTTTAGTAGGACCCCTTGACCATGGTCCTTGGTAAAGTTCTTCCTGTCTAGACGATTCTGTCCTTATAACACATACATTTGTATTCTCTCACAACCACTTTGAAATAAAGTGAAAAAGCATAAGCAGGACTCATGGTGAAGAAGAAAAGTTGTTCTAAGGAGAAAATATGAAAAACCAATTCTTAAATAGAACAATAATATATTATAAGTTTATGTAACAGGTGTTGTTTATATAAGATTTAACCAGAGTAATTGTTTTCTTCTATTTACATAATGATGATGAGAGGGAATGAGGACAAGATTGGAATAGCAATATTCTAAGGCTATTATTAGATTCCAAGAAAACTATTGAATTAGAGACATAATGAGATCCAACTATGTTTTTCTTTATTATTATTATTATTATTTTATCTGATGACTAATAGTAAGCCAATGAACCTGCTTCTCTGTCTGCACCTCCCAACTTTCATTTGATAAGTACAAAAATGCTTTTTTTTCTTTCTTGAAACTTGATTCATCTCAGCTAAGAACACTAGAAATTGAAGAAGAAAGAGAAGCAAAAACAAGGGATAGGCTTTGAAGATGGGAATCACAAGCCCATTCAAAGACCAATCCCTGTCCATCACCAAGAGACTTCTTCCTTGGACCCTTTATGCTCTTCTTCCCATACTCTTACTTCGCTTATACTTCTACCCTCAACCCTTCCCTACATCTCCAGAAACTGAACTTCCCAACTCCACCCCAATCACCATCATCTCCCACTCTTCTCTTTCTGCTTCTGCACCTTCTTCTCCAGGTACATGTGTGTTTAATTTCATCTTTTTTTTTCAAACCTATATGGCTGCTAGTCTTGTCTTGATTTAAGATGGACAAAAAACTTGGCTGCAGTTCTTTAGAATATGTTAGCACTGTTATTCAATCAGAAGTGGAGTTTTGTATTTTGTATTGTAATTTGTGTAATAAAGATTTGCATTAAGTCTCAACATAGATTATTGAAATAAAATTTTAATTATAATTGGACAACAAGGTAAAGACGTCAATGGAATTGAATCTAAGTTTTATGGAATTGTAACTGGAAACTTGGGATGTAGAATTTGTTGGTTCACTAGACTTGGTTACATGTTCTTTATTTGCAGAAAAGGAGAAAACTTATGAGACCCCATGTGATTACTTTGATGGCAAATGGATCCGTGACAAGAGAGGCCCTTTGTACAATGGTACAACTTGTGGTACAATCAAAGAAGGCCAGAATTGCATAGCACATGGAAGACCTGACTCTGGCTATCTTTACTGGAGATGGAAACCAAGTCAATGCAGACTTCCAAGGTTTGAGCCTCAGACTTTTCTTCAACTCATTAGCAACAAGCATATAGCTTTTGTGGGGGACTCTATGGCCAGGAATCAATTAGAGTCCCTTCTTTGCATGTTGAGCTCTGCTTCAACCCCCAACCTTGTCTACCGGAATGGTGAAGACAACAAATTCAGGAAGTGGCATTTTCCTTCTCACAATGTGAGTGTCTCATTGTATTGGTCCCCATTTCTTGTGCAAGGTGTTGAAAAGTCAAACTCGGGGCCAAATCATAATAAGTTGTATTTGGATCATGTTGATGAGAGGTGGGCAAGGGATATGGATCAAATGGACCTGATTGTGTTGTCAATTGGGCACTGGTTTTTGCATCCTGCAGTGTACTATGATGGAAGTTCAGTTTTAGGGTGTCATTACTGTCCTGGCCTTAACCACACTGAAATTGGGTTTTATGATGTGTTAAGGAAGGCCCTAAGGACTACCCTCAATAGCATAATTGATAGGAGAGGGGGTAAAGGCTATGGAACTGATATAATTGTGACAACATTTTCACCTGCACATTTTGAAGGTGAGTGGGATAAGGCTGGTGCTTGTCCAAAGACCAAGCCTTATAGAAAAGAGGATAAACAACTTGAAGGGATGGATGCTGATATGAGAAAGATTGAGATTGAAGAAGTGGAAGAGGCCAAGACAAAAGCTAATAACTTTGGAGGGATTATTAGGTTGGAGGCATTGGATGTAACCAGATTAGCACTATTGAGGCCAGATGGGCATCCAGGTCCTTATATGTATCCCTTTCCATTTGCTAATGGGCATCAAGAGCGAGTGCAGAATGATTGTGTTCATTGGTGCTTGCCAGGGCCTATTGACACATGGAATGAGATTTTTCTGGAGTTCATGAAGAAGTGGGGGGAACACCCACGGACTGAAGAGTGAGGTATTTTTCATGTCTTGTCAAATTCATATTAGTTTAATTACTCATTTGATCATTATATTTACAAAAGCTTTCTCATCTAGTTCCTATACTTTATTCAATTTTTACACATTATTCTTTCTATCCCTACACAAACCATAACAGACTAAAAATCTATGTTTTAAAGTACAGGAACTAGAGGGAAAATTTTGATAACTATAAAGCCTATATGAGTAATTAAGTCACACTTATATGTCATACTTATGTTTTCCACCACTTGGGTGATGGATATTGCATTGAAAAGGATCCATTTTTATTTTGGTAAAATAGAGAGCAATTTTCTTTAGAGGGTGGGAACAACAGTTTCATTGGGAAATTATTGGTTGTTGTTTTTCTTGCTTGGGCTATATAATGGAAAAGGAAATATATAAAACAGTACATGTTGTCTTGATGAGGGAGGATGGAGTGGCAAATTATAGGTACTATGAACAATGATGTTTGTGGAATGTGCTAAAAATGTAGGTAAGAGTTTAAGCCATTTGGACATGCTATGATTTGGGGTGCAAAAGTGTTTAGACGTGAATTTGTGGAGGAATTCATAACACATGGGCAAGTCTTTTCTGTTTGGTCTGTTTGGTAGCCATCAATTTTGTGTGGTGGGGTATTTCAATTGGGAAACTTCCTTTTGCTTTGATTTCTCTCATGTTAATTTGATTTGATCCATTATGTTGTTTTCCGTGGTTCCTCAGAAAAATGTTTAGCAAGTCCATTTGGATTTGTTAGCAATTTAAACGCGTTGAAATCACGTTAAGGGCAATGTTTTTATCTGTTTTTGTTAATAGAAAATCTTATTGATGATTATGTGAATGCATGAATGCAAAGACGTTTACACCTAACCACATTTAATTGACTCTCATTGTGGTTGGAAAATATAATGAAGCAAAGGTAACGAAGTTAATACACCTTTTAAGACATTTATTGTATACTTGTTATTATTAGTTAAAATGTTGGTGGATTTTAATTGTTAAACATGTTCCCATTCAACATAATGGTTGGTATAAACTAAGCTTATTTGATTACCACAAGAGTGTTTAGTAAGGTATAAGTTACAAAAAGTTTTTAGTTTCTAACTTTTAGCTTATTTAAATACTACATGTTTCTAACTTTTAGCTTATTTAAATACTACATGTTTCTAACTTTTAGCTTACTTGTCTCGTTGAATCAAAACAATGAGTCACAAGAGTGGAATTTCTCTTATGTATTAGTTATTTCTAGGATCTCCTCTTACACACGTTTTTTTTTTAATTCTATCATACATGGTTAATTAAATGGTGTATTATTTATCAAAGTTCTGATAACTTTGCACTTAGTTAATACAAAATCATCGTCGACATGTTACTTCAGCTTCTCCATAATCATTTTTAGAAAACAAATAAAAAATATAAAAATTAGTTTTTTATAAATAAAATTAACTTCCGTATAAACTAATTTATGGACTCTCTTATACTTTTAAAAAAAAATTGGACATAAGTTAATTTTAATTTATAAATAATTTTTTTGTTTTTAGGAAATTTTAATGGAAAAACTTGTTCAAATATTCAGAAAAAAAAAAGTAAATATTATTAGGGATCCATGTCCAATAATGCATTATGTATTTCAAAACACACTGAATTTGGTATAATGCATGATTATTTGTATAGTTGTTAAGAAACCATGTCAAATATAGCAATGCAAAAGTTACAAAATATATGTATTAGAATTAAAATGAGTAGTTTGTAGTTACAAAACAGGCGAACTAAATGAGAAATTAAGGGTAAAATATTTTATGATTAAAAAGGGTTATCCATCTATAAAATAATCTAGTGATTAGTTTGCAGAGTTTGAAAAGAAAAATCCAATTTATGTGTTGTTTATCATCATATTTTTTAAATAAAAAAACAGCTGGCCCTATCTAATAATTATTTATAGTTTCTGGTTTTAACAAGTTTACACATTTGGGGGAATAAACATAAAATATGGTCTTAAATATATGCTTGTATTAATTTGCCAAATAATATAGTCTTTTAATGTCACACAACATGTTTTGTTATAGTTAATACTTGAAGCACTCCTTCTCTTCATTTGAATAGAATGAATATAATATAAATCTAACATTTTACAAACTAAAGTTGGTTGATAGTAAACTAATTCCAATTTCTTTTTTGAATATCTTAAACACAACACCAACACCAAGTCTTTCGTCATTCTAAAGATGGAAGACACAATAACATGCATAACCATTGAAGGTCTATAAGAACACAAAAGTCTTATTTGAAAGTTTTCCACCATCTAATCATCAAATTTGTACAATTGAAAGTTGCTTCCACCATGAGTAAAATATATTTTTTGATATACACTCATTTATCATATAAATCTTTTGTCACCCAAACATATGCGTTATATCTTGACCATCTCTTCTCACACTCACACGGAACCACAAACATATAATCAAGTTATCTAACATCCAGAATAAATTTTCTGTCATAAAAAATGAAATCAATGTCTTACAAGTTAAAAACACATGGCATCTCATTGATACTTTCAAACAAAAATCCTATAAGTAGTAAGTGGGTATACAAAACAAAATATAAAGTTGATGACCTCATTAACCTAGTTGCAAAAGGGTACAAACAACTCAAAGGAGTAAATTACGTGGATACAGTCTTCCCTTTTACCAAACTTACAACAATGTGTCTTATGATTTGTTCTATTTGTCATCCAAAATTGGCACCTTCAACAACTTGGAGTTAATAATGTTTACTTATATGAACACTTGAAAAAGGAAGTGCATATGACATTGGCTCCAAGTTTCACCACACTAAGCCAAACCAAATATGCAAATCAATTAAGTCTCAATATAACTAAAACAAGCCAACAAATAATGGTTTCCTGAACTTTCCAACAATTCTCTTCAATAATGGTTTAATCCAAGTTTGTCATTTCTCTATTTATCAAAAGGACAACATCAATTTTCATTGTTTTGCTTACACATGTTGATGACAATATTCTTGCAGAAAATTCTTTATGTAATATTCAAGACGTAAAAGAATACCTAGACAATGCTTTTAAGATAAAAGATCTACATCAACTCAAGTATTTTCTCAATTTAAAAGTTGTTTGCTTTAGAAAGACATTCATGTTTGCCAAAGAAAAAATATATATTCATGAAAACATTGGATGCTAGCAACCAAGCCTTATTCCATGATGATAACAAGAGACACACAAAACTCCTTTTTTAGTATAGTGTTTCGCCACATGATGTTAATTCTTATATTGTTTGATGGTTGTTCTATCTCCCTAACACACTATTAAACATTTGCTTCATTGTTAAGTTCCGGAGTTAGAGATTTTAATCACTTATCATTAGATATGCAAAAGTACATTAAATCAACATTAATACAAGAAGTTTTTTTCTCCCTCCAACCCAAAGTCAATATTTAAGTGACTTTGACTGAATAAGATGTTATAGCAGTACTAGACACTCAATCACTTGCTTATGACGATGTCTTTTTGAAAAAAGTTTATTTCACACTAGTTTTTTCTCCCATTTCTACTTTAAAACCTTTTTTAATAAAAAAATATTATGTTTTTTTAATAAAATAATAATATATTTGTTCTCGAACGGGGTTAGAACCAAGAGAACTACTGAAACTTCTCTACTTTCTCAGTCGGTCGGTCAACACTCATTTTATTCATTTCCAAGCGAGCTCCTTCCTCTCCTCTTTTCACTCCGCCTCTCGGTCTCCATAAAGTCTAAACTCAGATGGTACCAGCAAAATGCACTTTGACGTTCAAGTCAGAATTTAGTATTCGACACTCGTTACCCTGAGCACGGTATAACGACGTACCTGATTCTTGGATTTTGTGTCTATTTATATGATTGTCATGAGCCCTTTCTCATTGGACCAGGTTAGGGAGCTGTGTCATGTTTAGAAATGCATTACATAGCTTTTAATTGCTAATTAGTCTCACTAATATACTCAAGTGTAATGGTTTTTGTAGTGTCAGTCGGCTTGTCGAAACCCGATCTTGATCATACGGTCTCTATTGATAGAATATTTAATGTCACTTAAAAATGTAAACCTATCATTACTCTACCTTTTCTTATTTCTTAGAAGTAAAAAAAAAAAATTGTATCATCACAATCATAATCCAAAAAAGAGTATCATGTCTTCAGGAGTGTTACTTGTAAACTATAATAGTTAATAGCTTCTAATTCCAACTTTTATAAACAAATAAAAAAAAACATTAACATTGTTATATATTCGATAATAAACTCCAAACAAATTTATTTGATCTCTTTCTACAAAAATAGTTGACTGCCAGATGTTTTTGCCCAATGCCCCAATCGTGACCCCTTCACTACCGTTGTAAGCTATAGGAGATTTAGATATACATTGTACAGCTTAAGGGATGTTAACGCTCTCTTTTTCTTCTTTTTCAGTTTATGTTTTTTAAGAATATGGGTTCTGTTAATATGTATCATTGTCTCTTATATATGTTTTTCTAAATAGAAAATCATTTTTTCTTTTGTTTTCTCGGTTGCTCCTCTTCTCCCTTCCATTTTTTCATAATAAAAGTTGACAGTCCCATCCGCAACATGAACTAATTATAGAAAATTTTCATTTTACACTAAATTATATTTTAATGACAAAAATGATTTAACTGTCAAAATCTCACCAAATAAAAAATGTTATTGGAAAGGTAATTGTTTTCCAAAAGAATAATAAAGTATATTCATTTATGCTCCGTTAGGTACACGGATGGATTTGGAAAAACTATTCTTGTTTGAATCTAATGATTTCTGGTGAAATGGAAGCGCGGAAAGGTGAAGAAATTCTCCGTAGACATGAATTGTTGTAGAGAAATCCAACTAAGACCCCCTAAATTACATAATTACCCTCTCAAAAAACTATAAAATATAAATATTAAATATTTATAACAAAAATAAAATGTTATATATTTATAAAATTAATAATAATTTTAATAATTAAAATAATGATAATAAATGTAGATTAAAAAATATATGATAATAATTTAATTAAATCAAATATTTAATTATATAATTAATAATAATAAAATTAAAAATAATTATTTAATAAAAAATAAACTTATAACAGTAATAATAATATTATTAATATAAAAAAATAAATTAATTTTGTTCTATTATTATTATTCAATTGTTTTTACAAATCAGGATAAATTTGTAAATTTATTTTTTATATATTTTATAAAAAATAAATTTTTTTCTTAAAATCATTACATCACTTATAAACTTAAATAAATTTTCTTCACAAAATCTATCTTAATTTAAACAATCTCATTTTCTTCGTACTTTTCTTTTTCTTTTAAATCAGTGTAAATCCACCCCTCAAATCCAAAACACAACCTTAAAAAAGATGTGTAATAAAGTTTGGTTTTGTTAGTGACTTCACTTCTAGTATCTTTCAGTGACCCTTCTTTAGGCATCTTAAAAACTCTTCTATCTATCTAACACTGAGTAAATCACAGAAGCACCACCACCACCCAAACACGGCCTTTGTAACAAACTTCGAACTTGCAATTCCGCCATGGCAGCACCATCGTCACTGTTTACCCTTTCTTTCACCGTCGACCCTCAAATCCAAATCCAAAACCTCTCTTTCTCTCTCTCTTTGCCTTTTCACTTCTCTCTCTTCTCCTCCACCAAACCCCGTTCCTCAGCTTTCAAACTCTCCGCTTCCCACTCCCCCTCCCCCCCCCTCACCTCCGGCTTCCTCACCGACGACGACCTCCGCCGCCTCAACTCCCTCGACTCCTTCCTCTACCGCCGCGACCTCCCATCCGGCTCCCTCTCCGTCCGCCTCATGCGCCCCCACGAGACCCGTCCCACCGTCCTCCTCCTCGCCCACTCCTTCGCCGAGTCCTTGCTCATCCCCGTCGCCTACGTCAACCTCCTCGCCTTCCTCATCAACCAGTACCTCCTCCAACGCTTAACGCTCCTTCCCAACACCGCCACGCTCGTCGCCTTCTACACTCAAACACAACCGCCACCTACTGCTGCTAAAGAAGAAGAAGGAGAACAACTTCAAGAAGACGAAGGAGAACTACTTCATGAAGACGAAGGAGCGCGCTTGGTGGGAACTGTCGAGATCTGTTTCAACAGAAGAGGTGCCAATGCTTCTGTTCCCTCGCCCACCCCTCCGAGGGATTCACCCTACATTTGTAACATGGCCGTGCAAAAATCTCTCAGGAGGTATCTGCACTTTTCCTTACAATTACTTTAAACATGTTTATCTTTATATATATAGTTGGAAATGCGTTTTCTTCGCAAATTAATATATTGAGTAAATAGTAGGTTTTGCTCTATTGTACAATCGCAAACGTGGTTGAGTAGAAAACCACAGAAAAGTGATCCGTTATATTATAGGTAGTTTCTTAACTTCTGCAAAAATTACCTGAAAGTCATATAAGAATGATTTGTTCCTAGTTGACAGACTATAACTTAATCACAAACCCAAAACCCAATAGTATGGTAAATTCGTTGATTTCTGCCATCTATATTAAAGGTGATCAGTCCAAGTTATCTGAAGAGATTAATTATTGACACAGTCACTGAATACTTTGTATTTATGACATGATTATAAAAAGAAAACAATCACAAATTGTCACATATTTTGTGAATTTCTTAGGTCATATCATAACAATTTATATGAATGAGAGGATAAAACTTTCATCTAATCACGAACCCTATGTATGGTAAATTCATTGATTTTTACCATAACAATATTAGAAGTCATACCATCAATGATTTTTAAACCTCCTTTATATGTTTGTTAAAGATTTGAAGATTGGTTTGGCCAGCAAAAATGCACGTGTAGGAACTTCAGGCGTAATTTTTTGATGGACAAATATTACATCAAGTTCTTTGGATATTTTTTTTTGAGAATACTGAGTTTTTTTCGTAGTCGGATGAACTTGATATTTATTTTATAGATTATCTTGAGTATTTATACCTTTTCTGTACCTGCTATAACTGTAACTACTAGATTGGGTTAGATGGGTTGTTACTTGGGAGAATTTTAGTACACATTTTTTGAGTTGTGGTTTAGGTTTGATTAAAAAGTTATTGAAGAAATCTGTTTAAGTTTCATTGATTAATTCAACGTGTGCTTTTGCTAAATTTTGATAGAATGACTGTTGTTTGGATTGATGAGTTAGACTTTCAGTTGTTTTTGACAAATGTTATATTCTGGGCCCAACATTGATTATTGTCACTTTATATCGGTCGAACTGAAGCATGTCTTGAGTTGGAATGTTCAATAGGGTGGAAACATGAATTAGAGATCGTGTTTTGATTCATGGTGTGGAACAAATGTGTCATAAATAGTATAAAAGACTTAACTGGTTCTTGTCAAGAATGAAAAGTTTTTGATGTGGGCTTTTTTCTCAAACTATGTGAAAATTGTGAATGTCTACCTCTAATGCAATCTAATGATAAAGATGTCTTTTAATTATGAAAAACCTAATGAAATTTTGAAACTACGAGACAAGGTGGTTTTTATTGAGCAAGTTACTTGTGTGTTGTATCTCCTTTCATTCAAGTGAGGCAGGAGATAAATCTACTTTTCATATGTTACAGGCAATTTTACCTTGCTTCTTTTACATGGCATGATAAACATTTTCATCTGTAGTAATTTGAGTAGGGAAACCCGCAATTAGATTTAAATGATTAAGCATTTCAGCTACCTACTTTACCATCAAAGATTTGCAATATTATAATTAAATATTTAATATACATCTGTTGACTTCGGGGAGAGATTGACATCATCCTTGCAATAGCAACTGTATTTTTGTTTCCAAGTTCAATTTTAAAACTTTATGGTCTACTTTCCGTGAATGAATGCATGCCTGTTGCAAAGCCTTTAACCGTTGCTTTGAGCATCAAAGTTCTTTATCAAGTTAATCCAATCCGACATATATTGTTAATCCTAAATTCTCATCTCTTAGCTAATATTTTAAAACTTTTGGTGGGCTAAAGAAAAAATCTGTGGGCGTGTCTTTGACAGTGAAACTACATGATGTAACTAACTTTCTGAGTACATGTTTCTGATTCTATTCAGGAGGGGCATTGGCTGGCATCTTCTAAAGGCAAGTGAGGAATTAATTTCTCAGATGAGTTCCTCAAAAGAGGTTTACTTGCATTGCAGAATGATTGATGAAGCTCCATTTAAAATGTACACAAAAGCAGATTACAAAATTGTAAAGACAGATAGTATTTTAGTCCTGCTAATGTTGCAGAGACGCAAGCACTTGATGTGCAAGAAACTTCCTCTTTCAAGTACGACCTCAGAATCAGATCTGTCAGTATGATAAACAAAAGACTATTTGAATGTGTATAAGGGTTGCAAAAAATATTTGTCAAGGTAATGTTGTCATTCTCATTTTCCTTCAAAGCTTGTATCACTGTAAGTTATGTGCTTCCACATGATCTTATACTCAAATACATGTTATAAGGTAAAGTTTCTTATTTGTAATTGTGGAATATCTGTTTCAGCATTGATAGCAAGATGGACATGATGGTTTTAAGTTTGACTGGAGAATAGAGAGTGGTATCATGCATCCTTATTTATTTCTCTTATCTTTAGGACAGGGACTGAATGATACAGGTAATTACATCATACTGTTTTCTAAATTTTTTATTTCCTTGTCTGGGTTAGACACCCACGTAATAATGGATAAGATTGTGAAGCTGGTAATGGTAACATAAGATGTGATAAAATATACCAAGTCAAAAGATACATGGTTTTTTACTGAAGAACCTAACATTAGATGCATGAAAATTACAAATCTTATGAACTCTTTATTTCTTCAATATAATTAAAACAATGATTTATTTGTGTATCTATATTGTATGACTTATTGATCATTCTTGAAATTTGAATGTGGCATATACAACATGTTGAACCATGCCAATCATATGCCCAAATAAAATTTTCATGTTAGAAAGTTGGGTAACATTTTCTGGGAAGTGGTTTATTTTGTTGTGGTCTCTTGCGCACTCATGTCATGTTACCAAAAGGGGTGCGAGAGACATGAGGGCATGACTGGTGGTGGAGAAGAGAAAATGGAAATGCTCTTTCTGCCTTGCCCATGATGGATTGAGTTCCTCACCTCCTAAAATCAGCCAAGTTATTATGCTTTGTACTGATAACATTAATCTGTTTGGCGGATAAGTGAATAGAAGAACTGTTGTAGTTCACTTTTTATTATCATCAAGAAATCATCATAATTCCGGTGTCTAAACTGTGATTTCACTAGATCATTCTCAAAGTATGCATAACCATACCCAAGCCTTTTGAATTTGTATAGATAATCGTTAGGAGTTCTTTTACACATTCTGCCACTGATGGTCTCTCATTACTCTCTGGTCGAACACATCTTGATGCCAGATTGGCAAACATGACTATAGACTGAATGGTGTAGGAATTTCGAGCCATCTCTGGATCTATCACCTTACGAAGCTTCTTGCGGTCATTCAGGATGTTCCTCACCTGCATATGAATTATAATGAATTAAAGTCTTCCAGTTTTATGAATCTAGTGATTCTCAATGATAAGGCTCTATATAACAGAACAATAAAACAGGGATATTAACTTAGAAGATTCCAAGGTTTTCTCTGTAGAAAAGTAGAACAGCAAGGAAAGAAAATCCAGTAACAGGTTACACAAGGGTCCCAAATGCCAAGGGAACACGCAACCCTCTCCCAAGTTTACTCAACAATTTCATAAACCTCACATATCTCCTCTTCCTCACGTTTAATATCCCTGTTTGTGTTTGTTAACAACCTCAATAGTCTCTTCTTTTCTCTATTTCTCTGCTTGGTATGCTGTTCCTTCCCCTCCTTACACCCCCTCTCCTCTTCATGTGTTCCAGTTTGTTTCTGTGGTTCATTCCTTTCTGTTAAGCACACAACCCGTGTTGTTTCTTCTTCCTACTTTAAACTTAGGCTAAGGACGCATCACTCAACGAGAGTAAAATATCATATTCCGCTTCTAGTAGTGGTGAAATATGCTTGGTAGTTGTTGGATGAATCTACAATTCTTGAATATGTATGTAAACCACTTATGTTGGCATGTGTAAATGTGTGATGGGGGGTGGGGGTATTTCAAGTAAAATACCATCTTGTTGTGAGGGGGGCTAACATTGAGCATTGAATGTCCCATGGATGGTGAGCATTACAAGTTTTCTAAACTAAGTCGCATCACTCTTACAATAAACTATTTCTCACTCTACACACACAAATATTTCTAGTAAGAAAGTTTCATTTTTATAAGAGTGAGAGGTGCAAACATGAACCGTATAGATGATCAATCATAAAAGCTTTTATACCATGTATTTTAATATTGACCATTTATTTTAGGATCTAATGGTTTTAATATTTATTTTTGTCACTCACATTAAATAAGGGTTCTCTCTTGATTATTTTTAAATGCATCAATGACAACAACCTAGCCTTTTCCCAACTCTCAGTCACATGAATCAAAGAGTTCTATAATGTGTGTTGATCATGTCCATAGACAACTATTGACCATTGTATCTTTTTTATTGGTTTTGCTTATAGTTTCTCTAAAGTCTTCCTCTGCCTCCAATGATTGAACTATCCTCTATCTGATGTTGTCTCCTTACCAAGAATCTCTACCAATACCACCCTTTTTTTTCCCTCAAATGTACTATTATTATAAAAAATAATAGTGCCTGGAATATTTTTAATGAAATATAAAAAAAAATATAGAAGCCAGTTTGGGGGCTTATATGTTGGTTTTACATTCATAAGGATAGATGCCAAAAGTGTGTGCGCACATGTGTTGATACATTTCCTACCTGTAGTACAAGGTTTTGATCGTTGGGACCTTGATTTAGATCTACAGCTCGACGTCCAGTCAAAAGCTCCAAAAGAACAACACCAAAAGCATAAACATCACTTTGTAGCGTGAGTTTTCCAGTCTGTTGTCAAATGAAATATCTAATAATGTTAGTGTAAGAGCACGTATTTTGCATTGCACTGCCACTAGATATAAGATTGCAAGATAGCACTTTGGGATAGACACATTTGGTTTGAGAAATAAAATGCTTCTTCTTATGCTACATTCTTAGATGATGGAATGAATGATTTATGTAGGCAATATCAATTTTAGTAACAATATTTGGTTGTAAGTATCACAGCCTTTTCTGAATGAATCTTGCTAATTTACGGTAATAATTCCCCTAGCAACATAAAAAAGCTGCGTTTTATGACTGTTTTGTGAAAATGCAAAGGCTGTCATATAAGAATTTAGGAATCTAGGCATTTTAGGTAAAGACACAGAAAAAAATTTAATAACTTGTAAAGACAACGCCCATGAAAGTCCTCCAGGCTGGAAATGTTGATCAGGATTGAGGGCCGAAATTTCTTTGAACTATATACCTGGAATGTTAGTTACTAGAACATGTCCATGGGTGGTATGGATTGAGCTCATGAAACCACTTGGTGTAAAAGCATGGACTATTATAAGAAGGACTAAAATTCTTTCTATGGCCAGAAAAATGTTAAAATCAAATAACTTATTTAGTGTCATGTTGGGCTTCTGGTTATACACAAAATTCTCTGAATCATTAGTAGTAAATAACCTAATAAACCATATAAGAAACTGAAAGACTTCTTTGGGCCTTAGGCTTCTAATGCAAATCAAGTTTCAAGGGTTAGACTATTTTTCTTCTTATGTTGGTGTTGAATTTGCTGACTTAATTTGCATGGGTGATTTATTTTTTGGTGGCCTAAACTGCTATAGTATGTGCTGCTTTGGTGTTGTTCAACCATTAATAAATCCTGCTCTAGATTAAGATGTCCATAGTCACATATGGTTGAATAAGTATGCATGAGATGAAAGGGAGTTGAAGATTTGGGTATATTATGCAAATGACCTACTTTGTAGCAAACGCAGATTCTTGACGTTAACATGTGAAGCTGTTTTCATCTTGTGCACATTATTCTGGAATAATTGCAAAATAAGTTACATTTACCCTTGCTGCAAAGCAAAATTTCATTTTACCTTAATAGTATATACTATTTATCTTAAGGTGTTGAAAATTGAAAAAGTGAAGTATTGTTTTTTTAAAAAAATCTTTATGGCATAGATGCATACCGATGTATACTCAGGATCAAAATAGCCAAAGGTACCAAGTACTCTGGCAGTCACATGTGTCTCTTGTCCTTCTGGCATTAACTTGGCGAGACCAAAATCAGATATCTACAAAAGATGTTTATTTTATTTTTGTACATATGATTATGAGAATGAAATGTTGAAGTCACTATAGGGAGTCTATTTACCTTTGCTTCAAAGCTGTCATCTAAGAGAATATTGGTCGATTTAAAATCCCTATGAACAATAGGAATTCCAACATCAGAACTTGAATGAAGATAAGCAAGCCCTTTTGCAGCTCCCAGTGCAACTTGGAGTCTTCGAGGCCAATCCATGTTTCTTTCCCCAATTCCTAAAATTAAATGTTAATTAATAAAAGCTCGACGTTAGAAATTTTGCCAATAGTGTAGATTTGGTTACATGACAAACCATTCAAATGATCTTGCAGGTTTCCATTACGCATATATTCATATACTAGGAATCTATGCTTTCCATCAGCACAGTAGCCTATCAAAGAAACAAGATTTGGGTGGTCAAGTCCGCTTAAGATGTCAACTTCGACTCGGAACTCACGTTCCCCCTCTGCTGCTTTAATTGCTGGCAACTCCATTTTCTTGATTGCTACAACCTTCAGGAGACTTGTTATATTAGTATGTATTCATCTGTATCAAATTCACTAATTTTGAGCATTTTATAAGAAACATGGTTTCTGTATGGAAGCTATAACGGACGTTACAAACTCTTGTAAACTATGATAAATTCCTAAGGGCAAAAAACTTCTGTCTAGAGTGTTACCTCTCCTGACCGCAATGTGCCTCTGTAGACTTTGCCGAATCCTCCTTTTCCAAGCAGATTCTCATCACTGAATGAACATGTTGCCTCTTCCATCTCCTTGAGTGTGAAAACGGATGATCCATGTAGCCTTTTAGTTGGTCGTGGTGTCTGATCTTCAAGCTGCCAAAGCTGTGCAGGTTTGTAAACCCCTGAATATGTAGTTCGTAAATGTTACTGGTTGGTTATGCAATAAAAACAGTACTAAATTACATGCTTAAACCATGAGGGAGAAAAACAATAAAGAGCCATACAGGGATCTGTTTGCTCTTGAGATTTGCTTCTCCGGCGCTTGTTCCAGGCTGAGACCAAACCAAATGGCATGTTTGACTGCTCTATCTTATATGCGTCTCTGTTTGAGAAATCAAGTGTCAGGTTTTAACAACATACAATTGCATATATAAATGATCAATTGCTTTACATACTGAGATACAGGTGGGTTTGTCAAGAACCTTGAAGTAAACTACTCTTTTGATACGTTGAGAAGGTGAAGTAATCACTTCAATATAGTTGGCATGTGCTTGAGAAAGCTATATTCCCATATAAAAAGCAGTTTGATAGAATGGAAAACCTCTATGTATTGGGGGGTACGTGAGGATCAAGTGAAGCTAGATTAGAATAGTTGACAGAACATCTTCCAACAACAACACACGGAGAGAGACAAAAATATGTACTTTAAGGCAAAGAGAGAGCTGATAGAAGTAGGTATGGCTTACCTATGGTTGAGATTGATAGTAGGAGTGGGCCGGGCTTGCTTTGATGGCGAAATGGAAACTGATGCCTCATTCACCATCTTCATCATTTTACCGTTTGCATTTTGAAAATCAGTGGCGGTTGCAATGCCCTTTTCAGTTGTTCTCTTCATTGAAAAAATTGTTATCTTGTTTCCAAATCTTTCTCTCATATGGTGCAACCGTCATTGTCATATCATCATCATTTGAATAAGCTTTTGTTTGTCACCAATAATAATCCATGACCATCCATGTGGGTACCACAGCCAATAAATACGTTTTGTCAGCTATCATCGCCTGAAAATTTGTGGAAAGGAGGATTTGATTATTTTAAGGTGAGGAAAAGAAAAAGTAAGGTCATAGCCATGTTTCATTAACAAATGAAATTATGTATTTATTTATTTGTTAGTTAAATAAATTTAGCTGTTCATTTTAGAAGAATTGCATTCTAGTACAGTTGGGTGGATGATTCAGGGAGTTCCATAGCAAGTACAAGATCAAAAGTTCTAATGTCAATGTGATCACTGTATAAAACAAAATAACAGAATATTTTTGGATTTTACTATGTGATAATGGCTGCTTCTTCCTGCACCTCCATACCTTCTTCTCTCACCTCCATAGATTTTTGTATTTCCAAAAATGGCTCTCTGTAATATTCTGGATTACATAATCCGGAAGTCATTTTTCAAATTTGTAATTAGCTTTTGGATTATATAATCCGGAAGTCTTTTTTTTAGATGCATGATTACTTTCTGGATTACATAATCCAAAAGTCTTTTTTAATTTCTGGATTATATAATCCGGAAGTCTTTTTTCAAATGTGTTTCTGGATTACATAATTCAGAAGTTATTCTATAGGGTGGCACAAGAAGGATAAAAATGTATTTTCATATTGTGTATGGTGATGCCAGAAGAAGATATGGAGGCGCAAGAATCTGTGATCATCGTATATAATCTGTGATATAAAACCCATAATGTTTTGGACTTCATAGGAGTAAGTTGGATTTTACTTTTTGAATTGAAGATTAATGAAATTGACAAGCTTGAATTTGAATATATTAAAAAAATTACAACTCAATATATTTATCTATTAGATGATATAAAATAAATGTTTCCACGTAAGAAAATGCATGCACGTGACATAACCACATTATTCTTTTCCCGCTGAAATGCAGATGAATCATTTGAGTATTTACTTTATTGATAAAAAAACAAACCAATATATTTAATTACAATATTATATAATAATTAAGGCTTGTATAATTAATCATCTACGGTACGTATACTGTTTGATTGGATTAATCAATAAATATATTCAATCTTAAATAATCTTGATTTTTTTATTTCCATGCAATTAATGTGTGTATATTTTCTGATTATATTAATCAACTATCAATTAATACATTAAATAAATAAAAAATCTTGATTTTACCATTTCATTTAAATTTTATGATTTTTTTATGATCTATCTATATATATATAAAGAGCATTTTGCCACATGGTATTAGCGCATCACTTATTTCCCCACTGAAATGCCAATGAATTATTTAAAATAAATCAGTATATTTAAGTATATTATTTTATAATGATTAATCAATCTGAAATAGTTTTATTTTTTATTTCATATAATTAAGGTTTGTTTATTTTATAATTTATTATTCAATCAATATATTAAATTGATTTTATTATTTTGAATACAAGTTTTAGGATTTTTATCAGTAAATAATGTTATGTCTAAGAGACACTTTTAAATAACTCGTCATAATTGTTATACTGCCAAATAAAAACTAGTCTTTCACAATGTTATTGAGAATTATTTTATTACTAAATTAAAATATAATTAAAAGCATTATAAATAAATACAAATACGGTCATCATAACTGTTAAATCAGCAACATACCTGACTTGGCGTCAGAAATAATTAATTATCAAAACAAAATAGGTTTTGTTTTAAAATTATTATTAGTCAAAAATATTGTATTTTTTTTTATTCTAAAAATTTTTTTATTCTAAAAAATACAATAATTATTATAAAAAAAATTGGGATGCATATTCAAACAGTGCAATCTCTATCATTCTCGGCCTCATTATTACATACTCTCTTCTAATTTTAACTCAATTGCAAAGACCCATGCGCAAAACAATCAGAACATAATTGAGAATCAAATTCTGAACATTAATAACTATTGAATTTATAATATATAATGGGAGGTGTAGTGTAGTTCGTTTCACATATTTGAACGATTACTAATGGAGATTGTTTATGTTATGAAGATGGATCTACAGAAATATGGAAAAGTTTCGTATTTTTGGACAGGTTGTTAGAGTTGCATTGTGATTCTTCTTGTCTTGATACTACTTTTTGGGTCTCTTTCTTTCAGTCTCAAGTGGATGCCGAATGGAGGGTATCTGCAGAAGGCACTCCGACGCTCAAGTCAGTAAAAAAAGGATATTCAACACTCGAGGGTGTACAGTGATAATGACGTACCTTTCTTCTTGAAAAGTGTGCTATTTATATTATTTTAGTGAACTTATCTTATTGAGTCTGATTAGTGGAATTGATCACACTTAGGAGCATATTACCTAATTCTTAATGACAGTTTAACTTTACTGACCTTGGTTCGAGCGTTAATGGATTAAGTGTGTCGGTCGGCCTGCCCGTCCGTGCAAGTCTCGGTCAGCTTGGTCAGGGAGACCGAGTCATGATAGTGATCGATCGTCCATACCAGTACAGAGATAACATGTTGAAGTAACAAAATGTCGTTCGTGATATATATATATATATATATATATATATATATATATATATATAATATTCATAAAATCATTAACATTCTCATAAAAATATGTATTAAAACTAACATTTAATTTATTAGTGTTTATTAACTTATTGATTTAATGTAGAGAGGATGATTCATTTTATCTACTCCATAAATTTTGATGTAATAACCGTCTTTAATCCTTTAACACTTTAATATCTTAATATTTAAATTATTAATAAAATACCACAATTACAAGCTAAATTATATTTCTATTAGAGTTCTTTGTCATTTCCTAATAAACTCACATAACACTTTCGTCATGTTAATCCTCAATTCTAGTCAATTTATTTAATATATTTTTTCCTTTTTCATTTATATGTTCAATTATCATAATACATTTACTTCTTATCCAACCATGTTCATTTTATTACATTATTTAATGAATCACGTAACATAAAATTTATAAAAGGACCTATTTAACTTCACCAAAATGTATATAATTACATAAAGAATATACTTTGAGCATAATATTCTTACTTAAACTACATTCTTCTCCAAAAAAATAAAATATTTTTTTCTCACTCAAATTATGACTTGTTGGAAGCTTCAGTAATATTGTTCTATAAAAACATTAAGCGTGACCATTTGAGTTACATATTTAATAATCACAACTTAGTTTGATTTCCATTTAAACTGAATTTTCTTTTTAATTATAAACATTTTTTTAGTACAATTGAAACATTTATGTCTCGATTCTATTAGATTCAAAGTACTCATTATTTCAGTGGTCAATCAATAATACACAAATAAATACCATAATAGACTAACACAATTTACATTCAAACAAATAAAATTACAACGTTCAAGGGTTATACCAACCCTATTTATACATAAGATTTATCCAATTATATAAAACATCTTTAATAAGAAATAAATACTTTCAATTCAACATCCAATATCCAATTTTCACATTAAATAATATAAGAGATTAAGAGATAAGAGTTTATGTATAATTTATTCAAACAAATAAAACTATAACGTTTTAGGGTTATACCAACTCTATTTATACATAAGATTTATCTAATTGTATAAAACATATTTAATAAGAAATCAAATACTTTCAATTCAATATCCAATATCCAATTTTCACATTGAATAACATAAGAGATAAGAGTTTATGTATACTTTGTTTTATGTAGACTTGAAGAATTATATATCAATATTGTGGTCGGTTGTTCATATTATTTTTGCAAGAAAGAATAAAATGTGAGAGGTGATAAATGAAGTTCTTAAAAGATTATGATTTTTAACTAAATTATATCCTAGTAAGATTAATGTGGTTGGTGATTCATTGAGTCATAAGATAATTCATGGATTTTTATAATGACTAAAAAATTAAGTAATTGAAACATACTGTAGGATTTGAATTTAGGTGTAACATTCTCTTCTTATCCCATTTTCTTATTGCATTATTTATATGTTAAGAAAAGTTAGTTGATCCTAATTTAAGATATATGATAAGTTTGTTAGGTATTGATCAGACTAATAATTTCTTTGTAGGGTTTGATGGAGTTCTAAGATTCAAAAGATGAGTTTATGTGTTGTAGACGACATTTTGAGAAAGTTAATTTTAGATTAGGATCATGAAAGCAAAAGTTGATTTTCATCTTACTATGACTAAAATATATCAGGATTTACATAAAAGGAACTAGACAAATACATACAAAAAAAAAGAAGAAAAACTAAATACATAGAAGAGACTTTTGTTTTCACCGTTCTACCCGAGGTGTCCAAAATTCTCAATGCTCTTCCTCTTGATCCTTTTAAAAAAAGTTCAAATGTCCAAAGTCTTTCTTGCTTTAAGAAAGTCAATTCTCGTGAATTTAGAATTGTATTTTTAGTCTTATCCTCACGTATAATAAATTTATTTTTTTTCCTTATACCTAAAAATACCAAAAATATCACCACAAGAAAATGATTGAATGGTAACTAATTTAGAAAAAAAAAATTAGTTTCTATAGTAACTAATTTAGATACCATTTTATAAACTAAAAATTATTGGTTACTAAAATGGTATCTATTATTAATAAAAATTATAAAATAATTAGATACTATATTTTTGGTAGCTAATAATAAAAATAAATTTTTTTTTTATAGAAACCATTTTTTTAGTCTCTTGTTAAAATTAGAAACTAGTTTTATAGTTTCTAATCACCATATAATTAGATACTTTCATTTTTAGTCACTATTATTTGAATTTAGATACTAATTTTGGGATAATTAAATTTTATAAAATTAATTATTAATCATTAATTTATAAAATATTTTAAATTGATATGAATAAATTTCCTAATTTATTAGTTTTAGTATAATATTAAAATAATTGATATCAATTTAAAAAAATATTTTAACCTTTTAATTTTATTTAAACATAGAATTAAATTAATAACAAATTCAAAATATTGTTTAAATTAAAAAAATTATGAACTAATTTAAAATAGATATGTATACTTTTTTTTTAAAACTAAATAGTGCAGTTTTCAATTTCTAACTTTAACTCTCTTAAATATTTTATCTTTTGTACTTATCTCTCACTCAGCACACACGCACATGCACTCTGCAACACTCTGCAACGACGACGAAAACAGCTACTCACCCTGCAACAACGACGATGGAAACAGCTACTCACCTGCAGCAACGACGACGACAATGGCAACGCACCTGCAGAAACGACGACGACAACGACAACGTACCCTGCAGCAACAGCGACGACAACACACTCTGCAACGGCAACGACCTCTGCAATGGCGACGACAACGCATTCTACAACAATGCGTTTCTCTGCTCCGAAGGAGGCCAACCTCTTCAACCTTATCATCGTAAGTTTCGATTCGTGATCCATTCTCGCCTTTGCTTATCTTTCCCATCTTAAAACCCTAGATTTTGTTATTTGTATTCCCGCATTTAATTGCTAGTTGAGTGTTGTTTGGCTTCTCTTTTAATCGATATGATATATTGAAATTTAATTAAAGAGCATCACACAAAGTATAATCCTCACATGTCATTATTCTTCTACCACTGGTCGTCACTTCAAAGTGAGTTCAAACATTGCTAAAATATGAGTTTCGGTGCTATAGTTGGTACTTAGAATTATGATAATATAGTCCAGAGTATTCAGTGACTGATTGTAGATGATAGACACACATGCAGAGAGGGTCAGTCACAGATTCTATTGTTCAACACTTTGCATTTGCATAGCCATAGATATTAGGTAGAGAAAGAAAAGAGAAAGGAAGAGGGAAGCACATACACAGTGGAAAGATAAACTCACACTATGGATTTCTTTTTAGTCTACATACTAATATTTTTTACTTATTGATGATTAAATCTTTGTTAAAGAACATGGTTGGTCATTTTTAATGATTGTTTCATCTGTACAAAAGTTTGATTCCAAAAGTGTCTTCAAGGAACTTGTGTTCAATTCAACTTAGCCACTGTCATATATAGTAAACTTTGTTTTAGCAAACAAAGAAATGTTTGAAACTATTGTAGTCAATCAGCTTAAGCGATTTGGACAAGTATAACTTCCAAATTCGAAGAACGTGAATTATACTACCGTACCGATAGAATTTTATAAGAATGGTCACTTATATTTTCATTTTAAAGGTTTAATTTGAGTCTGACTGTCTACTGGCTGCTTCAAGACATGTAATTATTTTTTCAGCTGTTAAGGCATCTCATGAAGACGGTTTCTCAGCTGGGCACTGGAAATAAGCCTGTTGGTACTATAGCTTATATGGCTCGAATGGAACAACTGATGTAATACCACTATGATGTTAAAAAGGTTATAGTGAAATTGGAGATTACGCCTAGTCTAACCAGATTAGTTTCATGATATCCAAATCAAATATGGCTTTATTTAATATTTCTAGTACTAACTATGAGTTGTAATATTATGCTTGTTTTATTCCCTGCAGCTGAGGATTGGTTGAAGCCTAATGTTGTGTTGGAAGCATTTGAAGCCAGGGCTGCTAGGATATGTGTTGCTTGTGCTCAAAATCTTAGCAAGTTCTCTAACCCAGAAGAGAGTAAATGATTCAATCATCTTTTAAGTCAGAAGTCTAATGTTTGTATTATTATATTCTTAATATTATCTAAAAACTAATTTATTTGATATAATATAAGAAATCATTTTTTGAGTAACAATGCATCCTTTGTATATGTTTAAAGGTATCATATATATTTGTTTATCATAGCTTAATTTATTTATAATGATTTATCTATAAAAGAGGAGCTAAAACATATTGGAATCTGAATTCATCTTCTTGGATAAGAGTAAATAAAGTGTTTGAGTTACTTTTAAGTAAAATCTATCACATTTGTTGTGACAGACAGCTTCGAAAATTTTTACTGACTAACTTTTCTAGTTTTTATTTTTTTTCTTAAACCTAATAAGCAGTTCCAAAGTTAGTTGTCTGTTTATAAATTTGCATGAGAAACATAAAATTAATATTTATATTTACTAAAATAGAAAGATAAAGTACAAATATAGATTAGTGAAAATTCCTCTTGAAGTAAAATGCATCTAACAAATGGCAAAAAGAATATGTGATGTTATTTATGGATTACTAATGTATATATTTCTTTATCTTATAATGTTTAAAAAAACTATGAAAATGAAATAATTTTAACTTGGGTTTATTTGATTATCTTTTGTTTCTATCACAATCTTAGTTCACATTCACAATTTATAAAAAAAAAAATTGTAAAATTTGAAAAAAATTAGTCACTTCTTACCATATCTCGATTATGAACATAATTGTTTTGAGTTGACAAACTCTATAAATTTATTTTAAAATTAGTAAACTTAAATTTACAAATAAATATAAAATAGGAAAGAGTAAGTAGATAAATAAAATAATATTTTATAATAAATTATATTATTTAGAAACCAATATAGTGACCATTTTTTGGTATTTATATATTTGGTCACTACATGAGTTTCTATATATTTTGGTCACTAAATTGGTTTCAATGAAATTGGTTTCAATGAAATTGGTTGTTAATTTGGTTTCTATATAATTGGTCACTAAATTAGTTTTTATATATTTGGTCACTAAATTGGTTTTTATTGAATGGTAACTAAATTGGTATCTAAAATTAGCGACCATGATTTTAGTGACTTAAGACTATTAGTTTCTAAATTAGTTTATAATAAAGTTAGTGACTAATTTTATCATTTTAGAAACCAAAAAATTAGTTTCTAAAAGCACTTTTTCTGGTAGTGTTATAAAAAACTTATAATTAAACTTAACAAAATAAAATAAAACAACTATATCTTGTTTAGGGTTTTAAATTCCTATCCTGAATGAGAAACCAAGCTAAAATTCAAAACAAATATTTACTTCATCAAATCAAATATTCAACTTACCTGTTATGCCCTATTTTCTAATAAAGGAACATTATGGCATGATGATGACTCCAAGTTCTCAACCATTTTCTCACTATTCTTCTCCTCTCTGTATTTTCCCCACAATACAGCATAAAATCCTACCACGATTATAACCGCACCAATCAAACTGCAAAAAATTCATTGAAAGAAATTATGTAATATGTTGACAGAAACAGTCAATTTAGCATAAGTTTGAGTTTTATATTTTTGGTGTTTTAGTTTTGAAAATATACCTTCCAAGGCCGAAATTCTCCCCCAGAAAGATTGTACTCATGAGCACTGTGAAGATGATTCCCACAGGCTTGAACATAGCACAAAATAATGGTCCTTCTTTGTGGACACACCATGTGCACAGGACGTAACGTACCATTGTTGCAACTATTGCCTATTTATTTATAATCAGATCATTAAACTACTCATTTTACCAAGGACCACTAGCAAGAGATAGGGATAACATTGAGAAATAAGATAATTTTGAACCCTTTATTGGTTAGAAAATTTTGAACATTGAGAAATAAGATAATTATGTATTTGTAAAAACTATTTGAAGGAAATTACAGAAGATAAAAAAGTTGGAGAAACTGATTGAACACAATTACAAAATTGATGAATTTATTTTAATAATATATATAATAAAATTATAATAACTAAAAATATAAAATAGAAATATGACAACTAATACAATAATAACAATAAATAATTTAAGGATAATAAAATCTAAATTAAAAACAAGACTAATAAAATCTAAATTAATAATAATATTACCTGATATAAAATAACACTCGGTCCTGAATCCAAATTGAACTTCCATTCAGTTGAATTTTTCACACAAATTAAGGCAAAAGGCAAATATTCCACACAGAATGGTGGCAAACAAGAACTGGAAGAATAATATCACTGTTACAGCAGGGTATTTCTTTCCTATCGAAGCCTGAAAAGTTTAGTAACAAACGCAAAAACCAATTTAATTTTACTATTTTTTAATAATTCGCATTCAATCTAAAATTTGCAACTATTCAGATTAAGTCTCTTACCCTTGTTCTTCTTCCAGTAATGACAAAATATAACATAGGTAGGATGTGATTAGAGGGGTAAAATAATTATTTATTGTCAATTTTGTTAAGTTTAATAACATGGGTATGACGCTATTATCTAATTTGTTTTATAAAATTTCATGAAAGAGATGACATGGAAACGGCGACATTTTGTAATAGTAATAAGCTTTTTTTTTTACTATACTTAATAACTATTGTTTAAACACTTTCTGACTATAATCACATAAAAAAATCATTGTTGTATGTGATTTTTTTATACATGATTTTGCATAATTACTTTACTATCTCTTAATCATGTTTATCTTCCTTTTATTCAGTTTTGTCTTTTTTGTGTTCTTATAGTTTGATAGACTTTTTTTTTTCACTATTAAAAAAACTGGTTTTACTAGCGATACTATTAAATTTATGTCAATGAAAGTTATTAACGAAGAAGCGACAGTTTAAAATCCATCGATAATTAATAATATTATTAATTATTTTTAAGAATATTATTTATTATTAATAATATTATTATTTACTATATATATTATTAAAGAAAATATTATCATTACATGGAAAACCTGTAATCACTAGTAGGGTAATTATTATTTATTACTACTATTATTAACATTAATATTATTATTATTATTAATATTATTGTAATATTATTAATTTTAATATTATGTAATTATTAATATTAATATTATTATAAATATTAATATCATTGTAATTATTATTAATATTATTATAATTATTATTAATAATAATATTATTATTATTATTATTATTATTATTATTATTATTATAAAATTTATCGACATAATATATCAACAAATACTAATTGACGTTCAATTACTGACAAACATTATTGACGGATAATATTGACGTCCAATTACTGACAGATATTGATTCAGCATTAATTATTTTTGAATTTTCAGTTTCATTGATAAAATTTGTTGGTAATTCCATCAATCAGTAAAATTTTTCGTTGATAAAATATTACCGACGAACATAAATTTGTCAGTAATTTTCTGTTGATAAATCAATACTTTCTTGTGTGTTCTTCTTCGGTTTATGATTTGATATTTTGTTGAAGATGTTTGAATAATGGTGTGGAAGCAAAGTAGAGGGCTTGTTTTGATGTTTGAAGTGAAGGTGCTAAGTGGTTTGTTAGACAAACTCAGTAGGAAGGAATATAGGATTAGCTAATTTGGAGACTATCCTAGAGAGAGCTCAAGAACAAGTGTTTATGATCGAAAATCGACAACATGTGATCAAAGGTGTGGGAAGCACACTTGCTAACCCTAATTGGCATGCCCACTCCTCGTGATTGGCCTAAGGTTTCTCTTGGACTAAAGGAAGCCCAATTGAAACCCTAACTAGGTCAAAAACCCTAATTTTTTTTAATCCTATTCTAAATACAAGTCCAAAAACCTATATTACTATGCTCAAATTTAAGGCCTTATTTATTTGAAAAATACAAGCCTAAACAAAACCTAAACCTCTCTATATATTTGTACAAACTAAAATTTGGCCCAAGATGATAAGAATCTGAACTTGTTGAGCTTAGTTGAGTTTCACTACTCTTATATTTTTCTACCCATAGATCTAGTGGTCGGTCTCCTGATTATGGGTCTTCCACCATAGTTAATGTGTGTTTTTATTGTTGCTCACTTACTTGTTATTTTAAGCACATTCCTTTCATTCCTGCATTTTGTTGTGTCCTTGTTAAACCTAAAAGTTCATCTCTCACCAGCGCGTCTTCTTCTCTCCCTCTCTCTCTATTCGCCCCTGAAATTTGTTTCACATAACTCTTCAATGCCTCCACAACATTTACACTCTTTGATGGTCACTCACACGCAAAGGTACACATTTCTCAACTTGTAACTGTATTATTTTTCTCATTACTCGTTAAAGACAACGACTAAGGTTATATTTAACCCTAGATTACATCAATGTTTTGCTTTATTTAAAAACAAACACAAGCCCTAACTTACAAAAAGCACAATACCCCCAACTCTGTTAAAACCTTGGTAACTAATGTTAGATACTAATTTAGAAACTAGTGTATAAATTTTTATTAATAATAGAAACTACTTTAGATACTAATAGTTTTTTAGTTTATAAAATAGTATCTAACTTAAACAATATAACAACAAATTATTTTTTGTCTCTAAAATATGTTTTTATTTAATGATTTTGCTATAGTGTGCATTGACTGCAACTCACACCACACCACATCCTCCAAATTTGTTTCTTTCCATTGGATTAAAATTTTAGTGATGGGTCTGTTACCTTTTTTTCTTCATTCGTCTTGCTAACATCATTAATGGTTGGGGAAAAACTGTCCTTCCTCATCTATGAATGGATGGGTGATCTGCGTGATGTAAGGCTTGTGACCACCATCAATAAAGAAGAAGACAATGGAAAAATCTTAGATGTCTATGCTTGCATCAAGTTATTCTCCTTATGCAATCTCCCAAGTCGAAAAGTATAAGACTCCCATGCTGGGTTCCTGCTTTATAATCTGCTTATTCAATCTCTTGTCCAGAGTAAAATAGAACTCCACCAGGGCTGTTGGCTTTCGCGAAGCAAGAAGGATTGATGGTGTTGTTGACCTCGAGTAGAATGATGTTATTGAGCTTGAGCTCATTAGCAATGAAAACATACTTAGGTTTAAAGGCTCGACAGTGGTTAGACTAAGGGTTGTAGAACTTGACCATTACAAAACAATTATTCTCAATGATGGTAGTTAAATTGCACTTGTTCAAAGTGACAATGTTCCTATTGTCGAGCGGAGACTCCTTGAATGCCTCCTTAGGTTAGGAGTCGAAGTTAGAGAAATTTTCAACATTGACTTTGTAGTTGAAGTCGATTTTATCACCAAAGTCATCAATGTTGGCTTCATCGTTGTCAAAGTGGCTAGGATATAAGAAGTGGTGGTAACATCATCATATTCTTGGAGAAAGCTAAGATCTTCATCATCATTGTTATTTTAGATGTTTTGTAGCCATTTAGAAAGAAAGAAAAGAGAAAAAGAGAAAAAAAAGTGCAAAGGACTGATGTAAAGGGTAACATTATCGATGAGATGAAGATCAATTGGAACACAAGTGGAATGCAACAAAAACATGAATTAGTCGGGGCTCAAAATTACTATGTTGTTTATGAAAATAACCATAATAAAAAGTATTGTTTACCATGTCTGTTATTTTAGAACCGACAAAGAAAGTGTTACTTAGTGACGATTATTTTAGAACTGATATAAAAAGTTCAAGTTCTTACTTTCTATGTCACTTGAATGATATGTTGGTTCTACAATAAGCATTTAAAGTCCAAAAAACAACAAATATATAAAAGCTTTCCTACAATATTGTCAACATTTTATTTTTTCATGTAATTTCGGTTTATTGCATTTTGTGTTTATAATTTAAGTGTATATTTTATTGTGAAACATTTGATGTCACTACTTTCATTTTGTGTCACTTAAAAAATCAATGAGAAATATTATCAAAATTTGGTGAAATATGAAAAATATTAATTTATTTAAATACTAATAAACGTAAACAAATATTTTTGAATGAGATAGACAATTTTTTTTTATTAAAAAAGTGAGATTTATCTTTATTATATATATATATATATCCAAGTTATTGGATTAAGAAAATCATTAAATAGAAAACAAATTTTGGGAAAAAAAATAATTAGTCACTGTATTGATTAAATTATATACTATTTTAAAGACTAAAAAAATTATTAGTATCTAAAGTAGTTTCTAAATTTATAAACTAGTTTCTAAATTGATATTTAATTAACTACTACAAATTTAAATTCTAAAATTAGTAGCTAAAATCTTTGTAACTAATTAAATATTAATTAGTTAATTAGATATCAATTTAGAAACTAGTATATGAATTCAGAAATTACTTTAGATACCAATAATTTTTTAGTTTTTAAATTAATATCTAACTTAGTTAATACAGTGACTAATTATTTTTGTTTTTAAAATTGATTTTTATTTAATGATCTTCTAGTAGTGTTAGCAGTGTTAGTATGTGAAATGAGTAATTTTTTTTATACAAGTACAGCAACAAAACTCCAAAATCATTGTTAAAATTTATTTTAACCCTTATTAAAATATCATTTTGTAGTAATAGATGTTGCTTTTAGAATAAATCTTTATTATTATATCAAAGATTCTTATGTTCATTTATTCACATCAATGATACATTATATTCAACAACAATTCTTCTAATAATTGGATAGAATTTGGAAGTAAGAGACTTAAAACTTAAATGAAATGGTATAGGAAATTCTGAACCATTAGAATAAGGAGAATTAAGATAAGACATGAGGTAAAGTGATTAACCCAACCTGATATATGTACCACATAGAAGTAAAGAAAGAATCGGCAATGCAGCATATCCCTCCCAAGATCCAGTTTGATTGTGTGGAAAGTTGAAGTTTCATAGAAGTGTTCCATGAATGGCTCCTAAGGATGGATGGACCCTTGTAAAGTATCACAACAAATGCTCCACCAATTGATACTGTTGTTCCTAACACTTTTGCTTGACTGCTACGATGCCTCCATAGCACTTTTTCCATCCTAAAAAATCAAATTCAATTGAGATGGTATACTATTATACAATACTTCAATGGTTTGGAAGAAACAAACATCCACAAAATCCTGATGTTTATCTGAGTTGTTAATGGTTTTGAATTCTCAATCAGCACAGAAAAAAATGGTGGAACCTGAAAATGAGAGCAAGTACAAAAGTGAAAGCTGGAACAAGGTTAAGTATTGCTGATGCAAGAGTAGGAGAGCTGAGTTCTATGCCAACATAAGCCATTATCTGTGCTGAACTCCTGCACAGCAAAATAACCAAATCAGAGAAACTGCACACTTCCCAAATCAGGAACCACATGAATGAATATAATAAGCAAAGTAAGAAAGGAATTGAAAACAGGTTATGCTAACAAACATTACATTAAGCATAACAACCTAATTTGATGGAAAATACAAAACATTAGAAAGTAATACTAACACAAAGAGTGCAAGCAACAGGAAGCTGCAAATTGCAGAGAATGTGAGAGGAGGACATTCTGACCTACTCAATTCAAAAGGGTAAAGATTAGTAAGGTGGGGTAAGAATCATACAAAAAAATATATGTTGAAATTTGAAAGAAAGAAGATATATAAGAAAAACAGAACCTGTGGTGAAAGAAGGCAAAGGGAAGAAGCAAGAAGGAGGAGAGAGCCATAGAGTAGACAACCATGACATATTTGTTGATACCATCATTGGTGGCAAATTTGATTACCACCATGCTACCACTTTGAGTTAGCATAGCCACCAACATCCCCACAAAGGGCAGTAGTTTGCCTGTACCATTGTTCACCCATCTCACCATTTCTTCAGACCTTCTCTATCACTCTCTTTACCTCATACTTTTATGTGAAAGAGTCAACCTTCTAATATCTGAAACAATGTTAAATACAGAGTCAGTGAAGATAATACTTTATGATTTAATTATTTAATGGTGGTGTAAGCTATAAGAATTTAATAATACATGTCATTGTTAATATTCAAAAGTAAATAGTTATTATTTTAAGTTCTAATCATTGACGACATTAGTAAGTGGTTGGAATTTAAATATATTTTTCTAATAAAAATCTTCAAGTTTTATAAATTAAAAAAGAAAAAGAATCTGATTATAAAAAAGAGACTTTATTAAAATAATTAACTAAATATTTTAGTAAATTTACTGATCATAGTTATTCATAGATATTTTATATAATGTCATGCTAAAGAAAATAGTGTTTCATTAGTTAAGCTTTTAAATAATATTATTTCATAACTAATTTTATTTTTTATTAAAATTAATTCAGTGTCCTTACACTCTTAGTAGTTGTTAGATACTCCATATCAATATTTACATTATATAAACTAGCGGGAACACAATCGGTTCTGAGTCGCCGTGCATCCACATTTTCTAGTTTTTATTTTTATTATATATATATATATTTAAATATAAATTTATGTGTATTTGTATGTATGAGAGATATGTTATTGAGTTTCAAGAGATTGAGGAAGGAGAGACATAAAATAAGAGAGAAAAAAATTAAAAAAACTGCTCTATATTCGAAACGGCTTCTGATAACTTAAATAGGAGAATGAATCTCTTCACTCTTCTGTCAGAAAATTTTAAAATTAAAAAAATGCTTATTTAATAAAGAAAAATATTATTTTAAAACAAAAAAAAAGTAACGAATCTCTTTACTCTCCTGCTAGGTGACAACAAAATAAAATTAAAGCATCAATCTCTTAACTTTCCTACTAGTTAAGTCAAAACAAATAAAATAAATTTTTAAAATTAAAAAACTATTTATTTAATAAAGAAGAATATTAGTTTAAAACAAAAAAAAAAGTAACGAATCTCTTCACTCTCCTGCTAGTTAGGTGACAACAAAATAAAATTAACGTACCAATTTCTCCACTCTCCTGTGTCAGTTAAGTGAGAACAAATAAAATAAAATTAAAAAACTGCTTTATTAACTTCTAAAATTATAAAATGTTCAAATGATCAAAATAAATTAATAAAGCAAAATATTAAGCAAGAATAAAATAGAAAAACAATTTAGAACAGTTAAAGTGAAGATTCCCCTTTATATATAGGTATAAATGAGTAAGAATCTTTATCTTATAAATTAATTTTATAAAAATAAATTAGACTTAAACTGTTTTTAATATGGTATGAAAGTTTATTAAGATTTGTCCTTGTGTCACCTACTATCATCATCCATATATATTTAGTCTCACATACAAAATGTGCAATGCCTCGTAAATAAAATATATTGAAGATTTAATATCAAATAGATATAAAATCAATTTACACTATTTAACTACAAAATAATTTCATTTTATAAGTTGATTTTGTAAAAATAAGTCATACTCACTTCATAATGTAGTGCTAAATGTTTTTTTTATTTCACCTTAACATTTTAATCTTTTTATTCTCTGCACTAAATAATGTTAATATTTTTAATTTGTTTTTAAAGATTTTTAATAGAATATTAAATATCTATTATATTTTATTATTGTCTAGCTTAATTATATTTCATAAATAACGAGCACATATTATTAAATATAAAAAATAACATGCCAAATGACTTTAAAAAATTGTTTAACTTAACTTTTTGTTACGTCCCGAAAAAACTACATATGTATATGTAGTCAACTCTATAAAAATATGTGCAAAATATTGGTGTATAAAGGTTTTGAATTTCTACTTTAAAAACAAATATTAACATATATTAAAAAAAAAATTACATATAAAAGTTCATTTTCACCTCGTAATCGTGTCACCATCTCTTCCTATATAACATATAATTATAGTCATCATAATCACAACATATTAATTTAAATTAAAACATCCACAATTATATAATAAATAAAGACATAAAAAAATAAAATCAGTTTTTTTATTTTTTTTATCAGCAAATGAATAAATTAAACTAAACGAGACACTTTAGGGGTGTCTCAACCCTTATGCAAACAAATTCATATCAATAAGCAGTAGTTAAAACTTAACCATATATTCAGGGGTCAAACTGCATATTACCAACCAATGTATACATAAAAAAAACCTAGATTATATACTTTAGGAATTTTCCTACAGAGTGCCGAAAAAATAGATTCACATAGCCTATTCTAGTTAGATTTTACCGAGCCTGTCATTTACTTCTCTGAATCCATCTCCATTTGTTCTCCTCCTACACATGAGCCTATTGCTATTTATTTTTTTGAATCAATCTTCCGTTTGCTCTCCTCCTACACATGAATGATCGTGTAGGTTGTTAGGGTCTGACCACCAAGGATAGTATTTCAACCATTAAGTCGCTTGTTGGTTTGTAATAGTTGGTTTGTAATTGATGACTCCTCTTTGATGTTGAGGTGCACCCCATGATGAGTTCCTCCAAACCAGACGCAGAACTCCACTTACTCCTATGTCAATATGTTGCATCTTCCATCATAAACATTTACTCAGCTTTTCCACAAAACTGAAGCTGCATCTGAAAACTTCAGACTTGACATCCGCTGCATAACTTCAACTTGTCTTGCAAAACCAACGTCTAGCCTCCCATCCTCTATTGCTTACTCCCGCATAAGAATCATGCATCACACATATTCCAAACCTTCAAACATAACAATATAGTTTTCTAGAAAACCACACTCATCTCATTAGAATACTTTGTACAACCACCATTAAGCACAATTAATTAAAAGATGTAAGGCACTCCATAGGGTACAACAACCAATTAGAAAAGGATAAATGAACATTAGCTAATTTGTTTTTTTAACCATAACCACACTTTCAATTGAGCCAAATGTAACATTTCAACTTGATCTACCTTCCATCTTTGCAAACAATCATGTTCCTTATATTCCAAATACTCCAAACAATACCTATCCACAACCATTTCCATGTTAGTTTTTGGGCTTTGCTTAAATTATGAATGCAAAATTGCTGAAAGTGACACCAAATATTGTTATGTTGATAATCTCGAATGCCTACCCACCTAAAACAATCATTCCAAACAACATAAGAAACTTTACGTTCAAGAAATAAGTGTTATGTGGTTTCTTCACATTCTTGGCACAACGAACACATATCTAAGTTAAGGCCCACTCCTTTCCTAACTAAGTTCATCCTTGTTTTTACCATATCCAAAAGAACCTTCCAAGCGAGCACTTGAGCACTTGGAAGTGATCTTACCTTCCAAAATTCCTTTAAAATAGTGTTGTTTCTCCTTAACATATTTTTTTATAACAAGTCATAACGAACTAACTGTATAAATTCTAATATCATTAGTTGTTCATTTCCACGAGTCTGACCTTGGGCTATTTATTTGTACATGCCCTAAAGTCATTCTTATCAAACTCGTGAGTCAACTCATTGACTCGTCCGAGTACATTTCCACACCCCCTTACTGAGTTAACTCGATAGTAAACTCGATTTTTGAGTAAACTCGACAAAATCGAAGTAAACTCGGTGAACTCGGTTAAACTCGCGAGTCTACTCAGAGTTGGCAAGTTGAACTGAATTTTCGTTTTAACCCAAAATTTAGGGTGCACGTTTCGTTTTGGTTTAACGAGATAACTTAGTAATAAAATTTTGTCATCTCATTTAGGAATGTCATTTTCTCTTTGTCCTCGATGCACATTGAAATATGGTTATAACTAATGTAGGAGTCCAGAAAACTTAGCAGTTTGTGGCCAAAATAGTGTCGACAATTAGGTCCATACTCAGGAATGGGTAAGTATCATATGGGCATCTCTTGTTGAGATCGGTATAGTTGGTGCACATCCACCACTTCCCGTAGTTCATTTTCACAAAAACTATGTTCACCAACCAAGGGGTTTATTGAACCTTGCAAACAAAACCTACATGCAATAGTTTCGCCATCTCCTGCTTAGTCACGTCCTCTCTGAACCTTCGTTTCTTCTGCATTATTGTCTTTGATTTTTGCATACTAACCAATGAGCAATGACCCGAGGATCTATTCTCAACATGTCAGCGACCGTCTAGGTAAATAAGTACCAATTTTTGGCTAGGACTTTTGTTACAACCTCTTTGTCCTCTTGTGATAGGTTAGACCCTAGGCATGTCTTTTGCCTTCGATTCCTACCTACCAAGGGGTTGTTTCCTCCTTTGGTTTCATCCTCCCTGTTAGAATGGATGGCTTTAAACTAGAGGGGGGGTGAATTGTTTAAAGAGGGTTTTCGCAAACTTTTAAGTAAAGAATGAAATTATCTCAAGAAACAATTGATAAGGAATCCAATTTGCCAAATCACAAAGCTAAAAACACAGCACCAGAAAAACAATCAGTTGTTTCGCAGAAACAATCAGTTGTTTATACCAGTATACAAATATCAAAACTGAATTTAAAGAGTTAAGGGAGAGAGAATGCACACAGATGTTTATACTGGTTCACTTTAAACCCAGAGCTACATCCAGTCTTCTCAGAAACCACTGAGGAATTCCACTAAGCAATCAAACCTATATCACTTACAACACAACCAATAAAGTGACCTTGATCCCCTCAAGACACACACTTCTCTTGGCCAACACACCAACACTAAGAATGCTGATCTTGATCCCCTCAAGAACACACAACACTTCTCAGCAAACACACAGAAGAAACTTGTTCAACAGAATACAAGGATTACACTTGTTACATAAGCAAATATGAAATCAATACAAGCAGAAATCCTATCTCACACTCTTTGATCAATCTCAATCTTTAAGCAATCTTAACTCTTTGAAAAACTCAAAAACTTGTGTTAAAATCTTACTACTCAAATCTGTTTTTTTGAATATATTCAAAGATATTGTTTGTTATCAAATCTTAACAAACTTATTCATTACATTTAAAAGATTGGTCAAAGCATTAAAGACTGGAGCGTAATCAGTTAAAACATTTAAAGCTCAGTCAAAGCTTAAAAAGTTTTTCTGTTATGGTACCAAAACAAACAATCGGTTGTTTTAGTTTTAACAGCTCAACCATTTGAAAAACAGTTTTCAACCTTTTCTAAAAACACCTAAGTATAAAACAATCAGTTGTTTCGACAAAACAATCGGTTGTTTTTCACTTAGTTTGAAAAACACTTTTCTTTTAAAAAGATTGAAAATGCCTATGCTTTGGATTCAATCAAGAGTGGATTACATAAACAATCTACCCCAGATCCTATCTAAGACAGCTCAGCAACAACAAGCACAACCAAACCTTCAACATCCTTCAAAGGGTTTGAATTCTTCAAAGCTTGAACACCACTTGGTTCAACACTCCCGTCATCATAAAGCTAAGGATCAAGATCGGCTATGGAAACCATTTAATTGCTTCTGATTATCCTTTTATCATGGGGAGGCATTTTGGGCATAACTTTCAAGCTTTCCATGTTACACTTTCGAACTACCTTCTGATCGATGTGTATAATCACTTTGTCTCCTACTTTAGATGGTAATTTCATGGCAAGGTGAGGGGTCAATATTTCAATTCGAGCTTGTTAAGCGAATGGCCTAGGAGAACGTTGTATGAAATGTTAGTGTCGGTAATGACGTAGCTTGCAAGGTAAGGGGTCGATAGTACAATTCGAGCTTGTTAAGCGAATGACCTAGAAGAATGTTGTACAAGTATTAGTGTTGGTAACGACATGCCTTTATCATCATGTACTTTTATTTTGAACTTGGTACAGAAGTTGATGTAACCTTGGGTATCCACACATTCTCTAAAAAAGAAAACGATCTAATCATTGTATGGTGTGATGGCATCCTCTAAGATCTCCAACTTTTGAAAGGTTCCGCTATATAGGATGTCCACTAAGCTTCCCTAGTCTACTATTGTCTTCATTGCCACGAAACCGACCAATTTGATCCTAATGACCATGGGCTCATCGTGGTTAGGGTCTATGGCCTGAAAGTTGTCATCGGTGAACAATATAAGGCATGGATCTCCGGGTTCTTCTGATTACATCGTTGACTGATTGGATCGCCCACATGTGTCTATTTTGGGAAGAGTATGTTGTTTCTTCTCTTGAAAATCTGTCTGAGATAGTATTGATAACAAGCCTTAAGGTCACATCATTGTTGTGATCTCGATTTTCTTCTCTATGCTCAAGGTGCCTTCTCTAATCTCGAGTATCAAGTCGAGAATGAGATTTTTATTTCCTTATATTAACTAGCACGATTGATGTTAGGTGATGATGGCAACTTGTAGCGAACTGTGCTTCAAACTTAGAGACCAAAGTTTCGAAGCAATCGATCGAGTGTGGTGGATGTTGTGTGAACCAACTTAAGGCAACTCCTTTTAGGAAAGTTTGGAAGACTATGCACAAAAGCAAATCTTTAGCAATGTAAAGGCTAACTTGTGTAACATAGGTGTCGATGTGCTTAATGCGGTTGGTGGTTCCATCATACTCATCTAATGCAAGACTTTTCTAATTGCTTGGAAGAAATGCCTCCATTATGGCTTCTGTGAAGGAGTGTCGATGGAACGATGTGCCAAGGGTGCTTGTTGAAACAGGTGTTTTTGTGTACAAGTGGTGAGAGTTGTCAACCTCCTGTGTTCTCGGTTGTATACAAATTGGAGCTTGTTGGGCATTGAGGTTCCTCAGAGGGTACTAGAACTGTCTTACTGACTCAAGAGTTTTTCATCCTCAAAGCATGTATGTCTTCCAAATTCTCTCTTCAACGCTTCTAGCTTATTTTTGAGTTCTATCATCATTGCAATTGGATAGTCTTGATGGTTCTCGACTTCTTCCAGATTGTGTTTTTCAGTGTTTGTCATTACCCATACTTTTTCAGTTGGTTACTGTGTGGCTTCTTCGTAAGGTCTTCTCCGGACCCATGATCGTCTTAATGCTCTTTGTCTCAGGTCTCGATCTCGAATCTTTATTCTTCAATCTTTGATCCTTAGTCTCATCAAGGATACCTACGATTACATTCCAACGTTCAATTTAGTTTTTGATTAATGTATAGGATATATAGTTAAAGTCAAAGATTCATTACCTTTTACTTAAGGGTGTTTACCTATTTGTAGTGATTGCATTGATCTCCTACTTATAGGAATGACTAAAATAGGGCTAAAGTAGGCAGGTCCCTACTTGTATCAAATAGTTTTAAATTAATATAAAATTTTGTATGTATATATAATGTGATAGCAATTCAACTATGAGTTTTGAAAAGCTATGATAATCAAAATGTTATTGAATGTACTATTCCTCTCTCTATTGTATTAAAAAATATAAGTTATATTTTATTAAAAAAAGTATAGGGATATTTTGTGGAGGAAAAAACAAATTGTTGGTGAGTGAAGTGAATGATGACTTGGAAGTTTTGGCATGGTGGAACCTAGTACAAGATGACATTTATTTTGGGTTGAACTAGATAGTTATGGAGAGTGTATGATTGAAAGTACAATAAAAGATGAAAATAATATATAACTAATTAGAATATCACTACAAGAAAATTATGAAATAGAAATCAATTTTTAGATACCAAAATAATTAGTTACAATAGTAACTAAAATAGAGACTATTTTAGAAACTAAACAAAAAATTGGTTTCTAAATTAGTTTCTATTATTGTTAAATAGTTTCTAAATTGATATCTAATTAGCAACTAAGGTTTTAACTATCAATTATTTAGTTTTTAAATTTGGTAACAAAAACCTTAGTTGCTAATTAGATACCAATTTAGAAACTATTTAACAATAATAGAAAATAATATAAACTAATTTAGGAACCAAATTTCTTTTTAGTTTCTAAAATGGTCTCTAATTTAGTTACTATTGCAACTAATTATTTTGGTTTCTACAAATTGGTATCTATTTCATGATTTTCTTGTAGTGTATATTTTCTTTTAGGAAATCATGATATTCATCATATTATTTTTATGTTTATTTATTTTAGCGTTACTTTTTTCAATCAAACATTTTTAACTTCTATTTTATTTTTTTTAGTTTCATTCATTATATTTTTATTCAGTTTATTTTTCTTCTGTAAATTAAATAATATTTATGTCTCTGCCAGTGAAGAATTTATTTTTATTAAATTTTAATTCTATGTTTGGGAATAAGTAGATATCAATTATAAATGTAACTAAACCATCTTTTATATCAAGTCATGTTTTAAAACATTATATTTTTATAAAAAATTGTGTTTTGAAATATCATTTACCTTTATTTTATAATTTATTTCATATTTATCTATTTATATATTTAAAAAAAAACTCCAAAAACTTAAAAATTCCCAAGAAAACCTTACGTCGATTATTCTTTCGTTTAATTTTTGAAACTTTTATAGTTTAATCTATTTAATTCATCAAATAAAAAAGATGGGATAATATTAGATGAATATGTAATTAATCAACAAATATGTTAACTAATATCCCCACAAACATGCTAAATAAATAATTAAAATAATTTAACGTATTTATATATTATTTCTAATAAAAAATATTCTCCTTTTGACTTCTTAATTAATCATAATATTTCTTCGAGGATATCCAGTACAGGACTAGGTATCATACGCCAACTTGTGTTCTAGCTTTTGTTTAACAAGAAAAAAAGGCTTCAAAATATTGAATTCAAGTCTCTATCACCAGAGGCTAGCTTAAGTCTTATATCCAACTTTACATTGGAAGAAGTATAGGAAGTAGTGTGGTTATGTGAGGGGTCAAATCTGACCCGAATGACTTCAATTTTAACTTTATAAAGAATAGTTGAAAGGTGATCAAGCATGATGTACTAGCCACAATACGTTTCTTTCAAGAAATGGGTCATATATCGAAGGGTTGTAATGCGTCGTTCATTGTACTTGTTCCTAAAGTGAGGGATCCTACAGAGTTGGACCAATACAGAAAAATCTCCCTGGTGGGTTCCCTATATAAGATTATTTTGAAAGTGTTATCGTGTCGCATTAAGAATGTGCTTCCTGTGGCTATTGATGATAGCCAATCGACTTTCCTGAAGGATAAAGGGATGCTTGATAGCATTCTTGTGGCTAATGAGGTTCTTAAGGAGCTTAGGAGGAATGGTAGGAGGGGCATGTGCCTAAAAGTGGACTACGAAAAGACGTATGACTCCATTAGTTGGGTGTTCCTATATGACATGATTCAAAGGTTTGGTTTTGACTAGAGATGGGTTATATGGATTAAAAGGTGCTTGGAATCTACTTCAGTCTCAGTTCTGGTTAATGGTAGTCCCACTATGGAGTTTAAACCTACAAGAGGGCTGAGACAGGATGATCCGCTAGTCCCATTCTTATTTCTTGTGGTTGCTGAAGGGTTGTTTGGGTTAGTAAGACACGCAATCAAAACAAATTTTCTTAAAGGAGTGAAAGTGGGTAGGAGAGAGGTTGAGGTTAGTGTTTTACAATTTACATATGACACTATTTTTTTTATGCGAAGAGTGTTGTAAAATAGAACCTAATATAGCAAAATAAAAACGAAAAAACAGAGTGTGTGAAACGAAAATCAGATTGTGCGTGGAAAACCCTAGTTTTTCGATTCCGTTGGAGGAGATCTCGGAAGTGCAGTAGAGACTAGAACTTACCGAGATTGTCGCGCTCGTTGCCCTCTCTACATCCTGGATTGTGGCCGAACGTCTAGGGAAGGTTCACGTCCTTCACTCTCGCCGCGTTCCTTCATCTCCGCGGTCTTCCCCAATCTTTCGACGGTTGCTCTGTTTCCGGCGGCCAGTCAATGGAACGTGCCACGATAGTAGTTGTGAAGAGGCAACGGATTCTTGGATCCTCTCCCTATATAAAGAGAGCTTCACCTACTTCAGAAACGCAACTCACACTCTCACTTCTTCATCTTCTTCAAACCCTTCGTTCACCATCTTCTTCCTTCTTCGTTTTCCCTTTTCAATTTCTCTCTCCTCATTATTTTATTATTATAATAATTCTGGGTTCTATTTGGCTATTACTCTTTTAAAGAGAAACTTGCTAGTTTTGATCCTCAGAAATTACCGGGAAGTTCCTGTTGTATCTTGGGGGACTTGCGCAATATACCGCGGATAAGTCCTTACGGACAGTGATTACTCACGCCTCGGGAAAACCAGTTTTTGTTCGTTTTAAAGCCAAATTTACTACAATCGTAAGGACTTATGGCTAAAAATATGGACAACAACAACACTGCTACGGGACCATCAAATGTTGTTTCCACAACGCAAACCATATTTGTGAAACCATTTCCAGATGTCTCCAAAGTTGAAGTCTTCACCGGTCAGAATTCCGACGTTGGCAGGAACGCGTGTCCACCTTATTGGACATGTACGGAGTTGCTCTTGCACTTACAACTGCCAAACCCGACTCAACCACGGCTGCGAAACAAGTTGACGACTGGATCCATGCAAATAAGGTATGTCGTCACACTTTACTTAGTGTGTTATCTAACGATCTGTTCGATATTTATGCTTCTTATAAGAATGCGAAATATATTTGGGATTCTCTTATCCTCAAATATACTGCCGAAGACATCATCAGACAAAGGTTCGTAATTGCAAACTACTACCGCTGGGAGATGATCGAAGGCAAAGACATCAAAATCCAAATAAATGAATATCACAAGATGATTGAAGATATCAAAACTGAAAGCATAACCTTGCCGGATGAATTCATGTTTGAACTCTTGATCGAAAAGCTCCCGCAATCTTGGACGGATTACAAACAACAACTGAAGCACAGACAGAAACAAATGTTTCTATCAGATCTGATCACCCACATCATCATCGAAGACACAAACAGGAAGGAGTGCACTGCTGTAAAGGCCAAAGCTTTGTCTGCCAAAGAAAACGTGATAGAAGACAAACCAGCTCCAAAAAGGTACGAGAAAAAATTTGATCACAAAAAGAAACCTAATAACAAATTCTCTCGTCGCAATGGAACTAACCCCACTTCAAGAAAAAGGGTAATTGCTTTGTCTGTGGAAAGTCAGGCCATCATGCACCTCAGTGCAGACATAGGGCCAAAAACGACTATCCTCCTAAGGCAAATCTAGCCGAAGGGGAAGATACTATTGTGACAGTCATTTCACAAGTAAACCTTGTGACAAATGTGAGCAAATGGGTGGTAGACTCTGGGGCTACCAGACACATCTGTGCAAACAGAAATGTGTTTACCTCCTGCACAAGTGTGGGGGATGGAGAAGAACATGTATATCTCGGTGACTCCAGGACAACTCCTGTCCTAGGAAAAGAAAAAGTTCTTCTGAAGCTCACATCTGGTAAAGCTATGGCTTTGAATGATGTGCTACATGTGCCATCAATTAGAGTTAATTTGGTCTCTGTGGCATTGCTAAGCAAAGTTGGGGTTAGAGTGTCATTTGAATCTGAAAAGATTGTTATGACAAAAAACAATGTTTTTGTGGGAAAGGGATATTGTGATCAAGGCCTTTTTGTATTAAACATTTCTGAAATTATGAATGAATCTAAATCTTCTGCTTATATTGTTGACTCGTATGATATATGGCATGATAGATTAGGACATGTGAATTCTTCGTATGTTATAAAATTGCAATGACTAGGATTAATCAACATGCATGACAAACAAAGTAGTAAATGTGATGTATGCGTAGAATCTAAAATAACGAAGAAAACATGTCACTTTGTAGAACGTCAAATTGAAATACTTGGTTTAATTCATACCGACCTTGCTAATTTAAAACAAACCATGTCTAGAGGTGGTAAAAATTATTTTGTAACTTTTATAGATGATTTTTCTAGATACACCAAAGTGTATTTAATTAAACATAAGGATGAAGCTTTTGACATGTTCTTAACTTATAAAGCGGAAGTAGAAAATCAACTGAATAAGAAAATTAAAAGAATTAGATCAGATAGAGGTGGTGAATATATTTTATTTAATGATTATTGTGTGAAAGAAGGTATTATTCATGAAGTAACTTCACCGTATTCACCTGAGTCTAATGGGTAGCTGAAAGGAAAAATAGGACTCTTAAAGAAACGATGAATGCAATGCTTATTAGTTCTAATGCTCCTGATAATTTATGGGGAAAATCTCTGGTTACTGCGTGTTTTTTGCAAAATAGGATATCACATAGGAAAACTGGTAAAACACCCTATGAGTTGTGGAAAGGTTATCAACCTAATTTGAAATACTTAAGAGTGTGAGGGTGTTTAGCTAAAGTGATGTTACCTGATCCTAAGAAAAGGAAAATAGGCTATAAAACATCTAATTGTATGTTCTTAGGATATGTAGAACATAGTGTTGCCTATAGGTTTTTAGTTCTTAATAGTGATATAATTGAACGTAACACTATAGTAGAGATGAAAAACGTTGAGTTCTTTGAACACATCTTTCCACTAAAGAGTAATGGTACGTCTGAACAACCTATAGATAGTGCTAGTGATACCTTGAGTGAGGATGTTAGGAGAAGTAAAAGACAGAGAAAGGAAACATCTTTTGGAGATGACTTTTATACTTATCTAGTTGAGAATGATCCAATAAGTTTTTTAGAAGCTATTACTGCTCCTGATGCTAAACATTGGGATAAAGCCATTAAAACTAAGCTTGATTCAATTAAGAAAAATAATACATGGACCTTAGTATATCTTCCTAAAGGAGCAAAATCCATTGGTTGTAAGTGGATCTTTAAGAAGAAGTACCATCCTGATGGATCCATAGAAAAATATAAGGCAAGATTAGTTGCTAAAGGTTTTACTCAAAAACATAACATAGATTACTTTGATACTTTTGCACCTGTTACTAGGATTTCCTCTATCCGTGTGTTACTAGCATTAGCATCAATCCATAAGTTAGTAATTCATCAAATGGATGTTAAAACAGCCTTTTTGAATGGTGAATTAGAAGAGGAAATTTATATGACTCAACCTGAAGGTTGTGTAGTCCCAGGTCAAAAGGGAAAAGTATGCAAACTTTTAAAATCTTTGTATGGTTTGAAACAAGCACCAAAACAATGACATGAAAAACTTGATAATGTTTTACTTTGTGAAGGTTTTTCTACCAATGATGCTGATAAATGTGTGTATTCTAGATCTGAAAATGGTGAATATGTCATTATATGTTTGTATGTAGATGGCATGTTAATTTTTGGTACATGCAATGATATAGTTTTTCAAACAAAATTGCTTCTTGGATCTAAGTTTGAGATGAAAGACATGGGTGAAGAAAGTGTGATTCTAGGAGTTAAAATCATAAGGAAGGGAGATAGTATATTACTATCCCAAGAAAAATACACTGAGAAACTTCTTAAGAAGTTTGGTTACTATGACTTTAAGTCAGTGAGTACCCCTTATGATGCTAATTCTAAATTAAAGAAGAACCGAGGAGAATGTATTTCTCAAACTCAGTATGCCCAGATGATTGGGAGCTTATTGCATTTAATGAGCTTTTCTAGACCAGATATTGCTTATGCAGTAGGTAGATTGAGTAGATACACTCAATGTTCTAGTCAGGATCATTGGGATGCTCTTGCGAGACTCATGAAATACTTGAGAGGTACAATGGATTATGTCATTGAATATAGTGGATTTCCTGCTGTGCTAGAAGGGTACAGTGATGCTAACTGGATCTCTGATTCAGATGAGACAAAATCCACTAGTGGTTATGTATTTACACTTGGGGGTGGTGCAGTTACATGGAGGTCAGCCAGACAAACTATTATTGCAAGATCAATAATGGAATTTGAGTTTGTTGCTCTAGAAATGGCTGGTAGTGAAGCTGAGTGGTTGAAAAACTTCTTAGCAAACATTCCTTTAGGAATGAAACCAACCCCATTTGTATCAATGCATTGTGATTGCCAATCGGCAATAGCTATAACTAAAAATAAAAGCTACAATGGAAAGAATAAACATATACAATTGAGACATAATTTGGTGAAACATCTGTTAAAAAGTGGAATGATTTCTATTGACTATGTCAAGTCAGAACGAAATCTGGCAGATCCTCTGACAAAACCCCTAGGGAGAAAAATGATTTTAGAAACATCGAGGGGAATGAGACTTAAGCCACTTGCAAACAAACAAATGATGGAAACCCAACCTTTGTGATTGGAGATCCCATGAATAAGGTTCATATGGGTAAGAACAAGTCACTTGTTAGTTTTGCTAGCACTAATATTTCAATTTTGTCCATTCCTATGGTGTGTGTGGAAGTGCTAGATACTGCATTATCGAGAGGATAAACCTTGTGGTTAAAATTCTGAGGTAAAAGAGTTTTAATGACTTACAAAGTTTTTAATGATTTTCATATCCCTTATGGGTGGTGTATGTTTTGCAGCATACGCTTGATGAAATCACCTATATGAGTGTCAAGTGAGGCCGCTTGCATGAGATCTTGGCAAGATCTCTATAGCACTCATGAATACCGGGCACGCGCATGGCCTAGTAGCGCAACACAACGATAACAGCAAGTAATGTGGGGGTGTATTGTGACTGATAAACCTCTAACACATACTAAGTGTCTTGGTTCATATAGCTTGTTATACCAACTACACTGTGTTAAGTTCATCAATCTAAGACTGGTTCATATAGCATGCTATACCAACTTTGATGCATTACATCTTAGATGAACCCATAATCTATTCTTTCAATATCTCTATGTTTTACCTTTTGCAATATGTGGGGGATTGTTGTAAAACAGAACCTAATATAACAAAATAAAAACGAAAAAACAGAGTGTGTGAAACGAAAATCAGATTGTGCATGGAAAACCCTAGTTTTTCAATTCCGTTGGAGGAGATCTCGGAAGTGCAGTAGAGACTAAAACTTACCGAGATTGTCGCGCTCGTTGCCCTCTCTACATCCTGGATTGTGGCCGAACGTCTAGGGAAGGTTAACGTCCTTCACTCTCGCTGCGTTCCTTCATCTCCGTAGTCTTCCCCAATCTTTCGGCGATTGCTCCGTTTCCGGCGGCCAGTCAATGGAACGTGCCACGATAGTAGTTGTGAAGTGGCAACAGATTCTTGGATCCTCTCCCTATATAAAGAGAGTTTCACCCACTTCAGAAACGCAACTCACACTCTCACTTCTTCATCTTCTTCAAACCCTCCGTTCACCATCTTCTTCCTTCTCCATTTTTCCTTTTCAATTTCTCTCTCCTCATTATTTTATTATTATAATAATTTTGGGTTCTATTTGGGTATTACTCTTTTAAAGAGAAACTTGCTAGTTCTGATCCTCGGAAATTACCGAGAAGTTCCTGTTGTATCCTAGGGGACTTGCGCAATATACCGCGGATAAGTTCTTATGGACAGTGATTACTCACGCCTCGGAAAAACCAGTTTTTGTTCGTTTTAAAGCCAAATATACTACAAAGAGTCCTACTCAAATGTCATCACCATGAAAGCTATTCTCAGGTGCTATTAGCTCACTTCTGGATTGAAGATTAATTTGCACAAATCTAAGCTGGCAGGTATTAATGTTGAAAGCACTTCTCTTGGTGTTTATGTTAAATCCCTACATTGTAATGTGATAAGGGTACCCTTCTAGTATCTAGGACTTGAAGTGGGTGGTAATCCGAGGAAGAAACCTTTCTAGGAATCTATTCTGAATAAAATAAGTGCTAAACTAAGTGCATGGAAGGGGAGATTTTTATCTATGGCAGGAAGAATATGTTTGGTCAAGTTGGTCTTCACGTCATTACCTCTCTTCTATCTATCTTTCTTTAGAGCCTCAGAATCGGTGTGTGATCTAATCATTAGTATCCAGAGAAGATTTTATGGGGATGGGGTAAGATGAACATATCTATTTCTTAGGTGAGTTGGGACAGTCTTTGCAAACCCTTAGAGGAGGGAGGGTTGAGAATTAAAGATGTCAGGAAATTCAACGTTGCCCTTTTAGCTAAATGGAAGCGGAGGCTTTTGAGCGATGAAAAAGGGAAGTGGAAAAATGTTCTCTTATCAAAGTATGATACAAATCTAAGCCAAATTCGGACCAATGTCAAATGTCATTCTTGGTGGTGGAGAGATTTATGCCAAATTCGAACCAATGTCAAATGTCATTCTCGGAGGTGGAGAGATCTCTCCAAAAGCTGTGGTGAGGGGGATGATGTTGGATAGTTCCAAGGAGCGTTCATTAGGATGGAAGGTGGGAGAGGGAGACAAGATTAGATTCTGGGAAGATACATGGGCCGCTAGAAGTCCTCTTAGTTCCCTTTACCCCAGATTGTTCTCTCTGACATTGGATCAGTGGTTGACGGTGGTAGAGGTAGGTGTGTGGGAATGTGTAATGTGGTTCTGGAGGTTAAGGTTGAGGAGGGACAGGTTCCAATGGGAATCAACTCATGAAGAAGATCTGATAAGACTTATATCCAGGGTTAAATTGTGCAGGGAGGTTAGGATTCTCAGGTGTGGATAGGCGGGACTTTGAGTGAATTCTTGGTGAAATTTGCTTATGAATGTTTAGCAAATCAGGTGAGAGGGCCTATTAATAGTACCTTTAAACAACTGTGGCAGGTTAGAGCGTCCCCTAATGTGTTAACTACAACTTGGAGGGTTATTCTTAACACAATGCCAACTAGAGTCACTACAAAAAAAACGTGTATGTGGTGGCGGTTATAATATGGCGGTTATTAAAAACCGCCACAATTAGCTGTATAATACGACAGTTTTGTAGACGCCATAATGTTCCTTCGAAATATGGCATTTAGAACCGCCATAATTAGCTTCCGAAATAAAATATTCTCCCGCTTTTCATTCCCTCCGTATAATTCCCAAATTTATTCCCTAAAACCTTTGAACTCCCTCTTCTTTCCGAAACCCTCTCTCTTCTCTCTGCCACTCACTGTCTTCTCCCTACTGCTCTCTGCCTCCTTTCTTCTCTCTGCCTTCTCTCTTCTCTCTACCACATCCACCATCTTCTCTCTGCAGTTCACCGTCTTCTCTCCACCACTCACCATTTCTCTCTGCCACATCCACCGTCGACTTCGTTTGAGGTGGAGTTTTTCGAAACAAACCCGTTTTATTGTTCTTGTTTCACTCTCCACTCTCCATCATCTCTGCAAGTCACTTGTTTGCTTCCTACATTTCCCATACTTCCTCAAATATTTGATTTCCCCAAACCCTATTCTCATCTTCATCCCCTGATTCTCCCAAATTCGAAAATCCTTTAAAAACATATTCCCAAAATCCTTTATTTCTTTGTCTTTTCCAATCTCCAAATTTCTTATTTGTTTAACCTATTCATCACCTGCATCTTCACAGAGTAAACCCTAACGATGCTTCTCCAAATTCGCCTTTGGGTCTCTAAGGTCGCTGCCACTGAGCCTTCAACCTCTGATGGGCTCACAGTCCAAAAAGTTCTGGCCAGTAATTGGAACATTCTGGACGAAAACGATGATGATTGGAAGAGTCATTTCGCCGTTGTAGCCCAATCTATTAATTTGATTAAACACAGCTTACAGGTAAATACCCTGTTTTCTCTTGAATTAAACATGTTTTTGTTATCATTGCTTACTAACTTATTAAGTAGTTAGTTACTTAATTGGTCTTCCTTCGTCACCACCACATGTGGATCCAAGCCTCTTCTATTTTCTCTTTCGCAACTGCGTTGTTTTGATTTTCGCTTTTTATTTTTTTTTCTTCTTCGTCTAATTGAAGTTTTGTTTGTGGATCTTTTTTTCAGCGAGTGCTTTTCTAAATCGAAAGGATTTGATTGTTAGGGTATGGTATGGGGAGAGGAAAGATCGTGATAAGGAGGATCACGTTCTCGAAGCCGGAGTTATGATTTTCTCCAGCACCAGAAAACTCTACAATTTTGCTAGGTCCAAGTACAAGATTCGTCTATCGATCTATTTTTCTTTCTCTTTTTTTTTGGATTCTGAATGCTACGCCTACAATTTCGCTGTCAAGTTTATTGCATCGATGTTGAATGCTGTTTTTGCTGAAGATTATAATTAATATTATTATAGTAATAAAAGCGCTTACATAGCTGTGTGTAGTTAAGTGGAGTGGTGTTTTCTTCAAAGATGCAGTGGGTTTTGAAGATTAGAATAGTTGAGCTGGATGAAAAAATAGGGGTGCCGAGTAATCTTATCAAGTACTGCAGAAGGGGTCCACCAGAAACCTAATTTGTCCTACAAGAAGACTGTAAGTTGTTTAAACCACTTGGATCGTATTGGGAGTTGAATGAGCTCGTGTGTTTTGTAGATTTGAGGTTAGAGTCGTTTTGTGTTGTTGAACTTGAGGTAAATGGTGTGATTCTTTCCTTAGAAATTGTCATTCTTATTTTAATCTCTAATGTGTTATTTGGTAAGAGTGATTTATTATTTGTGTCAATTTCTGGGATTGATTTAAGAGAATTTGGGATGATTGTCTGTTAAAAAAAAAGTAGTTAGTTACTAATTAGTACTGATTGTTCTTTGCTTTAGTGGCTTTAGTGTAATTGTTTCGATTTCCAAATTTTTATCTTGTGTTTGTTAGAGCATGATCCTGTGTGTTGTGGTGGCAGTGTGAAAAATTGAAGGTGAGGTTGGATATGTATCATTCCAGCTTAAGGAAGACCTTTGGGATGATTCGGTGCGCACAAGTAAAATATATCTTTATTATATGTATGTAGATTGTAATTTTAGGTATGCATCATTTTTTTGTTTTTTTCCTCAACATGGAGTTTGATTTTCATAAACAAATATCTTGGAATAATACTCTGTTTTGTTTGAGTATTTTTTTTCTAAAAAATTAGGCAAATTTTTACTTGTTTTATATATATGTGTCTAATCTGTTTTATTTTAAAAATAAATAGTTTCATTTTCCTTTTGAACCACTATATACATACGAAGTTTCTTAGAGTCCAACAAACTGCATTATGTTTAATATGACTCGCTTATTATATGCCATAAATCTATATTTAAATAAGAAAAGATTACTCTAGAAAAGTTGTCTTTATCCTTTAGATTATTCCAACTTGTTAACTGGAAGGTAATTCTTTTATTTACCATTTCATAGTTCAATATCCAAATTATAATTCAAAGGAAATAGTTATCTAATTAATTTATTTACTAAGAAGTTCATTTACATTAAGATGTACTAAAGTGTGACACAATTTATATCATGAGAAAGGGGAGTGTACTTCTTAAAATTAGTAGAGGAAAATATAATTCAAGCATCCCTTAAGGAAGAATGGATGTGTATTCTCACTCTTTTTTTCTCTCTTTTTAAGTTAAGTCATTACTAAATAATGGATACTATGTTTTACAAAATGACATGAGTTAAGTCATAGTAATAAACTCTATGTTGACTTGATTGTTACATAAATGCACATCTCAATGTCTACTAATGTTTTTAATATAAGTATTATACAATAGTGAATATGACAGAGCCAGAGGAAGTCATGATCGATCAACCATCCAACAGCCCTTGCCTTTCACATGTTTTATCTTTTTAACTTCTTTTTTAATTCCTACTCTAAAACTATTAACATTGCTAATTTTATGTCATTGGTGAATATTACAATTTATTATTCATAAAGTATTTTAGGAGTTGAATCATGATTTGATACATTAATTGTTTCTTCCATGGCATACAATATTTACTTTCAGGAACAAAATTAAAAGTGTGGTGTTAAAAGTGTGATGTTCAAACTCTTTTTATTTAAATATCTATATTATTGATCTATTAATTTGGTTATTGTTTTATTATTTAGACAGTTGCAGTTCTCATGAATCTAAAGGTAAATCCTAAAATTATAATTGATTTAAAATTGTTGATTTTTATTAGCTGCCTTAATTTAATTTTATTGCCTTCATATAATTTTTTCTCTCATATTATACCTTGAATTTCATAATATAATATTGTTTTCATTTATTTTTCAAAAAATTATTAATTAACTCTAAGCATATTTTAATTTATTCCAGGCACTGGATGTTGGAAGTGGTGCTGCATCATCAAGTCAGAATACTATGGGATCAAGTGGAGGCAATAAGACAAATTAGGATTGAGAGTTTAGTTGTAATATGTTAAGAAAGTGAAAGAATTTATATTTTGACAATTTTTAATTTACTTTTAATTTACTTGTTGTTTGGATTAGTTTGACATTATTAACTTTGTTATCAATGAATAAATGAAGTCATCTTTTGATTACTATGGTTAGCAATTTTAATTATATTATGAAATTAGTTTATCTTACAATTTAATTATATTATGAAATTTAATTATGATATAAATTAAATAATATTATGAAATCAAATTATAAAATAGAATTAAATAAATTATTATAAATATTAAAAATAAAATTAAATATTTAATATTCAAATTATGACCGTTATAAAGTATATTATAAATGTCATACTATACTGTATTAAGTGGCGGTTAAAACTGCCACTATTTATGTTAGAATTGGTTTACCCAATTTTAAAATTACGACATTTATAACTGACGTCAATTACACGCTCAAAACCGCTACTTTATACAATGCATAATATGGCGTCTGCTACAACGGTTCTCAATTGACCGCCACATTAAACTTTGTGGCAGCAAGAATTCTGGCGGTACGCGGTACCGCCACAAACGTATAATGCGGCGGTTAAAAACGCCAGTTTTTACGAAAATAACCGCTGCATTATACACGTTTTTTTGTAGTGAGTTAGCCTAATGAGGAGAGGGTGATGGTCAACTCTCCTTGTGTGTTTTACCAAGCCTCGAATGAATCCTCACATTGTTTCCCAAACGTGTGTGGGATTGATGCTACATATGGATATGAATTTTGTTTGTGCAGCATAAGGAGGAGTTGAAGTGTCACTTCAAGCACTTATGCTTGGTACATGTCAATCAAAAACAAAATATGATTTGGAAAGGTACGTGGGCGACTGTAATAAGATGTATTTGAGAACAAAGGAATTTAATCATCTTTAAGTAAGGGTTGTCGAGGAGGAAGAAATTTTTCTAATGGCTGAACTCAAAGCATGGTTGTGGATGAAATATAGACCACGCTCATTTAACTATTCTCTACTGGACTGCATTTGAACCCAGTTCAGTGCATATTGAGCCAGTAGTAAAGTAGCTACCCTGTCCATATGGATCCTGTCGGTACAGTAAAATAGGACTCTGCTATTAATAGATGCGGTGGAGGAAGCATTTGCATCACTAAAGGGAGGTTTGGAGGAAAATGGTAGTTATAAGGGTTACGTATGAAGAGAAGCAGGGAACCGTGATCTGATGCGCCTGAAGGGTTTATTGGTAGTGGCAATGCACTTTCTTGAAGTATTTGTAGGGTTGTTTAAGAGAAGAGGTTGAGGAGGAAGGAAGCTGATGGGGGTGGAGCTGCTGTCAAGTTTGGGGGGAGGCTTCTAGAGCAAACGAGTGAATGAAATAAGATGGTTATATGCTGCTACAAACCCTCGGCAGGAAGCATTGTCATCCAGAGCGAAATGTGTTGGTCTTGTGCTGCTGTATACTCTGGTTGAATGTCTGTAAAACAGGTTAGCACAATAGCGTAGGAATGACGGAGGTTTTGTGTGTCTTTATGAGGCAGTAGAAGTTATGGCTACATGGAGGAGGTTAGTGTATTCAGGATCCTCACCCATTTGATGCGTCAGCTGCTAAGGATGCAGGAGGCAAAGGCTGTTGGTTTTGAGGACTACAATATAAATAAGAAATTTGGGTCTCAAAGAACTATCATAATTGTTGTGATAACGGTGACTAATTTTATTCTCTTATGATCGGGTGTCGTGAGATGATCAAGGAAGAATTATATGTATAGGATAACACTTGAGCTGAAAGTGCTTGACAACAATTCTGCTGATATCAGATACTAAAATAAGCATAGTCAAAGATTTGTTTCGGATGCAACACTGCTAAATGGTGTGAAGACTCTTGGATATGAAAGGATTGAAGAGTCTAATTATGGTGGTTTGATAGCTGCAGTTGGACGGATCAAAATTGCTAGTAAACCTCGTGAACTTCTACGGTGAAGGACTTGTAGGGTCTTCAAATCACAACTCCAGCCTTTAGGGAATTACATCAGAAGAGTGTATGGATGCTATCATGTAGGGAATGTGGCCAACTATGCAAGTGTTGTTCTGGTGTGATGGTGACTGACTTTGCAGGTCTTAGTTCCATGCAGTCTCATCTAAAGCAGGGATTTGCTTAACAAATTGTGCAGGTGCAAGGGTGGGGAAGAACTATGCCAAGTGGAATTCTGGAAATTCAATTAGAAACAGGTGTTGGGTTGGTTCAAGCAAATATTGCAATTTTTGGAACCTCTAATATGGCCAAGGTGTATGGAGTCAATTTTTGGAATCATCTCTTATATTTTGGTGAAAAAACACTTTTGAAGATTATCGAAAAAGATTACATCTGCTATTTAGAAATATTTTTCAATCTAGACGTATATTTCCTTATCTTGTAATCTTTATAGTATAGTGTGTTTGTAGATATTTAAGTATTTTTAATATCGTATTGTTATCCTTAAAGGGTGTTTTAGAGTTATATTTTTTTTATTAATTTTATAGATGCTTTTATAATTAAACAATTCAAAAATACTGAAATAATTCAGTTAAAGTTGATTGAATTAATTTGAATGTTGATCTTATTGAATAGAACAAAAAAAATTGGGGGTGTCTTTATTTTTATTTTGATCATAATATCTTAGTTTATTATGTTTCATTACAACTATAGACAGTGCTATTATTACCCTCTTCTTTGTTAAGGTTTTCAAAAAGAAATTGTTTAGAGGTTAGAGAATTCATATCTTTCACATGCCATCTTTTCCAGTTCAGTCTGGTCCCATATTTCACACAATAACCATAGTTGAGGATGGATAACATGTTTTTAATGTTAAATTAACAAACACATAGGTATATATATGTGCAATTCCTTAAATTTTATTGCAAAATAATTTACAAATAATTTTAAGAGTGCTTTGGGATTGAACAAGTGTCTAAAATTGGATAACATTATTATCCTAGTATAAGACCAATCACACTCTTCTGAATGCCAAAGATTGAAACTAAGTGTTACTATCTTGCAATAAAGGAACACCATGGCTCAGTGACTCCGAATCCAAGTGCTGAACCCCTTTTGCAATCTCATACTCCTCTTTGGATTTTCCCCACTGTACTGCATAAAATCCTATCACGATTACAAGCGCACCAATCAAACTGCAAAAAAATCAACACAAAATTTTATCACCTAAACAAATTCATGGGCCTTCTTCATAACTCATTCTCTAATCTCTAGTATTCAAATTTTACCTTCCAAGAGTGAAATCATCTCCAAGAAAGATTGCACCCATCCAAACCGTGAAAATGATTGCCACAGGTTGGAACATAGCACAGAACAGAGGGCCCGCTTTAATTATGCACCACATGCATAGGATATAACGCAACAATGTTGCAATTATTGCCTATCACAATCAGCATCCAATCAGCAACCACACCCACCAAAATGTGTGCACATAACGTGCTAAACGTGGCTTTTTCATGGCCTTAGAGGCAATTTTAACAACACTCATCGCATTCACCATATGGAAAGTAGGTACTGATTTCTGAATATTTTATCTAATAACAAACGTTATCTATAAGATACTAACTGATTTTTATATAAAAGATTCATAATTTTTATCATCAATTGATCATGTGCAGAAATTAAAATAAAAAATACAAATATAAATATGTTTTCAACTGTGGTTGGTGTTGATTTTTTCAGTTGTAGTATTTAATGACACACTGTACCTGATATAGAATACCAATCAACCCTATATCCATCTTGAGTTTCCATTCAGCTAGATCCCTCACAGAAAATAAGGCAAACACTCCACACTGCACTGTTGAAAATAAGAGTTGGAAGAATACAATCACTGTTACATCTATATCAGGGTATGTCTCTCCTACCGAAGCCTGAAAATTTAGCATCAAAAGGGACAAAATTATAAATCAACTGGTCTGATAGAATAACTTAGATAAAAATGAATCAAGTCAGTGTTTGATTAAAAGAGAAAAGCAACCTGATATATGTACCACATGGAAGTAAAGAGTGCATCGGCAACACAGGCTATTCCTCCCATGATCCAATTTAGCTGTGGCGAAAATTGAAGCATTTGGTTAGAAAAGTTTGGCGAATGTGTCTTAAAGATGCTTGGACCCTTGTACAGTATCACAACAAATGCTCCTGCAATTGATACTATTGTTCCTAACACTTTAGCTTGGCTGCTAGAACTCCTCCAATGTACTTCTTCCATCCTAAACCAACCATTCAATTTAGATAATTCTAGTTTAAAGTGCTGCAATTACCAGTTTGCATATAAAACTCAGTTCTGTTGAAATCTGCTTTTTAAGAACATAAAAAGAAAACTAATGATGACACCAAACTCCAGAATCTTGAAGAAACAAGCATCCTAAAGGTTCTAATTTAACAATTTGAGTAGTAGCAGGTAAGAATTAGTAGAGCAAGAAAATTACCTGAAAGCGAGAGCAAGTACAAAAGTGAAAGCTGGAAGGAGGTTAAGAATGGCTGATAAAAGTGAAGGCGAGCTCAGATCTATGCCAACATAAGCCACTACAGTTCCTAAACTCCTACAGGTAAAATACTAAATCACATAAACCTCATTTCTGAGATGAATGGCCACATATAAGAAAAAAGAAGTTGGAAATAGAATCTGACAAAAATAATTGTATGTAAATGACAACCAAAGCATATAAAAACAATGAGGGAAGACACAAATATTGTAATTAACTGGCAAGTGCAAATAGAAGGCTGGAACTAGTTAGAAAAGTAACACTAACCCAAAGGAGGCAAGCAAAAAGAATCTGCAAAGTACAATGAAATTGAGAGGAGGACCTTGTGACCTCCTGAATGAAAAGGGTGATAATAAGGAAGGTGTAGTGAGAATTATGGAACAATATTGGAAGAAAGAAGGTGTATAATGTGTTTACTTCCATGTAAGAAAAAGAGAACCTGTGGAGAAACAAGGCATAGGGAAGAAGCAAGATTGTGCAGAGTACAAAAGTGTAGACAACCATGACATATTTGTTGATATCATCAATAGCAACTTTGATTACCACCATGCTTCCACTTTGAGCTAACATAGCCACTATCATTCCTACAAATGGCAGTAATTTGCCTGCTCCATTCCCTGATCTCGTCATTTCTTTCTAACACTCTCTCAGCCACCCCCACCTTGCTATCTCAGATCGTATCTTCTTTCTTATTCTCACCACTTTTCCTTTATATAATAACACCATTTTTTACTGATTTCTCAACAACACTATCGTTGGCATTTACAAAAAGAGACATAGATTTGAAAGGAGATGAAAGTCCCTAGTATAAAGACATGGAGCGTCATCCATGACGTTTTCACGTGTCATTGCCTTTGATTAAAGTACCAAACAACAAGACTACTACATCTGATCTTCTTCTACCTACGATTCCATAAGAAAGAGGGATCTTCAATATATTTTCACTTGTTCCATAGTTAATTTTTTATTAATTAAATATTTAAAAATAAAGATGTTATTCAAAACATGATCTATTTAAATATAAATACACAAAAGCTATTGTATAAACTATGTAAAAAAATAAAAGTAAAAACTATCAAAGAAAGAGCGTGCAAAAAAATATAGTAAAAGAGAGATAAACTTTCTAAGTCAATAGTTGAATATATACAATTATTAAATAAAAATTAATTTTAATAATAAAAAATAAATAAATATTATATTAATTAATTAAATATTATTTTAAAGATTAAAAAGATTATTAGTATCTAACATAATTTATATTATTAATAAAATTTATAAATTAGTATCTAATTAACTATTAACTATTAGTTTTAACTATAAATGATTATTTAAGTCTCCAAAAGTAATATTAATCATCAAAGTAAACCAGTGAAACTAAGAGTGTTGACATTAAAGAGTTAGGTGAGTAATTATAAGTTTCAATTTTTCTTACATGCTACAAGTATATATTTATATAATATACATCTTTCTTAATATCTTTCGACCGTCTTATTAATAATTTTGACATTCGATGTTGACATTTTTTAATTTTTTTAAATGTCTAATATCTAATGATATTATCAATGAAAAACTTTATTCCGATTTAGTAAAAATAATACGAGATTTAACATTTGGATAATGTATATTATTAAATACATTATGTATTATCAAAATAAAACTCTAAATATGATTAAAAATACCAACTAATTCTATTCCATAAAGAATCTACTCCCTTTACTTCATTTCACAAAAAAATAAGTTTGTTGCTTGTATGATTAATTTTAAATATAAAATATATTTTCAAAAGTAAAGCTAACTACCTAACCTATCACCTTGGTCACCTCGTGTCACTGATGGCAGATGAAGAATCAAAGAAACTATTTGTATGAAAATTCAACTATTTAAAAATAATATCCATGTAAGACCCGTTAAAACTTTATGCTTAATTTATTAAAGATAATGTTTACCTTATAGAAAGATAATTAAATTTCTGGAAATATTTGTAATATAGAAATAGTAGTGTAAAATGTATTAAAAATGGGTAAGTGAGACTTTTGATTTCGACAAATTATAAGTGTCAAAGTATGACAATCGCAATAATTTTGTGATTATAAACCTGGTTGGACGTCTTTTCAAAATTATTTCTAAGATTTTTATTACAAAATAAATTTTAAGCCTAATTCAACCCCATAAAATCTGGCTATGATACCATATTAAGAAGTGGACTTTAAGCTTAACTTCAACCCCATAAAACTGGCTCAATGAGGTGAGGTTTGCACCCACTTATATACTATGAAATTGTCCTCATCTCTAGTCGATGTGAGATCTCCAACAATTTTGTTTATCAAGTTAAAGAAGGTGTTAAATAAAACCATTGATTCTAAACAATCAGCTTTCCTTGAGGGAAGGGGTTTAATGGATAGTATTCTTGTGGCTAACAAAGTTTTAGAGGAGGTGAAGAGGAAGAAGAAAAACTACTTTTTTTAAGGTGGACTGTGAGAAGGTTTACGACCATGTGAGTTGCGAGTTTATTTTTTTACATGTTAGGAAGGCTCGGATTTTGTGAAAAGTGGATTTCTTGGATCAAATATTGTTTGGAATCAACTTCGATGTCTGTTCTAGTAAATGGGAGCTTGACTAAGGAATTTATTCCGAAGAAGGGTTTGAGGCAAGGAGACCCTTTAGCTCTGTTTCTGTTTCTTATAGCGGCTGAAGACTTAGCAGGTATTTCTTGGAAAACTGTCGAGAAAAATTTGGTAGAAAGTTTGGAGATTGGAAGCAAGAAGGTCAAGGTTATATGCTTCAGTATGTAGATGATACTTTGTGTTTTTGCAAAGTCAACATTAAAAGAGTGTTCAACATAAAGGTCATACTGAATTATTTCAAGTTAGCTTCCGATCTTAAGGTGAACTTCCTGAAGAGTAGAATTGGAGAAGTGAGGGTTGATCAGACTGCGATCCTTCATAGAATTGGAAAGGAAGTTTTCTTCTGGGAAGATAATAAGGTGGGTTTGGGTGATCTGAAGAGTAGATTCCCAAGGCTTTTCTCTCTATCAGTGGTTAAAGATGCTAAGCTTTTCCGATGTGGGGATTGAGTTAATAACATTTGGGTGTGAGATTTAATTTGGAGAATGGGTCTTTTCGAGTGGGAGAAGAACCGACTTAGTCAGCTTCTTAAGGAGGTGCATGGTTTGGTTTGAGTCTCGTCCTAGAAAATGAGGATAGATGGGTTTGGAATTATGGTGATTCTATTGATTATTTTGTTAGTTCTGCCTATAGTTTCTTAAGGGGAGAGGAAGAAGGGGAAGCTAAGCAGTTGCATAGTTCTTTCTGGATGATAAAGGTTTTGCCCTCAGCCCATGTCACTGCTTGGAAGGTGTTGGAAAATAAGTTAGCTACTAAGGCCAACTTGGAGAGACATGGGGTTGAATTAGAAAGTATTTTATGTTGTCTGTGTGGGGCGAATGAGGAAACAACAAGTCATTTGTTCTTTGGTTGTAGAATTGCTTGGCTAGTTTGGAACCTTTGCTTTGAGTGATTAGGGCTGAGCTTGGCTATTCATCACACTTCTCTCTCACATTTCCAGTAGTTTAATATACAGGGAGCACCTACGTTTGTTAATTTAATTTTGGGAAGTGTCTGGATTGCGGTGGTAAGTGAGTTTTAGAGACATAGGAATAAACACATCTTTAAAGGTGGAGTGATTGATCATTCTGAAATTTTCTCCATGGCTCAACTAAAGGCTTGGTCTTGGGTAATATCTAAAGTCCCTTATGCTTGTTTTCCATTTTCTGACTGACGTCTGGATCGTCTGGTTTGTATGTATTCAATTAAAAATAAGTGATTTATTTAGGTTGGTCAAACTCTATTTTTCTAGTAGGAAGTTAGTGGCAAGCTTCAGGGAGGAGGGGTTGTTCATTTCTGTACGATTTTATACATGAGTTTGATCACACCTAAAGTGGTTCTTATTTATTTAATTTTTATTACTGATAAAAAAAATTATATAAAAAAATTGAATGTAATTTTGAAAGATAACAAAATACGACATAGTTATACTCTTTGTGTAAATGCTTTTGTATTGGGTATATAATTTAATAATATGTGTGCCTACGTGTGTACAGATCGAGTGGTCGATCACATGTATATGTGTGGGTGTGGGTGCATATATATATATATATATATATATATATATATATATATATATATATATATATATATATTTATATTTATTTATTTATTTATTTGTGTGAGTGTATGTATGTGCATGTGTGTTCTTATTTTATATTACAAGTAGAATAATAATTATAAAAATAAGTAAATAAATAAGATGACATTAAAGACATCTTATTAAACAAAGATGGTTATAAAATAAACAATAAATAAATAAATAAGATTGTAAATATCTTTTTTCCCTAATTTTTGTGATTTTAGCGGCATGTTAGTGTTGAAGTTGAAGATGAAACTTGTATTTGGTGAATCCAATATTTATGATGCTTAAAGACATAATTTATAATAAGTTGTGTGTGTTAGTTGTATCTATTTACTTATTAAGATTAATTTGATTCTTAGTTTACAAAGTTTTGATGTTAGAATTTATTTTGGTTAAGATGTTATTTTAATTGATTAAAAGGATAATTAAATTTGTTAAAATGTTTCTATCTAAAGTCTAAAAGAACTTCAATGAATATTTTAATTGATTGAATTATTATGTTAATATGTTAAAATTATTTAAAATCTTAAGTGATTCTAACATAGTGTTTTTAATCTATTAAATAAAGTTTTAATATTTGAAATCATTTATGTTCTTAGAAGGCTTTATTATTCTATTTCTATCAGGTTGAAACAATGATCTAGTAGGTGAAATCAATACATTATTTTCAAGTATTTAATCTATTAAAATTAAACGATACATTGTATATAATTCTCATTTCTTTAATATTTTGAAACAATTTTTTTAAAATATTTTGAAATTGTGTTCTTGAAACTTTCTTTCCAAGTATGGGAGATCATCTTGTTTGTTCAAGGAGTTGTAAACTTGTTTTTTTGTCTTAGTTTAAGAGTAATCAAAAGAATCAAGTGAAATGTGTCCTTTGTATTGTGTTTAGGTAGATTACGAGTTGTATTTTTTAATAGGTGTTTAATTTTGAATATTTGTAATAGGGTTTTACCCGGTCTTGTTGAATATATTCTTATAGGGTGCAAGAAGTATTTTATTGATATATACTAGTAATCTGAATTTTGTTGTGTTTAGTGTGAGTTTAGCCGGTGTGATTGAGCAATTAGACGCAACTCTTTAACAAGAGTGAACAAGTATACAATTGTTATGTCTTTCTTGCTCTCTTGATCTTTTTAATTGTTGCAATTTCTTGTTGGTTTTCTATTGTTGTTATAAGTTCAAATTATCAACATGTTAAAAAGGCACGATAAAATCTTTTTAATTTGTTGATTCAACAAAATATTTTCAAGCAACTGAAAAAGTTTTAAAAGCTTTTCAAAAGTAGTTTTACTAGTTCAATTCACCCTCTTTTAAACTTTACCGTCTTTTCCTTACAATTGGTATCAGATTAGGTTCTTGAAAGATATTCAAATTTTGATTCTCTTTTCTTTGAAAATGGTTGAGAACAAACTGTCTTTTGTTGATGGTGCTTCCATAAATAGACCATCTATATTTGGAGGTATTAACTATGAGTTTTAAAAATTTAGGATAAAAATCTTGATTGAATCAATTACTTGATAGAGTAATATGGGATGTCATTCTAAATGAAAAAATTTACAATAAAAAAAATTAAATATAAAATGAAGAATCAAACATATAGCTTTGAGGCAACTAAGACTATAAAATTTTCTATATTGTCTTTCAACAATAAAAGGAAAGTCAATTAAATGATAATCATAATTTGTCTTCTTTTAAATAAAGAAAAGATAGAAATTATTGTAAGTATAACATAATATTTATGGTTGTTGAACTAATAATTGTGTTCATTTTAAGAATAATATACAAAAGGTTATTGAACAAGTATGACTTAAGATTCGAAGAAAATGAAAATATATTATAAAAGCTAGTGAATTCTTAGTTATATTTATTTATAGAAAAAAGACAAGTGATGAAGATGTATCATTATTTATAAAGTGTAGTGATTTTTTTTATCGGTTAACAAAGTTTTCAAATTGAGAATGGTTAGAATTATATGTAAAAAATTATCAAAAGTAATAAAATGATCCAATATTTATATTGTAGTATGTTTTAAAAAATATATAATTTTTTTATTTATAACTTATATATAAGAAAATATTTTAATCAAAGAATAAGTTTTATGATATATAATTAAAAGATATTGAATGATGTAAAATTATTTCTCCTTTATATATATAATGTATACAGAATAATTTCAAAATATTGATTATAACAAAATATAATTATTTTAAAAGAAGTATATAGATATTTTGTCCAGGAAAAAGTATAAAATTGTGGGTGAGTAGTCGTTGATGAGTTGCAGGTTGGAAACAAGAGGATGCCATTTATTTTGGATAGAAATAGGTATGGAGTGTGCATGATTGAAAGGACAATAAAGACGAAAATAATATAAATAATTTAGTAGAATATTTTTTTTTAATAAATAACACGAGATGCATTATATTATTTGTATATATTTTATTTATTTTAGCTTTGACTTTCTTTAATCAAACATTTTCAACTTTTATTTTTTTTTTAATTTTTATTCAGTTTATTTTTCTTCTGTAAATTAAATAATATTAATGTCTCCGTCCGAGACAAATGTGTTCTGAAACTTTTTTTCTTACTTTTTTTAATAAACTTTTAAATTTTTATAGAAATAAGAATGTCTAAATTATAAATGCAAGTAAAGTCGCTTTCTACAATACAATTTATTTTATATCGTCATATTTAAAACATTATACTTTATAAAAAAAAAGTTGTGTTTTGAAACATGATTCAGCTATATTTTATAACGTATTTCATATTTGTCCATATTTATAATTTTTTTAAATTACTCAAAAAATTTAAATTTTCCCAAGCTATCATCATTGGGTTGAAAAAAGAGCTTTCAGTGGATTATTCTTTCTTTTTATTTATGTAAAAATTAATTTAATCTACTTAATTGATGAAATAAAAAAGAATCAGATGAGATTAGATATGAATATGTAATCCACACGAATGTTAACGAATATCCTGATAAATAATGTTAACGAATGTGGTTGAAATATGAAAACTCTTATATTTTTAATGTGTTTACATTGTACAGAGCATAGTTGTCATAGGAGAGAACTTGTCTCCTTATTACTTTTGTTTAAGAAGGAAAAGAGGCATGAGAAAGCAATGACACAACACTATGAAAAGATACCTATGTCAATTTGGTTGAAGTCATAAGGTTTAATTCTTATTTACTTGGACAGGAAAAAAAATCATATGGTAAAAAAAAATTATACAACCAAAATGCCTACAAAAGTTCCAAGGGTCAAGTTCTATCCATGAATCATTTTTAAAGTAAAAAATCTTATTTAAAAATGAAAATAGAAAACAAAATTTATTTAAAAAATCTTTATACACAAAATTGACTCAATTCAAATCCAAATCCAAGACAATATAGATAGGGTCGCTTCAAGCAAATGTCAAGTTAAGTTAGATTGAGACCATGTCAAACTAGTCGAGATAGGCTTAGGTAAGGTCAAATCAAATCTAATCCAGATCAAACCAAGTGAGGTTAGATCTAGGTTAGGTTGAGACGGATCAGGTCAAAGTCAAATCGAGTTGGGTTTGACCCAAATCGTGTCGAGTTGAGTTAGGTCAAGTCTAATTTTGGGCAAGTTAGGTTGGTTAAGACAGGCCCAACTCATGTCAATCAAAGTTGGTTGGGCCCAAGTCAAGTGGAGTCGAGATAAGCCTAAGTCATGTCGAGCCTAGGTCAGGCCATAGATCAACTTAGTTCGAGTCGGGACCAAGTCAACCTGGTCGTGTCCAGGTTATGATGAATTGGGTTGGGTCCATGTCATATTGAGTTGGGCTGAGTCTAGGTTACACCAAGTTGGGTCAGGTTTAGGTCAGGCTCATGTTGTGCTAAGTTGAGTTAGGTCCAAGTAGAGTCGGGTTGAGACGAGTTTGGCCTAGGTTGGACTCATGTTAGGCAATGTCAGGTCGAACCCATGTCAAGTTGTGGTAGGTTGAGCCCATGTTGGGTTGAGTCGAGATCATATCAAGTTGGCTCAGGCATAAGCTAGACTGAGTCAAGTTTGACCTAAGTCAGGTTGAAACCAAAATTTAGAAAGGTTGGGTTGATTTGGGCTTAAGTCATACAAGATTGTCAGATCAAGCCTAAGTTAGGTTGGGCCAAGACAAACTCGATTGAGCTAGGCCCAAACAAGTTGATTTGAGCCTCAATCTTTTAATTAAGTTGTAAAAAATAAAATTATATTAAATAGCATTATAAAGGGACAAAGTTTTTTATTAACATCAACATCGCTAAGAGAGTTGTAACTTGACATATGAAAATTGACACATGATTAACACATAAACATAACAAACACATGTCATGATAAAGTGACAGCTTCACCAAACCACTAAACTAAATACACTTTTATGTCATATCATAATAGTATTGTTATTATTATTACTTTATTTTATTATAAACATTAAAGTAATAATGATTATAATAAAATAAAGTAATAATAATTATAATAATAGTAATGGTAATAAAAATAAAACTAGTCATGATATGATATAAAAGTATATCTAATTTAGTGGTTTATGATAGTCTCACTTTATTATGATCTTTGATTTCATTCTTACATGCTTAATTTTTATTTTTCATTTAAGAATTTAATTTAAATGACATGTGTTTGTTGTGTCCTCATATTAGTCATATGTCAAATTTCATTTACCAAGTCACCACTCTAATTAAAAAGTAAGGGACAAAATTGATTTTTGGCCATTACCTAAAAAATAATTAAGGACCAATTTATACTTAATGTAAAGCATTGAAGGATTAATTTACAATTTAGAATATTTTAAGCACTCTTCAATTCTCAAAAGTATTTAGTAGTTAAATGAATTTTCTAGAAAGTTCTTTTCTTTGGATAAGGATTCTTCTGAATGGGGAAAGACTTGCTCTTGTTCATTAAGTCTGTTGATAATCCTCTAGTATTAACCCTCGTCCTGGGAAGATTTCTAGCCCCATTCAGGTTCGTTGGAGCTTTCCTTTTGTTGGCTGGATTAAGATAAATATTGATGGTGCTTCTCATGGTTGTCATGATCTTGCTGCATATGTTGGCATTCTCAAAGGGAGCAGTATGGGGAATATATTGATATGTTTTCTTCTTTTATGGGTATACATACTCCTTTATATGTTGAGATCATAGGGGTTATTGTAGCTATTTAGTATGCTCACTCTACAAGTTATAGACATGTTTGGCTGGAGAATGATTCCCTTTTTTTTTCCTTTGGATTGTTCCTTAGATGCTTAGAGGGTATTGGAGAAAGTGTTTAGTGATTTGTAAAAGTATGGAGTTCAAAGTCTCTCATATTTTTTGGGAAGGAAACTATTGTGTTGATAAATTGTCTTCCCTTGGTCTGGAGAATAAGTTAGATTATAAGTGGCATAGTTCTTAACTTTCAAAAACTGGTTTAGATTTCTTTCACTACAGGTTTCAACTTCCAATGTTCCACTTAGTTTAGTTTCCTTTGTGGGAGTATTTAGTATTTTTCTCATAAGGGTTTGGTTTGGTCCACCCATGTTTTATATCTTTTTTTTCTTTTATGGTTTCTTTCATATGATGGAAAATGAATGTTGATTTTGGGATGTCATCCTAGTTGAGATATCAGATTTCATAATGATGTCTAACACGAGTTTTACATCAACAAAAAAATCGAGTCTTGTAATGGAACATATTTATTTTTGACTTTGACCTTAATCCTCTTTGTATGGGGACGTTAAGAGGTGAAACTTTTTTAAGTCACTCTTTTGGTGAATCAATGAAATAAGACTTATTTTAAAAATTGATTAAGATTGGTCCATAAACTATGAATCAAGTTGACAACTCTAATTGAGGATTGATCATCAAAGTTTCAAAATGACCAAATACACTAAGAAAAGTATTATAAAAATGGTATATAAAATGCGTATTCAAAATCCAACTAATTTAAAATAATAAAAAATAAATTAGGTTTTAAATAAGTATTTGTAACATTAATTCAATTTAATTTTTTCAATGGAGTTGTTTGGTGTGTTTCTTAAAGGTTGTTTTTGTGTTTTACTAATTAAATTGTACTTATAATGTTTTATATTTAAAACATGATTACAAAATTATATTTTAAAATATTGTGTAATTTATTTGTGAATATGAGATATAATTAAAATTATAACATCACAACAATTAAAAAAAGCATTTTGTTTGACAATTTTTAATTATAAAATGTTTAATAGTTATTTTTTAATAATTTTATAATAATAATATTTATAGAATTATATCCATACATGTCGTAACTTAGGTCACAATAGTGGGAAGGTGAACTAAAAAAATTATGGATAAAAATAGAGAAGAGGATCCTCACCATAGTTTATTCCAAAAAAAATATGGAAAAATCGAAAAGATGGTTTGCAAACTAGATTTGGAGTTTGCGAGTCGGTTACAGACACCCCTACATTGTTCATCCCAAGACGGTTCTTATATGAACTAAATGAGTGTGATTTTTCATAATGTTACTTTTTTTCCTGAAAATAAAAATAGAAAACATGTTTAAAAATAAATAAAATAATTTTAAATTTTTTATTTGGAACTGGCAAAAATGAACCTTATATATTTTTGTAACGCAAAATCAGGGTTTACGTAGTTTTAAAAGTTAAACTATTTGAAAAGATTGGAAGGTGAACTAAAAATATTATGGATAAAAATAGAGAAGAGAATCCTCACCATAGTTTATTCCAAAAAAATATGGAAAAATCGAAAAGATGGTTTGCAAACTAGATTTGGAGTTTGTGAGTCAGTTACAAGCACTCCTACATTGTTCATCCCAAGACGGTTCTTATATGAACTAAATGAGTGTGATTTTTCATAATGTTACTTTTTTCCTGAAAATAAAAATAGAAAACATGTTTAAAAATAAATAAAATAATTTTAAATTTTTTATTTGAAACTGGCAAAAATGAACCTTATATATTTTTGTAACGCAAAATCAGGATTTACGTAGTTTTAAAAGTTAAACTATTTGAAAAGGTTGCGAGAATTTAAGTTGACCCTTGAAAGAATGAAATGGGAATTTTGAAAAAATGAATTTTTATTATTCATTGTTTGTTGATATTTTTGAATTTTAAATTTTTTTATACTTTTCAGATTTTTTAGGAAATAAGAGTTGGTGGGTGTATAAAATGAGAAAGGAGTGGCAGATAGCAAAAGTGTTGGGCCATTTGAAGGGGACAGGCTTTCAAACACAGTGTAGATATGAAGAAGGCAATTGTTTCCTGTACCATATCACTGCACTCGATTCCATTGAAAAGACGAACCTGTCCTTAAAAAAATTTCTAAAATATGTGTTCTGGATTTTTTTTCTGGAATGAAATTTTATATTACGGATTTTTTTATCTGGAATGGGTTTTTCACTTTTGTTTCCAGATTTTCATTTCTGAAACATAATAATCTCTTTTCTGGATTTTTTTTTCTGAAATGTATTATTTTTAATTCTGAATTTTTTTATCCGAAATAGAATTTTAATTTTTGTTTTCAGATTTTTATTTCCGAAACTCAATAACCACTTCCAGATTTATTTTTTGAGAATATATTATTTTCAATTTCGAATTTTTATTTCCAGAATTAAGGGCATTTTTTAGAAATTAAAAAAATATGTTGGGTGCAGGATAAAAATGATTGGGTCTAGGAAGCATTTGCCTATGAAGAAATGGAGTTTAAAATAAACAAAAATGCTGGCCTAACGGAATGGGCCCAGCTTTAAAAAATGTGGTAAAAATATAATAAACGTGGTGCTGAAGTAAAAGTTCTATGAGTGGGGATATTAACATGAGTACTGAAAGCAAAAGAGATCCAAAAAGGAAAATTCTCACTGCACCTCCATATATTTTTTTCAATTCCAACAATACTCTTCTCAGTAATCTTATATTATTAATGAACTAAATTTTGAGTCAAATAATACACATTTTCGAATTATAATGATGTTATTTTATTCTCGAGATATCTCATAATGTTAATAATCTCTTCTGCGATAACTAACTTGAATAATGATTTTAACGTGTATTGAATTCTAACTTTTATATATTGAAAATTATATCATTGCAAGGTGAAAAAAAATACAGTTATTTTGTAAAAAAAAACATGTTTAAATTTATATTAAACAACCAAAAAAAAACCAGCAAGGTGCAAAATTATAAAAATACAAAACCCAAGAAAAAAATTAGCGTGGTGCAAAAATGAGATACAAAACTAAAAATAAAAATATTTTCGCACTAGGGAATATCAAATAAAATGAATCTTCTTGTTAACCCTCTCACATACTCTGTTCTCGCCGGTTGATTTTGGTGACAAGCTCTAGCTTCGATCTGTCTCCTTCGGAATCTGTTCTGCCTCTTGTTGTATTGGAACGTGACTCCGTTGAAACAGAGGGAGCTATACCTGTTGATTGCACTTTGACGATCAAGTCAGTAAAGGGTTTACTAAAAATCAAGAAGTATTTAGTTCCAGTCTTAGAAACAACGTACCTTTACCTAGGTTCTCAAGCCCCTATTATAGCTTATCTCTTGTAACAGTTTTCTCTCACAAGAATCTAATCTCAACTGATAGCATAATCAACAGAAAAACATTTTGTTTATGGGCACCTTCTCTCAAGGTGTTACAACAGAAAATAGTCTTATCTCTAAGGAGTGTATAAAATAATAACAGAACAACCACCTGCTAGCAGGGCACCAACTCATGTGCCAAAATCAGAGGATATTTTGCTTATGGAGGCACCCTACTCATGGCACAACATTATCTACGTGGGCACCCTACTCATGGTGCAACATTATCTTTTATTATGCATGCAACTTAGCCCCTATAAGCCCTAGATCACAGATACTTAAGCTAAAGAAACATTTACTTAACCTAGGCACCGTATGTGTTATGCGTACCCCTAGGTTCAAAAATACCCTTTACAAGTGGCCATATAAAAGGTTAACTTATGCCACAATGGGTTTACTAACCAAACTGGGCCCAATCACATGACCCACTATACTGGCCCAACAACCGAGTTGACCTGCCTACTCCACGCACCGAAATCCGACCTCCGAGCACTGAGCCCTGATACACACTCAAATGCTGGAACTACTCTCTCAAATGTTGCAATTAAAGAAGAATAGAAATGTTGTGACCAAAAAGGAGATATGTGACTGAATATGAAATATAAGGTGTGGGGTGTAACTGATGTTATTAAAAATGCAAAATTATACTTCATTTAGATTATTTAAAATTTTTAAAAATATTAAAACTTATTTTTTTTACAATTAATATGATACAAAGAAAAGGTAAATAGGGTGGAAGGAGAATTTCCCATAGAAAAATTGAAAAACATAAAAACTTCCTCTTTAATTTAGGTCGACCCACTTCCCATGATTCACCCATTCAAGTATCAAAATTGGTAAAAAAGACATTGAAATTGGTACAAATTGTGCATGAATCTTTTGTAAAAGTCGTGGGTCCCTCATTGTGTTTCATGTGCAATGATGCACCTATTGACATGACTAATTCCAAAAAAAAATCATAGACATCTATAAATGACATTTATATTTGCTTCACAATTGTTTATATTCATTTTAGTGATATTTTGATATCCGGCTCTACTTTACACTAAAAAAAAATAAAAAATTTCTTAATAAAAGTATAAATAAAATGTAAATATTAAAGTAATTTTTAAAATTAAAAAAATTAAAATATTAATATTTGTTGAGTTGGAAGGTGAAACATTGGATGTAAAAAAACTATTTTCCTCCGATAAATCACACGGCCCCACAAGCATTCACATTGACTTGTGGGCTTTAATTTTTTTCAAGCCCAAGATTAAGACAAAAAAATATTTAATACCAAAACCTGGTATATGAAAAAAATCGCAACAGCTGCTGCAAATACTACACACCACAAAAACAGAAACAGAAACCTGAAAAAAATTGCATTCTCATATTATTCTCTTAGTATTCTCATAGTATAAAAGCGATTACATTCTTCTCCACGTCAAATATTCAACCTACCTGTTCCTATTTTGCAATAAAGGAACATTATGGCATGATGACTCCAAGTTCTCAACCCCTTTCGCAATCTCATTCTCCTCTCTTGATTTCCCCCACAATACACCATAAAACCCTACCACGATTATAACCGCACCAATCAAACTGCAAAAAGTTCATCACAAATTTTTATCACCAATCAAATGCTAAACTTTGACATCCATTTAAATGAGTATTTTTCTCTAATCTTTAGCATTCAAATTTTACCTTCCAAGACTGAAATCATCTGCAAGAAAGATTGCACCCATGAAAACGGTGAAAATGATTCCCACAGGTTTGAACATAGCACAAAACAGAGGACCTGCTTTAAGGACGCACCATGTGCATAGCAGGTAACGTATCACTGTTGCAACTATTGCCTATTAACAATCACCATTAAGGTTAGGAACCACAACCACCAAATACTAAACATACCTTTAAAATTTTTGTAATAAATATTTCTCATACCAATCATAATTTTTATTTCTTGATCATTCATAAAATTTAAAATAAAAAATACAAACTTAAATGTTTTTCAGTGTTTCATTTTAATCTGGTTGGTTTTCATTTGCCACCTGATATAGAATGCCAATCAACCCTATGTCGAAGTTGAGCTTCCATTCAGTTGGATCCCTAACAGCAATTAAGGCAAATACTCCACACAGCATGGTTGAAGATAAGAGTTGGAAGAATACAATCACTGTTACAGCAGGGTATTTCTTTGATACCGAAGACTGAAATTTAGCACCAAAAAGGAAAAATAATAAATCAAACTGGTCTCATAAATTACTCACAATCTAGAATGTGAGCATAGAAAAATGAGTCAAGCCATTTATGTTCATGGTTAAGAGTGTTTGATTAAAAGGGAAAAGCAACCTGATATATGTACCACATGGAAGTAAAGAGTGAATCTGCAACACAAAATATCCCTCCCAAGATCCAATTTAGCTGTGGCGAAACTTTAAGTATGTGGCTAGAAAAGTTGGACCAATATGCCTTAAAGATAAGTGGACCCTTGTAAAGTATCACAACAAGTGCTCCTGTAACTGATACTATTGTCCCTAACACTTTAGCTTGGCTGCTTGAGTTCCTCCAATGTACTTCTTCCATCCTGAACCATTCAATTTAGATAGTACAAGTTTACAGTACTGCAATCACAAGTTTAGCAGATATCTGTTTAACTTTCTTCAGAATTGCAATTACAGCTACCATTTGTAGTCTTTAATATCTTTTCAATCATGATTACAGCCACATTAGCTACCATTCCCGCAATAGTCTACAATTTCTCTAATTGAAATTCAGTCACAACAGCAATTTAAAACAACAACAAAGTCTTATCTACTACATTGATCATATCAGGTCACTGATTATAGCTCAAAATCAAAACTAAAATATTATCTGTCATGCTGCTTTTCCATGTATGAAGATATATTTGTTGAATATATCATATTGACTAAATACATAATAAAATTATACTATAAAGCCGGTTTTAAAGACTTGGGTTAGTGACCAAACTCTAAAATCTTGTAGAAACAAGCATCCTAATGTTTACAAGTTGAGTAGAACCAAGTCACAATTATAGCAGCAAAAAACTACCTGAAAATGAGAGCAAGTACAAAAGTGATAGCTGGAACGAGATTAAGAAGGGCTGATGCAAGTGTAGGCGAGCTCAGTTCTATTCCAACATAAGCCGTTATAGTTCCTGAACTCCTGCACAGTAAAATACTAAATATTTCTCATTTCTGAGATGAAGGAACACATGAATGAATGAATATAATAAAAGAAAAGTTGACATTAGAATCTGACAAATACAAAAAGCAAGGCATCCTAATTTAAAAGACGAGGAAAATACAAAAATATGATAATTAACTGGTGAGTGCATATAGAAGCAAGGTAGTAGTTAGAAAAAGAAACACTAACCCAAAGAATGCAAGCAAAAAGAAGCTGCAAAGTGCAGAGAAGGTGAGAGGAGGACGTTCTGACCTACTCAATGAAAAGGGTAAAGATAAGGAAGGTGGAGTGAGAATTATACAAAAGAAATTTGTGTTAAACTTTGAAACAAAGGTGTATAATATGTTTGCTTCCATGTAAGAAAAAGAGAACCTGTGGAGAAACAAGGCAAAGGGAAGAAGCAAGATTGTGGAGAGTGCAAAAGTGTAAACAACCATGACATATTTGTTGATATCATCAATCATGGCAACTTTGATTACCACCATGCTGCCACTTTGAGTTAGCATAGCCACCATCATTCCCACAAATGGCAGTAATTTGCCTGTTCCGTTCACCAATCTTGTCATTTCTTTCTCAGTCACTCCCACCTTCTCTGTCTCAGATCATATCTTCTTTCTTATTGTCACTTTATATAACATCAATATTTGTTTATCTTCTATGAAACCAGAGCATAAAATTAGAAATGATAAAGTTTTTCTCAAAATAAATAATATACTCACATCTTTAGTACTTAATCTCAAAATAAGTACTAACCAACGTCTTGGTGATACAATTGGGTTGTTCCTTTCTAAACAAAGTTTTGAATTTAATATAATCATATTTTGCTTTCTTTATGTTTCCTATCATCTATACAAAAATAATGTGATTCTTTATATCAATTTTGATACTTAAAGGGCAAATAACAACTTCTTAACTGTTGCAGCCGTTTTCGCATCCTTCCCCTTGCATCTTGGAAGCAAAGGTTTACTAATCAGGTTCTAGACATTAGTGCAAAGTCAGTTTACAGTCACCTTTAAACGTGCTCCATTTTCTTGAAAGAAGACACTCCAAGCATTGGGTGGTCCAGTTTTCAGTGGACCCACTGTCTAATTTTGTTGCCACAAAAATATGATTTGATGTGCATTAAACTAAAGGAAAAGGAGTGATGATAGGGTTTTCTTCAAGATATCGACAAGTCTTTCATAATTATGTCTTATACGTACAAATACTAACACACTTATTACTTACCATAAAATGAAATCATTGGACTACTATTTTATGGAGAGTGGAAAAATGCTTAACATTTTTATGGAAAAAAGTATGGGAAAGCAACAGGATTTAACGTGGTTTGGTTGCCAACTGCAATTTATATCCACACGGACAACTATTAACACAGAATTTAACGTGGTTCGGTTGTCAACTGCAACCTACATCCACATAGGCAACTATTAAGTTTTCATTCTGTCATATTGCATACCAATTACTACCAATTACAAGTATAATGATCTCTTTAAATAGAAATTATAAAGGAAACACAATGATTTCATACCCAATTGGTCTTGGTTTCATACCCAATCATATCCAACACCTTTTGCCTCATTTATTTATATATATTAACTTCCCATTTGATTTTATAATGCTTTCTGCTTATTACCATTTACTAATATAACACTATAGTTGGTTACAATCTTAATAATAACTTTACACATTAGGTTATGAAATCAAAGCTTAACAACTTTTAATTACTAATGATTGTTTTCAATTAAGTATCTGGTAAAACAAATTGTTCTACAGCATTCAAAATATTTTTTTTGTTTCTTCTGATAATGAAATAGCATGACGATTATTTCTATTTTTTCATTTCCAACTTCTTGATTAATATATTTCTTTTCTTTTTCAATCTTGTCCGACTTGATTATTGATGAGCTAGAGACATAACGATGAAAATAAAACCATGTCAAACAAAACCGACGATATAATATTTAGATAAAAAAAATATTTTAGACACTTAATAAAATAATTTTTTTAATAAAAACTTAATTAAAAGTATCCACTAATTTTATAAGATAATTAAATTTTAAACAAATTTAGATTTGAAATTGGTTTAGTATTCTGTTATTTGATAAATGCATGTCACCATTTTTAAACGATGATGTTTGGTTTAATGATAGATTCCTTGTACAAAAGATATGTAGGGTCATCCATGATGTTTTGTCCCTCTCATCGTGGCATTTCCTTTAATTAAAAAAATACTTTTTGTTGTTAGTGCTGTTTTCTAAAATATAATTCGTTTGAGAAAAAGGGTCATATATATATTTTTTTCAAACATTTTATCACTATAAAAAAAATATTTTTAACGGGTTATATTTGATATTACTGGCGGTTTTAATCCCGTTAAGTGCATTACCCACGGTTTGTTTTTCCTCTGAAAGATCCAGTCTCGCTAACTGATTACCGGCATTACCGACGGTTTGAAACTCCCGCTATTCCTAGCGGTTTGAGAACCCCTATTATTCCCAACGGTTTGAGAACTCCTGCTATTTCCGGCGGTTTGAGAACCTCCGCTATTCCCAGCGGTTTGAGAACCCTTGCTATTTTCGACAGTTTGAAAACCCCGCTATTTCTAGCAGTTTGAGAACCACCGCTATTTCCGATGGTTTGAAAACCTCCGTTACTTTTAGGAAATGAATATATAAAAAAGTAGGTGACAGATAGTAAAATGGTAAACCAAAATAGTCCAACAATTTTCTTCTAAGCCATGTTGTTAAATAAACTTGTTATGTACACTTAGATAATATCATTGTAATAAGGAAACTCTAATACTTATCCTATTATTTAGATAATATTTACTAAAATATAGAGATTATTTAATGGGCTAATTTAAATGTAAAATCTGATTTTGATTAACAGTTTCAAATTTCAAAAGATTAACAATTTCAAATTTTTGATTTTACCTAACAAGAGACACTACTATTTGATGTCCACAATTTATTTAATTATGTAAGAAGCTAGAAAGAGGTAAGTGTAATAGAAATCACAATGCTCGAGTTTTACTATGAAGTTTGTGTACTAATTTTGTTGTACTTCGAAAAGTGGAATGAATTTTCTATCGTTTAAAAAAAAAGGAAAAGACAAATCAGCACTAAAAATATAAAGTTACAGTTTTTCTCTTCCTTGTTAACCTTATTTGTGTACCATACAAACAAAATAGTGCCCACAAATAATTAAAACCTAAGAAATCTCAGAAAATTAATAATAAAACAGCTCCTACTAAATAACATTCTTCGACTATGATTCTTGATGTTGATCATTTGTTTCATCATTAAGAACACTTCCTTAATCGGATGCCTAACATATAAAAATAGTTATAATAAGTAACATTCTAATTATAATATAAAATATATATTAATTTAATAAAGATTACCGGTGATGCATGAAACATATAAAATCATGAGACAACTCTCTTGAATAGTTTTGTATAGAAAAAGTCATCATTGCCTTCATTTCATTGACTTGTGATGTCAATATAGAAATCTAGTTTGAAACACAAAATAAATAAAATTAATCACTTGCCATAAGAATAGTATTGTCAAATCAAATCGCTCAACACCATAGTAAAAATTAAAATATAATAATATACAATTGAGAAAAAGAAAAGTAAATAACTGATTAATAAAGAGAAATATATACAGATTAGCAACAAAAACAAAGGAAAACAACATGATGTTACTATGATTAGACTCAATAGCTACAAACTGGTTCTCGGATTGGAATATGCAAATTAGGAATGATATATTCAGAGAAGAAGTTAATAAACTAATTGTTTTAGAAAAAAAATAACTCCAACAAAATATTAAGTTTTATTATAAATAAATGATTCCTTGCTAAATTTCAGTCTTTTTTTTTTCCACTACTAAAACACTATTTCATCATTAAGGCCAATATCCAAAATCACCACTTTCTAAAAATATAGAACTTACCAATAACACCACATATGTCACACCATAACATCACACTATAAGATATATGTTCTAAAAAAAATATTAATTAATAAGATACATGCTATAAAAGAAAAATGTTTTAGAAGCCATATATCAGCAGCTGAAAATCTGATTCACCAAAAACATATAGTTCATAGCAAACTAAAGTTCAGTGATGATGACACCATAGAAAAGAATAAGGCAAGAGTAGTCACTAGAAATACTCATCACAAACAACCTAAAATCACCAACCTAGAAATACTCACCAATATTACATTATTCAAATTATAAACTTACAATGTTCAATGTACAAAATTCAAAATATTAGCATACAATATTCATATCATAAAATACATTAATAATTAAAATATCTTAATAAATGAATCTTTTAGTACACAAAATTATTACCGTTTAAATATCTATTTCCTTTATCATAATTACGGTTTTTATTTTTCATTTTTAGTATGAGTGTATGACTTTAAAGTATTCTGATACAGAATCTTTTTTTTTATAAATTATTTTTTACCAAAAGTTCTAAATTATTTTCTAATTAATGTTACTCTTTGGTAAATATTTTCTAATTAATGTTACTCTTTGGTAATTATATCTTTTAATTTTTAGTTCATTCTTACTCAACAAGATAAGCACAAGTGTGGCTAAGCCACTCTCCAACTTTATTGCAACTAATAACTCTTTAAAGTAATTTAAAAAAAAGAAAGGAATGAACTTAGTGGCACCTTCAAATATTCCTTGTTCAGACCCAACTAGAACAAAGACGAGATCCATAAACCTTTTCCTACAAAATCATCTTATTTCTTCATATAAAGACTCCTAATACGACAATGCTATATATTTTTCTATGACCAGTAGAGATTCATCACAGAAATGCCTTTAAGTTCAGTTAAATGAAAACATATTTACTTAATTGAAAACATATTTACCAGTGAGCATCCAAAAAGTTTAAGCAACCTCACTGTGAAGCAACTATCTACAATCAAACCCAACTCATTGTCTGTCAACTTTCTGCACCAAGACAGATCTAGAGTATGCAAATTTTTTGAATGACTAGGAAGTGATAAGTGTTAGAATATATAGCTTTAAACTAGAGGGGGTGAATTGTTTAAAGAGAGTTTTCGCAAACTTTTAAGCCTTGAATGAAATTACTTCGAGAATACCTTGATTGAGAAATTAGTTTTTCAAAACACAAAGCTAAAAGCACAGCACCAGTAAAACAATCGGTTGTTTCGCAGAAACAATCGGTTGTTTATACCAGTAAACAAATATCAAAACTGAATTTAAAGAGTTAGGGATAGAGAGAATGCACACAAATGTTTATACTAGTTCACTCTAAATCCAGAGCTACATCCAGTCTTCTCAGAAACCACAGAGGAATTCCACTAAGCAATCAAACCTAGATCACTTATACCACAACCAAGAAAGTGACCTTGATCTCCTCAAGACACACATTTCTCTTGGTCAACACACCAACACTAAGAATGCTGATCTTGATCCCCTCAAGAACACACAACACTTCTCAGCAAACACACAGAAGAAACTTGTTCAACAGAATTCAAGGATTACACTTGTTACAGAAGCAAATCTGAAATCAATACAAGCAGAAATTCTATCTCACACTCTTTGATCAATCTCAATCTCTAAGCAATCTCAATTCTTTGAAAATCAGAAAACTTGTGCTAAAAAAAAATTATTACTCAAATCTGTTTTTTCTGAATATATTCAAAGATATTGTTTGTTATCAAATCTTAACAAACTTATTCATTGCATTTACAAGATTGGTGAAAGCATTAAAGACTGGAGCGCAAACAATTAAAACATTTAAAGCTTAGTCAAAGCTAAAACAGTTTTTCTGTTATGGTACCAAAACAAACAATCGGTTGTTTCCTCGAATCAATAGGTTGTTTTGGTTTTAACAGTTCAACCATTTGAAAAACATTTTTCAATCTTTTCTAAAAACATCTAAGTATAAAACAATCGGTTGTTTCGACAAAACAATCGGTTGTTTTCACTTAGTTTGAAAAAAACTTTTCTTTTAAAAGTTGAGAACGCCTATGCTTTGGATTCAATCTAGAGTGGATTACAAAACACAAACTACCCCAGATCCTAACTAAGATAACTCAGCAACAACAAGCACAGCCAAGCCTTCAACATCCTTCAAAGGGTTTGGATTCTTCAAAGCTTTGAACACCACTTGGTTCAACAATCTCCCCCTATTTGATGAAGACAAATCCTGGTGCTTGTGTTTGATCTGATTGAATCTGAAGCAGTACTTGCAAAACTAGCATATATATAGTCTAATGCTTCTTACAGAAGCAGGTTAGATTTTCACACAATTAAAGTATAAAACCTGAAAAACAATCGGTTGTTTACTCAAAACAATCGGTTGTTTCTATCAGCAGCAGCAGAAAACAGTTTTATATCAAAGATTTTAACAAGTTACACAGTGTCAGATAAAGATATACAAGAACCAATTAATTCTCCCCCTATTTGTCTTCACAAATAGACTTTAGCATGTTTCAAAACATATTTAGGAGAGATTATTAAGATCAAGGATACCTAACTCATTTCTTAAGAAGAAAAACCTCTCTTTTGGTAAAGGTTTCGTGAAGATGTCAGCTAACTGCAGTTTGGTCTGCACAAACTTCATTTCACAGTTCCCATTGTTTACATGATCCCCGATGAAATGATGCCTTATCTCAATATGTTTGGTCCTTGAGTACTGAATCTGATTTTTGGTAAGATTGATAACACTTGTGTTATCACACATCAAAGGAACCTTGCTGATTTGTAATCCAAAGTCTGCAAGTTGTTGTTTGAGCCACAGAATCTGTGCACAACAGCTTCCAGCAGCAATATACTCAGCCTCAGCAGTAGAGAGAGCAACACATGCTTGCTTCTTGCTATGCCATGAGATTAGGCTTGAGCCAAGAAGGTGGCAAGTACCACTTGTGCTCTTTCTATCTAGCTTGCAACCTGCAAAGTCAGAATCTGAATAACCAATTAAATGAATTAGAGAGTGAGAAGGATACCATAACCCAACAAATGATGTTCCTTTGAGATATTTCAGAATTCTTTTTGCAGCTTTGAAGTGTGACTCTTTAGGATTTGCTTGATATCTTGCACATAGACACACCGCAAACATGATGTCCGGTCTACTAGCTGTTAGATAAAGCAAAGAGCCAATCAATCCTCTGTATTTTGTTTGATCTACATTCTTTCCAGCAGCATCAACATCCATGTCACAACTTGATGGCATTCGAGTGTTTGCTTCTTTGCAACTCTCCATTTCAAATTTCTTGAGAATCTGCTTGCAATACTTTGATTGACATAGAAAGATTCCATCCTTTGTTTGCTTAACATGCAATCCAAGAAAGAAAGACAGTTCTCCCATCATAGCCATTTCAAACTCACCTTTCATTGCAACCACAAATTCTTCACACAAACCATCTTGTGTAGCACCAAAGATGATGTCATCAACATAGATTTGCACAAGAATTATTTATGCATTTGACTTTTTGATGAAGAGAGTCTTGTCTACCATTCCCCTTTCATAACCATGAGATAGCAGAAAGTTGCTAAGCCATCTTGGAGCTTGCTTCAGTCCATACAAAACTTTCTTCAACTTGAAGACATGGTTGGGATACTTATGATCTTCAAAGCCCGGTGGTTGATCTACATAAATTTCCTCATTGATGTAGCCATTTAAGAAGGCACTCTTGACATTCATTTGGAAGAGTTTGAAACCACTCATACAAGCAAATGCCAACAGCAGTCTTATAGCCTCCAATCTAGCAACAGGAGCAAAGGTTTCAGCATAATCTACGCCCTCCTCTTGATTGTAGCCCTTGGCAACTAGCCTTGCTTTGTTCCTTGTGATCACACCATCTTCATCTAACTTTTTCCTGAAAACCCACTTCGAACCAATAATATTCATTTCATCTGTTCTAGGGACAAGAAACCATACCTCATTCCTTGCAAACTGATTCAACTCTTCATGCATAGCTTCAACCCATTTCTCATCCTTGAGAGCTTCCTCAATTGACTTTGGTTCAATTTGAGAGACAAAAGTTGTGTGCCTGCAGAAATTAGAGATGGAGCTACGTGTGGAGACACCTTCCTTTATCTGCCCTATGATATTTTCCACTAACAGATCTCTGGGAATCCTCCACTCTCTGGGCAACTCACTTTGTTGCAGAATTTCAATCGGTTGTTTCTACAAATTAATCGGTTGTTTTTCTGCACAGATTTCCAACTTCTCCAAACTGATGCTCTGTTCATCCTCTTCAGCTCTGGTCTTCGGGATTTGGATGTTTTTGTGATCTACCTCATCAAAGACAACGTGAATTGATTCTTCTACAGTCATCAACCTCTTATTGTAGATTCTATATGCATGACTTGTGAGAGAATACCCTATGAAGATGCCAAGATCCGCTTTCTCGTCAAACTTTCCCAAGTTTTCTTTTCCATTGTTGAGAACGAAGCAACTGCAGCCAAACACTCTGAGATGGTTGATGTTAGGCTTCCTTCCATTGAAGAGTTCATATGGAGTTTTCTTCAAAATGGGCCTAATAAGCACTCTATTCATCACATAACAAGAAGTGCTCATTGCATCCGCCCAAAAGTACTTAGGAAGAGATGATTCACTAAGCATTGTCCTTGCTAGCTCTTCAAGAGACCTATTCTTCCTCTCTACCACACCATTCTGCTGTGGAGTTCTTGGAGCTGAGAAGTTGTGCAGAATCCCCATCTTCTCACAGAATTTGCTGAACTTCTCATTTTGGAATTCTCCTCCATGATCACTTCTAATAGAGCCTATGCTGCAGTTATTTGTATTTTGCAGCCTTCTTGCTAGCTTCTTGAATGCAGAAAAGGCATCACTCTTTGATTCCAAGAAAAGAGTCCAAGTGTACCTAGAAAAATCATCAACAATAACAAGAGCATAATAATTTCCACCAAGACTCATAGTTCTTGAGGGTCCAAAGAGATCCATCTGAAGAAGTTCAAGAGCTTTTAAAGAAGAAACAACGTTTTTGATTTTGAAAGAACTTTTCACTTGTTTCCCTTTTTGGCATGCTTCACAAATGTGATCCCTCTCAAACTTGAGCTTTGGTAGCCCAATCACAAGATCCCTTGAAATTAACTTGTTCAAGTGATTCATGTGAATATGAACAATTCTTCTATGCCAAAGCCAAGATTCATCTTGCTTGGATAGAAGACATCCAATTGAACATGGTGAAGAGATATCTAGAAGATACACATTATTGACTCTCTTACCTACCAACATTACCTCTTTGGTGTTGGGTAGACAGATTTCACATGTGTTTGACTTGAACATCACTTGATATCCCTTGTCACATAGTTGGCTAATGCTCAGCAGATTATGCTTTAGGCCTTCTACATAAAGTACATCGTGGATGACCAAGATGTCTTTGTCTCCTATGGATCCTCTCCCAATAATCCTTCCTTTATTGTTGTCCTCATAGGTGACATGTCCTTCTTGCTTAAAGGAGATGCTCAGGAACTTTGATCTATCTCCTGTCATGTGCTTGGAACATCCACTGTCCAAGTACAATTGTTGCTTGCTCTCCTCCAAGATTTCCTACAAAGAAAATTTTCAAGTACAAAGAAAATTGATGAATGTAAACCAAATGGACCCACATTCATAAGCATGTAACATTCGGTTGTTTCGATGGTCCAATCGATTGTTTTTCTGCCATTTTCGAAAATAATTTTGAAAATCTATCTTGCTTGTTTTGTGGATTAAAGCCTAATCCAGCTTTTCCAAAAACACAGTTTTGAGATGCTAATACACTCTCAAAGTTGGATTGACCTTTAGAAAGCTTATCCACAGTTTTCACAAGATAGTTAACCTTATTTTCAAGATTTTCGCAATTTTAACAAACACGAGTATTGCACTTGCAAGAGGAGTTTCTGTAAATGATTTCAAGGTTTTCAAACTCTGTTTTTGAATTTTCTAATTTCTCTTCCAGTGATCTTACTCTGTTTTAAAGCCAGCTATTCTTTTCTTTTAACCGATTGTTCAAGAGGGCCAATCGGTTGGCTTCTTCATGCGTTTCTTGAAAGGCTTGAAGTAATTGACCATAATTTTCAGAGTTTGATGAACTTACACTACTTGAGTCATCCTCCTTTCTGGACATGAAGTAAAGGTTGAGGCTCTTCTTATTTTGCCTTCTTTTCCTTCTTGCTTGACTCTTTGTCATTGCCTCCTTTGGTTCATTGTTTCCATGAGCAACCTTGAGTGTGTCCCACATATCTTTAGCAGTTTTGCATTTTGATAACCTGAAAAACTCATTAGTATCTAGTGCAGAAGCTATTATGTTTTGAGTAGTACAATCAAGCTTGGCCATTTTACATTCATCATTGGTCCATTGAGACCAAGGTTTTGCAATTAAAGAACCATTCTTTTTAAACTTTGGAATGTAAGGACCATTCTCAATTGAATTCCAAACTCCTTGATCAATAAATTCCACAAAGATTTTCATTCTGGCTTCCCAATACTTGTAATTCAATCCACAGAATAAAAGTGGTTTGTAGATTGAAGCACCTTCCTCAAAAGATTGTTTTCCAGCCATAGAAAAAAGATTTTTGGATAAACTTGAATAACTTTCAAGAACCAAGCTCTTGATGCCAATTGTTAGAATATATGGCTTTAATCTAGAGGGGGTGAATTGTTTAAAGAGATTTTTTCGCAAACTTTTAAGCCTTGAATGAAATTACTTCGAGAATACCTTGATTGAGAAATTAGTTTTTCAAAACACAAAGCTAAAAGCACAACACCAGTAAAACAATCGGTTGTTTCGCAGAAACAATCGGTTGTTTATACCAGTAAACAAATATCAAAACTGAATTTAAAGAGTTAGGGATAGAGAGAATGCACACAGATGTTTATATTGGTTCACTCTAAACCCAGAGCTACATTTAGTCTTCTGAGAAACCACTGAGGAATTCCACTAAGCAATCAAACCCAGATCACTTACACCACAACCAAGAAAGTGACATTGATCCCCTCAAGACACACACTTCTCTTGGCCAACACACCAACACAAAGAATGCTGATCTTGATCCCCTCAAGAACACACAACACTTCTCAACAAACACAAAGAAGAAACTTGTTCAACAAAATTCAAGGATTACACTTGTTACAGAAGAAAATATGAAATCAATACAAGCAGAAATCCTATCTCACACTCTTTGATCAATCTCAATCTCTAAGCAATCTCAATTCTTTGAAAATCAGAAAACTTGTGCTAAAAAAAATTATTACTCAAATCTGTTTTTTCTGAATATATTCAAAGATATTGTTTGTTATCAAATCTTAACAAACTTATTCATTGCATTTTAAAGATTGGTCAAAGCATTAAAGACTGGAGCGCAAACATTTAAAGCTTAGTCAAAGCTAAAATAGTTTTTCTGTTATGGTACCAAAACAAACAATCGGTTGTTTCCTCGAATCAATAGGTTGCTTTGGTTTTAACAGTTCAACCATTTGAAAAACAATTTTCAATCTTTTCTAAAAACATCTAAGTATAAAACATTCGGTTGTTTCGACAAACAATCGGTTGTTTTTCACTTAGTTTGAAAAACACTTTTCTTTTAAAAGATTGAGAATGCCTATGCTTTGGATTCAATTTAAAGTGGATTACAAAACACAAACTACCCCAGATCTTAACTAAGACAGCTCAACAATAGCAAGCACAACCAAGCGTTCAACATCCTTCAAAGGGTTTGGATTCTTCAAAGCTTTGAACACCACTTGGTTCAACAATAAGGTTGTATGGTGCCCAACCTGAATTAAACCAAATGTGTCACGCAATCAGAAAATAAAACATTATAAATAAGATTTTGTTCTTCAACACAGCTAAAATGCTAATTGAAAACCAAATATAATAGACATTAACAACGACCTTAATTCATTAAGTAATATTGAAGAGTCAGTTGATTACACGTTGTCTTCCTCCAATTGGGAGAGATTGTTTCATATTATGCCATAAACCAGAAATATTGTACCGTCTCGTCCCCGGACGTTGACCAAAGTCAAAGTCAACGTATGGTGGGACCCCTAGAGGGGTCCAAGGAAGAAAGTCAACAGATTGACCACTTGAGGCATCGCCAAGTTAAGGCATCGCCAATGGGAGGCGTCGCCTAAGAAAGGCGTCTCCAGGTTGAGGCATCGCCAAGACAAGGCATCGCCGAGCTAAGACATCACAAGGAAGGTTCGGGCCTCGATAATTTAGAGCAGTAACAAAGAGAAGAGAAATGTGGCTTCAAGGCCATAGTTCTAGTACTAGTAGGGAGTAACCTGACTCGTGAAGTACCCACGCCACCTCAAGGGGATCCCCGGGATAGATACGACCCATGAAAGGGTCATGCCCAGGGGTGAACCAGGTACGTGGTGCGAGAGGAAGGTAGGTACACTCCCAGGGCGAATAACTAGGGGTGGGGGGCATGAGTTGACACCCAGAAAGTCACCCCACGCGCCAGATGCACTTCAAGAAAAAAGGACTCATACAATGGAATAACCCTAAGCTAGGTTACGGCGCTGCGAGGCCCTCTGCGTAGAATAACGATCAAGTCAAAAGAACACGTGGCAATGAGCACGTGTTCATCAATGTTTTAGTGAAAGTTTGCCAAGGTACGCGTTAATTCAGTTAAGATTCGAACGTTCCAAGGGATATTTTATACGCTTTCAATGCGCTTTAACGCGTTTTAAATGCAAGAGGTGTATAAAACGGGGCCTTGGGAAGTTTGAAAGGGGGATCCGAGTTTTGACCTAATTCACACAGAGTCACAAAAACCCTAGTTGTTTCGCTGTGCACACACTGTGTGCACAAAACAATTAGGGCAACCCAGTAGTAGTTACAGAGTTGTTTTCGACCACCTTCAGAGCATCCAGTCACGATGTTCGATACGGGAGTGCAAACGGCCGCGATGGCGCCCCTTTGTTCACTTCTTTTCAGGTACTCACAGACGGAGCAGAACGAAGGTGCCCTAGCTCGTGAGGACAAGCCACGCACAAAGACGACCCTGGTCAACCGGCAAGAACAAATATAATAGGCACGATCATTTCACGTGAAGGAACTTTCATATTTTGTTTAAATAATATCATATAAACCGTTAGTTATAAAATTAATTTTTGAAGACAATAATTTGAAGTATCCATTGCATGTTGAAGTGTTTGCTTGTGTAAAATTGTGACCAATCAAATAATAGACGTAGTTGCATTCTGAACACATAACAGCCTAACTTTTTAAGGTTAAACTGATAATAATAATAATAATGTAATTAATCATTTTACGGGCACATAGAAGCTTTTCATCATGTCACTGATTCAGGGGGTCCGGTTATTAAAGTGTGTAAGATATGAGCCAATCGAGGGAAAGTCAAGGAAATATAGCAATGCACCTTCTTAACATTATTAAGTGCAAGTTCTTTTAAGGACTCTCCCTCCAACAATCTCCAAAAATGCAGCAATTGCTTCATCATTAGTGGAGAAAAAAACGTGTTAAATTTATTCACCGACAAGAATTAACAAGAGATCTTTTTATCAACATCCTAGTAACACCAATTGTATCATATGCAAAAATGGTGATAATAACAGATGCTTCAATGTATGGAGTACTCGACAGCTATTTGTAATATATCCCATGGATAAATCCGTCAAGTTGTCCAAATACATAAGATCGAGTGCACACAACCCAGGACAGTGCTCAGCAATGACTTTTATTGATGCATTGGTTAATTTTCTACACATTAAGAAAGATAATAACAAGAGAGTGAAAAATAATATTTGGTAACGAAAGATAACAAGGAGATCAGAATTTGAGATTTCCTAGCAAACATAATTCCAAGTTAGAAAGAACTAACAAATTTATAAATAATGGTTATCATTCGAAAACGTAGATGTGGAATCCTCTATTCCCTTAGGCGCAGCAGAAGACGACGACCTTTCGTCTGTGGTCTCCTCCGAGGTGAATCGAGCATAGTGAGTAGCGCTTTCCTTCGCTATCTGTCGAAAACGTTCCATGTTCCGAATCCTCAAATTGTATTATTTAGAAATTTGTCCTTACTTTTATAATTGATTCGAATGTAGCTGCTCTTCTTAATTAACTTTGCGTATGACCCATTTAAGCATTTATCTTCTCTCTTCTTGTCATTAAATTAATGCTTATTTTAGCCAATTATTTTGTATTATCAAAATTTATTAAGATGAAGAAAAAAACTATTATTATTAATGTTCCTGATGGGGAGATGAGACTTAGAGAACTATTGAAGTCTTCGTCTTCCTCCTTCGGTCAGGCAGGTTGCTAGGGCTTCGCTGGGATCCTTCTCGCCTTCGGCTCTCGGTCTCGGGTGAATACCAAATGGGGGAGGTACCTGCAGAATGCACTCCGACGCTCAAGTCAGTAAAGCGGGTGATTGACACTCGGGTAGGTGCACAGTAATAAATGATGTACCTTGTTCCTTGAAATGTGTGCTATTTATATTATTTTAATAGGCTTACCTCATTAGGTCTGATTAGTGGAATGGATCACACTTAGGGTTGCATTACCTAATTCTTAATGATAGTTTAGCTTCACTGACCTTGGTTTGAGCGTTAATGGTTATAATGTGTCGGTCGGCCAGCCAGCCCGCATGTGCCTCGGTCAAGGAGACCGAGCCACGACAAGATGTTAGTCGGCCATACGGTACAACTAATATTTGGAAAAAATTTATAACTGTCCTATTTAACTTTTGAATATTGTTTCTATTAGGAGGTGAGACCTATAGAACTATTGAAAAGCTTTATCTTCTTCCTTCCTGTCGGGCTGTTGATCTATGCTTAAACTTCCTTTTCTTCACTTCTTGCTACTCCTTTCGATCTCGACTGCCCGATCACTCGGTCTTCTATAGAATACTGAATGGGAGAGCACCTGTAAAAGGCACTTCGACGCCCAAGTCAGCAAAAAGGGTTCGATATTCGGTTGTCAGAGCACAGTAATAAATGACATACTTGCTTCTTGGAATGTGCACTATTTATATTATTTTAATGAGCCTACCTTGTTGGGCCAGATTAGTGAGGTGGATTGTGGTTAGAGGTGTATTACCTAGTTCTTAATGATGGCTTAGCTTCACAAACCTTGATTGAGCGTAATTGGACCGAAGGTGTTTGTCGGCCCACACGGATGTGGGACGTTCGGTCGACCCGGTTGTGGGAGTCGAGACATGGTATTGACCGTTCGGCCCATACCCGTACACTTGCCCCCCAAGCTCGAGGATAACTTGGTCCAAAGAGTCTTGAATGTTTGGTATCGATCGGGCTTCTGAGTTTTATTGACTGTTGGAATTCCCAATGCCTGATGTGACCTCAAGCAGCACCTGCACACATGATGTGACCCACATTGGGCGTAAAGCGTTGGGAACCGTTGGATTTGGAAGATCTAACGGTTGAGATCGTTGTGACGCTTCGTCTCCCGAGGCCCTTAGAGGGTATAAATAATTATCTCAACAGTGTCGAGATATTGTGTTATCTCTTTGATATTTGCTCTGAGACCTGAGCATTCTCTCATCTTCTTGTTGTGTTTCAGTGTTTCGGCTTTTTATAAGGTTAATTATGTCTTCCTTGTCTCGACCTACTTCTTCCTCTTCAGCTCCCCCTTCTCCTCTTCCCGTGCGTCCCTCTTCTTCTTCATCTTCTGGTTCCTCTACGACCAATTCCTTATTGGTCGGTGCGATTGAAGTATCGCACCCTGTAGAGGTGGTCAGGGGAGACGATCCGACCAATGCTATCGATTGGTCGGGCTCCCCTAAGCAAGTCATCTCTCGAGTGGAGTTTGATTGGGCAGATCCTAAGGTGACTGGGATCGCCTCTGTCTTCTCAACCGAGGAATCTGTCGCCAAGTTTTTGAGAAGGTACCCGGTTTTGAAGGCGGATAATCATTCGAGTTTCTTTAGTGTTGAACCCTGCCTGTCGACCGAGAACATGTGCATGGGTCGGCCTGGCACCGGTCCACCTTTTTTCTATATGTACTCGTGTCTTTTTTCAGACTGGCATGTTTCTCTTCCTTTTGATAGTTTCACGATGGGTGTCCATCGGATTCTCAACGTGGCGCCTACCCAGCTTCACTCGAATACCTGAGTGTCCATTTAGGCCTTTCGCTTGATATATGACGTCCTGCATTTGCACCCTACCCCTTCTTGTTTCCTCAGCTATTATACTTCTCACCCGGCCAACCCTGTTCTATGTCATTCACTGATTGGTCGGTCGGGTAATGTCATTTTCAATTCCTTCGCCACCTCTTATAAAAAAATTCAAAGAAAGTTTTTTAAAATTTGTATTCGGTCGGAGGCAACGTCATACTTCTTTGATGAAACCGGTCGGTCGAGGTTTCCCTTGTATTGGACCAAGAAGCCTCGTGACTTCAAGAAGTTGTTGAAGATGGTTGCTGCCCCTTCAAGATTGTGTTTGATGAAGACTTCTATGTACATTTCATGTGTATTTTGCTTTGCTTTGAGTGTGTCTTAGGTAGTTCTTAGAGGTTGTCTAAGAGTGGGCTTTTTGCTGAGTAACTCACCTCATAACCACTGACCATGTGATAAGAACAAGCATAAGTTTTCTTAAACTGTTTTTCACATGTTTTACAAAAACACGTTTACTGCATAAAAATAAATCTGTTCTTTTCTAAATAAACAGATTCATTTTTACACTGATGCCTTGGCTAAGTCTTGTGAAAATTAGATTTGTGCATCATGTATTTTGACTAAGTCTTCTATCTTTCAAAACTACTGTGTTTCAAACAGTTAAGCTTTTCTGTTTTCGTTTTGAAAAATAAATTTGTTCATCTGTAAATGAATAGATTCTTTTTGTCTCTGGTGCCATGTCAAGCTTAAACGATTTTCAGTTTTATCTCAACACCAGAATGGTTGACTAAGTCTCCTCACTTAACAAATTCTCTAACTGCTTTTGAAAATAAATCTGTTCATTTTATTTTCAATCTGTTCATTTTATAACAGCTTTAACTGTTTTTCAAAATTCTGTTATAAGTTGGTTTTCTATAAAATGAAAACTTGTTTCTGAGTTTAAACATCATTCATACATTTGCAAAAACAAGTTTTGACAACAGAGAGTTAAGAGTTTACAAAGGATTAGCATTTGTTCTTCAAAGATTTCGAAAATCACAAAGTGCTTGTTCTTGGTTTGGTTCCAAAAGCTTGGTGTGAGGTGCTGCTACTGTTCTAGCAATCTTGCCTACTGGTTTGAGGCAGATCTTTGTATCCTCAATCAGGTGTAGTCGTTTCACTTCTCATTTCTTGTAATAGTTTGGTTGAACTCTCTTCTTGATAGGTTTTCTTGAAGAGTGTGTGTGAGCTGAAATAGGTTTTTTCAGCAAGAGTACCTAAGTTCTTGTAGGTTTCAAGAACAGTGGGAATTGTGTTTGTTTGTACTGTGATTTAGAGAAATTCACCTTGGTTTTAGGTGAAGACTGGATGTAGCTCAGTTGAGTGAACCAGTATAACTGCCCTGTGTTCATTCTCTCTCAATCTCTGCAATTAAGGTTCTGCATAATTGTTAAAACAACAAAGAAATAAATTTGTTCAATCAATAATAAATCTGTTCTTTCTGGGCTCAGTTCATACTGTTCTTAATTTCTGAAAAAGTTGTTTGATTCTGATAAGAACATATAAAATTTGTTAAAAGCCACTGGAACAGATTGACTGTGATAGGTTGCTTAAGAAATTGTCAAAGCTATTAATTGAACCTTAAACAATTGCTTAAAATTGAAGCTTGCTGTTCTGTGATTCATTGTTCTTAATTTCTGGAAAACTGTTTGATATCAAGAAGAACACTCACAGTTTGTTAAAAGCCACTGGAACAGGTTGATTGTAAAGGTTACTCAATTAATTAGTATGCTATCAATTGAACCTTAATCACTTGCTTGAAATTGAAGTTTGTTGTTTTGTGTTTCACTGGTTTTCGTTCTAATATCAGTGTGTGTGCATCTGAAAAATCTATCTGCATCATCTTGTGACTAACCTTGCTGTATAAACGTTTTTAAAACAAAAACAGTGCTGAAATAAATCTGTTCATTTTCACATAAATCGATTTATTTTCTGTAAACTGTGTTAAACACTGTTTCTGCGAGAAAGTTTTAAAAGGTCAATTCACCCCCCCTCTTGAACTTTGGCACTATTAAACCCAACAGAAGTGGCCTCGGCCGACCGGAGGTGTCGAGGAGCTAGAGATTCTCTCGCTCTTCGAAGAACATTTGTATTAAATTAGATGTAATATATAAATATAAATTAATATAATGAAATGAAATTATTACCAGAGGTTCAGGCATAATTCGAATGAGGTTTCTGGGCCAGGAGATGAATGTCTGAAATGCATCGGCCACAGTTGTCACCTCATCTGAAGGTAGTGTGGAACACGAGCATCATGTACTCGTACTGTTTCAACTATTACCTTTACCACATCAGGGGATAAAGGAACGTTATGTAAGGTGGTGGCCTCTTGATATACTTTTCCAATGGCCACCACTTGAGGAACCATGCCGCCCTCTACTAGTAACTCACATTGGCTCGTCTAGCCAATGATATCCTCCCCTGATGTTGTAGGATTCGTACAACTCCTCTTTGTGCTATTGGGAGCGCAACTAACTAGGGGTTGAATTGGCTCAGCACATACTTATTGCGATAGAAACTCTTGTCGCAACTCTAGCCGCATCCGATCAGTCTCCTTTCTTATTTCCTGATATGATTCCAATAACATGATAGGGATATTCTAAGGACATGTTATGGATTCAACTTGAGTTGGAATATGATTAGGCACTTTTTAAGAATTGGATCAATGTTCTTAACATTCAAGAACTCACCAAAACACAAGTAACCAAGCCAAACTCACATAGAAGCCCATTTTGAACAGCAACCCATGGATAGAAACTCAAGAACACAACATATAGCAATTATACCCATGGAGGACGTGACAAAAACAGCAAGAACAACCAATTTGCACCGATTAAAATTGAATATAAATGCAGAAAATGAAAGAGGAGATCATAAGGAAGAGATTGCACCGATTGAAAGTGAAAACAAACAAGTAGAACAAAAATGGGTAATTTGGAATGAAGGGAAAATGGATGAAGAAGATGAAATAAAATAGGGAACTTATGTGGTTGGAGTTCTTAGAGATGAACATGCCACTTGAAGGATGTAAGGCTCTAAGATGAGTGTAGATGCCGCCACTTGAGGTTCCAAGATGCACTCAAGATGAGACTAGAAGAAGAGAAGACACAAGTCTCTCAATCACTCACTAATTTGGGAGAATTTCTTTACTCAAAATATAAAATCTCTATTAGAAAGACTCAAGCCCTCCTTATATAGGAAGATGACCGGTCATGAAGTACAAGAAGCTTACACAAGAAGCTATCCAAAAGGTCCCTTGCAAATCTCTCACTTTCTAGCGCCTAAAGTGAGTGATGAAGGGTCAACTACTAGAAATTTCTAAAACTAATATCTAAAGATGCTTCAACATAAGAGGTATCTTTAGGTTTCCCTCTTAGAACCTTTCCTAAAAACTATATTTAAGTATTATTTACAAATTGAAAGAAACTATAAAGAGAGATATTAATTGAAGCCCATTCTTGAAAGCTTGTAGTCTTCTTTGGCTTTAAGCTTGGTCCTCTCTTTATTTAATTCTTCTTTAATTTTTGAGAAGACTAGAAGGAAGAACTTCAAATGTGTGGGTGAATGACCTCTTTCTCCATTGGTAGAATCCTCTCTTATTTGATCTCTATCATTTCCTCCATTAATTCTTAACATTTCTCACTCGTTATTTCTGTTTTGGTCTCCAAAATATAGTTTAAGTCCAACCCCTTGTTCAGTTGCACGAACACGACTATAGTACTCAGGTCGTCCAATTGCTTCAACCAGGATATCGCGACGACCTTCAAGAACAAAATTACCTTGGGAGCTTAAGAAATCCTACAAGAGACCAAAATCATATCAATTTTTAATATAATTAATGATTTAAAATAAATGCAAAAAAGGCTAAAAATAACTAACAATTTTTTCGATGATAACCCCTGATTGCTCAGAACCTGGTGCACCCGACTTTTTAATTCGGACCCTCTTCCATTTTACATGGCGCAAAGGTGGTGATGGAGGAGTAGTGACCCCTATATCAATCTCAGACCCAGTCCCCTGTCTGGATTGCACATTTTCCTCCATCAGTGATTGCTCAAGCTTTCGATACCCTGAACGAGACAATACATGCGAGGTAACATTCTTTAAAGCTATGTCATGAGCTTTCTTCGGACGATCCTGTCATAAATGAAATAAACAAAGTGAATTAAATAATATTAACTTATTAATGTTATATAACTAAAAATAGTTAAGTAACCTCACTTACCTTCCAAGCTTCATTTTCACGGCTTTGAACAAAAAGACGCCATGTCTCTTCATCAATATGTTTGTACTTTAAATAAGGATTTTCGCCTTTAAGCTTGCCAAAAATATAATTTGTCATCAGTCTTGACTTAAACTGATGAAATTTAAGTCCGATATCGGATATAATCTTTGATCGAAGCGGTTCCACATTAGGAATTTTAAAATTGTCCTACAAAATAACATCACCAAATTAAAATTAATTAATGAATATTAAAAAAATTATATGATAACAATAATAATGTAAACCTTACTAGAACATCCTCCCAGAGCATGTTCCGATCGACCTCTGACACGTCATCCCATGAATTAATCAAAATGGAGAGCCTCTCACGAGAAACAACTCCAAGATAGTTGTTAAACGAATTTGCATTAGGACTAAAAGCTACTCTAGTGTTGACATCAAGTTCAACACGTGTTGTCTCACCAACAACACGTTTCAATGAGAGACGCTTCAATCTAGTAGGTCCTCTGCTACCTCGTCCGGATCGCGATCTGATTGGAGTCTGATTATCATCCATATCTCTGTTAAAAAAGTTAGGTAACAAACAATAGTTAATTTGCAAAAGACTCAGTTCCCACATCATGAATCATGTCCTCCAATCGATCATCATCTACATTATCATGTAATCCATCATCCATTGTGGACCTCGCATATTTTTCAGTTACGGAAACACGTGGTAAATTTAATAATTCACCATGCCATGTTTAAGTTGTATAAGAACATAAAAACCCATCACATAGAAGGTGTTCCCTCATTATCTTAACATCTAGTATCCTTCCATTCAAATAAGTAATGCACGAACACCTGATATTTGCTCCATCATGACCATTATTATTCACGTTACGTTGTTGTGCAAATTGTATAAATTCTTCTATTCCTCTTTCGTACTCATCATTTATGCAAACAGAATTAATCCAATTTCGATCCATTATATTCTGTAATAGTCATTCAAGTGTTTCTAAGAAGTGTTCTATCTCACACGTTTGCCGAGGGTCAAACACCCCCGAACTCAAAACTAGCACGTATCAATTGTCGAGGGTCGAACACCCTCAAACTCAATACCAACACGATAATTCTATTCTAAACTAACAAGTAACATAATATAAATTAATAATAAATACAAATTATAATAAATACTAAATAATATAAATTTAAAAAAATTAAAATTATAATAAATAAAAAATAAACAAATTCATAACATTAAAAAAAATAAAATAAAAATTAAAACACCAACCTTGTGCGTGAAGGCAACGTTGAGAGTGGCACGAAAGCAACAACAACGGTGGCGACAGCAGATGCGTCAGTAGACACGACAACAACGATGGAGCGAGGGAGCAATGAAACACGAAGGTAATGAAATAGTACTTTGACCAATGCAAGAAAACAAAAAAAAGTAAGAGAAACGAACGAACTTAACAATGACACGAAAACAAGAAGAAGAAGTAGAGCTCGAATGAACTTACAATGGCACGAAAACAAGACAATGCAACTCGCAGAAGAAGAGAGGAACAAGAGAGCAGGAACAGCGAAAAAAGAGGAAGAAAGTATGAAAGTGTACGTGTCACGCTTCAGATTAGGGTAAAAAATGATTTAAGAATGCGGTTATTATATTTAAGAATGCGGCTATTTGTAATAGCTGTATTCTTAAATCAAGCGTTTTGATTTAAGAATGCGGCTATAGGAAAAGCCGCATTCGTAAATCAAGCGCTTTGATTTAAGAATGCGACTATTACAAATAACCGCATTATTAAATCGAAAAGCTTCATTTACGAATGTGACTACTACAAATAGCCACATTCTTAAATGAACTTAATTACAAAAATGTCACCGCGTTTTGAAAGACCACGTCTAATGGTAGAAACGCATTTAAAAAACAGTAGTTATTTTTACATTTTGCACTAGTGAATATATAAAATATATTAAAAAATAGATTTAATAATATTTATTTATTAAAGTCTGAAAAATCTAGAGTGTTTTATTGAGGTTCTACAACAAATCTTTGGAATTTATCAAAAGTTAAAAAAACCTCTGTTATTTTTTTTGAGATTTTAGAATAAACTTTTGAAACTTAACAAATGTTAAAAAGACTTTCGTTAATTTGTTGAGGTTGTAGAATAAACCTTTGAAACTTACTGAAAGTTAAGAAAACCTACGACATTTTGCCGATGTTTTAGAATAAACCTTTGAAATTTAACGAAGGTTAAAAAAACCTCCGTTATTTTGTTGAGGATTTACAATAAACCTTTGGAATTTAACAAAGGTTAAAAAACTCCGTTATTTTGCAAAGGTTTTAAAATAAATCTTTAAAATTTAACGAATATTAAAAAAACTCCGTTATTTTGTTAAGATTTTAGAATAATCTTTAAAACTTAATGTTATAAAAACATCTATTAATTAAATAATTCTCAGAGTTATATTAATTTCTGTTTCGTTAAAACCTTGTTGTTTTGCGGTGTGACCTTTAAGTTTCACTAAAACTAATATCAAGAACTCAAGATATTGTATTATCTTTCAATCAAGCTACGAACGAGGTTAATACAACACTAGATATTAAGTAATTGCTTTAATTAATTTTGTTGAATTTTTAAACTAATATTACCAGATTTAATAATAATAAATTTTTGAATTATTTTTTCACCATTTATTAGATAGTATAAAATACTTCGTAAACAAACTATCATTCTCTAATTGTGTCTTATGTTAATGAGTGAATGGAATCACTAAAAAAAATCAGTTTTAAGGATAAATTAGTCACTATATTCATTAAATTAGATATTTTTTTTAAACTAAAAAGAATATTAATATTTAAAGTAGTTTTTATTATTAATAAAATTTATAAATTAGTTTCTAAATTAGTATCTAATTAGTTAACCATTACTTATATTCAAAAGTTGGTATGTCTCGATCTTTAATTAAATATCAATTTAAAAACTAATTTATAAATTTTATTAATAATAGAAATTACTCTAAATATAAATATTTTAATATATTTTTTTATAATAATTAATTATTTTATGTTTAAAATTGGTTTTTATTTTATGATTTCTTTTTTATTTTATGATTTTATTGTATGGGAAAATATTGAAGACGTTGAGTTTTTTTAATGTATTAAAAGTAGAATTCAAATGTGAACACAGAAATTATAGGATTTTTTTAGTTAACATAGTTACTTATACGAGATAAATACGAGAATAAAGTAGAAATTAACTATGAAAAATATTAATTTGACCATTACAAAATTAGAATCTAATTTCAATAAAAAAATAATTTTCTCTCTAATTAAAATCTGATGAACAATTATGAACCTAACTCTTTCCAGTACAAATTAGTTGGCATAGATATTTTCTTGAAGAAGTAAGAAGGGGGTGAGAAAAGGCAAATTAATGACTTGCAAGTTGCTATAGTCGTGACAAGCAAGTACTTTGAAATACAGGTAAAACATTTATGATGTAAGACTTCACTTCAACAATCTAATAACTAATGTCGGTCTCCATCATAGGATAAAAGTCTCCCCTACCCCTAACCTTTCATGCAATCATTATGTCTTTGCTATTATGCAGTAAGAGGGTGTCTTCTGAACAAGATGAAGATGGAGGGATAATGCTACAGCTCCCATGTGTTTTACAAGTCATATTTTCCTCTTGAGCCTGACCCCATATTACAGCATAAAACCCAATGGCTATTATAGCACCTCCTATCACACTGCACAATGAATCAAAATCCAACAACTTATTAGTTAGGAAAAATGTAACATTGTTTCTAGCTACATGCATATGCACATACCTTCCAAGATATAGAGTGTCTCCCAAAAATACAGTCCCCATAGCAAGTGCAATGACAATTCCTAAAGGATTGAACATTGCAACATATACAGCTCCCTTCTTTCGACATGCCCATGCACACACCACATTTCGTGTAGACACCATTACAATGGCCTACAAAAATCACAAAATAACTACACCAGTAAAATAAATTCCCAATTCTACACAATTATTGCTCTGCATCAAACACTTCCTTCTACTATCCAAACTTACTGCATACAATATGCACACCAATTCCATATCTAGCTTCACTATCCATGCCTTCGGATTTTGTTCTGCCACGGAAGCTACTACGAAAGATAGCACTACAGAGAAACTGGTAGCAATGGTTATTAGCATTAGCTCCTCTGGGTACTCCTTAATTGTCCATGTCTGCATCAAAAGACTCATTTTTGTTATGTGAGGACAAGAGAGAGTTAGAAGAATGGAGAATGAATAATTTGAATTCATTTTCATCAAAATGAAATTGAACCACACAATTTAGACAAATCATGATTTGTATAACTACTGTCGATTAAGTATACTTTTCAGAGATTCACACGTTAGACATCTAACATTATAAGAATCAGTTGTGAACATTCAAGAGTAATTTTGAGAATTAAAATAATATATTATCATTGTCACTAGTACAATAAAAAGTAGTTCATAGTTTAATATAACTATATACATTCTAATATACATAAACAGAAGAATATACATTCTAATAAGGGCATTAGATATATAGTTTGAATGTGTAGTAAAACCTATTTACCTGGATAACAAGTGAGACTGAACAACAAAGGGTACCAGCTGCTAAAAGAAAGCCTCCTAGTAGCCATTCTGATTGTTGAGATGAGAGAAGTAAATTGTTTGGCATGACACCAGTTGTCAAAGCCAAACCTTTGTACAAAGTCACTGTTAATGCCCCTCCAATTGAGACCACAGTGCCAATGCTTTTTGCTTGCCAGCTTCTTACTTTTAGGGCTACCTTTTCCATCCTAAATCCTCACATCAAAACCTTCACACTTTAATTACTTCATTTAAACTTGTCATTCACCTACCATTTTCAGGAACTAAATTCATCTTCTAACAACTCTAATTACAATTCTACTCTTAATTTATTCAATATTGCATTTTAAAACTTATATAATTATAATTTATTTATTATCATGTAGCATTTAAAAAATAATGTAAATTTTACTTTGAAGATGAAAACGAGTATAGTCAAATGTTATCATTTTTAAGAAAATAAGTTAAGATAAACTATTAGATGTAAAAATAAAAATAAAAATAAAAAGTAAATTAAAATAAAATAAAAGTGTTGCTTTTGAAAAATATAGGTAAATTTATTATGTTTAGACACGTGAAAAAGAAAAAAAGAAAGAAAGAGTAGATTATATTATTTTGTTATAATAATAATTTAAAATTATATAGGAAATTTACTTTTTTATTATAATGTTTTTAATTATATTATAGAAATTATGAATTAACAGTAAAAACCTCCCACACACATACACAAACAACAAGTTTATTTCTTTTGAGAAAACTAAAAAAAAAATCTAACTACAGTTGAAATTTTACATAAATAATTAGTGTAGTAATGCTATGTATTAAAGGATTTAAATATAGTATCAAAAAAAAATATCTGATTCTTATCAAAGGACAGTACTAGTAGTCCCAACCTTATCTTCTGTCCTCTCATTGGTTGGTTTCCATTCAAAATCAAACAAATGAAAAGGTCCCTCTTACGTACCAACCTCTTAAGAATTCTTTCTTCTCTTGAAATTAATGAAATTTAATAGTAACTTTCCATGGAAGTTATTTTACAATGAAATATAAGCAAATGGAGAAAAAAAAAAGTATGAAATCAATTTGTTGATTTTTTTTTATGAACGAAGAATAAATTAATTAAAAGGAACATTTTAAATGAAGTTGTCTATAATATATGGTTGGAAGTTTGAATAGAAGTTGTTAGAAAATTGTGGAAACAAAGTAACAAAACAATAGACTATAGTGAAATTTTTTAATGGTTCAACTAAAGGTTTAGTTGTGGGTAAATGCAAATGTTAGACTAACTGCAAATGTTAAATTACCTTGGATTTTTATTCAGATTTATGTTTTGAACCACTAGTTTACATGAGATCAGTTATTAAAAATTCAGGTTAGTTTAACATTAGTTGATGTTCTTAAAATCTATGTGTGGGTTGTGTGGTTTGAATTTTTTTTATAAAGATTGAGATATCTTTGAAATATTTTCGTTATTTATTTTTTTATTGTTGATTAAAAAAATTCAAAAATATTATAACCAAATACTCCAACTAACTAAAACCCCCGTACTCTCTACGCTCACCGAAATCATAAAACATAAACAACTATTTCTAAGACCAAAAAACTACGGACTTTTACAAAGTGCATCAGAGAATAAAATGTAAAATTAAACAGAGTGCATCAGAAAAAAAACAGGACAGGTTTCCTGCATAATTATAAAATCACTTTGTTGGATGTTTAAAAACAAAAAGAAAAGTGGGAAAGTAGTAAAGAAAAAATACAAACACGTACAAAGAGATAAACACTTATAAAAATGGTTAAGGTATCGATATATAAACGATATTTTTTTCTCCTTAGGTTCTTTTAGGGAAAAATTAAAAAAAATTAAAACTAGCTTAAATTATATATAATTTAATTTGTTAAAAAAAATTCGACTTTGCTTCTTCAAATATTTATTTTTAACTCATGCATAAATTAATTTTAATTATAAAAACTTAATTCATTTATAGTTTTACACTTTATATCTTAATAATTGTTAGCGAAAAACTCTCCTCAACATACCATACAATCATTTAGTTCATTATTTTTCTTTTAGAAAAAGGACACCAACACATGTAGAAGGATAAAAAACAGCATTGTTACAAAAGCATTGGAAACAGACCTGAAAACAATGGCGATTACGAAAGTGAAAGCTGGAAGAAGATCTTCTATGGCTGAGCTGAGAACCGGGGAGCTATATCCAATCCCAGCATAATAAAGCGTCTGAATGAAAACGCTAACACAAGAACAAAACCATTAAAGACCAAGAATTACAGGCGAACAAAACAAAACGTTTAAAGTTGTGGTGTTACTGTACCTGAAGAAGCCAATGAGAAAAGTTCTGAAGAGAATGGAGTTATTGAGCGGTGTGGGATATCTGTTCCTGTAATGAAGGGTGGTCGCAATTAGCAGGAGACAGAATCCGAGGAGGTTGGAATAAGCAACGAAAACGTAATTGCTCATGCCTTTGGACATGTTTGCTTTTACCAGAGTGTTCAAACCCACCGTCAAAAACACGGAAACAACCATCACAGTGGTTACCACTGCACTCTGCATAATACTGCTCTCTGCTCTCTCCCCTTTCTCTCTTCAATGTTTATTCTGTTGCTTTGCGTGTTGTAGTACATCAATATAGATTATGAACGTCACTGGTGGATAGCCTCTTTCTTTCAAATAGTACCAGAGAAATTTATTCATAACTTTTTTTCTTTTTTTTCAAACTAAATTATTATTGGAAAATGATACGATGACAACCTTGTTCCAGTATACAACTATCTTTCTTTACTTAAAATTTCAACTTTTTGTATGAAATGATAAACATATCCTTTTTTATATCATAAATAAAGAGTTGTATACTGAAACAAGTTGTCCCTATTGCTCATTATTATTCTCATTATATGCAATCAAATCATACCACTACTAATACATCAGAACTTCACAAAACTCCTCTCTCTTACACCTTTTTTAAAAAGTAAAAAATAAAAAATTATTATTCTCATCTAAATGACGTCAATAATAATGTGTTAAAAGCTAATCATGTAAAAAATAATAGATATTTTAATATGTTAAATAATCTCATATAATTCAAAGAATTATTGAGATGAATGATAATTTAAAATATATGTTAAATGATAAAATTGTAAGAGAACTTTTAGTTATAAAGTATACTTAGTATAAAATGTAGTGATTAACATTCATGATTTATCTAAAGGAAACCTCTACATAAATTATCTGATATTAAATAAAAACATTATACTTTTATTTTATTGATTAGTAAGATTATTAACAATTTTTAATATAAAAAAGATAACCATCTATCAATATTAACATTGTAAAAATAACAAAATTTTATTTTACCAGTGAAAGAAGATATATAATAATAATAACAACAAGCATAAAAGTGAGAAATTTACAAATGTGATGTAATTTTATCTCCTTTTACGAAAATGGACAGATTTTAAAAAATTACAAAAATATATAAATCGTGCGCGATTTAATTTAAAAAACTAGTATTTTGATGTCCAACTTTCACTTTGACAATTTTTTTTTTCAAATCAAAATTTGTTTTCTAAAACCAACTTTTAATTTTTTTTTTCAAGTGAAGTTGGGTTTGGAACACTATATCTTATTCTCTTTTTTAATTCCTTTTTTTTTTCAATTTGGGACTGAAATAGTCACACATAACATATAGTGTCAAATCTGTAACCGAAATAACAACCAAATGAATATTAATGATTTTAGTTAGTTTTGCAATCGAAACAATAACTGAAATTGATAGTAGCAAAATATTTGAAATATTTGATTGTTAGAGTGGTGACGGTATTGAATAAATTAAAAAAAATCATTATATCCATAATTGAATTAGCGACCATAACGATTTTATTGTCAGAGATTTTTTTTTCGGTGGCTAAATGGAATTTTCTTCTTCCTTCTCTTGTGAAAAACACATTGAATACCTCTCACTCTCTATACACTATGTCACACTATGTCTCCCTTTGACTCGCGTTTTGCTCTTCTTCCTCATTGTTTCTTCCTCTCCCATTTCTCCTATTCTTCCTCACTTACACTAGTCCAGAAAAGCTCATTTACGACAGCTAATATACACCGGTTTCATTGTCAAACGTTGTCCATCAAATCACGATGACATTTTTTAAATTAAAATGAAGGTTTAAACGACGGTTCCTCGTAAAACTGTTGTAGATTTCAATTACCGAGCAAATAGACGACGGTTGTTGGGTGGAACCAGTGTTTATTAGTGTAAAATTATTTTCTAATTAATTTAATGATTTATAATTAAATTTTGTAATTAGATTATAAATAATTTCATGATTTTCAATTAATTCTTTTTTATTTAATTTTATGTATGATTAAATTTTTTAATTTTATATTGCATGTATATTTATAATTCTTTTATACGTGTTGGTATTGAGTCCGGAGGTATTCGACCCTCGACAATTGTTTCCCATATGAGAAACCCTTAGTTTCCCATTTGAGATTTAATACATTTAGTGTCATAAACAATTGGGAGGCTGAGTGTGGCTACTACATTATGTAATGGATGGTTACCATTGAAAGAGTATGCATTCGAAAAGATTGGGAGCAGGTAATAATATTTAAATTATTCTTTATAATAAAAGTATATGTATCTTAACACTAATTTGAACTTATTTTGTAAAGCAGTTCTTTATGGATGAGCAACCACTACCTTTGGAAGTCATAAATTATGTGAGAAGAGCTAGATTATATGAGAAGTGCTTGGATCACATATAATTATAGGATAACTAATGAATAATATAAGAATTCACTAGTGCAAAAACATAAAACAAATGCGGCTATTTCGAATTTATAAATGTGACTTTATAGACGCATTTGATCAATACACACTTGTAAATCAAGAAATATAAATGCGGCTATATAGCCGCATTTATAAATACCATTTACAAGTGCAGTTATTTGTTTTAACCGCACTTGTATATGCCAAATCATTAAAAAAAATTAAAAATTTTAAAACATCGTCAATCTTGTGTGAAGGCAACGTTGATGAAGAGTCACGGGAGCGCCAACAACAGTTGTTGGCGGCAGCAGAAGCGACGACGGACAGGGAAGCAGCAACGGAGCAAACCAAAAAATCCACAAGAAACCACGAAGACAATGAAAGAGTACTGAGCAATGCAAGAAACCAAACAATGTAAGAAAAACGAATGTCAGCCAACGAAACAGTGCTTCGAGACCACCAATGCAAGGAAAAAAACATATATAAGAAAAACGAAAACATTTATGCATATATTTGTGAAGATGAAGAGGAAGAAAGAGAGTTCAAGAAACTTACATTGCACAAATGGAATGCAGATGCATCAGAAGGAGACGAACTCAGAGTGCGAATGCGAAACGAAGGCAAAGACGAGAAAGAAAGTTTGAAATTGTGTGTGACGCGCTTCAAAATTTAGGGTAAAAAAGGATTTACGAATGCGGCTAAAGGTAAAACCGCATTCGTAAATCAAAGAATTTTGATTTACGAATGTGACTATACAAATAGCCGCATTCGTAAATCAAGCGCTTTGATTTACAAGTGCGGTTATACAAATAGCCGCATTCGTAAATCAAAATAATTTCAAAAATGCCACCGCGTTTTTTACGAAAGCGGGTAGCGCAAAAGCCGTACTAAATAAAGCGTATCCTTTTTTTCTTTTTGCACTAGTGATTAGATAGATAGGAATATGCATTAGTGTTTGTAAAACATTTATCAATATATATAATTTTCTTGCTTGAATGTGTCTAAATTTATGTATCTAGTTGGGTTTTTAAATGAATAGGTTAAGTAAGAAGGGGAAACACATAAAACAAAATGAACTAATAAAAAAACCTCTCATAATAGACAACGGTTTTGGGCTATAACCGCCGTCTATACCTCGACCATGTATATTTGTCCAAAACCGCCATTTATTCCCTTACTTGGGTGTTCTATAGTCATATTCAATTTTCGTTATACATTGCAGTTGCTCAAAAGAACTACCATTAGATGTGACTTATAAACGATTGTTTGGAACCGTTGTCTATTCCCCAATAGTATAGACTAAGTGCTGATAAATTACAGTTGCAAAACCGTTGTGTAATAGCTAAAAAAAACCATTGTCTAAGAGTTTTTATGCACTAGTATTATAATATCTTTATTTTATTGGACATTCTCTTTCTGGTAACCGTGGACGTTCTCTTAAAGGACTTAAGTTTGGTAAATCTATCTATTATCTATCTAACTCTTTCATCTATGTAATTTAGGGTATTTTTGAATATATTTTGTTATATTGTTTGTTTGGTTTCAGTATTTTGATTTCATTATTTTGAATTGATTTTTTTTCTATACAAGGAAATTTTTTCGTAAGGAGTCAAATGGATTTGGAGTGTTTGGGTTTAAAAGTTTTTTAAAGTTATGAGTGTTTTAGATTGGGATTGGGTTTTGAGTGAGATAACATTTGGAATTTCTTGATTTTCTCTCAACTTGTTACCTACTCTTTTAATTTTCATCAGTGGTAGTACGAATACATGTTATCTTATGCTTTTGCATTTTGCAGAGAGGAGAGAAAAATGTTTGCTTGTTTTCTTTTTCGCTCTTGTGTTTTTCTAATTCCATGTGCTAATTACTAAATATCTGTATAAGCTTATCTAAAGGAACTGATAATTAACCGTTTGTTCTTGATATGTATTAATTAAAAGTAAGTATTGTCATTCTACTTTTATTGATTTCAACACCCATTTTTACAAGTATGAGTGTTGGGTGATTAGTTGTATAGAATTTTAAAGTATGTTTGGTATCTTTTTTTCAACCTTTGTTATATATTTTTCTTTTAAATTGGTTAAAGCGTGATTTGCTGATTCGTTTTGAAAGAACTGGTATATGCTGTAACCTCTAATTAAATTATAGTGAGGTTTTGGAGGTTCTGGGTTCAAGAAAAGTGGAAAGAAATAAGGGCTTTTTATAATTACTGCATACATGCAATATTGAGCTCTGTAATTACAGTTGCTACCATAAGAGCTCTGCAATATTGAGCTTTTTATAATTGTGACGTATGTCTGATGTAAGCTGCAATAAGTTAGTTGTTGGTAGCTAACCTATTGTGTCTGTGGTGTTCTGATTACTACACCCATTTATTACTGTTGTTGGTATGGCATACACTTATTCCAATTATATTGTTTTGAAATAGAACTTTTATTAAGTAAATATTTCTGTTTTTATTTGCTTAATCATTTCTTCAATGATTTACTAGTTTTCACTACGAGAAAACGCAACATTAGCTGCCTAAAATTTATAAAATTTATGTTGGTCAAGAATGAACCTGAATTATGTTGGTCAAATCCACATAAATCTAATCTAAAAGAGATGTTGTGTGAGTCCGTCGACAAAAAAAAAATGAAAAGACATGATAATTTTGCATGATGTATGAGACAATTTTTTTTTTGAATTATGCGTCGGCCATAATCGATGCTATATGTCTCAAAAATATAATTATTTGATATGTCGTTCAGCTCGATACATACATATCATCTTTTAATTTGTTTTATTATGTGTATGGAATTATTTATTTTAAATTTATTGAATTTATAATATTTTAATAAATATATTAGTTTTTAATTATTTATTTTAGAATGAAATTTAAATTTTGATATAAGTAATTAAATTAAATTTTAAAGTGTTTGATTTTAAAAATATTTAAAACAATATTTGAAAAAGTTAAGAAATAAATGAAAAAATAGAAAAATAATAATTAAGTAAAGAAAAAAAATACTTATTTAATTTTTACAAATGTTATATAAAATATAAAATACGTATAAGTTTCGGGATATAAATTTGACATAAAGTAATTAATGTAAAATTTAATGGATTTGTTTAAAAATAAAAAAGCAATATAAGAATTGAAAAAATCAGGGTAAAATCTTTGATTGATAACTTTAAGAAAATATGAGTCTCATAATATCTGTAATGTATAAAGGAACAATTTATTTTGAAATCAATATTTCCTCTTATGTCCATTGTGGTTCAAAAGAGTTGACTTCTCATAAATGAAACATAATGTCATTTTAATAGTGAGTGTGAGTGAGTAATTTATCCACAAAGTATATAAGACAAACATTAATAGTGAGTGTGAGTGAGTAATTTATTCTTAATTGTTAAATTACTACAATATTCAAAGATTCCAAAACTTTACCACATGTTCTATAAACACAAATTGAATATATAACATAATTATTCTTTAATTATTGAACCTTCATTTTATTATGGAGGAACATATGACTAATCCAGAACACGAGTCTGTTTTACAAGCAACCATTTAGGACATAACATGCAATAATTGAAATTTTTAATGTAAATAAAGTAATCGTAATAAAAAAAAATAAGTGCGTTAATACAATCCTCCAATGCTGTGAATAACAAATTCATAGATTTAACTTATTTTATTGTATGTCATGAACTTCCTATTAAATCCTATTAAGGAACAATCCTAATTGCATGAATAATAGGTCTTTGACATGTAGTGATTTTACTAGGCTTAGTTCTTAAATATGTCATTATAGGGAATTTAAACTACTTAACATATTTATTTTTTTTCAAATTCAAAAAGAAATAAAACTACATATGTTCTGATATTAGGTAATTAATATTTACCTTGAGTGTGAATCCAATTAATGAGCACTTATAAACAATTTTGTATATTTTTCCAAAGCATTTCTATATCATACTCTCAATCAAGTTGTCTTTCTAAAGAAGAATAAGTGAAGAAAAATCAATTTCTCTCTCAACAATAACAAATTTAACATGGAATGTTCTTATAACAAATTTAATTTTTTTATTTGATTTTGTTGTATGAATTAAATTATTTTGTTTAAACTTCTATTTTAATTTATTGAGATTTAATTCATTGTTCAAAATTTTATAAAAATGGTGAATTAAATATCCATTAAATTTAGTTGATTTATTTATTTGGAAAGAATTTATAAAAATATAAATTTATGTGTACTATTTATTAATTATATTTGTAATGAAAATTGAAGTTAAAAATTAAACCATAAAAATTTGGAGTACGTTTTGTTTTGTGTCGACACAAAGTAGGTTTTCATTTATGCGTTGGCATGTCGACGCAAAATCTTTAATATATAGCGAAATTTCTCTCTCTCGCTTCACTTTCCCCCAAATTAAAAACCAAAACCTAATTTTTCTCTCTTATCTCACTTCACTCACAAGCCCCGGTGCCTCAGCCTCCGCCCAGTGCGTCCCGCCTTAGTGCCTCCGTCGTTCCTCCGCCTCCGTCTCCACCCCACTGCATTCGCTGACCATTCCCGCCCCTCACTGCCTCCACCGCCGTCTGAATCATTCTCTTTGTTTATTTTTTTTGAAATTTATGGTTGATTTTTCTTTTTCTTCATTTTAGGTCCTCCACCATCGTTGTGCTGCTGCACCTTCCAGCTTTAGCTCCAACTTCCATTTTCTCTTCCACTTAATTTTTGAAAGGTAATTTTAAAAATTTCAAAATTTGTTTTTGAGGTTTTGATTCATTATTTGTTTTCTTGTTTATGTTGATTATGGTTTTATTTGAATGGTGAATGATTTATTTTATGTTGTTTATTATTTTATCTGAATGGTGAATGATTTATTTTATCATGTTTATGGTAATTATGTTTTTATTTGAAGGGTGAATGGTTTTGCGGGAGAATGGAAATGCGGGGGAAATAATTATTAATTTTTTTTATAGCTTCCATTTTTTGTGTGGGCCAGACCCACATAATTTTTTTTAACATAGTTTGCGTCAGTTAGGCCAACACAAAGTCTGATTTTTTTATATTTCTTTTGCGTTGGCTGGGCTGACGATATTTCGTCCCTTTTTATGTCGGCTTGACCCATGCAACTTGCGTCGCTTCCACTAGCCGATGCAAAATGGACTTTGCTTCCACACTTTTCTCGTCGGCTTCATGGCTGACGCAAATCTGACATGTTTTCGTTCGTTTTCAGTTGTTCGCGTCTGTTTTTTATCAACAAAATAAGCAGTTTTTCTTGTAGTGTTTACTTTTCTTTGTGGTGATTTGACCAATTATTACAATTGAAGTCCAAAGCTAAATGGGGAAATAAAAAATAGTGAATAAAATAAAGTGATAGGTTCACGAAGAATAATCAAAAGGACGTGGATCATGGTGGTTTGTGTCCACCCTGCATCCTTGCAAGTGTCTGTGCTTTATTATAATTATGTTTTTTAATATACAAAAAAAGTCTTATTCAACAGTTTGTTAATTTAGATTGAGTCATAATGAAGATACAAATTTGAACATTCAATATATTTAGAGTAATCAAATTCATTCCATCAACTGAGTTAGATAGTTATATTAGTTTAAATTATTTAGTTATTTGACTTGATTGTTATAGTTTGCACAATGTTTCAGGATCAAGCAATGACTAATTGGTTTGGTGAATAAAAATATGGAAGATGTATATTATATATGATCTGTTGTACTACTAAATAAATCAAAGGTTTATGAACACTAATGTGAATGTTCTCTTGGTACCAGTGTGTAGTAATTTCAAACCTTGTTCTGTTTATGTTATTGTGTTCACTAAAATTTGCCTATGTTGGTTTGTGCATGTAATAATGGCTAATGACAACTATGTTTTTTTTATTGCAAATTCATTAAATTTTACAATTTCCTTGTTGGTTTTGTTAACATCTTAAATTATGTATTACAATTCATTTTTATTTAGCTTGGTTGAATTTGGAGTATTTATAAACAGTTAAATTGTTTATAAAAAAAGTCGAAATACCATTTAAAATAGGTATTAATAACACAAAAATAACCACAAAAAATGATTTGGTGGCTAAATCTTCAAAGTCATTCATTAGCGACCGAAACTGGGTGTGGTCGCTATTAATGACCAACCCAACATTTAGCAACCAACATTTAGCCACTAATTTTTTTAATTAATTATTTCAACCTATTAGCGACTTAAAATGGTGCTCGCTATCACCTTTTACTTTAGCAACCGATATTTTCATCAAAAGTTGGTCACTAATTTGGTGTTTTGGAATTTGGTGGTGAAACTTTTGGCAACGAAATAAGAATCGATTTATTAGTTGATCGCTAATTGCTTTGCCACTAGATTTTTCACTGTCATCGTTATTTTGTGGCTATTTCGATCGCAAATGTATTTTAGCGATCAATTTTAGTGCTTTTAGCAACCGATTTTGGTGTCGCTAAAAGTGATTTCTTTTGTAGTGATTGACTTACAAGGTGGAGTTTGTACCCACTTAAATATTGGAATGACCTTAGGGGAGCCTTGAGAAGCCGCCATATTCCTTCTTACTACAATAGAGAGTTGATGGACATGCTCCAAAGACTCCAACAAAAGAACATGAGTGCAAAGGAGTATAGTCAAAAGATGGAGCTTTACATGATGAAAGTCTCTATTAGGGAAGAAGAAACCACCACCATACCAAGATTCCTTAGTGGTCTCATTTTTTTATTTAAGAGATAATGTAGAACTCTTTCCATACATGGACTTGAATGACTTGATCCAACTTTGTATAAAAATTGCACAACAAAATTTGAGAAAAGGGTCAAGTCACAAGGAGAGCTCATACTATAACTGTTATCCCAAGAAAGAGGACAAGAAAGAAAGGGAGGATAGTTTTCCAAAAGATAAATCCAAAGAAACTCCCAAAAATATAGGAAAAGATGTGTCTACCCCACAAACCCACAGTAGAGACATCCAATGCTTTAAGTGTCTTGGTAGAGGATATAGGGAAAAAAATAGAAAATGAGAAAAAGAAAAAAAGAAAAAAAGAAAAAAAATCAAGAGAAAGTCCTTAGGGATAATCCTGAGGCATGGGAGAAGAGTGCTCCTTTTCACAAGGTCATTCAAATGGAAGAAAAATTTGAAAAAAATAAAGTTGAAAAGATACTTCTATCTGAACAACCTTCAGGCCTTCTTCTGTGTAAAGGAGCACTTACATGACTGCCACACTTACTGATGTTAGTGATCTACCTCCTCAAGTCAACAAGCTTTTAAAAGAATTTGGTGATGTATTCCCTAAGGAAGGACCCATTGGACTTCCACCTTTTAGGGGTATAGAACACCAAATAGATTTAGTTCTGGGAGCTAGTCTACCAAATAGACTGGCTTATAGAACTAATCCTGAGGAAACTAAGGAGATAGAATCACAAGTTCATGAATTGTTGGAGAAGGGCTGGTTCAAAAGAGTTTAAGTCTTTGTGTTGTACCTTTTTTGTTGGTGCCTAAGAAAGATGGCAAATGAAGAATGTGTTGTGATTGTAGAGTCCATCAATAACATCACCATCAAATCTAGACATCCAATTCCTAGACTTGATGATATGCTTGATGAATTGCATGGGTCCACTATATTTTCCAAGATTGATTTTGAAAGTTGATATCACCAAATAAGAATCAAAGAAGGTGATGAGTGAAAAACTACTTTTAAGACCAAATTTGGACTATATGAGTGGTTAGTGATGCCTTTTGGACTCACTAATACACCTAACACTTTCATAAGACTTATGAATCATGTCCTTAGGGATTGCATAGGTAAATATGTAGTAGTTTATTTTGATGATATATTAGTATATAGTCAAAGTCTAGAGTCCCATCTAAGTCACCATATGGTGGTTGTTTTAGTACTTAGGAAAAGTAATTTGTTTGCTAATGTAGATAAATGCACTTTTTGTGTAGATAGTGTAGTGTTTTTAGGTTTTATAGTCAACAAAAACTGGGGTACATGTTGACTCCGAGAAAATCAAAGTCATCCAAGAGTGGCCAATACCACAAAATGTAGGAGATGTTAGGAGCTTCCATGGCTTAACAAGTTTTTATAGGAGATTTGTTCCTAACTTCTCAAGTCTAGTTTCATCACTCAATGAGTTAATGAAGAAAGACACTCCTTTTGTTGGACGGAGAAGCATGAGCAAACCTTTCAAAGGTTGAAAGCTCAACTCACTAATGCACCCATTCTAGCTTTACCAAACTTTTCAAAAACTTTTGAGCTAGAGTGTGATGCATCGGCAGTAGGAATATGTGTTGCATTGTTGCAAGGTGGGCACACAATTGCATATTTTAGTTAAAAACTTCATGGTGCGTGATATGATTCCAATAGCAAGATGTAGATGATTCTTTGACATTTTATGGAATCAACTTGAGTTGGAGATTGAATATGCACTTTTATAGAAATGGATCAATGTTCTATGTTTCAAGAACTCACCAAAACTTGCGCCAAAACACCAAAACTCACATGGAAGTCCATTTCTTGCCAATTGAACCGATTAAATTGCTTAAGAATGTAAATGAACCGATTAAAATGCTTGAAAATTGAAATGCACCGAACAAAAGCAAGTAAGAATGAAGATGAACCGATTAAACTTAGCTAGGAAGAAGATGAACCGAACAAAATAGCAAAAGAAGCTAAAATACCGAATAGAAATGCAAGAAAAGTCCTAAGACATGTTTAAGGAGTTCATATGGACATGGAAATGGAAGAAATAGATGGAGAAGAAAGAAGACTTAAGTGTGAATTGTCGCCACTTGAGGAACCAAGGCACTCAAGATGAGACTAGGAAGAGGAGAAGACAATTCTCACTCACTCAATCACCAATTTGGGAGAGTTTTCTTACTTCAAAATTCAATTCTATTATTTGAAGGACCCAAGCCCTCCTTTTATAGGAGCAAGGGTCGGTCATGAAGCTTACAAAGCTTGCACTACAAGCTAACCAAAAGTCCCCTAAGCTAACGCCTATAGTAACTCATGAAGAGTCACCTTCTAGAAAATTCTAAACTAAAGCCTAAAGATGCCTTACAAAAGAGGTATCTAATGTTTCCCTCTAAGCACCTTCCTAAAAACTATATATTTAAACATTCTACTTTTTATACAAAAGACACTATAAAAAGAGAAAACAAGCTACCACTACTTCCTAATTCTTTAAACTTGCTCCTTGTAAGCCTTTGAGGTAAGCTAATGTCTCCTTGAGCTTCTTCAACTTTGGCCTCTACCTCCTCTTGACCTTGATCTTCGGTCTTTATTTCTTCTTGATCTTGATCTCCATCATACTCCCCGAGTTGGAGAGAATTCGACCACGAATTCTGGAGACCTACATAAAAAGGAGTTAACTGATATTAAATGTATGACTACCAAGGTATGTATCAGGCATATCTAACTCATAAGCATTATCATTAATCCTCTTTAGGACTTGGAAAGGTCCATCTCCACGAGGCATTAGTTTGGACTTCCTTTGAGTAGGAAAACGATCTTTCCTCAAATGAAGCCAAACCCAATCACCTTCATCAAATAACAATGCTTTTCTCCTTTTGTTGGCAAGTTCAGCATACTTGCTAACCTTCTTCTCAATTCTCAACTTGATGTCTTAATGCAAATTTTTCACAAAAGAAGCTTTTTCATCCCCATCTTTGCACAAGACATCATCAAGTATGGGAATAGGAAGAAGATCAAGAGGTGTTAAGGGATTAAACCCATAGACAACCTCAAAAGGAGAATGTGAGGTGGTAGAATTTACTACACGATTATAAGCAAATTCAACATGTGGTAGTAAATTCTCCCATACTATAGGATTCCCGAAAATAAAGCATCGCAACATTTGTCCCAAAGTTCTATTTACCACTTCGGTTTGACCATCAGTTTGTGGGTGACAATTGGTAGAAAATAAAAGCTTAGTACCAAGCTTACCCCACAAGGTCTTCCAAAAGTGACTCAAGAACTTGGAATCTCTATCGGATACAATAGTTCTAGGAATACCATGTAAAGGAACCACTTCTTGAAAGAAGAGGTTTGCAATATGACATGCATCATCCACTTTGTGGCAAGGAATAAAGTGAGCTATCTTTGAAAAATGATCCACTACCACAAAAATGGAATCCTTTCCCTTTGATGTCTTGGGTAATCCTAAGATGAAATCCATAGAAATGTCAACCCAAGGCATGGAAGGGATAGGAAGAGGAGTATATAAACCATGGGGATGCAATCTAGATTTAGCTTTACGGCAAGCTATGCATTTTTCACACAAACTATGAACATGTTTATGCATATGAGGCCAAAAGAAATGTTCATGTAACACATCCAAAGTTTTTGCAACCCCAAAGTGACCCATTAATCCTCCCTCATGTGCTTCTCTAACAAGTGATGATCTAATTGAGCTTTGAGGAACACAAAGACGTTTTTCTTTAAAAAGAAAGCCATTTTGTTTAAAAAAAATCTTTGTGTCCTCCTTTGATACACTCTTGATAGATAAGAGAAAAATCAAAGTCATCATGATAAAGATCCTTAATGTGATCAAAGCCAAGAAATTGAGAACCCAAAAGATTTAGCAAGGCATATCGTCTAGAAAGTGCATCAGCCACAACATTATTTTTGTCGTGCTTATGCTTGATCACATAAGGAAATTGCTCAAGAAATTCCACCCACTTAGCATGCCTCTTGTTAAGTTTGTTTTGGATTTTCAAATATTTAAGAGATTCATGATCACTATGAATCACAAACTCTTTAGGAAAAAGATAATGTTGCCAAGTAAACAAAGCTCTAACAAGTGCATACAATTCCTTATCATAAGTGGAATAGTTGAGATGACTTCCTTTCAATTTCTCACTAAAATAAGCTATGGGGTGGCCCTCTTGAAGGAGAACAGCCCCAATGCCTATACTTGAAGCATCACATTCAAGCTCAAATGTTTTAGCAAAATTAGGAAGGGCTAAAATGGGAGCTTTAGTCAATTTTTCTTTTAAAACATCAAAAGCATTTTGTTGTGCTTCTCCTCATTTAAAAACCACATCCTTTTTCACTATATCATTGAGAGGTGCAGCTATGGTACCGAAGTTTGGCTCAAATCTTCTATAAAAAGAAGCAAGACCATGGAAACTTCGGACATCATTCACATTTGTAGGCGTTGGCCAATTTTGAATGGCTACTACCTTAGATTGATCTACATGGACCCCTTTGCTACTCACGACAAACCCTAGGAATTCTATATGATCAAGTGCAAACATACATTTAGCAAGGTTAGCATACAAATGTTCTTTCCTAAGGGTTTCCAAGACTTGTCTAACATGCATCCTATGGTCACACAAAGACAAGCTATAAATGAGGATATCATCAAAATAAACAACAACAAACTTGCCAATGAATGGTCTTAAAACATGATGCATGAGACGCATGAAAGTACTTGGAGCATTAGTTAAGCCAAATGGCATAACCAACCACTCATACAAACCAAAGTTGGTCTTAAAGGCCGTCTTCCATTCATCACCCGGTTTTATACGGATTTGATTGTAGCCACTTTTAAGATCAATCTTTGTAAAAAAAATTGAACCATGCAATTCATCCAACAAATCATCAAGCCTAGGTATGGGATGCCTATACTTAATTGTAATGTTATTTATAGACCTACAATCCGAACACATCCTCCATGTGCTATCTTTCTTAGGGACAAGGATAATAGGCATAGCACAATGGCTCATGCTATCTTAAACCCAACCTTTAGCAATTAATTCCTCAATTTGTTGGCGAATTTCCCTAGTTTCACTTGGATTTGTTCTATAGGTCGGACGATTGGGTAAAGAAGATCCCGGAATTAAATCAATTTGGTGCCCAATCCCTCTCAAAGGTGGAAGTCCTTTTGGAGGATCTTGAAACACATCATGAAACTCCTTTACCAAATTATCCAAACAATGAGGACTATCTACAAGTGGTTCTATCTTAAGAGGTCTAGGAATAGCTAAAAAATAGGATTGTGAGCCACTATATCCCTTTGAACCTCATGCCTAGACACAAGAAGCGTAGGCTTAGAACTTTTTACTTTTTCATTCTCCCTCTTTTTTTTCATAAGAATTTGGTCCTCATGGACTTCGCTTGGAGATAGAGATTTCAAAATGACCTTGTGACCATGGAAATCAAAAGAGAGTTTATTGGTAAAGCCATCATGAAAAACTTTTCTATCATATTGCCAAGGCCTTCCCAAAAGAACATGTGTTGCCTAATACCTCCTTTTACCAATCTGATCTTGAGGCCTTTAGTAACCTCAAATGAAAGATGTCAAAGCAATATCACACAATCTCAAGGCTAAACACCACAAAACCAAAGAATCAATGAAAGACAAACAAGAAAAGGTATAAACAAGAAAAGGCTAGAACAAAAAGAATACAAGATATATGACAAACTCAAAGATTAGTGAATAAAAGACAAGCAAGAAAATAAGATACTCAATGAAAAAGAAGGCACACAAAAGAGACCTAGAGAAAAGTACTAGAGTAGATGAAGAAAAAAAAAACAGAACTACTGGAAAATATTTTTATGCAAACTGTGCGTAATGTTTACAGATTTATCTGGAAAAATATAAAGCGAACTGGATTATGAAATTGTAACCACAGAAAGTTCAAGATGTTATCTCAATAATGGCACTGGAATTACTCAAAAACAGTAAGCCAATTAATTTTGATAAATTTTCTAAAATCACTGCCAGATTACCGTATTTTTTTTTTGGCAGAATTACACACTGTTTGTATTTTATTTATCATTTTTTTTGTACTTTGAATTTTGAAGTACTTCTTTTTTCTATTTTTCTATAACACTTTGAAGAACACAAATCCAGAATTTCAGAAATTTCCAGTAAGTAAATCAATTGCAATAAGGCGAAACAGTCAGCACATTTGCAGGAAAACAGAAGAATCCTAACAGGAATGAAAAACAGAATTAAGAACTAGCAAAGACATAATGGAAATGATGTGTAAGAACTTGTATAGGTCAAAAATACAAGTATGAACTCAATAATAAAAAGAAAATGCACCAAAGGATCAAGAAACAAACACATAAAACTGTTCTTAACACAAAATCAAGAAACAAAAATTACAACAAAAGGACTACAAAGAATTGATAACATTCTTGGAAAAATATGACTATGACAAAACTTATAAGGATTCAAAAATTAAAATGACACAAACACAATGTAATATAAAAAAGAAAACAGCAAGAAAACTCAAAAAAATAACCTAAAAACAGAAAGGAAAAAACAAGAATATAGAGTTCTTGAATTAAAGAGCCTACAAACAACTCAAAACACAAACAAGAATAAACCTAAACTCTAGATACCACATGATATGATTCCAATAGCAAGATGTAGATGATTCTTTGACATTTTATGGAATCAACTTGAGTTGGAGATTGAATATGCACTTTTATAGAAATGGATCAATGTTCTATGTTTCAAGAACTCACCAAAACTTGCGCCAAAACACCAAAACTCACATGGAAGTCCATTTCTTGCCAATTGAACCGATTAAATTGCTTAAGAATGTAAATGAACCGATTAAAATGCTTGAAAATTGAAATGCACCGAACAAAAGCAAGTAAGAATGAAGATGAACCGATTAAACTCAGCTAGGAAGAAGATGAACCGAACAAAATAGCAAAAGAAGCTAAAATACCGAATAGAAATGCAAGAAAAGTCCTAAGACATGTTTAAGGAGTTCATACGGACATGGAAATGGAAGAAATAGATGGAGAAGAAAGAAGACTTATGTGGTTGTAGTTCTTGGTTGATGAACACGCCACTTGAAGTGTGATTGCTCCAAGATAAGTGTGAATTGTCGCCACTTGAGGAACCAAGGCACTCAAGATGAGACTAGGAAGAGGAGAAGATAATTCTCACTCACTCAATCACCAATTTGGGAGAGTTTTCTTACTTCAAAATTCAATTCTATTATTTGAAGGACCCAAGCCCTCCTTTTATAGGAGCAAGGGTCGGTCATGAAGCTTACAAAGCTTGCACCACAAGCTAACCAAAAGTCCCCTAAGCTAACGCCTATAGTAACTCATGAAGAGTCACCTTCTAGAAAATTCTAAACTAAAGCCTAAAGATGCCTTAAGAAATTTCCATATGTTATCAAATACAAGAAGGACAATACAAATATTATTGTAGATGCTCTACCAAGGAGACATGCCCTCTTTTCTAAACTTGGAGTCCAAATTCTTGGATTTGAAAACATAACTGAACTTTATAAAGAAGATCAGGATTCTGCACCCACTTTTGCTAAGTGCCAACATAGAGCACCACGAGGTTTTTATGTTTCTGGGGGGTACTTATTTAAAGAAGGAAAACTTTACATACCTCAAGGAACACATAGAAAACTCCTTGTGAAAGAATCACATGAAGGAGGACTCATGGGCCATTTTGGAGTTGATAAAACTCTTGAGCTTTTAAAAGGAAAATTCTTTTAGCCACACATGAGGAAAGATGTTCAAAGACATTGTCATATATGCATTTCATGTTTAAAAGCTAAGTCTAAGACAATAACCCATGGACTCTACACTCATTTACCTCTTACAAGTGCTCATTGGAAAGATATAAGCATGAATTTCATATTAGGGCTTCCTAGGACATAAAGAGGTTTTGATTCCATCTTTGTGGTAGTGGATAGGTTTAGCAAAATGACTCATTTTATACCTTACCATAAAGTGGATGATGCTAATAACATCTTTAGACTCTTCTTTAGAGAAGTGGTAAAACTACATGGCTTGCTTAAGACTATAGTTTCTTATAGAAATCCTAAATTTATGGGCCATTTTTGGAGAACCCTCTGGGAAAAGCTAGGAACTAAGTTGAATTTCTCAACTTCTTGTCATCCTCAAACGGATGGAAAAAATGAAGTTGTCAATAGATCTCTTTTCACTATGCTTAGGTCTCAATCATGAAGGGAAACCACAAATCTTAGGATGAGTACCTTCCTTATATTGAGTTTGCATATAATAGAGTAGTTCATAAACTACTAATATTTCTCCATTTAAGGTTGTGTATGATTTAATCTTCTTACTCCTTTGAATATATTACCTCTTCCTAATCCACAAGAATTTGTGCATAAGGAAGGAGTAACAAAAGCTGAATTTGTAAATGCATGAGAGGATTAAAAACCAAATACAAAAACAAACAATAAGGGGAAAAGAGAGATGGATTTTGAAGAGGGAGACTGGGTTTGGCTTCACCTTTGAAAGGATAGATTCCCTAATCAGATGAAGTCTAAGCTTGGTCCCCGGGGAGATGGTCATTTCCAAGTTCTCAAGAAAATCAATAATAATGCATATCAAATTGATCTACTTGAGGAATATGGAGTACATACTACCTTCATGTTATGGATCTAACACCTTTTGCAGGTAATGAAGATGAAGAGGCAGAAGCATGTGATTTGAGGACAAATCCTCTTCAAGAGGGAGGGGATGATGGAATAAGGCCAAGCTCAGGCCCAATCGCTAGGTTCATGGCAAGGAAGATACAAGAAGACTAGGACTCTACTACTGATGGAAGAGACACCCTCATCTACATGTTCAAAGATGTCATACCTAGTGTAGAATTATAGAACAAAATTTATTTTATTGCCAAAAGTAGAATAGGAATTTTACTTGTAATTTTTCTTAATTGTAAATAGGGTAGAATTAGGCACCTAAAAACCAACCTAAGTTAAATTAGGATTTCTAGAAATTAACCTAGACCGTTCATAAACCTAGAGAGAGTCACATGAAGCACACCTTGGTCATGCTTGCCTTGTGACTCCAAAATAGGCGCCATTTTCAAACCCTTTCTTTTTGAATTTTTCCACCCTTTTCTTTGTACGATAGTCGGAACTCTATGCTAAATAAAGAGGTGTTTGACTCATGAAATTCTAAGATCAATATATGAGTGAATTGCTATCCAAGTTTGCAAGCTTTCTCACTCCCTTGTCTATACTCTCTAGGATAGACACCTTGATCTTCTTCTTCACCTCTCCAAGTGATATGGCCCAACCAATCATTCTCCCTATCTCTCATGCACCTTCAAAGAAACCATAGCTCCATTGGAGCCCTCCTTGTCCGCTTCCTCCATCAAGCTTCCGCACAAGTTCACCAAAATTCTAAGAAACCAATTCGGAAATGAAGGCTACACCATCACCTCTAAAAATCTTGTGGCATTCAATGTAGCTGCACTTGAAAACCTCAATTATCTCAACTTTAAAAGTCTATAAACTGAATAAAAATTAAATGTTAATATGATAAAAAAATTGACTTTTGCAAAACCTAATAAGCTATCAACATTTATGTCTTCTTCACTTCTTGGTGATCCTAACAAAAACTAATAGTCCTTGACAAAGTCAGTCAACATGACCTCAAACTTCACTTCAGCTACAAGTTTACTTCTCAGATTTGTAACATTACATGAAAACAATAAAATACTAAAAGTAAAAGAGATTGAAGTCAATGCATTATATCGTGGAATAAAAACATTGATTAATAAACATGCCATCAAAACAGGGGTCACATTTTGCTTCATATAGCATTATCAATTATTAAACATTAAAGCCTTTATTGTTCATCTTATAAATACCATGCCAATATTAAGACACCAAATACTTAGAACACGGGCCATCAACCAGGCAAACACATATTAATAAGAACAAAAAACAAATCTTAAACATTCTTAGTTAATATCTCATATCTTTAGCAACCAACATCCAACTTAAATATTCTTAGTATTTATTAATTACCAATGTCAAGTGTTATAACTTCAATTTTCGTGAACTAATTCGAGAGAAGGTAAAAGTATCTCATTACCCAAAACTTCTTTCCATTTAACAGTTAATTGTTCTTCAAACTCCTCTGCTCCCATATTTGCACAATGAAAACAAAAGATAAACATAAGATGAAATTATGGCACAAGAAAATGAACATAAACAAATGCGATCCACCTCAGAAATTGTGTTTTCCAAGATGTTGTCAAAGTAGGGGATGCGGTCGTAGGCATAGTTAAATGCCACAAAAACCTTTAAACTAGAAAATGTTGGTTAGTGAGAGGCATTTTAGGGGGAATGGTGAGGGTTGAGAGTGTAGCGAGCCTATGAAGGTAAAAGGTATGAAAGAGTCGACACAAGCAACAAGAAGGAAGAAGGTCTTGAACCAAGTGGTGTTCAAGCTTTGAAGAATCCAAACCCTTTGAAGGATGTTGAAGCCTTGGATGTGCTTGTTGTTGGTGTGCTGTTTTTAGTTAGGATCTGGGGTAGTTTGAGTGTTGTACTCCACCCCTTGATTGAATCTAAAGCATAGGCATTCTCAATCTTTTTGAAAGAAAAATGTTTTTCAAACTAAGTTAAAAACAACTGATTGTTTTGTTGAAACAACCGATTGTTTATAGAAAAGATTGAAAACTGTTTTTCAAATGGTTGAGCTGTTAAAACCAAAACAACCGATTGATTCGAGGAAACAACCGATTGTTTGTTTTGGTACCATAACAGAAAAATGTTTTGTCTTTGACTGAGCTTTAAATGATTTAACTGTTTACGCTCCAGTCTTTAAATGCTTTGACCAATCATTAAATGCAATTAAAGAGTTTGTTAAGATTTGATAACAAACAACATCTTTGAATAAATTCAGAAAAACAGATTTGTGAAAAGAAATTATTGAATAGAGTTTTTGAGTTTTTCAAAGAGCTGAGATTGCTTAGAGTTTGTGATTTGATCAAAGTGTGTGGAATAGGATTCTGCTTGTATTGATTTCAGATTATCTTCTGTAACAAGTGTAATCCTTGTACTCTGCTGAACAAGTTTCGTTTCTGTGTTTGCTGAGATTGGCTGTGTGTTCTTGAGGGGATCAAGATCAGCAATCTTAGTGTTGGTGTGTTGGCCAAGAAGAGTGTGTGTCTTGAGGGGATCAAGGTCACTCTCTTGGTTGTGGTGTAAGTGATCAAGGTGTGATTGCTTAGTGGATTTCCTCAGAGGTTTTCTGAGAAGACTGGATGTAGCTCTGGATTTGGAGTGAACCAGTATAAACATCTGTGTGCAATCTCTCTATTGTTGAAGATGGTTGTTGTCCCTTCAAGACATGTGTTTGATGAAGACTTTTATGTACAATTCATGTATATTTCTTTTTGCTTTAAGTATGTCTTAAGTAGTGTTTGGAGGTTGTTTAAGAGTAGGCTTTTTGCTGAGTAACTCACCTCCTAACCACTGGCCATGTGATAAGAAGGGATAGACTATGATGAGACCTATGCACCAGTGGCTGGGTTAGAAGCTGTTAGATTGCTGCTGTTAGATTGCTGCTTGCCTTCTCCTGCATCAAAGGGTTCAAGCTATTTCAAATGGATGTGAAGAGTGCCTTCTTGAATGGTTATATAAATGAAGAGGTATTTGTTTCACAACCACCAGGTTTTGAAGACCATCAGCATCCAGAATACGTGTTCAAACTCAAAAAGGCTCTCTATGGGCTCAAACAAGCTCCTAGGCAATGGTATGAGAGGCTAAGTGATTTTCTCACCTCTCAAAGCTATGACAGAGGCACATCAGATAAGACCTTGTTCATTAAGAAGAAAGGAGATGACACAATTCTAGTACAAGTATATGTGGATGACATCATTTTTGGATCAAACAATGGAGAATTGTGTGAAGCTTTCGTAAAAGTCATGAAGAGTGAGTTTGAAATGTCAATGATGGGTGAGTTGAACTATTTTCTAGGCTTGCAGGTCAAACAACTCAAGGATGGCATTTTCTTAAGTCAAGCTAAGTATTGCAAGGATTTGCTGAAGAAATTTGAAATGGACAAGTGTAAACCAATCAGCACACCCTTCTCATCAAGCTGTCACTTGGATCATGATGAAGCTGGAATTGTTGTTGATGAAACCAAATACAGAGGGCTCATAGGATCACTACCGTATCTCACTGCCAGCAGGCCTGACATAATGTTTGTAGTGTGCATGCGTGCTCTGTTTCAATCTACTCCTAAAGAATCACACTACAATGCTACCAAAAGGATTTTGAAGTATTTGCAAGGAACTAAAGAAGTTGGTTTGTGGTATCCAGGTAACATTTCATTAAGCTTAACTAGATATTCTGATTCAGACTTTGCAGGTTGCAAAATTGATAGAAAGAGCACCAGTGGAACCTGTCACTTGCTTGGATCAAGCTTGATCTCATGGAAATGCAAAAAGCAGGCTTGTGTAGCTCTCTCCACGGCTGAAGCAGAGTACATTGCAGCAGGGAGTTGCTATGCTCAAACCATATGGCTAAGACAACAATTAAATGATTTTGGTATCTTACTTAACCATATACCTCTGCTGTGTGATAATACAAGTGCAATCAACTTAACCAAAAATCCTGTCATGCATTCAAGAACCAAACATATAGAAATTAGGCATCATTTTCTAAGGGAACATATATCTAATGGAACATGTAAGATTAAGTTCATTGGTACAGATTTACAGCTTGCTGATTTGTTCACAAAACCATTGGCTAAAGATACGTTTAATTTTCTGCTTAATGAATTAGGTATTATAAATGTCAATTGTGCCTAGCAGTGAAAAATTAAATTTGTTTATTCGTAATTGAATGTGTTTATTTTCTGTACTGATATGCATTGATGACTAGGAAAGAGAAATTATGATCTTTGACTGCTTGACTGACTTAGTGGGCATTAACCTCTGTACCTCTGACGGTTTTGGTCATGGTTATGTAACCGATTTGATGGTTTGGGTGCTCAATAAAGGAATGAATTGTGTGCATCATGACCCTAAATATTTGTTGCATATTTTCAAAGATTCCTTGCACAAATTCAGAGCATAAAATCTTCATGCATATCCACTCATAACTACCATATCAACCTATTCATTTATATATAAATCTGTGTGAAAATCTGCTACCCACATTGGCTATCCATTTTTTGTTCTCACCATTTGAAACCAAGAGAAAATTCTGGTTCAACCATGGCTTCTTCTTCAAGACAGAAACAGAAAAATAAGGGCAAACAAAGCACCTTTCAAGGTGTGCTAGAAGGTTGGTTCGCTGGAAATGAAGAAGCAATCAATGCCTACATCCACGAGACAAGCAGAAAGCAGATTAATATACCCAAGGTGCTGGATTTCAACTGGCTGAAATCAGAAAAATTGGCAGAAACAAGGGTTGTGTTGAAGCACCAGAAACTGAAAAAGCTACTGGAATTAACGGGTAATGTATATCCTGATTTGGTTAAGGTGTTTTACACTAACCTAACATTGGATGGAAAGAACATTGTCTCTTATGTGAAAGGGATCAAAATGAAGATCACAAGTGATGTTTGGAATTATGTGGCTGGAATCAAGTATGTTGGACTGAAAGTGGGAAAAGGAAACACCAGTGGGATCTAAGAATTCAACAAGCTGCAATACTATAAAAGCTGTATGAGAAATCCTACAGAGAGCATAAGCAGGTTCCATGCAGGTCATTTTAACCTTACACCACGTCTTGTTGCCTACATTATAGCATGGCAACTCATCCCAAGAGGTACAAATCATGCTGTTTTACATGAAGAGGATTTAATCCTTCTATATTGCATCATGAACCAGATTAAGGTAAACTGGGTTTTCATTATCAATGAACACATGCTGAAATCCAAAAGGCTGGCTGATTATCACTTTCCTTATGCTATACTTGTTTCAAAATTGGTTGATTTCTTTGGTGTTGATGCTACAAATGAGAGAAACGACCCCATCAAGGCTGTAAGTGAGATTAACAATTCAACTCTCACAAAAATGGGATTTCACAAAGTAGAGGACAATTGGGTGGTTCTCAAAGGCAAGAACCCTCAAGCAGAACATGGAGCCTCAAACCTCAACAATGAGGAAGAGGATGAAGCTGTTCCCATGGAGGATGACACAGTTCAAGCTGCAGAACGTCTGCGTTATGTTATCCATCACTCCTATGGACAAGAACAATCTGCTGAACATGCTGGAAATCAAAGGACAAGCTCTCCATCTGTAGAAATCAGAGGAGACTCACCTGCTCCCCAATCGGTGCATGAAGAGGCTGCTGCAACCCATCAGAATGCCATTGTTGCCTATCAAACTCCAAAATACTGAGGTGAACCATTATTCATGTTTGAAAGGCAAGTTCTGTATCGCCTTGATGTCATGACTGCAGAACAGAGGGCATACTTTGAGACTACTCAAGCAAGGTTTCAGCACCTTGATGATCAAATTGAAGGAATTCAGGCACAGCCTGCAGAGCTATACTACAAGGATTAGAAGTATTTTCATGCTTTCTTTATCAGTTTAAAATTTCGTAATGCTGAACAATCTGTCTTTATTTTTTGGACTATTATGGTTATGTTTCTGGTTTATCTTCCCTTATGCTTAAATGTTGTTTGATGAATCCAAAGGGGGAGAAAAATAGCTCACCATGTTAGGTGAAGCTAGCTGAAACAGGAAGTTAAATTCTGCACCTTAAAACCTTTTTACATGTTATGCAATGTTCTGTTTTTTTGGATTAATATTTGGTGCAGTACAGGTTTTTAAAGCAACAGAGCTATGGGGATTTGTCTCCATCAAACAGGGGGAGATTGTTGAAGATGGTTGCTGCCCCTTCAAGACATGTGTTTGATGAAGACTTTTATGTACAATTCATGTATATTTCTTTTTGCTTTAAGTATGTCTTAAGTAGTGTTTAGAGGTTGTTTAAGAGTAGGTTGGCCATGTGATAAGAACAAGCATAAAGTTTCTTAAACTGTTTTTCACATGTTTTACAAAAAACACGTTTACTGCATAAAAATAAATCTGTTCTTTTCTAAATAAACAGATTCTTTTTTAAGCAGATGCCTTGTGAAAATTAGATTTTGTGCATCATGTATTTTGACTAAGTCTTCTACCTTTCAAAACGATTGTGTTTTAAATAGTTAAGCTTTTTCTGTTTTCGTTTTGAAAAATAAATTTGTTCATCTGTAAATGAATAGATTCTTTTTAACTCTGGTGCCATCTCTAGCTTAAACGGTTTTCAGTTTTGTCCCTGCAGCAGAATGGCTGACTAAGTCTCCTCACATAACAAATTCTCTAACTGCTTTTGAAAATAAATTTGTTCATTTTGTTTTCAATCTGTTCATTTTATAACAGCTTTAACTGTTTTTCAAAAAACTGTTGTAAGTTGGTTTTCTATAAAATGAAAACTTGTTTCTGAGTTTAAACATCGATCATACAATTGTAAAAACAAGTTTTGCATCAGAGAATTGAGGATTTACAAGGAATTAGCATCTGTTCTTAAAATATTTCGAAAATCACAAAGTGCTTGTTCTTGTTTGGTTCCAAAAGCTTGGTGAGAGGTGATGCTACTATTCTAGCAATCTGTTCTACTGGTTTAAGGCAGATTTCTGCATCCTCAATCAGGTGTAGTCGTTTCACATTTCTTTTCTTGTAAAAGTTTGGTTGTACACTCTTCTTGATAGGGTTTCTTGGAGAGTGTGTGTCTGCTGAAATAGGGTTTTTCAGCAAGTGTACCTAAGTTCTTGTAGGGTTCAAGAACAGTGGGATTTGTGTTTGTTTGAATTGTGATTTAGTGAATTTCACCTTGGTTTAGGTGAAGACTGGATCTAGCTCAGTTGAGTGAACCAGTATAATTGCCTTGTGTTCATTCTCCCTTAATCTCTGCACTTAAATTTTTGCATAACTGTTAAACTGTCAATAAATAAATCTGTTTTTTCTGGGCTTGTTTCATATTGTTCTTAATTTCTGGAAAAGTTGTTTGATTATGATAAGAACATATAAAATCTGTTAAAAGCCACTGGAACATATTGATTGTGATAGGTAACTCAAGTAATTGTCAAGCTACTAATTGAACCTTAATCACTTGCTTAAAATTGAAGCTTGTTGTTTTGTGATTCACTATTTTCTTCATTATATCAGTGTGTGTATCTAGAAAATTGATCTGCATAATCTTGTGATTAACTTGACTGATATAAACCTTTTTCAAACGCAAACAGTGCCAAAATAAATCTGTTCAATTTCAAATAAATCGATTTATTTTCTGTAAACTGTGATAAACACTGATTCTGCGAGAAACTTTTAAAAGGTCAATTCACCCCCCCTCTTGAACTTTGGCACTATTAAACCCAACATCTATCCCTAACTCTTTAAATTCAATTTTGTTTGTTGTTTGCTGGTATAAACAACCGATTGTTTCTGTGAAACAACCGATTGTTTTTCTGGTTCTGCTATTTTTTATTGCTGTTTTGGCAAACTGAATTACTTATCAATTGTTTCTTGAGAGAATTTCATTCTTGACTTAAAAGTTTGCGAAAACCCTTTTTAAACAATTCACCCCCCTCTAGTTTAAAGCCATCCATTCTAACAATTGGCATCAAGAGCTTGGTTCTTGAAAGTTATTCAAGTTGATCCTAAAACTTTTTTTTAAAATGGCTGATAGACTACCTTTTGGGGAAGGTGCTTCAATTAACAGACCACCTCTGTTTTGTGGTTTGAACTACCAATTTTGGAAAGTAAGAATGAAAATCTTTATGGAATCACTTGACAAAGGAATTTGGGATGCAATTGAAAATGGTCCTTTTGTCCCAAAGTTTGAAAAAGATGGATCTATCATTGAAAAGCCATGGTCTCAATGGACTGATTCAGAAAGCAAAAAGGCCAAATTCGATTGCATTGCCAAAAATATTATAACCTCTGCTTTAAATTCTGATGAGTTTTTCAGGGTCTCTCAATGAAAATCATCAAAAGAAATGTGGGACACCTTGAAAGTCACTCATGAAGGTACAAATGAGGTAAAGCGAGCTAGAAAGCATGCTCTAATCCAAGAGTATGAGATGTTCAGAATGCTTAAAGGTGAAACAATTGCTGAGGTGCAGAAAAGATTCACGCACATCATCAATCATCTCATGAGCCTTGACAAGACCTTTGAAAAGGAAGAGTTGAACATCAAGATCTTGAAATGTCTTGATAGAGCATGGCAACCGAAGGTAACTGCTATTTCGGAATCTAAAGATCTAACATCATTAAGTGTGGCTTCTTTGTTTGGTAAGCTTAGGGAACATGAGATAGAGATGAATAGACTCAATGTTCAAGAAAGTGAAGACAAGCACAAGGAGCATAGCCTTAAAAGCTTCCAAGCACAAAGGAAAACAAGAATCCAGTGATGATAATGATGAGGAAAACCTTAGCTTGCTGTCAAGAAAGTTCAGCAAATTCTTGAAGAAAAACCGCAACAAAGATAACAACAAAGATAGGTATGGAAACAAGAAATCCAATGATTTTAATTCCAATAACTATACTTGTTTTGGTTGTGGTGAGAAAGGTCATATAAAGGCAGATTGTCCAAACAAGAGAAAGGAGAAAAAGCCTAGCTACAAGGAAAAGAAAGGCAAGACAAAGAGAGCCTACATAGCTTGGGATGAAAATGAGGTGTCATCATCAAGTTCTTCATCAAGTGAAGATGAAAAAGCAAACATCTGTTTGGTTGCTGAAAATGATGATGAGTCTTGCATCTCAAGTGAGGTTAATTCATGTGCTTCTTTAAATGAACAAAATTATAGTGAATTGCTTGAAGCTTTTCAAGAAACTCATGATGAAGCTAATCGATTGGTTCTTTCAAACAACCGATTGAATGAACTTAACAGCTGGCTGGAAAAGAGAGTGAAATCACTTGAAGATGAGATTGAAAAATCTAAAAATGATTTCAAAAATCTGGAAAATCATTTCAAAAATGCTTCTTGCAAGTGTGACACTCTCATTTGCGAAAATTGTGAAAATCTTGAGAAAAAGGTTCATTATCTTGTTGAAACTGTGGATAAGCTTTCAAAGGGGAAATCTAACTTTGAGAATGTCTTAGCATCTCAAAGCTGTGTTTTTGGAAAGGATGGTTTAGGTTTCAATCCACAGAACCAACAAGATAAGTTTTCAAAAAAAAAAATTCAAGAAAGCCAGTAAAACAACCGATTGTTAAATCGAAACAACAGGTTGTTACATGCTTTTATTGCATGAAAAAAGGCCATTCGGTTAGATTCTGAAAAATAAGAAAATTCTATGTTCCTAGAGGCTACATGAAATGGATTCCGAAAGGATGTGAGGTGCCAAATGAGAAAAAGAAATCTATTAGACCCACATTTGTGAAGAGACCAAATCTTGTTGCTTGAACTCATAATTGTGCAGGAATTCTAAAGAAGTGTGAAAAACTAAGTCATGTGATCAAGTTCTTGGAAGAAAAAGACCATCATTGAAGCTGAATCAATGCTCTGCATCTGTCCAAAGGCCCTTAAAAGTGAGAAGAGGCTTCTTGATCATAAAGCACATGACTCATTGAAGAAATAACATAAAGGATAAAACCTTCCTTTCTCTGTTCTTAATTTCTGTTTTAAAGTTCTTTCTCATGATTAAAAATCTTCTTTAAAATGCTTAATGTCATTTGCTTTGAACTCTTTCTGCTCATGATTAAAATTCAAAATCAGTTTAACTGCTGCAGAAAAACAATCGATTGTTTCTTCAAAACAACCGATTGTTTTGAGTCTAACAGCACTGTGAAGAAATCAATTTAATTGCTATTTTGAATTTCTATCCGTTGCAGATCAATTCAAAGAGAGAATCTTGGTCAAAGAACCTGTGTTGAAAGTTGTTCACGTTATGAGAGAAGTTACAACAGTCATAAAGGAATATATTCCAAAATCTTGGAAATTCAAGAGCCTTAATGACTAGTCAAAGATCACATGTGAAGACCATGTGATTTTCAGCTTTTTCTGACGTTTTCTGTGCAGGGCAGGGTCAAGTCCTCTCTCTCTCTGAAAATCTGGTACCCACTCATATCATTGAATGTTTTTTATTCTTTTACTGCTATAAAATCTGGTGCAGCTAATCTCTTCCTCAAGAACAACCAATTGCAACATCTCTTGCAAAATCTGTGAAGTGAGCTTTTCTCTGTTTTCTTCTCTGCCATCATGGAATCAACTCCTCCCACCTCAAAGAGAGTCAAAACCAGAGGTGTAAGATCTGGAGGAAGTCTAAAAGGCTGGTTCTCTGGAGACAATGATCTTATTGAGAGGTATAGGTATGAAACAAGTATAAAAAAGATAAATAACCCCAAGGTTGTGTGCTTTGATTGGCTGAAAAGTCAAAAGCTTGATAATGTAAGGAGGCTACTCAAAGATCAATCTCTCATAAAGTTCCTAGAGATGAAAGGAAACATTTACCCATATTTGGTAAGGGTGTTCTACACAAATCTCAAGTTTAAGGGAAACAATCTAGTTTCTCATGTGAAAGGTGTAGAAATGGAGATAACTCATGGGGTATGGGCTGTTGTTGCTGGTCTCAAGTTCTCTGGTCTGAGAATCAACAAGGGAAACCTTGGAGTAGTGGAGGATCTTAACAAAATCCAATACTACAAGAGTTGCTTGAAGAATCAACATGCTCAAGTTAGAACATGCTCGGTTGGAAGTCTAAAGCTTGATGAAAGATTGCTTGCCCTCATTGTGACTTGGATTCTAACTCCAAGGGGGAGTAATCATTCAATGCTTATTGAAGAAGATCTGGTGTATATCTTCTGCATCATGAAGAAGATCAAAATCAATTGGATCCACATCATCAAAGAGCACATGCAAAAGGCTATGAGGTTAAGTGACTATCACTATCCATATGTTGTTTTGGTATCTAAATTTCTACTCTATTTTGAAGTGAACCTTGAAGATGAAACATCTGAGTTGGTCAAGTCAACTCAAGAGTTGAACAATGGACCACTCAGCAAAATGGGTTTTACCAAAGTAGGTGGCAAATGGATTAACAAAGATGGTGACCTTGGTGCCTCATCTAGTGCTGTTGATCTTGAACAAGATGAACCTGCTGATATGGATGTTCAACATGAAGATCCACCTGAAGATTATCAAGATGCTGGACCTAGTGCTGATGCTGGAAATCAAGAAGAAAGGATGCAAACCATGTCTCCTTTTGAGAGACTCATGGTAAATAGGCCTGATAGCTTTGCGAAGAATCAAAGAAATCGCCATGATCTCTGTGTCAGTAATTTCCATAGGATTGACAACAAGTTTGACAACATGGATGCATGTTTCATGACTCTAGATGAACAGATCGAGGTTGTCCAGAACCAAATCTTTGATCTTCAATATGCTGATGATGATGAATGAAGAAAAACAACCAGTTGATGTATCGAAACAACCGATTGTTTTTGGTTGATGTATCAGTTTATATCTTTTTGCTGCTTTTGCTGTTTAATTCTGATGTATTCCAAACAATATCTTGTTTTATCTCTTCTCTTTGTCTATTTGTGAAGACAAATAGGGGGAGATATATATGTTGTGTTTAAATTCTGTTTTTATTTGTTTTCTGCAAAATAGTTTGGATGAGTGAAACCTTATAGGTTTTTGCTCTTATATTTGTTTCTGATATTTTGCTATGAACTTCAATTCTTGTATATGTGCTAACCAAATATCAGAAGTTCTATGCTTTGTTCAAAATTGTATCTTGCAGGAACTGCTTCAGATTCAATCAGGAACAACACAAGCATCAGGGATTTGTCTTCATCAAATAGGGGGAGATTGTTGAACCAAGTGGTGTTCAAGCTTTGAAGAGTCCAAACCCTTTGAAGGATGTTGAAGCCTTGGATGTGCTTGTTGTTGCTATGCTGTTTTTAGTTAGGATCTGGGGTAGTTTGAGTGTTGTAATCCACCCCTTGATTGAATCTAAAGCATAGGCATTCTCAATCTTTTTGAAAGAAAAATGTTTTTCAAACTAAGTTAAAAACAACCGATTGTTTTGTCGAAACAACCGATTGTTTATACTTAGATGTTTTTAGAAAAGATTGAAAACTGTTTTTCAAATGGTTGAGCTGTTAAAACCAAAACAACCGATTGATTCGAGGAAACAACCGATTGTTTGTTTTGGTACCATAACAGAAAAACTGTTTTGTCTTTGACTGGGCTTTAAATGATTTAACTGCTTACGCTCCAGTCTTTAAATGCTTTGACCAATCATTAAATGCAATTAAAGAGTTTGTTAAGATTTGATAACAAACAACATCTTTGAATAAATTCAGAAAAATAGATTTGTGAAAAGAAATTATCGAATAGAGTTTTTGAAGTTTTCAAAGAGCTGAGATTGCTTAGAGTTTGTGATTTGATCAAAGTGTGTGGAATAAGATTATGCTTGTATTGATTTCAGATTACCTTCTATAACAAGTGTAATCTTTGTACTTTGCTGAACAAGTTTCGTTTCTGTGTTTGCTGAGATTGGCTGTGTGTTCTTGAGGGGATCAAGATCAGCAATCTTAGTGTTGGTGTGTTGGCCAAGAAGAGTGTGTGTCTTGAGGGGATCAAGGTCACTCTCTTGGTTGTGGTGTAAGTGATCAAGGTGTGATTGCTTAGTGGATTTCCTCAGAGGTTTTCTGAGAAAACTGGATGTAGCTCTAGATTTGGAGTGAACCAGTATAAACATCTGTGTGCAATCTCTCTATCCCTAACTCTTTAAATTCAGTTTTGTTTGTTGTTTGCTGGTATAAACAACCGATTGTTTCTGTGAAACAACCGATTGTTTTTCTGGTTCTGCTGTTTTTTATTGCTATTTTGGCAAACTGAATTACTTATCAATTGTTTCTTTAGAGAATTTCATTCTTGACTTAAAAGTTTGCGAAAACCCTCTTTAAACAACTCACCCCCCCCCTCTAGTTTAAAGCCATCCATTCTAACAGAAGGATCCTCGGTGGTTGCATCTTTCTTCATCGCAACATCGTTGAAACCTTATGAATCTTGAACTTTGACTACGGCTTCGCCCATAGCTATTCAAGTCGGCAGGTAACTACGTCTTCATGGTAATGGCGACAATAGAACCAATGGCAGTGACGTGTAGGCGTGGATGCGGGTGGTGTGGGATATGAGAGTGAGAAGAGTTGGGTTAGGGTTGTTACGAGAAGAATTAACGATTACAAAGTGATAGAAAATGAGAGGTTTAGGTCTCTATTTTCAAATGAGAGGGTTTCTAGAGGAAAAATTATTTTTGTGAAAAAAAAGGAATGTCGTGGAGGGAATGGAGAAACTATTTTTGGGAAAAGGAGAATGTTATGGAGGGAAGGAGGATATTTTTTTTTGGAAAAAGATTAATTCTATAGAGGGAACGAAAATGCTTACATGCTTTTTTGTAGTGGTTTTTAAAATCCGTATGTAACACATTATATACGAATATAATCCGTATGTAAATATTTCAGTTGTTTTAATTAAATATGTAATACCTTACATATGGATAAAATATACATGTAATTATTTCCATTTTTTAATTAAATATGTAATAAGTTATATACGGATAGAATTCGTATGTAACAATTTTCGCTTTTTTTAATTAAAAAAATAATGTTGTATATACGGGTATGATTCGTATGTAATTGTTCTCGCATCATGGAGCCAAAACTACATACGTATTATGTCAGTATGTAATTACTTTTGGTTTATATACGGAAAAATCCGTATGTAGTGTATTTACATACTGAAATAAATTCGCATGTACATATCCGTATGTAACGCTCAATTTACCTACGGATTCATATCTATATTTAATAATCAGTATATAAATAAATAATTTCTTATAGTGTCAGGTGATTGCAGAAGCGAGGAAGAACAACTTGGTGAGAATTCGAAAGTGAGATGCGTGTTCAGTTCATGCGTTTGGATGTATGAAAGTTCATGCGTTTGAAGATATGAAGGAGATGTTCATTTTTTAACCCAACACAAGAGAGAGAAGAAGCAAATTTTTTTCCCACAAAATTGTATTGTTTATTATTTTATGAGGGCACGATTTTCTTTTAACCCAATAGGCAATATGTACAAAAATGTGTTTATATTTGATTTGAGGGCACGCTTTTTTTTAACCCAGTAGGCAATATTTAGAAAAACATGGAATAAAGTATCCACAATTTTAAAATTATGGCATTTTATGTTCTTTAAGCCAGATTCCTAAAATTGTTGTCTTTGTTATGTTTAAACAACACTTTTATATTTGTGGTCTATTTTAGCGTGACTTAAAGTAATATTTGTTGTAGTGAGTGACATAGATGAATCATTGTTTGAATGTATGTATGATGTCATAGATGTAAGATGATACATGAATCATTGTTTGAAAGTGTGTATTAAGTATAAATGCATACATTTAACTAAGATATTATCCTAACTTCACTGAGTATATAAATAATATAAATTAAGACCTCAAGTGGTGGGAGACTAATTGATCCTATGAGATCCATAAAATGTCAATTTTAATTTTAGGCTCACTTACATAATGAATAGTTCAATCTAGTGCAGATTTGTAAATATTTATATTTATAGTATACATATTCGTTCTTGATAAAAAAAAAATCAAAGATGATAGTGAGAAGTTGATTGAGAGTTTATTACATAATTCATGTATCTAAATATTGAATTTCTTAAACTTATTCTAATATATAAAGCCAAAATTTGCATACTTAAAATGTTTAGAACGAGTGATGTGTTAGTTTTTTTTTTATAAAATATATTTAATAAGAATCTTTTAAAAAGTGTCACTTGAGTCCCTATTATATATATTCATTTGATATTTATATTTGTGGATTAGATGATGAAATGTATTATAGTGATATGCGTCTGTGTTTAATAATTTTTCTTTTTCTATTTTTTATATTGTTCCATGCTTAGTAAATAAATATATGGGACTGCAAGTTTATAAGCTGAACCAGAAAGAAATTAGAATTATATTTTACTATTCATGAATGTATATATAAATAATTAGTTACAATAAAATTATTAAATAAAAAATAATTTTTAGAGAACTAATATAATTATATTGATAAAATTATATAGTATTTTAAAGAATAAACAAATTAATAGTATCTAAATTAGTTTTTATTATTCATAAATAAGTTTTGAATTAGATCTAATTAGATATCAATATCTTAAATACCAACTTCAGAATCTAAATAGTTGGTAGCTAAAACTTAAGTAACTAATTAGATATTAATTTAGAAATTATTTATTAATAATTTAAACTAATTTAGATACCAATAATTTAAAGTGTGATTTAGTTTGATGAGGTCACAATAATTGAAAAAAGAAAAATTTAATTAGGTTTGTTGGTCAAATCAGATATTTCTATACAGATTAGGACAGTTCAAAGTTTTAAAGAAGATTTATAATAAATAAATAAATCTATATGTTTTTAATAGTTGAATCCAGAGACTATATTTCCATTCCTAATAATCAGAATATGTGAAGCTATACATGTATACTTTTGGTGTACAACAGAGGAGCTGAAGAGGAGGAAGTAACAAGATCACGGTTCTCGTTATTCTCATTTCCCACCTTATCGTCTTCAGCATGTGCCCACATCATCGAATAAAATCCAATACCTATTGTACCAGCTCCAATCACACTGCACCAAAAATTATACCCAGTGTTAACATATTTCACCAAAATCGTTTCTCACAAAATTTGTGTCCTTAGTTAGATGTATTTACCTTCCAAGGTAAAGGTTCTCTCCCAGAAATATTACCCCCATGCCAAGTGCAATCACCATTCCCAAAGGGTTAAACATAGCTACATAAACTGGTCCCTTCTTTCGACATCCCCATGTACACACAACACTCCTCGTTGATACAACAAATATGGCCTACAAATATACATATCATCATCATCACAGAACTAAGGAAAATAATGTGTTGATAAAAAGGTTTATACTTACTGAATAGAATACAGCTATGAACTCTTTATGAGATGTGAGTATCCAAGCTTTAGGGTTTCCCTCTGCAAAGAGAGCAACTATGGCAGATAGGATCACCACCATGCTGCAACAAATGCTTGTTATCACTAACTCTTCAGGATACTCCTTGACAGCCGAAGTCTGCAGTGTTGGAAAAAGTTATATGACTTTTACATGTTTCGGAATATTAATTTTTGGGGAAAATATTTTATAAGATAAACTAAACATTAAACTGCAAAAACTGTTGTGTACATGTCCAGAATGGTTTGTTTGATTAAGTACCTGAACAATAAGCAAAACTGAAATGCACAGACTAGCAGTTGCAAGAAGAAAACCACCAATGATCCAATTTGATTGCACTGAAAGGTAAGTTTCCTTTCCACCAAATACAACATTTAAACTGAAATTCAATGGCGTTCCTTTATATAGAGTCACTATGAATGCCCCAGCAATGGAGATCACTGTGCCAATAACTTTTGCTTGGCAGCTTTGCTGTTTCAGATTCAGATTTTCCATCCTGAGAGTGCACAGCACAGGGATCAAAGAAGAATAGATAAGTAAAAATTGTTAACTTGTGCAATAATTGTGGTAAGGGGAAGAGGACAGAGAAAGAACCTTGAAATAAGGGCAAATATGAAGGTGAAAGCAGGAACAAGGTCCACCATTGCAGAGCATAGTGTGGGAGAGCTGTATGAGATTCCAGTGTACATCAACGTCTGCACTACAGTGCTGCACTACCTTAAGGTCATCATCCAACTAATCAAACAAAATAACTTTTCAAGTGACTTGTTCTATTAATTAGAATTGAAGTTTCATCTCAATCATTGACCAAATAAAAGTTTACATTAAATCAACATAGAAAAATGAGTAGTTTGTTTGAAAAACATGTATGTTTCACCCGTTAAAACTACAATAAAATTATTAAATAAAATTAATTTTAAAGATCAAAATAATTACTTATTAACTAATTTATAGATATTTTATAAACTAAAAAATTATTGATATTTAAAATGATTTTTATTATTAATAAAAATTTATAAAATAGTTTCTAAATTGGTATCTAACTATTAGCTACTAAAGTTTTATCTACTAACTACTTATGTTATAAATTAGTTTTTATTAGCCTTTTATAGACTAATTTGAAATCTAAAATATTAGTAGCTAAAACTTTGGTAGTTATTTAGATACCAATTTAGAAATCATTTTATAATATTTTATTAATAATAGAAATCACATTAAATATCAATAACTTTTTAGTCTCTAAATTAGTATATAATTTAGTCAATATAATGACTAATTATTTTTTATCTCTAAATTTGATTACTATTTAATGATTTTCTTGTAGTGTCAACCATAGAGAAATAAAAAGAAAGTAATTTTAAGTAAACATAGACCTATTAAATTATTTTTATATATTTTTATTTAACTCTATTTTTTTTATAAAACTTCATGTTAAGCATCATTATAGAATTTTACATTTTAGCTAGAGTGACACTCCAGGATTCAACAATCATCTGTCATTCATCTTATCTTTCATCTACTTTTACTCTAATAATTTATTTTCACTCAAATCTTAGTTTTCCAATGTACCAAAAAAAGCACTAATCAACATTATATAATCAAATTTCTCATGTCAAATTGTTTATTATTATTGTTCCAACCTTAAATCAGATTAAATAATATCGTGTCAATCACCACATTTGAGATATTGTACGTTTTGAAGTTCGAAACTCCATCATGAATAAACCCTCCAGTTGAAGTCTAAGGGTAAGGGGGACAATGGTTCATCTTTTGAACAAATATTTCATTCTCCACATATCTAAGGTATTGTCTACTTGCAGCTTGAAACTTCATTATGGTTTTCTGTGAAAAAAATGTCTTAAAAAATTAAGGTAAAAAATATATTTGAATTGGTATTGACTCTTAAACAATAAAGGATTATTGAGCATATACCATAACAATATTATATCAATGGACTTGAGGTTGAAACATTAACGTCGTTGATGAAAATTTGATAAGTAATTCCAAAGACAAACCATCATTATCCTTATACTTCAACTGAGACGTTGTTTTGTAGCCATTATTGTTTAGGACTTAGAACTAAAAATAATTTAAATACATTTTCTTTCTTCATCCTTCCAATACGTTTTTCAAAAATAAAATCACTATAAAATTTTAAATTCTAAAATAAACCATACCATAAAATGAGTCTAATGATATTATTTCAAATTTCGACAACAAAGTGTGAAATTCATCATATCTCATACTTAGTACAAATATATATTTAGTTAAGTATGTGAATTTAGTGCTTTTTGTCATGTTCATACCTGAGGCAGCTAATAGTAAACATTTTACAGAGAATTGATCTTGGGATTGGAGGAGGAGTTCTCTTCCTGTGATTTTTGAAGAGCCAAGAACAAAATATCAATCAGAAGAAATAGTGAAATACCAACCTATATACAACTATAACAGTGTAAAAGAAAGTTAAGATTTTTCAGTTGAAGCAGATACACAGCACACCTGTGGTAGAAGAAGGTTGATGGTACAAGGACAAAGAGAGCCAAGAAGTTTGAATACACAATGAAGACAAAATTACTCATTCCATTGGTGTTTGCTTCTTTGATTAGAGTGTTCAACCCCACTTCCAAGAACTGAGTTGCAATCATTGCTGCTGTTACCCCTAATCCTACACCCACCATTTTCTCTCTGCCTTTCCTCTGATATTCTTCTTCACTTCTCACTTCTCATACACTCATTTGCTTTATTTACATTTATAATGGTTTTGACGATGAGCACTTCAACACCAATCATCATTTTTCTCACCAACCTTTCCCTCTCTTATTCTCCCCTTCACGTAAACGTAACTGGTTTTGTTACTTTTGATAATACATTTTGATGCTTACACATTTTAAATTGAATTTCATTCCTCCACGTTTCCATTAATATAGAAGAGGGGGTGCAATTATTTGACGCTAACATCATAGTCGATAATAATGGAAAAAACAAACTCTTTATGCATAGTGTAAAATGTATTTAATTTTAAACTTAAATCATTTTTAGGTCCCAATGCATAGTTATTTTTATTTTGAATGTATGATAAGTACTTTTTTCACTGTAGTTAAACACTTTAGTTGAAGAATCATTCAGTACATGCGTCAGTTCTGTTGTGTCCTCTGTTGTGTCCTTTAAATTCAAACAAATGCATATAATTTAGAATATTGAAGAATAGTATGTGTTAAGAATTTTGTGATATCTATATTAACATATTATATTTTCATGGCAAAAATATTTTAATGGGTAAAGATACAAAAAAAAAAAGAGGAATGACTTAAAAAGATATATAAAAATATTAATTTTTATTTTGAGTTTGTAATAAATTATTTTTTCGAAAATTGAGTATCAACTAAATTATAAAATTTTAATTTGGAAAAATTACCTGGAATTAATTAAAAGGCTCAATGTAATATTTTTCAAATCAAAATTCATTTATAATTTAGTTAGTACTCAATTTTGAAAAAATGATTTATTATAAACTCAAAATAAAAGTTAATAAAATATTAAGGACTTGAAATTTATTTAATCCATTACATGTAATAAGCTTTAAAGTTGAGAAAGGATGACAAGTCATTATAAGAAAAACAATAGTTTATCTTGGTAAAAGACGGAAGCAAAATAAAGAAAACTAAAATAACTGTTGTTTATGCGTCGAAAACAAGTTAACGAAAAGAAGTGTAGAAGCAAAGTAAAAAACAAATTAACGAAAAAAAGTGTAGAAGCAAAGTAAATTTGTATAGAGCAAATTGGTAATCGATACAAGTGCTCTTTTAATATATATATATATATATATTATATATATATTATATATATATATTAAATAAATAATTTGTTAAAAAATATATATATATCCAGTAATAATTTTTTAATGAGAATTTAATTATTTTGAAAAATCTAAATATTACTAATTAGAACAAATACTTATCAGACCCCTGTTTTTGATATTCCCATTTCCAGACTTTACTATTTGCATCATATACTTCATATATCTGTACAATGTTTTGTCAAGCCTGGGCCATTCTGCTGCCCAGCTTTTTCTATCTACACCACAATTATTATATATGCACTAAATTTTAAAACATAGGCTCATTCAACTGGCCCATCACTTTTGCTATCTGCCACCCTGCTATTTTATACACCATTAACTTTTAATTTCTTATAATATATATATATATATAATAAATATTTTAAACAAAATAATTTTTTAAAATAATAGAAAAATAGATCCAATGCCAAATTTTTTATTGCGAAGCTAATTATTTTGACAAATCTATGTAATTATATTACCTATATATTACATGCTTTCTTCTCACATTCTTATTTAATTCCTACATTTACAATCTTTACATTAAAACATTTATAGCATGAATTTATTATTTTTTACACTAAAATTCACTCACCACGAAACTCACATAAATTCCCACAAAATTTCCCAAATCAAAACAAAGTCAGCAATCATGAACAGAAACAATGATAAACCACAATACAACTTGTAAATTACCCAACAATCATAAAAAATAATTACAAACAAAACCAACAGCTCAATCAACAAAACCACAAGACATTCAAATCTAAATCAAAACAGAAACCTTTCAGGAATTTAAATTTATCTTTCAGCAATTTAAACCTTTGTCGAAGAAAATATCAATGAAGAGGGAGTTTAACCTTCGAAAAGTTGGACGTGAAGGTGGAGATAAAATAAAGAAATGAATAAATAAAAAAGTTAAAAAAAAATAGATAAGAGAAAGATGGAAGCTTGAGAGCGAAGGGAGAGAAGAGAACATGTTACTGCGAAGAGGAAGCGTCGACAAAGAAAGAGAGTGCCGACAAAAAGACTCAACGCCAAAGGGAGGAAGACATCGACGAGAGAGTGACTAAAAAATGGAGGAAGAAGATTGAAGATTAGGATTTGTAAATTTAGAATTTTAAAAATTGAGAGAAATTGAACGTGGAAGAAAAAAAAATAATATTTATTAAACACTTTGTGTCGACTCAGGCCGACACAAAATGATGCAACCACTGACACACTTTTTCGTCAGTTGAGATCGACACAAAACAACGCATTGACACCCTTTGCTAGTGGGAGTTAATGTTTCGGAACGAAAAATGAGAAGATAGGTAAAGTAAAAATTAAGTTTAGTTTTTAATTTCTTAATATATGTATAGTGGTTAAATCAGTGTTAGTACGAGGTGGCTGAAAAAGTGATGGAGTACATGAAGAAGCAATCTTGATCTTTTAACCATCTCCAGAGAAGTGCACATAAATATATATAGGGTGCATAAAGAAATAATGACTCGAATTGAACTTGAACAATTCTTCCTGCACCTCCATAAACTTTCTGAACACCCCAAAGGCCAGGTGAAAAGACCATTTTATCCATAATATATTTTTTCTATTTACACCTCTCGAATTGTATAATTTGAAAGGTATTTTTAAAATACCTTTCATATTTTACAATCCAATTTTTTTTCTTTAAGAAAATAATTACGGATTACAGGATGGTTTTGGTATTTTAAGAAGTATGTGGATAATATTACTATGAAGTTGCAGGAACCTCAATTAATTTAATTGACCGAGCCTCATGAACACACAAGTTAGGGCCTTTACTATATACTACCTTAAATTTCTATTTTCACTTCCCTTTTCTTTATTTCTGCTTTTATCACTAAATATACCCTTTTATATATATAAAAAAAAAGTATAAATCTAACCCCTATTCGTTTCTTGCAAGTTTCAATGATTTTTTTTATCGAGAGCACGTAAAATTCATTTTGTTACAATTCTATTAAATTAAGGTGTTTATATAAAATAGTTTTTTTTTTTATCAAATTCTTGATTTCATGGACATAAAGTTGAGGTATATTTTGTTGTGTTTCTTCTCGTTCTAGAAAAAGTACCTTTAAAATCATATTTAAAATCTTTTAAAATATAAGAGCTAAAATTCAGAAGAAGAAAAATACTTCAATGCTTTTTTATATGTTATAAAGGTAACTTTAAAAGTTATAAAAAGTGCTTCTTATAAAATATTTAACTAAAACAACATATTAAGTGTCACGTATGTTGTTCACATTTAAACTAAAATTAATTGATATTAATTAATTAAAATAGTCAATTTTTTATTTTTCTTCGATCAAAGTTTGAATATTTTGGTATTTACTTTCCCCCTACAGAGTTTTTTTTTTTTTTATATGTAAAGTTTACCAAATTAAATAGTTTTTATTTTCTAAACTAAATTCGTTCCCTTATTGGTTTTCAGATTGATCTCTTTAATTTTAAAAAAAAATGAATTTTATCTTTTATATTGAGTTTGACCAATAGAGATTTTTAAAAGAAAAAAATAGAAGGTTTTATAAACTTGATAAGTTATGCTAAAATTTAAAAAATAAATAAGAAGCTATTTTTTTTAATATGATCAACTTTACTTGACAATATGAGTTGGATTGTTCAGACGACTGCAATTTGTTATATATATATAAAAAAAAGAAATAAACAGGATTAGTAGATTTGTTTAACTAAGACATTTTCTGGATAGTTTGTAGCTCACACGAGACAATGACGAAATAAGGCAGGTTATCCCTCAACCACAAAAAAAGATAACTCACCTCTATCTATAACATCAAACCTACTTTCATTGCTAAATGTTTTATCGTTGACGACAACACCAACACCATCATCTTCACTGCTTGAGCCTTTTTTTTTCATCATTAAAAGAGACTCAAAATAATTTTGCATGTCCAAATTCTGAGAAACAAATTTAAAAATAACTCGTTTAGTAACAATAAATTTAGGACATGTTGCATTAATTTCATATTTGAATTAAGGGAATCATTCTAAAAGACCATAATTTTCAGCAGGAAAAAAGTCATTTTTTGTAACAAATCATCTAATTTATGGAAACTCTCCAAAGAGGGCATATCGGCAAAAATAACATCCTAAGATCCATAACTAACTCCCATATCATCAACTGCAACAATATATACTGTTGAAGCTGGAGGAAGCTTCTTCCCTACCAAGGCTTGATGTGTGTTTGATGAAGAAAATGGCTTGAGTGCTTTGAAGATTGTAATAGGTTTTTAGATTCATTTGTAATTAGGCATGTAACTGTGTATGATTGCCTTTTGCTGTATAACCTATCCTAGATGCCTAACCAAGTCTAGATCAAGCACATGACGTGGTTAAATGGTTTTTGAAAAGCTTTTTAAAATGTTTTTAACAGTTTTAAAACAGTACACAAATAAATTTGTTTTATGGAGAAAGAATCTGTTTATTTCTTCTCTGTTAAAAAGCTTTTCTAAATTCTGTTAGGGCACCACAGGTAAAGCTTAGTTAGTTATTTCAGTTAAAGCTGAGCTGGCCTGTTTGCTATATTTTAATCTGTTTTACTGAGAAAGAACAGGTTTATTCTTTGGTGAGTTGAAAGGTTTTTCACAAGTTAGTTAGGGCACCAAAGGTACAACTCAGACAGTTATTTCAGTTAGCTGAGTTGGCGGGTTTCACAAAATAAATCTGTTAAGTTCAAAAATGAATCTGTTGTTTTCATAACTGCTTTTCAACTGTTTTTTGAAAAGAGGTTAGAAACTGTTTTCTATATAAAGAAAAGTCTCTCTCACATGAAAAGGGAGCTGAGCAATTACGTTTTTGACAGAGATCAAACATTTTCCATGTGAGAAGAAGGATTGAAAGAGTTTTGAAAGGTTTTCCAAAGAGATTTTCAAGTGTGCTTGTTCTAGGAAACCTTTGATCTTGGTGAAGGTGCTGGTACAGTTCTGCAGCAAATTGAACTACTGGTTTTGAGTTCTTGCATCTTCTTTTCAGGTGTAATCTTTCCTTTATTCTGTCTTGTAAAGGTGTAAGTGTTAGTCACTCCTTGATAGGGTTTCTTGGAGTGCAAGGTGTGCTGAAATAGGGTTTTTCAGCATTGTGTGTGTTGTTCTTGTAGTGTTCAAGAACTGTTGTGTTTGTAAGTAATTGGTACTGTTCTTAGTGAATTCCACCTTGGGGTAAGGTGAGACTGGATGTAGCTCTGTATGAGTGAACCAGTATAAAAACTTGTGTGCCTTGTCTTCTCATCCTTGCACTCATTTCTGGTTTTGCTTAATTCTGTCAAGAACTAAATCTGTTCTTTTGAAATTGAATCTGTTAATTCTGGGTTTAAGTGAAAACTGTTCTTTCTGATTTGTTAAAGTCCTCTGATCATAAACAAGGTTGCTGTATATAATGGTTTAAGTGATTTGTGAACAAACTGGCCATTCATTAAAATCTGAGAAAGGATCATTCTTCTTAAAATCTTGTGTTGAGTAATTTTGTTTGATTTCTAAGCATAGCTGTATCCTTCATCCTCACAATATTAAGCTGATCTGGTTCTGTTATATTTCTCTGTTGATCACAATCTTATATTGAACAAATTCAAATTGTGCCAAGACTGCTCTGAAGAATCAATCTGTTTCATGTAAAAACAATCTGTTCTTTTTGCCTCTGGAATACTGAAAAATTGTGTGTTCTTGCGAAAATTTTATAAGCTCAATTCACCCCTCCCCTCTTGAACTTAGACACTAATAGACCTAACAATTGGTATCAAGAGCTAGGGCTTGTATTTTGCTCAAGTGTTTGTATGATGTCTGAGTTTAAAATGCCTTTTGCTGAAGGTGCGTCTATTAATAGACCTCCTATGTTTGGTGGTGTTAACTATGCTTTCTGGAAAATCAGGATGAAGATCTTTATGGAATCTATTGACATGGGAATCTGGGATGCAGTGGTCAGTGGACCTTTCATACCTATGCAGGTTGTCAAAGATGAAACAATAAAGAAGCCTTGGTCTGAATGGAGTGAAACCGAGAAGAAGAAGGCCCAATATGACTCCTTAGCCAAGAATATCATCACCTCTGCATTGAATATGGATGATTTCTTTAGAGTTTCTCAATGTAACTCAACAAAGGAGATGTGGGATGTACTAGAGGTGACTCATGAAGGGACTGATGATGTGAAACGGGCAAGGAAGCATTCACTCATTCAGGAGTATGAGCTGTTCAGAATGCAATCTGAAGAAAGTATTGCAGATGTGCAGAAACGATTTACACACATTGTAAATCACCTCACTGGCCTTGGTAAAGTCTTTGACAAGGAAGAGCTTAACATTAAGGTATTAAAATGTCTTGATAGGAGCTGGCAGCCTAAGGTAACAGCAATCTCAGAATCCAGAGATTTATCCAAGATGTTCACTGCTGCACTTTTTGGAAAGCTGATAGAACATGAAATTGAGCTGAAAAGATTGAAAGAACAAGAAACAGTGGAAAAGAAGGCCAAAGGAATTGCTATGAAAACTACCATGGAACATGATACAAGTGAGGAAGAAGGTGATCCAGAACATGATGAGACTGTGAGTCTTCTCACTAGAAAATTCAGCAGATTTCTTATAAAGAAAAACCGTGACAGAACTCAGCAAAGAAAGAGGTATTCCAAACAACCTAATGATTCAAATTCTTCCAATTACACGTGCTTTGGATGTGGTAAACCAGGTCATATAAAAACTGATTGTCCAAACAATCAAAGTAAAGAAAAATCAGCAAGCAAAAGGAGTGACAAAGGCAAAGGTAGAAGAGCATATATCTCATGGGAAGAAAATGATGTATCCTCATCTAGTAATTCCTCAACTGAAAGTGAAGAAGCAAATCTTTGCTTCATGGTGAATGATGAGGGATCCAACTCTGACTCAGTAAGTAATTTCTCCACTGATTCTGAAAACTATGATCAGCTGCTAATAGCCTTTAAGGAAACACATGATGAAGCAAACAGGTTGGCTATAATGTGCAACAGATTGAATAGAGTAAATAGGGTACTTGAACCAAAGGTCAAAGCTCTTGAAGAAGAACTGCACAAAGCTAAAACTGAATTTATCAGTCTTGAATTGACATGTTTGCATGCATCAATTAAAACTTGTGATAATTGTAAAAAGCTGGAAAAACAGGTTGAGTATTTGTTAAAAACACTTTCAAATTTCACTAAGGGAAGAGAAAATCTTGAAACCCTATTAGGTTCACAGAATGCTGTTTTCAATAAAAATGGTTTAGGATATAATCCTGGAATGAAAGGTAATGTGAAAAAGCTGTCCAGTTTCTTTGTTCCTTCCAAAACAGGTTTTTCCTCTTTTAGTTATTAAAAAACAATGCATATTGCAACATGTTTTTATTGTATGAAGTCTGGTCATGTATCTAAAAATTGTAAAGTTAGGAGGTACCTTGTTCTTAAAGGATTGGCCAAATGGCTTCCTAAGGAAAAGGTATTAATCATGCTGGACCCTAGACTAAAGGGGTACCATAAGTGCTAAATCTGTTTTGTTGCAGAAAAACAGCAGGAGAAACCAGTGGTATCTTGATAGTGGCTGCTCAAAACACATGACTGGTGATGTGACTCAGTTCATAAATTTGAAACTCAAAGCTGAAGTGCATGTCACATATGGAGATAACAATAAAGGAAAAATTCTTGGAAGAGGAGATGTTGGTACTAAAGACTCAACTACTATTGAGAATGTCCTATATGTTGAAGGGCTAAAACATAGTCTTCTAAGCATTAGCCAGCTGTGTGACAAGGGGTACAAGGTCAATTTCGAAGGCAACACTTGTACAATTTCAAATGAAAATTCTGGTAAGGTGCTGTTCACTGGAAAAAGGGTAAACAACATTTATCTCCTAGACATTATAAAGAGTTGTTCTGAAAATGAGTGTTTGCTATCTAAAAATGATGAGTCTTGGTTGTGGCATAGGAGACTAGCTCACATTCACACAAATCACTTGAATAAGCTAAAATCTAAGGAACTTGTTTCTGGTTTACCAAACATAAAGTTTCAAAATAACAGATTGTGTGATGCCTGTGTAAAGGGAAAACAGATTAGAACTTCTTTTAAATCAAAAGATATGGTTTCTTCAAATAAAGCTTTGGATGTTTTGCATATGGACTTGTTTGGACCATCTAGGACTGCTAGCTTAGCTGGAAATTACTATGCTTTGGTGATTGTTGATGACTTTTCAAGATATACATGGACTTTGTTTCTTGCTTCTAAAAATGATGCATATAAAGCCTTTAAGAAACTTGCTAAGGTTCTGCATAATGAAAATGAAAATAGGATAAAACAGATTCGTAGTGATCATGGGGGAGAATTTCAAAATGCAAAGTTTGATAAATATTGTGAAAAACATGGGATCATACATAGTTATTCTGCTCCTAGGACACCCCAACAAAATGGTGTTGTTGAAAGAAAGAATAGATCACTAGAAGAGTTAGCTAGGACTATGCTAAATGAATCTGGTTTACCTAAATATTTTTGGGCTAATGTTGTATATACTGCTTCTTATGTGCTTAACAGAACATTGATTAGACCAATTCTTAAGAAAACTCCCTATGAATTGTATAAAGGTAGGAAGCCTAGCATTAGTCATCTTAGGGTGTTTGGCTGCAAATGCTTTGTTTTAAATAATGGTAAAGATAATCTGGGGAAGTTTGATCCTAAATCAGATGAAGGAATACATATTGGTTATGCTATAAATGGTCATGCTTATAGAGTGTATAACAAAAGATTGCTTGCAGTTGAAGAATCTATACATGTTGTGTTTGATGAAACAGATTTTTTTGTGCCCAAATCTGTTATGGATGAACCTGGTATGGATGATTTAAGAACAATTATGCAATAGAATCAGTCTAGTGAGCTTGATGCTACTAATCCAAATTTTGTTAAAGAATCTACTGTGAATGTAGGACTGTCTAAAGAATGGAAGACACCAAGGGATCTCACTCTTGACAATGTAATTGGTAAAATTGAGAAAGGAGTATCAACAAGGAATTCACTCAACAATTTCTGCAGAACAGTAGCTTTCGTGTCACAGATTGAGCCTAAAATCCTGGAAGAAGCACTGCAAGACTGCAATTGGATAACAGCAATGCAGGAAGAGCTGAACCAGTTTGAATACAATGAAGTATGGACTTTGGTTCCAAGAAAGCATGAGATGAACATCATAGGAACCAAGTGGGTGTACAGGAACAAGATGGATGAACATGGAGCTATCACTAGAAATAAAGCTAGACTAGTTGCTAAAGGGTATAACCAAGAAGAAGGTATTGATTTTGGTGAAACCTATGCACCAGTAGCACGTCTTGAAGCTGTCAGACTTCTTCTAGCATTTTCCAGCATACAAGGTTTCAAGCTGTTTCAAATGGATGTCAAGAGTGCATTTCTAAATGGCTACATTAATGAAGAGGTGTTTGTATCTCAGCCTCCAGGGTTTGAAGATCACAAAAATCCAGAACATGTGTATATGCTTAAGAAAGCCTTATATGGATTGAAGCAAGCACCTAGGCAATGGTATGAAAGGCTAAGTGAATTTCTGCTCTCTCAAGGTTATAGCCGTGGCAATTCAGATAAAACTCTCTTTCTAAAGAAGAAAAGTGAAGATATCATACTTGAGCAAGTCTATGTAGATGATATTATCTTTGGATCCACAAATGAAGAGATGTGTGAAGACTTTGTGAAAACCATGAAAAGTGAGTTTGAGATGTCAATGTTAGGAGAAATGAATTTCTTCCTTGGACTACAAGTTAAGCAACTCAAGGATGGAATTTTCATAAGCCAAGAAAAATACTGCAAGGAACTGCTCAAGAAGTTTGATATGAATCAATGCAAAGCAATCAGCACTCCTATTTCAACAAGTTGTCAGCTGGATCAAGATTCTGCAGGAAAATCAGTGGATCAAACGAAGTATAGGGGTTTAATTGGTTCCTTATTATACCTAACTGCCAGCAGGCCTGACATTATGTTTGCTGTATGTTTATGTGCTAGATATCAATCTGATCCAAAGGAATCACACTACAATGCAGCAAAGAGAATTCTGAAATATTTGCAAGGATCTAAGGATGTTGGATTGTGGTATCCTAACAAGGTATCTTTAAATTTGATTGGTTTTTCAGATTCTGATTTTGCAGGCTGCAAAGTTGATAGGAAGAGCACAAGTGGGACTTGTCACATGCTTGGATCAAGTCTAATCTCTTGGCATTGCAAAAAGCAAGCTTGTGTTGCTCTCTCCACAGCAGAAGCAGAATACATAGCTGCTGGAAGTTGTTGTGCTCAAACCTTATGGCTAAGGCAGCAGCTAAGTGATTTTGGAATTCTGTTAAATAACATACCTATAAATTGTGATAATACTAGTGCCATAAATCTATCTAAGAATCCTGTCATGCACTCAAGGACTAAACACATTGAAATTAGACATCACTTTCTAAGAGAACATATAGCTAATGGAACATGTGATATACAATTCATTGGTACTGAATTTCAACTGGCTGATCTATTCACTAAACCACTTGCTAAAGACAGGTTTCACTTTCTTCTAAATGAATTGGGTATTATTAGCTTAAATTGTCCTTTGCAGTGAAAATTTCAATCTGTTGTTTTATGTTTTAACATGTTTCGTTCCCTGTTTCAGAAATCACAGATGTGACTAGGAAAGAGAAAGATTTATTTTGTCTCTCTCTCACTTTATTGTTGACTGCCTTTACGATTATTGACCAGCAGATCCATGCAAATTAATGTGTGGGTATCCTAACTAATTGGATTTTGTGTAGATGCAACAGATTTGATGTACCAAAATCAGGTTCCAAGATATTCTTACGTGAATCCACACCTGAACCTGCTGCACCATTGGAATAAAATCTGTAGCATATCTGTGGGATTTGATTTTTCTTCAAAATTCATTATTTCCAAAATCTGATTACATTGCCCTGAATTAAAATTTGTGTTTTTCAATTTTGGTTTAATAATCCTATATAAACCTAGCACAATTTAGCTCGTCCCTCACACCATCTCACTTGCACTATAAGCTGTCCAGGTGCACATTGCTTCACCACAGGTTTTGTTTCTGCTTTTGAATAATAATCTGTAATGTCTTTCTTCTAGAATTGTATGTTAATATATTGATGCAGGGAAAAACAGATTAAGCATGGCATCCTCCTCACATAGAAAGAAGAAATCCAAGGAGCAATCTCAAAGCAGCCAAGGCATCTTGGAAAACTGGTTTGCTGGAGATTCAGAGGCAATGACAAGGTTCATACATGAGACTGGCAGGAAGCAAATCAATGTACCCAAGCTGCTTGAGTTCTCATGGCTGAGAGAGGAGAATCTGATAGAAGCCAAAGACTTGCTCAAGCATCAAAAGCTGAAAGGATTTCTGGAGATGAATGGAAATGTTTATCCAGACCTTGTGAAGGTGTTTTACTGCAACCTTGAACAAGAGGGTAAAAATCTGGTTTCCCATGTAAAAGGAGTGAAGCTGAAGATCACTAGGGAAATCTGGAGCAGTGTGGGTGGAATCAAATATTCAGGACTGAAAGTGAGCAAAGGAAACACTGCTGGAATTCAAGGATTCAACAAATTGCAATTTTATAGAAGCTGTGTGAGGAATCCCACTGAACCAGTAGCTAGGTATCACGCAGGTAGCCTAACTCTAATTCCTAGACTCTTAGCTCATATAATTGCTTGGCAGCTTACCCCTATAGGAAGTAATCATGCTGTACTTCATGAGGAAGATTTGATACTGCTGTATTGCATCATGAACCAGCTTAAGGTAAATTGGGTAAGTACTATGGTTGAACATATGCTGAAATCTGCAAGACTACCTGATTATCGTCTTCCCTATGCAATATTTGTGTCAAAACTGATTGATCATTTTAAAGTGGACACTACCAATGAAAGGAATGAATCTATTAAAGCTGCAAGTGAAATAGATAACTCCACACTCATGAAAATGGGATTCTATAAGGATGAAGATGGCTGGGTTTAGAAGAAATGCTGGACAGAGGGCTGAGCAAGAATCTGCTCCTAAAGGAAATGAAGAAGAAGCAAATGCTGATGGTGTGCAACACATGGACGAATCACCAGTACATTCTGCTGAACATGAAGATGTTGCTGTCACGAGTCAGAATGCAATAGTTGCATATGAGGCACCTGAGTACAGAGGTGAACCTCTGTCTATGTTTGAAAGACAGGTGCTAAGCAGGCTGGACATACTCACAGATGAGCAGAAGGCACACTATGAGATGACTTACGCCAGGTTTCAACACTTGGATGACCAACTTGAAGGAGTTCAAGTGCAGCTAGCTGAGCTCTATTACAACAACAAGTGATCCTATTTCTAAGTCTTTATCTTTCATATGTTGTTTGAACAATTTGGGATTAATCTGTATTGTTTTTTTTCTGTACTGGTTTTTAGTCGTTTTGTGGTCTGTAATGAATCTCTATGATGGTTTTATTTGAACTGTTATGTATGGCTATTATTGTTCTTTGGTATTTTGTGCTCCCATTCTGTTTGATGAATCCAAAGGGGGAAAAGAATAGCCTGGTACAGGTTCTGCAGTTGATATTCACAGAGGTTGCTGATATGATTCAGATGTTAAATCTGCAGGTACATCAATTCTAAATCTGTTTGTTCTGCCTTGACACCTGTGTTTTTTTGTATATAGTTCTGTACAGGTTTGGTCATGATCTTTCTTCAAAGCTGTGCAAAGCAAAGGGAATTTGTCTCCATCAAACAGGGGGAGATTGTTGAAGCTGGAGGAAGCTTCTTCCCTACCAAGGCTTGATGTGTGTTTGATGAAGAAAATGGCTTGAGTGCTTTGAAGATTGTAATAGGTTTTTAGATTCATTTGTAATTAGGCATGTAACTGTGTATGATTGCCTTTTGCTGTATAACCTATCCTAGATGCCTAACCAAGTCTAGATCAAGCACATGACGTGGTTAAATGGTTTTTGAAAAGCTTTTTAAAATGTTTTTAACAGTTTTAAAACAGTACACAAATAAATTTGTTTTATGGAGAAAGAATCTGTTTATTTCTTCTCTGTTAAAAAGCTTTTCTAAATTCTGTTAGGGCACCACAGGTAAAGCTTAGTTAGTTATTTCAGTTAAAGCTGAGCTGGCCTGTTTGCTATATTTTAATCTGTTTTACTGAGAAAGAACAGGTTTATTCTTTGGTGAGTTGAAAGGTTTTTCACAAGTTAGTTAGGGCACCAAAGGTACAACTCAGACAGTTATTTCAGTTAGCTGAGTTGGCGGGTTTCACAAAATAAATCTGTTAAGTTCAAAAATGAATCTGTTGTTTTCATAACTGCTTTTCAACTGTTTTTTGAAAAGAGGTTAGAAACTGTTTTCTATATAAAGAAAAGTCTCTCTCACATGAAAAGGGAGCTGAGCAATTACGTTTTTGACAGAGATCAAACATTTTCCATGTGAGAAGAAGGATTGAAAGAGTTTTGAAAGGTTTTCCAAAGAGATTTTCAAGTGTGCTTGTTCTAGGAAACCTTTGATCTTGGTGAAGGTGCTGGTACAGTTCTGCAGCAAATTGAACTACTGGTTTTGAGTTCTTGCATCTTCTTTTCAGGTGTAATCTTTCCTTTATTCTGTCTTGTAAAGGTGTAAGTGTTAGTCACTCCTTGATAGGGTTTCTTGGAGTGCAAGGTGTGCTGAAATAGGGTTTTTCAGCATTGTGTGTGTTGTTCTTGTAGTGTTCAAGAACTGTTGTGTTTGTAAGTAATTGGTACTGTTCTTAGTGAATTCCACCTTGGGGTAAGGTGAGACTGGATGTAGCTCTGTATGAGTGAACCAGTATAAAAACTTGTGTGCCTTGTCTTCTCATCCCTGCACTCATTTCTGGTTTTGCTTAATTCTGTCAAGAACTAAATCTGTTCTTTTGAAATTGAATCTGTTAATTCTGGGTTTAAGTGAAAACTGTTCTTTCTGATTTGTTAAAGTCCTCTGATCATAAACAAGGTTGCTGTATATAATGGTTTAAGTGATTTGTGAACAAACTGGCCATTCATTAAAATCTGAGAAAGGATCATTCTTCTTAAAATCTTGTGTTGAGTAATTTTGTTTGATTTCTAAGCATAGTTGTATCCTTCATCCTCACAATATTAAGCTGATCTGGTTCTGTTATATTTCTCTGTTGATCACAATCTTATATTGAACAAATTCAAATTGTGCCAAGACTGCTCTGAAGAATCAATCTGTTTCATGTAAAAACAATCTGTTCTTTTTGCCTCTGGAACTGAAAAATTGTGTGTTCTTGCGAAAATTTTATAAGCTCAATTCACCCCTCCCCTCTTGAACTTAGACACTAATAGACCCAACATATACATTATCAACAATAAATAATTCTTTAGAATTTTTTTAAAACTTTTGACTAACAAGAGATCCAGCCTTCATCCCTTGGTCCACAACAACTTCAACAAATACATTATGCATGACCAATAGCATCTCCCAAAACCACCCCTGCATTACAAACAGGTACATCATTTTCCATGATTTGTATCTCTACTGCAAAATTCTTTCTCTATGACACCAACCACTTCCTTGTTAGGTGCTTCATTAGGTACCTTGGTATGAACATTCACATGTTTATGTTGTACAACTTATTTGGACGATTTGGTTGTGTTATTGTGGCTATCAAACTGACGTCCATATTTAGAAATATCATGTATCATTTTGCATGAAGAGCAAAATGCAATCAACTTCTCAAATTCAATATCTACAATAAAAGCAAAACCAGGTCTTTCCACAAAAATTTGGTCAGAAAAAACAGATAGCATATCAATGTCAACAAGCACTCTAATAAAAAAATTGTATCTTCTACTTTTAAACATACTATTTTTTTCTATATCATCTCATGTGGAACCACACAATTATAAGGAAGCTTCCTAATTCATATGTTGGTAGCAAGCCATGAAAGAAGTTAATCACACATGGTAAATCACCTGTCCGCCCCTTGGAAAAACAACCATTGGTTGTCGTTAGGTTTACAAAGTCAAACACAAGTCTTGTAGTCAAGGAATACACACAGTTGAAGGGATTATACTTCAAAGATACCTTTGCCCCTGTTGTTAAGCTAACAACCTTACACCTTTTGCTTCCTTTAGCTGCAGTTGGGTGTTGATGACTTTTTATGGCAAGTGCATCACATTGTCAGAAGTAATAATGTGTCCTCAAGGATGAATATTAAACCTACAAGGAACAATTGAATAATCAAGTAAAAGATTCACCAAATATAAAACAGAATAATAAAAGTTTGTTGATATTTGTTATGATGACAATGATTAATAAGAAAACAAATCAAGGAGTTTGTTGCTTCAATTGGAAAATTAGGGATTGGGTTTCATCTTTCTCACTCTTTTGCATTTTGATTAGCATGACAATATTGTGTCCTTTGATTAATATTGATGTCTGTATAAAAATCATTTATATCGATTTCTCGCATATAAAATTATTCGGATATTCCTAAATATCCATTTATCGCATAACAACTTATCCTTAAGATCACACATTGATATGGATTAACATTTCAAATCTATTCCTAGCATTCAAATATGTTAAGCATTATCGTTTGGGTCAGAACCATATAAGTACTTTCCAATCAAATCTAAGATTCTAGATCATGATAAACCAAACATTATAAACAAAACAATAATACCAATAATCAATCAAGAACAAAATATTATGTTTAAATATCACCTTAATACATTAGAGTTTGAACAGATTACTCCCAACCTCAAAGGGTATAATTAGCCACACATGATGACTATCATAAGCAGGCGGAGCATGAAAAGAAGATCCAAGATGTTTCTCCTTGACGACTGCCTCCTTTAATGTTTCTCACACCTTCTATTCTCCCAATTGGGTTACAAGTCACTCAACGGTGTTTTTCTCTCAATTGCACTCTAGGGTTGTGCCTCAAACCCCCTATTTAACCTAAATTGTTTGGGCTTAAGTGGATTCTCGCTCAAGAGAGATAGAACTCGCTTGAGCGAGTAAAGCTTCGAACTTGACCAATGTTTCTGGAGCAATATCGCTCAAGTGAGAATGGGATCGCTTGAGCGAAATTCTCTGATGCTTAGTTGGGCTTTTGTGAGTTTGGTGTGTGTCGAGGCCTTCCAGCTTTCCCTTTTTGGCTTATATTATTCTCCTTTTGCCCAACCATCTCCATTCTCCCCTGGAATCATGTATTTAACACAAAATTTGTGAATAAATCGTTCTTATTCAAATAAAACTCACAAAATATGTAAAAAGGTATAAATTCATAAATTAAGGGTTATTTTATACTTATTTTAACAATTAATACTCATAAGTGTCTATATTTTAATATGAAATATTACTAAATTCTGGCACTTATCGGATGTTCAAGCAATTATACGTCAACAATTTTTATTTTTTTTTGCATGGAGACCTCTTTGAAGAAGTCTATATGAAGCCTCCACCTGGTCTTCTTGTTCCCAACAACAACAGTATTTGTAAAATACAAAGATCTCTTTGTGGACTTCGATAAGTTGGCTCCCAATGGTATGCAAAGTTATCTAAATTATTACTTTCAAATAATTATGTTTTATCTTTTATTGATTACTCTTTATTCATAAAATACCATGACACTAAAACACATGCCTTTCTTGTTTATGTGGATGATATCAGACTCACTAAAAACCATATTGAGAAGATCAACCACATAACTTATCTACTAGATCAACACTTCTTAGGACTTGAAGTGGCTCGTTACAAGACTGGTATACACATTAGTAAAAAAAAGTACATTTTGGATCTTCTAAACGAATCTAGGATGTTGAATTATGCCCCCATTCGTACTCCATTGGTTCACACTTCTCACTTCTCTGCAGACAAATGCAACAAACTAAACGAAGAAAAATCATTTTCCTACCACATACTTATTGGTCGTCTCATCTACCTTACTAATATAAGACCTAACATTGCCTTTAGTGTTAACAATTTAAGTCAATTAATCTCAGTTCCTACAAAATATCATCAATAAGCTGCTTTCCACATTGCAAGGTATCTCAAGAATGCTCCAGCGTAATAAGGAATATTTTTTCATAGTCAGAACCTTATCCAGTTAAAGGCTTATAGTGATTCAGATTTGTCAATTTTTCTTGAAACTAGAAAATTTGTCACTGATTTTTCAATATGCTTACGCAAATCTCTTATTTCATGGAAATCCAAAAAACAACAAACTACATTAAGAAGTTCATCTAAAGTAGAGTATAAAGCCATAAAATCCAATAGATCACCTATCTTCTCCAAGACCTAAACATTTCATATATTCAACCAGCTACCTTATACATACATTGTTCATGAAAAGTTGAACGCAAATTTGCTCAAACTGCTACCTATTTCTTCTTCCATGCAAGTTGTTGACATCTTCATCAAACATTTGACTCCAACTCCTTTTCAAGACATTCATTCCAAGCTAGAAAGAAAAAACATTTATTCCCAGCTTGAAGAGGGTCGATAAACTATATATTTACATTTTAGGCTTTGTTTTGTTTGTCTGGTCTCTTTTCTGATTGGCCCACCTTTTCTTTATAAGCTTTATATTTTCTAGTTTTGCAAAATGTAGCTTTAGATATAAACAAATATTATTTTTCTTTTTTCTTTATCTTGTTCTTTTTGCGTCTAATCACTAGTTGCAGCTGACCACCCACGACTTGGGTTTTTTTCTCTTGTGTATTTGAGTTTCCTTCTATGCAATTTCTTTATTCTAGGCTTGTGGTTTTGTAGTGGATATTGCATCTCCTTTCTCTTTTTTTTATTATAGTATCATAATCATTTAAAGTTTATCTTAACGAGAGTTTGTTGAGCTTATCAAGTCATCTACTATAAGACCGCTATCAGACCATCCATAGATATATAGTCTCCCGCACGAGTTAGTAGTCTTGGTGTAAGGAAGTATTTTGGAAATCTCACATGGAATATAGATAAAAACATTTCATATTATATAAGTGGGTGAAAATGATTTTATAAGGTAAACTTAAAGTCCACCTTCTTAATAACTGACTCGCAACTATAATCTTCATGAATGATGAAGAATGATTAATTACGCACTTTGAAGAATGGTTAATTACGCATTTTGTATGTAGACATTTATTAATCAATCACAAGGTAAAATAGAAGGATAGAACCATTGCCTTGCGGAAGAATCAAAATTCCAGTGCACAAGTGATCGAAACCTTTGACCACGATGTTCATACATTCCATAGCTATCTATTTTAGCACTCCCTAAGTATTTAATATTTTGATCCGTTGGCCTAGACTTTCATGTAACAATGCTTTGTTATAAAATTACCAATTTGCAAATCCAATTTTGTTCTTGAGAATACTCAAAGCTGATTCTAGTGATAAATGATGAAAAGTACATCCTTCAGCTTTTACATAGTCGCTTTTACTTTTAGAACCTGTCAACAAATCTGCTTCTGGGAAACTTTTGGTTAATTATACTTGAGGAATCTCACGCTAGTTGTTGTGTTGTCAACGTTAACTCTGATTTCTTTTTTCATTTTTGTTCATTGTAGGTAGCCAGTGCCCTTGCTTATTACATCACTGTCTTCCTTCAAAGTGCACACTAAATGTATGCTATGGCCCATGCTTTATTCTTATGATCCTATATATAGAAGTGGATGCAAATCTTCTGTGGCTCATTGAGTAATGATTGGGGCATAAGTGATACACGATGGTTGACAACCGTTTCATCATGAAATGACAGAAAATTTTGCTTTAATTTATTGGTACATTGATGAATATGACTTGGTGGACTTGTAGTTGATTGTTAATCTATATATTCCTTGATGGATTTAAAGTTCTACCCTTCTCACTTTGCAAGTGGTTTGACAAGTAGGTTAGGTAGCTAGTGTAAGTCAAAAGTGGGGAAAAAACTTTTATTCAAAATGTGAAGTACAGTTTGGCAGCCTATTCCTATAAAATACTAATATCAGAAAATCAGGCACAATCTGCAAAGTGATTGATTATATGTATTGTCATTCTGCAACTTAAAAAAATTGTTGGCAGTTAGATGGATGTAGGCAACAGTCTCAAGCAGTGTATCATGACGTTTCAGTTTGTGGTTTTTGGTTGAAGAGTCTTGGACTAATGGAGCCGAAGAGAACTTTCATTCAGATTACCTAAAATGTTTGTTCTCAAATTGGAGAACTTGATTTTGATTGAAGTTAATATGAATAATTATTTTTGTTTTGATAGATTTGATCCAGTAGTAGATTGGTAATTTTGAATTATATCAGTCAATTCTATAAGTATCACAGTACTAAAACTATTAAAAAGAAGAAAAAATCTACACGATTTCGTGGTCGCTGTGCATGCATATAACAGGATATAAGAAAATAAAATTAATGAAACAATTATGCTGTGATAGATGCTAACCGTGTGCTCCAGTCAACCTTCGTAAATAGTTTCAATTTGAGTTATTTTCCTAGCAAATATAATTCTTCATGCAGTGTATGAAAGTTCATCAGTTTATAAATTTACATAACATGACGTTTACACTATGATTGCTGAAATCAATCTAAGATGATGAAATATCTTATTGATACAGAAGATGGTACTAATTAAGTTCTAATATGTCAGATGCATTTCAATGCCATAATATCACAATTGTGTCGACCATATTTATATATATTGGCCTGTAGTCTTTAGTCTAACTTGATCCAATCACTTTATGCAGATTTTATCTTTAGTCTAGCTTAATTGAATCACCTTATGAAGATTTTGTTGCAGGTAAGTTTCATAGCAATCACTCTTCTGACATCCATTTATCGTTCTTGCAGTTAGAATAAAAAAATATATGCAGTTCTAAACTAGATATAGAACTTACTATAGTCTTGTTAGACTTTTAAGTGGACTACTGTCAAGTGAACACCCTCAGGCCTCAACTATAGCACTGGCTACGTAAAAGTAGTCGAAACTTTTTAATAACCATGTAAAAGATTGTCTCTTGAAGTTATTGACCTTCTAGATATATGTCGGCAAGCCCATGAGAAATGGTTTCTCACTATGTTCTTTCTATCCACATGATTATAAAGGTAACTAATTTGGTATTAAGAAGATGAGTTTCATTTTACCACGTAAATTATTTATTGGGAACCTATTTATTATTTGATAAGTGTAGGAGTATGTTAAGTATAAGGCAATTCCGTGATGCTTCTCACAATATTAAGATAAGTTAATTTGAGGGCATGAGTAAAAGTTTGTGAATGTTAAGAAGAGTGTACTCTTTTTCTTTTTCCCTTTATAATTAAACAAATACAGTACTAATGATTCAGTTTGACTTGAGGAAGCCTCATTTAACACTGCATGTACAGACAACATTAATTATTCATATTGCATGTGTCTATATCAGTTATTAAAGTGTAGAACATGATTAAAACGAAGTTGAAATATTGAAGACGAAATTAAAAGTTGTACGTTTGAGCTATTGGTTGCATGGTAGCACAGTTGGTTCCACTGTTGCGTCTGTGATAACTGATATGGAAGGTATCACATAGATGAAGAAATTAATTAAGAGGCAGCAAGATTAATTATTGGTGAGCTGCAATGTGAAAACATTAAGAATTGAAATTTTAGACGGTGTAAAGGAATTTATGGTGGATACACTACATACACTTACAAGTAGGTGTGAATGTGGTCAGCCCCATATAGGCATAGCTAGCCCCTAAAAAGGAGATGGAATTAGACCTAAACCTATAATCTGTTAACTAACTACATGTCAACAAAGTTGCTTTCCATTAAACTGTAGTACCACTTGTGGGGCTTGTGTCCTATTGGAAAAGTCACTAGTCTCGAACTCCACTAGATGGTCAATAAATGTTCTCTCTTAAATAGGTGTTGAAGTTAACATGAGGCTTTGGCAATGTGCTGAATGACCTAATAAAACTGTGGAAGGGAAAGGCATAGTTCAGAGAGTAGGGCATGTAGTTTTGCTACACTTACTTGGAATGGCTATAACACGACACATTAAAAGTGGCGTGCTTGGTCCCCGTCTATCAACAGTTCCATTTTGTACAACTTGAATCGCTAGTCAATTAAGATCTCCCTGAAACGAGATTGCCAAAAAATATGCTGTTCCTTTGCACCGTTCTTTGTCTGCCCGAAGAAAGGAAAAGAAAATAGACATGGTTCTAAGTAATGCCTGACATAATAAGATCCAGTACTTTCGAATATGCCTCACCCTTTGCCAAGATTTTTTGGTTATATTTCCCAAAAAATCAACCAAACTTTATTTCATTGGGGTGTCATGTAGTAACATGGAAAAACCATACATTTCTTTCCCCTCTGTAACATTTTGGATCACAAATCACAGTGAGGCCAAGCCACAGATAATACATGGGTTTCTTTCACTTTGGCCTACAAAATCAAAAGAAAAAACAAGCCCATCTCACGTTTATATTTGTTTGTAACCTATGTGTGGTTAACAAAGAAGATGGGGAATTTGGTGACCAATGATGGAGTGGTACGGCAACATTAGATGGTGCCGTGATTCTTTTATGTAGAGAAAAGGGTGATGATTAGTATGATTAGTTGCAGTGGAATTCTTGGTGCAACAAGAACAAAAACCCGAGTTTGGTGGGATGGATGCAGGGTTTTGGATCCAATGGCATTATGGCACGTGCCACGTGGTGATAGTGCCACGTGTAAGTCACATGGGAGGGGTGGGGGGACTGTGAAATGTGAATGAATGAATGAATGAATATGATATGTGAAGTGACGGTGGAGATGGTTCTGTCCCTTCCCTTGTTGGTTTTGATAGTGTTGTTCTTCTTCTTCCCTCTACAGGGTTGGTTTGGTGACAGTCCTTTAATATAAGTACATGTTCGGCTACACCATCACCAATTTCACCACCTTTGACGTTGCTTACAGTTGCAGAGGGACAGTGACCACTCAGTGCAACCCATTGGCTGCTAGTACCAAGTACTTCTCTCTCTTTTTGCCCCTTCCCTGACTGCTGCACACATAAAGAAAGGGAAAAAAGATGAAAAATAAATAAAAGAAAGAAAAATAAAATAAAAGGAATAGTACAATGTGGGACACCTTCTCTTTGATGGTGGCCTAACCTTGTGTTCCCATCCCTGGATACCATCATCAATAACACTATCATTTATGTTCAATTTCAATCATATATATCTAGTGCTTCTCAAATGCCTGGAATAGTATAATTCATGTACAATTTCTTTAGAATAACTCATCTTCAAACAAAAAATTAAATAACATAAATATTAGACTCTAGTTTGGCTAATTCCACTGAGATTTTTGAAGAGTGTGGAAGTTTGGAAATTGAACCAACCCCATCTTTGTATGAAAGTTCACTGTTGGGGCCAGTCCCACTGTCAACTGAAACTCGAATTTAAGCTTTTAGAGTAGTGGAATTTGAGACCCAAAAGGAAAAATAATTGTAGAATTTTTTTATCTAGATGTGTGCCAATCGTTTTCTCTATGTTAACATTCCATTCCCTCATAATTGAACAAGGCTTGAGTTTGATTTCTTTTTTCTTCTTATTCTAGTTCTCTCGTTGTTAACTAAATCGTGGATTATTTTGATTTTGATTTGACCCTTAAAATAATCTTGGGGTGAAAGTGATTTTTTCATGTTACTACATGTGTCCAATAAGGTGTAATTAGCTAGGCTTGTTTTTATCCAAATGTGATGTTGTTTGTTTCCATGCATCTATTGTTTTCAAGCAAGTTGCATCCCAGTTTCCAATAATTGAATAGGGTGGTATTGTTTTTTCTCTTTTTGTTTGCTAATTGAGAAGAGAGAAGTTATGCACAGGAAGGCTTTATTTTTCCCCCCTCTTCCCCTGTTTATGTGTAAGGTTTTTGCACTTTGTTTTGAAACATTGATCGTCACCAACCAGTGCATTATAGTTCCAGAGGGGCCCATTTTTGGGGACATGCAAGATGTGGGGCCACGTTTTTTTATGGGCCATTGCCCACCAACTTTACAGCCTAATTGGATATGCATCTATCTGAATTGTGAGTACGTAGTACTCCAATCTAAAAACCCCGTAGCATGTACCATGTTTTATCACGTAAACGTCAACCCACATTGGCATCATCATCATCACCAATTTGGAACTCAAAGATTCATCACCCTCATCTATTTTTATAATATTCTGAATCAATAATCCAGGGCTAGGTTATCATAAGTCAAAAATTCAACCCTTTTACACAAATTATATAGATCCATTCTTAGGGATAAAGCTCACACCCTAGGATATTTCCTATAGGGATTTCCATAAGAAGTTTTTTTTCTTAACATATAACCTATATGAAGATTCGAATACTAACAAGAAAAATGTTAACGTTTGCAGTTTGACTATATCTTATGATTGCCTTCAAGAATACATTGTGTTGATGCATCATTTTTGTTGTGGAAAAGGAATATGTTCATAGTGATGAAACGGGGAATTTGTAAAGTTTTTCAAGAGGCAGTATGAGAATGAGGGAGAATAATACTCTGAAGAAGTGTGCCCCCATGGTTTTATATTCAAATCTTTAGTTACATTTTGGCCATACCCCCCATGTGCCATCCATCTGTAAAGCAATCTTCTTATTTATCTGATTACAACCTAAACAAATCAAATGTAAGTGCTGTGGTTTGGTTTGACATGAAATGACATCATCTCAATTTGATATCATCATCCTTTTCCGTGAAAAGAATATATGATCAGGTGCATTTACAAAATAGGACGAGACTCTTGAAAAAACAAAACAAAGTTTTGTTTATGTGATTTTTCTGTCTTAATGCTAATCATTTGTACTTCTACATGCATACACTTCCACTCAAACACTATGCATGTTAATAATACGTAGTATTTTATTCTTAAGTCAAGACCCATTCATATCATGTCACGTGCATTCGTGGAAGATGATGATATAGAGGAAAATAAAACAAACATTACTATATATGTTCTATTATTAGAATGAAATGAAAATATCATAGAAAATAGTGAAATTTTTTTATCCTCCTAACATAGCTAATGAGATCAGTAAGTAAGAGCTGAGAAAGAAGATAGTGAATGGAAAGCTGATATAGAGAGTATTGACAAAGAGTGAAATATTCCAGAACTCCCGACTAAATGAAGAAAAGTCTTATGAACAAAGTTATGAAGTGAGTTACATAACAGATGTTGAGGTTGATGAATGTGCAGAAGTTGAAGAACAATAAGAATATTGATGAATGGAGGAAAATAGTTAATTAATTGAATAGATTTTATTTGAACATTGATGCACCGAAAGCCGTCGTAGTTAGAGAAGAAAGGAGCGTAGGAGCTCCGTTTTGAGAGAGTAAAGGGGAAAGGGCGCACTTTAATGTGAATGATCAAATGTCTCTATCTCTTGGTACCCCACATATCTCAGTCATGTTGTCCTCAACCACAGCACTAGATGCCTATTCCATCTCTCTATCATTGTAAGTCCTTTTCAGTTCCCTGTTGGCTAAAGAAGCTATCATCATCAAGACCCTCCCTCCCAACCCCACCCCTTAAAACTTGTAATCATTAATTTCCATCTTACTGGGACTTCTTCATCAAATCATTACCTTAACTAATTGTCAACTTTGCCTCATATATATATCACAAATTAATTACATAACCCTTTTAATAGGAAATCAACTTTCACTTATCATCATTAATTATTAGAAGCAGTGTAACTTGTTGGGGATGCTTTTCCTGTTTCCAAACCTCAAACCTAGCACCCTACACCTTAACAGTATGCCCCCCCTGAGTGAGAATAGTCAGATTTTAAGAGATAAAAAGTTTAATTAAAATTGTTGTCATTATGAAATAGTTCTTATAAAAAATAACTAATGATATACATATATATATATGTCAGTTTGTGATTCAATGAGGGTGTAAGAGCCTTTCATATGCATACAGTGTTTACACAAATAATTAATGAAAGAAGTTGTTGTGCATGACACACAGAAACACTATAGCTATGTATTAAATTTTGACAAGTCAATAATTTGAAAGAAGGCTAGGTGGCAGCATATGTTTCATGAGGATGGAACAACTAAACGTGTTTTAGTTAAAGGTTAAAATTACAGCCTAGAAGTGGACCTGGCCTACTTATAATCCAACTAGTTCTGTCCTAGTTGTCCAACAAATGAGACAATGATGGGTCAGATGTATGCTTACAAACATTGTGAGTGTATAGTAAATATTTTGTAAGTGTTGGAGAAAGTGGGTTTTTATCAGAATTCAACATCTGTATCACATTAACTGCAGATGAGGTAGGGCTTTTATCATCATCATCATCATCATCTAGATCTCCATTAGCTTGACAAATCCTTCCCAACTCATCTCTTCTTCTTCTGAAAGGCTTCGTTCTTGATCGATCAATCACTTTCTGTTTGACTAACCATGAACAAAAAGTTTCTCCCTTTTATCAAATGCTATTGTCATGATGGAGAGTGGTCTGCTTGAATGGCATGCATAGATTGAAAGTTCATGTCTTCAATAATAACCCTTCATATTGGACATACGTGTGCTACACACACACATATATATATATAAGTGTTGTACTGTGGGAGTGGACAATGTCCTATTAGTAATAGCTAGTGAAAAAAAGGAACATTGTATTTAATTTATCCATTTATTTATTGAAGAGATGGAGTCTGTGATCTGTTTCCACAAGGTTTAAGAAAACTGATAAGTGTGATAGTAACATGAGGAAGTGGCTCTTACACTTGCCCTTTTTCCTTTGGGTGGTGGATGGCTACTATGGAGAGTAGGCAAAGCTTTTCTTGGCCAAGATGGTGACTTGCAATCCGATGCTTCACGTGATGCTTTGGAGGTTTTCTCCATTTGAAAAACTACCAACTCCCACACTTTTTCATACATTTGACCATCTTATTTCCTATTACACTCCATTGGACTTTGCTCAATTTCTTCCACTACCTTATTTATATATATATATATTATTGACACATTTATGTTCATTTTCGGAAAATTTGTATTTTATTGTTAGGGTAAAATTCAGGATGTAATTCTTTTATTTATTAATGTATCACTTATTCAAGGTTAATTTGTGTGATCGTAATTATTTATGTTAATAATTTGACCACATCTTGTATTTCAATTTGATATATCATTTTAATAAAAAAAAAATCAATTAGCTTTTAAAAACAATAAAATTTTATTGTTACCACACCTAAATATAAAATTTAAAATATATAAACATATCAACAGAAGTGTCTAAACCTAACATTAAAAACAATCAAACATAATTTTAAATAATTACTATAATTATAATGTTTTTTTTTTTTACTTTAACTCAATTTTTAAATTAGTTTAATTGCATTAAGAAATGCATAGCTAAATTAAATTTAAAATGCATAATTTTCTCAAATAATTATTCTTAAAATAAACTATATAATATAATTAATTACATAAAATATTTTAGTTATATATATATATAATGTGTAAAAATTAGTCACGTTATATCTTCAATAACTTTTTTATAAAATTCAAATTTGATTAATCTACCTGTTGAATTTCACATATTATTTTAATAATTATGTATATAAAATTTCATATAATTTAATTTTTTTAGATACATTATCTAATAATAAATAATATTTGCATATTTTAAATGTCAAATTATAGTTTATATTTAAGTGGTGTGAACCTCTAAATATTTTAGAATTGTTTGAAATTCTGTACATAATTTATTTAATAAATATATAAAATTCAAGAATTTAATTAATGAAGTTTGTGTTCTATAAACAGTTCTTGAAACTGTAATTCTTAAATGAATGCTATAATATCTCTACCCGCATTCATTTTCATTTATTTTCCAATAAATATTCACCTCAAACTCATACTAAATAAATAGATAGATATGTAATTTATTCATTTACGGATGAATACCCATAAAATTCGATTATATTCTCATCGTATTCTTAAACCTGTAAAATAAACAAAGATTTTTTTTTAATATCCTTCCTAAATCACTTTCTTACATCTCACCCTCTCAAATTATTCAAAATAAATAAAGGCTAAAAACTATTACCTCATATCGTGATATTAATAAAATTACAATAGGAATTTTGCACTAAAATGGTGTAGTTTTATCCAGAATTTACTAAAATGGTCAAAAAGAATTTATTACGTTTTTGGATAAGTTATATTTAACTTGAACGACTTTAAATAAAGAAAGTCATTCCTAAACTACATGACTTCTTATCTTAAGAATTTTTTAGTTTAATCGTGGTTGAGCAAGATGACTTTGGTATAGAATATATTAATGAAAAAGTTGTGTATAAGTTTGATTAAGAAGAAAGTTGTCCGTGAAGGTCACAAAATCAGTGTAAAGTGTAAAAAATATACAATTGAAGTGTATGCAGATGACAACTTCAATTGTATAAAGTTGTATAATTTTTATGTTCAAGTCATTCTCTGTGCATGATATTTGTGTAAGTTTTTTTATTTATTTTCTAATTATTTAGTAATTTAGGATTAATAAAATAATAATAATTAATATATGTGGTGAATAAAATTTTATGAATAAGTAATATTTACATAAAAAAATAATATATAAATTTAAAAATTTAGTTGTTAATAATCAACAAAAAATGTAAGAAATAATTATTTGATTAATTTAAGAATTAATAAAAATTGTTGTTTTTTTATTTGTGAAATTAATGAAAAATAAAATTGGCACAAAAATTATTTAATAAATTAGTTAACTAAGTTTCGTAATTTATTAAAATGCAATGAAAAAATGTTTGACAATTTACTAAATTATTATTTCTAATTATTTAAGTAATTTATTATTAATATATATATGTGTAGGAATTTTTAAGATTTGTTTGAAAGAAAACATGAAATAAAATAAAACATAATGCTGAAGTAAAAAAATTTATAGTAAGAGAGTAGAGAAATGTTACAACAGATGACATTCAATTGTTTACATGGACAATTTTTTCTATTGGAATCTTCATTCCTATAGTAAGAACATTTATGTTGATTATTGAGAATTCATTCATCAATTTTGTTATGGATATGAGTAGTGGTTGGTCTTTCTGATTCTTTACACAACATGTGGGGGTCCGTGATGAACTTGAGTCTCATATAAGTAGACAAATAATCCTCATTTTGAACTAGATGAAATTGGATTTTGTAAGCCTCTTAATATTGTGTAGGTTGTAGATTGGGTCAATGAATAGTTAGTTGTAAATGACATGTCGAACAACTAGCGATAACATGAACATGAGGAAGGCAGAGAACTTGAAACACCAATCATTTAATCTGACTGTGTATGACATAATTCGACGTCCAAGTTGGGAAGTGGTTAGCTCCTAAATATCAAACTCTGAATTTTCTTTATTATACCTTTGGACATGACAAATAACATAGTGTTGTTGATCGTGTCTTCAAGATATTGAGGGACAACTCATAACATACAATTTTTCTTGGTCCCTAGTTTAAAAAACCAAGTTTTTCTTCTTTCAAAAGTTGTCTTAACAAAGTACATATGGGTAAGGATCATGCTCCCTTAAGAATAAAGTTCATGTACTCGGCTAAATTTATTGCCATGTGGTTATACCTTTTTCCTTCGTCATATACATGAGTCTACTTTTTCAAAGGTATTTGATCTATCCAGGAAAAATCTTGGGGAAATTCTGATCTTAGAGCTAATAACTTTGCTTGAAGAGTTGGTTGTTTCGTTTCATAACTCATGACAATGAAATTATTTAATGTTTCTATCATTATGTAATATTGATTAATGGAAGGTTGGGAAATTAAATACTCATGTTTATCAATTGCCTCTTTAACTCTGCATTCTTGAACTTTTTATTGATGTTAGATGCAATGTGGTGTATGCAATACACTGAGAGGAGACCATTTGTATCCCAACCAACTTCTAGAGATTGTATTGTTGATAATATGGTCGTTCCTCTATCGATTATCATGCATATATTTCATTTTGACGTTACATATGCTCGCAAAAAATTGGAAGAATCATATCAAAATTTCCTTTGCTTCACCTTCAACTATTGCAAAAGCTAAACGGGATATATTTTTGGTTGTCGTCCTTTCCAATTGCAGCTAGCAAAGTGTCATGGTATTTTCCAATAAAAAAATATCCCATCAAATTGTATTATTGTTTACAGTAATGCATGGCTTAAAAGTTTAAATACACATTCTGAGATGTAACACGAGGTGTTTGGAAAATTGTGAACAACAAGAGGTCGAATCACATAATGCACAATTGAACTTGAGGCACTTTCTTGTACAACTAGTAACCATCTTGGAAGATGATTATATGATTCCTAGTTGTTGAATTCCATGCCAAGAACCTTTAGTTTAGAAATCCATACTTTTTGTACATCATAGAATAACCATGATGACTTTCAATTTCTGCAATTAAACTCTTGATTGGGATGGAAGGTTAGAATTATTAGAATGGATGGCTTTAAACTAGAGGGGGTGAATGGTTTAAAGAGAGTTTTCACAAACTTTTAAGCCAAGAATGAAATTACTTTGAGAAACAAATGATAAGGAATCCAGTTTACCAAAACACAAAGCAAAAAGCACAGCACCAGAAAAAACAATCGGTTGTTTCGCAGAAACAATCGGTTGTTTATACCAGTTTGCAAATATCAAAACTAAATTTAAAGAGATTAAGGATAGAGAGAATGCACACAGAGGTTTATACTGGTTCACTCTAAACCCAGAGCTACATCCAGTCTTCTCAGAAATCACTGAGGAAATCCACTAAGCAATCAAACCTAGATCACTTACAACACAACCAAATAAGTGACCTTGATCCCCTCAAGACACACACTTCTCTTGGTCAACACACCATCACTAAGAATGCTGATCTTGATCCCCTCAAGAACACACAACACTTCTCAGCAAACACACAAGGTTTCTTTTCAACAGATACAAGGATTACACTTGTTATAGAACGGATCTGAAATCAATACAAGCAGAAAATCTTATCTCACACTCTTTGATCAAACTCAATCTCTAAGCAATCTCAACTCTTTCAAAATCATTAAGTTCTGAAAAACCCAAATCTATTTTTCTATTTGTAAAACAAAGTTGTTGTTTGTTATTAAATCTTAACAAACTATTCATTGCATTTAAAGATTGGTCAAAACATTAAAAACTGGAGCGTAAACAGTTGAAAAATCATTTAATGCTCAGTCAAAGCACAAACCATTTTTCTGTTATGGTACCAAAACAAACAATCAGTTGTTTCCACGAATCAATAAGTTGTTTTAGTTTTGACAGCAAGTCAACCATAAAAATAGTTTTCAACCTTTTCTAAAAACACCTATGTATAAAACAATCGGTTGTTTCGACAAAACAACAGGTTGTTTTTCACTTAGCTTGAAAAACACGTTTTCTTTTAAAAAGATTGAGAGTACTTATGCTTTGGATTCAATCAAGAGTGGATTACATATAAAATCTACCCCAGATCCTATCTAAAAGACAACTCAGCAACAACAAGCACAGTCAACCTTCATCATCCTTCAAAGGGTTTGGATTCTTCAAAGCTTGAACACCACTTGGTTCAACAAGAATTGACCACAATAGAATCATTTTGGGTTGAGTCCAAATTGACATGATCATCAAAAAGGTTGTTTGAAAAACACGTATAAGGCACTTCTATTTTATCTCTCATTGATTATAACTTTTTTTTAAACGAAACACTAAGTTGCCATTGGCAACCATTATTGTAATGAATTCACCTTGCTACATATAAATCTATGTTGGTCTTGATGATAACAAATTTATAGCCTTTATCAATGTGATATTGCGTGATTGCAGTCAAAATAGTTTTTTGTTATGGAAACACATTCATTCAGTAAAGTGATACTGAATGTTTTGTTCGGACCGACTAAAGAAATGAACTTTGTGGCTTGATGATGTGGGAAAAACAATTCCTGGCATATGAATTCCTCATCATCCTCGTTTTCACTAAAATCATTTATCATATCACTATTGATTGACACTTTCTCGATTGTTCTAGAACTTCTAGTAATGTACCCTACGTCCCTCTTCCATATAATAAATGAAATAATAATTTGGCATAGTAACACAATAATTTGGCAGAGTAACATAAAATATTTACCTCCTCAATATGAAAACAAGGTAGGTTGTGGTTCACAAATGGAAGTTATGACAAATGTTTGTTCCTCATAAACTCTTGATCAATTAGGACATGAATGACATTGTTAAGTCCACATATATAATAACATTCTAAGACGTAAAAACATTTAAATTATGACAAGCATAATTGATTGAAGTTTTCCTATAGAATGTAGTTCATGAGTTGTCATTTACTATTACAAAGATGTGTTTTAGTTCAAGCAACACAACTTGCTCGTTTTTTTGCTATACATTGTTTGCACTAAATGAATTCAACTATCCTATTTTTTAACATTAACGTATTTAATTACTTACACTTTTAATTTCATAAGAAAAATTCAATTACACTACCTCTTTACTACCTCTTTAACATCGTATTTGTTATCATTTTTTTATTAATATCGGTTTCAATTGGGCTTAAAAAATGATAAATATAACATTACAAATGAAGTGCCAAGTGTAATTTCTCCTTAAATGTCTGTATTTATATTTTAAATTCGATAAATACAACATTAAAATTCATAAATATAGCATTACAATTGGATGGATTCACTGGCGCAATGTTTATTTGTATTGATCCTCAAATTGAATACCAACCAAAGCAAAGTCAATAATCATGTGTTGGGCTTGCAATCTTGTGACCTAGGAAAGATGAAGTTGTTTCATGTAGGCATGACTTCACTAGACTAGAAGTCCTCTTGGCGTAAAACGACTTCAAAAGGGAATAAAAGTTCAACTTCTTCACATATGATCTTGTACCAGTCTTTGGTTTTGATTTCCAAAAACACCATACCTTTAGAGATTCTTCAATGCTTTGTCATGCACTAGTGCACACACTTGACAACTTTAATTACCACTATTGAATTTCACTTGTAGAGATTCCCCATGCACAAACTTACCTTGAATTAAAGTCGTTTATGCATGAAGGAAAACAATGATTGAAGGACATGCATTAGGTATGAATTGAACATGTTTGCATAGTGTTAGGTGGAGGAATACAACTTACCTTGCCTCTTGCACACTGATATAACAAGGTAAATAGCATACCTTGTCTACTCTAGCCATCACAGATATTGTGCCTTTTGTTTCTTTTATCTTCTTTGACTCATTTCAATCATCACTTCCTTTCATCCATTACTAGCTTGTGTTGTCTTTAAGACTGCATAGAGTGTCAGAGATAGTATATACTCAGTAAGTATGTTTAATATTTCAAAATTGTACATTAATATTCAAAATGTTTTACTTTGTTTGCCTTCTTTGTAATTATTTTTGTATAGGTTGGGATAAGAATGTCACAAAATCAACGATAGTCATCTGATATGTCTCCTTTCCAACTCCAACATAAAATGTCACAAAGGCTTTATGAAAGAGCAATGAAAGATTACTTTGTCTTAGATAAATGAGTAAAAAAATTATTTAACCATGTAGACTTTGGACAGTTCTTGTTTTTTTTAATATTGACACCAATCACCACCTAATCAAAACATTAGTGGAAATGCGGAGAACATAAATAGGTTCCCTATGAAACACAACTACAATTACAATTACTTAAATACATAATATCCTTGATCACCTCGAGCCAAAATAGGTTCCCTATGAAACTACTAACAAACTTATTATTTTCACATAATTGAAATTATTGTCAATTTTAGCAGATTTAGTGGACTCCTTATCAGTGCAATGAAGTTAGTTCGCTCATTACAGTTGATGTGCTTGTTGTAAGTCAGGTGGTTGTCTCTCTTATCTATTCTGCAACTGTCGAATTTCATCAAGTCACTACTGTAGAAACAACCTTTAATGACGGTTAAAAACAAAATTTGAAGATGCTTTTATAACTATCGTTAATAAGGGTTTCTTTAAAAAGCAACGAATTTTAACGACCATTATAAAACTGTCCTTATAAAAAAAGTGACACTTAATTCATAATTGTTGTTATTGTAGAAAAAAATGTGAATGATAACTCAATTTTAATGATAATTCTAACCAAGAACTGTCGTTAAAAAAAACTTGGTGATGTTATTTGAAAAAGACTTTTGTTTAAAACTATCGTTAAAAATATGCAATTTTTTTAATAAATTTTTGAATATTGCCATATATGCTTTTGTCCGGCATAATGTAACAAAATTTCATATAAAATAATGCACTGTAATGAATAAGTATATATAATATCATAATTTTTTAAATATTAAAGACTACATATAAATAAGTACATAAACACGATAATTGTATATGAAAAAGTTCAAAAAAAAATAAAAATAAATAATATATATATATATATATATAATGTCATTCAAATCATTCATCTATCCTAAGGTGTTACACATGGTTACAAAATATTTTGACCATGTTGTCTTAACATACTACAATGTTTCTGAATCTATCGATTGTGGGTCATTGAAAACGCATAACATTATGAATGCATTGAGCTCATTGAAGCATAATTAAAAAATATACCTAAATTTCAATAAGCTATTATTAATATATATAATAAATAAAGAGTATAAATGTTTTTATAATTGAACTTACATCATCCATAATTGCATAACTATTATGTTAATCTCTTGATTTTCGGATGTAAGTTCCAATAAATCAGACATGTGAAAGTACAATGGTACATCATTGTGCCTACCAAAAGCATTGGCAACGCATGGAACCTCTACGACGGTTGTATCAAAAGTCGTAGCAAGATCCACCAATGCTGCTAGAGAATCATCAATGGAGAATGGTTTCTTCTTTTTCACAAAAATTTGTCTTAAGTTTCTGCTACTAATAAAAAAAATAATTAAATTAGTTAGTATATAACATATTTCATATGTAATCATATTAGTACGAAGATATACCATAGATTTTGATATAGGTCTCACTAGATGTCTAGGTCAGGAAATGAAAGTATGTAATGTCTCTACTACAGTTGTCACCTCTGATGTCGGCACACGAACTGCAAAATCACCATAAAGAACCTTCTCCACCGTGTCACTACAAAAAATTATGTATAAAGTGGCGGTTTTAATATGGCGGTTATTAATAACTGGCACAATTTATCGTATAATACGACATTTTAGTAACCGCCACAGTGATCCTTTAGAATATGTCATTTTTAACTGCGACAATTATCCTTAAGAATAAAATTTCCACGTTTGCTTTCCCTCTTACACCATTCCTCTTTATTTTATTATTTTTTTTAAAACTTGTTGGAAACTGATTTTGTTTTGGAAACCAGCGTTGCCTCCCACTCTTTGGAAACCAGTGTTGCCTTCCATTCTTTGGAAACCAGCATCTTTCCCCTCTCTTCCCCCTTTCTGCTAACTCTCTTCCCTCTTTTTCTGCTAACGCGACCTTCACGAAAACCTTACGCGGCCTTCACTGTTCGCCATTGCCGCCTCCGCGCAAGGTTGTTTCAGGTTTGTGCTCATGCACCCTAGACCTATCGTACTTCTAATTCTTGTTCATTGATCTCCTTACAAAATTACATGTTTGATGTGCTTTTGCTTTGTAGAGTGAACCGAGTTCTGAAGTTTACCTCAAATTCAAAGGCTTACAGGTTCCCGGATTCTACTCCCATGATTTGTTTGTATACTATTGTGTAATTTAATCCTTTTGTAGTCACTATTTCTATTTTTTTTCTTTATTAAGTATTTTTAGTGAAATTATAGGGACATTGTAATTAGATATATCTATTGATTTGGATTAGGTTATGTTATCACAAATTTTGTTGGACTCACTTTTACGTTTGCGAAGTATGTTGGGTTGCAGCGAAGAAAATTTGGGGAAAATTGATCCGGTGAAGAACTAATTCATTTGATCTAAGTAAATCGTGACAGATGCGAATTTACGGAGGTACGACGCATAATTATTTCATAACATGAAGGTTGAATTCATTCGTTGCAGTGGAGGTAAACGCATAATTATTTTAAAAACTTCAAGTGTGAGATGAGAAATATTTAAAAAATCTATTCAAAAGGTTGGAAGGAAGAGACACATTGTGTAACATTGTGACCCCTTCATAACACTTACTAAGGGTCACAAATCGAGAGGAAGAATCATAATCAACATACAACTCACATTGGCTAGTTGAGTTAAAGTCACCCCTAATGGATCAACCGCTTAACAACTCCCTTTAGTGTTAATTCCTTAATAGGAGGCGAGTCATGTTGTATCATAGCAGGTGGTTGTTTCAAGAGTCATAAACCCTCCAACCACTTATCTAAACCCCTTTTAACAACAGTTCCTCACATAACTATAATTACAAAATTGTCACCGCTCTATTTTTAACAACGGTTTTCTAATAAACATTGTTATATGGGGTCCTGGTTTTGATATTTTGTACCAGTGAGTTGACCAGGTGGTACGACAGTTATGGTTTTGATAAGACATTTCAACGGACCCATGCAAACTCAACCAGATTCATAAAGAGGACGCGTGAGGAAAACCAAATAGGTTTTTGCCGCAATATCACGAGAGGTAACGATGTGGAATGATTGAAAAAACCATTTAATTGAAGGAATTCTATTCAACAGAAATGGTCATTTGCGTGATAGTTAAGCATGCATGCAATGGAACATCCGACATACTATCCACTACATCCCACAATGACTTTGTAAGTTAATTTCACAAACTGTTTAATATTGTACTTTTTTTCAACTCTAAAATAATTATTTTTCAATAGTACGACACACCAATCAATACTTAGCTAGCTCATTTGCAAACTCATCATCATATTGGGTATTTTTTCAAAATGTTCGACAATTTGAACAATAATCTTTTCGTCAGTCAACTTCCTTAAACCAACATAATGTTCAGATATATGAACAACCATCATAATATGTCTGTCCAATTTCTATACCAACAAGTTTTGTCCACTTACACCATATTTCCATCCCAACCAAATCTTTTTTTCTGGTGCCACATAAGTTTGGTACTTCAACAATGACACCACCCTCCATTTTTTGTCTAGTTTTCTCCATGCAGTGTTATCGACTCACGATGCCTTCATACAAGTCTGGTATTTCAAATCAGGACAACCAAAGGGAAGGAAATGATGATGATAGTCAACCTCCACCTCCTCTTAATACATCTACTAAACATGACCCATAAAGACAACGTCCAAGACAAGGAAGAAGACCATCATATGACACAAGATCTCATTTAGTTTGTTTTTCGTTATCTAATAATAATTATGTTATTTTTTATGTTATGTTCCTTTACTTAATCTAATAGTTTTATTTGTTTTATTTACTAATACTTCATAAATAAATACACATATAACACATTAATATAAAACTAAATTACAGATACTCAAACCCAACCGTAATTCATTAACATTTAATAAAAAAAACTATTTATTATTAAAAAAAATATAAACCAACAACAAATCTTAAAACTTTCTACACATATATATTAATGAAATATTACTTAAATAATTAGAAATAATAATTTAGTACATATTATACAATTTATCAAATATTTTTTTATTTTAATTTTAAAATATTACAAAAGTCAGTTAAATAGTTTGTTAAATAGTTTTTGTGCCAATTTTATTTTTCATTAATTTCAAAAATAAAAAAACAACAATTTTATTAATTCTTAAATCAAATAATTAATTTTAAAAAAATTTATTACTTATTCATAGAATTTTATTCAACACATATATTGATTTTTTTTCTTATTAATCATAAATTACCAAATAATTTTAAAACCAAAAAAATCTTAGACAAATTATGCATGCAAAGCACGACTTCAGTGTAAAAAATATACAATTGAAATCGTCACTCTCATGCACATGACTTTAGTTATATAATTTTTACACTAAAGTCGTGCATCACGACTTCTGTAATTTGTACTGAACTCATAAACCCTAGTTACAACTTTTCTCATCTTAGTCAAACTTGTGCTCAAATACACAACTTTCTCATTTAAAAAATATACACAACTTCCTTTGTTTGAAATTATCATGCTCTAACACAACTTACCCAAAAAAAAAGTAATTAAGAAAATACAAGTATGGATAAAATTACACCATTTTAGTAAAGAAATCTAAAATAAATTATATGTAAATATACATTGTAGAATAACATGTTTTCCCTTTCATACTATTTTTCTATAAATCATACATTGTATATTTATAATAAAATGTAATTAAGTTTTCTGAAAATCACAAACATGTTTCTTATAAAATATCACTTCCTTTAGAAATGAATATTATTCAATAGAACAACTAGTGGGTCCAGGTTCACTATCGGTTGGGTGTGTGTACCTGCAAGGTGCTCCAGTGATAAAGTCAAAATCAGTTTGCTTAATTTATAAGAAAAAAATACTCTACTTACCTATTAAACTTATCACCTATGTATAGTGCGCATTGTTGAGGTTTAACTTGATTGAGCTTTTACTTTTTACACCTTGCAGTTACTAAATGTATTTTTAGGGTGTTAGACTTATTTGTTGGGTCTTGATATAGTGTTATCTTATTTTATTATTTATTTATATCATCTTGACCTTATTCATCTTTTAATATGCTAACGTCTTTTCGGCCTTTCGACCTCTCAGCCTAGTCAGTACACTAGCTCCCCCAAGCATGAGGATTTTAGAAATAACGAAATGCCGATAAGAATCGCCAAATTTTTGAATTTGATTAGCATTACCTTTTTGTTTTTAGGTATCTTATATATTAAATTCCCTTTGTACAGAAGATCACATCGTTTTGTGTGCATGATGATTACCGTGACATTGATTTGAAATGTCTATAATCCTTGGCCATAGGATTCATCAGAATCTAACGGTCAAGATATTGCATTGTTTCATTTGGAAGAGGTTTTTTATTTCTTTAAATAGTTGTTCTTCAATAACGATGGCCCACTACTTCTGTTGCATTTGTCTCATTGTGGCCGAGAAGTATTTCTGCAAATTTTAGAAGGTATTATGTCTTCCTCAAGCTCTATTTCTAATTTTGGTGTGGATTCAGGGTTTTCGAGCACAAGTGATCAAGCTGCTGGGAGAGTGGTTGAAGACATTAATAGGAGCATTCATTTTGCTGCTTCATCAACAACTATATCGATTTCCAAGAATAAAGCTTCCATTGGTTTACCTTCAAGTGATGAATCTCTGGATATTGAAGCTGAAGAACAAGTTGAAAGGGCAGAAGAAAATTGCAGTCTGAGACGAGGTTATGAATGGGTTGACAATAGTGTCCGAGATTATTTCTCCCAGTATCATTGCTCTTTATCCCTTCATATTTTTTTTGTCAAATATTTCTATTTATTCTCTTGATGCTCCTGAAGAGGTTATCTTTTTTCGGTGTTGTAGGGCTATTGATAATGATTGTCATGGTCGTGAGAGTGAGGCTTGTGAATTTTTTATGTTTATGAATTCTTTTTACTAATATTCATGTTCGGTTTCCTCTTGGTGAGAGTAAGCTTTTCGCATTGTTTGTAAATTTCTTTCTTTAACTCTTACCTCTGAAGTTTTTCTTCATTTTTATAGTTCTCAACCTGGCAAGTCCAGTTGCACCTTTAATTAGTCGGTCTAAGGCTTGTTTGCTTTCACCTTTTACTTCCTCTTATAAAAATTTCAAAAGAGGATTTTTTTAACTTCTTATAGAGGAAGCCGAAAAGAAATATTTTTATGATGGAAATGTTCAAAAATTTCCTTTCTACTGGACTAATACTCTTTTAAATTTCAACTCTTGGTCACGTCATTCAATGAAGTCAGAAGATCTTCAAGTCCTTTCGGTTCTAGATCACTTATCCTGAAAGCTTCCCACTCATGGTTCGCTACGAATTTACCTCTCCCCCAAATCGGAAAGAGACTTTATCAGTATGCTTTTATTCTAATTTTTTTGTCTTTATAAGAGAGTTTAACTTTGCTAATTTTTCTCTTGAATTGCATGTTTAATTGCTTCTATTCATCCGAAAGGCCAAGCTTACTTTCAAAATCTTATGAAGAAACTTGGTGGCACTACCCCTAAGCCGAGAAGAGAAGTCGAGGTTGTAGAGCCTATTACTGGGTTGATCCTATTCCTGAAAGCACTCGTACTGACCTCAAAAGAAAAGTAAGAAAAGAGATAGAGGTAGCATACGGTCTCCTTCATCACCAAGGCATCATTGTCATGGTGCTAGTTGTTCTTCTAAACCTCTTTCGGAGAGTCTTTTTGGTGCTTCCATGCGGTTTTCACAATCCGTTGGGTTTAACTTGAATGGACGAGAAATGAAAGTCTTTCGGTCAGCAAAAATTCCTTGATTGGCAAATCAGCTATTAAGCTTTCTACTCAATGTTTGCTGATTTCTAAAAGGTTTACAGAATAAGTTGTAAATGGTGTTTCCACCACTGAACATGAAAATTTAAAGAAAGAGCTTGTTGAATATGGAAAGAGTCTTCCATTTGCTCATGATGCTAATGTTGCATTAACTGCTCAAGTTAAAGAGATTTCAGATGTTCGTTCTTGTTGTGATGCTGAGAAAGAGTCTTTAAAACATGAAATAGTTGTCCTGGTCACCGAAAGACTTTCTTTACAATTCTAGAAAGAAAAATTAAAAGGGGGCTTGAATGGTTTATCTTCTTCTAAACATGTTAATTTTGAGAAGATAATTCAATTGGAGAAAGATTTAGAAGAAGCCCAAAATTTTTGTAATAGAACAACACTAGTTGGGATTTTCAAAAGCTCTCCAATAAGTTGAATACTTTCACGAGATTCCTTTGAAAGAAGGTAAATTTAATGTTCGAAAAGACTTTCACAACAGGAATCTCATTCCCATTAAAGAAATTCCTTAAGAAGAAGGTGAAGAAAAAGTCGTTAACACTAAAGATGTCATTGTAGATGTTTAGTTATCTTAGTTTTTTTTATGTACTTCTCGGTCATTAGTTACCAGTTTTGTGTACTTTGATTTGACCTTTGCCAACCAAATTGAACCTATCGGTTTTAACATAACACAATTTCATTATTATTATCTTGCCTTTTTTTTATAAATTTTATTATCGATTTATATGAGTTTTCAACTAATCAACTTGGTATAAAACAATTCATGGAAAATGAAAGAATAAAAATTTCCTTGAACCAAAGTTTGTGATTCTTTTGAAAGTTTTTATGCCGAATACTAGTGATTTTTTTGAAAGTTTTTTTGCCGAATATTTTATATATGATAAATCAGGTTTTACTTTGAATCAAATGCATTTTCAGTTAAGTGTTTTTAAGCCAACATTATTTAAATGAAATTAATTGAGAGTTTTTACTTTATGAAAAGTACTTTCTTTCATGAGAAATCTATTTGGCATGATTATTTCTTTGGCTAAGAACATTAAGTTTAACGAGATAAATTTCTTTTGAAACGTATTTGTTGAAGATGGTTGTTGCCCCTTCAAGACATGTGTTTGATGAAGTCATTAGTGTACATTTCATGTATAGTTGTATTTGCTTTAAGAATGTCTTAGGTATAAGTTAGAGGTTGTTTAAGAGTAGGCTTTTTGCTGGGTAACTCACCTCTCAACCCCTGACCATGTGATAAGAGCAAACACAAATTTTCTGAAACTGTTTTTCACATGTTTTTCAAAAACACCCTTACTGCATAAAAATAAATATGTTCTTTTCTAAATGAATGGGTTCTTTTTTAAACTGATGCATTGACTAAGTCTTTCGAAAATCAGGTTTTGTGCATAAAGTATTTTGACTAAGTCTACACTCTTTCAAAACGACTATGTTTCAATAGGTAGTCTTTTATGTTATCGTTTTGAAAAATAAATTTGTTCATCTATAAATGAATAGATTCTTTTTAGTCTGGTGCAGTGTTTATCTTAAAAGGTTTTTTTCGTTTTGTCCTTGCACCAGAGTAGTTGACTAAGTCTCCTTCACATAACAGATTCTCTAACTGCTTATGAAAATAAATATGTTCATTTTATTTTTAATAAGCTCTTTTTATAACAACTTTAACTGTTTTTTTTTAAATCTGTTATAAGTTGTTTCTCTATAAAAAGAAAACTTGTTCCTACGTTTAAAGTTGAATCATACAATTGAGAAATCAAGTTTTACAACAGAGAATTAAGGATTTACAAAGAATTAGCATGTGTTCTTGAAAGATTTTACAAATCAAAAGTGTGCTTGTTCTTGGTTGGCTCTAAGGCTTGGTGAGAGGTGCTGCTACTGTTTGAGCAATCTGTTCTACTAGTCTAAGGCAGATTTCTGCATCCTCTATCGGGTGTATTCGTTTCATATTTCATATCTTGTAAAAGTGTGGTTGTAAACTCTTCTTGATAGGGTTTCTTGAAGAGTTGTGTGTGCTGGAATAGTGTTTTTCAGCAAGGTTTACCATGTTCTTGTAGGGTTCGAGAACAGTGGTGTTTTGTAATTGTTTGAATTGTGCTTTAGTGAATTCCACCTTGGATTAGGTGAAGACTGGATGTAGCTCATTGGAGTGAACCAGTGTAATTGCTTTGTGTTCATTCTCTCATAATCCTTGCACTCAATAACTACTGAATAAACTAAACTGTCAAGAAATAAATCTGTTCAATCGTGATCCGGTCGGTCATCGTTAGTCGGTGACGTCAACAAAGGATAGCCACGTGGACCGTTCTTAGTGGAACACCTGGGCCAGGGAAGCAGATGAGTCATTGAGAAAGTCACCCAAGGGGATGATCGGTCATCAAGGGATGGCGGTCAGAGAGGATGCGCGATCAGCGCCTAGATAAGAGCCTGGAAGAAGAGGGCGTGGCGCTATGGTGCACCGATCGGTCATCCGGTGTGAGCGATGGTCATCGGGTTTTCGTGTTGCACGCAGTTAAGCTGGAAACGAAGGATGTTTCCCAGCGAGAGCGTTGCATTCGAGCCTTGTGTGGCAGAATATCAAAGAAAGGAGAAGTTATGTGCTTTGTAGTGCCGTGCACGAGAATGGCCTAAGAGAGCTAGTAAGTCAATCGGTGATCGGTGTTCTCTTAACCCAAAACGTGCATGGTGCAAAGCAGAGGTGATCGTTCACACAGTAGGTGATGACTGGTGTGTGCGCTTAGCCAAGCCACACTTGGTATTCACGCTGAGGTTGCACGAGACGCCTAGTGGCTGAAACGCGCTAAGTTACTTCGTACACGGATAACTTAGGCGCGCAACAGAGTATATAAAGGCATTCCGCGCTCATGCAGAAGGAGGTAGGATTCATTCTTGCAAGTTACTAGTTTACACACACACAGAGAATCACAAAGTGCACACGAGTCTCGCTGAGATTCTTAGTCCTTAGTTCTTTGGTGGTTTTGCGAGGCTGACTTGAGCGTCGGAGTGCAATCGGCCGCTAGAGGCGCTGTTTGTTGTGTTTCACAGGTTTGCTTGGAGTTCTTGTGGAGTGCTTGGAGCGTTCTTGCGGAAGACAGAGTTTGACGTGGCGAATCCTTCGACGTTCGAATCCCCTGCGAGATCAAATCGTAATTGAATATGTTCTTTCTGGGCACGGATATACTGTTCTTGTTTTTCTAAAGAACTTCTGCATAAATTCATATGTGTTGAAACATCAGTGAATTTTGTACTCTGAGAAGGCTAATACAATTTGTTAAGTGTTTTGGAAAACTCAAACATTAGCTTTGCATTCAAAGGTTGTGATTAAATTTACTGTAGCTCACTGTTTTAATTCCACAAAAATCAATTTGGACTTTGCCTGCAAATCATCTAATTCAATCTTAAAATCAAAGATTATTCAACTGAGATAAACACCTTAAAATACATAAACAGTATAAAAATAAATCTGTTCATTGGTAGATAAATAAATCTGTTCATTGGTAGATAAACACCTTGTACTGTGACAATATCTGATTATGTGCAAAACTTTTAAAAGATCAATTCACCCCCCCCCCCCCCTCCCTCTTGAACTTTGACACTATTGAACCCAACAGTATTCACTTGAATTGAAAACATTTTTTTCCTAGAGTTTTGTCTTCTTTCTTTTAGCTTGGAGATTTTGCTTTTGGAAAAATAGATTTCTCTCCAGAGGGATTCACTTATGGTGAAAACTTCCTTATCCAAGAGTTTTATATTGAATGAAATAGATTCTTCTCGAGAGGGATTCACTTGGAGTGAAAATGTCGTTAACCGAGAGTTTTAGACTAAATGAAATAGATTTCTCTCGGGAGGGATTCACTTATGGTGAAAACGTCCTTAACTTAGATTAAATGAAATAGATTTCTCTCGAGAGGAAATCACTTGGAGTGAAAACGTCCTTAACCAAGAGTTTCAAATTAAATGAAATAGATTTCTCTCAAGAGGGATTCACTTGGAGTGAAAACATCCTTAATCGAAAGCATTAGATTATATAGATTTCTCTCGGGATGGATTCACTTGGAGTGAAAACGTCCTTGGCCGAGAGCTATTAATTTTGACAATATATATTTCTCTCGGGAGGGATTAACTTGAATGAAAACTTCCTCGGCCAAGAATTTTTATTTTTCTTTCCTGAATAGAAGAATGAGAACACATTTTTTTAAAAATGATTTCTTCATTTAACAGCTCCATCTCGGGAGTGAATCTCTTTTGGACTGAGAAAAACATCCTTGACCGAGAGATATTATGTACATTAATTGAGTCTTGACACCATACATACAACTATTTAACTGAAATAAAACTTCAAATAACTTGTATTTCATGGTCTCGGAATTGCTTTTCCATCCAGACTTTCCAATTTGTAGGCTCCATTTTGTAAATTTTTAGTTATTTTAAATGGTTCTTCCCAATTTGGTGCTAGCTTTCCCTGAGTTGGATCGTTGCTTGCTTATGTCCTCATTCACCATACTAAATCTCCTTCACTGAAAGTTTTGGCTTGACTTTTGCATTAAAACTTTTACACACTCTTCACTTTACTACTTCTTCTCTAATCTTTGCTTTCTCTCGAAAATCTTCTATCAAGTCTAAATTTGTTCTAAGACATTCATTGTTTATTCTCATGTCTTCTATTTGCCTTCAAAATGTCGGCTCGCCCACCTCCACTAGTGTCATGCATTAGTACCATAAGCAAGATTAAATGGAGTTTCTCCAGTTGATGTTTGTGGCATGCACCTATATGCCCATAATATTTCAGACAATTTCTCGTCCCACAGTCCCTTAGCATTTCCAAGTCTTCTTTTAAGTTAAACAAGAATGATTTTGTTGGCAAACTCTACTTGTCCATTCATTTGTGGATGTTCAATTGCAGTTGTTATTGGCTTGATCCCTAGATCTGCATAGAATTCCATAAGGCTTTTTATCAATAAATTGTCGGGTATTGTCAGTTATTATGTATGTGGGATACCAAATCTACAAAAAAATATTTTTTCAAAAAAATATTTGAACTAGTTGATTCGTTACTCTTGTAAGAGCTTTCGCTTCTATCCATTTTGTGAAATAGTCTATTGTCACCATTAAAAACTTTGTTTGCCATCGTCCTAGAGGAAATGGACCTAAAATATCCATTCCCTATTTTACAAATGGCCATGGCAAAAAAATTTCTTGTAACTCTTGAGATGGGATATGCTTAAGATTTCCAAACTCCTAACATTTTTGCAAGATCTAACAAATGTATTACAATCTTCTCGTACTGTCGACCAATAATACTTGGCACGCAAAACCTTTGTTGCCATTGTTCGAGCACCACAATGTAATCCACAAAGTCCTTCATGCAACTCTCAGAGAATGTACTTAACTTGAATGCCCTCTTTTATATAAGTCATTTCCTATCATAAGAAATTTAGTTGTTTTTCTTGCAATATTGACGTCGTTCTCGGCACCTTGCTTTTCACTCTTGATCACTTATGTATACATAATAATCCAATCATCTTTAGTTGTTGTGGTTGTTAAACATTTTTATACTCCAATTGTCATACTTTTCATTGTTTGTTGTAAGATTGAATTGTGTTGAGTCTGCCATCTATGACTAGCTAACTTGGACAATGAATTTGCTCTTGAATTCCGCTATCTCGAAATATGCTCAATTTCGGCCTTGTTGAACTTTTGCATGATATTTAAGACTTTATGATAATATTGTAACAACAAAGGATCTTTTACCTGATACTCTGCAAACGAACTTCATAGCTCCCATGTCTCTCGCAAGAATTAAACATGCAATTGGAGCTTCATATTCTGCTTGATTATTAAAAGTTTTGAACTTGAATCTTAAAGATACTTCAAGTTGAAAATGGTCCTTCCAATATTATTTTTGTTATGAAGAGGAAATGGTCCTTCCAATTGGAGCTTCATATTATTCTTTCTTGTTTGATGATCCATCTACATATAAAGTCCACATTTCTTCTTCAAATGGTGTTGTCGACAACTCGATGATGAAATCTACAAGAGATTGTGCTTTGATTGTTCCTCTCTGTTCATATTTTATTCCAAACTCTAAAAGTTCAATTTATCACGCTATCACTCTTCCTGCAAGTTCTGGTTTTCTTAAAACTTTTGCTATCGAACAGTCGATTCTCACTATTATCTAATGATTCTGAAAGTATGGCCGGAGACTTCTTGCTGCATACACTAAGGTAAGGGCTATTTTCTCTACAAGTTGGTACCTAGTTTCGGCATTTTGTAAGGCTCAACTCACAAAGTAGATTGGATTTTGTTCCGGAAACTCATGGATTAAGGCTACTCCTAGGGCTTCATGTGAAGTTGCTAAATACACAATGATAGGTTGGGATGACACTCGTTTTACTAAAAATTGGTGGTTCAACTAACACATTTTTTATCATTGAAAATGTTAGCTCACATTGCTCATTCCACTTGAAAGCTTCTGCTTTTCTCAACAATTTGATTATAGGGTTTGTATTTTCAGCAACACTAGTAAGAATCTTGCCAAGGCAGTCAACCTTCCAACTAACCTTTGAACTTCTTTTAGGTTAGTCGGACTTCTCATTTTCAAGTTTGCTTTACACTTATCAAGATTTGTTTCAATCCATCTGTTGGTCATCATAAACCCTAAGAATTTTCCACCTCTCACCCCAAAAACACATTTCTCAAGGTTCAACCTTATGTCATACTTTCTCACTCTTGCAAAAACTTCAATAGATCTTTAACATGACTTTCCACTTCACATGACTTAACAATCATGTCGTTTACATACACCTCCATATTCCTCCCAATTTGTTCTTTAAACACCTTATCCATCAACCTCTAGTATGTTGCCCCCGCATTTTTCAATCTGAAAGGCATGACTTTATACCAATAGTTAGCCACCTCAGTAGTAAAAGGCATCTTCAATACATCAGGCACATACATTTGTATTTGATTATACCCTGAATAAGCATAAAAAAACTCATCATTACTTGACCAAAAGCTCCATCCACCAACCTATCAACTAGGCAACGAATATGAATCTTTCAAACATGCCTTGTCTAAATTTATGTAATCAGTGCACATTCTCCACATTTTACTTGACTTTTTTACCAACACTACATTCGCCAACCAAGTTGTATACTGAATTTCTCAGATAAATCCGGCTTGCAAAAATTTCTTGGTTTCTTCAAAAGCTGCCTTTCTTTTCTCTTCGCGTATCCTCCTTCTCTTATGTGATATCGACTCGGCCTCTCGGCATAAAGACAAATTATGGGAAATGACGCTAGGATTAATCCCAGGTATATTTGTAACCTTCAATGCAGACAAATCCTTATTTTTCCTCAAAGTTTTAACCAACTCATTCATCAATTTTCAGGCATACTCCCTCCAACATACGTGCACTGCTTTTCAATCTCTCCTAAATGAATAAGTGTTTCCTCTTTTGGCTCCATCCTTTCTTCATCATGCATTCTCGAATCTAAATCAACCATTGTAATCAAATTTCTTTCATCCTCCTTTCTTCTCGATATTCTCGGTTCTTGAACTATTTTGAGGCTTGCCATATAACATTCTCTTGTTGGTCTTTAATCAATATAAATAGTTGCAATTTCTCCTTTTTTTTTAGTTGGAAACTTCAGAGCCAAGTGTGGTGTTGACACTATGGCTCCTAGCTTGTTCAATGAGACCTCCCTAACAGAGCATTGTACGAAGTGCATGCATCAACAACTAAGTATCTAATTTTAATTGTTTTCGTCACATTTCCCATTCCAAACGTTGTTCTCAAAAATATAAATCCCTTTGTATCTACCCTTTCACCCAAGAACCCAATTATTTCTTCTCGGCATGGTATGATATCTTTTTCCCTCAAATTTACCTTTTGAAAAGTCACCCAAAATAAAGTATCAACAAAACTTCCTTGATCCACCAAAGTCTTTATGACTGCATACTCTATTATCTCCAATGTAATCACCATTGGATCATCTTGTTCCAGATCAATCGCTTGAAAATCTTCATCTGTAAACATAATTGTTGCCATGCTTCTCTTTTTAAAGATAGAATTTATTGTTCGAGCATTTCTCAAATGTTTCTTCCTAGTAGATGATGATATTCCCCTCCAGCAAATCCTCTATAAATTGTATTAATAAAGCCTCTGACAGGTCTTCCTAAACTTCGTTCTCGACTTCTCCTACTTTGAGAACTTTGATTATTTCTCTCTTCTATCCTTTCTACCCTTCTCTCGTCCCTCTTACGAAATCGTTCTTCTCTTTTATTCCCATACCTCTTTTCTCGATGTTCTGGACTTCTTCCCCTTTTCGCTACTCCCCAATCTCTTACAAAACGCTTCAATTGTCCAACTTGAACTAACTTTTCTATTTGATCTTTCAATGTTATGCATTCTTCTATGTGATGACTGGATTTCGGTGATATTGACGGTGTTTGCTTTTATCAGCTCGTTCCCGTGTTCGTGCTTTTCTCGATGTTGGTATTATCTCTGTAGCCATTGCCTCTTGTAATATCCAAGCTTGATTAGTACTTAAAGGTGTATAATACGGAAATTCCTGTCCACGAGGTCCTTCTCTATCTCTTCTGTATTGCCGACCTCCTTCTCTTTCATTATGTTTCTTTTCAACTACACCATCAACTCTTACTTGATTCTGAAAATCCCTCAACTCTTCCATTTGCATAAACTTCATTACACGCTCCTCAACTAGTCAAGATTAGTTGTCGGTTTTTTACAAAGGCTATTGACAAAAGGTCATGGCTGTAATGTTGTGATCATATGATGTATTATTACTTATGGACTTAGATTGTGTATACTCAATGCCACCTTTCCAAAACGTTGCACAAACAACCTAAGTGATTCTCCTTTCTCTTGCCTTATATTCACTAAAGCGATTGAAGTCAGATGATGTGGTCGACTTGTAGCAAATTACGCTCCAAACTTCTCAATGAGTGTATTAAAATAATCAATAGATAACGGTGAAAAAGTGGTAAACCAACTTAACGCTGCTCCCTTTAAAGTGGTGGGAAATACTCGACATAAAATGGCATCGTTCCAGGTATACAAGCTTATTTGTGTTGTATAAATTGATATATGTTCTTCAGGATTCATGGTTCCATCATACTTATCCATAGTTGGATTTTCCAGTTCTCAGGTAGTGAAGTCTCTATGATTCCTTCAGAAAAAAGAATTTCTTCCCACAAATGTTCCAAAAAAAGTACTCGATGTTTTTGGTCGCCTCCTTTACATCACTTCAAAACTTGCCTCATTCTATGTACTCTGATGAATACGCCTTCTCAAGTCAACAATATCTAATGAAGTTGTATTTAGAATTGTTTCTTCATTCAACTTTTGTTTCATATATGCATTTTCATCTCTCAGCATGTTCAACTCTTCTTTGTTGTTTCTTTTTAAAGTTTCAAACTCCTCTTGCAATCTCATCAACATAGCCATTGACATGGCATTCGGGTTGTCTTCTTGTCCTCCCGCTTGGTCTCCTCTTCGACTTGCCCCCCTTTACTTCTTCAGTTAACTTGCTTCCGGGCCTCACGGTGCACACCTAAATGTTCTTACAGGGCCTTTTAAACAATTAACTTTTCTTCTTCTCCTCCACACAACCTTTCGGTCTTTGACTATTAACTTGAGCTTTTGATTACTGGATCAATTGACTTAAACTTTCTTTGTTATGTGGGCTTGGGCTTGTTCTCAACTACTGGATTTGAGCTATCTCTCGGTTGTTGGATCGGGGTCAACTCTCGGTTACTGGGTTCAGGCTCACTCTTGGTTGGATGTGTGTACCTGCAAGGTGCTCCGATGATTAAATTCAAATCAGTTTGCTTAATTTATCAGAAAAAAACACTCTACTTACCTATTAAACGGGTCACCTATTTATAGTGCTCATTGTTGGGCTTTACCTTGATTGGACTTTTAATTTTCACGCCCTACAGTTACTAAATGTATTTTTAGTGTTTTGAGCTTATTTGTTGGGTCTTCATACAATGTTATCTTATTTTATTATTTATTTATATCATATTAACCTTATTCATCTTTTAATATGTTAACGATCTTTCGACCTATTCAATACAATAGTCATTACATATAATAGTCTCACTAGTTACCTTTAACACTTGTAGAATATACTCTAAAGAGTAATTTATTTTCTTAGTTAATTTAAAATTTTCTATAATAGAATATAATATTTGGATAAATAATTTTAGAAGAAGTTAAAATTAAAAGTATAGAAATTCTACTTAAAATTATAGAATTTAATTTTTTACAAAAAATAAGAATTTAAATTTTTAATTTTATCCTTTCGTATATCTATGTTTTTTTTCTAACTTGAATCTTGAATTGAATGATACATACAAACTCTTGAAAGATTAAAAATTTAAATCAAAACAATTTAAATTAAATACAAAAGTTTGTCTTCATTGTGGATGTTCCTCCCATCCTTGGTCAAACTTTTGAAAATGAACCTATCTAGACAGCTATTTGATGCTGAATGTGTATAGTCCATAAAATAATTTCAATTTATACAAAATCAAATATTTTGTGAATAACACATAAAAATATAAAATTTCCCTAAAAATTTCAAAGAAACACATAATGAAAGATTTACTTCACCCAAAAATAACCATAAGTTTATAGAAAGGATATCAATTTGTACAAAATCAAAATAAATGCCACAAAACATAATAATAACATTAAACTGCAACATTATTATAATAAACATGTCGTTATGGTCATTGTCATTTAATAGACTAACTAAATCATTTTGCCATAAAAAACTTTATTCATTTTTTCCAAATAACTTTATAGAAGAGATTTATATAGAAGAATTAACCATGATAAGCACAATTCAATTAGTCAACTTTTATAATTCTGAACTCCAAAACTTTTATAGAAGTTGTTAGCAAACACTTCTTTGGTTTTTTTATAATAGAAGTTTAAGGTTTAAACTAAGAAAAAAAATTATTTTTTATTTTTAATATAATTTTAAGTTATTTATTATAATCTTATATTTCAATATACATTTATATGTTATTATATTTTATTTTCATTATAATTGTTTTTTTCTTATTAGTTAAATTAAGAATATAATTAAAAAAATTATATTGTCTTCGAATTTTAAAAATAACATAAAAAATAATAATTTAATTAAACATTGACCATTAAAAGAGAGGGATTAGTTATTAGTTAAAGTACTTTTCTTCTTGAATATTCTCGTTAAAATGTATTTAACATTGTATTAATATTCAGTGATTATAGGATAGAGTGAGAAAAATTCGTATTTGAGGTTATAATCACATAGTATTAGCTATTTCTTTCTTATTTTTGTTATACAACTATAGGATTCCCAAAACTAATATTTATGGCAATATTAGAATGAAAAGATAAATGTAAAATTGAAATATATTTGAAATAAATTTAATAAGGAGATAGTATTGTTAGTATTTGTACCGGTATGGGCGAGGCCGACTCCTTATCTCCCTGACCGAGACCCACCTGGCTGCCCGAGACCTGGTCTACCTGACCGATACCAGGGGAACTTGGCCGAGACGACGATGTTGACGGCCTACCTAGCCAAGACCGGAGAGACTTAGCCAAGACGACCGAGACCAGGGAAACCTAGCCGATGGCCGACCCATACCAGGGGACCTTGGCCGGCGGCCGACCCCTATTACCGTTAACGCTCAAACCAATGTTAGTGAAGTTAATCCATCATTAAGAATTAGGTAATACAACCCTAAGCGGTATCCACTGAGATAAGCGGGCCCAACGAGGTAGGCCCATTAGAATAATATAAATAGCATGCATCCCAAGGAGTAAGGTATGTCATTTATTACTATTCACCTACCAGAACACCATCACCAACGGGTAGGCCGAGGCCGCCAACAAAGTCATACTCAACGAGCTGAAAAATCGGCTGGGCAAGGCACAGGGCCGATGGACCGAGGAGCTGATCGAGATACTTTGGGCGTACAAGTGCACCCCCTAGACTACCATGCACGAGACACCCTACAGCCTGACATACGGGACCGAGGCCATGATCCCGGTTGAGGTGGTCGAGTCCACCATACGACGGCAGATGTTCGACCTCACCCTAAACGAGGAAAACCTAGCGATCAACCTCGACTTGGTAAGTGAGTTTCGTGACAAAAGCAGGATTCGAAAGGCCGCCTGCAAAATCCGGCCGTCCAGATGGTACAACACATAGGTCCGGCCGAGGAGTTTCCAGAAGGGCGACCTCGTCTGGAGAATGCGCAGCGATGCGAGAAAAAATGAAGGGAAATTCTCGTCCAACTGGGAGGGGCCTTTCCGAGTCCGAGAAGTCGCAAAGGGGGGAGCTTATCATTTAGAGTGGCTTTCAGGCAAAATTTTACAGAGGACGTGGAATGTCACGCACCTCAAGTTCTACTACAGCTAAAATTAATAAAGTCACACACTCTTTCCTCACCCAACCAAGGAGGTTTTAACGAGGCGTTTTCATCAAAATATCGGCATACCCTGCCGAGACCGACCCCTAGGTTTGGTCTGGATGGAGCCTTAACCGACATACCCTGCCGAGACCGACCCCTAGGTTTGGTCTGGATGGAGCCTTAACCGACATACCCTGTCGAGACCGACCTCTAGGTTTGGTCTGGATGTAGCCTTAACCGGCATACTCTGCCAACACCTCTCGTGGTAAGTGGCCGACCGCCCAACTCATCTTGCTCGACTTAACAATCGCAATTAATGGTCGATCGCCCAAATGAACTTGCTCGATTTAACAATCGTAATTAATGGCCGATCGCCCAAATGAACTTGCTTGATTTAACAATCGCAATAAATGGTCGATCGCCCAAATGAACTTGCTCGATTTAACAATCACAATTAATTGTCGATCGCCTAATTTAACTTACTCGATTAAACATTCTCAATTAATGGCCGATCGCCAGATTCAAATTATATTTACTCGGTTAACATTGTAATTAATGGTCGAACGGCTAAATAAATCGACACCTTTACTTGTGAAAATCCTTAAAATAACAAGGGCAAAAGGAGGAGGTCACATCCTGGCCTCAGAGGAAAGTAAAAGCAGGAAAAGGCCACAACCTGGCCGAAGGCTAACCTAATCCTGAATCTCTACGCATTCTCCCTCCTCGGCCTCGGCCTCCCCCTCCTGGGTCCCGACCGCTTGAGCCTCTTGTGCCACCAATGCCCCCACCTCGGCGTTCGGGACCAACTGACCCTGGTAAACCTCGTAATCCATGTCGAAGTCACCAGAGGCCGTCGGCCCCCCATAAAGAACGTGGGCCTGCTGCACGGCTCAGTCAAAGCATTGCTTCAGGAGCTCCTCCGAGTCTTCATAATTTTTTTCAAGCTCCGCCTCGACCTCATCTTTGGCAGCTTATAGGGTGGCCAGCTCTGTGGCCGAGCACAAGAGTGTTTCATCCCTCTCCTCGACCAATTTCTTCAGAGAGACATTCTCAGCCGCCACCCTCAGCTTTTCAGCCTTTTCCTCCTCCAGGAGTCGCTTTGCCTCAGCAACCTCCCTTTAGGCGATCTCCCTCTCGGTCCCCTCCCGAGCAATCTTGGCCAAAAGCTCATTGTTTGCATCCAACGACTGCTTCAGGTTGTCAGAGGCCTCGGTCAGCCGATGCTCTAGCAGGGACACCTCCTCGGTGCGGCGGTCCCGGCCGTGCATGCCTTTCTCGAAGCCACTCCTTAACAAATTTGTGGGGGAGACCGCCCGGATTGACTCTCGAGTCTCATCGGGGAGTGCTACACGAACCCTTCGCGTGAATTGTAAGCCACCCCCCAAGAGATCGAGGGCCGACGGCCTACCCCCGACCTCAACAGACCCAGACGCGCCCTCTGCGTGCCTAGGGGAAGAACCGCCCGCCACGACCACCTCTCGACGAGGAGGGGGCGTCAGCATGGACCCAGGCGAGCTGACGAGGCCGACGGCCTACCTGGCTGAGACCTGAGAGACTTGGCCGAGACAGCCGAGACCAGGGAAACCTGGCCAATGGCCGACCCATACAAGGGGAACTTGGCCGGCGGCCGACCCCTATTACCGTTAACGCTCAAACCAAGGTCAGTGAAGTTAATCCATCATTAAGAATTAGGTAATACAACCCTAAGCGGTATCCACTCCGATAAGCGGGCCCAACAAGGTAGGCCCATTAGAATAATATAAATAGCACGCATTCCAAGGAGTAGGGTATGTCATTTATTACTGTTCACCTACCAGAACACCATCACCCGCTTTACTGACTTGAGCGTCGGAGTGCCTTCGCAGGTACCCCCACCATCCGGTGTTCACCGAGACCGAGTGCCGAAGGAGAATCAGGAGAACGAGAAGAATCTCAGTTCATCACCCAGCAACCTAACCGACCGAAAGAAGGAGAAGAAGATTTCAACAATTCTCTAGGTCCCATCTCCCTAGTAGGAATAATATTAATTTAAAAAGGATAAAAAATCCATTTTCATTACAAATTTGTTTAAGATTGTTTTAAATATATTAATTTAATGATAATTTTAATGATGTATACACAAAGAAGATTCATCTCTTCGTTACTCATTATCGTATAATAAAAATGTAAACCATTAATCAATATTTAAAATAATCTTAATCAAATTTGTATTGAAAATTGATTTTTTTATCCTTTTGATATACTAATCAATTACGTTAAAAATGGTTTTCATAATCAATTTTTTCATACAATATTATTATATTAGGTAAATTGCACTTCTCAAATAATTGATTATGATTAATAATAATCGATTATATTTTTTATAAATATTGTTTTGGATTACTTGATAATAATTATAATATATTATTATTTATAAAAAAACAATAATTTACACATGATGTCATTTAAAGAAAATCATTTTGTTAAGAATGTTTAAAACACAAGTAAGTCAAAATGTCTTTTCAAAGTAAGAACATATTTTTTTTTGAAAGAATCATTACCTTCTATAGTCCTTTTTTAGGCATTGGTTGGATCTATCAACTCAAAGAAGGTTTTGAACCAAGAACAAGCTTGATAGCTTGAAAACTCCATCAATTGGTTTGGTTCAACAATTGTAGAATGGATTGGCGGAAGCATTGAAGTATGAAGGTCAAGGAGGAGCTACCAAGAACTCTTGGAGCCTTGGAGTATCGTGAGGTGTATGGAGAGTCATAGGTTAGGAATAATCATTAGGAGAAAATGAGAGAGATCAAACAAGTGTCTAGCCTAGAGAGAGGAGACAAGAAGAGTTTGGCTAGCAATATCAACAGCATAACTCAAGTATATTTGATCTTAATATTGATGAGCCAAATACCTCCAGGTTTGGCCAAATTACAATCCAAATGGTGGGAAATTTGAATTTGAAACTAGGTGTCAAAGCTAGTCACATGACAAGTATGAGTATGTGTGATTTGTGTGATTAATTATGGTTATGTAACAACCTAGGGTTTAATGTGGGCCTAATTGAGAATTAAACCCTATGTGTGTTTAGAAATCTTAACCCTAACCCTAGTCTACTTAAGGCAAAATACAAGTCGAAAATGTATACTACTTGAACAAAGTTATTTTGCAAGGAATGAAAATCATATTCTAATTTTTGCAACTAGGTCATGGCTCTTCAAATATGTATAAGAGTATGTCTCTGCTTAGGGTAGCAGAGTCTCACTCTTCTTGTATTCTCCTTGTCATTGTCCTAGTGGTTGGTCCTTTTTTAGGGGCTCTACCATCAAAACTTCAATGTAGTAGATTGAACAACAAAACAAACAAATTGAAAAAATTTAAACTTAAATATGAAATAAGATGAGTTGGAATACGCCACTTGTAATTACCTAAAAATAAGTGCAAAGGAATATTCATCATCTGAATAAGCTCTTCAAGATTAAAAACAAAACAAAGAAAAGAGTGTCATGCTATAAAGACACTAAAAAATCTCATAAAATTCTATTTCAAGGGTAAAGATTACAAGAAGGGGATACCTTTATTTACATTAAAAAAATAATTAAATAAAAACTAATTTTAAAGACAAAATATAATTAGTTACGATATTGACTAAATTAGATATTATTTATAGACTAAAAAATTTATTGGTATCTAAAGTAGTTTATATTATTTATAAAAATTTATAAATCATTTTCTAAGTTGGCATCTAATTAGTTACCAAGATTTTAATTACCAATTAATTTAAATTCTAAAGTGTTTAACCTTTTCACTTAATGATGTCAAAAAAGTTATTTGGTTGTCTCAAAGATTTTAGAAGAAAAAGACACACTTTTATAAGATGTCAAATCAAGAAAACATATATTTAAAAGAAATATGATCAAATCTTCAAAACATTTATAAAAAATTATAAAGAGATAAAACTACAAGACAATTTAACTACAAAGATTTAAGATGTTGAGAAAGAATAAAACTAAAATAAGAAAAGTTTGAAAAAAAAATCCCAAAAATGAGGGCAAAACTACACAAGTAGAATCACCATAAGAAGCGTGTTAAAATTAACTCAAGAAATTGAACCAAAAGAAGTAAGTTATTAAAGAAAAAAACCATACCAATGAAATCGGTTAGTTCATCTAATCCCAAAGAAAACAACAAGAAATTATGTCCAAAATTTTAAGATTAAGGTAAGTTGAAACTTTGTTTTTAACACTTTTAAGAACTTATTTTCTTTGCCAAATTGATTGGGCTTATTTCAATGATTTGTCTAATTAACACTACAAGAAAATCATTAAATACAAACTAATTTTAGAGATAAAAAATAATTAATCAGTATATTGACTAAATTAAACACTAGTTTAGAAACTAATAAAAAAATTGATATATAAAGTAGTTTCTAAATTTAATTATAAAGTAGTTTCTAAATTGGTATCTAATTAGCTACCAGAGTTTTAGCTACCAATTAATTTCAATTTTAAAATTAGTAGCTAAAACTTTGGTAAGTAATTAGATACCAATTAACTAATTAGATATAAATTTATAAACTATTTTATATATTTATAAATTACTTTAGATATCAATAATTTTTTTTAATTTTTTCAATATAGTGATTAATTATTTTTTGTCTCTAAAATTAGTTTCTATTTAATTATCTTCAAGAAATGTAAATTGTTACTCGGAAAAATATTGATTTTTCTTTCTTGAACTCAAATACAAATTTTGTTTCCAAAATAAAGATTAACAACATTTAAATTTTATAGTTGTACTCAAATCTATTAAAAAACAAGCTAGTTTTAAGACAATTTTCTTAAGAAATTTTAACACTTTAATTACAAAGAAAACTAAAGAAAATAACCAACAAAAAGACTTAACTCAAACTATATCAATCAAACATGCAGTCCATACCTATAAGAAATGTATGATTTAATCAAATAGACAAAAAAAAAAGGTATAAAGGTTTGCGCAAAGGATAACACATGTAAAATAAGATTAAAGGATATATAGAAAATTTTGGTAAAATTTGACCAATGATAGGATAATTTAATAATAATAAATTTAATATTGTATTTAAATTAGTAAAGTCATTATTAAAGTATTTCAAGTTTATAAATTTTTTTCTTACAAAAAATCATTCTTATATAATTTTTAAAATAATTAATTATACTAACATTTAGAGATTAAACAAATAAAAATAAAGCAACAATTTAATTTAATATTATAATTTGTAATTTCATGTTCATTTTTAGATAAAACACACACACAAAAATATACATTCCTTTATTGTTTAACTCTATTTGATTAAACTCTTCTTTTTCTCAAATCTTCTTATAGGGATGTAATCTCAATATCAGAAGTGAGAAGTGTGTGAACTTAACATACAACTCCATGCGATCTTTCTAATAAGGAAGTCTTTGGTTATTAGTTTTGAGTCCATTCCTATCATTGTTGTTTGATCTTTTCCTTTATTAGTTGTTAGACACTCAACCCATTAGATGTTGATCTCTAATACAAACCACGAAAACAAGACAAATACAAGAAAATAAGGTTGAATTGTGTATTAAAACTTTTTGCAAAATTTCGCAATTATCATCTGAATCACAGTTATCATCTGATGATGCACAATCAAACTATATTTTTTAACTTGGAAGATGATCTTTCAAAGACTTTCAAAAACTTAGTTTAAAAAACTATCATTCTTAAGTTAGTACAAATTTATTTACATGCAATTTTAACCAGATAAGGAAAAAAAAAAAGAATTTACTCTCAAATTTTTATACTGATTCGTCTTATACCAAAGACTATGTCAAGTTCTTAGTTAACTAATTGAGTTTTACCATGCAAGTTACAAACCAAGTATTCTTTCAAAACGTAGTCACTCTTGACTAACCTTGTCAAGTATTGTTTTGGAACTTAGTCACTCTTGATTAACTCATCAAGTATTATTTTGGAACGTAGCACTCTTGACTAACTCATAAAGTATTCTTTAATAGTTAGTCACTCTTGGCTAAAACTCGAGTTTTCTTTTAGAATATAGTCACTCTTGACTAACACACTAAGTATTATTTGAAAATAAGTAATGATTTGGCTAAAATGTGATCTAAAAGATCACAAGGGTTTGCGAAGGTAGGGTCTTACGACACATACAATATTTAAGTGTTATACTAATTCACTAATGAACATAAACAGTGTTTTTACAAAGCTTTATAGGGTTCAGAAAAAACTTCGACAGTGTTTCAGCACTTTGCAAATCGTAACTCTCTTTAGTAATGTTGTTTTTATTTATTAAGGATATCTTTATATACATGTTGAAGAAAAGAACCGTTGCAAATCCTTTTCTGTTTGTTGAGCAGCTTTTAGCTCATTTGAAAGTCTTCCTTTTGTTTAATCATCTTGAACATATAAGATGCATTAAGTGTGCTCCATGCATGCATTAACCATTCTTCTCTTCTTGAAGCAACATCTTGATAGCTAGTAGTGTTTATTCGTCCTTGGTCAGAGTGTTTTTACTTGAAATTATGTAATGCACAAAATCGTATAAGTAAGATAGTCCAAAGTAGACAATTCTTAAAGCATGGTAGATTTAACTCATTTCCAAAGAGATCTTTCATGTTGATATATGTTTTAACAAATCATCTTGGCAAAAGGAGGAAGCAAACATTCTCTACAACATAGAACAATCATAAAGAGTGTTTTTGTTAGTACAATGTTAACTTAATCTATGTGCTTACGGTCTGACCAAAACATTTCTTATTAGACAAAAACAAGAATGCAATGCATTCTCTACGGATAAAGTATGATCATGCTTTATACTTTGTTGTTTAACAATACTTAATCAAAATATCAGTTGTTAAATTTTTCTCTAACATAGTTATATAATATATTTTGATCTTATTGCTAGTTGAAGTGGAATCTCTAACACACCTTCCACACTCAAGAAATCGAGTGTTCATGTCAATAAAATTGCGTGTGATAATCAAGGAGGTCTAATAGTTGGTGGCATGATATGCCCAAATTTCAACTTAGATAGACTCTTAATGGCTCTCACACCATCTTAAAGTAGTACAATGAAGTTTTTTCACACTTATATATTATAATTTGATTTTATCTCTAGTTAATATTGGATCTCTAAAACTAGGAGTTATTCAAGTCATGAAACATGTCTTTGACAATAATGCCCCGATAAATCTTTTGTATGAGCAAATAATTTAATTTTTTTCCCATGTCTTTTTAGAAAAAAAAACATAAAGTTTTAAATTTCTTACCTTAGATCAAATTTGGATTATGTTAGCAACATCAACATAAATTTTTATTTGAATAGAGTTGTGAACAAGTTTGAAATCAACAACTTTAATACCATGTTTGTTTTAAAGAGGAGAAATGCAATAATTTACTATGCTAAGATAAATTTATAAAATCGTAACAATAAAGTAAGAAAAAATTTAAAACTCGAAAACCGTTATTGGTGAAAAACTTTTTTCGCTAACGAAAAGAGATTTGAAGAAAAAGTATGATTCAACCCAACTTTTTATAATATATTTATATTATTGATTGAGAAAGGAAATATAATTATTTAAGTTTTTTTAACTTAATTGATTATATTTTAATGCAATATATTATTTTTTAATATAGTTATATTTAAAATTTTACAATAACTAAATAAAATAATTCAAATAAAAATGTTAAAATAATAAATAAAATAAAATTTATTAACTTAAATTTTGATTTTATAAATTAATTTATTTTAATATATTTTTATTATGAAATATAATTTCTTATTTATTAAAATTTTAGAATAATGTTTTATTTTAAATTGGATTTATGTTTTTAAATTTTTTATATTAAATTATTTTAAAATTTATTTTACAAATTAATTTTTAAAAAGATTGTAGGACACACTACAAGAAAATTATTAAATAAAAATTAATTTTTAAAAAGATTGTAGGACACACTACAAGAAAATTATTAAATAAAAATTAATTTTAAAGACCAAAATAATTAGTTACTATATTGACTGAATTAAAGACCATTTCATAAACTAAACAAATATTGGTATTTAAAGTAATTTCTATTATTAATAAAAAAAAATTAAAGTAGTTTCTAAATTGGTATCTAAGCATTAGCTATCAAGGTTTTAGCTACTAATTATTTTATATTCTAAGTTAGTCTTTATTAGTCTTTTAAAAACTAAAAAATTAGGAGCTAAAACCTTAGTAGCTAATTTAGATACCAATTTAGAAACTATTTTATAAATTTTTATTAATAAAAAATCACTTTAGACCAATAAATTTTCAATCTCCAAAAGAGTATCTAATTTAGTCAATGTAGTGATTAGTTATTTTTTATCTCTAAATTTAATTATTATTTAATGATTTTTTTGTAGTGACAATATCAGTTATACCACCTTACATGATCGGTTATAGCCTTTTTCATATCCCCATATACTCCTTTGAAATTAATTTGATAATCAAGACGAGATAAAGGAATCCACATGCCATAGATCAACAACATGATATAGATCAACAACATGATATGTTAAGTTGTGTTGGTTGAAGATTTCATGGTTAAACTATGTGAAATAATTGAATAATTTATGAAGTTGAATTTGGAAAATGAATTAACAAAAAATTTAATCATGGCTATTTTCGTAAATTAATTAACAATACAATTATATCATTCATATCATAATATTGATTCTAAAAAAATATTATTTTTCATTAATTACAATTTTCAAACACAAATATATAAATATATGTTTTAATCTTAATATATAAATATTCATTTTTATTTTAATTTAACTCCTTCACAATTTTAAGACATGTGTATTTTAGTAAATTAATAAATGATACAATTAAAAAATATACATTTCAATCACATGATTCAGATCGTATATCATCTTTCCACTTAAATTCAATCACTTTTAACTTAATTTTCCAACATCGAAACAACATAATTTTTCACTCTCTTTTCCATCAGTCTCTTCCCTTTCTACCCCCACCTTTTTCCAAACAAAGCATAAAAGGAGTATAATATTTTAAATTTCTCATATTTTTAGTCTCTATAATATATATTAATTTAATTTTTCTAACTTACATGAATTATTTCAAATGAAAAGTTGTTAGTAAATGAAGAGAGTTCATGGTTTGTAGATATCGCCAATTTTAAAGCCTCTAGAGCGATTTCAGAGAATTTTGATTGGCACCAAAGAAGACGATTTTTTAAAGATGCTAATCATTATGTATGGGGTGATCCTCATTTGTTCAAGATTGGTGCAGATAATTTGATGTGAAGATCTTTTGCAAAAGATGAAGCCAAGAAAATTATATGGAAATGCCATAATTCATCATACGGAGAATATTTTAATGGAGAAAAGACAGTTGCAAAAATTCTCCGATGACTTCTTTTACGGCAAGTGTACCGAGTCAGGAGTAATAATTTATCCCTAATGACAAATATAGAACCCACAAGGAACAATTATTTAAAATCTCAATAGTAGCATTCACTAAGTATAAGAATATGTACAATAATTTGATTTTAGTTGATATTGACAATAGGTTGCATGAAAATTAAATAAAAACAAAGTAAAGAATTGTTGATTCAATTGAGAAAATTGGGATTGAGGTTCATCCCTCTTACTCTTTTGTATTTTGAAAAGCATAGTAATATTCTATCCTTTGATTGATGTTGATGCCCGTATAAAAGTCATTTATATTGATTTGTTACATACAAAATTATTAAGAGAGTCTCTTAATATTGATTTCTCGCATATTCATAAAAACTTCTTATCATTATGATTGAAAGTTGATAGCAATTAATATTTCAAATCTATTCCTAGCATTCAAATATGTTAAACATTATCATTTGGGTTAGAAACATAGAAGTACTTTCCAGTCAAATTTAAAGATCTAGATCATAAAAACAAGCATTACAAATAAAATGACAATATCAATCATCAATCAAGAACAAAATATTATATTTAAATATCACCTCAATACATAAGAGTTTGAACATATTACTCTCAATCCCAAACGGTAGAATTAGTCACTCGTGTTGGTTATTACAAGCATGGAGAGCAAGAAAAGATGATCCAGGATGTTTCTCCTTAACGGATGTCTCCTCTAGGATTTTCTATCACCTCTTATTCTCCTAATGAATTTTTATGGTTGTGTCTCACGCCTCATATTTAACCTAGTTGAGCTTACGCTAAGTAACTTCTCGCCTGGGCGTGATCAGGCTCGCTTGGGCGTGATTAGGCTCGCCTGGGCGTGATTAGGCTTGCCTGGCCAAGTTGGATGAAAACACGCCCAACGTCATTGGAGTGATCTCGTTCAGGCGAGATCCTCTGGGAGCTTCTAGCTTGGGCGAGCTTGGACGAGCTTGGATGAGTACTGATGTGTTCCAGCTTTCCCTTTTTAGCTTTATATATTCTTTTTTTGCCCTTTCCTCTCCATTCTCCTTTTTCCCTTTGGGAATAGATTGTTCTTATTCAAATTATAATCACAAACTATGTAAAAGGGTTTAAATTCATAAATTAGGGGTTATATTATAGTTATTTTATCAATTAATATTCATAAGTGTTTGTATCTGAATATAAAATATTATTGAAATATAGCATTTATCATTCTCCAATTAGGTTTCTTTTAGCCTTCATTATTCCAAGACACGCATGAATGGGTACATAGATGTGATAGATGTCAAAGAACAAGAAGCATCTCTAGAAGACGTGAGATGCCATTACAAAACATTCAAGAGATTGAAGTTTTTTATTCTTGGGGAATTGATTTCATAAGATCAATGCCATCTTCTTTTTAAAATGAGTATATATTGTTGGTAGTTGAGTATATCTCTAGATGGGTAGAAGAAATTCCATCACAGAAAGCAGATCCTAAGACAGTCATTAAATTCCTTAAAAGGAAATTTTTTGCAGGTTTGGTACTTCCAGAGTATTGATTTGTGGTGGTGGCTCTCATTTTTGTAATACCAGGTGAAGAAAATTTTAGAACATTATGGGGTTATCATAAAGTAGCTTCAACCTATCACAAACAAATAGGCAAGCAAAAGTTTCTAATAGAGAAATTAAGAAAATTTTAGAGAAAACAGTGACTTCATCTAGAAAAGATTGGTCAATCAAGTTTGATGAAGCACTGTGGGCTTATTGGAATGCATATAAAACCCCTATGCTCTTTCTCCATTTCAATTGATCTACGGGAAAACATGTCATCTTTTAGTGGAATTGGAACATAAGGCATAGTGGGCATTGGAGATGTTAAATTTATATGCTAAAGCTGCTGAGGAAAAGAGAAAACTCCAATCAAGAACGAGAAGAGATGAGATTAAATGCATATAGTTCCTCAAAGCTTTATAAGGAACGCACAAAGAAATATCATGACAAGAAGATTTTGGAAAGAAATGTTCATATTGGCCAATTTGTGTTGTTATTGAGACTTTTTCTTGGAAAGCTAAAATCTAAGTGGGCAGGCCCTTATATAGTTAAGGAAGTTAAGCCTTATGGAGCATTAGAGTTAGAAGACCCAATATCACATAAAAGTCAGGTAGTAAATGGTCAAATGGTGAAGCCATATTTGGGCAATGAGAAGGAATAACTCACCACCTTGATTCTTTTAAATGAACCTTAGAGAAACATGTGTCAAGTTATATGATGTTAAAAAAACGCTTACTGGGAGGCAACCCAATATAAATTTTATTCATTTATTGTTGATTTGTTTATTTTAATTTTTGTTTTGAGATTAGTTGATAAAATCCATGATTTTGCATAAATTTATAAAAACAAAATTGTGCAGGGAAATTCACCTGGACAGGATATAGCTTACCTAGGCAAGTTAAGTGTTTAATAATAATGGGATGCTCACTGGAGCAATCTCGCTCAAGCGAGATTAATCTTGCTTAGACGAGATTAATCTTGCTTAGACGAGATTAATCTTGCTTAGACGAGATTTCACTTAGACACGTGTCATGTTAGCCTCGCCTCGAGATACAAATTACTCGAGCGAGTTGAGCATTTCACTTATAGACATGCCATGTCAACCTCGCTTGTGTAAGATACAACTCGCTTAAGTGAGTTGAGCATTTCAAAATTATGTAATCAAGGGCAACCCAACTTCTGTATGCCTTCATATCAGTTTGGAGCTTATGTAGCATGATCTGGGGACAGTTATTATTTTTTTGGGGGGCAAGTCTAGCAGATGAAGCAGAACCATCTACAACTGTAGATGAGGAGTTTAACAGAGAGATGGATGAGTTACTAAGAAGAGATTATTGATCATAAAGCATAACAAAAATATGGTTTTATCTTTCTAGTTATTTCCTTTCAGTTTTTCAATTTGGCTATATTTTTTATTGTTAAGTTGTTTTCAATTTTAATTTAATTATTGAGTTATTTTTCTAGTTTTATCTTTTTCTTAAATAATATTGTTAGAACTGGAATATTAATTTGAATTGTGCAAAAATATTAATCATACTTTGTGTTTAAAGATTAGAACAGTGAAATGAATTAGACACAGGTTGAATTAGACTTTGTGTTGAATCCATATTCAAATGTGATTGAGATTGTGATACGTGAAAATTAAACGGGATGATTAATTGGAATAGAGAATGACAAACAATAAGGAATTAAACTAATTAAGCCAAGTGAGTGTGTGAATCTTAAACAATTTGAGAGTTTCACTGATGAATTGACAGTTGTGGTTGCTTAATTTTTATTTTATGTTACATCATAAAAAAGCATGAAAATGATTAAGGCATTTGTGTTAATTAGGAACCCAACACCAAATAGTCAACCTTGCCCAAGCAATATCACTCTAGAGGAACTCGCCCAAGACTCGCCTAAGGCTCGCCCAAGCGAGTTCACTCCAGTGAAGATGAGATTTTTCTCGTCAAACTCGCTTAAGCGAGATGTCACTTATCTCAAGCTTAATTAGGATAAATAGAAGGTGTGAGGCATAACTCTAGACATCATTGGGAGAATAGAGAGTGATAGAAAACCCTAGAAGAGATAGTCGTCAAGGAGAAACATCTTGGATCTTCTTTTCTTGCTTTTCATGCTTGTAATGGCCAACATGAGTGGCTAATTCTTCCCTTTGGGATTGGGAGTAATTTGTTCAAACTCTTATGTATTAAGGTGGTATTTATCTATAATAACTATTTCTTGATTGATAGTTGGTATTATCATTTTATTTTCCAAAGCTTGAACTATTCATGATTTTGATCCTTAGATTTGACTGGAAAGTACTTCCAAGCATCTTTACCTAAATGATGATGCTTAACATATTTGAATGTTAGGAATAAATTTGAAATGTTAATTGTTTTATAACATTTTCTTCATAATTATAAGAAGCTTTTATAAATATGGGAGGAATTGATATTTAGGAGACTCTCTTAATAATTTTATATGCGAGGAATCGATATGAATGATTTTCATATGTGCATCAGTATCAATCAAGATTGATTATTATATGCTTTTGAAAAATACAAATGAGTGAGAATGATGAACCACAATCCCAATTTTTCCAATTGACTCATACAAATCTTTTACTTTGCCTTATTTAATTTCTTGCAAATTCACAATACATACAACTTTTTAACAAAATTTTACATATTGTCTTATATTTAGTGAATATTATACTTGAGAATTGAACTGTTAATTTTGGGTTCGATATTCATCCTTAGGAACAATTTATTACTTTTGACATGATACACTTTCTGTAAAAAAAAAAAAAAAAAAAAAAAAAGAGTCATCGCCAACTACCTGTGATGAGGATAGTGCCTTTATATTCCAGAATTGCCTTAGAATGTTACTATTTTCCGCATTTTCCTCCTTCTCTAGCACATTGTATGTAGGTTTGATTGTAAATGTTTGAATTACCTCATATTTCCAGCTCCATTCATCTTCCTTTCCCATTCTAAGAATTGTATTATTTAGTTGACGCATCAAAACATTTATCTAATATGTTTCTCATTAGAATGAAATTCTTCTCCATCTTAAGTCTTTGTTCTGCCAACTTCTTGCACCATATATCATTGCCTCCTTACGATTGATAGTGTATATAGTCTAGGGAATGTTTCTTTTAAAGTGTTATTTCCCATCCACTTATCTTCTCACACTTTTATCTTTTTCCTCTCTCCCTACTATCCCTCAAAACATTTCCCTCATTCCTCCATGGCAGCAATAATTTTTAGATCTCTCCACCAAACCAATTTTGTTAAATTGAATTCTAAATTCCTTAACTTTCTCCATCCCCATACTTAGATTTTAGAATTTCTTTCCATAATTCCTCATTCTCCATCCCTAGCCTCCATATCCATTTACTTAAAGGTTAAATGTTCTTATATCTATCACACCCAAACTGCCCTGACTCCTTGGTTTGCATACCTTATCCCAAGCTAACCTTGTTATTTTTTTGCCAAGACTTTCCCAGCCCCAGAGAAATTGTCTCTGTATTTTCTTAATTATATTTATCACCGTTGCTGGCATCTTAAAAAATGACATGTAGAACAAAGGGAATGGTGTAATAAATTATTTCAATAAACAAATTTTATCAATGCCGGACAAATATCTCCCTTTTCCAGCCAGCCAACCTATTCCTAATTTTTTGTACTATTCCATTCCAAAAATGTATTATTTTATGCTTCCCATGCACATTCACATACAGATAGTTGAAAAGGGTACTAATGACTTTATAATTCATAATTGCAACAAACCTTTGCATTGAAATATCATCTACAATAATCCCCCAATTGTAGTTTTAGTGTAGTTCACTTTCAACCTCGATGCAAGTTCAAAACATGTTAAATAGATTTCAACACTAGTATATTTTGGACAGAGACTTTGCAAAAAAATATAGTATCATTGGTGTATTGCAACATGTTTATTTTAGTATTTTTATTGACAATGTGAACACTCTCTAATAAATTTTTATCCATTTCCTATCTCATCACCCCCGGCCAATCCTTTTGTGGCTATAAGATATAAGAACAAGGCTAAAGGATCGCCCTGTCTTAGTTCCTTTTCAGGTTTGAACTCCATTGTGGGACTCTCATTGACAAGAATAGACAAGTTTGAGGATTCCAGACATTCTTTTATTCATCCAATCCATTTTGTGTTGAATCCTAATCTCCCCAACATGGAGTTAATAAAGTCCCTTCCTTATGGAATCATATGCCTTTTCATAATCTACTTTAAGAAATAAACTTTTTTTCTTCTTCCTCGTTAACTCATATATGGCCTCATTTGCTACCATGACACTATCCATAAGTCTCCTCCCCTCAGTAAAAACTAACTGCCTATAGTCAATAATTTTATTTAGTACCTTTTTTAATCTTAGTGACAAAATTTTGGCCACTACCTTATACAAACATCTAACAAGGGAGATGGGTCTATATTTGAAAAGTTATTGGGGGGCTTTTTGCCTTGGGTATGAGAGTTATGAAATAGACTTTTACTTCCCTTGTCCATTTCCTGTGGGTGAAAAAGAACTGTACTGGATTAACCGCATCCTTTATCTTCCCATAAAAGTTTAATGAAACCAAAATTATATCCATTTGGATCAGGATTTTTATTATCACATTTTTAGATGGCCTCTCGAATTTTCTTTTCAGAGATTGCATCCATGAGCATGACATTGTCCTTAGGGCTTATCTTTGTAAATTGAATATTTTCTAGTCTAACCTTCAACCCCTCCCTTTGACTGAATCTATTTGTAAAAAACTTCTTCACTTTGTCCTTTGTTCTTTGTGGGTTATCACACCATTCACCATTATCCATTAAACCATTAATCTTGTTTAAAGTTCTTCTCCAATTTATTATCTTAGTAAAGTACTTTGAGTTAAGGTCCTCTTGCATTATCCATTTGGTTCTAGCTTTTTGTCTCAATAGTGTTTCTTGATTAAATTTAGCTTTATTCAAATCAGCCAACAAAGTTTGTCTTTCCTACTTACCCTCCTTGTCAAGTTGGCTTTCATCATCCAACTCATCTAATGATTGTATTTTCCTCCTAATTTCCTCAACTTTCTTATTTACATTCTGAAATACGTTATTGTTCCAAATCTTTAGCTCCTTTTTTAGATTTTTGAACTTTTTTTAGAATAAACATTCTAAAACCCCCTAACATAAAAAAAAAATCACTTAGTTTGGACAAAACTCTGGAAATTTTCATTATTTTTTCATACGTCTAAAACTCTAAACGGTTTGGAACTCCAACCCTTTATCATAGACTTTAAAACCAAAACACAATGCTCTCATACAGTTCTTCCAAGCACATACTAGTTACAATTTGGTCAATTTTCTAATCATTCAATGAATACCATGATCCTATCGATCGTACTTTTTGCCAACATCATTTCAGCAACCACACATGACTTGAGCAATGAGATATCTATAAGAGAGAATTGTTTTGACACCCCTCTTGCTCAAACTAACCACAATTTAAGCGAGAAGCCATGTTACTTGAGTGACTAATATGACACTTAAACGATAGAGCTCTATAAATAATAATGATGACCATGTAAAGTGTTGCTCGGACGATAACTAACATAAGCTAAATATGTCAAAAAAGAAACATAAACAACAACCTAGTGTTTCAATCATCACAATGAACATGTTTTTACCCAAACTTATTTATGGAATAATTCAAGCTAAAAATGACTAACAAACCTTAATTTAAATTAAAAATGACATAAATAAAATAAATTTATATAATTGACATTTTCAATATTTCAACATTTACTTCAAATTCACACCATTCAACATATTTCCAATTTATATGAACAAAAATAATTGTTGAACACATGTAAGTTATTATTTTTAATATATATTGTTTATTTTTTCTTGTTGATAAAAAAATGTAAGTTATTAATCCTCTTATTAGTCTCAATTCATCCTATTTCATTCTATCGAGGATTTGATATGGTTCCAAAGGGTGAATTGGACAGTTCCAATAAGATTTCATTCTTGAACAAAAATCCAATAGACTTTTTGGACGAAGGGTCCCATTGGCGTGCATCCAGTAGGAATTGAACCTACGAATTCGCCATTGGTGACTTACTTTGTAAGGAAAACAATTCCAACACTTAAAAACTTTCATTTCTAAAATAAAAGAAAGTTTCAAAACTCCAAACTATCAAACCAACACCTTCACACTTATTCTTATTTGGATCACCAAAATTTATATTTCTCCGTTAATTTTGTTAGATGGAGTATAAAACTTCCAATATATATAAAAAAAGATAGAATCAATTGTAAGGGAACAAGTGAAAGTATGATTTGATAGTAGAAATGATGAAAATCAATCTAAAAGTTTTAGATAATATAAAGAGAGTTAAAATTTAAAAAATTAAAATAAATTAAATAAATTATTTTGAACTTATTTACAACTTTTTCTAAAAATCTTTTTTATTTTCATTTAATTTAACTCTATTTTCTAGCTTAAAATCAACGGTCTTACATCCTTCTTCAAAATATCTAAACTTAAGACCAAGTAAGACCACTCAACATTATTATTCCATTCTCCTGCTTGTCTCAATTTAGCTTCTCTGCAAGAAGAGATTGAGAAAAGCCTTGGGAATTTTCCTTTCAAAGATCCATCTCCCAACCATCCATCTTCCCACAAACTAATCTCTCTTCTGTTCTCAATATCCCAGACAATGTTGTCCTCAAAATTTCTCTTCCATCCCTGAAACCTCCAAACCTCTTTCAAATCCTTCCACCACAAAGAGACGGATCTCGTAGTCTCTTGAGCCCTAATATTTCTCCCCACCATAGTTTGAGACCACGACCTCCTTCCAAAGACCGTTTTCCTCTGTGCCCAGCCGCCAAATCCACTCCCTAAAATGTTTCATGTTTATTTATTTTTATTGATGATAAAAAAAAAACTCTGGAAAAAATGAAATTACTTTAATAATTATTTCAAAAAGGGACGTATGTACTATCGTTCTTAATATATATATATATATAAGAGAATCTTAAATTATATTCAATAGTGAGAAAAAGGAAGTAATATAAACTATTGGAAGAAATGCTTAATATAATTAACTAATCACTTAAATTATTCTTTACCCATAATTGATATATTTATATAATTTGTGCTTAAATTTTTATATTTTTATATTATTATTTTTATGTCATATTGCAAATTATAATACTGCCCTTTTATTTACTTTTTTACTCAGTGATATTTTTTTGTTAATCGTTGTCACAAATCAAATGAATATTTTTTCTAACTCCACATTTAATAATTAATGCATTTTATAAAAAAAAAATATAAATATAAAGGATATAATGATTTTTTGTAAAAGTTATTGATAACAATTAAAATATTAATTTTATAAATAGAAAAAATAAAGGAAGAACTATCTTTTGTAATTTATCATTTGAAACAAGAGGTTCTCCTACCTTAAAACCTTTTAGCACCAAAAGAAAACTGCAAAACATGTTGTCCATATATGCAAGTATGATATGTAACCCTGTGTAAATGTTAACCTATATATTAATCATGTTTATTAATGTGCCCCACCCTCCACCCAAAAACAAAAGAAAATTAAAATTACGTGCTTTATTTGTAAGGTACCCTACATCTTTGTGGATTATGATCCATTAAAAGTTGTAAGTCGTGGCATCCAGCTTGAGCCTTCACAGTGTGGTGCTTTCCACTTCATGTTTACAGCTTTCCACCAATATTTGTTGGCTGTAACTCAAAACCTAAATCCAAAATAAAGTATGTGTTCTCTACCATTCACATCCACCTAACTTCATAATTATTGACATGTATCATCACACAAAATGCATATATTCTATGTTAATTGTATTTTTATTTTTTCACATTTTTCTTTTAATTTTATATTAACTTTTAGGAATTTTAATTATGCTAATCCTAACAATAACATTAGTATTGGTTTTTATTTGACAATATCTTTCTACTTTCTGTCTTTCTTTTTTTGTAATGCATATAGAGTTTCATATACATTAATTCTACAAGAGTAGAACTCATACATAATTAATAACAAGATAAAACTAGCAACTCTATTTTATATAATATAATTTCTATCTACAAAAATGAAAAACTTATACATAAAAATCAAACTGTTTTATGAAAAGTTAACCTGAGAATATTATACTCTCGTTTGGTACAACTTTCGAGAAAAATATTTTTAAGTACCATTCGTTTTCAGAATTTTAAAATATTTATATTTATATATTCTTTTTACCCCCATATTTTCATAAAAATAGAAGTCACTTTTCAAAGATAAACTATCCATTGATCTCACTTCATTTTTCTATGATTTTACTTTTAATCTTATTTTATCAATTTTTAATTAGTGAATTTTGATTTTTTGATTTGAGATTATTAAGTCAATAATATCCTTAGGCATCATATCCCTAAGAATGCAATGTTAATATACCTTAAAACAAATGTGATTACGTGATTAAATATGCACACTCATACTCTTATATATTTTACTCCGCGTTTGTCATGGACTATAATATTATGCATATTTTAAATTTATAAACTAAGTAGTCCATCTCAAAATTTAAATTATTGTATTAATTATTTAAATAAAGGTGTCGATATAATATATTCTTAGTCTTAGAATATATTTTTCTAGATACAATTTTATTACTACGTTTCAAAAGGCTTTCAAATTTCAATAATATATAACTACTTAAACAGCAAAATATATACTTTAGTCACATGCAAATAAAAATCTTCACCACCAAAATATTACGAAGTCTTTTTCTGCTATGGTATCAAGAAAAAAGATTAATAAAAGTATAGATGGTGGTTTTTTTTTATTAGTATTATTATTATTTGGTGGTTTGACATGAAAAATAAAATTAATTTCATTCAAGAGACTGATAATTTATAGTGTTGCGGGTTTTATGAAACTCTAATCCTTGATGATTATGAATTAATTCTAAGGTAGATTTTGCCTTTCTCTGTTATATTGATTTAAGTATCCTATACGGTTATATATATATATATATATATATATATATATATATATAAAGATTAAATTTATTCAAGGCAGGTTAAGTATCTTTTGTAACCCTATTTAACAAAATCTGCTACAGAAAAGGAAAACAAAAATGGTAGAAACTACATTTTTTTTGTAAAGAAAACTGCATTGGTTTTTAATGTAGAGACGTAACATTAACCTCCCTAAAACTATATTATTAATACGTGCACCTAACAAGTTCATGCATATAGTACATATATGGCCAAACTCTTCTACAATATTTATTTATTTGAAACATTTTCATGGATGATGAAGGCATCTGAATCTTTTTATATGTGTTTTAATATAAACTAAGTCGAAGATAATTATTGTGAAAAAAAGTGTTGTTTCAGATAGTTAACTTAATTTTGGTTAAACTAGAATAATTGTGTACTAGTTAGTAGAAAGTGGTCCTGAATATATTTTATTTTGAGGGTTAGTTTTGAAGTCTTTCCATGGTATAGCTTCTTTCTTTATAGTAAAGAGAGTGGTTCTGGGGCTGTTTTTGGGTGTGCAGTACAGAAAGGAACTCATGGTTTTCAAATAAATAGTAAGAAAGGTCAATTTATACGATTCAAGGGAGACAACACTTCAACCACAAAAATCAACAACTAAAGGATTCAAATTTGAAAAAGAGCAAAGTTTTCAGTTTCCTTTTTTTTTATTCTTTCCTTGCCTCTTTCTTTCTCTCTCTTATACCCTTTTTCTTTCATTATTTATTGTTTCTAGTTGAAAAAATCAAAAAATTAAATAAATAATTCGTATTTTTGGTGTACTTTAGCTATTGTATAACACTATACACCAAACTAGTACAATTCATCTACCCTGAGAAACAACTCATCTAATAACTACAGTTTCAACATCTTGATAATTATTAGTCATGATAATGCTTTTGCTTCCTCTGTCATCAATGTGCTTCTCTATCTATCTCACACAACAATGGCAAAGTCATCACTGATGCATGAACCAAAAACCTAATTAGTATCTCTTTTTTTTTCAAATATTTTTTCCAATAAATTTCTTTGTGTACAGCAAGTTGTTTTATGCTATATAAATTCATTTTATCCATCTTCCCCTTGCATGGTTTTTTCAATTGATTATTTTTTTTCTCAAATTATTTTCTTGCATTTTTAAAGGGGAAGAGTGAAGTATAAGAACAAGAAACAACAAATTATGAGAAAGATGGAATTTATAGAATTGTTCTGAAATTTATGAAAGATATCTTGTGATCAACTTTACACCTTGGCATATGCTCCTTATCAAGAATCAATTATTAAAAGTAAAATTGAAGTTGTCGGATAGAGAAGCATATAAATGGTTCATTATCTCCTTAACATGTCTCATTTCAAGAGTCCATGGTGCTTAATTTGGAAATAGATAATTCACATGCGTATCAACTTTGTGCTTTAATTAAAATCTTTTATTTATAATGGAAACAATATGATTGAACTTTAAGTCACTTGATCATGGGACTTGATAGTTGCTACAGTGTGTGAACTATTCTTAATGCTTTCACCCAACACCTTTATTAAAAATATTATTCATCACACTCCTATGATGATATATGTTCAACCTCTTACGTTATTTATTTAACTTTTTTTCTATTTTTCATAAAAAAAAATAAAGTCATATGTTTTTTTTTCTACATAAATAGTTTACGAACATGATTTTTTTTATCTACTATTTATTTAAAGTGGAAAACAAAATAAGGTTGAAAAGAGATTAAATTGTAAATGGCTTCCTTAAAGAAGAAGGGTGATGTCGGTGTTGGAAAGTGGGAATCAACTGTGACCTCATTGACATTAGCTTTTGTCCCAAATCACTCTCATTTTCAAAGTTGGCAATAAAAGAGGTTTTTGAGTTTAGGGATTCTAAAGAAACTGAAGGCTATTAGTGGAATATAGAAACTAATATAGTGGCAACTAATTTAACTCAGAAAAAATGTTGAGAACATATTCTCTAAATTTGGTTGAAATAAATATATGAGTTTTATTTTATATTTACTGAATTTAATTTATAACTATAATAAAAACTAATTAAGAATAACATTATTAAGACTCTTTTTTAACTAAGTATTTTACTTTTTTTCTCGTTCTTTTTATCCCAAAATCATCTCCATATTCTTTAGAAAGCCGAGCAGAAATGTCTTTGAAGACTTTTTCACAACAAAAAATTGAATTTAAGCTGTATTTGACCTTAATCCCACAACAAACATTACACTCCAAATAAATAAATAAAGACAAATATGAACTGAACTTAATGTCAATAAGAAAAAAACACACAATTGGAATATATATATAGATATGAACATGTCATATCTTACTTGCATATCCTCTTAACATATACGCAATTTTTCAGTAAATTACTCCATCTTAAGAGATACTTATTATAATTTTCTCCTTTTATTTTCTTAAAAAAATTGTATTCTCCTTTCATAAGAAATGAATATACTTTATATTTTAGTCTTTTTCGATTTAAGAAAACCTCTTAACACTATACTAAACAATTGTAAACGTGCTTCCCAATGATATCTTGTCCTTTATTTTACAATTTTTCAAAGCCTCCAACAACTAATTTTGAACATTGTTTTAGTATTAAATGTTTTTGTTATTAGCTTTGCTGCAATGCACAATGAGAAAGCTCCCATCCGAGTAGCAACCAATTGATAATTACTAACTATATTGTATACTTTTATTGATCACAAAAAATAAATAAAATTAAATAGAATATTTTAAAAATGTTTCAATCCTATTATAAAAGAGACTTAATAAGTCTTGTACAATCAAATTGGCACGACAAATATTTGTACTAAAAGCTCAAAAAGATTGAGAATCCTATCATACTGAATTTTTCTATCAACTCTCTATGTCCTCAAATATGTTTCACTATATATAACGAGGGATTAAAGTTAGTATGTATGAAGTGATATAGATGTATTGAAGTTTGCATCTGATTGGTAACAAGTTTAGTGACCAACTAAATTACTGATCAAGATCACCAAGAACTACATATGATTAGATCAAGTTATACCAATTTTAAATTATTATAATGTTCGAATATTGTTCATTGCTAAGTTATGAATTTCGAGACTTGTAATTTCATGAACTCGTTGCGATGGGATTTTGGCAACAGCCTCTCATTGGTTGTCAATTTGGTCACAAAATAATTTTGCAGTTCTATAATTGTTTGTTTAGCAACAAATTGTAGTTGCTATTTCACATTTTTTTGTTGCTATAGAGTTGAAATCTAATTTAAAATCATTTTCAATTTTCAATACAATTGATGTTCAACACAAAAGGTGAGTCATGTCAAGAATCACTATGTATTAAAACAAAACCAAATGTAAAGTAAATTTGTAGTTAAAAAAAGAGGTGTGCAAGAATGGTGTATTCGAGGAGCAAGGTAAATAATTAAAATGAATGAACAGGCAGAAAAATAATTTTTGATGTTGGGAAATGTGAAGAAAGTTGATTGTTTTGATAGACTTTAAGGGTAGAAACAAATGAGTTAGTTAAGATAAGAAATTCCATGACTTCAAGAAACACTGAAATTTAGATATAGATAGATAGACATCACGGATAACCAATTAGGGTATCCTTTATTTACGAAGCCTAAGTAAGTGAAGTGTGAGGGTTATGTGTCTGCTTCTTTTAAGACAAAAAGGGGGGGCCAGAGGGAATCTAACCCTAGCCATTAACTATAACCTGTAACATGCCACCAAACATTCCAAAACAATATCTAATTACACTCTTTTATCCCCTACCATCTAGTATTTTTTTATTTTATTTTATAATATATATTGTGCAATAAGTTTGAGGTGGAGCTAACAAATATCTTTGCCTGCTTAGAAGTATGCATTACTAGATCCTATGTTTCGTTGTCTCCTAATTAATAATTTATCTGATTCTAAGGACACATTATGGAAATCACAGTGATGCACTTTCCAAATAATTAAATGGTTAGTTTGATTAATTTGTCCTTCTATCTCTATCTGCTGCATTGTTCTTGTATTTGTTTATTTATTTAATATGATGAAATGAGACATAGACGTTGGGAAGGATGGGAGAGCAGAGATTCCACTTCCTTTAATTGAAGAAAGGGATGGGGCATCCTTCCAGATTCAACACCTGTTCCTTGACCAAGACTATTGTGCCATTCTTTGCTCCCATACCAAACTTCCTTCCATCCCATTCCCTTCACCAGGGATCAAATCTTTTTATTTTAGTTAGGTTTTTCTAATTATATATACTCAAAGTTGATGAGTTTGGTTTCACAGTTACTAATGAGTTGTTGATGATTAATTAAAGTTGTTTTGTGTAGAGTTATGGTGTTTTATTATATTGTGAAAAGAAACAAGATAGCAATATATTATGTCCACTAGAGGGCATCACCCACCTCCAATAAAATCCAAAACTCATTGAATTGTTTTGTAGCCCCCAGCACTTTCCCTTGGCTTACATCAGCCATTTCAGAGGCTGTCCCCAACTCTCTACCACTGCTAAGTAACTTTCTCTGCCTTACCATCGTACACATCATGAATTATACATGCATAGTACAGTTTATTTTAGCACCTTAATCACACCAACCCCCCCGTTTTCTCACTCACACGCGGGACACACTCACATAGACATGAAAGCATTGTTGTTGGTACATTACACAGGAAGAATCCGTTTGGGAAATCATGGAGACAGCAATGTGTGTCACTGTCATGAAATGAAGGCAATAAATAAATGGTTGGGTTATTAGGTAATCTATAACATTAATGCTTGCCTAGCTTTCATATACATATATATTGTGTATATATATATATATATATATATATTCTTTTGAAAAGTGTTTTTATTAGGTATTTCTTAGTTATTATGTATAATAATGTATGGTCAAAGGGATAGGAGTATAATGGCCTGCCTGTCAAGCTTTTTCTGGTGTGTCAGAGTGGGGAAATGAAAGTAATGAGTTCTTCTCCATTTAGTCATTATGTAACTTACAGATTCATCAGAGATGGGAGGGTAGCAGGTGCAAAGAAAGGAGATACCGACTATACCAAGAGAGAGAGAGAGAGATGGTGGAGTTCTTAAATTTCAAGTGTATAGATGGTGTCGTTGAAACTTTGTTTTCTGAAGCTTGTTCATCATGATTTTGGTTGGGAAAATTTTCCACTACTACCAGGTTATGGTTACAAGCGGTTGAATTAGCTGGTGTCATTTTATGTGTGCTGCGCTTTCTCTTTGGTTGTTACTAATTATGTATCATACGTTGCTTTCAACTTCCAGTTTCAAACTACTCGAGAAAACTGAGAAACTTTTTCTATCAACGTTTTAATTTGCTTATCATATGGAGAATGTGAAAAGAGGGTGACAAAATGGGAATAATAAAGAAGAAAACATGGGGAAATACCATGTCTTCCCTAGAACTGCAACAAGGGTTGTGTTCATAGTGTTTTAGCCTCTTGCAACCTAATGGATCTTATGAACAAGAAGTGTTCCACAATTTTACCTTGAAGAGATTATAAGTTGAAATTAATTAGACTGATCCATTTTCTCATTTGGGTTCAAAAAATAATAACTCAGCTCTTCCTTTTGGAGTAAAAGAAAATTATAAGAATACTAATATCTGACACCACTCATATATATAAAGAAACATGATTTTTCTGCTTATGAAGTAATTAGTTATCCAATTTACGCATTATTACTCAAACTAGTTATTTGCTACTAGTTGCTACGAGAGTCTGATGGAATAGTATTCAAACAGTAATTTGATGTTGATATTTCGCTTCCTCTAAGGGATATCCTGGCACCATTATCTTGTTCCTCACGTAGCAGACAACCGATCGAACAAAACTACAAATCCAAGTTAATGGAAAAATAAAAGAGTAGTGTCTCATACATATTAAAGTTAATTAAAAAGGTGGTAACATTTATTAGGTGCGGTGTTGTGGCCGGTTGAGTAGAATAAATGGTTGTGGTTTAGGAAGTTAGCCTGGGACTGGAATCATGAGTACATGCTGATACCTAAGAGTGTCAGGGAACAGAACGGTAAGCGATGGAACATGAATTAAAATATAAAATATGTATGAAAAGATGGATGCTGCTGCAGGAGCATTGTTGTTCAGGATCAAGGCTATAGAAATTAGATAAGAGTCACAAAGACATGGAGCTACGTGACTCATATAATGCTGTTTTTGAACCACATATATAGATATAATAACATTATATACGGCCTATGGTGGTGGTGATGGACGGTTCATGAATTTGGTTGAGTTTGAATGTTTTGAAGTTTGGAGGATATTGAAAGATGAGGATTTGGGGAAGGGAGAAGGAAAACGGGAGGTGGGGTCTGAAGAAAATATTAAAATATTTAGTGTACAATGAAAAGTATATGGTTCATTTATTTCACCCCAACTTTCCCCCACCTAAATGTATAGTATGTGTAGGAGAGAGAGAAAGATATAGAGAGAGAAAGGGGGGGTATAAATGTGAGATTTCCTTGTTGGTGGGCTTATATAAAGGAGGATAGGATGTTGCAGTTCCCCACTCTTAAAGATAGCTAGGTGAGGGGGTGCAAGGGAAAGAGATCGAATATATACATAGAGCCTATAATTGTTTTGCTTTCTGAGGATTTGATGGAAGAACATCTCACTCCACTGGCTGTTACCCATCTCCTTCAACACACTCTCAGAAGTTTGTGCATCCATGAAAATTCCCAATGGGTCTATGCAGTCTTCTGGAGGATCTTGCCTAGAAACTACCCTCCACCCAAGTAAGGAGAGGGGAATTAGAGATCAATCAATTCTATATCTCTTGTAAAGACAGATTTTGTGCATTGACTAGGCACAAAGATCACACACATACATATATATATATATATATAGTATCTATAAATGGACTACTTGACTACAACTTTATGAAAACATTTCCATAATACATGTGCTGATTCTTGAATCTTGTTTCTTCGTAATCATATAGGTGGGAAGGACAAGGGGCTTATGATAGATCAAGAGGAAACAGAAGGAATTGGTATGTTTCCAGTGTTGAGGTTAGCTTCAACACTGGTGCAGAATTATTGTGTTTTGGGTTAACAAATGTGTTTATATGCATGCAGGATATTGGTCTGGGAAGATGGTTTCTGCAATTTTGCTGCATCGGCAGCTCCTGAAATCAATTCTGGAGATTGTCCTACCTCATCGGTTTATGGGAACTGTGAATTTCAGCCCTACCAAGGACTGCAACCGGAACTCTTCTTCAAGATGTCCCATGAGATCTATAACTACGGAGAAGGGTATGCAATATCTGTATATTTTAATCGATAATATTTTATCCTTTTGTGTCACACTTGTCTTGTTTTTCTCTTGTAAGATTTTAAAGCAAAGTAATTATCTTCAATGGAGCAGGTTAATAGGAAAAGTTGCTGCAGATCACAGCCACAAGTGGATATACAAAGAGCCTAATGATCAAGAAATCAACTTCTTGTCAGCATGGCACAATTCAGCAGATTCGGTGAGAAAGAAATTAAAACCCCACCTATATCTTTCCTACGCTTGCGAAGTGAACAGCATTAAATGTCAAATTTAATTGCTAACAGAATCATCTAAGTTTAGCTATTAATTTCGCGTGTTACAAATTAATAGTCATGATTTCATGTTTATGTATGTTTGTATGCTTTCAAAAAGAAAAACTGTAGGTATATCCTTATAGAATATATATGCTCTTTTACAGCACCCTAGGACTTGGGAAGCCCAGTTCCTGTCTGGTATAAAGGTATGAGTCTCAAATATGAAGCCACTATCTTTGATTTGAGACTGCAGGATCTCCTTTCTCTATTGAATTCAATTGTATCATTCTTTCAGACCATAGCTCTTATTGCTGTGAGAGAAGGTGTGGTTCAATTAGGAGCTGTTCACAAGGTTTTCCCTCTTCTCCTCTCTCTTTCTCTCACATTTGGAAAAATCTATTTTACAACTTTACTCATGACTCATGGTACCATGTCCACTTTTATGTCTCTCTGGATGGAACTGAAGGTGATTGAAGACCTGAGCTATGTGGTTCTTTTAAGAAAAAAGTTCAGCTACATTGAGAGTATCCCTGGTGTGCTGTTGCCACATCCATCATCTTCTGCATATCCTTGTAAAGTAGAAGGAGGGTATGGAGTCCCAGAACAATGGCATTTTCAAGGCAACCATCTTGCACCTCAAGCTGAGTTATATGAGAACCACTTCAACTTGCCACTCAAGATAACTCCCTCAATGAGCAGCCTGGAGGCACTTCTCTCTAAACTCCCCTCAGTGGTGCCACCACCACATCCAATACAGCCACAGTCTCATCATCAACTCCTGGCATCACCCCAGCAAAGGCCACTGGAGTTCATGGGATCAATGCAAAAAGTGGCAAAAGAAGAGTTAGAAGAAGAGGTATACAGGCCAGAACTTGACATAGGTGAGAGTAGCAGTTCCATGCCAGGGTACCACCACCATCAACATCACTTCCATCAAGATCAGAATAATGTAACTAGGAGTGGAGCCAACGATGGATTTTGAGTATCACTACACTTTTCCCAAAACACATGGAAACAATCACTCGCATTAATGAAAATTTAGTCCTAATTATTAAGTCCTAACATTCTACCCAGTTAGCTTCATTATTACTATAATAATAATAATTATTATAATAATGATAACATAATAATAACATAATTAACAACCATTGAAATTTAGCTTTGTTATTTATTCTAGATACTTCTAATTCTTGATATATGTTGTAGTTGTGAGAAAGGAAGTTGTATTTCATGCATGCGTGTGCATATCTGCAGCTACTGATCATGATGTGTCTGTCAGTGGGTGTGCGTGTGTATGGGTTCGTAGCACGTAGTCACACACAGCGAATCTAGCACAATGTACTTACAAATCAACTGTTACAGCTGGTTTAAGGATGTTAAGTGTTGAAACTAATAATATAATAACTTTAATAAAATCTCATGAATAAGCCAAACATGTTCTATCAGAACAAAGAAAATATATATACTTTATATATTAAGAGTATTCACTCAGCAGGTTCTGTTTATATATAGGTGATTCACAGATATTATTTTTTACTTCTAGGGAAAAGATTAAGGCTACGTGAGTAATTATCTTAATAAATAGTCAAATGTAATTAATATAAGAAAAATAATAATAATAATAATAAATTAACATCAAAATAGTCTCTTATCTTTTACTGATTTGATTTTTGTTGGAATGACAATAAAAAAAAGTAAAAGCAACATATGTTAGAATTATTATGAGTTCAGACTAAATAGTCTCTCTTTTATTCATAGAATTGGTTACATATTTATATTTATTGAAATTTTAAAATAGATTAATAATGATAAGATACAATTATGAGTAAATAAGTAACTCATCTCTCCACAACTAAGTGGGCTAATCATTGAATATTCTCTTATATTTTCTAATAAACTGAAAGACAACATATATTGTTTTTTTTGTGAAGTTTTCAATAAAGAATTTTGAAAGGCAAAATAAATAAATAAAACTTATATGTGAATTCAAATTAGTCTACCTAAAAGTAATTTGGGGTCATTTCTAATAATTTCTCTAATTTTTTAATTTAAATATAAATTAAGTTTAGTCTATAAATAAGTTTATTTTACTCTTTATTTTCATATTTTTCTTTTTTTAAAAGTATTTATGCATAAGTTCATCAAAATAAACTCAAAATTATGTTCACCAATGTGCAATGCATAAGAAGTATTGACAAATATTTATCTTTTAGTGCTCACACCAACAAATCTGCTAATTTAATTGCTACATATATATACATTTTCTGACTATATCATGTGTATTACACTCAGAAATTGTTATATAAACTATGAATTTTGTTTTGTTGGTAATTAAAAAATAAATATATTAGAATATTTGGGAAATATTTCAATTATTATACAAAAAAAATAATCTAAAACTAGTGTATCTGATAAACATAAATAATAGTAAGAAACAAACAATATCTAAATGAAAAAAAATATATATCATATAATAAATCATAAAAAAAAAAGTTAGACACCTTGATAGAAACCAATATACAACACCCTGAACATTGTATGGTTGAAAATAATAATGGAGAGTGATGTAGAAAGGACATAATTTTATTTTATTTTGAAGATGTTCTCAAAGGAAGGTGATGTGGTGGTGCAGAATTCTAATGGTTTTGTAGGGGGGGTTTTAGGGTGCTGGAAACTAGTTGGTATTAGCTGGTAATCAGTTTTTGGAGTAGTAAGGGAAGAGGTGACTCCTCAAAAAGTTTTATACTGTATTTGATGGATTCTTAATTTGGAATATCTCTAAAATGTTTCATTTAATTTTATTAATTTATTGTTGATAAAAAATAACCAAACAATGTGTAAATAATTATTTATCAAACACTACGCATCAAGTTGTTAGTGTGTGATCTTTATTTAATTTTTTTTATAAAAAAAAACATGACTTTGACTTTTTTTCTATAAAATTGAAAATTTAATTATTTTACTTCTTTTCTTAATAAATATATATTAAAAAAAATCTTAATTTTCTTAATAACAATGTGTTATATTAGTGGGTAGAGTAACTAGTTCCTTTGGAATTATAAACTATCATTTTGAATTTTGAGGACAATATGAATGAAATACTAAAAAGTATTTCACATAGATAAAAATGTGTCATATATGTCAATCCTTCTTACTTGAATTAAATTTTGATTTTAGGTCGCTTGTAAACAATAAGACTACCTCATAATCATCCGGTTTATTCTATATAAATTTTCTAAAAATTATTTTATATTACAAGAAAATCATAAATAGAAACTAATTTTAAATATAAAAAATAATTAATTGTTATAGTGACTAAATTAGAGACTATTTTAGAAACTAAAAAAACTTTTGTTTTCTAAATTAGTTTCTATTATTGTTAAATGTTTCTAAATCGGTAACTAATTAGCTACCAAATTTAAAATTTAAATAATTAGTAGTTAAGACTTTAATAGCTAATTAGATACCAATTTAGAAACTATTTAACAATAATAGAAACTAATTTAGAAACCAAAAATTTGTGTAGTCTTTAAAATGGTCACCAATTTAGTCACTGTATGTAGCAACTAATTTTTTTTGTCTTTAAAATTGATTTTTATTTCATAACTTTCTTGTAATGTTATGATAAAATTAGTAATAGATTAGTTTCAAATTAATTAATAAATTTATTTTTTTAAGTTTAATATAAAATAAGTAATAATTCTATGAAATATATAAATTAATAATAATAATAATAATAATAATAATAATAATAATAATAATAATATTTACAATAGCTTGTACCACCTAAAACTTAATTTATTTTGTACTAAAAAAAGTATCAACATAACTTATTCAATGAAGGGACTCAAGATAGGTTTCATCTAACATACTATCATCATATACATATACTCAAAATTTCTTCTCTCATTTTTTTTATGAAAATAATTGTAATAAATTTTAAAACACAGGAAATAGAAAATAAAATTTCCGTGGTATTTATAAATTAGCGCCTTTTGAAATATTTTTTTGAGATAAATAATTTTTACAAAATAAATAATTTCATAATTATTTCTTCAATTTAATGTAAAAAAAAATATAATTAAGAAGTTTCAAGTGACTATAATTTTGAATCCAATATTAAATAGTTTTAGGATGATACTATTCAAGTTTTACTTATATCTAATATCTTAGCTCCATATTTTTTTCTTTTATTGGCTTCCATATTTTTTCCTACACTCCCATATCTAAGCTTTTTTTTGTCATAGTTATGATAACCTTGTATTTGCCAGTTTCTTTGTTATATTTCTCAATTTTTGATTGTATATCTTTTTCATATTCGTTATGATCCACGTACTTATATCTTTCATTTGTTTCTCGTGTCTTTACCATCTTCATTTTGCTCATTCTTCTATTTGTCTTGTTTGTCAATAAGGTCTCCTACTTCCTCAAATTCTTCCTCCACAATTCCTTCTCCATCGTGTACAATAATGCTATCATCCCTTTCATGTTCATTTTCTTCTACATCCTCCATCAATTAAAATAGTTTATCATTTGACCATGGTTGCAACCCTTTTCTTCAAAGATTTTTGAGTTTTAAAACCAATCTTTAGATTTTCAAATATTTTTGCAAAGATTTTCTCGTACGACTTCTTATTATCTGAGTAATGTTTGAGTTGGTGAAACAATCATATACCAACAACCATCGAAATAGGTATTTTTAAATTTGGTGCCTAAGGTGTTGTTGCTGCTAAAAGATAAAGAAGATGAAGATATACAAATTTAGAATTATTTATTATTTTTATTAAGGATAAAATTATCTTTTCACAGTAACTATGGAAGTGCATGAAGAAATTGTTATATTAACTTAACAATATTATTTCAAAGTTAAGTCTTAAAATAAATAGTAAATAATATCTAAGAAAACATTCAAAATAATATAACACTGTACCGGTCGAAATTTGAGAACAAAACAGGAAACTCAAAAATATATTACAATTTAATAAGAAAAAAATCAAAGAAAGTTTTATTATTATAATAATTGATGTATGATGAATTAATTTAAAATTCATCAAACTTAATCTCAATTAAATAATTCAAAATTTAATAGAATTTTTTTATAAAATCAGTCAGACATAATAATTATAAATTTTCACGACAACATTTCATTCTTTATTTTCAAATGCTGATGAGAATACATCATTTTGCCCGAAAACTCCATAATTTTCTATTTGCATGCAGATTAAGTTTGGAACAGCTTATTTTAGAATAGACAAATTATTAAAATAGTTTTAAAATATATCTCTATTTTTAGAATGAAGTTATTATCAAACAATTTTTAAGAGATGATGTAGATATATTGTCAATCTATAAATGACAATCTTGATAATTTGGTCTATTTGTTAACTTATGAAGAACAGATATTATTATATTTATTGATAAAAAGTCAGGAATACATCAAATAAAAGCAAAAAAAAAAACATTATTCATGAATGTATCTGGTTTGTCAAATTTACCGATATTAATTAAGTATATTTATTAAAATTTTATTTAAAAAGAAAATAAATAAGTAAAAAGATATATTGAAGAGAATAAATCATACAGCACGAACCCTTTCATTTATGTTGTGAAGTGAGTAAACTACTTATGCTCAAGTTCATTTGATTAATGAAAAAAAAAGGATAACTTCTAAAGCTACCTACTACACTTGTGAAGTTGACGTCACAGTTGGGACAACTGCATCCAAGATTATCCTCTCGAAGTTGCAGATTCAACGTTTATGCAAAAATCAGTTCATTTGAGTGAGAAGTAATTTGACGAAGACTCTAAACCCGTAACTATCTTCCAGATGAAGCAAATTCTATGTTGGTCATGCCATGTATTTATCAGTTCAGTTAAGCTAACTGCGTACAAACATTTGATACGTTATTACATCCAAAATGGACATGAATGTTCAACTTAACGTGCTTAATAATCCACCAAAGATGACAAAATCCTGGATCCTAATAAAAACCTAGGCAAGTTGCAAACAATCATCATTTGAGGACCAACTCCAAAAGGTATATTTTCTTCAAATGTCAGTCACCAACTTCAAAAGAAAATAGAAAATTCAAGAGGCCTGTAAACTCGACTGCTTATATAAGGTAGGAACGTAAAAAAAAACAATACAAGATCTACTTGACTACGCTCCAGGTATAACCAAAAGTACCATTATCTTAGTAGTATGATGGCAATGCAATACAGTGATCATTCAAATCATATATAAAACCAGGATAAATAACTAGGTTAAAAATATAAATAATGCACACACAAATGTGTTAAAACTAAGGTATTTGAGGCTGAAAATTTTCTTCAACAGTTGTCACAAGCAAAGTATCAATGGAAAGCTGCAGCTTCGTCTCTGAAATGTTTAAGCAGGTCCTCTATGCTCATAACTTTATGATCTCCCTTGTCTCTAACTCGCACACTCACCTGGAATAACAAATCAACTCAGTTTTCCACAGGTAGTAAAGAGAACCATCAAAAGATACATGATCCATAACTAATGGCTCAACAAGTGGGTGTAAACCCTGATGATAATATATTTTACTGGTGCAGAAATGAAAAACAAATTATATTTGGTCTAGAGAGCCTAGGAACCAGGCACAATAATGGTGTTATACTTCTCCAGACAGATCACAGACCATTGCCACCTCTTAAGAGATACTGCGGGAGAAAGCCTCCAAGATTAGTAGATGATGCAACCTTAATCAGAATTCTTAGGATGTAGCTCAGGCTTACATTACATCTAACTTGAAACTCCCTTCAAATTTAAGGCATACTTGAGCTAAAAGGAAAAATTATAAGGTGCTTCAAGACCATCATGATCTACATTAATCTTTAAATAACACATGATTAAGTATTATATTTTTGTACCATAAATTGTAAAATTTGAATGTATTATAAAGATATTGCTTGGATTGGGAATATGGATACTTAGCGTTCTACTTGATAATTTCTCCAAAATGAGATATACTAGCATGCTTAAGCTCTTTTAACTAAAATCAATCAAGACAACGCCTGAACAGACTTGACCATGCTAGAATCCTTAGCCCAAGCTTCGCTTGTTATGTAGGCCAAGGGTATATATCTTACCTTCAATCTCAAACCCTTTCAGTTTCTGAATTTGAATGATGTTATATGTTATGCACAATGCACATGCCATGTGTAAATGAAATATTGTGATGAAACTATTTGTGCACAGCTCAAATAAGCAAGCTTGCTTTCTCCTTTAGACACTTCTAATTAATCCAAACTTAATTATCCAAGTGTGAAAAAATCATTAAAAACTGTTTGCAGTTGACAACAACCCTAGGTCAATCAAATATGAAATGCATGAGTATAAGTCTAGAGAGAAAAGGACAGGTTTATTTATGATGAAGGGGAAAAAGAAAGAACCTGTCCAGTATTAGCTTCCTCCTCACCGACAACCAAGATGTAGTTGAATTGTGCTAACTGTGCTTCTCGCACCTGCAGAATGTCACAACTTCTATTTAAAGACAATTCTCTTCAATCGAGAAACTGGATAAATAATACAAGTATACAGTATTTTAAAAAAAAATCAATTACAGATTTACTAAACATTTAGTACAATAATCTTTTTATAAAAAATAAAAACCCAGATATTAAAAGACACAAAACGACCATTAACTTTGTTTGATATAACAGGTTATGAAACTGATACCAAGTCATTGTCTGGGAGACCAAACTAGTTTAGTTGCATTAAATGAAATTACAATACTCTAATTAAGGTTCCAAATATATAACTTGAATAAAATCAAATTCATTACAAGTAACATTTTAAAATATTAAAATAGAAGAATACATACACTTTGGCAACGTGCAAGGTACAAAATCTAGTAACATAACACATTAACTCATCAGTAGCTGACTAGTGCCAACAGCTTGGGGCAGAAAAGATACAACCAGTAATATAAAATTCTCTTTGGCAACAGACCAGTGTTCTGTCTAAACACTTGCATAATATGAACCATAAAAATATTTCAAATATAATACCAATCATATAACCAATATTTCATTGGCAGTATAGAAAAAATTGTGGGCATTATTGTCCTCTGAATGAATGATATGTGATGAAATCAAACTTTTGGGCCTAAAGGTTTACGTTACCTTCTTTTGAATCTTCCTATCAGTTGTATCAGCATCAACCTGATACCCTGCTTGGTGGATCTGATCTCGCACCTAGAAAATTGCACTCCAAGAATGTTACAGGAACAACAAGCCCTTGCTTTTCACATATCAAAATATAGTAGTACAAGTATCCAAACAAATTACAAATAAAACAATGAAAAGTCAATGGCCAGTTTGATTTAAGAAATGTTTCCTGCGTTTGCTAATAATTACAAAAATGATACATGTCCGTCCTTGTTTCCTATTTCAAAGAATTGTACAAGGTGGAACTTTAGTGATTATTAATGAAACACACTCTAAGCTGGTGAACTGTTGAAGGAGATTGCTCGAGCTTTGTGATCAGGTTACAGCTGGAAGTTTACTTCAAAGTGCATGTGATGGACTGAACATAATTTAATAACACGAAACCAAACTGACTCAATTGTATGAACATGATACAGAAAAGCTCAGGAATACACAAGGAAAAGTACATAAGCTCCTATGAGAGTAATAGACAGTTAATTTACAGACATGAAATTACAGGTGCTGTGTCGAGATATGCAGTACAACATTTGTATCATTTAATAGTTATAAGCAAATATACTAAAGAATAAAGCATAAAAATCAGAGCTGTGTACCTGTAGTGCGTAAGCTTGTGATTTTTCAGACACGGGACATACAATTGCTTGACGAGGACTGAGCCAGAAGGGCCATTTACCCTTGTAGTGCTCTAAAAGTATGGCAAACATGCGTTCAACAGACCCTAGAATTGCTCTGTGTATCATTACAGGTCTCTCAATTTTGGCTTCATCCTCGGCAGAGAATTCCAACTTAAAACGATCAGGAAGCTGGAAGTCAAGCTGCAAGAAATCACATCCGTCCAGCTATCAGATGAAAAGTTATCGAAAACTAAATCATGTGAACACAAATCCATCTGAACAAGGCAAACCTGCAAAGTTGCACACTGGAATTTCCTACTTAATGCATCAGATACACTGATGTCTATCTTTGGTCCATAGAATGCCCCATCCCCTTCATTCAACTGCAAGGTTTTACACAGAATATAAACACAAAGATATTAAAAAGCTAACAAATGTCACATTCCTTCCACAGAAAATAATAATTGAGAAAATAAAAAATGAAGAGTGTGCGTAGGTGCGAGTGGAAAACCCTTTGCCCATATCAACATTAAGAGAAAGAGAAGAAATGGGTGATGTCCTCCACAGAACGAAATTGGCAACAGAAGCAAATTGGGTGATATGATGCATAGAGAAGTCAAGGGTGGACTTGAGGAATGGGCCTGTAGTAGAGAAAAGGACAAGGGGATTTTGAGGTTGTTAACAGAAAGTTCATCTTTCATAGGCAGATTGGAGAGAAGAGTGATTCTGTGCAACTATCACCAAATGATGAGAGAATGGTGGGATAAATGTGAAGGGAAGGGAGAAAACAGGTGTAGGCAATTGTTGAGTGAATTGAGAGAAATCTGGGAATTCCCTTGGTATTTGACACCCTTCAGTGTCTGTTTAGAGGTTCTTGGTGTTTTCTTACTATTACAGAGGACTATCTGACAAGGCTAATATTTCCCTTTCAATAATACTACTGCACTGTGTTCTATCAGAAAATAATAATGAAATGAAGTAAACCTATAATTGAATTGAAGGTGAGATGAGAAAACTCCACTTTTGGATATCCATTTTGAATTAGTTCTAATCAAAGCAGAATTATAACCATATGTTCAAAACAAGATCGCTAACTATATGTCATTGGCATGAAGTATTCTATAAGATATATAGAGGAAGACATAATTACCTGCCAAGGCTTGCCAAAATCATCTAAAGCTTCTTTAAGAGCACTTTCTGCTTTATCCCAAGTTGCAATATCTCCTAGGTATTTCTCTGGTCTCTAATCATGTACATGAAAAAACAAATAACAAAACGCTATCAAACAGTGATCTTTAACAGAAAGAAAAAATAAAAACTTTCTATATAAAAACAAGTATTGGTGTGCAAAAACTTTCTCTGTGTTTCTCCTTAACTGGGAACCAGGATAGAAAGACAACAAATTTGCTGTGAAGTTAAAATGAGCATCAATGATTCAGTGCTACATGGAAGAAACGGAATTATAATGTAAGTCCCCCCATAAAGTTACCATGCCAGATAAATAATAATATATGGTGAATACATTGATTTTGCAAAATTTCATCCAGTTTTAAACACTAATACATGACAGAACCCACAATAAAAAAAATACTACATTTCTTTGTAAATTTAAATAAGCAATTAGTATAGCCATAATTATAATTTAATCTACTGGAGGAAACTGCCAGATAAATCGGATTTCATAATAAAATCTAAAAACAGTCCACAGGCAAGAACAATTAAGATACTATTGAGAGCACCTTAAGTTGGGACTAAGCTTTCAAACTCTGGATTTTCTGATTTTAAAGACATTTAGAAAGCATACCGTTGAAAGCCATTAAGAACAATTAAGATTGAAAGCATACCGTTGAAAGCTTCAGCTCATATGAGAAACCAAATATGTTATAGACATAATTGATGAAACTCAATGCGTTCCTCACTTCATCCTTTATCTGTAAAATAAATAAAATCAGTAACTCAAACTGCAGCTCAAAAGAGACTTACAAAGATTTATGATGCATAAATTTAAAGATAAACTCACCTGGGACTCCCTACAGAAAATATGTGCATCATCCTGAGCAACATTTAAATTCAATGTCATTAACAGAAACAGTACAGAAAATAGAAAGTAAAGATAAGGGAAGTTCTTTGAGTTGTAATCGCATCATATTTTTAAAAAATGGAAAAAAAAAACATCACCAGGAAAAAATACATTTTAACTACACTATTATAACAGCATATAAACACAATCCCAGGTGGTATAATTTTAATATGAGCAGACCAATCCACTGTTTCTGTCTATAAAATTGTTAAGCCCACAAACAGTAATCCCCAACTTTTTTGAAAAAATAGCATTTTCTACTCCAGTATTCATAATTAACGAGACCCAAAACATGCATTAAAAATTTCAAACACCCCAATGGGATTTTTGTTATGCTTAGTATTCAATTCACTATGTATACCTACAAAAAGAAAATCAAAGAATATAGCCATAATAATGCACAAAAATGTATGCCTTCCTGCCTCTGTACCTTGACAGGAAAAAGAATGTATTTCCTGGTTTAATATACTAAGCAGCAAATTAATTTTATTAGATAAACCCAATAAAAAGTAGACCCCAAAAATTATGTTAATCCTGGTAAAGAAGAAATATTTACCTGCTGAAATCGCCTAACGCGTGTTAATCCACTCAGGGCACCACTAGCCTCATTCCGATGCAAAACCCCAAAATCAGCAAAACGGAGAGGAAGTTCTGAACCATTGAAAAGTTGAGACAATATTTCATATAAAATATCAGCTCAATCAAATTCCATTCTTCAATATATACACTCAAACCCATGAAGCATATCAACTTAAAAACAAACTACAGATGAGCCTCTATTTCAATATTGTTTTTAAAAACAATTCTTTAATTTTAAAAACAATAAACTTGCTTGATGTCATTAGTTCTCATTTAAATTTTGGGGAAAATGTTTTCAAAATTAGTTTTTTAAAACAAAAAAATCAGAACAGGTTCAAGATGTTTTCTGAATCTGTTTTTTTTTTTTTCTCATTAATGTCTCTCAAGAAAAGAGAAAGTGATGCCTTGTAGAAACCCATAGTCAACCCTTTAACCTCTCTTATTTTCATCATTTTTCCCTAACCTAAGGAAAGGGTTTGCATTGACAATGCTAAGCCATTCTGGCAGCAAGTAGTGATGGCAGCTGGTTGACAGTGCAAGGCGTTCCAGCAGTGGAAGAGTGTGGTGGTACATCTAGGATGGTGGTGAGAGGACAAGTCAACAATACAGGGAGAGAAAGGTGTGATATTGATGGTGATAAGGGCCTACAAGTTCAGCATTGATGATGGTCCGTGGCATGGTGGAGCAGTAACAGAGAAAGATTGTGTTATCAAACATATTGTGTTCTAGTTTTATGTTCTCGAAAATAGTTTTCCAAAACTATTTACAAAATAGCTTTTAAATAAAATATTAAAATCAGTTTCAAACAAGCCCTTGGTATTTGAGCTCACTTGTAAAATAAATACAGACTGGCCACCTATCACCACCACAAAGGCATAAATTCATAGTCAAGTTCAATTTTATTAAGTTGACAGATTGAAAAACTTTTGCTTATGCCAAACAACAATATGTTATGTGGAAAATTACAAATTCTAGATGAACCACAGTCACACTTCCCACCCTGGTCGTCCTGTACACAAAAGGAATCGGTCTTATCATAGGAAGAGGAAAAACTGAAGCCATAAAATAACAACAGTGAATACTTATTTTTCTACATAGGCAAACTGTAATACACTTATCTAGGAGCTCAAACATGTGCATTTCCTGAATTCAGACAGATTGGACTAGCTCATCCACTGAACATACAAACATAAAAGATTGATACCATTTGAAAAGATAAATCTCCATCTAACTGAAAATTACCTCTATATGATCGAACCCTGTGTTTAAACATCAGACAGTGTCCTGGGCAATTCATTGGTTTCAACCCAAACTCTTGTTTCTCAATCTAGTTCACATAAAAAAAAATACACTTTGGTCAATAACTTGATTTCTTTTAAATAAAATACCTTCTTGGAAGGGTTTTATACTTTTCAGGTTGTGCAACTTAAAATATGGACTAGATATCCTATAGAAATCCCAACAACTCTATTAGTTTCTTTACCTACATCCTCATACATGGTCCTCGCACACAGATCATTCATAAAGGTAATAATTACATGAGTACATACATCAAGACAAATATGATTCATCTAGATTCCCGTGAGAAAAAGAATTTTCCTCCAACTCTCTAACCCACATTCTTAAAGAAACTAGTATTTATAGATATTGGGAAAAGCATACCTCTAAGATAAACATATCCTCTCTATAATTTGCAGCATGACCAGATTGCACCCACAGATCCATGTTAAATACATTTGGAGATATGACCTGTTGATTCCATTTGTAAATAAGTACTAAGTACATGGAAAAAGATTGCTTTGTCACTTTAAGAAACTCCTACAATACGGTAGTATTGGGCCTATCTTTTTTTGCTTTTCTTCTCCTTAAAATGAGAAGCTAAGTCAAAGATATTTGGAGAAAAAGTCTTTAAAAAATGAAGGAGCTTAAAGTTTATAAAAGAAAAGGAAAAAAAGCTTTTAAAATAATTAACTGAAGTAGCTTTTCTCAAAAAAATAAAAGATTATACTGTAGCCTCCCTCTCCCAATCATCCTACACAGTTCAATGTGGAACGACGAAATAGAGCTTCTAGTTTAAAAGAAGTTTTTAAGCTAAAACAGACAAACAAGTTCCACATTGCTTTTAAAGATTGTTTGATAAGTTTAACATCAGAGTGACTTTTAAACTCAACACAATGAGCCAGATGTAGCCTAACACTCAACCTCCTGATAGCCCCTGTCTCTATACTGATTTCGAATGAAGTCCATGAGTTTGTTGTAAACGTGAGTGCCATGTGGAAGAAAAAACCAGCTTCCTGGACTGACATAAACAAAGACAGATGAAGACATATCAGTCAGAGAAGCTTACTAAATGTTGCAATCTCAGACAATAATGGTCCCAACATACCTCCATTCATGATGAAGAATAAGCTCTTGTTTCACACCCAAAATCCTGTGGTCATACTTTTTAGCCTCCTCCAGCCGATGTAAGTATTCCTAAAAAATTCAAAAACAAAAAGATGGGGAAAAGAATCAATTAACAAATGATAATAACACAGTAAGCCTTAATTCAAAAACACTACAGTGTGCATCTAGCATAGTACAGACGAGCTAGGGCACTGATAAATGCTATAGGACACTATTTACGACTACTAGCTAGTTATTTACTTATCCCACAAGGAACTGCAATTGATCATTCAATACACCTTTAAACTCTTCTGATCAGGATAAGATATGCCATAAACTCTTTGTAAACTTTCACGTTCTTTGTTCCCCCTCCAATATGCTGATGAAGCCTGGAATTCCAACCCAATTAAACCAAAGCACTTGTCATTGATACAAATTAAAGGATAAATCAAAAACTAAGAAGTGGTTGCGTGAAAAGGAAGCTTACACATACCTTTAAACATGCAATTGCTTTGACAAATGATGTATTAGGTATATGGGGTCCACGACACAAATCAACCAGCGGACCACATCTGTATACCGTGATAGTTTTGTCGGCAGGCAAATCATTGATAATCTCAATCTGATCACAATAAACACAAAGCCAAAGCGCTAAATTGTGAATTTGAGATATAAAATATTATAGGCGAAAGGAAACTGGAAATATAGTTCAGATCAGTATGATTGAGTAATTAAGAAGGTAATAGATAATATCATTAAAACAAGAAGCTAACCCCAGCCCACCCTCTCCAAAAATTAATGTTACGCTTGCCTTAAACTTATTATCTGAAAACATCTCTAGTGCCTGATCACGTGTAACTTCAATGCGCTCAAAGGGCTGTTTTTCCTGTAAATATAATCTCCAAAATTAACACAAAAGCAATGTTTATCACAATGATGAACAGCACATACAACAACAACAACAATAAACTTGTTCCACTAAATGGGGCCAGCTAAATATATCACAGATTAACAGGTTTAATTAAAAACTAAATTTTCAGAAATATTATTCACTGTGAACCTTTCCTTTCTATAATTTCTTCCACTGTTGTTCTTGATCTTCCTCCACCCCTTTTTATAAGGCATTAAAATAATTAGTTACTCTCCTCATCGGTGCCTCCAGTGCCATCTTTACATGTTTCCAATTCATCCCAACTGATTTTTCATCATCATTTTCTAAGTAGCTGTCACATCAAAATCTCCTCATTTACAATCATTTTGTATCCCATCCTTTCTTATCCTGCCACATAACCATCTTAGCATACTTGTCTTTGTTACTGCAACGTTTTTCTCTTGTTCTCCATTTAAAGCCAACATTTATTACCATAGAAACATGCTAGGAAAATTCTTGGAAATGAGAGGTAAAAGAAAGCAAAAAATCAACCAGATCAAAACATCTGGATTAAGAAGGAAAATCTGAAACATCTTTCGCTGTATTAGGAACATTTGAAAGTATGAAATGATATGTTATGATTTAGACATTAAATTCTATGTTTGAAACTCTTTATCAGTGAGTGGACACCCATCCACCACTACATGCATTCTACAATAAAAACAGCGTCAAGTGTTGCTTCCAAACATGCATTATAAAAATGGGATTTGGATTTATTTAGAAATCAAACTTACGTTTGGAGCTAATTAAAAACGGGAGAGGCTTCCTATCTTTCTTTATTAAAATTAGCTTTTTACTAAGGGCGATATGGCCAATCAAAAAAGCTTAAAAATCAAAATCAATTTTTACCAGATTAGAGACAACTTCTATAACAAAAGCAATGAAATCCATGGAATTGAAAAATTGAATAAGGTTGGCTCCTCTAAAGTGAGGTTATCTCTAAAATGAGTTAGGGTGTGATGCATCTACCTTATTTAATTGAAAGTGCAATGAGATCTTAAACAAAAGTTGAAGGAAGGGTACATCCTTGCACTCATATTGGGGAAGATATCATTTTAGAATAGCATTTTCCTTAAAAATAAAATCACTTACTATTTTTTTAACATTCCAAACTCAAGATTTGGTCAACAAAATAAACCAAATTCAATTTTAACATTCCAAATATACTGTTGATGAACATTAGATCCAGATATAGAAATATATGGGGTCAGAAATTTGGAACAATCTTTGATATTACACTCCACAGCTGTGCAACTATAAAGTTTAAATGTTATCTGAAAGTCTACAAAACACAAGATTACAAGGAGAAATGAACGTAAACAGAAAAACATTTAGTACCGTTACTATTGTTCATCATGGTAACCGGAAATAATCCCAAGAGCCACGGTAGCATCTAAAGCAGCACTAAACGTTAAAAGGACATAAATAAGGTAATAAAGAAGAAGAATACCGCAACAGCCTTCAATGCTCCAGCTTCAATTTGCTTAAAGTGATCGTCATTGAGACCCAAGTCACCGTAAAACGCATCATAATAGAATCCCTAACATAGAACATTCACTGTCTCATTCAATGCACACCTCACAAAAACATCACAACAAAGTCAACACTGCAGAAACACATTACAACCAACAAAAAGCACACACGAACCTCCCCTCTTGTAGTGCAGGGCCCAATGCAGAGCTTGCATCCATACTCCGTCTCGAGAGACTGAAAATAAACAAAACAAAAAACAATAACAACAACAATATCATTATTCATCATAATACAAATTGACATAAAAAATATTTAAAAAATTGAACAGAGCTAGACCTGGCCAAGAATGTGCGCGCTAGAGTGCCAGAACGTGTCTCGTCCTTCGTCGTCGTCGAACTTGAAGATCTGGAGCTGGCAATCCTCCTCGAGCGGGCGCGTCATATCCCAGAGCACGCCATTGACTTTGGCGATGAGCGCGTTGTTGGCCAAATTTTTGGAGATTTCGCGCGCCACGTCGAGCGGAGTCGTGAGCCATTTCTTCGCCTCCCTCACGCCGCCGTCAGGGAGATTAACTTTGATAGGATCCGGCGAAAGCGAGAGGCGCTGCGTTTGCTGCTCCGCCTGGATAGTCTGGAACAGCTGGATGCGCTTAGGAATCGCCGCCTGAAGGTAGGCGTCGTCCTTGGCGTGAGCAACCATGGCGGCAACGGCGGAGGAGAAACGGTTTATAGGAAGACGAAGAAGGGGAGAGTGAGGAGAAGCGTAACGGCGCAAACGGATTAGAGAGTATAGCATAGCATAGTGTGTTATCTGTGGATTTTGGCTTCCAATTTTCGTTTTTCTTTATTAGAGAAATGAAAATAAAAAATTAAAACAAAAACTGTATGCTCTCGTTGAGTGAGTGGGTTCAGTGAGTTTCTAGGGTTTATGGTTAGGTGGAGAGACCATCGTTTTATGCACCTTCATAAAAAAAAATACATTTTCTTTTTATCACTGTAAAATGATAAAATATATTTTTAAATCTTTATACTTTTAAAAATATCAATCATCCATCGAACATTTTAGAAATATTCTGAAAAAAAGTTATTTTAAGATGAAAAATTTAAAATACATAATTTAATGAATTTTAACTACTTTGAAATGTTTTATAACAAATTATCATTATAAAATAATATTTTAGAAAGAGTAATTTGACAGCGTTGGAAGTAGAAATTGTTGTGCCATTGCCGAATCAACTAACTCACTCCGAAAAACTCAATGTAATTAAAACTAGGCAATTGCTTCTTGCACCATATCACTCCCCGATTCAAGTAGAAAAGTCGAAATTGTTCTTAAAAAAAATTCTAAAATGTGTTCTGGATTTTTTTTTCCATAACGAAAATTTATATTACGGATTTTTTATCTGGAATGGGTTTTTCATTTTTGTTTCTGGATTTTCATTTTCGAAACAGAATAATCTCTTTTTCATATTTTTTTCCGAAATGTATTATTTTCAATTTTGGAATTTTTTTGTCCGAAATAGAACTTTAATTTTTTTTTCAGATTTTTATTTCCGAAACTTAATAACCTCCAGAATATATTATTTTCAATTCCAGATTTTTATTTCCGGAATTAAGGGCAATTTTGAAATTAAAACAATATGTTGGACAGGTTAAAAGTGATCGGGTGTACGGAGTATTTGCCTTAAAACTATTGGTGCATTTGAATTTATGATGAGTCTTGTTAACTAAACAAAATTATTTTAGTTTTTATAATATTACTTTAAATTTATTTTAGTTTTTATAATATTACTTTAAATTTATTTTAGTTTTTATAATATTACTTTAAATTTCTTTTAATTTTTATAAGTATGTATATGATATGATTTTTTTTAAAATAAGGTTTACAAATTGGTGTAACTAAATTAGTTTCTAAATTAAAATATAAATGGATCTTCTTACATTGGCTACTAAGAAAATTACTTATATAAATTAAAATTAAAATTAATTTCTAATTAAGTTAGTGTTTAATTTTATTATGTTTTAAAAATTAACAGTATAACTTTTCAAAGCAAATTTTTAATACATGTATTAATTACTATGTCTTTGAAATCTTTTTTATTCATACATGTCGTTTTGTTCTAACTTTTTCTCTCACCATATTCGTTTATATTAAGGTGTAAGATAATTATGTGATAATAATATTTTTATAATATTATACTCTTTTTTTTTAAATATTACTAAATATTTTTAACAACATATTTGGAATATTATCTTTCTATTAAAAATATTATTAAATTTTCTTAATAACATTATTTAAACAAATTATTAATATGTAAAAATGTTATTAAAAATTATTGATAATATAAGATATACCATAAAATATTATTAATATGTGTCAAGAATAAAGAGATTGGTTTCAAATGAAATAAATTCTCATTGAAAGAGTGTAGTATATATATATATATATATATAAACAAAATTATAACTACAATATAAAACCTAATTATATTTATTCAATCAACTAATTATGTCACATAATAACTAATTATATCATATGATAATTGATATATAATTTCTTTGATAACTAAAGTCATATAATATCTAATAATATCATATGATAACTGATGTATTGCTTAATACTCCCAAATTGGAGAGTGCAAATCAAGAACTCTCAACTTGCTGCATGAAAATTCAAATTGATCTTTATCAAGTGCTTTTGTAAAAATGTCTGGCAACTGCATTTTTGTAGAAACATAACATGGATGAATTTCACCTGCTTGAAGTTTTTCCCGAGCTATGTGACAATCAATCTCAATGTGTTTTGTACGTGAAAAACTAGATCAGTTGCAATATGTAAAGTTGCTTGATTATCACAAAATAATGAAGTCGATTTGTGCAATTCAACCTTCAAATCCCAAACTATATATCTCAACCAAGCCAATTACAGACAAGTATTTGTCATTGCTTTGTATTCTTCTTCTACCGACGAACGTGATACATTCGTTTGTTTCTTCGATTTCCAAGAGATGAGTGATGATCCGAGAAAAACACAGTAACCAGAAATAGAACGCCTTGTAGCACGACATTCTCCCCAATTTGAATCACAATATGCATTAAGAGTTAAATTATTTTCATATGGTAGAAAAAGACCTTGACCTAGCGTCCCTTTAGTATATCTAAGAACCCACAACGTTGCTTCCCAATGTGGCTTTCGGGGTGTGTTCATGAATTGACTAAGGGTACGTATTAAATATACTATGTCAGGTTTGGTAACTGTCAAGTATATTAATCTTCCAACCAGTCTCTCATACTTGCTCGGATAATGAAGTATTTTGTCATCTTCATCTATCAGTTTCAAGTTTTGCTCCATTGGAAATTTTGTTGGCTTCACACCTGATAATCTTATGTCTTATAAAATATCCAATGAATATTTTCTTTGAGACATAAAGATCCCTCTTTTGAAACGAGAGAATTCTATCCCCAGAAAATATTTCAATTCACCGAGATCTTAAATAAGAAAATGTTTGAGCATATGACTTTTGAGCAACTTGATTTCATGTAAATCATTACCAGTCAACGTAGTAAACTTTTACCTTGAGATTTAGTAAAAAGTGAATAATCCGCATTTAATTGTATGTAATTAGCATATTTAACATTAGTTGCAAAAGTTAAGAACCAATTTCGTGATGTTTGTTTTAAACCATAAATAGATTTGTGAAGTCGACATACTAGATTCTCCCCCAGACGATGAAGATCAGGAGGTGGAGTCATATACACCTCTTCTTGTAATGTCCCATGAAGAAATGCATCGTGCACATCAAATTGATGGGTATACCAATTGTAGGAAGTTGCAACATTTAATAAACAACGAAGAGTGGTGACCTTGGTAATAGGAGAAAAAGTTTTCTTATACTTTATACCTTCAACCTGGGTGAAGCCCTTGGCAACCAAACGAGCTTTATACCGTTCAGTGGCCCCATCAGAATTATACATGATTTTATATACCCAACGATAGCCGATTGGTTTGTGCCCCGGTGGAAAAGGAACCATCTGCCAGGTGTTGTTGCGTTCTAGAGCTTGAAGTTTAGCAAACATGGCTTGACGCCAAAGTAGATCACGGTTAGCTTGCTCGAAGGAAGATGGTTCTTTTTATGCTGTTAAGAGGGCTAAAAAGGCACAGTGATAAGGAGAAAAACAAAAAATAGATAAATGAGAAGAAAGGGGATACCTTGTACCTTTACGAGAACTTGATTGCATCGAAGAATGATTAATGTGGGAAGACATGTCATAATCTTTTTTCCATGCAGGAGGTTGAATATGACGAGTGGAACAGCGGAGAGGAGGTTCATCGAGGGTCAAAATTGGTGACAGATTGGAGGGTTCCGACGTCGCAGAAGGTGAGGAAGAAGACGGAGTAGGCAATCGAGAATGAAATGAGGATGGTATGGCTGTTTTTGAGGATGAGGATTCTGGAATAGCGACGTCAGAGGAAGGTGTAGGTGATTCCGAATTTTGATCAAGTAAGGGAAACATTGAATTGGGAGAAAAATCAGGAGAGGATATCGGTTGAATCGGTGTATCGAAGGAACTGTTGGGAGGTAGAGAAAAATATGGTGATGAATTTTAAGGGAACTGAAAAGATTTGGAAAGAAAAGGGAAAATATTTTCTTGAAAATATACGTCACGACTGATGGATATTTTTTTGGTTTGTAAATCAAAAAAAATTATACCCATTTATGCCATTTGGATACCCCATGAAGACACAAATAGATGGATGAGGGTCAAATTTTTGTTTTGGGTGAACATTGGTCGCGTAACATTCACAACCAAAGACCCGTAAATATGCAAGAGAAGGAGGGCAGTTATATAAGACCTCAAATGGAGATTTGTTTGATAACAAAGGTGTTGGAATTCGATTTATAAGGTACACTGCAGTTAAGACACATTTCCCCAAGAATTCAAGTGGGACATTTGATTGAAACATGAGAGAACGAGCAACATTCAAAATGTGTCGATGTTTTCGTTCAACAACTCCATTTTGTTGTTGAGTGTGAATGCAAGAACTTTGGAGCTCGATTCCTTTATTTTGAAAAAAAACTGGGAAGAGGAATAAATTGTGTGTCGTTATCCACTCTTATCATTTGAACATTTGTTTGAAATTGAGTTTTGACTAATTGTATGAAATTAGTTAATAAAAATTGTGTCTCTGATTTATGATGCATGAGAAAAATCCATGTGCAACGAGAAAAATCGTCAACAATTGTAAGAAAGTAACGCAAACAAGTGTGCGTATGAATTTTATGAGGACCCCAGACATCACAATATAAAAGTGAAAAAGGAAACTTTGTGGTTATTGAGCTTCTGGGAAAAGGCAGGCGTGTCTGCTTAGCCTTTGGACAAATTGTACAATTATTTCCTAGTTATTTAGAATGATAAAGGAGTGAATGTGACATTATTTTAAAATGAGAAAAAGAGGGATGACCCAAACGTAAATGCCATAAGTCGGATGGCTAAGTGACATGGAAAATAGTCGATTTATTCTTTGATGGATGCATGTAGTAAAGACCACCACACTGTCTACACAAGCCAATCATCTTCCCCGAAACCAAATCCTGCAAAATAGAAAATTTAGAAAATAATAGAATACAACAATTTAGGTCCTTTGTGAGTTTGTTGGCTGAAACCAAGTTCAAGTTAAAAGATGGGACACATGGAACATTTTTAAGTGTGAGTTTGGGATTAAAAATAACGGTGCTAGTGTGTCTGACTTGTGTCGTAGCACCATTCAGTAAATTGACACTTGTAATATTGGAAGATTTGGGTTCAATTAAAAGAGACTTGTGGGAAATAATGTGATCCATGGCGCCGGTATCCAAAATCCAAGAACTTGCGCTACTAGAATTAACAGACACAAGAGTTGATGGAATCAAACATGTGGCATTTGATTGCTTGAGCCAATTTTTGAATCTGCTCCACGATGAATCCTTGTACTGCACTAGAAGAAGTTGAATTTGATACTTCCTGAGATTTTTTTATGTTTGTTGTGGGTTGATAGTTGATAGGAACCAAGACATGGCTTGGTTGATCTGAATGATGAATATAGAACGAGTGTGAGGGATCAGTGGTTTTAATATCTGATTCAGAACCCTTCGAATCATTTGCCATGGCGATATGGGTGTTTTTAGAAAGTATGAAAATTTTGATAATCAAGAGCACCAAGATCGTGCTTTGATACCATGTCAAGAATAAATAGATTGGTTTCAGATGAGATAAATTCTCATTGAAAGAGTGTAGTATATATACATATATATATATATATATACATACAAAATTGTAATACTGAAAAGGAATATAAAACCTCATTATATTTATTCAATCAACTAATTATGTCATATAATAACTAACTATATCATATGATAATTGATATATAATAATAACTATTTAAGTCATATATATATATATGATAACTGATATATTCCTTAATAATATGATTAATAATATTTCAAAATTTGTTTAATGTTACTTAATTCCATTTATATAGCAATAGTACATACTAGTTAGTTACTCGACTTTTAGGTGTTACTCGACTTTTAGGTGTTGAGATTATAGGGTAATCATCATCCTCAAATCTCTTATTTTTGTTTTTCAAATGACCGAAGGAAACAAAAATAAAATGTTAATAACTAATTTTACCTACCACTTCTTAGATTTTCTTCACATAAATCAAAAGAAGCTAATTTAAGTAAAATAAATCACGTAACTAATTTATTGAATTCACCTTTCATTTTCGTCCCACTAATCACATTTATTTTAATTATATTTTTATCTCTCTTTTTTGATTTTTTTTATTTACTTACCTTTTCTTCTATTTCATTAGTGCGTCAAAAAAATTAATAGGAATTTATGTATAAGTTTCTAGTGTTGAGATCTCGATAATCTGTTTAGACACTTTGTTAAGTACAATGAAGGTTTAGAAGAATGTAAATGGTGTAAACCGTCTAAGTGGAAAAATAAAGATAAGAAGCAATACACAAAAATCTTGCGTTACTTTCCATTAAAACTGCGTTTGCAAAGATTGTTTATGAGTTCTAAGACGATTGAGTCTATGACAAGACATGCATCAAAGGATGATCAAGATGGGTTGATGAGGCATCCTAGAGATTCTGAGGCTTGGAAATCATTTTATTTATTGCATCCAGAATTTGCAAATGATCCTCGAAATGTACGATTAGGCTTAGTTGTTGATGGCTTCAATCCTTATGGAAACATGAGTACAAACCATAATATATGGCCAATGGTTCTCATCCCATACAATTGCCCCCTTGGCAGTGTATGGAGCAAACATCTTTTATCCTCTCCATGATAATTTCTGGAAAACAAATGGTAGGAAATGACATTGATGTTTACTTAGAACCACTCAAAAGATAATTGAAGGAGTTATGGTTTGGTGAAGTGCAAACATTTGACTATTCAAAAAAAGAAATGTTTACATTGCGAGCGGCTTTGTTGTGGACAATTAGTGACTTCCCTGGGCTAGGTAATTTGTCTGAATGGAACACGCACACTGGTCTTGCTTGCCCTACCTGTAACTTTGAAACCGACTCTTCTTAGTTGTACAGGGGCAAATTCTGCTTTATGCGACATCATAGATTTTTAAATAAAGAGCACAAATTCAGATTGAATCGTCATCTTTTTAATGGAACAAATTATCTAAGGGATGCACCAGAACCTTTGTCAGGGTCAGACATATGGAATCAAGTTGAGGGTGTGAATGTTACATTTGGAAAACCATTAAACCCCATATATACAAGTAAGAGGGCTCGTGGAAAGAATGTTGTTCAAGTTGGAGTAGAGCAATGGAGAAAGAGAAGTATATTTTTTAAACTTCCTTATTGACGGACCAACTTGTTACATCATTGTCTAGATGTGATGCATATTGAGAAAAATGTTTGTGACAATGTTTTGTCTACATTACTTAATGATCCTAAGAAGTTCAAGGATAATCTCAAAGCCCAAAAGGTTCTTAAAGAAATGGGTATAAGGAAAGAGCTTTGGCCAGATGATAAAGGAAAAATTCGACCAAGTGTATTTTCATTGTCAAAATTAAAGAAAAAAACGTTTTTGCAGACGTTGAAAAATGCTAAAATGTCAGATGGATACTCAAGTAATATTGCAAGGTGTGTAGATTTGAAAGGTGGAAAGATTTTTGGACTCAAGAGTCATGATTGTAATATTATTATGGAACAATTACTACCTATTGTCGTACGTAATGTTCTACCAAACAATGTGACTACAGTGGTAGTAGAAATGTGTTCATTTTTTCGACAATTATGTGGGAAAAGTTTAAGTCAATTTGATCTTAATAAACTTGAGTCTCGCATGATTCAAACTCTTTGCCACTTGGAAATGTTATTTCCTCCTACCTTTTTTACAATCATGGTTCATTTAACATGTCACCTAGCTGATGAGGCAAAGCTTGGAGGACCAGTACATTACCGTTGGATATATCCCATAAAAAGGTAAATTTCTTGTGGACCTTTGTACTTTTTTTAAGTTTAAAGCTTGATTATTCTAATTGAGAAAGCATTTTATAGGTATTTGGGAGCACTTAAAATCGTATGTTTGAAACAAGGCACTGTTAGAATATATGACCTTAAACAAGAGGGGGGTTGAATTGTTTATAAGAGATTTTCGCAAACTTTGAAGGTATAATGAAATTCAATGCCGAATTACAAAGAAAAGAATCAAGGAAACAAATACCCAAAACTGTTTTAAGATGTTATAAGAAAAATAATCGGTTGTTTTGTCAAAACAATCAGTTGTTTTTATCAGTAGTTAATAAAAACAACTTAAAACAGATATACGTGAGATCAGGGAAAGAGAGAATCACACAAACAAATTTATACTGGTTCACTCTTACACCAAGAGCTACATCCAGTCCTCAAAAACCACTGGGTAATCCACTATGTAATCAAAACCAGATTACAAACATCACACACCAAAGTAGTGACCTTGAACCCCTCAAGAAACACACTACCTTTGACAAACCACACCAAGAATGTTGATCTTAAACACCTCAAGAACACACAACACTCCTTGGCAACACAACTACAGAAATACAATAACCAAGGAAGAAGGGAATATAATACACCTGGGTATTACAAAGCTTAAAGTACAGAATTACAACCCAATCTTATTCCACACACTTAAGAATGATCCAAAGCTCTTTCAAATATTGGAAAAACTGTTTTGATAAATTTTTTCTCTTACTCCAAGATTAGAAGCGTAAAATCACCTTTATATAGACCCACAAAGTGGTCAAAAGCATTTAATAAAGGAGTCAAGTTAGTTAGCATCATTTAAAACATATTAAAACCGCTTTAACATAATTTTGTTAAGGTTTACAGGAAAACAATCGATTGTTTTGTCGAAACAATCGGTTGAATTGACTTGACAGCAAAGTCAAGCTTTTCAAAACCTTTTCAAAAACTGCTAAGGTAAAACAACCTGTTGTTTCAAGAAACAACCTGTTGAAATTTTAACAACATTTTAGAAACTCATCTTTTCAAAAGGTTAAAGATTCAAATGAACTTGGATCATCTTAAGGAGTGAATTAACAAGTTTCAGACAACTAGACAACACACACACACCCAGCAGCAAGGTCTTCAAGCTTTCCTCTTGGATTTGGAGACATCAAAGCATCTTATTCAACAGGCACAACCTGAAGGTTCTATTGCTGAAGGATACCTAGCTGAAGAGATTCTGACCTTTTGCTCTCAATATATGAAAAGGATGGAGACAAGAACTAATAGACCTTCACGTGTGGATGACTCTTCTAACAAATATTTCATAATTGAATACTCTATTTCCACAAATTGGTAGAGTTGTAAGTGTTGCTTCAACTTTTGAGATGTCAACTATTGAGAGAACGCAAACACATCACTATGTATTATTTAATTGCCTTCAAGTTCAACCTTACAGTGAGTGAGTATTAACACTCAATATAAATCTAATTATATTTAAAAGTTGTCATTTATGAAATTATTAATAATATATTGGTTTCAATTTTTTTCTTAGGGAATTTAGACAACATTTACGAAGAAGGTTTAGAGGGAGAAGAATTCCAAATACGGAGCTAGAAAAGATTATCAATAAGGATTTCATGAATTGGTTTCCTTAAAGGGTAGGTACAATATGTTTTTACAAGTTAGAAATTTCAATTTCAAAGATATATTGACAACAATCATTATTTTTGTAGATTAATAACCCAAACATTTCGAGTACAGTTGCAAATGATCTTAAGTATCTAGCTCTAAGTCCAACAACACATGCTAGAAGAATTTATGCCTTTAATGTAAATGGTTTCAAATTTTAGAACTGAAAGTCAAGAACATGACTTAAAAACCCAAAAATGTGGAGTGTTCTCAACTTCTTCAACATCATGTGTTGCAAGTGGTGTGGATCAAAACATTAAACAAGCATATTATGGCAAATTAGAAAATATAATTGAGCTTAATTACTATAGTCATTTTAAGGTGACCTTGTTCAAATGTAAATGGGCTGACACCACAAGGGACTGGGGTTGAGGAAGGATCCTTGGGGTTTCACTTGTATTAATTTTCCAAGGTTAATTCACATGAGAGATCGTGATGAGCATGATCCATACATTGAAACTTCACAAGCGGAAATGGTATATTATATAGATGATGAGGTGAATAAGGAATGGTCAATTGTTGTCCATTTGAAACCACGAGACTTGTATGATATGGGAGAAGGAGATGGTGAAGTTTGTGAAGTAGAACCGTGTCCACAACAAGACTTAAATGATTTTTTCAACAACTCTGACCAATTGGCATTATTTAGGGAGGATGAATATGATGAATTACTAAATAAGGACAACAATGATGATGAACTTCATGAAAATGACTCAATGTCAGAGTAATAATAACCTTGGTTCAGCAGCACTATTAATATGTTCATTCATCTACTATGTACATGTATGAAGCTTTTAATATATCTTCACTTTTAATATATCTTCAAATTAAAATGATGTTGTTGATTACTTCATTTTCATGTGCAAATATGCCTAAACCTAAAAGGATCAAGAACTTGCTTAAGTCAGTTGCTGGTTCAGACAAATTTGTGGCCAACTATGTAAACATTAATGTTACGCCTTCTGCTACACAGGACCAGACAAGAACTACTTCCACAAGTCCATTTGGATCTCCACTACCACAAGCTTCTCAATCTATTCATCAAAAAACCTCACAACCTACACAACCACAAACTTCACAAGTTCCACAATCACAAGTTCCATAACCAAAAACTGAATATGAAAATCTTGAATCATCTGAATCTATACTTCCAGCAACTTCTAAATCTGCACTAGCACAACCACCTTCTGAGTTTAAACTTGAAAAAGTGCAGCCAAGAAAATCAAGACAATCAAACCACTATCCGCTTGTTGATGTTATAGGTAAAATCTTTTGTTGTTTTTTTCTTTACATGTAATCTGCACATGAAATAATGTATTTGGTTTTTATAGTTGGGGAAGGATTTAGTCAAAAACTAAAGGTGAAGGTTAGGGATGCTCATAGCTTACCTAACGGATTACATGTGGTGGTGAACTATGATGACAATTTTCAACCAATTGGAAAAGCATCTGGTCTACTTGTTGGAGTTTGTGGACAACTAGCAACAAATCATGTATTGTTCCCTATTAGTTTTGAAAAGTGGTCAACTTTTCCAGATACTTACAAGGATATAGTGTGGGAGAGTGCACTAAAGGTAATATAACTTACATTGAAATAACTTTAATTTATTCAATACATTTGGACTAACTTTTTTTTTATGTCTCGATTTTGTTTCAAAGTAAATGAAGATTTGGCTAAAAGAAATGTTATGTTTAAAATTGGGAAACTGTGGAGGGAATACAAATGCAAGCTTTGGAATGAATTTTATGACTCACTTATGAGCAAAAGTGACCTCATTAAAAATGTTCCAGCTGGATTAAACATGGAACAATGAGTTGTTTTTGTTGATTATTGTTTAAGGCCTTCTATAGTGGTATGATAAACTCTGTTTTTTTATTGTTAATAAGCTTACTTTAAGTATACACAAAACTGATTTCATTTTCACTTTGTAGAACATGTGTAATAGAAATAGAGATATAAGGACGAGACAAAGTATTTCGCACACTGGTGGTGTTATGTCTTTATCAAGAAGAAGAAATAATTTGGTATTTGTTTACTTATATTGTACTCTCTATTTTAATATATTATAATTTTCACCACATTATACTTATATTATTATTGTTGAATATATAGAAAATTGAGACTGGTGAGAATATTGGACGAGCTGAAATGTGGAAGATCACACATAAGAGGAAAAATGGCACATATGTGAATGATGAGGCGCTGGAAATTGGGGTAAGTGTTTGGACTGCTTTGATGATGATGTATTGATCATGATGATATGTTGGACTTTTTGCATACATATCTTGATCATAACACGACATACATCAAATCTTCCTCTTGAGTAAGCATCCTAATTACATGCAAATGCTCATGCTGTTTGGAATTTATGTGGTAGTTGTAGTTGAGAGTTCAACCATTTGATAGAACATTTTGTTGCAATGGCAGCTAATTTGGTTCATGCATTCATCAATGATGTATTAATATATTTATATATTTATTGACGTCTTTTATTTTATAATTATAAATATTCATATTCATTAACTTCAAATTATTTATTTCAGGCATCAGGTAATGGAAGTGGTGCTCCATCACCTAATCAAATATTATGATCAAGTGCTGGAAGCAAAACTGATTAGTGATGTGTGTTTTAATTTTAAACTTGATTAGGGATGTATGAACTTTTGAACAATTATGTGTTTTAATTTTAAACTTGATTAGGGATGTATGAACTTTTTATATGTTTTAATTTTTAGTTACGTATCAACTTTTGAATAATATTATGTGTGCTTTGATTTTCAATGAAATGAATGGATGATTATAACTTTATACATTATTTTATTTTATTATGAAAATATATTATGTTTAGGTTAATTGTACAAACCAAATTATAAAAAAATGGTGGTTAAATTTAATTTATTCATAAATAAAATTATGTCAGTTAAAAACGCCACATTATATTTTATATAATGGCGCCATAATCTTCTTCAATGAATTAAATTGCTACAGTTATAACTGACACTAACATATAAAAACCGCCACTTTAAACATAGTGTTAAAGTGGCGGGTGTTGCGACAGGTAGCGTAAAACTGCCACATCAAACTTTGTGGCGGCCAGTTCTATAACAGTTTGGAAAACCGCCACATGCGTATATTGTGGCGGTTATAGACGCCAATTTATACGAAAATAACCGCCACAATATAAAAAAAATAAAATTGTAGTGTTTATTTGAAAGAAGATAACTTGTAATATTATATTTAAATTTTATTTTAATATTTTGGATTATTTATCTTTTAAGTTTTGAATAAGGTGTTAAGTTAGATCTTACTAGAATTAGATTTGAATTTTAGATTATGTTTGAAATTGATGTAGATTATATTTAAATATTATGATATATGATTGTATATTATATTGCATTGGATTATATTGAATATTGTGAGATTACATTGAATACATATTATATATAAATATAAATACAACATTGATTAAATATACTGCGTGTATTTTTTGTAGTCCATGATGCTACAAGTTTTTCGCACACATTAGAAAAACTATTATAAGTTTTTCGCACATATTAGAATAATTATTATTCATGGATTTTATTACAACATGTAACACATCTATAAATTTTTATCCTTCCACCACACTATTAATATAGAAGGTATCCATTACCCATAAAATCATACCAATAGATAAAATTATCACAATTTTCTAACAATAAATAATTACCCACAAATCAATTTTCCTAGGAACAAAAAATATGTCTAGAAAGTAGTTACATTTATATTACCTACAAGTTTTGTACCATTGGAAATTCTTTGGTAATGTTAATACCGTGGTTTTTATGCATTACTCATGGAATTTTGTATTAAGGAAATTCGTTGGTAAATTTTTTTAGTATAAAGTAAATCTACATATTTCGTTATTTTTTATTTTGTGATGCATTTTTGTGTCTCTCACCTTTGATCTTTTTCCAACAAAAATAAGAGTTCAACTTTTCCGAATTAAAATAAAAAATTTAGAGCATAAAAAATCATTCATATATGGTAAAGGCTTAAAGCATTTAATAAAAATAACACATTATTATTTGATCACAAAATTTTATTCTTAGAAAAACAATCATGTTCGAATAATTCCTAACATTATAATTTCCAAAAATTTTAATAAGTCTACTACATTGAACAGTAATGGGCTTTGACTAATTGGGCTGAATGGATCAACTTCGTGTTAGGCTTTATGTAATCTTTTGGGGCTGATTCTCCCTGCACCCAATCATTTGTGACTGGCACCCAATTGTAAACAAGAAAAGACTAAACTGCCCTTAATTAACATTGACATTTGGTTAGTGAGAGATCTGCACCCAAATTTTTTTCTCTTCTTCATTTCCGCAGTGAACCTTACGACGCAACACTTATTTTCGTCTGTCACAGCCACCGTCGCAGGCAGCACCGTCGAGGGAACACCACCGTCGCAGAGCAGGACCTCTGAGGCAGCGAAACCTAGGAGCGAACGTCGGAGAAGGAAGCATCGTCGGAGAAGACAAAATAAATGTTGCGGATCAATTTATTCAGAATTCATGTATGCCTGCGGATATATTCATTCGGAACTCATGTGTGCCTACCGGATATATTTATTCGAAATTCAACTTTGTATACCGGATATATTTATCCAGAATTGATGGTTTGAGCTACGGATATTTTTATCCATAATACATTGTTTGACCTGCAGATAGTTTTGTCCGAAAGTTGGGACAAATGGAAACCTGCGGATGGTTTTGTCCGTAGTAAATACAATAGTTTCGGATGCCTTCATCCATAATACAAAGTCCAAACTTTTGGACGATGATATCTAGGACCGCATCAGTTTGAACGAAAACAAAGGGGTTGCATAAAGTTTGGAGTGATCTGAAGAATATAGAAACATAAGGAACTGGCCAATAGTGTCAATGCAGTGCATAGTTTTAAGGAACACGGGGATAATGTTTTTGGGTTTTGGACTGTGTAGGCTACCAAAGGGGTTGCATAATGTCCGACCACAACCACACTAAAAACACTTCTTCTGCAATGAAGTTACTCTGCACCTCACCATTCAATGTTTTCAAAATTGAAGAAGACAATTCCATGCATTCCGGATATTTTTATCCATAACACATTCCATGTCTTCCGGATATTTTTATCCGTAACACATTTCATGCATTCCGGATATTTTCATCCGTAGCACATTTACCATTAAATATTTTCAAAAGTGAAGAAGACAAGGGCATAATAGGATTTTTAAAAAAACGTCGGGTGCCAGTCACAATTGATCGGGTGCAGGAAGCAATTGCCTCTTTTGGAGTCAAATTCTCCTGCACCATATCAACTCCAGCTTGTACTAATCTGTAATTAAGATGACAAAAATGACGAAATGTCCTTGCAAAATAATAAAAATAACCTTACATAAAATAAGGGTGTGAATAAAAAATAATTCCGAAACTTTTGTTTTTGGAATACATTTCCAAATTTGAATTTTTGGAATATATTTTCGAATTCTGGAAATTATTATCTAAAATGCATTTTCAGATTTTGTTATAGATTTGAATTTCTGGAACACATTTTTTAATTTTGGATATTCTTTTTCATAATGTATTTTTAGATTTTGTGTTATGGGATTAGATTCCTAGAACATATTTTTGAATTTCGATTTTTTTTAGAATGCATTTTTAGATTGTGTTTTGATTTTTTTTTTCATAATGTATTTTTTGCATTTTGCATTTTTTTTTTCTGAAACTTTTGAATAGAATTTGTAAATTACAGATTTTCAAATCCGGAATAGAAAGTAATTTTGAAAATTTCCAAAAATAATAGGTGCATGTTAGAATTAATATGGTGCAGGAAGAACTTGCTTCTTTTAGATAATAAAGCACAAATTTTGACCAATAATATTTAGGTGATTTCTTCTTTCACCTCCATTCTTTCTTCCTACACCTCCAAATAAGAAGTGAATGACAACTTTGTCTTTTTCTTCATCTTCTTCATTGACACCCTTCTTCTCCTTCTTCTAGATTCGAAAATTCTAAACTGTAGAATTCAAAAAGTATTTTCTGAAAATATATTTTAAATTTGTAAACTTAGAATACAAAATTATATTATGAATTATAGAATTTAAAAATTACATCGTATTTCAAATTTTAAATTTCAGAATATATTTTTTGATTCGAAAATATATTTGGAACTCTAAAGATTTCAGAAAGTATACAAATTATAGAATTTGGAAATGAAAATAAAAACCTACATGTTTTGCAAAGGGTGATTTTGGAATTAGAAAATTTATGAAAATGTAGAAGAAACTACGGAGGTGGAGAAAGAAATTCCGTGATTTGTAAAGGCAATCTAGTGAGAAGAAAATGTGGGACATGTGTATGAAGCAACAGTTCCTCAACTTGTGAAAGAACAAAAATGACAATTTTGCCTAACATATTGGTTTTTTTGGTCAGGTGAGGCCTATGGTGTGTACTATAGTGTGCAGTTGTAGGGGACCCAAAAACCTTGGGTTTTGGAAGTGACTTCGTTTTCACATGGCCACTAATGGCATTAGATTTGGTGCAGCAGAATTAGATGCACTCTTCATCATCACTTCCTTATTTTTATCATCATTAGGGTTTCTTTTTCCCCCAGAAGAGAAACCCATGTCAGGTGTCTGCTAAGATTTCAAATTTTCAACAACTATGTGGTTGGTCAACTGCTACTGCAACGTTGACATTTTCTCAGGCATGTTTCTTTAAATGCTTTCTTTTGCCTATCATTGCTAGTTTTCCTCAATGTATGAGTTGGATTTAATCCCAAAACAAGCAAAGATAATAACTTTCTTCAAAACCACCACATGGGTGGTAGTGGTGCCACTCTCTCTCTTTCTCTCTCTCACGCACACATTCCAACCTCAAAGTCTAAACAAGGTCTAATTTGAATTTTGCATATCCTATTCTCAAAATGTATAGGGTTCACTCTCAAATCCTTCTCAGCAATGGTGTTTTCACCAACCCCCCTATTCTTTCTCCATATTCTTCATCTTCTTCTTCCCCCTCGGTGCCTTATGTTTCCAACTACCAGAAACAATCAGCTCCATCCCCAGCTTCTTCATCGGGGAGCAAAATAAGCCCAGCAATTCTTTTCATCATAGTCATTTTAGCTGTGGTGTTTTTCATCTTGGGTCTCCTTCACTTGCTTGTTAGATTTCTCATAAAGCACAGGTCTTCTAATTCATCAATTTCCCAATCAAACAGATACCCTGACATGTCCGAATCAGATGCTTACCAGAGACAGTTACAACAGCTCTTCCATCTTCATGATTCAGGCCTGGATCAGGCTTTCATAGATGCCCTCCCTGTCTTCTTTTACAAAGAGATTATAGGCTTGAAAGAGCCTTTTGATTGTGCTGTTTGCCTCTGTGAGTTCTTGGAACAAGACAAATTGAGATTGTTGCCCACGTGTAACCATGCTTTTCACATTGAATGCATAGATACATGGTTGTTGTCCAACTCAACGTGCCCTCTCTGTAGAGGGACTCTGTATTCACCAGGCTTTGCCTTTGAGAACTCAGCTTTTGACTTTGAAAGTCAACTTGAGGAAGATGGGGTGTCAGGCAGTGGTGGAGTTGGGGTTGGGGTTGGTTCTTTTCACAAAACTGTAGAAAGTCACATACTGAATGGGAAAAGGGTGTTTTCTGTTAGGCTTGGAAAATTTAGAAGCTCTAATAATGGAGATGGGGTGGAGAGAAGTGAAAGTGAGAGCAGTAGAGGAAATTTGGATGTGAGGAGATGCTATTCAATGGGGTCTTTTCAGTATGTGGTGGCTGATTCAGATCTGAGAGTGGCTTTAGGCCCTCCTAGAGGTGATGGAGGGAGCAGTTGCAGCATGAGACAACTGAACGGAAGAGCAGCCCCAAATGGAAGTTCTTTCATTGATGCCGATATTGAGGGCAAGAAAATCAACCTTGCAAGAAAAGGTGAAAGCTTTTCTGTTTCCAAGATCTGGCAATGGTCTAGGAAAGATAAATTATCCGGTTCATCTGAAGCTCATTTTCATAATTCTACTGTCACTGCAACTTTGCCATGGATGAATAAAGCCAGAGGTACTTGATGCATGAAACTAGTTTGTATTTTGTATTTTAACTAATTCATATTTTCACTGAAGGAATCCTTTTCTTGAGCTTCTGCTTCATCTCACACTTTGATTTTACTTTTTTTATATGTGTAGTTACAGAACTTGTAAATTGTGCCATAAACATAATCAGGCAATGCTCTTTGAACAAGAATTAATCTTTGGTCTGCGGAAGGAATATAACTCTTAAATCGATCATGTGTGTTGTATTATGTATTTATCCTATGATACATATGTACTTATTTTTCATTTTGAATGTCAATAAACATTTTTTTACCCTTATTTTATCACACAGAACCTTACACTAACTTTTATGGTAAAAGGACGGAGGGAAAACTAAACCTACACTATTCCCTATAGGACACAAAAACTCAAGTAAATAGTGTATGTTAAATCAGTACAAAGAATTTTTATATTATTATCCAATCACAGTCATCATATATAATAAATATATCAGATTTACCTATTGTCACTGACAACGTTATTATTCTATGACAGTGTTATGCACAGAAATTAAACTGTATGAAAAACCATTTTTTGTTTGTAATATACAATATACATGTTATGTTACCAATATGAGCAGAAGCAATCAACCTGGTTTGCTCAGAGAGTTAATGAGAAAGCTACAAGGTAGTAGAGAGTGTAAGGAAAAAGAGTAAAGTGAGATAGTATTTGAAGGTGGGCCCCTAATGCCATGTGATGTGATTATTCGTTTAAGTGTGAAAAGTGGTTTTGATTAGCAAGTTGTTTGAAGGAGGAGGGAGATGAAGTGAAGTGAAGTGAAATTGGGGTTGCTTTTTGGATGCTGTGGTTTTCTGTGGAGGCTTGCTTTTTCGCTTTTTCTTGGGTTAAAAAGAAGTGAAAGTTAGAAAGGGAGGATTCTATTCCTTCTTGTGTTTGGTCATTCTTGTGTAAGACACCATCTATTGAAGTTATGATTTTGGATGGTTTGGCATAGCACACCAAACCAAATGGGGAAAACTGAAATGTGTGGACTCTTCAGTGGTTGCTGGTGGGGTTGTGCTGCTAGGTCTCAATCGAAAAGATCTTTTTTATTTGTTTGCAAATTTTTAGGATGAAAACTAAGAAAACCAATTGTTTACCTGTTTTAACCTCTTTTTTCATGAATCCTTGAAATAAAAACAAGCAAAATGTGTTGTTTGATTAGTACTAAAAATATATAAAAGTAAAAAAAATGCCAAACACATCCTAACATTTTTCATCGAAAACTTGGTTGATGTTATGAGTAGTTGGTGCGAATGCGGCAAATGTGAAAATTCAATCATTTATGAAAGAAAAATCATTTTTTAAATTATTCGATAATCGATAAGAAATAAAGATTTTTCTTTTTTTTAAACAATTGTAATTTCACACGTTAATTATTAAAATAAATATTTTTTTAAAATAGATAAATTATGTCATATTCATATGATTTCATATTTCAATACAATAAATAAGTCGTAATATTTTAACATAGTTTATCCATTTTAATATTTTTTAAAAATTTTAACTATAATGGGTAAAATTATATCTAATTGATAAATAAATCTTAAAATAAGAGTTAAAGAATTTTATTTTGACTTTTGTTCATATTGAAATTGATATTTGTAAAAAAATATCTGTATCTTTTATCCTAGCATTTAATGAATTTGTAACTTTGCTAGTTTTAAATTAGTGCAACTAATTATTTTAGTATGTTTATACACAGACATGTGACACTATCAAATCAATAACATTAATTCAAAAATAATATAGTAATTCTTAGTTTTAAATTAACATACTTAATAAATATTAGGATACTAATACTAATACTAAACAAGATTAAGAAGTATCGATTTTAATACCGAACAACTTTGGAAGCATAAAAAACTATATAACCCTTAAAATAAACTACTTTAATCATATTAATATTTTACAAAAAAAAGGAATATTTGTACATTGAGTGAAAAATAGTTAAAAAAATCTAAATATAAATGTTCAAATTCATAAATCAGTTTATAATCATACTATTTTTTTAAAAATACAATTGAAATTGCAAACAACCTTTTTTTATTTAAAAAACAATTAAAATCCTTTAAAAAAACTCAAACCTATTTACTTGTTAAAATTACACGGTCAATTTGTTGACTTTTGTATATTTTATCAATGAATTATTATTATTATTATTATTATTATTTTACACATATTATCGAATGTGTAACAAATTATCGAAATTGTTTTATCATTGACTTTTAGAAATGTCATATTTTTATTATTAACATGATGTTAAAATTGCATAAAAACTAAAGAATAATATAATAGTAAAATATCCAGGAAACTAATTCTAGCAGTAGAAAGTTAAAACCTTGCTTATATAATGCTCGAAAAACAAATTAATAATATGGTAAAACTTATAAAAAGAATAATAGTAATTGGATAGTAAAATGTATAATTAAACATAATAATTCTCTTAAAATTTACACTAACTATGATTAAACATAACAATTAATTTATTGTGTCATAATAAGGGCATAAAAACTAAACTTGAATATATTTTGTCTTAACTTTTGAAAAGTCTTAGATTTACTTCAGATCTATAAGTATATACAATAATATAAATCAGTTTTGTAATTTTTTTTATTGAAGATATATAGGTTACTTTTATTGTATAACCTTATTTTAAAAATGAAAACTTCCTTTATCCAACTCACTCTCTCAAGAATAACCATTTGACTTGGAATATTGTTAGCAATTTGCTCATTCTTTAAAAAATATCATTAAGAAAATCTCACATAACCTATTTGTTACTATATTTGCTCATCAAAGTCCATCCTAAATTTTAGAAAATATACTGAAAAGATTTCATAGAAAGATATACTGAAAGATTCCATATTAATAAAATATAAATAAATTATATAAGATGTTATGACATTGTTTTTAATTTAAAATAATATATTTTTTAGTTTTATTTAATGTAAAAATTTAAACTTATACTTAAATTCTTAACAAATCTATTACATATAAAAAAATATGTGCTCCATTATTCAGCAAAACCTACTAGTAATAATTTATGAATTACACTTTAAGAAATTAAATTTTGATATTTTTCTTGGTGTTTTGATAAAAAAATAACTAAAATAAATCATTAATGGAGATTAATTTTAAAAACAAAAAATAATTAATCATTATATCCACTAAATTAGATATTATTTCAGAAACTAAAAAACTTATTAATATTTAAAGTAATTTCTATTATTAAAAAGTATCAATAATTTGTTTAGTCTTTAAAATAATATTTAATTTATTTAACATAGTCATTAATTATTTTTTAATTTAAAATTAGTTTTTATTTAATAACTTTTTAAATATATATTTGACTTTAATTTTTTTTTATTGTTATGGTAAAGAAAACATAGTTTAGTATAGGTGGTTGGGTGCATCTCTTATAAAACCATACCAACTATTCACATGTATATGTAGTTGTTTTTTATTAAGAGATATTATATTAGGTACGAGTTAACACTTAACATGTTGTCAAAGGAGGTAGTTAAGCCACTGATTATGATGTTCTATTACATAACATGAACGTTGAATATTTATTTTTTTAAACTGAATATTTATTTTTCTAAACTTTTCTTATAATAACTTTAAAGTTCAAGGAATTGGTAAGTATGAAATGTGTAATTGGTAAGTATGAAGTGTGTGCATGATAGTTTTCAAAGATATTGTTAAAAAAAAATATATTTTACAGTTGACTATAGCTAAATATCCATCATTTATCTAATTAATACTTGCATGAGATTTAAAAAAAATAATTTATGGAAATAATTAGTAGAATTTTTTAATTAAAGATTAAAAAGATTTATAACTCCCTTATATGCCATTTGAAACTTGTGTTGCATTGTTTAAACTTTAATCTTGGCGTTTAAACTTTAATCTTGGTGTTATGTTTTTCAAACTCAATTCCAAGACAATCTTTAGACTTTTAGATACCTAGATGAAAAATTAACAAAACCAAAGGAGAATATTAAAGATTAGAAAACAAAGGAGTGAAAAAAAGAAAAAGAAAATGAACATGTTTAAATTGGGGAAATTGAAAATAAATAAATAAAAAATTTCTGAATAATAAAATAATTTATTTGTAAATTAGTATATTTAAAATATCAATTAGAATTTAACTTAAAATAAAGAGTATTATAGAATTTTAAAAGATACAAAAATTATATAAAACAATTAATTAAAATAAACTACTTTATAAAACACGAAAATTTAAATTTATTTATTTATTTTAATATTTTTATTTTAACTGTTCTTTTTATATAATAAAAAATATTAAGTATATTAAAAAATTAATAAAATATATACTCAATTATATTTATTAAACACAGTTAATAATTTCCTAAATATTAAGAAAAGATTATAACACGATCAATTATATTTAATAATACATAATCGATCGATTATGTTTAATATAATCAATTATACATGTTAACTTAGCAAATATGCGAAAAGTTTAGCCTATAAAACTTGTTTTTTTTTTAATGTTTTAGTACCTTATTTTTATTTTTAAATTCTGTATTTCATTATACATTTGTGTTTTTCACGTCTTGAAATAAAAGGGATTACTGCCAAAATCAATAAGTAAATATATGAAACAATGGATTGTTATATTAAAATAAAGTACAATAATTCCATTCGTTAAATAAAGACATACCAGCCTTAAACATTTAAAACATTATTTTGTGTTCGTTGTTTAATCTGTTGATTATATTAACTTATTATCTATCATTGTTTATTTATTATAAATCTTCCGAATATCATTTAAATATGAGTACTGATATATTGACACTCTCTGAAAGTAACACACATTTGACGCAGCAGACGTAACAATGACGTGGTGGAATAAGATTGTGCGCGAATGAGTAGCGCAAGCTATATTACATCGATTCTTAGTAACAACTGGTGTAATATATACATATTACATCGGTTCTTAGTAAAAACCGGTGTAATATACATCGGTTCTTAGTAATAACCAATGTAATATATGACCCAAATTTAGAGTTTCGTCTTCGATCTTCGCGGCGAAGGGCATTCTGACAGTCAAATCATCAAATGACAGTGTTCTGAGAGTCATGTGGATCTTTTTCGACGCTAACCAATTTCGCGCCATCGTCTACGACAGCGACCGCACACGGTCCTTGTTGTTAGCGACAGAGTTGTTCCCGGTGCGTCGTCACGTCGAGCACGACAATGACGATCTCGTTTGGCGATCTGGGAGGAGTCGTGACTTATGAAAACAACAACTTTCAACTCGGCCTCGCAGCAGAAGAACTTGTCGAGGAGGCGGCAAAACCAGGATATGGAGATGAGCGTCACCAGAGAAGTCCTCGGTGGTGGTGGACAAGAGTTCAGATGAGCAGTGTCCGACATGCTTCTGAAATCACAAAATTACCCTTACCACGTCATCATTTTTTGTCACATTGACAACGTCAAATGTGTGTCATAGTGCAGAGGGTGTTAACAAAACGTTTTTGTTTAAACATAGACTTGTTATTGTAATATCTAAAGTGTATAATCTAGAAGTTAAAATTGTTTAGATTGTTGTACACATTTTGTTAAGTCAGTTTTTATTTATGAATTATATATTTTAAAAATCAATTTTAACTTTCAAAATATATAATTAAAAAAAATTAACTTTTGAATTGTATATTTCAAAAGTTAAAATTAATTTTCAAATTAGAAAGTCCATGACATAATATTTTAAGTTAATTTTGATTTTTTAATTGTGTAATATGAATGTTATTCTAAATTATAAACCCAGGAAATTCCTAGAGAACACAAAATGCAAGGAAAAGAGAGAGAGAGAGCGGGTGTAGGGACTAAGAGAGAAGAAGAACATATGAAGAATAAATAGTAGGAGTAAAGGCAATTTGGTATTTTACTCACCCCTATGGGGGTGTAATGGAAGTTATGGGGGTGCGAAAAGAAACGTTCTAGGCAATCTTTCCCAAAAGTCACACGGGTTTGACCATCTTTTAAACTGCTCTTGAGCACTTTTCTGTTTTCAACATAATTAAATGTTTTCCACTCTCTTATGAATATTAAAAAGTGTACATTTATTTCATCGTATCAATGAACTAATACAGTACAAAAACAAATAACCTTGGGATCTTACACTTAAAAAAATATACATTTGAGGGTGGTGCATGACTGTTTCATGCAATGAATGACTCTTAATTATTCACCTTGGATCCGTGAAACTAAAATGTTTAGGGTCGAGGGGTTGAAAGATATTTACAAAATAATAATTAAGAACTTCGAATCCACGGAATTCTTAAATAAGTTTAACAGCTTGAAGTTGGATTTTCGATGAACCAATTCAAACTGAAAGGGCTAACGTGCAGAAGAAATTACCATCTTGTGCCAGATCACCCACTGAAGCCATCTTAGCCCACCTTTCGAAATTTCTTCAGCTGGAATTGTTTAAACTTACCAAACATTACGCATTGACTAGGGTATATTTATACTGTTCAACATAATTTTGTACGTTCAGAGTTGCGTAGAGTTTCGAACCATGACAATTTCTTCAATTGACCTACAACTGAAGCGCTTAAATAGATTTTAGCATACAGTATTAGTAAGAACTTATAATTTCATACACTGAAATGAACTTTATAAACATAATGTTTCACAATGGATAATTCTCACTTACAAATTTCAATGAAACAGTCAAACGCCGAGCAAGAGAACTGACATAATTTTGAGATTACATTTCATTAATCTTTAGGGGTAAAAAGTTACATAAAATCAAATATATCAATCGTCTAAAGGATACCAAATTGCATTCAACAACACTATAACTTTAGACAGCAAGACCGAGCGACTACCTCCGAAAAAATAGCAAGAAAGCACCTCAAGTACCCAACATGACACAACTCTCACCGCCTTGAGAGACAAAATTTGACTTTGACATTCATACAGGAATATTTTGTACTAATGTACATAAACCACCTAGGTAAAAAAAAGGTAAAAGAAAGAAGTGAAGCCACTGAATCGACTTCAAACTCAAGCCAAAAAAGTGGTCCAGATGCTCCGACCATACCTTCCTCATTCGAAGGAATGAAACGTTAAAACTGCACCAGTAATTATGGAGAGCTGGGGAAAACGAACGGTTTTGTGCATCACCTTAATGACCCCTGATCATTGAGCTTCATAAATCACGAGGAAAATTATTGACTTGTCCTTCCTCTAGTGTATCCTTGCCATTTATCTTGTACGCTATCCTTGTACGCATGACAAGCGATTTCTGAAAAAAAATTGCCAGCAATCAAGTCTTCTCTAAGAAGCACTTATATGTATAAATATTTTGGGAAAATAATCGCAGCAAGTGTACACCATAATTATATTCACAAAGCACAAACAGAGAAAAGGAGGGGATGGGGGAGTCTAAACCGTTGTTGCCAATCTCAGATAAGGTGATGGAGTGGCCAACCCCAAAAATGGTATGGCAGATAGAAAATAGCGGGATAGCCGCTATGATACATTAAAATAACAAAGAAAATGTGATTTACTGTATAATGCCAAATGAAAGTTCCAGTGCTTGTGCAATGTGCAGTTAACTAAATATATTGGACTTCAATCCTACATACTATCCTGGTTGGCTTTGATGAACAATCCAAAAAGTAGTGATCAATCGAAACCCACACGCTCAAATCATTAGCAGTTTTGCAGCATGTAATATCAAATATTAAAATAAAGCATAAACTAGCCGTTTTATAGCAACATGTCAGTGATCAACATTTCTTTTAGAATTTAAACCATACAAGGGCACAGATAATTACAGTAAAGCAATAACAAAAGAAAAAAGACCATCTACCTTCCCATGTTGGCTGTTAGTGATTTTCAAACTTTGGGTTATGGACCCATTTCCATCTGCGGGAAGAGTGTTACTGCTGGCTGGATCTAAGTGCAATTGAAGAAACTGGAAGTCAACGATAAAACACGTAAGTACTAGATGATGGAAGGTAACCAAGCAGTGAAAAGCATTTTGAAATTCGGTTGAGCAACCAGTAGAACTGCACACCGTTATCAGATATTAAAGAATAAATGAAATAACTTACCACTCAATAGCTCAGATAACTAATAGAAAGAAATTATCGAGCTATTGACAGCTGCAAACAGTTTTATAATCAAAATCTATTGAGAGAAACAAACAACCAGCATGGAACTTCAAATATCTCCATTAAAACAATAAAGATCATGGTATTGCTTGTTGGAAATTGGAGCATTGAATGTTTATTATATTTCCAAAAGTACATCAATTAGTGTTTAGCATAGTTCAATGGTCCTTAAAGTTGTGAATGTTTTATTTGTTCTATTGGAAATAGTTTTTGCTATTTATTATCTTTGTAATAATTTTTGTTACAAAATAAATCAATTTACTGAGTGGAAGAGATACTCAAGGCATTCACAAAATTTCCTTTCTGATATATGTTTAACACCTTGTATGATATATGTATACATATTCCTCGGTTGTGCTCAGACAAACTAGAGGATTCTATCACATGAATGCATATCGCTTCTCTCTACATGGTATTAGAGTCTATCCTAATAAAGTTTGGTAAGTCTATTGTGCCATCATTCACTATCAGACTTTATTGGACTATCCACAAATATCTAATCTCAAGCTTGAGATGTCCAATCCTCGATGTGAAGGGATTTATTGGAGATTCCACATTGATTAGATATATGGTCAAATTATAGTACATAAGTGTACAAAACTCACCTTGCAAGCCAATTTTGTAAGGTTGAGTCAGAATCTAATTCCACTTTCTAAGATGGAATCCGATCCTAATTTGAATCCATGCCTCCCTAGTGGACTCATTGTTCATCCGTGCTATTTAATTTTTCCAAAAAATGTGTCACTCTAATTTTCAGCTACCCCTATTTTCGCCATGCACTTTTTTCCAACTAGTTTTCACTCTCCTCTTTGTTGCTACCGCCGCATCAGGTTGGTTATCACAAATGAGAGTCATTTGTATACCTTGCCAAATCTTAGTTCCTTAAACAACTGTTGGAGGAAAATAAGCTCACAAGAGGTAGAAGTCATTGCTTTGTACTCTACTTTTGCACTAGATCTTATCACCACACTATGCTTTCTTGCAGGACTGGGACTGATGATTGGCATAGGATTTAAATCCCAATGTGTCTATGAACTTCAGACATTTGTTCATGTTGGCTTGGAGTGGCACCCTTCTTTCATCCATGCTCAATTAGGTCATCTTAGCCTTGCAAGTTGCAACATGTCCTACTTCTATCTAAGTTGTTCATCTTATCATGCGAGTCGTGTCAATTAGGAACACATAGTCATAGTTTTTTTTTCTAGGAATGTCAGTCCACTCAAATATGTGGGACCCGAGTCATGTTACGTGCACTTCAAGATTTCAATATTATGTAACTTTCATTGATGACTATTCTTAATGTACTTGGTTGTTCTTAATGAAGTTGAGTTGTTTTCCATATTTCAATCCTTTTATAATGAAGTTAAAAATTAGTTAGTATTTCTATTTGAACTTTATATAATGATAATGCTTTTGAATATCTATCATTCTTTTCATCGTGGCTTCCCATGGTATCCTTCATTAAACTTAAGTACATATACCCCTCAACAAAATGGGGTGGGAGAGCACAAGAATAGACTCATTATTGCAACAACTCAAACTCTTTTACTTCATGGTTGTGTTCCTTAACAATTTTGGGATAATACTACTTTCTAACGACATGTTATCTCATCAATCATGTGTCATTCACTATTCTCAACAAGCAAATACCTCACTCTATTTTAGTTTCCCCAACCATTAAGTCCTCGTGTCTTCGGGTCCAACTGTTTTGTTCACAATCACAGTCCTTGCTTTGATAAATTTTCAACTAGGTCTCATTCGTGTCTTTTTAGGTCACCCTTAGTCTTAGAAAAGGATATAAATGTTTCCCATGCTCCCTTCGTTGCTATTGATTTCACTTATGTCAACTTCTTTAAGAATGTTTCGATTAAGTCATTACGCCGCCTATGAAGATCCCAAGGTCAATTTACAATATATAAGTGGGAGTAGTCTTCACCTGTCGGTTTTGTGAGGATGAGTTAGTTTTAAACTCACGTCTTAATACGATATCAAAGTCTATCTTAGCAAGGTTTGTTGAACTTATTGTGCCACCTACTATTCGTTATTGGACCACTAACAAATATCTAGTCTTACACATAAGATGTCCATGCCTTAGCGTGAGAGGTGTGGGTTAGAGGTCCCACATCGATTAGATAGAGATAAGACCAATTTACATTATACAAAGTGGGGCAATCCTCACCTTACAAAACGGTTTTGTGAGGATGACTTAACTCACGTCCTAATAACACCATTTTTCATTAAGAGGGCATAATTCATAAATCTTCTTGTCAAAATGCAAAATAAGATTACATAAAGAAAAAAATGGGCATCTCCCAAACTAACACTATTGTTTCAAAAATTTTGGGCAAGTAGGTTACCCTCTAGAAAATTGGGATTCAAGAGTCCTATGGATATTCTTTTTTCTTTCTATCCTAATTTTTTCACTACTAATAATCTTTACACCAATCATTTTCGAGTGTCTCATTTGTTCATGTTCATAGTCAGGGTAGGGAAATACTTGATCCTATATCCTAAAATGTGTTTTTGTTGTCTACTCCTTCACTAAAAGAGATATCTAAGTGTTACCATCTTCCTCCTAAAAAATTGTATCTCCTTTCATAAAGATCAATTGTTTTCCTAAACACCTTATATTCAGGTGGAGAATTTGCAAGAGGATAAGGAAACTTAATTTGAAACTTAAATTCTTCCTAGCCTAGAGATTTCCATTCTAGTGATCGAGTAAAAAAATTGTATTTATTCCTTCCTCATCAACTAAATAAAAATGATCCTAAAGTCGACGAAAGAAAACTAAAAGATCACTTTTAGATCGACACATGTTCAAGAGCTCAATCCAATTCCTTCATATCACGTAACAAATTCAGAACTTCGTATTTTGATAATTACAATATTCTTAATTCTATGACAACAATCCAAGTGACACTGAAACCCAATCAATTAACATTGATCTATATCTTCCAATCACCTTCAAAAAAGGAACTAGAAAATGCATTGAAAAGCCACTCTATTCTCTCTCAAATGATGTCTTAAAATTTGTCCCTCACCCATAAAATATTTCTTGCAAACCTAAACTCTCTCAATTCATACTAATGTCTCTTGAGGCATCATCTGATAAAAATTGGAAGCTATCTATGGATACGAAAATGAAAGAATTGGAGAACAAATCCAAGAAGTTTTCTACACTTTGCTTTTGGCTTAAACAGGGTAGCTTTTACTTTTTCTTTCGTTACTAAACAAGATGTACCAAGGCCAAGGGGACCGATAGATTATGTGTTCCATGATTTCACTGAATACCTCTAGAATTGTTATTGCTATTCTCAACCTCTAGCTACTATCCAGGAAGATCTTTTGAAGGTGTTGACCAAACCAGGAGATGGTTTATCCGTCATGAGGAAATGGTTGGAAGTGGGGTAAAGTATAAGGGAAATGGGTCAATTGAGAGCTACAAGGTGAGATTGGTTGCTAAGGGTTTCACTCAAACCTATGGGATAAATTACTGAAAGACCTTTGTTGTGATTGCAAAAAAGAATACATTTAGGGTAATATTATCTCTTAGACAAATTATGTCCAAGAATTACAACAATTTGATGTGAAAGATATGTTTTCCTGCATGGGAGCTTGTTTAATAAATCTATATGGAGGTCCCATCAAGATATGAAATTGTTTCCCATCTTTTTGGAAGTTAAAAATACTCAAGATGGGTTAAAAAAATCCACTCAAACACGGGTTGGGAGATTTACTATGGTCATGACTCATGACAACTTTAGGATACAAAGTCAAGGAGATCACACTTTATTCATCAAACACTCGTACTCAATGGGAGTGATTGTCTTGTTAGTATGTGTAGATGACAATATTCTCAATGATTGGAAGGAACAACAACTTCTAAATCAACATCTAGCAAAGGAGTTTGAGATAAGAACTCTTGGGAGGTTGAAATACTTGTGGGGATTGAAGTGGCCCACTCCAAAAAAGGGTATTTTCATATCTCACCAAAATAAGTCACTGATTTGCTTAAGGTATTCCCATGGGTTAGAGCTTTAAATTGGGTAATGCAAATGATAGTGTAGCACTTGATATAGAGATGCATAAACGTCTAGATTAAAAATTAATTTACTTGTCTCACACAAGGCCAAATATTGCATTTGTTGTTAATTTGGTTAGCCAATCTATGCACTGTCCAAGAGAGGTCCACTAGCAGACCACATACCTATGTTTATAATGCCTTAAGGTGACACCAAGAAAATGTATTTTATATAAAAGAAATGGAAATACAATTCTTTAAACCTATTTTGGCACTTACTATGTAGGGTCAATAATTGATAGGAGATCCACTAATGGATATTGCAACTTTCTTGGAAGAAGTAAAAAACAAAAATCTTGTAGCTTGATCTATTGCTGAAGCTGAATTCTTAGCTATGACACAAGGTATTTGTGAATTGCTTTGGCTGAAATGATCTTAGAAGACTTGAAGATTAAATGTGATGGACCTATGAAAGCTCTATTGCGATAACAAGTCAACAATTAGCATAAGCTCATAGTCATGTTCAACATGATTAAACAAAACACATTAAAATTGATAGCCATTTTATCAAAGTTAAGCTGGACAATGGTTTGATTTGTACTCCATAGGCACCTTCACTAGGTTAACTTTCATATATTCTCAGTTAAGGATTGTGAAGTTTCGAAAGAATAAATGCTATGGAAGCATTTATTCTCAAGCTTGAGGGAGTGTTGGGAATAGAAGCATTTAATGTTTATTATCGTTCCAAGTAGTTCAGTTAGTGTTTAGCATAGTTCAATGTTCCTTAGAAAGTTATGACATTAAATTGTTCTCTTGAAAATAGTAGTTATTTATTATTTTTGTAATCCTTTGTGTTATAAATAAATCAAGCTGCTGCGAGGAAAAGATACTCAGGCACGTTCAGAAAATTACATTTATCATTTTCTCACAATATTAAAAGCAGTAAATTAAAATTATATCTTTATAATTAAAATGATGATGAAGATCTTAGCACTTTATGTAGAAAGCTCAATAGCATATTGATTGGCATACCTTGGGAACAGCTGCCTGGAAAACAAAATCTGTATATGTATTAGAGGTCAAATTCGTAAATGTAGCCTGGATAACTGTTGTTTGTGGGTTTTCTGGTTGTTTTGAGAAATCGAATGTCAATCTCAAGGAGTTGCTCTCAAATGCAGTTAATGATGGATAAACTGGTCCATTGTTTTCTATTCAAAATAAGAAAGAACAAGGAGTCAGCACTTTGACTAAATATCATGCAATGATATTACCCAAATGCTAAACACAGTTAACCTTTTGGTGCGCTGGGGGCAAAACCATCCAATAAATCCATCACAGGAGCAGCATTCGAAGTTGATTTTGAAGAAAGTGAAACAGATGAGAGATCATCCAATGGTGAAACTTGTGCTTTGTTACTAGAATTGGAGGATAAGATGTCTACTGTAGAGGAGCTGGTTTGGGCAGAAGGTGATCCAATAGACAAAAGATCCAAAAGAACATCATTGCCACTTTTTGAAGCTTGGCCAGCTTCTAAAAAGGTAAATAAAAGTCAGACATGTTACAAATATGTTTGATAGACTTATTCAGTATTCATAAAAAGTTAAATGAATAAGTTTGCATGTTTCTTAACATAATCCAAATCACAACAACAATCACCACCACCACCAAAGCCTTATCCCTTTAGGTAGGGTAGGTTACATGGATCAAACAATGTCATTAGGTTTTACCAAAAACTAAATTTTCAATAAATCCATAAGAGAAAGGTTCTTCATAATGGTTTTTATTATGGACCAAGTGGTTTGAAAACTAGAGAATGCCTCATAAAACAACGACAATTATGTTGGATGGGTGAAAAGCAAAGATGCATAAATAAATATGATAATTACTAAATACACAAAATATTGTTTTCAGCCATCATAATAATTTACAAGAGGTACAACAATACTAACCAGATTGTTGTGATGCTGGAGAAAGATCAACACCCAAAAGGTCATGTAGAAAATCTCCACCAGAAGAGCTAGGTGCAGGAGCATCATCTGAACCTAGATCGAGTAGATCTACAAGAGGAGCCACAGGTTTGGCAACACCATTTGGTAGACTAACTGAAGGTACAGTTTGAGTTGACGCTGCGCCTGGCAAAGACCCAGCCCTCCTACCAATGAATGTTGCTTCATCCAAAACTGGCATCCTTTCTACAAGAGTAGACCTGCACAATGACATGTTCTTATGAGTGTGTGGTAGAATTCCATACTATTGATATATAATAAACAGCTTAATTAACCTTACCTAATATTTTGATGCTTTGCAATGATCGCATTGAATTCAATAGCTCTCTGCTGCAATTCTAGCACAAAGCTTCCCTTGAACTCAACAATAATTTCTCTGATCCTCCTATATCCATATTCAAAAGAGAATAAAATTTCCATGTTAAAAATAAAAAATATAAGAGGAAATAAACATGCAGTGGGCGCATGAGTCTTGGGCATGGGAGTAAGAAGGTAGTACAACCATGGAAGAAAAAAGTTCCCCCGATTCCTCTTAGATATCAAATTGCAAGCATATGATTTTAAAACTATCTTGAACCTAGTATGGTGAATTTCTACTAGAATATAATATTCCTAATTCCTCTAAAATAAAAAGGGAAGAAAAGAAGAAACAACGCTCTTAGATATAAAACCATTCATGAATCTTCACCTAATAGTTTAAACTTTTGGAAGAGTTGGTTCTTGATATTGGTGTTTATTAAGTGAACTTTAGGCCTAACTCAATCTTATAAAACCAACTTAAAGTCCACTTCATAATATGGTATCAGAGTCATTTAGAACCTATTCTAACAAGAATTTGTTGGACTTATCAGGTCACCCGCTATTGGACCATTATCGGACCACCCATAATATACAGTCTCACAAGTGGGTGCAAACCTCACCTTATAAACCGATTTTATAAGATTGAGTTAAGCTTAAAGTTCACTTTTTAATAGTGTTAAAGCCTCTATGATCAATTGGCCATGGGTTCAATCCTTTCCACCTCCATTATTCTAAATAAATGTTGGATTTCAGCACAATGTAAGGTGCTACACTTAGAGCCCAAAGGCTCTAGTGTGACGGAGCCTGTTAGACACAAAACCATCCATAAGGTTTCACCTAACAACTTATGTTTTTGGGTGAATTGGTTCTTGGCAAACTCCAGTTTAAGGTAAGCAGTAGTAGATAATAACAACTTGAAAAACAGATCATACTCTGAACATGAAGGGAAGCGTGAAGAGAGTTTTAGTAATGCAACCAAAGCCATTGCTTTTGTGGTAAGATCTGATGCATGACGGTTTATGGCAATCTCTACAATGTCAACTGCATCAGACTCAGTCACCTGCAAGCATAAAAAGTGAAGGCTAATAATTTTTAAAAATTAGATTCAAAGAAAGAATTTTTTTAGATTTTCCTATGTGTTACTAATATATGAGCAGATTTAGGCAACAATTGTTAGAAGTTCAATCCTGTTAAATAAAGCTGCAACTCTCACAAAAAAACACAGGTCCGGAACATAAACTCATTCCTCTCTATAAAAAAATCCAACTATGCAATAAGAATTAAAATGAAAAAGGTAAGTCATAATGCTAACATTTATGGTTTTAGGACCAACATATCATGCCCAGTTTTCATTGAAATAGCAGGTAACCTGGAGCAGTTTCTGCCACAGAGCATGTTAAAAAAAATGTTAACCAAATCCCACCCCTCACTCCCCCCTTCAATTAGGGAGAATTATAAAAACTATGAAAGTGACAGTGAGTAAGTAGTACAAAGACCAGGGCATTGTTAGAACATCGTTTACTGGAAGGTCCAGGCCAATACATTTATCAACTTGTTAAATTATTGCTTGTGGTCAAGAGATATATCATATTCATGCAACCTGAAGCAACAGTTAGATAAATGTATAAACTTCTCAAGCAGTAGCACTCACTGTTATTGGATCTTCTATGTCAAGCATTCCAACATTATGGACTAACATGTCACCATACTCCCCAATGCACCACACTGTAATTCGAACTAGAGTCTCCTGATGAAAAGTATTAGGTAATATTATGTGAATGGCATAAAAAAAAAAATAACAGTGCCTAGATTTTGTCAAAACAGAAGTGAGCACCTGTTCAGCTGACGTTTGAAATGCTCTATACAATGCTCTTACTGTATATCCATGAAGCTCAGAAGCATTGGTTATGACAACAATTAAGGCATACCACACTTCATCTTTTACAAAATTTCCAGCCTAATAGAGATCAGAACATGCACCCAATATAAAAACTAAATTGAATGGCTCAATGTGGAGACAGCTAGCACCAAAACAACAACCAAAATAAAAGGACAGCCCAATACATAAAGTTTCCACCATTCAGGGGGCCTGAGAAGGTACAACTTAACCACACCTTCCAAATAACAATCTCAATACACCATCAAATTTATTAGGTAGACATTTTGTGACCAACACATGGCCCACAACACAATTCTGACTCTAACAAATTGATGCCATACACATGGCAGACTTTTAAAATTGATACCTGAACCACCCACCACCAATCATAAAATGATAACAAGTTGGGAAATGTTGACATTATCCTTAGGACAGATCTTAAGCACGCAAATGATTTCATAGAATATTCCATACCAAATGGGAAGCAAATGAACTATCATATTAACATACAAGAATTTAGCTCCTCTAAAGAGCAAAGTTCACTTTAGAAGAAAAGGCAAGGAATTTAAAAGCATAGATGAAAACGATTGATATTACATGCACATGTATAATCATGGATTTGTTAAAATCTACTCCCTTAATTTTAGCATTTATGGTTGACATGTCTCACTTTTCCCTCCAGTGAATCATTTTCACTTTAAAGGAAAGGAATTACGTCTACATGTAAGCACGCATCACTGGCCATCATGGATAGCCTAAAAAGCTAGCATGCTTTGAAATTTTCACCTTTAAAATTTTAATTCACTACAAAAGCTTGTTTCTTATATTTATTACCTCAGACAGAACCTTGAGCATCTGATCAATGTACCAGATCTTCTCTGGGGAAAACCTGAAAATAAATAAATGCTAGTCAACTAAATATGTGTGTGCATGCAATTTAAGAAAATCTCTAATTAGTTCTAAATTGAAAGGGGGTAACAAAATAAGGACCAATGCAAAAATGGGAAATGGCTTCATTTTTTATTTTACCAAAGAGGAGAGGTAGAAGAAAGAACAGAAAATTCAAAAATGTAAAGACTGCAAGGCCAACAGGAAACATGTTCACAACTACCAACATGAGAAACAGTTATATCTTCTAAAAGAACTAATGCCAGTAAAGCATGTTCCTCTGACAAATCAAATGTCCTTTGATGATGGAATAAGTGATCCAGAAATTATTGATACTGAAAAAAGAAGAATTATAGTTCACACAGTTGGCATCCTCCTCTTCTCTCCTTGCCAAGAAGTAAAAAGAAAATAATAAAAACAAATGAGGTATACTGAAAAAGGAATGGCATTCAGCATCTTATGACTCACTTTGCTACAATGGAGCAAATTTTGGCAGTGAGATCAGCTCTGAAATCCTGATCACTGACTTCCAGATAATCTATAAGCTCTTTTGCCAAGGGCTTCACATTAGTATCATTGACCAAAACATAAACAAGCTCAAGCGCTCTTTTCCGAATTGAAGCATCTGAATCCTGAAGGGAAGAGTCAAGTGATCAACTCCTACAATTCTAAAACAAAGCTCTTTTTTGTCACTAAGTAAGCAAGGAAGAAGACAAATTTAATACCTTCACACACTCCAAAATTGTTGCACGGTGCCTCTGTACTGCCTGAGCATCAGCTGTTACAGCCCTCATTAGCATGTTTAATGCCACATATCTAAAGGAAGAGGGTAAAAGAGTAAGATTCACTTCAATAATTAAATTTAAAACAAAAACAAAAACAGAAGGATGGAATGAATGAGCTTGAAGAACACTAGACGCAATATTAATTATAAGCTTTATGAAGTATTAAAGAAATTGAATGGGCACACGATTTATTTTATAGTAATATAGAAGTTATATAGGCCTTTTTCTGTCAACAGCCAAAGAACAAATTTAGCCACAGCATAGCATATATTATTATAAGCAACATAGATAATATTACAACCAAGATTTTGAGCAAAATAAATTCAAACTACATAAATTTCACAATACAGCCTAATGCATAACTGTAGACATCAGCTACTTGAATTTTATCCCCGCCTTACAAGACAGTTTTGTAAGGTTGACTTAGGCTTAAATATACTTTTTAAGAGTTATAATCAAGCAAATGGTGTCACTATATTTGGGATTCTATTCTTTTTCAGGGTCCATTTGCTTAGAAATTTTTTCATCAAACAATTACTTCTTTTTTCAAAAAATAATCCTTTTCTTTGTTACAGATTTTAAAGATAATCAGAAACTATAAATAATCACAAATGGTTAGGATCCTTTGACACATGGTGGTATAATTGGATTTTGTCCCATCACAAATAAAATTACATTTTAGAATAGCTTCTTGTAAAATTAATTACTTCAAAAATGGTGATTTTCTGATTGTAGACAAACCTGAATTAACTACTACTTCTTTAAAAATCTCAAGAAAACAACCACTAAACTATTCCATACTAAAATCGCATTCTATCTTAAACAAACAGGCCATTCCTTAATTTTTTAAATGTGTTAAATTGGTAAGACAATAATTTGATTGCTCAAATGACTTGCTGAGTCCAGTTTACTATAGCTCAACCCAAGAAGCACCATCCACTAGTGTTTCTTTTGTGTTTCTTTTAAGTATTATAGTGAAACTTGCAATTTGAACACTCAATCCACTAGTGTTAGTAGGTTTTGATTAAAATTTCCAGTTAGTTACGAAGGAGAAGTAATGACCAGAAATAAACCTGATATTGTTGTCACGGTTTGACAAGAATCTTCCCAGAATATTAATGGCTAATACACGTAAGCCACCATTATCTTCAATGCTCATTATTGTTTGAACACATTCATATAAAATGGCATTCCCTGCAACTTTATTTGACTCGGTCTTCGTAGCCACCTAAAACAGGCAGTAAGTGTCAAATTATCAACCTTTAAATTCAGAAGAGATGGCCACCAACAATAAGAAAGACAAGTAGATTAAAACTAATTTACCCATAAACATTGATTTGGCCTACAGAGAAGAAAACCTAAGAATAATAAAACAAATGACCTAACTCTTGATTACTACAACAAGTGGTTAACACAATTGATTAAAAAACTTAGTTTGGCCAGTTAACTGAAGAATTCTAACAGTAACTAAATCACACATAAATACTAGTTCCTGAACAAAAAATTTATATAGTATACAATTATAAAATTCCCTCCTTTCTCTTTCACCCAATTTATAATCCTTCAAAGAATTAGACAGAAATATACAGCGAAATTTGAAGATAGAAGAAAATCCAGCTTCTCAATGGGCTTCCATATCAACAGCTATTTATAATGTGAGACCATCTCCCCCTTACAAATACTGCCATACATTCACATGCACACAAGAAAAAATAAATAAATAAAAGATTTTAAAACAAATCTTCAACTTTATGCATATTCTAAAAAGTAACCTTACATTAAGGCAAAACCAAACATACAATACATAAACCTATAAAAACATCTTCCTCTGACCAGTGCCACCCAAACACACCAACATCCAAAACCACAATAGATAGCCCTTTAATGCATTTAGCTGGAGCAGAAGTTTTGTACCATTAACTCCTTTAAATGTTTGTGTTAATAGGGTTATGTACTCTTAGAAAGTGAGTTTAGATATAACTCAACCCTACCAAACTGGTTTATAAAATAAGGACTACCCCCACTTATATGCTGCATTTTAGTATTATCTCTATCTAGTCAATATGCACTTCCATTTTTTCCTAATACACTCCCTCATGTCCAACATTATGGGGCATGGTACATGAATAACATGGTGAGTGACCCTTTTAATGAATCTAAGATACGCCTCATACCATATTAAAAAGTGGATTTAGGCCTAATTAATAACTAAGCCCTTCAAAATAGGCTTATAAGGTGAGAATTGATAAAGGCATGGTCAAATAACGAAGCATCGCAGCATGACTAATGAGCTCTATAATAATATAATATCATAAAATTCACCATAAACACACAGCTGACCTGAGCAAGTATGTCATTCATGCTGTCACTAGCATCAGCATCACCTTCACCCAGCACTCGCAAAAGTTTAAGCAATCTGATGTGGAGAAATGGGTCTGTGATACCAGCAATATCATACTCTGGTGAATATGGACTATTCGCTAGATCCTTAAGTGTTCTGACTAAACCATCTGTGCATTTCTGTAATAATTAGTCACAAAATGTTGTTACGATAAAAGCTTTCCAAATCGTAGCTCAATTTTCTGGAGTTCTTCATATAATAATGCAATTAGAAGTTAACTGTGACCATAAAGTTACATGTATGAAACTTAATGTGCATTTACAGTTCAAATAAGTGTATACTATTATTTATGACCAACAGACTAGCTTGCAGAAACTAACACATGGTGCTATGAGCTTAGAAACAGTATGTTATTTTTTGAACCATCGAGTTTACAAACACCATAATGCAATCTCACGAAAAAAGCCCTTGCAGTATTGCAAGGAAATTTCAAATTCACTACCCAACAAATCCCATATTCTAGATTATAACTTCATTAAATTTCTTTTAGGTTATAACACTGTCAAGAATTCATGGACGCTATTAACTCCCAAATACCAAGAAGAATGCTCGTATATATAGATAATTTCGATTTGCATAAGAAAATATTTGTCATGCTAAGGCTATAGTATTTAAGTTTACCTCAAATCTTCAATTAATATGCAAAGTGAGTTATAGGAAAGTACACTGTGTTACAGAAAATCATTTAAAAAGGAGATGAAAAACTACCTTTCTAATATGTTCAAGAGCTTCAGTGCTAATTTTACACAGATCTGTACAAAGCTGAACCCCAGTGATCAAAACCCCATGATGCTTCTCCCTAAGTAAGGCAGTAGCAGGATTGATAAAATTTTCTGCCAAATCAGGAACTTTCTTTATGATCCTTATAGAGCATAATGCTGCCTACAACAGTGAACACGGTTAACTTCTGTGAATGAATTTTTCTGAATAATTAATGATTAGTCATCATTCAAGCAGTTAAATGGGAAGGGTTCTATTAATAACTCAAACATTAAATTACATTAAAAGGTTATAAATATCTAGAAAATGAGAATAGGGAGATCTCTAGTACATGTGATAATATAGACAAGACTATAAAACCAATTGTTGCATGCTAAGTACTTAGGAGAAAGTTTGATAGAACTTTCACTCAAAAAAATGAAAATGAAAGAAAAAGGTACTGGTGGCAAACAATATTTTCCTGGTAATCAATGAGAAAGTTGATACTTTACAACCACTCAATGCTTCACATCCGTTCTCATAACTCAACATTTTTTGTTATATGAGGCATGATTATACATACCAAAATTTACTGTGATGTCAAATAGATGTAGCACGCTGAACAGACCACCCTAAGGTAAGGATTATTATTATTAATATTACATGATGAAAATGCAGATTCTTCAAATGGGCATCAAACACAAAGCATCATTGTATTTGTGCATCAGAATTACTTCCTTGATTCAAATACAATTAAAAAGTTTATAGAACAAAGGCATAATCATCAGATGGTTGAAAATAATTTATAGATGTGTGTAAGAGAATTCTTTACAATCCATTACTCAAACCTTTATTACAAGAAACTACAAAAAGAAATAACTATGACAAATAAGCAACCTATTGTAGAATTGTAGAGAAAGTTACAGCACTAACCATTATATGTGAAAGGCAATATGTTACTGTCACTACGTAGAAGATACTGTGTCACTATGAAACCATAAAATCATTCATGACATTTTCTCCCCCAATATATGACAAAAATCACTGATACAATACATGAAGTACAATGGAAATTACCTTCTTCCTAATATTTGGATCTCGAAATTGCAACAATCTCTCAACCTCTGGTGCAAGATCACGTGCCATTTCTGCTGAACAGATGTTTCCCAAAGCACAAAGAGCAAGTCCGACTATATACTGATTTGTGTGATTAAGATCTCTGTGATTCAGTTAAGGCTCATCTATAACCCATTATTAATATTCTTCCCTTCTCTCATTTTGTTTCGGTAGGTAGAAGATCAAAATAACACATTTGTAAAGTGCAATGTAAAAATCAGGGAATATATATAAAAATAAATCATAAATTTAACCAACAACAGGATACTGTTTCAAAGAATTGGTGACCAACATTAGAACTTCTTGTCTTTCATCAAGAAGCAACATGAGGCCAAGATAACCTATTCTCTTCTCAGGAAATCCAGGAGATGCTATCAACTTGAGACATTCCATTTGACCAAAATGTGTGGGGTAACCAAGCATGTGGATGAACATTAGCTTAGCCAGATTTCGATGGCGATAGTCATTATCATTTTCATTTATTGCTGCACGAATGGCAGCACACTCTTTTCTTACAACAGCCCGTTCTTCTGCTGCAGTCTTGCAAGCACGGATGGACCGGATCATGTCCCTACAAGTTGGGATATTGAGAAATATGAACCCGATGAGAAAAAGATATTGATCAAAATTAAAGTCAAACAGAAACTAGAAATTAAACATGTCTCCTCTTTACAACTAACAAGAAACCTGGAAAATTAAGTGCATTTGATCGTTTAAACCAGTGGAATTTTGAAATAAAAATTCAATCACAAATACACAAAAGAAAACACATACGTAACTGCAAGAGCACAAAAGAAAACAAAATCTTGCTTAATGTAAGTGACAGCATAGTAGAATTGTAATTCCAATTATTTTACACAATGTTTTATCTCAATGAGTCAGTACAGAAGCAGAGGACGAGAGATACTCTAACTATTAAAGAATCAATACAATAGTGCTTAACGAATAGCATATTGCCCCCTTCCAAACCAGCCGAGTGAGTAAAAATAATGCTTTACATTCATTGGAAGACTCGAGACCGGCCACATATAGTAACAAAAACCATAGGATGCTAATTTACAAATTCATTGCTTCACAATGGGGAATTATGAAATATATAAAATACAATCGGCATGAAAAACCTCATGACTATTGGCGTCATATTCAAATCCATTATCAATCAGGTAGGTCACAGTACTTAATAGGGACAGCATCAGTGACATTCTGTGGACGAGGGAGACAAATAAACTAATAAAGATCTATCACTCAGTAGCTTACAATGTTGCAACTACATATCTCTACGCTTAAGACTTCATCCTAACAATATATAGAATACATATTGTTCAATGTTCCAACGCTTCTATAATTACACGAATGAAACTCTGAAATGTTTATTCAAGTTCGGCGCTAGAACCTAGAGTTCAATATCAGCATCCGATTCGGACACTGAGAGAAAACCTCGACGAGCTAAGCACAACAAAACCAGCCACCAAATAAATTGTTAACATGTATATCACTAATTTCAGCTGAAAGAAAAACACAAAATCGCGACCACGCAACTAAAAAAAGCAGTAAATGCCAATAAAATAAAAATGCGGAGATAATTTAAGATTCTTCCAAACGCAAAGCCCTACTCAGCTACAAAACCAGCACAAAGAAGAACGAACATTCCAACGCATTGTACATGATGTGAGAGTGTGGTCGTGCGTGTTAGCGTGTGCGTGCGTGCAGTCGGCGTTGATCAAATCCAAGCGACCAAGCGAAGAAGAGAAGAATTTAATTGCTTACCTCAAACGCGTTCCTGAAGAGAACGGGTTCATGATTGACGGTGATTATGTACGGCGAGAAGCTCAAATCGGATCCAATTGCGACGAGGAGGAATCGGAAAAGAAGATCAATCGGAGATCCGAATCGGCGAAACGAAGAGAGATTCGGATCTGATACGAAGCGACTGTTTGCGTTGTGTGTTGTGTGTGTGCGAGTTCTGTGAATTTTCAGAGGAAACAAACACCTCAACACCACCGCACCTTTTCTCTCTTCCACTTTTGCAACGATTTTACAATTTTAACGTTTCTGTCTCAAATCTCTGAGAAGGAAAAAATGAAAAATGGGTTAAAATTACAAATTCCGAACAATTAAAAATGATAATTAATTAGGGACAGTTTCGTAAATTTAAATCCCTTTTAGTAAAATTTTTTAAAAAAATGTTCCTCAGTCCTCAGCCTGAGAAAGAAAGATGTTACTTGAGTATTAATTTAATTGTGATGAAGACTTTGTTCGAGTCACGAAAGCTTAATTAATTTATATTTTTTAATTTTCATCAATTTATAAACAAAGTGTAAGAAAATAGTTTAAAAAACAAAGTGTTAAAAATATCTGGAAAAAAAGTGTTAGAAAAGAGTCAGCAGCATTTGTTTGAGTCATCGGATGCATTAACGTTACTTAAGAGATTTTGTTCATTTGTAATTGGGAATGAAACATTAAAAGTGTTTATTATTTAAATTTGATCAGTTTAAAAATTAATTTTTTTATTAATTCTATCAAAAACATGTCTTATGTACTTGGTCGCGTTTTTATTGCATTGTTATATTTTATATTAAAATAAAATGATAAAACACATCTTCATTTTTAAAATATAGGAAAAATACTGTTTTGTCTAACTACAACTATTTGTCACTAACACTTTTATTGCAACATACTGTTTCATGTTGGGTTAAATATTAATAGTTTTTAGATTACAAATTAATAGGTTTGATAAGAAAAAAGGACATAAAGTATGTAAAAAAAAAGTATGTTCTTAAGAAATCGTTGAAAATAACACAAATGGAGTAATTATATTACATACGGTTATGGTTTGTAAATAAAATTTAACTTCGTGTATTTAGATTACAAATAACAAAAAATTGTCAATAAAAAATATTTTGGATATTCCAAATAATTATTAAATTTAGGCTTAGAAATATGAATGAAAAAATATTTTTTAATTAGATAGAATCTTTACTATATGCAAAATAAATTTTAATTAACTAATTGGAAAAAAAATTAAAATGTATAAAATGGACCGTTTAAAAACGGTTTTAAAGTTAATGGTGAATTTTCAAAATAAAAAAAAAATACACAATTTAAGAGTGATTTTAAGCAGTTATTGAGTGTTTCGTTAAAAAATATTATATGAGGGTAATTCATAGGATAAATTTTTTTAAAAAAATAATAACATTTAAAAGTTCAAATCTTTATTTTTGAGAAAAGTATTAAAAATGTATAGTGTGTTAGTTTGCAGAAGAAAATTGAGCATTTATATTCTTATTTTAAATATAAGGTATACAAATAATTTACCAATTAACGATTAATTAAAGAAATATGAAAGATCTTCTTAATTCTAATTTATATGTAACATTTAAATTCTACTAACTCGAATACTTTTTTCTAAACCCGATTTGTATTTAATTTTTGTGTTTAATTTCATAAAGCATCATTTTTGTCAATATCCAAATCTTCTACTTTATTCTCTACCTTAGTCAATAACTAAATAATATTAAAAAATATTGTTATACTAACAAATAAACAATCTCTTAATTGTTTTTTAAATCCACTCCAATTTAAATATCCTTAAATTTAATTTTAAAAATAAAATATGATAGTAAAAATTTAATAATTAGTTAAATGACAAATAAAAATATATTTTGAATACTTCAATCATGTCCAAAAAGGTTGGGAAAAAAAATCAATCTCATAGAAAATTTTCACTCAATTTTCATATTCACTTGTATATTTTTATTTTCTTCCGTTCTTTTATCGTTTTCAACAATTTGACGACCAACTCTCAGAAATATAAATTCTTCCTATGAATATAACTGTTCCTGCCGGTTGACCTAGGTACGTCTTTCTGTGCAACCTTGCCCGTCTGCTAGTGACACCCTTTTCTGGTAATCTGTGAACACCTGCAAAGAAGTGAACAAATGGGCGCCTTAGCGGCCGTTTGCACTCGGACGCTCAAGTCAGTTAACAAGAAACACCAAAACTCTGCACCTTCGTATCGGAGCACCGTGAAAGGCGCTCTGAAGGTGGTAAAGAACTGTATATTGTGTGCTGTTTTCTGGTCCTAGCAAACAATCCTTTTCTAGTCCCTTGTGCGTAGCATGAGGGCTCGAGCAAGCAACTAGAGTGTGTTCTGGGGAAATTTTGTCAAAGGTCCGATCCCCGATTCCAACGTCTAAAGCTCCCTTTAAACGTCTCTAGCATTTAAAGCGTCTTAAAGCGCATTTAAGGTGTAAAAACGTTCGGCGCCTTTAAGACGTTCAAAACACTTAAAGCATTTAAAGTACCTTAAAGCGTTCGAAATGTAAACTTAATTACATAATCTTGATTACCTCATACCTGACAAACTATCCGGAAAGCGTTGATGTTTCTGTTCTTCCCGCCACGTGTCCTCCTGACTTGACCGTTATTCTACGTGGAGGGCCTCACAACACTGTAACCCAATTGAGGGATATTTCATCGTGTGAGTCCTCATTCCTTGAGTGCATCTAGCGCAAAGGGGTGACTTTTTGGGTGCCAACTCATGCGACCCAACCTCTAGTCACTCGCCCTGGGAGTGTATCCACCTTCCTCTCGCACCCTGCACCTGGTTTCCCCTGGGCATGACCTTCTCTTGAGTCGTATCTATCCCAAGGGTCTCCCTGAGGTGGCCTGGGTACTTCACGAGTCAGGCTACTCCCTATTGGCGCTAGTACTATGACCTTGAAGCCACCTTTCCCTTCTCTTTATTACTGTTTTGAACTAGGCGAGCCCAAAGCCTCCCATGGTGTCACTCCCTCCATGGTCTTTCCTACCCATGGGTATCGGGGAGTAACACTGCTGATGACTTGCTTGGCGACGCCTTGTCTCGACGACGCCTTATGTAGTCGCTCTGTTGACTTCCTTCTTTGGGCCTTTTGTGTGGTCCCACCATATGTTGACCTTGGCCTTGACGTTGACTTTGACTTTGACTCTGGTTGACGCCCGGGGACGAGACGGTACACAAGCCCCCAGTCTTGAGCTGGTGACTTGTCTTCAGCGAAAAGACTAAGGCCTCGCCCACGCCATCCACGTGGCACTCTGGTGACATGTCATTCTTGCTGACGTGACATTCCCCGAACAGTTGACGTGACATTCCCTGAGCAGTTGACATGACATCTTTTTAATGGCTGACGGGACATCCTCTGAATCGGGATAAGTGATGCTTTGGGTCACGCTTAATCGCTCGCCACGTGGCCCATCACGCGGTCACCATCCAAAGCCTTTTGCGCTCCCAGGGAGCGCATGATCCTGCGACACGTGGACTCATCGAACGGTCCTGATTTAATATCCTTTGGGCTTCCTTCGTAACGTTTAAGTTACCCCAGAGCCCGCGCTCGAAGCCACTGTTCCATTCACTCTCTTTCGCACTCCACTGTTCATCTTCTTTCTCTGAACGCTCGAGACTCTCTGCGATCTTCGTTCTTCCTGCACACTCTCCATCTCCAACCACTCCAATACTCAAAGGTATGATTTTTCCCCCTCCATGACTCTTCCTCTTCACTGCATTGCCCTGTGTGTTAATGAACTGCCTGGGACTGTTTATCTTCTTGCACTGTTGTACTGTTCTTGCGTTTCCTTGTTCCCCCATTGTCGTTCTCTTTCTCGCGTGGGTAGGGTTGGTCTAGGGCTTTCTCTTTTCCCCCTTTCTCCTCTTCGATTCCCCCTTTCACTAAACCCTTTCTTTTCTCCTTCGTTCTTCAGCTCTTGATTGGATGGCACGAGACAAGAGTACCGCCAATCCTTCGCCCCCCAGGTCCAGCTACAAAGAGGAATACCGCTGGGCCTCCGATGAACTTCTTGCGGAGTGCTCCACCTTGACCTCTGTCGAAGATGTTGAAGCCCACAGGGGGACCCCACACTCTACAACTTCAACGCGTTCCATAAGACCCACGACTCCCACATCTTTGTGTGCCGTGCAAAGCCAGGGGAACCCGTTTGCGTAGACGAAAGGGCCATTGGGGGAAGCCCTTTCTTCTTCATCTACCAAATGGTGTTTAAGCGAGTGGGTTTGCGCCTTCCCCTTACTCCTTTCGAAAGGGAGTTACTCACCGAGATTAACACTGCCCCTGCCCAGCTTCACCCCAACAGCTGGGCGTTCGTAAGGGGTTTCCAAATTCTCTGCGGGTACTTGGGCATCCCCCCCTCCGTGGACGTCTTTCTTCACTTCTTCGAGGTGAAGAAGCAGGGCAAGAGTCTCTGGATGAGCTTCTCCAGCGTCGCCGGCCGCATCATCCTCACCCTCTTCCAAAACTCGTTCAAGGGGTGGAGGGGAAAGTTCTTCAAGGTGCGCCACTAAATTCGATCCCACTGCACTGGAGGGCTTTCCCCTGTACTGGTCGGAGAAGCCCCTATCGACCAAGCCCAAGGCCTTGGATGAACTTGCCTCCGCTGACAGGGAGGTATGCAAGGCCTTGGCTGGGCTCGGGGTAGTCTTCGACACCGCCAAGCTCATTGCCAACGAGTTCAAGGCTCACGGCCTCTCCACCTACTTCGGTATTTGCTTTTGATTACATCTGCTTGAACTTGCTTGCACTTACTTGGTCTTGTTTGAATATACTTAGATTGTTCGAATCGTTGAGGTTATGTGAACTTACTTGAATTGCTTGAACTTCAGTGGTTTGCCTGCATGTGCTTTCATTCTTCCTCACCCGAATTCATCTTTGCTTGGTTATTCTGACTGATGCAGGTTCGATAATGGACTTTTCAAGGCGCCGCACACTCGCCAAGGCCTTAAAGCAAATAAAACCCGCCAAGGGAGGTGGGGACTCCCTCGCCCTCAACGTGCCTCCCACTACTTCCCCCGCGCCCGTCACTTCCCTACCATCTCCACCATCCTCTCCCCAAACATACCAAACTCCTACCTCCCCCTCTCCCATTGATGCGGTCCCACTGGCCGCAACGTCAACATGTGCTCCAGCACCCCCAGATAAAGGGAAAAGGGTGCTGGAGATAACCTTTGATAGCGAAGACTCAGATGGCGGCTTGGTCTTCTAAAAGAGGAGGGCTACTAGGGTCCCTACCCTACTAACCGCGTCTCCAGGTGGCGTGGATTCTCTAAGGGACAACCCTCTAAGTGCCACGTCGTCTCCACCTCAAACAGTCCAAGAAGAACGAGATGAAGGGGCTGAGTCTGTTCCTCCGCCACTACCACTGCCTGTAGCAGTTGTAGCTTCAGGTTCAGCCCCTCCCGCGCCTGCTCCTGTTCCATCTCCCCCCAAAATTCTGATCCCCCGCCCCCTCTTCAGGCAGTTGACGCGGGGATTCACCGAGGGGATGTCGCCAGGGAACCCCAACAGGGGAGAAGGCATGCCCTTCTACATGGGGGCCTTCCTGGCGATAGCACTCGACTGGCGCTCCCAGGCCCAGAGCGTTGTAACGGGGAGGCAGGCCCTCCAGAGGCTGAAACAGGAGGTGGGGGCACTGAAGGAGGAGAAACAGGCTTGGGGGCTTAGGGAGGAAGCCCACCAAGCTTCACTGAAGATGACCCAAGAGGCCAAAGAGGGGGCCGAAGCATACGCGCATGAGGTCAAACAAGCGTATGCAGACCTGCTGGCCCACCTCACCTTCCACCAAATCCAGAACATTGGTCTCCAAGAGGTGGTTCGTGCCTCCGAAGTGCAGTAGAAAAAACTTGAAGAACTGTATGCTGCTCGGGGACAGAAGCTGACTGAGGCTGAGGGTGCCCTGGCGGCAAAGGTCGAGGCCCTCGACCTTCTCCAAGCTGAGTGTAAGAGACTCCACACTGAAGCCAACAAGTTCCAGGTGGGGAAGGAGTTCTTGGACAAGCAGCTGGCGTCCAAGGATTCCAGGATTGACGAGCTGGAGAGGGCAAACCAGGAGCTCACCAACGAGATGGCGGGCGTATTCGATGAAGGCTTCAAGGAGGCCCTAGCTCAAGCATCTTGTGAGAACCCAGTGATTAACGTCTCGAACTGCGACCCTACCAGCCACATCGTTGATGGAAAGGTGGTGCCTCTTGATCTGGATGATTGAACTGCAGGCCCTCAGCCTCCATTTTTACTTTTTGTCTTTTCCTTTGCTTTTGTGACTTGTAAATATCTCAACGTTTATAGCACTTGACCCTTCTATACATTTACTGGGAACGCAATCTATGCTTTACTTTCACTATTAATCTCCGTTTTATTGCTTGCTCATTCCTGAGAAACCGAACGCCATTGGACTGCTATCTCTACTCTTAGAGCCTCACTAGGCTCTCGTATTTTTCTTGCCTTTGGCATCTCACGCTTTCACGCTTCTTCTTCTTCTTATTCTTCGAGTCTCCCCGGCCTTCTAGGCTCATGAAAGCCCTTAATTGGCTTTCAATTGGCTTTCTACTTGCTTGTTTCGAGCTCTCAGACACTTACTGCTAGAGGCACAGTTGGTTCTTCCATCACTTCAAGATGGGAAAAAGGGGGAGGGATCTCGTTTCTTCTTTGGCCTTGACGTCGCTCAAGGGCGAGGAGAGCTTATCTCATCTGTACTGAGTGTCCACGCTCGAGGAGGGACCTGCTCTAGGTGCCCTTAGCGTGTCTAAACACTTGGGACAAAGTTGCACTTTGGTGCCCACGTCCATGGAGAGGCATGTATAACAGTGTCGTATCGTCCATGGAGTGTCTCAAACACCAAGGCAACTTGTCCCTCATCTCTTGGTGCTTGGTGCCCACGCCTGAGGAGAGGCCTATTACAACAACGCTGTATCGTTCTCCGGGTGTCTAAAAACGCCAAGCACTAGGCGGGCCTGAAGCCTCCCGTGGGGTCACTCCCTCCATGGTCTTTCCTTCCCATGGGTATCGGGGAGTAACACTGCTGATGACTTGCTTGACGACGCCCTGTCTTGCCGACGCCCTACCTTGACGACGCCTGGTGCAATCAATCTGTTGACTTTGCCCTTAACGTTGACTTTGACTTTGACTCTGGTCAACGCCCGGGGCCGGGACGGTACACAAGCTCCCCAGTCTTCAGCTGACACTTGTCTCAGCGAAAAGGCTGAGGTCTCGCTCATTATTCATGTGGTATTTTCCATACTACTGATGGGACGTTCCCCTGCTCGATTTGATCTTGACACTTTCTGAGCCTTTGACACGATATTCTCTTCTTTGCCGGCGCGTTGTACCCTCGGGGACTCTGTCGATATGACACTCTCTGAATGAGAAAAAGGGACGCTAAGGGTCGTCCTCCAATCTCCTCATACGTGGCTCAATCGCACGGTGCCCAGTTAGCATTCTTTGGCGCTTTAGTTGCAACGCTTGAGTCTTTGAAATCCCGTGCTTCAACCCCTTGTTTCCACCTTTTCGCATCCCTTTCATATTGTTCATCTTCTTTCCAAAGAACCCTCGCTGCATTCTTTCCTCGTTGACTTTTTCCTTCTGCACTACCGCTAAAACTTTCTTCTTTGGTCTTTTAGTTCCTTCATTGACAGCTCGTGCTAACATGTTTGCCAACCCTTCTTCCCCTAGAGTTAACCATAAAGAACTTTACGCGTGGGCTTCGCGCGAACTTCTTAACGAGTGCTCGAGCTTACTTTCAGTTAGGGCCTGGAGGGAACATGTGGGGGACCCGAGTACCTATGACCACCGTGCCTTCGCGAAGAGGCATGATGACGATATCGTCGTGCGTCCTTGCACCTTAGGGGAGCCGGTGTGTGGGGACAAGCGGGCCAACAACGGGGTCCCTTTTTTCTACTTTTATTAGGTAGTCTTTAAGAGCGTCGGTGTGCGCCTGCCCTTCTCTAGGTTCGAGAGGGAACTGTTAACGGAAATCAATGCTGCCCCAGCCCAACTGTACCCTAACAGCTGGGCTTTCGTCAAAGCCTTCGAGATACTGTTTGGTTTCCTGGGGCGTGCACCTTCTGTGGACATCTTTCTTCACTTCTTTGAGGTGAAGAGGCAAAGAAACAACATTTGGGTGACCCTCAGCAATGTTCCCGGCAGGGTCCTCCTAACCCCCTTCCAGCACTCCTTCATAGGGTGGAAAGGCAAGTTCTTTAAGATTTGCTGTTCCGACCTCGTGCCCTCCGCCCTTGACGGCTTTCCACTGTACTGGGTAAAGAAGACAAGAGCCCTGAAGTCCAAGCCTCTTAAGAGGTTGCCTTTGAACGATCAGGAAGCTTGTCAGATCTTGGCTAGGGCGGGGGGTTTTGACGTTGCCGCCTTGATAAGTCTGGAGTACAACGCTGAGGCCTTGGAGAAATACATATGTACGAGAGATTTCCTTATAACCTCCCATTCTTCGCCTTTGCTGGGTTCTTGCATGATTTATCTTGTGGTGCCTTAGTTTGTGCCCGTCTTTCACCATGCTTGTCTCTTTTGGTGCAGGTTCGAAGATAAACCGACAACAAAGGTCGCTGTTGGCCCAGGCGTTGAGGTCCGAGGACGGGGCTTCATTGTTACCTTGCTCAAACTCCGAGGTCCACTGAAGAGCGGCCTGGTTTTTCTTTTCGTATAAACATTGAACGTGTACATGATTACCTTTTGTCCAGCCTGCAATTATCTGGAACTTTGTCTGTAACTGTAACTTTTGATTCATACTTCGATTATGTTTAAACGCTACCCACTTTGTCTTTGCATACTTGCGTCTACTTCTGCTTCCTCTATCGTGTTGCGTGCGTTACCTCCAGCACCTTCCCATTGTGTTTAGGAGGGCTTATCTCATATGTACTGAGTGTCCATGCTCGAGGAGAGACCTGATCTGGGTGTCCTCAACGTGTCTAACACTTGGGACAAAGTCGCACTTTGGTGCCCACGCCCATGGAGAGGCCTGTATAACAGCGATGTATCGTCCATGGAGTGTCTCAAACACCAAGGCAACTTGTCCCTTATCTTTTGGTGCTTGGTGCCCACGCCTGAGGAGAGGCCTACTACAGCAGCGCCGTATCGTCCTCAGGGTGTCTAAAAACACCAAGGCAAAGTGTTCCCATCTGATACCGGGGCTAGTTATTCATACTTGAGGAGGAGGTGTCCCAAAGGAATCCCCTAACCCCTGCTCAAGGACTAAAACTCCCGGGTTTTACCTTATCGCACATCTGATACCGGGGCTGAGGAGGGGGTGTCCCGAAGGAATCCCTTAACCCCTGCCCAGGGACTAAGCTCTCGGGTTGCACCTTGTGTTGGACATACCTGTCATCTTGAGCTCTAGGCGCATGCATGTGTTCTTACTGCTTGCTTCGAATTCTGATGTATGCTCCCTATTTGGCGATGCCTACGTTTGGCGACGCCTCACCTTGGCGACTCTTTATCTTGGCGATGTTCCACCTTGGCGACATCTCATTTTAGCGACGCCTCCATCTTGGCGATGCCTCATCTTGGCGACGCCTGACGCTGCCTTGAGTCTTTGTCTTTTATTTCTTTAACCTTTGGTCTTACACTTTGAGTGGGAGGAGAAAAGACTGAGACAAAGTTTTCTTGAACTTCTTTTTTACTTGGGTGACCTCATTAAAAAACCCCGAGAGGGAAAAAGAGTGTCCCCTTTACAACTTGTATTTCGTTATTCTTAATTGACATAACTTAACTGAAATAAAATTTCAAATTGGCCGCGTTCCAGCTGCGTGGAATGGGACCTCCTTCCAAAGTCTCTAGATTGTATGAACCATTCCTCTTGGCTTTGGTGACTCTGAAGGGTCCGGTCCATTTGGGAGATAACTTATTTTCTAGCTCATATGGGTGAGCCTTCCTCATGACTAAGTCACCAACCTGGAATTGCCGCGGCTTCACCTTAGAGTTATATTGTCGCTCCACTCTTCTCTTCACTGCCTCGGCCTTTATTCTTGCTTCCTCCCTGGCTTCGTCTAGTAAGTCTAGGTTCACTCGCCTTTCTTCATTGGACTCTTCAGCCACAAAATTCTGGTAACGTGGCGAGCTCTCGTGGATCTCGACTGGAATCATCGTGTCTGACCAATATACTAGAGTAAAAGGCGTTTCCATGGTGGCAGATAGGGGTGTGGTGTGGTACGCCCATACAATCCTCGGCACTTCTTCTGCCCACACCCCTTTAACTTTCTCTAATCTTCTCTTCAGCCCTCTCAGCAAAACTCTATTTGCTGACTCTACTTGTCCATTCGTCTGGGGGTGTTCGACTGATGCGAACACCTGCTTGATGCCTACCTCTGCGCACAGGTTTCTCAGTTGTTGGCTTGCAAACTGGGTGCCATTGTCGGACATCGGCCACCTAGGCACACCGAAGCGACACACGATGTTCTTCCAAACAAAATGCTGCACCTTGTGCGCAGTAATCTGGGCCACAGGCTCCGTCTCTATCCACTTGGTGAAGTATTCAATGGCGACGATCAGGTACTTCATCTGTCTTATCGCCACTGGGAACGGGCCTAGGATGTCGATTCCCCACGTATGAAAGGGCCATGGACTATATATGGATCTCAACTCCTCTGGCGGCGCCTTGTGCCAATCAGTGTGCCTTTGACACTGCTTGACACGCTGGGCGTGTCGCACGCAATCCTCTTTCACCGTTGGCCAGTAGAAGCCGGCACGTACCACTTTAGAAGCTAAAGACCTTCCCCCCATGTGGCTCCCGCAAATACCTTCGTGGAGTTCAGCCATTATCCTGATGCACTCGTTGCCGCTTACGCATGTCAGGATGGGGTGTGTGAACCCGTGTCTGAACAATATCCCGTCTACCAGGGTATATCTTGCAGTGTTCCTCTTAATCTTCTTGCTTTCTTTTGGTTCCGCCGGGAGAATCCCATCCGCCAGGTATCACCTGTATGGCGTCATCCAAGTGTCTCCCTTGGCCAAAGTATATACCTGCGTATGCTTTCCTTCCCCGGGTGCTTCCGCGTATGTGCTGATGCGAGGTCTCTTCATCGTATCTTGAGTCAAAGAACGATGACTCCTCGACCTTCCTCTTGCTGTACCAATATGGAGGACGTCCACCCTGTTATCTTCCACGAATTTCCGCGGAGCTTTGAGTGTCTCTTGGATCACTGTCCTCTGTCTGCCCCCATTGCCTGAGCTGGCCAGCTTGGCAAGCAGGTCAGCTCTCGCATTCTGCTCCCTTGGGACATGTACTAGTTCAAGAGCGCTTAATGCTCCCCTTAGCAGCTGGACATACCTCAGGTACACCGCCATTTGTGGGTCCTTAGCCTAAAATTCTCTCGAGACTTGCCCTGTGATTAGCTGTGAATCACTCTTTACCAAGAGGTTCTGTGCACCCATTTCTTTGGCCAGGAGCATCCTTGCTATCAGTGCCTCGTACTCAGCTTGGTTATGCTCTCTTTAAAAGCGAAGCGTAAAGCTTGCTCGATCAGCAAGCCATTAGGTCCTTCCAAGACTATTCATGCTCCACTTCCTTGTTGGTTGGACGAACCATCGACCGAGAGCGACCACTTCGATCCTGGGTCCGCCTCTTGGTCGCCTCCGGGTGATAGCTCTACAACAAAGTCCGCATATACTTGACCTTTTATAGATCCTCTGGGCTCGTACCGGATGTCAAACTCCGACAGCTCCACTGCCCAGCGAACCATCCTTCCCGCAACGTCAGGTTTCTGTAGTACCTTCTGGATGGGAAAGTTCGTCATCACCACTACTGTAAAACTGTGAAAGTAGTGGCGGAGCCTCCTGGCCGAGAATACCACGGCCAATGCTGCCTTCTCCAGCGACTGATACCTCGTCTCCGGGCCTTGCAAGGCTTTACTCACAAAATAAATGGGCCTCTATACTTGGTCCTGCTCCTGGACTAGCACAGAACTGATGGCCCGCTCTGTTACCGCAAAGTATAGTCAGAGGGGCATGCCTGCCACTGGTTTGCAAAGCACTGGTGGCGTTGCCAAGTACTCTTTCAACTTGAGGAATGCTGCTTCACACTCGTCGGTCCACGCAAAGCGGCTATTTCTCTTGAGGCACGGGAAATAGGGGTGTCCTTTCTCTCCTCCTGCAGAAACGAACCTTGATAATGCTGCCATTTGCCCTGTCAGCTGTTGCACTTCCTTCACTGATGTCGGGCTCCTCATAGCGATGATGGCGGTGCACTTATCAGGGTTTGCCTCAATTCCCCTCTCCGTAAGCATGAAGCCTAAAAACTTTCCCACCTCAACCCCAAAAACACACTTCTCAGGGTTCAGCTTGAGGCGATACTTTGAGATGGTGGCGAACAACTCTTCCAGATCTGTTGTATATTGCCTCCTATCGTGCGAAGCTACCACCATGTCATCCACGTAGGCTTGTACGTTCCTCCCTAACATAGGCACCAGGACCTTGTCCATTAACCTCTGGTAGGTGGCGCCTGCATTCTTTAACCCAAACGGCATCACTTTGTAGCAGTAGCTACATGTCTCTATCATGAATACTGTTTTACCCTCGTCCCTCGGGTGCATCTTGATCTGATTGTACCCTGAAAAAGCGTCCAAAAAGCTAAGCATCTCGCAACCCGAGGCACTATCTACCAGGGCGTCAATGCTGGGTAGTGGATATGAATCCTTGAGGCACGCCTTGTTCAAGTCTGTGAAGTCCACACACATCCTCCACTTCCCGTTTGCTTTCTTCACCAGAACGACGTTGGCCAGCCACTCAGGGTATTGGATTTCCCGGATGTGTCCAGCACTCAACAACTTTTGTGTCTCTTCCTTCACCACGAGGCGCCTTTCTTTGTTAAACTTTCTCCTCCTCTGTCGCACAGGGCGAACCGTGGCGTCCATGCTAAGGTGGTGGCATAAAAAGTCAGGGTCGATGCCCGACATGTCTGAGGCGGACCACGCAAAAGCATTTAAGTGGCGTGAAATCACCTCCGCCACTTCGTCCTGTTCCTCTTGGCTCAACAAACGCCCCAGCTTGAACGTTTTGCCGCCGATCTGTCTCTCCACCACATTGGCTGCCGGTTGGTCTCTGCTATCTTCTTTTGGGGGCGTCGCCTCGTAGTGCTCTCTAGGCGACGCCTCCTCTACGGACGAAGCGTCGTCATGCCTCTCCTCTGTGTGCGCGTCTGCTTTAGGCGTCGTCCCTATGGGTGCGGCCTCGCCAAGCATTGACTTCGTAGGTGTCGCCTCATTCGAGGGTTCTACTTCCATCGCTGTGTCTGAACTCGATGGACGTTAGAATACCATGAACACACCTCTCTTTGTCTTTAAACTGTTTTCATAGCATTTTCGCGCTTCTTCTTGATCTGACTTGATGACGATCACCTTGCCACTGAGATCCGGCAGCTTCATCTTCATGTGGCGCGTGGAGGATACTGCTCTCAGCCTATTTAACGCCGGTTTTCCCAACATGATGTTTTAAGCCGAATTGGCGTTCACAACTAAGTACCGAATGCTTTCAGTACGTGAGGCCGCTCCATCTGTGAATGTCGTCCTCAACTTCAAGTAGCCACGCACTTCCACCTGGTTGTCGAAAAACCCATACAAGCATCCGATGTAGGGTCACAAAAGGTCGGGGGACAACCGTAGCTTGTTGAATTTCGACCAAAACATAACGTCTACCGAGCTTCCCTGGTCGACTAGAACCCTGTTCACCTTCCTTCCAGCCGTGACAACCGAAATGACCACGGGATCATTGTCGTGCGGGACGACATCTTGTAGGTCCACCCTAGTGAACACGAGGTCTGACTCCCACGGGTCGCCTGAGATTTTTTCATCAACCGAATTTACTCCCCTCGCATATTTCTTGCGTTGGGATGCAGTGAGTCCCCCTCCCGAAAAACCACCAGAAATGGTGTGAACTTCGCCGTGGACCAGCATCTCATGCGCTTGATCCTCCGCTGGTTCTGGCAGTGCTACGGTCGTGGCAGGTTCAGTGAGATAATCCTTCAAGAACCCGCTTTTTACTAACTCGTCTTACTGGTACCCCAGCGATAGGCAGTTGTTGATATGGTGACCGAAAGCTTCGTGGAACTCACACCAAGAGTCCTTGCGAGGCCCCAACACCTTGTCAGACTTCGCTGGTCGCCTCAATCTTTCGGCTATATTAGCTACGGCGATCAGGTCCTTCAACTCCACCACGAAGTCGTACCTTGTTGGTCTGGCCCTTTCCTTGGCCGGACGATTTCCTCCCGCTTGACCCCTGGGTTGGGGTTTTCTCGCCTCGTAAGGGCGTCTCCCTTCCTGATTCTTCCTTCACGTCGTGGTCTCGTTGACCCTGACGGGTTGAGCCCATGTCTATGCCCTCGGGCGTGTGGGTGCGACACTCGAGCGCTTCTCACACACCTCTCCCTCAGAGGCAATATGCTCCACCGCGCGACGCCTTATTTCAGCAAAGGTCCTGGGGCAATTGCGAATGATGGACTCGCAAAAGGGGCCAGGGCATACGCCTTTCCTGAACGCGTACATGATCATGGGTTCTTCCTTAGTACCAACCTTCACTACTTGAGCATCGAAACGATTGATGTACTCCTTCAAAGTCTCACCCTGATATTGTTTCACGTAAAACAGATCATACGAGACGGGGGTGGGGCCCTGTTCGCTAGGTATTGCTCCCTAAATAACTGCGACAACTGCGCGAAGGAGGTGATATGGCCATCTGGAAGGCTAATGAACCAATCCATGGCCATTCTCGTCAAGGTGCTCATGAAAAGCTTGCATCTTACGGCGTCGGAGCCGCCTACTAGCACCATCTGCGTGTGGAACGCGGTGAGATGTGCTTCGGGATCCTCCATCCCTGTGAAAGTCACCTTGGGCCCTGTGAACGTGTTGGGGATCAACGCCTCCAGGATCTCCAGCGAGAATGGTGTGGAAAACTCCCTTGGGGGGGTGAGACGTTCAGTCTCATCTGGGTCGCGTTGCCCTTGGTTGTTGCGCAAACCGCGACCCAATTCCTCGTTTGTGCGATGGAGCTCTTCATTTCTCGCCTGAGAGGCCGCAAGATCCGCCTGCATGCGTTCTTGCTCCGCCCTTGATTCTGCCATCTCATCCTGCAGCCCCTGCACCATGGCCATGCCCTGCTGCATGGTCATTTCCTCGCTCGTAGCGCGCGCTGGACCTTGTCTCATGGCCCTCATTCTTCAACGTTTTCTCTTAATTTCTCCTGTTGTTATGGTAGCTCTGATAAACTCTCTGGAATTGTCGAACTGAAACTTGTGATGGGACTGATGTTTTAAATCGGCCCCACGGTGGGCGCCAAATGTTCCTGTCGGTTGACCTGGGTACGTCTTTCTGTGCAACCTTGCCCGTCTGCTAGTGACACCCTTTTCTGGTAATCTGTGAACACCTGCAAAGAAGAGAACAAATGGGCGCCCTAGCGGCCGTTTGCACTCGGACGCTCAAGTCAGTTAACAAGAAACACCAAAACTCTGCACCTTCGTATCGGAGCACCGTGAAAGGCGCTCTGAAGGTGGTAAAGATTTGTATATTGTGTGCTGTTTTCTGGTCCTAGCAAACAATCCTTCTCTAGTCCCTTGTGCGTAGCCTGAGGGCTGGAGCAAGCAACTAGAGTGTGTTCTGGGAAAATTTTGCCAAAGGTCCGATCCCCGATTCCAACGTATAAAGCTCCAGTTAAACGTCTCTAGCATTTAAAGCGTCTTTAAAGCGCATTTAAGGTGTAAAAACGTTTGGCGCCTTTAAGACGTTCAAAACACTTAAAGCATTTAAAGTACCTTAAAGCGTTCGAAACGTAAACTTAATTACATAATCTTGATTACCTCATACCTGACAAACTATCCGGAAAGCGTTGATGTTTCTGTTCTTCCCGCCACGTGTCCTCCTGACTTGACCGTTATTCTACGTGGAGGGCCTCACAGCACTGTAACCCAATTGAGGGATATTTCATCGTGTGAGTCCTCATTCCTTGAGTGCATCTGGCGCAAAGGGGTGACTTTTTGGGTGCCAACTCATGCGACCCAACCTCTAGTCACTCGCCCTGGGAGTGTATCCACCTTCCTCTCGCACCCTGCACCTGGTTTCCCCTGGGCATGACCTTCTCTTGAGTCGTATCTATCCCAAGGGTCTCCCTGAGGTGACCTGGGTACTTCACGAGTCAGGCTACTCGCTACTGGCGCTAGTACTATGGCCTTGAAGCCACCTTTCCCTTCTCTTTATTACTGTTCTGAACTAGGCGGGCCCGAAGCCTCCCGTAGTGTCACTCCCTCCATGGTCTTTCCTACCCATGGGTATCGGGGAGTAACACTGCTGATGACTTGCTTGGCGACGCCTTACCTTGGCGACGCCCTTATCTTGGCGACGCCTTGTCTCGACGACGCCTTGTCTCGGCGACGCCTTATGTAGTTGCTCTGTTGACTTCCTTCTTTGGGCCCTTCGTGTGGTCCCACCATATGTTGACCTTGGCCCTGACGTTGACTTTGACTTTGACTCTGGTCGACGCCCGGGGACAGGACGGTACAATAACTCTTTACATTTAGAGAGAATCATACTCTTTTCTAGTAAGAACATTTGGCCCTTATCTTGGGTTGGGTAAAAATTTTCCATACCACAAAGTTTTTTAGTTTTTACTAGAAGTCGAACTATCATTTTGACTTCCTTCAATCTTGAGATGGACTCATCATTTGTCAATACCTTCAAAACACTCATGAAAAATCTTTCAGAGCGAGGACATTATCTGTTAAGATAATTGTCTTCATCTGTTTTTTGTTAGGATTGTTAGTTTTCTGTTTTAGGAAAAATATTTGCCTATATGTATTTTTCATCTTTGTAGTAAAATACATTTTTAGAATCAATAATGAAACAAGTTTTGTTCTCTTACCCTCATTCTTCTTCTCCCTTTTCCTTTTCTCCCTTTTCTACTTCTTCTTCCCGCAACCATGAATAAGAGAACAACTTTCATTTGTCACACTATCTACTGTATTTGAGAGTGTTCTTATGCTTTTTCTCAAGGATATTAGCTTGTTGTATTTTTACAATTTTGTCCTTGCTTATTGTGTTTACATTTTTGCCCTCACACGTGTATTACCATATTTTTTATGGTATCAGAGCAGGTTAATGCATGCTTTGCTTCTGCTGCAATCTTTTCTTTTGTTATATGTTATTTTTTTTTTATTTTCTTTATCAAGAAACAAGAATGGAATCACCTATGTTAGAATTTTTTTTCTAGTGTTAATCAGTATTTGAACCCCATCAGCCCTTATTATCTGCTCCAGATTGATTCTTGTTTCTCCCCCACTTAATGAAATGAATTATCATACATGGAGCATAAATATGAAAAGAGCTCTTCTTTCTAAGACAAATTGAAGTTTGTTGATGGGAGTATTTTTTAAACCCATTAATAACGATCTTAATGTTGATGTGTGAGAAAGGTGTAATGTCATGGTTCTATCTTGGATTAAAAGAACTCTAACTCCTCAATTTGTTAAGAGTGTTGTTTACATTAATGTTGTTAAAAATCTCTGGAAGATTTGAAGGAAAGGATTTCTAAAGGAGATCACTTTTGGATCTCATATTTGCTTTAAGAAGTTCACTATATTAAACAAGGTGAAAGAAATGTCACTCAATTTTTACAGATCTAAAGGCCTTTTGGGAAGAGCTTGAATTTATATGGCTTATACCTAGTTGCATTTGTGGCATCCCCTACAGTTGTGACTTATTCAAGATTACTTCTCATTATAGAGAATCTGAATGTTATGAATTTTCTAAAAGGTCTTAGTAAAATTTATAATACTTAGAAAAACCCAAATTCTTCTTATGGAACCTTTTCTCAACATAAACAAAGTTTTTTGTTTTGGTGATTCAACAAGAGAGGCAACTCATTGGTTCTACTGAAATAAAGGTTATTCTCAATATTGCTAAGAAATAAAAACAACAAGAACATGGTTATTGGCAATCACAACATTAAAACAATCAAAATCAGAGTTTTTGGATATCACAAGGAAGAGAAAATGGTTATCGTCGTCAAGGCAAAGGTAGAGGAAAATCTAATAACCAAGATAAATAATGTTCCTATTATTGTAAATTGAGTCATACGATGGATGAATGTTACTTTAAACATGGATATCCTCCACAGTATAAACCAAAGATTGAAAAAATTCCTACCAATCAAGAAAGTACTTGTAATCTCAATGTAAAGAATGAGTCTTTACAATAGAGTTTCAATCTAGAAGAAAAGCAAGAAAGTAATCCCTTCACAACAGAGCAAATGCAAAATCTCTTACAACTCTTAGAATCATCCACATCAATCAAATTCAAAGGTACAATGCTGATTTTATTGCACCATAAACACAGACAAAAGGTAAGGTCTCTTGCATCTGTTACATTGGTGCCACTCAACATGTTACTTGCATTAAAGAACACTTTGTGACATTCTATAAAATTAAACCCATCAATATAAAATTGTCTAATGGTTCTTTCATCATTGCTTATCATGCCTAGAACTATACAGTTTTCCAAAAATTTTGTCATTATATATATATATACATGAATTTTCTTTTAATATCATTTATGTACAAAGGTTAATTGAAGATTTAAACTACAAACTAACTTTTTCTCTTAAGACATATCAAATTCAGAACAATAGTTCATGCAAGATGATTGGACAAGTTGATCTTTGCTAGGGCCTAGACTTCGTTATTTTAAACCTAATCTCAAGAATAACATATTTTTAATTAACTATAAAGAATATAATGTGGATCTTTGGCATTACAGATTAAGACATCCTCACAGAAAACCCATTGATTAATTTGCAAAAAAACTTCCTATGTAAATTTTGTTTCTAAAACTGCTTGTGATATTTATCATTTTGCAAAACAACATAAACTTCATTTTCAACAAAGTAATATTCTTTAAATGTTTTCAATCTAATTCATCTTGATATACGGGGTCTTGTTAGCATTCTCTTTGTTCATGGACACAAATATTTTATAACTATATTTGATGATCATTATGTTAGAATGTATGGCTTTAAACTAGAGGGGAGGGGGGTGAATGGTTTAAAAAGGGTTTTCGAAAACTTTTAAGCCTTGAATGAAATTAATTCGAGAATATCTTGATTAAGAAATCAGTTTTCAAAACACAAAGTAAAAAGCACAGCACCGGAAAAACAATCGGTTGTTTATACCAGTTTACGAATATAAAAATTGAATTTAAAGAGTTAAGGGATAGAGAAAATGCACACAGAGATTTATATTGGTTCACTATAAACCCAGAGCTACATCCAGTCTTCTCAGAAACCACTGAGGAATTCCACTAAGCAATCAAACCTAGATCACTTACAACACAACCAAAGAAGTGACATTGATCCCCTTAAGACACACACTTCTCTTGGTCAACACACCAACACTAAGAATGCTGATCTTGATCCCCTCAAGAACACACAACACTTCTCAGCAAACACACAAGGTTTCTTTCAACAGATACAAGGATTACACTTGTTACAGAACTAATATAAAATCAATACAAGCAAAAAATCCTAGCTCACACTCTTTGATCAATCTCAATCTCTAAGCAATCTCAACTTTTTCTCTTAAGCAAAATCAGTGATAAACTCAAATTTGTTTTTCTGTATATAATCAAAGTTGTTGTTTGTTATCAAATCTTAACAAACTATTAATTGCATTTAAAGATTGGTCAAAGCATTAAAAACTGGAGCGTAAACAGTTGGAAAATCATTTAATGCTCAGTCAAAGCACAAACCAGTTTTTTGTTATGGTACCAAAGCAAACAATCGGTTGTTTCCACGAATCAATCGGTTGTTTTGGTTTTGACAACTCAACCATTTGAAAAACAATTTTCAACCTTTTCTAGAAACACCTAAGTATAAAACAATCGGTTGTTTCGACAAAACAACAAGTTGTTTTTCACTTAGCTTGAAAAACACTTTTCTTTTAAAAGGATTGAGAGTGTTTATGCTTTGGATTCAGTCAAGAGTGGATTACATATTAAATCTACCCCATATCATATCTAAGAAAGCTCAGTAACAGCAAGCACAACCAGCCTTCATCATCCTTCAAAGGGTTTGGATTCTTCAAAGCTTGAACACCACTTGGTTCAACACATTCTAGACATACTTGGATATACCTTATGAAAACCAAATCTGAAACTAGATCTTTTCTATACAATTTTGTTTTATATGTTAGAAATCAGTTTAAAGATGGTATTCAGATTATTAGGCCTGACAGTGGAAAATAATTTACATTTAATGAATTGTATAAAACACTTAGTATTGTTCATCAAACATCTTGTATTGAAACTCCTCAATAGAATGTTGTTGTTGAGAAAAAACATCAACACATTCTTAATGTTACTTACAGTTTGTTATTTTAATTCAGATTTCCTAAGGCTTATTGGTCATATGTTGTTGCTCAAACGATTTATTTGATAAATAGATTACCTTCTGTTATTCTGAAAAATATATCTCCTTATGAACTACTATATAAACTACCCACCTATCTTGATTTTAAATTTTTTGGATCTCTATGTTTTGCTTTTAGCCTTGAAAACAATCAGACCAACCTTGAACCAAGATATAGAAAATGTGCTTTTATTGGATATAAATATGGAATTAAAGGTTATGCTTTGTTAGACACTAAAAATATAGAAATTCCTATTAGAAGAAATGTTATCTTTTACGACAAAAAAAGGCTTTAGATTATGATAATAATCATGTGCAATATTTTGCTTATCATCTTGATTCTATTTTTGAGCCCTTAGATAACATTAGTTACATTGACAACACCTCTCATGTCCTTAGACATCTTAAAAGAAACTGGAATGCTTATAAGCTTTTTCACACACCTCTCATGTCCACTAACAAAATTCTTTTTGAAGTTTGGACAAACTATGTAATCCTGATTCTTTTAGGGGAATCATTGGGAACTCTTATATCTCACCAACACTAGGCCAACCTTAAGCTTTGTTGTTCATCTTCTTAGCCAATTCTTACAAGAAACCACAACTCATCATCAACAGGCTATTCAACACATTATTTGTTACATTAAGGCTAACCCTGCACAAGGGTTGTTCTTTGATGCTAATTATGAGATTCACATCAAGGCCTTTAGTAACTCTGATTAGGCATCTTATCCTAACACAAGACGTTCTACAACATGTTGGGTTCAATAGTGTCAAAGTTCAAGAGGGGGGGGGGGGGGGTGAATTGAGCTTTTAAAACTTTCGCATAGATTCAATTTTTATCAGTACAAAGAAAATAAATCGATTTATTTAACAATGAACATATTTATTTTATACTGCTTATGTACTTTAAGACATTTATCTCAGTTGAATGATTTTTTATTTTAAGGTTGAATTAGATGATCTGCAGTCAAAGTTCAAATTGATTTTCCAGGATAAAATCAGAGAGCTACAACAGTTAATCACAACCCTTGAATACAAAATCAATTCTTGTTTTTAAACCAATTAACAGATTGAATTAACTTTCACAGAATATGAATTCCAATTATGTTTCACAACACATATAGATTTACACAGAAGTTCTTCATAAGGTTTTCTAGAAAATCAAGAACAGTATACACGTACCCAGAAAGAACAGATTCAAACACAATTGAATAGATTTATTTCTTGACAGATTAGTTTGATCAACGATTATTGAGTGCAGGGATTAAGAGAGAATGAACACAAAACAATTATACTGGTTCACTCAAATGAGCTACATTCAGTCTTCACCTAATCCAAGATGAAATACACTAAACCACAATTCAAAATAATTACAAAAACCACTATTCTTGAACCCTACAAGAACATGGCACACCTTGCTGAAAAACACTATTCCAACACACACAACTCTTCAAGAAACCCTATCAAGAAAAGTTTACAACCACACTTTACAGGAAATTGAAATATGAAACGAATACACCTGATAGAGAATGCAGAAATCTGCCTTAGACCAGTAGAACAAATTGCTCACATAGTGACAACACCTCTAACAAAGCCATAGAGCCAAACAAGAACAAACACACTTTGATTTGAAAAATCTTTCAAGAACCCGTGCTAATCCTCTGAAATCTATGTCTCAGTTGTAAAACTAGTTTTCTCAATTATATGAACAAATTTTTAAAGCCAGAACAAACTCTCTTTCTATAGGAAACGTTTTATAACAAACTTTCAAAAAATAGTTAAAGGTGTTACAAAAAGAACAGATTGAAAATAAAATGAACAAATTTATTTTCAAAGGCAGTGAAAGATTTTGTTATATGTAGGAGACTTAGTCAAACACTCTGGTGCAAGGATAAAACTGTGAAAAACCGTTTAAGAGAAACATGGCACCAGACTAAAAAGAATCTATTCATTTACAGAAGAACATATTCATTTTCAAAACGATAACAAGAACTTTTTATCAAGTGAAACACAGTCGTTTTGATGAAATGAAAACTTAGTTAAGATACTTGATGCATAAAACATGATTTTCAAAAACACTTAATCAAAGCATCAGTTAAGAAAAGAATCTATTCATTTAGAGAAGAACATATTCATTTTCTATGCAGTAGAGGATATTTTTGCAAAACATGTGAAAAAACATTTTCATAAAACTTGTGCTTGCTCTTATCACATGGTCAGGGGTTAAGAGGTGTGTTACCCAGCTAAAAGCCTACCTTAACCAACCTCTAATCTATACCTAAGATATCCTTAAAGAAAAATACAAACACTAAGGAAAATTACACATTTAACTTCATCAAACACTTTGTCTTGAAGGGGCAGCATCCATCTTCAACACAACAAGCTTTTGCATTTTCCTAGGCTCCTCTCTAATATCATGGAAGTTAAAGAAACATAACATTGTTTCTCGATCATCCTCTGCAGTTGAGTACAAAGCCCTAACGACTACAACTTGTGAGTTACAGTGATTAACTATATTCTTCGTGACCAACATATACAAATTTTTTCCCCTACTATCCTCTATTGTGATAATGCATCAACACACCATATTTCTCCCAAATCGACTTTCCATGAACAAACAAAGTACATCGACATAGACTGCCACGTGGTTTTGTGAGAAAATTCAGAGTAATTTCCTTCGTTTATTACCCATATGATCTTCCAATTAGTTGGTCGATGTTTTCACGAAAACCCTAAATCAGATTAATTCTCAATCCTTTGTTAGCAAGTTGGGAATGATGATTATACATCATCCAACATGAGGGGAGGATGTTAAGATAATTGATCTTCATCAGTTTTCTGTTTTCTATTTTAGGCAAAATATTTGCACACACACACACACACACACACACACACATATATATATATATATATATATATTTCCCATCTTTGTAGAGGAATTTAATTTTAGAATCAATAATGAAATAAGTTTTATTCTCTTACGTGTTTTGTACCCTCCTTCTTCTTCTACCTTCTCTCATTCTTCTTCCCGCAACCATGAACGAGAGAATAACTTTCCTTTCTCACACTTTCTCTCCAGCTCGGCGCACCTCCTCTCGCCCAATTCGAGGTCGGTTCCAGCTTTGGTCATCCTGGACTCGAAGGCTGAGACTGCCTCCAAGGATGACTTCAGCGAACTGGAGGTCTTAGACAACTCATGTTACAACCGCAAGATCTCTTCGACCCTACGGTCGGTCTGTCGGGTCATGACGAGACCCTGTCATTGCATCTCAATTCCAACCAAGAGCAAGTCCTCCTCGGGGACAATAAAGAGAAAGTTTTCAGCGGTCGGCGACAGACTGACCTAGACACCGCTTGTGAATTGAAGATAACCCCCAAGAAGAGCCAAGGGGTCCATGGGAGCTTCGATGGTAGGGGCGACAACAACAGCAAGACCGACAACATCGACCGGTGAGGTGGACCCCAAGCGAATAGTGGAAGGAGGTGGAGGATGTCTTGAGGTGCCACCCGGAGATCAAGTGATCCTAGTAGTGTTAGAGGTCTCCTTCTGATGGTAACCAAGTAGAGGACGCCCAAACCCATGACGCCCAAGCCCAAAGAATCACTAGGAGCATGGCAAGAGCTTTGGGACACGAGTATCACAAGATGACTCTTCTTATTTCTATTGTATAGAGTAGGGGTGCAGATATTAAATAAATAGGTGTGAATGTATTAGAGAGAGTCACTTTGTCCATGTGACTTAGTAGGGGATGTAGGTGTCTTATAGGAGGTGCCAAAACTAGGAAGGAAGTCACACCTTCCTCATGCTCTAGTTGGCGCCATTTTAGTGTCATTTATGAGGGAATTTGCATTTGATTTAGCTTCTCATTTCAGCACCTCTTAGACTATAAATAAGGTGCTTGCCTTTGTAAATTTCAGATTTGGAAATTAGATGTAGAGAAACTATACTCAAGTTTAGAGAGAAATTGTGAGTTTTGTTGTCTCCTTCTTCCTTTGCCTTATCTTGTGTGCCAATGGAGAGCTTCAAATGGTGGCAACCTTTCACTTATCTTGGAACAAGACTCCAAGTGGCGTGATGCAGTTCCAAATTCTCAAATCCAGCAAGCTTCATCCAATAAGTGTTCATTCTTTCATCTTTTGCAATTTCAATCGGTAGTTTGGTTTGTTTTAGAGATCCATCATCCTTTTCACCATTTGGTTTTGTATTTCTTAGCTTGTTCTTCAATTTCTGTTCGATTCTTGTGTTTCTATTTTCAATTGCGTTTTTATCTTATTCCATGGAAGTGTACAAGGAAATAGCACTCTTATTGAGTTTGGATCATCATTTTGGAAGGCTATGACTCCATTGATGACTCCTTAAGCTTCCTTGTTTCCATTTCTGTTTTCAGCTTGTTGTCTTGTGGTTTTAATTTCGTTTCCTTTGTTTAAAGCACTCCTTGATCCTTAACTGTTGTTAATTTTCTCATATAATGTTGTATTCAAAAGTTTTTAAAGTGTCTATGTTCAATTCAACTCATATCATGTGGTATCTAGAGCTATGGTTATGTGCAAAAAAAAATTTGAGTTGCTGGACACTTTGATTCTGTTTTGTGTTAGTGATTCTTCTTTTTGTGTTTTTTGAGTATTTCTTGCTGTTTTAATTGGTACAATTCATTGTGCTTGAGTCATTTTAATTTTTGAATCCATACTTGTTTTGTCTAGTCATGTTTTTTTTCCTATAATGTCATCAATTCCTAGTAGTACTTTTCTTGCTATCTTTGGTTGATTGCTTTTATTTGAGTACAAATTTTGGTTTCTGTTTTTTCTTGATCCTTTGGTGCATTTTCTTTTTAGTTTTGAGTTCATGCTTGTGTATTGGATCTATACAAGTTCTTATTCATCATTTCTATTGTGTCTTTGTAGTTTCTTTAATTCTGTTTTTCATTCTAGTATAGGTTCCTCTGTTTTTCATAAAAACGTGCTGACTGTTTGGTTTATCAAAATTTTTGTGATTACTGGAAAATTCTGAATTTCTGGATTTAAGTAGTTTGAAGTGTTACAAAAGAGTAAAAAAAGAAGTACATCAAAATTCAATATACAAAAAAGATGATAAATGAAATACGTACAATGTGTAAAATTCTGACGCTGGAAAACGGTGATTCGGCAGTAATTTTCGGAAATTTATCACAATTAATTGGCTTACTGTTTTTGAGTGATTCCAGTGCCAATTTTTAGAGAACATCTTGAATTCCAAGTGGTTAAAATTTCACATTCCAGTTCGCTTCCTACAGTTACAGTTAAATCTTTAAAGTCACGCACAGTTTTAACAAAAATATTCCAGTAGCATTGTTTTTGTTTTCTTCATCTATTCTAGTACTATTCTTTAGGACTCCTTTGTATGCTCTCTTTTCATTGAGTACCTTATTTTTTTTGCTTGTCTTTCTTCACTATTCTTTGTGTTTGTCATAATTCTTGTATTCCTTTTGTGTAGCCTTTTCTTGTTTATACCTTTTCTTGTTTGTCTTCTTGTTTCCTTTAACTTTTGTGGTGACTTGTTCTTAAGTGAGTGTGGTTTGCTTTGACATTTTTCATTTGAAGCTCATCCAATCCACAAGAGAGGCTTGGTTAAGGAAAGAACACTTTTCTTGGAGTGGTTTGAGCACATTCTTTTGGCCTTTTCCAGCAACCTACATCTTACTTTATTTTGCTAACAAGTTTCTTTAATTGTTTGTTTCTGTTTTTGTACTTTTTGAGCATGGCTAATTTTTCTAGTGGAGAATCCTCCAAACCTTGCTCACCTCAAAAGGCAGCTCTCTTTGAAGATTTAAAGAATGCTAGACAATCAAATGCTCAATATCTTGATGTGATAAGACAAATGGAGGCAAGGCTCCAAAGCTTGGAGTTAAGCCGTGAAGAAATCCATCAAAACCGGGAGAGAAGACATCATCCTCCTCTTCGGCATTCTTCAAGGAATTCTCATTCTTCTCATGGATATTATGAAGACAATGCACGACCAAGGCACCATCACCATGAAGAGAGGCGCCAACATGTGGCTGGCCCTTATTCACCTAATGTAAAACTTCCTAGCTTTAGTGGTGAAAGTGATCCTAATGTGTACTTAGGGTGGGAGGCTAAGGTTGAACAAATATTTGATGTAAATGGGGTTATTGATGAGCATAGGGTTAGATTAGCATCCTTAGAATTCTTAGACTATGCCATGCAATGGTGGCATCAATATCTCATGGACATTGACCTACACAAGAGACCGCCCGTGGGACGATTTAAAAGCTTGTTTACGCGCTAGATTCGTACCTCCACACTTTAGGAAAGACCTATTGTTGAAACTCCAACGGTTTCATCAAGGCACGCTAAGTGTGGATGATTACTTTAAACAACTAGACACGCTTTTAATTTGAATTCATATGGATGAGAGTGAGGAAGCTAAGATAGCTAGGTTTGTGAGTGGCCTTCGAAGGGACATTCAAGACGTGGTAGAGTTACAAGAATATTCTTCTTTGGAAAATGTGGTTCACCTTGCTAGTAAAATTGAAAATCAACTTGCAAGGAAAAATGCTTTCAAAAATTCTTCTAAGGATAGCTACTACCACTCTTCTTGGAAAAATAAAAATAGCTCTTTTTCAAATATCCCTTCTAAGGACTCTATTTTCAAACCTAGAGATTCTAAGCCTTCCACTTCCACTTCTAGGCCTAAATCACCAACTAAATCGTCTAGTAAGAAGTGTTTTAAATGCTTAAGCTATGGACATATTGCTTCTAATTGCCCTTCTAAGCGAAATATGTATATGCATGATGGGGTAGAGGGTAGTGAGCATGAGTCCGAGTCTTCTAGACATTCCTCACCTTCTAGATCCCCAAGTGAGAGTGAGAGTGAAAGCCCACATGAAGGTGACCTATTAGTAATAAGACGCATGCTTGGACAAGTTTTAAAACCTTTCGATGAAACTCAAAGAGAAAATATTTTTCATTCAAGGTGTCTTATTAATGATAGGGTATGCTCTTTGATTGTGGATGGGGGGAGTTGTGCTAATGTGGCAAGCACAAGAGTGGTAGACAAACTTGGATTACCTACCATCTCTCATGCCAAGCCCTACAAGTTACAATGGTTAAGTGAGGTAGGTGAGATAGTTGTTAACAAGTAAGTCCTCATTACATTTTCTATTGGTAAATATAAAGATGAGGTCTTGTGTGATGTTGTCCCAATGGAAGCCACTCATATTCTTTTAGGTAGGCCATGGCAATTTGATAGAAAAAAATTTCATGATGGCTTTACCAACAAAATTTCTTTTAACTTCCATGGGCACAAAGTCATTCTTAAGTCTCTCTCTCCAAAGGAAGTACATGAGGACCAAGTCAAAATGAGAGAAAAGAGAGAGAAAGAAAATGATAAAAAGAGTTCCAAGAGAAGCCTTCTCATATCCACACAACAAGTTAAAAAGGTAATAGTTACTCAAAAGCCTATTTTTTTAGCTATTCCTAGAACTATTGAATGTGAGTTGGCTAAGGATAGTCCCACATGTTTGGACAATTTGGTAAGGGAATATGAAGATGTGTTTCAAGATCCTCCTAAAGGCTTACCACCTCTAAGAGGGATTGAACACCAAATAGACTTCATGCCCGAGGTTTCTTTACCAAATCGCCCTGCATATAGGACCAATCCCCAAGAGGCCAAAGAGATTCAACAACAAGTTGAGGATTTATTAGCTAAGGGGTGAGTACAAGATAGCATGAGCCCATGTGTTATGCCTGTCATACTTGTCCTAAAAAAAGATGGGACATGGAGGATGTGTACGGATTATCGCGCTATAAATAACATTACCATCAAATATAGGCATCTCATTCCTAGGTTAGATGACTTGTTAGATGAATTACATGGGTCTAAAATATTTTCCAAAATTGATCTTAAGAGTGGTTACAATCAAATTCGAATTAAACATGGTGATGAATGGAAAACCGCTTTTAAGACCAAATTTGGTTTATATGAGTGGTTAATCATGCCTTTTGGCTTGACTAATGCTCCTAGTACCTTCATGCGACTTATGCATCATGTATTAAGAGCATTCCTTGGCAAGTTTGTTGTGGTTTACTTTAATGATATTCTTATATATAGCTTGTCTTTAGAAGATCATGAGTCACATGTTAGACAAGTCTTAGAAACTCTTAGGAGGGAGAAGTTATATGCTAATCATGCTAAATGTTTCTTTGCATTAGATCTTATAGACTTCCTAGGGTTTGTGGTAAGTCATAAAGGGGTGCATGTAGATCAAACAAAAGTTGCAGCAATTCAACACTTTTTCTTTTCCTACCTCCATCGACAGCAGTTGAAGGACCAGCCCCGAAAGCAGAGGGATTGCTGGCCGCAACCATTCCAAGACTACCTTTGCCTTTGCCTCTCTCGAGGGCTTTGGCATGAAAGGCAACCATTGTACTGTCCGACCAGAGAGACTCTTTAGTTATAATATTTGCATCAAGAAAACATACATAAGTTAAGAACCTTTGACCAGAGAACAATGTAAACATATCATGAAAGTTCGTCCACCGTTGAGACGACTTGTACTATGTTAACCATTTTCGTGTAGGGAGCCTTCAAGGGAGATCATCAAAAGGAGAACAAATCTCTTGCTCCTCGGCACTCGGAGCCGAACGAGGCCACTCCTTAAATCGGGTAGGGTTCCTAGTCTAATACAAGGGAAACTTGGAGTTAGCGGCTTCATCAAAGTAAAGCCCCATACTAGAGCTCAACAAAAAATTTGAAGAACTTCCCTTTGAAATTTTTGTATGAGGTATTGTAGGGGCTGAACAAAATGTTACCCGCCCGATTGATAAGGGTCAACTAGCTAACGAGATCGATCGGATGAGAGGTATAATAGCTCAAGAAGGTGGAAGGAGTCGAGGAGAGGCGAAACATGTTGCATATGAGGTAGAAGGTTTTGAGCGAAGCCCGAGTGTTTGGGTGGAGTTGAAAGGGGGCCACATTGAGCGTCTGAAGGACACCCATAGTGAAATCATAAAAAGGGAGGGCGACGTGTAGGTTGGAAAAAAGACAAGAATAGACGAAGAAGAAGGGACCCTCTAGGGAGACTGACCCAACATGTGATATCGGTCAGTCGACAATAATCAGTAGCCAAAATACCATTGTTGGCATTTGGCTTCAAAATGGTGTGTTTTCCTATAAAAGAAGAGATGGAGGGCCCATCCAGGAAGACAGGGGTAAACACAGTTACCTTAGGGTATACCAGTCAAGCCCCAAGAGGTGGGATGATTGTTCAAAGGGATCTGACCTGTCGGCAACACCTTTTGGGTCATCTGCCCTTACAACATCCTTCACAGACGACAATGTCTTAATTGCCCTGACCAACAGGGGCTCGATTGTGGAGGAGCCAGAAGAAGAAGAAGACGAGTACGAAGGAGAAGAGGAGGACGAAGAAAAAGGCAAGGAAGACATGACTAACCTTCCAAGTAAGGAAAGCAGTGTGCCAGGACAAGTAGGTTTCGGGTGTCAGAGCAGGGAAGTAGTGACTTGGAACAATGTGGGGACCATTATTTATACCCCTCGAGGAGAGAGGAAGATTGAGCGTCACTCCCATCTCAACCGTTGGATCTCCCTCAATCCAACGGTTCTCATCAAATGGCTCCCAAAAAATCATGTCATTGATGTGCGTCACATCACACGTTCGGTGTCGCCAACATCACGTCCAACCTCGGGAAGCCTAACCATCACTACGACCTCGGATAAAGACTTTTTGGATTAACCATCCTCGAGCCTGTGTGGCAAGTGTACCGATAAGGTCCGCGCGATCGACACTTTGACTCGACATCCGACCCAAGCCGACCGACACAACCAAAACCATTACACTTAAACATGGTTAACAAGACTAATCAACGATCAAGCACTAGGTAATGCACTCCTAAGCATGACCCAACTCCCTAATCTAGACCAATAATAAAGGGCCCATGTTAATCATATAAATAGGCATAGATTCCAAGAAACAGGTACGTCATCATAGAATATTAATAGCACCGAGTGCCGAATACCGAATTCTCACTTGAGCATCAGAGTGTCTTTTGTAGGTACCATCCGAACCTGGAGTTCATGGAGACAATGTGTAGAAAGCAAAAGGAGAGTGAGGAATTTGTTTCAAAAGAAAGAGAGAAAGAATTGACTGATCGACTAAAAAATGTTTGAATCGTTCTCTTAATTCCAACTCGATTCAAGAACACATATAAAAAGATAAAATAGAAATAATCCTACCACATCGAAATGGAAAAATAAAAGACACATTTACTTCATATACTAATTTATAGATATAAAAAAACCAGAAAAGTAAACTATAAATATTAATATTCAATGTCCAACGCAACCACATTGCAATCATACCTAAACCTGCTATAACCAAGTGTGAGGTACTACCACCTACTAGTGATTCTATAATAAATACTTAAAATATATTAAAAATTTGTTTCTTAAAATAGCTAAGGATTTGATAAAGCTAACTCATAAATGTATAAATTTTATTGTATGAAATAAAAATTGTATTATTTAGATAAAAATATATTATTACGTAATTATAATTTCATAATTTTAAAAGTAACTAATTTTTTATTAAACTGTATATTGTTTCTATTTATTTTTTAAAATTTCATATATATTTTTTGAAGTAAGTCGTTTTATTTAAACTAATTCATCTATTGAATATTAATAAAGTTGTTTTAAAATTTCAATTTTTATCTATTAAAATTATTAAAAATAAAAGAAATAAAGAAAATAAGGTAAAAGAATGCTAAAATCAACTTGTGACTTTTAACTTATAAACTAAAATTCAACTTAGAAACTCCTAAAATGCTAAATCTCTTTCCAAATAAACCTTAAACTGTAAATCCTAAATTAATTTATTACTTAGCACATACTCTAAGTATAAATATAAAAATAATTTAATATATAATTAACATTTGACAACTCATTTTAAATATAAAGGAAAAGACAAATACCAAAACAATTCTATATGGGAAGTATGTTTTTTGACTTTAGATCCAATAGAATCCTGGAGTATTATTATTTTTTTATTTAACATTCCTTTTACTAAAATCCTTAATAATTTAATAATGTAAAATGTCATAATGTCACTCACATGCAGTGGCTAGTGGGGGGCCCAACATGTCATGTCATCCACTTGTAATGAAATCTAGTTAGAGTCGACACACTCCGGTGGTCACTCGAATTATCATGTTCTTCCTTCCACTATTATTACTCTCCATTATTACAACCTTCAATTCTCTGGCATTCCTTTGTCACTACTATTAACATCTTCTATCACCTTCAGAATAATCTTAACTTGCATTCACATGTTCAGGATGGAATATGAACGAGTTGAATTGTCTGTGTTGGAAAGAACTGCAAAAATGGTAATTGAAACACTCATCAAACGCAAGTTCTGACATGCTCCACTAGGAAAAGGTTTTTCCTTGTTTACAATCATCAGAAGCATGAGATGTTTGCATGACACCCACATAATACGTACAAAGTACAGAAGAAAAACTCCTGAAGGTGTCAGAACTTTTCCGTGGAACAAAGACAAAAGGGGAGAAGTATATGTATAGTATATAATATATCTTATATTTTATGGCAGAGAACATCATCATCAGGGAAGAAAATCAAGAAATAGCATGCCAAAATTTCTTGATCTTACCCTCAAATTGGCAAAACTGATTAAACATTTAATATTCTGATGACCACCAGCTTCTCCTTACAAGGATCACACTGTTTAAAAGAAATCATTAATTATACATCCTGTACTTGATATCACTCTCCCCTCTCTAATTAAAGCTGGATTGGGGATTCAGTACTTTACTCCTAATCTTTGTGGTTTTATATACTTAGTGCCTGTTGGTATAACCCATAGAACTGATTCGAGGTCGAATGCAGTGATGATCATAGAGAGATTGACCATATTCCACAGGCTTGATAACCACAGTTTCCTGCTTCCCATCCTGCTCTTGAACTGCTCCAAATAGTATCTCATTGGTTTCCTCGTGGCTTTGCTCAAGGTAAGTGTGAGGGATTGATGAATGATATTGATGACGATTATGATGCTTAAGTTGTTGTTGTTGCTGTTGCTGGTGCTGATGCTTTAGTTGCTGTTGTTGCTGAAGATCTCCTTCCCATCCGCTATAGAATGCTCTACTTTGCAATAGTTGTTGCATTTTTTCGGCATCCTTGGACATGAAAGCATATGTTTTCCGGGGTGTTGGGGTTCTCGGGTCAATAGAAGGGGGCTCATCTTCTTCTGGGATCACAAAGCTTTCTTGCACAGGCCAAGCATTTACTTGCTTTTGAGGTTGCTGGAACGGCGGTTGGCTTTGTAATTGGTAGCTCTGCGGTCTTTTTCTGAAACCAGGAAATAACCCTCCCATTATTTCCACCACTGATGCCCCAGCATTGGTAAGAAGCTTCCCAAGGGATCCAAAGAAACTTTCTTCTTGCTTATCTGATTCATCTTCTGATGGAATTAAAGGAGGCCTCACAGACTTCACAGGCTTTCGATATTGGCTTGGTGAAATACTAGACATTGCTGGATCCTCAGCCTACAAAAGCAAGAGATGATTAAATGACTCAAGTTTTCTGATAAATTCATGTAACTATTGCAACACCTTAAATTCTGCGGCTATGGGAAAAAGCTGAGATAAAAAAGGATAATTTGAAAACTGTAGCATAACATGAAATGAGAGATCTAGACCTGTCAATGTATAGAATATGTTAATTTCATAGGTAGCTGCATAACAAGGAAAACTCCAGATAATCTACTTGCAATTTCTATATCTGATTTACTATTATAATGTATCAAAAGGAAGAAGACAATACTATGCACTCACATCTTGAGATGATACAATTGTACCAAGTCTACGCTGTAATAATGCAAGCATATAACCAAAGAAGCCAGCCCCAACAAGCATTGCAATACCTGAAAATTGATGGTAATCAGCCTTAATGTGTAATTAAAAGATTTTCTTGAAAAAGACCCTGGAATGGTTTAGTTTACCAAGTGGAAATCCATTTTCGTATTGGTAAGCACAATCATCAAAATGTAGTTGGATCTCCCTGATGGCTTGGTTCCCCCTGTCTATAACAAGAAGGGAACAACTACTTCCAACATAAACCACATCAAAATCATTAGAAAATTTAGCTTCTTCACTTGGACCATCAACATGGCCCCCTCCCCGGCTCCATTTTCCACCAGCAATTGTTGTGACACCTGAAAACAGAAACCTCAACTCAACAAAAAGCTCTAACCTATGATTCTATCGTGAGAAGTAGAACAAGGGCCTCATGGGGGAGAGGAGGAGAAAGAATTGTTCAGTTTAACATGATGTTTACCTGAATCACTAATCTTTCTAATTGCCATGTTCGTTATATCTGCAACATAGATATTTCCCCGATTATCAACAGTTATCCCCTTCGGGTGATTCATCCTAGCTTCCCTAAGCCTGCCATCGACATGTCCAGAATATCCTTCAGCAGATCCTGCAACAAGCTTCGGTCTGCTATCTGCAAAATTGCAAAGCAAATGCTACTATTTATTTAACTAAAGAAAAATATATACATCCAAATGGATTTAAGGGTGGCAGAGAAATTTCAACAAAAAGAGAAGTCCCCCATATGCAGCAAGTTCAAAATGCATTACAGTTTCATGCATATTTATAAATCTCGTAAGCAAGAACTAAAGTGACATGATATAATGCTTGGCACATAGCACATATGTTCAATCATCTGTGATTCTACAATGTAAAAGAGATTTGAGCAAGGGGAACGTGAATCAGAATTGACAGTTGCCAACTAGGCATCTATAACAAGTATTTTGACATGAAAACCATATGCTCGACTCTCAGACAATAGAGAATAATGAACTTCAAGTTCAACTAAAAGAGGAAAAAAAATGGTCTAAAAACATTGCAATTGACTTTTGCAAGAAATTCTGAACAGAATACTGTGGTGAAGTAAGTAGGAAGCAAAACCTCACAAGTTTCCACTGCAATAAATTCAAGGTTTTCTAATACTGCCTAATAGATCACAAAGTAGAGAAGCTCATAATTTCCAAAGTCACAGAAAGTTCAATTTCAAGAAAACCTTAGTCCAGTGTAACAGAGTGAAGAGATCACCTGCTTATGCTGATTTTACAAATTAAATAAAAAAACAAATAAATAAAATGGCAGATTGAACATGGAAAATGGGTCAGATCACAAACTCAATCTACCATCCAATAAAACGGGCACACTTACACAAAGAAAGCGAGGACGAAATCCTATAAATGTTACTATTAACCGAATCCAGAATAAGAAGTTCCCCATCAGGCAACACCTCAACCGCATAAGGTTCAATTCCAAGCTTGCTTCCATCAAACACAGTCTCCACACTGTACCCACTCTCGAACTTCATCATCGACTTCCCACCAACCGCTGCAACAACACTCCAATAAAACATAAACCGACAGATTCAAAATCAAAAAAGGAAAATGCAATCTACACTGTGCAGATTCATACCCGTTTTGGTGGGTGCTTTGAGTGACCACGCCCATTTGGTGAATGCGGGGACGACATTGGAGAGAAACCCACTAACAATCTCTGAAAAAGGAAGAAACTTTGAGCCAGAGAAGATGAAAGGATGAAAGCAGAGTGAAAGCAGTAAACAGGGTTACTCACTGGCTGGTAATGTGGTGGATGGTGCAGCTGAGACATTGCAGAGTAGAAGAAAAAGCGTGAAAGTGAAAGCGAAATGGAGTGTGGCCATTTGTTATGGTGGTGGTGGGAAATGCAGGGTATTGGAAAGGAGGGAAACCCTAAATCATGGAGGTGAGAGAGGTGGTGGCAGAGAGTGAAAGAGTGGGTTTTGAGAGTTTTTGAGAGGTGAGTGTAGTGTGGAGATGGAGGGGGTGGAAAAGGGAAGGGGAAAGGCAAAAGAGACAAGAAAAAGGAAATGGAAAAAGGAAGAGGGAGTGGTGGACCATTGGAAGCAAGAGTGATGTTAATGGAGAGAATCATGAACCGCCATTATTGTCTACCTTCGTTTATCTCCTACTACTTTACTCATCTAACTGTGTATTCACACGATCGTCAATTCTTTTCTTTTAGATCAAATATACGTTTTTTCCCTTGGGAATTGTTCTAAAATACGTTTCGTTAATAGAGAATGAATGTTGTTGACTGTGTTCTCATAGGGGAAATAAATAAATACAGATAAATTAAATAGGTAAAATAAGTGAAAAGTAAAGTGAAACAAACATTATCTGATTAAAAAAAATAATAGTTATTTTCTAAGATATTTTAATTTAAAAAATATATATTATCGTTTTTATTATTGTATATAATATCAGTATTATTTATTTTATTTTTATTATTATAGTTTTATAACTTTTTAGTACAATAAAATAATATATAAGATATGCCAGTGTGAGGGTATAATAGATTAAGGACCACATTCTAGTGTAGCTAATTTACCCCCACATTATTTTTCTATTGAGAACTTTTTTAAATAATGGAGAATGATGTTTTTCAATAATGTTTTTTTTTATTTTAATGAGTATTTTAGAAGAATCTTTATTAAATACTACTTATAATTCTAAAAATACATTGATAGAAAAATATCTAATTACGTAGATTGTCAGAACTTACGTGATCTGATACAAAATTCTTTAAAATCTTCACGCGGAAAAATTATAGGAAAATTTATATTAATCATAAAAGTAAGTTGTATTTTAATTTGTTTGAGTGATATTGTGTATTTTTGTTATATTAATTTTATTTATATTAAGTATTATTAATGCATATATATATCGAGTGAATTTTAGTTTCAATTTGAAATTTAGTTTCAATGGTTAAGTTTTAATAATTTATATTAAATCTTGAATTATTTGGTTTAAGAGTTTAAAACATCTATCCAAAATGCATTAACTTTACACGATTATCAACAATTTTAAAACTTTTAGTTTAAAAGTAAGAAATTGATGAACGATAGAAGTGGAGTTGTTAAAGAAGATTCTTCCAAAACAAAATGTTACTTAATAAAATAAAGAATATTTATATTTGATTTTGAAATATAAAAAGATACATGCATATTCTAATGGTGGTACATATATGAGTTTATTACATTAAAGTGTGTACAACATGTGGTATTGTGGTGTTTGACAATTATACCTAGATCTAAACAATTGTTTCTTATTAAATAAGATGAAAAAAATGGAACATAACATGAAAATGTGATAATTTTCTTCAACATATGTTATTTTGTTGTTAATAAATTTTTTAGATTAACAAATATGATTTTGAATTATTTTTTAGTTTAAATATTTAATTATTATGATTGAGAAATTTTTATATTTCATGTTTGAAGTTAAAATCAATATTATTTAAAAAATATCAAAAATTTATGTCAAATGGTTCGGTGTAAATCTTTGACATTTTAAACTTATTTCGTAATATAAATTTATGTTGGACTATGTTTTCGTCTGATATAATTTTTTTTTCCAGAAATCTGGTTAACACGAATTTACATTATCTACATCAGGTTAGACGGTTAACAAACATAAAAAAATAATAAATAAATAAATAAATAAATAAATCCTTAGAAAAAAAAAGTTAAAAAAAAAACTCTTTTTTCATTAGAGACGTCAATAAATGTTATTCAATTTCAAGGTCTATTCACATTATCATGCTGTTTTTCAATGGTAGAATAACCTCATTATTCAATGCATTAGTTCATGGGTGTGTGTTTTCTTGTTGATGTATTAAAGGATGATTTTTTAGCATATACATTGAAAATAGGAATAATAAATGCATTGACAACCTCTTAATTAACTTGTAGAAACTGAAACCATGATTTTTTACTATGCTCTACAGATGTAATATTTCCCCCCAAAAGTTGAAACAGTGAATTTTTTTGTATTTTTAATTTATCAAAATAGGTAATAGACAACACTTCCTCTCCAACTACCCACATTCTAAGAAAAAAACATAGATGAGATCACATGAGGGTTGATGCCCCTTACTAATAGTTATTCTTTTATAATATAATATCTTACAACAAATTGCATTATTATAGCTACCCTTTCCTCATAAATAAATTGCTGTGTGGTCCCCAACAACATCAAGCAACCAATGAACCATATGTTTCATCTTTGGCCACATAATTTATTTTCTTCTTTTTAGCCTTCAGTAGTGATAAGCTTAAAAATCTCACAAGAGCAAGGGAAAGATTAGCACCATGATGAATTTGTTATTACTATCAAAATTCCCACTCCAACTTTTTGTGTGGTGCAACCTGAATTAATGATCATGAGTCAGATCTAGTTAAGCACCAGTCCATGATCATGATGGTTTTGAAGACCAAGTTACAGTAACCAATAATGGGTATATATACATACATAGCTGGCAATATGTGATGCCACGTGATGATATTGTTGTCTTGCATTACAATGCTTGAAATCATCAAGATCAGATTCAACATTTTATATAATAATATATGATCCTTCCAAAAGCAGAAAGCAAATAGAGACACTGTGACAGAGCAAGACAAATGTGGCCAATTTTCTATTACCTCCTTAGACAAACAACAAAAGGACTTGCCCTTTTACCAATGCAGTACATGGAAAACTGAGATGTGCGAAATTTATTCATGCAACAGGCTAATTTCTGCACACTATATTCTCCATGAGATGGGTCATTTTGCTCCTCAGTTTGGCAACAATTCCAAGTTCCAATAACAAATTCATCATGTGTGTCTAGTATATTCAACCTCTGTTTCATTTTCTATCATTCACTAGTACCATGTTTCACACTACATGTACTCATGAAATTGATTTTTGATTTATAAACAATTGTTATGAATATGTAACTAAGCAAACGTGTTTATGGTCCTTAAGATGTTGGTGTTGAATGTGAAGTCAGTACGGATTAAGCTGGACTCATTAGACACCATATTTTAGTGAGTGGGTGAGTTTAATTATTGTGTTTCCTCTATAATCTTTATTTAAGAAATCTTTGTACTTGTAATAAAATTGTAACAAATAGAATAAAAACCTAACTAGTTAACTGTGGACCTAGATTACAGATTGATAATCAAACCATGTTAAATCCTACGTAGATGCGTTTGTTTGTCTTGTTCTCTGGTGTCTTATTTGTTTGACACTTTTTTGTGATTCCCATGCTTGCTTGGATTTCAACAATGAGGTGATTCATATACATATAGGTTAGTGCAAACTGCCAACACCCACCTACGAATAATAATATAGTACAGTATATTGATATGACAACTTATGTGCAGTAAAAAGAAATGAAAAAAAATCATAAAAGGGTGACAGAAAATAACCTAATGTTATTGATTATAATATTTGAAAGTGGTAAAATTTGTGTCTTTAGCAAGTTGTATTGGAACACAGCTACTTCTTCCCTACCAAAGAGAGAGGCCAAAATGGTAACCATTGGATTGTGAATCGCAGTCTAAAGAGAATGAAAAATTGTTCCTAGTTACCATTTTTCTTTTTCGGATTTTCATCTTCTTTCTTATTTTAAAATATTATTTTTGTTTTCAGTGATTGTAAGAAATGTTGTTGTACTTGCTGCTGACTGTCTTATACCTTTTATTATTCATAATATATTCATTTTCTTTTTTGGTTTGAAGAACTCGTGATTTTTATCTTTATATTAGGAGTTTTAAAAGTTAAAAATATTCGTATCTCTTATTATTAGGATTTTTCTTGCTTTATAATTGGATTGTTATTTAGCTTTTTTATTCACCCCTCCGATGTCACAATCAAGTGTTTTTTTAAGTAATCTTTTTGTGTGTGGCTTCACTTGATAAGAACACGAAAAGAAAGAGTTTTCTAGTATTATTTTTTGAAAAGATATTGATGTCATACATACTTAATAAACAAATATGAGAAAATATGAGAAAGTAAATGATAAATTATAAATTGTAAAGTGGTTCTCACGTTACTATGATAAGACTAAAATTTAATTCCTATAACTCATAACTTTATAAAATATTCACACAAAAGAAAAAACTCAATCTTCTTTCAAAATTCATATATCTTTCAAATTCTTACAAAATGTTTAAATTTATAAGTCTATTAAAAAATAATAAAAAGTAAATGTCCATTAAGACTCTCTTGAAAATAAATTTTCACTAGCTTACAAAATGTTTATATTTATAATTCTATTAAAAAACAATAAGAAGTAAATGTCCATTAAGACTCTCTTGAAAATAAATTTTCACTAGCGCTTATTTTTCACTATAATTGACTTCCCCATACCCTTACTTATCACTTTATGACTTAGAAAGCTTAATAACATTAAAAATCTGACTTATATAATCTTAAAAGACATGAAATATTTAGATAAAATAAATGCAAAAATTACTTTAATAAAGAAGAAAATGAGCTTATGCAATTATTTAACCCAACTACCATTACAAGAAAAATTATTTTTAACGAGGTTATATTTAACATTTCTGACGGTTTTAAATTCTGCTAAGTGTGGTACCCAATTTGTTTTTCCTTTGGAAGATGCAACATCGTTAACGGATTGCAGGCAGTTTCCAGTAACTCCTGGAAGATCAACTTTTTTCCGGTGTTTTTGTAAACCCCTGTTATTTCTAGGGGTTTCTAAACCCCCGATATTTCCAGGAATTTCTAAACATCTCGGAATTGTTGGGTCTATTAATGTCTAAGTTCAAGAGGGGAGGGGTGAATTGAAGTTACAAAATTTTCGCAAACACAAACTATTTTTCAGTTTATTAGAGGAAAAAGAACAGATTGATTTTAGAATGAACAAATTGATTTTTTCACAACACTTTAATACAAGCCAAACCTATTCAGATCAGAATTGAGATCAGACAGTGAAATATGACAACAACTAATTTGTTCACTTTTAACAGTTTTGTAGAACACAAAATATGCCAAAAGAGCAATCAAGAGAATTCAACACAAGGCTTTAAAGACAATGAATCTTTATCAAGGATTTAATGAAGGAAACTATTCAGTACAAACTTATGTTCAAAGGCTTTGTTTATGATTGAAGAACTTTTCCAGATCACAAGGAACAGTTTTTATTAAGCCCAGAATTAACAGATTTATTTTCAAGTAAACAAATTTCGTTCTTGACAGATTAAACAAAAACCAGAAATGAGTGCAGAGTTGAGAAGATTTAGGCAAGCACAGTTTATATTGGTTCACTCATAAAGAGCTACATCCAGTTTCACCTCACTCCAAGGTGAAATCCACTAAAAACCAATTTCAACCAATTACAACACAACAGTTCTTGAAACCTACAAGAACAATACCAACAAAGCTGAAAAACCCTATTTCAGCACACCTTGCACTCCAAGAAACCCTATCAAAGAGTGACTAACCCTTACACCTTTACAGACAACAATAAAGGAAAGATAACACCTGAATAGAAGATGCAAGAACTTAAAACCAGTAGATCAGTTGTTGCAGAATTGCACCAGCACCTTCATCAAGATCAAGGTTCTCCTAGAAGAAGCACACTTGAAGATTACTTTGGAAAACCTTTCAAAAACTCAATTCAATCCTTCTTCAAATACAGAAAGTGTTTAATCTCTGTCAAAATCGTGATTGCTCAACAACCTTTCATGTGAGAGAAGCTTTTCTTTATATAGAAAACAGTTTCTAACTACTTTTCAAAAAACAGTTGAAAAGCTGTTATGAAAACAACAGATTTAGTTTAAACTAAACAGATTTATTTTAGGAAAACTGCCAACTCAGCTAACTGAAATAACTGATTGACTTGTACCTTTGGTGCCCTAACCAACTTTCGAAAAGCCTTTTAGCAAACCAAAAATAAACTTATTCTTTTACAGAGAAACAAATTTATTTTTGTGCAGTATCCTGATTTTTTAGAAAACTCTAAAAAGCTTTTTGAAAAACTTTTAACCACTTCATGTGCTTGATCTAAGCTTGATTAGGCATTTAGGATAGGTCATGTAGCAAAAGGCAACCTTACACATACACAAGCCTAAATACAAGACCATCTTAACCCATTACAAACTTCAAAGCAAACTAGCTATTTTCTACATCAAACACACACTAAAACTAGGTAGAGAATAAGCTTCATCCATCTTCAACAATCTCCCCCTGTTTGATGGAGACAAATCCCCTTTGCACTGCATAACTTTGAAGAAAGATCATGATCAAGAACCTGTATAACACTAGATACCAGAAAAAGCACAAGAGCTTTTAGATGTTAAAACAGAATGTAACAGATTCAAGTACCTCCCTACAAATTTAATATCTAAATCACATCAGCAACTTATATGAATTATTCCTCAACTGCAAAACCTATATCAAGCTATTCTTTTCCCCCTTTGGATTCATCAAACAGAACGGGAGCACAAGATAAAAGAAACACACCATAGCCATACTTAATTGTTCGAAATAAAAACAGCATAAAGTTCCATTACTAACCAGAAAACAAACATAACCAATGCAGAAAAATTAGAAACCAAATTGTTCAACAGAACATAACTGAAATAGATTTGGGAAGGATCACATGTGCTTATAGTGTAGCTCAGCTAGTTGCTCCTGGACCCCTTCAATCTGGTAGTCTAAGTGTTGAAACCTTGCTTGAGTCATTTCGAAATATGTCTTTTGATTATTTGTGAGTGTGTCCAGCCTGTCCAGAACCTGTCTTTCAAACATTGATAGAGGTTCACCTCTATATTCAGGTGTTTGATATGCAACCAATGCATTGTAATCTATGGCAGCAACATCTTCATTCACGAAAGAATGAATAGGTGATTCATCCATGTGCTGCACACGTTCTTCTTCTCTATTTATCTCAACATTCTCTTCCTCTCCATCTTCATGATGAGCAGCTTCTTGGTCAGCTCTATGAGCAACATTTCTTCTGAAAATCCAACCATCTTCCTCCTTGTGAAAGCCCATTTTCATGAGAGTGGAGTTGTCTATTTCACTTGCTGCTTTAATAGTATCATTCCTTTCATTTGTGGTATCCACTTCAAAGTAATCAATGAGTTTGGACACAAATATTGCAAATGGAAATCGATAATCAGGGAGCCTTGTGGATTTCAGCATGTGTTCTACCATAGTACTCAACCAATTTACCTTAAGCTGATTCATTATGCAGTACAACAGTATCAAGTCTTCCTCATAAAGAACAACATAAAATAACAGATTGAAATTGTTACTGCAGGGGACAATTTAAGCTAATGATACCCAATTCATTTAGAAGAAAGTAAAAACTATCTTTAGCAAGAGGTTTAGTAAAGAGATCAACCAATTGAAATTCAGTGCCAATGAATTTAATATCACAAGTTCCATTAGTTATATGCTCTCTTAGGAAGTGATGTCTAATTTCAATATGTTTAGTTCTTGAATGCATGATAGGATTCTTAGACAGTTTTATAACACTAGTGTTATCACAATTTATAGGTATCTTATTTAAGAGAATTCCAAAGTCACTTAGTTGTTGCCTTAGCCATAATGTTTGAGCACAACAACTTCCAGCTGCTATGTATCCAGCTTCTGCTGTAGAAAGTGCAACACAAGCTTGTTTCTTGCAATGCCATGAGATTAGACTTGACCCTAGCATGTGACAAGTTCCACTTGTGCTCTTCCTATCAACCTTGCAACCTGCAAAGTCAGAATTTGAAAAACCAGACAAGCTTAAGGAAACATTATTTGGATACCATAGTCCAACATCTTTAGTCCCTTGCAAGTATTTCATAATCCTCTTAGTTGCATTGTAATGTGATTCCTTTGGATCAGATTGATATCTAGCACATAAGCATACAACAAACATAATGTCAGGCCTACTAGCAGTTAAGTATAGTAAAGAACCAATTAAACCCCTGTATTTTGATTGATCCACTGATTTTCCTGCACAATCCTGATCCAGCTGGCAGCTTGTTGAAATAGGAGTGTTGATTGCTTTGCATTGGTCCATATCAAACTTCTTAAGCAACTCCTTGCAGTACTTTGCCTGATTTATGAAGATTCCATCCTTGAGTTGTTTTACTTGTAGTCCAAGGAAGAAATTCATTTCTCCTAACATTGACATCTCAAATTCACTTTTCATTGCAGCAACAAAAGCTTCACACATTTCTTCATTTGTGGATCCAAAGATGATATCATCTACATAAACTTGCACAAGTATAATGTCTTCTCTTTTCTTATTTATGAATAGAGTTTTATCAGAATTGCCACGGTTATATCCTTGAGAAAGCAGAAACTCACTTAGCCTTTCATACCATTGTCTAGGTGCCTGTTTTAATCCATATAATGCCTTCTTGAGCTTGTACACATGTTCTGGATTTTTATAGTTTTCAAACCCTGGAGGCTGAGATACAAACACCTCTTCATTAATGTAACCATTCAAGAATGCACTCTTAACATCCATTTGAAATAACTTGAATCTTTGTATGCTGGAAAATGCTAAGAGCAATCTGACAGCTTCAAGATGTGCTACTGGTGCATAGGTTTCACCAAAATCTATTTCCTCCTCTTGGTTGTAGCCTTTAGCAACCAGCCTTGCTTTATTTCTGGTGATAGCCCCATGTTCATCCATCTTGTTCCTGTACACCCATTTAGTTCCTATGATATTCATCTCATGTGTTCTTGGAACTAAGGACCATACTTCATTGTATTCAAACTGGTTCAGTTCTTCCTGCATTGCTGCTATCCAATTGCTGTCTTGTAGAGCTTCCTCAAGATTGTTAGGCTCTACTTGTGAGACAAATGTCATTGTCTTGCAGAAATTGTTGAGAGAATTTCTGGTTGAGACTCTTTTCTCAATTTTCCCAATCACATTGTCAAGTGTGAGATTCCTGGGAGTCTTCCATTCTTTAGGCAATCCTGCATTCACAATAGATTCTTTGATAGTATTTGGATTAGTTGCATCAAGATCACTAGATTGATTCTTTTGCAAAATGGTTCTTAAATCATCCACACCAGGTTCATCCAGAACAGATTTAGGCACAGTACAATTTGTTTCATCAAACACAACATGTATAGATTCTTCCACAACAAGCAATCTTTTTTTATACACTCTATAAGCATGTCCATTTATAGCATATCCAATATGTATTCCTTCATCAGATTTAGGATCAAATTTGCCCAGATTATCTTTACCATTATTAAGAATAAAACATTTGCAACCAAAGACCCTAAGATGACTAATGCTAGGCTTCCTACCTTTATACAATTCATAGGGAGTTTTCTTAAGAATAGGTCTACTCAAGGTTCTGTTAAGCACATAAGACAGTGTATACTGCATCTGCCCAAAAATATTTAGGTAAATCAGATTCATTTAACATGGTCCTAGCTAATTCCTCTAATGATCTATTCTTCCTTTCAACTACACCATTTTGTTGGGGTGTCCTAGGAGCAGAATAGCTATGTATGATCCCATGTTTATCACAAAACCTATCAAACTTTGCATTTTGAAATTCCCCCCCATGATCACTACGAATCTATTTTATGCTATTTTCATTTTCATTATGTAGAACCTTAGCTAGTTTCTTAAAGGCTTTATAAACATCATTTTTAGAAGCAAGAAACAAGGTCCATGTATATCTTGAGAAATCATCATCAATTACCAAGGCATAGTAATTTCCAACTAAACTAGCAGTCCTAGATGACCCAAACAAGTCCATATGCAAAACATCTAAAACTTTATTTGTAGAAATCACATCTTTTGATTTAAAGGAAGTTCTAATTTGTTTTCCCTTTACACAAGCATCACACAATCTGTTATTTTGAAACTTTATATTTGGTAATCCAGACACAAGATCTTTAGACTTCAACTTATTCAAGTGATTAGTATGGATATGAGCTAATCTCATGTGCCACAGCCAAGATTCATCACTTTTTGATAACAAGCATTCATTTTCAGAGTTCCTATTCATGATATCTAAGAGATAGATGTTATTTACCCTTCTACTTGTGAACAACACCTTACCAGAAGTTTCACTTGAGATTGTACATGTGTTGGTTTCAAAATTGACCTTGTAGTCCTTGTCACACAGTTGGTTAATGCTTAGGAGACTATGCTTTAATCCTTCCACATATAGGACATTCTCAATTGTGGTTGACTCTGCAGTACCAACATCTCCTCTTCCAAGAATTCTTCCTCTATTATTATCACCATATGTGACGTGTCCTTCAGCTTTAAGTTTCAAACTTGTGAATTGAGCAACATCACCAGTCATGTGTTTTGAACACCCACTATCCAAGTATCACTGATTTTTCTTGCTGTTTTTCTGCAAAACAAAACAGATTTAACACATATGGTACCCCTTTCTAGTTTAGGGTCCAACATGATTAATACCCTTCCTTAGGAAGCCATTTGGCTAACCCTTTGGGAACAAGGTACCTTCTAGCTCTACATGTTCTAGAGATATGTCCATTTTTCATACAGTAAAAGCAAGATGCAGTATGCATAGTATTTGAACTGCTAAAAGAAGAAAAACCTGTTTTGGAAGGAACAAAAAAACTGGATAGCTTTTTAACATTTTTCTTCATTCCAGGATTGTATCCTAGACCATTCTTATTAAAAACAACATTTTGTGAACCCAACAGTGTTTCAAGATTTTCTCTTCCTTTGGTGAAACTTGATAGTGTTTTTAGCAGATATTCAACATGTTTTTCCAGTTTCTTACAATTTTCACAAGTTTTTATTGATGCATGCAGACATGTTAATTCAAGGCTAACCAAGTCAGTTTTAGCTTTGTGTAATTCTTCTTCAAGAGCCTTAACTTTAGGTTCTAGTACCCTATTTACTTTGTTCATTTTGTTACATATGACAACCAATCTATTTGCTTCATCATGTGTTTCCTTAAAGACAATTAATAGCTGATCATAATTTTCAGAATCAGTTGAATAGTCACTTACTGAATCAGATGTTGATCCTTCATCATTCAGCATGAAGCACAAATTTGCTTCTTCAATTCCAATTGAAGAGTCACTTGTTGAGGATACATCATTCTCTTCCCAAGAGATATAAACTCTTTTTCCTTTGCCTCTTTCACTCTTCTTGCTTGCTGATTTTTCTTTGTTTTGATTGTTTGGGCAATCAACATTTATATGACCTGGCTTGCCACAACCAAAGCAAGTATAACTAGAAGAATTTGAGTCATTGGATTTAGAATACCTTTTTCTTTGTTGAGTTCTGTCTCGGTTATTCCTTTTAAGAAACCTGCTGAATTTCCTAGTGAGCAAACTCAAGGTCTCATCATGTTCAGAATTCTTCTCTTCCTCACTTGTATCATGTTCCATGGTAGTCTTTAAGGCAATTCCTTTGGCTTTTTTCTCCACTGTTTCTTGTTCTTTCAATCTTTTGAGTTCTAACTCATGTTCAATCAATTTTCCAAAGAGTGCAACAGTAGACATCTTGGATAAATCTCTGGATTCAGAGATTGTTGTTACCTTAGGCTGCCAGCTCCTATCAAGGCATTTCAGCACCTTTATGTTGAGTTCTTCCTTGTCAAAGACCTTACCAAGACCAGTGAGACGATTCACAATATGTGTAAACCGTTTCTGCACATCTGCAATGCTTTCTTCTGATTGCATCCTAAACAACTCATATTCTTGAATGAGTGAATGCTTCCTCGAACGTTTCACATCATCTGTGCCCTCACGGGTTACCTCCAGTACTTCCCACATCTCTTTAGTTGAGTTGCATTGAGACACTCTATAGAATTCATCCATATTCAGTGCAGAGGTGATGATGTTCTTGGCTAAGGAGTCATATTGAGCCTTCTTTCTTTCAGTTTCACTCCATTCAGACCAAGGCTTCTTCACAGTTTCTTCTTTGATAACCTGCATAGGTATAAAAGGTCCACTGACCACTGCATCCCAATACCCATGTCAATAGATTCCATGAAGATCTTCATCCTAATTTTCCAGAAAGCATAATTCACACCACCAAACATAGGAGGTCTATTTATAGACGCACCTTCAGCAAAAGGCATTTTAAACTCAGACATAATGCATACACTTGAGCAAAATACAAGCCCTAGCTCTGATACCAATTGTTGGGTCTATTAATGTCTAAGTTCAAGAGGGGAGGGGTGAATTGAAGTTACAAAATTTTCGCAAACACAAACTGTTTTTCAGTTTATCAGAGGAAAAAGAACATATTGATTTTAGAATGAACAGATTGATTTTTTTCACAACACTTTAATACAAGCAAAACCGAGGCTTTTGAAACCTCTGGTATTGCTAAGGATTTTTGAAACCTCCGATATTTATAAAAATATTTACAACAATTTCTTTGGAAATGCCTCCTAGTATTTTATTAGACTACATATATTATATGACACGATATATTTATATATATATATAAAGCTAAATAATATATTAAAATTATCGTTGCTTTTTAAGGAGATTAATTACTTTATCCAAATAGGGAGTTTGTGAATTAAAGGAATTTTATTTCACTATTCAAACAAACACATTTTGCAATTGTAAGGGAATTCAAGTGAAGCAAATGAATTGTTTATATTTTAAAATGCATCATTGAAATTCATAAATATATTTTTTCTTTTTTAAATAATTTAGTTGCCTTTTATGGCATTTCACAAATGTATTGTGATAGTGTTGGCAAAACAAAAATCCGAAAAACATGCTAGCTACATATTCAAGTCAATAATTTATGATTTTCTTTAGAATGATCATGGATTCATTCAAAGTATTCCACTATTCAATGGTTGATGGAATTGACTTCAAATTTGAAATATTAGAGTTTCTCTTTAGCATAATAAGTTAAGTTGTTTTGAACTAGTTACGTCATTTGTAAAAGTTGTTTAAGTGTATGTTCTAATAGAATTGTTATACATCAAACTGGGATTTTCTAATAAAGAATTTTTTTGTAGCATGAACTTAATTAATGTTTCTCATCCTATTGATATTTGATATTACCTGTCATTTGAATTTCTAACTCTACCAAACCCTAAGGTTGATCCTAATTTTTGTTAGTCCTGGGCTATTGAGGAGCATCATCATCATCATGGAAATATTGTAGCAGAAAAAAATTAAGCATTTTAATTGCTAAACAAAGCAGCCAAAATTTAGATGTATCACAATTCAAAAGATAGATGTATATATAGAGGTTATAATACACATAACAAACTCCAACAAGAAATAGAATAATAATAGTCAAACAAATTATAGTATATTTGAAATCAATTCTTTCCTTAGAGATTTATAGAGCAATTTTTTTTACCTATCATGATATGGCTTCCAATCATTCTTTGCCATAGTAACAAAATGGGCAGTAAAAGTTATTTTATTATGTTAAGTGATTTAAGGACATGATTTATATGAACATCAGAATGAACATCAAATTTAGCCCTCAAAACAGTTAACAATTAAATTTAACAATTATTATAGTATATTTAAATTATAAATTAAATTATAAATAATTTTGGATATGATTACCTGAATAGTGTGTTTAAGTATATCTTCTTTATAAACTTTAGGAATCTTCCTCCAACTAGAATAACTAATAGGAAATGCAGTATAGTTTCCTGCAATACTACCTAAGAACCTATTCAATAATGCTTCACCATTTGCAATTGGTTGACCCTCATTATTCCATTGCACAACAATCCTTTCATTTGGAGGTAGATGTCAAACATCATTGGTTCTTAGTTGTTTTGTGTTTCTCTTTCCTTCCTCATCTTTGAAATATTAAAAACATTTTAGTCTGAAGGGATATAGGACTAAACCAAAAAATAATAATGCATATATAACTATATATAACATTGTATGTGTTTTAACAAATTGATAGTGGCTTTATACAAATTTCCATTTTGAACTTGATATATAATGTCTTACCAATGACATCAACAAGTCATGCTCTTTTGCAGGCTGTAGGCCTTTGTTGATGTGTTTGGAACTCAGTTTCCTCATTTTCTTCCTCTTCATTTTCTGAATATACATATGATGTACCAGGTATTGTTGGTCCAGGTACATGTACAAATTGATGTGGTGGTTGAGAATTATATTGAGGTGCAATTGGGGTTGAACAATGAATGTAGGAGTAGAGTTGGTCTGACTAGTTGAACATATCCTCACTTTCAAGGTTCCTAAAAATAAATCAGCATAATGAAAAAAAAAACAATTGTGTCTAATGATGTGAGGATTAATAAATTTGAAAAATAAATGAACACAAATTACTTGGTTGAGATGCAATTGGAGGTGGAAGGGGAGCACGCTCAATACTTGGTTGAGGTGCCGTTGGAGGTGCAGGGTGAGCATGTTTAGTACCTTCTTAAGGTGCAGATGGAAGTGGATGGGAAAATTGATAAATATCATAATTTATATTTTACAATTTATCAAAAAGAAAGAGGAAAGGGCTCCAGAAAAATATTTGTTTTTTTGTTTCGTTCCCTATTCAGTGAAAAGGACATGTGAATGCACAAATATGAAAGAGCCATTTGACAAAGTTTTAACAAAGAAAACAAATATATAAAGCAAGCTAAAAACAGTAACACTAGTAAGAGTGCACATAATAGAAGAACTTATTCATCAATGTCTCCCAATTTCTAGTCGATATATTATAAAGCACAATACACATTGTCGAGGGTCGATCACCCTTGGACCCAATACCAAAGCGTTCAACATATAAAAATTAAAACAGCAATTTAAAAAAATTAAAACATAATACATTATAAAACACAATACACATTGTCGATGATCGATCAACCCTAGATCGAATACCAAAACGTTCAACATATAGCAATTAAAAAATTTAAAACATAATACATTTCATCCAAATACATTATAATAAAACTAATTTTCTATATAAATAACAAGTTTTATTTGTAAACCAAATAATAAATTAAAATCCAAATCCAAATATTTAAAAAAAAAAAAAAACTAACCTAGCGTCAATGGAGAAACCGTGACGACAATGGCGACAACAATAACAACAACAATGACAGCGAAAGGAATGTTTTGGTGTGGATGATGTGATGACGAAGACAACAGCGGTGGAGGCAGTGGTGAGCAACAATGGAGGCAACGGTGAGCAGTTGTGACTAGCGGTGGAGGCAATGGTGCAGCGATGGAAGCAACGATGGAGACATGTTACATAAGTTATGAGTAACAACCAGTGAATATAACTATATCATTTTGTTAATTTTTTTTTACTCTTAAAAGAACATATTACACCGGTTCGTCCAATCGACCAATCAATGTAATATGTTCAAATGTTTACAAAAATATCATTGTGTTTTTGTTTACACCGATTCTCAATTAATCATCTTAATATATCGTAGAATGTGTTATTTGCATTATATAAGTGGAAAAAGTTTCGATAAGATTGTGTATGAAAACTCATTATTGAAAGTAACCAAACAAATTGAATGAATAGAAAAAAAAAAACATTGTGATTTTTGCATGCTACTAGACTGCAGATTTTAAAATTAAAAACTGGAATTTCGTTTCGCAATTGCATCAAGTTGATATTTGGATAACAAGTTGACTAAGGATAGCTTTGGTTTTCTATAAGTAGATTGTCAATTAAAGGCTTAGAGGAAGAAATATTGTTTGCAGTTACAATATTGTTTCTTATTATGTACTCTTTTGATAAGAGGTTCACTAAGGTTGGTTCTTCCTTTTTTACAATTAAATTGTCTATTGAAGGTTTATTGAGAAAAATACTATTTACAACCATAATTTGTTTTTAATTTATCATCTTTTTTTTATTTGTGAGCATAATTATTTGATTTATTTTAATTAAGTTTTATTTTTTTATTGACAAGTTTTTTACCTTTAAAAACATATTTATCTTTTTAGAATTTTCTTGTTTATTACAATTTTATTATTATTTCTCACAAATTCTTCAATTATTACTATATTATTAAATTATGACTACTTTATTATTAAATAGTTACTTGGATGTTTTGATAACCCTTCATATTTTGCATAAATATTCATAAATTTGGATAGACCTCAATAATATATATATATATATATATATATATATATATATATATATATAAGTTTCACAATTGTTTTATTAGGAAGGGAAAAGAAAATAGGGCAAAGTTGGAATTTTAGTTTAATCACATCTTCAACATCAAATAGTTCTTTCTCAATTTTAGATATCTACTGCATAATTTGTTCTCGAGAAAATTGTTGTAAACACATAGATTTCAAATTTCACAATAAAAACACAAGTCTAGGAGGATAGAACATATTATAAATTAAACTGAATTGAATTTATCTAGGAGGATAGAAATGGATATGATAAATTAAACAATTGAATTTAGTGTGGAATGGTGAAAATTTTCTGACTAGTTCATCAGTTTGGATTCATAACATAAACTTTGAATTTTCTCAAATAGTCATTATAAGTTGATAATCCAAACTGCTAAAAGTAAAAAAATAAAATAAAAGTTACTGAAATATAGACCTATATGAAAAGATAATTTTTTTTTAAATATAAATTGATATCTTTTACTATACAATTATCAAAATAACAAAATTTATTTTTTTAAATAATATTTTTCTTTATTAAATCTTTGTTTGTCTATTATGGGTTTCTTTAAGTTGTAGCTGTGGTATAAGAATATATAAATATAATAATAGAAGCTTTATGGTCATTTTCTTGCTTTTAACTTTATACATGGTGTCATTATCTTGTCCACCCTAGAGTTGCCTTTATCAAAACTTTAACATGCCATTATTCATTCATTTTAGTGTTTCTCAACACCTCTGACTAACATCCTTATAATATTTAACTACTATCCCAATTGCTTTTAAAATTCACATAAGATAAAATTTATAGTGTTTCACAATTTACTTCAAGTTTTAGTTTCATTTGATTTAGTTTTTCAAGTTATTTTTCAATAATAATTTTTGTTCCTACTAAGGAGATGGGATCTAGAGAACTATTGAAGTCTTCTTCTCCTTCCTTCGGTCGGTCAGGTTACCGGGTGATGAGCTGAGATTCTTCTTGTCCTTCTGCTTCTCCTTCGGCACTCGGTCTCGGGTGAACACCGGATGGTGGGGTACCTGTGAAGACACTCCGACGCTCAAGTCAGTAAAGCGGGTGGTCAGCTCTCAGGTAGGTGAACAGTAATAAATGATATTTATATTATTCTAATGGCCTACCTTGTTGGGTTCGCTTATCGGAGTGGATACCGCTTAGGGTTGTATTACCTAATTCTTAATGACAGATTAACTTCACTGACCTTGGTTTGAGCGTTAACGGTAATAGTGGTCGGCCGTCGGCCAAGTTCCCCCTGGTCTCGGTCGTCTCGGCCAAGTCTTCTAAGGTCTCAGTCAAGTAAACCAAGTCTCGGGCAGTCAGGTGAGTCTTGGTCAGGAGACCAGGGGTCGGCCTCGCCCGTACAATTTTTATTTTAATTCAGTTTACTTTTTAAATCATTTTTGTATTAACATCTTAAGTGTATTATTTTCTTAACCTTGGTATTGGAATTCAATTATTCATAACGCAAATTGATATATTTCACTGGATCTATTGGAGAAAACTATTCATTAAACTACTAGAAATATCATTAAAAATATTTATTACTAAAAGTGTTTAAATTTATTTTAAAAAATTATAACACGGTTAACTAAAATTAAATAATTTAAGTATGCTAATTTATTTTAATCATTAATTATATATTTCTCACAGTAATAGTTTTTTTTTTGGGATAAGAAAAATCACGTTCTAAGAATTGTTATACCTTTTTCATTTACACGGATAATTTTATTAGTTAATAGTTAAAGATTTTTTTTTAATTATTAAAGTTTTGTTTTTTCCAACAATATCTTCCTTATATTTATAGTAAAAAAAATTAAAGTCTTCACTATATGCTTAACAAATATAGATATCTACCAATATCTAACAAATATAGTTATCTACCAATATTACTTGCAACCTCAATTGCTCCCGTGTAAATTAACATGATCATCATAGATTAAAGAAAATAAACACAAAACAAGCACAGGGTAAACTATATATCTTTAAAACTTCAAATATAAAACTTTAAATATCAACATAAACCATCAATATTCACATATTTTCACAATTTCATAAGTGTCTATCACGTTCATCATCCACATTACTCCACATCACTCCTGACAAATTTCTACTGACTCACATACTCATACACTTGACTCTACTTCTGGAAGACTCGTGTATTGAAATTAGCATCCAGAGACATGCACTTGTCATACTACTCACTCTGAATCCACACAGTCATGCGCATAATCATCTCAGTGTCTCATCATCTCATATGACAGGGTAAAACCATTTGATTTGCTCTGATTAGTTCTTTTAAATCTTAGATTCAGTCAAATGAACCTCATTCAACTCTCACCAACTGAATAACCTCATATATATTATACCAATATAGTTAAGATCGTTTCATTCACTAGACACTCACAAATCAATACACCCTAATAACAATCTCAACACAATATTTCCTTTCCTAAAAATACTATGTCTTGATCACACTTTCACCTCATTACATACATCATTTAATATCAAAATACCAATTATCATCAAACATCACATTTTAAGTAATTTAACTACTATTCAAATACAATTGAAGTCATTTATATTACCATTCAAACACTTTAAATTCTCAATCACAAATGCTTTCAATAACTTATTCACCTTAAATCAATATATAATATTCAAAATCTACCATTTCAGTTAATATTTTACTTTACTCTTAAAAGAGACAATCTTAATGCAAAAATTGGAGTTAGTGTTCTAACCTAGGGTTCTATTGAAATGAACAAGACTAACTTTCCTTACCTGAAATTTAACTAATGCTCACTGAGAACTCTAAATCTACCAAAAGCTTAAAGGTAATTAACCTGCACCAGAGAGTCCTGATAAAAAAATCTAACTTTATAACTAGGAAATTAATGTTTTCAAGACAAAAAAAAAAATCTTTGTATTCATATAACTCTTACTTAAGACACATTGGCTTAAATTTTATTCCAAATCAACATATTTCAATGAAAATATCTTATAAAACTAAATTATTTTAAGACCTTGAGTACTATGTTTATGTAGTTTATAAACTATAAGTTACTAAAATAAGCTATATTGAGATATTTGCAAACGCTCTTGAACGTGCTTAGTAAAACTAATAAGCTAACTATTAGCTTATTTGACTAGCTTCTAACTTAATTTAACCAATTCAAGAGTGTTTAGTAAGTAATTTAAAAGTAACTTATTTTATGAGTTTGTAACTTTTCAACTAGCTTGTAACTTATTTAATTTTATTTCATTACTACTTCTTAAGATATATTTCATTATTATCGCTATTTTTTTTACCTACTTATTACCTGTTTCAATTTAATGGAGATAATTAATTATTACACTATTTAGTATTTGTTTATTGTTTTATCCTATTAAAAAACTTTGAAAATTTTAAAAATGAATAAAAATTAAATTTAATACTCATCAGATAAACTCATTTGAATAAAATAGCTTGTTCAAACAAAAAAACATATACAAATTTTAAAAAATAAATAGAAGTATTAAAATGTCACTTTAAATTTTTTAAATTATAATTATGCAATAATATATTTTTACAAAATACAAATTTTATCTATATAATTTTTTTAATGTAGTTATAGCCTTTTATATACATTTATAAACTAATTTACCATATAGTTTACTATACATTTATAATTCAATAAGTTAGTTTATTAGTTAAAAACTTATAAACTACAAATTTATTAGCTATCAACTAGCTTATTATTTAAAAGTGACTTTAACAAATACTAGCTAACTAATGAATTAATTTTGTCAAATAAATAATTTGTGTTGATGAAATTAACTTATAAACTAATTAAATAAGTTAATAGTTAATTTATTAACTTTATCAAATACACAGCAGGTTTAACAAAGTGAAAGTAAGATTATGACAGATGAAATTCCTTACTATTTTAATATTTGATGTGTTCTTTTGAACTTTTTAAAGAACAACTTTTTTTCATTTAAAAAATATATATAATTAAAACTAATATAAATATTAAATTTTACTTACCGCAGTGAAAACGCATATACAGTGTTCATAACAATTCTTACAATATTGTGATCATATTATTATTATTTCTTTCTGAAGCCTAAAAATATACGGATGTTTTAAAAAGTATTTTCACATTTAGTATTTGGTATGAGGTGTCTCAGGAATGTAGGGAGGTGCAGGAAGAAGCAACCCATCTCGTGCTTTTACTAAAGCCCATGCCTCCACTCCGAAGCTTTGACAGCATCTCCAAAATTTGATTCTTACCTTGAGTCAATTTCAATACAAGATTTTCTAATTTTTAAGATATTTACATATATGAAATATTTTATTTAAATAAGTTAATTTTTTTATTTTTTATTTTAATAGAGTATTTCCATTACTGCCAAATTCAATTACTAATACATAAAATTATTTAAATATCAAATAATCATAGTTAATATTGATTGAATTTTTTTCAGTTAACATTACAAAAAATTAAAACAAACTATGGAAAAAAATAATATCTGTGTTGATGATAAAAAGATGATTATTAAAATATTAAAAATTTCAAAAAATAATATTCGTGTTGATAATAAAAAGATAATCACTCAAATATTAAAAATAATAAATATCAATAGAAAAATATATAATTCACATTTATGAAAAAGTAGTATAAAAAAATCTTCATTTAAACAATATAATTTGATTCATCCAAACATACTATTAGAGTATTAGTTAATAAAGTTACGAGGTAAAATTATTAATTACAAAATTAATAATTAAAGATTTGGAGGGAAATAGAATGTTATGAGTATTTGAGTGGATTGGATGAAAGGATATTGTGGTTGAAGAAGAAAGATATCTGAAAGCAGATGGTCATTATGTATAGTGAAGAAAAATAGTGTAACTGTACAAGCTATTGGTGCCCCGCATATTCAACGCAAACGAAGTGTATGTATGGTCTCTACAGTTCTAAGCACAACTAAAGCTAAAGGTGGCACCAGCAAATACTTCAATTAATGTAACCATGTACCTGAGAAGAATTGTCAGCTCATTTATGAACCGCACTATACCGAACACAAAAAATAAATGCTTCCACAAGCCATGCGAACCGGTTCAGGTGCAGAGAATCCTATCTGCAACACCAAGGTCCCACCACCACATGTCAAGAATCCTCCCAACTAGACAAGCATGAGGAGCTAATAACTCAAACCGTGCTCTCAAAGGAAACTTGGAATTGTGCCAGATGCCTGGGCTTTGGTTTAGATGAACCACCCAGGCCTTGAAGCAGCTTCATCACATCAGCAGAATCATCCAGATAATATTTGGCCTTGCTCGGTTTCTGCCCAACAGTGCAAGCAAATATCTCTGGAACTACCGGCAGTGATGGGCATGAAACTGTCCTTAATATGCTCTCAAACATGTCTTCATCGGAAATGTCATCTCCTACGCACATCACAAAATCTGGCGGATTACCACTATTAACCATAGTGGAAAGAATCTTTTCAGCTACCAACCCCTTGTTTAACCCCTGCATATAATAGAGGAAGACTTTAATAAGTCCAATGAAAGTTATGAACTTGGTGGTAGTATAGAAAATTAAAGAACTGTACCTGTGGCTTGACTTCAACAATATGCTGGCCCCGGGTGACAACTGCAGGTTCATTGGCAAGGACACTTTCCAGATGATTTAACAATTCTTTGGCCTGGCAGGAGCCAAAATCAGGGTCCGCATCTTCATGGTGCCACACCAAAGCACTTTCCTTAGTTTCAATATTAGATCCATCAGTTGCCTCCGTATACAATTTCATGACAGGTTCAACAATCTTCTTCCAATCAAACTCAGAAGACAACTGACTGGTTTCCCACTCAGAATCTTTATTCCACCTGCAACCACAAAATGAGGAGTGATGGAGGTGAGGCGTTGTTCAAAGTATGGTACCCAAATATTTCTAGAACTTAAATAAATACCTTAGAAAGTATCCATGTTCGGCAGCAAGTCCAATCCTTTTGCATGAAGTAAGCCACTTACTTAAAGAATCTCTTGCCCTTCCACTCACAATGAAGACGGTATTTTTAGGATCATTACACATATCATTTAGCACGGATATGGCTTCAGGGCTGGGGGTTTTGTTTATAGAAGACTTTGATACGATAGTACCATCATAATCAAGAAATATAGCTCTTTTACCGGTTCTTTTGTATGCTGAAACAATGTGATCGACAGACAATTTTCTAAAACCAGGAGAAAGAGAAACAACTCTAAACCCTAGGCCCAAACCCATTCCCCAGCACCTTTTGGTGTAATGATCTTTGCATGCTCTCTCCAAATCCTGCATAAAGCTGCGTGCCCAATATGCCACATCATGAGAACTGACGTACCTGTAGTGTTTCTCATGCCTCAATTGCTTCTCTGAATCATGCATAGTAACAGCTGAATACAGAGCATCAGCCACAGCATCTATGTTCCAGGGATTGACCCTGATTGCTCCACTTAGAGAAGGAGAACAACCGATGAACTCAGACACAACTATCGTGCTTGTACGGGGAGAATCACTTTTTCTACTCAAAGCTTTATCCATCTGTGCAGTTCCTTGTCTGCAGACAATATACTTGTACGGGACTAAGTTCATACCATCCCTCACAGCATTAACAATACAACATTCTGCTACAGCATAATAGGCACTCTTCTCAAAACGAGGAACAGGACGGTCAATGAGAATAACTGGCTGGTAATGGTTTGAGCCATACGTATCATTAATCCTCTGGGCAATTGAATATGTTTCCCTTTTTGCTTCCTGAACACCCTTGCCCGAACTCCTAGCAGGATTCACAATTTGTATCAGGACAACTTTGCCCTTCAAATCTCGATTCTGTTCCAGAAGCTGCTCAACAGCTAGAAGCTTCAGACTGATGCCCTTAAATATATCCATGTCATCAACACCAAGAATCACCTTCCTACCCTTAAACTCTTCCTGAATCTCTTTCAGTTTAGCCGTTGTAGATTGGAGATTTAATACAGATTCAAGCCTACCCATATGAATGCCTACAGGCAAAATTTTGATAAATATAGTACGGCCGAAGTAATCAAGTCCTATATGTCCTCGTTTAGATTCATAGTCAAGACCTAGCATTCTTTTGCAACAAGAGAGAAAGTGGCGAGCATAATCAAATGTGTGGAAACCAATTAAATCAGTATTCAACAGTCCCCTCAAAATTTCATCCCTTACTGGCAAAGTTCGGTAAATTTCAGATGAAGGGAAAGGACTGTGAAGAAAGAATCCAAGTTTAACACGATTATACCGCTTCCTCAGGAATGTAGGCAAAACCATCAAGTGATAGTCATGAACCCAAACAAAATCATCATCAGGATTGATTATTTCCATAACCTTGTCTGCAAATATTTTGTTTGCAGAAACATAAGCCTTCCAAAGCGTGCGGTCAAACCGCTCACCATGATCAGGGAACATAGGTAGCATGTAATGAAAGAGAGGCCAAAGCTGCTGTTTGCAAAAGCCAAGATAAAAGTTTTTCATGAGATCATGGGGTAAAAAGGTAGGTATGCAATTAAAATCCTCCAGTAATTTCTGAGCAACTACTTCCTGCTCGTGGGCCTCTATTTCAACCTTGAGGGATCCCACATAGATCACCTCAGTATCAGAAGGAAGACCATCTTTTAATTGTAACAGAATTGAATCCTCATCCAAACTGAAACACCATTTACCAGTGTCTATATCTCTCTTAGCCTGTAATGGCAACATGTTTGCCACAAGGATTTTCCTCTCCCGGTAACCAGAAGAACTAACATCGGAATCCCCATCATATCTACCAGAAGCATCCAGGTCAGAAATAACTCCAGGAACTGTCATAATCCTTGGAATAGTTCTTGGTGTATGAGGGATATCAAGTAAATCTCCAGCTAAGTCTAGTAGGTTAGCATATGATCTTGATGCCATGAATGATACAAGGGAGTCTTTTCTTTAATGCCTTGAATAGTATGAATTCACACACAAAAGTCAGTTAATAAATAAATTATTAGAAGAAACACTTATTCTAACCGGTATCCTACAAAATATTAACAGTAGTTGTGCAGAATTACCTACTGTCATAAAGGCACTTGAACAATAGCAATTAGCAAAAGTTTTTTTTATTGTGTCAAAAAAATAGTTGATAAACAATTCATCAATGCCCAGTGCCCACAATAACAAGTTGCAACTTAAAACATAGATTTCCAGGCTACATAAAACCGAATAAGATTTTCTCCACAAAACTATGATGAATTGATGATCAAGGCAGTTCAGATTATGGACTATTGACTAATAAACAGCAGAAGACGCCTTACAATAATTCACCTGGGAATGCTAACTCTAATAAATGGTTCTTATGATAACCAGTTTGGACAACATTAAAAGGGTCATTAGAATTGCTGAAAACAAAACATAATTATTCCGCAAGCAATTAGCAATAACTAAGTAGGAGTAACATTCATTTACCTCTAGGCTCCCCAATCCCAAAGAAAAGTAAAGCAAATAAACAAATAACCATATATGAAAACCCTGGAAAGCAAGTCCAAAAATAAAAACATAACCATGCATGATGTATTTTTTTCACTAGATTGAGGAACATGCGGACTTCACAACGTACCAAAAGGGAACATTATCTCCACAAAATTCAACCTAAGCAACACATCCATATAAACATAATTGTAGCACCTCATAATTATTGACACTAGAAATTAGAAAACAATTGTTGGACTCTAGATCAAGAATTCGGCAACGACAAGAACGGTTAGAGGAAGGAATGCTTTTAAACAGGAATTTTCAATTCTGTCAATGACATAACATTTTCCATAGCCATACCTTCACAGTTAGTAATCATCATCATCATAATAATAAAAGCAATACACACAAATCATATTCCCCAAAGGTTGCTGAGATGATTGAATACGCACCCATTATCAGAAAATTGACTCCAAAGCCGAACAACAAAGCCAGTACAGTTGGCAACAAGCAACACGGAAGACCTCTCTTGAATTTTGAGATTTCAATGAATTAAAAACAAGTTTGAACTAATCGAAACCTAAGATAACGACAACGGGAACCCATGATTGTGCTTGATGAAATTGGATAACTACAATCAAATAATAATACACGTCGGGCCAAAAAAAATACACCAAAATACATTGGTTGAGATTCTTTTTAGCCGAAGGGTAAATGCTTTATGCTGTAGGGGACAATAGCACGTCTTAAAATAGAAACAAAGAGACAAATGGAAAACAAGGAAGCCACACATAGCACCACTCGTTGAAAAATTCCTGTGAACCCCATGAAGATCAAATCCTTTCAAAAAAAACACTTCAAAAATAAATATTAAGAAATAAACCAGAATAAAAGAAAAATCACCGCAAAAACTTAATAGATTAATAAACCGAGAAACACACCTTCAGCAAATTTTATTAATATTCAATCACCGCATTTCCATGCTTCAATAATCTGAAAAATCAATGTTACAATATACTAATTAACAATAACTTAAAATTACAAAACAAAAAAAAATAAAATAAAATAACAGTCCAAAAAAATAAAATAAACAAAAAGTGTAACCATAGCAAAGGATCGGTATCAGTAAGATTTTAGCCAATAAAATAAAATAAAAATCAATTCAAATTATAGACCTAGCCATTAAAGAGAGTAGTAGAAAAGCGGAGGATGATGACCTTGAAAGGGCGATGGAGAGAATTTGACGGCGAGTTAACGGCGGAGGTTGATCTGAGAGAATAAGAAACAGAGGGAAGGAAAAGGTGTAAAAGTTGCTGCTTTGCGTTGCAACGAATTTAGAGAGAGAAAGTGAGTTATTGAGAGTGAAGGAGAAGAAGATTGCAAAGAGGTAATATTTTATAGCAGGGGTCACTGTACAACTGCAACTTCAGTGGATAGAATTCTTTTTTTTTCCTTTTTTATTTTGTTTTTTCTATAATAATAAATAAATAAATAATTCATTTGTTTTTGTTTTGTGTGTAGAGAGTAGTAGTTGCTACAATAGACATGAGTGTGGAAGTTACTCACAGCACTTTGCCGCACTTCAATTCAATGGATATCGTTTTTCTTTTCTTTAATAATAACAAATTAATACTTTAAATATAAATAAAATTAACACAGTTTTATATTACTTATCAACAATTCATGGATATTTTTTAACATTATTCATAAAACATAATTTTATATTATATTGTTTTATACCCTCTCACTCTTACAACGTCAATGTGAAATTTTGTTTAAAAAAATCAAATTAACTGTTATTCAAAATAAACTATTTCTTCATGATATTACATTATATTACTGTGCTATAGTTTATATTACATTATACAAATTTTAAAATATCCTAAAACTAAGTTATATCATCTATGTGTAAGCTAAAAGTTATAGTGACATGTTATCATCAGGTTTTTTAAATAAAAGTCTATACTAGTTAAAATATAAAAGTATACACCTAATAACCATGAATATTAGGTTCGAGTATTTAAATAATTTTTAAAATTAAATAAGTAAAATAATAATGAAAAATTGATTTAAACATTTATTTTTTATTTAAATTTATAAAATTTAAATTATTTTTAAACTTATATTTTACACTGCAATTTATTGAAATTTATTTTTTTATATTATATATGTACATTAGTTTGGATTATATTTTTATTTGAATTAATATTTTATAATATAACTTTTAAATGATCTTATTTTAAAATATAATATCCATACATACTCACAACAAAACAATTAAAAAAATCATAAAGTTTTATCCAGATACTAAGAGAAGTATTGAATCAAATAAATAAGAGGAAAGCTTTTATTTTAAATGGAGAAAGTATAAATATTATATATGTGTATCAAATCCTAGAAATTTGTGTTGGTCCTCTTAATCAATTATTTATTACCATGTTTAAACTATTGTTGTAAAACAAAACAAAAACTACTTTAACTATTACAAGTTTTAAATTGTATTTACACCTCATTAAATATCTTTATTATTATGTTTTTTTCAGCTAAATAACCACTACTATTGAATATAGGGTGAATTTGCTTGAGTTTATTTTATAAGAAAAAAAATAACTCACAAAAGTTAGCCAATAATATTTTTGACAAAAAATAATTATCTACAAAGTTAATAAATACTTTATTCCTATAACATAATAGAAAAAACATTTATGTACTATAACATGATTGACCAATAACAGACTAATTTATTAGTCAACTTCACACTACACAATGTTCTTGAAAGTTCCCCTTTTGGATAACCATAAATATCATTTTCTTAATTTCAAAAGTTGCACTAACACTTTGCCACTTCCCAACTCAAGTGGAATATCTTTACCAACCATACTTCTTCACACATTCTATTCTTTCCTAATCACTCTTTCTCCATCTCTCTATTCTTTCTTTTCAACCCTTTTATGTAACTCAATTTTATACTTTTTCAATTAATATATAGTATGTTATCTTCCATGCATATTCTCTTTAAATTACTTTAAATATTAACAAAAATTATTTTATAAAATTTTCTTTAATTTAATTAAATAGTAATTTATTATTAAGCTTGGATCATATGCCTAATTATTCAACATTAATTAGTTCTAAAATAGAGGTTTACTTTAACACTAAAACCTTTTCTTTTATAATGATGACAATAGCATTTGAATCTGTAGTTTTTGGTAAATTGCTTAAGTGTTTTTACTATTAATTTAATTTTAGGGGTGTATTTAATTGTAATTAACAAAATTCATTTCGACAAGGTCGTTGTCAAAAAAAATTATTATTATTTTATTTTATTATGTAAAAACAACTTATAAATATTAAATAAGATGAAAGCAAATGATTGAATCAAACATCGGAGTCACATAATTGTGTAACTTGTTGATGTAATTTTTCAAAGAGGAAACTCTTACCATTTTTCACATCCTGAATACATAATTCATGAATGCACACGTGTCAAGATTATGTTATCCTATAGGTCATGTCACAGTGGAACAGTTTGAAGGGACTGAAGCACGGAAGAGGACAAAACTTGGTGTGACTGGCACGTGTCTGTGTTGCTGGACCAAATCTTTTCTATGGAATATAGATATATGGCTTTATTATTTTGTTTCACATTTTATAGATCATTACTTGAAAAGTGTGGAGTGGGATTCATATTCATTGTGATTGTTCTTGTTGTATGGCAAATAAATTGTTTAATTAATGATAGTTACCCTATCACAAAATGAAATTAATTTTTAGTAGATTTGAAAATTCAAACAGTTCTAAACTAAAATTATGCTAAATTATTGAATATATATATATATATATAAAATTAATTGTACATTATTCTTATTTTTTTTATTTTTTTAAACACATTCATTCTAATATACTTAAATCTAAACATAATAACTTTATTCATAATATCTTTTCAAATTCTCATGCATTCACTTCTTCAAATCTTCACACTTTCACTCTTAAATCCAAACATAACATAAACTCCGACTTGATTAATTACAACTTAGCAAAGTATGAATGACATCAATCAAATTTATCAGGTGAAACAAATCAATTATCACTAAATTTCTAAATTTTCAAGCATTAAAAAATCCAAAATATACGCATAGATTTATTAAATTAAATTAAAAATACTAGTTATTTAAACAAAATAAACAAATATTAAATTTTATCTTTTCAATCTTTAACAATCTGTTCAAGAAAATTAAAATTTGATAAGCCAAATTTGTGTAGTAAACATCAAATCTTCCAAAATCCAACTTGTTGTGAGAAATTTTTATATTATAAACATTTTCTTACAATTATTCTTTCTTTTCGATTTTGCTTTCAACATTTTCTTAAAGTTATTGAACAATTTTGAGATCGCTAAGCGGATTATGTAGAATTTTGGTACCTCGTACCAAAACCATTTCAAAGGAGATAACTAATATTTTTTCCAACAATTCATCATGTGTACTTTATTTTTAAAAGTTAAAATTTTGAATTATTGAATGAACAAAATACGATTTTTCGATATGTATGGCATAGTTGATTATACTGAAAAGAGTATTTTATTTATGTTGATTTGAAGCCATTCAACGTTTACACATCTATAAACTAGCTCAATATCATGATCAATTAAAAGACTCTTTAAAAGTTATGTTTGTCAAAATCTTCAACTACTAAAAGGTATATTGAATCAACATATTCTTCACACTCTTTATTAATATTATAATCTCAAATATTGATGTTATCCAATTCTTATTAAAAATTTAACAAAATTCTTTTATGCATCATTATGCAACTTGACATTTCAGATAGACTGACACTTCAAATAACAATAATCATCTGTCATCACACGATAAAACATTATTAAAAAAAAATATGAGGAGATTAGACCAAAATATATTCATTAAAAAAATCTAAAACCACACTAAACGAAAGTCTATTATACCAATAAAATGATTTTATGTGAATAAATTCTAAATTAGTCAACTCATGAACTAACAAAATTCAAGTTATTTTTTCTTTCTAATAAAAATCAACTTCTTTTTCAGCAAAATATATATATATATAATTAACTTAAATAAATTGAAATTGAAATTAGTTAAATTATTATGTCAATTTAAATAAATTGGAACTGAAATTAGTTAAAAATATTGTTTTATTTTTTGTATATGTCAATTTAATACGTAGTTCTCACCTTTTATTTGCAAATCTTTTATCACCCTTTTATTTAAACTGGTAAGTGACAAAAATTGTACATGATTCACAATTACTCATTTAAATAAATTAAATTTCAACTTTTAAATATTATTTATAATTATAAAATAATTACTTCATAATTAATCACCTTTGAATCTTTAATCATACTCATTTTCATCTAATTTTATCTAATATATTATCTCATGAATTTATTTATTTTTTAATTTTTTCATGTCAATCAAATAAATTATAACATTTTATTTTATTTTATTTTCTTCCTTTTTTCATTTCTCTATCTCTCAAACAAATAATCTCACTTTCCATAATCTTTTCCTTTTTCTTTAACTCCTTCGATTCAAACAAAACCTAATAAAAAAATATAAAATTTAATAAATGAAAAAATATTTTTAAAATAATAATATATTATATTTTACTTTCCTTCCAAATCAGTTCATACGGAAGAAAGTTTAAATATATTATTTTCCTTTTTTTATGATTATTTCATTTTTGTTATTAAACTTTCAATTCAATTCTTTATGAGATCGTTGTTTTTCTATAGTCACAAGAAAATACAGTGCAAGTCTATACAAAAACTCAATCTTTACAATTTAAATTTATAATTTATGCTACTTGTACCACATCTCTAAACCCACTTATCATATAATAGAAAAATAAATTAATTTACAAGAGTAGTAAAATCACATATACAATATAAATACACTTTAAACAAATTTATCCTCACCGTGTTAAATTTTATTGAAAAACAAACTTTAATTAGTTAAGTATATAAGTTAATTATTTATTTATTTTTTTGTATTTTTGATTCAATGCTAATTTTTTTTTTCCTCTCTAAAAACTACATGCTAAATTTTTTACCCAAGTTTACAATTGCATATGGCTAAACTTATAATCATGAAAATCACTTCACCAACTAAGGTATCATTAGTGCTACACATTATGCTCAAATTCTTCCTTATTATGAAGTTCTATAATATGCCTATTAATTCCTATTAGTTCACATTGAATTAATGGTGTATAAAATTTAGTAGAAAAACATAAATTATTGTATACGTGTCCATATTTTTGTTTGCCTAATTGAAAAAATATAATTACCTAAGGAATTACTTAAAAAACAATTATCACAAACAACACATGTGTAAAATGACACAAAAATTATGTACGATGAAAATATATAAAAAATATGTCTTTTATATATATATATATATATATATATATATATATATATATATATATATATATATATATATATATATATAAAGATCTTTGTCTATATATACATTCACCTAAAATCAATCACACTACAGATTAAATGATGAACAAAAGAAATTAAAAATTTAATTAAGTTTTAAGTTTTTTATAAATTTGAATTTTTTAATTAACTATTGATTAAAAAATATTGTAGTAAGTACTTAATATTTTTATATTTTTTAATTGAATATCTATTTTTTTTATTTGTTATTAACGGGTTGATGTGATTGTTATTTATAGCGTAATTATTTACATGTTTCTATATGAAAAATAAAAAAAATAATTAATTATTTTTAAATTTATTATAATAAATTCGAGTATTTTTAATTAATTTTTTATTAAACTATTTTATTTTATTGAGTTTTTAAAATATTTATATTTTTTCAATTAAGTATTTGTCATAGTTTTAGAGTGACCTGAACGTAAGAAGAAAATTAACTAGAGGAAGAGAAAACGATGGACCGGAGGAGGTGGGAGAGGGAAGACCATCAGAGAAGAGAGGCAGAATATAAGGCAGGTACATTGTCAAAGTACTCATCAACTAGAAACTCATCTACGTTCTTCTTCTCTAATTTCCCAGTCAGCTATGGGGAGCAAGACATGTTTAGAATTTTTCAAAAATGGGCTAGAGTGAAAGAAGTGTTCATATCTAAGCGTCCAAATAGATGGGGAAGAACATTTGGGTTTGTGCGTTTTTTCCCTGTACCAAATGAGGTGAGGTTGGAAAAGCAGCTGGATCAAATCTATATTGGCAACCTCAAACTATATGTAAATCTCCCAAAGTATAGGAGAGCATAGGTTGTATATAGAAAGGACAAGCCAAACGTGTATGGAAGAAATAAAAGCCAAGTCAATGTCTCAGGTGGTAGGATGAAGGAGAAGGAGATCTGGCGTGAGAGAACAGTGAAAACAGGTAAAGTAGATAGAAGAGGTCTCTCCCCAAAACAGTTTTATGCTGATGTTGTTCGCAAAACTTCGCGAGGTGACTGGAAAGGCCCTGCTTTTGAAACAAAATCAAACACCCCAGCATGGCTGGCTCGTAGTGCGGTTGGATGGATGTCCCCTGACCTTGCTTTTGACTCTTTGAATGAAGAGTTCGTCAAAGGGGGTATGAGCATGGTAAAACTGAGGTTTATGGGTGATAATCTAGTTCTCTTAACTCCTAAAGAAGGAGAACGGATGGAGGAAATTATTAAGCTTAACAAAGAATGGTTCGTCTCTCTGTTTGTTAATATTGAACCTTGGTCCGTGAAATTTGAAGTTGGCCATAAAATAGCCTGGGTGAGGTGTTACGGTATACCGGTAACCTTGTGGAATAAAGATTGTTTCTCTAAGGTGGTCGGTGAAGTAGCATCGTTGGTAGATATTGATGAAAATACTCTGTCTTGGGAAAATCTGGAGTATGCACGGCTGCAGGTTCGACTACCTAGGTCCTGGAAACTAGAAATGACGAAGGGTTTTAGGATTAATGGCCAAGTTTACAACATCTCCCTTGTTGAGGAGGTCTTCAGTCAAGGGAGAGGAGAGTGTTCCTGTCTTGAATATCACCTTGCCTCATCGGACAGTATTTCGTCGTCGGAAACTGTAGTGGAGGAAACATTTCTTGATGAAAACTCCGGCGAAGAAGGCGCCGGTCGTGGCATTATGCGATGGGGTGTGGTCCCCGAGGAGGCAGGGCAATCCCAATCGAAGCTGGAGACAAATTGGAAGCGGTTTGAGAATAAGGCGCAGAGTGATATGGGGTGTTAGAATAAAAGTGGTTTTTCGCTTCTAAATGAAGGAAAACGTGTGCGAGGGGAGTCTGAGGGAGGGACAGCTTTATCTGCTACTAGCCTAGTCAACGTAGCCTGCGCAGAAATTAAACATTCCTTGGTTAACCTAATTGAAGGGGTCCAGACGTTTAGAGCACTCTCTCTTGGGCCTAAACAAGGTGAGGCCCATATAGAGAACAAAGGTGTGCTTAGTAAAGCTGAAGGTATGGGTGGCCCAACGACTGAATGCGAAGAGGAAATTGAAGGAAAAGATGGTGACGCGGAAGGGGTTGGAACTGCGACTATGTCTCCATCTCCATCTCCACACCCTTGCTTTTCTTCGAGGGCGTGCGGTAGGGCTGCTCAATCAGCAGTGGTGCAACAGCAGGAAAAGGATTCGGGCATCCTCCTTTGCCACGCAACTCAACAATACAGCGAGGGACAAGACTCATCGACGGGAAGTTCCGACCCACAATCCAGCAGAAGTACGAATCAACGACAGGAGGAGTGTGAAGCCGGGAAGATTAATGGGAGTGAGGCACTAACCCACACAGTAGCGGAAAGCAAAACCTCGCTGGAATTTCGTAGACTTCGTCACCCGAGGGAGCACGGTGAGCGAATTGCCCAACCGAAATGGAGATCCAATGGTGGTATCGGGTCCCTCCATAACGGGGTAAGTTCTTCATCTAGGTTAAGTCGCTGCTCCTTTGCGGAATCGACTAATGACATCAATCAGTGTAATAATCGTTTTAAGTCAGAAGAGAAAGCTGTTGAATCTGCTAGAATTTGGAATTTGGGCCAAAACTTGGGAATGCAATGCTCTGGGGAGGAGGGGGGAGTGGTCGGAGAACTGGACCGTTTGGAGGAAAGGGACAATGAAGTTAAGAACAAGTCCCAGGCGGGTAAAACGAAAGTGGGTCCATGATTATTGTTAATCTCAATATAAGAGGGTTGAGAGGGGGGACGAAAGCACGGTATTTGAGACACATTGTGGCAAAGGAGGGAGCTGAGTTCTTATGTCTGCAGGAAGCTAAAATTTCTTCTTTTTCAGACTCTAAGTGCTTTTCTTTATGGGGCGTTAGCAATATCGGGTGGGTCCACTATGAAGGGGTTAATGGGGCAGGGAGTATTGTAACAATGTGGCAAAAGAAGCTTTCTCATATGGTAGTCATGTGGTTGGAAATGGTTTTATCGCCATTGTGGGCCAACATCTCAAAACCAAAAGTCAGTGTGTAGTGGTGAATGTCTACGCAGCATGTAACCTAAAGGATAAGGTTGTTCTGTGGGAAGCCTTGACGACTCTCAAGCAATCATATGTTAACTTGGCTTGGTGTTTCTGTGGAGATTTCAATGCTGTTAGGAGTGAAGACGAAAAGAAAGGGATCAGAGGTTGCTCAAGCCCAAGGAAGGAGATTGATGGTTTTAATTGCTTTATCGAAGATAATGGTTTGGTGGATTTACCCTTTGTCGGTAAAAAGTACACTTGGTTCAAATCTAATGGCACGGCTAAGAGTAGACTAGATAGAATCTTGGTGTCCGAAGAGTGGCTTCATCTATGGCTTGCATCTAAGCAGTATGTACAACCGAGAGTGGTATCGGATCACTGTGCTCTTGTGATGAAGTCATGTGTTAAAGATTTGGGGCCTAAACCGTTCAGGTCTATGGATGTGTGGCTTGCGGAACCGGGTTTTAAGGTGTTGGTAAAGGAAAAATGGGGGTCGTATCTTGTACAAGGTAATAATATGTCCATACTCAAAGATAAATTGAAGCTCCTGAAGGCTGATATAAGAGTGTGGAATAAAGAAGTGTTTGGTTGTATGGAATCTAACAAGAAAAATATAGTGGAGGAAATAAAGGAGCTAGATGACAAAGATGGTAATGATGCTCTGGAGGAGAATGGTAAGTTGAGAAGAATGGAACTTTTCAGTCAGTTGGGGTTGGTTGAAAAAAAGCTAGAATCCATATACAGACGAAAAGCAAGGGTGAACTGGATCAAATATGGGGACATCAACTCAAAGTTCTTCCACAATGCAATTAAATGGAGAAGACTTAAGAATGAGGTTAAAGGGGTTGAGATTGGAACTCAGTGGTGTGAGGAACCGGAAGCTGTTCGTAGGGAAGCAAAGTCACTGTTTGAAAAGAGGTTCACGGCTACACAGGACTATGGAGTTAACTTGGGTTCGATGGAGTTTAAATCCTTATCTTCTGAGGCTAGCAGGAATATGATAGCTAGCTTCTCTGAGGAAGAAGTGAAGGATGCTGTGTGGCAGTGTGGAGGGTCTAAGAGTCCGGGTCCAGATGGGTTTAATTTCAATTTTATCAAGTTTTGTTGGGATGTCATTAAATCTAATATTATGGCAGCTGTGCACTTTTTTCACGCTACGGGATCCTTTCCGAAAGGTTGCAATGCGTCCTTTATTGCCCTTGTCCCTAAGGTTAGGGATCCCTCCTCGCTTGATTAGTTCCGACCGATATCCCTTGTAGGTGCTATCTACAAGATCATTACCAAGATTTTGTCACGTCGTATGAAGAAAGTTATGTCATCGATCATTGATGATTGCCAATCTTCCTTCCTAAGCGATAGAGGTCTAACGGATAGTGTTGTCATGGCTAATGAGATTCTAGAAGAGATCAGGATAAATAAGAGGAGTGGGGTCTGTTTTAAGGTGGATTTTGAAAAGGCGTATGACTCCGTCAGGTGGTCTTTCCTATTTGATATGCTTCGGAGGTTGGGGTTCCATGACAAATGGATCTCGTGGGTTAAAGGATGTATGGTGTCGTCGACTGTGTCTGTTTTGATCAACGGGAGTCCTACGGAGGAATTCAAACCATCTAGGGGGTTGAGACAGGGGGATCCCCTAGCCCCTTCTTGTTCTTAGTGGTTGCTGAAGGATTAGCAGGATTGGTGAGACAAGCGTTGAGAACGAACGTTCTCAGGGGTATAAAGGTGGGAAGGAACAATATTGAGTGTTGTCTACTTCAGTTTGCAGATGATACACTTTTTATGTGTGAAGACTCTTTCTCGAATATCTTTGCTATCAAGACAATCCTTCGTTTCTATGAAATCCTGTCTGGCTTGAAAGTCAACTTTCACAAATCGAAGTTGGTAGGCATTAGTGTTGATAGCTATGCCCTGAGCACCTATGCGAAGACCCTAAACTGCAACACCATGCGATTACCCTTCCAATATTTGGGTGTTGAAGTGGGGGGAAATCCAAGGAAGAAACAGTTTTGGGAGCCGGTAATTAAAAAAATAGAAACCAGGCTAAGCTCATGGAAAGGGAGATTTTTATCTATGGCGGGTTAGATTTGTCTGCTCAAGTCAGTCTTCACAGCCATACCTTTGTTTTACTTATATGTTTTTAAGGCCCCTGCTGCAGTACATGACAGAATCAGTAGCTTACAAAGGAAATTCCTCTGGGCATGGGGGAAGGAAAATAAAACGATCTCCTGGGTGAGTTGGGAAAATGTTTGTAGGCCTCAGGAGGAAGGAGGGTTGGGGATCAAAGAGATTAGGAGTTTTAATACGGCTCTCTTGGCGAAATGGAAATGGCGGATTATGAGTGACGAGGGAGGGAAATGGAAAGATATTCTCCTATCTAAATATGGTACAGAAACAGAGGGTGGTAAGGTGAGGCAGAGATACCAATCATGTTGGTGGAAGGACTTAGCCAAGGTCTGTGGTGAAGGGGTAGAAGAAGAAGAATGGTTTCACAAGGCTATTTTGTGGAAAGTAGGCGATGGAGGCTTAGTCAGATTTTGGGAGGATACGTGGGTACAAAATAACAGCCTTAAAGTCTTGTACCCCAGACTCTACTCTTTGTCCCTCGATTAGGGTAAGAAGGTGGGGGAGGTAGGAGGATGGGAGGACGGTAGGTGGTGGTGGCGGCTAAACTGGAGAAGAGACAGGCACGTATGGGAGTCAAATCTGGAGGAAAATATGCTCTCAAGCTTGAATACGGGAGTTACATGTCAGGATTCTCATGACCACCTCGTTTGGAGGAAGGATCCAGCTGGTATTTTTTCAGTGAAATCAGCTTACTCTATCCTGGCTAACCATCAAGATATTGGTGAAATGAAAGGAGTTTTTAGTACATTATGGCAAGCAAAGGCCCCGCCCAAAGTACTTCTAATAGCGTGGAGAGTCCTTCACGACAGACTCCCTACCAGAGATAACCTATCTAGGAGAGGAGTGCCCGTGATATCTCCTCTATGCCCTTTCTGCAGCCTATCAGAAGAATCATCCCAACACCTTTTCCTTGATTGTGCTTTTGCACAACAAATTTGGTCCCGTTGCTACCGCTGGATTGGAGTTTTGGGGGTCCATAACAACGACATTAGGAACCATATGCTAAACTCTCACTTAATTCATCTCTCTAGCAAGCAAAATCAAGTGTGGATAAGAGTATGGGCGACAATTGTCAGGTGCATTTGGGAGCAGAGGAATTTGATTGTATTCAAGGATGGGGTACCGGATACGGATGAAATCCTCCAAAATGCCCAAGTGCAATCTTGGTTGTGGATAAAACACAAGGCAACGGATTTCTCATATGGGCTATCTGACTGGATCTTGAATCCAAATCAGTGCCTCCATGTTATTCGTTGATAGCACCATTCCCACAAATGCTTGAGAAGCGTTACTGTTGCTGGTTCAGGTCAACGCTGAGATGTACTATAAGCTGTCGTGCGGGGTGCTCTAGGCAGGTAACCCCCAGATTGGAGTTTTGTGACGAGTTTTGTAGCAGTGTGTAGAAGCAGGTACTGAGCAGATAATAATCCTGGACGGTAGTATTTGGCTTGTTGTGTCTGTGGTGTTTGTGTTTCTGGTGCTTATATAGGTGGTACCGGTTCGTTGTTGTATGAACTAACGAGCATGCCCTGTGTAGCTCGAGATGATTTCAAGAAGGAACATCAGTAATCGATTGTGTGAGAGCTTGGTAGTGCTTAAGGTGGATGAGGACACGTGGAAGGCCAATATGATCGCCGGTCGATAAAGCGGCGCTCTCCAGGCATGAGTAGTCGGTGGTCGCCGAAGGTATGCATCATCGCCGTTTTTTAAGAAGGCCAACATGATCGTCGCGATAAAAGAGGCGTTCTCCATGCGCGCATAGTCGGTTGTCGCCGAAGTTTCGATGAAGCGGCGATCTCCGTGCGTACGTAGTCGGTGGTCGCCAAAGTTGTGCATCATCGTCATCCTTGAAGAGCAGAAGGTCATTGGAAGTGAGGGGCGATGTGGATGAGGACACGTGGAAGGCCAATATGATCGCCAGTCGATAAAGCGGTGATCTCTGTGTGTACGTAGTCGGTTGTCGCCGAAGTTTCGATGAAGCGGCGATCTCCGTTCGTACGTAGTCGGTGGTCGCCAAAGTTGTGCATCATCGCCGTCCTTGAAGAACAGAAGGTCATTGGAAGTGAGGGGCGATGTGGATGAGGACACGTGGAAGACCAATATGATCGCCAGTCGATAAAGCGACGATCTCTGTGCGTACATAGTCGGTGGTCGCCGAAGTTGTGCATCATCGCCGCCCTTGAAGAACAGAAGGTCATTGGAAGTGAGGGGCGATGTGGATGAGGACACGTGGAAGACCAATATGATCGCCAGTCGATAAAGCGGCGACCTCCATGCGTGCGTAGTCGGTGGTCGCCGAAGGTATGCATCATCACCGTGACCAACATGATCGCCGAAGAGGCGGTCTCCGTGCGTGTGTAGTCGGGGATCGCCGAAGTTGTGCATCATTGTCGTCTTAGAAATGAAGTGGTGATCTCTGAGCGTGCGTAGAAAATAGGGTTTGAGTTTTGTAAAGGGTTGGGATACCCCTCTTGTATCCCCTTAATTTAATTTAATTCTTTGCTGATAAAAAAAAAGAATGACTTGACCGTTTCATTTTAGGGTTTAGGTTTTATTTTACAATCTTAAATAATAGACTACAAACTTAGACAATAAAAAAAATAAAATTAAAACTTTAATTACCTTTATCAAATGTTACTATTGTGTGTCTTAAGATGAATTAGATCTTTATTTTAGTATTTAATTATAAAATGAAATAATATTTTTTTTTATAAAGATAGTTATTATTTTTATACTGCTCCAATCCGTTGTGTTATGCTTTATACCATAAATTCAAACGGTTATGCCATTCTAATTAAGTTTACGAACTTGATTAAAAAATATAAATTTTTTGAATACTTAAAACCTTTTTTTTATAAAGATTCAAATTTACATGAAACTTAAACTTAAGTAAGAAATTTCTTAATTTTTCTCAAAAGAAAATATTTTTTTAACATAAATTCAAATTTACAAGGGACTTAACCTTAACTAAGAAATTTCTTAATTTTTAAATAATAGAGAGAACTCTATCTCTTATTATGAGAGATGTAGCTAGGTTTCACAAGAATATGTCCGATTCAAAAATCAAAGTGTAAATTTGGGTGACATTTTCAACAAACCAATATAGGTTAACAGTAATTTTATCTCTTAAAATTATACTTTTTTATAACATGATAGAAAATAATAAATTTCAAATGTTATATATACTGGCTTATTTTTAATTTTTTTATAATTATTTTACTCTTCTACCATTTAAGTTATGTTCAGTGATACACTAGTTGATTCCAACTTTTTTTTATACTTATTACTTTTTCTAACATTAACTTCCTTTCCAGTTATGTATTAAATTAACATTTTTATTTTTTAATTAGTTATGCATTTACTATTTTTAATAAAATACTTAAAAACAATTATTTTGTGTTTTCTTGTCAATTCCCCAGCATGGACTTAGCCAGATAATGAATGATTTGAAAACACCACTCCATCAGAAAGATACCCAATAGTTTGCAGCCCGTGACCAAGTGCTGTTCTAAAACATGAACCAGTTATTATGTAATATGTTATGTTTTTTCATAAACAAGGATGTTTGTGACAACTCAAAATCACAATCAACAACTTATGGAACTCAAAATCAAATCACAATCAACAACTTACGGAACTCAAAAATTAACATCACTAATTTGATGTCTAAGTGGATCCTTTTCTCCAACCTCATAGTTCACTACAAGAAAATCATGAAATAGAAACCAATTTTAGATAAAAAAATAATTAGTTGCTATAGTGACTAAATTAAAGATCATTTTAGAGACTAAATTATTTTTTGATTTCTAAATTAATTTCTATCATTTGTTAGATGGTTTTTAAATTGGTATCTAATTAATAACTAAGGTTTTTGCTACCAAATTTAGAAACTAAATAATTGTTAGTTAAAACCTTAGTAGTTAATTATATACCAATTTAGAAACCATTTAACAATAAAAACTAATATTTTTTTTTAGTTTTTAAAATGATATCTAATTTAGTTATTATAGTAATTAATTATTTTTGTCTCTAAAATCGGTTTCTATTTCATGTTTTCATGTATGTTTTTTCTGGAATCATATTCATTCTAATATTATTACTTCTAATTTTGATTCTAGGAAGGAAAATAACATGTATTTACAACATTTTGTAATCTTTTAGAGTATATTCCATGAAATGTTTTTTGAAATTTAAATGTCACATCAATGTTTTTTCTCTCCTCTATTAATTATGAAGAAAATAAGATGGGTGTGGATAGTGTATGTTTTTCTTCTTCTAATGATCATCTAATCACAAATTGCATGATAATAACTATCTTAAAACTCATTAAACATATTTTTAAGTGGCTGATTTCTTTATTTTTAATCAACTTGAATTTTTTCTATTAAAAGGTTACAAATCACGCTTAAAATATTTTATTAATGAATCAATATTTTGAATTTTTTTTAATGTGTTCACTAGCATTTAGAAGTTACAGTCAATAGGCCAAATACTTGCTAGGTCCATCTTTTATTATTATTGTTATTGTCTAGGGGAAAGTTAATAATTAAATTTTATTTCTATAAACACGTTAAACTTTATTTGTTGTCTTTCTTAATCTTAAACTTAAACTTTTTTACTATCATTATAAATAAATACCTTAAATGTAATTTTAATGTCAATTTCAGCTCAATTAATTCTTCTAACTTACCTTTTATCCTGGATTAATTACTAACTTAATAATAAACTGCCACCAAAGAAAAATATCAATAATTTATTTATTTTAAACTTCAACCGTTTATTAGTTTTACTGACATGAAAATTGAGGTTTCAATTAAGATAAATTAGAATTAAATTAAGAATGAGGTTGAGCATTCCATTTTTTATATCTTGATGGCTGAGGTTTGGTACTGGATTAAATTTTAGGCACCATTCACCAAAACATGGATAAGAGAAAATATTAGGGGCAAAAATGACCAAAAACTTTTATACTATGATGTTTCCTTCACCACCTGAAGGGTTGTAGCTTTTGACTATCTATAAGATGCAGTATGTACATGAGATAGGTGTATCCTAGGTGAAACAAAAAATTAAACTTGGTACAACATCCCAACTTCCAGAGATGATGCATGAGGTACACCAGTGACAAAGGATGGTGCTCTGGTATTTCTTCTTAGGAATTCATACACTAAATCAATCGCTATTTTTTTCACCATGCTAGACCCTGGCTTTGCTCTCATGTGTGTCTGTCCTATAATGTAAGCTACCCCACCCTCCCTAGCTTCCATCACTGCCTCCAACTCTTCCATTGCACCTGTGTCCATCTTTGGACTCTCTGGTACCAAAAATCTTACCCTTTTCTTCTGCTGCTTTATAACCTTGGGTGACTTAATCTCCTTCAGTTCTGATGGCCCTGCCTTGTCTACATTCTCAACATTCTCTACATTATCCTCACTCATCAAAAGGGAATGTGTAGAACATGTTCCAAAAACTGCCATTCTGTCATCCTTTCCAGACTCATCATTTGAATAGTTCAATCCAGTTTTTTCTGTGCGAATGAACTCTGCTATGCTGCACAAAAGATCATTCTCAAACTCAACATCATCTTTGTGGACATCTCGGTATCCATATCGTACTATGCACCGGTAGAGTCTGAACTCTTTTGGACCAACGCGACCAACTAGAAACCGTTCATCAGGTCTAACATGTGGAACTGGCACGTGTTTGATGCAGAGGAAAACTAGGACTTCATGGAAGGCTGGGAGGTTGGTTACAAAGTGCGAGAAGATTACTGGAATTCCAGAAACTAGCTCGGTGTGTATAAGGCCAACCCCACGCACTCGAACTATACCTATGCTGGGACCTAGGCCCAGAAGCCAGTTGATAGAAACCTTGTTTTGAACATCATATTCATACTTTTTTAGTGTGCCGTAGTGCCAAACATACATGAAAGTCAGAAATACAAGAGCCAACGCTATAGGCACCCATGCTCCTTGCAGGAACTTGATAAGAGAAGCAGAGAAGAAGAGAGCCTCAATGCTGCCAAATATGAAAACAAACCCAAGTGCAAGGAGGACATTCTGGTGCCAGCATAGCACAATAACCAGTGACATCAAACAGGTGGTCACCAGCATCACTGTGATAACTGCCAAACCTGTTGAGCAAAGTAAAGTGTGTCATATTCTTGTCAGAAAAAAAAAACGCATACCTCTAACACACCTCTCCCCCTTCCTAGTTATGATCCCAACTCAAAAAGTTAACTTCTGAGTTGCTTTCTTCCCCATAAAAACTACAATTGCATCTTTAAAATGAATGTTCTTGATGCTTCCAATTCCATATTATATTGCTGCAAAATTAATGTCTACATAAATAGCAATCAGTGCCATACCTGAGGCATTACCCAGGCGCTTTGTGTCTCTGAAACAAATAGTTACTGCCAAACACAATATCATCAATAGCCAATTGATCTCAGGGATATATATTTGCCCATGAATTTTTGATGATGTGTGAATCACTTTAACTCTCGGGAAACAACTTAATGCAGAGCACTGCTTGATGATTGAGAATGTTCCAGTGATAATGGCTTGACTACCAACAACTGCAGCAAGTATGGCTATAACCAGAACAGGCCATCTCAATTTCTCTGGAAAGCAAAAGAATGAAAACGGTCAAATAGCTGAGAATTCCCCATCATCTACTTTCTCCCTCAAAAAGAATGAGTTACACCAACTACCTGGTACAGATACGTAAAACCCAAAGTGATAATCTTGTTCAATGTTATGATGTTTAGATAGATAAGCAGCTTGCCCCATATATGCAAGAATTAAAGATGGATAAACCACAGAAGTAAAAGCAATCTGCAGAAGAGATGGTAAAATATAAGCATTTCCAAAAGGCTATTGAGCTGCATAACTAACACTGACAAGAGTTATACTATATTTTAGTGCATTACTTAGTGAGAAGAGACGTTAGCACTTGTCAAGGAACATAAATTACAGTTTTTGAAGTGAACCAGTCATGATAACAAACCCAACAGAAGCAAAACTTGAAGATCGCACATTGCTAAGTATACTGCTGTATCGTGTTTACAGTATACAGTATATAATAGGTAGATCCGTTATCCTACAGCAAACAAAACCAAATTTAAAATAGCATACCTTGATTGATAATTGGCTAAAGTGCCCAAGATCAGCAAACATGGCTTCTGATCCTGCAAAAGTGCAATCGAAATGGTATGAATATTGACAACAAATTGATGTAAAATATAAGTTAACCATCATGTAGACTGACCAACCTGTGATGCACAGTAAAATTCCACCGAGGGCCATCCAACCTCCTTTCTGAGTTTTCCTCAAGAGTTGGATAGCATAGTGCGGAGAGAGTGCTTTGTATACATGGGGATTCCAGTGAAATATGTTGTATATTCCAATGGCACTAATGCAGAAAAGCCACACAATAATTACAGGAGCAAACAAGAAGCCAACTCTGTGCGTGCCATAATGTTGAAGAGCAAACAAGCCTATCAATATGATGCATGAAGCTGGAACTTCAACATCTGCCAGGTATCAAGTTTAAAACTTCATATCAGCAAGGAAATGTTCCCATTTCTCACATAATATAGAAGAGTGATATCAAAATTTAAGTGAAAATAGAAAAGCAAATAAAATATATAGTGGGCAAACAAAAATTAAAGCATATTGGACCAGCAACTACTTTTCTTTGTCTTTTATTCTCTAATTCTCAAGGACCAAACTCCAATTTGTCAAAAAATAAAGATAAAAGTTGATAATGGACATCCAAGTTTAAAGAAGTACTGTCACTTGAAAACAGCTATAAGACAAGCAATTTCCCCTCATCAGATAAAGGGCATAATTGTTTGGGATTTATTAAATATTTTTAATTAAAATAATAAAATAATAAAAATTATAATAATTATGAAATATTTTGAAAAAATAGTGTTTTGCTTAAAAGCTAAAAATAATAGTTTATGAGGAAAAAGCTGTAACAAGGTCATTTTTTTATTTTAAAGCTTAAACAGATAGGATAAGAAATCACACAATGCCGAATCAACAAAAACAAAAGAATAGGTTAGCTACACATTTGTATCCACTCATAATTTTAACAATAACTAATCATTAATCCCAACCCGTCACTTTGAAAAAACTGTATTTCACTGTAGCCACAGTATAGCTGGTTATTGCTGCAGAGTTAGGCTCGTGATGCCAAACTGATTTTAGGATCCCTAAAAATAGTTTGTTGAAATGAAAATTTATGAGTAAACACATAACCCAAGTTTCAATTAACGCCAGAATTGAGTGAGTGGGAAAGTGTCAAATTCAGAAGATACAGCACAGTATTTCACATTCCACCCAATTTATCAAACAGGTTGCTTAGTTTACATGTTAAATACAATCCCTAAAGCATTCACTGTGATTGCGGATCTTCACATGTGACTCATGAAGATTTCTACTAAATATAGGACACCCTAAAAGTGCACAGACAAATGCAACAACATGACTTGTACTTCATGCACAGTTCCTCACAAGACGAGTATTTAGTATAAACTACTAAGAAACACTCACAAAGCGGAGAAAATAAGCATACACAACCAAAGAGATAAACTTATAGTGATGTAAGATTATTGGAGAAACAGAACTTCTTTTTTCATGGAATAGAACATGCTCAGGTCAACAGGAATCTCCTTTTGATCAACGGGCAACAAAATTATGCATAAAGTTTCCAATTATCACCAGAATCCAACTTCTTAAAAAACTAATAAATAATCAGGCACAAAAAAAAATCAAGCTGAACTCACATGTGTGCGTCTCCTTGGACATTGAAAGCTCCAATCCAGAAACAGCCGAGAAAACTGCAAGCACTCATCCAAACAATCCAACTCAGTTCCCCAACAGAACCCCAAAACTCAAAGAACAACATTTACACTGTTCACTAATCAGAATCAAAGTTTCACCTGGAAAACCTATGGCACCTTTAATTTAAACATATATTACGGGAATTATCAAGATGAAACTTCAACTCTAACAAAAGAACCACTCCAAAAACACAAAAAAAACGCATCTAAGTTTTCTCCAAAGTCAAAGGACAAAACTTACACCGAGTTCTTCAAGTACTTTTAGTCTGTTCTCTTATCAGAATCAGAGTTTCATTTCGAGAAACTATATTGACCTTCAACGTAAACATTTATGTAAAATATTGAGATGAAACTTGAATTCGAATCGAAAAACACAAGAGAAGCACACACAAGGAATTGCTTCTACAAAACAATAACACAATCATTGACCTCACCAGAAATAGCCGGCGTGAGGATGCCATCCCCAATGACCATGCAAGTCCCAATCAGAGCCAGAATGAGTAAAACCCTCTGCAGAACTTTGTGCTTCTCAAACGTGGTTTTGAGCCGCAACGCGAAGCTTCTATCGGGAGCCGCGCCGCGCGAATCCTTCTTGTACTCCGACAACTCCTCGTCCGCCACCTGGCAATTCGGCAGCGAACTCACCCGCGCGTGGCGGCACAGTAACGAGTACAACGCGAACGTGCCTCCCTCGCCGTTATCATCAGCTTTGAGCACAACAAACACGTACTTAACCAAAGGAACCAGAGTTATAGTCCAAAACACCAGCGACAAAACGCCGAAAACCTCGTCGTTGCTCTCCGTGTGCTTAATGTCCTCCGCAAACGTGCTTCTGAAAACGTACAACGGCGAAATGCTCAAATCACCGTACACTACACCTAGACTCTGGTACGCTAGAGTCAGAACCGTTCTCCACGACTCTCTCTGCAATAAAAAAAAATCTCTGCATTCTCAGACAATGACAAGAACAACAACAATCACAACAACAACGTTGTATACATCGAAATTGAAACATTGCTGGTTTCAGAAAACGTTTGGTTGGTTCTCTCACCTTAGCAGAGTATCGACAAGTTCTACCTTCTAGATCCATCGCATGCCTATTCGTGCGTCTCAGAGAAGCATTTTTAAGAGAAATTGAAGATCACACAATTGCTGAAACTAGTTCAACATTAAGAATTTGTATGTGCTGTATATATTTTGAGTGTGAAATTGTTTAATTCAGAAATTAGAAAAAAAGAGAGTAAATTAAACCTGTTTTTTTTTTAATTGTAATAATTATGATTTATGAGATAGTAATAAATAGAATAATAATATCTTAAAAGTAACTTTCAAGATCGATGACGAGGTATTAAACAAAACGAAGAATCCAAAATTTGGAGTAAAATAAGAAGATTCAACTCTGAGAAAACGACCCTCCCAGCTTGTAGGTTTATTTGGAGAAAATAAAGATGAACACGAAATATGGGTTTCATTATTTTATTTAATTAAATAGGAAGAGGTTAAGGGAAAGAAGAAAAAAAAGGAAAAGGTTCTCTTATGTGAGAAGTTATCGTGCAACAAAAAGAGGTTCACAGGAAAGTCGAAAAGCCACGAATTGTGTGCATAAAAAAAAAAATTGAACCCAATGAAAGTTTTGTTTTCGTGTGCGTTTAAGATAAAGTGAAGGATTATAGAAAGAGTGAGAAAAACTTGAAAGTTAGTGGTGGGGTTGGTAGGGTTTGGTTAAGTTTTGTCTTGTTTTTGGGTAATTACTGATAAGAGCCTCATCTTTTCCACATCCTCATAAATTAGAGGCTTAGAGTGACACGTTTTTGGTTCATTTTGCAACTTACTTTAAATGAATGCTCAAGAATTTGTTAATTTGAATTTGTGAGTATCATCTTTCTACAAGTGTTTACGTTTACTTTAGTAATTGGGAGTTTTATGGAATGTTTTTATTACCAGTGATTAATCTTTTCTTTTTTCCCTTTTCTTCATCACTCAGAAATTAACTCTCCTCTCTAGCTTCCCCTTTTTTGTTTGTTTTGTTCTTTTACATAGAATAACAGTCAACAAAGTAAGTTCTATTCCATTTTTTTTCTTTCTTAAATGTTAAATAAAGTAAAGTGAAAACAAAATGTTATTTATTTTTTAAATAATGAATTTTTTTCTATAATATCAACACAACTCATTAAAAATTAAATAATACAGTTAAAATAAAGTTACGCTCGAGATGGTAAGTATTTACAATTTAATTAAATAGGAATTATATCATTATTAAATTAGTTATATATAATTAGGTAATATCGTACAATAAAGTTATGCTCAAAATGATAAGATCTATGTCAAACCTGACACATAAAAAAAAATTTCATGAAGTGTAAATTGTAAGCGAACATTGCAAAAATCTCATTAACTGTGCAGGTCCCTCAACAATTGAACTATGCAAGATAGTAATAGTGTAAAAAGTCCAAATGATTAATACTATTGATAACACCACACTGTGTTGTGTATGGTGCACATCACAGAAAGAGTTGTTATAGATAAGTGACTATGCAGCATTGAAATTGATTGGGCCAAAGGTTGTTTTCTTTCTTTTGGTAAGGGCAGTGATAATCTGAGTGAGTTTCCTCCTATCCAGTTATGCATATAAAGAATGTGTAGAAGAGCAATAAATGTAATTAGATTGTAGTAACAGGTGGAGAGAGAGTGCTTTGACATGAGATGTTTTGTCAGATTGTTATAAAACTAAAACATTTAATGAAGGGGTGTTTCAGTTTTGTTTAAGTTAATAAAGTAATTGAAGATGATTATGGTTTTGAATAGTAGTTATTGTGGTGGTGTTGACCCAAAATTAAAGATGATAGGTTATCATACAAAATAGATTACTGTTGTTTTGTGTATAAGCAGAGTCTCATATTTGCCATAAATATTGGTTTCTGCGGTGGCCGAAGTGGAATCTCATATTTAGAGAAAGTCTACATCTCACTTTTCTAACACTATTTTCTTTGTCTTTTCAGAACCTAATATTTGACAATAACCACCACTCTCTCTTTTTTAATCATTTTCAATCCTCACATTAAAACATGGAAAATAAATAACATCAATAGTGCCAAAACCATGTATTTTCCTTCCTCAATTATATATAAAAACTTTTCATCACCTTTAACTTAACATCTCAAACACCTAATTTATTATATATACTTCAAATTTGGTCAAATGTTTATTTTCTTAATTTATTTTGAGTAATTAAATTCTAATCTTAATGACTATTTGATTAAGTTTTTAACACATATTTTCCGAAAGATGACAAGTTACAAGTTTAATTTTAATTCATTGAGTATTTGAAGGTTCTAAGTGAAGTAAAAAAAGTAATTAATAGATAACTTTATGGATGTAGGATAAGATAGGAAATGACTATTTGTTTGAGAAGTAACATGATATTAAAGTTGTATGTTTATCGTTGAGGTAATTAAATTATAGTGAACTATTTATTTATTGTTGAATTAATATACACTACAATAAAATTATTAAATAATAATAAATTTTAAAAATAAAAAATAATTTATTATTATATTATTTAAATTAAAATTTATTAATATTTAAAATAATTTTTATTATTAATAAAAATTTATAAATTAGTTTTTAAATTATATTTAACATTAATTACTTAATCTATAAATATTAATTTAAAATTTAAAATAGTTAGTAATTAAAATGTTAGATATATATTTAGAAATTAGTTTATAAATTTTGATTAATAATAAAATTTATTTTAAATATTAATTTTTTTATAAAATAATATATAATTTAATAACGTAGTAATTAATTTATTTTTTAAATTAGTTTTTATTTAATAGTTTTTTTTTATAGTTGTAACGAAAATATTAGTTTAAAAAAATAATATTTTAGGTCCGTGGTGGAACATATATGAAAGTTGGAAAGAAAATTTTGAAATGTGTATAATTTTGGGTGATTATATTTAATTTGGTAAATTATTTGGGTGTTTTATATTATAAAGTTTAGGTTAGATAGATAAATATTTTGATATGTTATTAATATATTATCCTACAATCTACAATGCTTATTAAAATAAATTTATAATTGAATATATAACCTATTTTCATAAATATTTTGAAAACAGTTACAAATAAAAGTGCGTACGTCATTAAATGTTCCTAATATTTTGTAAATAAACTCTTTGAGAAAGAATAAAATGTTTGTTTAATTAACTCTCAAACTATTTTTTTTCTTTTAATTATGTTTTTTTTTTGCATTTACAAAACTTCAACTTCAAATTTTACTGAAAAATATTAAATATTTAGTGTTACTAGGATCAACTACCTCTTAGTTTCACACAATTTACCTTTACTAATTTGTATTTAACTTATTTAAAGTTAAATATAAGTTTTGAAATAAAATCTAACACACCAATTAAGAATAACCAAACACAAATTAAGAGATGGAACAATTGGGGAGGAAGTTAATAAGTTGTTTTTATGGGTGTTTTTCTTAAAAAAAATGGGAAGATTTTTTTTTTTAAAAGAATGAAAATAAGATAAAAATATAATTACCCTTTTTTTATAAATTTATGATAAAATAAAAATTAATTCTTTTTATAAATTGTTTTAATAAGTTTAATTTAGTCCTACATCATTTAAGGATAAAAATTAAGGATAATTTATATGTATTATTTTTAAAAATTTCGGTAAGATATTACTTAAAAGATAAAATTGTAATGAAATTCTAAATTTCAGAAGAAATAATAATTCAAATATAGTGATTGATATAGATCTTGTCTCAACGAACTTAAAATTAAAGCGTGAGTTAAAATTAATTTATTAAAACTTTTTTATTTAAACTTTTATTATTAATTTGTGTCTAAACTTGTAATTTGTTTTCTCTCTTTAATTGTTTTTATAAAAAGATTGGCAAAGAAAACACTAAATTGACATGTGACGTACATTTTGTCTACCAAAATCTCAATGCTGATAACACAACGTTCTCATAGCATTATGGTCTGCCATTTAAAACATTCGCTTTATTCATGTTCTTCTGTTGACTTCATTTCACAATTTAAAAAACATTCTTTCTTTCTTTTAAAAAAAAAAATATTCAATATATGTTTATATATATTTTCATGAAAAAAATACATTTTACAAATTAAGAAAAAAATATGTTTCTATATTAGTGTTGAGTTACATCCATTGTCTTATCACACAGGTCATGTTTTGTTTTACGGTAAACGTTCGTCTAATAATATTATCTTTAATTATTTTTATTTTTATTTTTTAATATTTAATATTTTGTATAATAAAAATATTACTTTAAAAAATAGAATCAAATATGTTTTTTATCTGTATGATAATATACTTTTTTTTTTACTTCGAATTTTAGATCAATACGAGAAAACTATTGTAATAAATACTTTTTTTTCACTTTCTTTTGACATAACAGACTTTTTTTTTTTTTTTTACTTCCATAATCTTTTTATGTTCTCTTTCTCTGAAAAAAATTTGAAATTGTATTACAATATTGTAACCTCAATCAATGAGTATGTAATCCTAATCTAAAAATTTAATTATTTTAATAAATTTTTTACAGTTTTATTTTTATTTTTTATCAATAATAAAAAAAAAATAGGAACCACCTCACGGGTGGTTCAACTCTTATACATAAAAATAAGACATCATACACTTGAAAAAGCGTCAACCGACAAAACATATCAGCACCCAGACCAACTCTAGCCAATATTAACGAATCAACCTCATACAAACCAAAGGATTTAGGATCCAACTTTTTATTATTTAAATAATTTAATGTTTGAATTAAAGATAAAGCTCAATTTAGTACAGTATATTAATGAAAAACATATTTATCTTAAAAATATTATTACAATTTTAAATTTAAGGTATTTTTTTAAAACAAAGTGAATTAATAATTTTGGTGATCTTATGGTGTGTAGAAAGAAATGCAGAAAAAAAAAAAAGTGGTTGAAAACCAGGGAATATTCATAAGATGAAAAAGTTGCAGAGAATGCGTAATGAGTATATGCAGAATTATATATTACGAACACTCACTGGCGCATGGTGGCCTATGCGTTACGCGTGGCTAGTGCACGCTATGAAATCCTTTCACAATTATTAAATAAGTTTCTGCAACCATAAGATTTTTTTTTTAAATGAACATTCTGATTTTATGTTGTAATTTTAAATATTAAATTAGCTGTTTTCAGCAGTTGGAAACTAAAGTGATATAATATATTTTTATTATATAGAAATTTAGCTATACTGAAAGAATGTTGATGGATGAATTGTTGTTATGCACGTCATTTTCTTTCTTCTTTCAAGTGCGCACACACAAGTGCCACACCATTTTAATGGAGATTATTTCATCTCATCATCATCATCATCATCTTCCTGTCTCTGTGTTACCAAAAGGTAGGTTTTTCGGAGTTTATCAAACCTAATCAACCCATACAAAATTAGGCTAAGAAAATGACACCATAGCAGAACAATTAACTAACACCATTCTTCTTATTCATAATTAACACATAAAACTTTGCACAAATGCCCACTAATAATTAATACGAAATTAACCCACATGCTTTATTTGGTGCTTAATTAGGTCTAATCCAAACAGGAGAAAGACTAAATAATTAATAATATTCCGTTAAACAACATAGTTGTCAGCGTATACGTATCAATTGTTAGGTCAAATTCAAAAAGGTTTGAGTATAGTAAATTATTAGGGTTACAAGCAAGTAATTAATCCATTAAACCTAGCTACAGTTTCTTAGGAGTTTAACACGTAGACTTTGGGATCGATTGTGACAAAAGGAAAAGGAGTTTGTGGTATTAAATAGCATTATTAGTTGAATTTTCTAAAGGTGTGGTAGAATAATAATTCTAGTAATATAAAAAAAAAGTTGTATGAAAATGATGTTGTCTCTTTGTTTATATTCTAAAAGTCTCAAAGCACGAGGGGTCAACAAAAGAATTGGACATGCTTACACCATTTATGTTTAATTAACAGTACCTTGTTGAGTGGTCAGTGTCCGTTTCAAATAGAGAATCTAGGTGAACCAGAAAAAAAGAAAAGAAATTAGGGTTTTGGAATTTTCATTATTTTCAATTCCTTTTGTAGCTTATTTGCACCGACTTATATATATATATAACATAATTAAATGTTTTAATGGGTTTTTGTCTGTAACTGTGTAAGATTTTAGATGAAAATGTTTGATAATACGACGTTTTTGACAGAATAAGAAAACGATTTGGTACATAATAGCTGCTACAACAGCTATGCATTGAAAGCAATGGCTTATTATTGGTGTATATATTGAAATAAATAAAATGGGATCAATTCCACATTTTGATGGAATGAATCAAGTTTAGCATTTTATATATTAAAGATATTTATTGAGAAACTAAAGTTACTTTAATAAAATTGTTTCAAGAACTAAATTTATTTAGTTTCATTCTCAATCTTATAAAATATCCTTCAAAAAGATGAAGTCATTGCACATGACAAAGAAAATAGACACTATAATAAACAAATAGTATCATGAAGGCATCAAATAATTGATTACAACATCATAAAATAATTATTTTATCATGTCTTATCTAGATCTCAAAACAACTTTCAAAAATTTTAAATATGTAATTAATGTACAATTTCTTAGTGTATATTTTATCTTTCATATATATATATATATATTATTAGATTTTTTTAACTCCACGATAAATAGTTAAGGATATAATAGCAAAACAAAAAACTATATTTAATAATTTTATGAAATAGAAATTAAAATGAGATATTTTCCTTTTACTAAAACGTGAGACAAAACAATATGGTGATAGCACATCTATAATAATTGCTCATCAGAATTTTGCTTAAGTTTGACCATAGTTTTTTTTTATGAGCAAGAAACATATGGATTTAAGCACTAAAGATTAAAATGGAGGAAAACTAAAGATGAAACTTCCACTACTCTCTCTGATGCATAAAATATTAATTTTAACACTTAAAAAGTGAATTTATAAATTAAATTGAAATATTTTTTATACAACTCTGAAATAGAGGTATCTAACCACATACTCGCCAATTAAAAAAATTCAATTAACTTATCTCTATGATACGATTTTTGTGTCTAAATGAGTTGATAAATAATTTTGACCTTCTCAACAGGTAAAGTAAATAATTTATAAAATCTATTTTTAGAATTTAAGTATATTAATCAAATTAATTTTGATTTTTGATAAAATATTTTGGTATAAATTAATATATATATATATATTAATAAAATATAATTTTAATATTTTCTCTATACTCTTTCTAGTTTTAAAAATATAATAATTATTTTATAAATAAATATATAAATTTATATACTACTCCAACCTAAATCCATTTGTCGACTTAAACAAACTAAAAAAAATCTAATTCAATTTAGAACATAATTTTTTAACTTAATCCAATCTATTTTACGGATTTTAATCTAATCTATATTAAATCCATTTTCACAAACCTATTCTCAAATGCCATTTCCCTGCACCAAATAGTCTATCGATCTCAATATAACAAATAAAACCAAAATAAACAGATAAATAATAAAATAAAATCAATATTACACCGTGAAAAGGGAATAAACTCATTTGGTCAAAGTTCAAATCAATAACTTAGATGGAACTGCGAGGAAATATCATACATTAACATCAACGCCAAGATTATTTGACTTTAGCATGTGCCTATAATCATCACATTCACTCGATTCCATGTCTCACAAATTATGACACAATTAATCCATATACAAAAAAATGTTTATCGTAAAATTATAAATTACGTTAGCAATCATTTAGTAGAAGAACGTATGAAATATTAAGAATTTATGAGAGTCGATTTTAAGCATATATAACTAACTTTATAAAATTAGTTAATTGTTCTTAATGTAAATTTTGTATTTATTTATATATTATGAACTTTAGTTGTTATGTGATTTTTAATACATTTTCTTATATTGAGATTGTCACGTGATAGTTAATTTGCCCACAGGCTCAACTGTATCTATCTCATCTACGGACACAATTAAATTCAATGACAATATCACTCTACTCTCTCAAATGTTATTTGCGTTACTTCTTTTAATTTAAATCTCATGTTCGTGAGTAAGATAATCAGTTCACTAAATGTTGTGTCGTTTTTACTCCGCGTTTTGCAGGACTTGGCTACGGTGATGATGATTGGCTCGGGTAAACAACACGCAAACTTATACTACATGTCCCCTCTTCCAAACCAAGCGCACACATCTCAAATTTCGACTGACCCTGAATTATGGCACAAGCGCCTCAGACATCCTTCTCCGGCGTGTCTACAACTTGCATCTTCCTTGCTACCTATTAGTAAAAATCTCATTCTCATTCATAATAATTGTAGTATTTGTCTCAAAGAAGACTACCTTTTCTTTAAGCACAATAAAATCTCATTCTCCATTTAATCTATTGCATTGTGACATTTTGGGTTCTCATAAAACCCCAACTCATTTTGAAAAACGTTTTTTTTTCTCACTATAGTCGATGACTATACTAGATGTACTTGGTTATTTCTTATGAATCACAAGTCCTGAAACCCAACATTTCTTACAATCATTCATTACTTTTGCACAAAATCAATTTCAGACATCTATTAAAATCATCCACATTGACAACGGATTAGAATTTATTTTTATGCGTAATTTTTTTCTCAAAAAAAAGTATTGAATGTCAATGTACTTGTGTCTACACTTCTCAACAAAATGATGAAGTAGTATAACACAACCCATTTTAAACACAACACGAGCCCTCCTATTTCAGTCCCATTTACAATTAGAATTTTGGGGAATGCGTTTTAAACGCCACATATATAATTAATTGTTTGTCAACACCTTTACTAAAAAAATAAATCACCTTTTGAGATGCTATATAATCGCCCACCTTCACTTTCTCACTTAAAAACTTTTGGTTGCCTTTGTTATGCAACTGTTATTTCACCTAAGCAAAAATTTGATCCGCGTGCTCGACAATGCATTTTCATTGGTTATCCTCTCAATCAAAAAGCATACAAATTATTTGATAGAGATGCTTGCACTTTTTTTACAAGTCGGGATGTCATATTTCATGAAGGTGTTTTCCCATTTTGCCAACAATCTCAGACACAATCCTCACCTCGATTACAAGGTATTTTGTCAACTATTGACATTGACTTACCCACTCCTGTCTAACATTCACTCGATCAACCTTCTTATGCTATTCATTACAATGTACTTGAACCTCCATCAAACCAACCTTCTTCTCTTACTCGTCACAATGCACCTAAACCTCCATTAAACCAACCTTCTTCTCTTACTCGTCATAATGCACCTGAACCTCCAGCAGACCAACCTTCTTCTCCCATGCCAAGAAGTCTAGCACCCATTACCAAATCTTCTCCAACCGACCGTTCGACGATCTAGTTGCACATCAACCCCACCTTCCTGGCTTCAAGACTATGTAACGGGATCCCAAGCCAATCATTCGACCACTGCCCAAGACCGGTCAAATGGAATCATGTATCATTTTCTTTCTAATTCACGATTTTCTTCTACACATAGTGCATATCTTGCTAACATCACAACCACCAAAGAACCTCACATTTATGCTCAAGCTATCCTTGATCCAAATTGGCAAAAACCAATGGACGAAGAGGTGTCAATTATTTTGAAACTTTTTCACCAACAACAAAATTTTGAGGTGTCTCCTCACCATTGCAGCAGCCAAAAATTGATTTACTTACCAGCTAAATGTGCAAAATGCCTCCTTACATGGCACATTGCATGGAATTATTTACATGGACTTGTCACCCGGCATCATGGACAGGGGAGAACATTGTATGTCGACTCAACAAATCCCTTTATGGTCTCAAACAGGAATCCAAACATGGTTTTCAACATTTTCTCATGTGATTAAATCTGTAGGATTTCAACCGTCCAAGACAGACTACTCTCTATTCACAAGACAAAATAACTCATCATTTACTGCCCTTTTGATTTATGTGGATGATATTCTTTTGACAGAAAATTCAGCGTGTTAAATACTGTCTATTACAACAATTTCGCATTAAAGATCTTGGAGACTTAAAATATTTTGTAGGGATTGAATTTTCCCGTTCCAAAGCTGGTATTTACATGTGCCAAAGAAAATATGCGCTTGATATTTTGCAGGATACGGGACTCACAAGTGCTCGTCCAGACAAATTTCCAATGGAACAATACCTAAAACTCACACCAGACGATGGAGAGTTATTAAAGGATCCAGTCAAATACAGGCGGCTCGTGTGGGACGACTGATATACCTCATGGTTACTCGGCCTGACATAGCATTTTCGGTTTGGACCCTAAGTCAATATATACAAACTCCACGTCAACCTCATTGGGATGCCACAATTAGAGTCCTAAAGTACATCAAAGGATCATCGAAACAAGGATTGTTATTGCCATCTGAGAACAATCTAACATTGACAGCTTATTGCGACTCAGACGGGGAGGTTGTTAGACAAGATAACTCGGACATCAGCTTATTGCATTTTTCTTGGTTCTTCTATTATCTCATGGAAGTAAAAAAAATAGACAAACAAAATCATCAGCGGAAGCAGAATACCTAATGATGGCCAATGTTGGGGTTCATAATTTTCACCTACCAATTAGAGGGAGTATTAAGAAAATAATAATTATCAAATTATACGCAATTATTGTATGCAATATTGTACCCAATTATACCCAATTAATTTAATAATGATAGAATCACAGTAAATTCCTATCTAATTAGATTGTAATTTGGAGAAAGAAAATCCCTACACTAATATATATTTCCTATACAATGATGTAAATATACCAAATATACCCAAAAAAAAAAAAAAAATCTTTTTCTTCTTTCCATCTTCCTACGTACAATTTTCTTATAAAATTTTCTTATAAACATATTAAATAACACCATCATAGACTTAGATTTAACTCATAGACTTAGACTTAACTCAAATGAACCAACTGAATTCAGCAAATGAGATCGGTGAACAACTATTTGAAGTAAAGAAAACTAAAGGCAGAATAAAGGAAAAATTGTTATAACTCAATTAATAATTCAAGTTTAAATACTTTAAGACATATATTACCTCTATAATAATTTTACATATTGAAGAAAAAATATTTTTGGAATGTGACCCGATAATAATAATAAAATTGTCTTCATTTGCATGGCTATGTTCGGTTTTATAAGTTGTTTCTAGCATCTATTAATAGGATGACACTTATCCCAGGTTTTCAACTTTACCCATTATTCTGTACTCTTTGGAATCATTGGAATAGGACACCATACCCAATTTTGAAGGGTAAGTATACACGTTTCATGGTGCACCCCAGACCAAGGGAAACAAATGCCCAGAGTTTATCTTGTTCTTCTTTATTACGACCTTTTGTGTCTATGATGTTGCGGTTTTTTTGGGCTCAAGTGTCCTCCAATTTTGAGGGCACCCCTAATATGGATAAACATTGTTATCATGTCTTTTTCAGACCTTGTCCCTCAACACTTCCACTATTATGCATTCTAGATAAATGCACAACCAACTACCCTAGAATGCAATGACCCTACTTATTTTTATTATAATTTTATTTAATGTTTTTAATAATCTATCTCTTTGCATTTCAAGATATCCCGTGTGATTTCTACTATATATACTGATTGATGATAATTTATAATTGAATGTTATAATTAAGAGTATATGATTACTAAACTCTTTATAGAAAAAATATTGTTTCTACGAACTTTGAACTTTCAACTCCCTACGAACTTTGAACTGATTCATGCATCTCAAATTATGACACTTTTGCGTATTTTTTGTGCAGCTCGTCATGAGAATCATTAGGTGACACAATAAAAATACGTGTTGGAAAGAAAAAAAAAACGAAATCTATAAAACTAAAATTTAATTTGAGGTGTCACATGAAATAATATAAAGCTTGTGTCTCTCGAGTAAAAAGCAAAGAAAAAAAAGTCTAAGTTTTTTTATATTTCATTAGGTCTTTTATGTATGGTATTATGAATTAGGGTTAAAATTCTAATTAATTTTTACAAAATTAACTTGTAAAATAAAGTTCGTCTTCGTTTATGTATTATAAATTTGCCTATTTTGAGTTGATATGAGATTTGTAACAAATAACTATCACATCAAGACATTGTGAGGATAGTAAAGTTTATGAATGACAAATGGACTCGTTTAAGAAAGTATTGTCTAAACATATCCCAAATTTGATGGAGAATTGAGTATGTACGAGTATGAGTAATATCTAATTTTTTAAATTAAGTATGAGAATGAGTACACATATTCGTCCGTCCCAATATCCATCTCCATCCTTATACTCGTTCTTGTTTTAAATTATTAAAACATATTTAATATATTAGGTAACCTAAAAAACTTATATTAACTTTTCTTTGATCCTTAGTTTCATAACTTATTTTTAGGTCACATATTTGATAATTTTTTATAATTATTTGACCTCTATACACTTGTTATTTGATACTATCATTTAATATTTATACAATTATAATTTTTTCTTGATATTTGACATTGGAAAAAAGAAAATGTATATCCTTTTGATATTGAATACTTGATAATATTATGTTTTGTTTACTATGATTTTTACTTTGTATATAAAATGTTTAATTAATATTTGGAACAATAAGAGGATGAATACGAATGTGGTTATGGCTATACCCATTCTTCATTCGAGATGAGGATGAGACAAAAAGTTCATACCCGTTGAATATGAAAATGAGAATGAAGAAGAAATTTTACTTTGTGATGAGGATGGGGATAGTCAAACTCGCATTCGTCTTGTTTGCTGTCATCCTTGATTAGGTTTACCCACTTCCTAATATACTATCAAATTTGTTGGACTTAGTGTGTCACCCCTTATTTACCCATAATATATAGTTCCACACTTGAGATGTGCATGACTCGGCATGAGAAGCGTGTGTTGAACGTAAACTAAATAAAACTAATTTACAAAATATATAAGTAAGTGTAATCCTTATCTCACGAGTTGATTACGCAAGAATAAGTTAAACTTAAAATCCACTTTCTAATATATGAAATAAAATAAAAAATCTTTTTCATTTGAATTTTTTTATGTTGAATTTTCATTATTTGATATATATAATGAGAAAATACTTGGATGAATAGAAATTCAATTAATAATAGTGAGAAATTAATTAGTTATGAGAAATACACCGAATGCTACCTAGATGGCTTGAAAACGATAGAATGTACAAAATGAGAAATGTGTTAGGGTTTAAATTAAGAGGATAAAAATTATACTATATATTATAATTGAATTGGATATCCGTAGACTTGGCAATGTACATAATAAAGAAATAAGAGTTTTGGATAGTATGGCATGGAATCCATTTAATGATATTATTATATAGTTTATTCCATTAAATTTAAACAATGGAAACAATAATAAAACTCTATGTGATTGGATTAATATGGAATTATGGTAAAGAAACAAAAAGGTCGGATACACCTAACCAAACCAAACAATTAATGGTATAAACTTCAATTTTCTTTATTATATTTCTTTCTTTAAATTATAAGATGACACAATATCAAAGAGAGTTCTGTGTACCCTTTAGGTACACTCCACGTATAAAGCAACCTACCCTTGCTTGCATACCAAATTATACTGAGTTCAACAAGTTCCAGCTGTGATGCCCTAACCAACGCCTTACATTTTAAGGACCTAATTCTCAGGAGCTAAGAAAATTAAGGACATATCTTTTGCATCTTTTTCTCTATCTTAATATTTTGTTGATTTATGAAAAAGACTATCAATAAACACAATACAAACTTTAACGGAAGCTCTTTGATGTTTAAGAGGGAATTTAATGTTCAAATTATTGGACTCATAATTTTTCATGTTTTTATTATAACTATTTTTATAGAGATTTATTAAACTAAGAGAAGCCTTATTATATTGTTTTCATATAATAAGAAATAAGACAAAAAGGGGACAGGAGAATATCAGCCCATTAATGAGAATTGTTTGTGGCTGTGTCTTCTTCCTGAACTCTAGAATGAATGGTCTAACAAAATATCTGATGATTGTAGAATTCAAAAAGTATTTTTCTTTTAAATTCTATAATTTAAAATGAAGTTCTTTAAATAGATTATGGAATTTAGAAGATATTTTTAGATTATAAAATTTGAAAGTACTTCCAGATAAAAGAATAACTTCTAGAAACTATAATCTGAAATGCATTTTAAAAAAAAAAAAAAAATTTGAATTGTAAAATCAAGAAGGTGTAAATAGAATTGTTTTTTCAGAATGTGGAATCTAAAATGAATATATTTAAGGATAAAATAGTCTTTTCGTCTGACCTATGGGATGCCAGCGAAACTATGGAGGTGCAGGAAGAAATAACCTTGTTTATTGTCTCCTAGGCTTGGCCCATCAAACAGAATTATATGTATTTTCAATTGCCAATTTCTTCCTGCATCCCATGTTTTTATTATCCTGTACCCTCATAATTCAAAAAATATTAAAATTATTCATTTCAAATTTTATAATCTGAAATATAAAATTTGTATTATAGATTATATAATCTAAAACATTAAATTCATTTCGAATGGTGTAATGTTGTATTTCGATTTGTACATACAAAATTTGTATTCCAGATTACACATTTCAAAATACTAATCAGAATGTTTTTTTTCTGCACTTTCATTAAATAGATGAAATGTCCAAATGCTCTATTTATTTTCATTCTGAAAAGTTCTTTCCAGAACATATTATAAAAAATTATTTAAAAAATATATTTTATAATATATTATATATGTTCTGAAAGTTTATTCCAAAAATTTAATTTCAGAAAACGTTTTCCATAACACATTTCGTGAATTCCAGAAAATATGTTCTGGAAAAGATTTCATAACTTTGGAAAGTATGTTCTAGAAATGCTTGTGGAAAAAGATATTAATTGAATGTTCAATTGTTGTTATTAATTGGACTGATTTTTTTTCATATTTTTTTATAATTATTTTTGTAGATATTTATTAAACTAAGAGAAGGCGTAGTATATTATTTTCATATATTAATGAAATAAGACAAAGCGGGGACCGGAGAATATTTCAGCCCATTAATGACTATTCTTTGTTGTCTCCTGTAGTTGGTCCACTAACAAGAATTATATTTAGTTCCAATTTTTTCCCACATCCATGTCTATTTTACCTCCATAATTTCAAATTTTTTGAAATGATCTATTTTAAATTTTAAAATATAAATTTGTATTTTGAATTATCTAATCTGAAATACAAATTTGTATTTGAGATTGTACAAATCTAAAATACAAAATTTACATTATCAATTGAATAATTAAATGTAAATTTTGTAGTTCAGATTACATATTCTTTCTGAAATAAAAATATTATACTTTGAAATTTGTAATTTGAAAACAAAAAGTCATAAATTTTAAATTTTAGATATTATAATTTATAAATTCTTTGAATTCTATATTTCAGAATTAAAAAAAAAGGTCAACAAAAAACAAACTGAGACAACACATCAATATCAAAAGGTAATTTTTGATATTTTTGAAAAATATGAAGGTGTAGAATTAAAAAAAGGTCAACAAAAAACTAACCGAGAAAATACATCAATGTCAAAAGGTAATTTTGATATTTTTTGAAAAATATGAAGGTGCAATATAAACGTGCAAAAAGAAATTGTCATTCAGTTTTATTGAAATCCATCATATGGACCCGGAAAACCCATCATCAAAGAATACGGATTATGGATTGGCTTCTTCTTCCTACACCCTAAAATTTTTTCTAAATCCCTAAACTGACATTGACCTTTTATTTGAAAAAGGACATAGTGGTTATCGGAAATCGGTATCTGGGAGTGTCCTACAGATTTGTCAATTCGGAACTGAATCACTTTTTTGTTTCGGATGAGGGAATATTCCAGAAGCAAATTTTGCATAAATTATTGATTTTTGGATTGCTGAATCTGGAAGCCCAATTCTGTTATGGATTGGTGGACATGGAATGTTTTTTTTTTGAATTATGGATTTTTGAATCTGAAATGCATATTTCTACTACGAATTGGTGAATCTGGAATGTTTTTTTTGAATGATGAATTTTTGAATGTGAAATGCATATTTTAAATTACAGATTGGTGGATCCGAAGTTTTACTAGAAGTGCGAATCCGAAAATTTTCCAGATTCCATAATCTAGAATGTAAAAAAAATAAATACTGTTCAAGTGCATTTTAGGGTTTTTAGAAAATAATAGGGACAGTTTGGTCTTTGCATAACATTGTAGAGGTGCAGGAAGAAAAATGTAGGGGTGTAGGAAGAAACTACCTTATGGATTTTGAGGATGATTAATTCAAGAAAATGTTTAGTGCTTTCATTTCATATTAATTTTAAAATTAAAAGTTTTTAAACTTAATTACTTATCATTACTTATTTAATGTATATTGATATCATTACTCAAATAACAGGATTCTTTGAAAAAAATAAAATAATAGTGGCCCAGTGGAAGAAGATTGAATAGAATGTATGAGGTAGTGAATCATTTGATGCAATAGTTACAGTATTTAAAATTTGGTGAGTTGATGATTACTACTATATAGTGACTTAACCTTGTCATAATAGTTTTTGACTTTTACCTATGTCCTTTATTTATACCAGTGCTTATCCTTGTAATGTGCCACAAAATCATTAACATATTAGTATGAGTAATCATGAGTGAAGAAGCTTGAAATCTGTGTTGCTGGCTACTAAATTATTTCAATAATTATGCCAATCATCTGCACTGCTCATACTTCCAATCCATGAAGCCTATGAAAACATTTATTTCTACTGCAAAACACAGCAATCAAGATCTCACCTCCACTTTTTGCCAAAAAACAATAATTTGTTTTGGTGATTGCAAAAAAGATACTAATACAATCATCATTCTTTGCTCTCAAAAAGTGACATCATGCTTAGTTTGTTGTAAATTCCAATAAAAGCTAGAGAAGTGGTTGCAAATTTTAATTTGATCATTTACATCATAAGACAAGTGAAAGCCAACAATTTTTATTAATTAATATTGAGGGTGGAAGATATATATTAAATCATAATAAAGTATTTATACAGTTAAAGTTAAAAGGAAAATATTAATATAAGATATTAATGTTTAAATTAAATTGATTAATTTCTATTATGTTCCTATACTTATACTTGTCATTTGCCAAGGGCATGACATTATTCATGTTGAGCTCATTTTAATTTGGATTTGGCTCTAATGGTCTTGACATTTGAGTTTTTGTTTTCATGTAGGACCACTAATTCAATTAGTTACAACTTTTTTTAGTAAACAAACAGAAATACTAAAGAAAATTCAAGGGATGTGTTAGAATCAATACATGTTATCACGAAGCAAAAGTCATGACATAATACTGAATAAATAATTTCGTTATTATTATAAAAAATTATTAAATAAAAACTAATTTTAGAGATAAAAAATAATTTGTTATTATATTGAATAAATTAAATATTACTTTATAGACTAAAAAATTATTAGTATCTAAATAGTTTTTATTATTAATAAAAAATTATAAACTACTTTATAAATTGGTATCTAATTAGCTACCAATTTTAGAATTTAAAGTAGTTGGTAGCTAAAACCTTGTGTACTGTCTAGGCCGAAAGGTCAACCATAAAGTTGTACCGAAAGTCTCGGGCAAAAGGTTAAATATAAAAAATAAATAAATAAAATTAAATTAGTTATTGTAGCAAAGTCCATAAGATGGCCCCAAATATACATGTGTGTGTTTTCAAAATGTTAGGTGCAAAAAGAAAAGACCCAGGTAACTTTTAAGCCCAATAAGAGAGCCTTATAAATAGAGGTTCAACCCAAGAGGTAAGGGGGATGGAATTTATCTGATAAACATAAAACTATATCTGACGCAACTTTCCTATGCCGTTTTCCCAAGAGATCATGGACTCGGTGGTCCCGGCTAATACTGTGGTAGTGAAAGCGTCTTTCACTGGGGTGGAGGACCTTGAAGCCCATCTCACGGCGTTTCATACTCAGATGATGCTCTCAGGGGGCTCAGACGCGGTGTATTGTAAGGTGTTCTTGAGCACTTTGAGTGGAATGGCGTTGGACTGGTTCGTCAGTATACCCACTGGCCACATTACCACGTTCCAACAGTTTTCCAAGATGTTTGTTGAGCTGTACATAGTGAACAAGGCGCCACCTTTGGTGTCTTACGACTTGTTTGATATAAGGCAGTACCAAGGGGAGTCCCTGAAGGATTTCCTGAACAGGTTCGGAGCTCGGATAGTCCGTTTGCCAGGAAAGGACGAAGAGATGATCGTGCACGCCTTCAAAAAGGGCGTGTTACCTGGGCCTTTTAGTGAGTCGCTCATCAGAAGCCACCCCGCCACGTTTGCTGAAATCCGGCGACGTGCTGTGGGTCACATCGTCGCAGAAAGCGAGGTCACCGAGAAGAGGGGAAACGTGGCCCCAACCAAACCGCGCGCCCAAGCACGGGTACAACCGCAGAGGGTAATGGAGGCGGCGGTGGGAAAGAGGGATCAAAGGACGCACCACCCTTACGACCCCAAGAAAAATAAGAGCAAGGGGCCAGGGCGCCCCAGGGAGGGTAATCGCCCCCCAAGGTATGAGTTTGTAATGGGTTTTGCTGATTTGATCGCCATCCCAAACATTGCTGCCAGGCTCAAAGTGCCTGAGAAAACGACGGAGAAGATTTTGGGGCCAAAGCCAGACGCATGGTGTGAGTTCCACAAGAGTTTTGGCCACTCTATTAACTTGTGTTTGGCTCTGGGACACCAGCTCGCCGAGCTGGTCAAATGTGGTTTCCTGAAGGATTACTTGCCAGAGAAGCAAGCGAACCAAGCGTTAGGGTCTCAACCGGCGAGCAGCGGAGGGCAACAACACGAGGTGCCCATTCACGGCGAGATCCACACCATAGCTGGCGGATTCTCCGGCGGGGGGTGCACAGCGTCGCAACGAAAGAGGTAGGTGAGGTCGGTAATGTCAGTGGAAGTCTTTGAGGATCACTCGCCCGACGTGGACATCATGTTCACCAAGGGGGACCTAAGGGACGTGGTGCCTCACGACAACGACCCTATTGTAATCTCGCTTGTCACGGCGGGAAGGACCGTCCACCGGGTGCTGGTCAACCAAGGAAACTCAGCAGATGTGATGTTTTGGCCAACTTTTGAGAAGTTACAACTGTCCCCTGATCAACTAAGACCATTTGGGGGCTGCTTGTACGGTTTTGCCGGCGACCAAGTGGAGGTGAGGGGGTATATCGAGCTGAGGACGACCTTCACTGACGGCTTAGCCTCACGAACGGAGAAGATCATGTATCTTGTTGTGAACGCCCCGTCAGCGTACAACATACTGCTGGGAAGGCCAACGCTCAACAGAACAGGAGATGTGCCTTCGACAAGGAACATGAAGGTCAAGCTGCCGTCTATGGAGGGCATGATCATCACTGTTTGCTTCAACTAGAAGGAGGCGAAGAAGTGTTACGAAAACAGCCTCAAGAACAAGAGGTCTGTGTGCCACGTAACCACAACGCCTCCCCTTGGCGTGAAGCCGGAGCGCGAACCCCGGTGAGTTTCGGAATCGGCGTTAGAGGTGGTCGTCGAGGGCGATGTGCCGATGGGGAGTGTAGAGGCGAGGCCGGAGAGCGGGAAGGGAGAAAGAAACTGCTCGGAGACCGCCAGAGAAATCGGTATCGCGAGAGCGCTGATCGCCAGAGAAAGGAAACCTCAACCAGTAGAGGAATGGCTCGAGAAGGAGATCAGCGGCAAGATGTTTAAGTTGGGAAGGACCCTAGATAGCCAGACGCAAGACCAAATCGCCAAGGTGATAAGTAGACACTTGGATGCGTTCGCGTGGGCTGCTTCAGATATGCCGGGAATCGATCTCGATTTTTTGTGCCATCGTTTGGCAATGGACCCCCAGATCAGGCCCATCCGCCAGACAAGAAGAAAGTTCAACGAGGAGAAGATGCAGGCGATCAAAGAAGAGACACAGAATGGCTCGCTAATGTTGTCCTGGTCAAGAATAGCAGCAGAAAATGGCGGATGTGCGTTGACTTTACGGACCTGAACAAGGCCTGTCCGAAGGACTCTTACCCTTTGCCAAGCATAGACGCCCTGGTAGACAGTGCATCAGGGTGCAAGCTGCTCAGTTTTCTGGATGCCTTCTCGGGGTACAACCAAATCAAAATGCACCCCATGGACGAAGAGAAGACCGCCTTCATGACGGAAAGGTCGTGTTATTGCTACAGGGTAATGCCTTTCGGGCTGAAGAATGCAGGGGCCACATACCAAAGGCTGATGGACAAGGTGCTTGCACCCATGCTCAGAAGGAATCTGCAGGCATACATCGACGACATGGTCGTGACATCCCTGGAAAAAGAAAAGCACGTCGCAGACCTGGAAGAGTTGTTCATTACGATAGCCAGGTACAAGCTAAAACTGAATCCTGAAAAGTGCGTTTTTGGTGCAGAAGCAGGGAAATTTATGGGGTTTCTCCTGTCAGAGAGGGGAATTGAGGCTAACCCCGAGAAGTGCGCCGCCATTTTGGAAATGAGGAGCCCCGCCAATGTGAAGGAGGTGCAGCAACTCACAGGGCGGATGGCCGCCCTATCCCAATTCGTATCGACAAGCGGAGAGAAGGGCCACCCATACTTCCAATGTTTGAAGAGGAACAACAGGTTTGTTTGGACAAAGGAGTGTGAGGAGGCCTTCGTAAAGCTCAAGGAATATTTGGCGAGCCCTCCAGTTCTGTGCAAGCCCTAACTCATGACACCGCTCAGGCTGTACTTTGCCATAACTGAGAGGGCGATCAGCGCAGTGCTGGTGCAAGATCAAGATCAGATCCAAAGGCCTATATATTTCGTTAGCAAGGTGCTACAAGGCCCGGAGGTGAGGTACCAGGCCCTAGAAAAGGCATCATTGGCGGTTGTATTCTCGGCGAGGAGATTGCGCCATTACTTCCAAAGCTTTACGGTACTGGTAATGATCGATCTGCGAATCCAGAAGGTTTTGAAGAAGCCCGATGTGGCTGGAAGGATGGTAAAGTGGGCAGTCGAGCTTTCAGAGTTTGACATTAGATATGAACCCCGGGGGTCGATCAAAGGGCAAGTTTTCGCCGATTTCGTGGTCGAGTTGTCCTCCGAGGTGGCGCAGAACGCCGAGGGTGATTTTCGTTGGGTACTCTCAGTTGATGGGTCGTCCAACCAGCTGGGCAGCGGGGCTGGGGTCATTTTGGAAGGTCCCAACGGAGTGTTGATAGAGCAGTCATTGAGGTTCGCTTTCAAAGCAAGCAACAACCAAGCAGAGTATGAGGCTTTGATCGTCGGAATCCTGATGGCTAAGGAAATGGGGGCGAGAGTGCTGATGGCCAAGAGCGACTCGCTGTTGGTCACAGGACAGGTAACTGGCGAGTTCCAAGCCAAGGACCCACAGATGGCAGCCTACTTGGAGTACGTGCAAGAGCTAAGAAGATCTTTCACTTCGTTTGAAGTGGTGCACGTGCCAAGAGAACAAAATGCCCGAGCTGACTTGCTAGCCAAGCTCGCCAGTTCGGGCAAGGGGGGTAGGCAGAGGACTGTCATTCAAGAAACCTTGAAAGCGCCTCGAGCATTCGTGGCAGACCACCAGGTTCTCCATGTTTGCAGATCAATGGAAAGACCGACGAGAAGTCATAGATCCCTAACGCAAGAAACTCTGAGGAGGCCGAGGGTCAGAGCGCGCCCAGCGGAAAAGGCAAGACCGATGCAGGTTTTCGTTGTGCACGAACCAGACACGTGGATAACGCCTTACCAACGTTATTTGGCGGATGGCGTGCTTCCAGTTGACTCAACTGAGGCCAGAAAAATAAAGAAGAGCTCCAGCAAGTTTACCCTTATTGACGGCGAGCTGTACAGGTTTGGATTCACACACCCTCTTCTTGTATGCATACACGGAGAGAATTGCACGAGGATTATGGCTGAGCTCCATGAGGGAATTTGCGGGAGCCACATTGGAGGTCGATCGTTGGCGACAAGGACTATCCGTGCAGGCTATTACTGGCCTACGATGAAAGAAGATTGCAAGAGATACGCCCAGCGCTGCAAGCAATGCCAGCAGCACGCCGATTGGCACAAGGCACCCCCAGAAGAGCTGAAGTCAATTTACAGCCCCTGGCTGTTTCATACTTGGGGAATTGACATTCTGGGACCCTTCCCATTGGTGGTCAGGAAGATGAAGTACTTGGTAGTGGCGATCGAATACTTCACCAAGTGGATCGAAGCGGAGCCTGTGGCCCAGATCACCGCACACAAGATCGAGAGCTTTGTATGGAAGAACATAGTGTGCCGGTTCGGTGTGCCTAAATGCCTGGTGTCAGACAATGGGACTCAGTTTGCAAGTCACCTCTTGAAAAAGCTGTGCGACGAGGTGGGAATACAACAGGTGTTTGCATCCGTCGAGCACCCACAGACGAATGGCCAAGTGGAGTCTGCCAATCGGGTGTTGCTGAGAGGTTTAAAGAGAAGATTAGAAAAAGCTAAGGGATCGTGGGCTGAAGAGGTACCCTGCATAGTTTGGGCATACCATACCAGTGAGTAGTCAGGAACCCACGAGACCCCGTTTAGTTTGGTTTATGGATGTGATGCGATGATTCCAGTCGAAATCCAGGAAAGCTCGCCGAGATTCCAGAACTTTGTGGCGGAAGACTCGAACGAAGAAAGAAGAATGAACCTGGATTTACTGGATGAGGTCAGGGAGGAGGCGAGAGTGAAGGCCGAAGCAGTAAAGAGAAGAATTGAGCGAAGGTACAACTCTAAGGTAATGTCAAGGCAGTTTAGAAGCGGCGATCTGGTGATGAGGAAGGCCCATCAGTATGAGATGCAGAACAAGTTATCGCCTAAGTGGACGGGACCGTTCAGAATAACCGAGGTGCTTGGGAATGGCGCCTACCGCTTGGAGACGTTAGAAGGAGGGGCGATTCCTCGCATTTGGAACGCCACACATCTCAAGTTGTATTACAGTTAAAACCTTGTAAGTAAAGACGAACATGAGGAGATTGGAATAGTTTCTGTTAAAACAATTTCAAGGGGGCACTCTTTTTTCCCTAAGGAGGGTTTTTAATGAGGCCACCCAATAAAGAAGAGTTTTTCAAGTTTAAAGCTTCTAAGTTTGCGTGCTCATCGCTTTGAAAGTTTTAGAGAAAGGACCTTATCACTCGTACGTGATCTAGGGCAACATTAAAGTCATATTGCATGCTTCAATAGTTAAAAGTTTTAAAGTCCCCATCGTATTTCGGCGATCGGTGGCAGTAGTTAAAAGTTTTAGAGACCTCATCGTCTTTCGGCGATCGGAGGTACCAATAGTGCAGAAGCCCTCAGCGCTCTCGTGCATTTTGAGGCGAGTGCAGGCGAGAAAGAGAAGAAGTCCTCCTCACCTTTGAGCAAGTAAAGGAAAGATTAAAAGTCCTCAGTGCATCCAGGGGGGGAGGAGATGTACACCCTGGGCAAGTTGAGGCACCAGAGAAAGTCCTTCTCACCTCAGAGTGAGTTCAGGTAAGATGAAACTGAAAAGTCAGGGGTGTTCGTGACCTTAAACGGTGGGAAGGGAAGGTCGATGGAAAATGCCTTCTGCCCTTTATGTGAAACATCAATATTGACCCAGTAAGACCAGATAAAGCTTCCACGCTTGTGGGCGGTGTGAAGATAGATAAAATCCTTCTCGTCTTGAATGAGTTCAGGTACGGCGTGAAGGGTGGAAGAAGATAAAGGATAACTGAGGTAGGTTCGAAGAGAACACCTCGCTATCCAGATCATTGTTCTAAAACTCAGGAGGTAGAGAAGGATCTGAAAGGCGCCTTTACCCCCAGATGAGGGAACAAGGATCAAGTCATACAAAGAAGAAAGGTAACAACGCCAGAACCCTATGGCGTGAAGGTTGAGACGGTGAAGGGGTTGTACGGCGAGTGCCAGACTAGAAGAGTTCCAGGCAATGGCAGAAGTAAGGGGCACTTCACCTGGCAGAGCAGGTAAACTGTATTTTAATACTAGTTTGAGTTAAAACCTGCTGCCTAGTAAGTGATTTTATGTTAAGGTTTGCTACCCTAAGTTCACAAGTTTTATTGAGTGACATTGCCGAAGAGTTGATAGCTGCTCAAATTTACTTTGAGGTAACGACTCACTAAGATTGTCATAAGGTTAGCAATTTACTCGAGTTAGAAGCGGTATGTGAAGGGTTAAGTTCAAGCATTGCTGAGTTCATGCAGTCGAGTAAGTTTCGCCAGTTATTTTAGTTAAACCAGTTGATTGCGTAGCAGATAAATTAAAAGATTATATATGCATATATGTGCACTTGAGCATCGAACAGTTCGAACAAAATGAAAAATATTATAGACCAAGGTAAAGCATAAGAGTTTTCAAGGAGATAAGTCGATCGGGGGCACGATTTTGCCGTCCACCACCTCGTTGTACACCGAGAACTCAGAAAGATCGAGGTTAGGATATTTGCAAGCAAACTGCTCCAGAGCAACGCCAATGCCGGAAGTTAGAACCTGGGCAGCCTCAAGCCGAAGCTCGTCGATCTTCGTCTTGAACCCACTGTTCTCTTCACGAACTCGGTGACTTCAAGCTCGAGCTCGTCGGCCTTCTTCTTGAGCCCGCTGTTCTCCTTGCGAACTCGAGCTAGCTCAGTAGCAGTTTCACTGAGTTCCTTGGAGGCCTTATCCCGATCTTACTCAACCTTTCCTAGAAGGGTCTCTCTCTCGATTGACCTCTTTTCCAGGTTGGCCATCTTCTGAGCGTCAGTCTTCTTTGCCTCCTCCAGCGCGGCAATTTTCTCCCTCAGAGGGACGATGTTGCTCTCTAGCTCGACAATGTCTTGGAGTTTGTCATGAAGCTTCTTGCGCAGCTCTTTGTTATCTTGTCACACGCTCTGGAGCTCGTCCTTGAGGGCGTTTTCAACTCGCGAAAACTCCAAGCCTTGCATCATTATATCGCACTTGGGCTTTTCGGCTTCAGCTTTCGCGGTGCTCGCCACCTCCTCGTTGATCCGATTGTCGAGCTCAAACATCTCCAAAGAGTCTTTGAGCCCTTCGCCGACGATTTGCAGAAGACAATCGTCAACCATGGCACTTAGGCGCACGGTGAAGGACTTCAAAGCCTCTTGAATAGCGGCTGGGAGGCCTGAGGTTGCTGGTGGAGGCGAAGGTTGGTGTTCACCACCACCCTCGCAAGGTTGGACGGCGGGGGGAGCTTCGAGGCGTGGTGCTGAGGGAGGCAGCTTCGAGGCGGCTTGTGAGGAGGCTTGCATGTCAGCAAGTTGCTCAGGAGCAGCCTCAGCAACTGAAGCGTTCGAAACGAGAACGTCCCCAGCGAACTCAAATGGTGTGGAGGCGCTGGGGGGGTCCTCGATGAAGTGTGGAGCGGCGCTCCCAATTGCTGAGGGCTCGGTAACTGCCACCCTTGTCCTTTTGCAGATTAGCCCGTCCTCGGTGCTTTCATCCGCCTCTTCGTCAGATACTACCCTGGGGGCTTTCCTTTTGGCCTTCTTAAGAGGTAGTTTTTTGCGTAGGGGGGCTGGAAGAGCGGCAGCAGCAGGTGGACCAACTGGTGGGGATTGGCCCTGGGCGGCGGCGATCTCCGCAACGGAGTTCGGGATCGTTTGAGAGCCCGCCGCGAGTTTGTGGGATCGGGCAATCGCCTTCAATTCAGCCAGTTTTCCTTTGCCTAACATTGCGTCTGCACAAGGTAAAATAGATGAGTAACCCAGGTGGAAGCAGAGTATGCAAGTATATACATACAAAGATAACATAAGCGAATAGCACATGGGTGAATGATCAAGGCCAATAAAGAATAATGGAATGCCGAAGACAGAATGGTAAAAATGCTAAGTCAGTTTTAACGCGAAGTGAGAGTTTTGGTGTTGTGAAAGGGGCTAACCTATGTACATTTCGAGTTGGTCCTCAAGGAATTCAAAGGAGATTATTTGAGCGGTGGGGAAGGTGATGTTGGCATAAGCCACACTCTTCCAGAAGAGACAAAGGTCTTTGTCCAGCTCCCCCATGTTGTCAGGACTTCTTGGTCTCCTGAAGTTGTCTTTGGGGTCCTTGTGCCCCTTGTTTACCCAATACAAGGGGAAGCCATCAAGCAGTGAAGGGTCTTGATCGTTCTGACACACCTTGACGAACTTCCCCTTCCAATCTTTGTAGGATTGCTGGAAGATGGAGAGGACTGACCTCCCAGCAATCCCGTTCAGGCTGACCCAGGGGCGATCTCCAGGATTCTTTGCCTCGAACAAAAAGAGGAAGACATCCACCGAAGCTGGTAGTCCCAAGTGTGCGCAAAGGATCTGGAACGCCCTCACGAATGCCCAGCTGTTGGGATGGAGCTGGGCGGGGGCGATGTTGAGCTCGGTCAACAGCTCCCTCTCGAAGCGGGTGAAAGGAAACCTAAGTTTCACCTTCTTAAACAGCGTGGCGTAGATGAAGCAGAACAACTCGCCGTTGCTCATCTTGTCGTCCACACAGATTGGCTCTCCAGGGAGGCAAGGCAGCACTGTCACTTTGCTATCGTGCTCCTTGTGAAATGAGAGGTCAGATGGATCCCCTTTCCTCAGTCGATGTACCCCCACATCAGTATTTATCGATGAAGTTTCCTTCAGTAGAATCGGGGAGGCCCAAGGGTAGAGCTTTTTGAAGTCTTGAGAAGGAGGGGAGACTCCCCCGGCCTGTGGTGGAGTTGCTTGGGTAAGATTGGCACGGGATGAGGCAGGCCTTTTAGCCTGTGAGGAAGGAGCACCAGAGGCTCGTGGGGGGTTGCGTGTTGGTGGAGGGTTTGTCCAGTGGTAACCCTACGAGTATTGGGGGGAGGGTTTTGCGATGAGGAAGGTGGGTTAGAGGTGGACTTTGTCTGAGCCATCGCAGGAACTGCAAAGGAAAGAAAAGGGAGGAAATGAGGATAACAAAAGAATGACTCGGTCGAAGACAACGAAGACAAAACGAACGAGCGAGAGTTCGTTGGGGAAAACGCTATCAAGAATGAAACTCTAAGTTACGGGAAAAAAGAGAAACAACCCACAACGAATGCTCCAGACAGTTAATGGATGATGCAAACCGATTAAAATGCAACAGGTACCAGTAGAAGGAGTAAAAGAGTTACCTTTTGATGATCGGATGAGTGTTGAAAGAAGTTGAAGATTGAGGGAGGCGTAGGTTTCGCAGTTCGCAGAGAGAGCGTTCACAATGCTTGAAGGTGAAGAAAGATAATGAAACAGTGAATAGCGCGAAGGGTTTAAGGGTTTCGAACGTTGTAGGAAGCGCAAACGACAGCGAACAATGGCCGTTGATGGGTCCACGTGTCGAACGATCGAAGGAGTTGGTGAAATGTCAAGTCAGTAAACAGTTCTAGCGCCAACGCGCAAAGCCACGTAAGCCGTCGGATTTTAAACCTCTTTAGTCTCCTCGCCGAACAAGTCGCAGCTCGAGACTGGGGGGCTTGTGTATCGACCAGGTCATCAGGCGTGATGACGTGTCTTGCACGTGCTCGAGTGGGGCGTGCTCAATGGAATGCGTAGGCTAGAAAAGATGAATGGCTCGGAAGTGGGCATAGTCGTTGATCGCTGAATTGGCGTTCTCCGATCTCTAGTGTGCGTAACCGGCGGTCACCAGAGTTGCGTCGCAGTCGCCGTATGAGAATGCTAGGAGATCGGGTGGTTTACACACCGCCACAAGGAGCACATCGTCGGGTCTCCCAGCGAACTTAGTTAAGGCTGTCGAAGGCTCAGAAGGGTAATTCCAAGCGTGTAAGTTCAGTAAGACGATTGTGGCACCAGCTTGGGGCATGAAAGTCGAGGGGGTTGGGGGAAACACCTTGGACATCAGCGACAGGATTCCCAGAATGGACATTCGTTGGTGGCAAGGTTTCCCCAGTTAGAACATGCATGGCGTAGTAGTAAGAAGGGTGCCATTCGCGACGAGCGATATCATAGAGATGATGCACCTTGTTGCATCCGATACTCGCCTTGTCGGGTGGTGTTTCACAGCGCATTACGTGCTAGGTTGCTCCTTGAGTTGAGGACTTAGCTGTGCGGCTGGTTACTACACAAAGAATGACGTTCAAGTTGCCCCAATCCAGATGATGACACGTGTAGGGTTGGATGTCACCAGTTACTCCAACCTAGATGATGACACGTGTAGGGTTAGGAGCGATGGAGAAATGACGCTCAATTTGCCTTAGCTCAGATGACGACACGTGTAGGGTTGGGCGCTACCTGCTATCCCAGCCCAGATGGCGACACGTGCAGGGCTGGATGCGAGCCACGCGTTCAAAAGCATAACGGCCTGGAGAGAGAAGAAACCTAGCTATAAAGGTAACCTTAACAGAATTTGTAGAGATACGTTTTTCATTACGGCTGATACTGCTAGGGTTGTGTGCCTACAGTACGGTCCTACAGAGCATATTTCTCTCTTAGTTTTTTGGGTGTTCTTGTCACTGACTTGAGCGTCGGAGCGCCACCGGCCGCAGAGGCGCACTGTGTGTTTTTTAGGTTCTCAGAGAGGCTATCTGCTGTGTGGGCTTGGAGGACACGTGGCGACAAGCTGGTAGGGAAGACGGTGACGAGGCAACGCTCTTGCGCTGAGTCAACCGGCAGGATCAATGGGAATATTGTAAAAGTATTTGACCTGTTGAAGAGCTTTAGAGAGATCCAATTCGTGTTGTTTAACAATAAATCTCTCGACTTTGGAAAAGTTTTTCTTCACTTCACTAATCTCAAGATCTAAATGATGAATCTTTTCGGCATTAGCTTGCTTAGTAGTAAATAAATTAGACAAATCTTCCTTCAATCTTTGATTTTCACTTTGAAATTCCAACATTTTGGCAGATAACCTAGCAATCTCATCCTTCAATGATTCTTTTGCACTTTCATGTTCAATCGACAACTCTTTGATTTGAGTGTTCAATAATAAATTGGCCTCGAGAGTGAATTCAAGACTCTTGTTGGATTCAACCAACTCTTTCTTCAGCTTCAAGATCTATAGCTTCTTCACTTGAACTCATATCATTACTAGCTTTATTCCTCACAACAGAAATGATGGCAAATGAAACAATTGAATGAATATCCTCATTCAGCTCAATCACTTTCTTGATAGCCCCGTTACTCGTGTCCGAAAATTCTGTAAATTCATCAGAAACGGAAACAGAGGTTGAAGAAGACATTGTACCTTTTGAGAGTATTCGGTTCAATCTTCCCGAATCAATAAATACAAAAAAGCGTAAGGTAGATCATATGAAACTAATATTTATAGTAATAGTAAAACCCTTCCAAACGAAGCGTTACGATATTACAATCGTTGAGATATGTTACATCTAGTGGTCGAATGTTTGTAACTCGTCATGTCAATCGGCACAATCAAGAAAAGCACACGAAACGAAGCAATACTTTGATACGAAAGGCATTTAATACAAAATCAAAATCATTTCTAAGAGATATTTCTACTGACATTAAATAAAAAATTTGTCCTTTTCATTAGGCATAACGTCTTTTTGAAATCCTCATGCCTGGGGGGCTAGTGTACTATTTAGGTCGAAAAATCAACCGAAAGGTTGTACCGAAAGTCTCGGGCGAAAGGTTAAATATAAAAAATAAATAAGTAAAATTAAATTAGTTATTATAGCAAAGCCCATAAGATGGGCCCAAATATACATGTGTGTGTTTTCAAAATGTTAGGTGCAAAAAGAAAAGACCCAGGTAACTTTTAAGCCCAATAAGAGCCTTATAAATATGGGTTCAACACAAGAGGTAAGGGGGATGGAATTTATCTAATAAACATAAAACTATATCTGACTTTGGCATCAGAGCGCCTTGCAGGTACACACAACCACCCGGGAGGAGAAGAAGCCGAGAGAGTCCAGCCTGAGGAGCATCCCAAAAGCCGAACCTGGAGAGGAGTCGAAAGCTCAAAACCGAAAGATCAGTGGAAGAAGTTAATCTTGTCAACTTATTTGAGTGTTCTCGGTCCTTGTTGTAAGAACATTACTTTAGAAATTAATTTAGAAATTTTTACTAATAATAGAAATTACTTTAGAAACCAATAATATTTTTAATTTATAAAATAATATCTAATTTAATTAATATAGTTACTAACTATTTTTTGTTTTTAAAATTAGTTTCTATTTAATGATTTTTTAACAGTGAAATGTAGTTAAAATATTTGGAGGTTTTTATGTTTGTTGTGTTTGCAATTGTTATAATTTTAGGTATAAGTAGAGTTGTTCATTACAAGGGATAGGCCTGCACGACGAGAGTGGAAAGGACAAGTTCTTACAACTCAAAGAATATCCTTGCCATGGATGAAGGCTAGTGTGGTCGGTCAATACAGTGCAGAGTGGGATTTTGTTCAGCTGGGTGAAGAGTTTGTAAGAGGGGGCATGAACATGATACAGGTCAGATCGATGGGGGACAACTATGCTCTCCTAACACCAAGAGAAGGGGACACCATGGAGGAACTGATACAATTAAATAGAGAATGGTTTGACAATATCTTTGTAAGGATGGAGCCATGGTCAGCAGCTTTTGCAACAAATCACAGAGTTGTCTGGGTTCGATGTTTCGGCCTACCGATATCCCTTTGGAATAGAGATTGCTTTGCAAAACTGCTCGGAGAAGAAGCCACGTTGATTGATATTGATAATGCTACGTTGTTGTGGGATAATCTGGAGTATGCACGCATGAAAGTCCGTATTAAGAAAGATTGGTTTGTTAAGACGACAAAGATAATGAGGATTAATAATCAATCTTTTAGTATTGCCCTTGTAGAGGAAGAACCAGCAGCTCAAGCAGGCCTGTGCAAAGGTTACCATCGTTTATACACGGATTCAGATAGTATCTCATCTGTTGAAACTTATGTAGAGGAGTCGACTTTTTATGTGAAAAGTGATGAGGAGGAGCAGAGTGTAAAGGTCGGGGAGGACAGCCGGGCGAAAGGCAAGGAGGTCGGAGAAGGGAGGGAGGAAGGTGAAGCGGTACAAAAGTCAAAGGTTTCACTTGTGGAAAATTCATCCAGCAGCAGGGCTTGTCAGGGAAAAAGCGGAAAAACTTTCACAAAGGAGGAAATCCAGATTCAAATGGCTTTTACAGAACCAGCTTTTGTTGTTGATTCAGTCGAAGCATGCGTTTCCCCCCTTCTTAAACCATGTGCACACGCTGAACTGGCAAAGCTAGTGGTGGATATAGAAAGAGGGGTATCTCATAACGAAAAAACATTAGGTATGGGCCTTAGTGGACAGGTGAAGGCCCAAAAAGAGGAGGGGCAGGTTGAGGTGGAAAAGGTTAGACCCGGATCGGGGCAGACCCATTTGGACTCTGGGTCGGAGCGGGAAGAAAGGAACCCTCTCATGGGAGGCGCGGGGACCCAGGCGGTGCATGACCAGAGGTCCTTCGAGAATGCAATAAAGGAGTGTGGGTCGGCGACGAATAACATCGAGAGTACCGAGCAAGTAGGGACTCATTGTGCAGAACCCGTGGACGACAAAATTGGTCTTGGAGCTTCACATGTAGACAGTGCACGCTCGACATGCCCAGGTGGAAAACTAGGATCACCGGAGAGTGCATTACGAACTACTCAGCGACGACGAAAGTTCAAAGCATCATCAGGGTTGGAGGTGTCCAAGTCTCACCCACGACGATTAGGTAGATTAAAAAACAGACAACAACTGACTGCCAGGAACTCCCAATCCAATCAAGGAGTGGCGTCAGTTTCTCTATCCGACGGGGATATCGAGAATTGTAACACACGGTTGCGGGATCCTGTATTGCCAGCAGAGCCGACCAAGTTGTGGGAGGTTGGTAGACGAGTAAGGCTCATCTGTCAAAGGGTTGAAAAGGAGGTTATTGATGAATACGCTTGCATGGAAGAAAGAGATTTGGTGGTTACGAAGAGTGTGGAAGAGGGGAAGAATGATGGTTTATGATTATTGTCAACTTAAACATAAGAGGGTTGGGGGGAGGTACGAAATCTAGGTACTTGAGGCATATAATAGGAAGGGAGGAAGCGGATTTTGTGTGTGTGCAAGAAACGAAAGCTAAAGAGATTACGGAAGCTAGGTGTTTTTCCTTATGGGGTGCGAACAAAATTGGTTGGATTCATAATAGAGGGGATGAAGGGAGTGGAAGTTTGCTATCCATGTGGTACAAAGAAGCCTTCTGCTACGAAAATCACCTTATGGGTAGAGGGTATATTGTGGTTTTTGGCCAACATTTAAAATCTTCGTTCAGGTGTGCCGTGGTCAACGTCTATTCACCCTGTGCCCTGAGTGCCAAGAAGTCTCTATGGGAGGAGCTCACTAATGCTAAACTAGACTCTCAAAAGTTAGCTTGGTGTGTCTGTGGTGACTTTAATGTCGTGAGGAGTAGAAGTGAAAGAAAAGGTATTGGTAGGGGCGGTCAGTCAAGCGAGATGAATGGCTTTAATAGTTTCATTGAATCTAATTCCTTGTTAGATTTACCTCTGGTAGGCAAGCTCTACACATGGTTTAAACCTGATGGAACGGCCAAGAGTAGAATTGATAGAGCGCTTGTTACAGAGGAATGGTTACAACAGTGGCCTATGAGCAGACAATATGTTTTGAGAAGGGAAGTTTCCGATCACTGCGCTCTGGTAATAAAGTTCGTGGAGAAGGATTGGGGACCTAAACCATTCAGGTCTATTAATGCGTGGTTCTTGGAGAGGGGTTTCAACAACATGGTCAAGGTTAAATGGAAGTCGTACTCAGTCCAGGGAAACGGTATCTGGAAATTTAAAGAAAAACTAAAGCTCCTGAAGATTGACCTGAAATCATGGAATAAGGATGTGTTTGGTAACTTGCATACTACTAAGGGGAGGGTTGTACAGGAACTAGAGGAGTTAGATTGTGAAGATTGCAATGGGGGTTTAGAGGAAAGTGAAAGGTTAAAAAGAAAGGAGCTAACAAGCCGCTTGGTAGAGATTGATAGAAAGATTGACTCTCTCTTATGTCAAAAGGCTAGAGCAAGCTGGTTTAAGTATGGGGATTCGTGCACTAGATTCTATCACTCATCTTTGAGGTGGAGAAGGCTTAGGAACGAAGTGAAGGGTGTGCAGGTAGGAGGTGTTTGGTGTGAGGTACCAAGTACGGTTCGCATAGAAGCAAAAAAGCTGTTTGAAGCTAGATTCAAAGCTACGAAGGATTTCGGGGTACGGTTGGACGAGGTAGATTTTAAGTGTCTAACCAGGTTGGAAAACGAGAGCCTTGTAGCGGAATTCACAGAGTTAGAGATAAGGGAGGCAGTGTGGCAGTGTGATGGAACTAAGAGCCCAGGGCCAGATGGCTTTAATTTCAACTTCATCAGGAAGAGCTGGGACTTCATAAAAGATGAGTTAGTAGTAGCAATGAACTTGTTTCATGAGACTGGGATTATCCCGAAGGGCTGTAATGCCTCATTCATAGCTCTAATCCCTAAGGTAAAGGACCCCTCAAAGCTTGAACAGTATAGACCCATCTCATTAGTTGGAGCCTTATATAAGATCATTGCAAAGGTGTTGGCCGGAAGATTAAAGAAGGTGATGCCTGCGATCATAGACGAAAGTCAATCAGCCTTTCTTAGGGGCAGAAGGTTGTTAGATAGTGTGCTCATGGCAAATGAAGCGGTGGAGGAACTTAGAAAGAAAGGGAGAAGTGGGTTGTGCCTTAAGGTGGACTTCGAGAAAGCATACGACTCGGTCAAATGGGAATTCCTATATGATATGTTACAAAGGATGGGATTTCATAGTTTATGGATTTTATGGATTAAAGGATGCCTTGAATCCGCAACCGTGTCTGTGTTAGTTAATGGGAGCCCCACGGAAGAGTTTAAGCCATCTAGAGGATTGAGGCAGGGCGACCCCTTAGCACCTTTTCTCTTCTTAGTGGTTGCAGAAGGCCTTGCTGGGATAGTAAGACAAGCTCTAAGGGCCAATATGCTGACGGGTCTAAAGATTGGTAGTAAAGAGGTAGAGATGAGTATTCTCCAATTCGCAGATGATACTCTCTTCCTTTGTGAGGATTCACTAGATAATGTGATTACCCTGAAGGCTATTTTGAGGGGGTTTGAGATAGCCTCAGGCCTGAGGATTAATTTCCATAAGTCAAGGCTAGCAGGCATAAATGTACAAAGCAATGTCGTTACATATTACTCGAAGATTTTGAATTGTACTCAAATGGGAGTGCCGTTCAAGTATTTGGGTTTGGAAGTGGGAGGAAATCCAAGAAAGAAGCAGTTCTGGGAACCAGTATTAGACAAGCTAAAAGCAAGACTCAGTGTGTGGAAAGGAAGGTTTTTATCCATGGCAGGGAGAATCTGTCTTATTAATTCTGTTCTTACTGCTGTTCCGCTGTTCTACTTATCTATGTTCAAAGCACCGTCCTCGATTTGTAAAAAGATTATAAGCATTCAATCGAGATTTTTGTGGGGATGGGGAAAGGTAAATAAACCTATTGCCTGGGTCAGCTGGAAAGACGTTTGTAAAGCAAAGGAGGAGGGAGGGTTGGGATGTAGGGACATAAGAAGATTCAATCAAGCTCTTCTAGCCAAATGGAGGTGGAGATGTATATCGGAAGAGACTGGGAGGTGGAAGCAGATTTTGGACTCGAAGTATATTCTGGGGCATGAAAGTGGCCATACACCCTTCAAATTCCAATCGTGGTGGTGAAGAGATTTATTGAAAATATGTAAGGAGGGAGGAGGTAAAGGGTGGTTTCAAGCAGAGTTAGGATGGGAGCTAGGTTGTGGTGACAAAGCTTATTTCTGGGAGGAAAGATGGTTTGGTAGGAAGGATTTAAAGACTTTGTTCCCACGGCTATTCTCCATGTCCATGAATAAGGGACAAAAAGTAGGCGAGGTTGGTGAATGGAGTAATTCGGTATGGAGGTGGAGGCTAAGGTGGAGACGTGATAAATTTTTATGGGAGTCAGATCTGGAACAGGAGCTTGTCTTGCTTTTGTCCAGGGTCAATATGAAATACAATGTTTCGGATATTCAGGTGTGGGGGAAGGAGGAACCAGGGCAGTTCTCCGTGACGTCTGCATATGAGATACTGTCCAATCAAGTTAGAGGTCATCAGTCCGAGGTGTACGAACTCTTGTGGAAGACTAAGGCTTTTCCAAATGCAGTTGTGACAGCGTGGAGGGTGTTGTTGGACAAACTTCCTACGAGAGTGAACTTAAACATGAGAGGGGTGCAGTTAAGTTCCATGGAGTGTCCCCTATGCCAGCAGGAGGAGGAGTCGGCTCAACATCTCTTCATGGAGTGTTGTCACGCTCAAAGAGTGTGGTGTATGTGTTTCCGGTGGTTAGATATCTCCTTTGTCCAGCAGAATGACCTGAGGTCACACTTCCTTAGCTTCCACATGTTCCAAGTCAGTAACAACCAAAATCTGATTTGGAAAGGAGTATGGGTAGCTGTTGTCAGATGCAAATGGGATCAAAGGAACCTGATCATCTTCAAGCAAGGGGTAGTAGACGCGGAGGAGATTTTCCAAAAGGTGCAACTTAAGACTTGGATGTGGATGAAACATAAGATGCAATCCTTTAATCACTCCTTCGTAGAATGGGTTCTCAACCCAAATATCTGCCTAAAAATCTGTAAGTAGGAAGGTGGTTGCATAAAATCGAGATGGAGTAGTGTAAGTAGGATGATGCTGTCTCGCTTGCATAGTTATGTTCGTAAGGGAGGGGGTTGGTGCTCCAGTACCTAAGGGTGCAGTAGCCTGGAAGCAACATATGCTCAATTTGGAAAATTGGAGGCTTGGAGGTGCGGGTTAGTGTAGAGGTGGGGCGTGTGTTAGCAATAAACTGAGGTTCTGTCGCAGCTGCTATCTGGTCGAGCGGGTGTATATCAATCTTCCAAGGGAAGTTGGCTGTACGAGGGTCTGGGTAGGAAGGGCATAGTGTGCACTCGGTTGTGGCAGGGGTGGATTGTGGCAAGGGTGGATGAGGACGCAGGAAAATACGTTCATACACGTCAAGCGTAGTGACCTCTTCTAAGCGAGAGGAGACCGGTGACATCTTCTAAGCTTAGTGACCTCTTGCATGGTTGTCATGATCGCCGGTTGATGAAGCAGCGTTCTCCATTCAACATGATCGCCGATCGAAGAAGAGGCGTTCTCCATAAGTGTGTTATCGGAGGTTGCTGAAGTTATACAAGGTCATCATAATTGGCGATCTCCATGTGTAGTCGGTAAGTATGCAAAGGTCAACATGATCGCTGGTTATGTGTAGTTGGAGGTTGCTGAAGTTATACAAGGTCAATATGATCGCCGGTCGATGAAACGACGATCACCATGTGCTTAGCCGGTGGTTGCCGTAAGTATGTAAAGGTCAACATGATCGTTGGTTGTGTGTAGTCGGAGGGTGCAGAAGCTATACAAGGTCAACATGATCGCCGGTATGAAACGGCGATCTCCATGTGTGTAGTCGGTGGTCGCCGTAAGTATGCAAAGGTCAACATGATCGCTGGTTATGTGTAGTTGGAGGTTGCTGAAGTTATACAAGGTCAATATGATCGCCGGTCGATGAAACGGCGATCACCATGTGCTCAGTCGGTGGTAGCCGTAGGTATGTAAAGGTCAACATGATCGCTGGTTGTGTGTAGTCGGAGGGTGCAAAAGCTATACAAGGTCACCATGATCGCCGGTATGAAACGACGATCTCCATGTGTGTAGTCGGTGGTCGCCGTATGTAAGCAAAGGTCACCATGATCGCCGGTTGATGAAGCGGCGTTCTGTCAGCATGATCGCCGATCGATGAAACAGCGTTACCCATAGGTGTAGTCGGTGGTCGCCGATGTTGGTTATTTTTAGGAAATCCACTTCTGGATAATGTATATGGGTTGGGATACCCCTGAAGTATCTCCTTTAATTTTATTTATTCATTACTAATAAAAAAAAATCATACAAGATATTTTGTTGGATTGTACATCCCAAGAAATAACCCATTATAATTTTAGTGTTTCGAAATGAATTAAAAGTAGTTTGTAATGAAATAGAATAAACAATATTGCATTTCCTTGTCAACTTAGAAATTAATTTATAAATTTTTACTAATAATAGAAATTACTTTAGAAACCAATAATTTTTTTAGTTTATAAAATACTATCTAATTTAATCAATATATATAAGAAAATGATAGAAAATGGTAAGAAGAAGAGATGTTTTTTATTCTCTTATGTGTATAGTTACATCACTTCATGTATAGGAAATATATAGGGAGTTTCTCTCTCCAAATTACAATCTAATTAGGTAGGGATACTAATCATGAGATTCTATCATTATTAAATTAATTTCATATAATTGGGTATAATATCGTACAATATTGCATACAATAATTGCATATAATATGATAATTATTATTTCCTTAATTCTCCCCTTCAAGTTGGTAGGTGAAGATCATGAACCCTCAACTTCTGTCGTAGCGTCAAAAATCGTTCCTTGCCTAGTGCCTTTGTAAAAATATCTGCGAGCTGATACTGTGTCGGTACATATGAAGGACTGATTATCCCAACTTGTAATTTTTCTCGCACAATGTGACAGTCTATCTCAATGTGTTTTGTGCGTTCATGAAATAATACTGGGTTTGCTGCTATATGTAATATCGCTTGATTGTCACAGAAAAGTTGAGCTGGCAAGTTACATGACACCTTTAAATCCTGCAACAGATATCGCAACCAAACTATCTCCAAACAAGTATTGGCCATCGTGCGGTATTCTGCTTCCGCTGATGATCTTGATACGTTTGTCTGTTTTTTTTACTTCCATGAGATAATAGAAGAACCAAGAAAAATGCAATACCCCGATACTGATCTCCGAGTTGTCTGACAACCTCCCCAGTCTGAGTCGCAATAAGCTGTTAATGTCAGATTGTTTTCGGATGGCAATAACAATCCTTGTCCTGGTGATCCTTTGATGTACTTTAGGACTCGAATTGAGGCATCCCAATGAGGTTTCCGTGTATCCTGTATATATTGACTTAGGGTCCGAACCGAAAATGCTATGTTAGGCCGAGTAATCGTGAGGTATATCAGTCGTCCCACGAGTCGCCTGTATTTGACTGGATCCTTTAATAACTTTCCATCGTCTGGTGTGAGTTTTAGGTATTGTTCCATTGGAAATTTGTTTGGACGAGCACCTGTGAGTCCCGTATCCTACAAAATATCAAGCGCATATTTTCTTTGGGACATGTAAATACCAGCTTTGGAACGGGAAAATTCAATCCCTAGAAAATATTTTAAGTCTGCAAGATCTTTAATGCGAAATTGTTGTAATAGACAATCTTTAACACGCTGAATTTTTGTCAAAAGAATATCATCCACATAAATCAAAAGAACAGTAAATGATGAGTTGTTCTGTCTTGTGAATAGAGAGTAATCTGTCTTGGACTGTTGAAATCCTACAGATTTAATCACATGAGAAAATGTTAAAAACCATGTTCGAGATGCTTGTTTGAGACCATAAAGGGATTTGTTGAGTCGACATACAATATTCTCCCCCTATCGATGATGCCTGGGTGGCAAGTCCATGTAAATAATTTCATGCAATGTGCCATGTAAGAAGGCATTTTGCACATCTAGCTGGTGAGTAAACCAATTTCTGGCTGCTGCAATGGTGAGGAGACACCTCAAAGTTGTTAATTTTGTTGTTGGTGAAAAATTTTCAGAATAGTCGACACCTTCAATCTGAGTGTACCCCTTTGCGACAAGGCGCGCCATATATTTGTCGACGCTACCATCTGAGTTGTACTTTATTTTATAGACCAATTTGCATCCGATGGGTTTCTGCCCAGCGGGTAATGATGTCAAGGTCCACGTTTGATTTAGCTGCAAGGCGGAAAGCTCTTTGTCCATTGCTTTTTGCCAATTTGGATCAAGGATAGCTTGAGCATAAGTGTGAGGTTCTTTGGTGGCTGTGATGTTAGCAGGATATGCACTATGTGTAGAAGAAAATCGTGAATTAGAAAGAAAATGATGCATAGGATACCTGGTTCCAGTCGGCCGAATTTGGGCAGTGGTCGAATGAATGGCTTGGGATCCCGTTACGTAGTCTTGAAGCCAGGAAGGTGGGGTTGATGTGCGACTGGATCGTCGAACAGGAAGGTCGGTTGGAGAAGGTTTGGTAATGGGTGTTAGACTTCTTGGCATGGGAGAAGAAAGTTGGTCTACTAGAGGTTCAGGTGTATTATGATGAGTAGGGGAAGAAGGTTGGTTTGATGGAGGTTCAGGTGCATTGTGATGAGTAAGAGAAGAAGGTTGATCGAGTGAATGTTGGACAGGAGTGGGTAAGTAAATGTCAATAGTGGGCAAAATACCTTGTAATGGAGGTGAGGATTGTGTTTGTGGCTGTTGGCAAAATGGGAAAACATTTTCATGGAAGATGACATCCCGACTTGTAAAAAAAGTGTCTGCATCTATATCAAATAATTTGTATGCTTTTTTACTGTGAGTATAACCAATGAAGATGCATTGTCGGGCGCGCGGATCAAATTTTTGCTTAGGTGAAACAACAATTGCGTAACAGAGGCAACCAAAAGTTTTTAGGTGAGAAAGTGAAGGTGGTTGATTATATAGTAGCTCAAAAGGTGATTTATTTTTTAGTAAAGGTGATGGCAAGCGATTAATGATATATGTGGCGGTTAAAACACATTCTCCCCAAAGGAGGGCTCGTGCTGTGTTTAAAATGTGTCTATGTTTACGTTCTACTACTCCATTTTGTTAAGGAGTGTAGACACAAGTGCGTTGACATTCAATACCTTTTTTGAGAAAAAAATCATACATTAAAATAAATTCCAGTCCGTTGTCAACGCGGATGGTTTTAATAGATGCCTGAAATTGATTTTGTGCAAATGTAATGAATGACTCTAAGAGATGTTGGGTTTCAGATTTGTGATTCATAAGAAATAGCCAAGTACATCTAGTATAGTCATCGACTATAGTGAGAAAAAACGTTTTCCAAAATGAGTTGGGGTTTTATGAGGACCCCAAATGTCACAATGCAATAGATTAAATGGAGAATGAGATTTTATTGTGCTTAAAGAAAAGGGTAGCCTTGTCTGTTTAGCTTTGGGACAAATACTACAATTGGTAGTTAAAACCTTGGTTGCTAACTAAATATCAATTTAGAAACTATTTAACAATAATAGAAATTAATTTAGAAACCAATTTTTTTTTTAGTTTCTAAAATGGTATCTAATTTAGTTACTATTGCAAATAATTATTTTGGTCTCTAAAAATTGGCTTTTATTTCATGATTTTCTTGTAGTGTTCGGATTTATGAGTATATAAATAACATTCTCATTTATTTGTAAACAACTTTTGGTATATTGAATAAATTGAAAGGGTTTCTCGAGAATTTCTTACATGCACACACACAAATATGCATTCATTGACAGACAAACATACACATATATGCACTTACACGCATAAACAAACACACATGTGTTCACACATACACATATACACTTGTAAGAATCTAGAAAATAACTTTAGAGTAGAAGTGATATATTTTAAATGACACCTGAATATTTTATTATTAAAGTGAAAATAATATATAAATGGAAAATTCAGTTATTCAGATTTTATTTTAAAAGAACCACAATCTCTCTAAAACTTCTTTTTTTCCCTTCCTCTACCTTCTCTCTAAAATTCTAACCTACACGCTCATCAAATTGATGATCAAAGTCCGCCATTGGACTCCTGGCAGTGATCACTACAAGACTACCCGATTATAATCTTAGACAAAGTAATCTCTTTTGGCTTCTTTCCTTTGAGTCAGTTTGGATTTAGTTAGTTTTTTTCTTTAGTATAGGTGTTTGCATGTGACACTTTTAGCTTCGAGATTAGTCCTTGTTGGCTCAGAGTCCTAGTGACATAGTTTTTTTATCATGTGGTGCATGTTAAGCTATCCTTGAGGTCCTGTAGAAGTTGGAACTCTTAGTGAACACCTGCTCAAACTTAGGTAAGGGAAACTGATTTTATTTTCAAATAGAATCCTAGGTTAGAGGATCTGCTTGTGGGGGAGATGTGGTCACCAACCTTAAATTTTCTTGCAGGATTGTTTGATTATGAGTAAAGTAGTGTTTTGACTGAACATAAATTGTGAAATAGTTGATTTTGTACATTATATGTTGTTTTTTATGAGAATAAGTATCAAATGTGTTTTGTTTGGTATTAATGTTAATATGAGTGAATTGAATTTTATTGTGATATAATTGATGTACAAAAATCCTATTTTTTAGTTGTTTGTGATGATTTTGATTTAGAAATGTTAAATACATATAGGGTATTATGGATTTAAGGAGTAACTACCCAATTCTAGCAAGAAATTGCTTTTTTTTAATTTGATATGCTTAAATATATACAAGTTTGAATAAAAAAATTGAATGTGTAATATATCATATTTTGGTGCATATCTCACTCAAGGAAGAAAATTCTCGCTCAAGCGAGAATAGAGTGAAAAATGGGGGTACTCTCGAATTCGTTTTCACTAAGTGAAAATGAATCTTGCTCAGGCAAGACCTATTTTTTTCCAACTGAGAGGGAAGCTCAACCAAAAGTAGAATGAAATATCGGTGTCTTAATATTTATTTATGCTTAAGCAAGATTATTTTCGCTCAAACTAAAAAAACTAAAAAAACTAAAAAATTTACTTTTGCCTACGGAAGCTTAATTTATTATATTTTTTATTATTTTTATCGAGTACAAATTTTTATTTTTATTTAATTATGTATATGTGTACAGAGAGTGTTACTTTAATACATTGATCTTTAAGAAGTAGAGTCAAATGTTTATGTGTTGTTGGTCAATTAATTATGATTTTTATAAACCCTTGATATATGAGTATTGATAGATTTAAACTTGTTAAGTTATATTTATATATAAAATTTTAAAAGAATAAAGTATTTATATTTTTGGGAGACTGATGTTTTAGAATGTATGAAACATTATAGTCAATTATAATAAAAATATATACAAAGTATAAAATAATTAATTTATTTTTTGAATTATTCATTAATTACACATCTTATGAAATATGATATATCCAAATACATTTTTATTCTTATAAATTGCATAATAATTTTAAAATATTTTTGACCTAAAATTGATTTCCAAAAAAAAAAATACCAATCGATATCAAATTAATTTAGAGTCTCACTAACTCATACTAACCATACTAAACAAAAAAAAAATCATCAATTTGAACCATGATGAACATACAAGGAAGTTCCTCTTCAAAAACACAAGCACTCACAAACTCTGATTTCCAATGGAGGATATAAAAGTAAAAAGAACTTAGGACTAATTATCATAATAACACTTAACAACCAACCATTCAAGGACTTAACTTGACAATTTTTTAAGGACCTAACTATAAAAAAAAACCCTAAAGTGCTTGTTTACTCATCATTTATCTTTTCTCGTTATTATTCTCTAAATTGATATTTAATATTTATTAAAAAAATGTCTATAATTGTAATAAAATGCATACTGAAAGCTACTTTTATTATAAATTCTAATAATATAAAAACAAAAATTTATCATGCGTAAATAACCAAACTATATACTTACTACTAAAAGGAACTAAGCAAAACATACGCATTAAACAAAATGTTATCTTCAACCGAAGTTCTAAACTGTCAACAACGTAAATTACTAGGAACTGAATCCGTCATCTATCAACTCATTTCATGAAATAAAAGTTACTCTTCATAGTTATCACCTTGAAGCTCTTAACTTATTCCACTGTTCATTGACAGATGGACCAATCCAGTAAAAGCATGAACGTTACAGCCACACTTTCTCCTTCAATCCCATGAAAAATGTTCTCAATTTGCTTTAGAACCAATAGCCCTTTTGGCAAAAGATGGCAAACAGAAAGCCGCAGAATGAATCTGTAGTAAAAAACGTAGACAAAATATAACAGTTCTGTAAGAAAATGAAAAAACAATTGGTAGTTGAGGTGAAAGGGAAAAAAGATCATGGTTGGAGCAGCAAACCTCAGAGTTGTAAAATTTCAATGGTCTAGTTGACTGTTTATCATCCTCATCTATAGAATACACTGGATTCTTGAAGTCCACAGTAGGACCCTCAGTTGAACAAAGCATAAAACCAATCATCCCACTGAAATGGAGAAAATCAAAGCAGCATAAATGAGGACAATCATAAGGGTATGCTTGTTTTGAAGACATCCATGCAAATGGGAAATAGATAACAAATTTTGAAGCAGCATACATACCTTGGGTATGTAGGAACTGTGGTCCATGCATAGTTGACAGAGCCTTTGAATATCTGGCGACAATTTGCCACAATGCCCTCAATGATATCCATATGAAGCCATATACTTTCTGCTTGAGTACACATAACTCCTCCTGGACGAAGAGCCCTTGCAACCGAGTTGAAAAAAGGCTTTTCAAACAGTTCTTGAGCAGGACCTTAAAGATATCAAATATAATCTCATTTAGAAACATTTACATTTGACTGTAAAAGACCAGGAAAATTCAAATGAAAGGAATTACAGTAAATCCTACCAATAGGGTCGGATGAATCCACTATAACTGCATCATAAGTTCCTTCTTCAACAGCCTTCAAAAATGCAACTCCTAGATCATAGAGACAAACCACCGTGAGAAAAGTTATCTTCAACAGTAAAGTAGTTCAGGAACATAATAAAATATGGAGAGTAGCTAATCATACCATCACCAATATTAAGTGTCACGCGTGGATCTTCGAAACCTACAGATACATCTGGAAAAAATTGTTTGGAGACCTGCAAATTGTAACAACTTCAAACATTGAACTCATACACTGCTATAATAGAGGTTATTCCACATTTAGCATAAAAAGATTATTTTTTTAGGCGAAGGGGGAAAAAGTATGGCAATAACCAATATACTAAAGTAGAAAACCCTCTCTCAAGTTAGAAGAACTAGAAAAAGCAAGAGAAACATATTATGCAAGATAGTAGTCTGTTACTAAAATGGTTTGCTTTGATTAGAGATTGGAAATAATAGTTTTATGGCTATTACTTACGTCAACAACCATCTTGTCTATTTCGCAAATGTCTATCTTTTCTACTGAGGAATGGCGTGCTACTTCACGCAGGACTCCACCATCTCCTCCTCCAATAACCAAAACCTAACAGAAGAAAAGGAGCAAGGAAAAGAACAATTAATTCCATACATAAATGCATAGAATGTTATCCAAACAGGCTAATATATTCCACAAAAAGATTATTGCTTATAGTTTGGAACATTCCATTCTCATGGTTCAAGACATATCTCAAATGCCTTCCCCCACCAGTATGATTCTTTCTACTCTCATCAATAAATGCCCTTCTTTACTCTTCTAATAAAATGTAAACTCAACAACCAAATACATAAAAAGACTGCAGACAAACTAATATTGACATGCTAAATACACACCACACCAGCAATGCAGCCCAAGCCAGCATGATGATGGATGGACACATCAACAATCCGAGTAAACAAATCAATATGAACATTTTTTCACAAAATTCTTCTGGAAAACCCTCGCCTTCCCCACTCTGCTAACGTTGTCAAACCACACAAAGTGATCAAACTACTCATACTCTAAATTACCTTTTTGGGGTTTGGAATAGAGCAAAGAGGAAGATGTGTTATCATCTCTTGGTAGGCACACTCATCCCTCTCTGTAAGCTGAATGACCCCATCCAGAACAAGAACCTTGCCATAAGTTGACGACTGCCGAAAAAAAATCATAGAATACATCATCAAATAAAACCAAGACGACTAAAAGGGGGGCAAACATAATAAAATTATCAAATTTAACAGAAAGTAGATATTTACCTGGAAGACCATGACATTCTGATATTCAGACTTCCCTTCAAAAAGAATCTTTTCCACCTTCAAAGAATGCGCCTCCCCTGCAAAATTAAAATCAGATTCCATCTCTCGTGTGTTATTGCAAAACACCAGCACAAACATTCACAAGAACAAAAACTTGACGATGCGCTTCTACTACTAACATCATGTGCATCCTTCTAACAATGATACATACACTTCTCATTGATTTAAAAACAAAATCTCCCTCTTCATAAAATACGAAAAAAAAAATGTAGCGACATAACAAAAGAACTGAAAAACTAAACATAGTCTAGATTCTACCCAATAAAACCAAACCCGGAAAACAAAAATAAAAAAGTATTAAAGGACACAGATTTGAAAACACTCTATAGTCCGTTATACGATAACCAACATGTAACAATTGAAACAAGGACTCCACAAAAACAAACACTTCATACCCAATAAGCAATTAAACAGAGGGTTGATGAAAAGTCTTGAAATTTAAGGTTTAGAGAGAAGGGGGAGGAGGAAAAGAGAGGGTTTTTACTAACCAGGCCACATTGGGCTGATTTCAGAGAACCAACCAGGAATAACCGCAGAGAGACCAGCGTGATTGGGGAGCTTTGAAAGGGTGTCGGGGACGCCATTTCCTCCGCCGTCTTGTTCTTCTTCTCTGGGTCTCTTGACGGGTAAGTCTGAGAACTGAACCACGTTGTTGTTCTCCGCAGCCATGTTCTTCTCTGAACTGAGTAGGGAATGCACGCACTCGTGTTGCCCTCTTCTACTCCTTATATAGGTGTTTAGAAATATATAATAAAATAAAAAATGATAACCTTCGAGATAAATAATAATTTAATAATATCATATCATATAATGTAAAATAGTTATTAAGTTTTTAAATTTTTTTATGTTAGGTAAGGAAACCTAATCCTCAACCGACACGATCTTGCTCCTTATTCTCTCTTGTATCTTATTTTTAATTAAACTAATAAACTTATGGATATATTTTATTTGAATAGCTGGTAATTTTTATTGAGACTCTTATAATTTGATTTGGAGATAAAAAGATATAAAGTTTATAAATTGATAGAGATATTTGATTTAGAAAATAAACTGAATTTAGAAATAAAGATCAGAATATATAAGAGATTGAAAGAGATGATTAAGAAATTATACTAATTTAAAGAAACAAGATATAAATGTACATAAGATTCAAAGGGCATTGTTTCAAAATGCATATTCAAACAAGAAAAAATATTGGGTTTTTGACTTTTTTATTTTTTTTTTACTAAAATGGAGTCCGTTTAAAAAAAATTACAAATTTAGACAAGTCGTGTCAATTCGGCACAACTTCATAGGCATAAATCGTTTCAATTAGACACGACTTTGTCATGTCATACTGAAGTCGTGCCTTGGCACGACTTCTGTCATGTCATAATTTTTTTTTAATAAATTTTATTGTTTATACAATTGGTAGTAAGTTATGTAATGCTAAAAATTAATTTGATACATAATTTTCTAAGAGTGTTAGTTTTAAGTAACAAAAAATTGTATAATCATGTATGGATCATGTTTGACGGTAGTGTAATATAATAACTTGATTATTTGATTAATTAAAAAATGAAGAAAATTGTTATTGAATTTGGAAATAAATAAATGAAAATTTATTGTATTTGGAAAATAAATAGAGAATTATTGTTGTGAATTTGCAAAATAAATAGTTTTAGAAGTAATTTCAAGCTTTACATCTGCTTTGTTCACATGTAATTGTTGTTTGCTCATTTTGTCATTTAAAGGTAACGACATTTGTGGCCCCAGTATACCGTCTGCACATATTTTAAAAGCTTATGAGGTCCAATTTAATCCAGTTCGAAATCAGGATTATTGGTCTACTTACACGGGACCAAATTTCTTACCTGACCCCATCACGCGTCGACATCAATCAGGAAGACCTAGAACTCAACACATTCGTAATGAAATGAATGATTCAATTCCAAATAAGCTAAAAAAATGTTCATATTGTAGAATGAAAGGTCACAATAGAAGCAATTGTCCGCACAGACAAGCTTAATAATAAAATTCAATTCAAGTTTGATTATTAATTTCCTCATTTTTTTTATCTATGTATTTATTCATTCAATTCAAACATGATCCATACACGATTATCCAATTTTTTGTTCCTTAAAACTAACACTCTTAGAAAATTGTGTACCAAATTAATTTTTAACATTACATAACTTACTACCCAATATATAAAAAAATAAAATTAAAATAAAAAATAAAAATTTATGACGTGGCAGAAGTCGTGTCAAGTTGACATGACTTCAGTATGACATGGCAGAAGTCGTGTCAACTTGGCACGACTTCAGTATGACATGGCAGAAGTCGTGTCAACTTGGCACGACTTCAGTATGACAAGGCAGAAGTCGTGCCAACTTGGCACGACTTCAGTATGACAAGGCAGAAGTCGTGCCAAGTTGACACGACTTCAGTATGACATGGCAGAGTCATGTCTAATTGGGACGATTTGTGCATATGAAGTAGTGCCGAATTGACACGACTTACCTAAATTTGTATTTTTTTTTAAACGGACCCCATTTTAGTAAAAAAAAAAAATAACCCTTCAAATTTCCAAAATTATTGCTTCAAAACTATATATCAAATAAAATCCAATTGAGAAAGTGTGGGAGAATGAGAATTTCATTCACTCTGTTAATTTATAATATTATGGAAGTGAAATTTAAACATTTGTGCTTTTTTAAATAGGTTAGAAACCTAATCTTTGGAATTTGTAACTATAGGTATGGATTTCAATTACCATTATATGTGTTTGGTCTTATTTTTTAATTAGATAATTTTATATTTTAATAAATAAATAAAATTAATTATTTATTTATATAATAAAGTAAATAATTAAATATTTTTTTTTATTTTAAAATAAATAAATAAATTTATTTTTAAAAATAAAAATTATATAATTTTTTCAAATATATATATATATAAATTGTATTATTTTTTAATTAATTATTTATAAAAATAATAAAACTATAAAATAATTTATATTTTAATCTAATAAAAATATGAATACAACATATACCTAAAAATACACATATGTTCTTGCTAGTTGTTCCGGCCGGTTGACCTGGGTCGTCTTTATGAGTGGCTTGTCCCCACGAGCTAAAACACCTTCGTTCTGCCTTGTCTACGAGTACCTGAAAAAGAAGAACAAAGGGGCGCCCTCGCGGCCGTTTGCACTCCGACGATCAAGTCAGCTAGCGAGAAACACCAAAGTGACTAGAGACTGTATGATTATCTCAATGACTGGAACTGTGTTGCCCTAATTGCCTTGTGCTCACAGCTGGGTGTGCCGTCAAGAACAACTAGGGTTTAGTGCTCTGTATAACTATGAAAGCGTACCTTACTGGGGCTCTTCGTGCCCTTTATATAGGTGAAAACTAGGGTTTACCTATGCGTTGCTTGCTATTATCTAGGGTTCCTTGGAGAAGGTCCTTGCGCCGCTATCTTTAGGATCTTAGCGTATCCGGCCCATGGACTTCCCTTATATGGAGTGCAATGTATAACCTTGCGGCCACTTGGGCTTTAACTTAAGCGTCGTATCTCTTGCGCTATGTTGACTATACGGCGACTATGTTGACTTCTTGACCACCTACCTTTCTCTTGTCCACGTCATCACACCCGATGACCTGGACGGTACACAAGCCCCCCAGTCTTGAGCTGATAACTTGTTTTCAGCAAAAAGACTAAGAAGTTCACTGTTCCATTTTCTTCTTCAATACATATAAATGTGCACATGGTTTCGCTTTTATCTGCTGTGTAATCATCTGATATAACTGACTAACTCTTGCTTTAAAGAAATCGACTTAGCGCCAACTGGTGCTTAGCTCTGTGAAAATCAACTTAACTGGACAAACTATTAGTTTATAACAATAACATTTAACGCAAAATCACTTACTGGGCAGTAGGCGTGGGTCAGTCTTAGTATCTGAAATCTAGCTCGCCTGATCTGCCAAGTGACATGCGCACTTCTATGTCATCGCCTCAAACTCTGCTAACTTAGTTCTCGCCGTGTACTTCTTCTTTCGAGCTTCAATCACAAAGCCGTGGGCTTCTTTGGATGCTATTTTTCTTTTTATCTGCTAAGGCGTCCTCTGGGGAGCGGCCTCATACATTGAGCTATCAATTCTGCTCATTCTGGGAGGAGAGCTGCCTTTAACAGACCTCCCTCTGCCTTCCCTGAGCCTTTAATCTGAAACAACTTGATCTGAGTAGTGAGGTGTCTTTTACGAACCTACCTCAGCCACCCTGTGACTTCTTCCACCCTGATAACTTATCTGTTGTACGATCACCTGATAACTTGGTTGGTTTTTACTCAACCCAATTAACTTAGCATAAACTGATGCTTAATTTCTTGGAAATCAACTTATCTTGAACAAACGGTTAGTCTATAACAATAACATTTGACACGAAATTACTTACTGAGCAGTAGGCGGGAGTCATTTTTAGTATCTGAAATCTCGCTTGCCTGATCTGCCAAGTGACATGTGTATTTCTAGGTCATCGCCTAAAACTTTGTTGGCCTGGTTCTGCATTGAGGACTTTCGAACTTGCCTCAATTTTCTTACGCAAAGAGGTCTTGTATTCTGTTCTTGCCTGAACTCACTCGAGGGTGAGGCAGACTCTTTCTAGTGCCTCAATTTGCTTAAGCAAAGAGGTCTTGTATCTGTTCTGGCCTGCACCCGTTCTAGGCGAGGAGAATTTATCTCATAACTATTTAACTGACCTCAGCTTCGCTCGAGGGCGAGGAGGATTTATCTGATATCTGACATCAGCTTCACTCGAGGGCGAGGAGGATTTAACTGATAACTGACCTCAGCTTCGCTCGAGGGCGAGGAGGATTTAACTGATAACTATTAACTGACCTCAACTTCGCTCGAGGGCGAGGAGGATTTAACTGATAACTGACCTCAGCTTCGCTCGAGGGCGAGGAGGATTTTCTCTGGTGCCTTAACTTGCCCAGGGGCTACCTTTTCCCTGGATGCACTGAGGACTTTTAATCTCATCTTTCCTGAACTCACTCGAGGGTGAGGAGGACTTTCTCTGGTGCCTCAACTTGCCCAGGGGCTACCTTTTCCCTGGATGCACTGAGGACTTTTAATCTCATCTTGCCTGAACTCACTCGAGGGTGAGGAGGACTTTCTCTGGTACCGGGGCTAGGTATTCCTACTTGAGGAGGGGGCGTCCCGAAGGAATCCCTTAACCCCTGCTCAAGGGCTAGGCGCCCGGATTTTAACTCATACTGGACATACCTGTCATCTTGCTCTGAACTCTCGCCTATACTCGTTCTTGGCGAGTAGGACTGCCTAAAATCGTTCTTGGCGAGTAGGACTTCTAATCGCTCTCGCCTAAACTCGTTCTTGGCGAGTAGGACTTCTGATCTGTTCTCGCCTAAACTCGTTCTTGGCGAGTAGGACTTTTGATCTGTTCTCACCTAAACTCGTTCTTGGCGAGTAGGACTTCTGATATGTTCTCGCCTAAACTCGTTCTTGGCGAGTATGACTTAAAACTTAACTTTCACCTCTGATTGCCAGGTGGTGACAAGGACTTAAAAACTTTATACTTGTGCCTCCGATCGCCAGGTGGCGATGAGGTCTTAAAACTTTATACTTTAAAACTTTGGACTGAATGCATGCGATCTGAATCTGCCCCAAATTACACAAGGACGACAAAGTCTTCTCTTCGAAAACTTAAAATGACAAACATGCAAACTCAATAACTAGGAAACTTTGATAAATTGGATATTAACTTATGATGAACATACATGTTATCTGATTGATTATATGGCTGCAACGCCTACTTCTGGCGATACTTTGTTCTAGTGATACCTGTTCTTGGCATCGCTATCTCGGCGACGCCTTGTCTTGGCAGTGCCTTGTTCTGGCGACGTCATCTTGGTTCTCTTCATTGATCTTTGATTTTACATGGAAGGGAAAAACTAAGGCAAATGTATCTTAATCTCTTCTCGCCTACACCCGCTCACGGCGAGAAAGGTCTTTTTAAACTCTTCTCGCCTACACTTGCTTACGGCGAGGAAGGTCTTTCTCAACTTTTCTCGCCTACACTCGCTCACGGCGAGGAAGGTCTTTCTCAACTTTTCTCGCCTACGCTCGCTCACGGCGAGGAGGACTAAAAAACTTCACACTTGTGCCTCCGATCGCCATATGGCGATGAGGAGTTTAAAACATTATGCTTTAAAACCTTGTACTGAATGCATGCCATAATCTTTAAACTGTTGCCTTAAATCTCATAAAAGCAATAAGGTTTTTTTTCTGAAAACTTGAAACGGTAAGCATGCGAACTTAAATAACTTGGAAACTTTGATAAAACTTTTTTAACTGAAACTACTTCTTAAAGAGTGCCCCTTGAAAAACTGCTTTAACTGAAACTACTTCTAATTATTACCTTGGCGATCTGGTCTTGTGTCTCGCCGTCTAAAGTTTTCCCCAGCTTAAACGTCTTGCCGTTGATCTTCTTCTCAAGCCACTCCTCGACTGGCTGAGGCCTCTTCTCGTTGGTTAACTCCAACGGTAGACTTTAGCCCTTCTATCTCCGTCGGAGAATCGTATTTCCTTGATCAAGAAACCTCTCACCTGCAAAGACAAAGGGGCAAACCAAAACGGTGGCGAGCGGCGACTTGAGAGTCGCTACGGACCTGTTCAAAGGCTCAAACCACAATGGTGGCGAGCTGCGATCAAGGGTGCCCATGTCCAGATTGTCTCTGAGCCAAGGGTCAGTGCACATGAGTCGTAATGTATTTGTTAGAGGAGTTGTCCTGATGGCTTGACTTTTCACCGACAGTGATGAGAATCAAATAAAGGAGGCTTTTATTAATGGAGGAAGAGGACATCCACCCTCACATTTGAAGTTCTTCCTTCTAGTCTTCTCAAAATTAAAAGAAGACATAAAATAAAGATGAGGCCCAAGCCCAAAGCCCAAGCCCAAGCCCAAGAAGGCCAAAGCCCAAAGAGCCCAAGTCCATCCCATGAGGGGCAAGGCCAAGCTTTGAAATACTCTTGTATAGTTTTAGGAGGTGTGGTTATTAAATAAAGGAGTGTGAAAAATGTAAAATAAAGTCACATTGTCCATGTGGCTTAGGAGAGTGGTGTAGGTGTAGTTTTTAGGAGGTGTCATAGTAGAAAAAGGTCACACCTCCCATGTGACTTGTTTTTTGTGGGAATTTCAAATGAGTTTATTTGAATTTTCCCACCTATTTTTCAGCACCTCTAGGCTATAAATAAAGGTGCTTAGCTTGTACAATTCAGATTGGAATTAATCTAAGAAAACTATACTCAAATTTTGAGTGATCATTGGAGAGCTTTTGAGCCTTCTTCTCTAGTCTTATCTTGATGGATCCATGGAGTCCTCAAGTGGCGGCAACACTCTCATCTAGGAGCATTCCACACTTCTAGTGGCGAGATCATCCATCATCCTTCCATCTTCATGAGCAATTCTTCTCTCCTTCCTTTCTTCTTTGTTAATTCTTTGTTCTAGCTTGTTGTCTTGTTGTTTGGTTCGGCTATTCTGTTTTTCCAGCACCTATTTGTTGTTCTTGCCTTTTTAATTTCACTTTGTTCGGTTCAAATGTGTTCTTATTCAATTCTATTCGGTGCTTTTTAGTTTTACCTCTTTTTGTTGGTTCAATTTGACAATATGTGGAACATCCAAATGAGTTTGGGATTTGGTACTAGTTTTTGGTGAGTTCTTGTCTTAGAACAATGATCCAACTCTAAGAAAAGTGCCTCAATAATGTCCAGCTCAAGGTGATTCCTAAGAATGTCAAGAATCATTCTCTATATGGCTAGTGGAATCACATCAGACAGGCTTTGTCGTCCAACACTTTTATGACTCTGCATGGTGTAAAAGTTTGAAGTTGTACTGCCCTTTACCGTCGAGCTACGGTAGGACATAATAATTTGTCATTCTCGACACACGAGTTCTGCAAAATTTGTCAAAGTTGATATTTTTTGCATGTTGTAGATCGTGAACTAGTACACCAGGTAAGTTCCCAGGAAAGAGAGGTGGGTCATCAACGGACATGCTTAAATACCAAGTCTTTCCTCGCCAGAACTTTCCTAGACATGTACTTTTTCACTACTATGCTCTATGACCAGCAACAAGAATAACTTCTCTACTGTGAGAGATCATGATCATGATAACAATATCACAACAAATTTAAATGATAATTAATTGTTCACGTCATCTTCAGAATAACATGATAAAAATAATAATCATTTATCTTTGGGAATAACATTACAACAGATAAAATATTTATTTATCTTTTATCTCCAGAATAATATCACAATATCTTCATAATAATATCACAACAGATAAAATATCTTTTTATCTTTTATCTCCAGCATAATATCACAACAGATAAAATATCTTTTTATCTCTTATCTCCAGCATAATATCACAACAGATAAAATATCCTTTTATCTCTTATCTCCAAAATAATATTCAACAAATAAAATATTTATTTATCTTTTATCTCCAAAATAATATCTCAACAGATAAAATATTTCCTTATCTTTTATCTCTAGAATAATATATTTCTTTATCTTTTATCTCTAGAATAATATATTTCTTTATCTTTTATCTCTAGAATAATATATTTCTTTATCTTTTATCTCTAGAATAATATCACAACAGATAAAATATTTCTTTATCTTTTATCTCTAGAACAATATATTTCTTTATCTTTTATCTCTAGAATAATATATTTCTTTATCTTTTATCCCTAGAATAATATCACAACAGATAAAATATTTCTTTATCTTTTATCTCCAAAAGAATATCTCAACAGATAAAATATCTCTTTATCTTTTATCTCTAAAATAATATATTTCTTTATCTTTTATTCCTAGAATAATATCTCAACAGATAAAATATTTCTTTATCTTTTATCTCTAGAACAATATTACAACAAATAAAATATCTTTTTATCTTTTATCTCCATAATAATATCGTAAGAAATATAATATCACAACAAATAAAATATTTCTTTATCTTTGTTACCTTTTCTGGGCTGACCAATATCTGAGTTGAGCTCACAACTCACCTCTTGTGCCCAATCACCGATGACCTCCCCCGAACCCTTGGGTCGAGCTGACGGGCTCTCCTGCATGGTACTCATGCCCCTGTCTTACCTAGCACTAGGTAACCATTTACTCACGGGGCCCTGGATTGAGGTTCCCTTTCTTATTATGAATATGAAAGCAAGAAAGAAGGAATCAAACTCCAGAACTTTGTAAAAAAATGAATGGATAGCTAACTCCTCTTCCTATTGATCTTGATTAGTTCCAGCTTTACTAACTGGAATCAAAGAATTAGTAGATATGCTCCGCCCAAAATGGCAATGGGCTAGGGTTATGAACTTAGAATCGAAAATCTGATGATCGAGTCGATTCCATGATTCTAAGTTCATTCTATACCGGACCCAACCGAAATGGGGTTATATACATTCTCATTATGAGAAGGGGCTATACTCGAGTGGTTGCACTGACACCGAGCTAGGTTAACTTTACCTGTGTTGTGCTTAAACAAATCAACAAACAGATCAATTCCACAGAGCGCCTATGCTCGTACTTATACCGAGCTAGGTCAACTTTTCATGTGCCAATTTAGATAAATCAACAAAGTTAAGTGCATCTTCTTCCAAGAACAGATTTATCACACATTGTTCAAAGAGAAAGCATTAAGCACGAATATCTTAGCTGAAATACAACTTAAGGTTTGCCACATTCCACGCTCAAGGAATGGCCTTAACTAGTCAGCCTTGGCTTCTTCATTCACTGATTGGAGGGCTTCTCCACGATTTGTTGTATGGTCATCTCTTCGCTCCTAGTGCGTGCGGGTCTCATGTTCGTGGTTTCTGGAAGCCCCCCTTGACTATCTGCGATTTGAGGGCTGGAACTAGGTGGGAAACTGCAACTGGAACTGAAAAACTTGTGTGGTGGGACTGATGTTTTATATCGAGCCCCACGGTGGGCGCCAAATGTTCCGGCCGGTTGACCTGGGTCGTCTTTATGTCTGGCACTCGCCGTACAACCCCTTCACTGTCTCAACCTTCACGCCATAGGGTTCTGGCGTTGTTACCTTTCTTCTTTGTATAACTTGATCCTTGTTCCCTTATCTGGGGGTAAAGGCGCCTTTCGGATCCTTCTCTACTTCCTAAGTTTTAGAACAATGATCTGGATAGCGAGGTATTCTCTTCGAACCTACCTCAGTTATCCTTTATCTTCTTCCACCCTTCACGCCGTACCTGAACTCATTCAAGACGAGAAGGATTTTATCTATCTTCACACCGCCCGCAAGCGTGGAAGCTTTATCTGGTCTTACTGGGTCAATATTTATGTTTCACTTAAAGGGCAGAAGGCATTTTCCATCGACCTTCCCTTCCCACCGTTTAAGGTCACGAACACCCCTGACTTTTCAGTTTCATCTTGCCTGAACTCACTCTGAGGTGAGAAGGACTTTCTCTGGTGCCTCAACTTGCCCATGGTGTACATCTCCTCCCCCCTGGATGCACTGAAGACTTTTAATCTTGCCTTTACTCGCTCAAAGGCGAGGAGGACTTCTTCTCTTTCTCGCCTGCACTCGCTCAAGGGCGAGGAGGACTTTTTCTCTTGCCTCAAAATGCACGAGAGCGCTGAGGGCTTCTGCACTACTGGTACCTCCGATCGCTGAAAGACGATGAGGTCTCTAAAACTTTTAACTACTGCCACCGATCGCCGAAAAACGACGGGGACTTCAAAATCTTTAACTATTGCCACCGATCGCCGAAAAACGATGGGGACTTTAAAACTTTTAACTATTGAAGCATGCAATATGACTTTAATGTTGCCCTAGATCACGTACGAGTGATAAGGTCCTTTCTCTAAAACTTTCAAAGCGATGAGCACGCAAACTTAGAAGCTTTAAACTTGAAAAACTCTTCTTTATTGGGTGGCCTCATTAAAAAACCCTCCTTAGGAAAAAAAGAGTGCCCCCTTGAAATTGTTTTAACAGAAACTATTCCAATCTCCTCATGTTCGTCTTTACTTACAAGGCTTTAACTGTAATACAACTTGAGATTTGTGGCGTTCCAAGTGCGAGGAATCGCCCCTCCTTCTAACGTCTCCAAGCGGTAGGCGCCATTCCCGAACACCTCGGTTATTCTGAACGGTCCCGTCCACTTAGGCGATAACTTGTTCTGCATCTCATATTGATGGGCCTTCCTCATCACCAGATTGCCGATTCTAAACTGCCTTGACATTACCTTAGAGTTGTACCTTCGCTCAATTCTTCTCTTTACTACTTCGGCCTTCACTCTCGCCTCCTCCCTGACCTCATCCAGTAAATCCAAGTTCATTCTTCTTTCTTCGTTCGAGTCTTCCGCCACAAAGTTCTGGAATCTCGGCGAGCTTTCCTGGATTTCGACTGGAATCATCGCATCACATCCATAAACCAAACTAAACGGGGTCTCGTGGGTTCCTGACTGCTCAGTGGTATGCTATGCCCAAACTATGCGGGGTACCTCTTCAGCCCACGATCCCTTAGCTTTTTCTAATCTTCTCTTTAAACCTCTCAGCAACACCCGATTGGCAGACTCCACTTGGCCATTCGTCTGTGGTTGCTCGATGGATGCAAACACCTGTTGTATTCCCACCTCTTCGCACAACTTTTTCAAGAGGTGACTTGCAAACTAAGTCCCATTGTCTGACACCAGGCGTTTAGGCACACCGAATCGGCACACTATGTTCTTCCATACAAAGCTCTCGATCTTGTGTGCGGTGATCTGGGCCACAGGCTCCGCTTCGATCCACTTGGTGAAGTATTCGATCGCCACTACCAAGTACTTCATCTGCCTGACCGCCAATGGGAAGGGTCCCAGAATGTCAATTCCCCAAGTATGAAACGGCCAGGGGCTGTAAATTGACTTCAGCTCTTCTGGGGTGCCTTGTGCCAATCGGTGTGCTGCTGGCATTGCTTGCAGCGCTGGGCGTATCTCTTGCAATCTTCTCTCATCGTGGGCCAGTAATAGCCTGCACGGATAGTCCTTGTCGCCAACGATCGACCTCCAATGTGGCTCCCGCAAATTCCCTCATGGAGCTCAGCCATAATCCTCGTGCACTTCTCTCCATGTATGCATACAAGAAGAGGGTGTGTGAATCCAAACCTGTATAGCTCGCCGTCAATAAGGGTAAACTTGCTGGAGCTCTTATTTATTTTTCTGGCCTCAGTTGAGTCAACTGGAAGCACGCCATCCGCCAAATAACGTTGGTAAGGCGTTATCCACGTGTCTGGTTCGTGGACAGCGAAAACCTGCATCGGTCTTGCCTCTTCCGCTGGGCGCGCTCTGACCCTCGGCTTCCTCAGAGTTTCCTGCGTTAGGGATCTATGACTTCTCGTCGGTCTTTCCATTGATCTGCAAACATGGAGAACCTGGTGGTCTGCCACGAATGCTCGAGGCGCTTTCAAGGTTTCTTGAATGACAGTCCTCTGCCTGCCCCCCTTGCCCGAACTGGCGAGCTTGGCTAGCAAGTCAGCTCGGGCATTCTGTTCTCTTGACACGTGCACCACTTCAAACAAAGTGAAAGATCTTCTTAGCTCTTGCACGTACTCCAAGTAGGCTGCCATTTGCGGGTCCTTGGCTTGGAACTCGCCGATTACCTGTCCTGTGACCAACAGCGAGTCGCTCTTGGCCATCAGCACTCTCGCCCCCATTTCCTTAGCCAACAGGATTCCGGCGATCAAAGCCTCATACTCTGCTTGGTTGTTGCTTGCTTTGAAAGCGAACCTCAATGACTGCTCTATCAACACTCTATTGGGACCTTCCAAAATGACCCCAACCCCGCTGCCCAGCTGGTTGGACGACCCATCAACTGAGAGTACCCAACAAAAATCACCCTCGGCGTTCTGTGCCACCTCGGAGGACAACTCGACCACGAAATCGGCGAAAACTTGCCCTTTGATCGACCCCCGGGGTTCATATTTGATGTCGAACTTTGAAAGCTCGACTGCCCACTTTACCATCCTTCCAGCCACATCGGGCTTCTTCAAAACCTTCTGGATTGGCAGATTGGTCATTACCAGTACCGTGAAGCTTTGGAAGTAATGGCGCAATCTCCTCGCCGAGAATACAACCGCCAATGCTGCCTTTTCTAGGGCCTGGTACCTCACCTCCGGGCCTTGTAGCACCTTTCTAACGAAATATATAGGCTTTTGGATCTGATCTTGATCTTGCACCAACACTGCGCTGATCGCCCTCTCAGTTATGGCAAAGTACAGCCTAAGCGGTGTCATGAGTTGGGGCTTGCACAGAACTGGAGGGCTCGCCAAATATTCCTTGAGCTTTACGAAGGCCTCCTCACACTCCTTTGTCCAAACAAACCTGTTGTTCCTCTTCAAACATTGGAAGTATGGGTGGCCCTTCTCTCCGCTTGCCGATACGAATCGGGACAGGGCGACCATCCGCCCTGTGAGTTGCTGCACCTCCTTCATATTGGCGGGGCTCCTCATTGCCAAAATGGCGGCGCACTTCTCGGGGTTAGCCTCAATTCCCCTCTCTGACAGGAGAAACCCCAGAAATTTCCCTGCTTCTACACCAAAAACGCACTTTTTAGGATTCAGTTTTAGCTTGTACCTGGCTATCGTGATGAACAACTCTTCCAGGTCTGCGACGTGCTTTTCTTTTTCCAGGGATGTCACGACCATGTCGTCGACGTATGCCTGCACATTCCTTCCGAGCATGGGTGCAAGCACCTTGTCCACCAGCCTTTGGTATGTGGCCCCTGCATTCTTCAGCCCGAAGGGCATTACCTTGTAGCAATAACACGACCTTTCCGTCATGAAGGCGGTCTTCTCTTCGTCCATGGGGTGCATTTTGATTTGGTTGTACCCCGAGAAGGCATCCAGAAAACTGAGCAGCTTGCACCCTGATGCACTGTCTACCAGGGCGTCTATGCTTGGCAAAGGGTAAGAGTCCTTCGGACAGGCCTTGTTCAGGTCCGTAAAGTCAACGCACATCCGCCATTTTCCGCTGCTCTTCTTGACCAGGACAACATTAGCGAGCCATTCTGGATATTGGATTTCCCTGACGTGGCCCGCTGCAAGGAGTTTCTGTGTCTCTTCTTTGATCGCTTGCCTTTTCTCCTCGTTGAACTTTCTTCTTCTCTGGCGGATGGGCCTGATCTGGGGGTCCATTGCCAAACGATGGCATAAAAAATCGGGATCGATTCCCAGCATATCTGAAGCAGCCCACACGAACGCATCCACCTTGGCGATTTGGTCTTGCGTCTTGCTATCCAGGATCCTTCCAACTTAAACACCTTGTCGCTGATCTCCTTCTCGAGTCATTCCTCTACTGGCTGAGGTTTCCTTTCGCTGGCGATCAGCGCTCTCGCGATATCGGTTTCTCTGGCGCCCACCGTGGGGCCGTATAAAAGGTGATTTTGTAAAAAAAGAATGAAAGAATAAAACGCTTATTTTACTTGAAAATTGCGTAGTTACTTTAAGATTGATATATTGTAAGGTTACGAATAATAAATTAAAAACATCAAAAGTAGTTAATAATAATAATAACAGTGTAATATATATTATAATAACAAGTTAATTAATTACAATTTAACTTAACTTAAAAATATGATCAATTACTTTTCTTAATTTACATTTAAATGGACATATCTTTCTACTATTTTATTAATTTTTTATCTGTTTATTTTTTCCTCCATTTTTTTAAATTGATACTTTAAATTTTATATTATAACTTAAAATTATCAAGAATGGTAAAACAAAAAGATAATTTGTGTACATTAAATGGAAAAATGTCATTAAAAGATAAAATCATGTTTTGTGTTCAATCATCTCTTCTTAGCAACTCAACCAACTTTGTGTTAAAATCTTCATCTACAATTGTAGATGGTCGACTTGCCCCTCTAGAAAAATAATACCTATTCCTAGATCAATATACAATCTGAACGGTTTTGGGGCCATCAAATTTTGTTTCACCACATAACATAGAATTTAAACAAAATACACAAAAATAAAACATAATAATTAAAATACTTGGTTGCCTCCCAGCAAGCGTTTGTTTAACATATAGCTTGACGCCTATTTCTTGATTGTTCTTTCAACAAAATCACGGTGATGAGCCTTTCATTTACACCACCTAAATAAGGCTTTAGCCTTTAACATTGACTACCCAACTTTTGTGTGACATTGAGTCCTCTAACTCCACTTCTTCATAAGATTTAATAAGTGTTATTCTAGGTGGTGGTTGTCCTTCCTCGACCATGTTACTTTTTTCTTGAATTATCTCAATGTGAAGGGTAGACAGAGTTGAAGATTCTTTTCTAACTTCTCCTTACTTTTCTTTTCTTTCTTTTCTTCTATTTTTTGAGTTGTCTTCTCAATTTCTAAATCTAAGTGCAATATATCTCTTAAAAACATGTTCTTTAGATATCATATATAATAAGACAACTAAAGCAATTATTAACACAAAAAACAAATAAAAAATAAAATAAAATAGAAAAACTAAAAATTTTAAATAAAGAAAAAAATAAATAATATTTTTTTTAGAAATAAAAAAAATTTAAATAAAGAAAAAAATATAAATAAATTAAAAAAAAATCAAAACAAGAAGCGTATAATTAAAATTATCTAAATAAAAAAATCAGAAAAATAAAAAAATAAGAATAAAAATAAAAACAAGTTACGAAAAATTAAAAGTAAGAAAAAATTCAGAAAAAAAAGAAATAACCATAAAAAAAACTTACGAAAAATAAAAACTAAGAATAAAATAAAAGAAAATTGAAACGAAAATACTAAGAATAAAATGAAACTAAAACAGAAATATTCAAAAAATAAAAATAATAAATAAATAACTAAATAAATAAAAAAAGAAATAAATACTAAGAATAAATAAAAAAATAAAACTAAAACAAAATAAAACAGGAAACTTGTAATTGCAAATAACTAACTAAAAAAAACACTGCGTGAATTAAAAAAACTAAAAACTAAAATAAAAATAAAAAAATACATAAAATAAAAAATGCACTAAATAAAATAAAATAAAAAATAAATACACTAAAACTAACTTAAATAAAATCACTGAAAAAATTAAATAAATTAATTACACTAAAAAAACTAAATAAAACAAAATAAAATAATAAATACACTAAAAGGTTAAATAAAATACACTAAATAAAAACTAAATCAAATAAATACACTAAAAAAATAAATTAAAATAATAAATACAATAAAACTAAATAAAAAAATTAAATGAAATAAATACAGTAAACACAAACTAAAACAAATACACTAACCAACATAAAAAAAATAATTAAAAAAACTTTAAAAAATATTCATATAAAAAAAAGCTTTAAAAAATATTCACATAAAAAAAACTTCAACAGAAAAATATTCACATCTAAAAAATATTCATTATACTTAACAAATTATACTTTCAAATTTTAAACAAAATTGTTCCCCGATGATGCTAAAATCTTGATGACTCTTTTTACGGTAAATGTACAAAGTTAAAAGTAATAATTGGTCCTTAAAGAGACCCATAAAGTACAGTTATTTAAAATCCTAATAGTAACATTCATTAAGTTTAAGAATATGTACAATAATTTGATTTGATATTGACAATAGTTTACATGAAAATTAAATAAAAACAAGGTAAAATGTTGTTGATTCAATTAGAAAAATTGGAATTGGGGTTCATCCATCTTACTTTTTTTGTATTTTGAAAAGCATAGTAATATTAATTATATCCTTTGATTGATGTTGATGCCCTTATAAATTTCATTTATATAGATTTCTTATTGAGAGAATGTCCTAAATATCGATTCCTCGCATATTTATAAAAACTCTTTATCATTACGATTAAATGTTGATATCAATTAATATTTCAAATCTATTCTTAGCTTTCAAATATGTTAAGCATTATCATTTAGGTCAGAAACTTAGAAATACTTTTTAGTTAAATGTAAGAATCAAAATCATGGTAACATAAACATTACAAATAAAATAACAATACCAATCATCAACAAGAACAAAATATTATATTTAAATATCACCTAATACATAAGAGTTTGAACAAATTACTCCCAATATAAAATGGTAGAATTAGTCACATATGTTGGCCATTACAAGTATGGAAAGCAAGAAAAGAAGACCCAGGATGTTTCTCCTTGACGGCTGCTTCCTTTACAGTTTTTATCACCTCCTATTCTCCCAATGAATTTCTAGGGTTGTGCCTTATGCCTCATATTTAACCTAATTGGACTTGGGCTAAGTGACTTATTGTTTGGGTGTGATTGGGCTCGCTTGGGCGAGTTGGACGAAAACAAGCCCAACATCTCTGGAATGATCTCTCCTGGGTGAGATTGGGCTTGCTTGGGTGAAATCCTCTAGGAGGCTTTTGGTTTAGGCGAGTTTGGGCGAGTGTAGGAGCGTTCCAACTTTCCCTTTTTGTCTTGTATATTCTCCTTTTGCCCTTTCATCTCCATTTTTCCCTAAAATTCTGAAATTAAAACAAATTTGGGAATAAATCGTTCTTATTCATATTATAATCACAAAATATGTAAAAAAGTTTAAATTCATAAATTAGAGGTTAAATTATAGTTATTTTATCAATAAACATCCATAAGTGCTTGAATTTTAATATGAATTGAAATATGACACTTATTAGTGGTCAGACATGAAGAAAGAAATAGCTTAATATGATGTTGCATGGTTGACATGTCAGAAGGAAAAGGTAGAACATTAAAGACCTGTTGGTTTGTTGCAGCAATTAGATATTCCTAAGTGGAAATGGGATAACGATTGTTATGGTTTTTGTTACTCATTACCAAGATAAGTAAAGGGTCATGATGTAGTCTGGGTGATAGTTGATCGACTGACAAAGAACTCACTTTCTTCCTGTTAATTTGAGGATATCTATGGCCAAGTTGGCACAATTGTAAATCAGAGAGATTATGAGATTGCACGGAGTGCCTTCCAATATTGTTTCGAATAAAGATCCCATTTTTACTTCACGGTTTTGGCAGATTCTATAAGATGCATTGGGAACTAGATTGAGAATGAGCTCTGCATATTATCCTCAAACAGATGAGAAGTTTGAGAGAATGATTAATAAGTGTCATATTTCAGTAATATTTCATATTAAAATACAGGCACTTATGAATATTAATTGATAAAATAACCATAATATAACCCCTAATTTATGAACTTAAACCTTTTTACATATTTTGTGATTATAATTTGAATTAGAACGATTTATTCTCAAATTTATGTTAATTTTAGGATTCTAGGGAAGAGTGGAGATGAAAGGGAAAAAAAGAGAATATACAAAGCTAAAAAGGCAAAGTTGGAAAGTACCAACACTCACTCAGGCTTGCCCAAACTCGCCCAAGCCATATGCTCCTAGAGGAGGGAGCCGTCAAGGAGAAACATCCCGAAAATTCTTTTCTTGCTCTCCATGTTTGTAATAGCCAACATGAGTGACTAATTCCACCCTTTGGGATTGGGAGTAATCCATTCAAACTCTTATGTGTTGAGGTGATATTTAGATATAATATAATGTTCTTGATTGATGATTGAGATTGTCATTTTATTTGCAATGCTCGCTTACCATGATCAAGATCCTTAAATGTGAATGGAAAGTAATTCTAAGTTTCTGATCCAAATGATAATGCTTAACATATTTGAATGTTAGGAATAAATTTGAGATGTTAATTGTTATCAACATTTAATTGTAATGATAAGAAGTTTTTATAAATATGCGAGGAATTGATGTTTATGAGACTCTTTTAATAATTTTATATGTAAGGAATCAATATAAATGATTTTTATACGAACATCAATATCAATCAAATGATAGAATATTACCATGCTATTCAAAATACAAAAGAGTAAGAAGGATGAACCTCAATCCTAATTTTTCCAATTGAACCAACAAACTCTTTGAATTGTTTTCTTTTTAATTATTACACTCATATCAAACTCCTAACAAAATTTATTATTCTGTTTTATATTTAGTGAATCTTTTACTTGATTATTCATCTGTTCCTTGTGGGTTTGGTATCCGTCCTTAGGGACAAATTATTACTTCTGACAACACGGTGCACTTGCCGTAAATTAGTCATCAATGATCCATCCTTAGAAGATTTGTTGAGAACATGTGTAATGGATCTTCTGGGGAGTTGGGATGAGATGTTGCCTCTAGTGGAGTTTACTTATAATAATAGTTATGATGCCAGTATTGGGATGACACCATATGAATCTTTGTATGGGAGGAAGTGCATAACTAATTTATGGGTATCAGGACGATGAGACAATATTGATTGGGCCAAAGTTACTTTAGCAGATCACTGAGAAGGTGAAGTAGATACAAGACAGAATGAAAGCTTCTCAGAGTAGGCATAAATCATATATAGATTAGAGGAAAAAGCCTTTGGAGTTTATAACTAAAGACCATGTTTTCTTGAGAGTATCACCTACCAAGGGTGTATGACGAGCTATCAGATAGAGGAAGTTATCTCCTAAGTTTGTTGGACCTTATAAAATCTTGAGAAAGATAGGTCCAATCGCTTATGAGATTACTCAACTAAGGAAGTGTATCCGAGACCTAGTCACGTATTGGAAGTGGATAATGTGCAAATCAAGGATAACTTGTCTTTTGAAGCAAAACCAATTAGGATTGAAAATCATAAGAGTAAATAGCTCACAGGCAAGACCATTAGTATGGTGAAGGTGTTGTGCGATGAAAGGTTTGGTGATTCAACCTGGGAATTTGAAGAAACCATGAGAGAAACATATCCCTATCTCTTTTTTGATAAGTCAATTTTTGGGGACGAAAATTTTCTTGTTGGGGAGAATGTAAGGACCGAGAAAAATAGTCTTAAAGTAGAAGTTGTACAATTAAAATGACACCTGAATATTTTATTATAAAAGTTAAAAGAGTATATAAATAGAAATTTAGTTATTCAGGTTTCATTTTAAAAGAACCATCATCTCTCTAAAAACTCTTTTTTTCCTTTTCTCTGCCTTCTCTCTAAGATTCTGATATCATCACTCATCAATTTGAGGAATGGAGTCCGCCATTAGACTCATGACAGCAAAGACTATAAGACTACCCGATCAGAATCTCTTATAGAGTAAATTATTTTTTTCTCTTCTCTTTGAGTCAAATTTTGAACTTGTTAAGTTTGTCTCTATCTAGGATTTACATGTGACTCTTTTAGCTTCAAAGTTAATCTCTATTAGCTCAAGATCCCAGTGATATAGTTAGATTTTTTATCAGGACTCTGTGGTGCAGGTTAAGCTATCCTTGAGCTTTTGGTAGGTTTGAAGCTCTTAGTGAGCACATGCTCAAACTCAAATAGGGGAAACTATTTTTAAATTTCAAATAGAACCTTAGGCTAGAAGATCTGGATATGAGGGTGACATGGTCACCAGTCTCAAATTTTCTTGCAGGATTGCTTGTTTTTTAGTATATTAGAATTTTATTGAGATTAGAATGTGAAATTGTAGATATGATAGATGTTATAGATTTTCAAATACAAATGTTTGATTTTGCTTGAATTAGATTGTTATTATTAAATTGAAATGATTCTTATGTATAATTGGTTAAGAAAGTATGAGATGTTTGTTGATGATATTATATGCAAAACGGGTAGATACAAAAACTTGAATGTTATTGAATTGTTTAAAATTTGTAATTTGAATCTGTTGAAAATTGAATAAGTGTTAGTTATCGTGGCAATTTATGTTTTTTTTAATCTTCGCTCAAGCACAAAAATAAAAGGTTGTTCTTTCGTTATTTTTCACTTAAATAAGACAATATCGCTCAAGTAAAAATTAGGGGAGGTGTTTTTTATGTGATTTTTGCTAAATTAAAAATCATATGGGTGCTGGCAATTTGATCCTTGCTCAACTAAGACTGTGTTGCTCAAAATAATTTATTTTATTTAAATTTTATGAGGCAAAAATATATATTTATATTGTATAGGGGAATTTTGATGTGTATGGAGAAAATATAATGATATATGTTATTGTTGTGACCTTTTATGGTGTTATTGCCCTTTTATGGGTGTAGGTGATGACTCTTAAATATTGAGTATTAAACACAAGACTTGTTAAGGAAATAAGATATCATAATTTTTAATATGATCAAGTAGAGAATAATGCAAGTGCTAGTAGAAACATCAAGATTGGTTGGGCAGTAAATATGTATACAAATGTTTATATATGTGTGTAAATATTCTTCTAAGGAATTGTAGTTACTATAATTTCTAAATATACAACTTTATATATTTGGATGATAAATGATCATATATCATATTATATAATTTTAGTATTTCTATGAAAATATATAAAAGTCTTTCAATAAGTTTATCATTCTTATTCATCTCCTACCAAAGACAAAAAAAAAAACCAACAACCATTTAATAAAATAGATGGTTTTAGAAGATAGTATTGAGTTATAAACACCTCAAACTAACATATATTGTATTTCATTGTACATTTGACCTTTAAATTGTCTCGTAATTCTCAACTAGAACCAACATATGACATCAATATTAATCTAGTTCATTGTGACTCTTTTTACCCCAAAATAGGTGGTAAAAGTTTCCATTGACATTTCACTACCTAACATCTTCATCTATCAGATTTAGATTATCAATAAAAGTCTAGATATCTCATTGATACAAACCATGCCTCAATTTTTACATTATATTTCCCCTTGACAAATGCAATCTCACACCAATTGTATAATTGATTTCATCTCATTCCATTATACTCATAACAACATATTTCAATTTCTTAAAATAAAGCATTAAAATTATATAATAAAACATTATATTATAATTATGCCACATTTAAATAATATGAAATATTAATTTATTTTAGTAAAACATGTCATACAAAACATGAAAATACAAGACCTCCTCACTTAACCAATATTTTTTTCTAAAATAATATTCACTATTGGTGTCACTTTGCTCAAATGACAAGTGATTACTTGAACAAAACTTGGTTCCTTGTATGAGAAATTTGAGAGTTGGAAACCTTGCTCTCACATCCATATATTCCTGAGCAAGATACACATTAGTTGAATGATATATGCAAAACCCGAAACATAATAAAAATGCTACATTTGACAAAGTTAAAAGCTTTCAAATATCATTTTACACTTTTTTTTAATCAACTTAAAAAAAATCATATTAATGTTTTGTTGACGATCAAGATAATTCTTACACAAATTATTAAATAATAATGTACCATACCATTTAACAAGTAACATAAATAAAGTATTCTTAATAATATATAACTTAATCAAGTTCCAAAAGTGCATTTCAATTTCATTTTGGCTATTATTGTATTCTTAGAAATCAAATGTCCAAAAGTATTATTATAATAAACGTTATGTTTAGATATGTCTAAAATGATTTTGTTTAACTTTTTAAATAAGTATATTTTTTAATTTTAAAACAATTAAAATAAAAATAAGATAAAAGTTGTAATGGAATTGGAAATAAATTATATTCTATTTTATTTTTCTAGTTTTCAACATAATGGAGATCTCATAAATATAAAGGTCAACTTAAGGGTATATTAGGGTATATAATTGAGGGTAATCATTATCTTACAAACTGATTTTGTGAGGATGGATTATACTTAAATTCACTTCTTGGTATAATATTAGAGTGTATTCTAAATAAATTCACTTCTTGGTATAATTTCAGTTTTAAACGAGTATAAAAAGTTAATAAACTAAATTTCTCTCAACATTAAAATCGAAAGGCTCCGAAAGGCTCCTTTGTAACTATATAAGATATTTTTATTAAGTATAGATACACAATATTTATTTACTTTTTATTTTTCAGGCATTGCTTTTCTCTAATGGAATTTTGTTTGACCTATCATCGTGTTCTCTAATGTGTTTGTAAAGTAAAGATTGATTAAAGATAATTTTTGATATATTTAAATCTATGTATTTGTAAAGTAAAAATTGACTAAAAATATTTTTTAATGCATAGTAAATGGATAGCACCAAAATTTGAGTATAGAATTTGGACTCAATAACTACTACTAATCAATCTATTAATAATACCAAGCATATAATATTAGGTAACAATTTAATTCCAAATAACAAATAGCCGAAAAAATATACTTTTATAAATGGGAAAGAGTAAAAATAATATTTAATTAAGATAAATAAGATAAAATCCCTGTGGGATCCAACAGAAAGTAAAAAAGAATCTGCTTTTTGGGATAGGAAAAGGAATAGGGTTAGGGTTAGGGTTTTGGTCAATAATGTTAATCTCATTTGAGAAATGTGCTTTCGGCTGCCTACACTTCAGTACATGCCAAGATCCCCACATCTTTTATGGCCACGTCATTTCAAAAGTACAGCTGCGAATCATAGGGCTTTTAATTAGGGCTTCTTTCCCTTACCATTTATTTATTTATTATTTATTATTTTATTAACGAAAACTATTACACAAGTTTTTTAACCATGCTTTTCAACTATAATTCTAAATATATTTAGGTTGTAAAACGCAGCAAAGAGTAAAGGGTCTGTATTAAAATATAATATTTTAAAACATTTGTGGTACACACTTAAAATTTATATTAATAGAAAATATTCCTAAAATTAAGTCAAATGTTTTTTTTTCTTTTAGATGTTCATTACCATATTACTATAAAAAATATTAAATAAAAAATTTAGAGAAAAAAAATAATTAATTGTTGAGTGTACCGTCCCGTGACTTTCAGGAATTGGGTCGATCAGGTTTGCCAGTCTTTGGGCGACTGGACCTGACAGGTTAAGCCCAATCAGACAGTTTTAGCAAAATTAGTCGTTTTCTTCGGATCTAATGAATAATTCGATAATATTGCTTAATATTTACCTGCACAATATCCTTAATTATATCTCTTAAAATACTCTGATTTACATGCACAATATTCTTAATTATATCTCTTAAACACTCTGATTTGCTTGCACAAACGTTCCTGATTATGCTGCATAACTACTTTGATTACGTGACAGAAAATATTTCGATATATTCAGATTTCAGGAAAAGTTACCGTAATATGACACATTAATGCACAAGAAAGCTAGGGTCCAAAGGTGAAGCCCATGAAGCCTTATAAATAGACGACCACCTCCAGGGAGTATCTCAACTTGCTCTTTTACAATAAACTCACTAGATATACAGAATTTTTATGCTCTTACTGACTTGAGCGTCAGAGTGTAATCGTAGGAGGAGCCCCCATTCGTTCTCTAGAAGCTGACCTACTAAAGCTTGAAGGGAGGCCGTCAGGAGCTCATCCGGATTCCGACCGACTTGGAGCCGGCGAGAACATTTGGCGCCCATCGTGGGGCCCGGTAAAACGATTCCCACTACCATCACAAACATATCAGAACTACCAGTCATGAGGACCAGACAGACGCCAGCGCCGGAAGTAGAAGGGGAGGTCACATTACAACAAGTAATGGAGACAATGTGCACGTTACAACGCGAAAACGAGGAGTCAAGAAGACAAGTTGAGGAGTTCCAAGCCGCTCAGGAACTCCTTCGGGAAGAATCCGCAGCTGAACAAAAAAGATTGAGAGACGAGGCTGAAGTCTCCAGATGATTGATGGAAGATGCCCTTCGGGCACATGAAAAGTTGCAGAGAGCGAACGAGGACCTTAGGAGAACCTTCCACGGGAGGACGAATGCAGGACCCGCGGACCGAACTCAAGGGAGATGGCGAACGGATCCCCGTCCTTTCTCTCAGGCCATTATGGAAGAACCAATTCCCCCGCACTATATGATGCCAAAAATGCCTTCTTTCTCAGGCCTGGAAGACCCCGAAACTCACCTTAAAGCCTTCCAAGCCCAAATGCTCATCTCAGGGGGCTCAAATACCGTCAGGTGCAAAATGCTCCAAGGCACTTTCACCGGGACAACCCTAAAGTGGTTCAGCGGTCTACCAAACGGAACCATCTAGTCGTTTTAGGAATTTTCCCAGCTTTTTGGGGAACAATTTGCGGCCAACGTGGTGAAACCACCACGAATGGCCGATTTGTTCGATGTCAGGCAATGGGAAGGAGAGCCACTTAAAGGATACCTCAATCATTTTTGTGAAATATCTGTGTGCGTGCAAAACCCACGGGACGAGATGGTCATAGACGACTTCGTGAAAGGATTGCGAGCGAATCCATTCAGCGATTCGTTGCTCAGAAATAGGGTAGTGTCCATGACGGAGGTCCGAGAACGAGCTTCAGTCCATATAGCTACTGAAGAAGCCATTCGTCAAAAGAAAGCACACGAGCGCCACGGCGAGGTGAAATACAGAGAACAACGCCCCCGAGAAGCCCAACCTCAAGCGGTCGAGACCGCCATCACCAGATGAGTGGATAGGAGATACGTGCCCTACGTGGCACAAAAAGAGGCAGAAACCAAAGGTGTACCCCATTCTCCAACGCCACCAGTTCTACCAGCTTTCACTGTCTCATTAAAGTGTCTCATAGAAGACCCGACTATCTCTGCCAAGCTAATACAACCCAGGAAAACCGATCGCATCCTAGGGTACAATTTGTCCGCCTGGTGCGTTTTTCACCAAACACGGGGCCACGACAAGGAAAAATGTCAAACGTTGATATCCTAGCTGACCGAACTAGTGCAAGCCGGTCAACTCAAGCAGTACATATGGACCAAAGGAAAAGAAGGGTCGTCCCGTGGAACAACACCGAGAAGCAACGATCACGTCACCCCCATACTAGAGGATTTCAACACCATTGTCGGCGGATTTTCAGGGGGTGGCACCTCGATAGCAGGACGAAAGCGTTACTCTCGAGCAGAGCTAATATGCGAGATCACAGAAATGAAGCCGATAACCGAACCGATCATATATTTTTCAAGCGCAAACAAAGCATACATTTCCCCTCATGAAAACGACTTGGTCGTCATCACAATAATCACGATGGGGCGAAACGTACACCGAGTACTGGTCGATCAAGGGAGCTTCGCAGATGTGATGTTCCTGAACACCTTCGAGGGTCTGCAAATACCGAAAGACCAGCTCAAACCCTTCAACGGAACGTTGGTCGCTTTTAACGGGGGAAACGTACACCGAGTACTGGTCGATCAAGGGAGCTCAGCAAATGTGATGTTCCAGAACACCTTCGAGGTTCTGCAAATATCGAAAGACCAGCTCAAACCCTTTAACGGAACATTGGTCATTTTTAACGGGGGGCATGTAGAGGTGTGAGGCTATGTAGAACTTCGAACGATCTTTGCCGACGAGATAAATGCGAGCACCACCATTAAATACATTGTGGTGAACACCCCATCATCGTACAACCTGCTGCTAGGCCGACCTTCTCTTAACAATCTGGGGCAGTCCCATCCACGACCCATCTGAAGATGAAGTTGCCCTCGCCGTCTGGGTCGGTAATAACTTTAAAAGTAGACCAAAAGGCTGCTAGAAAATGCTACGAAAATAGTTTGAAAACTCAGAGAGGATCATATACTATTGTAACGTCAGAGAAGCTTTCAGACATTGAGGCAGACCCAAGAATGGACCAACGTGAAAGACGACCGGAGCCAGTCGGCGAGGTGAGAGAAATCGATATAAATGGCAGGAAATTCAAAGTAGGGGAATCGGTGGGGGAGACCTTCGAAAAGGCCCTGCGGGAGGTGCTATCAAGGAACATGAGCGCTTTCGCTTGGTCAACCGCCGATATGCCAGGTATCGATCTTGATTTCTTATCTCCCCGATTAATGGTTGACCCATAGGCAAGGCCGGTCGCCCAAAGGAGGAGGAAGTACAACGAAGAAAAGAGGTCGGCAATTCAGGAAGAAACGAGCAAATTAGTAGATGCGAATCACATAAGTGAAATCCAGTACCCAACGTGGCTATCCAACGTGGTGATGGTAAAAAAGGCCAACAGAAAATGGAGGATGTGCGTTGATTTCACGGACCTCAACAACGCATGTCCAAAGGATTCATATCCCTTGCCGAACATTGATGTATTGGTAGATAACGCCTCCAGCCATGGTTATCTGAGCTTCATGGACGTCTTCTCAGGATATAACCAAATCCGATCGAAGACAATGTTTAGTTTACGCGCTTTTATATTCAAAATGCTCAAAAGCACATACTCGGACAACCAAATCCGATCGAAGACAAAGTTTAGTTTACGCACCTTTATATTCAAAATGCTCAAAAGCACATACCCGGACAACCAAATCCGATCGAAGGCAAAGTTTAGTTTACGCGCCTTTATATTCAAAATGCTCAAAAGCACATACTTGGACAACCAAATCCGATCGAAGACAATGTTTAGTTTACGCGCTTTTATATTCAAAATGCTCAAAAGCACATACTTAGACAACCAAATCCGATCGAAGACAATGTTTAGTTTACGCGCTTTTATATTCAAAATGCTCAAAAGCACATACTCGGACAACCAAATCCGATCAAAGACAATGTTTAGTTTACGCGCTTTATGATTTATGTTTGGGGGCATACTCTCATGATCGGACGCGATCAGAGTAACCTAGAGTCAGGAGTCGTAATTTTGTCACATGGTCAGATACGATCAAAAACCACCCTTTAGTTAAATTGATGACTTTCGAGGTAGAGTCTCCCAAAAAGCCTCTTAGAACAAAACGATCAAGTTAGGAAGCATATAATGATAGAGTCACCATGGCACAAAACGCCAAAAAGTTTACAATACGTAAATAGACATAGGAGCAAAGGATGGAGTACAAGGCAAAACATCCTTGCAATTCAAAAAGCAAAATACAGCGGGAAACGACCAAAAGATCACACGTCTTTGACAAGTTTGCCATCTACCACCGCATAACAAGGATTCACATCGGAAAAGTCTATATCAGGGTGGATAACGCAGGCCTGCTCCACGACAGCTTCAAAACCAATACCGTACGACTTGGTTATGTCATTCTTCAAAGACTCTGAGTTGTTCACCCACTCAGCCTCCCTACAAACGATTTTCCCATTCAGCTCGCGAATCTCATCCTCCCAGGTCTTCACATCCTTTTCCAGCTTACGAATCTAAAGAAACAAATCCGCCTTCTCCTGAGTCCAACGACCCTTCTCCTTCCGAAGACGGTCTATCTCCACCACCTCTGTTTGAAGACGAGAGATCTCCGCCTGAAGCTCGCCCACCTAACGTTGAAGCACGCCGATTTGCTCCAACTCCTTTCGAGTCTTAACATTTTTCATGTTGACCAACATGGTGGCACGAGCAAGGAGACCCTCGGCGTCACTCCCCAAGGCAACATGCCCCACACCTTCAAAACGCTCTACATCAGGTTCCAGCCAGTTATACAATTTATTATGGGTGGCAAAGTTAATAGACGAATCTCAGAAACTTTGTCTCGGCCCCGAGGCAGAGCCAACTTCCCAGTTCTCAACCATAATCAGTTCAACGTCAGGCGCACGATCGTCGGATCGGGATACAGCCGATAAGTCTCGCACATTGGCCCTCCTCTTCTTCGTATTAAGGTCCGACGCAGTACGCTCACCCTCTTCCGAATCAATTACAAGAGGATTTAGACCACCTTCGTCATTAACAAAGATGGGCTTGGGCATTCTTATCACTTTCAATCGACGGGCCAATTCAACTTTCGACAAGGAGGAAGTCAAATCAGAAGAAAAACAACACAAACAAAAAGATCAGAGCTATACCAAGGTAAATCTTAAGATCAGAAAGTTGGTGTTCTCGCTTCAAAATTTTCGGGGTTTCAAACATCACACCAGGCCCTCCAAGAAATTACATATACCCCTCTCGTAAGGAGTCAAGATTTCCGACCGACGAGTTGGTTGAGGTCTCGGTTTAGAGGCCCAATATAGAGGGAGCCCTTCCAACAAAGAAGGAACCTCGGTAGAAGGACGAACTTTGATAAAGTGACCTTTGAAGTTCTTGTACGATGATTGAAAAAGACTAAGTAAACCCCTACCACCCACACTGTTCAAAGAGGTCCACAACTTCCTAGGGGAGGTCTTAAATTCGAAAAAGTAGAAAAATATATTCAAAGTCGGAGTAAAACCGGGATAGTAAAAAAGAATGCGGAAGGCACGAACAAAAGCCCAACTGTTTGGATGCAATTGTGTTGGCGATGCGTTCAACTCGGTTAAAATCTCTTTTTCAAACGGGTCTAAGGAAGACGAAGACCTAGCCTAGTAAAGCAGGTTTCGTAAAAAAAGCAAAAAGGACCTTGAGGATCACCGCCCTCGTCATTACACACGGGCTCACCTTCATAGCAAGCTTGAGTCTCGATGAAGCTTTCCTCCCCTCTACTAAAGGAGTTACGAAACTCCTCGAGAAGAGAAAAAGACGAATATACCGAGACTTCTTTCAAAAGGTCTTTCCTTGCCCAGGGAAACATGGCGGTATAATCCATGGACCAGACACAACTGAAAACAAGCAAGATCAAGTGAAAGACAGAGGTTCAAAGGACATACCTATAGACGCTGAACGGAGACACCACAAATGGAAGGAAGGTTAGCGCGGAAGGAAAGAGGAACCTCAAGCAGAACGAAATAAATTATGGAAAACCAAAAAACAGTGAAAAAGAAGCGAAGGGGAAATCTGAAGCGTTGCCCAGTTGACAGCCAACACGTGTCAAAAGCAATAAATGACTGACCGCTCATGTCACTCGGAAGTGACATCCTCGAGAAGGCAACTTGGGCGTCGCAATAATCGAAAATCCCAAAATCTCTCGCCCAAATTCTCGAAAGGAGAAATGCCGATTGGACCGTTAGGCGTGGGGCCGATGACGAAAACACTTTGTCCTCAAAGCCTTTACGCCTCGAAAAACTCCGCTCAAGGCTGGGGGGCTGTGTACCGTCCCGTGACTTTCAGGAATTGGGCCGATCAGGTTGCCAGCCTTTGGGTCGATTAGGTTTACCATCTTTTTGGACTAACGGTGGTATCCTCACACTCTAAAGCCTTTATGCCTCGCGAAACTCCGCTCAAGGCTGGGGGGCTGTGTACGGTCCCGTGACTTTCAAGAATTGGGCCGATCAAGTTTGCCAACCTTTGGGCCGATTGGACCTGACAGGTTAAGCCCAATCAGACAGTCTTAGTAGAATTAGTTGTTTTCTTCGGATCTAATGAATAATTCAATAATATTGCTTAATATTTACCTGCACAATATCCTTAATTATATCTCTTAAAATACTCTGATTTACATGCACAATATCCTTAATTATATCTCTTAAACACTCTGATTTGCTAGCACAAACGTTCCTGATTATGTTGCATAACTACTTTGATTACGTGACAAAAAATATTTCGATATATTCAGATTTCAGGAAAAGTTACCGTAATATGACACATTAATGCACAAGAAAGCTAGGGTCCAAAGGTGAAGCCCATGAATCCTTATAAATAGATGACCACCTCCATGGAGTATCTCAACTTGCTCTTTTACAATATACTCACTAGATGTATAGAATTTTTATGCTCTTACTGACTTGAGCGTCGGAGTGTAATCGCAGGAGGAGCCCCCATCGTTCTCTAGAAGCTGACCTACTAAAGCTTGAAGGGAGGCCGTCAGGAGCTCATCTGGATTTCGACCGACTTCGAGCCGGTGAGAACATTGACTAAATTAGATATTATTTTATATATGATAAGTGTCTAATTTTAGTAATATTTCATATTAAGTTGTAGACATTTATGAGTATTAATTCCTAAAATACATATAAAATAATTCCTAATTTCTGAATTTATACTTTTTTACATATTTTATTATCTTTATTTGAATAAGATAATTTATTTTCAAATTTGGTGTTAATTTTAGGTTTATAAGAAATAATGGAGGTGATTGGGCTAAAGAAAATAAGATAAGGTAAAAGAAGAAAGCTCGAAGGCCCAAAACGCACAAAAGAGAGAAAAAAAAGTCCAACTCAAAAGCGATAATGCATCAGATTAATTGGGCTAGCGTAACTAATTCTACCATTTGGAATTGAGAGTAATCTATTCAAACCCTTATGTATTGATTATGTGATATTTAATTATGATATAATATTTTGTTCTTAATTGATAATTGATATTGTTGTTTTGCTTTTAAATATTTGTGACATGTTTGAGGATCTTAGAACTGACTAGGAAGTATTTTTAGGTTCTGACCTCAACAACAATACTTAAACATATTTGAGTGTTAGGAATAGGAATAGACTTGAAATGTTAATTTTTATTAACGTCCGAGCTTGATTCTAAGTTGTTCTTATAATTATGTGAGTGATCGGTATTTAGGGAACGTTCTTAAGAATTTTATATGCGAGGAATCAATATAAATGACTTTTATACGAACATCAATTTCAATAAAAAAAACATAATGTTAACATGGTAATAAAGATACGTAAGAGTGAGACAGATGAAACCTAATCTCTAGTTTTCCAACTTGAAGCAACCAATTCTTTGCCTGTTTTCTTATTGATCATCGCCAAAACAACCACTTTTAACACACTTTGTACAGTTCTATTTTATATTTAGAAATTATTGTTCTTTATAATTCATTGTTCCTTGTGGGATCGATATTTGTCATTCGGGACAAATTATTACTTCTGACGATGCAGTGCACTTGTTGTAGAAAGTCATCAATATAGTAATTATTGGTATCTAATATAGTTTCTATTACTAAAACAATTTTTAAATTAATTTTTAAATTTGTATCTAATATTAACTACGAATTTAACTAAACCTTTGGCAGCTAATTAGATACCAATTTAGAAATTAATTTGTAAATTTTATTAATAATAAAAACTACTTTAGATATCAAAAATAATTTTAGTATATAAAATAGTATCTAATTTAGTCAATATAGTAACTAATTATTTTTTGTGTCTAAAATTGATTTCTATTTAATAATTTTTTGGTAGTGTATGTTTGTGTACATAATATAATCATAGCAGTATATAAAACAATAAGATATACAAGGTAAGCTAATGAAATAAAGTTCTAACATAAAAGTAGAAATAAAAAAATAGTTAGATTTGAAATTTATATATACAAAAATAGACATACAAATGTAACACCCCAACTATTATATAAATAATTTGTTATTTAATTATAAATTGGGAGTAATTTATTTTAATAATATTTTCTTATAGATAACATTGCTCATTATATAACCTCATAGTTATAAATATGTATGTCAACATTTTATATCTTTATAATTATTCACAATATATTACAAAAACATATAAGTTTTTGCACAAAAGTAAGAGTTCTACATCATAATAGATAACTATCTTTATATTTTATTTTTAGATATTAAAATTAAGTTCTCCATGAGCCAACATTCTAGAGAAGATCTCTCAAAATTTTATTAAACAACTCTTACTGATCAGGTTCTGCTTCTAACAGGTACATATGAAAGAAAAACAAAAAAAAAGTAAGGTCTTTATAAGTCTTAAATATCAATCTTAATAAACTTAGCATACAATACAAACAATGAGGCTCTATGACTTGACCTACAACCATAAGATCCAATCTCACTTTATCAAACAAATGGATTTGTATTCCACTTTTGATAGTCCAACAAAAAGATACTAACATTGGTGATGGTGACATGTTAGAATTATAGGCCTTAAACAAGAGGGAGGGTAAATTGTTTTTGAAAGATTTTTGCAAATATTGAAGGTAGAGTGAAAGACAATGAAAATTCAATCAATTAGAAAACTGTTCAGTCAATTAGAAAACTGTTTTTAGTTTGGTTGCAGAAAATCAACCAGTTGCTTTTGTGAAACAACTGGTTTTTTATACCAATAGTTTATAAAAACAAAGCTAAAGTAGTTTAAAGAGTGTAAGGATAGAGAGATTCACACATAATGTTTATATTGGTTCACTCTTAACCAAGAGCTAACAACTAAGAATTCACTAAGTAATCAAACCTTGATTACAAAACACACACCACAATGATGATCTTGAACCCTTCAAGAACACACACCACCTTTGGCAACAACACACAATTTTCAGAACAACCCTCTGAAACTGCACAACACCAAGTCACAAGAAATACAATGATTAAGGAAGAAATGAATAAAATACACCTGGATACAATCAAAGATTAAAGTACAAAGAATATAGAGAATCCTATTCCACACTTGAAGAAGATCCAAAAGCTCTTTTGAAATCTTGAAAACTGATTTTGATTGATCTTTCATAGATAGTTTTTTACCAGGAGCGTAAAACAAACTTTTTATACTCCAATCAGTTGGTCAAAGCATTTAATTCAAGAACCAAAATCAATTTGAATCATTTAAAACCGATTTGCACAACTTAACATAATTATGTTAAGGTTTTTAGAAAATCAATCGATTGAAATCACGAATCAACCGGTTGATTTTGCTTGACAACAAAGTCAAGCTTTTCAAATCCTTTTCAAAAACCATTAACTGTAAAACAACCGGTTGAATCGACATTTCAACAGGTTGAATTGACATTTCAACAGGTTGAATTTTCACTTTCTTTAGAAATCATATATTTTTTTTCAAAAGGAGTAAGATTCATTTAACCTTGGATCATCACAAGGAGTGTATTAACAAATTTAACTACTTCTAGACACACACACAACCAACAACAAGGATCTTCAAGGATTCTACTTGGATTTGGAGTCATCAAAACACTTTGTTCAACAATCTCCCCCTATTTGACGAATATAAATCCCTAGTTTGCTTGTCTTTTTGTTTTTGAAATTGATAGATCATGCAAAACAAAAATTGTGCACATACAAGGCATACATAGCAGCAAGATAACCCATGTTTAACAAGCACACAAAGACTAGTTTTCTGCATAAGCTTTTCAAGCAGAAAAACCAGATAAATAGTGTGAAAACAGTGGTGAATTAAGGTACAAAGCAGAGTTATATCAGAGATATAACAATAGTTATAGCAACATAAGAAACCATAGAGTGTAGCAGCAAGGTACAACACATAAACCACACCATTCTCCCCTTATTCGTCTTCACAAATAGAATAAGAGAATAGATAAAAACAAAATTTAAGAAATTGTCCAGCAAGCTAAAACAGAATAAGAATTAAAACATTAAATCCTTCAATCCTCCTTGCCATATTGGATCTCAAATAGCTGATTCTGGATAGCTTCAATCTGTTCATCTAGGTTCTGGAGCCTAGCCATACAAAACTCATGATGATTCCTTTGATCATATGCAAAGCTATCCATGTGATTTGTGATCAACTTGTCAAAGGGTGTCATGGAAGAGATACGATCATCCACGTTTCCAATGCTTGGACCAACACCACATGCTTCACTAGGAACATCATTGCCTTGATCTCCCTGTTCACTTTGATGTTCATCAGCTTCATCATCTCCAGCATTAGCAGTAGCTTGATCATCTCCATCATCTTTAGCAAGGTTTCCACTAGAAGAACCCTCTTGTTTTCTATCTTTGCTTACCCATTTGCCTCCAACTTTAATGAATCCCATATTGCTGAGTGATCCATTATTGATTTCATGTGATGGCTTCACTATCTTAGATAACTCATCTTCAAGATCAATTTCAAAGTAATGCAGAAACTTAGAGATAAAGAATAACATAGGGATAGTGGTAGTCACTTAACCTCACTGATTTTTGCATGTGTTATTTGAAGATGTGAATCCAATTGACCTTGATTTTCTTCATTATGTAGTATATAAGAATAAGATCCTCTTCAATAAGGACCGAATGATTGCTCCCTCTTGGAGTTAGCATCCAAGACACTATGAAAGCAATGATTCTTTCATCCAGCTTCAAGCCTCCCACAGAAAAACCCTTCACTTTGGATTGAGGGTTTTTTAGGCAGCTTCTATAGTACTGCATTTTGTTGAATTCTTATACCAAACTAATGTTTCCTTTATTAATTCTCAGCCTAACATACTTCAACCCTATTACAACAATTCACACATCTGGAGTAATTTCCATATCAACTCCTTTCACATGGGAGCTCAAGTTCTCACCATCAATGTGAAGATTTGTGTAGAAAACCTTCACAAGATTATGATATATGTTTCCTGACATTTTCATAAACGTTTACAGCTTCTATTCCTGTAAAACATTCCTCACTTCATTGAGGTTTTGTTCTTTCAGCCAATTAAATGTGATCAACTTTGGATTGTTGATAGCTTTCCTCCTTGATTTATGCAATAACTTTTCGATTTTCTCATTATCTCCTGAAAACCAGTTCTCAAGATGCCCACCTTTTTTTACAACACGAGTCTTCATCCTTTTTTACGAGGGAGGTGTTGAGTCCATGAGGCAGAGATGAATTTTTGAGACAATGTGGAGAAATCATTAGATTCAAATGAAGCAACAGAAGGAAAACAATGGTTTGATCTTGTGAAAAAATCAATTGAACCAGCACATGTATTTAAGCAAAAAAAGCAATCAAGATACATTGTCATTTAGTGGTATGTTTTTCAATAGAAAAATAATCTGTTGTAGTGGGAATATGTCACACATCAGTCCCAATCAGATTTATCAATGACAACAACAATTCAGTTTTGACCATCCATAAAAGGCACTTAAATTTCCAAGAAACCATAGAACATATTCTTTTATAACCAGAATATATTCCATTAAGATCATATTCAAAGGCACAATCAATGTATATTAGACCCACAACAGATTTTGAATGAAAAGAAACAGTTGCACTCATGCATAGAAATCCAAAACAACTTTAATTCAGGGTTGCCAGAGGTAAAACAATTAGTTGTTTCGTGAAAACAATCGGTTGTTTTACTGAGATAACAAATAAAAGTTCACAAATCAAGGATTTTTCACATAATAATGCAAAATACATAAACCTTTGTGCAGAGACATTCCACAACAGATTTAGCCAAGAAAAAGAAACATTTGAGATTTCATGTAATCAATATGAGGTACACACACAGATTGAGAAATGAAAACACTATGCATGAGCCAAGGATGTCACTTGACTTTCAATAAATCCTGCTTTGTGCAATTGAGAACTGCTCACATAAGATTTTACTTTAGATATTTTCCTTTGAGGCTTCATTCTTAACACTAATATGCTTCTTGGCTTTTGAGGGCACCTACAAGAAAGATTCAAGAGACAAGATTTGGTCCCCTAGTAAATTTGTGTCCATGGGCATTAACTGGATCATTAAGAACCTTAGAATTCTTAGGAACCCACTTTAAAACACCCCTGGGAATAGAAAATTTTCTGACTCTTCAAAATCTAACAAAGTGGGTTTTCTTCATATAGTAAAAGCACAAAAAAACGGCTGTTTCGACAAATCAATAAGTCGTTTTTCAAAGAAGCTTGAAAATGGTTTTGAAACTAATCTTTTCTTGCTGTGTGGATTAAAACCCAATCCAGCTTTGCCAAAAACACATTTTTGAGATGCAAGAGCAGTTTCAAAGTTTGATTGGCCTTTGCAAAACTTGTCCATAGTTTTTAAAAGATAATGGTCTTTCTTTTAAAGTGATTCACAATTTTCACAAAAGCTAGAATCACACTTGCAAGAAGAGTTCTTGTAAATTATTTCTAGATTTTCCAAATCAGTTTTTGAATTGTTCAACTCTTCTTTCAATGTCTTGACTTTGTTTTGCAGCCAATTATTCATGCCTTTCAATCGATTATTTAAAAGGGCCAACCTATTAGCTTCTTCATGATTCTCTTTAAAAGCATCAAGAAGCTGGCTGTAATTTTCAAAGTTTATAGAGGTGCTAGAACTTACACTACTTGTTTCTTATTCTCCCTTTGCCATCAAACACATATTGGTCTCTTCATCTCCATTTGTTGATGAGCTAGAGGAAGATACATCATTATCTTACCAAGTAATGTAGGTTCTTTTAGCTTTGCCCTTCTTCTTAAATTTCTTGCTTGCTCATCTCTCCTTGCTTTCATTGTTGGGACAATTAGCTTTGATATGACCCTATTTACCACATCCAAAATAGGTATAATTGTTTGAATTGAAATCATTGAGTTTCATATTGTTATACCTATTTGAAGATTGGTTCTTGTCCTTACTGTTCTTTTTCAAGAACTTGCTGAATTTTTTGTTTAGCAAGTTGAGAGTTTCACCATCACTGTCCTCACTTGATTCTTGCCCATCTCTATGACCAACAACTTTCAAAGCAATGCTCCTCACATGCTTCTCTTCATACTCTTGGTCATTCAGTCGGTTCATTTCAAGTTCATGTTCCCTTAGCTTACCAAACAAGGAGATTGTGGTAAAGGTTGTCAAATCCTTAGATTCAGAGATTGAAGTGACTTTAGGTTGCCAAGATCTGTCCAAGCATTTGAGAATATTGATGTTAAGTTCATCCCTTTCGAAGATCTTGCCAAGGTTGATGAGATGGTTCACAATGTGGGTGAATCTCTTTCGCACATGACCAATGGTTTCCCCTTTTAGCACCATGAACATCTCATATTCCTGAATCAGAGCATGCTTCCTTGCTCTCTTCACATCAGTGGCGCCTTCATGGGTAACCTCAAGAATGTCCCACATCTCTTTTGCTGAAGCACATTGTGAGACCCTAAAAAACTCATCAGAATTTAGAGCAAATGTGATGATGTTTTTAGCAATACAATCATATTGAGCTTTTTTGCTTTCATTCTCAGTCCATTGGGACCAAAGTTTCTCAATGAAAACATTATTTTTTCAGCTTTAGGAACAAAAAGGCCATTTACAATAGCATCCCATATTCCTCCATCAGTTCAGACCACAAAATAGAGATGGCTTGTTTATTGAAGCACCCTTCCCAAAGGATAGTTTTTCAGCCACTAAAAGAAGTTTTAGGATCGAAAATTTGATTGACTTTAAAGAACTTAGCTCCTGATGCCAATTGTTAGAATTATACGTCTTAAACAAGAGGGGAGCAAATTTTTTTTGAAAGATTTTCGCAAGTATTGAAAGTAGAGTGAAAGACAATGAAGAATCAATCAATTAGAAAACTGTTCAGCCAATTAGAAAATTGTTTTTAGTTTGATTGCAAAAAATCAACTAGTTGTTTTTGCGAAACAACCGGTTGTTTATACCAGTAGTTTATAAAAAAACAAAGTTAAAGCAGTTTAAAGAGTGTAAGGATAGAGAGATTCACACAAGATGTTTATACTGGTTCACTCTTAACCAAGAGCTACATCCAATCCTCAGCTAACCACTAATAATTAACTAAGTAATCAAACCTTGATTACAAAACACACACCAAAGTGATGATCTTGAACCCTTCAAGAACACACACCACCTTTAGCAACAACACACAATTTTCATAACAATCTTCTGAAACTGCACAACACCAAGTCACAAAGAAATACAATGATTAAAGAAGAAAGGAATAGAATACACATAGATACAATCAAAGATTAAAGTACAAAGAATATAGAGAATTCTATTCCACACTTTAAGATGATCCAAAAGCTCTTCGAAATATTAAAAACTTATTTTGATTGATCTTTTTTAGTTAGTTTTTGACCAGAAGCGTAAAACAACTTTTTTATACTCCAATCAGTTGGTTAAAGCATTTAATTCAAGAACCAAAATCAGTTTGAATAATTTAAAACAAATTTGCACAACTTAACATAATTCTGTTAAGGTTTTCAAAAAATTAATCGATTGAAGTCATGAATCAACTTGTTGAATTGGCTTGACAACAAAGTCAAACAAAGTCAAGCATTTAAAAAACCACTAAGTGTAAAACAACCGATTGAATTGACATTTCAACAGGTTGAATTTTCACTTTCTTTAGAAAACATATTTCTTTTAAAAAGGATTAAGATTCATTTAACCTTGGATTATCACAAGGAGTGGATTAATAAATTGAACTAGACACACACACAACCAACAACAAGGATCTTCATGCATTCCACTTGGATTTGGAGACATCAAAGAACCTTGTTCAATAGAACAGGTATCGGATAATCTCAAGTTTAGCCTATGAATATTCTAGTTCAGGACCTTATTATGAACTATCCAAATATTCACTTACTTGGTAATATACTTCATTAAACTCTACCATGGTCCATGCCTTTAATCCCGCAGTGTATCAAACTGTAACTTTCCAAACACAAAGGCTCATACATAGCATGGCTTAAACTCAATGCAATGAATTTTATGACTCTTCTCAACTGACATACTATTTGACACTTACAAGAATCACATAATATGATGAATATTAAGATACATCACATTTATCTTAACCAATAATATATACACAACATTCAAAAAAATACAAAACTATAAAAATAATAATAAAGCATATATGTACCTTTCTTTTATCCAAGATCATTAAATAAAAAAATAATAATACATAGCATGGTTTAAACTCAATGCAATGAATTTTATGATTCTTTCTCAACTGACATACTATTTGACACTTTCAAGAATCACATAATATGATGCATATTAAGATACATCAAATTTATCTTAACCAATAATTTATACACATCATCTAAACAGATACAAAAAAGTATAAAAATAATAATAAAGCATATATGTAACTTTCTTTTATCCAAGATCATTAAATAAAAAAATAATAATTACTTTTACTTTATTTTTAATATTACTTTATATATTTAGATAATTTAAATAATTAGATATGGATCAATATATTATAGAAAAATAAAATAACAAAAATATAAACTAATAAATATGATCAATGCCTAACTAGAGTAAATTAAACAACATAATCATAAATTGAATAAAGAGAACGAATGCGTAACTGATGTGAATGCAACAACAAGAATACATGATTCTTTGACATTCTTGGGAGTAACTTGAGTTGGTCATGAAATGACACTTTACTTAGAATTGGATCAATGTTCTAATTCAAGAACTCACCAAGACTTTTCACCAAACCAAAGCTCATATGGAAGTCCATATATTGTCAAATGGAATCAACAACAAGGAATGAAGAACAACAATTAAACACCGAACAGAATTGAAGGTAAAGCTACTGCACCGAACAGAAAATGAACACAAAGCTGGAAAACACAAATTTAAACGGTGGAAATGAAAGGAAACACTAAGAATTAAGAAACTACCGAATATAATTGAAAGGAATGAAAGAAAGAAGACTTATGGAGTGAAGCTTGTTGGATTTGAGACTTGGAGAAGCAATCACGCCACTTGGAGCCTTGTTCCAAGATAAGTGAAGGAATGCCGCCACTTGAAGCTCACCATTGGCACACAAGATAAGGCAAAGGAAGAAGAAGACAACAAGACTCATAATTTCTCTCTAAATTTGAGTATAGTCTCTCTACCTCTAATTTCCAAATCTGATTTGTACAAGGGCAGCACCTTTATTTATAGCCTATAAGGTGCTGAAATGCAAAGCCAAATGTGCCTCAAATGTCACTCAAATTCGGCGCCAACTTATGCATGAAGGAAGTGTGACTTTCCTTCCTAGTTTGGCACCTCCTAACTCCTATCTACACTCCCCCTAGCATCCCTTACTACTTGCACACCTATTTATTACATCCGCACCCCTACTCTATAAAAGAAATAAGAAGAGCCATCTTTTGATATTCTTGTCCCAAAGCTCTTGCCATGCTCCTAGTGATTCATTGGGCTTGGGCCCCTTGTTGGGCTTGGGCTTCATGGGCTTGAGCATCCTCTACTTGGTTTTCATCAGTAACTAAAGATAAATTAAATGACATAAATATAAATAAATAAAAATGATCGGTCTATAATTGGAGATATTCTCGCCAGTTGACCTCGGGTTGACTGGATGAACAAGTTCCGCTTGTACTTTGCCTCCTCCTGGCGCACTGGAACAATGCTTCATTGAGATAGAGGGGGCTCTACCTATTTATCACACTCTGGCGATCAAGTCAGCGAGAGCATACAAAATAATAATCAGTCTCTAATACTCAGAAACAACATACCTTTACCTGGGGTCTCAAACCCCTTTTATAGCTTACTCGTTTAACAACTTTCACTCACGAGAATATAATCTCAACCGAAAGCATACATAACAGAAAAAAATTAATTATGTTCATGGACACCTTCACTCATGGTGCTACAACATAAGAGAATTTATACACTTTATTCTCGAGTGCTCTCTGTTGAATTAAATGTGTTCAAGCTTTGAAGAATCTAAATCCTTTGAAGTTTGATGGAAGGCTGGATGTGCTTGTTGTTGCTGAGTTGTTTTAGAATAAGATCTGGGGTAGATTATCTGTGTTAATCCACTCTTGATTGAATACAAAGCTTAAGCATTCTCAAACCTTTTAATTGAAAGTGTTTTTCAAACTAAGTAAAAAACAACCTGTTGTTTTGTCGAAACAACCGATTGTTTTATACTTAGGTGTTTTTAGAAAGGTTGAAAACTGTTTTTGATGGTTGACTTGCTCTCAAACCAAAACAACCGATTGATTCGAGCATTCAACCGATTGTTTGTTTTGAGACCATAACAGAAAACTGTTATGTGCTTTGACTGAGCTTTAAATGATTTTATAACTAAATACTCTCCAGTTTTAAATGCTTTGACCAGTCTTTGAAAGCAATAAATAGTTTGTTTAGTTTATGTAACAAACAAGAACTGTGTTATAATAAAAGAAAAATAGATTTGAGTTTTTCATTGAGTTTGCTTTTGAAGAGTTGAAAATTGCTTTGAGATTGCTTTGATCAAGAGAGTGTGGAATAGGATTTTCATCTTGTATTGATTTCAGATCTTTCTGTAACAAGTGTAATTCTTTTGTACTTTGAGAAAACTCTTTGTGTGAAGCTGAGAAGTGTTGTGTGCTCTTGAGGTTGTCAAGATCAGCATTCTTGGTGGTGTTTGTGCTGAGCCAAAGGAAGTGTGTGTCTTGAGGGGATCAAGGTCACTTCTTTGGTGGTGTTGTAAGTAATCTAGGGTTGATTGCTTAGTGGATTCCCGAGTGGTTTCTGGGAAGACTAGATGTAGTTTTTTGTTTAAGAGTGAACCAGTATAAACCTGTGTGTGCAATCTCTCTATCCCTTGAACTCTTTAATTTCAGTTTATACTTGTGAACTGGTATAAACAACCGATTGTTTCTGCGAAACAACAGATTTTTTTTTGGTGCTATGCTAAATTGCTTTGTGTTTTTGGCAAACTAAATTCTTAATCAAGTTTTCTCGAAGGAATTTCATTCTAGACTTAAAAGTTTGCGAAAACCCTCTTTAAACCATTCACCCCCCCCCCTTCTAGTTTAAAGTCATACATTCGAACAATTGGCATCAAGAGCTTGGTACTTGAAAGATACTCAAGTTTGATCCGAAAATTTTTTTCTTTGGCTGGAAAACTATCTTTTGAGGAAGGTGCTTCAATCTACAAACCATCTTTATTCTGTGGTTTGAATTATAAGTATTGGGAGGCTAGAATGAAAATCTTTGTTGAATCCATTGATCAAGGAATTTGGGATTCAATCGAAAATGGCTCTTTCATTCCAAAGCTTAAAAAGAATGGATCTTTTATTGCAAAACCTTTGTCCCAATGGACCAATGAAGAATGTAAGATGGCCAAGCTTGATTGTACCACTCAAAACATAATAGTTTCTACACTAGATACTAATGAGTTTTTCAGGATATCAAAATACAAATCTGCTAAAGAGATGTGGGACACACTCAAAGCTACTCATGGGAACATCAATGAATCAAAGGAAGTAAGGTTAAGAAGTCAAGCACGAAGGAAAAGGAGGCAAAACAGAAAAAGCCTCAACCTCTACTTCATGGCCAAAAAGGAAGATGACTCAAGTAGTGTAAGTTCTTCTAACTCCTCAAACTCTGAAAATTACAGTCAATTGCTTCAGGCTTTTCAAGAAACACATGAAGAAGCTAATCGATTGGCCCTCTTGAACAACCGATTAAAGGGAATGAATAACTGGCTTGAAAGCATAGTCAAAACACTGGAAGAAGAATTGGAAAATTCAAAAACAGATTTTGAAAACCTTGAAATAGTTTACAAAAACTCCTCTTGCAAGTGTGATACTCTTATTTGTGAAAATTGCGAAAATCTTGAAAAGAAAGTTCATTATCTTGTTAAAACTGTGGATAAGCTTTCTAAAGGTCAATCAACTTTGAGAATGTCTTGGCATCTCAAAACTGTGTTTTTGGAATAGCTGGATTGGGTTTTAACCCACAGAACAAGCAAGATAGATTTTCAAAGTCATTTTCGAAACTGCCAGAAAAACAATCGATTGATCTGTCGAAACAACCGGTTGTTACATGCTTCTACGGTATGAAAAGAGGCCATTCTGTCAGATTCTGTAAAATCAGAAAATATGTTGTTCTTAGGGGCTCTATGAAGTTAATTCCCAAGTGTAGTAAAGGTTCAAATGATAAATGTAAATCAAATGGACCCACATTCATAAGGGGGCCAAATCTTTGTACTTGAAAATCTTTGTAGGAAACCTTGGAGGAGAGCATGCAACAATGGTACCTAGACAGTGGGTGCTCAAAGAACATGACTGGGGACAAATCAAAGTTTCTAAGCATCTCCTTTAAGCAAGAAGGGCACGTTACCTATGGGCACAACAACAAGGGGAGGATTCTTGGGAGAGGATCCATAGGAGACAAAGATATCTTGGTCATTCATGATGTTCTCTATGTAGAAGGATTAAAGCACAATCTGCTAAGCATTAGTTAATTGTGTGACAAAGGATATCAGGTTATCTTCAAAACAAACTCCTGTTAAATTTTTCTTCCCAACACAAAAAAGGTAATGTTGATTGGTAAGAGAATTAATAATGTTTATCTTCTAGATATCTCTTCTCCTTGTTCAATTGGTTGTCTTTTATCCAAGCATGATGAGTTTTGGCTTTGGCATAGAAGAATTGTCACATTCACATGAATCACTTGAACAAGTTAATTTCTAAAGATCTTGTGATTGGGCTGATGATGGAAGAGGGCCAAGCACAACCTTCCATGAAAGGCAAGAGCCAAGTTAAGAGCGTCTAGACCCCAAGCCAAGAGCGTCTAGACCCAAGCCAAGCATCTAAGACCAAGCTAGGAGCGTCTAAGATCAAGCTAGGAGCGTCTAAGACCAAGCTAGAAGCATCTAAGATCAAGCTAGGAGCGTCTAAGAGCAAGCCAAGAGCGTCTAAAACAAGAAGACTTGGATCAAGCTATGAATGGGAAAAGGCCTAATAGCATAAATGAGGTGTAAATAGCATAACCATGTGGACAATTGTTTAATTTTCTGCACATTAGAATTAAGGAAGCATTAACCTTGATTAGCTAAACGTTTCTAGAAGCCTTTACTAATAAAGGACCATGTGCACCCATGTGCACCCATGTGCCATGTGCACCCATGTGCTTCACAATTTACATTACATTTAGCTAGCATTTCATTTGCACTTAGCTTAAGAATTACAGCCTCCTTAGCCTATAAAAGGAGATGCCTATCACTTGTAATTGGAAGTGATCCGATCGGTCATCGGTAGTCGATGACGTCAGCAACAGAGAACCACGTGGACCACTCGTAGGGTGACACGTGGACCAGGTGGCAGAGAGGTCAGGGGGACGATCGCCAAGAGCGGTGATCGGTGGTCAGTAACCAAGTGACCACCGACAGATCAGGCGGCAGAGAGGTCGGGGGACAGATCATCCAGAATGGTGATCGGTGGTCAGTAGCCAAGTGGCCACCAACAGACCAGTTCTCAGACTAACGCCTGAAGGCAGAACGCGAGAAACAAATAAACACTGATCAGTCATCGGGTGTATTGTCATCGGGGTCTCGTGTTACACGCAGTTAAACTGGGAATGAGGTTCCCAGCGAGAGCGTTACGCATGGATCTCGCATGAGCACACCTCAGGGAATCATGCACGAGAGTGGCCTGAGGGAACTAGTAAACCAGTCAGTGATTGGTTATTCCCTCAACCCATTACGTGCGTGGCATCGTGAAGGGTAAGTCGCCTACTCAGAGAGCAACGTTTGGTGAGTGTGCCTAGACCAGTCACACCCGACGTTCTCCCAAGAGTATGCGATCTGCCCAGATAAGAGAAACATCCTAAGTTACTCCGCAAGGGCGTAACATAGGCACACAAAGAGAAGCGCTAGAGCCCTTCCAGTAAATGACACGTGGGTGGTTAGATGTGAGTTGCAGGCCTTCACGTGTCACCATCTGAGAAGGGTGCGGTCCAGACAAAAGTGCACTCTGTACCGCTAAAGGTACAGACAGGCGCAACCAAGTGCAGAGACGCGCAGACATGCACAGACTCTCACGCTCCCACGGCTGATTCTGAAGGTACGCTTTCTTTGAAAAGCATAACAGGGTTCTGACACATGCCAGAAAAGCATAACAGAATTCTGTTATGCCCAGAAGCAGGGAAAGAGAGATAAAAGGGAGAATCAGGGTGAGAGTGGGGGGGGGGGGATAAAAAAAAACAGAGAGCAAGAGTCTAACACACACACTGCTAGTTTTCTTTGGTGGTTCTGTGGACTAACTTGATCGTCGGAGTGCAAACGGCCGCTAGAGGCGCCGTCTGTGTGTTTTGCAGGCCACGTTTGGAGAAGCAAGAGAAGGTTCTGAGGGTGATTCTGCAGAAGACGCAGCCGCGTAGACAGGGCAGAGAGTGCTACGAAGCGATTCCTCCACGTTCGAGTTGCCGGCAGGATCAGTTTTTTAAATGCGTTTCTACCATTAGACGTGGTCTTTCAAAACGCGGTGACATTTTTGTAATTAAGTTCATTTAAGAATGTGGCTATTTGTAGTAGTCACATTCGTAAATGAAGCTTTTCGATTTAATAATGCGGTTATTTGTAATAGTCGCATTCTTAAATCAAAGCGCTTGATTTACGAATGCGGCTTTTCCTATAGCCGCATTCTTAAATCAAAACGCTTGATTTAAGAATACAGCTATTACAAATAGCCGCATTCTTAAATATAATAACCGCATTCTTAAATCATTTTTTACCCTAATCTGAAGCGTGACACGTACACTTTCATACTTTCTTCCTCTTTTTTCGTTGTTCCTGCTCTCTTGTTCCTCTCTTCTTCTGCGAGTTGCATTGTCTTGTTTTCGTGCCATTGTAAGTTCGTTCGAGCTCTACTTCTTCTTCTTGTTTTCGTGCCATTGTTAAGTTCGTTCGTTTCTCTTACTTTTTTTTTTGTTTTCTTTCATTGGTCAAAGTACTATTTCATTACCTTCGCGTTTCATTGCTCCCTCGCTCCATCGTTGTTGTCGTGTCTACTGACGCATCTGTTGTCGCCGCCGTTGTTGTTGCTTTCGTGCCACTCTCAACGTTGCCTTCACGCACAAGGTTGGTGTTTTAATTTTTTTTATTTTTTTTTAATGTTATGAATTTGTTTATTTTTTATTTATTATAATTTTCATTTTTTTAAATTTATATTATTTAGTATTTATTATAATTTGTATTTATTATTAATTTATATTATGTTACTTGTTAGTTTAGAATAGAATTATCGTGTTGGTATTGAGTTTGAGGGTGTTCGGCCCTCGACAATTGATACGTGCTAGTTTTGAGTTCGGGGGTGTTTGACCATCGGCAAACGTGTGAGATAGAACACTTCTTAGAAACACTTGAATGACTATTACATAATATAATGGATCGAAATTGGATTAATTTTGTTTGCATAAATGATGAGTACGAAAGAGGAATAGAAGAATTTATACAATTTGCACAACAACGTAACGTGAATAATAATGGTCATGATGGAGCAAATATCAGGTGTTCGTGCATTACTTATTTGAATGGAAGGATACTAGATGTTAAGATAATGAGGGAACACCTTCTATGTGATGGGTTTTTTTGTTCTTATACAACTTAGACATGGCATGGTGAATTATTAAATTTACCACGTGTTTCCGTAACTGAAAAATATGCGAGGTCCACAATGGATGATGGATTACATGATAATGTAGATGATGATCGATTGGAGGACATGATTCATGATGTGGGAACTGAGTCTTTTGCAAATTAACTATTGTTTGTTACCTAACTTTTTTAACAGAGATATGGATGATAATCAGACTCCAATCAGATCGCGATCCGGACGAGGTAGCAGAGGACCTACTAGATTGAAGCGTCTCTCATTGAAACGAGTTGTTGGTGAGACAACACGTGTTGAACTTGATGTCAACACTAGAGTAGCTTTTAGTCCTAATGCAAATTCGTTTAACAACTATCTTGGAGTTGTTTCTCGTGAGAGGCTCTCCATTTTGATTAATTCATGGGATGACGTGTCAGAGGTCGATCGGAACATGCTCTGGGAGGATGTTCTAGTAAGGTTTACATTATTATTGTTATCATATAATTTTTTTAATATCCATTAATTAATTTTAATTTGGTGATGTTATTTTGTAGGACAATTTTAAAATTCCTAATGTGGAACCGCTTCGATCAAAGATTATATCCGATATCGGACTTAAATTTCATCAGTTTAAGTCAAGACTGATGACAAATTATATTTTTGGCAAGCTTAAAGGCGAAAATCCTTATTTAAAGTACAAACATATTGATGAAGAGACATGGCGTCTTTTTGTTCAAAGCCGTGAAAATGAAGCTTGGAAGGTAAGTGAGGTTACTTAACTATTTTTAGTTATATAACATTAATAAGTTAATATTATTTAATTCACTTTGTTTATTTCATTTATGACAGGATCGTCCGAAGAAAGCTCATGACATAGCTTTAAAGAATGTTACCTCGCATGTATTGTCTCGTTCGGGGTATCGAAAGCTTGAGCAATCACTGATGGAGGAAAATGTGCAATCCAGACAGGGGACTGGGTCTGAGATTGATATAGGGGTCACTACTCCTCCATCACCACCTTTGCGCCATGTAAAATGGAAGAGGGTCCGAATTAAAAAGTCGGGTGCACCAAGTTCTGAGCAATCAGGGGTTATCATCGAAAAAATTGGTAGTTATTTTTAGCCTTTTTTGCATTTAGTTTAAATCATTAATTATATTAAAAATTGATATGATTTTGGTCTCTTGTAGGATTTCTTAAACTCCCAAGGTAATTTTGTTCTTGAAGGTCGTCGCGATATCCTGGTTGAAGCAATTGGACGACCTGAGTACTATAGTCGTGTTCGTGCAACTGAACAAGGGGTTGGACTTAAACTATATTTTGGAGACCAAAACAGAAATAACGAGTGAGAAATGTTAAGAATTAATGGAGGAAATGATAGAGATCAAATAAGAGAGGATTCTACCAATGGAGAAAGAGGTCATTCACCCACACATTTGAAGTTCTTCCATCTAGTCTTCTCAAAAATTAAAGAAGAATTAAATAAAGAGAGGACCAAGCTTAAAGCCAAAGAAGACTACAAGCTTTCAAGAATGGGCTTCAATTAATATCTCTCTTTATAGTTTATTTCAATTTGTAAATAATACTTAAATATAGTTTTTAGGAAAGGTGCTAAGAGGGAAACCTAAAGATACCTCTTATGTTGAAGCATCTCTAGATATTAGTTTTAGAACTTTCTAGTAGTTGACCCTTCATCACTCACTTTAGGCGCTAAAAAGTGAGAGATTTGTAAGGGACCTTTTGGATAGCTTCTTGTGTAAGCTTCTTGTACTTCATGACCGGTCATCTTCCTATATAAGGAGGGCTTGAGTCTTTCTAATAGAGATTTTATATTTTGAGTAATGAAATTCTCCCAAATTAGTGAGTGATTGAGAGACTTGTGTCTTCTCTTCTTCTAGTCTCATCTTGAGTGCATCTTGGAACCTCAAGTGGCAGCATCTACACTCATCTTGAAGCCTTACATCCTTCAAGTGGCGTGTTCATCTCCAAGAACTCCAACCACATAAGTTCCCTATTTCATTTCATCTTCTTCATCCATTTTCCCTTCATTCCAAATTACCCATTTTTGTTCTACTTGTTTTGTTTTCACTTTCAATCGGTGAAATCTCTTCCTTATGATCTCCTCTTTCATTTTCTGCACTTCTATTCAATTTTAATAAGTGAAAATTGGTTGTTCTTTCTGTTTTTGTCACGTCCTCCATGGGTATAATTGCTATATGTTGTGTTCTTGAGTTTCTATCCATGGGTTGTTGTTCAAAATGGGTTTCTATGTGAGTTTGACTTGGTTACTTGTGTTTTGGTGAGTTCTTGAATGTTAAGAACATTGATCCAATTCTTAAAAAGTGCCTAATCATATTCCAACTCAAGTTGAATCCATAACATGTCCTTAGAATATCCCTATCATGTTATTGGAATCATATCATGTGGTATCAAGCCATACCTTTACCTGGGATCTCAAGCCCCTTTTATAGCTTACTCGTTTAACAACTTTCACTCACGAGAATATAATCTCAACCGAAAGCATACGTAACAGAAAAAAATTAATTATGTTCATGGACACCTTCACTCATGGTGCTACAACATAAGAGAATTTATACACTTTATTCTCGAGTGCTCTCTGTTGAATTAAATGTGTTCAAGCTTTGAAGAATCTAAATCCTTTGAAGTTTGATGGAAGGCTGGATGTGCTTGTTGTTGCTGAGTTGTTTTAGAATAAGATCTGGGGTAGATTATCTGTGTTAATCCACTCTTGATTGAATACAAAGCTTAAGCATTCTCAAACCTTTTAATTGAAAGTGTTTTTCAAACTAAGTAAAAAACAACCTGTTGTTTTGTCGAAACAACCGATTGTTTTATACTTAGGTGTTTTTAGAAAGGTTGAAAACTGTTTTTGATGGTTGACTTGCTCTCAAACCAAAACAACCGATTGATTCGAGCATTCAACCGATTGTTTGTTTTGAGACCATAACAGAAAACTGTTATGTGCTTTGACTGAGCTTTAAATGATTTTATAACTAAATACTCTCCAGTTTTAAATGCTTTGACCAGTCTTTGAAAGCAATAAATAGTTTGTTTAGTTTATGTAACAAACAAGAACTGTGTTATAATAAAAGAAAAATAGATTTGAGTTTTTCATTGAGTTTTCTTTTGAAGAGTTGAAAATTGCTTTGAGATTGCTTTGATCAAGAGAGTGTGGAATAGGATTTTCATCTTGTATTGATTTCAGATCTTTCTGTAACAAGTGTAATTCTTTTGTACTTTGAGAAAACTCTTTGTGTGAAGCTGAGAAGTGTTGTGTGCTCTTGAGGTTGTCAAGATCAGCATTCTTGGTGGTGTTTGTGCTGAGCCAAAGGAAGTGTGTGTCTTGAGGGGATCAAGGTCACTTCTTTGGTGGTGTTGTAAGTAATCTAGGGTTGATTGCTTAGTGGATTCCCGAGTGGTTTCTGGGAAGACTAGATGTAGTATTTTGTTTAAGAGTGAACCAGTATAAACCTGTGTGTGCAATCTCTCTATCCCTTGAACTCTTTAATTTCAGTTTATACTTGTGAACTGGTATAAACAACCGATTGTTTCTGCGAAACAACAGATTTTTTTTTGGTGCTATGCTAAATTGCTTTGTGTTTTTGGCAAACTAAATTCTTAATCAAGTTTTCTCGAAGGAATTTCATTCTAGACTTAAAAGTTTGCGAAAACCCTCTTTAAACCATTCACCCCCCCCCCCCCTTCTAGTTTAAAGTCATACATTCGAACAATTGGCATCAAGAGCTTGGTACTTGAAAGATACTCAAGTTTGATCCGAAAATTTTTTTCTATGGCTGGAAAACTATCTTTTGAGGAAGGTGCTTCAATCTACAAACCATCTTTATTCTGTGGTTTGAATTATAAGTATTGGGAGGCTAGAATGAAAATCTTTGTTGAATCCATTGATCAAGGAATTTGGGATTCAATCGAAAATGGCTCTTTCATTCCAAAGATTAAAAAGAATGGATCTTTTATTGCAAAACCTTTGTCCCAATGGACCAATGAAGAATGTAAGATGGCCAAGCTTGATTGTACCACTCAAAACATAATAGTTTCTACACTAGATACTAATGAGTTTTTCAGGATATCAAAATACAAATCTGCTAAAGAGATGTGGGACACACTCAAAGCTACTCATGGGAACATCAATGAATCAAAGGAAGTAAGGTTAAGAAGTCAAGCACGAAGGAAAAGGAGGCAAAACAGAAAAAGCCTCAACCTCTACTTCATGGCCAAAAAGGAAGATGACTCAAGTAGTGTAAGTTCTTCTAACTCCTCAAACTCTGAAAATTACAGTCAATTGCTTCAGGCTTTTCAAGAAACACATGAAGAAGCTAATCGATTGGCCCTCTTGAACAACCGATTAAAGGGAATGAATAACTGGCTTGAAAGCATAGTCAAAACACTGGAAGAAGAATTGGAAAATTCAAAAATAGATTTTGAAAACCTTGAAATAGTTTACAAAAACTCCTCTTGCAAGTGTGATACTCTTATTTGTGAAAATTGCGAAAATCTTGAAAAGAAAGTTCATTATCTTGTTAAAACTGTGGATAAGCTTTCTAAAGGTCAATCAACTTTGAGAATGTCTTGGCATCTCAAAACTGTGTTTTTGGAATAGCTGGATTGGGTTTTAACCCACAGAACAAGCAAGATAGATTTTCAAAGTCATTTTCGAAACTGCCAGAAAAACAATCGATTGATCTGTCGAAACAACCGGTTGTTACATGCTTCTACGGTATGAAAAGAGGCCATTCTGTCAGATTCTGTAAAATCAGAAAATATGTTGTTCTTAGGGGCTCTATGAAGTTAATTCCCAAGTGTAGTAAAGGTTCAAATGATAAATGTAAATCAAATGGACCCACATTCATAAGGGGGCCAAATCTTTGTACTTGAAAATCTTTGTAGGAAACCTTGGAGGAGAGCATGCAACAATGGTACCTAGACAGTGGGTGCTCAAAGAACATGACTGGGGACAAATCAAAGTTTCTAAGCATCTCCTTTAAGCAAGAAGGGCACGTTACCTATGGGCACAACAACAAGGGGAGGATTCTTGGGAGAGGATCCATAGGAGACAAAGATATCTTGGTCATTCATGATGTTCTCTATGTAGAAGGATTAAAGCACAATCTGCTAAGCATTAGTTAATTGTGTGACAAAGGACATCAGGTTATCTTCAAAACAAACTCCTGTTAAATTTTTCTTCCCAACACAAAAAAGGTAATGTTGATTGGTAAGAGAATTAATAATGTTTATCTTCTAGATATCTCTTCTCCTTGTTCAATTGGTTGTCTTTTATCCAAGCATGATGAGTTTTGGCTTTGGCATAGAAGAATTGTCACATTCACATGAATCACTTGAACAAGTTAATTTCTAAAGATCTTGTGATTGGGCTGATGATGGAAGAGGGCCAAGCACAACCTTCCATGAAAGGCAAGAGCCAAGTTAAGAGCGTCTAGACCCCAAGCCAAGAGCGTCTAGACCCAAGCCAAGCATCTAAGACCAAGCTAGGAGCGTCTAAGATCAAGCTAGGAGCGTCTAAGACCAAGCTAGAAGCATCTAAGATCAAGCTAGGAGCGTCTAAGACCAAGCCAAGAGCGTCTAGAACAAGAAGACTTGGATCAAGCTATGAATGGGAAAAGGCCTAATAGCATAAATGAGGTGTAAATAGCATAACCATGTGGACAATTGTTTAATTTTCTGCACATTAGAATTAAGGAAGCATTAACCTTGATTAGCTAAACGTTTCTAGAAGCCTTTACTAATAAAGGACCATGTGCACCCATGTGCACCCATGTGCCATGTGCACCCATGTGCTTCACAATTTACAGTACATTTAGCTAGCATTTCATTTGCACTTAGCTTAATAATTACAGCCTCCTTAGCCTATAAAAGGAGATGCCTATCACTTGTAATTGGAAGATTAATGAGATTAAAGTTATGCTGCCAACATTATGCCATACTTTGCTTTTCCCTAGTTTCTCGGATCTAATCTTCACCTTCATCACCTAATAGGGCTGGCCGAACCTCCCTACTTCCATACACATCATGCACCTTCAAGATCACCATAGCTCCTAGGAGGATCTTGCACATTTACAACCATAGCTTCTGCACCATTCTTGATGTGATTCCAATAGCCACATAGAACAAGATTCTTGACACTTTGAGGAATCACCTTGAGCTGGAAAATGTAGAGGCACTTTCTTAGAAGTTGGATCATAGTTCTAAGATCAAGAACTCACCAAAACAAGTACCAAATCCCAAACTCATTTGGATGAACCAAATATTGTCAAATTGAATCAACAAAGGAGAAGGAAAAGAACAAACCGAACAGAATTGAACTTCAAAACAAAAGAACCGAACAGAATTTAAAAACTAAACAGAAAATAGGTGCTGGAAAATTAAAGGAACCGAAACAAAAACAACTCAAAACTCAAGGCAATAAGAACAAATTGAAGAAGAAGAAAGGAAGGAGAAGAGAATGCTCATGAAGATGGAGGAATGGTTGGATGATCACGCCACTAGAAGAATGGATGCTCCTAGATGAGTGTGGAAGCCGCCACTTGAGGAAACCATGGTCCTTCAAGATAAGACTAGAGAAGAAGCTCAAAGCTCTCCAAATGCTCACTCCAATTTTGGGTATAGTTTCTTTAGATAAAATTCAAATCTGAATTTTACAAAGGAAGCACCTCTATTTATAGCCTAAGGTGCTGAAAAATAGGTGGGAAATTTCAAATAAACTCATTTGAAATTCCCACCAAAAACAAGTCACATGGGAGGTGTGACCTTTTTCTACTATGACACCTCCCAAAAACTACACCTACACCTATCTACTAATACACCCCCCTAAAGGTCCTATTTAAAACCTAAAAGATGCTATAACAAAAGAGGTTTCTAAGGTTTCCCTCTAAGCACCTTCAACTAAAGACACTACAAAAAGAGAAAATAAATGTCCTCTTGCTCCCAAGGCTTTGAACATGCTTCTTGTAATCCTTTGAGGTGGACTTTGACCTCCATGGGCATCCTCCATTTGTGCCTCCACCTCTTCTTGAGCTTGATGAGTGGCCTCCATGTTCTCTTGGGCTTGATCTCCATCATACTCCCCGAGTTGGAGAGAATTCGACCACGAATTCTGGAGACCTACAGAAAAAGGAGTTAGATCGCTGACATTAAAAGTATGACTACCTAAGAATGTATCAGGCATATCTAACTCATAAGCATTGTCATTAATCCTCTTGAGGACTTGGAAAGGTCCATCCCCTCGAGGCATTAGTTTGGACTTCCTTTGAGTAGGAAAACGATCCTTCCTCAAGTGAAGCCAAACCCAATCGCCCTCATCAAACAACAATGCTTTTCTCCTCTTATTGGCAAGTTCAGCATACTTGCCAACCTTCTTCTCAATTCTCTTCTTGATGTCTTTATGCAAAGTTTTCACAAAAGAAGCCTTTTCATCCCCATCTTTGCACAAGACATCGTCAAGAAGGGGAATAGGAAGAAGATCAAGAGGTGTTAGGGGATTAAACCCATAGACCACCTCAAAAGGAGAATGGGAGGTGGTAGAATTTACTACTCGTTTATATGCAAACTCAACATGGGGTAGTAAATTCTCCCACACTCTAGGATTCCCCGAAATAAAGCATCTCAATAGTTGTCCCAAAGTTCTATTTACCACCTCGGTTTGACCATCGGTTTGTGGGTGGCAAGTGGTAGAAAATAAAAGCTTAGTTCCAAGCTTGCCCCACAAGGTCTTCCAAAAGTGACTCAAGAACTTAGGATCTCTATCGGACACTATAGACCTAGGAATCCCATGCAAGCGAACCACTTCTTGGAAGAAGAGGTTTGCAATGTGGCATGCATCATCCACTTTGTGGCAAGGAATAAAGTGAGCCATTTTTGAAAAACGATCCACTACCACAAAAATGGAGTCCTTTCCCTTTGATGTCTTGGGTAAGCCTAAGATGAAATCCATAGATATATCTACCCAAGGCATTGAAGGGATAGGAAGAGGAGTATAAAGACCATGGGGATGCATTTTAGATTTAGCTTTGCGGCAAGCTATGCATTTATCACACAAACTATGAACATGTTTATGCATATGAGGCCAAAAGAAATGTTCATGCAACACATCCAAAGTTTTAGCAACCCCAAAATGTCCCATTAAGCCCCCCTCATGAGCTTCTCTAACAAGAGATAATCTAATAGAGCATTGGGGAACACAAAGACGTTTTCCTTTAAAAAGAAAGCCATCTTGAATAAAAAAATCTTTGTGTCCTCCCTTAAGACACTCTTGATAGAGGAGAGAAAAATCAAGGTCATCATGATAAAGTTCCTTAATGTGATCAAAACCAAGATATTGAGAGGTTAAAAGATTTAGCAAGGTGTATCTTCTAGAAAGAGCATCCGCCACAATATTTATTTTGCCTTGCTTGTGTTTGATCACATAAGGAAATTGCTCAATGAATTCCACCCACTTAGCATGCCTCTTGTTAAGTTTGTTTTGGCTTTTCAAATATTTAAGAGATTCATGATCACTATGTATCACAAACTCTTTGGGAAAAAGATAGTGTTGCCAAGTAAACAAAGCCCTAACAAGTGCATATAATTCCTTATCATAGGTGGAATAGTTGAGATGACTTCCCTTCAATTTCTCACTAAAATAGGCTATGGGGTGGCCCTCTTGAAGGAGAACAGCCCCAATACCTATGCTTGAAGCATCACACTCAATCTCAAATGTCTTAGTGAAATTAGGAAGGGCCAAGATGGGAGCATTAGTCAATTTTTCTTTCAAAGTATCAAAAGCATTTTGTTGTGCTTCTCCCCAATGAAAGACCACATCCTTTTTCACTATGTCATTGAGTGGTGCGGCAATGGTACCAAAGTTTGGGACAAATCTTCTATAGAAAGAAGCAAGCCCATGAAAACTTCGGACCTCATTCAAAGATTTCGGTGTAGGCCACTTTTGAATGGCCACCACCTTGGTTTTGTCCACATGGACCCCTTTACAACTCACAACAAACCCTAGGAATTCTATATGATCAAGAGCAAACATACATTTAGCAAGGTTAGCATACAAATGTTCCTTCCTAAGGGTTTCCAAAACTTGCCTAACATGCAACCTATGGTCATTCAAAGATAAGCTATAAATGAGAATGTCATCAAAGTAAACCACAACAAACTTACCAATGAAAGGTCTAAGAACATGATGCATGAGGCGCATGAAGGTACTTGGTGCATTAGTTAAACCAAAAGGCATAACTAACCACTCATATAAACCAAAGTTGGTCTTAAAAGCCGTCTTCCATTCATCACCCGGTTTGATACGGATTTGATTGTAGCCGCTTTTAAGATCAATCTTTGAAAAGATTTTTGAACCATGTAATTCATCCAACAAATCATCTAATCTAGGTATGGGATGCCTATACTTAATGGTTATGTTATTTATGGCCCTACAATCCGAACACATTCGCCATGTGCCATCCTTTTTTGGCACTAAGATGATAGGCATAGCACAAGGACTCATGCTATCTTGCACCCACCCTTTTTCAATCAAAGCCTCAACTTGTTGGCGAATTTCCTTGGTTTCACTTGGATTGGTCCTATATGCGGGACGATTTGGTAAAGAAGAGCCCGGTATCAAATCAATTTGGTGCTCAATCCCTCTCAAAGGTGGAAGGCCATTTGGAGGATCTTGAAACACATCTTTGAACTCTTCTACCAAATTTTCCAAGCAATGAGGACTATCAACAAGTGTTTCTATGCTAAGAGTTCTAGGGATGGCTAAAAAAAGAGGATGATGAGCCACTATTTCCCTTTCAATGTCACGCCTAGACACAAGGAGTGTAGGCTTAGAACTCTTATCTTTTTTATCTTTTTTATCTTTTTCACTCTCCCTCTTTTTCTTCATGATAACTTGGTCCTCATGGACTTCTCTTGGAGAGAGAGATTTTAAAGTAACCTTGTGACCATGGAATTCAAAAGATAATTTGTTGGTAAAGCCATCATGTAAAACTTTTCTATCAAATTGCCAAGGCCTTCCCAAAAGAACATGAGTGGCTTCCATGGGCACAACATCACATAATACCTCATCTTTGTATTTTCCAATGGAGAAATGGATGAGGACTTGTTTATTAACAATTATTTCTCCTACTTCACTAAGCCATTGTAATTTGTAGGGCTTTGTATGAGAGATAGTAGGCAATCCAAGCTTATCTACTACTCTTGTACTAGCCACATTTGCACAACTACCCCCATCCACTATCAAGGAACAAATGTTGTTTTGAATAAGACATCTTGTATGGAAAATATTTTCCCTTTGACTTTCATCAAAAGGTTGTGAAACTTGTCCAAGAAGTCTTCTCACAACTAACAAGTCCCCTTCAAGTGGACATTCACTCTCTTCCTCACTAGATGCATGAGAATGCAATGAATGCTTTGAAGAATCCGAATCATGCTCACTAACTACAATGCCCTCATGCATGTACATACTTCGTTTTGAAGGACAATTTGCAGCAATATGACCATAACCCATACATTTAAAGCATTTAGTGTTAGATGTTCTAGTGGGAGACTTAGGTCTAGATGTTGATGGCTTAGATTCCTTGGGTTTGAAAGAAGAATCTTTGGAAGGATGTTTTGAAAAAGAAGTTTTGTTTCTCCAAGACTTGGAGTAGTATCCATTATTGGAAGCATTTTTAAAAGAGTTTTTCTTAGCAAGTTGGGCTTCCACCTTCATTGCAAGATGAACTAAAGAGCCCAATGATGAATACTCTTGTAACTCAACAATGTCTTGGATATCCTTCCTAAGACCACTCACAAACCTAGCAACCATGGCTTCTTCACTTTCTTCTAATTCAATTTTAAGCACAAGCGTCTCAAGCTCCTTATAATATTCATCCACATTTAGCGTGCCTTGTTGAAACCGTTGGAGTCTCAACATGAGGTCTTTCCTAAAATGTGGGGGCACAAACCTAGCGCGCATATGATCCTTTAAAGAGTTCCAAGAGTCCACGGGAGGACCCTTGTGATAGATAATGTCCTTTACAATCCCATGCCACCATTTCATGGCATAATCACTAAACTCTAGGGTGGCTAGCTTGAGCTTATGCTCATCTTGGATCTCATGGATCTCAAAAATTTGTTCACACTTAGCCTCCCAATCTAAATACACATTTGGATCACTAGAACCATTAAAACAAGGTAGTTTGACCGAAGGAAGCTTGGACTTTGCATCATGGTAGAAGCCATTGCCGTAGTGAATTCTTTCCCCTTGGTGATGATGTCTTTGTCCATGGACTTGGGGTGGAGGTCTCCTTCTCCTATGCTCATCTTCACGGCCAACATCATTTGAAGAAGCTCTTGAAGATGGTCTATGAGAATGATGTCCATCATGGATAGAAGGAGATGGTCTAGTTTGTTTGACCTCCATCTTTTGCAATTTCTCTTCCAACCTTCTAATTGTTCTTTGAGCTTCATGTAATTCACCAAGAATTGAAGCTTTGGAAGGAGAATTCTGCTTGGAGGATGCATCACTTGAAGATCCAGCCATTTGTAATTAAAAAACAGCAAACACACAAAACAGCAAACAAGTTAAAAATTAGCAAAAACAGTGAGCTTTCCAATTGAAACTGCCGAAGTGAATTTAAGGCTGAAAAGATATCACTCTCAAAGAAATAATGTTCTTGCACCAATCTGATCTTGAGGCCTTGGAATCCTCAAATGAAATATGTCAAAGCAAGCACACCAATCTTAAGAGCAAACCACCACAAAACCAATGAAACAATAAAGACAAACAAGAAAAGGTATAAGCAAGGAAAGGTAATTGCAAAAGGAAAACTATGTGTAAGACAAACTCAAAGAGTAAGAATGAAAGACAATCAAGAAAATAAAGAACTCAATGAGAAAAGTAGGCACACAAAAGAATACCTAAGGAAAAGCACTAGAGTAGATGAAGAAAACAAAAAAAATTTAGCTACTGGAAATTTTTTTTAATGCAAACTGTGTTTGATATTCACTGATTTAACTGGAACGTTGTAGAGCGAACTGGATTATGAAATTTATACCACAGAAACTTCAAGATGTTAACTCAAAAATGGCACTGGAATCAATTAAAAACAGTAAGCCAATTGAGAGAAATAAATTTTTTAAAATCACTGCCAGATTACCGTATTTTTTTCGGCAGGAATGTACACTTTTTTTATTTTATTTATCATTTTTTGTGTACTTCATATTTTTGAATGATTCTTTTTTCTATTCTTTTCTAACACTTTCAATATCTCAAATCCAGAATTTCAGAATTTTACAGTACGTAAATCAATTGCAATAAGGAAAAACAGTAAGCACTTTTTTCAGAAACAGAGGAATCCTAATAGGAATAAAAAAACAGGATGATGAACTAGCAAAGACATAATAGAAAATGATGTATTGGAACTTGTATAGGTCTAGAATACAAGTATGAACTCAATGCTAAAAAGAAAATGCTCAAAGGATCAACATCAATTCAGAAAAAATATATGACACCAAAGCAAGAAACAATCAAAACAATAAAAGTACTACTAGAAGTAATGACATATATGGAATAACATGACTAAGACAAAACTTAACAAGATTCAAAAATTAAAAGACACAACACAAATTGTAACAAGTGGAAGGAAGCTTAAGGTAAACTCTAGGAAGGATAATGCCATTCCAAAAGAGCAACCATACTCATAAGAATTATGAGTGCCATAAACCTTTCCACAAACACTTGGAGCAAAAGAAAAACAGCAAGAATACTCAATTAAAATTCTAAAACAGAAACTTAAATTGCAAGAAAAATTAAAGAGCTCTTGAAATAAAGTGCACACAACTCAACAATTAAACAAGAATGAACCTAAGACTCATGATACCACATGATGTGATTCCAATAGCCACATAGAACAAGATTCTTGACACTTTGAGGAATCACCTTGAGCTGGAAAATGTAGAGGCACTTTCTTAGAAGTTGGATCATAGTTCTAAGATCAAGAACTCACCAAAACAAGTACCAAATCCCAAACTCATTTGGATGAACCAAATATTGTCAAATTGAATCAACAAAGGAGAAGGAAAAGAACAAACCGAACAGAATTGAACTTCAAAACAAAAGAACCGAACAGAATTTAAAAACTAAACAGAAAATAGGTGCTGGAAAATTAAAGGAACCGAAACAAAAACAACTCAAAACTCAAGGCAATAAGAACAAATTGAAGAAGAAGAAAGGAAGGAGAAGAGAATGCTCATGAAGATGGAGGAATGGTTGGATGATCACGCCACTAGAAGAATGGATGCTCCTAGATGAGTGTGGAAGCCGCCACTTGAGGAAACCATGGTCCTTCAAGATAAGACTAGAGAAGAAGCTCAAAGCTCTCCAAATGCTCACTCCAATTTTGGGTATAGTTTCTTTAGATAAAATTCAAATCTGAATTTTACAAAGGAAGCACCTCTATTTATAGCCTAAGGTGCTGAAAAATAGGTGGGAAATTTCAAATAAACTCATTTGAAATTCCCACCAAAAACAAGTCACATGGGAGGTGTGACCTTTTTCTACTATGACACCTCCCAAAAACTACACCTACACCTATCTACTAATACACCCCCCTAAAGGTCCTATTTAAAACCTAAAAGATGCTATAACAAAAGAGGTTTCTAAGGTTTCCCTCTAAGCACCTTCAACTAAAGACACTACAAAAAGAGAAAATAAATGTCCTCTTGCTCCCAAGGCTTTGAACATGCTTCTTGTAATCCTTTGAGGTGGACTTTGACCTCCATGGGCATCCTCCATTTGTGCCTCCACCTCTTCTTGAGCTTGATGAGTGGCCTCCATGTTCTCTTGGGCTTGATCTCCATCAATTCTTCACATGATTCCGAGAAGAGCTCCATGAATTTGCCATCAACTGCCAAAGCTCAATTTTGAGAAGGACGGACCATATTTGTGAAGCTTGCCAAAAGGGGAAACAAGTGAAAAACTCTTTTAAAATAAAAAATGTTGTTTCTTCTTTAAAACATCTTGAGCTACTTCACATGGATCTTTTTGGACCTTCAAGAACCATGAGCTTTGGTGGAAACTACTATGCTCTTATTATTGTGGATGATTTTTCTAGGTTCACTTGGACTCTCTTCTTGGAATCAAAAAGTGATGCCTTCTCTGCATTCAAGAAGCTTGCAAGAAGATTGCAAAATACAAAGAACAGCAACATAGGCTTAATAAGAAGTGATCATGGAGGTGAATTCCAAAATGAAAAGTTTAGCAAGTTCTGTGAAAAGATGGGAATTCTGCATAATTTTTCAGCTCTAAGAACTCCACAACAGAATGGTGTGGTGGAAAGGAAGAACAGGTCCCTCGAAGAACTAGCTAGAACAATGCTAAGTGAATCTTCTCTCCCTAAGTATTTTTGGGTTGATGCAGTTTGCACCTCTTTCTATGTGATGAATAGAGTGCTAATTAGGCCAATTCTGAAGAAGACTCCTTATGAACTCTTCAATGGAGGGAAACCAAACATCAATCACCTCAGAGTTTTCAGTTGCAGTTGTTTTGTACTCAACAATGGAAAGGAAAACCTAGGGAAGTTTGATGAAAAAGATGATCATGGTATCTTCATAGGCTATTCTCTAACTAGTCATGCATACAAAATCTACAACAAGAGACTAATGACTGTAGAAGAGTCTGTTCATGTTGTCTTTGATGAAGTGGATCGCAAAAGCATTCAAATCTCGAAGAACAGTGCTGAAGAGGATGACCAGAACATCAATTTGGAGAAGCTGGACATTTGTGCAGAAAAACAACCGGTTGATTCCTCGAAACAACTGATTGAAATTCTGCAACAGAGTGAGTTGCCCAAAGATTGGAGGATTCCTAGAGATCTGTCAGTGGAGAACATCATTGGGCAAATAAAGGAAGGTGTCTCAACACATAGCTCCATCTCAAACTTCTGCAGGCACACTGCTTTGGTCTCTCAAATTGAACCAAAGTCAATTGATGAAGCTCTCAAGGATGAAAAATGGGTTGAAGCTATGCATGAAGAGCTGAATCAGTTTGCAAGGAATGAGGTACACTTTCTTGTCCCTAAAACAACTGAGATGAATATCATTGGTTCGAAGTGGGTGTTCAGAAACAAACTGGATGAGGATGGTGTGATCACAAGGAACAAAGCAAGGCTAGTTGCCAAAGGATACAATCAAGAGGAGGGAATTGATTATGGTGAAACCTTTGCTCCTGTTGCAAGATTGGAAGCTGTGAGGTTGCTGCTGGCTTTTGCATGTATGAGTGGTTTTAAACTCTTTCAAATGGATGTCAAGAGTTCTTTTTCAAAATGGCTACATCAATGAGGAAGTGTATGTGGATCAACCACTGGGCTTTGAAGATCATCAATATCCCAATCATGTCTTCAAGCTGAAAAAGGATTTGTATGGGCTGAAGCAAGCTCCAAAGCAGTGGTATGAAAGGCTTAGCAACTCCCTGCTGTCTCATGGCCATGAAAGGGGAATGATTGATAAGACTCTCTTCATCAAAAAGTAAAATTCTGAAATTATCCTTATGCAAATCTATGTTGATGACATCATCTTTGGTGCTACACAAGATAGTTTGTGTGAAGAATTTGTGGCTGATATGAAAGGTGAGTTTGAAATGTCTATGATGGGAGAATTGTCTTTCTTTCTTGGATTGCAGGTTAAGCAAACAAAGGATGGAATCTTTCTATGCCAATCAAAGTATTGTAAAGAGATTCTCAAGAAATTTGAAATGGAGAGTTGCAAGGAAGCAAGCACACCTATGCCATCAAGCTGCTACATGGATGCAGATGCTGTTGGAAAAGGGGTAGATCAAACTAAATACAAAGGTTTGATTGGCTCTTTGCTCTATCTAACAGCAAGTAGACCAGACATTATGTTTGCGGTATGTCTTTGTGCAAGATATCAATCAAATTCGAAGGAGTCACACTTCAAAGTTGCAAAGAGAATTCTGAAATATCTCAAAGGAACATCAACTGTTGGGTTATGGTATCCTTCTCACTCTCCCATTCATTTAATTGGCTATTCAGATTCTGATTTAGCAGGATGCAAGCTAGATAGGAAAAGCACAAGTGGCACTTGCCACCTTCTTGGTTAAAGCCTCATCTCTGGCATAGCAAGAAGCAAGCATGTGTGGCTCTTTCTACTGCTGAGGTTGAGTACATAGCTGCTGGAAGTTGTTGTGCACAAATACTATGGCTCAAACAACAACTTGCAGACTTTTGATTGCAAATCAGCAAGGTCCCTTTGATGTGTGACATAACAAATGCTATCAATCTTACCAAAAATCAGATTCAGCATTCAAGAACTAAGCATATTGAGATACGCCATCATTTCATCAGGGATCATGTGAGCAATGGGGATTATGAAGTGAAATTTATTGAGACAAAACTGCAGCTAGCTGATATCTTCACCAAACCTCTACCAAAAGAGAGGTTCTTCTTTTTAAGAAATGAGTTAGGTATCCTTGACCTTCAAAATCTTTCCTAAATCTGTTTTAATACCTGTTAGAGTCTATTTGTGAAGACAAATAGGGGGAAAATTGATTGGTTCTTGTGTATCATTCTCTGAAATTGATTAAAAACTGCTGATAGAAACAACTGATTGTTTCGTGTAAACAACCGATTATTTGTCTGGAATATTGTTTTCAACATGTGTATATCTAACCTGCTGCGGTAGGAAACATTGGATTGTATATATGCTGTTTTTACAGGAACTGCTTCAGATTCAATCAAATCCAACACAAGCAACCAAGGATTTGTCTTCATCAAATAGGGGAAGATTGTTGAATCAAGTGTGTTCAAGCTTTGAAGAATCCAAATCCTTTGAAGTTTGATGGAAGGCTGGATGTGCTTGTTGTTGCTGAGTTGTTTTAGAATAGGATCTGGGGTAGATTATCTGTGTTAATCCACTCTTGATTGAATACAAAGCTTAAGCATTCTCAAACCTTTTAATTAAAAGTGTTTTTCAAACTAAGTGAAAAACAACCTGTTGTTTTGTCGAAACAACCGATTGTTTTATACTTAGGTGTTTTTAGAAAGGTTGAAAACTGTTTTTGATGGTTGACTTGCTGACAAACCAAAACAACCAATTGATTCGAGCATTCAACCAATTGTTTGTTTTGGGACCATAACAGAAATCTGTTTTGTGCTTTGACTGAGCTTTAAATGATTTTATAACTAAATACGCTCCAGTTTTAAATGCTTTGACCAGTCTTTGAAAGCAATAAATAGTTTGTTTAGTTTATGTAACAAACAAGAACTGTGTTTTAATAAAAGAAAATATATTTGAGTTTTTCACTGATTTTTCTTTTGAAGAGTTGAAGATTGCTTTGAGATTGCTTTGATCAAGAGAGTGTGGAATAGGATTTTCATCTTGTATTGATTTCAGATCTTTCTGTAACAAGTGTAATCCTTTTGTACTTTGAGAAAACTCTGTGTTTGAAGCTGAGAAGTGTTGTGTGCTCTTGAGGTTGTCAAGATCAGCATTCTTGGTGGTGTTTGTGCTGAGCCAAAGGAAGTGTGTGTCTTGAGGGGATCAAGGTCACTTCTTTGGTGGTGTTGTAAGTAATCTAGGGTTGATTGCTTAGTGGATTCCCCAGTGGTTTCTAAGAGGACTGGATGTAGCTCTTGGTTTAAGAGTGAACCAATATAAATCTGTGTGGGCAATCTTTCTATCCCTTGAACTCTTTAATTTCAGTTTATACTTGTGAACTGGTATAAACAACCGATTGTTTCTGCGAAAAAACCGATTGTTTTTTTGGTGATGTGCTAAATTGCTTTGTGTTTTTGGCAAACTAAATTCTTAATCAAGTTTTCTCGAAGGAATTTCATTTTAGACTTAAAAGTTTGCGAAAACCCTCTTTAAACCATTCACCCCCCTCCCCCCCTTTGGTTTAAAGCCATACATTCTAACACTCTCTACTTATTAACAATTTTATCTTTTCAATTAATAGCTTTATGCATATGTTTGTTAACTACTACCAGTATATTGACACATACATTTATCTATTAACACACACACATATATATATATACATATATATATGTATATATATATATTTAACTAACAACCTCTTATTAATATATGACAAAATTTATTCTTTTAATTATTCTCCACCGAGCTTACCAATATAACTAGGCAAAACTCATGACACACCCTTTGGGCCTAATAGCCGAGTTGTCCTACCCACATGCCTAGACCAAGGTCCCGGGATCCCGAGCACTACTGCCAGTTACAGGAGATAAATATAAATTAATTAAAGATTAGAGTGTAGTTGAAAATAAATTAAATGACATAGATATAAATAAATAAACAAGACTATTGCATAATTGAAGATAAATTAAATGACATAAATATAATTGAATAAACAAGATACATAACTAAATATAAATTAAATGACATAAATATAAATAAATAGAATTAATGCGTGAGTATAAATTAAATTATATAAATATAAATAGATAAATATTATCAATACGTGACTGCAGATTAAATTAAATATATAAAAAAATAAAAAAGTAAAGTAATATATATATATATATATATTTCAAAACAAATAAAATGTGAATGAAAGACACCTAAGTGTATTAAGATTAATATAAATTGAGTTTAACATCACTCCTCACTTACCTTCGATAGGAGTGACACACTAGAATTAGAGGTACAAGGGCTTGTAGAAGGTTTAAAACCCTTGCTCCAAATTTTTTTTCTCTCTTCTTCTCTCTTTCTTCATTCTTTACTCATTTCTTCTCACATTCTTTTTTTCACCTATTTATAAGCAAAATTTTCTTTTATTTTAATTATTTTTTCTAAAAGTCGTGACTACATTCCTTAAATGTAATCTTATCTCTTTTTATTCTTTTTTTTTTCTTTCTTATCTATTAAAATGTTCTTTTAAATAATTATTTTTTATAATTAATTAACTTTTTATGTTTTATTTTTTTATTATTAGTTTCATTTTATTTAGTCACGATGTTTCTTAAAACTATTTGATTTATTTTTCAATGTTAAGACTTTCTCTAGAAAGAATATAATATAATATAATATATATATGAATTTAATCACAAGAGTTAAACAAAGGATTTTGTAATTCATATTTTAAAGTAAAGATAAAATAATTAATATAGTGATTTAAAATTATGGATGTTACACAAAAACCATGTATCAACCACACAAATTCAATTTCTTTCCAATACCAGTATACAATAATCATATAGATCACACATGGATTTATACATCAAAGATATTCAACAAACGGAATATCAATTGATACCTTCCGAAAGACTCATATATATGGTGTTTGTAAACATAGTTACTTTCAAGGAGGGAATACTATGTTGAGATGTTGGTGTTTGAAGGAGATGGTTCTACCTCTATTGACATTGAACTCACACAGAGGAAAATATTTGGTGGTGAGAGTCAAAGGAGATTCCTATGACATAATCGATGGTGTGGAAAAAAGAATTGTATATGGTAAGTCATATGGATTTAACGAATCACATGATTGGATTCGTCTTATTATGTAGCATTGTTGTGTGAGACAACTTAGTAAAACTAGTGTGATATGTGTATATATGTTTTCTGATTTTAATGTCGATGACTTATGACATGAAAGATAGTCAATGGACTGAGAGTTTGACTTTTGATTATGATATATATGTTTAATGAATGAACTAATTATTTATCCATGAAAGTATATGGATGAAATGTGAATATATGTGTATAAGATTTTGATATATGCATGTATGTGAGATTTTGAAACACTAACTTACCCTTGTTTTTGGTGACATGTACTTTGTTGCAATCATCTACATTTCAATTATCAATAATATATAAGCACTTTTTTCTAATGATCTACTTATCAATAATAATGAAATAAAATATGAATCAAAATAAATATATTACTTAATGTATTAATAGTTTCGTGATGTAGGTTAGATAAGTAAAATCATAGTTTTTGACTTGTTATACTTTTAAGTAAAGAAATTTATGGCATGACTATTGATTATAAATGTGTTTGATCTAACAATTAATATCATGAATTCCATCGACATATTTTACATACAAAGTAAAAATAATCATATAAATTTTATCTATTATATTGGAACATCACATAAAAGTAATAAATTAAATTTGTATACATACTTCGAGTTAAAACTCTTTAGATTAAAAAAACCAACATAAACAATAGAGTAACGAAAAAATAAAGATTAGATAAAAAATATTGGATCTAATAATTTTGTGAATAACATTGAAAGTTAAAAGTTACCCTTAATTAATAAATAAGTTAATCTTTTTTTATCTATTTTAAACAAGAACAAAAATAATGGCAGCAAAAACAAATTTCAGCCAAATATTTAAGACAAAATTCAACATACCTCTTTAAACGAACATAATATTACGTAAAATTAACGGATGCTTTTAGTACGAATAACCAAATCTTACTTGTTTAATAAAAAAATTAAAATTTTAGAGTGAATTATAATTTTGAAGTAATGTAATTTCATTATTAGTTTATTTCTAGTTAAAATAAGAGTATAATATATATATATATATATATATATATATATATAATTTAGTTGCAATCAAGGTTATAAACGTGTGTTTAAATATTATTGAAGGAATACATTATTTGGTTGCAACCAGATCTAATAAGAACTAAATTAAGAGAATAGTTGAACATCTTAGGAGCAACAACACAATGTCCCTGCGCATTTCCCTCCCACGTAACCTATGAACTTGCAGTGAGCATCACAGTCAGGAAATTTGAAGGAGTACATGTTCCGTGACAGTATGGAGGTATATGTTGACTCCTCACACCTACATTATGGATTGTTCAAAACTAAAATTAGGAACATTTCACCAAACCAAAACTCAAAGATAAAACACATATATGTTCTAAAATATAATTTATACATACCAGATGAAATCACAACAACAATTGTTGCTGCAAGGAGAACTTTAAACAAAATCATCCAGATTTGAGAATAACAAGACATTCTTACAATTTTTTGATTTTTGCTCAATATACTTTATATGATCTATCTATATCCAGTCATGTACACTTGCCTTTATATACATGTGAATTCAAATTGAACATATCTAACACTTATTTTCATAATAATTTAATATAATTGAATACTTATGAGTATTAATGTGTAAGTTTTAAATATTAATTAAAAAATAAAATTTACATGATTTTCTTTAATTTCCATTACAGCAAAATCATTAAATAGAAATCAATTTTAGAGGAAAAAAATAATTAGTTACTTGATTAAATTAGATATTATTTTAGATACTAAAATAATTTATTAATATATAAAGTAGTTTTTATTATTTATAAAGTACTCTTTAAATTAATATCTAAATAATTACTAAGATTTTTGTTTCCAATTAATTTAGATTCTAAAGTTGGTAGCAAAAACCTTGGTAATTAATTATATACGAATTTAAAAACTTATTTATAATATTTATTAATAATAAAAATTATTTTAGATAATCTCTAAAATAATATATATTTTAGTAAATATAGTAACTAATTTTTTTTTCTTAAATTAATTATTATTTAATAATTTTTTTATTGTTTATAAAAGTAAATGTATCTTTTAAATGTTAAATGTATCTTTTATGTTATCATTGACTAAATATGTTAATTCAGGAGGATTATTAATGTGTAGCTTTTAAATATTAATTGAAAAATAAAAATTTATATAACTTTTATTAGTTATTAATTTTGTAAAATTCTGTGTATTATTTTAAAGATTCAATGTATCTCTTTATGATATTATCATTAGTGAAGAGTTACACGTCATTATATAAAATAAGTTTATATATAAATTATTAATGTGTGATATTTAAATATTAAATAGAAAATTAAAATTTACATGATTTTCATTGATTTTGTACAATTCAATATATCTTTTAAAAACTAATTATTACTGGAGAAAGAAGAACTTTCATTTTAATATAAAAGTGATGAAATTGATTACAGAGTAGCGTTATAAAGTTGATATTTAAAATAACCAATAATATATAAGGAAAGAAAGAAAGTATGAATCAATTTAAAATATTATAACTGTTTCTCTTCTTAGAATACACAAGTGAAAAATAGGAAAATAAATTCTCAATTTAATCTCACCATAACTGATCCTGCCTGTTGACCAAAACGTTGGAGCTTGCTTCGTCAAACTTGGATCAACGTGTGCACCGCTTCAACCTCCGTCCTTCGCCACGATCCACCTCAAGAACCTGCAAAAGAACAGAGCGGCGCCGCTGCGACCAATCGCACTCCAACGCCCAAGTCAGTGACCGAATCACCAAATACTAAGAGTAACACTCAAGAAGAACTCTCAAGGAACCGTGAACCAGTTCTCTCTCCGTATACTCAAGAAACTCGCAAGCGTAAAGAAGACAATCTGAACGGGCGTACCTCAGAAGTTCGTTGGGAAACCCTTATATACCTGGACACTTTCTCTCTCCTGGCAGTTACAGACCTGGACACGTGGCTCGCATCCAGCCGTGCCATCATCTGGAGCCTCCTTGACTTGGGCGCTACTTTTGACTCTCATTTGGCTAAGTTACTCATGCATGGTACTACCCAGTGCATAGTTGTCCTGGAGTGCGATCTCTACTGGGATTGGCGAGTTAGGGTGCCTTCGTATACACCTTCCCTGTGGTCTCGCCGGCCGCCTTCATAATCTGCACCACCTTCATCTTCGGCGATGTGCTTGCTCCGACGATCTCTAATCACTTGGTCGCCTGAGTTTACATCTGGCGGCTTCATCTTCAACTTGGTGACCACCGGTATTGGTGTGATGGAGATCGGAGCACGCCAACTCAACAACTGGCGACTACACGAGCCCCCGACCTCCTTCCCTTCTGTCAACCTGGCGTCCTCTCAACACGCCTATACAATAACTTGATGCCACGTCATTACTTCCGGCTACCAGGGCGTTACAATAACCATATTCGTAAGTTTTATTTATTTTTAGTTCATTGTAGAAAAAAGTGAAAAGAAAAAGTGATTTACAAGCATGTCTTTAACAATACCGAATAACACTTATTACGAATATTATAAATAACATTTATTATACTAATTTTAATATTATAATACTCAAAGTTTGAAACTTTTTAAATAAAAAACAATAGTACAATTAAATGGAGTTTAATGAGAGTTAGATCAGAGGAAGTTTCTGTCAGGTTTTGTCAAGTTATGTTAGGTTTTGTCAGGTTATATGTCAGGAGCTGCTTTAATTTTTAAATGTTTGAAAGGTGTTATGCGGTTAGGTTGCTCATACCTTTTTGTATAATGGTTGACTCACCTCTGAAGTGGTTCTTGTGTATATATATTCTTAATTGTTGATAAAAAAAATGAGAGTTAGAATTAAAAAAAAACACATAATAAATGCTATAATTTGTTTATCTTTTCACTATAATATTATTATAAGGGAATGATTGGTAAATTTATAATTTATTATACATTTAAATTTAAAAAGGGATTACTATATAGAAATGTTTAGGTTATGAAATAAGTTTAAGATTATAAAGGACATGATCATGCTTTGATATTGAATTCACATATAGAAAAATATTATGTGCTTAGAGTTAAGGAAATTTTTATATGTGGTGTGAAAAAAGAACTGTGTATGGTAGGTCTCGTGATTTTTTTTTTCACATGAGTGAATTCGTCATATTATATAACATTATTGTAAGACAACTTAGTGAAGATAGTGTGATAGGTGTAGATCTATGGTATTGTGATATTGACGTCAATAATTTATGATATGAGAAGTCGTCAATTGGATGAGATTTTTTTACGTAGTGATTCTGATAGATGTTTAATGAATAAAATAATTTTAATATATAATTTTCATAATAGTTTAATATATATAATTGAATTGTTAAAATCTTTATCTATAGTCTTGCTTCATTTGTTGGATCTGCCCCCCAGAATAATAGAACCTGTCCCCAGGTCAAAATACATAACCTGCAAAATGATTAGGAGGCATATAGGATTTTTTTTTAAAATAAAATAAAATAAAATCAACAAAGGTAACAAAACAAGATAAAACTAAAATGTGGATTGGGTTTCCTCTCAGCAAACACTCGTTTAACGTCATCTAGCTTGGCGCCTGTTTATTTCAAGATGGAACACTCCCTTTGTTGCACTGTATTGTATGCATTCTTCCTCGTTACAAGAACATTTTCAACCACACCATAAGGATATTTGATGGATCTGTCTGCCAACAGCATCTTGGTGGGTTGAACCTCCAAATCGCATAAATACAGTGTGACCTTGTCCACAGATAAAACACCTATTCAAGAACCAGAAGCACCAGTTAGAGAGTATGTTAGATTTAAAACTAGAAATAACAGAATGCATAACTAAAAGAATAAGAGTAACTTGAATTACTTGGTGAAGGTGGTGTTAAAGTGTAGGACAAAACAGATTTAGGCACAAGCTTATACAAAGAGAAAAAGTTCAAAATAAAATCATGCAACAAATATGTGTGTACATATTTAATTCCTGATCAATAGTAGTATTCAATTTTGGGTATAGCAGGAACATTTTGAGAATTAAATTTTTAGTTTTGTTTTTATTCATGACCCAATCAATACATATTATGACCCAATGAATGCATCAATTTAGTTAGGATTTCCTATACAAAGTAGTCAGAAAACTGCTGGTCAATAACCATCATAAAGAACCAGTCAATGGTCAAAGGAAAAGAATTTGTTTCTCTTTCCTAGTCATAATTGTGATCCTGAACCAGAAAAACAACATGTTAAAACAAGTAACAACAGATTAAAATTGTACTGTTGTGAGCAACTAATGCTTATTATACCTAATTCATTTAACATAAAATTGAATATATCTTTAGCAAGAGGTTTTGTGAAAATATTAGCTAATTGTATTTCAGTTCCAATGAATTTTATTTCACAATTCCCATTGGCAATATGTTCACGTAGAAAATGATGTCTTATCTCAATGTGCTTAGTTCTAGAACGCATAACAAGATTTTTAGTCAAATTAATGGCATTGGTGTTGTCACATAGGATAGGTATTCAACGTAACATGATTCCAAAATCACTTAGATGTTGTTTTAACCATAAAGTTTGAGCACAACAACTTCCAACAACAATATATTTTGCCTTAGTTGTAGAAAGGGCAACACTTGCTTGTTTCTTGCAATACCAATAGATTAAGCTTGATCCAAGCATATGGCAGGTTCCACTTGTGTTTTTCTTGTCAATTTTGCAACCTACAAATTCATAATCTGAAAAACCAGTTAAATTTAGAGATACATTAAATGGATACTGAAGACCAACTTCTTTGGTTCCTTGTAAGTATTTCAGAATCCTTTTGGAAGCATTGAGGTGTGATTCCTTTGGAGCAGATTCGAACCTGGCACACATACATACAACAAAAATGATATTAGGTCCACTAGTTCTTAAGTACAACAAAGAACCTATTAAACCTTTATATCTGGTTTGATCAACAGGTTTTCCAGTAGGGTCTTGGTCAAGGTGACAAATTATAGAAATTGGTGTGTTGATTGCCTTGCATTGGTCCATCTCAAACTTTATCAGTAGGTCATTACAATATTTGGCTTGATTTATAAAAGTACCATCCTTTAGTTGTTTAACTTGTAGGCCAAGAAAGTAATTCAATTCCCCCATCATGGACATCTCGAATTCACTATTCATAACCTATACAAATGCTTCATATAACTCTTCATTTGTGGAATCGAAAATGATATCATCCACATAAACCATTGTCTAGGAGCTTGTTTAAGTCAATAGAGAGCCTTTTTTAGCTTGAATACATGGTTAGGAAACTTATGATCCTCAAAGCCTGGGGACTGTGAAACAAAAACTTCTTCATTTAAGTACCCATATAGGAAGGCACTCTTGATATCCATTTGAAATAATTTGAATCCTTTTATGTAAGAGAAAACAAAAAGAAGTATGACAACTTTAAGTCTTGCCACTAGTGCGTAAGTCTCATCATAGTCAATTCCCTTTTTCTGGTTATAGCCCTTGGCAACTAGCCTTGCTTTGTTCCTTGTGATTGCTCCATGCTCATACATATTGTTTTTGTACACCCACTTGGTTCCTATGATATTCATTTCACATGTTCTTGGAATTATAGACCATACTTCACTCCTTGTAAATTGATTTAGCTTTTCTTGCATGGCCAAGATCCAGTTGTTGTCTTGTAGAGCTTCATTCAGATATTTGGGCTCCACTTGTGAAACAAATGCCATTGTTTCACAGAGATTATTCAAGGACTTCTTGGTTGAGACCCATTTTTCAATATTGCCAATTACATTATCAAGTGTTAGGTCTTTAGGAATTTTCCACTCTTTTGGTAAATCTGCATCCACAACAGGTTCCTTTGACAGCACATGTATCAATTGTATCAAGGTCAATAGATTGATTCTTTTGAAGTATGGTTCTCAAATCATCTACTCCAAGTTCATCCATAACAAGTTTAGGCAGATAGTTATCAGATTCATCAAACACCACATGCATAGATTCTTCCACAGTAAGCAATCTTTTGTTATACACCTTGTAAGCATGTCCATTAATATAATAGCCAATATGTATTCCCTCATCAGATTTGGGATCAAATTTGCTCATATTATCTTTCCCATTATTTAGGATAAAACATTTGCAACCAAAGACCCTAAGATGGCTAATACTAGGCTTTCTACCTCTATAGAGTTTATAGGGATTTTTCTTAAGAATTGGTCTAATTAATGACTTGTTTAGCACATAAGAGGTTGTGTATACTACATCTGCCCATAAATACTTTGGTAGGTTAGATTCATTTAACATGGTCCTGGCTAGCTCCTCAAGTGATCTATTTTTCCTTTCAACTACACCATTTTGTTGGGGAGTCCTAGGGGCTGAATAACTATGTATGATCTCATGTTTTTCACAAAATTTATCAAACTTAGCATTTTGAAATTCTCCCATATGATCACTACGAATAGATTTTATGCAGTAGCCATTTTCATTATGCAAAACCTTACCCATATTCTTAAAAGCCTTGTAAGCATCATTTTTAGAAACAAGAAAGAGAGTCCAGGTATATCTTGAGAAATCATCAACAATTACCAAGGCATAGAAATTTCCAGCTAAACTAGCAGTCCTAGAAGGTCCAAAAAAATCCATATGCAAAACATCCAAAGCCTTATTTGAAGAAATCATGTCTTTTGTTTTAAAAGATGTTCTTGTTTGTTTACCCTTTACACATGCATCACACAATCTATTATCTTGAAATTTTATATTTGGTAAACCAGAAACAAGATCCTTATATTTCAATTTGTTCAAATGATTTGTATGGATATGAGCTAACTTCTTGTGCCACAACCAAGACTCATCACTCTTTGATAAGAGACATTCATTTTCAGAGTAATTGTTCATGATATCTAAGAGATAGATGTTATTTACCCTTTTACTTGTAAACAACACCTTACCAGAGGTTTCATTTGAAATTGTACATGTGTTGGCTTCGAAATTAACCTTGTAGACATTGTCACATAGTTGGCTAATACTTAGAAGACTATGCTTCAGTCCTTCCACATATAAGACATTCTCAATTGTGGTTGAATTTTCAGTTCCAACATTTCCCCTTCCAAGAATCCTTCCATGGTTATTGTCTCCATATGTGACATGCCCCTCTGCTTTAAGTTTTAGACTTCTGAATTGAGTCAAATAACCAGTCATATGCTTTGAACACCCACTGTCCAAGTACCATTGGTTTTTCCTGTTGTTTTTTCTGCAAAAACAAAGGTTAACACATATGGTACCCCTTTTAGTCTAGGGTCCATCATAATTAATACCTTTTCTGAGGAAGCCATTTGGTCAATCCTTTAGAAACAAGTTACTTTCTAACTTTACATGTTCTAGTAGAGTGACCAGATTTCATAAAGTAAAAGCAAGAAAAAAAGAATGCATTGTTTTAAAGTTGTTAAAAGAGGAAAAACTTGTTTTTGAAGGAACAAAAAAATTGGACAGCTTTTTAACATTATTCTTTCTTCCTGGATTATATCCTAACCCATTTTTATTAAAAGCACCATTTTGTGATCCTAAGAGAGTCTCAAGATTCTCTCTTCCCTTAGGCAAAATAGACAAGGTTTTCAACAAATATTCAACCTTCTTTTGCAATTTTTTACAATTATCACAAGTTTTTATAGATTCATGCAAACAAGTCAATTCAAGACTTACCGATTCTGTTTTTGCTTGATGCAGTTCTTTCTCAAGAGCCTTAACCTTAGGTTTAAGTATATTATTTGCACTTCTCAACTTATTGCAAATAACATCCAATCTGTTTGCTTCATCATGTGTTTCTTTAAAAGCAATTAATAATTTATCATAACTTCCAGAATCAGTGGAGTAATCACTAACTAAATTAGAGCTTTATCTTTCATTATTCACCATGAAGCACAAATTTTTTGCCTCACTTTCAGTTGAGTAATCACGTGATGAGGATACTTCATTATCCTCCCAGGAGATGTATGCTCTTTTTCCTTTACTTCTTTCACCCTTCTTGCTGGCTAGTTTTTCTTTACTTTGATTGTTTGGACAATCAAATTTTATGTGACCTAGTTTACCACAATCAAAGCAAGTGTAATTAGAAGAATTTGATTCATTGGGTTTAGAGTACCTCTTCCTTTGTTGACTTCTGTCTCGGCTTTTCCTTTTTAGGAATCTGCTGAATTTCCTGTTGAGCAGACTCAAGGTCTCATCATGTTCAGGATTCTCTTTTTCCTCACTAGTATTATGTTGTATACTAGTCTTTAAAGCAATTCCCTTGGTTCTTCTCTCCACCGTTTCTTGTTCTTTTAATCTTTTGAGTTCTAGCTCATGCTCCATCAATTTCCCGAACAATGCAGCAGTGGACAACTTGGACAAATATTTGGTTTCAGAGATTGTTGTTACCTTAGGTTGGCAGCTTCTGTCAAGACATTTAAGCACCTTTATGTTGAGCTCTTCCTTGTCAAAAACTTTACCAAGTTCAGTGAGATGATTTACGTAAACCGTTTTCGCACATCTGCAATGCTTTCTTCTGGTTGCATTCTGAAAAATTCATATTCTTGAATAAGTGAGTGCTTCCTTTCTCTTTTCACATCATTCGTGCCCTCTTGTGTCACTTCTAGTATTTTCCACATTTCTTTAGCTGGATTACAATGAGATACTCTAAAGAATTCATCCATGTTTAGACCAGAGGTTATGATATTCCTGGCTAGAGAGTCATATTGAGCCTTCTTCCTTTCACTTTCACTCCATTTGGACCAACACTTTTTCACTGTTTCTTCTTTGATAACCTGCATAAGCACAAAAGGTCCATTCACCACTGCATCCCAAATTCCTATGTCAATTGATTCCATGAAAATTTCCATCCTAATTTTCCAGAATGCATAATTCAATCCATCAAACATAGGAGGTCTATTGATATACGCATCCTCAGCAAAAGACATTTTAAACTCAGACATTATGCACAAAACTTGAGTAATAAAAAAGTCCTAGCTCTTGATCCAATTGTTGGGTCTATTAGTGTCTAAGTTCAAGAGGGGGACTGAATTGAGCTTATAAAAATTTCCGCAAACATAACTGTTTTCCAGTAATCCTGAAAAAAAAAAAAAGAATAGATTGATTTTAAAAAGAATAGATTTATTATTCTGATTACTTTATTAAATCCAGAACCTTGACTAGATTAGTTTGAGATTAAATGAGTGATTTTCCAGAACAATCTAAGCACCTTGACAACAGCAAAGATTTTACACCAAGAAATCCAACTTTAAATCTTTAAGAACAAACTTGAAAAGAAAGTGAATCTTGAACAAATTTATTTTAAAGATTTTATTACTTTCTTTAATTAGCCAACACATAGATTCAAATATCCACAAGTAACCAAGAACTTTTCCAAAATCTTGAGGAACAATATGTGACAGCCCAGAAAGAACATATTCAATTTCAGCTCAATAGATTTATTTTATCGCAGATTATCAATTATGCATAAATGAGTGCATGGATTGAGAAGAAAAAGACACACATAGTTTATACTGGTTCACTCATCAAGAGCTACATCCAGTCCCACCTCACACCAAGGTGGATTCCATTAAATCAAACCAAAACTCTTACAAAACCTTGTGGTTCTTGAACCCTTCAAGAACCAGGCAAACAATGCTGAAAAACACTATTTCAGCAGCATATACACTTCAAGAAACCCTATCAAGAAGTACCTATACAATCACCTTTACACAAGAAATAATAAGAAAAGAAAACACCTTTCAAAAAAATAGTTAAAAACTGTTATAAAAAGAACAGGTTGAAGTTAAAAATAAATGGATTGTTTTCTTTTAATAAGCAAAAGATGATTTCCAAACCACTTCCAGCTCTGCTTAACGGTAATAAAGAGGGTTGAAACAAATTTTTCGGTGCCAAAAATGAATTTTGAAAAAGCTTTAATAAAAGAGCACCAATGCAGAAAACTGATTTTGAGATAACTTAAGGTAGATTTTGAGAAACCTTTTAAAGAACTTCTTGTTCTTAAGTTCACTACCTAGGTTAGGAATATGAAGTAGATCACAATGCAAAAATATACGTTAAACAACTTCTAACCTACAATGACCCCTAATTACAATATTATAAACCTTCAAAGCTATTTTGTACACCAAACACACACTATGACATGTTGTCAAGAAACTTCTTCAATCTTCAACAGAAAACTGTGAAGAAAAGTGTGAATAAGAGTGTGAAGAAGAATGTGAAGAAATATGTGAAGAAGAATGTGAAGAAGAATATGAAGAAGAATGTGAAGAAGAATGTGAAGAAGAATATGAAGAAGAATATGAAGAAGAATGTGAAGAAGAATATGAATAAGAATATGAAGAAGAATGAGAAGAAGAATCTGAAGAAGAATGTGAAGAAGAATGTGAAAAAGAATGTAATGAAGACTATGAAGAAGAATGTGAAGAAGAATGTGAAGAAGAATATGAAGAAGAATGCGAAGAAGAATATGAATAAGAAAGAATGTGAAGAAGAATGTGACAAAAAAAGTGAAGAAGAATGTGGAGAGGAATGTGAAAAAGAGTGTGAAGAAGACGATGAAGAAGAATGGGAAGAAGAGTGTGAATAAGAATATGAAAAAAGAATGTGAAGAAGAATGTGAAGAAGACCGTGAAGAAGAATGTGAATAAGAATGTGAAGAAAAAGAATATGAAGAATAATGTTAACAAGAAGAGTGTGAAGAAAAATATGAAGAAGTGTGTGAAGAAGAATGTGAAGAAGAGTGTGAAAAAGAATTTTAAGAAGAATGTGAAGAACAATGTGTAGAAAAATGTGAAGAAGAATGTGAAGAAGAATGTGAAGAAGAATATGAAGAAGAGTGTGAAGAAGAATGTGAAGATAAGTGTAAAGAAGAATTTGAAGAAGAGGGTGAAGAAGAAAGTGAAGAAGGTTGTGAAGAAGGGTTTGAAGAATAATGTGAAGAAGAATTTGAAGAAGAGTGTGAGGAAGACTGTGACGAAAAATGTGAAGAAGATTGTGAGGAAGAATGTGAAGAAGAATGTGAAGATGAAAATTGTGAAGAAGAAGAATGTGAAGAAGATTGTAAAGAAGAATGTGAGCAGGAATGTGAAGAAGAATATGAATAAGAATGTGAAGAAGAATGTGAAGAAGGATGTGAAGAAGAATGTAAAGAAGAATTTGAAGAAGAAGAATGTAAAGAAGAATTTGAAGAAGAAGAATATGAAGAAGAATGTGTTTGCCTTGTAAATATTTGTAAAATGTATAAACTTAAGGCGAAGTTAGATGTCCACGTGGCCTCTTCTCAACACTCCACATGGTGCCATTCTAGATGTTTCAAGTAGGCGCCTCTTTCAGACTCTTCAAAGTCCCTTGTGTTAATTGTCATATTCTAATTAGAGAGTTTCTTAAAGCAAGGTTTTCCACATGTCACTCCATGAACAGAAAGGATTTTAAGAAGCAAGTGTCACTTGTCACTCCATGAATGGAAAGGATTTAGGAGTCTAATAGTCATCTTTAGAACCTTAAGCATTATAAATAAATGTGTTTGCCTGGTAATAAATCATACTTAATATATGAGTAAAGAAACTCTGCATATTCAAAATTCTTACTCTCTTTTCTAGAGTTCCAAGAACCTAAAGCTAGGGAAACCTTTGAAGAAGCTTATTCTTCTTCAAGCAACCAATTTAGTTCCATTCTTCTTTCATTTGCAAATCCTCCAAGCTTCCTTCCATCAGCTCAGCTTGGAACCTCATGGAGAAATTCATACTTCATCATTAACACAATCGAGTTTAATTAGCACACTAACACTACAATATACAAGATAAGTATTATTTGAACTCAACAATTTTTGGCTAAACATTGAGTATTATTCAGTCTTAGCTACTCCTGATTAAACATACAGTATTGTTTGAAACATAATAATTCCTGACTAAGACCAAATATTTTTTTGAAACACTACTACTCTTGACTTAACAACTGGGTATTCTTTGAATTGAGCCACTTCTAGTTAAACACTTTGTTTACACAAAGGGTGTGAATTTAAATGATCATAGGTTTCGCTCATCAAAAGAGGGTAACATCCTAAGACAAATACAAGATAATAAACACTTTTTTAGGTTGTTAACAAATACAATTGTGTTCTTGCTCACTCATTAAGGCTAAAGGGTCGTTAAGAATTATAAGAGCTTTAACGTTTTCATTATGATTGTTGTTGTCAATCTTTCTTCTTCACATGATCTTCTTTATATAAATGTTGAGAAGAAAATAGTCATTGCAAATCCTTTTGGAGTTGCTTTGAGGTCTTGTGTAGGTCTTCTTCTTCGTGTTACGTACGTCCATATTCATGTATGGAGATGCAGTAAATGATCTTCATGTAACATTAAATGCATGTCATTCTTTACATAACTTTTTGATACAAAACATCATTTATTAGGCCTAAGTTAGGTAACTTCTTTTTAAACTTGAGTAAAGTGTGGAGCTTGACACAACGGACTATCTTTGCAGAATTGACATTTCTTATTTTCAAAAAGAATTGTTTGCATGGAACAACTTTAAACACATCCTTCAAAACATCTTGATGTAGACACTTCAATGTGAGATTAACCTTCTTTACAAGTTTATTAGACGAAGTTTAAATGATTGCATTTATCCAAATATAAACATATAAGTATAGTACTTATATAAAAATTATATTTTATTATTTGTTGTTAGATAAATAATAAAATCAAATATAAAGTCTAATAAACTTAAAACTTTAAAAAAAAAAAGAAACAAGATGATTCCACCATCATCATCTTCAAAAGAAACGACAACATCACTCAACAAAGTTATCTGAAAATACCATTAGCACCAACACCAATTTAGGATTATTATTTTTATTACTCATGATTTGGAAAGCGTTTTTTTATATATGCTAATTTTGAAAAAAGTACCACCATCATGTGCACGGAAACCGATACACCATTTTGTTTTTATTAAAATAAACAAAAAAAATCAATTAAAGGAAATTCTCTTTTATATTTTACACAATTCTTTATATTTTGTAATTACTTATTTATATATACCTTTTATTATTTTTCTCTTTTAAATGCAATTGAATTTATTTTATTAATTTTAATATCCATAAAAAAGCATCTACAATGAAATTATAAAATTTAATAAAATAAATTTAATTTTATAACTGTTTTTTATATACACTTTTTTTTTTAATTTTAATAATACTCTTTGTTTTAGTAATGATTACAGTAATTTTTTATATATTTATTTTTTATTATTATAAAAAAATGGGTATGTAATATATTCTTGTGCCAAATATTGTCCACATTACGTAATATATTTTGCTTGTGCCAAATATCGTGGACATTACGCTGGTCAATTAATGCATTTCCGACCCAACATGAACAATACTATTTACGTGTAAACAGCAACTACTACATTTTATCAAATACTGATAAATACTACCAAACACAAAAGTCAGAAAAAAGTTAGGATCATAAAATAGTAATAAAATAGAATTTAATAATATTTTTATAATTTCAAATTCAGTAACTGAGAAGATTCAAAACCTATCTCCGAAAACCGGAACCCTATTAATTAACATCAAATTTTAATGGAGAGTAGAAGAATTGTAAGCGAAACTGTAATTTTCATCTTCTCTAATTGTTGATAATTTCTATATTTTTGTGATTTTGATTTCCATGTTTTTAAAATTTCATAATGTGAAATTTAATCTTCAATTTTACACACAAATATTTATATTTAAAGAACATGTAAAGTCTATGATTGAATAAAACACCAAAAGTATATGGCTACCGAATTGTATATAAATTAAAGGCATATATTTAAATTAAATAAAATTATTATTTAATGTAAAATAAACCTTAAACTGATAACTACTATCTTACGTGCTATTATTATTATTATTATTAATGAACTAATTAATTAATTAATTAAGAAGATTACCCAACTTAACAGGAATAACAATAAGGATAAGAACTGAAATTTCAGCAGCAGAAAATCAGAAACAAAAGTTATCAAATGATGAAGAAGAAAAGTCTTGAATATGAAAGGAAACTGTCAAAGAAGTGTAATTGCGTCCATAACACTTTTTCCATTTACTTTACCTTCCAATTAGGTAACCAAAATAGTTGGTCCAACACAGATGTTAAATATTTTAGGAGGAAAAATAATAACATTAGTATCATGTAATAATAGAAGAATATTTTTAATGAATGCAATTAAACCATAGTACTGCATTTGCTAAGTAAAAGTTAAATCCATTATGGAAGATGTGCTGAGATAACAACGTTTTGTTTGCTCTAGTGATTATGTCTCATTTCTTCTGGGGTGGTTGATAACAACGTTTACGTTCACGTTAAAATGGGGTTACCATTTCACAAACTTCATGATCTGAAACTATAAATAGTGGTAGATAGAGAAGTAAAAAGCCAAAGAAGATTCACCATGGCTTCTTCAATGAGGATCTCAAGGCTGCTCTCTCGTTCTTTCCTTCCTGCTTCCACTAATTCTTTGTTTTCTAGAGGTACTAGTTGTTTATCATCACCTCCAAGATCGTGGGATGATCTGATTACTTTCATGCTTGGTTCTTGAGAGCATCAAAATGAAGTGATTTGTACTTTTTTTTTATTTGATTTAATGGTTTCGTGGGGGATTTGGACGATTGTATCATTTTCTGATCCTTGTGAACTTTAGTTACCAGTTTGTTTGGAGATGATTGAATTGATCAGCTGTTGTTTATTTATTTGTTAAGTGAGAAAATTTAAAAATTGCATGATCCATGACTAGAAGTGTGTACTCCATTCTGTACTCATATTTAGCCCTGTTATTTTCCATTCACAACCTGTTTCTTTCAAAGATTCACTTCCCCTTCAAGTACATGTTGCAGTTTTCAATGTATAGGTGTTGCAATTTGGAGGTTACTTCCTGAGACCATTTCAATTATGTCAATGCCTGAACGAAGGATCGTGTCTTTGATTGGTGTTTTTAAGCCCTGGTTTTGATTTGGGGTTTTTGTTAAGGGTCTTGTTTATTTTTAATCAGACTTTTTAAGGCCATTGACCCTTTTTCTGGTATTCAGGTGGAGGTGGAGCTCTTGGTGGAGGACTCAGTAAATTCAGCACTGCTGCTGCCACTGAAGAACCAATTAAACCACCAGTTAGAGTAGAACACACCCAGCTCTTAATTGATGGAAAATTCGTTGATGCTACTTCTGGTTAGTCTATTTTTTTCACCCTTTGTAGTTTTATCTCTGTCTTTTGTGTGTTTGGTGTGAATGAATTTGATTTTACAAAATTGATTTTGAATTTAAGGGATGTGATTTATGTTAGGAATTTATTTACTTATTTTAAATTAAGTTAGTAGAGAATCTTAATAAACAACTTTGTATCTAATGCAACAATCAATTTTGGATCCTCAACTATTTAGCTAGAATAACTAGAACATGATTTTGGATAATGTGTGGTGAATACAAACACGATATTCATTATTTTGTTGAAAAAGTAGGAATTTTAAGGTGGTTATAACTTACTGTTGTGATTTCCCTTACATCAGGAAAAACTTTTCCAACGTTGGACCCCAGGACAGGAGATGTGATTGCTCTTGTTGCTGAGGGTGATCATGAAGATGTTGATCAAGCAGTTTCTGTTGCTCGCAAAGCCTTTGACCATGGACCTTGGCCAAAGATGACAGCCTATGTATTTTCATCCTTAGAGTTGTTCTTCAACAATGTACAAATTCTATGATCTTTGGTTCAATGCTCATTCCTCTAAATCCCTTTCTTGTTTGCTTCTTGTATAAACGTGTAGGAAAGACAAAGGATATTGCTGCGTGCTGCTGATCTGTTGGAAAAGCACAATGATGAGCTTGCTGCACTTGAGACATGGGATAATGGGAAGCCATACGAACAATCTGCTCAAATCGAAGTCCCAATTGTGGTTCGCCTATTTCGATACTATGCTGGTATGTTGAAACGAGAAACACTAACAGCACTGTTTTAAATGGGTTCTTTTACTGAAATGATTGAAAATCACAATTTTTATGGGTGTTCATTTAATTATTTTCACTAGAGAAGTGTTTTAGAAATTGTGCTGCTAGCACTGGTAGTGGAAAAAAAATTGTATGACTGTCTCTTTGTTGTTCTATGAAACTGGTACTAAACTTTTCAAATTTAAAATCTCAGGTTGGGCGGATAAGATTCATGGTCTCACAGTTCCAGCTGATGGGCCACATCATGTGCAAACATTGCATGAACCTATTGGTGTGGCCGGTCAGATCATTCCATGGAACTTTCCTCTTCTCATGTTTGCCTGGAAGGTTTGCCCAGCATTGGCCTGTGGTAACACTGTTGTTATCAAAACAGCTGAGCAGACTCCTTTATCTGCTCTCTATGCATCAAAGTTGCTTCATGAGGTGTGTTACATTCCATACTTATTTTGAAAGAGGTCTGGTTTTATTTTATTCTGTTACAAGAAATGAAAGGATTTGTATTGTATACATATGTTGAATGTTCATACCAAATTCATCATGCCTGTCAGGCTGGACTTCCTCCTGGTGTCCTGAATGTCATATCTGGCTTTGGTCCAACTGCTGGTGCTGCCATTGCCAGTCACATGAACATAGACAAGGTATTCAGATATTTTTATTAGTATTCTTTTTAACTCTTCCACCTATTTGGTTCTCAACACTGGAAAATCCTTTTATAAACAATGTGAGGAATTTGATGGAATAAAGTACTTGTAGTCAAACTAGAAGCTTAGAAAAGTGTTTGGGCGTGTAGACTTAAGTCTCTGCTTTCTTTTACTCTTTTGCAGCTTGCTTTCACTGGTTCAACCGATACTGGAAAAGTTGTCCTTGAACTGGCAGCTAAAAGTAATCTTAAGCCTGTTACTTTGGAGCTTGGTGGCAAATCCCCTTTTATTGTATGTGAAGATGCTGATGTAGATGAGGCTGTTGAGCTAGCACACTTTGCATTATTCTTTAATCAGGTACATTCAAATGTTAAGTTTGTTATGTAAAACAATAGTCTTCCATAGAGTTCATCAATAGATTAACTGGTTCTTTTTGTGCATTCAGGGACAATGCTGCTGTGCTGGTTCTAGAACATTTGTACACGAACGTGTGTACGATGAATTTATTGAGAAAGCAAGGGCACGTGCTTTGAAACGTGCTGTTGGTGATCCATTCAAAGGGGGAATAGAGCAAGGTCCTCAGGTAACATACCCTCATCCATAGATCAAAATGCAAAGAAAGAATTACACTAATTTGATATTTCCTAGTATCTTCCATAAAATGTCTGCTCTATTGACGATTATGGGTGTGATCCAAAATCAGATTGATTCAGAACAATTTCAGAAAATATTGAAGTATATTAGATCTGGTGTTGAAAGTGGAGCTACGCTTGAAACCGGAGGAGATAGATTTGGCAACTCCGGCTTCTATGTTCAACCTACTGTCTTCTCAAATGTAAAGGTATAAGGAAGTAATAATAATAATAATAAAGTCTTTCAGTTGCACTCTCATTGTAGCAATCATGCTTAAAACGGGATATGGTTAAAACAACCAGGATGATATGCTGATTGCAAAGGAAACGATATTTGGCCCAGTGCAATCCATATTAAAGTTCAAGTGAGAACAATGATTCGATTTGCATCTAATATCATTTATCTTAGCATTTTTTGCTTCATACACTAATTATGTTGTGTGTTTGATCACAGGGAGCTTGATGAGGTGATTCACAGAGCAAATAACACACACTATGGCCTTGCAGCAGGGGTGTTCACAAAAAACATTAACACGGCAAACACTTTGACTAGAGCATTGAAAGTTGGAACAGTGTGGGTGAACTGCTTTGACGTATTTGATGCTGCAATTCCCTTTGGAGGGTACAAAATGAGTGGTCACGGAAGAGAAAAAGGAGAATACAGTCTCAAGAACTACTTGCAAGTGAAGGCTGTTGTCACATCCTTGAAGAACCCAGCTTGGCTTTGAACATGACTTAGCTTTATTTCATTACAAGATTAATAAATTGGTTTATTCCATTCATAGTATCTGATAATCTCACTGAATTTTATTGTACTGAAAAATACTCTGGTGTAATATTCAATGTAGAGATGGGTTTGTTGATGGAATTGGAATCAAATTTGCATAATCATGGATGTAATCATGTTCTCCAAAGACATTGCTCCTTTTTAGTAAACGACAATGTTATGATTGAACTGTGATTCAACTTCTAATAATTCAATATAGCAATCCATTTGTACTTTTTTCTTTGTACCAGCTCCTGTTGAAACTGAAGAAAAAGCTAGTTCAAGTATGAGAGATTCGGTAATCATATTGTTAAATTTACTCTCCAAATTCTTACAATAATCCATTTTCATATACTGAGAGATTAAATCATCATAAGATTGATGCTTAGAATCCTTTAACTGCTGTAAGAGGCTCATAAAGATAAATTGCCTTGATTCGAAAGTTACCTCCTAAGAAAAAGACACAAAGGAAAAGAAATAACTTTTTCTTCTATTTACTCTTCTCCAAAAAGAATATATATAAGAATTATAATCATCAAATATTCCACTGTTTGCACTAAAAAAATTCCAACAATTCTGCATAACTAACTTCTGATAACCTTCTAAAAATTAGACACGGTCATGCTAAATGCAGTGACGTTTTCTAACTTTTCTAGATCTTTCTTTATCCATATATGCTTCAGACTTTTTATTGGACTCCTTGCTGAATTCTTCTTGGGCCTCCTAATTGGGCTCTTTGCTGGACTGCAGAGTAATTATTAGAGGCACAAAATTGGGTAAATTCTCACTCCACCTCCATCAACTACATCTTCGTATTAATGGTTAATGGTGAGAAATCAATTTTAATCTTTTAAAAATTTAAATAAATTTAAATGAAACATATTTACCCTAAACTTTAATCTTTTAAAAAAGGTTAATATATAAATAAGGAGTTATAAAGAGAATTTGCCTTGTAAATGTTAAGGTTCTTAAGCTCTTACTTATAACTCAGAATGATTCTTTGTATTAGATGTGATATCCATTGAATGTAAAACCACTGCTAGACCTTAAAATATAATTTTCTACGAACCAGACGTAATATAGACAAGAGGGAAATAAGACAACATGCCATAAAAGTGAAAAATCAAACAAAAGAAAACCAGTGTTGGTGACACTGTTAATGAGAGAGTTATGGTTTCCGTGACTAAATTGAAGCTCACAGATGCAATTGGGCCAAAAGTGATTTTGAAGTTTCTGACACCCCAACATTTTCTGTTTCTCTTCTTTCACTCCCTCACTCCATATAAAACATGAAAATACTTTTTTATTCTTTTTATGTTACTTTCATCTTATGGATTACATAATACGAAAGTTAATTTTGGATTTGGAATTCTTACTGATTATGTAATTTTTAAAAAAATAATATTTTAAATTATATAATTCAGAAGTTTAAATTTGAGAGTAACTTTTTGATTATGTAATCTGGATACATATTTGAAAAAAAAAAACTTTTGAATTACATAATCCAAAAATTAATCTGAATACAAACATATATATGTGGACTCATTTGGAGAAGGATGTTGAGTATGAAGCTGGAGCTTATGTGATCCCAATTCTGCCAGAAAGAACCCCTTTTCTTTGCTAGGTGCTCAAACACCTTAGGCTAGTCAACTTCTCCATATGAGGAGGCAAACTTGAAAGTGTCTCACCACAACCCTTCAAACATGTCTTCCTCAATAAGTAATTCTATTTTTGGATGTAATTGATTAGAAGACCGATATGATTTGTTTGGATGTGTAACTGATTTAGGGAGGTTTTAGCTAGATATTATTTTGATGATGAAACAAATTTTTATTTTTTGGTTAGTTTCTATAATTAAGTCAATATTTTAGGGATTCTAGTTTTATTCAATATATGTAATATTACTTTATAAATATACTTAAAATGTGGTGTCGTTGGTATTTTTAAATAGTTTTTAGTTTTTATTCTTGATGAATGAGTAACTCTAATTTTAGTTGTTATATAAATATGTTGTTATATGATTCCTTAAAAAGAAAAATAAACAAAAGACACTATAAAAAGGAGAATGATTTTCAAGATAAGTATTATTCTATGCAATCTTATTATACCGATTTTTTTTATGTTTTCATTGACTTATCATTATTAATTGGTGAAACTCTTCTCATCTCATCTCATCTCATCATGACCTCTAGACATTTAAAATGCTACATTTTCATAAAGATTACCTCAAAACTCCTCATTAGAAAATAACGATATCATTATGAAATTTCATATATGAAATCATTTAACCTTTTGATAAGAATTTAAAATTCTTTTAAAAAAATATTACATTCCATTTTGTTTACTAAAAAGCAAAAATTAAAAAGTTTGACCAGAAAATAGATAGAATAACCTAATTTAAATCCAAACAATGGCCAACCCAAGCCGCAATTTTATTTATTTCCTTAAAAAAGAAGGCTCCAACGTTGACGCTGAACTTAGTCTTACAATTCCACGTTGTACACCTTTGTAGATGTCGGCTCCCTCTCTCCAAGCACCTTCAAAAGCACGTTCGCTTTCCGCATCTCCAGTGCCACGCGTCACTCTCTCAGAACATTTTCTCTACCGGATCCAATGGAACCCACGTGTCCCTCATTAAAATCCCAAAACTTACAAATCTCGAATAACATCTCGACACGTGTCCCTCTTTTTCACTTCCTATAAATATCCCAAACCTACGCCCTCATGAAATCAAATCAAAACTATCAGATGATCCAAACACAAAAGTCCAACACAAACCTTTCCATGATCCGAAACACAAGCGGGTCGGGTCGCCGGATACTAACATTCCCGGCGGTTCATCCATGCGAAAGCATCGGTCCCTCTATCCTTCTCCCTTCACTCATCACTCTCTGCAACGCCATTTCCTCTTTCCAACACAGGTTCTCGTGTTTCCCTTGCAACAAGCGAAACGCGAGAAACGCGATTCGTTTGACCCTGCTTCTCCAACCTTTCCTTCATGAAATCCGAGACTGCCATTCGGGTCTTCCTGATCCCGCAACCCTGAGCCTCTCCGAACTCCATTTAACCTTCCAGAAGCTTCTTTTCCTTCTTGAAGATCTCTCCCGTGAAGGTGCCAAGCTTTACATGTTGATGGAATCGGATCGGGTTGCCACTCAATTTCGGGTCATATCCAGATCCGTGGCCACTGCATTAGACGTTTTCCCTTTCGGTTCTGTGGAGATCTCAAAGGAAACCAAAGAGCACGTTTTTCTGCTGAATGAACAAGCAAGGAAGGCCATATTTGAATTTGAGGAAGAAGATAAACGGGTTGTGATGAGTGTCGTGTCGGGTTTGACCCGGTTTGAGAATCAGGTTGCTCCGGATGAGGGTGATCTGAAGTGGGTCATTGAGTATATTGGGGTTAAAGGGTGGAGGGAGTGTAACAAGGAGGTGAAGTTTTTGGAGGGAGAAATTGGGTTTAAGGGCTTCAATGAGAAGAGGAATAAGGTGATACTTTTGAGTAGTTTGGTGGGGTTCATGAGTTATTGTAGATGCCTTGTGATGGAGGTTGTTGACTTTGAAGAGAGTGACAAAAAAATTGATGGAAGAGAAAGTAATGTTCAAAGTGAGATGAATCTGAGTTTGAGTTGTCTTAACCCCGATGATTTTCGATGTCCAATCACTTTGGAATTGATGAGTGATCCAGTGACAATAGAGACAGGTCATACGTATGATCGTTCTTCAATTCTGAAGTGGTTCAGAAGTGGGAATTTGACGTGTCCCAACACGGCTAAAAAGCTTATCACCACTGAAATGGTTCCAAACTTGGTGCTTCGGAAGTTGATTCAGCGGTATTGCTTTGCGAATGACATAAGCATTCCCTTTGTTGACTTGGGTCGTAGGAATCGTGAGATTACTAGGAGAGTGGAGCCTGGGAGTGTAGCAGCAGAGGGAGCAATGAGAATGTTGGCTAGTTTTCTGAAAGGAAGGATTGAGAATGGAAGTGGGGAAGAGATGAATAGAGGTGCATTTGAGATAAGGCTTCTTTCAAAGACAAGCATTTTTAATAGGTCTTGTTTGGTGGAAGCTGGTTTGGTGCCTCTTTTGTTGAAGTTGTTGTCATCGAGGGATTCGTTGACTCAAGAGAATGCTGCCGCAGCCCTTCTAAACCTCTCAAAATGTGCAAAGAGTAGAAGTGTGATGGTTGAGAAATGGGGTTTGGAATTAATTGTTGGGGTTTTAAAGAAGGGAGTGAAGATTGAAGCTCGCCAGCATGTTGCTGCTGTGTTGTTTTACCTTAGTGCTGAGTATGGGAACTTGTTAGGGAAAGAGCCAGAAGCAATTCCATCATTGATAAGGCTTGTCAAAGATGGCCCTTATCGGAGCAAGAAAAATGGGTTGGTTGCAATGTTTGGCCTTCTTAAGCACCCTGAAAATCATAGGAGGGTGGTCGAAGGTGGAGCAGTTCCTTTGCTAGTTGGCATCTTGAAAGGATCTGAAAATGAAGACCTTATCACAGATTCACTGGCAGTTCTAGCAACTCTGGCAGAGAAGAGAGAGGGAATGTTTGCAATTCTTCACGAAGAGGCTTTGCATGTAGCTGTTGAAATTTTGAGTTGTTCCACTTCGAGGGTGGGAAGGGAGCACTGTGTGGCCCTATTGCTTTCTTTGTCTCTAAAGGGTGGAGAGGATGTGGTTGCTTATTTAGTGAAGAGTCCTTCTCTTATGGAATCATTGTATTCCCAACTAAGCGCAGGCACATCTAGAGCAAGCAAGAAAGCCAGTGCTCTCATTAGGGTCCTCCATGATTTTTATGAAAGGAGGTCCTCTGGATTTAAGATTTCAGTTATTCCACAAGAACCGTTCATTCATGTTAGGTAACCCAGTAATTTTTGTTCACCTGGGTATTCTTTATTTGTTTGAAATTGTAGATACCGTTGTATAAATTTGCTTAACTTTTTTTTTGTACTCAAGATATTATTAGCTCAAGTTTTAAAGAGCTAATAATTTTATCAGCTTCTGCTTTGAGCAACGAGCTTGTATAAATTACTGTAATTCATTGCTTTGTATTAATCGAATAATATTTTATCATGTCTATTAATCAGGAATAATATTCGGCTTTGCCTCTTTTATTTCTTGTCTCCGAGTTGAGCCTTTGTTTCTTTATCCTGATATACTACCATGCAATTGCGGGAATGGAGGTGCAAGGAAAGTGTGGGTTTGGTTATGCTGATTTAAACTGAAAAGGAGAAAAATATTGTTGGTCAGCATTGTTACTCTTTTCACGCTCGTGAGAAAAGCAACGAAAGACACGATCACACTTCTAGGAAAGATGAAATCGATTATGGTGATCATCTTATTGATTTGGTAATTTCTTGTAATTGATTTTTTTATATATAATAATAGTATTAAATGATAAATAATATTATTTCACTTTTTCACTAATTTTCAACCTTTTTTATTATAGAATTTTTTTCACTCTATTTTTTTTCCTTTTTATTTTTCATTCCCTCACTTTCCCTAATTTTCCATTATCTAATCCAAAGAGAGACTGAGATTTCCTAAGCCAGGACCACTTAACTTCAAGTGAAAATGCTTTTTGAATCCAGACAAAGCTGACCTCTTTTGTCAGTAACTAAATAATTTAATCACTGATATTGAAAATTACAAGTCATTAGTCTTTGATTTTACCGGGTATTAGTTAATTTGATTTTTAACATTAAAATTAAATTGACTAATAAATATTAAATCCGAAACTTACGATCTTATATTATCATATGACCGACTTGAACAATTTTGGCTTCCATCCTAAGTGAATAAGAAATTGGGCCAACGATTCGGAAACTTTAAACAAATTAGGAAACCCACTTTTTCATTTTAGCACGAACAGAAATTTGACAAATAATAATATCTGAACAAATTATGCAAGATAAAATTTTGGAAGAAAAAGTTGTGTATTTAGTTGTGACAAAAGTCAATGACTAATCTGAAATCTATACACAAATTGAAAACACCATAATCTTAAAGCAAAAATAATTTTTCCTACAGCATTCTTTTCGGTACTAAAAATACTGCAGCGTTTATCAATATAACAAAGCCGTAGTTCACACCCCCATGAACAGTATTTAAGCTCATAAAAATACATATTTCGCCTCTGCAGTCCCTTTGACATATCCAAAAGTATTTTTTGTGACTTCCTTATTTGCAAAGAAACAAAAACAAAAGCCCAGGATAGTCATAAAAAATCAAAGTTCTAAACTATTCACATGACAAAAATTGCCACCAGATTCTCATGGATGACAGGTTTATCCGAATAACTACTTGAATGTTGAAGTAATTTTATGATTATGCAGCCATTTTACAATTTAGGGTAAAGACATTTCAAGGGTCATGGTATCAATCCAATAGAAAAAGTGACAGAAGAACATACAAAAACTTTAAAATCATGATTTTGACCTCAGACCCAAACCTGTCTCTACCTTCTTTATTTCAAAGATAAGCATCCTCCACATCTTCAGAACGAACATTTCAGCCTCTTCATCCAAAATAATCTGAAGACGCTCAAGCATTTGGGATGCTTTCACATGTTCTTGTGTACTGGAAACAATATAATCTATCAATGTAGTCTCTTCTTCCCCCAAAAACTCCTTGATTTTCTTTGAAATCCACGGTCTCATTCTATCATGTAGTTGATGCTGAAAATGAGCGTAGTATAAAAATAAAAATTTAGAACACAACATCATTTTCTACCTTTCAGACGGCACAAACCCAAAAAATCAAAAACATCTATAAACAATAGCAGTTTATACATAAAAAATTTATAAAGAGCTGTTCCACTCACAGAGCACGAGTGAAGCAATCTTCAAAAATACATAAATATAAAGCTTAATTACATTCCTAAAAAGATAAGGTCCCCATCTAGCCTCCTTTCATTTTTATATTACTATGTTAGTATAAACCTCAAAATATACAAATTATCAAGGAATCTAAAGGTATTTTTCCTCTCCAATCCTTTTGCGGAAAGTGATTTTTTTGTGGAAGGCTCCTAGAGGGGTTCCTTCCACACAGATATTACAATGCTTCAACCCTTCAGTCAATAACCTTACACGATTGCCACTAATGGCCCAAAAAAAAGTGATCAAGGTAAGGATGAACTCCTTTCTGTAGACTCCTCAAACTTCTGTTGTTTTTCTAGGCTCCTAGAACAGTTCCTTCCACGCCAACTACTACAATGCTTCAAATTTCGGTCAACAACCTTACACAATGACACTAACGGCCCTAAAAAAATAATCAAGGTATACTAGTCTAGCTCACAGGCCAAATGAAATATAGATAAGTCAACTCTTCTTTATTAGTTCAAAATCACATAATTACAAACCAAAATCTGCACATTAGTATCACATACCTTATCATATACTGCCCAGTCTATCTCAAATGAGAACAACTCCTCCTTGGTCTTTGGTATCATATCAATCAATTGTTTAGCATCCAAAAGCCTCTTGTTATCTGAAGTCTTAAGTTTATCCGATCCATGATCTCGATCCCTGTCACGTTCAGGAATTCTGTCCTTGTTTTCATCTCTGTTGTGAGTACCATCTTCATCATTTCTGTCCCTATCCCGGTGGCTAGACTTATCATTTGAACGCCTACTTCTATCCCGTTCTCCATCCAGCTTATCTTCCTTGAAATTTGTACTCGATATACGCTTCGCAAATTCTGCAGCAGCAGCCAAATTTGGTGGTGTTGGCCCAGGCACTGTAGGTTGAACAGCCTCCAATTCTTCAGTTGAGTAATCAATTGGAACCAATGGCCTCATTTTTTTGTCCTTGTGTGCATCATCATCCTCCTCTTCATGGAAAACAGAAGGGACAGTTGTTCTTTTCCCTGAACCAACTAGGCCAAATCCCAATTTTTTTGTAGGAGCATTACCTTGTGTATCAGTTGGAGCAACTATGGTTAATTCATCACTGGTGACATTTAGTGCATTCCCATCACCTGTCATTTCAAACCATAACCATCACTACCTTAACTGTTAATAGTATGAAAGAGAGATAAGAAACCACAAACTGAATAGTTAAGAAAATTACCAGTATGATCTTCACGGCTATAATCAGCTACAGTATCTTGTTCAGTAACATTGCTTTTGACTTCATTAGTGACCTCTTCAATAATCATATTTTCATTACCACCATTTACCACATTCTCAGTTAATAGTTTTAAAGCATCTCTCTGACGCTTTTGTTCCTCCTCAGACTTCTTCGCCTCGGCAATTTCATCCTCTTCCTTTTGTTTGTCAACCAGGTCATCTTCCTTCTCCCGCAACCTCTTCTTTCTCTTCTCCTCTATCACACTTCTGCGCCACCTCTTCCTAGAATCTTCATCCTCATCCTCTTCATCATAAAGTATCTCCTTTCTCCTTTTACGTTCCCTTTCCTTCTCCTTCTCTTTTTCATACTGGCGCTCTTTCTCTTTCTCTCGTTCTCTATACTCCCATTCCTTCAAATATGCTTCATATTGACGTTCAGCCTCCTCAATTCTTCGTCTTTGTTCTCTCTCTTTCCGAACACGTTCCCGCTCTGCTTCTCTCTCATATCTTTCAAGTTCTCTTTCCTTTTCTCGCTTTAGTTCCCTATCCCGGTCCCTCTCTCTGCTTTTTCTATCATGCCTTCTATCAGGGCTTTCAGACCTATCATGTTCACTGCTTGGTTTATCATTGTTAGTCTCTTTCTCACTTTTATTTTCAGCAGATTCTACAAAATTTCAAAAGAAAAGTTTCAGAATAATAAATTGACAAATAAAAGAGATAAAGGTGTCCTGATGATAAAATATAGCCCTTTTGTGTCTACAGTCAACAGAGAATAGATGCACGAATTTTTCCCTCACCATTCTTATCTGTATCAACCACAGAATCTCCCTCTCTTGTTTTAACAGGTTGTTCTGAGGTTAAATTCACAGAACCATCACAACTTGGCTGTGCAGGTGGAGGAGGCAAAGGTCTTGTCTTCAACCTTTCCTCTATCATCTTTGTGATCTTTTCTAAAGCCTCTCGATCCCCTTCTCTATCTTCGTCAGTGACAATCCCAAAGTTTGTCACATCATGGGAATCCTTATTTACTGATTCACTGTCCACTTTATTTGAGGATTCTTTCTCAGCCTTTGTACCCTCATTTGAGTTAGAAGTTTGTTCGCCATCATCCTTTTCAACTACACCTACCTGAGTTTCTTTGTTCAAGTTCTCAGCTTTTTTCTGAACATACCGCTCCAGATGTTCTTTCATAGCTTGATTCACGTTGACCTGATTAAAAATATATAATAAATGGCTAAGATCTTTAGATGTACAAGGGAAACAATGTAATATGTCAGCATAACTTTTAATATAAGAATTACAGGTCTTGTTCAAATAAATTTTATGCACTTTACTTGGAAAAATGCAAATGCAATAGTACATACAATTATAGAGTTCAACATACATGGTATGCACCAAACAGAAACTTCAAAAAAATAACCAGTATACCAATTCCACATACCCCTTAAAAATAAAAGAGAACTTCACAAGTCTATGAGTAGAACCTATCATGTCAACTGGATTTCGAGAAACCACTACATAAAGACAAAGGAAGTACCAGTCTTTTTGTTTGCTCGTCAGTAGCAAACTTAATTAATTCAATCACATTAATATTCATATTCATTAAAACGATTCAGATCAAACTACTATTAGTATAGCCTTTCCAAAAAGTAAAATATCTAGGTTATACATTTAGGTCTTTTTGGTCGACAGATAAGATATGATAATTGTCCTATCCTTTTGTAGTTTGATGTTTGATGCGCCAACATTAATTGACAATGTTATTTTGCCACTTAAAATGTATTTATTATCCCAAGGAGAGAGCTGAGTTAAGTCCAACAAGATAGGATAAACTCTCTCTCTCTCTCCCTCTCTTATTTAAAATATTCACACATATTTATTTATCTTTTTTATCATCCTACCATGTTTTTACGTTATCATATCATAATCTCTTATCCTATCATATCATGTCCACCAAACAAACCCTTAACCTACAGTAATAACAAAAAAAAAAGCGTAAAAGACAATATTGCAGCTTAAAAAAAAAGAAAAAGTAGTCAAAGATGAGACATACCTTCAGTTCTTG